>NC_044366.1:3280007-5822069 GCF_007364275.1 Archocentrus centrarchus
GGTCGTGGACGAGGTCATCCAGAACTGCCCCATCGATGTCAGGCGTCCCCTCTATAAGGTGAGCCGACGCCCGCTCTCATCCACAGACGGTGTCACAAGTCAGAGTTTTGGTTAAAACTCTGACTTGGGATCTTGTAGGGCGACTTTTTACAAGATATTAGTAGATTTGTTTCTGAGGACATTTCCCATCATGCTCTTGGTGGAAACTTACAAGAATAAAACAACACAACCACCTTTTTTTCCACAGAACATTGTCCTGTCGGGAGGCTCCACCATGTTCAGGGATTTTGGGCGCCGTCTGCAGAGAGACGTGAAGAGGACGGTCGATGCCCGCCTGAAGATGAGTGAGGAGCTGAGCGGAGGCAAGCTCAAGGTGAGCGAGAAAAATGAATTTATGCTCGGCCCGGATCGATAGTTCTCAAGCAGCTGAAGTACAAAACGACGCACATGTTTATTGAAGGTAGATTTTAACAGCAAATTTCTCCAACAGAAATCTAATGAGGCTTTAAAAGATCAGAAATATTTCAGGTTCAGGTGAGCAGGGCACAGTTTTTTTTTTTTTTTTTATAGCTCCACAGCTGCTCAGGTCATAAAGGTGATTCATTATGAGCTGACCTGCAGCTGTAAATCTGCCTCAACTTTACTGCAGCTAATTTCAGGGGTACCTGTACCAGAATGTTCTGAGCATCAGAATAAATCTCCTCAGTGTGTTTGCAGTAAGCAGAGCAGGTTCAGAAGAAATGTCCAAAAAGCTTCTGCAGGAATCTGCTGCAGCACGTTTGGTTTGTATCCTCACATCTGAGGACTGAAATCTGGATCACATGCAGCCCACAGTCTGCAGTTAAGTAGAAAACCAGCTGATATTTACTCCCTTCCAGGCCATGCACTGTTGCAAACCCTGCTTATGACGAGTATGATATTGCATCACCCTTCACAGCTGGTGGGGTTGGTCCTTATGAGTCATGATTGGAGCGATATTCGATCCAACATACCAGAGCAGCAAACGTTTCCTTTTACTCGTCTGTAACAAGTTATCCCTGACTTTCTTCTCCATCCACTCCACCCTGCCTGCACGCTCTCCTCTCCCTCTCTCCCTGTTAGTCTGAAAAAGTCTGTATCCCTGACAGGGTTCACGCACATCATTAAAAAAGTCTGAAATTAAAATTAGAATCAAGGAACATAAGGTTTTATGTCTGTTTCCCATAAAATTACTTTAGGCATTAAATTTGTTGATGCTGTGTTTAGAAAATACTTGTCCTGCTGTGATTTTGTGAACCTGTTGCAGTTTGTTTGATGCTTTTATCCTTTTATTGTCCAGTTTTATTTATATCAAGCTGCAGTTACACAGGCTGACACACTAGAGGGCACCAGCAAGCACAGGCTGGATGTAGATTTAGTCAGTACCTGAAGAGGGTGCTGCCTGATATGATACCTGAGTGGATCAGAGTGGTGGATGCACCATAAACCTGCCTTTGACCTTATCAGCATGTTATTGATGGAGTCCTGTTCTGATAGGCCAGCCGCAGATGTTGGACAGTCTTTGCATGGTTTTCAGTCAGGGTTTTATTCATCATTTCAAATATAATCTGTGCTGATCACTGCACCCACTCTGTGAGTGAATCCCTCCTCTGTGTTTCCTCCGCAGCCCAAACCGATCGATGTCCAGGTCGTCACTCATCACATGCAGAGATACGCGGTGTGGTTTGGCGGATCGATGCTAGCATCAACCGTAAGTATTTCTCATGCTCGCTCTCTCATATCATCATCATCATCATCATCATGCAGCAGTTAAACTTTGTGGCAGGAGAATGAAATCCATTTAGATTCACCGACGTGTCGGCCGTGCTCCCGCGTGGCCTCAAAGGCCACCTTAGTTAAACCCTCATTTGTTGTCCTATTTCAGTCCCACTGAGTGGAAGTGAGGGCTGTGGGTGGTTGTGACTTTTCCCTCTTCTCTTGATGAGTTATCAGTGTGAGTGCAGCTGATAATTTTACCAGCAGGGAGTGTGAGTGGGAGCGGAGGTCTCTGACAGCTGATGTTAGAAATCGAACAAGCTGTTTATGTCTCGGCGTTCACGGTTAAAGGAAGTTCTGTCAGATACAAACATCTGAGCCCTCGTCGAGTTTGTACCACCCCCGCCCGCCGCCACCGCGGCTCGGTCTGATTTCAGAACCAATCAGTCGAAATCAAACCCGCGAAGGATTCGTGGTCGTCTTAGTCACAGGCTCTGCAGCACAAAACATAAGAAAATAGTGGAAACAATCCTCACCACTTGCACAGTTCAAAGGTCAGCATTTCAAAACCATAGACTGTATGTAAAAGATGGAAGTACTTTACAGGTTTGTAAAGTGAAGCCAGTGCAGAAGTACTTTTAAAACTGCATTTCTTTTTCCAGTAGTACTTTTTATCAAATTCAATGACAGTAATTTAGGAAGAACCTCGTATCGACATAAACGCTCTCGGCTCTGATTCAGTGAAGCGTTTGGTTTGTTATGTTTGAGGGACACAAAGCTCTGTGGGCTCAATCAGCAGCTTCAGGTCCTATTAAATCAAATACGAAGGTCATTCATTCTGAAAGGATTATCGAGCTAATGGTTCGTCAGTCACAGAGTGGGCGGTGCTATAGCTCACCTGGTTGGGCAGGTGACTGTGTCATTCCCGCACTCTGTAACTGCAGAGTGTTTTGTGTGTTTTTTTAAATGTTGCTGAGCGCCTGTTTTGTGTTTCCTCAGCCGGAGTTCTACCAGGTGTGCCACACCAAAAAGGACTACGAAGAGATCGGGCCGAGCATCTGCCGCCACAACCCCGTGTTCGGAGTCATGTCCTAACTTTCCGGAGTCGTGTCGGCGGCGGGCGGGGGGGGTCTGAGGCAGTGAGGTGTGGATGTGTGACGGGAGTCCAGGAAAAAAAAAAAGAGACCAGACCAAACGGACGGGCTGGAAAATGTGTTGTGAATGTTTTTTCTTTTTTTCTTGTTGCTTTATTTTGTTTTCAGTTCTTTTCAAAATGAGGGAAAATGTCTGTAAGCCAAAATGATTTTAAGAACATTTCTGGATCTGTTGAGTGGCGATGATGATGGTGGATGTTGGTCGGATGGGAACAGTGATGGTATTTTCCTGACACCTGAACATTATTTATGCAAATCAAACTCGAGTCCAGCTGCGATCTGCCGACTCTCTGAGATCAACTTTAGAACATATTTTTGTCCTTTTGTTTTCAGCTTCAGCGTCTGTCTGCATCCTGCGAAGAGCTTGTTTATATTTCATACTAAAGTTTTTATATGTAAAACTCGGGGAAATCAGGGGTTAAAAAATAATAATGTAACATCAGTGTCAGCGGGAGACGGTTTAATGCTCGGTGATGCGCAGTATTTGCTGAGTTGGAGTGTGCGTTCTTTAATTCCCGCGTCCTCGCCGTCTGCCCTCTCGTTCTTCACACACAGACCACGTCAGGTTTCCAGGAAAGAGAAGTGAAACTGTCAGACCAGTATTGTTAGAGTAGAAGTTTTTTTTTATTATTAAATACCAAATTATGATAAGAATGGGATTTGTGTATTTAATGCAACATTCCAATAAAGGCTCAAATTTGTTTCTAAGCAGCGCTGTCGTCTTCATGATTAATGGTGTTTTACAAAGACTCAAAAACGATGGCGTTAAACTGTTTATATGCCGGCGTCGGTCAGAATGGAGGAACACTCGACTCCTCTGCTTCAGTTTTGATCTGCGCCCGGCAGGACGGATGCAGGCAGAGAACAGTCACAGGGGTGGGCCACACAATGAAATGGAAACATGGCACACAAAGTGCTGAATGATTATTTATAGATAAAATTGGATTAAAATATTTTAAGGCAAATTCAGAGGAATCACCTGATCACAAAATCCAGGGTTTCCATTTGAGGCCAAAAGAAACAATCTAAGAGCAAACCGTCCGAGTCTGAGGGTTTTATTACCACAAATGTCAGGAAATAGAAAAGTTTAGCGTAACACTGAGCAGAGAAATCACATGCTCGAAAAGTCCTTAAACTCTCTCTGACCTTTTGACCTTTAAACAGTCCTCTGGCAGAAAAAGTCAGGTTCGCTCTGCAGTGGTTCCAAAGCACGGTGTCCACAGAGCGCCGTGTGACGGGGAAACTGCTGCAGCACAATAACTCAGTTTATGAAACATGACACGCTGGTAATGACTACAGAGGAGCAGCGGAGTGAACTTGCTGCCTCACAGCAGGACGGCGTGGAGCTTTCATACACGTCCTCCTCATTTCTGAACCGCTGAAGAAAAGCAGAGCGCCCAGAGGAAACCCGCAGACGTGAGGTGAGGTCAACTGGAGGTTCTAAATCACCCGAGGCTGTCGGTGGCAGTCTGTCGCCTCCGAGACTGGCTGCTGACGTCCTTCCTATCAGCCAGTTTAAGGCTCTGGCCTCCTGCAGCCCTCCCAACAGCACCACGAGCCCCCCCGGGGCCATAAGGAAGGGTTACAAAGTAGCTCAAACAGAAATGATCACACAAACAGCATCACGAATTGATGGTGTGCAAGATCTCTTATCTGTCCAAAACATGAACCCCCAAGTAGCTGAACTCGCCTTTTACTTTGATTTAAAAAAAAAAAGAAAACCTCACATGCCACCTCAGCCGCCCACTGCACATGTAAAAACCTTTAACAGGTGTGTCAGTGCCCGATAACTAAATACATCTAAAAAGTCACAGGATAAATACGCTGAATTCAGTCATTTAAATAACATATTAAAGGTGCTTTTTGTAAGGGCGGTGCTGACCAGCTGACTGGTGCAGCATCAGCAGTAATGTGGGCGTTGAGGTGAGGAGAGCGCTGAGCTGAAAGGCAAAACTTTTGTTTTATCGGTCTATCTATGTTCCAACCCTCACCTATGGTCATGAAATCTGGGTAATAAGCAAAATCATGCGTTGGTGAAGACCAGAAGCCGAAATGAGTCTCCTCTGTAGGATGGCTGGACCCAGCCTTAGAGACAAGGTGGAGCTGTGGCTTTACTCTGAGCTCCTCACCCTATCAAATAGAGGAAGGTGAATATCTGTCTCTCTTCAACAGTGTGTCTTTTGTCCTGTCTCTCTCCCCTCAGCCCCAACCAGTCACAGCAGATGACCCCCCCTCCCTGAGCCTGGTTCTGCTGGAGGTTTCTTCCTGTTAAAAAGGAGTTTTTCCTTCCCACTGTCACCAAGTACTCGTTTTGACTGTTGGGTTTTCTCTGTAGTTATTGTAGGATCTTTATCTTACAATATAAAGAGCCTTGAGGCGACTGTTGTGATTTGATGCTACATGAATAGAATTGAATTGAACAGTTTTGGGCATCTGTTTAGGATGCTTCCTGGGCATCTCCCTTTGGAGGCGGATGGATGGATGGATAAATGGATTGGCAGATGGATGGATAGATGGATGGATTGGCAGATGGATGGATGGATGGATGGACGGATGGATCTTTGTGCTTTTGTAAATTTAAAAGAACATTATAAAATCAGAGTTTGATGCTGATCTTATATTCTCAGGCCCTTAATGAGCTCCAAACTTCAAACGCAGTATCTGCTCCTCACTACACAAAATGTAGTGAAACTATGCAAACATATTTCTAGTAAATTATAATTGCTGTTTCGTTACAAAAACTCTACAATTAACACATCAGTGGAAAGAGATAAAACCTTCATGTGGAGTGACAGTCGACTCAATTAATGTAATTGCAGTTCTTTTTAAGGCATCAGGCTGGTTTTACTCATTAAAGAAGGAAACCTGAAATCTGAACTTCTGTTGGTCAATTTTAAAAGGGTACAGGGTGATGATTAAATAATCAGCTCTGCTGGTTTCATTTGTGAGTTGTTTTAATGTTGTGGCACATTGGTGTTGTGTTCAGGTGTCTGTACTGGAGCTGTAAATTTGTCCTCTAATAACACAACAGCCTCCGTTTTGTCTCCAAACGGCTCCGCGTTTTTTTCTCTGCTGTCACCGGTTATTAAAGTCTTGTCTGCAGCATTTGGATCTCTTCTGTACGAATGACAAATAAACTTGAAGGCAAAAGCTTCATCTGAATGGGGAGTGTCGCATCCCCCGTGCACGTAATCGCTTCTCACTGAGAGTCAGACAATATGGCACCAGGTGGAAATCTGCATTTAAATGGACTAATCCTCCTGACAGGAAGTCAATTTGGAAAAAAGCTTTGCAGTTGTTTTTGTGTGGCATTGTTCTTAGCAGGCAAGGACGAATTAAGCTTCTGACATCTGCATCAGGGCTTCTGTTTACCGTGCAGAGTTCAAATGAATTCTTGTGCCGTAAATTATACAGTGTTTTGCTGTGTTTGGAGTTGGGAAGAAAATGTCTTTGTAGAAGTTGAACTTTTTGAGTGTCAGGCTTTCTTTCAGAAGGTGTAGTTCCCCATTTGTCCAGCAGATGTCACTCTCCCTTCATCCCTGGGTTTCCCTTCTCCTTCCCAACTATTCAGACTTGTTTCCCTTTGCATGAACATGCAATCCATTTAGGTCTAAAAGCTACATGTACGCAGCAAAATGAGGACATTGCTCAGTAAAGACATCCTCTGAGAAACCTTTTTCCTTTGCAGCAGGTGAAAGGTCTGAGGAGTGGGAGGAATGATTCTCCACACCAGCCCGGTGTGCAAAATCATGTGCAGACACCATCTAGAGAGGGACTGCAGGAAGGTTAAATGCTGATATGTCACAGCAGGCAGATCGATTTGACAGGGCATTTCCTCTTTGGAGTCTAAATTGCCGCCGCTCGCACTTGGCACAGCCATCGTCCTGATTCATTTGAGGGCTAATGACACACGTACCGCAGTGATTGCTGGTCTCTTTGCTTCATAAAAGAAAGTAATATCCGTTTATCTTCAATAACTGGCCAGAAATCAGATGTTGGCTCTCTTGAGTGAGTGCCAATCACAGGATGAAGGCTGACAGACCTCACAGTGTAATATGAAATCAGACATCATGCAGGTGACAGCTGGTCGGTCTCTGTAGCCTGCATCAGCAAAAAAAGGTGGAGGAGAAGCTGCGCCACCGCTCTGCAGCTGATATGTTTTATAGTTATTACTGTCATCATGATAGAAATGATAGTGTCCTTCAGAGTAATATCGGAGCAAAATTTCATTACAATACCTGCTGGCTAAACAGCGAAAAAGAAGTGAGGTGATACTGCACAGCGTTACTGTCTAATTTGGCAAATCAGGACGATAAGCGACTGCCAGTGAGACACTGTAAAGGTCAGATTAATCCCAAGAGTGTTGTTTGAGCACACCCTTAGAAATTAATGTACTTAGTCCAGAGTCAGGGGTGATTTGGCCCTGATGGTTCCTGTCTCATTGAAAAACATCTGACATTTAAAGGAGGACCTACATCACAAGTCCGTACTATAACGCAGGATTTAGGGCTTATCGAGGTAACCTTAGGTTTCTTACCAGGGGTCATCGCCATGGTAACTTATGCCGCACGCCTACTCTGCTCTGGAGCAGGTGATGTAGGAGACAGATCAGCACATAGAAAACCACTGACCCATCAGTTCTCTGGACCTCCTCTGAAACAGTCTCCATTTACTGTGAGCTGCAGTGAAAGAAAACATTGTCCTTCAACCTGCTGCAACACTTTTCAGGAAGCACAGCTTTTACTTTGAAGGTGAGCAACACTGTGCACCAAGTCAGCGTCTTCACTGCAAACGGAGGGTGACCAAAGTAGTGTGCTAGCAACCAGTGCAATCACAGGAGCGTTTTGGTGCAGCAGTTTCTTTGCGACCAGTTTCACCCGGCGGCATTCATCAACCTCCAGCAACCACTCGCCTACTGCTCAGTGAATGCAGCGAGCGGCGGTCGCCGGATAATCGCAGACTGGTCCCTAGGCCCGTGTGACTGAGGCCTAAGCCTGCTTCTCTCAGACCATTTAACACTACAAAAAGGTTAAGGCTAAAACGAAATATCAAAAGATCAAAGAAAACCTTCTGAAAACGCCTGAACAGTCCCGCTGGTAAAACACCGCCCTCTGGTGGTGAGAAGTTTAGTTGAACTCTGCAGAGGGTCGTTAGCTGATGTTAGGGACAGTCTGAAGAGTTTCAAACTTCTTCTGTTCACAGTTACTGAGCCCACAGGTGTGGCTGCGACTCAGGAGGTAAAGCTAATCTAATCAGAAGGTTGGTGGTTCGATCCCAGTCTGCCCGTCAGAGAAGATACTGAACCCTGAGCTGCTCCCGGTGCATCCCTCAGAGTGCGATTGTGCATGAATGTTAGAAAACACGTAGATGCAGAAAAACATTAAAAGTTTTATTCATTTAAAATGCCTCAAAATTACTTTTTCAAACTTGGGCTGAGTGTTGGAGCAAGATGATTAAGTTGAGGAATACTGAATCATAAAAACAAACAGATTCATATTTTTGCCCCATTGTGGGTCATGTAGGTCCATCACAGGCCGGACTGAAAGCCATGTGCCCGACAGACTCGGCTCTCGTCAGCACAGATTCAAGCTGCGTGCACTCTGACGGGCTGTCATCCATTTGGAAGTTTTCTGCTACATCTCTCTTTAAAACTTTCTTCCAAACTACCTCAGCTGAAATCCAGAGTCTGTAGGAAAATTGTGCTCGTTCTGTCCGGGAGAGTGAACAGATATAATATTTCAGGAGGAGCTGCTCTCTCTGTACGCAGCCCTCGAGATGAATAAATATTGCATTTTTAAAAAATCTCAGCATTGAACAGGCAGCGTGCAGCAATGTTTTGGTGTTCATCACAACCGCACTTTGAATATTTCATGGTTATGTCACAGCCAAAAGGCATTTGAACTGTTGCTGTGGGATTCATTTATCACTGGGAGAAAAAGAGAAAATGCTGATTTTAAAATGCCACCAAAGTTTCAGCAGCTCTGAGGTTCAATCTGCTCGACACGATGACTGCATTTCGTGTTTCCGAGGAATTTTGTGTCGGACTGTTTCAAAGCAAACACAGAGACTGTTTCTCGTACCTCCTGCCCTCCACACGAATCGCATTCAACATGAGAACAAATAGTTTCAAACAACAACATCTGGCCACTACATTAGGTACAATGCAAATACCCTAATCAGCCAATCACATGGCAGCAACTTAATGGATTCAGTTATGTAGACACGGTCGAGACCTGAGCATGAGAATGGAGAACAGCCATGATCAGTGGTCCGAGTGTTTCAGAAACTGCTGATCTGGTGGGATTTTCCCACACAGCCATCTGTAAGGTTTACAGAGAAGGTCTGAAATAGAGAAAATATTCATGAGCTGCAGTTTTCTGGGTGAAAATGCCTTGTTGATGTCAGAGGTCACAGGAAAATAGGCAGACTGCTTCGAGCTGATATGAAGACAGCAGTAACTTAAATAACCGCTCGTTACAACCGAGGCATGCAGAAGAGCATCTCTGAAGGTACAAGCACGTCAAACCTCGAAGCAGATGGTCTGCAGCAGCAGAAGACCACACCGGGTGCCCCTCCTGTCAGCTAAGAACAGAAAACCGAGGCTGCAGTTCACACAGACTCTCCAAAACTGGAAACAGAAGGTGGGAAACATGCTGTCGGGTCTGATAATCGATAATGAACCGGGGATCCTGCCTCGTATCAGTGGCTCAGGCTGATGATGCTGTGACGCAGTGGCGCACTTTGGGCACTGAGCATCATTTAAACTCCGCAGCCTGCCTGACCACGCCCATCCCTTCGTGACCACAGTGTAACTACCTTCTGATGGATGAGGACATGTCATGTCACAAAGCTCAGCAAGTAAGTGGGTTTATATAGTTTTTCGATATTTTTTGGAAAGTCACAAAGTGCCCTCAGTTGTCACTGTTAGACAAAATAATTTCTTTACAATTCTTGCTGGTTTTGTCAATAAATGATCTTCAGTCCTCTGACATGAACTGTGTTGCTTCTTTTATCAGTCAAATGTGATAAATCGGCCTCTCAGCGCGATAAACCTGATAAATTCTCATTCGATAACACAACGTGGTGCAGGAACATGGGAGTGACGCTGCTGAAAATGGGACTTTGTATGCAGGTGAGTGACTTACGATTAACGATTCAGATTTGTCCTTAAACGTTTCTGTTCAATTAAAATGTTGGTTAGATACAAACAGAAGTGCTTTTCTTATTTCTAAGTGAGCCCAAACATCAGAGCACCACTGTCAGTTATTATTATTAACCAGACCTGGAATAACCCTCACCACACACAGCTGTGGTTTTACCATCTGGGGCACGAGTGCACACTCCTTTGTATCTTTTTAAAACGTCCTGATAAAAGGTTCAATCACCTGAGCAGCAGTGTGTCCTTCTCTCTGACATGAAATAGTACTCGTGCTTTTATTTCAGAAAATAAAAATGAAAGACTTCCTGTTTGGACTCACAGGAAACATGAAAGCAGAAAATCACGTTGCTAACATGAGTTCAGAAATCAGAATTAACGCAAAGTGGTGACGATTTTAAAGAGGTTTGCAGAAAAAAGTATCCATTAAAATGAAAGTTGCCACAGCACAAAGGCCTGGCTTCTGTCTGATCTTCCTTTTTGTTGCCTTTCCCTCAGTAAACTACAAAGAGCATGGTCAAGCTGAAGAGCAGGAGGAGGACATCAAGGTTGTTGGAGGGCTTTTTTTAAAAATCATTTGGGGCCTGAACTTGGAGGAGTCGGGGGAGAAGAGTGGAGATAAAAGCGGCTGAAGTCTGAGGGCTGCATAGAAGTGGATAAGATGGAGTCCAGGAGGACATATCAAGGAGGCAGCCAGAGATGTGGAGGGTGATAGGAGTTTGGAGGAGGGATGGATCCACTCCCCTCGCGGCTGAGAGCAATCAGAGATGGGAGGAAAAGAGACAAGCCGGAGCCTATCTGTCATATTCTCTTCATCAGGGCCTCTTTCATCTTTGTCAAGATTATCTCTCTTTAAAAAGCCATAGATAACGCCGCTGTGGGCCGCTATAGAAGCCAGATAAGCAAAGATTTACCATCACTTTGAATCTTAATGTGACCCCTAATGTGATGTGCCAGCAGCCCTGAAAAGAAAGTAATACTATTAATTTAAAGCCAATGATAAATCAAATCTAACGATACTGTAGCTGCTCCTGTTTTGAGTTATTATTTCTAACATGTTTAATTAACCTCCGCTGCCTGTGCAGAATGGCCAAGATAATATCGTTGGCAGAGGGAGGGCATTTGCATGAGGATGTTAATGTGTCTGGCTGCTGATCATAGATGGGGCGGGGGCGGTTTCTGAGTCTCTCCAGGAGGTGGAGTGTGAGCCCCGCTCGGCTGGCAAATGCACACATTTACGACACAGAGCAGCAGATGGTCAAGCTGACCTTAGCGAGCTCGTCCAAAAACTAAAGCTGTGGTTCCCAAACAAAGGGCATTATGGGATGCCACATTTTGACAGTACCCAAGCCAGATAGGATTATTTGCCACATGATCATCCAACAGCGACGCAGTGAAAACATCAAAGGATGTAAAAACACAATGTTTTTATGAAGAAACATCAGGTACAATAAAGATGAAATAGGAGGAGGAGCTGGGAACAAAATAACTCATCAGTGATTGAATTTGTTCAGCCAAGACACTCAGACACTAACCAGGAAACAAACACACACTACAAACACACACTGTGGTTTCACCGAGCTGCACTTCAGGCCCAGCAGCACCAGCAAACACGGTTCATCATCAGCACAAAACACTGAGTGCTCGGACCACCATGGCAACACAAGAGGAGAGCCGGCTCTTCAGGACAAGACTGAGGATAGAAGAGGGTTTGAGAGAGGAGGCCAGCTATCAACATCAGCAGCAGCTGTCAGCCACCTATAACGCAGTCTCGAGGGCAGTATCTCAAAGGATTCACAGCACGGCCCCCTGTGACGGCGATGACCCACAGCAGGACTGCAGGGAGAATAAAAACTGAATCTGCTTCACGTACATCAAAGTGTTCGTTTAATGGAATTATAGTTTTAAATCATCAGATCGTCTCATGTCTTCGTGACAGAGCTGTGATACTGAGAAGTCTGTTATCTAAGACCTCAGGCACACGGCCTGGCGATTGGTAGATGACCTTCTGCTGGGAAAACGTGTGTATTCTCCGGCTGGTTGGTGAGTGGTTGCTGAAGGTAGTTTGCATGAAAGTCTGCAGACAGTTACCACTTTACTCCCAGAGTAAAAGCTGCACCTTCCTACTGGAAGCAACACATTTCAAAGGCACCATTTTTACTCTGAAAGTCTCTGTTTCCAGTTTGCGTCGCATGTTTCTCAGTTTCGCTACCACTTGGAGAGCAATTTGCAACTGTTTGCAGACATGTCGGTGCCAGTCACTGGCAACTGTGGCAACTCACCACTGACCACAGCAATCACAGCGAGGTTTTCAGTGCAGCACCTTTCACCTCTTTGCAACCGATTACACACTAGCGACTGCCAGCAACCAGTTGGGGAACACACACACGTTTCCTTCTCGATAGTTGCCAGATGGTTGCTAACTGGTCTCTAAGCCTGTGAGACTGAGACGTCACAGAGTCAGCATGTTTGCCAGCCTTCCTCCCTGACTTCAAATAAACCAAACTTTATTTATACAGCAGGTCTTTTCCAGTCCTAATGACCAAAATGCTGTTTCTGTTTCTGTGGATTTTTTCTGTCTGAATTCAAACTTTGGTTCAGACTTTTTTTCTTTTTGGTGACAGTTAAACTGAGATGTTAGTGTTTCAAAGAACACCAAACTCTGCAATCTGTTCGCCCAGTACCCAAAAACATCAGATTACATTACAAATGAAGCCAAGTTACAATCAAGCAGAAAGTGTAAAAAAAACAAAACAAAACAAAAAAAAACGCAGTTTTCAGTGCGTTTTTTCTTTCTTAATAATTTATGTATAACTCCGCTAAACTGTGACCCTGTAACGACTTAATCAGAGGTGTTTTCACCCTCATCACGGTGTTTTTGTATGCAGAAGCAGAGCTCTGTACCGCACTAATATATAATCTACTTCATTGATCCTACATTATGCTCTTAAGTGCCTCCTTTTGAAGTAGAGCGCATCATGGAAAAGCGCTTCAAAGTGTGAGGACGCGCTGCTCATGAACTGCAGTGTTTTTCAGAGCTCTGGCAATCAGCGCTTTCATACAGCTAACAAAGCTCCAATTATGCAGAATTATCTGTCCAAACTGCATCGTTACCTTCAAATTTTATGAGTCTCTATTCAAGACCACCCACGGCAGCCCATTCAGCACAGACACACAGCACTGACACGTGCGTACGTGCTGATGAGCTGAAATTACTGAGGTTCATAACTGGACCACAAGTCAGTGATGGTGGCCACGTTCACCTTTTTACCTCATCCACTGCAAACACATGTGCTTATGGCCACGCAGAGTCTGTAGAAACGGACAAGCTTAGCTTTTTGTAGTCTCTACACTCGGTACGCAGCAGCTTTGGGTTGCGCCCTCGATCAGTGCTTTTCACATTTTTCTGCACCGAAAGACACTGAAGTATCAGGCCACACCTGCCCTCACACCTCAGTAACACCTGAGTGCCAACATGGACTGTAATCAGCTGCGTGGTCAGAGAAAGGCCCTCCGACAGCAGCCGGCCCTCGCAGACTGTCGATCACTTCCACGGGAAACACGTCTTTTATTATCCACGTCAGTGTTTGTGCTTCACACGGATGTTTTTTCCTGAACATGCAGCTGTAGAAGCTGGTCTGAGGTTTGGCTGCCCAGTCTTTACTTTTCCCGCAGTGACTCTCGGGTGGTTTGATTGAATTTTGTGAGCGTGGATTGGAACCGGCGCTCCAGGTCGCTGCACTTAAAACTGGAGGTGGTTCGGTTGCATATTAAACTCAATTGGCTCTTTGGAGGATATATTAAATTAAAATTTACCGGCCTTTATTTATTTATTTAAAATTTCCTGTTTATGCATTACTTTGCATTACTTGTACTTTTCCACCATCCGGACTTTCTCTGCTCTTTCTGTTATCCGTTGGTGATCCGTGGGTCCGTACACTGGTGGATGTCACACTGGTGCAGTCTCCACTGTCTACCTTTATTTTGCTGCAGGTCATTATGGGCTGCACGCTTACAGTGCAGTGTATTCTGTGCATGACACATTCTTTTAATCAGCCCAAATTATCATACAGCAGCTCACTGTTTATTAACCCAGGATCAAATGCTGAAACTGCGAGTGTTTAATGACATTTTTGGCTGCACTATCATAACTATTAGCTGCCAATTAAAGCTTGGCGAGCCACCAGAGGTTCACACAATGACTAACACTGCAATGTGGACGTTTTTTTTAAGCTAATTGGTGTCCCCAATTTTCATAGTAATGCAGTAATTTCCCCTGATTCAGAAGATCAGAAGATTTTCGCCACTAAAAGGTTACTACACACACTAATGAAACGCGGCCGTTGTTGCTCCAGTGTTGCATCCAGCAGATCAAAGACAACAAAAGCCTTTGAGCCAGGTGACAGGTGTGGTAAATAACCCTGTCTGCGACCCGCAGCAATCCTTTGAGGATGCTGCTTACAGTTAATAAGGTGTGAGGCGAGCTGTAGTGGCGCTGTCAGGGCAGCAGGAAGGGCGCTGTCAGGACTGGTATTTGGGGACGGCTTTTAAAGCTTGTCTGGGGTTCTGATACAAGAACCACTGGTTCAAAGGCTTGTACTGTGACCGGAGAGAGACGAGAGACGGTCTGCAGGCTGATGAATGATCGTCTCCGAGGAGCCGGCTGGAGGGCCTGGGAGGGGTTCATATGTGCCTGTAAAAAATAACAGGGTGAGGAAGGAAGCTCGCAGAGAAACCCGACTTTTGTTTCCTGCCAACAAATTGTTTGATCGATTTGGAAATCAAAAGAAAAACATTTCTGATGGTCGAGCAAGCTTTTATTTTATGTGCCAATTAGTCTAATTTATGAGAACTTGTTACTGTTTTATATTATTGTGACAGTAACTGCTTCAGTGTTTGAGACTGTAAAAAAACTGACATTTTAAAATTTCAGAGTCTAAAACTGATTGGTTATTTGAAAGAGGGTGATCAATAATAATCATAGTAATAGCCACCCATATCTCCTGAAACATGGCAGCAGCAGCAGCAGATGCATTTAGTCTTGTTTCTAATCAGTGTAATGGAGATACTGTACATCTGTTAAACTGCTCAGTGCTCACTCACAGCACATTTTCCCCTCAGTGTCTGCTTATTAGAGCTAATACACTGTTGTAAAGGTTAGACAGGAACAGAGCAGGGCCTCCTCCTCCTGTAAGGCCTGGCACCCCCGACTCTCTCAAAAACGTCTTATCTGGGAAAAAAAAAAGAAAAAAATCTGGCCTTTGGTCAAAAATAGCTTCATAAATGTGAGGCCAGCTGATCCCACAGTGCCGGGCCAGAATAAGAGTTACAGCAGAAAAAATGAGTCATTTTTACTTCAGCTTTTGTGGAGAGTAAATACAGTAAAAACAAGCATTAAAATAAAATAAAAAAGAACTGTTACAAAAACAGAAAATCCTACATGAAAAATAAATCAGTGGTTCCTGAAATCAAAGCAGAAACAGGAACAAGGAGCACAGACCGACAGACACTAATTTGTAGTTTCACAGTCGCAGCCTCGGCATCAGCGTCTGCTCTGCAAAACCTTCAACCATAGGAACCTAGGATCCGGGGACCATGACCTCAAGGTAAAGGTCAGAGGTCACCTTTTCTGAAAATCTTAACACAATAACTCGAGAACAAGCTCAGGTAGGATGTTCAAATTCACACTGTCGAAGCAGCAAACTTCACACAGCTGTTCAACGACTTTACTACAGCAGCACTTTGACCTAAACGCTGTTCCTGTGTGGACGAGCGGCTTAAACGCATCGTTTACCAAAATACCCGCACACCTGTGGACAGGTAACATTTATATTATTATACTTCAGGGTCACTTCATTCAGATAGAGGCCTTCCTGAGACAAACTGACTGATGCTTATAATATGATTATTGATGTATTTAATGGCACATTTTATGTCATTTTAATAATTTGTTCTGAAACTGGTTTGCAGGCGGTACGGTGGCGTGGTGGTTAGCACTGCTGCCTCACGCCTAGGAGAACAGCTGGGTCTGGGTTTGAATCCAGGCCTTTCTGTGTGGAGTTTCTTCTCTCTGTGTTTGTGTGGGCTTTGTCTGGTTTCCCCCCCACAGTCCACAGACATGCAGGTACTGGGGTTAGGTTAATTGGTGATTCTAAATTACGTGTGAATGGTTGTCTGTCTCTCTGTGTTAGCTCTGTGACAGACTGGAAACCTGTACAGGTGTACCCTGCTTCTCACCCTATAGCAGCTGGGATAGGCTCCAGCCCCCCCGTGACCCTGAAGAGGATAAGAGGATGGATGGAACCGGATTTTAATTTTGGCAGTTTTGGTTCCTGGTTGAGGACGGGGATCTGAAAAAGCAGGACCTGAAACCACGAGACCCTGCAGCACTGAGCTCGTTGAGCCGGTTCCAAAAACTGACACCAAACAGAAGTTTTCAGAGCAGAGCTCCTCCATTGGCCTCTTCTCTGCACGTCGCTCTGGTTAACTGTGCTGAGGCGGTTTGTGATCCTCAGTCCTGTTTGCTGGAACAGGCTGTGACTGCAGCAGCTATCCCCTGAATGGTATTTAAAATTGAAAATGTGTTTTGTAGGAGACAGACCTGTGCAGGTTATTTATGAAATTCCTCATTCAGAAGGTTTCTGTCCTAATAATTTTACCTTCACTGAAAAAAAAAAAAAATTACCTTGAAAATCTAAATTCATGGATTTGTGTGGTGCAGTCAAGCTTTTTGCTTATCTGTACAAAAAGTCATTCAAGTCTGAGCTGAGCGTGATTGAGAAACAGCATTAGCTCGGGGCCTTTGTCACAATCAGATAACTTTTAACATTGAGAGCTGGATGCATTTTATCTGATTGCTGATGCAATTTGTGGAGGCTCATAGAAAGTTTGTTGGACACGATGCATTAGCTGGACCATTGTGTGCAGAGGCGAGCAGACGGGTAACCTCTGAGTGAGCTGATTTCAGGTTAGATAAGCAGTGATGTGGATCGAGGCAACGTCTAAAGAAATGCGCCTGCAGGAGAGGTGGGCTGTCAAACACAGAGGCTGCTGTCAGTGTTTTTGAACTACATGTTATAGAAGATCACGAGGACTGAAGGGTGTACTCACACAGGGTGATTTATACATGGTTGACCCCCGTTGTGTGCTGTGCCTGGGTATGGTTACGCAGACTGTGAGCAGTGTGAGCAGGGGAGCAGGAAGAGGGGAAGGGAAGTGTGCCTGGTGTGGGTAAGTGTGCATATTTGAGCCTGCTGAAGAGCACAAACCAAGGAAATCCAACAAAAACAGGTCCAGATACTACGGGAGCAGTGTGAGTGTGTGAGAGGAAAAGCTGCGTTCAGCAGTTCAGTATTAAAAGTGCTGTATAAACGTGTGTGTGTGCTTTAAGCGCTTTAATGAGTAAAACTGGACAAGTTTAGCTTTTTTGAAGCCAGAAAAGAAAGCTGGCAACAATGTAATTTAAAGGAATTATCAATATCACAGCTCCATCATTAAAACACAGGAGAATCTGATGGTGTTAATTGAGTATTCCATTTA
The DNA here is from genome assembly GCF_007364275.1 of Archocentrus centrarchus. Lineage (NCBI taxonomy): Eukaryota > Metazoa > Chordata > Actinopteri > Cichliformes > Cichlidae > Archocentrus > Archocentrus centrarchus. The sequence continues at coordinate 3,297,591 of NC_044366.1, forward strand.
ATTAATGTCTCAAAGAAGGTTTTACTTTTTATTCTTTTAGCTGCAGCTCCAGTGGTGTTTAATGGTCTGAGAGAAAGTAGAGAATAAATAGAAAAATAGAAGCAGGAGCTTAGAATTTCCACTTAGCTAAAGCAGAGACACTCGTATGTTGCAGCACTGAGTGTCCTTGAATATCTGTGTGTAATAACTTAGAGGCTGCAAAGCCTGTCAATCATCTCAGTTACCTATGACAGAGTCTGCAAGAGAAATGGCTGTGGTTAGCTGTGTGTGTGTGTGTGTGTGTGTGTGTGTGGGTGCGGGGGAGAGAGAGAGAGAGAGGTTTGGAAATAAAGTTGTTGAGAGGTGCAGAAGTGCAGGCAGGGTGGAGTGGGTGAGACGAGTGTCAGGGATGATCTGTGACAGCAAGAGTGAAAGGGAAGGTTTACAGGATGGTAGTGAGACCTGATGGTCTGGAGACGGTGGCTGTGATAAAAAGACAGGAGGCCGAGCTGCAGGTGGCAGAGATGAAGATGTTCAGATCTTCATTGGGGGGGGTGAGCGGGATTAGAAATGGGTCCATCAGAGGGACAGCTCAGGCTGAGCAGTTTGGAGACAAAGTCAGAGGCAAGGAAGACCTCAGAGAAGGTTCATGGATGTAGTGGAGGAGGACATGCAGATGGTTGGAGTGACAGAGGGATGGGGTGAGATGGAGGCAGATTATCTGGTGACCCCTGAAGGGAGCAGCCGAAAGTAGTACAACAAAGTATGACAAAAACATGCATAAATCAGGTAAATTTAATTTAAGTTAAATACGCCTGGTTTGCTGTAACAGTGTACCATCAGCCAACAACGAATCTACTCTCAGCCTTTGAGAGGGAGCACCATGTGAGCGCACTGATAGAACGAGCAAATGTGCTCACAGTGAGACGTCTCCAGCGAGTTTAATCAGAGACAGCCAGTGTAGGGGAACTCTTACAACTGCTCGCACACACATGCATACACTAGCTGCATGCCTGCCTTCTGGTAATGATGCACACACACATACACAACCATGACATTCATGGAAAATGAGGAGTTGGATGTAAGAGTGAAACGTGTTACCTGCTATGACCCATATCTTGAAAGTCACAGGAAATTGAACACAGCTCACCCGCCTTGTTCCCTCCAAACAGGTCAGGCTAGACTGACCCCCCCCCCCACCTCCTCACGTTTAATCTCAACTTTCCTCCACGTGTCTCACCTGCTGTGGACGAGAACACACAGCACAACAAGATCTGAACAAAAATGAGTGGTGCTCAGATAAGGAGATTGCTCGTGTTTTGAAGGATTACTTTTTCCTGCAGCTGATGTAATTTCAATGCCAGGACTTCAGGGTGATGTTGGAGAGGTGCTCAAGTGCGTCTGAAGGACTTTTGGAACTTTTTCCATTACATGTGCACCTCGAAGTATAATATGTAATAATATACCTGTAGATCCCACAATATGGCACGAAACACACTGAACACTATTTAACATGTAGCACAATGCAACCACAGCATTGAATACTGCAGTTTTTCATTATTTTACCTGGTTCAGGTAACTGTTTAATAAATCAGCTTTCTGCTCCCTGCTGAACGTTACGGCACATTGAGCTGTTGGTCCAAAACATGCGTTCTTTTCATGAGTTTGCAAAGACAAACTGAGTCAGCAACATCCAGGCTGCATGACAGGGAGCTCCTGTTTTCACCCCCGTTTGTTGATGTGTCAGCAATATAACTCAAAACTGATGAAACTTTGTGGAAATAGTCCTTAAGGGCCCAAGAACATATAATTTTTTCAACGTCAAAGGTTAAGCTCACCAAAATTTTTTAAATATTACAAAAGAAAAAAAAAATCTGTCATCAGTGGTGAAATATTTTTTAGAGGATGCTAGTACAGTATAAAGCAAATAAGATATACCCAGACTGTATATGTCATTATCTGTTTTTTTAAATAAAATAAAATACATTTCTAGTTTTTGTGATCTAATAATTTATGATGGAGTATGACAGCATTGTTTGGTATTTATTGCACTGAGAAGTTGTGGTGGGGCGGTGTGGGCTCTGCTGAGTGTCCTTCCAGTTAGTGTCAGTGTTTAATGTGTGGTGTCTGTGGTACCTGACGCACAGATATGAAAATATCTCAGCATCAGCTGGAACGACACTCAGCAGAGCGCACACCTCGCCCACTCCAGATTTTCTGTTTGCTGATGCTATGCTGCCATAGAAACCGCAGCCCCCCCCCCGAGTTCGTCATATCATAAATAATAAAAAGGTGAACTCTCACTTCATCACTGATATAGTTGTTGAGTAACTGACTTACTGTGATCACCTGGAGTGTCACGTCCTGGGCCGGCGGCCCGGTGTCTTATGTTTTCTTGGTATTGTTTTTGTTTCTCGGGTTATGTTTTGTTGTCTTTTGTATTTGCTCTTAGTTAGTTAATTCTGGTTCCTTGTGTCTCCTAGTGTTGTGACTAGTCTGCGTCTCTGTCCTGAGTCTGTGTGCCTGTTCCCCATGTTGAGTTGCATGTTCCTTGGTTAGTCGCTTCCTGTTTTATTTTGACAGTCTGGTTTTCTCTGTGCTTTGTGTTTAGTTTTGCTTCCCCTGTGTTATGTTTCATTTGCCTCACCTGCTGTGCCCTGGTGTTTCCTCTTGCCCTGATTACCCATTGTGTATTTAAGCCCTCAGTTTCCATTTGTTCTTTGTCACGTCGATGTTTTCGTGCCAGTGTGTTCCTGAGTTTCCCCGTTGTCAAACCTTTGTCGGATTTTTGTATTCATTCCTCTCAACCTTAATAAACTCCTTTTAAGTTATGCCTGTCTCTGGAGTCCTGCGTTTTGGCCCATCTCCCCCCGTCTCAACCCTGGCCGTGACATGGAGTCACTTCCTGTGTGGACGCTCTTTCAGTCAAACACAGTCACTGGAGTGTTTTTGGACCAGCTCACACATGTTCAAACGTTACCAGGAAGTCCTGCAGTTTTTCTCCAGGTTTCCTTTTTGCTCTGCCTCTTAGTGCAATCATGCGTCTTCAGTCACCCTCATACAGCAACACTAAGGTCACCTCACCCGCCATTTCTGATTGTTGGTGACATCACGAGAATCTTTGGGAGAATCTCAGCTGTTGAAACGTTTTCCACGTGCTGCGCAGCACAAAAACATTACATTTGTTCTGAAGGCGTTTCAGTTTGTACCAGGATACGTCCGCCAACATTTAGCCAAATGTGCTCACAGCTGTTTATTAATCTGTCAGACAAAAACTACCAAAGCCAAAACGTGGTGTTGAGGTCATGGACAAAAGAAAGGTCCCATCATATTTTGGATGTGGATTTGGATCACTCTGCACTCTCTGCTGCTTTGTGTTTGGATTCATAAATCTTAATCTGAACAAAGACTTGGGGACAAGTTTTCTATGAGTGAAGAACAGTAGTTTTGTCCAATTTCACCGTTTTAGCGGTTGTGAGCACCGCAGCTCGCTTTATGAAATAGTTAGCAATTGTGTTATTGCCCCAAGAGACAGCAGAGAACAAATATGTTTTAATAGATGCTTCGACTCAAAGGATAAAGATACGGTCTCCTTCTGTTCAGAGAGAAACAAAAAATATTTAATAAATGCATGGAAAGGGCAAATCTGATTCTTTCTTCCAATAACAATGAGTGAAGAATTGATTTCCCTGCAGACGCAGTTTCATAGTCACTGATCCTCAGTGACCTCAGTAATCTTGTTAAAGCAGCATGTCATTTTTTTCACTTCTCTCTCATACACACACACACACACACACACACACACACACACACACACACACACACACACACACACACACACACACACACACAGGCAAAGAGTCTTCTTCTCCCTTCCAATTTTCTCGTGGTCAGATCATCTGTCAGCTAAATGTGAATGAACTGCTTTGGGCTGAGGGGGTGGATTGAATCCCATCACGAGGGAGAGTGCAGCAGGTTTGAGAAGAAGAGGCAATCAATTGTGGCATCTTGCCAGAGATATGGGCTGTTTATTCAGACAGAGGGGAAATAAGATAGGTTTCAAGATAAGCTGGAGGGGGCATAAAAAATGCTCAGAGGTAATCAGATTTTACCCAAATCTCCATACATGGAATCTTTTCTTAAAGGGGAAAAAAAGCATTGACCTGGCACTAAACAGCACAAGTGTATCCTAGAACTGTACGCCACTCAAAAAAATCAAAGCAGCAATTTTTAATCAGAGTATAGCATCGAGTCAATTAAACTTCTGGGATATCGATCTGGTCAGAAGGTTTGCTGTGTCTCCCAGCACCATCTCAGAGCATGGAGGAGATTCCAGGAGACAGGCAGGAACTCTAGGAGAGCTGGACAGGAGAAGGTCCTTAACCCATCAGCAGGACCAGGATCTGCTCCTTTGTGCAAGGATGAGCTCTGCAGAGCTACAAAATGACCTCCAGCAACCACTGGTGTGAATGTCTCTGACCAATCAGAAACAGACTTCATGAAGGTGGCCTGAGGGTGCCTAGTGGGCGCTGTGCTCACCGTTGGCTATAAAATACCAAAGTAATAGCACAGTAATCACAATCCTGGTGGATGTGTAGTTACATTTCTCGAGAGGCGCACATCAGGTTACGCCGTATGTTACAGCGTAGGGTTCAGGGGGGATTTGTAGTTACATACGTAGGACCGACGCAGAACTGTAATTTAGCCCTTATTAGATAATTAGATATTAGATAGCGATAATTATTTTTGCATATAAACCAGCAGAGCTACACTTATAAATCATGAATTCAACGTGTCCCAGAGCGCTGTTTCCTTCCACTAATGGGTTTGCAGAAATCACATAAAAAGTGTACACAACAAAAACATTTTAATCCAGATGTTTTATCTATAATATCAGCTGCTAGAATCATTCGCTATGTTCGAACATCCATCATCACGTTGTCAGCAACACAAGGCCTCTCACAGCTCTTGGGATTTTATGCTTTTTATGTTTAAGGAAACCCGAAATTGTCCTTTGAGCTCTCTTGTTCCTCTTCTTCTTGAAGTTCAAGCTTCTGGATCTGTATGAGGCCCAATGTAAGATAAGGATTATTTTGAAGCATTCAAAGCTGGTAGAATACCAAAAAACATGGAAGTGGTGCATCTTTTGACCTGATTTTAACCTGGTTGGAGCATTAATTGGGATCAAATCCTTGCATAAGAGATTTGTACATCCAGTGAACTTTAAACAAAAAAAAAATCCCATTACAGTAAAATTCCCCAGCACAAATGCATATGGACATTTTTAATAATAATAAAAAAAGAAACATAATTACAGTTATAGGAATATGTTTCTGCACCCACAAGTGATTTCTGCTTTCAGACCATGCTGGCTTGCCAACGTTAGCTCAGAAATGGCAGCAGGAGTCTGGCAGTGATTTCTCAGAGACAAGCACAAACAAAAATGTCCAGCGGGGTTTTGGTTCGTGTTCAGTGAGACCAGCTTCTGATCATCCTCAGGGTTGCCTCCAGCCTGCAGCAGGTCATGGCATCCCATAATGTTTACTTGGAATCAGAGCATCTTGTTTGCTTAACTGTTAATTTGCAGTCAGACATTTATGCTCCTGCTTGCCTTAATGTTAACACGGTGAGGATAAGAGTGATGCAGTAAGAAGCACAACTAATCATGTAAAACAGCATTTGGATTTTCCTTTAATAAAAAGTATAGTAATACACCTTTTTATGAGTTTCTTTGACAGTTCACTGAGGTAACAAAAAGTCATCATGGGTAAAATAACTTGGATTCATAAAGCAACCTTTGCACTTAATTAAATTACATCCAGCCTAAAGGATTCGGGTTAAAATTGCTAACTTTTTATATTTCTAACACACATTAGGTATATGCAAAAATCACTGGAGGGTAACCAAATGGGTTGATTTTCATATTGATGCTGCAGAGTTCAAAAATGATGCAACTAAAGACAGCAGGAGTCAATAAAAGTACATATGCAAATATGCCAAGCTTGCAGTTAGGCCGTTATTGCCTGTGCGAAACGGTTATTGCTGTGAAAATGAAGCTTTTGCTCATTTCTCTGTATTATCTCGGCATTTTGTAACTCGCTGGAAAATCAAATGGGAGCAACAGAAACATCATAGCAGTAATAAAAACATAATTTATTACAGGAGGGGGCCAATAGGGGAGAAAGTGATGACACAGTGTTTAAAACTATGATCACATATTGTGGGATCATGCACAAGAAGCTTGGTAGAGCTTTATTTAACCACTCCACTCCTAAACAGCTAATTGAAATATATGTCTCTGCCTCGGCACACATTGCTCTCTTCAGCCCAACATGCTGAACTTTTAATCCTTTCCTTCCACTTTAACTTTCCTGTTTATGCTTCTGAAAAATACAACCAATCACTATCCAGCTCTTAACAGATGTAGCCTAATGCAAATGGCTTCAAAACCAAGAGACAACCAGTCCCAGGCAGCAATAATTGTTTGGCCCAAATGTGGCCCATATGTGCAGTATTTGGCCCTGACCAACAGTGTCAACTCAGGGTCAAAGAGGCCGGCTCACATCAGTCACAGGCCAGCCTCATATGGGCTGGATGTGTGGTGTGTTGTGGCATTTAGGCAACATCTGGCCCACGTGAGCCAAAAGTAGTTCTGAGTAGACCTAACTGTGTCTGCAACTTGGTGTGTCACGGTTTTCAGTGGAAAGTAGCCTGCTTCAAATGTCTGTGTAATGTAGCCAAATGATGTTCTAGATGTCATCTAAACATATATCCATCCATCTTCTTCTGCTTATCCTTTTCAGGGTCGCAGGGGCGGGAGCCAATCCCAGCTATCATAGGGTGAGAGGCAGGGTACACAGGGTACATGGCAGCTGGATTTGCTGCTGCTGCTGCAGTTGGGTTGAAAACACGAGTGTGTTGTCTTAATGATGTATCAGTGCAGAAGAGATTCTCAGTTCATACAGAGAGAGATGCTCCAACAATCTGAAAAGATGAGACTTCCCAGAAAAACTTCGTTTTGAATTCTTCTCCTTCTACACCATCACTGACACCTATCGTTCAGGAGAATACTGCTGTGGGTACCCGTGCTCTAACTAATGGTACGGGTAATAATACGAAGCTGTTGGCATGCAATGCGACCAATGTGACGGGTATAATGGGGCCCTGAGTCTTGAGCTTCCTTCCCAGGTGATTCAACCTCCACTCAAACGACTCCAACGACCCACTGCGTCATACACACCTCCCCTCCGGTGACTCTCACACCTTACATGTTGACAGGGCAGGCCAACAAATCTCTAGACCACTTGCAAGTTGACAATCCCAGTAAGGGTTAAATGCTGGGACTCCCCATCAGCTCCCGAAGACGTCTCTCAGATGAGAGGTGAAACGCTTTAAGAACACTTTATTCATTTTTAAACCCCAAAGGTGGCTCCTCATGCCTCCTGCATGTGCCACACCTGTGCACCCTCTGCTATAGCTCCTCCTCCTTGAGCCATCCCTCAACATAAGGTACCAAGACTGATCTCCAGGTCACAGGAAGGAGGATGAGGAGGCATGAAACAGAGAAATAAAATCAGGAAAAAGCATTTAGGACATGGAGTGGGTGGGAAAGAGGTGCCATTCTAACTGTACAAGTCAGCATACCATCAAAAGCTGTGATTATAAAATAAAATAGTTACATAATTTTGCTTTGAACGTTACATTTGCTTTAATTGCACTGCTGCCTTTAAGACTTTATGAATGAATTTTTGGTGACACCTTAAACCTGCAGACTGTGCTGAAATTTTAAAGTAAAATTAATAAATTAATGCACTAATAATTCTGTGCTTGACAGTAAGGAGAAGGCTTTGAAATAGGATTAAGACCCTCTTAATGAGAAAGGAAAACCGCACACATTATTACTGAACTTATAAGTCCATAAATTAACCATGAACAGTGTCTGACGACCTCGGCATCTCTAATCCTGCAGGTGGAGTAACCGGTGGGTAATCTGAGCTGCTGTTATAGTCTTTGGGATTTATTATTTTCATAAACAAAAACAGACAGGCACTGCTGTATAACCCAGTTTTCATTCTTTTTAAGTATATGCAGACAGTGTTGTTGCAGCAGTTTAATACAGAGTAAATATCTCATTTGGATTTGATGCTTGAGGATCATTGGGAGAGCCCATCGAGGCTGAAACAATAATACTGACCAACAGAAACATGAATAACTGCGCTCCATTAACTCTCTTCTTCGGGCCTCTGCTGAGCTCTCGCACTGATAAAGCATTCAGCGTCCGTGCTGCTCTGCTGGGGAGTCTCTCAGATCACAGCTCGTCATCTGCGGCGTTCTTTTTCTCATGCTGCAGTGAAAAAAGCATCACGGTTAAAGCATCCTGAACAAAGGCGAGCGAACACAGTGGAGGTCTGTTCTTTAAGGATGAGCTACAAAGCTGCAGCCTCGTCCTTTTGATGAGATTATGTGTCTCTGTGTCTCATTACGAGGATGCTGCTTATTTTTAGGAATACAACAGAACACAGAGACGCAGCCTCCAACCACAACAGCTGAACCTCCATGAAGATAATATATCTGAAGGTTGTCCATCAAGTTTAAGAAAGAGAACTGCATGAATGAAAGAAACTGTCATTTAAAGTAAGCAGCCAATCCAGTCAGGCTGAGTTACCCTTTGGTAGCTGGGATGGGATGGATGGATGGATGATAGATTGATGGACGGATGGACGGACGGATGGATGATGGATTGATGGACGGATGGACGGACGGATGGATGGATTGATGGACGGATGGACGGACGGACGGATGATGGATTGATGGACGGATGGACGGACGGACGGATGGATGGATGGATGGATGGATGGACGGACGGATGGTTGGATGGTTGGATGGATGGACGGATGGATGGACGGACGGACGGACGGACGGACGGACGGATGGATGGATGGATGGATGGATGGATGGATGGATGGATGGATGGATGGACGGACGGATGGATGGTTGGATGGTTGGATGGATGGCAGGATGATCTGTACAGTGTCAGGTTACAGCTCCTTCCTTGTGCAGCACATTTTGCTTCCACTTGGAATAAATTGTGTTGTATGAATAAAATGTTGCTCCCTTGCGTCACTGCTGAGCATTACAGTTAGAACAAGAAGCACAAACCTCAGCAGCTCCCTCTGAGCAGGATTTCAGTTTCAATATTTTCATTTTATGTTCTTTGTTCTTTTTAAAAGAACTTTAAGAAGTTTGTAGTGCAGTAAAAATCAGATGAGGGCATTACTTTGATTACACAAACATCGTGGAGGAGTAGGTCATGGATCTGTAAATAAGTGGACATGAATAACTTGAGCTTATTATTTAATATTATACTGCAGTATATTTCTAACTAACCAGACAGTCTCTTAACACTGTCTTTAAAGATAAAACACATTTTGGGGTCATGTTAAAAGAAAGGCAGATGTGAAATGTAACAGTGAGGTCAGAGGTCAAATGTGACGTGATATTTAAAATCTTTATACGATATTTTCTATATGTTGACAACACACACACACACACACACACACACACACACACACTAAGAATCATAAGTTTTAAGGTTTTCTGTCAATTTTCAACCAATAAATCATGAAGTTGACCTTGAAGACCTCGATGGATGTGAGCCAGATTTTAAGGAATCATTAACACGACTCGACTCTGCAGCCATGCAAAGTTTTATCAGAATTCATTCAAACCTTTTCGAGCTCTTGTGTTTACAGAGAGAACGACACACAAAAACAGGAGGAAGAAATAAACTTCTGAATCACTGCTTTTACCAGTTTAACTGATGGGAGACAAAACTGAAACCAGTTAAACACTCATCAACATACTCAGCTAAAATCAAAGATGATTTTTGGAGTGATTTTGTATCCAGTCCTTAAACGGTTTTGTTCTCCACTGACTGCTGTTTTCTTTATTTTGTTCTCAGTAAATTCCAGAGTGTACGTCAGCACAGAGTCTCAGCATATTTTATTCGATGAGGTCCAGGGAGTGATCCCTTCATTTTTTAGAGCAGTATTTTTATTTACCCCTGGAAATTTTGCCCATACTGGCTGAATGTGCAGCACACAGTCACAGATCTGAGAGGACGGCCTTCTCATGAAAAAACAGCTCATAAACCAAAGAGGCTTCATGGGGCAGCACCATTTAGGTACCTGAGTGGAGAAAAAGAAAGTCAAGAGCCAAATCTAGAGCTGCACCGTCTCCATAGTGCACATGAAGAGGCTGCTGGAGGGTCAACAAGGCCCCAGTTTTAGCCCAAACCACCAAACCGTGATCTTTTCCAGGTCACGTTTTCTTTGGGCTTAAGGAGCAAAAAATGTTACACAAGACGGCTGAAGATGTGGAAGGAGGCCAAGTAAACAAAACAACACACACACACACACACACACACACACACACACACACACACACACACACACACACACACACACACACACACACACACACACACACACACACACTAGCAGGTGTGCTGTTGTATAGTACAGTAGCTGATCTGCTGAAGATGAGTCTGCTGCAACATTCAGTGCGTTTTTCTTTGGTTAAGATCTTTTCTTGTGAATTAATAAATAAGAAAAAAGCAAAAAGGGAATAAAACACTCTGCTGGTCTTAAGGTAGAACTCCTCCTCTCTGCTGCAGCTCCTGCTGCTCCTCAGACATCCCCCGTGTGTGACTCAGGATCACTGTGACCCATTACTGCTCAGAACATGTCATTTTGATCCATCAGAAACCTTCACAGAAAGACTTTTGGTGCAGACTGACTGCAGGTCCTTTGAAGGTTGATCTGAATCCAATTAAGCTGAAGCTGTAAATATCAAATTTTTATTAGTTCTAATGTGGTAAGAAGCATGCTGTCTATATCACATGATTCTGTACCTCATAATATTCCAGTATAAACATGAATGCGGGAGGCAGTGTGTCCTTTATGCAGTGATGCATTATTTTTAAATGTGAGGGTGTGGAGGTCGGGCTGGTGGATGAGCGTGCAGGAGATGTTTGTCTTCCTATTAACTGTAATCATGGTGTCCCCAGGGCAGTTACTGTATAATGCTCTGTGCAAAGGTAAAGTGAGGATGGTGTCAAAAATGATGTGAACAGTTTGTATTTATCACTCAACTTCACACAGAGTGCTGCAAAGATAAAAACTTTGTGTGAAGACCTTTAAAACTTCAGCACTTCGCTGGTACGCTTGCAAACAGTTCTTCAGGGCACTCTGCAGGATGACTCAACCTTCTGAATCTGCCACAGTTTTTCTGTGGATCTACTTTTAGCATCGTCTGTCCCGTCATGTAATCCCAGACTGATGATGTCAGGAGGGAAGGTTTCAAAAATCTACCAAAAACAATTCATGCAACTTGGAGGAGAAGAGCAGCGTGGTTAAAGATCTGTGTCCCTCTCTTTACAACTGTGGAATCAGACCTTTGACCTCAGAGGAGGATGTACTCTCCAAGTGCCCTCCTAGTTTCTCCTTTACATAAAGATATGTATAAATGGATGTGGCTTTGTGTATGAAATTATAACGTATCACTCATAATCTTCTCATATCTTCTCATAAAGTGAACCAATACATTCCTTAAACATCTTGCTGTGAACCATAGTTAGGCTTCACTGAGGCAGCATTCATGTATGCTGTCTGGATGGATGAATGGATCACTGATACACTGATTCGAACTTCCATAACCTTAAATACATATTTTTGCATTTTTCTGATAACCAAACCAAAGATAACCGCACCGACTCGATCAGACTGACGGTGTCCTTTTCACATAACTCCACATGTTAGAGGTGCATCCCCCCGAGTATAAATGTTTACCATGACCACCATTGTTACATAATTTCTATGATTTTTAATCACTACATGCGTAATATCTGTCAGTTATTTTTGATTTAGTTATTTTAATGCAAAACATAAACATTTTGCTGTCATTAGATTAATAAACACTTCTTTTAACAAGTTATTTTTCAGTTTTTTAAAGCACAGGGAAATTTTAGCATTCTACTTGGATGTTTTGAGCAAAACTTCTATATTAAAAAAACAGCCAAACTCCTCCAAATATATAATATAAGACTGTCATTGACTGCAAGGTGTTTTCATCCTACTGTTAAAAACTTATATTTATAATGATGTTAGTTTGTTACTTTTGAACTTCTGAATATGTTTGGAGATGTTGGCAGGAGAAAGCCTCTTCTCTCTAATACGTTACATCTGAACAAACCACAAGACTTCTGGGACGGCGTCCTTTGGACAGACGAGACCAAAAGGAGACGTTTGGCTATAATACTTACAAATTCAGCATATCCGCAGAAACGCCTCATACCAGCTGTCAAATGTGAGGCCATCTGTCCAACAGCTAAAGCTTGGCCCAAAACTGGGTCATCAACAGGACGACGATCCGACGCACAGCAGCAAAGGATCAAGGTGCTGCAACAGCCCAAGGTTCACACCACACTGAAATGCTACAGGGAGCTGTGCATAAACGAAGGTCCACAAACCTCAACGAACTGAAGCAACGCTGTAAAGAAACATGGGCCAGAATTCGTCCACAGTGACGTGGAAAACCAGCACTACAAGTTATTGCTGCTAAAGGAGGTTCTATAAGCTACTGATTCATGCTGCATTTCCACTAGTACCTACTCAGCGTGACTAGACTTGACACAATTTGTAGGGTTTTCCATTAGGTCCTGGTACCAGGTACTTTTTTAGTACCCACTCAGCCATTTTTCCAATGCGATCCGAGGCGATTCGAAAATGTGTTGTTCAAGAAAAGCATGCCACCGATTGGCTAGGGAGTGTCGTCACAAGCTGAGACATTAAAGCAACTTCTTCACCAGAATCAAACGCGCCATTTTTAAAACCGAACAGCAAGAAAATGGAGGCACGCAAACCAACACCGCGGTCCAACGACGAGGTACAGATGTATCTGTGATTGGTGGAATGAGAGAAATAAGACATCATCAGGAGGTCTCCGAGCTAATGGTTGTGTTTGAGTTGGACTCCACCCACACTGAGGTGGTACGCAGTTGTGATGGAAACAAAACAAAACCGTGTCGAGTCGAGTCGCACTGAATAGGTACTAGTGGAAACACGGCATTAGTTTTTCACAGGAGTGCAGAAAGTCCTGTGAAACTCTTTCATGACTGTATGTGGAAGTTACAGCAAAGTACAGCACAGCTGTGTTTATTTCATACTGACAGTTACATACTGACAGCTGCTGAGAGAGCCGAGAACACCGCATCATATGCAAATCAAAAGATGCTCATCACTTGGACACATATGCTACATTCAGAAAAAAAGAAGAAGATTAAAACATGAATAAACTGAGAATATGACAGCACAGTTGCTGGATGAAGAAATTCACAGCCTGACTGAAGACGCAGACACCAAGATGAACATGAAATATGAAATTTGGGGGTCGGCATGAGAAAAAGAACCACATCAGTAGATTGGGAAGCACAAAAAAACCCCCCAAAAAAACCAAAACAAGCTTCTTCTGAAAACCAGAAGAGAAGAAAACCAGTTTTGGACAATCAAATAAATTCTTTATTCACGTTCAAACAATGCATTACCCTGATATCAAGCCGAATTTTTATGAGGCCTTCAGAGTGGCTGTGCCGATCCTTTTGAAGCTGAATTGTGAAAACTTAAATAGAACACGCACACACAGAAAGATGGAATATGCAGCGATTCTCAAAATGATCTCTGCGCTGCCAGAGACGAGGCCCCGATTTTAAAGGCTACTTCTGAGATTTATAAGCTGGTGGAAACGAGCTAATGTGTAACATCGAGGCCCTTTGAAGAGTATCTGCAATCCGCTGTCACTCGGCAAAGACAGCAATTAATTCTGTATCACAGGGGTTCCAATAATATGCAGCATTTTAGCACTCACAGAGAGTCGGGAAGTCTAGAGTATGGACTGTGTTTTATCTTTTCATACGGCCAAATTTACATAAAAATGAAACCACAGTTTTGTTTTATTACACACTTTGCATGAACAGGAAAGATAAGCAGAGGCTTTGGACTGTGCGCTGTGAAGATCAGGAGTTAAATTATAACATTTCTCATGTGCAGCCCCTGCAGCTGAGGCAGCTCCACGCAGCCTGAGGCTACTCTGAAAATTAAGTTTCCACTGGAAATTCATGATAAATATGAAGTGACTTGTTTCCCTCATAAATAAGGTTGTGTGCCAACAACTTCTTAACAAGGGCCAAATGTGCATTATCTCCATCATCTCCTCCAATCAGCTGCAAAACAGCAGACAGAAGAGAAATGAGCTTTGTGTCCTGAATACCAAAAAGCATAAAGAGAAAAAAAAGAGAGATGAATGTATTGGAAATTCATAGATTCATAATGAACCTAAAACCCAATGAACCGCCTTAATTTATTGCACATTTGTGACTCCACCTGAGCATGAAAAGCACCTGTACAAACCATTCAGCTCAGTAAGAATGGTAATTATGTCGAATATGAATCTGAGAGATGGTAGAAGTGCTTTTACTTTGCAAACTCTTTGTGAAGAACTTTTAATTACGACTGGATTCTCACCTGAATGGTTACTTTTAATGCAAATGAAGGAAAGTGAACACTTTTGGTACACGTGACGGAGCCGCAGCACTACTACAAAGCACTACAGCAGTACTTTGACACATGTCCTTCTACACCCGCTAGCAGGACAGATACTGATGGGCGCTGCCACGAGTCAGAAGGAGTTTTTTTTCACTTCCAGGATCCAGGGGTGTGTTTGGGCCTATTTTACCTTCTGGGTGAATGATACCTGCAGGTTTCACATTTACTATTTTTTCCATGATCAGAACACATGACAGAGACATAAGAAAGAGATATGGCGCTCCAAGAACCATGATGGGAGGTGGTGACCGTCCCTCCTCTGTTCCCAAAAGAGCCAATAAAAAGCTGAGAGGGAAACTGAAGAGCAGGATATATTTACTTGTTATGGCAAAAAAGATCTTTCTAAACCTGTTGTATTCATATACTTATATTACTGCTCTAAATGCTCCTTTTTTTTGCCCCCCCAGTTTCTTACAGAGAGGTCCATTTAAACAGATCACAACAGGGGCCGCTGAGTAGCACCAGTCCTAGCTGCCACACATTACAGAGGAGAGGAGTGTGTGGTTCTGGGGTTTCAACATGCAGGTTCACTAACGAGCAGACACCAGCTGTGGCAGTCAGGTGTGGTACACCTGGACAAGAGAGAGAGAGAGAGAGAGAGAGAGAGAGGCAGTTCTCTTTTAGTGAGAAGTCAAAGGTCAGTGGACACAATGCATGAAATAACATGGCAGTTATTCAGCAGTGTCGCAGGAGCAGCCATTGTGCACTGTGATTGGCCCTCTTGACTGAGTCATTAATGAAGCTGCTGATTTATGTAACTCACTCTAACTTGAAACCTTTCACTTCAATAATCTGCGTGGATGTCTCCAGAGTGGCAGAACTTGCTTCTAGAACAGGGGTGGCCAACTCCAGGCCCCGAGGACCCGTGTCCTGCAAGTTTTAGATGTGCCCCTGATCCAACACACCTGAATCAAATGGCTGAATTACCTCCTCAGTATGCAGTCAAGTTCTCCAGAGTCCTGCTAATGACTTCTGTATTTGACTCAGGTGTGTTGGATCAGCAACACATCTAAAATCTGCAGGACACCGGCTCTTGGGGCCTGGAGTTGGCTACCCCTGTTCTAGAAGGGCTTCAGTGATGATCTGCTGGCCATATCTCTGTGATTGATAACAGGATAACAGCTGTTTGATGGGCTGATGGTATTCAGACAGGATGCTGCACCCAGTGGACAAGCCTTCCATCTCATGTGCATCTTATAAAATTAATGTCTCTCTCTCTCTCTATGACTGTTTACACTAGTCATAAACTGTGTTACGTTCTCCTGAAAGTTCAGGAGATTTGGAGAGTCACAATGTTCCAGGTAAAAAAAGGGAGCAAAGCAGTTTCAGTTAACTGGACCTGTTAGTCTAATTTCTATTGCTGTCTTTCTATTATTGGCCTCTACTACAGTAGCTTTGCATGATTTGTAGTTGAAAATAATCCCTATTTATCTCATACTCAGTTCATCCCATATTCCCTTTAACTTTCTTCTGGTTGGCCGTCGCTGGTAAACAGAAGGTTTAACCAGCTGGTGGCAGGATCGTCTGTGCTCACAGCCAGAGCTGCAGGACTGAGGACAACCATACGAAGAGAGCCAAGAGTATGCAAAGCCAAGGATAAAAAGGAAAAGAAGCATTTAGAGTGTCACATAGATGAAGCTGACCTCATTATTTGAAACTTTGTTCATGTTTATTATGAGCGTCCACCTCAAAAGAGGTGAGCAAGCAAAGAAAAGACAAGAGCAAAGAAAGACTGGTAAGAAAACAAATAGCTCAACAAACTCCTTCACACACGGGTACAAGCAGTGAAACACACAGAGACAAACACACAGCCCAACTCCTGCACTCCTGGTGGTGATTGCTGAGTGGAGTCAGCTGCGCACAAATCATCAGCTCTACGGGAAAAAGGACGCTACCTGAGACTGGTGAGAAAAGAACACACACACACACACACACACACACACACACACACACACACACGGCAGGCCTACCAGAGCCTTAAATACAGCAGTAGGACTCAAAGCCTCTTTTTATTTTGTTGTAACATATCGCAGCAGCAGATTAAAATATCCTGTGTGATCAGGGAAATACGTTGATGTTGGTCCTGTGCTGCACAGTCTCAGTGAGCCCCTCGTCCTCTCTTGATACATTCATTCTCACACAAACCCATTAAAGTAAACACACAATACTACAAAGGCCTTGAAAGTTTACTGCAGTAATGATTCTGAAACCTTCTTCTGTGCAGTATTGTTTGCAGTACAGTATCATGACTGGAGCTCTGACAGCTGTGGCTGCACAGGTCCGAACCCCTGCAGCCTTGGGATGTCACGGCTGTAACTGAAGCTTTAGCTGTGGCTGCTGTGATGGATTTGTTTTCAATGCGAGTGAGACTGAAGCAGTGAGGGCTGAGCACTGTGTTAAAGCTCCTGTATTGCTGAGCTCCTCTAACAGGTAACATTGGTGACCACAGGTCCAAATACGACTACAGCTTAAGAGCAGCAGCCTGAATGAGAAACATATCCAAGTTCAGGTCCTCTACCGGAGGCCTGGGAGCTTGAGGGTCCTGTGCAGTATCTCAGCTGTTCCGAGGTCTGTGCTCTTCTGCACAGAGATCTCAGATGTCGTTCCTGGAATCTGACGGAGCCACTCTCCCAGTTTGGGGGTCACAGTGTTCCGATTACCACAAGGACCACTGTTACCTTCACCTTTCTCATCCTCTCTAGCCCTTCTCTGAGCCCTCAGTATTTATCAAGTTTCTAGACGTCTTCTCACTGCTGTGAGGCAGTAGTGCTAACAGCTGTGCTGCTCATGTTTTAAATTTCTGCTGGAAATTCAGAGATTTGTGCTCTGTGTTCATCTTAATGGTTACATTTGCTTACTTCATTTTTGTTTGCTGCACAAAAATGAAAAGATTAAATAAAAGAATATTTATATGCATCTTTTATCATTTAAAATAATGTAATCAGGGAGTGCTGATGACATAATCTGCCCTTTGCTGAAAAAAGTCTGGGACCCACCCAGGTAACCCGTGTTCTCCCTCCGTACCGCCTGGCTGTGAATTATTGTTCCATGGAAATACTCTTCAGGATCTTGCTCCCGGTCTGTTTATCAGTTGAACTAAAACATTTCCATGTCCTCAATAAACTGCTTGTAAATCGCCTCAGTCTTCTTGTCCGTGTTTGTATCTGGGTCCACCTCATAGCTTCGGTCTCAGGCTGTGACACCCTGCTTTTATATCAGAGCTACTGAGAACTCATCACAGCAGCCGGCCCCTCCGATCCTCTAACCGGGGTCTCCTAACTGTTCCACACAGCACAGAGGCGATCGTGCTGTTGAGGTTCTGGTGCCCAGACTTTGGACCAGCTTTCTTCAGCCTATCAGGTCGACTGGGTCTGTGATTTGTATTAAATGACTGCCGAAAGGTTAGCTTTCCCTAAATCTTTTGGCCTTTAACTTGGGCCATTTATTGCAGCTTTTTGTGTGTGTAAAAGTGTGTGTGTTGGAATAAATGTCTGACCAGTTCAAATTTATGGTAAAATACACAAAAGCAGTCCCGGCTAGAAAAACAATACTGAGAAAATATGTAATGTAACAACTAAATCAGACATCACTCAATCTGGTGATCACTGTTTGTGTTTATTAAAAAAGAATACTGCTAATAATTTACGTTCAAGGCTGATAAGGTTAGAAATGGAATATTTCAGGCTCCTTCAGGTCGCCTCCTGTTGTTTGGACGTTTCCCGTCTCTGCAAAGCCCCTGGTGGTGGGAGGGGGCGACCCTGATTGAGGGACGAGCTGCTGCTTGTTGAGCTGATGACATGCCGCTTCAGCTGTTGTTGACAAGCTGCTGGTTCAGCAGCAGGCTGTCAAAACTAACTAAGAAAAAGGAAGGCACTGCTTGAAAATGGTGCGCCGTGTCACGGACGGGTGAGACCACAAAATAAGAGCCAGGAATATGTTACAGAGCCATGATTTGGAGGCTTTTCCAACACAGTGAGACACAGACACGCCTGCTGCTGTGAATAATCACATTACTCTCCTCGGTAATGTAACAGAGTGCCTGCACATTCTGACCCGTGTGTTAATGCATTACAGGACATTCTGGCAAAAGTTGAGCCTGATTCGACTTGTTGTTGGAATAGTGAATTTAGGCACTCAAGCAAGAGACTGCAAATACAGACAAAGCATGAAGGCGGGGTGCAGAAAACTCTACTAAAAGCAGGAAGAGAAAGGCAGTCATGACATTTAAACACATCCAAGAGGACATGACCAATGACAAAGACTGTATATCAGACGTGGAGGTAGCCTCCAAGTCCAAATCCAATGGACCCTCTCTCAGCCGGCATTTTAAACTTTTCACAGTAGGCGTATTAACGAGGTCTCGTTGCACTTAGAGGAGGTGCAGGCTGGTTCACTGTCACTGGGGCTCTAAATGTAACTGAGCCATGATTAATACAACTGCTCTTTCCCTGTGAAAGGTCTGCTGTGAAAAAGGTCTGAGGGGTGAACTCCCATAAACCTGCATTCTTTCTCGTGGTTAGCAGGAAGGCACAAAAAGTCCAAGCACAGAGACCTCTATTTGAAATAGTTTAACTTTTTAATGTGGCGTTTAAACAGAAGTATGATAAATACATTTCTATTAATGGGCTATGTACCACAGGCCTTTAAGGTGACAGTAATTGAACAATTATTTAAAAAGCCATCAGTGACCCAGCTGTTTTAGCTAATTATAGGCCAATCTCCAACCTTCCTTTTCTCTCAAAGATTCTTGAAGGAGTAGTTGTAAAACAGCTAACTGATCATCTGCAGAGGAACGGTTTATTTGAAGAGTTTCAGTCAGGTTTCATCAGTGTACAGAAACAGCATCAGTGAAGGTTACTGCAGCACAGTTTTAACGGTTTGAATCAGCGCCTTGAGGTGGCTGTTTGTTGTGATTTGGTGCTATATACATAAATAGAATTAAATTGAATCAATCTAATAAACTCCAATTTGTTCATGTACAGTAAATCAGGAGTCTCGGAGTTCCACAGGGTTCTGTGCTAGGACCGATTCTATTTACACTGTACATTTTATTAGAAAGCATAACCCTACACACTTTAGAAACATGGTGTCTAACCAGATACTTACTCTGGATGGCATTACCATTGAGCAGGATATGTCCTGCAGTGACTGGTGCGATGTAAATACATTTTTAATTAAATTAAAGTCAAACCAAGCTGGGTCACATGGTCATATTCCTTTTAGTAGTCTTGATGTTATTTGGAGCCCTGTGGACTTTGTAGGTGGTTAAGACGTGTCTCTATCTGTCCTCAGTAGCTTAATGTTAGCCTGGTTTTAATCAAGGAAAGCTGGATATTAATTTTCCAACATTAGATTTTCTAATATAAAGTTAAATCCACCTTTGTTTGCCACCAGGGTGATTTTCCCATCTATTACAACCTTTTTTTTTTTTTAAATAATAGCTATTAACTATTGGCTAATACCTATTACGTGACCAATTACAATGGCACAAAAACATTTTATTTTTTTATGTTAACTACTAGTTTATAAGTTTATCTTTAAGAGCACAAATGAAAACCAGCATCTTCATCACCTGAAAACATCTGGACTCGTCTGTGTCGTCTAAGTGATGATTCTTCATTTTGTGATGAATAACATGGTTACAGTCCATGATGCAGAAGAGCCTCACACACTCCTCTCCCTGATGAATGTCCTCACAGACATTTCGAACACTTTGGACATCAGTGCCCCTCATGAGGAAATTTATGGCATAAACCTCTGAGCACCAAGTCACCTTTGGAGTTTTATACCCGTGCACCCAGATGAAGGTTAACCTTTGGCCTGTTATGAGCTGCCTCTGAGCAGTTTAACATTATCTTTAATCAGTAATTTCAGACTCCTACCTTCACCGCAAAAGGGCACTCGACTGTTGTATGCTGTGGAAAAGTGGCTTTTGGGCCCATTAAAATATTCCTCATGTTTGGAAAGGTTCTAGTGAGCTGTGAGCAAATAGGCTAATTGCAGGTCTTGACTGTTGCACCTTAACAGGCTTCATAGCTGCAAGACTGGGATGCTTTATATTTTCTTATGGCTTCATAATGAATTTGCTCACCTGTGTGTGTGCCTGATGTGTGCAGCGGGGTGTGGTAGTTGCAAGACTGGCATACTTATTATAAAGTGACAAAATAAATAGAAAATTAACTAAAAACTTTATGCCTTTAATACCCCCCCCCAATCTGCAGGTCTGAACAGAAAATTCAGTCCAACTTTACCTCAGAATAATGCAGCCTGTGCAAACAGTGAACACCATTAAGGGAACATGTACAAACTTAATTCAACTCCTTATTCCACACGAGCTGCTCTTTCCTTTCTCAGCTCTCTCACAAAGTGTCTGACCTGCAGGTATTGAGAGAAATCTGTCCCTGACAGCCCGAATTTCTCCTAAAGCTTCCAAAGTGATGCAAACACGCCATGAATGCAGCGGCCGTCTGTCAGGGCAAGCAAATAATTGTTGTTAAGATAGTAGATATTTATTTAACTGTAGAAGTATTAATACTGTACAATTCTTCATGGAGGAAGGAGTGCAGAAAGGTGAAGACGTCCATGCAGAGCACAGACAGGCAGCACAAATGTACGTTTTTATGTGATTCAGTGGATCTCGTTAAACTGTTAAATATTAGATGTTTTTGTTCGTGTGCATCTCTCGTCTCTTCTCCTGACTCCTCCCATCATTCAGAGGCTCCACCTCAGTTTCTTTTTCTTTCATGTAAATATTACTAATGTTGACTTTTTGTTTATTTTTATTGGTGATTGCCCATACTTGATTACTTCAGTCTATTGATTTAGTTTTATGTATTCAGTGCTATAATCTCTGCTGATTGTGTCTTTTGCAGCACTTTGTGCTTCATCAATAAAGTTTTTCTCACTTGTTTTTTTTTTTTAAACCTTTCACTGGTGACGTCCTGTGTAAGACTGACTGAACAGGTGCTGAACTGCTGAATGATGAATGTTTTCCTCACCAGCTTGTCACTCTGTATCAAATTTAATTCCCCATATGAAGAGCTGCTGGGCTGGAATAACTGGATTTCACTTAACTCAACACTGATCATTTGTAAGGCGACTTTCCCGAAGCAGCAAAATGTGATGAAGTTGAACGTCAGAGTCTCGAGCGTCAGTTTGGTCCTGAGCGCTGCTTTGTGGTTGTTTGGCACAAAAAGCTGAACTAACATGGATTTATAGGATCCCATCATGCTTCTGACACTGGCTGCTGTTAGCAGCTCCCTCGGGACGCCTTATAAAGCAGCTCTGTAACAGCAGTATTTACAGCAGTACCACTGAGCAAACATTTCATATGACATTTTATTCATTCCCAAAGAGGAGAAGCACATTTTGCAGCATTGAGCTGAGCTGCTTTTTTTTTTTTTCCTTCCCAAAGACTCGGGGAAGAAAATGATTTTGTTCTCAGGACCACACACAGGCAGAAACACCATAAAGAGTGCTGATTACATTAGCTAAAGCTGTTATTGCCTCGATGCTATTACCTCTAACTCCCATGGTGATTTCCTGTTAATAGAAAGGTGTGTAGCTCTCTGCATGTGTGGGCGAGCGCGTACTGCACGCCTACAGCTGCGGGTTTGTTTGCATGTATTTGACATTATTATTTTCTGACTGCAGGTCACCTTGCAAAACAACAGCATACATTTTGCACTGTGTTAATTGTAAAATCTCAATTATTTCTGGCAGTCAATAATCATGGAGTCTAATGGGTTTTGTGGGTTTGTGTCACTGACATGCTTTGGAGAAATGAGCTCAGGTGTGGTGATATGACAAGTGAAAATGCCAATTTACTGTAGTGTATCTGAGCTGACCTTATCAAGGTCCCGGATTTCATTATTCCATAAGAAATGGCTGTTCATTATAAGTTTAATTTGACAGTCCAGTGGTGTGTGTCCTGGTGAACTTCTCATTAAAGAATCATAATTAATCATAGCGTGTGTGTGACTGATACGGCATTTCACAAACAGGTAGCCTTTAGCGCAGCGCCTCTGTGTGAGTGGAGCTCTAAAAACAGGGCTGTGCGTGCTCTTACAGGGGAGTCACGTAAGAGAGGAGCAGGTTTTCGAGATTCAGCGCAGACCTGACAGCCTGACAGTGAACGCTGTCGCTCCGGCGGCGGCGGCCTGCAGAGGTGCAGTTGCAGGGGTACAAAGGCGACACGAATGCGCGCAGCCGGGGTTCAAGATGCTCAGCTGGTGAACTGCTGAATGAAGACTCGAGTTACTTCACACTTTTCACAGGAGTTCCTGTGAGGAATATTCAGAAACATCGGGATGCCCCTGCTGTCAGGCACAAAGATTTCAAAGTGACAATAACATGAATGCAGATTAAATCTGCTCCCCAGCAGATTTTTAGCTTCTGTTACCAGAGTCTACAGGTTGAAACAAGTTCAATATAAGACTTTAAAATCCTTTTTCAATAAATCAGAATCTAAATGTGCTTTTCAAGCAAACAGACTGACAGCAATCAGCCACGTCTCTGGACTGTGACAGGAAGCCCACGCAGGCACAGGCAGACCTGAAGGCTTCCTTCAGACCAGGAACCTTGTTGCTCAGGTGACTGCGACCTGCCTCAGAATGAACAGTCAGGTATGAGGATGACTCTAAGAACACTGTCCACATCTAAAAATCATGACATGCAGCAGTTTTCCTTTCATTTCCAGTCATTTTAACAATAAAAGCTTTTTGTCATTAAACTCCATTTTCATAGACCAACTGTCAAACAAGGCCTTTTCATTCTTCATCACTCTGAGAAGTTCTAACAGTGCATTAAGCTGCAGGTCCTAAACTGCTCCCTGACCCCTCCCCCCACACAGCCACTTTGTTAGCTAATGAATCTTATTAGCCTACTGTTTCCAGATTTTACATCTATATAAAAATGGTGTGAAAGGGGCAATCAAATATAAAAAAGCTTAAACAAAAATGATATTTTAGTTATTTGGTGATCTGCACAGGGTGCACCCTGCTGTTTGTGTCAGCTGGGTAGGCTCCAGGCAGTTTACAACCCTGAGCTGCCTAAGCAGTTAATAAAATGGATTGATGGATATCTATCCACAAATGTCCACTCATTGACTAAGTCGTTCATAGCTGTAAGTCAGGGGTCTCAAACTCCAGGTCTGGAGGTCCGGTGTCCTGCAGGATTTAGATGTGTCCCTGATCCAACACACCTGAATCAAATGACTGAATTACCTCCTCAGTATGCAGTCAAGTTCTCCAGAGTCCTGCTGATGATTCTATATTTGACTCAGGCGTGTTGAAGCAGAGACACATCTAAAACCTGCAGGACACCGGCTCTCCAGACCTGGAGTTTGAGACCCCTGCTGTAAGTGAACACGTTAGGCTCAGCTCACACAGGCCTAGAGACTGGCTGGGGACTGCCTGGCAACCACTGGCTTCTAAGAAAACGAGCGTTCCCTGACCAGTTGGCAAGAGGTTATTGGAAGTTGCTTGAAGGTGAGGTTAGTTGCAAAGAGCAATATGATGCTGCACTGGAAACCTCCTCGTGACTGCTTTGGTCACTTGCAGATTGCTATGGTCACCCATTGACTGTATAGAAGACTGCAACTTGTCTGCAAACCCTCCCCAACGACTCACTAAGCTGTTTTGAAACATGTTTGTTTCAGTGTTATAGGTTCAACTTTGAAGATGAGCAATCGTTGTTTTTTGTTTGCATCATGCTTTTTCACATTTTACTACTGCTCGGACATTAGTTAGCAAGTATTTGCAGACAAGCTGGCAGCGATCAAAGCAAGTGTGAGACAGAGTTCACCTGCAACAGCCAACAAACAGGTTGCCAGGGGGAGGTGAGAAAAAGCAGCACTGGGAGCTGAAAGTCACACTTATGTGACTAAAACCATTTAAGATCTATTTAACTTCAGTTTTACACAGTATAATAGTTTTTAATACCTTTTATTAGTGAACAAGCATTGAAGGCTGATTATTAGAAGTGTGACTGTAGGAGAAAAAATGCTATCACATAATGCTACATTTTCTTAGAATTAAGAAATAATCTTGTATCCGATCAGACTTGATTCATTTGACTTTGAATGATATTAATGCTGCTTTTCAGGGAGTTTCAGGCACAAAGAATAAAAACTAACCACAGTCTCAGCATGTGTGGAGCCTTCGTGACCCTGACCTTCTGTGTTGGTGATTAAAGAGAACTGAATTTAAAACAGTTATTGGCACGAACTGACAGAAAGTGTTGTGCAACTATCAAACTGCAGCAATGAGTCTCTCTAAGCTCCGCAGGCTGCCAGGAAACATTGTACCAGCTAACAAGCTAATAAACACGGACCAGTCTTGCCAGCGTCGAGGTCAGCAGTCAGCCTCTCCTGTGTGCTGATGAGCATGAACAGAAAGCACCGACAGCCTTACAGGTAAGGGAGGCGGTATAATCAAGAGCACGGTGGAGTTCGGTGTGCTGCACACAATAAGTCCTGAAGAGGAAAGAATCCCTCACCACCTGAAGCGCTACAGGTAAGAAAATTTCATCCATTACTCCAGCGAGGATTTCGGTTCAGCTTTTTTTCTTTAGTTAAGCTGGAGAAGGTCGGGGTGGGAGGCTGTGTCCATCTCCCAGCCATTACTTTCAAGCACTGCGTACCATAGACTGCACATAGAGCACATGGTGTTTTGACCATTTCATATCTTGGAGCATTTTGGCTAATAAGGAGGAGCGTGAAGTTATCAACTATCAGGTAGCAAGATTTGTTAGCAACCCACTTACCTAAACTGTACAGGTACATCGCACAGTCAAGAGAACAATAAAATCCCAGAACTGCAAAAACTCCAGAGGAAACTTTTTGGAGAGTCTCTTAGTAAAACCAACACCACAGCAGCCATATTGTTTTTCAGATAATTGCATTAAAAAACAACCCAGCAAACAAAACTACAACCACCTGAGTGGGCACACCTGTTCAGCTGCCACGCCTCCTGAATGTTAAAAGAACAAACAAACAAAAAAAACATGCACCTTCAATACTGTTGACATGGATGCAATGAGCCATAGAGACAGTAAATATTTTATTATCCTTCTGGGACTTTAGAAGAGTTACATTGTTGCACTGAAAGATACTTTTTTCCTCAGTTCTTGGGAGGATGTTTATTCCTGCTGCAAAGTTATTGGAGTCTTTGGGGACCGACTCAGTGCTGCAGCCTCAAGTGGACATGAGAGGCTCTTCGGCCATAAAACCGTCCATTCACACAAATTCAAAAATAAGGGAACAGAAAATTTGTTTATGTGTTACAAATTTGCAAGACTTCACATTATTCTGAAAGTAATCATTTTTCCATTGCTGTCACCTGCTGGAAAGCTCGACGCGCTGACCCAGCTGCCACCAAGTGCTCGTTTATTACTGACAGAATCGGAGATTACACAGAGCAGACTAAGATTTGGTACTGTTGAAATAAAACCTGAACACCTGAACACCGGGTTAATTCTGAACCGGGTCATAGGAGAACTGCGATGCAGCATGAGGAGAGCTGGCCACGGACGCAGACCATGAATCACAGCTGCCCACACAAACAGCTGAGCAGCACTTCCTGTGTTTCGTATCTGAACTTCAGAAATATCTCAGAACAAAAAAAAAGTCTGAAAAATCTTTACTGAACAGTTTCTGATGCATAAACTGTAAATAAACAATGCACACGTTGCCCTTGTCCAGCAAACCTCTCAGCCATGAGGAGCCCAGCCACACATGCCTGGAGGTGGGGGGTGTGTGATCTGGCCAATCATCCAATGAAATTTGCTCCCTCAGCAATGCTGACGACTTTTTAATCATAAGTTTAATCATTTATAAAAGTGCTACAAGTGACTGTTGATGCATTTGCATCGTTATTAAAGCACAATAATTCACAGACCAGGCACAGTTTGACATCTTCAAGATTCTCAGAAAATAAACAGAGCGATAAATAAAGTGTGTTTCTCTGTGTGTTAATATAGAAGTTTTAAAATTTTAGGAAACATTTAGTATAAAAATGAAGATTTTTTACTTTAGCCTTGTTTTCAGATCCTGCATCACAATTATCACAATTATTATGACTGCATGTATTTTGTATATATGTGGACATATGTATGTGTATATAAGTATATGCATGTATACTGTTTTTATGTGTATATGTATAGATTAGTACTTGTGTATTATTTATCACATCTGTGTAGCATTATGTAGCATCATGTTGCACAGTCTTTGCATTACTGTCGCTTTACACACTAGTTCACTTCAAATTGCCCTTTGTAATTATATTGTTAATCCTTCAATGTTTACTTAGTTTAAATAGCTCTTTCTAATTATATTGTTAATTTTGTCTAATGTTTCTATACTCTTACTTTAAACACATTCTATTTTTGTATAATATATATATTTTTTAACTACTCTGTAGTTTTTGTAATTAGTGTGGCGGAGCAGTCACTAAAGCATTTCACTGCCAGTTGTACTGTGTGTGTGTCAAATAAATCTGTTAACCCAGAACCATAAACAGTATCAAACATGGACGTAGCCACTGTGACTTCACCCATTAGTCCTGTTTTCACTGTCGCCATCTTGGTGTTTTGAAACTGGATGTGACAAGCAAGGGGCGGATCTCACAATGAAACCACGCATTCATTGGCCACCAACTTATGATTGACAAGTGGCTCGGATAATCGACAAGTGGCTCATTAATCGATTCTGATTCTTAGAACAACCAGAATGGACTCAATCTTCTATTCAGGGGACTGAAAGCAGCGACTGAGACCAAAAGCTCATCAGGAAAGTGTTCACAGAGCTCAGAAAGGTTCTCTCTGCTGGAAACACTCCGTTAGGCTGAGAGGAAGTACGGGACGCGGGACACATGACGCCCGCTCGCTCGCAGTGGCTGCTTCAGACGACCTGCCCTGCTCTCACACAGACTCACAGACTCTGCACTGACGAGCGGGTGCAGTAAAAACTGTTTCTGTCTGATCATTTGCATTTTCATTTGCACGTCCTCTGAGTGAAAAAGTTTGGGGCTGCGGTGCATCTTCAACTCAAATCAGGCAGATGTGTTTGGGATGAAAAGAAAATTACTTGTAATTATTTTAATATTTTTTAATTGCAACTTTTATTCCGCTCTTGGGTTCAGGCTTGAGATTGTGTTGTGCCTTTTCAAATGTAATTTTTATCACCACCCGGGACAGTAATGAAGTGAAAGCAATTAGAGTATTACAGTAATGACAGTGGATCATGAAGTCATTTAGAACTATTAAAATACGAAACGCAATCAGGTGATTCACATCAGTTCATTACTGGGATCATGAGAGCAACAGGGGACCTCAGCTACTCCTGCACACAGACGTCCTTGGACCTGATGATTATCCTCCATTGTCACCCCCTACACACACACACACACACACACACACACACACACACACACACACACACACACACACACACACACACACACACCTCTTCCTTCCTCCTGTTCCTCCTTCAGGTGTTTTCCTCTCCTCCTGCCTAATGATTCATGCTAATTGTTTTTAAATGGGTTTTTTGTGCTGGTGCACCTTCCATCTCTTCACTTCTATTATATTCACTGGACCATGAAGAACCAAAAAAAATCACACAGCGGCTGGTCAGACCAGAATCAATACGTCTAAATACATTTGTAGGGGTACTCTGCCCCCCCCCCCCCCCCCCCCCCCCCCTTTTTCAGCCTTTACATGAATAGAAAAGAACAAAGAAACTGTTCTGGTGTTGGTGATGCAGTGTGCTCGGCTGCGTATGAACCTCCAATTCTGGCATCACATTACGTGCCAAATGCAACAGAAGGCACATTTCTTTCTTCCTTAGCCGCTGCAGTTTAAGTGGAAGATAATGAATGGCTGTGAACATGAAACGCTGTGTCAGTTGTGTGCTTTGTTATCCAGTTCATGATTATAATTTCTGCTACAGTACATCCCAGCTCCATATGGCACATTTTAACTTTCCATATCCCTGCATAGTGCGTGACATTATCTTTTATTACTTCCCTTGTTGGCAGTGACACAAGAAATGAGAAGTGCCAAGAAGCTGAGCCTAGAAACAATGCTCGCAAGATGAAAGGAACAGGTGGGAAAAGGAAGGGGAAAGATTTTTAAAACGAGTATATGTGTCTGATTTTTTCCCCTTTTCCTCCAGCAGCTGTTCACGGCTTTTTAATTTCATCTGAGACTGCTGAGCGTGATGAGCTTAGTCGTGTTCCGAATCCCTTCACGCGGGCTTCTCCGGTGCACCCCCCACCCCACGCTCTGATGGAGCTCCATGAATTCCCCTTATTGCTGTTTAATGGAGATGGGTACCCAAACAAATGAGCAGCCTTTGCCTGGCTCAGCACCACGGGTTCTCATTAATCTGGATGCTGAGACGCTGATGGCACTAATTTTTCAGACTAAGCGGCGTCTGCGCCTTCGCTGCTTCACGGCACTCCCACAACAAGAGAGAATTCGCTTCAATCAGAGACACAGCCCAAAGGCAAAGAGGGTGTAGTGTTCATGTCACACCTGGTCTGTTGAGCTCTCTGCCTCGCTGTTGGAAATCTCCCCCTACAGTGCCCATCTGTGTCGGTGGGAAAGCACAAAGTGATGCAGGCGTGATGAGAGTCTCTGCCTCAGTATTAAAGGGATTCTAAAGAGAGACATAAGTGCAAATTACATTTGAAATAAAATGTTTTCAGCTTCAGTTTCCTGAGTAACTTTTTAAAATTAAGGCTAAAAATAAGAAGCTGTAATAACCAAAGAACAAGGTTATTTACCACATGGTGGATATGATGTTACCACTAAGAAGAGACAAATACACTTACCACAGTGCAATGGGGTCTTATAACAGTCTCACAAATGCATAAGTCAGTGCTTTAACTGTAGCTCAAGAATTAGGGGGGGGGGGGGGGGGGGGGGGGGGGGGTGTGTTTCTAGGTCATTATTTACCATTTTTACAAGATCTGGAATTGGCTGTGGATGCAAATGGGAGAAGGTGGAATATATATGAGGTTGTTTACGTGGAGTAAATCCCATCCTGAGTCCTGGAAATTGCATTTAGGCAGTAAAGGTTGCTGGTAATTTGCAACAGCAAATGTGTTTCATACATTTAAGTAGTTTCCAGATCAGATACTGAAAGCAGCAGTAAAGCTCCCCAACAACATGTCCTCACAGTCACGTTTACAGACTGGAGGCAGAGGGATGTAAAATGACTGCTCGTTTCATTGTTATTTCATTTCATGTGACCCAGCCCAGTCTCACAGCAAAACGCGAAATAGTCGTGATCCATTTGTTCGCGCTTAGAGGAAAAATGAGCCTTCATTTGTGTCTAAGTCAGTACAACAAAAAAACCTGCATTTCAAGTGGGTGCAGGTGTGAGGGGACGAAACACTGTATATAAAAGATGTAAGTAGAAGCAGTGACGTCACTCATTGGTCAGGAAAGTCTTGTTTTTGTGTTTTCTCTCTCTCACCATCTCGGTGTCTTGAAACAGGACGAGCGAGAGGCGGAGCCTCCCGAGAAACAGCTGAACTCTCATTTATGGTAAATCACCATCGTGAGGCGCGCCGTGCTTCATCCTCCCTTTAGATGTGACCATCATTTATAAAATAACCATCACTTTTTATTCACTTAAAGCTAGTGACTGAGACCATAAACTCATCATAAACTGAGGTCACAAACTGAGTTCCACTTCTGTTGCAAATACAGGGGAAGCCCCCTGCAGGCCATTAGAAAGAATGAAAGCTTAAAGCACTTCGATACTGGCTTCATGTCCACCTTTGACATAACACGTACCGACGGAAGCATCGCACACATTAGCTAAAAAACGGGCGTTTTGACACAAGTCACAAATGTTAAAACCTTTCAAACACAAGTGTCAAAATCTTGAATCTGGTATATCATACTTGATACATGAGTTTTTGAGACTTCTACATCATCAGTTTTTCTCCCCCTAAACAAATTGCACAATACATTCTTAAGTAATAAATTGCAAAAAAGAAAAATCTGTAGAAAATTTGATACAAATTAAAACTCACATATGCAAATTAATATTTACTTTTTTTTAAATCAGAAGGTCCAATAAACACACAATTTTAAAAAGAAAAGATTTTTCTGACAATCAGACTGTAAAAATAATAGAGGAAGAGTAAATACACTGAAACCAGACTAGGGTCTGACGAAGGACTTTCCACTGACACCACAAACTCCACCACAAAGTGGGCTTGGTTGCTTTTTATAATTTGTTTGCATGGATAATGCTGTGACTATTTCACTAACTGATTTCACTCTGAGGCCATAAAACGGGAGAGGGAGTTCAGGAGTGTCAGGGTTTGGGTCACGAGTGATGGAGCGGTGAAGTGTGAGATGGACTTCTGTGCTACACCACTGTGGGGAGACAAAAGGTGAAGCTTTTGAATGACTTTATTACCACAGCAGCACAGCCATGAAGTGTCAGACCAGTGAAGTTACAGCGAGGGGTCGCCAAATGCTGGAGCTGCATCGTGCGTGAAGAGTTTCCAAAGCTCTACGGCCTCAGTAACTGCAGAGCTCCAAACCTCCTCTGGCATTAACATCAGCACAAAAACTGTGTGCTGGGAGCAGCTCCTGTAGGTGTCTTTGTGTCTATATAGTTTATATTCTGTGGGCTGGGATCACCTTGTGATGCCCTTTTCAGAGGAAGAGGAAAACACTGCTGGCTGGAATAACTTGTTTCTGTCTGCCGCCAACATAACCCTGAAAAGGGAAGAAGACGATGGATGTTTCACAAACTGCCAATTTAGGTTTTTGAGAGTATTTCATAAGCTACCGTCAGACAGCTTGGCAGCTCTTTTATGAACAAGGTAAGAACATTCACTTTCATATAATCTTCCTTGGAATATGTCATCAATGGACTTTTTTAGATTTTGAATTCAAATTTAACATTAGAAATATTAGATGTTTTGGAGACACTGCACCCTCTCATCATCAATGGGCGCTTTTCAAAGTTAAGCTGTGGCAAGCACCCCTGCTTTGCTGGAAAATAGACTTTTACTTTGCTTCAGGGCAATAAGATGAAGCTGAACTGATGCAACGACCTGTTGAAGCATCACCTGTGCAACAGCAGGTTCTTGAAGGGCAGGTGAGCCACTACTAATGGCAAAGACAAAGCTTAAGTAACTTTCAGATGGTCACTGTGCAACATCCTGACTGACTGGAGGTAAAACTGGAGGTCATGAATAATGCAAATTTTTATGTAAATAGGCTGTAAGAAAAGCCTAAAGAATTTTATTAAAGACTAAACTGTCACTGCATATAACTATGTGTCATTTATGTTTAAAAAAGATTCAAATTGAGCTGTACCAGATTTTTGAAGCTGAGAGGAACAATGTGGTCTTAGTAAAAGATTTTTCTTTTTATCAAAAATTATGCATGCACTAAAGGGCTGCTGAATGTGGAGCACATCAATGTTGTCACCTGTGAAGGTAAGTATTTATGCTTAAACCTAAAATTAAATACTTATATACGTCAAAAATGGCAGCAGTATCAGGCCATACGTCACACGTCACTGAGCTGCACAGCGGAGAGCTGGCAGGTTTTATGCCTGCTGTGATTATGCAGTTACAGCTGGTCAGAAATATGAATCTTCACTCAATTTTGATGTATTTGAAACTGCAGATTTTTTTTTTTTTTTTTCATTTTGATACATTCGCTCCATTTTTTTTGTCATAAAGGTCCAAAATTTAGATCCTATTTCCTAATTCTGGGGATATATTTGTTCATAAGCTCAGGTGAGCTGGGTTATAGCTACACATATAAGTCATTATTTGACTGCAATATGCCATTGGGAGAAATAACTGTAAAGTCAAGACATCTTCTTCCCACCGGGGGTAAAATGACCTAACTTCAGCAGCACTTCCTCATCATAACATCCTCCTCCTTCAGTCATGGTCACTGTGGTAATAATTACGTGTGAGCCAGAGTTCCCCATTCGCCTTGTGGTAGTCGCATATCTGCTTCACAGTCACCGAGCGCGGGATTCCCTCAGGGACATACTGATATGCAGAGCATCAGTGGGTCTGATGGTGCTTTCTGAGATTTATTTTGAATTTGCATAGATTTCAGTGAAGGATGTGCGCTGGGAGAGGAAGGAGGGGCTGAAAGAGCTTCCTTTTGCAGCAGTGATATGGCCTATTTTAGAAATTCAATATCTGTAGTGTGGTTGAGAGCTGGCAGTATAGATGAAGGGAAGGCGATGATGAGACCTTGCACTCGGGGGTAATGACCTCCAGGGAACGTCAGCTGAGATGTAAACTCCAAATAAAAAAAATGCAGATGTTCTTCCCAGTGGACACTCTTACTACACTCTGAGAAAATAAAGCACCTTTTTGTACCTTGAGGGGTAAAACAGCTTGTCCCTGAGGGCAGGTCACTCTAAGATGCTGCTGTTGTAACCTTGACAGAGAAAAATCACCAGGCACAGGGAGAGCAAAATACTCAGGATCTGACAGCGCTAACTGCATCACTGTGCTGCAGGAAAATTTTTAGGTTTCACTGTTTATTTAAATGACAAGCATTGAATAAATTCTGACATAGACCAGTCTGTATTTAACAGAGAAATTAATATTTTACACAATTTCTTTTAGTACAGAAATTTTCTCTTGATATCGACCATCTTAAAATCATTAACAGTACACATTTATACCCTTTATACCCGCCTGGGAAAATATTACTCACTTCACCCCATCAGTTTTAAATATGTTTGGTCAGCTATGTGATCATTTGTAGAGGAACAGTTTATTGGAAGAGCTTTGGTCAGGACTAGGATTTGCTAGTTATGGTTACCAATGATCTTCCCATGGTGGACTCATCTCTGTGCTTGTCCTGCTCAACCTCAGCACAGCGTTCAAAACTGCTGATCACAACATTTCACCGCAGAGACTTGAACATGGATTTGGTATTAAGGAACTATGCTGCAGTGGTTTGAATCATATTTATCTAATAGACTCTGATTTGTTCATGTAAATGGGGAGTCTTCTTCACACACTAAGGTTAATTATGGAGTTCCACAGGGTTCTGTGCTGGGACCAATTCTATTTACACTATACCTGCTTCCCTTAGGCAGTATTATGAGAAAAACTGTATACCTTTCCATCATCGTGCAGCTGATATGTAGATATATTTATCTATGAAGTCAAATGACACAAATTAAGCAAACTGCAGGAATGTCTTAAAAGACATAACGGCCTGGATGACCTCTAATTTCCTACTTTTAAATTCAGATAAAACTGGAGTTCTTGTACTCGGCCCTACAAGCCATAGAAACATGGTGTTTAACCAGACACTTGCTCTGGATGGTATTACTTTGGAATCCAGTAACACTGTAAGATTAGGCTTAAAACTTTCCTTTATGATAAAGCTTATAGTTAGGACTGGACCTGCAGACCCCAAACTACCCCTTAGTTATGCTGCTATAGGCTCAGGCTGCTGTGGTGCTTCCCATGATGCACTGTTCCTCCACTCCTTTTGGCACCACTGCATGTCATTAACTTTTATTTTCTTTCTCCTGTTATGTCCACGTCCCCTCACCCCCTGGCCAGTCGAGGCAGATGGGCCCCCTGGCCTCTCTGGGCTGGAGTGTGTTGGCCGTTTCTTCCTGTTAAAAGGGAGTTTTTCCTTCCTGCTGTCTCTTAGGGTTCTCTCTCTAATGTTGTAGGGTCTTTACCTTACTAAAATGCACCTTTAGAGGACGGTTGCTGTGAGCTGGCATTATATATTGGACAGAAACGGACCTGTGCCGTACTCCCATTTCTGAGAGTGCAGCCACTGCCTCTGCTGTATAAAAGCAGTTTGTAAGCCAGGCTGATTTGCATCAGTACATCTTTTACAACTTTCTGATGGATGTTCAGCATCTGCTCATTTACACAAGATGATCTCTCAGCATGAACCATCATGCTGTGTTACTCCCACTGTCTTTTTGCTGCTTGAATGGATCTGCAGAACTTCCCCAAACACCACAGATGAAACAGACTATTCAGAGAACAGCTTTTTGGGTGGAAGTGCCATCCCTGAATTTTTTGCACAGCATTGTATTATTCATGAATTGTGCAGTTTTAATTAAAAAGAATAAACAGATGCAGACGACCAAATATTCGCAATATTAGGAGAGCTTTCAATGATGACCCCCTGCTGTTTGCATTTTGTGGTGTATTTCAGACTGTGTGTAGTCCTCTGATCATCAGTGCCTTTGAAACATTAGATCCAGAGAATGAAATTCAGATGGAAGCCTTGAATTCCTCTCTGCTGTCCTTCTCTGATGGATGCCCCTCGAGGACGAATTTTAAAAATCTGTACATATTCGCAGAGCAGATAACGAGAAGGTTGCAACAAGAAAGGAGCTTTCGGGACATCGGTGATTGCTTGAGAGTGCAATAAAAATCATCAGTCCATTTACTATACTTACCCTGCTCAGGGTTCGAAAAAAAAAAAACACCAGTGGAGATGGAAATTTCACAAAGCCACAGATTGTGAAACGGAAGTTTTGTTTAAAAATCTGTTTACTTTGCTTAGGTATTAATCCAATAAAGAGGCCGATCTGTTCATGACACTAAAATAGACACGTTTTTCCTGCAAGATGGCAGCTGGAAATTCCTGTTTCTCCAAACAGCAGTGTGGACACATCTCTGCCTGTAGAATTAAGCACTAATGTAGCATCGTTTTCTCCTTCACCCTCTTTTAAAATAAATGACAAACATATTTATTAGCAGTGGCATCATGAACACATTTTCTTTGCACTCTGCACTCTCTCTTTCACTTGTATTTATTATAAAGGAATATGCACAGTAACAGGCAGCAGGTTCCCTCTGATGAATAATACGGGAGATCTCAGCTCTCAGATTCAAAATAGCCTTATGTCATCCTTAGTTTTTCTTCAAACCAACAATTCTGTCAGTAATTTAATATCGACCTCAGGGTGCTGTCGAGGTTTACCCGAAGCAAATCCAGGGATGACCTGATGAATACTGAGGAGCTTAACTGCAGCACCTGGAAATGGAAATCATTGGAAATGCATTTTTAGACTCTCTTACATTAAATTTAAGCTGATTGAAAAGCTTTTGTCAACATGCTGACTTTTAAATAAGAGTCTGTAGCCATGCTGTGAGATCTGTGAGCCTGCACAGCTGCTACGATGCTAACACCCAGTCCACAGTGACAATGGTAAGCATGTTAGCTTAGCACCAAACATTTTCCGACTAACATTTTCCAAATTTTTAAAATAAATTAAGAATCAAATGACAATAATTGGACAAATGCCACAGTGAGCCAATTCATGAGTCACTTCAATCCATGAATGACACTTGAACTCTGACCTCACCTGTGGCCTTAATTGCCTCCTATGGTGGTGCAAAGGTAGCCTGTAGATGCTACAAAGCTACTACGTCTGCATGTTGTGGCTGTGTACGGCCACCGGGGGGCAGTGAGTGTATTGCTTTGGTCTTTGATGTTTGTCTAATTTGCCTCACCGTGACCTGATCCACTTCCTGGAAATCAAACTGATGAATCACCTTGTTTAGGACCAGCACCTACAAGAGGACCTAACAGGACTTCGACACAGTGATTAAAAACAGCAGCTACATGTGTGCAGAGGTGCAAAACAAGATGATCTTCAATAGGAGATCAAATTTAAATTGTGTAAGTTTTTTGTGAGCAAAGAAAAAAAAGTGTAATTTTTTCTGCAGTATGGCAGTACAGAGGTTTAGACTTTTCAAGATAACATTTAAAATGACACAAAAGAGCAAAAATAAAATGTCTGATCATAATCTGTAAACTCCATAATGCACTGCTGATATCCTCAGAAGAGTGTCATGGAGTTTGGAGTTACTGAATATTTTATAACAGTCTCATACTGAGTAATATTTCTCTTTAAATGACCTTTAACAAACCCCATTTCCTATTTGCTTTATACATTTGAGGATAAATGTCACCACTTCAGAATGACTGGCATTTGAAAAAGCTGCTGATAGACTTCCTTCAGTGACGAAGGCCAAGAAACAAGCAGTAAAAAGGAGGTGGCGTATATGGTGGTGTGCAAAAGTCGGGTCACCTTTCAGTTCTTTATATTTCCCTTCCAAGGAGCCAGACTGTCCTTTAGGCTTTTTTAGTGTTTTTTTTTAAGCACTAATTCTCCAGCTTTCTGAAGGTCTTTCAAAGTTTTTCTTTGGACATTGGCTGCTTTTTCACTCACTTTCAGTCCAGTTCATGTTCCTGACCAGTCTGAGGAACACTTTTATTTAAGCTGTTTAACACTGACCTCATTCAAATATAAAAAAGCTCCCAACTCAAGGGAGGAACCAGTGTTGTGTCTACACATAACAGACAACTTAGCAAAGAACCGATACTAAATTGGATCTTTAAGCTTTTGTTCCCATTGCTTTAGTTGAATCTATGAAAAAAAAGATAACACAGTTTTCCTGACATAAAAAAGGATTTTTGCACCAACAAGGTGATTGCTGAAGACCTGCTAGATGAAAACTTGGCATATCTCAGCATGGTGTGCAGAGTGTCCTTAAAAATTTGAGGAAACTGGACACGTGGAGGACAACAGAAGAATAAAACTATCTACAGCAAATGAACAGTATCTGAAAATCACATCCTTAAAAAGCAGGAAAGACTCCAACAAAGATCTGACACTGAAGCTGAGAGATTCATCTGGATGCAGTGAAATTAGTCACCATCTGGAAAGCATCTGATTGGCAACTGCTTCATTATTCAGCATGACAATGATCCCAAACACACTGTCAACGCAGCAACAACAGACCTGGATAGAAAACCACACAGTGGGACTCTATCAGTCGTGGATTGGCCTCCCCAGAGCCCGGACCTCAGAGCCAAAGGCCCAGAGAACCACAGGAAGCTGCCTCAGAGAGTTCAGACTGTGCTGAAGAATAAAGCTGGTCACACCAAATATTAACCTTTAAACTCATTAGAACTGTACAAATTCTGTTTTTGCCTTAGAAACTGGATTTCCATGTATTTCAATAAATCATTGCACCCATTTCCCATTTTTCCAGGAAAAAGGAAAAAAAAATAAAACATGAAGAGTGACTCCAGACTTTTGCACAGCAGTGCATGGGGAATACACCAAGTCAGAGTTAGTTTTTCTTAGAAAATAATGGAAAGTAAGCCCCGGCAACATGTTGCATTTTTCAGAAAGACTAGAGATTGCACTGAGTTACAGAAGCTGGAGAGACACTGGTTGTCCCAGAGGCTTCTGATTTCAGGACTTCAGATCTCGATAGCAGCTCCAACATTACTTTGACTTTAGCAGCGGCACTGAAGAGGTCCTCACAGGATCAGGATCAGCATGCTGGCTTTGCAGTCACAGCCTCCCCTGAGAAATCTCCTGACTGTTTTGCATTGGCGGTTTGTTACTGGAGATGCGCTGAAATGCTGACACGCTGATAAATGTCCTGTCACCCGGGGACATACTTAATAAACATTTTATTAGCTCTCGCTAACAGCCCACGGAGGATCAAAGACATGCTTGTTTGACATTTGGATGCTTTTGCCTGATTGGCAATTCATCATCTTACTTCACACTCAAGACACACAGCAAGGTTGGCCTTCCATTCATAATTTATCTGCCTGCTCGCTGAATGCTTTCTAATTCAATAAATTGTCATGAAATTTGTTTTGGAAAATTCATAATGCCATTAATAATGTGCCTGGTCTTGAAATCTGAATACTCGAATGTTAAAGAAATTCAATTATGGAGAAAATAATTTGTTTGGGCAGTTTTATTGCTAATCTGTGACACAGTGAAGTGGCTCCTTTATTATTTGTCACCACAGAAAAAATAAACTGTGTGGTGCGACGCTGATGAAATGGAAAAAAAGAAAAAAGATCTCAACATTTGAAGATGACCACTCAAATCAAAAGATTTAACCTGTTTCAGCTGTGAAGAAGAGGCTGCAGGAAACGTGTGACACAGAGCGATAAACTGCAAACACTGACAGCAGATTTCAGCCTGTAACGCAACTCAATAAAAAATAAAAGGTTCAAATAAGTTAAAATGCCAAATGAGAGAAAAGTTTAAAATTCTGTGCACGCTGTCAGGTGTGTAGAAATTGTTATCCTTGTTATTTGGCTCACATTGTTCAGATACAGGAAACAGAACAGTCTGCTGAATGTGTATGTAGTGCAAAGAGTGGACTGTGGGGGGAAAAAGGCCTTATACCCTTATATACCCTTATATTGGCCAGCAGGGGGCAGCTCCCCTAAATCAATTTCTGTTAAAGTCACTACAGAAAACCGTGTTTAAAGACTGCAGCGTGACCTAAATCATTGTAACAGTGTGCAATGAACTCGCAGCCTCGTAGCCTTTGAAATAGCTGCTTCAACGATGAGGATCAGGTCTGTGCCCACTCGCAGTCTGCTGTACTGTGCAAACGTCTTGAGCTACCCTTCATTTCTTTATATTTTGCTGGGAAAAAAATGGGAATTAGATGCAGTGATTTATTGAAACATACATATATAAATGAAGAATGTTTATACAGTCTAAACATTTCCTGTTTCCTGGATTATTTCCTGTTTCTTAAGGACCTGACTTTCAGATCCTGTTGATCTGCTGTAGAGAGTTTTTTAGGCCTCACACTGCACACCATGCTGACATACGGCAAATCAAATCACCTTGTTTGTACAAAAATACAATTTTATGTGTGTTATTGCTGCCATTTTTGTAAACTCAGCTAAAGAGATGAGAATAAATTGTGTTTTTGCGACAGTAACAAAGTCCCTGAAGATAGCGCTCCTATAACTTCTACTTGGCTGTTGTCTTGTTGCTTCAGTTGATGGTGATGCAATTCTGCGTGCTGCAACTGCATGTTCATAATCACAAGCCCCCCCCCCCCCCCCCCCCCCCCCCCCCGCGATACACAGTTCCCAACTAAACATATGAAGTGAGTCACACAGCATACTGTTGAGAACTGTTCTGTCAGTGTGCTCACAAATACATCTTCACATAAACATTTGCATTCTGAGCATAAATTGAAGTATAAATAGTATCAAACTGAATCTTATTGGCTCTACATATAAAAGTCTATCGTGGATGGCTGCCACAAATGCCAAGCCAATGTCACACACCCACACACACACCCACACAGACAGACACACAAGCTTGATGGTTTCTCTGTGTTCATTAGTCCTGGTCTATTTTACTAAATGAGTAGGCTGATGCAGAATCAGAGCGTCCCTGCAGTGCGTCTTTCACCGTAGCGACATGATCCTAATAACAGCAGCTTTCTCTCTTTGTGTGTGTGTGTGTGTGTGTGTGTGTGTGAGGTGCGCAGGGACAGAGGGGGACCTTAACCAAGGTAACACTTGCCTCAGGGTAGTAGGAGAGGAAATGTGGCCTCCACCATTTGTCATGTTTCTCATTTGCCTTCCTTTAAACACATTTTCTTCCAGATCCTCTCTCCTCCCACACACACACACACACACACACACACACATGCATTCACACATCTATACATACTGTGCACATACGTTCATGAACAATGGCAGCCATGTTTCACATGTGAAAGGTCTCAGACAAAGTGTTAATGAGCTCCTCTGCTGAGAAGATTCTCTAATAAATCTGCACCTGAATGTGATGTTGTTTGTTGCACACTTTAACTCCAAGAAGCCGTCACTTTGCAGATTTTAATGGTGAGAAAAGGCTTTAAAAGGACTGATCTAAAGGGTCCATTTAGATATCCTGAACTGTAACAGACGGGCCACCATTTCTGGACTAAACCCAACATTTTCACTGCCACCATGTTTGTTTGTTTTGTTTTTTGGAGCCAGAAGTGACCAGAATTGGACGTGAAGGTGTTATCAGCTAACGCTAACAAGTTTGGTTAGCAAGCTGCAGCCACAGACTGTACAGGTGAAATGCACAGACACAAATACCGGTAATTAGTGCTAAATAACAGACTAATAAAATGCACAAATTTCATCGATTAAAGTTAACATACAGACATCTTGGATGGGCTGTACCACACAGTAAAGGGAACCAACACCACAAACACAGTTTGAGAGGTCCAGTCCATTGTGCATTTGGTGACTGTTTGCAAGTAGTTGCTCCAACCAGCTGGTTGTCCACAGGTTGAGCCTGCAACAACTTCAAGCTCTGGGCAACAACTTTTGATCCCAAGGTGCACAGATCGCCTGGTGAGAGGCAACAACAATCGTCAGTCATCTCCAAATCATAGTAACTGGTGTCAGTCTCAGACACGCCGGCAAAGTTTTGCAAGTAACTGGTGTCTAATTCATAAACACACAGATTGCCAAAACATTGCAATCTGAGATAATCTGCACTGATCAGTGCAACTTCTCTTCAACTTGTCTTTGCAAAAGGGACTCATCAAGTTCATTGCACATGGTTACAATAATTTTGGTCATGCTGTGCTCTCCAACCACTGTTCTTCCAAGTGGGACTGCAGCATTAGTGGAGGTGAGGCCCAGCAGACAGCTATAAACTATCTGCTGGGCCTTTGAAATTATTGCTCCCATCATCCAGGAACATAGTGCCTGGATGATAGGAACATAGCTCCCTATGTTCCTATCATCCAGATGATGAGTTATAAGAAAACACACCGCTGCACGGTTTTTATGACACAGGAAACTCTCCATAAGAGACCAGAAGTGGTTTTTGTATCAGGCTGTAAACATGTTTATTCCTGCTGTAAAGTTAGACAGGAGTCTACAGAGACTGATTCACTATTGGACCCAAGTGGCCAATAAAGGTTGCTGCTTAGTACATATAGCACAAAAATTTCATATCATATTTTTGGAGGCTCCTCAGTCATCCAGTGCTGCTAACAGAACTCTTTCATATCAGGACTAAAAC
The DNA here is from genome assembly GCF_007364275.1 of Archocentrus centrarchus. Lineage (NCBI taxonomy): Eukaryota > Metazoa > Chordata > Actinopteri > Cichliformes > Cichlidae > Archocentrus > Archocentrus centrarchus. The sequence continues at coordinate 3,339,105 of NC_044366.1, forward strand.
ATCTCCCCGGTGCAGACTGAAAGCAGCTCACAGAGTCTGAACTGTTACCCTGACGTGATTCGATATTTTGTGTTCCAATATGTTTGTGTGGCCACCTGACAAAGAAAAATTCCTTTATATAACATAATCTGGATGACCACAGAAATGAGTCTGACACTGACATACCACTCCAGGTGAGACATTATTCAGTGCTGCCACACGAGCAGTTATTTGCCTCGCAGGGTATTTCATAGAATTTATGCACTGTTTGCACTGTGCAGCAAAGTTTAGTGATTCTGAAATCATCAGCTGTGGAAGAGGCTTTGCCCTGGGCAAAGATATGCAGTGTAGGCTGTAGCACTTGAGGTGCGATGGCACGACTGTTCTGCCGCACCACACAGGTGAGGTAAAGGCATTTACTTTCCAGTTCTCTGATAAACATATTGCTTCTCCTGGAACTTCTTCTATAATTTCTTCCTAATAAAAGCCTTACAGCTTCACCAGGGGAAGTCTTTTAACACAAAGACCTTTTTCACACACACTATTGTCAATTTTAAGAAAAGCAAGCAAGTCACAGAATTTCAGCTCACATATAGTTATCATAGAATAATAGGTAAATGTTGGAAAAAGTCGACTATAAACTATGAATAACCATGACCTCACCCACTGTGACAAACTATGTATGTATCAAGCACAAATACTCTAATCTGCTCCATTTATTTCGACAGTTAAATGGATTAAATTCTACAGGTGCACCAAATAAAATGTCCTTGATTGTTTATGCCTTGTACACCACGTACCAGCTCTTCTGATGCATCAAGGAGGCTGTCACTTAAACTCAAGAGGTCTCAAATGTCTCTCAGTAATGTAAACATAATCCACCACAACAGTTCTTCTCCACTGCCTTGAGGCTTCTCATGAAATCACAGTTATTGATCTGTCAGCCAACTCAAAAACATTTTAATCCCAGTCATCTTCACAGCACCACAGCATCAGTCCCTGGGTGAGGACCTTACTGACCTTTAGCGAACTCAATATGTCGTATGTCTGTCAACATGCCACACGGTTAATGTATAGTGGAAGTCATAAATAAATGTCTGCAGGCATGAAGCAGCTTGGTTGCACCATAAGACAGCCAGCTGTATACTTCTGACCTTGGCCAGGTAATATAACTCAGAGGCAAAGGGAGGGAAAATGGAGTGCTACAATATTAGCAGGTGGCCAGTCTTGGTTAGAAAATAGTTCTTCAAGTCCTCCATTTAGCTTTTATAGAACTGAAAAAACACCCTAATGTAAAATAATTGGAGGCAGACTTAATGGCAATAAAATAATACTAACAGTATTAATATTTTATCAGACCCCATTCCTACAAGACTGCTCAAAGAAGTGCTAACATTGATTAAAAATTCAATCTTAATATGATCAGTCTATCTCTATTGGTTGGCTATGTACCACAGGCCTTTAAGGTGGCAGTAATTAAATCATTACTTAAAAAGTTACCCAGCTGCCTTAGCTAATTATAGGCCAATCTCCATCCTTCTTTTTCTCTCCAAAATTCTTGAAAGAGTAGTTGTAATACAGCGAACTGATCATCTGCAGAGGAACAGTTTATTTAAAGAGGTTCACAGTACAGAAACAGCATTAGTGAAAATTACTGCAGCACAGTATTAAAGGTACTGCACTGCAGTGGTTTGAATCATATTTATCTAATAGACTCCAATTTGTTCATGTAAATGGGGAGTCTTCTTCACACACTAAGGTTAATTATGGAGTTCCACAGGGTTCTGTGCTAGGACCAATTCTATTTACATTATACATGCTTCCCTTAGGCAGTATTATTAGAAAGCGTTGCATATATTCTCATTGTTACGCAGACGATACTCAGCTTTACCTATCAATGAAGCCAGATGACACACATCAGTTAATTAAACTGCAGGAATGTCTTAAAGACATTAAGGCCTGGATGACCTCTAATTTCCTGCGTCTAAATTCAGATCAAACTGAAGTTCTTGTTCTCGGTCCCACAAATCTTAGAAACATGGTGTCAAACCAGATACTTACTCTGGATGGCATTACTTTGGCCTCCAGTAACACTGTGAGAAATCTTGGAGCCATTTTTGACCAGGATTTGTCCTTCAATGCACATATTAAACAAATATGTAGGACCGCTTTTTTACATTTGCGCAATATTTCTAAAATTAGAAACATCCTTTCTCAGAGTGATGCTGAAAAGCTCATTCATGCATTTATTACTTCTAGGCTGGACTATTGTAATTCATTATTATCAGGCTGTCCTAAAAGCTCCCTGAAAAGCCTTCAGCTGATCCAAAATGCTGCAGCTAGAGTACTGACAGGGACTAGAAAGAGAGAGCAGATTTCTCCCATATTGGCTTCTCTTCATTGGCTCCCTGTTAAATCTAGAATCGAATTTAAAATCCTTCTCCTCACATACAAGGTCTTGAATGATCAGGCCCCATCTTATCTCAAAGACCTCATAGTCCCATTTCACCCCAACAGAGCACTTCTCTCTCAGACTGCTGGCTTACTTGTGGTTCCTCGGATACTTAAGAGTAGAATGGGAGGCAGAGCCTTCAGCTTTCAGGCGCCTCTTCTGTGGAACCAGCTCCCAGCTTGGATTCGGGAGACAGACACCCTCTCTATTTTTAAGATTAGGCTTAAAACTTTCCTTTATGATCAAGCTTATAGTTAGGGCTGGATCAGGTGACCCTGAACCATCCCTTAGTTATGCTGCCATAGGCCTAGGCTGCTGGGGGTTCCCATGATACACTGAGTGTTTCTTTTCATTCACCTCTTTTCACTTTGTTTATACCCCAAATAACAGGAAGATTTTGGGAAAGCACAGCAGGGGGCGCAAGCAAATCAACAGGGAAAGTCCTCAATGGAAAGAAAGCTATCTTAGCTATCAGCTAAAAGAATTATTTACACCTCCTTCTGGACAAATGGGCTCACCTTTAGTTTTGGCTTTCCGAATTAAAACAAGATTAAACAGATTTTCTCCCATGGAAGCTTTTTTTTTTTTCTTGTAAAGCTGTAGCATGTTGCTAATACACACTGATTGGTTGGTTAAGGATGCATGTGCCACAAACTAAATGCACCTCACCTCCACAACTCTGATAGCAGACACTTTTAAGCCTTATTTACGTTTGGCAGTTGCAGTTCAGTTACAGGACTGGCACATGCTGTCAGATGCAGCCCAGCACACCTGACATCTGGCTCAATTAAAGGGGACTTGTGGCTGAGATCAGGCAGTCAGATTCACCCTGATCCAGACCAGTTCTAGGCCATACTCATTAGCTGGCTTTAATTAATTCAATTACAAATTTCTTATGATTTACAGAACATTAAACAAAATTAAGCACTAAGAGCTAAAAACACAGATGATGCTGCATCATAAATAAGATCCATGCAACTTCCCACGCACCCTGATCCAGATAATGAATGCCTGCAGATGTCATCCTGGTCAGGGGGTCTGTTCCTGCTCAAGCAAGGAGACTCATTTTAAGCAACAGAAATATGCAGAGCTGCACAGTGGTATGATGGACTCTGAGTGTAGATGAAATAAAGCCAGAAGACACTAAAGGATAGGAGCACAGAGAACAGACTTTGAGGTGAGTGACTCATTTACAGCCCTAATTGATGGGAATGATGCTGTCAGCTTTTATTGTTACCGTGTTAAGATTTTTTATGTAGTTTGAGCTTTTTTGCCCTCATTCGTACAGTGAAGAGAAGACAGGAAAGCGGGGCGAGAGACTAGGGCAGAGGGCCTTCGAGCTGACTCTGTATTCAGCCTTGCAGAATGCAATATGGTCACCTAGCTCACCTGTGAGCTAAGCTGGCATCACCGAGTTGTGATTTAGCCAAAGTTCTTAAACAGACCCACGTGCAGGCCGCCAAGGAGGTGGGCAGTCAGGCAGGGAGTGAAACAAGAGAGATTTTAATGGACTTACACCAGTGGTTTTCAAATCCAGTCCTCGTGGTTTTAGATGTGTCCCTGGTCCAACACACCTGAATCAAATGGCTGAATTACCTCCTCAGTATACAGTCATGTTCTCCAGAGTCCTGCTAATGACTTCTATATTTGACTCAGGTGTGTTGAAGCAGAGACACATCTAAAACCTGCAGGACACCGGCCCTCGAGGCCTGGATTTGAGAACCACTGACTTCCACAAACAAATAACAAAACACTGCAGGCTGAAAGATATTCCAACCATTGATGGGAATCGGAGGCGGTTGGCAGTAGAGTTTGGAGGAAACACAAGCAAAGGACACAGGAGGGTGAATAGATAAAGACACACAAATGGGGCTGATCAAGAAATGAGACGTGGGAAGAAAAACAGGTGGAAATAATTAAGGTGGTGTGGAAAATCAGGAAAGGAGGGAAGACGAAAAAAAGCAGGAAGTCTTGTAAAATCACAACAAGATACAGAAGAAAAAAACAAGGTCAAACAAAACCAGCAATTAACCAGAAACCCGTACCTGTCACGCCTTCAGGATTTTCCAGTCGTCGGGCAGTTCTGGCCATCCTGCCTGCAGCTGCTCCGCACTTAATAACGAAACACTTAAAACTTATACGCAGCCGTCTGAAATCATGACACAGATCTTTGGGCTCTAGAGAGTTTTGTGCATTAGCAGGTGTGGCACAAAATGACAGGCAGCTGCACTGATGCATCCAACCAGTGCCACATCTTCATGTTTACCTCTGTGCACCTGCCCTAATGACAAAGCTCCTCGTTTAAGTCATTTGTCGGCTGGCGGAGTTCATGAGTGTGTGAATCCATTTAACCTTACCCTGGGCTGGCAGTCATGAAAGCCACAGTGAAGAGGGAAAGCCATTCTTCATGGGCTGATGGTCACAGCAGAAAGATGTGTGGAGCCCGTCTGTCACGCCGCTCTGCCTCACACAGTATCTGCTCTGCTCTTCTGATCTCTCAGGCCTGCTCAATGATGCAGCTACAAAAAATATTCTGTAGAAAACATTCAACAGAAAGCTCCTCATCAGGATGGTCGCAACAGGTGAAGTCTCAGCACTTAAATATGAACTACTGTGCTTCCCGTCTTCACGGCAAAGTGTCCCATATTTCCTTGTCATTGGTTTTTATGAAGGAGCTGATCTGAGCTGCCTGTACCTGTAAACCGCACTGATAGAGCAGAGGAGGAATAAGTGGCTGTAATAAATGCAGCAGACTGGAGCTCAGCACCGACGCTGTCACCTATATTGTGGCCTTGATGGGACCAGAAATGCCTGGAGGTCGTCTCAGCAGTGAGTGACTCACTGCTGAAGACGTGGACACGTGTGTGCTGTGTTTAGGCACCGCATCAGCCGAACACTCGTATATCTCCGCTCTGACCCTCTGATGTTCATCCATAAAATCAACCCGGCAACACTTCAGTCGTAAAGTGCAGTTCATACAACTGATGTGGGTTGTCATAAAAACAGATGATGTTTATGGCTTTGATTAGGCTCCTTGATGGCTTAAATCTTCACTGATCATTTGTTATTGCGCTTATCAAACCTCAGCTTAATCAGTGATGAAAGTGATGAAAAGAGACACGGATCCATTTCAGGGAGCTCGCTACTTCATCTCAGTCTTATGAGATACTGTAAAATGTTCTCATCCAAAATTCAATTTCGGTCTGCCCATTCCAGACAAAATGAAAATCAAGGAGCCTCCAAAGTGCTGTGAGTCAGAGCTCGGAGAACAGTTCAGTGGCCTGCCTGTGTGACAGAGCGCAGCACTGCGACCATGTGTCATAGCTGCCCGGGGAGAGCAGCACAGCAGCAGCAGCTCCGTCACTGATGTTCAGAGAATGATGACTTCCAATTGGAGAGCTGATCATAGCCGAGCTTTTGAAATGTCTAATCTCGTGGTGACCCTGAGAACGCGTTGGCTCAGGAAGATGCATAGAAATAGACAAAAGGCAAGCAAATGAAGAAAAGCTTTTCATCATTTTGACAGTCCATGCAAATACAGAAACACACTTCAAACAAACCAACAAAAAAAAACAGAGCCAAACTGCAAACACAAATCATACTTTAGACTTTGTTTCCCTCTGCAAACTATTTTACATCCATCTCTGCTTCACTTTCTGAGTTACAGCATTAAACAAGAGTGTTTTTGCCAAAGACTGTATATAAGAGATGGACATCGCTGCCGCATTGTCACCTGGTGGTGTAAATGAACTGTAATATGCTATTTTAGTGCTACAACTACTAGAAGAGTTTCATTCACTAAAAATATTTACCCTCAAATACAAATTATGAATGTGGAAATCAGCTGTACAGCTGTAAACATGTTTGTTTGTGCTGTAAAGTTGGACATTTTAAAATGGGAGTCTATGGGGACCGACTCGCTGCTTGAGCCTCTGCTGGACGCCAGAGGAACTGCAGCTTTTTGCACATGATGCTAGCTTATTTTTTCCAAAATTTTACATCACTGTAAAGGTGACCTTTGAGTTCTTGGACATAAAATTGCATCGTCATAACTCTATCACTTTGTCTTCTTAGACATTTGTGTAAATTTTGGCGTAATTAGTGTATAAATTGTGAATTATGGCTAAACTATTATGCAAGATCCCAGAGACTTCGACTTTTAATCTTTAACTGCAAAATTCAGTCCAAAAACATTTGTGCAAACTTTGAAGAATTTTCCTACAGCTGGTTATGAGCTTTCACATTGGAGTGTGTGACGGCTGGATAGACAGCCTGGAAACATAATATCTTGGAATAAGTCACCGGAAACAGAAACAAGCCACCAAAACAAAAACGCAGTCCAACAGAAATGTGTGGAATACATGTGTGGAAAAGCATTCAGAGGAAACCCAAAGAGTAACGAATACAGCTGCCGCCATCCTCTCGGCTCTCTCGGTTTGCAAGACAAAGATTTAGGGTAAAATAGTGCATTGTTTATTTACAGTTTATGCATCAGAACCTTTTCACTGAATGAGATTTTTCATGTAGAAGTTTGAGAGATATTTGCAGATGCTGAAGTTAAGATGACAAACGCTGGAAATGTCTGAAAGTGCGGTTGTCCTTGAGCGTGTTCTGATTGGCGTTTCTTGTGCTGCGGCACACATGCCGTTTGTTTTGATGGAATTATAGAAGTCACAATATGTTCTCATCCCGGGACATCAGATGCTGCCTTTCTGTCAGGTGGTGTTGCAGTGATTTGTGCAAGGTGTCGTTTAGTGTCGGTGTCTTGATGCAGTGGCTGTGGTAATATTAGACGTGGAACTGTCCTCATTTCAAAAGGCTGCCAAAGTTTGTGTTTGAGGGCTGAGAGGAGGAGGAGGAGGAGGAGGAGGCTGCAATTTGTGTCTGTACAGGAAAGGCTTTGCTCAGTTGTCACTTGCTTCTTACCTTTGCTTTGTATGAAGGTGTACCTGGTTAGGTTTATGCAATAAAAGTACTTTTAAAAAATGGTGTGGGTTAAAATATGCCAAAATTTAATCTGCATTTTAAAAATGGTGCCACCACACTAATGCCAAAGGAGCAGCAGAGTTAGATCATGTTTGGTATTTTTTATTAGTATTAGACCACTAATACTTCAGTATGTGTACTACCTGCAAATCCTGAGAAGGCAGAAATGGCAGCTGGAAGTGAGAAAGTTGTGGAGTGGGCAATTCATAGGAGCCCCACTCTGATCTTTAAAGCAGAGACGGCAGAGATAAATGGTGCACACTCAGGGGGTCTCCCATGAAAAAGTGGACCGGGGTGGGAGCTCACCTGGTGTCTGATGGAGCTCCGGATAAGGTTCATTTATCAGCCTGACTCTCTGAGAGATAGGCCTGCCAGCACATCCACTGCTCACAACGGGCTACCTTGAATAAATAATAATGGGAGGCGTGTGGGAGTGAGGGAGTGCCCCTGCCATTGACCACACCTGGAACAGGATCTCCTGTCAGCTGATTGATGGATTGTTTTTTATTGGGTTGATGAGGCCCTTTCTCTGAAGAAGATGACAGCCGCAGCTTGTCCACAGAGCTGATACAAGAACGATGAGTGTTTCATGTGCAGCTTTCAATTTTCTCTCCAATTTTGAAGCGACTGTTATGAATTAGAAACGTAAATTACCTGAAGCGTCTGACACACAGACTGGCAGAAAAATCCATCCTCAGTAATCCTCGTGAATGAGACGTCGTATTGCAGCTCCTAGCTACAGGTGGCACAGCTTATGCTAAAACCCATTTTCAAGTGATTTTTAACCTGTCAAAATAAAATAAAAAACAAGCAAACAAACCAAAACAACAACAAACCTGCAGATGGAACAACACCTGTGAAGGTGTTCAGCCATCACTATGGAAGTTCAGCAGGAGCAACAGCAAACCAAAAGGTCGAATCTAATACTGGAGCAAAGTGTCCAGAAGAAGGTGGATGTTCTCCCTGAGGACTCAGTGTTGGTCATGAAGCTCCTGAAATATTACACCTGTTTCTATTAAACCAGGTGTAATATTTTAAGAGTGAGGGTGGGGATATGTCCAAATGATACACACAAAAAGGAAAAAAAAACACCTTGATTCATAGCAGAGCATTAACACTGTGCCCTTTGTGTCATCATACCTCCTTGATATCAGTCCATTACATGGCGATCATTATTTATCACTCTTATACATTCCCCCTACTGGCCTTGCAAGAGCCTTTGGGTGCTGCATAGGAAACAACCTTCAGGGTGTCAACAGCTACAGTTCATCTAATGGTCACTGAAGGCTGGCTCCAGAAACGAGTCAGTCCCCACAGACTCCCACGTTTAAATGTCCAACTTAACGGCAGAAATGAACATGTTTTCATCCTGATAGAGAAAAAATAAAAAACTCTTATGTTTCACCCTATCACAGTCCCTGAACTGGACCTGGGGACTGTGTTTATGCTGTTGGAGCCTTTTGGAGCATTTTTCATGCAGTAATCTCACCCAATATGTGGCTGCTGTGCAGTCAATTGTGCTAAAAGACCGTCCAGTTTACCCAGTTATTTAGCACTAATTAGCTGGTCTGTGTCCGTGTGTTGCACCTTTACAGCTTATGGATGTTAACCAAGCTAACTGATACTTAGCAGTCCACGTTTTGGTCAAAATTTGGTCACTTGAAGGTCTGAAAAACTTGAAACAGGGCTGCAGATAATGCTTAGGCTTTAAAATGAGCCCCAAACCAAACAGAGACAATAAACATCTATCTCTTGCATACAGTACTGTGCAAAAGTCTTGAGCCGACCCTAATTTATTTGTATTTTGCAGGAAAAATGGGAAATAGGTGCAACAATTTAATAAAACACACATGGAAATCCAGTGTATATCTATATAAGGCCAAAACAGTTTGTACACTTTGAACAAGCTTGAAAGTCCATGTTTGGTACGGTCACCTCTCTGAGGCAGCTTTCTGTAGTTTCTTTAAGTAGCCTTAAGGAAAAGTTCTCCAGGCTTCTTGAAGGACATTCAAAGCTCTTCTTTGGAGGGTTCTGCCTTTTGTTCTGATCTCTGTTTAATGATCCCACACTGCTTCAATAATCCTGAGGTCCGAGCTCTGGGGAGACCAATCCATGACTGAGTGTTCCACTGTGTGTTTTTCTATCCAGGTATGCTTTTACTGCATCACTGGGATCAATGCCATGCTGAATAATGAAGCTGTTGTCAGTCAGGTGGTGGGTAAAAAGCTACTTCCCTTAAATTTCTCAAAGATTCCCAACACCACTTCTTGTGTAATGTGGCAGACTTTCCTCCCCGTTTCCCTTCCTTAAGAACGGCTTCTTGATAGCCGCCCTTCCACTGAGACCACTTCTGATGAGGCTTCAGTAGATGAAGGGTCAGATATATATATCTGTCAGGTCCTGTGTCAGGCCTTTGCTGGATTTTTTTCTTATTTCTTAAGGACATGACTTTATCTGCTGTAGATAGTTTTTTAGGTCTCACACTTGTCCAGTTTCCTCAATTCCTGAAGGACACACAGGACATCGTGCTGAGATTGGCCAATTTTTCAGTGAATAGCTCTTTGAGAAAACTTTGTTGGTGCAAAAATACAATTTTATGTCTGTCAGACTGTAAGCTTTCTGCAAACACAACACTGGTTCAACCCTTAGGTTAGGTGCCCTTTTTATGCTTGAATAATTCAGAGTGTCTTAAACAAAAATGGGATTAGGTGTGAGGACTTTTTCTCAACATGAATGCAAAAGCAACCGATGTCCAAAGAAAACCTGGAGAACCATTACTCAAGACCACTTAAGAAAATTATGTCAAAGGCTGGTGCCGTGGAAGCGAAATATAAATAAATGGGGGGCAGCTTAAGACTTTTGCACAGTACTGATTTAAAAATGGAGCTGCTGCCAATGTAGATTCTGGTCCCTCAAAACAAGAGTTAGTCTGAGATATCTGAGGAAGAGCGCAGCTCCCAGGGAGCATAAAGATTTTCACCAAAACGCTCTCAAATTCAGTTGGCTTCTTTCTAAAAAGGCATGCTTTAGTTTGCACTTCAAGGCTGCATTAATGCTCATTAAATCAGAAATACACACAGGAAAAGAAAACATATGGGTCCCTTATAGACAGCAACACCTCCCGCTGACATGTTGACCAGTTGCAGAGCTGCTCCATCGTCTCCCTCCTTCTCCTTCCAGCTATTATTAGCATTTCTTGTGCTGTTTGATTAAACAGTCATGAGGATTGCAGCTGTTTCTTCAAGGCTTCTTAAGCAAGGATGTTTGTTCCACAGAAACATCCTGTAACTCACCGAGCATTACACACTGAGGTGATACTATTTCACACTGTTTCACAAGCCCATTTTCTCCATTTTCAATAATAAAACAAAGAGTCAGTCTCTGCAGTCACAGAGTTTCTGTGTGATTGGAATAGACCGTATTTATCAACCTTACCTCAATCTACCCCGCGGGTTTCCTGAGACTCTTCATGCAGCCAGTTTTTAATCCCTGCTTGAGTTTTCCTCGGTGGTTTGGTGCGACTCTACCTTGATTAATAATGTAGCACAGTCTTCACATAAAGTGTCCAAAAATTGAGAGGCAGCCTTTTTATTTGATACTTTTAAAAAATTCATGAAAACCATGGCGGTAGGGGAGTAAGGGGCAAGAGGTGTGAGCTCCACAGGTCATTCTGTGCTGCTGTTAACACACAACATGTGAACATAACTCAGAAATATACATTCAGGAAGTAGCGTGTGGGGAAAAGCAGCTTGCCACCTGTTGTAAGTGAAACCGACCTTGACTTATTTTTCATTTGGAGTCAGACGAGCTCACTCATGAATCTTTTTAATGTTTGTGGAGGCAGACAGGAAGCTTAGCTTAGTTGTAGCTTTATGGATATGAAAACTCAAAAAGTGAGGAAACACAGCAGAAGCCTCTCCAAAGATGAATGGTTTGTCTAACTTGCTTTATGTTGTGATTTACATATTTATGAAGTCATTAATTTGTGTCTCACCTAAATTGAGATCAATCATCTGATCAGTATTAAGTGTAGATGGGATTTTGGTGTCCTGAGTTATGGCTTCCTGTCAGGTTGTATACAGTTCACACCACATTGTTCTGAATTATCAAATCACAAACTCATGACCCTGAAGATGCTTGCACAGAGCGAGTGGTAGTCACCGGGTGGGTGGGTAGCTGCACATGGAAGCTGGACTTTATGATGGTTCAGCTTGTTGCTGCTGCTTAATGTGAAACCTCGGAGAAGAAAAAGGTGTTTTACAGGTACTGAGTTCTCTAAAAGAAACTGCTTTTCACCCCTGGAGCACGGACGGATCAGTGGAGAGGAACAAAAATGAAGACACATCAACATTTATGATATTGGTCAAGCAGAAGTTTCTTTTTTATGCTGCCATAGTGCTGAGTCTTCCCCCCATTTGAAGCTTTAACCTGCCCTGTTGAGCTTTGTAACAGGAATCTCAGCCACAATCGAGTGAAATCAGCTGATTACACTGATTATCAGCTGATGGCTCAGCTGATAATCATCTACATAGCTCACACTGTCAAAGTTGCTTTAGCCTGCCTCCAGCTGCTTCACATCTGCAAGCTGCTTTGCAACCCATCTCTATCCTGGCTAGGTCTGGATGCTGCTCTCCTAGCCTCATGCTCTCTACCCTGTTTTGCTGCGTCTCAAACGGCAGCTCCTGTCTCCTTATCTCTCTTGTCTTTGGATGGGTGTTCTGAAACGCTTCTTATATGTTTGACATGTAACAACAATAATTTGATCCTAAATTGATTCTAAATTCTAAATGTATGTACAGCACTTTGGTGAACTTTTGTTGTTTTAAATGTGTTATATAAATAAACGTGACTTGAGTTGACTATGCTTTTTATGAAAAAAAAAGGAAAGCCCCCAAATAGAGCCATATAAATTACCATAGATAGAGAAAACAGATATATTTTGACAATAGTGGCCCTTACTGGTTCTAAACCATAATTTAAAAACTAACAACAATTCTGTGCTGAAGAAGACCTAAAATTAACCATTAAAACCACAAACTCATTAGAAATGTATTTAAATTATAAACAAAGTAAGCTAATTTTCTCAAAGTCCTAATTAATATGATTTCTTTGTAGAGCCAGAGTTGCTTCTGGGTATTAGAAAGAACACAGCTTTCATGGCTTCAATTTTATCACTGTGAGTCTATGACCATCTTTCATATACAGTCTCTGCACTTAAACTTAGGCCCCAGTCACCGCTGGTTGCTAGGGGACAACTGTGTCTGCACTGAAAACCACATTGTGATTGTTTTGGTCATAAATCAGCTGCTGTGGTTGTCAGTAGTTTGCATGGTTGAAGCCAACTTGTCTGCAAACACTTGCTAACTGCTTGCCAAGCGGTACTGAAACTGTAAAAAGTGCAACTCACAAACTGGAAATGGAGAATGTTCACCTTCAAAGTAAAAGTCATGCCTTTTGAAATGTGCCGTTTCAGTGATAAAGTACAGCTTTTACTTTGAAAGTCAGTGTTCTGCGGTTTTGGCCAGTATCACATGTTTTCAAGTTTCACTACAGATTGGAGAGTAAATGACGAGTGTTTACAGACAAGTTGGCATCTTTCATGGAAACTGCAGGAAACTATGGCGATCTGCTACAACCAAAGCATTAAAATAAGGTTTTTGGTGCAGTACTTTGACTATTTTTACCTTTGGACAGCCCTTTGGGTTAATGAGGGTAGCTGGATGATCTTTTATTTGGGAGGTGAGTGAGCGCAGCAGCAGTCTCAGTGAATGGATTTGGAGGTCAATCATATCAAGTTTGTGTGATAAATATTCTCAGCATGGCTCAGAATTCTTAATGCACTGCAGGTTAAAGAAAACACTTTCTGCAGCGTCATTAATTTGGTTCAGGAGAAAATGCTGCAGGTTCTAATAACTGTATTAATCTAAAGTGATAATCTTTAACATTGACAGTATTAAATGACACTGAGTGTGTTATTTTTCAGAGAATTGGATGATTCTGCTTGAACCACCTTCTGTGTTTTATTGAGACTCTCTGTCTTTGTCTTTGCTGGAACCAACACTGATTTCCACAAGCATCAGAACCAAACCCAGGGCTGGTAACTGCTAATATTTATTATAGGTAATAACATTAATGAAGGTGCTGTGCCAGAGTCATGCAGTTATCGATAAATAATGCATAGACTCTGACCAATTACAATCAAGTGTTCTCCTGGGGCACTGAATGCTTTAATATCAGTGGACAGTGTTTTTAATCAGGCTCCATCATTCACACAGTTCTTCTGTGGAGGCTGTATGTATGCTGGAGATATTGATGAGTCATCTGTCGGACGAAGAGGCCTCGTCACCTGTCTTGCAAACTGTGCACAGGCTTTTTGGGGTGATGCTGAAATACGAATAGCTGTAGCTGAGCTACAGTAAATCCTGTAATAAAGATAAGAGAACAATGAACCCTTCAGCCTCTTAACGCCGAATCTCATCTGTAATTTAACAGCACAAAGCGTTTGTGAAGTGTTGAAAGCCAAAGTTGCCGTGATGGGGAGTAAACAGTTGCACAGTATACACAAGGGTGCATTTAGTAATTATTTAAATATAATTTTTCAGAGCAGTCAGATTAGGCTAATCTTTCTGAACTCCATGAAAGGTATTTAATTATTCATCATCTTTGATCAAATGATTGATGCCTCTGGGGGTTGCAGAAATTAAGCTTTAAAGGGGCACTTCATAAAAAATGTATAATCTTTTTTCCTTTTGGTTTTTTCTCATTGAAAACATCTTTAATCTCTCAGAGATTAGACGACGCGTTCGGGCGGCGTAAAAAGCAGCAGGTCAGTGGTCATTTAAAAAAAGCTCGCAGATCTTACTTTGAAAGTACATTAACTCTGCTTGGAGTACTTTCCCTCTAAGTTTGGCGACAATAACAAATCTCTGCGCTTTGATATTTGCTGCAGCGAGTCAACCTGACTCAGAGCTCTCAGTGTGACATGTTCTCATAGGAGGTGATCTTTTGTGAGCGTGAATATCAGTGACTCTTGGCAACGCCGCCTCTCAGCTCAGACTGAGTGTGGTAAATGCTGGGACTTCATCTGCTAATTAACTTTTAGAAACTTTGTTCCCAAAGAACAAACTCGTGAGAAACTCCTTGATGTTACAGTTCAGTGGAAATGACAACAAACGAACAAGCAACGTTCAAATAGACATTTTAAATCTTACAGTCAGGAAGCTGAACTGAAACAGATGCTCTCCTTGACGCAGCCGTGTGTCGGCCATGTGAGAGTCTGAGTTTTAAAGGAGCCGTGTTAATTAAAGAAAAAGATTGCTTTGGTTCCACAAAACACTCCTGATATGAAAAACAAAGTCCCCATTGTTCCTGAGCATGAGACACATTTTAATGATGGGAGTGTATTCAAGACAGTGTGCACCTAAAAATACACTCATAGACTGTACATAAAAGATGGAGGAGGCCAGCACAGGGTTACCCACTGGTTTGTGAAGTCATATTTTTGATATACCTGTTATGATATCAGTCCATCGTATGACTGAGGCAAGAGGTTCAATAAAAAGCCCAAAAAGAGACGGTGGGCATCCTTGTCCAGATATTTGTCCATTAGCGATGCTGTTGGAGTGATATATGGGGCTTGGATCCAGCTGATGAAATAAGGACCAAATCCAAAATATTTTAGAGAGGTGAAGAGAAAAGCTCGCCTTATCAAACGATATAATCGGGGCAGTGTTCGTGTGGCGAGGAGTTTTAGTATTCTGAATTATTTCATTTATCTTGTTGGTGAATAACGTAGAAAAAAAAGTGTCCAAAAAGGCCTGAAAGTTTTTACGGGATTTCGATCTAATCCCGGGGACTTATTGTTTGGCATAAAGCTTCTTTAGTTCATGTGCAGCGAGTGCTTTGTCTACGTTTTCAGCCAGAATTCTGTTGAGTTTTTGGAGACACTCGTCAGGAAAGCACTGATTTCTGTGGACGTGGTTTTATGTTCAGGAGTGTTTGATTTTGAATAATATGTCTGAAACTTTCATTTTGTGGAGTGTGGTCTTCTGTCATCCTCTATTGAAGTGAACGGTGAATTTTCTGATAGCTTTATTAACTGATTAGATGCCAGTTTTATTTTATTAAGTCTCAGAAGATCATATTCAGCATTTTTATTCAAATTTCATATTCAGTTTTGAGGGGTTGTTTGTAATGATGCCTGTAGGTGTGTGAGAGGCGAGAGGTGTCCAATCTCTTCACCTCTTGCAATAATTAAATTGAATTAAATGTTATTTATATAGCACCAAATCACAACAGTCTCCTCAGGGTGCTTTATACTGTACGGTAAAGAGCCTACAATAATAAAAGCTCTTCTTTTCCACCATCTTTCTTTTTTCATATGAAGAGTATGAAGTTATTCTCCCTCTCCTGCTTTAAGCACGTATGCTTAAAGAGGGTTAAAATGGCCACAGCAGTTCTGTAAGAATTTTGCACTCATGTAAACAAATACTGTAATAAATGGTAAATAATAAAGGGCATTGAACCAGGTGTTGATAGATTAGACATGTTATTGATTTATAGTGTGCATGAGTTCATGCACACTTTAAATGATGGCTGTGGGATAAAATCTGGTTCTCCATCGTGCAGCAGGTGCTGTGATGGACCTGCACCGTTTGCCTGAGGGCAGACATTTAAACAGCTGATGGGTGGGGTGAGATGAGTCCTTTAGGATGCGGCGTCCTTTCTGCAGGCAGCGTGACGTGTATATGTCTTCAACAGCAGGCAGCTGTATGTCGGTGATCTCTTGTGCAGCTTTTATGACTCTCTGCAGTGCCGTCTCCTTCTGCAGAGCTGTTACCGTGAGTGAGGAAAGGCAACAGAAGGTTTTGGGACAGATTTATTTTCCTCAGAGTTCTCAGGAACTACAGTCTATGTTGTGCTTTTTTCATTGTGAGTGATGTGTCCATGCGAGGTCTTCTATGATGTATGCACCCGGGAACATAAACTAGATACCCTCTCCACCTCTCCAGGTGGGCATTCTCCTGAAATCAATGGTCTTTTTGGTGTTAAGAGCCAAGCTGTTTCCAGCACAGCAGACTGTCAGTCTCTGAACCTCCCCTCTAGCCTTGTGGGGCTCTTGTGCAGAGTGAGAGGGTGGAGGAGCAGTGCAGCTCCATCCTGACTGTGACTGGTTTCTTAACAAGTTCAGTGTCCCATAGGCAGATGTTACGATGAAGGCGTAGCTCAAACGTCTTGTGGAAGAGATGGGATGTAGATGGAGACACCCACCGGTGGAAACAGTGCACCCACATTCACACAGATGAATGTAGAGAAAGAGAAAAGGCAGCCCCATACCTGGAGGCCAAGGGGAAGCCATGACACCCTAAATGTTTGTCTAAATGGGACCTGAATTTTCCAAATTAATTTTCATGCTGTACTGTGAAGATTTCAAACCAGTGCTTAGGACCAGCTCATCAGGTCAGAGCAGTGGGGTGATAATCTTACAGACTTCTGGTTGTAACCAGAGAAGGTGCCCTCTGCTGGCCAATATCCAGAATGCAGGTTTACGGTACTTCAGAGCTCGCCACTAAATTTTTATTGCATGAAGGTGCCTGAAAGGTGAAGCAGTACTTGAACTGTATGTTTCAGGTGGCAAAGAGTTGATAGCAGCAATAATCTCAGTATGTCTGAGTGCAGCAGGCATTAATCGAACCAAATATCAGTTTTAGCCTGACATATTCCTGCATGCTATTTGTATTACAGTGCAATGTGAACCTATCTCAAAGCTGTGAGTAACCCAGTTATGCTTCCCAGTGCGTTGCTAATGAAAGCAGCTAGCCATTGTCTGTGAATGGTGCCATTATGCGTTTATTGACTCAGGAACTGATGAATATCTTTCCAGCTGTACTGAAGCCTACAGCCTCCTGTTACACACGTCTGAAGAAGCACACATGTGGCTCAACTTGCTGCTATTTAGTATTTTAGCGTGTTTTTAATGTCTCGCTCTTTAGCTTATCAAGTCAAGTCAAGTCAAGTCAAGTTTATTTATAAAGCACATTTAAAACAACGACGTTGACCAAAGTGCTGTACAAGATCTGTAACCCCAAGGACTATACTAAATAAAAATAAAAATATATAAATAAATAAATAAAATAATAAAATAAAAATAAATAAATAAAAACATTAAGAACAATAAATAACATAAGAAAATTAAAAATTAAAACGTTTAAAACAAGTACCATAAAATACCATAAAACAATCATCTAAAAGGAGGTAGCACTGCAGCCAAATGCCAAGGAAAAGAAATGTGTTTTTAATAGAGATTTAAATGTGTGTATCGTCTGAGCTGTGCGGATATGGAGAGGTAGATCGTTCCATAGCTTTGGTGCTGCTGCTGCAAAAGCTCGATCACCTCTCTGTTTTAGTCTAGTTTTAGGCCTCTGTAAGAGCAGCTGGTTCGATGACCTCAGAGCTCTTACAGGGGTGTGACAGTGAAGCAGCTCAGACAGATACAAAGGTGCCAGTCCGTTTAAGGTTTTAAAAGTAAGCAATAAAATCTTAAAATCGATTCTAAAACGGACAGGGAGCCAGTGAAGGGATGACAGGACTGGGGTAATGTGTTCATGCTTTTTTAAACCGGTTAAAAGACGAGCTGCCGCATTCTGGACTACCTGCAGGCGGCGCACAGATGATTGATCTATGCCAAAGTACAGAGAATTACAGTAGTCCAGGCGGGAAGTAATAAAAGCATGAATAACTTTTTCCAGGTCCTGCTGCGGGAGATAAGGTTTTACCTTGGCAATAACTCTGAGTTGGTAAAAACTGATTTTGGTAACAGCACTTACTTGCTTCTCCATTTTAAAACTACTATCTAAAATGACACCCAGATTTTTCACAGCATCACGACAGTGAGGAGCCAAATGACTCAGAGTGCCAGAGGAGTAGCTTGAGGGGTCAAATTTACCAAAGCATATGACCTCGGTTTTGCTTTCATTAAGATTTAGGAAATTGTTTCTCATCCAGGACTTGATGTCACTTAGACAGTTCAGCAGGGGTTCCCATGGATCTCAGCTGTTCAGTTTGATGGGCATATATACCTGGATGTCGTCAGCAAAACAGTGGAAACAAATATTATGTTTCCTAAAAATCAACCCTAGAGGCAACATATACAATGAGAAAAGAATTGGGCCCAGAATGGACCCCTGAGGCACTCCACAAGAAAGCTTTGCTGTGGTAGAAAAACAGTTTCCTAGATGGACAGAGAAACTTCTATCAGTAAGATAAGATCTGAACCAAGTCAGAACCGTGCCTTTAATGCCAATTTCATGTTCTAGGCGGGATAGAAGGATCTCGTGGTCCACAGTGTCAAAGGCAGCTGACAGATCTAGAAGTACTAAAACTGCAGGACTACCAGAGTCCACAGTTAAAAGCAGATCGTTAAAAACTCTTAAAAGAGCCGTCTCTGTGCTGTGACGCATTCTAAAACCTGACTGAAACTTTTCCCACATTCCATGTTCACTTAAAAATGCTTGAAGTTGCTTAAAAACAACTTTTTCAAGAACCTTGGATAAAAATGGTAATTTAGAAATTGGTCTGTAATTTGAAAGAACATCAGGGTCAAGGTTCTTCTTCTTGATTAGAGGCTGTACAACTGCATGTTTAAAGGCAGCTGGAACACAACCAGATGCAAGCGCACTGTTAATCAGAGCGAGGATAGTTGGTCCCACTGAATCAAAAGCCTCTTTAAAAAGGCGAGACGGAACACAGTCTGTGGGAGAGTTTACAGGTCTCATATTTTGAATCACCTCCTTTAGTGTGGAGAGTGTGACTGGCTCAAACTGCTCAAAGACAGCTCTGCTGGGAGGAGGTGCAGATGAGTCTGTTTCAGCCTGAGGTGATGAAGGCCTGAGGGCAGAAATTTTTTCCACAAAAAAATTTCTTAAAGTTTTCGCACAGTGCAGGACAGACCTTGGCTTGGTTTACATTACAGCGAGGATCAGCGAGTGAATTAAAAACACTAAAAAGAAAATGAGGCCTGTGACTGTTACTTGAAACAATGTTAGAGAAATAAGCAGACTTTGCATATTTTACTGCTTTCTGGTATTTCAATAAACAGTTACGCAGGATCTCTAAGGAGACATGGAGCTTATCCTTTTTCCACCTTCTCTCAGCGCGTCTGCACTCACGTCTGAGAGCGCGGGTTGTCTCATCCAGCCAGGGCTGGGAGGAAGGTTTGGTGCGTTTGGTTGTAAAAGGGGCAATACAGTCCAGTACAGCAGTGCAAGTAGATATAAAAGAGTTAGTGAAGTCCTCGGTATTCAGGCTCAAGCAAAAATCCAAATTGCTTAAGTCAGAGTTTTTAAAAGCAGCTGCAAAATCAGCAGCGCATGAAGAGTTAACCAAGCGCACACGACGTGTAGAGGATACTCTATTTATCCCAGAGCTGGGGAGCGCTGCTGTAAATAAAACAGGAAAATGGTCCGATATACCACAGTCACGTATCCCTGTGATGCAGACTCTAAGTCCATAAGACAGCACCAGATCCAGTGTGTGACCTTTTTCATGAGTGGGACCACACACGAGTTGTGTTAAGTTAAAAGAGTCAATAAGCGAGGCAAATTCTTTAACCAGCGGACCACTCTCACAACACACATGAATATTAAAGTCGCCAACAATTAAAATACGGTCATATTTTAGTATGAGACCCGTCAGCAAGTCAGCAAAGTCACCGATGAAGTCCTTCGTGCACTTCGGTGGTCGGTAAATCACCGCGCAGAGCACCGAGGGGGAAGAGTTTATCTCCAACAGCTGCAGTTCAAAGCTGGCGTACAGGTCTGCCGAGACCTGACGACAGCGAAAACTGCATTTAAATATTGAAGCAAGTCCTCCACCTTTTCCAGAGATCCGCGGGGAGCTGAAGAAAGAACAGCCGGGAGGTAAAAGTTCGGAAAAAGGTGCAGACTCACCAGCATGAAGCCACGTCTCAGTCACAAACATAAAATCCAACTGCTGTGCGATGAAAAAGTCATTGAGAAGGAAAGTTTTGTTGGCTAACGATCTAGCATTTAGTAGGGCCATTCGGATGTCCAGATCCTTGTTAGCTGAGGCCGGGGCCCGCTTCAACAGGCGAAGGTTAGCATGGTTTACGCCGCCTCCACGATCCCGCATCCTGCGCCAGGACGAGGGACGCCGAGTCTCCAGGATGACAGGTGGGACAATTGGCCTGATCCAGCGACGCCCGAAATCCACAGGCAGCCCAACAGCCTTGAGGCGGCAAAGACCACCATCCAGGGGGTAATGAACAGACAAACCTAGGAGTCTCAGGTAAGTTTTGACCCGCACCGCGATACCTCCACGCTTTCCGCGTCTCCTCTGGCGTTTGTTGGGGACCGGAGCACTGGGCAGCCGGCGCAAATTCTCAGGTACATCCGATAGGTGTGGAGGAAAAATCGTTGAGTTTTTCTTTACAGTATATGCTGGTACCAAAACAAACTGGAGGTTTAGAAGTGTCTGCCGATCGTAGGTGATCAAAGCGGAGACATCTGGGCAGATGACTACCAGGAACAGAGCGACAGCAAACAATACACAGAACAGCTGACGGCAGCCCGTACACAGTGGCGCCATCTTGGTTCACAGTAAGGAGAGCAGCTGATCCTTCAGCATTCAGTCATGATCTCAGGTTTCTGTGGTAAAAAGAGCGCCACCATCAAAATACAGAAGCCCTGACCTTAAACTCGGCATAGCTTCAAAATTTGTTATTTGGTCATTTCCTGTTTTACTTTGGTAGTCAGTTTTCTCCTGTCTTGTTTTTGGTTTTACTTCCTCCTTGTGATTGCCTTCATGGTTCATCTGCTGCTGACTGCCGTCACCTGAGCCCTGCTTTCAGTGACTCCTCTGTGTGTGTGTGTGTGTGTGTGTGTGTGTGAGCTTTTTGCTTTGCTTTATGTTGACTGCTGCCTTATTTGGATCTTCACACCACCCACCACCACATGATCGGCCTGAGCACACCCTCTGCATCAGTTTGTGTGTTGCACTGACAGATGGGTAACTGTATATGTAGACTGCATTTTACAAACTGGGTAAAATTAGAACACACAAAATCTGAATGTGTATATTCCAGTTATTCATAATAAAGTTTGCCACTTAGATTACGAGAGTTTTGCTGGAGAAACAGCAAACCTGCAGGGTGCTGGGCGACGGTCTTAAAGCTGTGCGAACTGGGAAAAGAGGAGTTTTGGCAGGTATGGCTGAAGAAAGGGTGTTACAATGATCTGTGAGCATAGTGAAATTAAAGATTTTATCCAGCTAAATGCATTTTTGTCCATATTTCAATGCATGTTGTCTAACCCTCCAGGGGTTTTCAGTGGAGTCTATAATGCTCTGCTTTTTCTCAATTGGCTTCACTTTTCAGAACCAGAAGATATGGCCATCTTTTATATACAGTGAATGAATGCAGTGCCAGCCCAGTTTTTTCAGTATAATAACTATAATACATTTATTGTTGGTTCAGTTACATTGGGATTGGATAGTGTGTAACATAAATCTAGACAATAGTCCATCTCATATTATTGATTTCTCATTTAAATCCTTACTGTTGGTGTCCTGAAGGGGAGTTCAGTGTTTTCCAATAATCACTCCTTTGCAATAAAAATATTAAAAAATGACAATTATTTTAGCTCACAATATGTGGAGCTGTCATTACTGCTGCTGGAGTTGCAATAAAAACATTAAAAATGACAATTATTTTAGCTCTTAGCCACTCCAGCAGCAGTAATGGCAGCTCCACATATTCTGCGCTTCATTTTTTTGAGTAACAAATGCTGCAGACACACACTTACAGAGTGCTCATTGCTTCCAGGATTCCTGCCCAAGCCAGAGCTAATCTATACTCCAGGATGGATTAGGTTATAGATTATTAGTCTAGAGATGGATGAGGACGATGAGCTGTGTGGGCCTCAGGGTTTTTGCTCTGCCACTGAGAATGCTGGGAAATGTGTCTGTGGGTTGGTGCTTGGTTCACGCTGGCGTGTCGTGGAGGGGACGTACCCAGTGTGGCTCCGGGGGAGCGTTTATTCATGTGCTGGTGTGTGCCGTCTGCACCATCCGTTTGCACAGAATAAGAGGAGGTGGGGGGAGCAGTTAACCGCTAACTTCTAATTGTCACAAGATGAAAGATGAGGCATCGCATGCTGATCTTTTTTTCATCTTGTTAGTCAGCATCCCACAGCAAGCAACTTTATTGCCTTTTTTTAAGCACGCTCCGTCTCTGGTGCCCGCCGTGTCACAGAACCACTCGGAATGGGTTTATCATGAGCCATCCTCGCCCTCGTTCACAGCGCTGTTTCTGATCGTGGAAACTTAATTGTCTGTTGTGAGGGAAGCAGCAGAGTGGCTTCATATGCGTTCGTCCTCCGGGTTGGTTGAAGGAAGAGTGGACCAGAGCGAGAGGACCTCGCACGGGGGCGGATTCACAAGTTTGTTGGAGGCGAGGGCAATAATGTCTGTTTGAAAATAGTTCCACAGTTTGAAAAGTAAACCTTTAGTTCTTTTTAATAAGAAGTTCACATATATATACATATATCAGACATTCACATATCAAGAAAGCAGGCGTTTTAATGACTGAGGAACTACAGAGTATGTGCACCACATCCTGCAGTCTGTATACAGGATGGATGAGGCCACCACATGCCAATCATCGGTTTGTGAATGTTTTGAAAGATTAATTATTTTTACAGCTGTCATCTCAGAAAACACATCAGTGACTTGTGAATCATAAAGAGGCGTGTCCTGAATCACAGCCTCCTTCCTCATTCATTTCCACAGTGCTGTGCAAAAGTCTCGAGCCGCCCTGATTTCTGTGTACGCTGCTCAAAAACCGTAAAGGGACACTCTGAAAACTCATCTGATCTCCTAAAGGGGGAATAAATATCACGCTTTTCATACCTGATAGAAAAGCACAGTGAAACAGTATCAGGCCTCCCCAGAGCCCGGACCTCAACATTACTGAAGCAGTGTGGGATCATCCTGATGGAGAACAGAACCAAAGGCAGAAACCTCCAGAGAAGAGCTTTGAATGTCCTTCAGGAAGCCTGGAGAACTGTTCCTGCAGACTCTTAAAGACACGACAGACAGCTGCCTCAGAGAGTTCAGGCTGTGCTGAAGGATAAAGGTGATCATAACAAATATGGACTTTCAAGCTTGTTAGAACTGTACTAAGGTTTATATGCTGTATTTCCATGAATGTTTGCAAATGATTCCATAAATCACTATTTCACATTTTCAAAGCAGTTCTGAAACACTGACACAGTACGTATGCTCATTTTGTTCATGCACAAAACAAACGTGATGCTGAAGATGACTTGAAACCAACCAGGAAAGTCTTTCCTGGGCTCAGAGATCAAGTGAGAAGCAAGATGGTGTTCTAAGACTTTCCAACCAGAGGACTTGCCCCCTGCTGGTCCCAGTGTGCCTGTGAGTAAATGTTTGTCTATAATTCTGTTGTGTAATTTTTGTCTAATTCATTTGTTAATGTCCTAAATAAATTAAAAAATATGGGTTAAAGAAATTGTTCAGTCTATTTTACAGTCCATTTCTGTGGCCTGCAGCAGGGTTATAATAGTTTTGGATTTTACATTATAGTTTAGTTTTAGTTAGTTTTTACTTCTTTTTCTCTAATTCAGTTAGTTTTAATTAGTTTTCAGAGTGGTTTTTCTCGTTTTTATTAGTTTTTATTTTTGGTTTCATGCTTAGTTTTAGTTAGTTTCAGTATTAGTTTTAGTATTTTCATACCTAATCAGGTGCAAGACTCAAGGCGCAAAAGTGACTATTGTGTAATGAAAACTTGACAAAAGATACCGTTTAAAGAAATATATTCAACACCCAACAGTTCACAAGACATGCTAAATGTGTGTAATATTAAGGACACACATGAACATCAACAGGGAGAAACAAAGAAAAACATGAACTCCCAAACTCAATAAATTCTACAATAAACTCCACAATAAACTTCAGCATCAGTGCAGTAGATTAACAGCACCTACATGTGGTGTTTGACAAAAACAAACTCTTTGAAGGAGTCAAAGCTCAAATCCAGCTGCATCCTGATGTTCTCACCACCTGAAGCTGCTTCTGTTTTGGAGCTAGCTTGGTTAGATGCTGCTAATTAAACTTGCAGGGTCTTTGTACACAACCTACGGAAGTGTCCGACCTCATGTCCACATTTATGCTTGTGTAGCTGGTGTGTGTGTTAATTACCTTGTGGTCGTGTGCAGGGGTTTTATATGCAGCGCAGGCTGGGACTTCTTTTTTGGTCTTCGCTCTTTGTGCTCAGTTTTTTGGCTGCAAACATATTTGTCCCTGTTTTTTTCACTTTCTTCATTCCTTCACGTCCATCCTGATAGTTTCAACAGTCTCCTACCAGGAATTTGCTGACAGTTGTGAGTCCTTATATTGATGCTTTGATTATTATTCCTGATTGTTATATTCTCACTGATAAAGTAGCCGGAAACGCACAAGGACGCAACAGTTTGAGGTGGACTTTGATGTTGCTGGTTTTTCCTGACTGAGAAATGTTCTGCACATTTTTCATCATCCACAACAAGACTTTCGATTCTATCTGTGCTCTTGTACTCAAAGAACCTACATACGGGACTCTGCCGCTTTCTCGGCAGACCGCAGCCATTACAGCGCGGTGAGCGCACGCACATGCGCACTCACACAGTTGTCCTGTGGCGCTCCCAGCTTAAACTCGGAGAGCGGAAACAATGATTTCATATCAATCCACAAGGCTTAAAAAAGAAAAAAAACAAACAAGTAAATGAAAGTCAGTTTATCGATAATTTCAGTTAGTTTTAGTTAGTTTTGTAAACTCACAATTCAGTTTTAATTAGTTATCGTTTTTTCCTTTTAATTATAGTTTTTATTTATTTCAGTTAACGACAATGTTTTTTCAATTTCAGTTTTCGTTATTTCGTTCGTTTTCGTTAACTATAATAACCCTGGCCTGCAGGTATTGATTTCAGGCAACAGGTAAGATTCAAGGAAGAAAAAAAACAGGCAATTTGTGCGTCACTGCTGCTCGTTAAGCTCGTTAACACTTCTGACTCAGATGTCTCTCATCTGCATTATGGCAACTCCATCATAAAAGGATACAGTTCATACAGTTTGGCTGATTTCATAGCTCACAGTAATGCTTAGATTGGGAAGAACTAATGTCACTATTACCTGCAGTGATTGTGACAACTTTAAATGGAAGGATTAGGACAAAATCTGGCAGAATACCCTCGGTTTCATGTGTTTTTGCTGGATGGTTGTTTGGGATGCAGACATCACCATCCTCCTGACTGGCTTTATACCTTTTTGTAACTTGTCTCTGCATTTTGCTGCAGTAAACAGCGACTGCATTCAGAGCTCAGACAGCGACAGCTTGTCCAGGTAAAAATGTAGAAGCAAACAGGAGGGCAGCAGACAGAGGAACAGCAATGAACAACAACCAGACGAGCAAGAAGAACAGGGAGAAAAGCATCTGCAGATTTTCTTTGTCCATTAAAATAAATCAACACAATAAAGTGAAGGGGGGTAAATATTTTCTGAATCCTCCGTATTTAAAATTCCATTAAGCTGTCTGTTTCTTTGTCGTGCAGTAAAACACTCACAGACAGAAGCAAATAATCCCAAGTAATATCACACAACTGGGTCTGCAAATGCTGGGAAGTGAAACTATTTTCATAATAAGTAGATTTGAAATGAAACAAGAACCAGCTGCAGACTTTCAGCTTTAATTGGATAGTTCAAAGACAAGTATTGGATTTTACACGGTGTGGGATATTTCTTCATAAATTGAGCAGGTAAAAGTCTGGAACTGATTCACAATGTGGCATTTGCTCTGAATCCACAACCTGCAGTCAAATAAGCTCTCAGTGCAAGTGAAACAGGCCGTCCTCGGGCTGCACAAAGCAAACGCAAGTCAGGGAGAGTGAAAGCATTGGTCAGATGAATAGATTCACCCTGGGGTGGTCACAAAGGGGGGCAGGGGGGCATAGTGGTGAGCTCAGCAATATAAGATCTGGGTGCCACTGAGGAAAACAGCTGTGGATGATCACAGGATCCTTTCCATGATAAAATCCCTCAGACCTTATCCAGTCAAGTGAGGAACACTCTCCAGCAGGTAGACATGTAATTATCCGAGTACCTTAAAGAGAGGACTCCAGTGAGTGTGTACAGTGGGTTTGCCACAAGGTGAAGACCAGAAAACAGCCTCAAGAAGAGAAAGGCCAGAGTGGAGAGAAAAAGTCCCCCAAACATCTAAAATCAACCTGGACCACAGAGATGGTGATGACATAATGAAGTCCGGGACTTACAGCCTTAGTTTGGGAAATTCCTCACATCCCTGTAAAATACCTGTGCTTACAGCCTTAGTCATTATGAAGTACAACAGAGAAAAGGAAACACTACAAGAAAAAGGCTTAAACAGAAAGACAGAGAGGGAACTCAAACTAACACTGGCACCCAAAACTCACACAAACTAACCAGAACTCAGATAATACAACAATAAGTGCTCAAAATTATTAGAGCACAAACAACCTTAAAACACGTGAATGACACTGAAACCTAAACTCAGACACACTGACAGGAAGGAAGCCTGTCGTTTGGTGGTGGTGGTGGTGGGGGGTCCACACTTCAGTGTCTGCCTGCACATTATGTAAAATAATCTTTTTAGGCCCTTAAATTTGATGAAGGTTTTCATTTCAGTTAAATTTGAAAATAAGGGACTTTGTGTAAAAATTACTGTAATTCTTTTTTTAAATCCCAAATTAAAGCTGAGCGTCTGCACTTCAGAGTGTTTTGATTATTGTGCTGGAATAAAGAACCAGAATTATGCAGTTTCTGTGTCTGTCAGTACATTTGCCAACCCTTGTCTGAGTATGTTTGCTCGTTTTTCTGAGGGTAAATCCGTGCAGAGCTGTTGACTGCGCTCCGAGTACCTCCTTATTCTCTGATTTTACTGGATTTCACCGTCTTTCAGTAGCACATATTTTGCACGAGCCGCGCTGTCAGCCTTATTCTAATGCTGCCGACCAACATGGAGCGACTGCTGAGAGGATTAGCGCCAAATACAAACAAAATAATCCAGGTGTGATGCTTTCATCTCCTCCTGCATATCTTAAAGGCTTTTATCCTCGAGTCTCTAATACTTGGAGACACAGTTTGCATCTGTTCTCTTTATGGCTGCTTTGAATCCTGCAGTAATTATTCCAGTCTCTTCTCTAACATTTCTTTGCAGATTTTTCCTGAGAGTGCCGTATAAAGATGCACTAATTGTGAGTTATTTTTTCCATTAAGCTTCTACTGAGGAGTTTCCATCTGTTTGTCGTCTTGTGCTGCTGTTTTGCACTACAGTGGGTTTCTTTATTTATCCACAGCACATATTGTTTAATGGGCCTATTTGTGTGAGTTGCGCAGTATGGTTTCATCTATAAAGCCTGCATGACCTACAGCAGTTTGTTCTAATCATTTCACTTCTTTCCATTGTTGCATATCCACTCAAACTAATCATGTGTAATGGACTTTCTCTGATTGAGTTTATCAGGAGAGTCCCATTGGCTCTTGGTCTAATTGCCAAACCTGATTGCTCATCTTCCATCACCCTCATAGACCCTACACCATATGGAGTTATTATCAGGTGCAAATGTGTCATTTTGGGAGAACCTAAGCATGATGCTTAATTCAGCCTGTCAAAGCGCTGCGGTACATTATGGCTCTGTGAGATGACTGTGCTGTGGGGCATTGTTTTAATCATGAGAGCGGATCAGTGAAGACAGCTGCATAAAGAAGGGCCCCACCCACTTCACTAGCATCTTGTTAGAGTCACGCTGTTGATGAGTTGCTCAGTGAGCTGAGAGGGTGGCGAATCTGCCACAACAGGCTCCTTGTGTTGATATAGATATGGTGACATACACGTAAAGCATGTCACCAGCATCTGTGAACCATTTCATCCATGATGATTTATAACGACCCACCTCCCTTTATTGCTTTAGGCACACCTGTCAGACTTATATTTACTTATAAGAATATTAGACTTATATTCTTATGTTTCAAGATGTTTTGCTTAATAATTGTTTTATAGTGGGTGCTGATGCTAGCCTCTTATGTTTCTTTGTAATTCTTTTAGTCTAATAAGACTGGCAGGGAGAGCGCACACAGTGCACAGTGGCCGATTCAGTTACTCGAGACTTGGTTTGATTTCAGTACTCCACGGTTTTCTTTGGCTGACTGCTGTCCAACCACGAACTCAGAAAGTTATTCAGTGGTGAGCAAGTTAGTCTGGCGTGCTAGCATGGACAGGTACACGAGTGTTTCAGAGAGAAGCGCCCAATCATAACATTTCAGAGGCAACATTTGGGGCTGAAACATGCCAGAAACTGCAGTTCCTCTAATGGCCACCTGAGGTTAGCTCCCAACACAAGTTCATCCCCACAGAATGAACTAAACATGAATAAGACCAGAGACATAGTGATCGACTTCAGAAGGAAGAAGACAGTTACACAGTCATGATTTCAAACCAGCAGCACGGCCCAAAGGCGGACTCAGACTCCAGAAGCAGTTCAAAGATTCATTTACAAAAATCCAAACGACAGAGATGCTTTTCTGTTAATCCAACGGCTGCGAAGTGGAGAAGCAGCTAAGCAGCAACTGGAATCACAGCTTTCTCTGACTGGGTTATTGCTGAGGAGCAGGCAGACAGTCAGTAACAACAGAGTTCATGGTCGCGCTTAGCTCAGGTGTGATGATCAGGAGAGTATCGAGGAATCCAAACTCTGTTTTGGAGCCACGAGACTTCAGAGAGAAGAGTGGGCAGCAGGATTACAGCTTCCTGAGAGACAGGGGCGGTTCTAGGGGCGGGGCCACAGGGGCATTGGCCCCATCTGAAATCTGATTGGCCCCCTGAAGTGCCCCTGTCCTGTCACTCATCTGTCCTTTGTCCAAGAGCGAGGATCAAATTATAGGTGGATGCAATTCCATGCCGAAACACCAGTAGCACTAATGAGCCAAATAGGAATGTCCAGCATGACTAAAGCTTACAGAAGAAAAAGAAGATCTGAACGATCTCGTGGATAAAGTTTTTTAACCGACAACCAATGTCAGTGTATATTTTGAGGAATTTGTTGGTAATGATAAGTCATAAATTCCTTTTTACTCCGAGCTGTAACACAGCGTAAGTCTGACAAACATTAAATTAAGAAGCAAAGTTATTTAAGAGTAATGTTAACTGAGGCCCTACTTGTGTTTGGACATGAGTGTTAGCATTTCAATAATTCATGTAATACTAATTCATGTACTTCTTTGTAATTTGCATTTGTGTGTTGACATGAACTGTAATGTTTGGCAGTGACAGAGAAGAATATGAAAAAGAAAGGGTCAGTTTCAGGTGGGAATTCAGCAGTTTTTGAGCAAAAGAGTGAGTCTGCAGCTGAAAATGAGCAGGGTGAGAGGAGGGAGAGAGCAGCAGGACACAGTAGACCAGAGGCTGGTCAGGAGCAGGACACCTCCAGTCCCTTTTCATCAGGTCAGAAATCATTTAAGGAGAGCAACAACAGTTAATGCTGTAATGTATGAAATGTCTGATATTGTTATTTAGTGAAATGGCACATAAGTTCACTGAATTCTTACACCTCATGGTTATAAGATTTACCATAACTTTAATGTAATGGCTTTAATTTTTATTGGTCCGTATATCACCACATCTACCACAAATACTTGGCCCCTCTATGAATACTGTGGCTCCTTGATGGCCCCTTATTCAAAAAAATCCTAGATCCGCCACTGCTGAGAGAGTGGACACAAAAACTGAATGAGGAAGGTATTAGAGACTAGAGAAAGCCTTTACATTTACACAGTTAACCGAACGATCTGGCGACGGTGGATGAAGTGGAAAGGCCGGGGCAAAGGGAAGAAATGATGAGGTGCAGGTGAATGTCCGCACACTACAGGTCAGGGTTATTATAGTTAATGAAAATGAACGAAATAACAAAAATTGAAATTGAAAAAAATTGTCGTTAACTGAAATAAATAAAAAATAAAATTAAAAGGAAAAAACGAAAACTAACTAAAACTGTATTGTGAGTTTAAAAAAAACTAACTAAAACTAACTAAAATCATAGATAAAATGACGTTTCTTTCCTTGTTTGTCATTTTATTTAAAAACCTTGTGGATTGATCATTTTCCACTCTCAGAGTTGAAGCTGGGAGCGCCGTTGGGCAGCTGTCACAGCTGGTCCGCAAAGTAATGTCAGCGGTCTGCAGAGACAGCGGCAGAGTCCCTTATGGAGTTTCTTTGAGTCCGATAATACAGATAGAAGAGTGTCTTGTTGTGAATGATGGAAAATGTATGGAACACGTCTCAGTGAGGAAAAAACACCAACATCAAAGTCCACCTGAGAAACGCACACAAGGAAACCGCTCTGAACCGACAATCTGGCGTTCACTTATGGAGAAATGTGAGTGCTCGTTGCTGCCACGCAGCCGCAACGTTGTGATGAACCTGTTCCGTCCTTGTGCGTTTTCGGCCACTTTATCAGTGAGAGAATAACAATCAGGAACAATCAATACAAGGACTCACAAATGTCAGCAAATTCCTGGAGGGAGCTGCTAAAACTGTCGGGATGGACGCGAGGAAATGAAGAAAGTGAAAAAACAGGGACAAATATGTTTGCAGCCAAAAAACAGCACAAAGAGCGAGGACCAAAAGAAGTCCCAGCCGGCACCAGCACACGACCGTAAGGTAATGAACACACAATCCAGCTACACAAGCAGAAATGCCACATGGGGCCACATATGGAGCATCTAACCAAGCTAGCTCCAAAACAGAAGCTGTTGTTAATCTGCTGCACTGACGCTGAACTTTATTGTAGAGTTTATTGCAGCATTTATTGAGTTTGGAGTTCATGTTTTTCTTTGTTTCTCCTTGTTGATGTTCATGTGTGTCCTTAATATTACACACATTTAGCACGTAGTGCTGCTGTCTGTGAACAGCTGGTTGTTGAATATATTTCTTTAAACAGGATCTTTTGTTGAGTTTTTATTACACAAGAGTTACTCTTGTACCTTGAATCTTGCACCTGACAAAGTATGAAAAACTAAAACTAATACTCAAACTAACGAAACTAAACTAAAACTGAGCAATAAACCAAAAATTAAAACTAATAAAAACGAGCAAAACCGCTCTGAAAACGAATTAAAACTAACTGAATTAAAGAAAAAAAGTAAAAACTAACTAAAACTAAACGATAATGTAAAATCCAAAACTATTATAACCCTGTTACAGGTGCCTGAGAGAGACAGAAAGGCCCAGAGTGAGAATGTGAGATAAAAAAAAGGGAAAACACCAAAATCAGGGAACTATCCCAGGCCCGTGCCTATCCTGGGAAAGGATGTTGATGTGGTGGAGGAGTACAAGCACCTGGGTGTCCACATCAGCAGCAGACAGCTGGAAGACACAGAGGCTGTATACACAAAGGGGATGAGCATCGTTTGCAGCAAAGTGATGGAGATTTCCTATTGTGGTGAGCACAGTGCACTTTGCTGTGGTCTGCTGGGGGAGCAGCATCAGAGAACACTTTCTTTAATAGTTTTGGCTCTGCTGCCAGAATAATACTTTTAGAATTATTTCAACAATTTCCCAAATATGGGGAAATCATGTCTTTGAACTCACTTGTTTGGATTTTAATAAGGCAGGGGTCTATTCCAGAAAGCAGGTTTTACTAATATCTCTGGTTTGTTGACCCTAAAATGAGGAAACTCAGGTTTTCACTTCATGAAAGAGCTAACTCCAACTATGAGTCAGTTACCGGGGTAACAGTCTCTGTGACCCTAACCTGGCAGGTTTTATCCAACAACCTCTGAGTGTCTCTCTGACTCCGCCCCTCCTGCTGCACCTGAACCACCTGTCTGACACTCTCATTCATTTCCTCCTTCATAAAGTGGCTGTCAGAGCATCAGAGGAGCGAATTCATCTGCAGACGTTTATGTTTCTACAAGCTCTGAAATCCCAGTTAGACGTTAGTTTGTTATTTTTGTAACATGAAGCTTTTAGTCGTTCACTCGTCAACAGGCTGTAAGGACGGAGACAGCGATGATGTCACGCATTTATAATGAGGCAGCTGCAGCTGTCAGACTGTCAGTCAGTTTCTCTGAAACATTTACTGTAGTAACTGCAGCATCACTGTTACATCACACTGATCTGGATGAAGCTGCTGACACAGAAAATGTCCGGATCCTGGAGATGATGTGAATGTTTGAAGATGAGGCTGGAATATATTAAGACTTGAAAACTGAAATAAATGGATTTAAAGTGACTTAAATGTCATTTTGAAAGTTACGGTGTCTGAAATTCAGAGTATGAATTTCCACATATTTTCCACGAAAATCACCAAAATCGGTGATCATCGGCTCTATAACGGATCTGCAAACTGTGTCTGAGTCCACCTGCGCAGCAGGAGGATCCAAATGGATCAGGATCATGGATTCAGACTGGATAAGGCCCAGATCCAGTTCATTTTCCAGCTCATCCAGTCTGGATCTGTTCATTATGGATTCGTTTTCCTGATACGATCTGCATTCTTTAATTAAAATGTCTCATCCTCCCAAAATGTACTGAAATATTTAAAACCTATAAAGCTGAGACCTTTCTGAGAACATGAAACTATGACTGACCTCTGACCTTTAACAGTAACTCAGTGAAACATCTCTGCTGTGGCTGTCAGAGAGCTGTCACCTATCAGCTTCAGCTGATCTTAGATCAGATTAAAATGGTTAAACTGGAAAGATTAAAGCAGTTTTTCTGTAAATCTCATTTTTATCTAGTAATGGCAGAAATACTGAAATCCTCAATTAAAATAAAGCAAGGTTGCTGTTCCATCAGTAGATGCCATTTTTACTGTACAATTATTTAAATAAATAACCATAAACTGAACTGTCATAAACTGGAGCAAAAACAGTTTTTATAAAGTAAACTGACCTGAGGTCAGCTCCACCCCCGGGTCTGCTGCTGTCTCAGTCTCTCACACACAGGTCGCTCAGTAAACTCAGTCTGAGCCGTTTCTCCACAGTTTTATCTTCACTTTCTGTCTCCTGCAGTTTGTCCGTCAGGCTCAATAATTAGATTTAATAAATCAAATGTAAAGATTGGATTCAGCTTCATCTGATGGAGATTCAAGTTGTGTAAATGATGAGAGCAGACATTATAAAGAAATTATATATTTGATAACAAACTTTTATTCTGTGTATGATGATGTCAGAGTGGGTCAGGCTGATTGAAGTGACTCGTCATGCTCCACACTGACACGTGTGATCCTGCATCCATCAGATTAAAACGGAGGCTCCGCCCTTTATTTACCCATTGCCATGGTGAATCCTGGTATCAGCTCCAATGATGATGGCTTTCTTTCCTTACTCATGCGCTAACTCAGGGTGATCATACTCAGAGCTGATTGAACTAACTCTGATCAGCTGTTCTGGAACAGGAAACTCAGAGTTGCCAATCTCAGAGTTGATCAACTCAGGGTGTGTTTTCAGAGTTTGTTGAACCTGCTTCCTGGAACAGGGCCCTGGAGTTGGAGCAGGGTGTTCTAGCCTTCTCCTCTGCTAGTTTGAGTCACTGAATCTGAGCCAACCTTTTGAAGCATTTTAACATAATTATCTGACAAATATTATGTCCTGCTGTGTACTAAAGAAGTCTGGCCAAGAAGTCAGTGCTCCAGTTCCAGTGAGTCTGTTATTACCCTGAGTTAGCAGGTGTCTCTGTGATGCACTCATGCAGTTTGTGGATGCAGCTTGCTAACCAAGCTAGCTAGCATTATTTAATAACTTATCACCAGTTATGTCAGTAACGTGTTACTCTAATATGACTATTTTTTTATCAGTAATGAGTATTTGCAAGTTCTATTTGCAGTCCAGTAATCAGATTAAACTTACTTATCACTGTGCGTTACTATTTTTGTCATGTTCCTCAGTACAAAGATATATTTTTGCTTTCTTCTTGCGTCTCGGGGAGTGACGTCTGACCGATGCGACAGTTAAGTCCCGTTTTCATCATGAGGACAATAACAGCACAGACACAAACATGAACGATGGAGGGAGGAGAGAGAGGCGCGTTTTCTAGCTGGCTAGATACAGGCACTTTTGTGAGTCTGTGTCAGCTAAAGATGTCAATATCAAGGTTAGCTGTGCACTCTGTCCTGGCTACAAAGTGCTATTTAGCTTCAAAACCACTACGTCAGATTAGAAGAAACATCTGGAGTCACGGCGCAGTCACACTTAGGCCCCGTTTCCACGATGCCGTTTCCACTGGAATCGGTGTCGTTTTGATGCGTTTCAGCCTCCCGTTGACACGATAGCATTTCAGAAAAGATCGGCGTTTACACGATGACACGTGAAACGATGAAAACGATGTAGTTCCCATGCCAGGCCACAAGTTGGCGTTGGTTTTCTCTTTGCAAAGTTTGTTTACGCAAGACGCACATGTGTGGAGGGACACAGTAGGTAGTGCGGCAAATTGTTCATTACTTACAAAACGGCCAATGTGAGAGGTTTTGTGTGGACTGACGATGAGGTTGGATCGCTGCTGCACACGACGCTGAATTACAAAACGGTAAAAACACAAGAAAAGCACAAGAAGCACTCATGAATACGCGAGTACAGCTTATCAATTTGCGCATGCATGGAAAACTGTGGCCGTCACAACCATGGTGCGCATGTGCGAGTCACCCGTTTTCAAATCACCCCGGTTTCAAGCGTTTACACGAGAACGCAAGCCGGTGCGTTTCTGAAACGCTCCACTCTGGACCCCGTTTCTGAAACACATCGTTTTCACTCTGTTGTCGTGTAAACGGAAGGCGAAACACATCAAAACGACGTCATTTTCATTTTGAAACGGTGTCCTGTAAACTGGGCCTTACAGAGGAGTCCCAGCAGGTGGTGAAGCAGAGCTGCGGCTAATGAAGGAGGCCCCCCCAGCACCCAAACAACAAAAGCTGGACTTCGGTACAAACCAGTAATGGGGGGGGGCTGAAGAAGTTGGTCGGACAGTATGTAGTAGAGAAAATGCTGCCCTTAAACACGGCTGCCTCGCCCTCGTTTCATGGTTGTCATTTTTATGTTGAGGCAGCGGGGTGAGTGTGTGTGTGTGTGTGTGTGTGTGTGTGTGTGTGTGTGTGTGTGTGTGTGTGTGTTTGTGCTGCTGGCATTGTGCCAAAAAGCGACTGTTTGCCAAAAAGTGATTTTCAGTGTTTGCCAGAAAATGAGTGCCTGTATTTAAAGGGCTGTAAATGACTTGTTGACCTACAATCTGTGAAACATATGGACTGTAGCTCAGGAGGTAGATCAGGTCACCTACTAATCGGAAGGTTGGCGGTTTGATTCCTGGCTGCTCTGGGTTGCGTGCCAAAGTATCCTTGGGCAAGATACTGAACCTCAAGTTGCTCTCCGATGCAAGCCTTCAAGTATGAATGTGTGTGAATGTTAGACAATAAAAAAGCACTTAGCTTAGTTCCGTATGGAAGTGCTTGTATGAATGGGTAAATGTAAACGTGATGTATAAGCGCTTTGAGTGCTCAGATGGAGTAGAAAAGCACTATATAAGAATTAGTCCATTTACTATATGTCAAACATATCTCTCATAAATGATTTCAGGTCATTCTGAGTGAGAAACAAACTTTCTATCACAAGGTAGAAGCTGCACTCAGTTTTTGGAAAAGTCACTTTTATATATTCAGTTTTTTTTTATCAAGGTAAAAACTGTCATTGACATTAAAAATGTCTTTTTAAACAGAAATCTGGCTCAGAAGGCTGAAAAATCACAACAAATATAACATCACAGATCTATAAAGATATTTGAAGTGGCCAAAAAGCTCTGGATTGATTATAATGTAGGTACAATAACACAGACTCCTAAAGATGGTTGAAAAACAGGTTATTTCTTCATTTTATGGCAGACGATCACCTGCAGCTGTTGAATGTAACTAATAAAGTAACTTGTGATCTAACTTAGTTACTTCTAATATTAGGTAATCAGTAAAGTAACTAAGTTACTTTTTAAAGGAGTAATCAGAAATCAGTAATCTGATTACTTTTTCAAGGTAACTACCATCACTGCTTATCAATACTCCCTCATGCCTGAACACTTTTTTAACTTCTGGCTCTACAAAATCAAGATGATGATAGCCTTTAAGCTAAGTTCAGGCTTTAACATGCAAAGTTGACACACACACACACACACGCGCGCGTTTAGCTGATAGGACACAAGAAATGCTGGAAAATTCATTATATGTTAAAATGGCTGATGGATTTGCCATTTGCAATAAAAGCATGTCATGCTCACATATGGACATTAAGGGGGATGGACTTCAATGTGAAGTTTATCTGGTCAAGATCTGTCAGGAGTTTATTACAAGGGAGCGTTACCTGCAGTCAGAAAGGCCACGAGGACATGAAGAATGATGGTAATATAGTATTATGATAGTAATTCAGTTGACTATATGAGCCCTATTAATCTTGTGTGGGTGAAACCCATTAAGGTGATTAAAACTCACACCACTGTCAGACGCCCAGCCTATGGAATCTGATGTATTAGCACACAGCAGGACCTTAGCTCGTAAAACCCCAAAGTGTTGAGTATTACATACGTAAATAAAAAAAGACATTCTGAAATCAGTGTTATTCTGAACAAACTGTCTTAAATCTATGCAAATCCCAAATGAAGACAGTGGAGGGAGTATAATCTCCCATTCAGCCCATTTCTCCATCTGAAAGGTTTATGTTCCAGCAGACAGGAATACATTACAGCCCTGCTACAGCCTGCAGCCTCTGCAGTTTACACCACTCACCTCAATCTCACACAATCAAAGGACCGGTGTCCTCAGACATCAGCATATCCTCCGATGTCTGAGGAGAGTTACATAAAGACTTCAGACAAACTCACTGTGGCCCTTAAATGCAACACCAGCATCAGAGACAAACCAGCAAAAGGCTCACCACCATCACACAAAGGAATCTGCAGAGCCTAAAGACCCCAGCCAGAACTCATCAAACCCAGAACAGGGTCACTGTGTTTTGATCCAAAGCTATCATATTCACATAATAAAAGTAAATCCCATTAAAATTGTTGGCTTGCTTTTGACAGGGAAGCAAACATTTGATTACCCTGAAAACAGAACCTGAGGTAAGTTCAATACTCCAACATCATCATAAGGAAAGTCTGATGTTACAGTTACTGAAGAAAACTGTCAATAGATGCAATATTCTGAGGAAAAGTAACTAATTATTACTATTAAGTAATAATTATTTGGCTTGGTGAAATTTCTGACAGCGTTCCCATTCATTTAAATTCCTCCAGTTTGTAGATGTTTAGTTTTCAATTTGTAGTTTATTGTGCAATTTTGTTCATATGTTTCAAAGGGAATCAGATGTTTTCCTGGTGAAATATATCAAAAATGAAAATAATTCCTTTAATTTACTATTCATGTAGCTGCGTGCCAGCCTGTGTCCCTGACCCAGATGATAAAATTGCACACCACCTTCAACTGAACGTAAGAGCAGGATAAAAAGAGTCCATGCGACAGCTTTCCAGCCATTTCAAAGAATGTCGTCTTCTGACCACAGAGCTTAAGATTTGAGCCACCATCTCCCCGAGGTCTCAATGAAGGTTTCGATCTATGATGATTTTTGTAATGCTTTGGATCATTTAGACTGATTGGTGACCAAACGTCTAGTAACCACCAGTCACCTCGGAAAAGTGATTATTTACAGAGTTGCTGAGTGTGGTTGGCAGTGTCTGTGAAACTGATTGCTAGAGACCAGTCAGTGACCCCCTGGTAACCAAAAATGTGTATTTCCCAACCGGTTGGTGAGTGGTTGATGGAGGTTGGTGGCATTTGCCATCGTTGTCTTTTTACTGTATTCACAATCAAATATGGGTAAAAATGAACTAAAAAATGCCATTCAAATGCACAGCTACAGAATCTTATAGATAATAAATTGAAACATTTCATGGATAAATGCTGTTTTAGAAAAGTCTTTGATTGCCTCGTTAACATTTATATTTCATGTTGCCGCTTTATATAACAGTGTAATATAGTTGCAAAATTGGAGCTGCTGTTAAGTCTCATTCTTTTTTTCAGATATGATATTATGTAACTCACAGTTGGAGTTCTCAGATGACTTGGATCAGCATGAAACCCTCCCAGTGAAATTATCACTACAGAAGCTCAAGAGCTGTGCTAGTAAATGTATTATTGTCTTATAAATAGTAGAAGGTACAAGCCTGAGTTCATAAAGGCTGTGACGTAGACTCTGGTGATTTTCTGGTGCTAACACAAAGCTTAACAATCTGCTGTACATCTGGGCTGAAGATCAAGATGCTGAGAAAACTGAAAAGGCAACCTTTGTGCCAAAATTATGACCAAATCATGATTTCGCTGAAATAAAGTTTAAATTTAAAGATAAAAGAAAGCAGCTGCCACATAAACCTACAGAGCACAGTGTACAGGTGATGCCTGAGCTGACCTATTGTTATACATCAATGCACAAATACAGGTGCTCTTTTTAGGCTGCTTCAGCCTGCTGATAATTCCTGTACCTATGCAAGCTGCTTTGCAACCCACCTCCACCACAGCACCTCTTTTTATGCGTGTGGTTATTGACTGTTCTTGATATTGGAATTAGATTAGTTAATGCATGTTATGGTTAATAAGTAATTTGAAGGTAAAATAGACCATTATTTACAAGGTGAATACCTGTGTACCAAAAGGACAATTGCTAATTTAATCAGAAAGCCCAGGTTCTTTGAAGGTTTAAAAGAACTCAGGTTAGCCACCTCTCACTACAGTAATAACTTAAAATTGGTAAATGGTATGTAGCTTGGCACTGCTGTAAGTTGCTTGATCTGTGGTTAAGGCTAATCTTTGGCCCTTACTGTAACTGGTGTTTAAATTTCTTCACTTTGGTGCAGAGTAGGGCTGCAACGATTCATCGACGTAATCGATGATGTCGACTACAAAAATTGGAATTTTAACGTTGAAGGGTCATATTTTAAAACCCATCCATCCATTTTCTTCCGCTTATCATGTGATTTTGTAACTGCAGTATACTACATGAACATATGGGGGGCAGTATTGCCTCGACTGTCTGCCAGTAACAACAATACCAACGAAGAAGAACATAACATGAACATTATAATTCTGGTGGAACAGAGAGCAGGGTGGAGAAAATGAAAGAAAATGGAGACAGACTGTCAAAGGTGTGGGACAGAACAAACTAAAGCTGAATGCAGAGCAGAGCTTTCCTTCCACGGCAGCATCACTGCAGTGCTGAGCGTTTAAAACGCCGGCACGCTGGAGCTGTGACGTCAGCTCTGGATGGGCACGTCAGTGCGTCGCTGATACCTGTTAAAGTTTTTACAGGAATGTTTCTGTTAGTTTAGCTGTCGGAAACAAGCTCTCATGGACGATGTTTGCTAAGTGCCACCATTTCAGTGATGCTAGCTAACGAGTGAAGGACAATAGGAGCAGCTACACTGGCTACTATTTGTTTTCTCGCATTAATATCAGCGTTCATTCTGAATGATAAACCTCTTCATGAACTGAATCATCTGTAAACTTTTCAGGTGTTTTGGATGGAATAAACTTTTTGATTTAATTTGAAGCCTTATTTCAACTTTTGGACAGAGGCCATTTTTATTTATTTATTTGTATATTATATTTTTATTTAAAAAATGCATTAACTTTAATATGCATTGTTTATTTGATATTTATTGTGATGGTCACATTAATGTTAAAAATACATTTGATTAGTTTTGAACTTGTATTTTTATGTGCCATTATTTTAATTTTGAGAAGAGACAACAAGGTTATGTTAACAGGTGGGCAGGCTTGAACAGGTGAGGTAAGATTGAAATAATTGTTGACTAATTGATAAAATAATTGACAATATTCAACTACCAAAATAATCTTTAGTTGCAGCCCTAGTGCAGAGCATTAAACAAAACTCACAACACTGCCTAGCTAGCTAGTTAGCTAGCTAAGCCTCATGTAGCTACATAAACAAAACGAGATTATATTTTGTAATGTTTATTTGCAGCAGCAACTTTAACTGGGGTTTAATGCCTACTTTATACGTCTGTGTTGAATTTATGCACCACCTCTGATGTTTGTCCTGTAGGCTACATCGTAGCTACATGCCAGGATTTACACCTGTGTGGGCCACATTGGCCCTTTTTCCAACGACTGGGTGCCGGTGCCAGTATTTAAACCGTTCAGCATTTTTCCCCACTGCAAACGCACTCTGTGCTCGGCTGAAAAACGGGTTCAACTCCGGCCCCGCAAGCTAGCTGGTCTGGAACCAAGAACGTGTGATGGTGTGTATGACGTGAGAAAAGCGATGCAATTTTCACGGCTGTGAATTAGGTTAGGCTCTAAGGCTGAACTTGCTGCTTTGCATCAGTTCATATCACAGATAAAAGGACACAAAGTGCGTACTTGTCGTCTTGCTCTAATCGCTGTCTGTGTTTCCCTCTGTGCTGCACACAGATGCTGCAGTAGTTTGGTTTGGACCCTAAAACGTATTTGCAGCACAAGAAAGGAGAGCGTGTTCTCCCACGTTTGTGACCTTCGGCTTCCGTGTCCAAACGAGGACCCGCCCTTGCTCATACGTAAAGGATCAGTTCACAGAAACGCGGGCCCGTTCTTAAGCGTTTCGCCAGTTCATTGGGAACAGCACGAGCACTGGCACGCGAACCGGGTCCTTGGCGGTGGGAAAGTAGCAATTGAAACTGACTCCAGCACTGGCACGAGCACCGGCACCTCAGTGGTGGAAATGTAGTAAATGATGCTGAAGTGTAGTTACGTTTCTGGGGATGGGCATGTCAGATTATAGGGTTTTCGAAGGGTTATGGCGTACCTACGGTGTAGATTGAACACAGAAGTATAATTCCCCTGTGACTCTGGCAGCAGCTACAGCTACTTTCGGCTGTTCCCTTCTCACATTAAACATGTGGGGTCACTCCACAGAGTTTTACACCAGAAGGCCTTCCTGACAGGACCCCAGAGGGGATCTGTATCTCCAGCTGGAATTGAAACAGTAACTTTTCACTTGCCGAGCAAATGTGTAAGTAAGTACCACACTTTAGAGCCACAAGCGTTCTGGTAGTAGCTATAAAAGGTAAAATATCTGAAGAAGATCACCAAAGGAAGAAAATGAATAACATCACTGACAGTATGGAATTAAGTCTGACTTTTAGACGTGAAGGAAAGCTCTTAACAAGAACTAATATAACAATCAGCTGATTTAATATTTGTTTATTCACCAAAGGATTATATTTTCCTTCATGTATTCAGTTATGCATTAATACTGAACACTCTGGGTGTCCATATATCATTCTTATTGGCTGCTGCTGTTATCTTGATGTCTGTTTTAATTTCATCTCATTTCTTTCTCTCTTCTATGTTTAACTTTAGGCTGTTTGTGCTGCGGTTCATTAATGTAATGTAATGAATGTTGTTTGCTTTTTGCTACCTAATATTTTCCTCACTATCTGTAATCTGTTTCTGCTGTGCAAACAGATGGATGAAAGAGCTGAAAGTACATTGTCGCTTCATGGTCTTGTTTTCCCCTGCATGACAGGGAGGCTGCCAGCTACATCATAAATTTAGCACAAAACACGTGTGTCAGTATCAGCACCCAATGCTCCCTTTTGTCAAGCTCTCGTCCGCAGGGTAACAACTCAGCGGCCATGAAGATTTGGACAGGTAATTCACTTCCCCTGTCACACTTTTCATGCACGCAGCTCAGCTGAATGCAAGCAGCGGAAGGAAGAGATGGCTTAAAAATCTCATTTGGACTCCATTGCACGGGCAAAGCAAGCAAACCCCGGAAACGGTGACCCATGAAATCAGGGTGAGGACAATTGCCTCCACCAGGCTCCATCCTCATTACAACGTCTTGGGAAACCGGGAGGAAAAGGTCAGAGAGGGTGGAAGAATGAGGAGATGTGAAATGCAACCTTGAAAATGGATCTCAGGACGTATATATGTGCCGAAATACATAATGGACAGTGTATCCCATGCAACAGACATCCCGTGGCTGTTGCGATTATGTAGTATACTGTACACCTTGACCTTAAGCACAATCTTGACATGGTTTGGGGGTATCGTGACTGCCTGTAATCACAGTGTGGAGTTAGATGAAAGGGTTTGCTGTTCATTTAGTCTCTGCATGTTCAAAAAAAAAAGTCAGGTAATCATACATTGTTAAGCCAGCTTAAAAAATGCAAATTGCTGGCTTTTGGTTTCACAACAAAGAGCAAAGAGGGATGAGTCTTTGTGTCCCACTGAGCTGTGATGGACTCGGCGAGATGAGGAAGCTATTTCCCCTTCAAAGCAAATTGAACAGAATTGATTCCGTCCCATCCTCTGCGAGAGAGCGGCTTCAAAGCGAATGTTTCTCCAAGGCCCCGTAACTGGTGTCATCTCACTGAAGCAAAACCGAATCCCCCGCGCTGTATGTGTGATCCAGTCCCCAATGAACGAGCTGTTAATTAATTCCTCTAAAAGACAATTAGTCTCTTCAATCAAATCCTCTGGGCATGTTTGAATTTGGGTGAGTCCAGTTTCCCTCCAAAGCCAGTGATTAATCACACTGATTGCCCACCGTGTTCATAAATAGAACTTTTACACATCTTAACCTTTCTTATAAGTGATCTCAGGGTTTTGATCATGCATGATTCACCCCACAGCATTTTGGTTTATTTATGACTCATTGTGCAAATGACTCATTAAACTTTAATGCTGATCACAATGCATATGCATGATTTTTTCTATTTTATTTACATATCAAATGGCTCATATCTGCAGTGCAAATGTGCTCATGTTGCGATCCTCGCAAAGTTCAACTCAAAGTTCAAGATGTTTGTTAGAAAGAAGAATAAAC
The DNA here is from genome assembly GCF_007364275.1 of Archocentrus centrarchus. Classification (NCBI taxonomy): domain Eukaryota; kingdom Metazoa; phylum Chordata; class Actinopteri; order Cichliformes; family Cichlidae; genus Archocentrus; species Archocentrus centrarchus. The sequence continues at coordinate 3,382,480 of NC_044366.1, forward strand.
GCTCAGGCTTTGGTAATTCAGTATTCAAGGTTTCTGTGTTTCCACTGCCATACAGTAACGCTCCAGGCTACGGGTTTTCATATCCATGGAAACAAAAAACCAAGCTGGATGTTTCCCCCTGAAACACAGAGGCTAGGAAATAAAAAGCCAGAAAAGGATGAGACAAGAGGAAGTTCCAAGGGAACCAATAGATTGGTCAGTATTCAGGTCAGAAGTTCAGAAATATAAATACTTGATGCATCAATTTGCAGAATTATTTTCTTCATTTTTGCATTCTGTCACTTCAGTATTTCACATATTTAGCTAAAGCTCAATGAAATGTCCCCAACCATAAATACAATTTTTTCCTTGCTTTTTTTTTCATTCAAGGAACCTTTTTCTTACCATCTCTCTCTAAGCTGCAAAGAAGCTTTCAGATATTTGGAAGCTTAATGGATGAGGAGCTCCAAACGTGCAGGTTGTGTCCATCAGCACCAGCTTTTGCATCATGTTTTTAATTCTTTTTATGTAATGCAAACCTCCCGGGGATCACTTTCATGTTCAGCACAGTCCATGTGAAGAGAAGGCATTCACCTATTCACTGAGGTGGGTGAATCCAGGTTCGCCTGCAGGTACTAGGAATCTATTAGCCTCATCCACCTCTCTCTGTGTATCGAGCACTGCGCACACAATGGGGCTTTGCAATAATGGAACAAAACCTGGAAGTCAATGAAAGAACTTATTACTGCATGTGGGTATGCTCAGTAAGGTGTGTTACCTGTAGTGCTTCCCTCATAGCCACCTGAAGGAGGAAATATTAGTTATTGAAGAGTGATAAGAAAATGTCCGGTATGTATTTATTTTGCGCTAGCAACGCTGAGGATGTCTTGATATTTTTGAGGTGGGCACACATTCACAAATTCACATTTTGTGACATAATTTCTGCATTTTTCAGCACTCAGAAATAGGTGCCCAGGAAAAGTCAGAATTTGAGCACATGTGGGTACCATGAATCCAGTCTGGGAGCTGGTTCAACAGGAGAGGGGATGGCATCGATACAACATGGGTAACAATAATTATATTTAGCATTAAAATATATTGATTAAAGGGTTTGTGCATACTAGATCCCTCAGGATAACCCTAATTTACATTATCAGATGTACTTAATTTGGCGTGGCTGAGGGAGCTGGATGGGGGGAAGCGTGCAGGAAGCAGCATGCATGGCATCCAGTTGTCAGATATGAAAGCACTGGAATATAAGCTGTGGTAGTTGCACATCATACAGACATTGTACTTGGGAGGTGGCAGGTTACAGGTTCAATCAAACTGCATCTGACATCTGTGTCCTCACATTAACCCTGTGTCAGGTGATGTGTGGAAGGGTTCAGGGCTTCACTGCCTGTGGACAAAAATTACCTGCAGATACATGCAAAAGTACAAGATACACACACGCCCTCCCACACTGCCCCACGCATCAGTACGCACCCTCATCACCTATTCAGGCATGACAGATTAAAAGGAACCTGAAGCTGTCAGTACAATGAGAGTATACATGCCCCCGTGCATGAAACCAACCCCAAGCATTTACACTGAGCTCACAGTGCAGCCCATTAATTCATCTGCCAATACACATCTGTACTAATTACCAGGAAGTCTCCGTATGTTCATGCAGCCACCATCAGTAATTTACACCGGCTACATGTGTTAAATTATGTGCTGCACACTATCACCTGCCTCCTTCCAGTATTCCTAGTTTTGTTCCCAGTACTTCCTTAAGTATGATGTTATTCCTAGCATTAATACGCTGCTGCAGTTTGTCTTCTGGTTGAAGTGCAGCGTCACTTGTAAGGCAAAGACCTAGTGAAGATGCAACAGGCAGGTCTGGTGTACAACATCCCTCTAATGAACCCTCCAGATTACGGTGCATGATGGGAAACAGATGTGCTACAATTGTTCAATTAACCCCCTGGTCTTTTGATTCAGAAGGTCCCAATATCTCAACATGCTCAGCCATAACTATCTGCAAAGCAGGACCCAGGGAGACGTGGGGGGGACGGCTAATGAGACAAAAGAGGAAAACAAACAAAAAAAGGATGAAAGACATAATTTTTTTACTCTAAGACAAAGAAGCAAAGCTGAAACACTACGACACCAGAGAGCTGCACACATTATTTATCAGCTTCTGAAGGCCACCGCAGACACATTTACTCAGTGTGTCATGAAGAAACATTTTTCCCCTGCCAGCAGAATCACCTCATATCAGCGCCTTTCCCTGTAACGGAGAGTTTCCCTCAGCAGTGTAATAAGATTGTGTCCCTGCATCCCTACCAACCATGATTAAGGTATTTTTCAATGTTAAATTCCATTATTGATGCATAAGCTGTCAAGAATAGTGAATTAGTTGCAGTGAAATTGGGTAGACTTCTGACTGCTGTTCCTGAGGTGTGCCATTGTAATAGCTTGTATGAAATAGCAATAAGACATCCTATTTCTCATTTCACAAGTGTAAAAATTACATTACACCTCTAAGATATCAGACAAAATGTTTTGAAGGGACAATTAATGCAGGGCAGCCAAGAGTACAGCAATTAAGGCTTAGCTTTTGCTTTTTGAGCTCTATTTGTCACATTTGCAAATAAATAAAATGGACTCAAGTGTGAACAAATGGAGATGGACTGGCACAGAGATAAAACTGTAACATAACAAATGGCATTGTTCAGGGAAGCAGGAGAGTCCAAAAAAAACCAAACAAAAAACTGACAAAACACAAAAGCTAAGAAATCCAAAAGGGAGGGAGCCAATAGGAGACAGTAAGAAAGGACACTGAGGGAGGTGAGGGAGTCGAGGACCTGATGAACCTGACACAGGCTGAGGAAGAACCACAGACTGTATATAAAAGATGGACTTTGTTACGCTTGTGCCAACTGTTTGCTTTTGGACTGCTTTTGAAAGCGCAACATTAATGTTCTGGCCGTCGCCATGTTAGTTAGTTTAGAGCCAGAATCATATTTGGAGAGGGAGGAGGGGGTGGAGTTCTAACCTATTGGCTGATACTATTGGCTAATTGCTGCTTCGTTAGCAGTCTGTGTTCATAAAGTATACGGCAATGCCCGAACTCACAAATTAGTGCTAAGAAACATCCATCCATTTTCTTCTGCTTATCTGGGGCCGGGTCGCGGGACTGGCAGTCTGAGCAGAGAAACCCAGATTTCCCTTCCAACTTATCCTCGAGAACACCAAGATATTCCCAGGCCAGCTGAGATATGGAACATGGTCCATTCGGACTCAATGTCCACAGCCTTCCTCGGAATGCTGTTGAAGTTCTGCCGGAGGTGGGAGTTGAAGATCTTGCAGATGTTCCCAGCAGACCCTCAGAATATGTTTAGGTGCACCAGCATCCTTCCCCGCCACCTGATCCAACTCACCACCAGGTGGCGATCAGTTGACAGCTCAGCTCCTCTCTTCACTCCAGTGTCCGGAACATACGAGATGGATTAGTTGTTTAAATAAAGAGGCAGGGTGTAAATATGTTTATTAGATTCGCCTGGTTTAATTCAGGGAGGAGACGTAAACCCAGCCTCAGGAGCGCACAGCTAGTGTGCTCCCGGTGCCGTTCCCAAGCCTGGGTAAAGAGGAGGGTTGCATCAAGGAGGGCATATGGCCAAATCAAACATATGGATGCAACCACTGTAGTGACCCCTTGGGGGAAAAAGGGCTCCCTTTCTCTGGATACTGTTGCTAAAAATGTAAATTTTGTGGGGTAAATATTTTTCTAATAATTTTTGTATTTGAATACGTGAGCTTTTTTGTTTCGTGTGTAGTTGAAAGTTATGATTTTGTCTTTATCTGTCTCATAAACACTCCCAGCTATGCATCAGGCTGAATTTCAGCCAGTGTTCAACAATGGGAAGTGGAATTGTTCTTCTACAACAAGAAGGGCAGAAAAAGGAACAAAGGAAGGAAGCAGAAACACAGACAGCATCACGAGGAACAAACTTTCAAAATAAAGCAGGAACTTGACTGAGAGAAAGACGAAGAACAGATGGAACAGATGCAGAGAGAAGAAGCAGCATTCAATAATACAAGGACTGCAGCAGAAACCAGAAGTAATGAATTAAGTGTGCGCAGAAAACTCTACAAGGAAACACTGTCTCTGGAGCTTGAAAAAGGCGACTGGACTTCTTTTTGTTTCTTGAAGACGTTTCACCTCTCATCCGAAAGGCTTCTTCAGTTCTCAACCAAATGGTGGAGAGACCCAGGTATTTAAACCCCTGTGGGCGTAGTCCCCTGGAGGTGGTTATGACCCTCTATTGATCATGTGCGTGAACACCTCCAGGGGACTACGCCCACAGGGGTTTAAATACCTGGGTCTCTCCACCATTTGGTTGAGAACTGAAGAAGCCTTTCGGATGAGAGGTGAAACGTCTTCAAGAAACAAAAAGAAGTCCAGTCGCCTTTTTCAAGCTCCAGAGACTACTATGACCTGGATGACTGAGAATCTACACAGACATACAAGGAAACACTGCAAACAAAAAAAAAAGTATGATATGGGTGTGACACCACATGATGTCAAATGCACCATTATGATCCTCCATTCTGTGCTGTGTAATTATCTTAAACTGAGACCTGCGGTCAGCATTGTGTGACAACTTTCTCTATCATGTTCACATTACATCAAATTGTCTAGACCATAAACATGAAATGAGCACACAGCTGATGATATCTATTTGCTTTCATTATCTTGCAATGCAAAATGAAGACCAGCTAAATTATAAAGGGAAGGAAAATTCACCCGAGGCATGTAATCACTGCCTGTGACTCTCTCTTTCTTCTTGTTGGAGAATCACTCCCATTTCATAAATGTAATACACATGCTCTGCACAGGAGTGCTCCTTATCTACATTTAATTATGCACCAAAGAATAATAGGATTCGAATTATAAGCACTTCAGATTGTCGATGACTTGAAAAAATGTCTCCGTGATGCTTCACATGCTGTTTGGTTGTCAGCAGGTAAACAAAGACGTTTCTAAAGGTTTAGTCAGTGTTCTTCTAAATGACCAAAGAAAGGATTAAAGATGGCTCAGATAAATAGTTGTGCTATTAAAATTAAGTTACATGAAATCACAGAAATATGATTGTCAGGTAACATACGTATCTGAGGAATATCCGTCTTGATTCTAGAGATGCAGAATTAGGAGTACGAGGCTGCATGGTCACATGGTGGTGGGACTGGACTTTAGATCCAGATCCAGAGATGATTTGATGCTAGATGAGATATTATGGTTGCAAGTACATTTACCATAGTTGAGGCCAGTATTGATGGATTATTATTACTGTAGACAAACAAGTGCAAATATTTTGTTTCTTGATACAGTTGACATATTAGATCAGGTCAGGGGTTCGAGCTTAATTATGAGCTCTGTTTTATGGGTGTCCTGAATATCTGCTGGGATTTTCAGAGCTGCCCAATGAAAAACAAGCTCCTAACTGCAGCATATGCATGTGGATTATCCCAATTATCCCAACTTTTTAACAACATGGCAACAAAGTGATGGCACAAAAAACTCTGCTTGTGTTGATCACATCAGACTGTGCTCTAAAGGAACATCTACAGCGACAGGATGTAGTGATAATAATTTAACTGCAGAGGTGAGAAAAACAAAAGTATCCAGAAAAGTATCAAATGTTCTTGAGAGATGTCACAGAGATTTCAGTAAGTCAGAAAATATGTCAGTCAGATGTTTTATCCTGAAAAACTCACAAATTTTCATGATTTATTTATGCCAGTATTTGAAAAACATGCACCACTGAAGACGTTTACTGTCAGAAATGTCAAACAACATGGCTGGTTGGAGCGCTGAGGGAGTACATGGTAGAGCACAGTCAGGCAAAATCATCAGCCAGCAAATCTGAGTATGAATCAGATTGGCAAATATATTGTAAATTATGGAAATATGTTAAATAGAAAGTTAAATAGAAAAAAAAAAATGTCCAGGGTGCACCCCGCCTCTTGCCCTATGGCACCTGGGACTGGCTCCAGCCCCCCCCCAGTGACCCTGGATTGGATAAGTGGAAGAAGATGGATGGATGGATGGATGGATGGATGGATGGATGGAGAACATATTAATAAGACTTGCTAAAATAGGAAATACTACTATTTGGACTTCTGGTAGATGCTAACTGCATTTTGTTCCCCTGTACTTATACTGATCAATGACAATAAAGTTGAATCTATCTATCTATCTATCTATCTATCTATCTATCTATCTATCTATCTATCTATCTATCTATCTATCTATCTATCTATCTATCTATCTATCTATCTATCTATCTATCTATCTGTCTATCTATCTGTCTGTCTATCTATCTATCTATATTTAAAAGATGGGCATAATTTTTTGACAGTCTCATCGTGATTATTGCCTAGTAGTACGATCTATTGATGCAAAGGATCAGATTCAAAAATATCATATGGTACAAAATAGAACAGCACATATTTACCTTTGTTGTGGGTGTGGAAGAAACACTGTAACGATGCATCAATGTTTCAGCTGTTTTAACTCTAAAACAAAAACTAGTTTACTCTTTTCTTGTATTTATAGGAAATATTATTGTTACAAAGACTCAGTTATTTTGTCCAAAAATGTATATTTAAGTGTAGACAGATGTGATTATTCTGCCTGACAGGCTACAGGACGTATTTTATTACCCACAGCAAGAATCAGTTCTACAATTTTGTATCAGGATATGAAGGATCATCACAAAACAGACGTGAAAAGTTTAAAAGCTTTTAAAATATTATCTATTTGCTGCGACTTCTGACCACGGGTAGAAACTGTTGATATGAGTTTGGATCATTGTGTGTGTGTGCAGTTATAATGTACGTTTAATTTAAATGTTACGTTACATTATGTGATGTGATGCTGTGTTATGTTATGCAGTGTCACAGTGAACCTGATATGGTGAACAATTTGTGTTGTAAAGAGCTTTGAACTATGTTACAAAGAGCTACACAAGGACAAACGCAGGAACAGTGAATATAGGAACCCTTATTACAAACTGTTAGACAGAAATATGAAAATGTGCATTTCAGGCTGTGTATGAAGTACAGTGATGTGCACAGTGAGGCCCCACACACATCTAGTTTTATTATTCAGCACATATAATGCTTACATGGTGTACCTGACTGCATTCACAGTTAGTCAGATTGCCACTAATTAATTGATGTATAGCAAACATGGAGATGTGATGTTGGCGCACTGGCTGGTTTGTGTGGCTCTGGGGCACAATATAATAAAGCTGCTACGTTTAGCCCGCTGTGCCCACTTAATAGCAAATTAAAGCCATCCGGGGCACATCTGTCATGAATGAACTGTAGCTGTACGAGTTAAACTGAAACTAAGGTAAAATAACTGACACGTTTTTGCTGCTCAGTGGCAGTGAACACGAGACATTTAAAGACGTGTGGCTAACGTGGCAGCAAACAGTTCACATTAGCAACATGGGTAGAAACTGAACGTGGGTTTCTGTCAACCTAATATGTTCAATATTCATCCTCTTTTTATCCTGTTTTGGTCTCTCTTGTGGAAAATGTCTGTTTATATCTGCTAAACCCTCCACTGTATGTTAGCTGTTATTAGCTAGTCGCTAAATGTGCCTTTTTTCTGTTTGCTGAAACAGAGCAGTCACAGTGGAGATGTTTCAGTTCGAAGCAGTCGCTGCAGTGGAAGCAACATCAAAAAAGTTTTTCTGTGCATAAAATCAGAACAATAAACGAAGCAATGCTACGCGCTGCCTTTGCAGTTGCTTTTAGCATTTGTCTTTAGCATTTAGCACCAGACGGATAAAATAATTTAAAATATTTTTGTCTATACAAAATATATTGTGTTAACACATTATGGGTTTTAGAGCAGCAACTCCAACACTTATGTAAAAACTATAATTTATAGAGTAAACCAGGAAACCTGTTTGATTCGTTGCATTTTACAGGTATGGAGGCTGCGGAAGGTTCTGTGGTTGCCTGAATTCATTGCTTTTCTTTCTAAATATCTGACAGTGTTGACAACAACTTTGCCCCATATAAGAGCAAATGTTGAATATTTACTGCTTTTAATGTTATTATCTACTGAGTTCAAACATTTTCTGGGATTTCTGGGATGGATTTCCTGGGTACTAGTCTGCCATATGATTTATAAAACGTAACAACATGCCTACAAAACAAAACAAAAGCAAAAAGCATGTGAAACGGGGATCTGGGGATTCTCGCACAGGAAATTTTGAGCATCAGACACTTCATTTTCTGCATTTTAGTAGATTTTTAGCTGATTTTGATCTCGCTTTCTTTATCTAATAACCATATTTACCCTGAAAGATGAAGGGGCTGCATGAACTCATGGCTGATGATAAAATGTTGCCAGTTAGAGACAATATGAAACACTTATATGCATATTAGTGCACACAGAGTCTCCTTTTACATTATTTGGCTGCTTTATGGCGCTTTGGTGTTTTTCACAGTCCTGTCAGTTCCACAAACCTCCCGCAGACATAAAGAATATTAATAATGATACCGATGCTGTCGCAGCTAATTATGTCACAGCATAGGTTTTTTTTTTGTTGTTGTTTTTTTTCCTGTGCCTTGGCCACCCCTTTCAGATTCTTCTGCAGCCGCCCCTGGTCACCAGCCATCACCGGTCATTGGTGCGCATACCTACCTACATACCGCGCTGCGCGAGGCACATACAGTACTGTCTGATGCGGTCGCGCGCTTCCACCGCACGCCGAACAAAGAGCGAAAACACTGCGCTTTCCGCGCTGTAGAGTTGCACCTGCAGGAGGGCTCGCTTTGCTTCTTTCCTCGGCTGTTCTGTCTCACTTGGATAGGAGGACAGTTTGTGTCTGTGTCCCAAGATGAACCAAACCGCCACCGTATCGCATCAAGTGAAATGCCAGTCTACAAAGACCATCAAGGTGAGTTTTATGGATTCTTCTTCTTCGCTGCGATGAACTTATTGATGATTTATTGAACTGTGTGTCAGCAGAAGCTCTGTGACAGCTCCAAACTTCAGTGCGGGTTTGGTGCGCGGGGATGCGCATTGACGCACAGCGCTTTGGAGATGGTTAGGGGATATGCGCGTGAGCGTCCGCGTTTTAGCAACATGAAGTTCAATAAAGGTTTCTATTTCAGACATTCAGATAGAAAAGCCAGAAAGCTGCCGGGGTCCTGTGGCCGGGTTTGCGTTGGATGAAGAGTCACATATTGGCGCAGTGGCGAGATTTCATTCATATCACGTGGTGCTTCTTATTATTATATTACCTGTATGTGCTGACAGTAAATTAGAGGGTCTCCCTTCAGACTTTAAGGGGGTCGGGTGGATAAAAATGTGAACATTTGTGCCTTTGAAGGTGCTTAACTTTACCTGCACGGTCTCAGGAGATCGTCCTGATTCCCGACCTGTTGTCAGGATAAACAAATTGAATTTAAAACATTCTGCAAGGAGGGAGGAACAAGTGCGTGCTCCTAAAGGTGAAATGAGAGGATGAAGGAGAGAGAGAGCGGATAGCGTCGTTTTCTTTTCCAGTCACGATCGAGAAACGTCTTTGCTCGGCGGCATCCGCATTGTCTTCGTATAGCGCACCTAAATCTGGGTTGAAGGAGTGTGAAGTGTGTGTGTGTGTGTGTGTGTGTGTGCGTGTGTGTGTGTGAGCGGTTGCTTCTCATGCAGCGTGTGTGTGCGCGCCTGAGTTTGTGTGTGACTCAACAGCTCGGTATCGATTTTGCCGCGGGTTCTGCATCACTTTTCAACCTCGAAGTCCCACCAGAGAAATTTAGCTTGGGGCAAATGTATCGATCCTCCTTCCTACTGTCCCGAAGGCGAGCAATTTAAGAACACAAGGCCGAATACTTGGAATTACTTAGGTTCAACTTCTGAATGAAACATTTTGTTAATAACAAATGAACTGGTTAATTGATGCTGTTTTCTTGAAGTAGCTGAGCAGTCTCAGGCAGCCATCACACACACTGTAGCCGTGCGTGTGCACCTGGCGCCGTTTCCTTCTCTGGGACTGTTGAGCTGAAGCCAACTCTTTGTGTGTCAGGTGGCTTTGTGGTGCTGATGGAGCTCAGTGCAGGATGCTCATAAAAGCTACTGTGCTGTGTTTAAAATGAGGCTGCTGCTGGCACATTTTTACCTATGTCTTGAAGGAAGGGTATTATGGGATGCACCCAGCTGAGTTCAGCACTGCTCAAAAATAAAAATACAGCACTTTAGGTCCTTTAGTTTGAAATGTTCCTCCAAGAGTTTAATTGCGTATTGTTTTTTTTTTTTTTTATGTTTTCCCATTTTGGCCTCAGGTTAACTGTTGCCAAAAGCCTCTGATTTTGAACATTGCTTGTTTAAACTATAACTGGCAATCCCAGTTTGAATTGAAAGGACAGTGAAATGTACTATTTGTAAACGTTCACCACAAGGGGGCAGCGTTTTACCAGGGGGTGTGCCTAAAATGTTTTTGGATGTGTGCTACTGTTCTTTTAAAGGTGCTTATTTTTAAATGCGCGCATTTAAAACAAATATGAGAAGTTTTTAAACTAATTTATCAAAAATGTTAAGAAAAAAATCCACAATGACTTTGTGTCTGTAACATCTTTATATTGTGCTGAACAGGCATCAGTGGAAGTTGATCAAGTCTGGGCTCTACTTCCATCTAATTCCACTTTGTACCACAAGATGGTACAGTGAGCCATCATATCGTTTATTTGACTAAAAGATTGCATTCTTAAGTCAAATGTTAAAGGTAGTTTTTCAAACTTTAACTACAACTTTCACAACCAGGGGCATCGTTTCACTGGTGGGTGTGACTAAAATGTTTTCAGACATATGCTGCTTCTTTAAGGTTTTTTTTTTTGTTTTTTGTTTTTTTGCTTTATCCCCATTTCATCAAGAAATGTCTCCTCTTCAGAGACCAGGGTTGCAAAAAAGCATGTGTTAATTTTCCTTGTTAAATACAGGTTTGAACAATTCGCTGCACCCTCCAGTGGTACACACTGGTATTGTGGGAAAGTAAAGCCCGGCTCTAATTCAACTTCTTCTGGTATCTCTTCAACACACACACATTTACAACACATTCATTTACAATAAGTACCATTAAAGGAAACTGGGTTACTTGAACCTGAGTCTTGTTTGTCTGTAGACTTGGCCACACACACCAGATTCAGTGCAGAGAGCTTGGAAAACTGAGGAATCACTGCATGCTACGAGTCAAATGGGGGAAACTTGGTGCATGTAGCTGAAAATGTCACTACTTTACCAAAGCTCAGCAATGAACTCGGTGAAGCAGTGGATCAGATGTGAGCAGTGTGGCTGCAAAGGCCAGTTCATGCTGCGGGCTGCAGACTGGCACACGGACACTGGACTTGCATTCATATCACAGTGTGAGCGCTGAGTGTGTGTGTGTGTGTGTGTGTGTGTGTGTGTGTGTGTGTGTGTGTGTGTGTGTGTGTACATGTTCCACACGTGCACACTAGAAAGCATGGTGGCCAGTAAGAACTGTTTTGTTTTGCTGAACACAGAAAAAGGAAACCATGAAATGTGCTGGTTGTCCTAGTTCGCACTGTGAGACACTTCAGCATGAGAAAGGGTTTGGTGCCTTACTTACAGCTAAAACTGCTGCTAAGATGATTGTCTACAAACCAACTAATGAGAGTTTGCATGAAATGATGCAGAATACACCGACCAGCATGACATGTCATACTTTTGATGATATTGTTTAAGGAAATAACACAAAAGAAAAATAAGGGCTTGAAAGTGTGTTTTCAAAGCACCACAGTGGCACAGAGAGAGATGCTTCGAGATGGTAGCACTGTGATAAACCTTTGACATGCCAAAAGCAGAAAAGCAGAAGCGTATTAATGATAACTCTGGGATGTTCTGCTGTTATGCTTGCTGGTCATGGAGTGCTGGGACTTCAGTGAACTGAACCTTCATCAGTGTTATTAAACTTGCAGTTTTCCTACAACTGATCCACCACACATGCAGTCTGACGTGACGTGGAATTACATAACAGCATGAAATTGAGATCAGTCTTCATCTGGCATTTTGCACACATGTGGAATACAGCACATACACCAGTTTTTTTTTTTTTGGCGTGCTTTCTAGAGTCTGTGCAGAATTCCAAACAACATCGGCCCGTTGCATCTTGGTCTTTCTGTGTGGAGTTTGCATGTTCTCCCCTTGTCTGCGTGGGTTTCCTCCCACAGTCCAAAGACATGCAGTTAGTGGGGTTAGGTTAACTGGTGATTCTAAATTGCCCATAGGTGTGGATGTGAGTGTGAATGGTTGTCTGTCTCTCTGTGTTGGCCCTGCGACAGGCTGGCAACCTGTACAGGTGTACCCTGCCTCTCGCCCTATGTCAGCTGGGATAAGCTCCAGCCCCACCCGTGACCCTGAACAGGGTAAGCAGAAGAGAATGGATGGATGGATGGATGATCTACCTGTAGTTCCTGTTATCTGTAGTGTCTCCTGTGGTGCTGGTTGGGGTGGATGCGCAGGAGCATTTCCAAGATTTTTTGCAGCAGGGTGCTCAGACTAAGAACAAAGCAGGGCAGCTTCAGGAAATGAGAATATTGGATCATAAGTAAACACAGGGTGTGATTTTCAAGCTCATGTGGCCAAATTAGGGTGGGGTCTGGGGTCAGTGCCACCCCATGAACTCCAACTGAAGACACCTCTGTGGCACAAACACACCTGACTTTCAATGAGGAGGCTCTAATTTAAGACGCCACTGCAAGAGGTAAACATAATTCTGGGTTTGCACAAAAGCCGTGTGTGGTTGTCTGTTGGGGGGTGGGGTGGGGTGGGGGGGGGGTGACGGAGCTCTCGTCTCCACAGAACCTTCTAACATTTGTTAGATGGTGAAATTTAGATCTGCCAACCCTTTAAGTCTAGGCTATAAATACACACTATGATGTTTACAATCACAGTGTCACACACATGCAAACGCACACTCCAGACAGAGTACTTAGCAACATGACTATAAGCCTTTTTCTGTCTGCATCCCAGCTTAGTTTAAAAAAAAAATACACTACCTGTATCTGTGGGCAGCCAATTAGACTTATCCTTTCAGTTTTAACACATTAAGAGGTTTAATACCAGAGTGTCGCACATACCTCCACTCAAATCAGGCATTTTATTCACTCACACAGCCAATCACGCTGGAGCCAGCCATCCTTTCCATTTGGCTTCAAGTCTCTACGTTTATGAGTCACTGACTGATTTGGACCAATCAGGATTGATGAATATAATCAGAAAGGCAGCTGGTTTTTAAACAGACAGGGCAGGCGCTCAGTTCACTTTAATTTGTTCAGACTGAAATATGGTCTGAATGGAAGGAAACATCTAATGTTTAATTTATGTCACCACGGTTGGGGCCATTTGTGGAGAGACTGCAGAGATTGGTTTTCAACTGCTGCAAATGTGCTCCTGTGCAGTCCTCAATGTGATGACGCTGCGTGTCGTTGAATGCTGATTGGCTGACAAGTGGACTGGAACAGGGACAGGTGTGACAGTTCATCAGGAACGGGAGAAGAGCCAAAAAATGGCTGCAGTGGACGCTTTTTATTGTTTTTGACACTTTAGCTCTTTGTACGTTTTAACTTTGCTCTTTTTCACTGATGGATGATCAACAGACCAGCTGTGCCACATATTGTTGACACTGCCCCCATCTGGCCACACATGGCTCTGCAGGTAGACGAGCGGTCCGAAGCTGCCCACGCGCTGCCACCGCCGAACCATAATTTCTTCATTATTGGAGCTGCTGTAAGAAGGATTTGTTGCCTTGCTGACAGACAGTGTAGAAAAATCTGGAGAAATACCAGAAATCAACAGGTGGCCATTAAATCTGGCGCTGCTCGCCCCGAGAAGTGCACATTTTTATACTTTTAATTAACTTTGAATGCACTCAACATAGGTTCTCTGGGAAATGCAGAGGACCAACATCTTTGCAATGAGTGGATTAAGAATATTAACAGAAAGGATTTTGTGCCTCCAGCGACATAGATGGATGGATTTTGCTCCTAATACCAGCAGCAAAGAAGATTTTGGTTAATAGCGGTCAGTCTCAGAGTATAGGCAGAAAATGGGAACATCAGCCAAGTTTACACACAGTTATTGTGTAAAGCTCTGAAAGGAAACACACTTGGTGATCATTTTGCAACATAAACTGTAAAGCTCAAACTAGCATTTTGTTGTTATCAGTGAGGTAAATATGTGTCCTGTATGAATAGCATACAGCTGGTAAATGTGTGAGCACTTCCTTGTGTTGTAAATGTACTGACATAATGATGAATAAAAGAACAAGACATTCTCAAAATAAATGTCATGTCTCTGAACGCAGAGCAAATATCGAGACGCCAGTGTTCTACACATGCTGAGCTAAGATTATTTTTGCATTGTCGTACAGTGACAATAAACAGAGCTTGAATTAAATTTCATGAGAATATTCTGCCTGCTCCTCTGTTGCCTGGAGAGCTGCTGTGTGCTAATGCCCTGATGGTTTGCGGGAGAGCCCGATTCCTGAACCAGCACCTTTCTCTTTCCACGTGCTCCCTTTCTTTGTTTCTTCGGGAGAATCCGAGCTGAGGCTGCATTTACGCTCTGTATTGTTTAAAATCGCAGCACATTAGAACAGCGGTGAACAAGAGCCCGGAGTGTCAGACGCCCTGAAGCATCTGCTGCAGATCACCTCTCAATGAACCTGTCTTAGTAATCAGAGAAACAAGCAGGGATCGTAGACAGGATTAAGTACTCCAAAACTCATCTGTGTTGTGCAAACCCCTCCATCTAATCTCTCCATGTCTGACCCCCGTCGTGTGGCACCGAGGTCTTAACGGCTTTTTATTATCCTCTTAAATTTGCCCTCTTCGTATCATAGCTGTGTCCTTATGCCACAAGCCAAGATAAGAAATCCAATTAGGAATGAAGCGGCAGATTTTTCGTGGGCCTTAGATCCCGGGGCCTCACTGAGGCATGGCTGGCTAAAGCTCGTGCCATCAGCGGTCCTTGGAAGTGTCAGGTCCACCCACATGCAGACTGCAGCTATAAACTGGGATTGCTGGAGGCAGGAAGCTGTGTCAGTGCTCTCCTCCTGCCACATACATCAGTGCACAAAGTCGTAAAAAAGAAGGTGCTATATTTCTCAGGCTGTGCTGCAACGTTGTGGACTTGAACCGACTTCACTCACTGAGGATCTCGACAGAAAGTTTGGGTAAGAGTGACAGATTTAAGTAAGTGCCAAAGGACTGAGTCTCTTTCTCTGAAATCCCAATTTTAGGATACTGTTTCATGATGACAAGATAAAGTAGATCTGAGTGTGAGTGTGCAGCTGTGTCTGACACCCACTACCTTCAAGCCATTTATAGTCCCATCACTTATGGCTCTTGAGTGACAAAAAGCCTTAAAATTAAAGTGACATGAGTCTTTAAGATGTGGGCACAACAGAGTCTGCAAGAAAACAAGAGTCTGCTCGGCTGAGCTCTGAAACAAATATCAAAATGAAGTAAGAAAAATTGGGAGACATCATCTGAATGTTGAGGATCACAGCCTGATCCAGATTCAGGGCTGCTCTTGTGCACATTTGGAAACAGATGGTTTCTCAGACTAAAATATCTAATCAGTGAAAATACAGTAATGTGTAAAAGTCTTGAGCCACCCCTCATTTCTTTATATTTTTCTAGTAAAATAGGAAATAGGTGCAGCGATTTATTGAAATGTGCAAACATAAATGGAAATCCAGTCTATAAGGCAAAAACAGAGTTTGTATAACTCTAACGTATTTTGGTGTGACCGCCTTTGTCCTTCAGCACAGCCTGAACTCTCTGAGGCAGCTTCCTGTCATTTCTTTAAGCAGTCTGCAGGAAAACCTCTCCAGGCTTCCTGAAGAGCTCTTTTTTGGATGTTTCGGCATTTTGTTTCGTTCTCAGTCAGAATAATGTTGCAGGACGTCGTCTCCATGTTGCCACTGATTTTCAGACCACTTGTTGTGTAATGTGGCAAACCTCAGCCTTCCCTGCCTGTTTCCCTTCATTAAGAATGGCTTCCTGACCGCCGCCCTTCCACTGAGACCATTTCTGATGAGGTTTCAGTGAACAGCTGATGGATCAGCTGAAGGTCCAGATGCTTCTCTCAGGTCCTGTTTCAGGTCTTTGCTGGATCGTTTCCACAGCTTTCAGATACTGTTGATCTGCTCTAGACAGAAGGGCCTAAAAACTTCTTTTATCTCCACTTTCCTCAGATTTTATCATACACTGCACACCACGCTGCAATATCCCAAGTTTTCAGCTAATATATCTTTGGAATCACCTCATTGGTACAAAAAATACTGTTCTGTCTGTTAAGCTGTGTTTGCCATTTTTTCATAGATTCAACTAAAGAAATGGGAACAGATTATTACTCGCAGCCTGTTTTTGTGACTGGCTGCCATTAACAGAGAGCCCAAAGATACAGTTTAAAAGGGGTTCTTTGCTAACTTGTCTTATGTGTAGATACAACACTGGTTCATCCTTTGAGTTTGGAGCCTTTTTATGCTTGAGTGACACAAACAAACTAACAAACCATCCCTGTGAATATGGTCAGGTGTAAGGAGTGGACTGAATGTGAGAAGCAGCGACTGTCCAAAGAAGACAAAGACGGCCTTCAGCAGGATGGAGAACCTTTGCTGAAGGCCACTTTCAAAAGTAGGAGAAGGTCTGGCTCCTTGGGAGCACAATATAAAGAAATGTGGGGTAGCTCCAGATGTTTGCACAGTGCTGCACATTCCCATCGTATCACCTGGTCTGTATTTGACCGGGCTGCCTCTTTAGAGAGTTAATTTCATTGCGGTTCAGCAGTATTTATCGACCGCAAATTGCAATGATGAGTCTCGTCTCAAAAAAATCATTATTTGGAACGCCACCCCAGTGATATTAAATCAGTTGCTCTGCATCGCACTGGACGAGTGGAGGGAAAAAATGCTCAGGGTAGTCTGTCACTGCCTGCTCTCAAAATAGAGCTTTGTTTTCCCCACTGCAGATATATTGGGAGTTTAAACAGCGACGTGCTTTGATCGGCTCACACAGCACCCTGTTTCAGATGAAGTATTGTGACAAGTTTTTCTCTTGCAGCTGAAGTGAAAGCCACTCTGATTTTAAAGATAAGTAACGAGGACGATGATGAGACGCTGAGCTGTGATCAAGTCTTTCTCCTCGGTACTGTGAAACTTGTCCATCTTTCATAGCGTCTGTCTTCCGTGTGAAAAGCCAACTCCCAGCAGATATTTCATTTATTCAACGGTTCAAAGGACGCTGGCTCCATCACTCTTAGTTTCACTGTATTGCATAATGTGTTTGTGCTTTGAAAGCTACAAGATAATCAAATGATAAAGAATATTCACAGAGACCAACACATTAAAAAAATGTTTCTTGGATAAACAAAATATTGAATTCCAAAACATCTCACTTTCATTTAGATTTCACACTAAACGTACACAACAGCGTGCTCAGACTTTCCCTCCGAGCTCCTCTCGTCTCTGCCTGGAGCTTTGTTTGCAGTCACTCTGCCCGCAGACGGCCCGACAGCTCTCATCTCGGTAACTCAGCGCCCCGGATGCTCCACAACTCAGCCAGCAGGTTATTGAACCTGCGAGGCGTTCCCCTGTTCAGAAGATATATCACATAAACAGTCTTTAAAAACTGCTCAGGACCGGCTCGCCCTGCAAGTGATAGATTGCTGGAATCAGTCTCATAAGAATGATTGCATTGGCTCTTGAGTCAGTGAGTCTATAAATTACAGAGCTACGCCAGCTGATCTCAATATATTCTCCCCTCAGAGTACACCTCTCAGTCCCGAGCCCCACTGAGGAATACAACATGTGATGGATGTGTCACTAATTTGGTTTGTGGTGGAGACACGTCTGCCCCTCGTATGCATAAGAGAAACTTTATTTGTGCCTGTAAAGACAATAACAGATATAATTAAACTCACAGTCGTGGCTCCTGTAGAGTTCTCCCTGCTGTGTTTTTCTTTTAGGAGAAAAAAAAGAAATAAGAAGCTGAAAAACTTGTAAATGTGTAAAAGCGCGTAGCTGAGCCCGAGAGCTTTCCTTGGAGGTCACATCTTCCAAAAAGAGCTCGGTGTGCTCGGTGATTAATGGTCACAGAAATTAAATGTTTCTCTTTTGAAAACACAATCAGAAAGATTGATGAGTTCATTCATCCACAGTTTGTTCTCTGGTCTGCTTAAAGTGTGGGCTGGCATGAGAACACAGTGCCATTTAGAGACTTCATTAAAACATAAAATTTCATGTTTAAAAAATAATAATAATCTTCCGTTATTCCTAATAATGTATTTGCGTGTGTGTGTGTGATGAAGTAAAGTCAGTCTGAGAGATCATCTCAGGGCCAAACAGGCTTTCCAGCGTGCTGTGCAGTCAAATTAAAAGCTGTGGATATATGAAAGTGAATCTTGAGGTGCGGTGTGACTGTAATATAATGAGCAGCAACACCCTCACTGCATGACAAATCATGCAAATCTCTCCTGTGTTAATGATCAGCTGAAATAATAAAGAAAGTGTGTTTTTGTTGCAGTGGGGGGGGGGGGGGGGGGGGGGAGTGGGGGACATGTCTGAATTCATATGGTGGTAAATTCTTGTTGCTGTATGAAAAGTCTCCATAAGGCATATCCCACAGGTGCTGTTTGCTTTTGTTTGCTTTATTACTTTGATCATTTGTGGTTTCTCCGTATGGGTGCACCACACGCCTTTGTCTCTGCTGCTTCTCCTGATTTTGGGAGAATGATTTTGGGTCTGACTCGGCGTTATTGTTCAGGAGGCGTCAACAAGAAACAAACTTTGTGGTTAATCCCCGAGTTAAACATCATCAGCCTGCTGTAGAGCAGCATCATCACACAGGTAAACATCAGACAGGTAACCATCACCTTTCATTGTTTTCTGTCACACGTTTCAGTCTCCAGTGCTTGATGCTCATATTAACCACAGTCACAGTTTAAAGATGCTTACAGATGGGGGTTGGGGGGTGGGGGGGTGGGCACTTTCCTGATTTGATACTGTAATTCCACACAGGGCTGCAGTTATCTCCCACCACTCTTTCTGATTTTCGGTTGTGAAGGAGAGTCAACATTTTCTGGCTTCTGTGAAGCAGTCAAACAGTCACAGAGCAGCAGGTTCAGGGCAGATTAACCAACAGCAGAGACACTACAAGGAGGAGACGCAGCAGTCTGCAATCCTGAAACACTAAAAGAAAGTAGCCCACCAAAAAGTATCTGCTCATCATCACCTTGGTTTACTAATACGTTTACTAATATGTTTACTAATACGTTTACTAATACGTTTACTAATACGTTTACTAATATGTTTACTAATACGTTACTAATATGTTTACTAATATGTTTACTAATACGTTTACTAATACGTTTACTAATACGTTTACTAATATGTTTACTAATATGTTTACTAATACGTTTACTAATACGTTTACTAATACGTTTACTAATACGTTTACTAATATGTTTACTAATATGTTTACTAATATGTTTACTAATACGTTTAATAATATGTTTACTAATACGTTTACTAATATGTTTACTAATACGTTTACTAATACGTTTACTAATATGTTTACTAATACGTTTACTAATATGTTTACTAATACGTTTACTAATACGTTTACTAATATGTTTACTAATGCGGTTATTGTAGTCAGGATGGAGGAAGTGTACTTATTGTGTTTCTTGGTTTGCTCTGTGGATGTGGGTTTGTGGCATTTGTTCGGTGCTCTGGTGGGATGAGTTAGTGAAATTATTCATGTCAGCACAACAAAATGAGCCATTAAGGAAGATGTAATATTTATATTCTCCTGACCATTGAAATAAAAATTATGAACCACTCCCCATTCGTGTAGATGAGAGCGTCAGAGTGACCAAAGAGGTCCCAAAGACCAGAATAAAGCAGGAGTTCTGGCTGTGAAATCAGCTGTAACCTCCATCATATCAGTGACATGCAGCTATTTCTATAAGTGTTAAAGTGCTCATAAGCAGCAGTGCAGGGAGATGCAGCGCAGTCACTTAATGAGAACATAATAACATTTTACTCACTGTTACCTTTGGTAACTGCAGAAGTTCCACTTCAGTTGGCATTTAATCACATTTCCCCTCATATGCATCTTTTAATAATGACACATATAAACTTTATACAGCTTTATTTTTTGAAGAGGAGGAGGTTTATAGTTTCTTCCACCAGTCAGAGAAGGAAGCGGTGACCATAAGCATCATGTTCTGTTGGCCAAAGCTTGGAGAGTGGTGAGCAGTCAGAGGAAGGTGGGCTTTTCTTCGGGGGGGGGGGGGGGGGGGGGGGGGGGGGGGGCTTAAGAAGCTGCATCAGGATGAGAGAAACAAGGATTATTATTGAACTTTGAATCATGCAAAGCTAATCTAGTAGAGCTGATATGGAGCTGGAAATGAACAGAATATTTAATCTAAGGTGTGGATGTGAGTGTGAATGGTTCTCTGTCTCTCTGTGTGGGCCCTGCGACAGGCTGGCTACCTGTTCAGGGTGTACCCTGCCTCTCGCCCTATGACAGCTGGGATAGGCTCCAGCCCACCCACCCCCGCCCCACCCACCCACCCCACGACCCTGAACAGGATAAGCAGAAGTGAATGGATGGATGGATTTAATCCAATCACTCTAAACGAATTTTAAACTAATCGCTCTGCTCTTGTTAGTTTTTTTCATGCATAAGATGATGATGGGGTGATACGAGAACTTCACAGCTGAGGTTTTCAAAGGTCCAAAGGTTTGAATCCGATCCAGGAGGGACACATGGAAAACCTACTGAAACCTGATGTGCATATATTAATTTTCAAAAAAGAGAAACCTGATCTGGGTGGGTCCATATCTCAGGCAGACCCAGAACTCGAGGATAATCAGACTTAATCCTTCACACGGTGGACCAGAACAGATGCTAACATAATGAACAATGTTTTAAGAGCAAAACAATTTATTTACATATTTCAAAGACAAAATTGCCGGACCTTCCACACCAGATGGGAGAATCTTCTTTCAGTACTGATAAATTATAAATGAAGGCCTCACTATACCAGCTCATTATCCATGAAAGCAGATAATGTGGTACATTTGCATCCACACAGGTAAACATGTTGACTGACAGACCCACAGCAGTAGAACTAGAACACGCCTGAGGTGAACTGGTGTCGGGTTGGGTTGAAGAGCCCTGCAGGCCTTGACAGTGTTCCCTCATCAGTGCAGCTGATACTGATATTTTTAAAATCTTAATTAAAAACAAAAAGAGCTGTTTTAAAGTCATTCAGGTCTTTATCACAGCAGATATCGGCCACATCATATCAGTCAATAAATGGCATCTTATATGCTGGTATGGGTCAAAGGGGAAAGACTGTCAGACTGTAGAATTAAAAAAAATAGAATTCATCATCATCTGTTTTTATTCCATATGTTCCTTTTCCTCGTCAAAGCCTGATACCTAAATTACCCCGAGAGGCAGAGTTCACCCATGTTGTGGCTGCTGCTGAAGTCTCAGTTTGGCTTAATCACTGTCAGGATCCTCAGAAGGCGTTATGGCAGAGTTAGAGGACGTTCTCATCCTTCCATGTGCATACGTGCATACGTGGTATGAAAGGGGGTGCTGTGAAGGATTTGGGTCGCCAAGCGGCTTCCAGTCGCACAGCATAAAGCAGCTTAAATAGCTTCAGGCACAGAAACCACTGTGGTAGAGCTCAAAGTAAGGATAGCATGAATGAAATTGTGGCTACCAGTTAAACATATATATTTAATTCATTATGTTTAGAAGGTTTCTTACTTATATTGCAAACTGAGATAATATCCAGTTTTAGATAAATTCAGTTCTTTAAGCATCCTTTGGGGCGTTTCAGCTTTTATTATGACAGCAAAGCTGAGAGAGAGAGAGCAGTGGGAAGACATGCAGGAAATGGCTCAGGGCAGATTCAGACCCGGGCCTTATGGCATATGGGTTACTGACCTACAGTGGTGCCCCATAAGTTTATTTGTATAAACATTATTATAATCCCTAATCTTAAACTGTCTTTCTGCCAGTCAGAGTGCATCTTTGGAAACAAACAAACTACAGCTCATCTTTGCACCACAGTGGAAAAAACCAAAAACCCAGAAGTGCTTTCTTTGTGGAGGGAAAAGGTGAGCAGGACAAAGTGGATTTTGTGAGCAGATGATGAAAGGCTTCTTGTCGGCCTCTGGTTGGTTTTGCTCAGCGGTGTTGATGTTGGACTTTACAGAGCTGCTGTGTTTTTGGAGTCTGGAGATAATAATTGGGGGAACAGCTGGCAGAGAGAATCAGAGGAGACATTGTTGAAGTGAGGTCACGCCCCGGTGAAACCTCGTGCAGAGAGGAGGGAGCTCGGCACGCGGCCTCGGTTCTGGATTTTTCTTGTTAACAGTGAGATTTGTGCAACGCCGCTGCCACATAAACGCTGCTGCTCCTGCATCCCTGCTGTCTAATTAAGACCGCTCCACCCCCGAGCTGATTTGATGATTTTGTTTGACCCTCTGTTTCTAATTTTTAGACACAACATAAAAGGACAGATTACATTTTCTAGTGTTTTCAGTTTAAATAGGTTCATTACTAACATATGCAAGCACACTGTTTTTAATGCTCCTCCAGGATAAAAACTAATATGCAGTCAAATGGCAGCTTGTTCTCCAGGGGACTGCAGAGTGCGTGTGTTGTAAAAAAAAAAAAAAAGCTGTTTGTTATTTTAATGTTTCGATAAAATTGTACTTGAAGATGAGCACAGAAATAACCAACGTCAGTAGTGTGAGCGCATTAGCACGCCGGCCTCGTCTCCAGTTTCCTTTGCAGAAACAGACGAGCGAGAAAAAAATGTGAATGTTTTTATT
This sequence comes from Archocentrus centrarchus, assembly GCF_007364275.1. Taxonomy (NCBI): domain Eukaryota; kingdom Metazoa; phylum Chordata; class Actinopteri; order Cichliformes; family Cichlidae; genus Archocentrus; species Archocentrus centrarchus. The sequence continues at coordinate 3,405,411 of NC_044366.1, forward strand.
CTAATCAGCAGCACGACACTAACGACCACGTGCGTCTGGGCTGATTTGCAGCTGCAGTGACCTCTTTTTCAACGAAGGTGGACGTCAGGTGTTTCGCAGACAGTGAGTCGGTGCAAAACAAAAATGAATACAGGTGTGGTTTTTATGGCGGGCTTAGAGAAAGGTGGAGGTGTGGTTCAAATGTTTAATATAGCTAGAAAAGGGAAACCTGTTCATCATCCCTTCACCTGCAGATTTCAGCAGCAGTTTGTTTTAAAGGCGTCTTCCAAGAAGTGTCTGCTGTAGACCTGTTTAGTGTCTTTTAGCTTTAGTGATTCCTTTTGGTGTTTTGGTTCAGCCTCACTGCTCACTGGCTGGCAGCTGATTTGATAAAAAAAATCATATTCCCACTCCTTCTTTAGCTTTCAGTTTATGCACCAAAAATACATAAAACTCTGAATGGTTAGCTTTGAGAAAATGCTGTGATTTGGGTTAAAATATGCTCCATCACAGCATTAATGAGTTTAGCTAATGTATGAGCATTCCTGTTCAAGCGTCCATATGTTGGGAGTCGCACTGATGTGAGTATTGCTACGATCAGTGTGTCAGTGCACCAAAGGAGACCTCGTACTCTGAGAGCTTTCAGATGACCGGTGGGTGTGGATGGCCACATCCACTGTTGGACTTTCAATCAATTCTTCTAGGATATAAAAAGATATAATATTAACAGCAAAAACCAGTGATGCTCCTCAGTAACACACTTTCATTTGATTGTTTTCACATAAGAAGCATGTAAGATGCTCAATGCAGTTAACTGTGTGTAGCCGTCTTTCTGCAGTATGTCTGGGTCTTGGAGGCAGTAGTCTAAGCAGAGACACCCAGACCTGTGTTTCCCCAGGGGAAATGTTTGGTTTGAGCCATTTCCAATCCAACTGAGGGACATGAGCCTGTGAGATACTTCCCAGCTGAACATTCCCAAAAAACCCTCACCAAGGAGGCATCCAGGAAGCATCCCAGTCAGATGCCAGAACCACCTCAGTCGGTTTCTTTCCCTCCTTGAAGCCCTCCTGAAAGACCGAGTTCCTCACCCTATGTCTACAGGTGATCCCAGGTGCCTTGAGAAGCTAATTTCTGCTGCTTGTTTTCAAAGTTCTGCAACAGAGGAATGCAAATGGTGACCCGCAGGACCCCGAGAGCCACAGGAAGTAGAAATAAACAGGTTAAAACCCCTGAAATGATTGTTTGAATTACAAAAGCTGCTTACTGTCCTCCTCACTGTTAGCTTCATTTTCAGCTCAGAGGACAAAGGACCCCCCCCCCCCCCCCCCCCCCCCCCCACACACACACACACACACACACTCAACTGGAGTTCAGTGAATTTAACTGAATCAGAAACTGATTTTGAATTGAAATACAGCCAAATGTTGGGCTAACACAGTGCCACAGGGAGCAACATTACCTACTCTGCCCAGCTTTCTAACACACGCACACACATATGTGTGTGTGTGTGTAACAGGTGTTACTGGCCTGGTTGTGGGTAGACCACAGCCGTCAGGCGGGGAACCATCTGTTTCACAGCTTGCCAGCAGTCTGTCCAGCGGTTTCCTGCCTCTGAACTCTGCCAGGTTTCGATGTTTGAAGCTGAGGGGGACGTTTGTGGTGTGCATACATGAACCAAGAGGAGGGCAGACTCCAAACTGGTGGTGATGAGGAGTTTATCTGTTGCCTGGTAGTGAAGGGAAGGACCTTTCTGCTAGCTGTGATCATCGGGCGGCTGCCGTGACAAAGAAAGTTAACGTCTCTTTTAAAACACCACTTCACTTTTCCTGCTCTCGACTCTCTTTTGATCAGATGACAGCTGTCAAACATGCTCGAGCATAACGAGCTAAAAGACGCCTCTCATGAAATATCTGAGGCTGTTTTAGCATTGCAGGAAATTTGTTTACCCAAAGCTTTATATTATGTTTCATGGTCCTCTCTCTAAAGGTCTGTCATTGTTCATTCACTCAGAGTGCGGCATGCTTAACTATTCCTTTTAAGCAGCATTATGTAAAGGTCACATTGCATTCACAGGCTGGATAAGCTTTTCCTTGAAACACTTCCAGCGATACACTTGCACAAAAGTTGTGTCACTTTCTGTTGTACTTCATCTGCAGTACAATGTTTTCACTGGATACACGAACTGTGAATATGCTTTTGCAGTGGCATTTATGAAGAGTAAAGTCTTATTCTCCTGGATCGAGAACGCTGAACCACAGGAGACAAACCGGCGTCGGCACACGCCGTCGTTCCGATGTTACTGCAGGTGTGACGAGCGTGGGGCCGCCGAACTCTCCCGGTGATAAAAGACATTTAGAGAGGTTTTAGTTCAGAATGGTTGTGTGCACCTGAAAGGCATTCAGTGACATTTCAGATGTAGTTTTCTGTAGTACTTTACTTCTGCGGGGTAGAAAATATTCCTTCCATCCATCCATATTTCAGAAGATGATACTGAGAGAAAAAAATTGTAAATGTCGAGTTCTCCCTTTAGGCCAGAATTATTTAAACATAAATCAGCACCACCCCCTACAGTATACTGAAGAAATCGGCTCATTAAGAGACCCAGAAGAGAGTTAATTATCAGATAATAAATGTACCGTATTTTTCGGACTATAAGTTGCTCCGGAGTATAAGTCGCACCAGCCAAAAAATGCATAATAAAGAAGAAAAAAACATATATAAGTCGCACTGGACTATAAGTTGCACTTTTTGGGGGGGGGGGGGGTATTTGATAGAATCCGAGACCCAGAGCAGAAATTCCATCTTGAACGGCAATTTAAAATAATAATGGATTAAAGAACAGGGCGAACACGGTTACGCCTACGTTATGCTAACGTAACACATTCAGCTACATGACGCACAACGAACGAGTACGTGTTTGGTATGTTAACGTAACATTAACAGTTATTCAGATAACCATAGCATAAAGAACATGCTAACAAGTTAACCAAACCATCAATCCATTGAATTCTTCATCCTTGGTGTCACTTCTAAACAACTCCGTACACTCCGTACTTAGATGAAGCGCCGCTTCCTCTTCTGTGTCGCTTTCATCAGACTCGTCGTCAGCTGCACTTCCAATTATTCCAGCCTTTCTGAATCCCAACAGGATGGTTTGGTTGTCACTGAAGCCCATGTTTTCTTGATCCATCCAATGACTTCCAGGAAAGTTGGGTGGGGCGTTCTCCCAGTTGCCGTGAAGCTGTGCTCTCCATCCATCATCCACTGCGCCCACAGGTTACGCAAGACTGCCTTAAAGCTCCGGTTCACGGAGATGTCAAGTGGCTGGAGTATTTTGGTTCATGTGTTATAAATTTCACATATAAGTCGCTCCGGAGTATAGGTCGCACCCCCAAACTATGAAAAAAAGTGCGACTTATACTCCGGAAAATACGGTACTTGTTTTTGTTAAACTAGCCTGTTTAATATAGTGTATCCTGCATTTGTCTGATTTTATGTAAATGTCTTTGTTCTTATAATGTTTGGCTTGTTTAGTGCACGTACTGCAGTGCTTTTGGTCTTGTCCTGGTATCACAGGGCTCGATTCACTGCAGCGGTCCAAATGTCTGTGGAAGCCCCCCCCCCAAAAAAAAAAAAAAAAAAAAAATTGAGACTAACACAGAAGTCCTTTAACCCCTTAACTGGCAGCAAAAAAACTACATAACACCCTCTAGTTACTATTGGCTCTGAACAACCCATTTCATAGCCTATTAACTCACCGTGTCTGGTCCGCAGGCCGAATGAAGTGCATTTATATGGCAAGCTAGACCCATTTTGATTGACACCTCATTCGGCCAATCATGTTAAGAAATGGGTTTCCCAGAGCCAATGATAATCAGAGGGCATCACGTAGCTTTGTCAGGTGATTTAGTGCAGCTAGTTACATGATTGGCCGAATGAGGTGTCACTAAAAATGGGAGGGTCTAGCCTGCCATGTAAAGGGGACTACAAACAGCCCTGGCCAGTAAAGGGGTTATACCTGGAATCTATTTCATGGCCACCAGAGGGCGACACCTGTAGCTGCATAAAGACTTCTGGTCCTGTAGACGTCTGTGGGAAAACAGTTTTCTGACTTAACCTCAGTAAACACTTTCCTCATGAGCTTTGGGTCATATTGAGTAAAAAAAAAATTAAGTCATTTTTAGTCAAAATGTTTCAGAAAGGAGGATTATTTACCGTATGCTCATTGTGATTGAAGTTGTTAGCCAGTGAGCACGTAGTTTCACGTTCGTCTGTTTGATGTTCGTTAGTGTAGGGAGCCTGTGGATGTACACAGTGTCAGTGTGTGATGTCAGTAGTGCAAACATGAGCTGGAGCAGGCAGCCTGAAGCAGACATAAAAAAAAACTGGTGAGTCGGGATGTTCAAGATTTTCAAATATTTAAATCGCATCAAATAAACTGTTCCCTGTCTTAAAACGTGTATGTTTCCTTTGTGTTGTATCATTTGCCAACAGCAAAAACAGAAGACCATGTTACATGCTGCATGTGGTGATGGAGAAACAAACAGAAACAGGTCCAGTGTGCAGGACCGAGTCCTCCCGGCGAGGCTGACATGCCACAATACCACAATTCAGACAGTTATCTGAGGGTGAAGAATATTCAGATAGATCCCTGCAAATGTCAAACAGCATTTATGTCTGAAATGCCCACCCTTACTGCTCAGCTCTTTTGATGTGGAAGATCTGAGCTCCTCAGATTGCTTGTCGGCGATTGAGGACATCTAAGTGATTTATTTTGTAAGTGATTTCTCTCTAAGCCCTGCAATCACTCCTGGGGACAAAACTGCTTCAGCAGAGAAGGTAAAAAACATTGATTTTGGTATATGTGAAATGCTTTTGTAGCTGAGTGTTTAATCGACAGCAGGGAGATCAGTGAGAGATGATGTAAGCTGTAACACTGTTGCCTCAAATAAAAACAAGCTGCTGTGTATTTATATGGGGAAAATATTCTACCTTCAGAACTTCAGAGTCAAAAACACATTTATGTATGCTGGTCAGACTGTATTTATTCACATATAACGACCGAAGCTGGTGATCAGTGATGTTTTCAGGACACTTCTGGCCTCCCGCAGTCAGGACTGAAAGTGCAGGCTGCCGGTCAAGGTAGAGCCGATAACCTGCGGCTCTGGCTGACGTGATCCTCTTCCTCTGGGGGGGCTGTGTGGGAGACTGTCTCTGCTCTCGGCTCGAAAACAACAGATCTGATCTGTCCAAGCGTACCCACCATCTGCTGAAAGGTTGCGCTTTAAACAGAATTTAAGATGAACAGCGACTGTTAAAGCTGCAGAGGAAAGTCCTCTGAAAAAGCTGCATTTATGCTGTTACTCGTGTTCATCTGTGTGAGAGAGAAGGTGTTGATTGGTGCTGCACTTTGAGATCAGTGTGTGAAAAGCAGGCCAATTAATAGTGTGTATGAAATCCACTGCGCTGCCTTCAGTGTGAAGGTGTTTCCTTTTCTCTCTTGGCACATTTTTTAATCATTAAATGAACGTTTGACTGATACATTGGCAGGTTTAGATATTAAAGGATTATTTCAGTGAATTTGCACTGCACTGATTGTGTGTTTTGGGTGCTGTCCTTCTTTTAGCTTCTTAATATTCTCCAAGTCACAAACAGCTCAGTGATGTGGTTAGGCTGCTTTTTAGCCGCATGCTAAACAAGGATAGTTTTAGAAACTTAAACATGCATTTGGCTTTCTGTCACATTGCATATAAAAGGATAACGATGACCTAATTCAACCCCAAACCTAAAAAGGTGCAAAAGTGCTAAAAAAAAAAGAGGGACAAATCCCTCTAGTGGTATTGGCTATTATGACGATTACAAAGATTTTAGAGGAGGTTGGGGCTGATGGATGGGCTGACTACATATTAAACACTCCATGTCTCAGACTGTGTCTATATTGTTTATTTGCTGTTGACTGTCTTTATAACCCAACTAAACCTGTAACATAGCAATACTCCCATCATGAGAAGGTTAGTTTATACTGTATATGGGTTATCTCCAGATATCAGTATGCTACTGATAGTTGTGTCTTAGGTTAGGAAGAAATCAGCTGTGGTCTGCAGCTTGTAGGACTTGTGTGAAGAACAGTAACTGCAGCTCATGATTTTTGACTCATCACTAAACATTTTCCTGTTCCAACATTTGACAGGAACCAAAAATTTAATTAAAACAACCTTTTACAGACTAACTTTTTGCCTTTCTAACCTGCTGTACCGTCAGTGCTTCCAGGCACCTGCGTGTAGAATACCTTTAGAACATCTTGCAGACCCAGACTGGAGAGTCACTGAACAAAATAGCCTGGACTGTGAAATGAATGTGTTCCTCATTGCCTTTGCGGTGGCCTCAGGCTGCCAAAGAACTCTGGGGAGAGAGAGAGGAGTTATTGCTTAACCGTGTTATGTGTATGCTCCACGCATTTGTATGTATAAAGTGCTGCACTGATGTGCCCGAGGAGGAAGCCAAAGCTCATCCCTGTAACAGTGGAAGGGAGCGAGAAGGTGTCAGAACACTAATGAACGGCTGTGTGTTACTTCATTCATGACTCCAGTGCAGTGACACAGCTGCAATAACGGGGCAGCGCGTAATGAGCTGCTGCAAGACTACAATAAACAGTACACACACACACACACACACACACACACACACACACACACACACACACACACACACACGCACGCACGCACGCACGCACGCACGCACGCACGCACGCACACACACACACACTGCTGGAAAGACTGCCTTCAAAAGACAGTCCAGAAAGTGAGCCGCTGGCCCCTGTTGGCTGCCAGAGGAAGTGACCGAGAGCTGGAAAAATTCAGCTGGAATGATTTAATTATTTAATCCGGAGGCTTTGAACTTTCTTTTTGGGCTTGATTTTCCCTCACTGAACTTACAAAGCTTTGGCATTATGGGATATTTTTAAAGATATGCTGTGCTACTCAGGAGCACTGCAAAAGTATGTTTCAAGTCCAGAGTCTCTTTTTGTCTCATATTTGGAATAAACATGTTTTGGGACAACAGTTCCCATCATGCTTTAGGGGAGGCAAGCAGGAGACACCGTGTTTTAATGTCTGCCTTACACGAGCACTTTTCAAGTCAAGTCAAGCTTTATTGTCATATGCACAATATAGAAACAATGTTTCTCTGTACAATGAAATTACGTTCCAGAACACCCATGAAGAAGACAAACAGAACAAATATGGGGAGATAGGTGAACTGTGGCCATGCTGCCCCCTTCTGGCGGCGCTGCCATTACAAAGATGGAAACAATAGTGAAAACATATACGGATGAGTGAGGAAAAAAATCATCTCATACTTTGTATACATACACACATACGCATACACAGTATAAGATTACAAAATCCTCTGCAATAGTGCAGAAACATATAGCATGGGAGCACTATGGAGGGGAGGGATGGAAGGGGAGCCAGCGGAGGCGAGGGGGGGGGGGGGGGGGTCGAGCTACTGTGGGCTGACTCAAACTCCCTCCTCAGCTAACAGTTCTGATAAGAGATGGAAATGTTCATCAGTGGCTAGGTCAGAGAAGACAGGACAGCGGGGGGGGGGGGGGGGGGGGTAGAGCTTCTGGTTACAAACATCCAGCAGACAAACAGGCAGTCCAAGGCCACCAGGGAGCCAAATTCCTGATTCTACGACTTGTTTTGGTTCAGACTGTACTGATTAATTTGTTGACAGCCTTCAGTCTTTCTGGCACCTCTCTGTGGTGAAAAATCCAATTATCCGAATCGTCTTGGTTTGTTCCTTCGCCGTGCAGAAACAGATACATGCATCTCCAAGATCTAATCCCTCCAAATCAGCTCCAGATATACAGAGTCTGAGTTTGAGTCTGTACCTTCCTGCACTCTCGTCATAAGCAGCCTTACCAAGGCCAGACAGCTGCCTAGACTTCCAAAATTGTAGCGACAAGCCAGGTATCTCCAGGACCAATTTGGAGAAATCTTAGTGTCAATAAGCCAAATGGGCATGTCCCCCATCGACATTACGGCCAGGCACGTCATCTTCCACCCACTCAGGAATCCATAACGTGGCCAGCCGGGAATGTCAATTAATAAGAGGGAATGGGGTTCTCCTTCTCCAATCTCCTCAAGGTGAAAAATTTGATCAAAAAAAGTTGAGAGACCAGCTGACCAGATCCATAATTATAAATTGTAGTTTGGAAGTTGTGTGAAGAGACGCTCTAAGCAGCAAAGCAGGGTAAAAAGGAAGGTCTTGGAGAGAGAAGAAAAGTGCGTCTGTCTCTGCTGAGAGCTGAAGAGAAAAAAACAAAAAAAACTTTTCAGTCTTTATTTGGTGGGGGGGTGGGAGATCTGACTGAGAACCTGAAGGCAGAGAGTTTCCCGACAATCCAAAGATATGCCTGACCTAAACCTGCTTTGCTGCTCCTTTTCCACTCTTCTGGGGACCATAATTTACCAAATGAACATCCTGTTGTGTTCATTCAGAAGTAAAATCAGTGATTGCCCATAAACACGGATACCTAACCGAATCCCCAAAACTCAAACACCAAACGACACCCGTAGATGGTAGATTGACCCCCCTCAGTGTCCTCAGTAGTTTGGTCTCCCTGATACGGGCCTCCTTGTATGCCTGCTTGGTGTCTGGCCGGCATGGGTCTGTCAGGGTTAACATTCAAACTGTGTGTGTGTTTTTTAATTGGCTTTTTATGTCGTTCTTTATGTTTCTCTGTGAAACTGTCATTTAATTATCACTTCAGACTGGCAACACTGAAGGCTGTCAGAACAGAGGAAGTCACTTGTGTCTGTTGGGGACTAGATAATCACTTCTCTTCCTCATGCACAAAATTCCCCAGAAAGTGAGCCAGTTCACGGTGCAACAGGATTTAATGGCGGCAATAATCTCTAGCAGGGAAATCTGACAGGTGATGCAATTTCCCGGGCCTTTGCTTTTCTTCTAATCTGGCTTCTAATCCCTTAGCATGCTCATACCCCCACTTGATATGACAGGCCACTCAGCAAATTATTTACTTGGAAAGAGATTATTTGGTACTCTGAAAGGTGATGCAAGTTTAGCCGGGGATTGTTTTTGCTGGCGTACATCTCCAGGATGTTTCGGGGGCTGACAGGGATACAACGCCAGCTCTTCATTGGTATTCTGGAGCTGCTCTGCCTGTCTTGCTGTACTTATACAATGCATAGACTTTGTGACAAACTTGATGAAGCATGCATTTTCATCACAGTGCCAGGGCAGAGCCCCGACAGTGGCGATGGGAGCATTAAGGAGCAGTGAAGATGGAAGTTTGTGAGGACATAAGCAGTGCAGAGTTATGCAGTGTGTCTAAGATAGATTGTGGAGCGTATGTGTGTGTTTACTCGTGTTTGTGTATTTTTGTATTTCTACATAATGAATCTGTGCATGGCACTTTGGGTGTTACATAGCGTATGTCTACTCATTTATTCACACATACCGTCCTCTGGAGTCAAACTGAGTGGGCAGGTTGGTCAGTTGTTTATATAATAAGCATTTTCTTCTCATTATGTGTTAGTAATGAGTTATTATTTGGCCTTACACAATCCTAATCATACTGTAAGAACTTATGGAGGCAGGTAATGTAGCTAAAAACCCTCAATGTGTGATTAATGTGTAGGTTGTGGGAGTGAGAAGACTGTTTTCTCACTCTTATGTTAGTTAATTAGTTTAAATTTAATCACGTGTTTAATCAAAGAGGAAACGACTTTCGTGTCTTCTTCGGTGGAGAACTGCTGGAGGCTCTGATGATCTCACAGATACGGACTCTTGGTTGTTGGCCTGCTGGCACTTTGACACGTTCCCGTCTTCTGGCACAACTTTCTTGTGTAAAAAGCTTTGTCCATGTTGGATGGTGTCGTGATATTAGTTTCTATTGTATATCCAGAGTTGCGGTAGTTTGGTTGCATGACCATGATGTTTTACCCTGTGCTGAATAAAAGGAGCGTCCTCGCTGACTATGAGCTCCCGTGTCTTCCCTCATAGTGACAGATGGCTCACCTTTATTAATGGTACTCAACCCAAAATTCTAGCAAATGAGGGGAGGGCATTTTTCTTTTACACTTACGGTAGGCCCCGCCTCTCACAGCTCGCTGAGCTCAGCTGCCTGTTCCACTCGTAAAGACTGGCCTGTGGTGTCGTTGGCTCTGCAGCGCACTGCTATTATACACTTATTGGTATGATCTCATCATCTGCTTTAAATATAAATAATTACAGCTAGAGGAAACCGTTACACCCTTAGATCTGTGTTGCAGATACCATAACTTCTCCTTTCAATGTCTGACCTTGTGTGAGAATGTGCACATTTAAGGTTTTTATCAGCATTAAAAGGAGACATTTTTCTACTCGACAGCACCGTGTTTTTATTCTTAGACTTTACTGCAGTAGCTTTGCACGATTCACAGTTTAAAATAACCGTTATTTATCTCACACTGTGACCTGATGTTGACCTGTGTCTGAAACAAGCTGTCAGGTCCCCCTCACTTTAATCCAGCTTTCTTATGATTGGCTGAGATGCTCCAGTAAGGATATCTCCTCTTTATGACATCACACAGAGCGAGGCAGAGGGAAAACTGTGTGGAACTGAATATTTAGAGCAGTGGGAAGCCTGAGCCGTTCACTCCCAGCTCTGTAACGGTATACTGGATACATACGTGAGAGAGAAAAACCACAACAGGCCAAAAATGTTGTTTGTTTTTTTATTCTATGACGGTCCTGTGGGTGTACCGGGGGCACAGCTGAGTTTTGTGTGGGAGAAGCCCACCCTGTGAAAACCCTGGTCTTAATTGCACCTAGTGTACACAATGAATATGCATGTATGAGTTAATAGTTCATGAATCTGATTAGCTACTCTGTTGTTTAGGCTGCTGAGCACCAGGAATCATGAAAAGTGCCCGAGGCCTGTTTTAATACGCCGCTGCGTGTGCGCTGATATGTTGTAGTTCGAAGGCGGCCTTCTTGCTGTGTTTTCAGCTGATGTGGTTTTGAAGGATCATATGACTCCTGTTGGTAAGCTCTTCAAGTGACCCTCTCCTCCGGTGCAAAGCTGCTGCACATTTGTCTCTGGCAAAGACACAGTGGGACCACTTTGGTGGAGAAATGAAACTGTGATGATTAAATAGCTGACTGCTGAGTTGGGTTCAGTAGTGATGGCAAGCTGCGGCCTGTCTCCCACAACCCATAATTAAACCATCTGAGGAGGAGCAAAGTATAGTGATTATTTGTAGCTGGTTTATGGCACATTCAGCCCGTTCCTGCAATACTTTCTTTATCTTGTCACGTTCTCTTGTCTCCTTAAATAAGCCTCTGTTCGTTACACCCCGTTATCCCTGTGAGGAACTCAGTTAAAGGGATGCACTTTGTGACAGCTCGTGGTGGGTGGCTCAGGGGTCCAGCTGCAAAAAATCATCCACAGCCGCAAAAACCACATTCTTTGCTTTTGGTGCTGCTTTCAATAATAAAAGAGAGGAGCTGGGAAGGGCGCAAGTTTAACAGAAAGTGAAAAAGGTGATTTACATGGAAAGCCTGTAATACTTTTTCTCGGTGTGTGAATATAAACAGCAGAGAAGTGGGAAGGTTTTATTGGCAGCCTTGATTTTTTTGCACCTTTTGTATTTACGGGGCAGAACAGCAGATGAGTATGTCTGAAGAAAGAGCAGAAATCTGCTCGTTGGATAGCAGCTTTTTCCCTTTAAGTCAATACGCTTGTTGACCTCCAAGTGTTCTTCAGCACTCTGGTTTACAGAGGAGAGAGAAGATGAGTTGTGCACTGCCAGTCACAGGGTGAAAATCAGTTATTCAAAAATTTGATCTCAAGGTTTTCGTCAGGATGCAATTATGGCTCCGCTTTAACGAACGTGAAGGGGCCACTTCAGACTGAAATGTAGGTTACGAGGTCAATCGTGACTTAAGAATCATCAAGGTGCCTCAGTGATTATTACCTCAGTTAGCGGCAGAAAACAAAAGCAGAGTGATCTTACACACCTGGTACAGGGAGGAGCACCAGTACTGCTGCTGCCTGTGAAAACAGTCGTGTGCATTTTGTGGCCGTGGAGCTCTGAGAGTCTGAAACTGAAAACCACCTACAGACTGACTGACATTCAAAGCTACACAGGCACGGATGACATTACGATAGACGTGCAGTCAGACACTACTTTATACTTGGTGGCTGCATCAGAGAAGCACGTGTTATGTTTACAGTGACAAGTCACCACAGCAACCCTCTGAATACTAAAGAGGCAGAAACACAGGCAGCACGTTTCCTGAAGCATCAGCATAATGAATGTATGAACTTCTTTAAAGGGCCAGTCCACCAAATTAGATTGTGGTAAACTTTTATCCATCCACCCACCCACCCACCCATCCATTATACTGTAGCACATGTGAGTAATAATATATTTGGTGGTTTGTTACAGATCATGTATTCTATGTTGTACTTGTAGTTATTTGGGTTTGCTGAGGGCGCTGAAGCTACCAGTCTGTTATGAACACGGACTGTATGTAAAAGATGGACACAGCCGCGTGACCTCACCCACTGGTTTGCAGAGTACTGTTTTACAGCCTTGAGTTTTGCGTGTTTCCCGTCACAATCTCGGTCTCCGTGTGAAATTTCTGCATTCTCCAAAGCTAAACTTACACTTGTGCACGCGCTCGTTTTTGGCTTCAGACGGGGACACTCACAGATAAAAGCAAAGATTATGTCACAGTTCATTCAGTGCTGCAGTGATTCAAAAAGTGTAATCTGCACTTACTGAAAAACACAACTGAATTGCATTATGGGAAATGGAAAGCCAGCATTTTCAAGGAATAGTGGGGATTACAAATCAGAATATGTAACAGCTTCCATCATTCTTTTAATAATCTGTCTCTCACCTGCTGCCCACCTCCATGGAAGTTCAATATAAAGTCAGTGGGAAACTTCTTTATTATCAGCAGCTTACATGGATCATTGTAAGAACGGCCAAAGTGTGTCTCGAGACAGCTCCGTGACTGCTCACCTCCAGGTGCTCCCTGCTTCCCTTCTGCTGCTTTATTGCCTGGATCTGAATCCGACTTCATGTGGGAAAAAAACACTCAAAATTTTACTGGAGTACATGTGTACTACACTGAACTGTAAGGAAAGGATACAGAAAAGTCCAGTTTCAGAGCACACGCGTAGTTTTTAAAATAACAGAAATAAACACATTCTGCAGTCAGTCTGAGGAGAAATGAAGTAAAACTAAGTGTGTTACTGTGATTCAGGCCCACACACACACACACACACACATACAAATATTAAGTCTTCTCCCACATCTCTCCTACTCATTCACACTCAGACCGACCGCTGTGAATAAAACTCACACACACACATGCGTATAACTGAAACTTGGTGATTTATAGTTGCCAAGGCATTGACTTATTTATTCATATTCTCTCTTTCCAGCTGATCATAAACCAAAAAAAATAAAAAAAGGTGAGAGAGGGCAGTGAGGAGGTAGAGAAGCAGCTTGATAAATGGGTTGTGGAAAAAACGGACACCAGATAGGCCACTGCGACGGGCGACACACGGATATTGGCCAGAAAATAAAACCCCTCCCTCAGCTGTGAGATAACGCCTCAATCTGTCTCTTAAAGCGGGGAGAAGCACGGAGTGATAATTCCATTAGGGGGCACAGCCAATTCTTTTCAGTATCTTTAGACAATAAGTGCGCCCTCGTGTCTCCTTCTCTGAATGTCAATTGTATCTGTTGCTGCTGCTGCTGGGGCCGCCAGTCAATATGTAAACCTGGCAGAGACGGATCGGTCGCCAATAACCAGTTTCCTCCGGGATTTGCTGATTACCAAGCCCAGAAAATTGAATAAAGAGAGCAGACAGAGGTGCAAATATGCGTCTTCCTTTGCTTTGAGCCTGGGGTGAGGCAGGAAGCAGACACGGAGGTGGGAAAAAGCTGCTCTGTGTGTCCTGCCTGAATGAAAGAAATGAGGAGCTTAATGGGCTTCCTATAGCTTCTCATTGAGCTGAATGCTGCTCAGTTGTCCTTTATTCTGCGCATATTAACAGAACTGCTGCTGACATCAACTCTATTAAACACAAACCCCGTCCTCCTGAAAGCTGTGTGTGCTTTGAATATCCGATCCAATCAAGGCACCCTGCGCAATTTCACCTTAGTGTTCAGAATTATTTATGTGAGCTGCACGAACAACCGAGGGCGATGGTTAGATTCTCACACACAAAACGCAAGGCTTCTGCAGCCTTTCAGACGGGATAAATGCAGAATGAAGTCAGCGTGCGCTGGTGAGGATGCTCCACTGCGCACACACAGCGGCAGCGTCTCCTGAGAGCAACAGCGTGTCACGTCTCGGCCGGTAGATCTTTGTTGCTGTTCTGTCTGTGAGGAAGTTGTGCATGAGGGACTCTGGTTCGTTCTCGGGGAGCGTCCTTCTCGTGCAGTTCCTCCTTCTGGCCAGCAGACGGCACCATCGCTCCGTCTAACAGAAACAGGAGTTTCGCCCTTCAGAAGCGGCTCCTGTTCAGAGTGGAGTTGGCCGCATGAACTCTACCAGATGGAAAAGCGCAGTGTTCTCATCAGCAGGCATTTCAGAATAACCTTCAGAGCCATTATTTTACTCGTTCAGAATTCCATTAAAAAATAATGCAGATGTACATGCAGGAGAATGAAGGGGAAATACAGGTACTACAAAAAAGTTCTGCTTTCGTGTTGGTATAAACTTTTTTTTAAAAACCTGATGAATTATTTAAATCTGCATAATAGTGATTACCTTCTGTTTGCAGCGCCCGTTAGCTTATCACTAATATTTAAAGCATAACTCGGTTTATTGGCAGAAACTCCCACTGAGCTAAAACTTTGTAACTTACTGGAAGTTATCAGGAATAAAAGACATGTTTCCTGAGAGGTCATCATAGGTGTTGGAAACAATAACAATCAAATGCAAACACCGAGTGTGAATGAAAGCAGAAGGTTCATTTAAAAATAGGTGAATGTTTGTTTGATGCTGCAAACAGAAGAACTGTTAATATCTGAGATGAAGAAGAAAAGCTCACTGATTTACAAGTTTTCATGTGTCAGCAACAAGTTTTTATGAATGCGTAATAATGTTACTCGAAGTTCTGTGTGCAGCTCGTATGCTTTCAGGTGCTCCTGTGGCTCCTGCAGGTGATCGCATAAGGCTGCAGGTATTAAATAGACTCAGAGGAAAGGCTCACACAAACAGCTGTAAGCAACAAACACAAATGTAGCTCCAGGTTATGTTTAGTCAAAAACACAATCTCTTTAAGAACACGCAGATCTGTTGGGTGCATGATGCAGAGACTGTGTCCTATGTGCAGAAGAAAATCTTATTTTATATATTAATAAAGATTGGGCTTTAAGGTGTTTTTGGCATGAGAGCAAAGAAACTGAAGGTGAAAGCATGCATCTACTGCCAGAATGATGAAAGTCGGCTACTCTGGTGAAACAGCTGTCAAAATGTCACAATCTGGTCTTAATTCAATTTTATCCAAAGGTTTAAGTTGTGTTTGTGTCTCTGTAGCAAGAACAGGGTTTAGAAAGACTTCCATCCTTTGCTGCCTTCATGCCAAATAAGCTTTAAATTCTGTAGCAGCAGTCACTCACTGAAGCGTTCCTTCTGAGGATGTCTGAATGTAGGGCGATGTCAGAGATTTTTTTTTTTTAAATCTGCAGAAGGAAGGTGGAAGAAGGGGAAATGAAGCCAAACTCAGAGATAGGAAAGCTAAGGGGGGGCTTATGCTATAGACAGCAGGAGAGGGTGAAAGCAGAACAAGAAAATGTCACACTGCACATGGAAAGATAATAGCAAACTGCTCATGCAGTCATGGGATCCTCCTGTGCACTGTGGGGTCACAGCCGGTGCTTTTTATTGCTTCCAGGGCTCGCTGGGGTCTGACATATACACACATGCAGGCGTTTCTGCTGGTGTAAGCTCACACTGTCAGCATGGGGGATTTACTGTGAGCGGGCCTGGCTAACGAGAGGTCACGCAGAGACCCCTCCTCCTGGGTTCATCGTTACTCCCACCAGCCGCCGTCGAAAAATCGATTTCCAATTCTTTGACGCCGCAAGCTCGGGGACTTTGCTTATTGCTTTCATGCAATATGAGACTGAGCAGGTGGTATCAATGTGCAGGGAGGTGTGATCAATGAAAATACCTGTGCTCCCCCCCCCCCCCCCCCCCCCCCCCCGGTGATTGAAGTGCAGGCATCACTGCTCAGATCTTCACACGACCTCTCAGACTTCATCGCAAAGACACGACGAAGATGATCCATCTTCATTTACAGCTCCTCGCATCTGACTGGGCTGTTGTCTGTTTATTCAATTGATCTGTTCATAATGTTATGAATTTATATAAGGCAGAGTGCCTATCTGCATTCCCCATGCTCAGATCTGCCTCTCATCTTTCACATATCAGTATAATCAGCAAGAACAACGCTGATATTCAGAGCCTTGACAGTAAAACAGCAGGGACTCCTTGGCATACTAAATCACACACAATATGAATACAAAACAATGCTCCGAGGCTCTTGTGATGCATGGATGTGCATAATTATACAACACAGGATTTTTCTCTCAGAGGCGCTCCTTTGTCTGGAAATCGTCCTTCTGACATAGCTGTTTTTTTCCGGAGGGCTTCAGTGAGCTGCCCCCGTATATTCAGTAAGCGACGGGAAGATGTGTGTGATTCATTTCAAAGTCACAGCAGAATGAACATAAGGCTGCTAATACCGTATACTACATATTGTTTTATTGTCATCAAACCCAATATAAAGATGAAAACCAGCTAATATGACTGCGTACCAAAGCCTACATATAATATGTGATTTTAGCTCGGGGCCACAGAGCTCAATTATCTTATAGTGAAGCTAACCAGCGAGCCTCAGTGTACACAGGGTGCCATGTTCCTTCATTACCATGAGCACACACTGGAGTCTATTTTCAGTCAGTCCCACAAACACGTCCTGCAGCACTACATATGTAAATGTGTAACGGGACACCAAATCAGTATTAATCCTCCACTAAAAATAGTCCCCAGAGAAATGCACTAACTGCTGTGTTTCTCAGTGATATCCTTTCATGTGTTATAACACAGTCATATCACATAAAAACACAGTAACTGTATGGATCCTGATTAAACTCATTGAGCTGTTGTGATGAAGTCTTTCAGGCTTCATTATATAGATTAAGAGTTTTTCCAGCTGGTCACTATTCATCATAATTTGGAGATCTCTCCTTATCCATCTGGAAATATATGCTGGTTTTAATACCAGTGTGAAATGATGGGAAAAGAAGAGATAAACTCATACAGGATGGAGGCAGTAGAGCCTCAACATGCACAGAACAAAAAAAACACCTGGGCATGTGGACACACTGTGTTATATATTATAGTGTAGCTTAGAATATAAAAGCCTAAAACTTGGCTGGCAGACAGTCACAGCTCTGCAGTCGGGGTAAACTGTATGTAAGAGAGGCATTCAGCTGCTGTACATCAGAATGACCAGGCAGTGTCAGCTGAGCCTTATTGATTTATTCATCAAAGAGAAGTTTCACTGATGTTTGGAGCTTGGCAGATGTTTGGATCAGACAACAGTGCCAAAGTTTAGAGCTGATTCAGAGTGATGATAGGCTGCCAGTGGGATTTTGGTGTGTGTGTGTGTGTGTGTGTGTGTGTGTGTGTGTGTGTGTGGACAGAAGAGAGGTCTGAGCTCAATTCATAGCCCTGCAGGGAGAGCTGATCCACTGGAGCAGCTCATTTCATGCTGGGGATGGAGAGATGACATATGTATGGACAGGAGTGTCTTGGAGGAGGAGTCTTTGATTGTGTGCGTGTGTGTGCATGTGTGTAGGTGTATGTGTGTGTAGGTGTATGAAGGTAATGCAACAGCTGTCTTTGAGGCACTTTTTAACGGCAAGGCCGCAGAGCCATCTGGTGGATTATTATGTCAAGCCTTGGAAGCAGCTCATCTTCTGAAGTGAGGCGGCCAAGCAGAGCCACTGTGTGCTTTGCTAAATTTATACTTTGACATTTGGGAAGATTTGCTTTATAAATGATAAAATCCACACCACTGTCACAGTGAAAACACAAAGCTGCAGCCAGAAATGTGTTTATTTGCTGTCCTGCCAACTATTCCTTTAGTAGTCAGTTAAACACACACAAAAAAAGTCCAAACTGCTTCAAATATTCATGAGTGGAGGAGTGTGTGTGTGTGTGTGTGTGTTTTCAGAGCAGAGTGTTTTCTCTTTCATATATCCCTCCCAGATGAATACACATTGTGGGGCACATGCTATATAGCCTACACATGCACCCTGTGCTCGTATGATTGCTTCTCTCCATGCTAAAGTTCATCTGTTTGAAATTCTCAGCTTGTATCACAGTAACCATCAAAGAACGGCTGTGGAGGAATTAATTACACCACAAATGTTACCCACACACAGCAGCGGGAACCAATCAGAATTGATTTGAGCAATCCGTTCAGCATCTCTATCTGACCTGTGCAGAACACTGCCTCATCTGATACGGACATTGTTATGCACTCCATTGATTGCCTGGTCAAAAGAACAGATAATTAAAATCTACTTGGGGGGGTGGGGGGTGGGGGTGGGTGGGCATCCAGATGGTGTAACAGTCATTTTTTCTGCTTGTTTGAAGTGTCCCAGTAAACAAAAAAATTCCATAAAAGTTTTGAAAGGTAAGAAGAATTGCTTTGAACTATCTCCACCAGCTTCCAGTAATGTATTTCTTATCTCAGCTGCAGAGGCTGTAATGCGCCATGGCATTAGATGCATATTGCAGCTTTTAGGGATAATTCCAATTTTTCATGAGCCAGGAGGAGGCTGCTTCTTTGGCCTGAGAAAACACTGAGCCCAGCCTGAATAAATGCACCATTTGGTACGGGCATTGATTGATACCAACATGTAAATAATGCAGCTCATTTAAATCACAACTCAGCTCACAGTCACAACTGTTGACGACTCATTTCTTTACATTCTGCTTTCAGGGAGCCAGACTTTCTTGTGTTTGTCAAAGTGGCTCTCTGAAGCCACATTTTTCTTTGGACATCAGCTTTTTTTTTTTTTTTTACCATTTTCAGTCCAGTCCTCGTGCCTGACCATCTTCAGATGATTGTGTATTCTTTGTTAGGTCACTTAACACTGACCTCTGAATCATACAAGCATAAAAAATGCTCCTAACTCAAGGGATGAACCAGAGTTGTGTCTACACGCAACAGACATGTTGGCAAAGAACCAGATTTCGATTGTATCTTTAGGCATGCCTTAAATTTCTTTAGTTGAATCTGTGGAAAATGTCAAAGATAACAGTTTGATTTACATAAAAAGTATTTTTGAGTCAACAATGTGATCCCAAAGAGCTGTTAGCTGAAAACTTGGTGTATCGCAGCACGGTGTGCAGAGTCCGTAAAAAACTGAGGAAACTTGATGAGTGCAGGTCAAAAGGCCAAAAGAAGGTCAAGAGGTACAACAGTGAGTGCCTGCAGCCATCTGTAAAACACGGTGGAGGCTCTGTCATGTTTGGGGCTGCATTTCAGTCAGTGGTGTTGGAGATCTTGTCAAAATTGATGGAATTATGAATGTGGAAAAGTACCATCAGAGTTTGATCCACCATGCAACATCATCTGGAAAACATCTGATTGGCAACAGCTGCATTTTTCATCATGACAATGATCCCAAACACACACACTCAAAAAAAAAAAAAAAAAAAACGACCTGGATGGAAAAACATACAATAGGTCACCCATCAGTCATGGATTGGTCTCCCCAGAGCTCAGAGCATTATTGAATCATCTTGACTGAGAATAGAACAAAAGTCAGCGAACATCCAAAGAAGAGCTTTGAATGTCCTTCAGGAAGCCTGGAGAACCGTTCCTGCAGACCGCTGAAAGAGACGACAGAGTTCAGGCTGTGCTGAAGGATAAAGGTGATCAAAGGTGATCTAATTTACTCCATTTCATTTATGTTTGCACGTATTTCTGTCATGGTTCTTGGTCTTGATCGCAGGATTGTCAACACTCATGCAAACGTGACAGTTTCAATAAATCACAGAACTCATTTCCCAAAATATGATAACATGAGGAATGACTCAACACTTCTGCACAGTATGAGAAATCACACTTCTGTTGATTCACTATCATTTTCTTCAGGTTTTTTTAATGTGCTGACTTAGGCCACACCTCCATCACCTGCTCCGTTACCCCCTAATGCTAATGCTGAGGCTTCAAAATGTGAAGTACAAAGCAGACTGTTTATGGGGCAAGGTAGCTATGCCCATCTTTGATATACAGTCTGTGCCCTAAACCTCATGAGATCCAGTTTTGGTATTTGGATGTCACGTTTGTGTCTCACTGAGCAGGAACCCACCAGCTATCACAAGGAAAGGACACGAAGCGGCTAACCAGCCGAGCAGATGCTCAGCAAAATAAAATTACATCTTAAACCCCTCAAACTAAGTCTCATGTGATGCTTGATGACAAAAAAATTGCCTCTCTTTGCCAAACAACATTTTAGCCTCCAGTGCACTACAGCAGCAGTTAGACTAAAATGCCTAACCGCTGAAAACCTTTTGAAACCAGCTCTCTCTTCATTTAATCTTCCTGCTCCCTAACCTGATTCCCCTTCATCTTCTTTGCTGACTGTGGCCTTGGGAATCTAATTCGTGAGAGGTTGATGACAGAATGGGGCCTGTGGTCCCGTTAAAAGGCTCCTGTGCTTTTGCCGCTGCAGTGAGATTACTGTGTCGTTAGTGCCGGACATCAAAGGATGAGTGTAACAGGGTATTTATGAGAGTGGTGTTACTGAAGTTGAGATGAGCTTGACGGAAAGTTATTTAAACTAATTCTTCAGAAAATGTGACTGAACAGCCACTGAAACAGAAAATATCCGGGCTCAGATACTCACCATATTCCTGCATCATCATAGCCTTCATGGCAGGAGTGGGCGATGGATGAGAAACTGTGACTGCTGAGGAGGCTGCACCAATAAACTTATAAAGAGATCAAATTAATATTGAGCAGAACAGAGTCCCCAGTTTCTCATGTGGCCCTCTGGGAAAATAAATTGCCCACTCCTGCTTTATGGTAATATGAGCTTCACTGATGGGCATTTTTGACATGGTTTATAATTATTTTATTTTTGAGCTGCAGCACTTTTCATATACTTCTTAAACACTAAATTTTTAATGGAACAAATCATTGTAACTAAAAATATTATGTGATATGTCTGTTATTGCTACACAGATACATTTTCTCAATTGGGGTGGCGGTGGGGGGGTGCTTGCTATCTGTGCTCTGGATTTTAATAGGGAAAACATTATTGTATACAGGAGTATTAATAATGATTTTTGTTCTGGGGGAGAGACAGTGACCCCCTGGGAAAATAAGGGAGCAGCTGAAAGTTCCTATAATTCCAAATCAAAAAATGCCAGAAATCTGCAAAGTCAAGATACATGCTGTTACTGTTTGGGCAAAAATACATTATTAAAATGATTCCCATGATACAACAGAAAGTTGTGTTGTATGCTGCCAGCCTGGTAAATGCCCACATTTCTGAAACTTTATACATATCTTGTAACAGAGGCTGGTCTCTGAGGTGAAGAACTCCACAGTTGCCGATGGCCTCGTTTTCTGAGGCTGAAGCTCCTGTGTGCATAAATTTGTATTTTGCATGTTTTTTTCATGTATTTTGTGTTTTCTGCTAGCTGCAAAACTATTTGCCCCCCTGGGGACAATAAAGATTTCTTTGACCTTTGAGAGAGTGATGTATCGCAGATTTTGTGAGAACCTCTAAAAATCAAGTATTGTATTACATCAGGCAGGCAGACCACAAAGTCAGGCTCAGCTGATCGCAGTCTCAGCCTATCTGCTGATGGTGGGACGGTCGAGACCCTTTAATGTATCTAATCCAAAAATGTTTAAATGACTTCATCCTGTCTGTAGCTGGTATGAATCTGTAAGCTGCTTTGCAGCCCACCTCCAACCCAGCCCCTCTGCACTGATGCCTACTCTGCTCTGGACAAGGAGTCTTGTTGCTGCTCTCCTGCTATCAGCTCTCTATGTATGTGAGGCAGAGAGGTCCCAGAACAGAAACATCCTGCCCCAGATAAATTACTGTAGATGAAAATGATAACCTTCTTATGATTAGAATGGTCCAGACTATACCGTGATAGACGACGCCCTTATAACTTCTGGCACACGTATAATGTGTGGGGGTTAAGCAGGAGACGTCTTATTTAGAGCTCTTAATTTTTCAAACTGATCCTAAAAATCTTCAGCAAAAGTAAAAAAGACTGATGGGCTTTTTTACTGAGGTTAAAGTTTATCAGGCACAAACTTTCAAAATGGTTCAAAATTGCCTGTTGGAGCAGGAGCAAAAGCCCTTTCTTGACTCCCCCCCTCATGTATAAATGCATTAAATGCCAGACAGAAAATGCCAGCTCACTTTCACATCATCATTTTCACGGCCCTAGCAGAACAGAGCAGGAAAAACCTCAGTACCATCAGTGCACTGTGCTGCTGCTGCTTTGGTCAATTTATGGTTCATATTTTGTTGCTATTGACCAGCCTTCAGAGCTTCTGGGTTGCCCACAAAAGTGATTTCCATCCTGCAGCATGAGCACCCCTTGCCCAGGCATGAAATTGACCTTGGCCTGCAGGCTCGGCGCTGAGATAAGCCCAAACAGGCACGATAAAAACCCGATTCCCCAGGCATCCATGAACAGAGCAGTAAGAGAGCAACCTTAGGGCCATGACGTCAGAGAGGTTTTATTACCCTCTTCCTATTGGTTAGCAGAGGCATGCAGATAGTCTGAACGCAGCACACCTGCCCACCTGCTCGCCTGCACTCTTGTGTGGCTTATTAAAATTCATGAGCTGTGTTGGTTTGAATGCCAAGGTTTATGGTAGTGTTCTCCCTCTGCATAGGTCCTGGGGGATGAACACTGGGAGAGATTAGAGAAGGACGGTGGGGAGAGATATGGGATCAAGAGGGGAAGAGAGTGAGAGGGAGAGATATGGAGGATGGAAGGAGATAAAGAAAGGATAGAGGAAAGGGAAGTTTGAGATAGTGGCTGGAAGTGGAAAACTCGACAATGCTGCCAGACAGATTTGTAAGGTTTACACTTGGATTAACTTCAGTGTGTTTCAAATTAATGTCTTTTTTTTATCTGCACATGGCAAAAAGTGTTTTGAGTCAAAAAACTATTGGAGTTATGATTTAACATGGCTGAATAATTAAAAGCAACATTTTTGAAACACAATTTCATTCAAGAAAGATGTGTGTGTGTCTAATGAAATCAGATTTGTTCAAATGATTTAACAGAGCCAAGGTGGTGACCCTGTAATTGTACCGAGGCACCGGCACCAGCCTGCCAGCATTTGGCAGGATTGGCTGATGTTATAATTATTACCCTCATTAGAAGAATTATTAGCCTTTTGGATTAGTTTAGCCTTTTTAATTTGTCCTGTTAACATACCAATATCTGCTAATAAGCACTAAGTACAGCTGATGCTGAGTGGAACGGGTTTTGAAAGTAACCTAAAGAACTGGTTTGATACGATGTGGTGCGACACAGATCTGAACATGAATGTTAAATGGCATCAGATCAAATCTTGACTGAGATATGTAAGTCAGAACCAAAGAGTAATTCTGCTGGTGGGGGGTTAACAACAACAACACCAACAGTCCTGTGAGGACCATCAATGTCTGCACAACGTTTTAGTTCAAAATCTCCAGTAGATGTTCAGATATTTCACTGCACAATCAAAAACTTTGGTTTGCTGATGTTGGTTGAGGAAAAGTGAGGGTGTCCGTCCATCCATCCATCCATCCATCCATCCATCCATTCATCCATCCGAGAGACGTAGTCTCTCCTCTGCAAACCCATTAACCTGAGAGTTTGTTGAGACGATTGACCAGGAGATGGCGCTAAAGAATAGTTTAGAGGTTCACCAAGAATAATAGGTTTTATTCTTTGGGTGTCTTAATACCAACCAGGACTGGTGTTGGAGGGGATAACTGTTGGAGTTAACCAAAGTCGGCCAGTTTAAATGCCTAAAGGATTCTGTGATGTGTGCAGGACCTGAGATACATTTTTGTTAACTTCGCAGGCGAGTGATCGAAACCCCCGACGAGAGCGCTGCTGTTTGACCTATGACCTGGTAGTAAATACATTAGAGTGTTACCTGGGATATCCACAAACTTCAGGCGAAGCGTGATGAGCGACTTGTCTCCAGTGTGGAGGCAGCTTAAAGCATGCAGACATTCAGGGATAGACCCTCGGCACAGTTATTAGGGGATGTATTATGAAGCATTGTCTAAATGAATGTTAGTCAACAAGACATAAAAACTTCTACTGAAAAAAAAAACACCCCAAAAATTTGGCTTTGCCCCCAAATAAGGTTTCAAACTCTTTCTGCTGCTGTCAGTGCTGCTGCAGAATCGACTTCAGTGCAGATTTCTCTCAGTGTCACACATTCACCACGCTGACCTCCACATGCTGTTCTCTGCTTTGTATACATGGACATATTTTCCTGTATTAGCACTGAAGGCGGGTATTGTTGGTAACCCATGCAGTCATTCAGTGTCCCGGTACGTCTCAGGAATACTGGGTTGACATGCACCGTGCTCTGAGCAAGGGCGAGGGAACATTTCTGTGACTCGGACACTGAGACAGACAAAGGAAAGGTGACCGAAAGAGCCAGAGAAGCTGAAGGTGGCACAAAGCAAAGAAGGAGAAGAAGCAACAAGTGGAAGAAACTAATTAAAATGTTTGTAGCCCAGAAAAACAAAAGTGAAGAGCTCTGCAGTACAGAGAGTTCAGGAAAGGTTTTACAAAAGCATAAGAGGCTTTCAGGGAATCAAATGTTTGCCTGGCAGAGAGAAAGGCTGACCAATGCAGGCTGCTGACAGTTAGAAACCTGGCAACCAAGAAGTGTGCTGTGATGGATGGGGGGAAAGTGCAGGTGAGTGAGTGAAGGGGAAGTGAGGTGTGCAAATAAGGAGAGAGGGATGCAGTGACTGAATGAGTGGGAGACTGACAGACTGAGAAAGTGAGGCACTGACTGAATAAGGGAATGGGACACGGCTGACTGACAGATAGAGAGAGAAGGCGAACGAGGGAGCGATTGGGTGACAGTCTTACTTAGTGAGACATTGGATAGAATAAGAATCGCAGTGATGTGATAGAACCAGAGATGTGCTGTGTTTGGACACAGGGGGGCAGTGTTGCATTGGTGTGATAGTGTCACAGTCAAGGATGCTCTGAGTCACGCTCAGTCTGAGTTTTGTATTCTGGTTCATTATTTGGCGTTTTGGTTTTTAGGTTTAGTTTCCTTTATTTTCTCATTTTTTTTTGTTTCCAGCTTAGTTAGTGTTGGTGTTCAGCTCCCTCGGTGTCTTCCTGTGATCATCTTTTCCAGTGAAGAGTCCTCATTGTGTTCCTTCAGGTGTTGTTTCTAATTCTCAGTCTGTAGGGTCGAGTTTGATTTTCTGATTATTCTGTGGTAACCTTGTTTTTTGTAGCAGTTCTCAGTTTTTGATTTCTTTCTTTTTGCCTTTGTTGGGATTTTGTTCAGTCCTTTGTGTTTTTCTGGTTCGTGTCTGTATTTTGCAGTTGTTGTTGTTGTTGTGCTCCCTTTATGTCTCACTGTTCGTATTCAGGTTAGTTCCTGTTTTACTTTGTAGGTTAGTTTCTGTGCTGTTGTGCATTCATGTTACTTCCTGCCTGTCATTGCCTAATTGTTTCCAGCTGCTGTTCATTCACCTGCGTCTCATCCTTCACCAAATGTTTCTAGTATGTTGGTTTATGACTAAAAAGACTAAATCCTAATAACCACCAGCCTTACTCATCTACAAGTACTTCATAGGAATGCTGTTCTAAAACCGGACAAATCCAAACAGCCCAACGTTCCACCTGAGATGGGAAAAGGTTTTGTGACCATGAATTTTCATGCTGACCTGTGGCCATAAATGAATACATATGTTAACAAACACAGAGCATTTATTCAAACCATGATTGCTGGTATTGGAGTGTTGTGGGTCTGTGAGTTCATTGCATCTGTAGCCTCAGCAGAAAGAGACAAAAATAAGATTTCCTGTCAGTAAGCAGTGTGGTTAATTGTTGTGGAAGTGCAGAGAAGAGCTGGGAATTAGAAGGAATAACATGGAATTCATGCAAACATAGTAGTTTGCAAAACTTGGTATTTTTCCAACCCTGGAAATCTCTGCTGTTCCTGCATGTAAGGCAGACTTTCACAGGAAAACAGGAGCCTGCCACTGCTCCAGAGGTTCCACCTTTTTCTGTTCCATTTTAAGGCATTCGCTGCTGCATAATTATAGACTCTGAAAGCTTGGCTAAATTTGTGTTATCTAAGTATGCATGCTACAAGAGAGCACAGTGCTTTGCTCTATCCAAAACTACACATAACAGGGTGTACAGATTAAAAAAAATTAAATTGATGACTTTTCAATGATATCGAAATAATTACTGTAAGTACAAAAAAAACCCATTAAACTTCTAGAATTCCATCATATCCACAGCGATGTATGATGATACTTGACATGAAAACCAGACTTCCTCCAGATCTGGAGAGGCTGTGTCCACTGCAGCCTCACAGGAGTCGAGTCCGACATGGTCTTCAGCTGTTCAGCTTCACGGGGTTACATCTCAGAACACAGAACATCCTGCAGACCTGCTGCTCCCTGGATGTTTTCTGCACCGTCCTGACTAAACTGTGGAGATGGTGGTGGTGAAATCCCAGGAGATCAGCGGTTTCACACACACAGACCAGGCCAACACAAGCTATCACACCACAGTCAGCAACACCAAGACTGAGATAAACATTAACTGCACTTCCTGACCTGTAGCTGTCATGGTCCTGGGCCGTCTGCCCAGCGTTTTGTGTTTAGTTTTATTTTCCCTGAGTTTTGTTATTTCCCAGTCTGTTTTGATGCTCGTGTTCCCTTCGTCCCTGTCTCCCCTGCGTCCATGGTCTTGTCTGTTTTGTCATTTTGTCTCGATCCTGACCTCCTGTGTTTTCATGTTGAGTTTTATTCCTAGTGTTGTGACTAGTCTGCGTCCCTGTCCCGTGTCTGTGTGCCAGTCCCCCGTACGTAGTCTGCGTGTACTGTACGTTGGTTAGTCACTTCCTGTATTATTTTGCCAGTCTTGTGTTCCCTGTGCTTTGTGTTTAGTTTTGCTTCCCCTGTGATTAGTCTCATTTGCTTCACCTGCTGTGCCCTGCTGTTTCCTCTTGCCCTGATTACCTATTGTGTATTTAAGCCCTCAGTTTTCAGCTGTTCTTTGTCGCGTTGTCATCATTGCTCCCTATTCTGTGTGTCTCCCTGGTCCTCCCCAGTTTTGGTCTAGCTTCTGTCCCACTGTAGGTTCGTTTTTTTTTCCTGTTTCATCATCCAAATAAACCACTTTAAGTTTACCCTCTGCTGAGTCCTGCATTTTGGGTCTAACCCCTCCAGCCACACAGCCTGACATGACAGTAGCTGTGTAACTGCACTGCTGCCACATGACTAGCTTATTGGATAATTGCTTGTTTGGTGCTAAGTGGCATGTGTGGGTGCCCTAACATGCTCAGCTAATAGGCAGGACATGGTTACATGTCTGAAAGCAACATGATGCCTACATACAGCTTCACAGAGCTGCTAACATAGCAATACAAACCAAAAGCTGTTATATATGCTACAGCAGTGCTATACTATTAATGCTGGGCTAGTTTTTCCTTTAGGTGGACCTCACCATACATCACAAGAAAAAAAAAATCCAAAGCAAGACTCTCTAAAACCACTTTTTTTCCATTAGCGGTCTCTCAAGATCGTTTTAAGAGCCTGCTTGTCAACTTAAGTCTTCAGAACACCTGAAGAAGTGTAGCGTCCAAGTTTAGTGTGGCGATAAAAACCTCCCTTTGTAACACTTGTTCTGATTTACTGGGAGCTGAAGTACTTCTGAAGCCTACTTTCAGCAGATCGGCCGACATGCAGTAAAGATTCGAGTTGATGTGCTGACGACAAGACCTGCTAATCAGGAGCCTGAACCGAGGCTGCCGCGGTGGAATCGAGACCTGCAGTGATTCTCGTGGAGAGCAGCAAACCTTTCCAGTCATTTCCTGTATTCATCAGTAGCTCGTGTAACGGTGTTTTTGTTGGTAACAGTATGAGTTCTGTTTTCCACTTTGTTTTAATGTAATGAATCCGTCCTGAGCTACACTGTCTGCTGAGAACTGAACCCTGACACATGGAATTAGAGAAGCAGTGAATCTAAGTAGGTGAATAGCTCACACTTAATCAGCAGTGACCTGCCGCTCTTGACTCTTAAAATAACTGAGAAAAACAGGATCCCACCTCATTTAAATGGCTTTCCTCCTCGCCGCACTTCCCTTGACATTTCCAGCAGTCGCAGTGAGATGCAAATATGTCTGTAGGAAGGCTTCAGATGAGAGGAGAGCCATTCCACTTCCTGTTAACCCCACTGTGGAGAAATTAACTGCAAATGAGCTAGAGGTGCACTTGGGGGTGCTTGCCAGCTAGTCCTCCATGCATAATAGTGAGGGAGCTAAATGGTTAAAATAATTCTGTACATCTGACAAAAAAAAGTTCACATTTTCTGTTAGTTTTCACAAATACAGCCTGAACTGAAATAAAATATCACTGTAGTTTCCTTACAGTAAAGTTATTTTTTTAATATTCTCCTGACGCATGCTGATTGGTCTGTTAAGGATTTATCACTGGACACACCTCCTTGATCTGAACATGAATGCAGCCATTTCCAAATAATGCCTAGATGTCAGATGTCTAATTAAACCACAGCAGAAACATTTGTGTGTGTGTGTGTGTGTGTGTGTGTGTCTAAACAACAGCTTGTTGTGGTGGTTGAAACTCTGTCATCAGAAGGCCGTTATTAGAAACTGTCGCTTTGTAGATAAATACATAAAAATATATTGTTGACTGAGCCTATGCAAGGACAAAACAGGCATAGGAGGGCTTTAAGATTTGTTAGCAAACTTAGTTCTTCATGATAGACGGTATTCGGTGTAAGCACTGCAGAAATGTGTGTTTCTAAATAAACATCTGTGCAATGAAGTCACAGCAGCAAGTCTCAGATTGCTGTAATCCACAGGAAGGACTATTTATACATTCATTTATTTGGTTGGCAGCATGTTTGAAGTTGAAGCTACATGAACCATATGAACCTTCCATATGGTTGCTTTGAGGACTGCAAGTGGCCACAGATCTTCAAAGAGACTTCGGTGACTAAAGGTGGCAAAAAGATGCTCAGTCTGCTGTAAGTCTGCAACTGATAGGAGTCAAGCTACAATCGCTCTGTGATAATATAAACTGGCAAACAACTGCATCTCTGTTGCTGTCTAAATACTCCGAACTTCCCAGATTTGAAACAAAAATCCAGAAATTAGTGACAAATAGTGACACAGCAGTTTAACTGCAGAGAAACAGAGGTGCTCGGCCCACTACTGTGTAGATGAGCTTTTTTTGCAAACCTTTGCCAATCTGAGAGTGACTGCAGTCGGTTCAAGTAAGACTGCAACTGTTTAGATGCAGGTTGCCTCACACCAGGTGACCTGTGCAATTACCCTGTGAAAGTAGTTGTTACAACTACTCGCAATGTGTTGCAGAATGTGAAAAATTTCAATGAGCAACCACTGAATTTTTCTAGTTGCAAGAAGGCTGCCGTTCTGTTTTTACTCTATTGTGACTGAGGCATAAGTGACACACTGTGACAAATGGCTCTATTTAAAGGGCATGTTTAAAATAACATTTGACCTAATGCGCTGTGTCCGATGTGTCTAAAGGACAAAACAAGGACCTGAGAATATGTTTTAAAGAGAGATTAATGTATTCAGACAAGTACAGTGGTTCCTTTAAACCTTCATTCATGTTCTTAACCACGTATAAAAAAAAAAAAAAAGGTCATGAGAGGGCTGAAGCGTAACCCAACCAATGACCTGTGTACTGTTAGAGGAAGCCACGCAAACTCCACACAGAGAGACTGCAGCTGGCGGGCAGATTCAAACCCCAGGAGTCTCTTGCTGTGAGGTGACTGTGCTAACCACTGCTCCACTGTGTCACCTTACTTTTTTCTTAAAGGCACGAAAACATTGCAAACTTTATAAAGTAACTCTAAATTTCAACTTGAACTCTGGAAAAGAGCAACAATAATGCTCATTAAATCTCTCTTCATACACACAGTATGAGTGCTTCATTCATAGGAAATTATTTTTTAAGCTGGTTCTGGTTCAATACCATTTAAATATTTACAGCCCATTTTTTTTTTTTTTTTATGCCTACTTTGAGGTGATAAGCCGCACACTTAAAAACTTCCTAAGGGTCAATAATTCTGGCTTTGTGATCCTCCTCTACAGATTAGATGTTCTGTTTTGCACTTGCAATAATTAGAAAAGGCTTACTGAGCACATCCCCATGGGTGTTGTCCCCAGAATGTGGCTCTTATGCTGTAAAACACAAAGTTAATTGCTGTGTGGAGTAGTTGTACAATTGACCCACCCACACTTGTGTTCTTTTTCCCTCCTTCAATTTTACTCATGTACTCAACAACCTCTGTTTCTCCCCTACTTCTGTGCAGCCCTTCCTGTCTTTAGACACCGTGACACAAGGAAATGAGTCCTATTTTAAGATGGGACAATTCAGACTCAAACAGCCTGGAGTCTCTTTCTCTTCACCGGTCTTGCTGCAGCCAAATCAGAAGCATTACACAGAGCTGGGAAATGTTTACTTGATACCCAAATATGGTGTTTTGTTCCTCTGCCCTTTTTTTTAAATCTAGAAACAAAGCCAAAGACTTTCTACTTCATAGCAGATTTTAACAATACACCCTTAAGGTCAGGTCACAGCAGCATGCAGGGATGAAGTAAATCAAAATGCAAATTTTCCCATCAGTTTCATTAAAACTCTTGAACATGCCGACCCTTTAGGGAATGGAGAGGAGGAAGGATTCAAAAGGAGGAAGGTAATGTAGCATATAAGCTGATGTAGCTTTGTCATAGACTGTACACATCCACCACTGCTTTAGGAAAGTGTCTCACGAAGCCTTTAGCTGAGCATTCGCTGTCATAGTGACTGCCGTCATAGTGACTGCCGTCATGGTGGTGATTCAAAACTAAAGGTCCTCAATAAGGGGTGGATCTGACTGAGAAACTGAGGGATGCTCATATGTTAGACTAATCATTCCTTAGGTGGGTCCACATTAACAAATATGCTGCTTTAATTGGCCCTTTTCACTCTAACAGGAACTATTTTCTACTCCCCTAATTCCAAAAAAGTTGGGACGCAGCATAAAATTTAAATCTTACAAACCCAAATTTTACTCACAATAGAACATAAATTTTTTTTTTTTTTTTTTTTTTTTAACATTTAAATGTTACACTGTACCATTTTAAGAAAACAGGTCATTTTGAGTTTGATGGCAGCATCACGTCTCTAAAGCTGTCACAGGTCCGTGTTTCCAGATGCGCAGCATCCCCTCTGCTTTAACACCAGTCTGTAAACATCTAGAGGAACGTTGTCCCGTTCGGTGATTCCAGCTACTCAGCAGTCCTGGGGCTGCTTTGTCCTGTTTTTGGGTTCCTGATGCTCCAGATGTTCTCAGCTGGTCAAAGGTCTGGACTGCAGGTCAGTTCAGCACCCGGACTCTTCTACTGTGAAGCCGTGCTGCTGGAATAGCTGCAGGATGCAGTTAAGCATCATCCTGCTGAACTATGAAGGCCTTCCATGAAGAGGACATCGTCCGGATTGGAGCACATGTTGCTCTGAAACCTGGATATACCTTTCAGCACTGATGGAGCCTTTCCAGATGTGCCAGCTGCCAGTTCCACAGATGCACCCTCCATACCATCAGAGACGCAGGCTTTGACCTGAGCTGAGAACAAGCTGGATGGTCCCTCTGCTCTTTAATGTGGAGGATGCAGCATCCATGTTTTCCAAGAAGAATTTCAAATTTTGATCCATCTGACCTCAGAACAGTTTCTGCTTTGGCTCCATCCATTTTAAATGAGCTTTGACTTCTTTGTATGATGGAGCTTTAACCTGCATTTGTAGCTGGCAAGTGTGGAAGTATTCCTGAATCCATGCAGTGATTTCCAGGACAGATTCAGGCCTGCTTTACTGCAGCGCTATCTGAAGATCACCAGTTTCCAGCTTTGTCCCTGCACACAGAGATTTCTCCAGATTCTCTGACTCTTCTGATGATATTATTACTGTAGATGATGAGATATTCACAGATTTCATAACATTTCATAAAAATGTTCCACAATTTGTAGATGCATTTTTTTTTTTTTTTTTTTTGCATTCTGGTGAATCTCTACTCATCTCTACTTCTGAGAAACTCCGCCTCTCTAAAATGCTCTTTTTATACCAATCATAGGTTATTTGGCAGCAGGTCAGAACTGATTGGTTAAAAAAATGTTCCTCCAGCTGTTTCTTCTTAGCACCACTGACTCTTCCAGCCTTTTGTTGCTCTGCACCAATGTTTCTGAGATGTGTTGCTGCCATCCATCCATCCATCCATTTTCTTCCGCTTATCCGGGGCCGGGTCGCGGGGGCAGAAGCCTAAGCAGAGAAGCCCAAGCTTCCCTCTCCCCAGCCACCTCCTCCAGCCCATCCGGAGGGACCCCAAGGCGTTCCCAGGCCAGCCGAGATACACAATCTCTCCAGCGTGTCCTGGGTCTACCACGGGGCCTCCTCCCGGTGGGACATGCCCGGAACACCTCACCCAGGAGGCGGCCAGGAGGCATCCTAATCAGATGCCCGAGCCACCTACTCCGAGCCCCTCCCGGATGGCCGCACTCCTCACCTTATCTCTAAGGGAGAGGCCAGCCACCCTTCGAAGGAAACTCATTTCTGCCGCTTGTATTCGCGATCTTATTCTTTCGGTCACTACCCAAAGCTCGTGACCATAGGTGAGGGTAGGAACGTAGATCGACCGGTAAATCAGGAGCCTCGCTTTTACGCTAAGCTCCCTCTTCACCACGACGGACCGGTGCAGCGTCCGCATCACTGCAGAAGCAGCCCCGATCCGCCTGTCGATCTCCCGTTCCCTTCTCCCATCACTCGTGAACAAGACCCTGAGATACTTAAACTCCTCCACTTGAGGCAAGAACTCGTTCCTGAGCCGGAGATGGCACTCCACCCTTTTCCGGCTGAGGACCATGGCCTCAGACTTAGAGGTGCTGATTCTCATGCCAGCCGCTTCACACTCGGCTGCGAACCGTTCCACTGCGAGCTGGAGGCCCCCCCGTGATGAAGCCAACAGAACCGCATCATCTGCAAAAAGCAGAGATGTGACTCTGAGGCCACCAAGGAAGAAGCCTTCCGCCACCTGGCTACGCCTAGAAATTCTGTCCATAAAAATTATGAACAGAATCGGTGACAAAGGGCAGCCCTGACGGAGTCCAACACCCACAGGAAACAAATCCGACTTATTACCGGCTATACGGACCAAGCTCTCACTGTGGTTGTACAAGTGTTGCTGCCATCAAATTCAAAATGAGTTATAATATTCATGAAAAAGTAAAATGTCTAAACATTTGGTATGTTTTCTATGTTAAATAAATGAACACAAAAATGGGATGTTGACATTTGCACATCAAGGCATTCTGTTCTTATTTACATTATTCAGCATCTCCAATTTTTTTGGAACTGGGATCGTATAAAATGATCATCACATTGTGTTCAATAAGATATGAAACTGGTGACAAACTCACAAGGAGGATGTTCAGTGAGCAGTAGGGTCAATCTCTCAGACTTCCATACAGTCAGACTTCTTCTTGCTACTGCAGGAGTTGCCCCCTTGCTGGCCATTTAAAAGAGAGTGAAATCTGTGAAATGTCTCGTTTGCCTCTGGATCCATGTGCATTTGAGCAGTTGAGCGATGGAGGTCTGGAGACACAGGCAGCTGCAGGCAGCCGTTAATGATCCTTCCATGGGCTCACCTGGGGAAAATTAGTTAAAACTTTAACTTTCTCTAATTAGATCTTGATGACCAAAGGCCCAATTTCAGGCTTGAATTAAACTCAACAGTGAGTAAATGGGCTTTCAGGGGTGGGAGGGAGCGCAGTGTTGTAGGGAAAAGAGTGTGTTTGATTAGCTTCATAGCAAAAATAAATGCAGTCATTGTTTATCATAACTGAAATTAAATCTTATTAAGCGCCCAACACCAAATACCTCACTAGCTAGAGCAGTTAACAGGTGGCGTGGACCACCTGAAGTGGAAACAGGATTTTCAGAAAGATGAGCATTTTGCTGTGAATAACAATAAACCCATGCTTTGTGTGAAATGTTTTGCTGCTGCTAATTTGACTTTCCCTGCTACTGTACTGCAGGTCTGAGCCGATCAGGTGATGGGGAAAGTTTCATAAATCTGCTCCCCAATTAAAGACGAGCATAAAAGAGAGAAGCACCCCGAAGGTGATGTGATTTAAATAACTCCTTTTAATAGGCAGCGGCTCGGAGGGGTTCTCTGGCAATTATCACTTGTGACCCACAGCAATTATCACCTGCTCCCAGCAGACAAAAGGCAATTTTCAACTAATTGAGTGCTAAGCCACAGGAATTGTGAGAGCTTGACCTTTTAGTGGTGGTTTGGAAGAGGCATGGCCACATTTTTAAGGCCAAAAAGCTATTTTGAAACAGTGACAATCAGCCGTACCTTCCAGACCTTAACGATGCACAGAAAGCCTGGGGAGGGGAGCAGAACACCAGGTTTGTTCACCATATGACTGTACATCACATCATTTATCGAGCCAGTCGGGTCTAAGGGCATCTTAAATGGCATATTGGTTTCACGGGGATTAGGTCAGGTCTTTGAAGTTTTTAATCAATCAGCTGAAGATGGCCTTCTGTCACCAGGTGTTCATAATCACAACTCCCAAAGTAATCAGCCGTGCCGCATTATGTTTTTGCTTATTCAGAGAAAATCTTGGGTTATTTTCAGACTCTGGTGTTAATTTCCTGCTGTGTGTGTGTGTGTGTGTGTGTGTGTGTGTGTGTGTGTGTGTGTGTGTGTGTGAGGAAGCTCGTGTGAAAACAAAAGCAAATTTTCCAAATGTAAAGCTCCTTTGTGTCTCTGCTTGTTTCTGCCGTACACTTTGTTTCTTTGGCAACTTACACATGAGTGAGAACCAAAAACAGCTAACCACTGCCATAGCTAAGCTCACCTTTGTCCTTCCTCAACTAACTATATGAGCATAGTGAGTGGCAGAGTTGGTGGTTCTTACTCTGCTGGTCCATGATCCTGACATTCCTGCATTAAGGCATTCTCTTCACTATGAGGTGTGCAAGAGGTCTGCAGGAGCACCAAATGTTTAGGAAGGTAAATACTCAATTACATGTATCTGCATTACCTAGAAATGCACACGTTTTAAAGCTTTACGTTTCACGGCTTGATCACAAACTGTCATACCTACAATATCTGAAACTTGGCCTTTCTGAGGTAGACTGAAAAATCTATTACGACACAAAACATAAAAAAGAGTCAAGTCAGGCACTCCAAGGTGAAGAGTCAGGGGTAGAAAACAGTAGCAAAATTTACAAAATGCTGGAACTGATAGATACACTTTAGCAGTTGTAGGTGATGGATGAATACAGAGCCCAACCCTCACACACCTAAAACCTGAGAGGGGAAGGGGGAGGAGAGAAAAGAAAACTGTCCTAATATGTGGAGGAGGAAGCAGAGGCAGCACATCTAACATATGAGACTCTGGGGTTCTGTCATGCTTATTTCAAACTCCAAAAAGAGCTTTGCATATTTCACACTTGGAAATAATCCTCATTTATCTTATACTGGGTCATAGGTGCAGCCCCTCGGTTCATCCTCGGTCTGAAACAAGCCGCTGTAGCCCCTCCCCCTTTAAGGTCACCCTTCCTCTAACTTTCTGCTGATTCGCTGTTCCTCACAAACTGGAGGTTTGAACCACAGGTGGATGAGGCTCTGTGCTCACAGCTATAACAGTGTGTCTGAGATTACTGTAAGGATAGTCACTCTTGATGACATCATACAGAGCCAAGAGAAGAAAAAACCTTAAACTGTTGGGTTTTGGCTAACTTCTGTTTAACAGGGACGTACTTGTGCATACAATGAGGACAATGACTATGTATGACATGAACATCCACCACTATGTTAGACAATAAGAAAAGAAAAAATAAGAATACATCATTTAAATATAAACTGGTTATTTCTGAAGCTTAAAGGTTTATTTATATTTTATTAAAATCACCAAATCTCTTATTTGTTTTTTGCATTGCTGCCTATGCACTGTAGTATATAATTGAAAAGGGCAGAGTATGCCAGCAAAGTCTTTCATTTCACCCTGACTGAAGCCAGATGAAGGAGCTATTTTGGGCGTGCTGAGCGTACTGAAGGTTAGCCGAGACCATGTGCTTTGATCTTGGAGAAAGCTCCAGCCCATGAATGAGTAGGTGTGAAGCGCTTGGATCAAAGTCCCGAAAGAAAAAAAGATTAAATGCTTACATGTTTGAAGCCGTTCTTCCCTTCTCGTTTATGATCAAGAAGACTTGTCATATCAGTAGATTGCAAGATTTTACTTTGCTGTTATTTTTTTTTCCAGTTCTTCTAAAGTCAGCGCCCCTCCTTATGGTATTCATGTGTGGATGCTTTTCAAATGCTCCTCTTCAATTTGGAAAAAAAATAATTGTTGGTAGTATTTATTCGTCAGCAAGAGAAAGTCATTAAAAGTGTTTGTAGCCATCGTGGTGTCTGTTGGTCAGTGGATGGCTCTTTGGAAGCTATGAATTCAGGATTTCAGCTGCTGCCGTCTCATTTTTTTAGGAAACCACACATATAACACACGTTACAGCTGATTTTTACTATCAGCTAATCCTGGCTAACTCTGGCCGGTTAGTTGATTAGCAATGTGTATTGGTAATTTACTGTGATAGTAAATGGTGTGCTAATTTTAGCTAGCAAAAACTTTCAACAAACATGCTCGTACAGGAAAATCTGAGCAGCCGTCTCCTGGCTATGCTTTAGTTCAATTCAATTTTATTTATAGAGCACCAAATCACTTTATTGTAAGGTAAAGACCCTACAATAGCTCAACCTGTCATGGTCCGGGGTCCGTTTGACCCTGTGTGTTTTGTTTTGGCTTTATTTTGTCTGTTCTGGCTTTTTCTTGTGTTGTGGGGTTTGTTTGTTTGATTTTCTAGTTCCTTGTGTTTCCCTGTGTTCGATGTCAGGTCTGCATCTCTGTTCCCTTGAGTCACTTCCTGTTTTATTTTGACAGTCTCGTGTTCCCTGTGCTTTGTGTTTAGTTTTGCTTCCCCTGTGTTTCTGTGTAGATTCTCAGTCATCCAGGTCATAGTAGTCTCTGGAGCTGTAAACAACCATCATTGAACAGAGAAGGTGGATTACGTCACCAACTTACAGTGCTGTCCTGAGCTCCCTTCCCAGACGTCTCAACCCCCATTCACACCTTTGTTCCAGTGACCTCAACAGGCCACATGAAACAATGGAGCAGAGTCCTAAATTGGTTTCAACTGAAACCACTGATTGAAATGACCCACGCCTCCCTTCACAGCTGGGCACATGTGTTTATGCACATGAACAATAGAGGGTCATAACCACCTCCAGGGGACTACACCCACAGGGGTTTAAATACCTGGGTCTCTCCACCATTTGGTTGAGAACTGAAGAAGCCTTTCGGATGAGAGGTGAAACGTCTTCAAGAAACAAAAAGAAGTCCAGTCGCCTTTTTTTCAAGCTCCAGAGACTTCCCCTGTGTTATTAGGTTCATTTGTTTCACCTGTTGTTCCCTGTTGTTTCCATTCTCCCTGATTTCCTTGTGTGTATTTAAGCCCTCAGTTTTTCTCTGTTCGTTGTTGCGGTGTTGTCAGTGTTACACCTAGCTGTGTGTTCCCTGTCTAGTGTGTTGTCCTCCTCGGTTTCTCCCAGGCTTCTGTGTGTTCTTGCATTGAGATTTTATAATTTGTTTTTGACTTGTGAGCCTTCAGTAAATAAATACTGTTTGAGTTTAGCTCTGTTTCACGTCCTGCATTTGGGTCCTCCCTTTCCCTGCACACAGCCCCAACTGTGACACAACCCAGCAACAGAAGACAGCATCCAGCTGTTACTCAAAGCAGCCATGCCTTGATTTATGCACAACTTCAATTCTCACTGGGATACTGCATAGAAAATTCTT
Source organism: Archocentrus centrarchus (assembly GCF_007364275.1). Lineage (NCBI taxonomy): Eukaryota > Metazoa > Chordata > Actinopteri > Cichliformes > Cichlidae > Archocentrus > Archocentrus centrarchus. The sequence goes on from NC_044366.1 coordinate 3,443,659, forward strand.
TCTGTAAGCTTGGAAAAAGAAGAAAAAGAAGTCTGTGAGACAACAACCCTACTGCTGGAGGCTGATTTTGAAGCCAGTGTCAAGTGGCCGTTTGACTTTTTTCTTTAGGTGCAGCTAGGTTTTTGCTAAAGGGAGATGGTGGAGTGGTTAGCACCTCAAGAAGAGGGGTCTCAGTCCCACTGCCTCTCTGGCGTCTTCCCACACAAAGACATTTAAGTTAGGAGCAGAAATGGTTTTCTGTCTCTCAGCCCTGCAATAGACAGGTGACCTGTCCAGGGTTCCCCCCCACTTGTCCTATGACCTCCCTTAAAGGGGACCAGTGACCTTTAAGTGGAGAAGAGAGAAAATGCAGGAATGGATGGACAAACATAGACAGTGTAAAACTGGTGTGGCTGTGGTGGTAAAAAGATTTCCAGTCCTGTACAGTAGACGTCTGTAGGAAAACATCTTTCTGTTTTGAACTGATCTCCTGCTGAGTTCAGTCACTTTTTTTGGGTCATGTTGAATAAAATAAGTTTTTTTTTTTTTTTTTGTAAAAAAAAAAAATGGAGGATTACTTGTGGTATGAAATCACATGCTCATTGGCTAATGACTTGTCAATCAGAAGTCATTAGCCAATGAGCGTGTGGTTCAGTCAGACCAGCTGTCTCCATCACATCTGCTTTTTTGTAACCAATATGGTGGTAACGCTCATCTCAAGGCTTCAGAAACCGATGGGTGATGTCATGGTCGCTACGTCCATCTTGTATGCTGTGTATGAAAATGAAGAGAAATCATGCGACTATGAAAAGGTGGATGTAAAATCATTGGTGGAGTCTTCACCCCGGTAAACTACCAAACTGACCTGTTTAACACATTCCCCCTGTGAACCCCTGGTGCCCAAACATAACCAGACAGGGTTTGAAGACAATAGTAAGGAACTAATAAACAACACTTAAGTCCAGCAGACACGTCATGAAGAAGGATGATGTGTTTAAAGCAAACAGAGCTGATACAAACAGAACCAGGTGTGTTTTTCACTATTTTTCCTTCTCTTATGTTTCTTTAAAGTTTTTCCTGAAAACTGCTGCTTTTTATAATTGGTTTGTGTGTTTTGTGAGCTGTTGTGCTGCCACTGTAGCGACTGAATAAATCCTTTTGTAAAGCTTTGATACAGACAGCGTTTTGTTGTACAGACACATTTCTATTCATTCATGCTGAATAGAAAGCAATATGGGGTTATTATAACTACAGATATATTGGTCCTTGCCAGAAAACAACCTTTCAAAAACACATTCCCGGGCGATGGTCAGTCGGGACTGAGTGCAGATGTTTACGGTCCACTGCTCGCAGAAATAGCAAACCTAGTCGCCTGTTCCAGCTCGAGCTGTCTGGCTCAGCTGATCGGTGATTAGGTTGTCGATTGCTGACGGTTCCCGCGGACGATGGCATGAAAATCATTTACAGCGTTGCTCTGAAACATCATCACATCTCACGTTAATGTTGGGGCTCTCTTTGTGGATGAAAACAGTCAAAATGCAATGAGCAAAATGGACTGTGCTCTCCTTCTAGAGAAAAGGTGCATAAAACGACCTTTTCTTGGTTAGATTTGAAAAAAGATGCAGCTTCTTATACCTTGTCACCTCTGGCTGACCTTTTCTTCCCACTGTCAGATCCCCTAATTTGATATTTGCCATGGAGCTCTCTGAAGCTGTCAGCGTTTCACTCCTTCATCCGTCTCCTACATCACACTGATCCTGCAGTGAACCAGGTCTTTTCAAACCTCTCAGACTTGCAAACTGCCTTTTAAACCTTTCACGCACAGATTAAAAAGCCAAATATTTAAATAAAACGTGGCTTTAAAAAAATCCAGGAGAGGTGATTTTTGAGTTGCTGTGAGGTACAACTGCGCTGTATGGACAGTACAAAGAAGCTGGAGGTGTTTTTGAGCCAGTCGTCTGACCTTCTAACTGTAACAGTCGCTCAGAAGCTCTGCAAAGCTTCTCAAGGTTATGTGGGATTTCCTGCATGGATGGTTTTCTGCATGGCCTTAATGTTGGTGGTTCCAGCTGAAATATGTGACCTCTCAGGGGGCTACCTCTGAATGGAGCTCTGCCTTGAGTATCACCGGCATTTTGTTGAGTCTGTCGATCGATGGCAGGTGAGGGGCGCTGCTGTTTATCACCTGCCTTGATTAAAATCATTGGCAATAATATGATGGGATCAGTCAGGTACATACAAATATTGGTTTTAAGCTGCGTGTAATAATGTGAGAAATGTAGGCTACAGAAAATGAGCAAGGCCACAGTATTATGGTTTCTATTGCCTGGATGGGAAAAAGTCAGGCGTTGTGAAACTTCTAAAGAGGCCGTTGGTTTAGTTCATCCTTTCTTTAAGAAAACCTATGAAACTAATATTTAAGAGTGTCGTGACATTGTTGATAAAGCAATCATCAGATCCTTTCATGGTCCATTTTGAGACTTTGAAAACTATTTCATGTGATTCACTCACAGATTATGTTTACTTAGTCTTCATTAAACCTCATAACATCCAAGTTTTATTGCTGCGATTTCACTCAAAGCACTTTAGAAATTTAGTTGTCACCTTTTGGAAAAGTCAGAAAAGAGCAAATTTAAACTAACAGGAGTTCTTACTTTGAATATTTTTTAGTGCAATTCTAGCGGCTGTGATGCAATAAGCTGTGACGCATCCCTACCTTAAGGTGTCATGTATCTGCACTCGTGAAAAAACTCCTGAATTGGTCTTAAAGGCGACCAAAATTAGGAACAAAAACAGTGATAAGAACACATAAGTTGTTGCTGCCTTTTGCTCCTGTGCTCACTGTGATTATGTAGTGCACTCACGCAAAACATGTTTGTCCATTTTTCATAGTAAATATGGCCACAACAGATGCACACACATTAGTTTCGGAGTGGTGACGTCGTGTTTCTTCCATATTTGCCAAAAGGCGCCAATCTGGCCAAACAAACGGGTCCAAGAACTTGGAGAAAGACTCCAGTTTAAACATGCAGCCTTTTGCACGTCTGTGAATGAGGAGCCGATTGTGTCCTAATCCATCCGTGACTGCACTACAGTTTTTTTTTTTTTCTTTGTCTATTTAAAAAAATGGTTCTGGTGCATCCAACACCTCACATGAATGTCTTCATATTTATCATACATGTTGAGTATGGGAGGCGACTACTTGAGCCTTGTGTTTGTTGACAATTTAAAACACAAAACCTTGAAATACCTCATTTATTCTGCCCTTATTTTAACTTTACTTCCAGTCCTTTACATGGTAATTCTTTTTGCAAATGCTAATTTCTGCAAATTTGCCTTCAGGGGAATGTTTTTAAGGAATTATTAAGCAAATGCAAATTAGAGATGAAAACTGATGAAAAATGTTGCCAATTAGCAGGTATTGCCTAAATAAAGTTTTTAAACCAGTCAGACAGGTGCATATTAAAGCTGAGATAAAATAAAACAAGAACTGATGGAATTAAATTCGTTTCCTTCCCCTGCTTATTAGCCAGCTCATTTCTTATGGTGCACTCTTTAACTTGCCTTTCATATGAATCCTCATCACGAACCAAGTTCTGCGACTCGCAGCATGAATGAATTTTCTGCCATTTCTTCAAGTCCGTGAGCTCAGTCATTCATTTGAGCCGAGTCTGCTGGTACTGAATTCTTTCTTGCTGCGCACATGTTAGTGTGGATAGCATGAAATGGCTTATTGACTACTCTGGTGCAGGGGGGTGATTAAAATTAATCGAAGGGGAAAGACACACAACAGCGACACAACGCTCAGCCTGACCTTACGGGCCACACCTGAACTGCACATTTCAGTCAGTTGTCCAGTTGCTCGTCTGTCAGCGCACCGGCTCGGGTGCATGACAGAGGTTGAGGATCAATGTGTCCGTATGGGTGTTTGGGCTATGTATTTACTCCTGTTTGCACATGGATGGATGTGTAAATGTGGCTGTATAAATCTTTGTAGAACCCTGCCGTGCTGACATAAGACCTCTCTGTCTCGGCTCCGATAGATAGGTATCAGGCTGACACTGTTACTCTGCAGGCCGTCATCAATAACATTTAATCTGGATTCACATGTCAGATCCTGCTGATTTGAATAATGAATTGATTCTGTCTAAGCAGCCTAAGAAAGATACTGCCAAAACTTTGCTGACCGTTGGTCCAGCAGACAAGGTTTGCTGGTTCTACTGTAGGATCACATGAAGCAGCGTACAGACCATCCACGCAGCTTCGTGCAGCTTTGGTACTTTTTTTAAAGGCAGATTAAACCGTAAATCAAAAACCTTTTGTGCCCTTTTTATAGCATGAAATTTTATAGTTACACACAGATCATTTGTTTCTGTCAGTGCACATATTTCTTGTTTATGCTGTCTCATCTTGCACACAGCCCACTGGATTTTAATAGTGATGCGAGTCAGCACAGTAATCACTAATCAGAATGAAATGATCACAGAGCACTGCTATAATGCATCTCCTGTGCTTCTGTGAGAAGTTTTCACACTTTTGATTCTTGAAAAAGAGATTTTTACAACCTTTTATCAGCTTTGCAAAGTCATCTCTCTTCTTTCCTTCTCTCCAGCTGTGGCCACAGCAGCTGAAGGCATTTCTACTGCAGATATAAATGTGAAAAAAAACACACTTATTTACCAGGAGAGATGCAACTGAAGGTGATGATGAGATTCTCTCGTCATTTTTAAAAAATCCTAATCAGACATAGGTAGATCCTCATTGTTTCATTTAAATCCTTTAGTATAAAAAAAAATGCTGTTCTGCACTTGACCTGTGACCCAGGTGCTGCACTACCATGTTACTGTGACAACAAGCTGAATGAGCTCACACCACTCCATCAGCGACGTTATTTCTCCTGACGTCACAGATGACGGCAAAAACTGTGACAGACAGATGTTGATGTTGTTTCCGTGCAGAATGATGGCTCAGTCAGTTGGGAGTTAACTTGTTTACTAATGCCTGATTTAGACTTCTGTGTCTGGTCTTTGTGGGGCCTACACAGGTAACCGGAACCCCCTCTGAGCCCTACACTGTAACCTCTGACATAACCTGACGCACCTCTTGAGAAATGCAACGTCGGGTCGATGCAGCCCATAAGGACTGTGATCGACCACACGGTAATTACACACACAATGCACCTGCACAAGCATAAATGCCAGCAACAACGCCGGCCACTTACCTAGGTTGTAGCCTTCTACTTTGTTGTTGAACTGTCACAGCTGTTGCCTCTCCACCAGCCTGATGTCATCAGCTTAGTGTCCAGATCAGTTCAGGTCTGGAGTTCTAGTTATTGTGGTGGATGTTTTCTCTTCTCTTAATCTGAACTGTTTTGTTTCATTTTGTTCTAATCAATTAAAATTCTTGAACACCAACGTTTTTACTAACAAGGACATCCAGGTGCTGTCCAAGATGTACGCTGGCACAACTACTTTGAAGTTACAGCATTTTTCAACCAGGCCAGATGTCGGCAAAAGATGCTCAGCTAATGGTTATTAGCATCAAAGGTTTGCTGGGTCACTGTTGTTGGGACCTGTTACATAACTCAGGTCAGTAATAATACTTTTTCATCATTTTTGAATTTTTCACATCAGATTATTAAAGAAAAATGGTTTGAGGAAGCAGGCGGCTGCGTTTGCAGTGAAGACCTGGAGGTATGTTAGGGTCTGTGAGTTATGTTATTATTTCTGGAGTTCTGCACTCGCTCCAGTTGAATTCTTGTGCCTTGAAGGTTTTGTGTTTTATGTTTGCTTATTTATTATGCCTTATTTATTATTTTCAACTGATTTCTGGTTGTTTTGACTCTTATTTGTTTTCATGATTATTCCAGGGTTTTGAGCTCCTCTTTGAGTTTTGTGTCCTAATTTACTTATTAATGTGGTATCTGATTTGGTTTCATTATTCTGTGTTCTCAGTTTTGCTTTTTTATTGGAGGTTTAGGATTCTTGGTCTTTAGTTCTCGTTAATTTTGAAATCTATTTTCTGTTCTGAGAGTTTATTTGTACTTCATTCCTTGTATTTAGGTTCCACTGGGTACCACTCTGCTGAATGTGTGTTAGTGTCGCGCCTTTGTGTTAGTTCCTGTTTTACTTTGTTAGTTTGTGTCTCTCGTGTCTTGTTTTTAAGTTTACGTCTTGTGAGTAATTACCCTGATGATTTGCAGCCATGTCTTGTTTCTCTCCTGCTTCCACTTCCCTGATGACCCTCATGTGCATATATAATCCAGTCCTCAGTCTGTGTCTTGGTGCCGGTTACCACTGTGTGCGCACTTCTTGGTTAGTTTGATGAACTTTAGGGCTTCAGTTGACTTGCTTTGTGGAACTTTTGTGCTTTGAAGACAAATCTTTTACTTAGGTTGGAAACTGAGTCTTGCATTTGGGTCCTGTGCTCAACAAATCCTTTTTCCTCAATGTGTCTTTGAGGTAAAACTGCCACGACTCTCAAATTGAATGAGTTAGTTGGACCCAGCTTTTCTTTCCAGTGCCGTCCAATTCAGATTTTCAGCTTTTATTTGTCTTAAACATTTATATTATCAAATTTAATGTGTGTAATGAATGCCCAAGTTGCTGAAGGCAAGAGAAGGCATAACAACTGAATGTGATTTGGATGTGCCTTCTTATCAGAGCGGCCTGGCTCAGTTGGTGTTGACGACAGGCAGATAAAACTATTTATTGTGTGATATGTAAACAGTCTAATCTTACATATTCAGACACAGTTGTTGCTGGTCGTTCCCATGATGATATACCAGTAAATAAGCGGCTTTAACTGAAGTTCTCTATGATGGTTCACTCAATCCAGTTTTCACTCGAGCCTCTACAGCTCGACACAAATCTCCATCCAGATCTCAGCAAAACTCTCAGCTTTTTAGCTTCTTTTTGGAACAAATCAAAAGATTCGAAGCTGCTGGTGGTGTCTCTTCTATAGATGAATAGAATACCCCGCACCAGAATACCCAGTGGTTCAGTCTGTTGCCTGCTGTATTTATTCAGCCATAAGGTACACTCATTCTGGCTGTCAAAGACTGAAATCTGTTGGTAAAAACAGTCTTTATTTTGCTTGTATAGGTTGGTCTCTCAGGTAATTTCAGCAGAACTTGTCTTAATGCCTTTTATAGCTTGCGTAAAGTCCCTTGTATGCATGCCTTGTTGTTGAGCGGTCCTATGCAAATAACTTGCCTTCTTGCCTTCTGCAACTCTTTGCCAGAAATATATGATTCAGTCACTTTGCATTAATACTGAGGGGTTAGCACGACCCTGCTTACACACAGACAAACAAGATCCAGTGGCAAGAGTGCAGTATGTAAAATAACGATGTTACAATACAATTTGAGACTTTTAAGCCCAGCCGTGTGTATGCTTTGTGATGCGTAGCGTTCCTGTAGCAGTAAACTGTGATGCTATTTATTATTCAGCCTCCAAATCTGTAATAAATAGGGCCTGTACTCTCTCAGATGAGCAGAAATGGGTCAGCCTCTTTTCAGTGTATTGGCTGAAATACACTGCACTGCTTTTCATCGATTTGATTGTCATAGATCAATCTGTCTGCACCCATGCTGAGGTCACAGCGCTCGACCATGCCACTGCATTGTGACCAAATGGATGTGAAATTGATATTGATCTTCTGGTTTGCCCAATTGTAAGTATTATTCATTCAGCAAGAAAGTGGAGAATAGGGTGAAGGGAAGGTGAGCAAGGGTAAGCCAGCTTGATGCATCTGTTTTATTGGAGGGAGAATCGGATAGTTTTGTTGTAACGATGTCAGACAAGAAGAGAAGCAGTGTTTAGTGTTTATAGACGAGTTCTAATAGAATGGGTTTAAAGATCAAAATGAGTCACAGTGAATCATAACTCCCATTCCTTCTTCTTAATTAGAGCAGTGTCAAAACAGATCAAATGGTGTCTTGAGGATAAGCATTTTTGGATTGTTTTTAACCATCCAAATTGGATATAACGAGCACGGATAAAACGAGAACATTTAGAGACTCTCAGTGCAAATACAACAAAACTAGTATTAATATACTTCAATAAATGTACTTCTTGACATTTCACCACTCACTAATCCATGAATTAGTTTGTCTTAGAAAAAAACAGTGGTAATTGGTTGCATCCAGGAGGGTTAATAGGAGCATTTTAGTAGTTATAGCATTTAGAAAATTGGTCAGAATGAAGCAAAAGAAGCCTCATATCAGCCTCCAATCAATCCTTACACCTCTATTAAGTGCACTCACACCTTCACACAGTCTCACACCCACTCTCAAGCACAAGTGAGACACACGAGTCAGAGATCACGTGAAATTCCAAAGGCACATGCATTACTGCAGCCCGCATACTTCCTGCTGAAAATGTCAAGAGTCATGACTTCGATTGTCTGCTGCACGGAGCGAAGAAGAATCTCCCACAGAAGAGGACAGTTAATGCAACACATCAAGCTTCGGCTTTGTAGACGGGAGAAGCACTTTACACCCCGCCTTGATTAGCTGGACTAGCCAGAGAGAGGCTGTAATTAGGGGATCCATTTTTAACATAAGTGCTTCAGTGTGCAGCAAGGGGAAGTCATTGTCCCCTCTGCCTCATGAATTAACAATGAAAGACATCTCAGTGATAGGAAAGGAAGGGGCGGATTCTTGAAAAATGAAATATCCGACCTGTTTCTGTCAGTGTGGTGAAAGATTTCCCTCTGAGCTTACAGAGAGGAAAAAGTACTCTATAGGATAAAAAAAAAAATGCAGCTCTTTAGGAGCGTGTTGATTTTCACAGCCGAATCAGCAGGGCAGCAGCATTCTTGTAAACACCACGCTTTGACAAGGAAGGAGAAATGTATGGAATAAAAGTTGGATATATAACATCTTTCTGATGGGAAGTAAAAAAATAGCAGGATTATGAATGGTTCAAGGGTGATGGCTAAATGAGTCCTTTATTTACCTTAACATAAAGAATAATTCAGTTTTATGTATATAGTGCCAAATCACAACAATTATCTCATGGCGTTTTATACTGTAGGGTAAAGACCCTACAATAATATAGAGAAAACAATCAATCAAATGACCCCCTATGAGCAGCAGTGGGAAGGGAAAAACCTCCTCAGGAAACACTTTCCTGAATAGCTTGTCATCTTCATCATGTTCATGTTGTACATGAACAAAACAGTATTTCAGAACTGGTGGGAAAATGCAAATGTTTCAATAAATCACTATTTCCCAAACATACATGGAAATACAGTATTTAGTTCAATTCAGATTTATTTATATAGCGCAAAATCACAACAAACAGTCGCCTCAAGTCATTTTATATTGTAGGTAAAGACCCTACAATAATACAGAGAAAACCCAACAGTCAAAACGACCCCCTATGAGCAGCACTTGGAGACAGTGGGAAGGAAAAACTCCCTTTGAACAGGAAGAAACCTCCAGCAGAACCAGGCTCAGGGAGGGGGGGTCATCTGCTGAGAGGGGGGGCTGAGGGGAGAGAGACAGGACAAAATCACACACTGTGGAAGAGAGTCAGAGATTAATAGTAACTAATGATTAAATGCAGAGTGGGGTACAAACAGAGTAAAAAGAGGTGAATGCAAAGAAACACTCAGTGCATCATGGGAACCCCTCAGCAGCCTAGGCCTATAGCAGCATAACTAAAGGGGGGTTCAGGGTCACCTGATCCAGCCCTAACTATAAGCTTGATCATAAAGGAAAGTTTTAAGTGTAATCTTAAAAATAGAGAGGGTGACAGGAGGAGAGAAGCTGCAGAGAGGCGTGTAAGACTGCAACTCTCACGTTTTGGGGGGTTTAATAAATTTGGCCAGATTTCTAGAAATGAGAGCTGCTCCATCCAAAGTGGGATGGATGCCATCTCTCCTAACAAGATTTTGATTGAGTTTAAGCTTTGATTTTGATGTCAAAAAGAGGACTTAAACTAAATATTTCCTTCATGTTTTTTCAATGGCCCTGTCATGAACAGGCAACTTGTCCAGGGTAAACACCACCTTTGACAGCTGGGATAGGTCCAGCAACCCAGCGACCCTGACAATCTTAAGTTCTATTCTATATGGCTTGATATATGCACAAACAGTGACATTTAAGTGCTTGAATTATGCTCTTAAAAGGCTACATAAGGCACTGAAGTTAAATGTTTCACATGTCAGCTACAAGCAGTTCCTGGTAGTTTTCTGTGCTATCCTGAATCTACACATCCACTGCGAGTTTCACTGCTGCAGTGAAATATATATTGCAATACTTAAACATTTTCCTACGTAAATAATATGAATATATTTGCCACCACTGGGCCAAATAGTGTTGTTTTCATCTGGGTTTCTTATTATTTGATGCTTTGATGAAATCAGCTTCAGTTTCTTCTAAATGCAAATAACCCTGCATCCCAGATTGCTCGTGTTTGTCCCTTTTGGTCTAACTGAAATTACACTGTGATAAATAGCTTCTCCTTGGCACAATATTAAGCATGTCCTTTGCTCTAATAGTGCGATCTCGAGTGGTGGATAGCCTCATGATGATGGACTGTCTGTCCTCCAGACTGCTCGCCATCCACCCACATCTTGAACTGTGATTTGGCTAAATGTTTCCCAGAACTGCTGTTTGCTGCCAAGTTATGGTTCAGCAAAGATGATAAACAGAGAATGTATGCTCCTTATTCTGGTCCTAATACTGCTATGTATGGAAGGGCACCTCTGTGACATTGTCGCAGAGACAGAAGGGAGATGCATAAAGGCAAAAACACTACTGGACACACAGCACACAATTCCATCACAATGTTCAGCCAGGCTGCATGATGCACTATAACACAGTAGCTACAGATATAGGATGGCGAGTTTCCAGCAGTGCAATGAACCGCAGCACCAATATACTTGTAATGCTGTACAGAATGAAAATGTAACCACACAGCACAACACATCCACTGACAGGATGCAGTGACCAAAATAACCACCGCACACTGACAGCGGTCCCACAGGGCTAATAGCAGCTCTGTCCCTGCACCCCCTTTGGCTTAAAAATATAATGTCTGGGCACCGGGGCGATGCTGAAGCTTGTGTTGCCAAACATCGGCGTGCCATTATCACTGCTTCCACAGTGGCAGTGAGGCGGAGACATTTAGCAGGGTGTCAAACTCACTGGAGTCCTCCATCAAACAGCAGCAACCAGAATAAAGGCTCTGTCAGAAATACTGACAGCTGTAATATTTCACTTGGGCCCTGGAAGCCATTCCATCAGCCAAAACACAGACACAGAGAAATATTTTTTCTTTAGCCTCCCTGTATGAATATATATGAATATTTTGGGGGGTTATTGCCTGCTCAGTTGTTGTCATTGTTGGGTTAATGCACAGAAAGTTAGAAGAGCAATTTTCGTTTGTGCTGCCTTTGAGGACGTTTGGATCGAGGTTGATTTTTAATGGATACATTTTCTCATTGAACACTTCTTTTCTTCCATTTTTAGTCATTATTCTCGCTCTGATAAAAATAATTTCAATTTAGTCTAATTGCATCTGGCAGGAGATTAAAAAGCAGCTTCAAAGTGTAACTCCACCTTCTGTTATGGATGTTCCACCGAGGTGCAATTTTGCTGTTGCCCAATTAAGAAAAGTGCAGAGGAGACTTTCATATCGTTTATAGCATCTGCAAAGAAATCCAAGGGCACAACTGCAATTTTTAATCAATGTAAGTAAGTCATAGATTCACATTAATGCCACGTTTTTCAGCTGAATGGATTTATAGCTCAGCTGCATCGTAATCTTTAAAGGATAGTAGGCACCATCTGCTCTAATTTCTAATATCACCTTCCCACACCTTTGATTGTGTCGCTGCTGTTTGTGAAGGGGGAAATGGGGGTGTGGAAAACCAGAGGTGTGATTATCATTATTATTTATGATGACTTTAAGGTCGACTATATCTGTGAGATACCTGCTCACTGACTTTTAGCTGTACCTCTGTAGTGCTGCTGAATACGACACCTGCACTAATTTACACTTTATGTTTAATTTAAACTTTATGTTTTCCATTATGTATTTGTGTACTTGATATTGTAGGACCTTTTAGTCCTAGTGGTATTTCTTCATTTGTTTTCATGTTCAAGTACACAAAATGGTATTATACTGTGTTCTCTGTAGTAGTAAACAGCTTTTGTGCTCCATGTTGTTATTATTATCCTTGTACTTCTACTAGAAAAATAATATGGAGTGATTCACAGATAAAAATTACCCCCCCCCCCCCCCCCCCCCCCCCCCCCCACACACACACACACACTGTCTAAAGCCATTTTACCTCCTTTTTAAAGCACCAGCTTTCTTCTGATTGGTTGCTCATTGTAAACAGAAGGTTTGAACAGCAGGTGGTGTGTGTGTGTGTGTGTGTGTGTGTGTGTGCGCGCTCACAGTCATAGCTGTGTATATCATGACATTAACAGATCCAAGAGTAGAAATAAAAGTCTCAGTGTTTGCTGAGTCTGAAGCTTTTGGGTATTTGAAACCATGTTTAAGGTGGAAAATAACCACAGACCTGCTGAGCATGGTTCATACAGTACAGCCTGTACAGATCTGCTCGCTGCCATGCCCCGGCCAAGTGAATCTCTTTTCTTTCTTTAGAAAAGGTGAAATATTCTGTTCATCTGCTAATTTGTAAAAAAGATGGCTGCCTATTAGCTCATATATAAGTAACCTTACCTGTCTGGACGCACCTTTCTCGTCGTATTTCCCCTCACAGATCATTTTTAATTGATGTCACAGGCGTTATACTGAGTGTCACTCCTGGAGAACCACTACAGGAAATTGACATTCATTTTTCTTATTATATATCGAACTGTCCACAGCTGCACAGAAGCGAGAGTGCTTTATGATTACATCACAATACACCCGAGTGCACGCATTACAGCTGGCTAACCGTGAGCACACACAATATCGACTGGTGCGTGCATCAGTACTAATGCATGCAGCGTACATGCAACCAATCTGTCAGTGTTTTGTCAATATTTATAGATGCATGGATCCCCCTGGCATCAAAATGCAATGAAGACTGAACCCATAATCTATCATTTAACACTGTCATGCTGACGGCAGGCTAATGGCTGCTGAAGACCTGACACTGATTGAGTGGACCAGGGGAATACTGTAGCTTATTAATATGTCACTTCCCCTTTGTGTGACATTACACACACACACCGTAGGAAAGCCTCTTTATTTGTGCAGACCTTTAGGCAAGAAGGCAATTCACTTCTTCAAGATGATTTTAGAATGAAATAAAAATAAACATGAAAAGTACCCTGTAGTGGTTTTGAGTACTAGCAGTGACCTCAGGAGTGGCTCATCATGCTCTGTGAGATACACACTGGATCCGCCCTGCTCAGCTCAAAGGTTTTTGGTGGAAATGCATCAGCTGAAGGCAGGAAGAAAAAGGCTGCAGGCTTGTAAACAAAGATGTGGATAAATGCAGCTTTTAAATATTTTAAACTTTAATGTTTCACGAGGAAAAAAGAAAAATGCACTCAAATTGCTTCTTAAAACTGAAAGACCAAATATAAACATCAAGAAATTCACACGGCACTCTGAGGTCTTATTTTACCATAGTAACATTTTTATAAGACGTGCTTTGTAAGAATTGCAGGTCTGTGTAAAAAATCTGCATCATTTGAAGAAATGGGGAATAACATTCAGAGTCCTTATAGTGAGCTACAAAGAACAAATGAGGCTCTATGTCTAAATCAACCCAGTCAAGTGAAAGTCTTCCAAACATAGTGTTTTTCATGTGGACAGGTCACAACAACCAATGTGCACACACTAGATTTGGCTAACTGAGGCTGCTGAAGCCTCGGGGATTATCAGTTCTGTCCTCCAGTCTTTTTAAAACATTGTTGCCCCACCGCGGAGAGCAGAACGGTCAGTGCAACAAGAGGAGCAATTAATCTTACACGTACCCTCTGTGTACACATGGCTGTAGGTGAGGATCATTGTGTGGGAGCTTGGCCACCCACTGTGAGGAAATCATGTTGCGGTGTGACTGTATTTCAAGAGCAGGAATAAATAAATAGAGGGCTGGACGAGGGGTTAGGGTCACGCTTTTAACCTGGAGCTAAACTTGTTTCATTGCCATATTTTTCTTCCACTTTTTTAAATACTGCAGTGCATCAAAGTGCGCACCGTGCAGTTGTTATGAAGCATCAAATAAACTTTTGAGTCCACTACTGTTTGTAGCAGGTTCTTTGCAGGATTTTTAATGAGCCTCAAGCAGAGATTAGGGAATTGGACCTGCAGCTTTTGGCTTCATTTTACAGCCCTGGAGGATCCTGTTGGGATGCACCCTGTACAGGTCTGCAGTCTGTCAGCGAGCTAACATATTCACACCTGCGACCATTTTAGAAACACAGATTAATCTTTGGACTGTGGGCTGAAGCTCGGGAACCCAGAGGTAACCCACGCACATACAGGGAACATGCAAAGTCTTTTCATACCAGATGACCATTCAGGTGTTCCTGTCACTTCCACAGGTGTATAAACCAAGCACCTAGGCATGCAGACTGCTTCTACCAACATCAGTGAAAGAATGGGTCGCTCTCAGGAGCGAGTGGTACGTGATAGGATGATACCTGTGCAACAAGTGCGGTCATGAAATTTCCTCTCTGCTAAATGGGATTTCACTCAAGTTCATATTTGTGTGAAGGCAGACGAGTGAATACTTTTGGCAGTATTGTGTACCTTGTACAACCCTACTTAAAAAAATTGAACTAACCTATTATATGGCCAAGTATTTAACAGTAAATACTAATTTTTTGTCTCCACAGTAATGCACACTTATTCTGTCAGCCTGGCTCCAGCAGACTGGTCTTTACAGTATATTCCATATTGCATGAGGCCTCCTGCAGGTTGTTATCCAATGGCAGAACAGCTCTAAACTAAATTGGAAACCAATTTGGCAAATCATGGAGCTGTGCTCCAAACCCCAAATGAACCAGAACATACTTCTCTGTGTGTATGACACAGAATGAAAGATTTACCATCAGTAAACTGTAGCCTGTATCCAAAAGCACTCAAAATGTGCATTTTTTAAAAACAGATTCTTGGACGAGCTTTCAGAGATGCTGTCGTCCATATTGTCAAAAACAATCCAGCACTTGCCAGAAATCCTGTTTCTTAATGACATCACAACTTGGAACTCTATTTAGCTGAGACGTCTCTGCTGCTCTAACAGATGCCAAGAAAATAACAAGTTGGAGATACGGTAGAAAGCCTCCCATTCTGTCCATATCCAAATATTGCTTACTGACTTTATAGACAGAAAACAAACATTTCACCCTAAACCCTAAATGTCTCAGCGAGGACGTTTTGTCTTGGTCTGTCTGGGCCTGTAACCCAGCCATTTTATAATAATTAAATAAACCCTCCTTCAAAACAAATAAAACAAAAAAAACAGACTTGATTCAGTTTTTTTCTTAAATCCAGCTTCACACAGTTAAATCTATGACAGTTTTCTTCATACATGTAGTGCATCATGTCCACTTTAAACATGGAAACTGTTCATTTTGTAAATCAGTCCCATTTGGAATAAAACAGACAGCAGAGTAATCTTCAGGGTAGGCCTACCTCGTGGTGTGTGACAGCTCGCTGTAGATGAACTCTCAGTTGGATCCACAGTTAAAGAACTCTGCATTAAAACACTTAAAGAAAAGCTGTTCATCCCCAGTGGACAATACATCAGGTGGCATCACATATGCATAAAGTGCAGAGAAAGACCTCTGAACAGGCCTTCAAGGACGTTGCAAGATTTTGCAGGTTTTAGCGATAACACAATGATTCTAGTATATCTAGAAGCAAAACACCCAGAATACACAGGATGTTTGCTTTGCTGGGATTTTATTGAATAAAGAGATGACAGAAATAGAATCTGAAGAACCGCGAATGTTTTTTTTATTTTCAGATCTCATTAGAAGAGTTTTAACTTCCTTTCTTCAGACACACGTACATGTAGGCTGCTCAGCACCTTTCATCCATCACACCGGCAGCCTGGCAGAATATTTCCACTCCACCTCCGGCTGCCTTTACTAATTAAAGTACTTCAGTAATTGAACTTTCTATTTTCACCTGGACTCTTCATATGTCGGCATGAGTTAGAGGATGATATAAAAGACACACTGCTGCCACAGGAATGCATTAGTGTGACACTGTAATAAGGTCAGGAGAGTGTGTGTGTGTGTGTGTGTGTGGTTGCTGATATTCAAAAATCTGAGCCATGTTTTTTTCAGATGCAAGAGGCAGAGTGTGGATTTGTGTGTTGCTGTGTTGTAAACATCTGTGTTCTACCTTGTGTGTCTGCGTTTCCACCGCACACACTTAAATGATGAGTAGATGGG
Source organism: Archocentrus centrarchus (assembly GCF_007364275.1). Classification (NCBI taxonomy): domain Eukaryota; kingdom Metazoa; phylum Chordata; class Actinopteri; order Cichliformes; family Cichlidae; genus Archocentrus; species Archocentrus centrarchus. Next base: position 3,460,019 of record NC_044366.1, read on the forward strand.
TCGGCGTGTGAAGAGCACCTGTCAGCCTACTGGCTCATACATCTTCCCCCTCAGCCGAGACATCTGCAGGCGGCACACGGACGGAGACAGAGACCGTCCCCAGCTAAAGAGGAGAATCGCAATAGAAAAAAAAAAATAATTCAATTGCATTTCCAGTTTGTCCTCAGACAAAAGATCCACAGGAAAACAAATCATTGATCTTCTCAAGAGCAAAGAGGAGATGCTCGTTCTTTATGAAATTTCTCGTTGCGGTGGTGAATTGTTTGCCTGCAGAAGACGAGTGCACGGCTCATTAAATGTGTGAAATCAAGCACCGCTTTGACAATCACTCTGCAACAATCACGCACTCTGATTGCACGCTACACGCGCATTCAATACATGGATGTGTGCAGGCCTGTGAGAAAGCATAACTAGGATTCCCTGTGCCCTTGTTTGTCTTTCCATAATAGAGCCTCATTGGTTAAAATGTCAAGAGCAGCAGTCTCCTGAGACAGAAGAGCCGTGCTGTGCTTCATAGGGGAAGGGCACCTCTGGCTGGATTTGTATTCTGCATCCAGAGCTATTCACCCAATCAAGTGACATCATGGTCCTCACTCTTAACACCATCCCAGACAGAGGAAATTAATGTTTTACCAAACCAGTTTTTATTTAATTCAGCTAAACTATTAAGTGAAAAGGGGGCTGCTACTGACTGTACATAACCTTTGAAATGAGGATGTAAATTAAAGTTTTTCACATTTGAATTTGTAATTTTTTTTCACCCTCATTTTAAAATGAAAGGGGTGAATGGAAATAATGTTTTGCTTTGAATAATGAGAAGCTTTTTCCATCCATCCATTTTCTTAACCACTTACCCGATCCAGGGTGCCGGCACAGGACGAGAGGCGAGTACACCCCGGATGGGTCACTCACGTTTGCACCATGGGTGGTTAGCACTGTCACAGCAATTCATATAGTAGCAGTTTGCAAATTACTTGATGATAACCAGAAAATAAAAGACATCACTTTAAAGCAAGTCTATAAAAATGTGTTTTAAGGAGTCACTGACTCTGCGAGCCTGATCTCCTCTGGCAGATCGCTGCAAAGCCGAGGGGCCCTGATGGCAAAGCACCTTTTAGATTTCAGTCTCGATCCTCAGAGCTCCACCTGAGGATCTAAGGCTGAGAGCGGGCTCATACGGGGTCAACAGTTTTAAAGCCCAGGTGAGCTTTAAAAGTGATCAGTAAAATATTAAGAGCGATTCTAAAATGTACAGACAGCCAAGGGGGTGATGTGGTACCGTCTGCTAAAACCAGTGCAGGAACTGGGCTTTAACCCTGGCTGACACCACAGCGTTCCTGCTGAGGATTTCAGGTTTAAATTTTTATTACCTGCACGCATTAAGGCCAAAATCCACTATTATCCTCAGACATACTTTGCACTCTATGACTGAAGCCGCTACCCAACGGATTCACCGGTGCCTTATGATCAACACAGACCTCTCTTTGCACCTGCACAGGTTAGAGAATAGAGGCTCAGTGGACACAACATGGCATTTCTTAGTGTTGATGCTCCACTAACGAATCGCTGTCCCTGCTTCATGTGCCTATCATGGTCAGGTCACTCCACTGTGCTCTTGTAACCATACCAGAAATGAAAGAGAAGCTCACTGATGAGGGAGAAAAATATGGTGACCTTTACATCCTGTAATCCTGGCAGTGCAAAGGTCATTTTAAAAAGACACAGTGGAGCATAACTGAGGTTGGCTCAAAGTGACAAACCCAAAAAGATATGACACAGCACTCCAATTAAAGTCAACTTTTCAGTTGCACTGAGTCAACTGAAAAAGTGAGCTGGTAAATGTAAGTCTTTCATAACTTGTTTCATTGAAGGATCACTTCTTTACTGGCAAGTGTGTGTGTGTGTGTGTGTGTGTGTGTGTGTGTGTGTGTGTGTGTGTGTGTGTGTGTGTGTGTCCCTTCGTGCCCAAAACAGTGTTGAGGTTTATCCAGCAACAATCCACCATGACCGATTCTCCTGTAGCGATTAATAACTGCTACCCAGTGTTCATTCAGGCTTTTTCATATATTTATTATAGTGTTCCTGTAGTACACAATTCAGCAACGCTCACATGTATTAAATGGATTTAACTTAAGTTTAAATAAAGCTCATTTAATTTGGTACACAATGTTAAAGGGACAGTTGCTGCTCAGTTTGATTTTTTTTTTTCTGCCGTTCCTGGAAAAAACTAAATGTGGGACACACGAGGGCCCGAGTTAAATATCCAAACCAGAAAACATGCAGTGGAAACACACACACACACACACACACACACACACGCGCACACACACGCACACACACACACACACGCGCACACACACGCGCACACACACGCACACACACACAGTGAGTGATTAACTGACAGGTAACACAGGTAACAAGTGCCAGTAATGACAAAGTAAAACATCAGCTTCAGCTAAGAAACACTCCAAAGCTCTGACAGTGTTGCTGTAATGCCCCTTTCAAAAATCATCACCTGGTGGCTTAAAATAAATAAAATTAAATCCACGCACACCTTTCTGTTTCCTTTTCTTTGTGCCAGCCCCGTCATCTTGCAGTAGTGTCCTCCTAGAAGAGGCTCCTGTTTGTGACAGTGTTACAGGATGTAAACATAAATGTCATCTCCCTCTGCTGAGCTGTAATATTAGACACACACTTCTTCTGATCTGGCACATGTAGACAGGAGGTAAAACAATAGCTCTCTTACATGGAGCGAACACCATTTAGTTCCATTATACTCAAAAGCAGTCAGACAGCTCTGCAGCTGCTAGCTCAAAGACTCTTTAGGGCGAACTCTCTGTAACATGTCACTTTAACTTAAAGAGGCAGTTCACAGCAAAGTTTGGGGCTTTGATCTACTCACCAAGTATTGTGCTCTCAAAATAACGACGTTCTTGCAACACTTCGTCAAAAGTTTGCCTAATTTTCCTGCAGCAGCAAGCTTGTATGCTGCTTTACAGTGTCTGTACATCACTGAGCTGCTGCTGTGTTGCTTTTGTTGTTGTCTTTCGAGTGTGTAGTTGTCACACGTTGACGATGAGCCGATTTTCATAAAGCTAACAACCTCACAGCTAATGCACGAAGCTGAGCTTTGTGTCTCTGGAGGAATTCCCGAGCCGGTGGAAGAACAGCACATTACCTGAAAGTAACTGTCCTGGAACAAGAACACACTGCTCTGTTCAGTCCCAGGAAAAAAAACACACTCCACTTCAGTCCTGCAGCGCTGCCACTGCTGATTCTCTTTAAACTCTGTTTGGTGAAGGTCGAGCAGCATGCTGGGATTGCAGAGATGAGTTATTAGTTATCAAATGCTGTCTCCCATTAATCCTCTCTTAATCCAGCTGATATATAACCACGCTTTGCCCTCTGCCTCTACACAACAGTTCAGTCTCAAGCACAGAGTCTGAGCATGAGGAAGAAATGTTGACTACAAACCTCTGCAGTATAATGTTGAGAGAAAACAGACTCTATGTCTCACATTGCCTTTTGTCACAAGTTTGAAGTAAGGAGAGTGAGGCGGGGGGCTGCACTGAGGTGGCTGCATGTTTCACAGGTTTGCTGGTGCAGACCTGTATATGGTTACAGCAGTAATTATGCCCCCCATGCTATCTGACAGGCTAAATAAACAGCACACTGACTACCGGACTGCATGCACAGGTGTAACAAAGTAACAGAGCAGCACAAACAGTGATATGATGTAACCAAGCACGGAGTTCTCTCCTCGGGGGAGAACTTCAGAGCCTTCAGTGAAAGCAGTGTGCTTGTGGGAAACACAATCAACAAAAAAAATCTGGAGCGCTGTTGTTCACTTATCCCTTTAAGCCCTGGTGTAAGTTTGGTACTCCCTTAATAGTTTTATAATATTCCAGCAGTGGCTCACAACACATCAGGTGTGATTTAGTGACTTTCCAGTGACTATAATGAGGAGGAGAAGACCAGTTGCACTCTGGTGAGTAACAGTTGTCCCTTCAGGCTCATTGTTTTATATTTGGTTCATTTCTCCTCCTGTTCTTTTTCTGAATAGGGTTGAAAGTGCTCACAGAGGACCAGAAGGCAGTGCTGTTATGTGAATTACTTGCTGAGGTATCTTCAGCATGTACTCGCCCCACAGCCTGTTCCTGTTCCTCTCCTCTGGGTCATCGTTGTCTGGCTAAAGCCCCTTTTCAGGGCTCGTTCCTGCAGCTGCTGCGTTGTGGACGCGGGCTGAGATGAGCTGGATTTTCTGCACCAGCCATGTAGTTAAAATTCTTCTTTGGAGACCCAACAATAGAAGGCCTTTGCCAGTCAAAGAAAAAATATCCAATTAAACAGCAGGTTTCAGTGCCAGTAATTAATGAAGCTACGCTACGGCTGCTAAATAAGACACAATAAACCCACACTTATTACTACCACCCCCCCACCTCCACTGTAATGTGACTTCTGTTTCACCTCATTAAGAAACTTTTTGGCAAACATTACACAAATGAGTAAAATTTGGGTCTGGACTCGTTTCAGGTGCATCACCTGTACATAAAAAATGGACACAGCCAATGTGACATCACCTATTGGTTTGTAGTCATGTTGGTTTTATAAAATAGACCTCACGCCTGAGGGGTGCACCTGACTGACTTTTAGATGATTGTTTTATGGTATTTTATGGTACTTGTTTTAAACGTTTTAATTTTTAATTTTCTTATGTTATTTATTGTTCTTAATGTTTTTATTTATTTATTTTTATTTTATTATTTTATTTATTTATTTATATATTTTTATTTTTATTTAGTATAGTCCTTGGGGTTACAGATCTTGTACAGCACTTTGGTCAACGTCGTTGTTTTAAATGTGCTTTATAAATAAACTTGACTTGACTTGACTGACTGGACTCCAGCCGTGTCCAAAAATATCACCTATTTTTCTCTATGTGGCATAAACATAAGGAAAATGTTTATCAAAGTATTAAAACAGGTAAGAAGTACAGCCCGTCCCATCAGATTTTCCTTTTTTTTAAGTGGAGTGCAGCGCTCTTGACTTTGGGAACCACTGTCCTAGAGAAACTCTGAGCAGAGCAGTCTCCCCCTGCTGGCCATTAGGAAAAATACATGTTAGGCTTCACTTACCAGAATCAGAAGCTACAACCATCTTTCTGTGCTGTTTTTAGGCTTTTTATGACCGAGATAGTATTCTAAACCATCAAAGAGTAGATTAAAATGAAATAGTAAAAATCATTGCCAAAATTACAATTATTTTATGAATCTGATGGAAACATAGACCAATAGAAAAATCTGTTTGATTAAAAGAAACTCAGGCAGCCTGAAGAGCTACACTCACCGCTGTGCTGTCATACAGTGAGCTAAAAGTAAAAACTCATTTTTAGTCTAAAAGCCAGTTTACATTAAACTGGTCTGAATAAAGAAATGCTGAATTTGCTGTTGGCAGGTTTTTATTGTAGCAGTGAGTGTGCAGAGAACTCTCACTGCATACAGAAGAAAACTTACAAAACAAGATCTCAGTTTTTTCTGTGATTCTACAGAAGGATTATGCATGTTATTGGCTTAATGTAATTTTGTGAGGTTTAAATGTAATTTATGTGATGCATTACTTGGAATTCTATCCCATTCCTACCCCTGACATTTCAGACTATATCCTCAGTTTAAATGAATCACTTTCAGTTAGAGTTTAAAAATAACTCACGTGGTTATTTCTGAATATTTTGGTCTTTATAGCCACAGAATGCCGACTACTAGACTGTCTAATGCAGTGTGCTGCAAAGCCCTCTAAGAGACAGCTTTTCTCTGACTGATCAACACAGTGCTGAAGTCGATAGGTGTTTGTTGCACATCCAGCTCCTGCAAATAAGCATCAGCAGCTAAGTTCTGTGTAAACACTGAGGCACAGACAGCAGAGGTCAGAAAGCACATTACACACTCTGTGTCGCTTTGTCTTTATATGCAGCTAAAATACTGACCTGTTATTTTCTCCACAGTATTGGCAGTAATACGATCTTGATCGGTGGTATTCTAATTCATTATTATCAGGCTGTCCTAAACGCTCCCTGAAAAGCCTTCAGCTGATCCAAAATGCTGCAGCTAGAGTACTGACAGGGACTAGAAAGAGAGAGCAGATTTCTCCCATATTGGCTTCTCTTCATTGGCTCCCTGTTAAATCTAGAATAGAATTTAAAATCCTTCTCCTCACATACAAGGTCTTGAATAATCAGACCCCATCTTATCTCAAAGACCTCATAGTACCATATCACCCCAACAGAGCACTTCTCTCTCAGACTGCTGGCTTACTTGTGGTTCCTAGGATACTTAAGAGTAGAATGGGAGGCAGAGCCTTCAGCTTTCAGGCCCCTCTTCTGTGGAACCAGCTCCCAGCTTGGATTCAGGAGACAGACACCCTCTCTATTTTTAAGATTAGGCTTAAAACTTTCCTTTATGATCAAGCTTATAGTTAGGGCTGGATCAGGTGACCCTGAGCCCTCCCTTAGTTATGCTGCTATAGGCCTAGTCTGCTGGGGGGGTTCACATGATGAGTGTTTCTTTTCATTCTCCTCTTTTTACTCTGTTTATACTCCACTCTGTATTTAATCATTAGTTATTATTAATCTCTGTCTCTCTCCCCTCACAGCGGATGACTGCCCCTCCCTTCCCACTGTCACCAAGTGCTGCTCATGGGGGGGGGTCGTATTGACTGATGGCTTTTCTCTGTGTTGTTGTAGGGTCTTTATCTACAATTCTAAAGCACCTACAGGTGACGATTGTGATATATACAGATATATAAATAAACTTATCATGAATGAGTGATGTGGCTGTAGCCCTCACCTCTAAATCTTTCTCTTCACTGCTCTTTTTGCTGTTGTACAGAATTTTCCTGGGATGTTAGGGTTGCAGTTGTGAGGCAGGCAGCACTAACCTGGATGGATGAGCACCCAGGACACAGTCTGTAATTTAGATTTCATTATGATAGCAGTGCAGGTACAGTAAAAGACGAGATGCGGTTTGGCGAGAAAGACGATGGTGGGGAGCTGTGATGGATCACCAAAGTGTTGCGTGGTGGAGGGAAGGGGGTGCTAAAGAAGAGGATAGTTGTAGCAGACAGTAATTAACAGGATGGGAATTTTTAAAAAGGCTCAGAAATGGTGACTTTCTTTGTTCTAAGGCGTGAGGCCTGCTGAGTTGCAGAATGAGCACTTGGAGTGGATCAGAAGTTGGACTCTGATGAAAATTGGTGGGGAGGTGAAGACTGGAGTGGCTTCTAAATTAAGGCAGTGGTGAGGATGACCATTAGGGAGGACACTCTTTGTGAAGCTGCTGCAACAAGACTTACATCAACTGTTCTGTGTCCCTTTGGCTCGTGACACAGCTTAAGAATCAGAGCAGTGGGATAAGCTTAATAACATAATTTCCCAGGGACAAAGCTGGAAACTGGTCAAAGCATGCTAATGTTCCAAATGGGTATTTAATAAGCTATGCAAAGCAAGTCAAGCGAACAGTGAGTGGCATACATTGCAATCCTATTAAAACTTTACCACATCTCAGCTCTTTCCTCTGATGTGTCGAGCTGCAAACCCTAATCCCACCCCAGATGTACCATTTTTTTTTCTGACGCCAAAGGTCTGAATGTCACCTCTTGCAGCCGCTTGTTAATTAGATGTTGTTAAGATGTCCACTCTGCCACAGCCTTATCAGCTTAATTGTCTTATTAATGAGCTTCAGCGCTCTAAATGATTTAGTCTCGACATTTCAAAGCCTCTTTTTGATGAATCTGTACAGCAGCTGTGGACGGTGTCCTGAATCATGAGCTGATCATAAATCTTGTTACAATGTTAAAAGCACAGCGTGGCGAAATAAAAACATCCAGAACATTTTCTGTCTTAACTTCGTGTTTAATTCTGGTTATATTTTCAGGCAATTACTGGTGATTCAGGAAAACTTTTTAAGAGGTGCTATTTGGCTCTTAGAAATACCTGATGAAGGTATTGTGCTGTGCACCCCAATTAACTTCAATCAAATGCCAAATAGTTGACTGCTGCCTGTTCAGCACGACTTTTAAGTTTTCTACACTTCTGAAAAAGCTTTTAGGATTACACAGAGAACACAGCTGGAGCAGAAAGCAGGAAAGTTAAGTAAAGCCACATGAAATCCATGAAAGCGGTTTCTTTTTTTTATATTTTCAGATTTTCTTCACCAAAAAAGCACTTTGACAAAATGCACCATTTGCCTTCAGAACTGCTTTAATTCTTCATGGTGCAGATTCAACAAAGTGCTCAGATTTTGGTCCATGTTGACATGATTGCATCACACAGTTTTACCAAGAAAATATCCCCCCACCCCATCACCCTCCCACCAGCAGCCTGAACCGCTCACACAAAGCAGGATGGAAACATACTTTCATGCTGTTTATGCCAAATTGGACCCTACCATCCAAATGTGGCAGCAGAAAGTGAGTCATCAGAGCAGGCAACATTTTTTCAAACTTCTGGTGTCTCAGTTTCCTCTTCTTAGCTGACAGGATGACACCTGGTGTGGTCTTCTGCTGCTGCAGCCCATCTGCTTCAAAGTTCAACATGTTGTGCATTCAGAGATGCTCTTCTGCATAACTTGGTTGGAGTTGCTGTTGATTTCCTATCAGCTCAAAGCGGCCTGGACATTTTCCTCTGACCTCTGACATCAACCAGGCACTTTCACGCACTGAACTGCTGCTCACTGTATAGTTTCTCTTTTTTGGACCTTCTCTGTAAACCCTAGAGGTGGTTGCGTGGGAAAATCCCAGTAGATCAGCAGTTACTCGGACCAACAACCACACTGTGTTCAAATGGACTGAAATCCTTCTTCCCCATTCTGGTGCTCAGTTTGAACTTCAGCAGGTCATCTTGACCATGTCTACATGCCTCAGTGCACTGAGTTGCTGCCATCTGATCGACAGTATTTGTGTTTATGAGCAGTTCAACAGGTGTACCTAATAAACTGGCTGGTGAGTGTGTCTCACACATATGCTTGCCACAAATTTCCAAATAAATCTCATTAATGTTGGATATGAATACAAAAAAGAGCTGGAGAACAAACTGACATTTCAGTGCAAAAGTAAAAACTTTATTCACAGTTCAAAGGTCACACACAGACACACAAAGGGCAGGCTGAGACTGAATGGAGAGGAAACAGCTGGATAGAAAGAGAAACTGCAGATATGGGGTGACCATCATCTTTAGTATTTCTTCATGATTTAATGTTTGGTATTGTCGTTTAAGACGTCCAGAGCAGTGAAATGTTACAGTGCAACAATACAGAAACCTGACACACACATATGTGGAGATCCTGGTCACAGCAACCATCTGCATCAAAGTCTCCTCAGTCAGTTTGGTCACATTTGTCAATGAAACGAGTCTGAGAGTAAAGCTGTTGCTGCACCCGCGATGACAGGCTGGAACATTTTAACATGCATTTAACTTTGGTTCAGTTTGGTGGCCTGATTTTGGTCAATAAAGGCCAGAAGGCTGGGGAGTGAAACCCAAACGGGCTCAGGTGTGTTTACCTCTTAATGCAGACTTTCTGAGTGACTCAAACTGGAAACACTCCCATGTGTTCTTTCAGGAACACTCAGCCTTGTACTGGACCTGCAAAAATATAATATGCATAAATATAATATACATAAATTCCCATGCACTGAACCGACACGCTGTTTCCTGCACCGTCCTTACCTGCTGCTTCGACTCGCCGCTCTTACTGCTCTGCTTACCTCGCCTCCACTGAAGAACATCAGCCGCACAACTCCCAAACAACCCCCCCCCACAATCTGCATTACTCAGCATCATTGGCAGCTCAATTACAACTACAGTGCACACTTTATATTTTCCTTGATAGCCTGACAATCAGTGAGTCGCTTCCTTGATGGTGATGTGATGGCACTAAATGCACTTGAAACGCTGAATCTCACAGGTAAAAACACACACAACCTGAGAGCTGCAGTCACTCTTCACTTTGTGTTATTTTTAAGGTTTTTTTTTTTTTTTCCTCTCAAGAGGCAGTCTGGGAGTTGATGGCATCAGGCAATCTGATTGTACGAACCTGCCAGTGATGTGGGCTGCATGCCATCAGGCTCCACCAGTGTAAAAAGCCACTATTTGCTTCTGTAATTTGGAGCCATACAGAGTATAGTGGGGGGATTTAAAAATCATTTGACGAGGCTGCCATCCATTCAGGGAAGCAACCTACGGTATGCCAACCGGTGATTTAATTCAAACTGTCAGGTATTCTACAAGCAAATATCAAAACTCTTTAATCAGGAGTGAATGAGTGATCCAAGGCCTCGATCCAAGCTCACGCTGTAACGTTTCACTCTCGTTTTCACAGTGATGCTTAAAACTAGACAGCTGTTGGGATTTCAAATAGATGCGAGCATCTTTTATTTTCACGCTCTTGACAACCTGATTGAAGGCAAATGGCTCAGCACCACTTTCCCACATTTGTTATGAGGGATAGGTGATGGCATCCAACGTATGGCTAACAGCCTGGGCTCTTGGAGAGGCTGCAGCCCTGGCCTGCAGTTAGCCGAATGGCTATCCATCAGAGCGGCTTATTTTCTCCACATGTTGTTCCCCTCCCACAGGGTGCACCATGCAGTCACGTCTTTCCCTCCTACTCTTCATCGTTGTTTTGCTGTCTCGTCTCTTTTTTCCTCCTGTCCCCTTTCCTCCTTCCTCTTTTTTCTGTCAGATCACTGAAAAGCGAGAGATTCCCCTCAGCTTCTCCTTAATCCCGTCAGCTGCTCCATTTAAGGTTTTGTTTCTTTTTGTTTTGACAGAAATGCCTCAAGGCAGCAGTGTAGACTGCTGAGTCAATACAGCAAGTGTCTTTCTGTGTGCCATAAGCAATTTCAAATTTGAATTTTATTCCTTTATGGGAATAAACAAATGCAGTTTGGAGTGGTGGAAAATACATTTCCTGACGATGTCTCAGGTCTGTTTTTCTGTTGTACTTATTTCATGCAGAATTAATAATCGTTACGAAATAAAATTTTACAAATAATACGAAAAACATAAGTCAGTACATTTCAGCTTCATGTTGCACAAATTATAACATGCCTGCTGCACACTGGGATAGATCACTGAGAGGAATTCCACTTCTGGGTTCATTTCAGTCACTTAATCTTGCATCTGCTGCAAAAGTCCACCATTGGTCCCTGTCAGATTTGGACACCTGCCGGTTTGTCCTGAGCATGGAGTTATGTCCATGAAGAAAGCCCTCCCTCTGCTGCTCCCTTTCACTGTGTGCATTGCTGCCGGGCACATTCTCAAATGCTGCTTTTTTCTCAGGGCATATCGGCACAGCAGAGTCCACCGAACACTCTTTGATGAACTGCCCACCAGAGAACGGCTCGCTGTGTTTTGTGATTTGGTGGAAAAATCACTCAGCTGATCTTGACTGCCCTGTACTTGGATAAAGCTCGGTTAAAAGGTCTTTGTTGCTTTTGCAGCTTTGCTAGCAAAGGTTCAGATGTCCGTTCCCGCTCTGCATCAGTCAGTATTTCTCTGCGTGCTTTATCTTGTGATGTGATTCAAATTAAATACAACAACCTGCTCTCCACAATCTAAGCCCGTTTTGTTGAAAACTCTTCACTCTGCATCGATTTTTGTGTGAGCTCACATTTTTAGTTAGCGAACTCAAATCTCTAATCAGTATCTGTTCCAACACGTTTACAGTGAAGTTGCATTTGCTTGCACACATGTACACATGTGTTTTGTGGCTGAAATGGGACACTGCATAATGTATGCTTATTTGAATCCTAATTTTCCACTGACCTCACAGTTGCCGGTCAGGGACAGCCACAGGGCTGGATGTGGCCTGGAGACTGTACAACGCCCAGGCTTGATTTAAAGCATTACTGAGAGGAACCCAAGAATTTCCTCTCTGAGCTAGCTAACAGATTCAGGATGGGTGGTCATGAGACCCCAGTGGTTGGGATGAAAGAAAAGATGAGCAGTAAAAATAATCAAACACTGAGCACCGAGCAGGTTGAGGTCAGATCAGGAAAGAGATATGCACAGAAAGGTATGCTGAGAGAGAGAAAAGAGGACATAGCACAAACTAAGGGAGAGAGGAGACAGAGCTTATGACATCTCTATCTATCTATCTATCTATCTCTCTCTCTCTCTCTCTCTCCTCTCTCTCTCTCTCTCTCTCTCTATCTCTCTCTCTCTCTCTTCTATCTATCTATCTATCTATCTAGCTATATATGCGTATATATATATATATATATATCATATAAAAATATATATCATATTATATATATATATAATATATATATAGATATATATATATATATATATATATATTATATATATATATATAGTATATATATATATATATATATATATATATATATATATATATTATATATATATATAGATATATCATATTATATTCTAATCTATATATATATCTATAATATATATCTATATCTCTATCTATCTATAGATATATATATATATCTATATATCTATATATATATATATATATAATATATAGATATATATATATATAATATAGATATATTATATATTATCTTTTATATATATATATATATATATCATATATCTATCTATCATATAAATATATCTATCATATAAATATATATATAATATATATATATATAGATATATATATATATTATCATATAAATATAATAAATATATATCATATAAATATAGCATAGCCCAACTAAGGGCTGGTTCAGGGCTATCTGATCCTAACTATAAGCTTTATTAAAAGGGAAAGTTTAAAGCCTGACCTTTAAGGCACAGAGGGCGTCTGTCTCCTGAACCCAAACTGGGAGCTGGTTCCACAGAAGACAGCCGTGATAGTTGAACGCTCTGCCTCCCATTGTGCTTTTCAAAACTCTTGGAACCACGAGTAAGCCTGCAATCTGAGAGCAAAGTGCTCTGTTGGGATATTATGGTACTACGAGGCCTTTAAGATATCATTCAGGCTTTGTAGGAGGAGAAGGATTTAAAGCTAAAGAGGAGTCAGTAAGGGAGAAATATGATCCCCTTTCCCTGTCTGCACTCACGCTGCTAAGAACTTTGATGCTGGATTTTTACTTGTAATGGAGTATTTTCTAAAATAGTGTTTCATTTGTACTTTTACTTATATAACATATGAACTCACAATATGGGGAGAAATGATAACGCGTAATAAAACAGTAAACAGTGCTGTAGAAATTAATGCAACATAGCATAGTGACCCCTAACACTTTTGTTTGTTGTAGTGTGCGTACAATAAATGTGTATTTTTTTTATTATCCTTACTCTCACCACCCTCATAGTTTTTTAAAACTGCAGCAGGTAGCTGTTTAAGAAAGAAGAATCTCTAAAACTGACTGTACACAACGCGTCCAAACCAAACAGCAACCAGACCAGCTCAAACTTTAGCAGCCAAAGCAGCAGATATTCCCACAGGGCTCTGGTGGGGAAAACTGGATAAAAGAATAATGGATATTGTTAGCTGGGCAGAAAGCTACTGTCTCATATATACCCCTAAAACTGCATTTGACTATTGCAGTTAACATTTAGTGTTACATTCTTCTCAGTACATACACTCACATCACCCCCCCAACACGCTGAGTGGGAGGAGGGGGCGGACGGGCCTTCTCACACCCCAGTTCCATGCACCCCGCCTGGGATGGGGACTGGCTCATTGTTCGGGGCTGGGTTGGCTGCTTCCCTGGGTTGCCGCTTGCTTGGTGCTGGTACCCGCTCTCCCACATTAGGTGTCCATGTATGTTACATGTGCGTATGCATGAGTGTGTGACTGGTGCATGCGAATGTGCGTGCGTGTGTATGTGCGTGTGTGTACGAGGGAACGACTGGTACGTGTGTGTGTGTGTGTATGTGCGTGTGAGTGTGTATGCATGAGTGTGTGACTGGTGCATGCGAATGTGCGTGCGTTTGTATGTGCGTGTGTAAATGAGGGAATGACTGGTACGTGTGTGTGTGTGTGTGTGTACGTGCGTGCTTGTGAGAGTGTGTGTGTGTGGACAGCTGGGCCTGGGTTGGTGGCTTGCCAAGCCTTGGCACCTGTGGGACACGGAGGGTGGGAGTTACCCCTCCCTACCGCTCCACGCTGCTCCCCACTGGTCGTCACTGCCGCCCCTGGGGTGTGGGTGCCCGTGGGTCCCGGGGTGTGTGGCCGGATGTCTCGGCATGGTTTTTGGCCTGCTCCCTTGGCGGCCGTGGCCTGGGGGTGGCTTGGGCCTCTTTGGCGCGTGGGGGGGCTCTGCCGGGTGTCGGGCTGCTCTCGGGTGCTTGGGGCCTCGGGGGCCGCATGCCTGGCTCGTGCTGGGGGTGCCGGCCTGCCGGGGGGGGTGGGCTGCCCGTCGCCTCTGGCTCTCTGGACTCTAGCCCCTGGATTGTGGGGGTTCCGTCTGTAGCCTCCCCCCTTCCTCTTCTGGGGAGTGTACGCGGTTGCCATCGGGATGTGTGGCCCCAAGTCTTCTGAGCTCCTGTGCTGTGGGGGGCCTGGGTCCCCTGGGTCCTTCCCTATCTGCCTCTGGATCGCGGGGGGCATGGTTGCAGTTTCTCGCCCTCATTATCGAATACATTGCATGATAAAGGCGCATACACACACATTACTACAAACAATAAACTTGTGTGTGTGTGTGTGTGTGTGTGTGTGTATATGTAGGTGCATATGGGTGTGTGTATGGATGTGTGTGTGTGTGTGTGAGTATATCAACCCCTTTTATTTATTTATTTATTTATTTATTTCTCTCTATCTCCTTTCTTCCCCCCCCCCCCCCCCCCCCCCCCCCCCCCCCTTTTCTCCCCCCCACCTCTTGTTCTTGCCCCTTCCTTGTTGCCTGTCAGACTTGGCATGAATAACTAAATAAAAAGATAAATAAATAAAAATAAAATTGCAAACATTAACAAGAAGAGCCTATAGGAAACATATAGAGCTGTTCTTGTCAAAGCAAATATGTTTGGTACATCAGTGCATTCGGATCATCATTCCGATTGTGAAAGATGCCAGACATGACAGGCTAAAAAAAAAAAAAACATTTAGTGTTACACATAATGTTTATGTGCATTGTGATCAATAATGGCCCTAATGTTGAGCCTTGAGGAACCTCCACAACTAACCTCTAAAAATGTTTTAACGTTTTTCATCATAACATTGGCTATACACCATTAATTCCATCCATCCATCCATCCATCCATCTCCAATTTCCCAGTTCTTGCTGGTAGATCAAGAGGTTGGATGAGATCTAAAATATTTCCAGTTCTGGGTCTTCCTCCAGGGGTGTCCTCCAGGATGGGTACTCCAGGTGGAGTTGCCCAGGAAACATCCTGATTAGGTGCCCAAACCACCCGAGGCTGTTATACACTGATAAACATAACATAGAATTAAAAATGTTGGTTTTCACTTAAATAATAGTAACCTTTGGTAATAAAGGGATATCAATTTCTGTAAAGTTGATGTTATTTTTCATTGCTGCAAATGTTTACTTCACAGGCTTCATCAAGTTTGTACCTGTAAGCTTCCTGAATGTGAGGTTTAATGGAGTTCAAAGAAATGAGGCATAAATTAATCAAAATGAAACCTGTGACTAAACAAACCTCAATTCCACATCCACTCCAGAGTGGACTGATATTCCCACTGAAGGATGTGGTGGAGGGCTATTGCTGCTGTTGCAGACACTGGCCCACTTAAGGGCCACTGGTGAGTTTCTATCTGGGCTATCATTGATCCCAAGGCAGTTCCAAGTTAATGTCTGAGCTAGCTAGGGCTAGCTGTGTCTAGCAAC
This sequence comes from Archocentrus centrarchus, assembly GCF_007364275.1. Lineage (NCBI taxonomy): Eukaryota > Metazoa > Chordata > Actinopteri > Cichliformes > Cichlidae > Archocentrus > Archocentrus centrarchus. The sequence continues at coordinate 3,475,838 of NC_044366.1, forward strand.
ACTGATCCTCACCGATCTCATCTGCAGTCTGCCTCTCCCTCTACTTTGTACCCAAGGGGGAAACGTTTGCTACTCTAATTCCTTCCATGTCTGAGAAGAACATGCACACTTCTGCTAGCTCAAGCGCTTTACTCCTTTGGGGATTGTGCATGGAGGACTGTGGATATGACTCTAGTTGTAAGAGACCAGAATATTTCTTGCAGGAAAGGAGGCAGGGATGCTGTTTTGAATTTTATGTAAGATGTGGGTATTTCGCTGTGCTGTATCTCCCGTTAGACATGTTCATAGGGAACTGGAATCAGTGTGATTGATTTCAGCCAATCACATTGAGTCTTTACTCATGATTTCAAAGGATGTGTTTCCACAAATGCTATGATGGTCCCCTCCCCCTTCATTTCTGCTTATGGCATACTTAAATTAGCTCACTTTCAGCAGAACCACCTCACACATAAATATGTCTGCCTTATACATAAATATTGAGGAAAGAAACTGCATATTTTGAGCAGAGATGTGGTGATTGCACAGCACTGAATCATTTCAGTTTCATGTAAGGTGTGACTGCATCCAGAATGCATTACGATGTGCTGCCCGACCTGCAGGTGATCCGTCTGATCCTACAGATGGATCACAGCCAGGTAAAAATACAGAACAGAAAGTATTCCCATATTTGGGAATTAAATATCCCAACTTTCCCACACAGAGACTTTACTTTGGTGGACAGTCTGGAAATATTAACGGCCATTCAATTATACTCTGTGTCTCATTTTCCTTTTTTTTTGTGTGTTCCTGTAAAAGAAAATCACAGCTTACTAGCTGACAATCAGTCTTATTCAGAAAGTTTAGTCACTGGCTCTCCTCGTGTTTCCCTGCTGGCAGGGTGGCCAGATTCATATCGTGATGATGTTGTTATGATCCAGGATCGTGTATCATGATGTTTATCTGTTTGGCCCCTCCCACTAGAGTGTGTGTGGGTGTGTATGTGTGTTGGCTGAGACAGGTGGAGGCTGGCTGATCAGCCTTAGGTCGGAGTGGCTGATTGGACGGACAGCAGCCACCTCGGCCCTCTGCTCGTCTCCTCCAAACCCAACAAACAGCCGTTTGTGTGAGAACTCTGAGTGAATGGAGTCAGCTAATTTGCATCCCTGGTCTCACAAGTTTTGGAAATTATTTTGTAAATAGAAACTTGTAAATATTAAGATAAGAAGATAAGAAATTCCTTTATTAGTCCCACAATGGGGAAATTTCAGTGTAGCAGTGGCAAGGTGCTGTAAGTGACTGAATATACTGAGCACTGCAGCAGTAGCAGGAGGGAGAAGTCGTTTTTGTGGAAATCACTTTATGGGTCAGGAGTGCAGGTCAGAGAACTGTCTTTTATTGGCCTTCGGTTTTTGGTTAACGAATCACAGAGAACATTAAACCTTTGGTTTGTTGTTCTGGCACTGCTCACTGCTGCTGTTTAGCATTACCCTGCGTTGCTGGCCTTTTCTTGGGAGTGATTGGAGTCACACCGCATGTTACGTCTAGGTTACTCCTGGGGATGTAACAATGCCATTGAGCTGCTTTACTGGTGTTTTAAGACTCCAACTCCACCTGTAATGTTAGTCCTTTTTCTGCTGTGAGCTGGACGGTCATCCTAACCAGGACCTTCAGAGGGTGGAGACCTGCTCATGTGTCACTGCACTGGGATCTCTGAAGCTGCAGAACAAGGAATACCTTTACCAGTTGCAGATGTCCATTAATGTTATTTCTTGCCACAAAGCAAAAGTGTTGAAGGAGAGGAGCATCTCATCAATGGCAGTATTTGATTAGTGATTTAAGAAAGCATGCATTTGCTACATTTCATACACACATGATCATATTTGAAACAAATTAATATTTACTGTCAGGGCTGCGCAGTTAATCAGATATTAATCTCAAGTTCTTAATCAAACTGGATCAAGTGATGCTGAAAATGCCAATAAAACAATCAAACGCTCCTTAAGTCGTTGCCTGACGTCATGCCTGTGTGTGCCAATCACAGCTGTTCCCTGGGTTAGTTTGCATGAGTAACACTACAATTAAAGATCGTTACACAATAAAATTCAAATGTGTGGCACAGCAGAAGGGGAAGAGTTTGTCTCTTGAAGCGGATCATTAGTCGTTATTTGGAAGCACTCAGATTTATGGCAAGTGATGTTAATCAAGAAGAAATCATATGCAGCATTGCTGTGGAGTTATGTTAAAAGGAAACTACTTAGCTATTTAATTTTACATAAATAATTAAAATGTGTAAGCATCTACCACCCAATCATCTGCCAACTGCCATTCACACATTCCTCATGCTCCATGACACCTACATCACCTGGTTGCACACCGTCCACTGCCTTCCCAGCACCGCTCCCTGTACTCCTTCCCTTCTACTAGAGGTGTAGTTTTAAAAGGAAAAAAACCTGGAATATACAAATCGAGAGGACTATAAACTCAGCATTTCTTTGCATGATTAAATTTTAGTTATGAAAGATGAAAAAACATGTGATCTGTCACGATCCCGGGTCTGCAGCCCTTTGTTTCTTAGTTTAATGGACTTTTGTAGTTCATTTGCCTTCATGATCACTCTTTCATTTTGTTATAGTGTTTCTTGTGTTCCTCTTATGTTGCTTTAGACGCTGTTCTCCCCGTGTTTTTGACTCACTTTTGTGTGAAGTTTCTTGTCTTCTCCTCAGTGTGTCTCGCTCCTCGTGTGGTGTCAAGTTTGTGTTTGCTTCCTTCTCACTTCCTCTTTTATTTTGACAGTCTCACGTCCTGTGTGCCCCGTGTCCTGCTTTGTCAGATTTGTGTCTTTCTGTTCACCTGTTCAGGTTCCCTCGTGAGCTCAGCTCCCAGTGTGTAATGTTTCCCAGTGTAGTTCATTATAGTTCTAACTTTCTGTTTCACTACTATTCTGGTTTTCAGCCTAATAACGGCTTACGTTCATCCCTGTTTGCCTCTCATCTTGCACATTTTTGGTTTGTAACTGTAAAAATTTTTACAAGTAAAAATTTCAGAATTCAAGTTCAAATATTTTCTAAACATTCTCACATTTTATTTTACAAGGTCTCACATTTTGCAACATATTTACCACCTGATCCACCGACCTGCACAATGAATGTGACTGAAACTCACAGCAAAGAGGTTTGAATTCACAAGAATGTAGCACAATGCAGAGGTGGAAGCAGTGCAGTGCTGATTTATCTTTGTGTTTATTTTAATTTTTCTTTAAAGAGATGCACTGAATTTACAGATACAAAACGCTAAGATCATTGAAACATGATGACAAATAATTGTGATGTCAGTATTGTTCAGAATCATCATGATCATCGTCCTGTTTGCTGTTAAGCTGATGTTTCACTTACGCTGCATGAAACCAAAGCTTCTACCTGCTTCTCAGTGATTCGTCAGTCTGCACCACCGTCCAGTCTGAGCGGGTGCTGCAAATTTACTGCATGTGCCTGAGTTTCAAATATTGCAGAAACTTTAAAACACCTCAAAAGCATTTCTGCAGCCAGCAAAGTGCAGATTTTTATTTTGTATGAAGTTCAATCAAAAAGTTATTTCTTCTTCAGGATTTGAATCAAAGCCTGTATATTAGCAGTAACATTTGGGGGAAAAAAATGCAAATAAATGCAAATTTGCACCTGCTTGCACATGCAAATGCCTCCACAACAGCTTTTTAATTGATTCTGCCCTCTTCTAGAATAACTGCTTCCCTTATTTTTAAAGATTATAATGCTCTGAATTGAGGCTTAATCCCTCAGTCAAGTCAGCAGCATTGCAGCCTTGAGGAAAGGAAGAATTATGGGCTTTCAGAGTCCCAAAGGGAGGCCTCAGATACTTCCCAGTTTCACAGCGACAGTCTGGAGCCCTCGTGGAACTTCAGTCGGAAGAAGTATTTATGTTGTGTATGCATGATTACAGTAAAAGTGAAGTATATGCTATCTATCCTCTGCCTGCAGGAGTTCCTGTCTGGCTGGAAAAAACATTTTAATGAAACAGTCATATGACTATAGTGAAGGTCTTATTTAGATAGCATATGCAAAGTCACAAAGAGAGGACAGATGAATCAATAAGGATCATATCATGCTGTTACACTAGAATGAATCAGGTTCAGTCCAATAACCTCAGAGCCTGTAGGCGTGAATATAATGAAGTATCCTTATGTGCAAAACTCATGTCAGCAATTAGGATGACTTTACACAGTGCAAGCTGCCTCGGCTTCTGAAACACTGCACCCAATGTCGAGGAATGCCTCGGGGCCTCAGAAGCCTTTGCACTGAAGCCAAACTCTCGCCTGCTTCTGTTGATCCGTGACGCACTGAATTCAGAAACAAGCTTCTGAGAAGTGAGAATGCCGAGTGCTTCGGCTCCTCCGTGAGAGCAAATGAGGCAGAGTGTTTGATCATGGAGGAAGGGCCGGAGCTTCCCGTAATGACCCAGAGGCTATATTGATTTAGAATAATGCTTTGTGTCTCTTCTTGCTGCATACATGCATAATTTGTCTTCATTATGTTTAGTGCAGAGGGATCTGTGCTTATATTTCCAAAGCAGGTTTGTTTTTAGGGGAAGAGGATGGAGTTAAGGAGGGTAAGTGGTGAAACAAGCATTTTAAACTCTTTTAAGGTGGAATTTTGTGTACTTTGCTGATCCGTGCATTAAGATATACTATACTGATGTGTCATAGGTGACACATGTTTACTGGGCTAAATAATGAATAGAGCTAAATAATCCCTGTGAGCCAAAACTTCACACTGCTATACAAGCACTGTTGTTGTTTTTCTCCTCCTGGCTCTGTGTGACATCAGAGCAGAAGCTCCACCCACCTATTCAGCCAATCAGAAGAAGTTGCCATTTAGGGAAGAGAAAGAGAGCTGAAACAGCTGCACCGAGGCCCAGTGTAAGATCAACAAGGATTATTTTGATCTGTGAGTCTACTCCATCCAAGAATACAAATATTTCAATTAAGTGAGTCCATTTGTTGATGATCTAAAGGCAACTTACAATACATACTTTCTGTATTCATGCTATGAAAGTAAATGTCACACAGTGGGTCATGTGGTGTGGCTACAGGCACACAGCTTAGAGGATCTGAGAGATAAAAAGCTTTGGATACATGCACCGCAGCTTACACAGGACAATAAGAAACGCAGAGCCCATAGCCTCGTGCTTTACAAGCTAGCAAATAGGGCTTAGTTGTGTACTGAAGATCAGTTGAGACTCATCTAATGGCTTTCACGAATAAATCCTACATCAACCTGCTCAAAGCTCTAACCCGCTGAACGCTGGTTAAAAATGAGTCTGAGCCTGCTGCCCCCCTGAAATGTGGTGAGCAGTATATTGTTATAATGGAGTGTGAAATGCTGGACTTTATTGATCCCTGTGGGAAATTCTAGCTTTTCACTCTCTGCCTTCCACAGTTAGTGGTTAGTTGTTAGAAATTCAGTGTTTCGGCTGAGGACACTCGGGCCGAGTGATTGCCTGTGGGTGCTTTGCTCGAGCCTAGTGCTTGGGCCGCCTTTCTTTTTTAAAAACAGCATATATAATTATAAAAATGCTTAACCATCGCAACTAAAGAATCCACCAAGCAGCAGCTTCAGAGTGATGAGAAATAAAAAAACAGTTCCTCTCACGGCCACTTGAGACGAGCTCCACAAGCAAGTCAGACCCCCACAGACTCCCATGTTAAAATATTCAACTTTACAGCAGAAATAAACACGTTTACAGCCTGATCCATAGCAAAAAAGATGGTTTGAAGTCTAGCTTTCCTCTCTGCAATAACATTTTGTAAAAGTCACCTGTTTTGTTAAGGCTTTATCAGCTGCTTCGACAGGTGTGCCAGCTGAACCTGCTGTCTGCTAGGCTTCACCTACACAAATTTGAGCCACGCTGACGCCTTTTGGAGCATTTCATGACAAATAATACGTTTCACTGTGTGCTACACACCATACAATTAGTTTGAGCTCTTCTGCTTTCTTATTTTCTACTTTTATTAGCAAGTTAGTTAGCATCAGATGGCAGATATTTGTGTCTGAGTAATGCACTGAATCAGTTTATTGCTGCAGTTTGATAACCAAGCTTCACAATATTTGCTGAAAAAACCCACAAACAAACAAACAAATAAACAATAAAAGAAACAAACAGTGTGGCGTGTTGGTAATGGTGAGGCTTCAACACACAGTCAGTGGTTCAGTGAGTGATCAGTCTGTGACGTGTCAGTATTCGATCCACTGGGCTGAATATTAACAAGCAGGGGAAAAAATGAGTAAATCTAGTGTATTAATGTTATCCAGTTATGATCTGTGTATATAATGCATCTTGTTTGCTAAGGTGGAAACACTGAACAGCAGAAGGATGGACCATTATGGTCCTTGGGTTGAACCACTCTAGACCCGTGCTGGACAAACCAAAGCAACTCTCAGAATAATTAAATATCCAAGACCACAGACTCCAAACTCAAAACACTGGGCAACAAGACCATAATAATTAATAATCCTGACAAGATGTTTGACTTCTGTTTAAATGCCAGATTTGAATGTCACTGGTAACAAAGTATTGAGAAGAAGAAGAAGTTCATTATTCAACCTATTTAAAAAAACAATAGTATCATGTAGTATTAAAAAGGCGCCTAACTGAAGCCATGAACAGTGTCTGCACATAACGGAAAACTTAGCAAAGAGTGAATTTTAAGTTGTCGTTTTAGGAACTTTGTTTTTAGCAGCCTGTCGCAAAAACACTTCATTTGTTCCCGTTTTTTTTAGTTGGATCTGTGAATAATAGCACAGATCCAGCGCTGAGTGTCTGCAGCCTTCTGTAAAACATGGTGGAGGCTCCGTCGTGGTTCGGGCCGTGTTGGTGTGGTGTTGGATCATAATAAACAAAATAAATAATAAACAAAATCAAATCAAATCAATAAAAACAGAAATATTGCTCTAAATGCGGAACAAACATTATGAATTTAAAAAATGTTGGGTTCACTTTTTTAAAATCATGTTGCTGAACTATCAAATCTAAACATATGGGTAATATATACTCTGCAGCCACTTCATTAGGTACACCTTGCTAGTACCCGGTTGGACTCTTGTTTTGCCCTCAGAACTGCTTTGGTCCATGCTGACGTGACAGCATCACAGATGATGCAGATTTGTCGGCTGAACATCCGTGATGTGAATCTCTCGTTCCACCACATCCCACTGACTGTGGAGGCCGTCTGAGTGCAGTGAACTGTCATGTTCAAGAAACCAGGTTGAGATGATCTGAGCTTTGCGACGTGGTGAGTTTTCCTGCTGGAAGCAGCCATCAGCAGATGGGAGCACTGTGGTCATAAAGGGATGGACATGGTCAGGAACAATATTCAGGGAGGCAGTGGAGATTTAAATGATGCTCAGTTGGTACTGAGGGGCTAAAAGTGTGCCAAAAAAATATCCCCCCAGGTTGTTCTGACCATGTCTACATACTGAAATGAACTGTATTGCTACCATGTGATTGGCTGATTAGATATTTGTGCAAACGAGCAGTTGAACAAGTGTATCTAATAAAGTGGCTGCTGAGTGTAGTTACAATACATCGCAGTCCCCAAAATACTTTGTGTTGGTTTGCCCCAAAATTTACCCGTAAACTTGGATATGCTTATCAGCTGGTGTCTCTGCTGGTGCTGCCTTCCTCCTACACTGGGTGACCCCCTCATTAGGATTTCATTCAGCTCGTCTGACACACCCCTCGATGGTATCAACAAGCACAGCGGGATAAGACAACAGTAATAAATGGATTACACTAGCTGCAAAATGAATGACATTGCAATGTCAACAGCAGGGTGCCTCAGAGCTGTATAATCTGAGCCCTGTTGCATAAAATTGACTTGATGAATTAATGTTTGCTGGATGGTGCACATCGCGTTGCCTTGTAGAGAGAGGTGCTTGCTGCAGCTCAGTGTGATGGCATTTGGCCCTTAATCAGTCCACCCTCTACATTTATCACATCTAAATATAATTACAGTTATTACTTTGATATACAGGGAAAGATGACAAAGATATGATTTCCCCTACTATTCATTATCCTTTAGTATCTCTGTTGCTACACAATGAACTAAATAACCCAGATGTGAAAGTTAAAGTTATTCAGAATCAGAATCAGAATCAGAAGGTTTTTATTGCCATATGGGTGAACAGGTTCACAGCATTAGGAAATTGCTGCGGTACTTCGTGCTTACAGAAAAAAACAAAAAACAAATAAGTATAAAAACTATAAGACAATATACAAGTATACAAATTGCAAATATACAGAGATATTAGAGCTTACAAAATATACAGTGCAGAGACTAATTAAAAGATAAAAGAATGTAAACTATATTCCACTAATATGTACATCAGTGCAATCAGACAGGTGCATAGACATAGGGTCATCAGCGTTTGTGGAGGGTGGTGGTAACAGTCTTAGGGTAATTGTTCATGAGTCCAACAGCAGAGGGGAAGAAACTGTTCTTATGGCGGGAGGTTGTACTCATGCTCACTCTGAGGGGCGTCTGATGGTCATTTGGTAGGCTACTGAGGAAACATGGTCTACTGCGGTTCTGCACTGTGGTCACTGAATCCTTTCTGTGCAACTCAGTCACAGTTTGGCTCCGTGCAGCCAAAATACAGGATAGGTTGCATCGAGGCGCCAACCCCACAGCCGACCCTCGATGCCCCGAGGATATGAAAAGAAAATGTAGATGAAAAAAATTCACACTGAGATACAGGATTAAGCTTTTCTTTTTAAAAGAATGCCAGAAATACACATGAATCAAACGTGCTGAGAGCTGTCCATGGTGGTTCTGTGGAGTCAGACTAACTGGATGGTGTTAAGATCAGGCCTCTGAGGGGACCTGTTGTGGTTAAAGATGTTGAACCGCACATGTTTCGGTTCTGTGTCGTGGCGCCTGTGTGACGGCTCGCTGCTTTTATTGAGTGAAACCAATCTTGTTTCTCTCAGCATTTCAAACAAATCTTTGTTTTTGAGCTTGTTTTTGAGCTTTGTAATAATAGTCATTGTAAGGAATTTTCCTCAAAGAAATAAGTATGCGTGCAGTCTGAAAATCATGTTCTGTATCAACATCGTCCACTTTTATCTGCAGCAACAGCTTCGCTCTGCTTTTGAGTGCAGGACTCGAATTCTTCATTCAAGATTACAGCTGAAAACCTTCAGAAGGGAACAAATCACATTTGCAGCGAGTGTCATTCTGAGTGACTTTGCATTACAAGCAGATGTCTGCTTTATTACTGAAACTAAAGAATCGTACACAAAGAGGAGCAACCAAGGCAGAGTTTGACTGCTATTTATTAGAGAGTCGGGGTGGTGATATTGCTCCCCGTCAGAAGTGCTGTAATAATGTGATGTGCTGAATGTGGAGTTGCTGGGGCTAAGCCACAGAGACACACACTGGAGTTTGGTCATGAAACTTTCATCAGCGGTGAGGTGGCGTGGAGTTCCTGAGTGTCTGCACTAAATTGCCCCAGGGTCATAAATACTTTATCAACAGCAGACACCTCAGTGAAACAACTCCCCGGAGGCTTTTTTTCCCCTCCCCCTCTGTGTCCCCACCTCTCTATCGCCTCCCCACTCTCCTCTGCTCTCTCGCTCCACGCCCACACACTCTGTCTCTGGCTCTCCACAACGATGCCAGGTTGTTTAAAATAAAGTATTTCACTCTCACACTCCGGCTACCTTAAAATTCAGCTGTTACGCTGGCAATTATAATATCCTCCCACACAAAATTACAGCCCATCCAGAGATGTTTTTCACTCTCCATTATTGGAGTGGCATTTTCACCTTCCATCACAAAATGATCTTGTCACTTTTTTCTTTACAATTCATTGCAAAAAAAAAAAAAAAGCCAGAAGGATAAACATCAAATGCACCCAAAGCAAAACTCCAAACTTAGATCTTTTAAGGCACAGGCTTTGATCTTCAGGCTAGCAGTTCAGCCCAGCCTGCTTAGCTTTAATGCCACCGCCTTTATTCTCACAGCTCTGTGCATCAGTGTTAGAAGTAAGGCACCGAGAGAGGCATCCATTCAAAGAAGCTCTGCAGACCAAGCTTCTCTATGAGCACATCTTGAAACAAAAGTGAGCGCTTGTTGTGAAGTGCGCAGATTATAGTCTGATCCCATCATCAATCCGACCGCAATCAGTGCAACTGTGACTCAGCTGTGCCATGAATCCAGCTGTGAATGTGCAGGAAGTCATCAGCGACACGGTGCCGCTCAGGTTCACGTGTGCTTCTCCCATCCAGCCTTTCCTTTTTATACCTTCTTCATATTTCTGAGTGCATGTTGAAGGTTTAAATGTTGAAGGTTTAACATCTGGGACGTTATGGTGTCAGTTTTTAATGCACACTGTGCAGTAAAACACCTTTTGGTTAAGTCTGGTTATGACTTAGTATGTATGACTGGAATAGAGGTATTATTTATAGGGTATAAAAGATGGACACGGCTGCTGTGATGTCACACACTGGTCAGTGAAGCCCTGTTATGAAGCCTGAGCTGAGCGTTTTTCTTCATGGACATGTTGATGTTTTAAAGGTGTATGTGTGGTGAAACTACACACTCAGTCACAAGTTGTTGGACAATAATTCTCATTTCTGGCACTCAAAGTTCCCCAGTTTTACTGAATGATTGAATGACTGAGCCAATAAACTCATCAGAGAAGTGTTCACTGAGGCCATTTTCTCGTAGACTTCTATAGGACAGCAAATGTTTTGCAATCACAACTATTGGTTATTAAAAAGAATGCAGGCTTAAATGTTGGCTTCACTTTTGAGAAGCTACATCCAACTTTTATCCAAGAAATAAGATTTCTGCTGCAGTGGAGAAACTTCCCTGAACTCCCACAAGATCCCAGATCCACACTGAGGGGGTTCTGGTGCCTTAGCTATGCTTTGGAAAGGTGTCCCTAATAATCAATATGAAAGTATCCAGAATGATCAACTTCATCTATGATTAAATATCTCTTTCCTGATGGGAGGGGTCTCTTTAAGGATCACAGTACCTCCATCCAAAAGGCACAGGGGCTCTCTGAAATGGTTTGATGAAGGTGAAAATGAAGAAGCTAGAATGAGAAATAACTTGTCTGAAGCTACAGTTCTCAGCCGGAAAAGAATGGATTAGCTTCTGAGCTTCCTATGAAGTGTGTCCAGGGTGTGTGAGATAGAGTTAGGAGTTCAGAGATTCAGGAAGAGCTCACAGAAGAGCCAGAAGAGCTGCTGCTCCTCCAGATCTAAAAGAACCAGCTGAGGCGTTTCAGGCCTCTCCAACTGGGAGGGGATCCCGGGGCAGAGCCAGGACACGCTGGAGAGATTATGTTTCTGTGTTGGCTTTGAAGAGCGAGATCTGGGCATCCCTGCTCACACTGACCTCCCTCGACCTGGACCTTGAAAAGTGCTAGAAAATGGATAAATGGGAGCATGGAAAATGATTTATATGCTGTCTCAACATATTTAAACAACTATTCCTCACCAGTTTATATACAGTATATTTATTGGTGACATCTCTGCTGTGCACAAGTCAGTTTGCTTGTTGATGCAGAGCAGACAGCAGTGTGTACGGCACTGCAACAGTAAGAGTCCTCCATAAATATTCTTTTAATTTGAGGTAATTAAACCCTTAGTTGGACTTATCAAACAGCAGTCGTTCAGTCACAGCAGCAGATTTTCTGTTTAGATTCACTGAAGTTTACAAAAGGAACAACAAAGCAGACAAATAGTAAAATTTAATACTGTTTCACTTGCTCAGCTGAGGTTACTTATGTACATTAATTACAGATTAAATCATTCTTTATGAATAACATGTGGTTTAGGCTGTAAAGTGGGAAATGAGCTCCCCAGTGTCTCTTGCTTCCCACTGTGTGCAGAGATTTTGTTAATATTATTTTTTTTCCCAGTGAAACCCTGAAACGGTGATGTCACAGTGTAACAGTGTCCACCAGACTGACGTCTGAGGAGAAAAGTTGGAGGAGTTTCAAAGTGTGCTGAGTTGCTATATTAAACTTTAAACAGAAGAAAATCCCTGAAAACAAAATGTAACACTTATCCATAAATGCTGCGTGATAAAGTTAAGTAGGTCCATTCTGCCAGTGGCCAGTACAGACTGTACAGACATTAACCACAAGCTATTTACAACTAAATAGGAAATCTCACTCCCTCTTTCCTGGGAAACATCGGATCCTCTTCCATCTTTCCATTAGTTTTATATGCAAATACACTATGTTAAAAATTCACCTTGAGTTCTGTCTGAGCAAACCACCTTAAAAGCATCCTGTCCATCCGGTGTCCACTTATGTTACTGCAGCAAAAGCCGGTGCTATACAGTCTCATCATGAGATGGATGGATGGATGGATGGATGGATGGATGGAAGAAACTTTGGAGATGCTTATAGAAGCTAGCCAATGTAGATCCAACCTTTACCTTTAAATTAAACAATCTTCTAAAGGTCATCACATATATTCATCATCCAAGCAGATCCAATGTGTGCATCACTCCCTCTTCCAAACAGGCAAACTCCATCAGTCTCCCGTGGAAAGTGGAACACGCAAGCAAAGGTTAAGAGGAATTTATGCAAATGTGAGCTGCACTAATGCACTCAACACACCCACAAAGAATGAAACTGATTTTTTTTTTAAATTTCATGATTATCATGTGAAATTCTTTTCAGCCCCAAAAACCTTTGTCAGCCTTCACAGATGACCACCTGATGCTGTTTATGTATTTGTTACGCAGCACGTTTACTTTACATTAATTTCACGTCTCTGACATTCTGAAGGTAGAGCCGCTCAAACAGAAGATGTCAATATTTGAGCGCCAGTGTTTTGGGTGAGAGATATGTTTAGTCTGCTCTCGATGTGAGTATGAAGGTCTTCTGCTGGCATTTCTCCCAGTTCCTCGAGATATTTGACAGGGGATTTACTCGCATTGTCACTGTGCTGGAGATTGAAGTGAATCTAAGTTCTGCTTTCAGAAAAGCAAATTCCACCTTCTTTATCCTGCTCAGACTTTTACACTTAGAAAGTAACACTCCCATCATGTCAGAGGCCAAAATAGTCCAAGGTTGGCTCCAGGTCATCTGGGTTTTTCCCTGCCAGCTAATAACCTAAGCCGACAGATGTGTGGCTACAGGGAGGAAAATGAGTATTGCTAAACGTCTCCCCGAGCAGGGATTAGCTAATCATAGCTTATCAACCTGAATTAGGAACATTAGGCCTGTCAGGTCTTTGCTTTTTCCTAATTGTGGGCTTCATGTGTCTGCAGTAAGAACAATGCACAGCATTTTAGGTCTTTAAAGGGTGGTAGAGTTTTGCAAGTGCTGCTAGCTTACAACCTACATCGGTAACCAAACTGATTTCAGTTGGCACCTACGTTCATGTTTGTGTCTGTAGCACCAGAGGTCAGAGAAACCTTTGCTCTCTCAGGCTTTGTTATCCAGCAGCACCGACGACAATAACATCATTTATAATACATGAAGGTGTCAGGCCTTCTCCCTGAACTCTCTATCAGCCGGTGAGGATGGAAATGTTTCTCTGAGATAAGCAGATTTATCAGCAGTCAGCTGTAATGTGATAAAATTACGTGCTTGCAACAGAGAAACTGCCAATCGAATGTCAGCTGAGAACAGTGTCGGCCTTTTATGTGAATCACAAAATCTAGTCGACTTTAAGAGGTGGAGGGTGCAGTGTTTAAAGGACTGAAGCTTAAGACTTTCACACAGGAGACTGGAGTTCACGACCAGTGATGAACAACGATTTTTTTTTTTTTACCTTCAGTGGCTTTCTGAATTTGAATCTTCACACAGGATTAGTGTGAATTTGAATTTTCGGATCAGTGAAGACGGGCTAATTATTCTCTCTGGCTCTCAGTGTTAAATCATTGTTTTTCAGTTTAAACTCTTCTTATAGAGAACAAACAGTGTTGTGTTTTAATCAGATCACCACAAACTACAACATATGACACACTGGTTCAGCACAGCAGGTCTGTGGCGACAGCAGGGTAGTAGGTGGAGGGGGAACAGCGGGAGTCAAAAATGCATCCTTGCCCGACAGTCCCTTAATCTTATTTCAGCAGGCAAAATCCTGCAGCCCTGAAAATGATTTTCTTTTTAAAACCTGAACAGATTTCAGTTAGCGTGAATGCTGCTTGGATCCCTGTTGCTGGAAAGCTGGTGACACCTAAGAAACAGCAGAGCGTGCCTGAACATCAGGTTAATCCAGGTCCTCCTGACGTAACATCAGAATTTACAGATAAATCTAAATGTGGAAATGAAATTGCTGCAAGGTATTTATGTATTTATGTACTCTATAGAGGTGACTCTACATAAAAACAAGAAAAAACAGCATCTCAGAACATTTGTTGTTGTTATTGTTGTTTTTTAGGAAGAAATATTAAATAATTCTCAGCTCTGCTTCTCGTAATGTTACCACTGCAGCAGCTGCACCGTGCGGCGTTGAAGGCTGACTTGGACCGACTTCCATCTCAAAGTAGATTGATTACTCCTGTCGACTAAAGAGAGCACGCAGATTGATTTGTGTCTTTATTATAATACAAGCAGAGCGGTTTTTCAGCACTGCTATATTCCACTCCATTCCTGCTCAATGAGATATGATCTCTGCAGTCCTACAGATGGCCGACAAATAAAAGATGAAAGAGATCGGAGTAGAGATTCTTCCACGGCGGGTCACCAAATGATTTTCTGAACATGACGGTGGCTTTCACGGTCATCAGAATCAGACTTTAAAACATTTTAAACACCAAATGGGGAAATGTCTTTTGGAAAAATGCTGCTCATCTCTCTGGCAGAGCAGAGAGTGCAGCATATTTTCAGGAATACAAAGGGAAAATGCTCAGTATGTTTCACTTTGTTTATTCATTTTATCCCACCCCCCTTGAGCTTTCTTTGGAAATTGTGGAATAGAGAATGGCTTGAAGGGTAATCAGAAATGCAGGGCCAGTTTCAAACTACTGCAGGTCTGACAGGAATACTCGAACGGGATCTGGAGGAGTGTCCCCGGAGGATGTTGAGGTTTCAGTGAGTGAAAGCAGGGTTGTGATTAGAGCATGATGCGCCCGTGTCTCCACGGTTTGAGCTTAATTTGGAGTTTGCACTGCGCTCAAACGCTGTGCCCCAAATCTGTTCAAAACTGGAAGCAACAAACAAAAACAGCCCAACGAGAAAATCTGCTCTCTGCTTGTAAAGTTGAACTGGCAGTTTGATTAGCTTTGCACAGAGCAGATATTACACACAATGTGCCATAACATTAAAACTACTGGCAGATAACAGTCATCACCTTCTGACAGTGCATCTTACTGTCACATGTAACGCCCACCTAACATAAACACAACCCCCCAACCACAGATCAAGACAAGAAAACTCCCAAGGAAACAGCAGCATCCTCCCCCAGTGATCAGTGCACCATACCAGCCCCCCCCCCCCCCCCCCCCCCCCCCACACACACACACACACACACACACACACGCACACACGCACACACACACGTTCTTTATGCTTTAGTTTCAAATGTTTTCCACATTCATGCCGCTCTGAATCATCTACGTCTGAAACCAAGAACAAACAACAATCTGCACTTTAAAAACTGAAATAGTGGCTACAGCTTTCTCATGATTTTTTTTTTTTTGGGGTGGGGGGTCGTTCCTCTCGAAAGCACTGAGGCACATGAGCTGTATCCCCCACCCTTTGCCTGTAGTCTGGTAGATGTCAGAGTGTGTGAGACTTATTACATCTCACAATCCCTAAAAAGCTGAGTAATTCAGCAACAGTCAAACGTAGATATGAACTATTGATCTTTGTCTGGCGCAGGCATTAGAGATATGAGCCCTAATACCACCGCCTGTCTTTCTGTCTGCGCGGCTCCTGCATGTGGGCTTCCATAAAGTTCAGCCTCCAACCACAGAAGAAAACCTCGCTCTCTCATAAGCCCCGCGGTGAGCTCAATACAGCGCCGGGTTCACAGGTGTCATTTCTCCGCTAAGTACTCCAAACACCCGACGCAATTGCATCCTTGCCCTGCGTGTATTTAACAACCCACGGCGAGCTTTTGCGAGCTCAATCCTCCTTTTATTGACCATTTAAGCTCCTCGCTTGAGGCCAGCTAAAAGGCTCCCTTATAACAAAAACAACGGGATTCTGCAGCTAGACAGACCGTGGCCGGTGTTTAGTGCATGATAACAAGTAGAGGTGGCGCGGTGTTACTCATCCGCCAATAAAGAAGATGAATGTGCAGCACCACGGACAGCTCCTCTGTGCAGGTTTCAGCACATGCATGAGGAGGACTCTGTAAAACCTGCTCACATCATTCATTGACTTACATTCTTATTATAAGCTTTTTCTTTCTTTTAATATTTTATTTTTTAACTTGGGTCCAGCAAATGCCTCCCCCCACCTACTCGGGGAACCATCACAAGACCACTTGAACACCCTCCTCCTCCTCCTCCTTCCCCTCCTCTTCCTCTCCGTCTTGGGCTATATCCTCCAAAATACCAGCATCGCTGAGAGTAGAAGGAGAGAGACCAGACACACCGGAGAAGTGGCAGGCTGGTAAAATGTGAGCACACTCCGTCTTTCTCGGTTCAGCAAACGAGCGTGTCCGAAACTCTCCTCCCTTTTCCCGGAGGGGCTTGATGTGAACGCACAGGGCTGCGTTGGCTTCTCGTCACACGCTCGCCAAGACCTCGCAGATATTCAATCGTGACGGATTCGTCCCTCCGCTCCACCACTCCTGTTTAAGATTCCGCAGTTGACAAGACGGCGCCTCTCCCTCCCCGTTTCTCTCCTCACACTTATTCTGCACCGAAAAGCGGATCCGGTCCGGTTTTCTTTAGGATTCGACCAAGTTTTCCCTTCCGAGGAGTTTTACAATGACAGCTACCAAGGAGCAGCCGAATCAGAGACCGAATCAACCGCAGCAGGATGAGGTGGGCAACTGGCTTTTTCTTTTCACTTCCACTTTACCCTTGTGCATTATGTTAAACTCTACAGGATAACCTCTTCTGCAGCCTGTTATAGCTTTAGGGTTTGATCTGCTTAAAGGCCAGCTGCTGTGGCCACATACACTAAGTGAAATGTGTAAAAACCCAGTGGCCGCTCGGCTTCTCCTCTCCAGCGGTGCCAGTTTTCTGTGCAGATGATGAGGCTGTGGCTCCAGTGAGAAGGAGCTCATTCAAGTTGGGGGGGCTGCACGTAGCAGGATTGAAACAATCGTGTCGTCGTCAGCTGTGCGCGGAGTTCATTGTCAGCTGTCAGGACTGGGTCAGAGAAATCTTGAACGCCGTGGGCACATGCATTGTCAGTGAAGGGGGAGAGCTTGAGAGAGGAGCACTGCGCAGCTCGGGCGCATTGTAATTCAGCCGTTGCCTCCTGTCAGCTGCCCCCGACACCTTGAAAGAGAACAGTCCTGGAAAAAATCACTTTATGAAGGTGGAAAAAATGTGCAATGTGCTCATTTTTCTACCCGCGAGACGCACAGTCTCTCTGCCTGAGGGATGTGATCATTAGCTTCTTGGAGAGGAGGGGTTAAACGTTCTCGGTTTGGCACCTTTACACAGGTGGCGTTGCGCACTGCAATGCTTTTTTTTTTTTTTTGCCCCCCCCCCCCCCAGAGAAATAAGATCAGGACTGGCGTGTGCAACTTGACAACCACGCACGTGTGTTTGCGCCAAACCGCTGCCGCTCTATCATCATCGGTTAATGTTATCAGTTTTCCCTTGAAGCACATGTAACCGCAGCCCGTGCGGTTTTCAATTAAAACAAATTAATAATCCTATGAATGATGCACATTTCATCTGTTTCCCCGAGGGCCTTCCTCTGAGAGGTCCAAATATATCCTGGGTGCTCTTAATTGAATTCTGCAGTGTAGCTCTATTATTCTAAGAAATCAAAACCTCGGCCTCATAATTGAGTTTCTGTGCCTGAAATATTAGAAGGCCTCATGAGATGTGGTGGAACTCTGATGGCTCAGTGGACACTGCTCAGCAGGGTTCTCGGGCCAATTCAAAGCCACGTTGTTGATTTTATGTGTGAGCAGTGTTCACTGATTCAATCAGAGATGATATTGTACCATACGATCACAGCTGCCAGAAGCTGTTAATGGAGCCTGCAGGCATCCCGGGTGTTTGCTGCTTTTATGAAGGCATTTCCTGCTTGTTTAAATGTATTCAGCAATCTAGTGTTGGCTTCAAAGCAGTAGCTTGAAAATCTAAGAGTGGAAGGATCCCAAAGTCAGACGATGGAGGTATTTGTGAGCAAATGTCAGTACACCAAGTGTGCACACTTGGTGAGCTTTTTGAGCACTCTGTGTTGGGAGCTATTGCATAAGATTTGTGCAGCAGGCCAGCGTCACGTTTGCAAGCATTGGAGGTGAGAGCAGTGCCTCAGCTGAGCCAAAGCTATTACTGTCCCAGGCTCTGTCAACCCACAGTGAGTATGTATAGCGCTTTGGTAGGCTCTTAACAGGGTTACTTTCCATCAAAGTTGCATGAAGATGCTGAGGGAATTACAAAAGGGGAAAACACGGAGGTGTCTTTAAATAATGGGTGAAGGAGAAAACTGAGCCCTGAGCTGTTTTATAAATGCAGAGTGGAGGACCAGTAATTCTCTTTTCATACTCTGCTTCTTTACCACAGCTAAGTCCATTGTTGTTGCATTAAAAGCTTTTTTGTGTGTTTGTTTGTGGTTTTGTCACTCTGGCAAAAAAAAAAAAAAACTCCCCACACAAATAACACTGGTGGGAACTGTGTGACGCAAATCCATAACTCTCCAGCTTTTATTTGCTTTTTTAAAATATATCTATTATTTTGTCCAGAAGAACGGCAGTCAGCTTGTTTTTTTTCCCATTTGCAACAATTTGCAGCAATTTGCAACAGTCACAAAAAAACCCTCAATAACCAGAATCCTAACTCTTCTCTTAAATGTCCATCTGTGCAAAAAGCCAAATAAAAGTTTCAAAATTCAAACATATAAAAAAAATGAATTGATGAATGATGGCCAAAGGCTGCGCACATCGTCTCATTCTTCACGTCTGTGTTACAGAAGCTGCAAATGTGTTGATGTTTTGTCGTTTCCAAGGACAAATCATCACTTTCAAGGTTTCTGACAGATTTTCCTTTCACCTACAATATGCTGGCCATGAAATACAAGCTATATAAAAGCTGATGTTATGGAGTTTTTGTCTTTGGAATCTATGAATTTCCTCAAATGTCTGACATCATGTTGTTAGTAAGAAGAGAGCAGATTTCTGTTGCATGCACCTTATCTGTGCTTGAGGTTAAGGTGTCATTTAGCATTATGGTTAATGTAGCAGTCCGCTTTGTAAAAAGGAGAATGAATGCATGGGAAAAAATCTCATTTTGTATTTTTCTTTTAAGGAAAATGGGCTACGGCTACATTTTAGGCACGTTCAGACTACAGGACCTTTTCATTGCCCTGGTAACTGTTGGAGGCAGCCCCCTCATTTCTGTGTCCACACAGCTGAAACTACGGACAACTGTAGTGCTTCGAACTCAATTTTTTAAGCTCCTTTGGAGTAATTACTTTCACAGCATGAGTGACATCAGTATACTGTGACTGGTCCAAAATTAGCTATGCATACAGCAGCCCTTAGCATTTCCTTTAACACTGGAACAAAACAGTGAAATGAATCAAGCGCAGATTTTATGTAATGAAGAAAATGCACACAATGTAAACGGGATTTTTGACTCGTCAGAGGGAAAATATAGTGAAAGTATTAGTTTGTAGTTCCTTTCAGCTTGTAAATAGGAACCAAAGTTACAGTGAAGCAACACAAAGAGAGAATGAAGAAGCTAAAACAGAATTACAGAAAAATAAAACATGAGGTGATATTGAATTATCAGCTGCTGGCTGGCTGAGTTCCTATTAGCAGCTAGAAATAAGAAAAAAAGTAAGTCTGGGAGGTGGAAGCTCCTGAGGGATGCTCCTGGTGGGTCTTTGTCCCCATCAGAACTAAAGTGGCTTTTGGTGCTGATTGGATCTGCAAGCCATTACATGCATTCTTATGCTGACTGTTAGCAAAAGGTTAAACGAAGCAGATGACTGGGATCTGAGGCGGCTCTGTGGTGCGGTCTGGATCCAGTGGACTGGGCTTCTTGTTTCAGAGACTGGCAGCTTAGCTGAACTGGAAATGGTTCGTGCTCTGCTGCTTATGTTTCATCCTAGACTGGTGTTGTTCAGGTGCACAGGGTAAGCTGATTATAATGACTGTATAAATAAATGTTTCAGTTATTGATCTTGTTAGTCATAAAAAGCCGTACAGGCGGAGCAGCTTAACTATTTTTGTTTTGCTTTAAAGAGAATACAGTCAGCCAACTGTGAATGGGAGCAGTGGAACAGTGTTGGCAGTGAAACCACACAGTGTGGCCAATCCCTCTTTAGTTTCACTGCAATCTTAGAACAAACTGACTCATTTGACATTGGCTGATCTCAAGCTGCGCTGCCTCCTTTAGCCACACTCATAATACAAGCTGACTGAGAGGTTGACCTCTCGTTGCGACCCTGTGGCCGGCCCGGGCTCTGTGCAGTCAGCGGGGTGTATAGACTCAGCACCTGGCCAGACAGAGTGTTCCCCTCGGCTTTGTTAATGGAGCCGTTGCTGTCTGTGACTGGGACTAAAGGCGAATGTTAGGAGAAAAGGATGCCTCTCCGATTGTGATTAAGAGGTGTGCTCGCACACGCTGTGATCCGGTGGCCCAGGAAGCTGTAATTCACACTAATGGAGAAAATGTCCTGGACACTGCTGCTGCTGCTTCAGTGGCCTCAGAGAGTTATAGAGAAGGAGAAGGAAGAAAAGGAAACTCGTGAGCAAAGATGAACCAAGAGCAAGAAATGTAAAGGAGAGGGGGGAGGCGAGAGGACAGGTCCAATTGTGTAAATGATAAACTGATGTAAAGAGGATCAGGGGGAAGAGGATGATGTGGAGGACACAACGAAGCGAGAAGATGTGTTAACATGTCATTATTTCAACTTAAAAAATAACCCGTGTGAGCATTAATATGAGGACTTCTTTAATAGCAAAGACAATGTGAGCCGCTCATAATGATGAACTTACAGAAAAATATTGAATTAAAAAAATAAGCTTAACAAATTCTGATGTGGCGATGAGTTCAGTTGATCTGCTATCCAACAGGCAAAAAATCTCATTCAACACAAAATCATATCCATCCTTTATATGAATGATGTGAAGCACTTTGCTCACTGATGTTATTTAGTAAAGTTGTATTGTGGCAGCATATTAATGAACTTATATCAGAGGGTGTCAACTTGTACCAGTTTGGTGCAGAGACATGCACAAGCTATTCTTTTTACACGAGTGTCTTTGTTTTGTTCTCGTTTTGATTCCACTCTGACCTGCTGGTTAGTTAGAACTGTAGTTTAATTATGATATGTCCCTTCGCTCTGAAAGCTGTGGCCATATGTGATGAGCTCGGAGCGACGTTGCCATAAAACCCATGCATCATGGCACTGATGGCTGGGTGTGCATCTTTGAGACATGAGTGGCTTTGATTAAGTGCAGTAGAATAAAAACAAACAAGTCAAAGACTCAACTAATGGTTTTCTTCCTTGGGATGATGTTCCGATCTGCAGCACCAACATTTAATGAAAACTCACACGTTCACATTTTGTCTTCAGATCCTGGAACTTTCTGTCACCTGACCAAAAACAAACACTTTGTTTTTAACCTGACAGCCTCACCGTGAAGCTGTTCCACGCGTATCTGAAGGAGTAACAGTTAGCTTCTAATGTGTGAATTCACTACATCCTGCTGGCACATACAGTACATGCATGAGATACACTGTGTCCATCTCACAGTACAACAACTGTTTCAGCATGAAAACACTGAACTTGCATCATTTTGTACAGAGAAGCAGAAAAAACATGTGAGTGGACGGAGACTTCAATCATTTCTTAATTAGAAACGTTTTATAAAAAACTGAGAATTTACAAGATGTTGGCATTGGATTTATTAAAAAAATATTATGTGGGACAAAATTCTTGGTTACTGTTAAATGCTCAGTTTGGATATTCTTAATTTTTACCGTCTTTGTGGGAAGTTAATGACTTTAAATCAATTCAACAAAAGGAAAGAGGGCATAAGAAAATTAGAATATTAGGAGAAGGGATTGCAAGCTGCTGTTTTATCCATCCATCCATCCATCCATCCATCCGCTGTTATATAAAGATTATTCTTAATATGATTTAAATTCAGGATGTGATTTTGTATGAATCTGCACGTTTTTCTGCACTCGTCTCTTTCTGGATCCTGAACTAGTGCACAGAGCGGTGCCTGGGTTTTGCATCACATTTTTCCATCTTATGGACTGCATTTGTATTCAGTGCATGCCGTTCAATCTCAAATCGAACGGACAGAGAGGAAGAGCTGCTATTTTTTGAACATTGCATAATCAGAAGCACTGCAAAGTGTCCCAGCCTGGGCGATGACTTACACTCGCCACCTTCCTGTCATAAGCTTCTCTCTGTATCCCGAGGCAACCGGTGCCCTGAATTAGCTGAAGCTGACACATGTTCTATCCTCGAAAGGATTAAAAGGCAATTACAAAGTTTGAGTCATCAGTTGTGACACAGACAAGGGGACAGGCTGCAGTCAAACCTGCAATAGCAGGTATTAGGAAGTGGGAACAGTCAGGCCTTCTACCTGTGTGTGCGATAACAGGGTAGCTTGTGAGTGCATGGGTAGGTGTGGGTAAAGCGCACATCTCAGCCGCCACTGATTCACCTTCACAGATATTTTGTTAATGCGTACCTTCATGTAGATGTGTGTTTTTCCTTCACTGGCTCCAAAACAGCCTTAAAATTTTAAAGTCACCTCAGGCGACTTTCTCTAATTGAGATGCAGTAAATTTGCCTGAGCTGCTCAAACTGGAATTGTTTGCCGGGCATGCGGACTGCTCTCGCCTCAGAGCGAACCACAGGATTGTCTTCTGAACAAGAGAGGCAACAAAAGAAGCAATTACAACAACAAATGTCCTGAGAGACACAAACGCCCTCATGCAAACCCTCTCTTTCTTGTGTATTCTTTCCAGGTTAAAACATCCTGGTATGATGGTATAAAATTGCACTGATGGTGAGCAGATGTTAGCTGATTTTTTTAGGAAGGAATATTGTTTACATTATTACGACTAGCCAAAGCCCGCCCTATGGGCACTTTTTGCCAGGCTTGCAGGACTTGTTCGCTTTGCTCATGTATGAAAACACAGACATAGATGTTTTCATCTTCATTATATCCCTGTATACAGTCAGATGACAAAAATAGCTGTTCATAAGCCCAGACAAATCAATCACACATACATATAATTCTTCTTCTTTGGAAGCTTCATATTCACTGTATAAGACAAAGTAATCAATTACAGGCAGAATTAGCATCACTGTTATTTACAGACATGCATGACAACACATTCCAGTTAAAACTTTAGCAAAATATATTTACAAACATCAGTGCACACATAAAACTGCTCCACATAATTTATATAATTTGTGAGGATTTGAGTGTTTGAGTGAATGATATAAATTAGATGTTGATAATCTTGGTACCGTAGGCAGTTTATACAGTATGTTTCATCCATATTAACATGTCCAGGAGGAGTTGGGGAACAGCCATATGCTACGATGATTATAGTGGGATGAAGGAGACAAATACCTGTGTCTGTGTATGTAGAGCAGAATTAGTCAATCAGATATAATTTAATTAAAAACAAAGACTTTTTTTTAACAGAGACAGATTTAAACAAATATATAAACAATATTTTAATGCAATTTTTGTATAGCTATTTGTAAATGTTATCTCAGTCTGTCTGTCTTTTCTGTGGTGAGCTGCTTTTGTCTGGAGGCTCCCCCTGCAGTCAGCGATGTAGCCCTTTATTCAGCGTCTTAGTCAGCTGGCTCAGTGCGATAAGAAATGGACTCCAGAGCAGAGGTCAAGAGTCCCTTTCACTCTTTCATAAGCAAGAATTTTTTGTTTGCTTCATTTCAACAGCATTTGACTCGGTTACCATCTCTGATGGTGGCCTTCTGTTTGGTTTGGAGTAATGCATGTTTGGACACCGGGGGGGCTGTGGCACAGGAATGATTCAGCCATGTTGCACAGGAAAGGCGGGTCCTGCAACCAAGTAATAAATGAAGACAGAGTGGCATTTTTGAACTTGCCCCTGTCACATTAAGCGCCTTGAGGCAACTGTTTGTTGTGATTTGGTGCTATATAAATAAAACTGAACTGAATTGAACACAAGCCTGGAGACCAGTCGCTGACCATCTGGCAACCACCGGTCGTTAGGGAAAAATGTGGATTCCCCGACCAGCTGGTGAGTGGTTGATGGTGGTCGCTGTAAAACTGATTACTAAAGTCTCATACATGCAGGTCTACAGACTGGTTGTAACCAGTACCTTATAACCACTGCTCACTAGGGAAAAGTATATATATATATATATATATATATATATATATATATATATAGCGCGATGGGTTGGCGAGTGGTTGCTGGTTGTTGCTAGTGTTAAACTGATTGCAACAAAATATACCGTGCTGCAGAGATAAGGTCCTTGCAATTGCTTTGGTTGCTAGCAGGCTGCTGCAGTCACCAGTAGTTTGAGAGTGTTTGCAGACGAGTCGGTGTGTTCCATGCAAACTACTCGCTGAGTGGAAGTGAAACACTGAAATGTGTGACGCATATCAGAAATGGAGACTGTTTGCCTTCAAAGTAAAACTGTTGACTTTTGAAATGTGTGGGTTTCAGCTGTGAGGCACAGCTTTTACCTCGAAGGTGAATGTTTGCAGTTTCGGGTGTTCGTGGCACTCTTGTCAAGCTGTGGTGAAAATGTGAAGAGTGTTACGAGTGTTTGCAGACATGTTGGCATCTTTTGTATAAACTACCAACAACTGTGGCAACCTGCAACCAAAGTGATCACAACAAGGTTCTTTGTGACTGACTTCACCTGGTGAAGGGGATCACCAACCAGCCTCAGGCCTTAGGGCACGTAGCTGGTGGGTCGTGGTTCAGAGATTTGCTTGCATGACTTATTGGAAAGCCGCAGTAGGAGCAACTTTCAATTTTGGTTCCTTCAGCTAAGACATCAAAAATAGATGATGAGCCAGTGGCTGTTAAATGTTTAAATGTTTGCTGGGTCATTCTGAAGTGAAGCACGGCTGTTAGCGGGACATCAGCTTTCTGTTTAATGTTGTCATGTCTGAGAGCAGTGCTCACCAGTGCAGGAAGTCTTTGTAGCACCTTGGACCTGGGTCTCTGTGGATGCTGTCAAATGCTGTTAAACATTCCAGAAGTTTCTCTTTAACTCTGAACTACGGAAATTAATTTTAGATTCCTTCCTGGATATTGTTCTCATTAATATTGACCGGCTGGCTCCTGCCGGGCTTTTCCTCAGCACTAGTTCATCAGCCCAACTCAGATGAAGTGCAGGAGTGTTTCTGTCAACAAGGTTTCTGCACTTCCAGGACTCATAGTAAGCACTGAGGGCAGGCACGGATCGATTTCACTCTCCGGGGTAGATAATCAAAGCCTCATCTGAAAGGGCAGCGATATTGATAGCACTCTGCTGATACATAGATAGACCGCTGCATCTATTTATCGACTCCCCACTGTATGTCCACTGAACGTGGGTGAGAGGAAAGTGTACCTGTACAGTATGAAGTGTAGCAAACACCATGAGCAGGTGGAAGGTGTCACTTATTTTAAGTCTTAATGGTAAAAGAATGTTTCCAGTTTGTTTTAACCTGCTGCATTTGTTGCTACTGAGTCATGCTAACTTTACTGTGAAAAGGCTGATCTCTGCAGCTGTTCTACAGAACAACAGATATCTGACCAAGAAGTTCAAGCTTCCTGCAGCATTCCCAAAAAAAGCAGTGCTGGTTGATAAAAGTTCAAACCTGCAGCTGTGCTGATTCTTCTGCCTGGCTCTAAATTTATTCCTCTGTTCATGTTTTAATCGAGAGGAGTCCATTAAGTTTTTAGGGATGGCTAATTAATCAAATTTTATTATCAGAAATGATTTTGCTACAAACCTGATCCTTTATCTTGTGTTATTATAAATCAAGTGCACTGCCCTAAAGAACAAAACAAACTCACTCAGTATTATCATGTGTGCATTACTGACACATTATCACAGTTATAATCAAATCCGCCCCCTCAGCCGAAACTGACGTTTACCACAATCGAAGCCACAAAGAGCAGCCTTAAGGCTTTGCTTGGCTTACGTAAAAACACATATCTGTTCCTCCTTTCTGCACCGGCTCCGACGCCAACACAAACTGTAAACACAGCGAACCCTTAAACACAGAGCGTGCTGTGTTAATTCATTGAACCGTCTCTACACAGACTTCACAACTAAATCTTCTCAGCCTGCTAAAATGCACAGCAGTGCTGTAAATCCATTCTCTGCCATAGATTCCTGTCGAGGAATCGTGTACTAACCTTCATAGCGAGCTACAGTAAGTCACAAACATTTTTTTTTTTTCCTGTCAACCTTGGAGTTTTCACAGCTCACTTACTCAGACAGACATCTGTTACACTCTGTTTCGGTTTGTTTTTCAAGCTGCCATTTCATGATTCAAGATGTCACCGACATCCAAAGATGCAATTAACTGCAGGCGCGTCACGCAGTCGCCTTTGAAGTTAAACAGTGTTGTTCAAGGCTGGGAACTCGCTTGCTGTTCATAAACTCTATATGGAGCATCAAAACCAACAATGTTTGTGCTACACTGGCAATTGTGTGTGTGTGTGTGTGTGTGTGTGTGTGTGTGTCTCCAGAGTCTGACACATATTTTTCCTATTAAAACCACATCAGTATGCTTCACTGTTGCACTGGTGATGTGTTGATTCATTATGATTAACATGGGCACTATAGCTCACCGTGCTGCTGCTGTAAATATGAGACCATTAAATGAGGATTAATCTGCAGCTAAACATAGCCCCCCCACCCCCCCACCCCCCCCACCCCCACCCCCACCACAGTGCACTGCTCACACCAGTTTGGGCAAAACTAGCCAAAAACTACAGCTGTTCTAGGAAACAGCTGAGCCTGAGCGGACACCCTGTGGGACAGATGATAGCAATGATGATGGTGGGGTTTTTTTTGGGGGGGGGGGGGTTGTTGACAGTTACAAACATTTGGATCTTTGTGCGCCACCACTGTGTGATAAAGGAAACAAAATGCTCCAGTGCCAGCTGAAGTAACCAATACTAGTTACACTGATCACTGCTGCAATCGATTTTTCAGTTTCTGTTGCTATTTTACAAAATCAGTAGTTTGGTGTCTATGCTGGATGCACAGGTTGTTTCATGCCTAGTTGGTCATGTGTGGATGCTTGAAGTGATTCCTTGTCACAGGTAACACAGTGGCTAAGTGCTCGGTAAATGCTATAAAGGAGAGTGTTTAAGCCAAATGGCTGCCTTTTCCTAAACCTAACCAAGTAGCTTATTGCACAAAAGTGAAAAGAGCATCTCGCCCTATGACAGCTGGGATAAGCTCCAACCGCAATTGGATAAGTGGTTAAGAAAGTGGATGGATGGGGGAAAAAAAAAAAGCTAAACTAAGTGCAAACGCTGCTGGAGTCTATTAAAGCATTACACTGTGAGACAGGGCTACACTTTGGACAGGTTGGCAGGGCTCTAACAGACAGGCAGACAATCATTCACACCTACAGATAATTTAGAATCATTGGATAATCTAACAAGCGTGTGTGTGTGTGTGTGTGTGTGCTGTGAAGGGGCCAGAGGCTCAGGGAGCTCCATGCAAGGGCCTGTCAAAGAGACTGAGATCCCCATGGCCTCATCCACTTGGGACTATCTAAATAAGGGGCTCAGTGCCCAGCCCTGTGATAGTTGGTAAAGCACGGTGTTCAAAAATACAAATATGTGATTGTGCTTATGGTAATTTTGCTCAAAATGCAGCATTATAAATGCAGTGCTGGCCATCAGATTCAAACCCAGGACCTTCATGCTGTGAAGTGACAGTGCTAACCACTGCACCACTGTGCCCTCCTTAAGTTAAATATCAAAAGCTAATGTTTCAGTGTAAGTGGGTAAAAATCAGAAATAGACTTTTCAGCTTTTTAAAGACATATGTTTATACTTTTCTTTAAAAAAGCGACCGTGTGTGTGAGAGTCAACTGTGACCGCTTCCTTTCTGCAGCACAGACTGAGGTGATGTAAAGTGGAGAACCACTAAAGAAAGAGGCTGGAGTGAATAGTCAGGATATTCATGCTGTGAGACTGACAAGACATTTCACGTTGCATCCTTGACTCCTGCTACTAGACAGCCTTCTTTTTTTTTAACATCCACTTCTGTTGTTTTCATTTCCAGACTTTGTAACAACTTCACTCACATCACAGATGTGTAGCAGTAACAACCCAAAGTGTATTTCTATTTTCCTTGCTATGCATTTTGGGGTCACAGCACTGTCAAAATGCAGGTGGCCTATCATTAGCCCACCATGATGTCACCAACTGATTTGCGATCATTTGAAGTATCAATTTCAGCATTAATTTTAGTGTCCCCACATTTGGTTTTTGCTTCAGAAGTGTCCACATTTGTACGAGAGGGTGCTAAATTATCAGCTAATGCTAACAAGTGATACCAGCACAATCAAAAGGTCATTTTCAATTAATCCAATTAGCTGACGAGATCCACAGACAGCTAAGTTTGCTGCAGACATGTTTATTTCTGCTGTAAAGTTGTAGATTTTAACATGGAAGTCTGCAGGCACTCACTCACTTTTAAAGGCAGCCTCAAGTGGCCATTAGAGGAACTGCACTCCTCATCCATTTTTAGCCTCAGAGGCTTAGTGAGCACTTTCTGAATAGAAACAGTCTGATCAACAAAAATGGTAAGATGAATTGTTTGAGAAGACAGTGGAGGAGAATGGTGTTTACCTTATAGGATGCTGGAGAAATGTTCCACATCCTAAACGGGTCACAGTGCGTCCCACAGAATTAGACTAGCTGTGGCTGTAGAAAAATCAAGGCTCTGCAGCCTCAGTAAGCTCCAGCTCTGAATGAACTTCCACCTTGAAGAGGGTTGCAGAACATGGACTAACATGTTGTTGGTCCACAGGACGACAGACTTGAGTCATTACAGTGAGCTGACCTCCCTGCTCACAGGAAACCCCTAAACAGAAAGGCCCAGAGCTGGTTAGCTGTGACTGAACATTCAAAATAAAAGCATGGGGATTGTCTAAAAGGAACACTAATCACACTCACACTCGTGTCTCAGATGGATCAAAGAAACAAAATAAATCACAAAAAGAACTTGGCAGGCCTGCCTGAGTACTTCATGTGTGGGAAACACTGGTGCAGGTCTCTTGTTAACTCACATTATTTTATCAAGTGATTCAGGCTCAGCTGAGTGGAAAGATTTCCAGGCTTTTCTAGGCTCTATTCTATTTCCATATGGTGGCCAGGATTAGTACGCTATTTATACTTTTATGCATTATGGTTTAATATATATTCAGAGTTTACTGCATTTAGGACAGCGAGTAGTTAACTGTTTCATTAAAAGGCAGCAGAGAGGCTTAGCTCCAGGGTCTGGAAGGATGATGATAACAGTTTAAGCTAATTAAGATCCTAAAACAGTAATAGTCACATTGCACTGCAGGTATTTTCTGTATTTTTATGTTTTTTGCCTTTGTGTGGCAAAGCGGGCCGATGCCCTTTCTGTATTCTGTTGTCAAGACACCGGCCATCATAATCGCCAAGGAGAGAGCCACTGTAAACATCACTGAGGGCGAGATGATCAAATCAGTTGCCGCGGCACACCTCTTCATTCGACTCCCAACTGTGCTGTCCTTCCCTCTCCACCTCTCCATCCCCACTAATTCCCTCTCAACTAGCAATTTTATAGCTCAGTGCCCGCTGAATCCTCCAATGTGACCCTATAGGTATAAAAACTACACAGTGCCACTTTTCAACCACACGAGGAGACAATTTCCTGTCTGCTCCAGACACATTCAGCTCCATGTCGATGAGCTTCTGTTCCTATTGCTGCTCGTGTCAGGCTCTCCTTTCAATTTTTATTTCTCCCGATAAATGAGATTTTGTTTCTGAATTGGGAGGAAATGGTTGGAATCTTATCCACAGCCTGGAGTGTAATTTGCCTGGGAATGTAGTCAGCTGTGTCTAATTGCGTTCAGATTGGAGATCTGACTGCTGGGGACTGACAAAGGCGTTAGTGTCCACCATGTAAATGAAATAAAAATTGCATTTAAATGTGTGCAGAAAATTCAAAGCAAAAGCTGATTAATAGAATTAGCTTTATTGTCCTGTGTCCTTCACGTGCTGTAGGTGGTTTGAGCTTAGGTTTATCCACTATAGCGGTCTAATCCAGATGAATGCATTTCATTAAATCCTCTCCAGCCCTTTGTTTGTCTAATAAAATCAGCCATTGCTCTCTTCTTGTGCATCACTGACTACTGTGATTAGAATTAGCCAGGAAGAACATTAAATGTCTTTAGGCAAAATTCATACAATATAAAAATAGATTGTAAATCTCTAAGCTAATGTGCCCCACACTGGACTGCTCCAGTGTCTAAAGAAAATGACTGTTATTACAGGATGTCAGATATGCCCCTCATAGATTTTATTATAATTCACTTCTGCTATAGTGATTTTATTTCTTACTGTAAGCACAGCAGTGAGGATGTACAGCAGTGTGTGGGACTGTTGTTGACATCATAGCTGCACACAGATGGAGACAGTTTGCATCACTGAAACAAGCACGTGTCTGCTACAGCGTTCTGGTCCCAAACAAGGAAGGAGATTATCAGCAATGCTGCAGAATGTCAGTGAGATTCAATGACTTGTAGCAAGGACAGGTAAAATAACACCTGGTTGATGCTCACTGCTGTCATCCTCACAGCTGGGTTGAAGACACGAGTGAACCATCCTGTCAGTTTTTACCACCATTTCAATCAGGACAGAGATTCTCAGATTACAGAGAGGAAGACGCTGCAACAAGCTTGAAAAGGGAAGACTTTCTAAATAAAAGCTCGGCTGCTTTGCTTCCTGTTTCGACTCCTTATATTGCTGCATCAGCGCTGGTTCTTTCTATGTTTCAGGAGAAGTCAACAGCAAAGCCAATGCGGCTCAGGTGCCTGTATGAATGGTTAGAAATGGACTGTAGTGATATTCCAGTATTCCAGAGTTAAACTAGGCTTAACTCTTAGTGATGCAAAAAATCGGGATGTTTGCCTTAAAGCTGAGGAGGTTTAATTCCAAACAGTTTGAGCAGCTAACAGTGGGAATGGGAGGCCGGAGTCCACTCGCGACCAACCACCAGCTGCACTGTGATGCACAACAAGCAGATTTCTCTGTGCATGGACGGCATTTTCGAATGAAATGATTTCCAGCATCTAAGACTAGAAATGATGATCAGTCTGATGGAGATCTGACTGCTAATTTGTGTTTGGATAATCAAAAAGGGTCCTTGAAATTTTTTTATATGGCAGCCACACATGGAGAGACGATTTCCTCACGGCTCAGGCCCCAGAAGGTTTGAGCGCCCCGGGTTTACAGTATACACGTCAGGCTGACTTTTTAAAAAGTCTAGATTTTAAATTGCACGGGATCCTATCAATTATTAACAGGATCTCAGCTGGTGAGTTATTGTTGTTTACTGCTCATAAAGACAAATGTCAGAGAAAAGCAGTGGCTAATTGCAGTTTACTGTGTGATTTGGCAACAATAGCACACACGCTTAAAATAATAAAAAATACAGTGAGTGATATCTGTTGTGTTCTCTTGGTGTACGCCCACCCACACACACACACACACACACACACACACACACACAGGAAACATTAGTGATTATTTCCTGGTGTTTAATACCTAAAGATGGGCTAAATGTAAATCGAAGCTCAACATCGAGCCTCTTAACCAATCTGCTGATTACATGACATGATTGTAAGTGTGAGCTCCGTGGTGTAGTGGTTAACATGTCTTACACCTGACAGATGCCCAGCTCGAACCCGGCCTCAGGGGATCACAGGCTAGTGTACTGATCCCAGCTCGGATAAGTGGGAAGATTGCGCCGGGAAAAGCAAGCGGTATAAAATCAGTGCCAAATCAACCTGCAGATCCATCTGCTGTGGCAGCTCTTTGGGAATAAAGGAGCAGCTGAAAGGACCAATGCATAACAAGACTGTAAATAGAAAACAAATAATCTGAATCATAATAAAAAACTTGAGTTACAGTGAATACAGTATCAATAAATTTACTTGGACTTCTGCCAACACATGAGATTTGTTTCCATTTACTGGATTAAAAGTGGAAACACCAAAGACTACAAATTGTTGAAATATTGGTTTTGTGGAAAGGATGATGATCAATAAAAGCAAAATTAACAAAGTGTAATGGAAAAGGTCTTCCTTCATGGATGCAGTGAAGGAGGACGTGCAGAGGGTTGCTGTGAAGAAGAACGAAAACCGTCTTCGGTGCAGTGAGCGCTGTCAAGGTTCGTTATCGACAGGATTGAATTATTCAGACTTTCTTAGGTTTGGGAAGACAATGAGTGGAGAACTTGAACTGCCTGAACTCCTGTTTACACAAGCTTAACTACTTTAAAAAGTAGAAGGTTTCTTCCACTTCCTCATTTATGATTTCACTTTGCTTGAGCTGTTTAATTCTTTCATTCAGCTCTGGTGAAGGCCGAGTCAGCTTAGAGCCACACTACTGTAACTGATGATTTGGCTGTATACGCAGAATCATCTCTTTGCATTAGTTCTTGGTGAGCAGAGACTGCTGCATGAATATTACAGAGGAACATGGACAGAACTGTAGTTTCTTTAGTTTAATGTAAGATGTGATGTGATGAGGAAGGAAAGAAGAGGTCGTTGCATGTTGCAGTTTATATTCAAGACAAATTCGGTCTTATTATTGGATCAAAGGCACATTTTGTCATTTGCAGGCCTGTGAGCAGCAGCCTTTGTGTTTGCATGTTTTTAACACGTGTGCGTTAACAACAGATCATTTGCATTAATCATATGCTAATTTCTGAGGCTCATTAGTGTGTGGACTGTAACATTGCTTTTCTCTTAAAAAGCAGCTGGTATTAATTAATACATCGGGACTTGTGTGTTTATATTTATTGACTGGCATTCAGGAAATCATGCAGGCTTTTTAAAATTTTGACCAAGTAATCAATACTATTGAACTCAGCATTTTAAATAGATAGATTTTATATGTAGTTACCCAAACAGCTTCGTTAATTTTTAAGCCTCCATATTTCACCGGTGCACACAGCCTTGGGGGGGAAGAATGTAATCAAAGTGGTGATAATTGTGAGAGTGGGCGATAAACAAAAGATGTTTTTAAGCGTGCTTCAGTTCTGTAGTTTTTGTTTTCCCAGTAACGCACCGTACTGTGGGAACTGTTCACGGTGCTCTTCTAAAGCATCGCCACCAGCACAGGAAATGTTTGCCCAACATTGCATATGAATCATGACGAGTGAACGACTTCCTCTTTAGCACCTTTCTTTCTCTGCCAGGAACTAATTTGACTCTATTGCTTCTGTAATGCTAAACTCAGCACTGAGCTGTGCGACTCATCAACCCAGTATATGTGAAACCGATATAACGGGGACAGTGACTAATTGAGAATTATCTCATACGGACCAAAGGCCAATGGCAGCGTCCTTGAGGGCCGGGCTAATAATGCTGAATACAATACGATGACAGCATTTATAAGCTTGCTGCTTCGTATTAGCTGTCGGATCAATTTGAGATGTTAAGCCTCGGGACCCCAGCGTGGCTTCGGCGGCGGCTGTCAGTGATTCACGAGGCAGGGAGAAATGGTATTTCATGGGCAAACAAAAATAAGCCTGTTCAGATGGCGTTCTGTTCTCCCTCTCGCTCCGACCTGATGTTATTGTTAAAATGGCTCAGCCTTTGCTGAAATGCTGCTTGTCATTTGTCACACTATCGCCAAGGTCAGAGTCCAGGCGAGAGAAAGCTCACAGCTCTATAAATAGCTCGACTCCTCTGACAGAACCGCGTGTGCAGACACACACACACACACACATCTGTGCACAGCAGAGCCCGTAAAAATGAGCTTATTAGCAGGAGTTTGATGAAGACTGCAGGGGTCTTAATCAAACGTCTCAGAGGAAGCATTAGCAGTCTAATATTACGTATTGTCTTATCATCGGGCTCAAAACTGTAATGTTTGAATAATACGTGCAGAGGTGTGTGTGTGTGTGTGTGTGAGCTGCTGGGACACCACCTCTCAGTGCATTGCTGAAAGTTTGAATCCTCACTTATTGCTGAGATGTCAGCAACAGCTGAAAGAATAGCGGACATTTAAACGCAGAGCTGGTAAAACAGCACGATAACCTTTTTTTGTTTGATGCATTAGTATTTTTATCTCCAGCTGAGGGGAAGGAAGGGTGGGAGCAACAGCACGCTTTTATCAAAAGAAAGAAAAAAAGCTGCCTTTGCTCCATGAGGTGTGATCATAAATCTCCATCATCTATTACTCTGCTCGAAGGTTGTTTCCTTGTGGACCTCTGGACTGCTTCCAGAGGAGCTGTTATTTTTCCCTCATACCCCCGTTACTCAGTATAGACCCGGGTGATGAGTTCCTAACCAGCTGAACGTGGGGCAGTGATTATTCTTCTGTGGGTACTGTGGGGAGGCAGTCTGAAAACGTGTTATCTGTAACTCAGCACACACAGCCACAGGTTTGGCAAGTGAAGAACAAATGTATTTTATCTGAATTTAACTTTGACTTCTCTCCCGCTGAGCAAATACGAGCTAACGTTTATTCTTCTGATCTTATGCAATAATCTTTTTTTACATTGATGTATTCTCTCTTTTTTATTCCCATAACTGTTAAAGCTGTTAACTCTTATCATCTCTGAGTTTCGGCATGGATGATTCGATGCTTTCTTCAGAAATTGTATTAAAAAGTGTCTCTCCTGCAGTGCTGACCGCAGGAGAATCAAAATGTGAACAGTTATCTCACATAATTGGACATAGTTAAAAAAAAAAATCAGTGTAGTCCCTTATGAAGTGGGACACCTTCATACAGACAGACATGTTATAAGGCAGAGACAAGGATCTCAAGGAGTCCTACATAAAAATCTATCAGACAATGGCAATAATAGCGACTGAAACACCCCTCATCCAATCCAATCATCTGCTTGATAAAAGCCTAACCAGGAAACATATTAGCCGAGTGCTGCGTGTCATCATCCTCCACCTCACCCTGTCACATCAACCCTCCCCATCCTCGTCTCCTCTTCCCTTTTCTTTGACCAACATCAGCACCCTGCTGGTGAGCTGCACCTCAGCTGGGTGCTGTTATCCTGTCATTGTTAGATATTCTATTTAATTCATGGTTTTTTTTGTTTGTATCAATAGCATGGGAGTGTGTGGATGTGCTGTTTGTGTCAGCACTCAGGAATGAAGCATGAATGTCAAAACTTTCATATTAAAGTTTTAACCCTGCAGAATAAAAAGCATTTTGGTGCAGAATCACCAAAATCTGTTCAGATCAGATTTGACTGTTGATTCTGCACATGCAGGTTTTCCTGTCAGTCGCTTTCTCCACATTCACTTAAGGCTCGGCCTTGTTAGCACAAACTAACTGCCTGGGGAAGAAAATGGCTGTCGAGTGCCAAGAATCGCTTCTACGAGGACCTTAATCATACAAAGAGTGACTGTAACAATGTTACACAGCACAACAACAATGCAGACTCACTCTCTTCTCTCTCTTCTTCTGTCATAACAATTCACTGTTATTTTATACATTAAGTTAAAGCCCTGCATGCAGTGACAAAGACAGGTGATGTGATTAGAGAGCCTCTGTTAGTGCACAGCTAAGCCGTGATAGCAGAGGGAGAGTTGTTTGGGTGATGTCTGATCGTCTGCTACAGCACTTTGATACACACACACACACACACACACACACACACACACACACACACACACACACACACACACACACACACACACACACACACACACAAATGTTGAAAATGGTGTGGAATAAAATCAGAGCAGTATGCAGGTTTTGATGAGGCACTCCAATGATGATGCACATGGAGACCAATTTACTAATCATGGGACGCAACACTCATGGAGCTTCAAGAAGTGAGAGATAATCTGATGATGCACTCTTTTTTTTTTTCGTGCAACACTCTCCCCACTAAGGACTGAAAGTCAACATAATCTCAGAGCAAATGGTGCCCCCCCCCATAAGAGAAGCTGCAGGAAAACAAAAGTAGAAGATAACCCAGTGCTGACTTACTTCTTATCTCTCTGCACTCACCCTGAATACTGCGGTGTTCCCAGCAGTCGGACCCCTCCGGTCCTGCATGGAATAACATCAGCAGCGGCAGCAGCATTATCTCAGCCATGCCCCTAATGCCTCCCCAACATCCCATGTGACAGATTATTTTCTGTGGTCTGCTTGACCTGATGAATAATTGACTGTATTGATTGAGTGTGATGGCGTTTGTTCCAGAGGGAGGCAGGTAGAATTACAGTCGGAGTCAGTTTAATTAAAAGAGGATTCAGATCATTGTCCTTGTTCAATAAATAAATAAATAATGACTGAAGGAAGTCAAATAAGTGGCACAAATTTATGCATGCGCAGGCGTGCAGTGTTTGTTTTTGTTCTGTGAGAACAGATTCATGAACTCCTTTTTAATTTTGTTGTCCCATTACATGAGTGGCAGGATGCATATTACACATACAGTATAAGTAATCACAGCCACTGGGATGGTTTTGATTGGCTCTGCACAAACCACTTCAACAGTTCTTATGCACACGTTCCAAAATCTGAAATATCACAACGAAATGCCATGTTTAGTTTTTTAATGTTATTATGTAGTGAATAAACAATACATAGATTTACTAGATGAACATCAGGTTCACTTAATAAACCAACATCTAATATTTTCATAACTGTGGGTATTTTCTTAAAATTTTGTGGACAATTACATTCTTTCTGGAAACCAAACTGTGGCTGACAAATCTGAAAGAGAAAGCCAGAGAACTTCTCACTAAACCTACAGCACCCAACCCTATCCCAGCATCCTCCTCTGTCACACAACCCTCTGCGTGTCCTTCACTACATCCAGGAATCTTTTCTGTCGCCCTCTTTTCCTTCAGCCAGGAAGCTCAATATTCAACATCCTTTGCCAAATAACACATCCACTATTCCTCCTCTGTGCATGTCCAAACCATCTCAGCCTCGACCTTCTGACTTTGTCTCCAAACTGTTCAACCTGAGCTGTCCTGCTGATGTATTCGGTTCGAATCCCATCTGTCCTGCTCACTCCCAGAGAAGATGTGAGCACCTTCAGCTCTGCCACCTCCAGCTTGGCCTCCTCTCTTTCTGTTAGTGCCACATCTCCAAACCATCCATCATAGCAGGTCTCACTACCACCTTGTAAACCTTCCCTTGCAGCTCTCCTGTCACAGAATCATCCTGACACTCGTCTCCGCCCTGCCTCGACACTCTCTTCACTCGATAGTACATTTCCACCTCTACCCTTAATCACTTTAACGTGCTGCACATCCTTTCCAGCTCCACCTCTCTGCTTAGCCAGTTGACATTAGTTCTTTTCTCCTTCTTTAATGTCCAGCCTCACACACAACTCACTAAAAGTCTTTTCCTTTGCCACCTCTCTCTTTGCCTTATCCCAGGATTTCTCTCTACATCTGTCCTCTCCCTGTCTGTCCCAGTTTTTCTTTGACAACTCCTTTCTTTGACTACTTTCCTGCACTTCATCATTCCACCACCAAGTCTCCTTGTCCTCTTTCCTCTGT
Source organism: Archocentrus centrarchus (assembly GCF_007364275.1). NCBI lineage: Eukaryota > Metazoa > Chordata > Actinopteri > Cichliformes > Cichlidae > Archocentrus > Archocentrus centrarchus. Next base: position 3,513,692 of record NC_044366.1, read on the forward strand.
CCAGAGGATACACCGAACACCCGGTAACTCGTCCCTACCACCCAGAGCCTGTCTCAATTTCTGTGAACTCTGTGCAACATTCTTCCTTCCTCAACTTCCACCACTGAATCTTTGCCTCTGCTTTCATTCACTTCCTCTTCTTGATGTCCAAATTCATCCTACCACCCGATGCTGCCTGGCTAAATTCTCCCCTGGCACCACCTTGCAGTGTCCTATCTCTTTCAAATTGCACCTTCTGCATAAGAATGTTGCACACCTTCCTCCACTCTTGTACATCAGCCTATGTTCACACAACAGCCACCACATTTGCATTTCTCTCTTTAACTTCATACCTACCCAACACCAAAAAAAAAAAAAACTCGCAAGGAGGGTCTGAAAAGCCACTAAATCTTGCCAACACTGCTTGTGGGTTGGCTGGGTTCGGCCGGTCTTGTGCAAAATTCTGTTCCCCCTGTGTCGGCAGCGCGCAGCCAGAGAGGCGGATCCGACAGCGCTTCTACTGTTTTTATTCCTTTCATCAAGGACAACAACTCCTGTGAACATGAAAGCTTTTGCTCTTTATTTGCCAAAGTTACATGGGGGGAACCAAATATTTCAGCCATCGGAAATATTCTCTTCCCCCTCCATAACATGGGAACAAATGAATTGAAATTGTAAAAAATATAAAAAAAAAAAAAAAAAAAAAAAAAGAAATTGTAAAGCGTCTTTGAGTGTCTAGAAAAGCGCTATATAAGACTAATGCATTATTATTATTGTTGTTGTTTAGCAGCAAGTCCTTTACAGTGTCGTTTTACCGAGAAATCGATCAGAAACGCCGTGAACACAGTCGGATCCGCCTCTCTGGCTGCAATGCGCGCTGCCGACACGGGAACAGATTTTCACAGAGGAACAGAATTGCGCACGAGAGCTCGAGGGAAAGGAGTGTTACCGACCAGATCACGGCTCCCAACCGTGGTAAGGAGACCCCTGGCATATTCTTCACTCGGCTCGTAGTGGGTAACAAGCCTGCTTCTTCACAGCGGGTCAGCTTCCGCCAGGCGTAGAAAGACAGCAACTCCCACGATTTCAGCAACAAAACTTTATTTCTTTTCATCCGCCCCCGAACACACTTTTTCTTTCCCTCTCCTGCGCTAGCCCGCAACACACACCACAGGGCGGCGCAGAGGACAACTAACACATTGCGGTCCCTCCAAGCCTACAACATGGCCCCTCACACTTGGAATACATCCCCCACAAGGCTGCAATCCTAAAGGGGAAGGCTCTGCCTGTAGCAGGAGGAAGACGGAGCAGAATCTCCTTCTGCCGCTTCTCCCGTCAAAATGGCTGATTGGTCAAATTATCCCGGGGGACTTAATTTCAAAATATCTTTAATAAATTTTGAGCAGTATAAATATAAATGGTAAATTCACTGGTTCTTATATGGTGCTTTTCTCCTCTTCTTGAGCACTCAAATATTTAAACGAGCGTTACGTAGGTCACCCAACCTATTTTGTTAGACAGGTACGGGAACAAGCGAAGCTTGTGGGTTTAATTTTAGCGGTGACTATCACGTGACCGAGACAAGCATTGGCACATGTCAAGAGAGAGTCGTAGACGGATGTAACGGAGAGAATCCGCCTCAGGTAAATAAAACAGAAATAATGTAAGTTATTTAGTCTTTAAGCGCGGCCCGGTACCAAATGACCCACGGCCCGGTAACGGTCCTGGGCCCGGGGGTTGGGGACCTCTGCTCTATACCACTTCATCCAACCTACTGCAGAATTCCTCTTTCTCTTCTAACTGACACCCAACCTGTGGGGGCATACTCACCGACAACATTCAGCATCACCCCTTCAATTTCCAGCTTCAAACTCGTGATCCTGTCTGACACGCTCTTCATCTCCACCAACACCATTCACCTACTCTTCCTTCATGATTACTCCATTTCTCTTGTGATCTACACCATAGTATAATTCTCCTTCAATGCTCCCGGCCTCGCTTCCCTTCCAGCTGGTTTACCTGCACAGACACAGTGTATCTAACATATCAGCCGGCTCTCTTGCTTTGGCAGTCCCTGCAGCCCCTTCTCTCACCTCCACACTCTTGCCTTTTCTTCTCTCTTGCTGCCTCTGAACACGCCTCCCCCTCTCCTCTTACTTTGTCTTCAACCAACAGTAGCACAGTTTCCACCGGTACCCTGCTGGCCAACAGCACCAGAAGCGGTTGTTGATAACCCAGGTCCCCTACCGATCTGGTATGAAAATATCATTCTTGATGTGGCAAAGATTTATCCAGGCTTGTGATAGACACTAAGAATATATGACACCCCCCACATGGCTGCTTAAATCAATCATTTTTATTAATAATCAGTAGATTTACCTAATTTATCCAGTGTAGCACTGTAGCACTTCCTACAACCAACAGGAGAGCTTATAGTGTAACTGCTGGTTATGATCAAAACAAACCAACAGAGAAAGGTTTGTGTGATGCAGACTCTCACCTGCTGGTACCTGCATCATTTTACTGAGCGGATCTCACACGCTCCTTTCTCAGATGTTTCTTTGAGGCAGGTGAGTGCTGGATGCCAAACAGGCTTCTAAAAAGGCCTGCAGTCTGGATCTCTCTTCTATGCTGCACTCAGGGATGGTTTCTTGATTCAAATTTGATTTGTAAAACACTGACTGATTTGTTATACTGCAAAGCTTCCTGCCATTCTGACCTTCTAATGGTTTTATACTTATGTAACAAAAGGTGACTTAGTTCCTGTAAACTGAGTAATGATTAAGTATGATAATTGTGGTTATTGATTAGAACATGTGAACATATTCGTTACCACCTTACATTAGAAAGTTAATAGTAGACAAAAATTTGATCTTTTTTTTCCACTTTACTTTTGAAGGAGACAAGAGAGGAGAACCTCCTGGTCTATGTTTGCCCAAAGTAGCTACATATCAATTAAATAACCAAAAAAAAACAAAAACAGGTTCGTTACCTCCAATGGTAACAAGCTAAAACATACTTTCAAGATTTCTTATTTGTATGATGTTTCTTTAACCTGGTTGGTAACAAGCTTGTTATATTATATTACAGTTATGGTTTATTATATTACAATATTTCTAACACAACACACAAAATAATGCAATCTGCAAATATGGCAGTTTTTGATTTGTTTCAGGGGAACTTTGATGGAGCTGCTTTATGAGGCTGTTCTTCCCAACTGCAGGATGCCGGAAAAAGACTTAAATAACAAAACTGAGCTGAAGTCCAAAATTTGAGACTAACAGAAAGAAGAAAAAAACAAAACACAGCCCATCATAGAGGGTCGCACACAGGGAAACAACACGCACAATGTGACCAAGTCTGAGTGGAAGACAGGGCTATTTATACACAGGACGAAGGGTAACACAACATAGGTGAAATCAGTCACACAGATGAAGACAGTCAGGGAAAATAACAAGGAAACTGATACAGACATGAATATTAACACTGAAACAGCCAAAGGAAGAACATGGGGACGAGCGGAGACAGAGACATCAGAACCATAGATGACGGGACAGAGAGGAGCAGAGGCGTAAACAGGAAACAAAATAAAAAGCCTCGCAGCAGGCATTACTGTTACTGTGATATCATAGAAATCACATTTTAAAGATGGAAAATCATTTTTCCTATACCATAACTGCCTGACTCACATTCTGGTAAGATATAAATATGCTCAAGAGTGTTAGAGGAGAAAAAGAGATACTTTTATGGGACTTTGTCCTTGTCCCTCTACTTTCAGGAAAAGAAAAAAATGAAGGGTACGGGCGTTGTTGTTAACACAGCTCAGCCTCTCAGGAGGCGATTTATATCCCCGTGTGTCCCTCTGTACCACAGATATGAACCTTGATGTGAAATAAATGAACATGTTTTGAAAACGAATGACGTGCTGACAGAAAGTCAGAGGCAGAGAAAATAGGCAGGAGACAAAAGGAAAATGTCCCCAGGTAAGCTAGTTAGAGTGATGTCACCGGAGAAAATAAATGACCTTATTGGACCTTTAATTAGGTTGTTGCCGGGGTAACACCCTGTAAGGTATTTCTGCTGTACCCTCACCAAAAGAAGTGTAAACTTGGATGAATTCATTTTCTGTTTATATCAGCTGACAAACATTTGAATATCGCTTTTCTGGGTTTATGGACACCTCAAAGCTTTTATCTTACATTGGCCCCTCCGACCAACCTAGAACCACCAGTGAACCTAACACGAGTTTCTTTGGTGGGTGAGGGTTAACCCTGTCCTGCCTATGCCTAACCCTGGATGGGTCTCTGGTGACCTGGTTGATGTTAAGAGGTTATATAAAAGGAAACTTTAAATCTAAGTGTAAAATTTATGTCTTTTTGTGTTTGTCTGAACACAGATTTTCTCCTCATGTTGCACCTTAAAAACTAGAAGAAATGGTGCAGATAAAAAATGTTTCACTGTTCGGGAACGTGGATTCACCTTTTGAGCCTCAAAGGTACATTCGAGTGTAGGATGCAGCTGTTTTTTGTGTCGTGCGGTGCTGGACGTGGCACAAATGTGGCATATAAAGAAAGATGACACTTATCACTATTTATATTTCCTCATGTTTAATACCAGAGGGTAAAGCTGTAATTTGTGGTGTAGTGTGATTATTAAAGCAGGGAAATAACATCTGCATTGCTCACTGGCTGGATTTTAATAAAAGAGAACAGAAAGGCCCCAGCCTGCCCTCCAATCAGTAGAGACTTATTGAGAAACGTATTTCTTCTGATGAGGGTGTAATGACTGTGATAAAGCCCAGTTGCTGTCTCATTCCCCCTGGTAGGCCAAACATTTATTGGGGCCTTCCTTTGCTTCCACAGTAAGGGTAATGGGGAGACTCAGCAGGTTCTCTTAGTGGTTCTATCATTGCTTATGATAAAGTTAATAAATTGAGAATGATGATCCAAGAGTGGCTAAATAGGAAATTGGGGGAGAAAATGAGATAGGGAGAACGTGCAAAAGCGAGGGTGAAAGAATCTCATGCGCTGTGGCACGAGGGCAATTTAGAGTTGCTGTCAGTTTCAAGGACGTGTCGGCCTTTTGTGGTATTAATGAAACGAGCAGCACCCCAAGTCCCGATAATAGATCAGCCTTACGAGTCCAGAGGGGGGCTGTGAATAATGTAACAGAACATGTACTGTATGTAACCGTGTCGGTGTGTTTAAGAAGTCTGCCTTCACGGGTCACTCTGACAAAAATGAAACGCAAATTGGCCAAAATTCTGGTAGATTTGGGCTGTGGTGGAAACTCTGTGGTGCTCTGTGCTCTGTGAGGGAAAACCTGGAGGTGCTTCAGTCATAATTGACTCATCAGTCAATATATGAGAGTCATGACTCAAATTAAGTGAGTTACAGCGCCTTTAACCATGTCATGTCAAGTGCTTAGAAAATGGATTTCAGAGCAAATCTGACACAGATGCAGCTTTTTTTTCCCTCCTTTTTTAGCAGAACCTGCCGCATTTTGGACCGCTTTCCCTCCAGCCAATCAAAGTGCAGTAGTGGGTTGGTGAGAAGTAATCGCTGCATTTCAGCTGCAGGGTTTTGTGGGTAATTGAGGCCAGGAGGATCTGCGGGCTGGGGGTGTGGTGGGGTGGGTGGGGGGCTTAATTCACGTTATCAGAGGCAGCAGATGTGGTGGAAGACCCAGTTTAAGACTCTAACACCAGGATTCAGAGATGCAGTTGCAGGCAAAAGCTTCACAAACTCTCCTGGATAGCTATTTCTCTGTAGATAATATCACACACACACACACACACACACACACACACACACACACACACACACAGTGTACTCTACAATCACTCAGATTCCTGAAACCAAGCCTGAACCCCTGAATGCAAATGCCTGCTGTTATCTGTAAAAGATGGAGCAGCATCTGTGTTTGATGCAGGAGGAGTGACACCCCCCCCCCCCCCCCCGGCACTGGCAGAAGTTTTTTCTTCCATAAGTCAGAAGCTGAAGCTCAAAGTTAAGGTTGGCCAAGCGGTGATTGAACCAAATACGTTATACAGCTTTCCAGCATATCAGAAACACTTTTCTTTTTTTTCAGTCTTAAGTGTGGCTCATCTGAAGCCCTCCACCGTGCAGGGGATCAGAGCCTTAATGCGACCCATGTTAACAGGCACCGTAACACACTGTTCGCAGCGTGTGCTGCATGATCATCAGGAAGGAGCTTTCTGAATAACTATGAAGCTCTTTGTATTATGTTTGCTGTCTGATGTTATCCTAACTTCAGAAAGTCGTTCCCTTCACCGCCTTCAGCATGTCCCCTCTGACCTTCACTGTCCTCTCTGTGTCTCTCTGCAGGACCTGGGTGGAGTGAGTCCTCCTCAGAGGAACTGGAAGGGCATTGCCATCGCTCTGCTGGTCATCCTGGTGGTCTGCTCCCTCATCACCATGTCTGTCATCCTCCTCACACCAGGTAACACACAATAAGCACATCTTTATAGTCTCAAATCATGCAGCTTTAAGACTTCATTCATTACTGACTGTCACATTATATATATATATATATATATATATATATATATATATATATATATATACTCTCCATAAGCTCCACTATAAAAGTTATTTATTTATTTAAATCAATTTTCAGTTGATTGTTTTAGTGTTTACTGTTATCATTGCTTTTAGTTTCTGCTGCTGTTCCCAAATCAATTTCAAATTCCTGCCTTTTCTGGCTTAAAAACCAGTGGATGAATATCTCACCCTTTCCAGCACTGCTCTCCTTTGTTCATACACATCTGGAGGCCAACACGAAGCTACAGAAGTAAATATTTTCATATGTAAAATAACTAAAATGAATTTGAAATGTGAGGACAGAGCTCACTGTTTTTGCTTCATGGCCCCCACGGGGGTGTACTACAAAGCAAGTTCAACATAGCCAGGCAGAGATAATCGGTATCACAACATTGGTTATCAGCTCGATCTGTTAATTGAAGGTTTCTGCTTCAGGCTCTGTGTACACTTCCATAAGATTTGATGCATCATTTGACTCTTTCTGGTCGAGTCCGGCTGATTTCAGTCAGAGGGAACCGGCCGTGGAGAGTAACAATGCAAATAAAGGAAGCGAGACAAGCTGCAGAAAATGATTAATATTGTAAATTTGCACAATTTATATATATATATATATAATATAAATATTCCCTCCAACATAAAAGCTGCACATGTACTTGCATGATGCCCAGGAAGTGCATTTAGGTCTCACCCTGCCCCATAATGAAGTGGATGAGGAGATCCCTTTAGTTCAGTGTTTCTCAAACTGTGGGGCGCGCCACACTGATGGGGCGCGGGGTCATGACAGATTGGTCGCAAACGACCTGGGAGAAAAATGATGAATGAAAAGTTTTCATCCAGTGAAGTGGGGCCTGATGGAGAAGGTTTGAGAACCAATCAGTTTTTGGCCAAATCAAAGTGAAATGAATTTTTATTGATGGTATTTTTCTGGAAGAAATACTAACAGACTAATGAGTTTTCTTTTGTGTTACATCAGTTTTAATGCCTGAAGGAGGGAAAATGCAAACAAATCGAGACTGAACCTAAAAACATGCTTTTTCTGCAGCACCAGTGTAATAAATGTAAATCCCAGGTTTAAAAGGCTGCATCAAAATTTCCAATGCTGTGACTGCATGGCTTCATTTGGTGGCGTAACTAACATACTGCTGAACAGGTCTGCATAACATATTCCCTCAGAAGATTTCTATATTGTTCCTTTATAGTCATCAGAAGAAGTTGTCAGAGCTGAGTTAAACCAAAACTCTGAACACCCCCTGTTAGAGGGGGTGTACTCTGAAGGGAGGTTAATGGCTTGGGGATCTGTGTCGAGCTTAAAGTCAGATTTTTGCTGTCACTGAAGTGGTTCTCTTTTTACCTGGTTAAATCACTATGGCAGCTTATGCTGAACACATAACCTGGTCAGGAGCAGGTTATGTTCTGAGTCTCAGTTTAAAACTGGCTGGAAATGCCACATTTTCACAGATCCTTTTATTCACAGCATGTTTTAAGTGCAATATAGATGCTCTGCTGAGGGGGGTAAACTTTATATCTGCAGGTTATTGAGCCATACTTCACTAAAACCACTGAATGAAGAGCAAACTGTCTTGGCACGGGCGTGGTCACGGGAATGTGCATGTACTAATTTAGTGATGCTGAAGATGTATAAATGTTGTTACACTAGATTCTAACCTGCTGCTAAGTCCAAGAGTACCTGTTCAACCAATGAAGTTCACTTCACTTTGATCTGCTAACAGCGTGTCCTTTATTAGGCTGCGGGTGACATTTAATGAGTCCACTTTAAGGTTTCAGAGCTAATGTTCAGGTGTCACCTCAAACAGAAACAGCAGCACTGAGAGCACTCAGTTTAATTAACTTAAATTAAAATGTTCATTTTTCCACTCTGTGCATTAAATCTCAAGACGAACAATTTATGCAGCAATAACTGCTTATTTGCAGCAGTTTAGCATTTTACAGTTATATTTTCATGTTCTTTATAGATTTTTGATCACCGTTTGCATCATTATCTTCCTCATCGTCTGATAATGTCTCTGATTGGAGTTGGTGGAGTCATGTGATGCGTGAAACGCCCCTTTTTATGTGAGCGCACACAGAGCTCGAACGCCTGGTTTAGCACAGAAAGGTTTTTTTGAGCCTGGATTGAAATTTGTTCATAAATTTGTTCATAGCGTACCCTCAGGTTGATCTAGCCGACTTTGTGACATTGATAACTCTGGCTCATGTCTGAACATATCTCGCTCTTCCATTAATTAAGCTTCATAGAGCAGCACTTAGCCGTACTGCTTCACTGCACCGCTGAGTTTGTCTGGGAGTGCCTGTTATTGTGTTTCCTGATTTAAAAACCCAGTGGTTCAGTTAGAGTGGCTGGAGACCAGTGATTAGCATTCAGCACTGAACTAACACCATTTTCGAGCTAATATTGATATAATATATGAGGGCTGTCGAGGTGTGTGCTGCACCTGAGATATCTGGCTGCTACTCTCTTGTTTTGGGCACCCTGGAGACGTGGCATGCTTTTCTCCAGTCTCAACACCCCCCCAGCAAAGACGTACGCTGGCATGGCTTTGAATCTGTGCTGAGTCGAAGTGAGTTGTTGGTGTCTCATGATTGCTGAGGTAAAACTGAATTCTCTCCCATGTAAACTGGCCAGAGTGGACGCAAAGTCAAAGTGGAGGTGGAGACAAACTGCAAGGAGCTGACAGTTCTGTCTGCTGTCAGACTAACGCTGACTTAGGATTCAGCTAAATAAGTAATAAACAGACATGTTGACATCAGTGCTGGAGGAACGTGCAGGTCACCAATAACCACCACCAAAGGAAATCTAATGTTAGTCTATGTTGGCAATAATTTGCTTACATATTAAGAATCTTTAAAAGCCATTTTATGTCAAATGTGAGAGATGTGGTGCCTGTTTCTGTTCTGTGGCCACGGTTTTAAACCAGAAACTGGTGGTTTGCCCTCACTGGGGTGGGAATGACGAGTTCAAGTACTTTGTTGTATATTGTTCATCAGGGAAAAGTGGAGCAGGACAGAGTGCACACTGATATGAACAGTATACCTGAGTATTGTTGTGGTAAGGAGAAAGCTGAGCGTGAAAGCAAAGCTGCTGATCTTCTCTTACTCATGGCCGCAAACTGTAGGTCTGACCCAAAGAATGAGCACTGAAAGGAGCAAGTGGAGTCAGTTTGGGAGTCTGAACAGGATGTATAGAGATAGAAAATGGATGGATGATGGATGCAGCTTCGATCTGTCCTCCACATCCTTACTGAGCATTTTACATACTGTTTTGGGACCTCTGATATCTAGAGGTGCTACTTAACTGGTAACCATTTCACATAACTGTTAGAGCCAAATAGCTCATCCCAGTCTTTTCCAATTTTAATACACTGTACACTGTATATGTGCTCCAAAAACATTTTTTTCTCAGATGTAAAATCATCACAATCCACTGCTCATGCAGCCACTCTCTCCCCAGTGGATTCCACGGTTGGTTAGACTTTCATTGCCTCCATAAACAAACATGCTGTGTGGAGTTATCAAGGGAAGCCAATATGGCTGACATTCAAAATGACTTGGCCCCCTTATTCTGCTCACAATCAGCAGCTGTTCTATTCAGGAGGAGCTCACGATTGGCATGGTCTCTTTCTGCTGAAGGCTTAACATTTCATAATTAAAAATGAAACATTTCCAGGGTCAGCCCTGGAACAGCTTAAGGATTTTCTAGCCCAGTGATGATCATGTTAATGAACGTATGAAATGCCATTGTGACAATGTGAATCTTTTTCACACGCGTGGATTTCTTTGTGTGTTCATGTATAAGCGCCATTATGTACATCTGGATTAACAACACACTCAATGTACTGTATTTACTTGTGAAGCGGGTGGAGAACTCCATCTGTTTCTGTTTGCTTCCAACAATCGGGAAAAAGGAAGTAGCAGCCAGGTGCTGCTAATCAAATACGCTTAATTAACTGATCTTCAGCGAGTGCGAGCACCTTTATAAAAGCACAAGTTTTGGCAGTTTGCTGGTCTGGAGTGTGCAGGTGTGTGTTCACACAACGCCACAGTCTTCCCAGCAGTGGATGGCCCAGCAAATTCAACCCAAGGTCGGATCAGAGAATCCAAGAGCTCCATGTCAGACTCTACATGTTAAAGTTCCTGACAGCACAATTAGAAAAAGACTGAGCAAAAATGACTTATTTGGAAGGGGACTTCTCTCTAAAAGGAACGTGGCAGCACAGCTTCGGTTTGCACGGTTGCATCTGAACAAACTACAAAACCTTCAGAACGATGTTCTTTGGACAGATGGGACCAAAGTGGAGATGTTTGGCTATAATGCACTGCAGCACGTTTGGAGCAAACCAAACAGCCTGTCACACAAACACCTCACACCAACTGTCAGCATGGAGGTGGAGGGCATGGTGCACTCACTGAGTGGACCAGGAGCTCCTCTGTATACACATTTGATCCCAACTGGGTCTTTTCTATCTTCTGGCAGTGATCACACCAGCTACTCTCTGGGAAGCTACGCCTTTGAGTATTCCAGAGTCAGATGTGTCAAAGGTCACACAAAAAACTATCACTTCAAGTTATTGCTGCTAAAGGTGGTTCTACAAGCTACTGAATCACAGGGTGTACTCACACTGTTTCTGCATTTTGCTCAGTTTTTGTTAAAGAAATAACAATAATGATAAGTCACGTGTTGCTGTTCATCTGAGGTTGTATTTAAATCATTTTAAGACCTACTAAAGACCAGGGGACTCTTTTTCATGTGACCTCTATGCTGGTGGTGACTCAGCTAATGCTGGACATTGATTTCAAGCTGCATGCATGCAGAACTCATGTTTAATCAATTAAATTCATGTTAGGGAGAACTTTGCACCTGTAATCTGTGCATGTTTGTTATCTTTCACCTAAAATAAATAAATTAAATTCATGTTTTTGTTTGTTTTTTCAGCTGATAACCAAGCTGGAAGTGACACTAAACTGCTTGTGGAGGATTTGTTCAAACCTGAGTTCAAAGTCCACGACCCGGAGGCCCAGTGGATCAATGGTGCGTAATCCACATTTACTGTACCTGCTGGAATTCAGAGCATGTGAGCTTCTGCTGTGGATAAAATGCACTGTTTACACGGCTAGTTTGTAATTCTAATGAGAAGGCAAAGCAGCATTCCTTAAAAGCGCAGATAAAGCTGTTACAAAGCGTTACTGCCCGCCTGCTCCGTGGAATGACAAAAACTGCATAAACGAGTCATTAGCTGAACTATATAATGACTCGAGCCTGGTAAAGACTTCACCTTTATGCTGCTGTACATATATTTATACAAAACACAGTAGTACTTGACATTAATGACATCTGGTTGAGTTCTAAGTGTACTCCGTATGAACAAACAGCAGCAGTGCTTTTGTTTGGCAGTGCGGGGATGACATCTCTCTCTGCTGCTTTGTAATTGAGGCTCCCTTTAACAGCCGGCAGACAGTTCACTTCTAAACAAGGCTGGCATGTTTCACCTCAGCCTTACCTTGCATCTAGTTATGCAAATTTAGATGTTTGGATTTATTTTCCCTCTCCTTATTTACATTGTATTGATTCGTTATTTGCCAGAAGGGGATCATATGTTAAGCCTGGAAGCCCTTGGCTGGAAATAAACCACATCAACTGAAGTGCAAGTGAATCTGATTATGGTTTGCTTAGAGGGAGGGAGAAGATAACGATAACTCCGAGGGAAAGGATGGACAGGATTGCGGCGTTCCCGCGTTGCTCCCCGCCTGTCTCCTTTCCTGCGGATTAGTGTGTTTGTTTTGGCTTTCCTCTTCGCTGCCCATTGACTGCGTGACTCAGTCTGCGCCTGAGGGCAAGGGGAAGAGGCAAGGCCTTTCTGTCCATCAATATTTCATTCCTGGGTGACATTTTTCCACTATCTTTGCAACGCCATCTCATTCCCTGAGCTGACCTCAGGCTAGACAGAGAAAGCACCAATGTTGTGAGATGAGGCAGTCAAAAAAGTCAGCTTTATAGGGTGGTTTGTGGATGGATGGGGCAAAATAGACCCCAGACAAATGGGAGAAGATAACAGGCAGACGGGCGAGAGGAAAGATTGATCACTAGGATTTGGAGCAAAAATGAGATTTTTTCTCCCTCACCCAAAGGCTTTAGTGGGTTTGCCTGAAAAGTCTTCAGTCTCTGTCTGCATTAGAGATAGATAGGTGTATCCAGTGTTTGGACAGTTACTTTGAAACCATTTTTTTTACTACAGATTACAGACAACAGGCCTTTAAACGTCATCTGTAACTTACTCTGTTAACTCCTTTACTTCATGAGTATTATGAGTAATGTTTTGGATCATTTCATCATCATCTTAAAATCTGTAAGGCAGGGATCTGCATTCAGCAAATTACACAGGAGGTAAAATTCAGACTCTAGTGTGTTTCTATCCAGGCTTTGGTTTAAACTGTGGTGGAGACCCTGCTTTTCATGCAGTGCTGCAGGGAGCCTGTTATGTTCATTTCCATCTCTATATTTTGATTGCTGAGTTTACTAGAGTCACTTCACATGATTCACAGTTCAAAATAAGCATATTTACCCCAAACTGGGCTTCAGTTTATCCATTCTTCAGGTCTGATAAGGGCTGTTTTAGCTCCCTTCCACCTCGCTTTAAGGCAGCTTGTTCCTGATTGGCTGCCCCTCCCAAAGAAAAGATGACATTAGAGATGGTTCCTCCTTTGACATTGGACAGATTGATGAAAACAAAATATGACTGAAAGCATGAAATATTGGCTCACAGGGCGTACTCTCGTTAATTCAAAATTTGGCTGTGTTTTTCTGTAATGAAAGAAGTAAAGAAGTCGGGCTCCTCTGAGGTTTGCTGTGCTTTGACATTCACTGGATGATTTGCCTGTCGGTGAGGATAACGTTTTTACCTGTCTGACCTTTTTTCCATCCCCCCATGATGTCCATGTGACAGACGCAGATTCACCTTTTTGAAGACGTCATATAGTTGAAACCCACAGATACGGTATCTGGTGTGTTTGGCACGATACGTAAACCAGCGAACACTCTGAGGCTTCTGTGGAGACAAAATCAAGAGCAATGATGTTTTATTAAGTAGTAAGATGATGCAAGTATGAAATATGTCTTTATTAGCATGCTTTACAGTCACCGAACCAGCTTTTCTTACTTTAGCGGCCTAGAATCAGAACATGAAATCGTTTTCCCTCAGCTGTATAATACAACACGCATTTTAATGATGAGATGTAATATTTACACAAGCAGATACACAATAGGAAACCATACCATTGATGCAATGCAGCTCCAATGATTATTTTTTTAATTTTTAAAATATTTATTTATGCTAACAAAAAGGCACATAAAATGTAACTGACACATATGTTAACATGTCTGGATCCGTCAGCCGGACCAGCTGGTTTCAGAGACGAGAGCCGATTTAACGAATGCTGCTATGCAAATAGTCCAAATGCTGCAGGAGAAATTCTCATTTTTTCCCAGCTCTGGCTGCCACATTCATTACATGATGATACAAAAAGTGGTCAATATTTGGTAACATGTCAGCCAGACATAATCACAAACAGCACACGTTCATTCCTCTGCAGCCGGTGAAACAAAAGGAGGCAAAAATGCTTTGAAACCCACGAGGTCGGTGTTGTTTGGTTTGTTTGGGAGACGTTGACGTGAGTGATGTAAAAGGTAAAGCATGTGTTAGCGTTTTCTGTTAGTCCACGCCAAATAAGCAAAACAACCGCTGTGAAATTGGCAATATGAGCCGAGCGTGAGTGTACGGGCGCCTTAATTCATACTTCAGCTAACAAGTGGTGATATGAGGTTACGGATGGCTGGGTTGCTACAGTCTGACATTGCAGCTTGATGATATGTGAAATGGAGTGCATCATTACAGATTAAATTTGCTGCTAAGAGCGCTGTGATTCATCAGGTACACCCCCACCGCTCTGGCAGAGGAGCCTGAACGCTGCCCACTGTCATCCTCAGCAAGGCGAGGATGACGAGGATGAGTATAGATTCTGATTATCTCTAAAGAATTAGCATCTAAGTCACCGAGAACACTCATTGAACATAGATTGCTTATAAGTAATGCAATTATTAAGCTGGTGCATATTTCTTTTCTAAAGCCCGTAACAGGTGAACAGAGTAAAACAGATATTCTAGTTAAAATAGCATTTGTGCTTCACTACACTGTAGAAACCTGATCAGGAGCAGGACAGAGAACCAGAGGGTTTAACCCGTGATGTGAGAACAAGTCACAGATGCCCCACCCTGCAAACAATCCACTGCCACACACCACAGACCCCCCCTCCGGAGGTCCTGTGTGCGTGGGCCGATGGTTCAGAGCTGTGAACCTGCACAGTATTAGGCAGACGGCTGCGATGCTGTGGCAGGTTGGGGTACATTAAAACAATACATTTGCTGTGCGGTCTGACATTTCTGCTCTCCTCTGAAATTCATTGTCATTCTGATGCGGCGAAGGTTGTTGTTGATGAGGATGTGTCTGAAGATTATGGGGAAACATCTGGTTAACACCGGGCGCGTATGTAAGAAATGACATGGATGCTCCTCTCCAGCTGGCGTGTGTGAAGACTTGCATATGTGTGAATACTGGATGTGTTTTTCACACTGAGGCGCGTTACAGAGAAAGTCACATTCAGCTGCTGCCACATGTGATTCAGTGAGCGTCAGTCTCATCAGTATTGTCGCCGGCTGGGCACCGTCAGACTGCCGCTGACAATCTGCTGAGAGATGGGTATCATATTGTGTTTGCACGGGCCCGGCTTGGACAAAACAACACGCCAGTTGACTTACATATGCTCCCTAAACCAGAAATACAGCAGACTGAGAGCGTGAAACAGAACAACACATTTTTTGACTATTCAAATTTATATATAAATGATTTAAAGAACAAATTCAGTTAATCATTATACGTGCTGTTGATGGCACGTCACCTCATTTCTGCATAAGGCAGTGTGGAATATCATGCTGTGCAGAAACAACAAAATACTGACTGAGCAAAAAGTGAGTCACAAATGTATATGAAGTTCACACAAGAGCAGGATTGGGTGAGATGAACGGGGATGGACACCTACTGAGGTTGCCATGTATGGAAGTCCAACTGTGCCAGTGAAAGAAAAGGAAAAGTGCATTAAACAAGCATCATATAATAATGCAAAGGTTTTCTTACTGGGCCAAAATAATGAGATGAAAAGTGAAAATTATTCCAACATGTTGAATCATGAGTTAAAAGTCAATGTGTTCTATTTTTAAATTAGTATTTTGATACTTATAACAGTTTGGACTTTATTCTCCACTCAGTTTGGATGTCTAAACTGATTTGGATGATTTGGATTTTTAAATGTGTAGCAGTAAAATCTAAATTAGATTTGAAATTCCAGTGCATGCCTTTAATATAGTAAAATTCACTCCTTTGACATATATGCTACACTCTGTGCTTCTAAGTCACCTTTCTACATGTTAAAATTACTGGTCAGACTTGGTGCAAATGTGTGTTTTAGCGCCCAGCTTGCACGAATTGCTGATCACCTCAGTAAATGTCCAGCGCTGTGGTGATCTCTGTAAATCCTTTATTGAGCCATTAACTGTCGATACTGTTTACCACAAATTACCGCTTGACTTCACCTGTTTACTAGTCAGCTGCATCACCTGTCAGCTCTGTTCATTCACTGCAGTCAAATTCACTCTTTATTTTTTTACAGGCAGACTTGTGGCTGACAGATTAATAAATCCCAGCTGGACTGTTTGCGTGCAGGATTTTACTGGATCACTCCAAGAAATTTGTCATTATATGAAAATGAAACTGGGTGCTGAAGTGCATCAGCGTGAAAGGTTTAGTTTTGTGTATTAGGTGGGATCATACCACCTCGCTTGCAAATATAGTGCACACTAGAAGTTAGATAATAACAGTAAAAGCGTGCACACCTGCGCTCTGATCGAGCTAAGCTGTCGGCACCCCAGGGGAAGCCTGGCAGGCTGTTTTACTGTTTTACTTTTATCTGAAACTAACAGAATATTTCAGTATTTATGCAACTGTGTATTATTAACAGGTGAAATGCCTGTAGCTACACTGAGTGGGTGATGACACTTGGAGGTGCAAATGCAACAGTAGCAGGTGACATGTGCTGAAGGAGAGTCACATGATGTGTTCAGCTGAGTGCAGGTCCTTGACGATGATAAATGCCCCCCCCCCGCTCTGACCTAATTACTGACATAAAGCTGAATAATGTGGGATCAACTAATGAAAAGTCCCAGTTTTCATTCAGCAGGTCTTCGGCTTCACTCATACAGCATCCCTGCTCATACGTGACATCACTGCACGAATACATTAGTACTGCTGTAAATTCTCTGACTCCTGTGAGAGTAAAAGTCATCTAGATGTTGCATCTTTTTTCTTTTTTTTTAAATCTGAACTGTGTATTTATACACATTAATGTAGACACTTCTGTAACATCGCTGTGGGTTTGGTGTTTACACTGTAACTTCCTTAACCCAAACAAAATAATTCTACATGTGGCCTAAAGGTTCAGACTGCAGGTTCTATCAAATAATAAGAAAATCTAATCTTTATCCTTTTTGTATTATTTTTCACATCATCTCTTGTTGGTTTTTGCAAATTTTTATGTAGTAGCATGATCTGAGTGAGCACAAGGTGTAGTGTTTTAGCTGCGTCCGCACAGGAAGCGATTCACTCGTGCTTCACTCCCGTCGCTTGCAGCCATTCCAGGCTCTGGTTGCCTATGTGACCCTGTAAAGTATTTATTTCCAAGTCATGTGTCAATTAACAGTATTCTTCGCGATCATTGGTAGCCCACTCAGTCACTTGCCAGGAAATTGAGAAAAGTTTATTGGTGGCCCCGCCTACTTTTTACTCTCTGTTCACCTGGCTGCAGATCACTTCCAGAGATTCATTTCAGCTTCAGGGCATCATGAACCCTGAACCTCAACACGATGTCCCAAAAGCTCACAGTTTGCAATAGCTCGTTATTTTCTTTACCTCATCTTTATATCAGTGGTTCTCAAACTGTGGTTGAACTAAGCTGAAAAAAATCTGACTTTTTAGGAAAATAAACAAAGGTTTGCTGATGATGTTGTATCGACCTTTATTCCACTAAAATTCCCTTTAATCCCGTTTCATTGTTGATGAGAAAAATAAAAGATGACAATTGTGGTGTGTGGGGAGTGAAGTGGGGCAGAAAAAAGTTTGACAGCCACTGTTGTACGGCAGCATTTTAACAACCTTCTGAAAAGCCATCCAGGGTTGGAGGGAAATACTGAGAGAAGATAGAGCTGCATCTCTCCACGCAAATCAGATATCTGTGCTTCCTGTCAGGCTTCCTGCATTCAGCCCCAACAACTTCTACGAATGAGCTGACACACGGGGCTGACACCGTTCCTGCCATTTGAGTTATAATTCAGCGCCACTCCCGTCGATCCACTTTATACAAAATCATGTCTAGCAGTTTTCATATTTATGTACCTTCACTGACTTTGATGTGGGTCGCTGGGAGTGGACTCGGTGTGCAGTGGATTCGGTGTGCAGGGTTTTTGGATCTGAAAAGAGGACTGAGCTTCATCCTGCCTTCAGTCTCAGTCCTCCATCCTGGCAGCAAACACAGACAGAGCTGACCGACCACAGTTCCTTTGGTCTCAGCGTGGTACCTCTGTGGCTGTGACAGGCGCTTACATTTTAAAGCCTCTGTCCACTCAAAAACAGCTTTCCTGCCTCTCTGCTAGTTTTCTTCCACAAAGATCCGAAACTGGGGTGTATATGTGGGAATAGATGGTTTGTTTCTGTGTTAGCCCAGTCAGCTTTGCTTCTGATAGAGCTCATAGTTAAGGCTGGGTCAGCTGACCCTGAATCATCCCTTACTTTGGCTGCTTTAGGCTCAGGCTTTCGGGAGACCGCCACCCGCCAACTGGTCATGGCAGATGGCCACTGCTCACTGAGCCGGGTTCTGTTGGAGATCTCATGTCACATTATTGGGTTCCTCACTCTAATATTGTGGTGTTTAACCGTACTGTATAAAAATACATATGTAGTTGAACTTGTGTTTTAAACACAAACTTGGTGAAAGGTGAATTAATGCACTGCGACCTGTCCAGCATGGCTCACGGTGAAGGCCAGCAGGGATACTTTTCACCTCTGTCCATCTTTCCAGGATAAACTGATGTGATGATACCAGGAAGCTAGTGGCTAACGTATTATCAGTACTTGAATATCCATCATTGAAGCATATACACAATTTTTAAGAATTTCTAAACAGGTGCCTAAAGTCTTTTGAAGCCACATCAGCATAAATTATTATTCTGAGCAGATGCATTTTTGCATCTTTAAAAACACCTCAGCTGCAGCACAGAGGGAACTGTTCAGTGATATTTTAATGAGTAAATACTTTCTTGAACTTAGGCGTCGCGCTGGAATGTTGTAGAAACACAGAACTTAATGTGAAGGTGATCTTTGCCCCTCCCTCATCTTCTCCCGGGTCAGCCACTGATCTCAGCGCCGAAACATTTCATTCACTCTCGCTGTGTGCTGCTATTTGGTGTATGGTTTTTATTCTGCACCTTTAATTCTAAATTAAGAATCTGGCTGCAGCGTGAAGCTGTTGGCCTGATCCCTGATGCCTGGGCTGAAACCCAAGTTGCAGTTTTGCGGGGTGTGGTTGCACTGGCACATTTTGGAGTTTTATGCCTGTGGGTGGATTTCATGGCTGTGTGGTTTTAAGATAGCATATATGTTTTCTTAAAAGGTGTAAAGCGTGCAGAGAGTACACATCAGTGCCAGATCATGCTCTGCTTTCAAACTCATGTTTGTGTGCCAGCAGACTTGTTTCCTTCACTGGATGCCTAATCGCGCCACTGTTCAGTTCGCCGAGTCTTTTAGCGTTGCGCCATCAACCCACCTTGATTTTCTTTGATTTTTGTAATTAGGTACATGATCACGCCAATTAATTTCTATTTCCCTGTCACTCAACTTGGAGGGAAAAGGAAGAAAAGGATCGGCTCTTTGAGCAGCCATGACCTGCAAAGAGGTTTGCAACATACGCGTCGTAAGCAGGGTCTTGGAAACAGTAAAATGCATTCCTTTTAGACCACTTTTCCACTTGCATGCCTTTGCGGGATCATTTTCAGGGGTTAATTAGGAACTGCATGCTCTGGTGCCTCCCATTAATTAACATTAGAGACTCCCCAGGCTGTGCTGTGAACTGCTGCTGAAGCGTCAGTGAAGGGAAGCTGGTGCGCGGTTATGTGCATTTGTCTCCTCTGATATGCCAGTGCATATAGCACACAAGCGTAACAGTGTGGAGGTTGTTAATGGCTGCATGCTGATGTGTGGCAGCTCATCAGCAGACATGGACATTTTAAATCTTGCTGTGCCTCTCCTCACAGATAAGATATTGTGGTTGGAAACGTCTCCTCATTTATGTGAACTCCAGTGCCACCCAGCACTAACCCGGAGTCCTCCCGAGCCTCATGTGTCTCACACTCTTCTCCATCTCCCATTAAGCTCCTGTAAGCCCTTCCTATTTTTGCTGCTCCTGACATGGCCATTATCACTGCTCTGAGCAGTGAAAGACGCTGATTAAAACGGAGAGATTGAATTCTCCACTGTTCTCTCCGTGCCCTTGCTCGCTGTGTGCGATTTTCAGCAGAGACGGTGCTGAAGTCAGACCATGAAAACAGCCATTAGTGCATCAGGAGTTTGGGGATTCACTGCTCTTACCAACTTCTAACTGAACAACATTTTCCTTGGTGTAGGCTGAGCCGGGGACGCGCCATTATTTGCATACCCCGCCCCTCCTAACGTGTTACCAAAAATAGTAAAAACCGTTATGCAGCCCAGGTCTGTCAAGAAGTTGTCATGTCATAGCATGTGATGTTTAGGGTGGGTGGGGGGAAGAGAGTGTAAAACACAGAAGCAATAAAGTGCAGAAACAATACGCCTGTCGCACTCTGTGGAGAGAGCTTTGCTTGCCTTTTAACATGAGAGACAAAGAGGGAGAGGGTGTATGACAGCTGGAAAAAAAACATCCCAGGGACTGATTTCCCACTAACAGAAAATGATACCATCAGTGTCAATCCATGGCATGAAAGGGAGCACTGGGAGGGAACACTCACTCCCCCTTTTTTTAAGTATGTTTTCTGTATCTCGCTGAATCATAATCATAGACTGCAGTGGAGATGTGCTTCAACAGAGGCCATCACCCTGCCTTCATTACGCCGCCACTGAAACTTTATTTTTACATCAAAATAATACAACAAAGTTATGAAAATCAGATAAAAACCAGCGTGCAGTTCATGAGTTAAATAATGATTCGCAGGAGTCTGTCGGACATGCTGAAAACCACTCAGTGCATTTGTTACTTATAGACTGAACTATTATAATTCATCATTATCAGGTTGTTCTAAAAACCTTCAGTTGTTGCAGCGAGAGTACTGACAGGGCCGAGGAGGAGAGGTCAGATTTCTCCCATGTTCTGGGAGGCAGAGCCTTCAGCTTCCTGCCCCTCGCCTGTGGAACCAGCTCTGAGTCTGGATTCAGGAGACAGACCCTGTCTCTGCTTTTAAGATTCATTTTTGTTAAGCTTATAGTCGGGGCTGGATCAGGTGACCCTGAACACTCACTTAGTTATGCTGCTATAGGCTGAGGCTGTTGTGGGACTTCCCATGATGCACTTCTCCTCCTCTTCTCCGTCTCCTTTTCTGTTTTTTGTTCATGGTTTTTCTGTGATTCTCTTTCCTCTCTTTTTTTCCTTCATCCCCCAATCAGCAGGTGGCCACAATTTGCAGCCATATTTATGACCACAAACAAAAAACCCCAACTCACAATGTCTCTGCAGCTAAACCCAACTAACTAACCACCCCCCAAATACCTTTAGTACTTCAGGTTTTGAGCTGCATCAGTGGTTGGCTCATGCATCCAACGAAATGCAGAGGGAAATCCCGTAGCTTAAAATAATCTTTTATTTATCTAATCATAAAACAAATAATCTTTTTATTTGTAGATTATTGAATTCTGAACTGCTCCTCCCTCTAAGGAGCAGAAGAACAAACTGATCCGAGGCCAGTGATCGTGTCCAGTTTTGGAATGACAGAAGAAGCAGGAAAAACTTCATTACTGGATAAATTGAGTGGAGACATATTCATATCCCAGTTTTTTTTTTTTCCTGGATCTAACCGTCAGTTCATTGAGAGGTATGAAAAAAGCATTTAAGATATTAAATTGAGAAGGGAGCTGTCTTTTCTCATTTTCTTGGGAAATAAGCCATAATATATATAAGGACTCGGGTTTCTTTATGTTGTTAAGGCACTTTAATGTTATCTGACATGTATTGTGCTTGATTGTATTTATTACAGCATTTTATTGAAATTTTCTTATTTTTGATTTAATTCAATTTTATTGATCTGTTTTACTTTATAGAAACATTAAATTCTGTGCAGCTTTTTACACATCCTGTCACTGCTCCTTTATTTCTTTGTTAAATTCAATTTATTTATTATCATTATTAAATTTATTCTACTTTATTCAGCCATCATTTCACCTTTTTAAGCTGCTGTAACTCCGGAATTTCACAACTTTTGTGATCAATAAACTATATCTTATTTTAGTGGATGAGACAGATGTGAATAAATAAAATAATAAATATAATATAAAGTTTGAGGATGATTTTGAATTTTTCAGGTCACATGTTTCTATAATATTGAAAGAAAAGCACAAGTATAGAATTAAAACTTGTGTTTTTAGTTTTGTTTTTATTTCCCTGTGTGAGGTCAGATGAGCTCACTTGATTGAAATACTGACTGATGAACACGTGTCGTCATGCTTTGCGTTTGTGGGCCGATTAAAATTGCAAAACACAAATAACACACAACATAAATCACATTCACCTTAGATATTTAACAGATGTCAGTGGCTTCAAAAACACTATTTTTCCGACCACATGGACCCTGGTTCCTCACTTCCTGGGACATAATCATGCAAGCCTGGCTTCACTGTCCCTGATTAGCAGGTAAAGTCCAGGCCCCACAGGCCAAAAAGGCAAAGAAGTCACCTCCTCATGAATAAACTCAGCTGCTCTGTGAGTAAAACCTGAGTAGAACCTGAAGCCACGTCTTTAACTTCTTTTTGTATTGATGAAGATTTTTGTAAAGCTTTGTAAGTGCTGTTAATTTCTGCTCCCTGATGAATATTGCTGCGTCGCGATAACGAGGAATTCTCTGACAGTGCAGTGTGATTGTTAAAGGCCATTCAGTTGGGTTCTAATGAGGCAGGGGTATTGATTGGCCTGCACCTGGCCGTGGAGGGAAGACGGTGATATATTGGGTGAAGGTGAGGAGCTGGCAGGTCTCGACGGCAGGCCTGCGGTGAGTTAAAAGCACCAGTCCTAACCCATTCACTCTGAGAGTACTCAGGGGACTTAATGAGAAGAGCAGCACAAGCATTCCAAAGGCTTTGTGACCAGGTATTTCTCCTATCTTATTTATTAAAATAACACACATTAAAAAAAATCAGAAAAGTGTCCTTTTAAGGATAAATGGATGAACTTCAGGTGTTCCTTTTTACCTGCCTGTGAAACGGCTTTGAATCTGAAGGTTTGCTCACTTTGAGGCCTGTGGAAAGTGCCGGGCTTGTTTTGCTTTCATTGTGATTTCTGTAAAGGATGGATGGATGGATGGATGGAGTCCACTGATACACTGATCCAGTAACTTCCAAAGCTACAGCAGATTAAATTACTCGACAAAATGTGATCCGGCCCTTTGGTATGATTAGAATCAGTGATGGATGTACAGGAATCTTCCTGGTTGATCATGTCTGTGCGTTTTATAGCTGAACTGAGTGCAAACTAAAAGGGAGCCATTATTTAACACCAGCATCACTCACAAATGCAACCAGCAAAATAAATGTTATGGTATTGTATTCAGTATAATGCAGTATATTCTGTTATAGTACGGCATACTGCAGTATATACAAGATGTTGACCCAACCACTGGTGAAAGAATATTTATATTAATATAAAACAGGGGTGGGAACATTTTTTCATACCAACTAAGGTGAAGTCATCAAAGGGACACAGATAAATAAAATTGAATTGAATATTAGTCAATAAATAATGAAAACGGCCAATATTTGCGCATTTAGTTTTTAACATCAGTGCTTTA
The DNA here is from genome assembly GCF_007364275.1 of Archocentrus centrarchus. NCBI lineage: Eukaryota > Metazoa > Chordata > Actinopteri > Cichliformes > Cichlidae > Archocentrus > Archocentrus centrarchus. Next base: position 3,537,431 of record NC_044366.1, read on the forward strand.
AGCTGTATTTTCTTTGCAGTTTAACTCATATTTCCGGTTTAATGTTATCAGTGTCTATATTATTTACGTAGGCCAACACTGGTAATAATAACATGGGACTCATTCAGTTACAATGTAGCAAAATTGCTCCAAAAACAGAAAAGCACAGACATGGTGAGGAATACGGCCCGTTACAAGCGTTCCGCCCATTTAAGCAAAGTCATTTACAGAAAACAAGGCAAACCCTAAAATAAATAATATGAAAATGTCTGTTAATAATGAATACAGTTTTAAAATTAATTCAAAATTTCACTGGAAGTGAAGGAAGGACAGAATAGGGGTGATTACTGTACATATGTGCCGGCCTCTTCACAGTCTGGGGTCTACTTGGGGTTTCCCTAAAAACTGAGCCCCCTGCAGTCGCTCCTGTTCCCAGGGTCCCAGGCCTCCCCTGAGCTGCTGAGCGGCCACACAGTCAGCCTCCAGAACTGTTTGAAGAAATCTGAAGGCTTGAGGGTACCAGTTTGTCATGTCCTCCCCATATGGTAGTGTGTTTTCTTTGCTTCTTTGCTGTTTCAGTTCCTAGTTTTTGATTATTAGCTCCAGCTTGGATGAAGCCCTTTTTTTTGATGAAGAGTTTTTAATAAATGTTCCCTTTGAGTTTACATCCACACTATTTGGCTAGTTTTTGTTGAGTCTAGCTGTTGAGGGCCGTCTAGAAAGGACTGAACAGTGAGTTACAGAAGATGGGAGAAAATGAGTCTGTTTAAGTAAAGATTTGACTTTTGCAGCGTTTCTCAGGTGAAAGAAACGTCTTCAGATAATGAAAACAGAACTGGTCCAAGGATTGAACCTTAAGGGACCCCACAAACAACAGGAGGAGAGGAGCAGATTAAATGTATGACTATTAATATGAATTCTGAAGTGTCTGTCAGATAAATATAATAACCATTTGGGAGCAGTGGTATTAACCCACTGACATGCTGATTTTCCCTGTGGCCTTGCCTCATGTTTTACCTCTAATCAAAGTGGTTTGGATAAAGTTTACTCAATCAAATTTCCTGCCCCTCCAAATAGTGTTGGGGCTCTCATATCTCTATATCCAACCTGTTTACACCATCTCATTGCAAGTACCAGTCGTACATTGGATAGTGCTCATACTGAGCAACAAACATCCTTTAAGGTGTCGAGAAAAATGTAAGAGCCGCTGTTTCCGACGGCTCTGTTCATAAACTGCTGTACCCATCACTGACTTCGAGCATCAGCTGCTGAACTGCAGCCCGCAGTCGGAGAATGGGAGTCAACACAAAGTGGTCGCATCGCAACATTCACAACAGCTCTTTAGACTTTACAACCCACACTTGAATGTGTATCAGGCTATGTATTTCAGTCACTTAGCTTGACTTTTCTGTAAATGTGCTGTTTATTTCTTCCTGCCCCGCTGCACACTCTTGAAGATGCATCACAATAAACGTGGCCTTTACAGCTGTCAGCTTTGGTAGAGAGCAAAATGGCTGAAAAGCCAGGCGCTGCAACTGCTTCTGGTTTTTCAGACAAGTTCAGAAGCTACTGTTAAATTATTTCAATGACAGCATTTTTAAATTCTTGGTATGGCAAATACAATATGATTGGACTCCCTAACATTTCACTTTGTTGGGTTTGTTGGGTTGATGTGTGATTAAATCATATTGTATACTTTATTCAGCCTTAATTTGCTGAGCTGTGCCTGGAAACGATGCTGTCTATAAATATGCTTTCCTATCTTCAGCCATTGCCACGAATTCCTCATTCTGCCTCATCATTTACATAAACTTGTTTAACACTTGCACATACTACCAACAACCACTCATATGTTGCACTGGATTTTTTAATGAAGATGTTAGTGTCTTTAAGTTTAAGCTAGTGCTGCTGTTATCAGCTTTGGAAACTGGTTCATTGGAAACCCAGAAAACAGATTTGTAATGTTTATGTTGGTTTATAAAAGGTCTTTTTCAACCCAAACCATGACCTCATCCTTTTTTTTTTCCTTTCCTTTTATGGCAAACTGAGTGCAAACCAAATGGTCCCAATTCCAAAGTCAAACAGTTCCAAAGTTCAACAGTCAACAGTAAAGTATTTGTGCGCCCTCTCCTGCTTCCTTATGTGGATTTTGTTGATAGTTAAAAATGGAAGAGTTTGGGTATGTACTATCAGGAATAATATATGGTTGTATCTTTGTGGTGAAAGCTGTGATGGCTCAACAGATCAACTAATCAAAGCTAAACTCAAAATTCATTGTAAAAATTGTTCAGTTTTGTGAGTCCATCCGTTTTTCTCCACCAATCCAATTCAGGGTTACGGAGGGACTGGAGCCTTTCTCAGATTTCATGGGACAAGTACACCATCAGGTCGCCAATCTAGGGTTAACAGAGAGACAACCATTACAATCTGAATGACTAGTTAATCCAACATGCATGTCTTTGGACTGTGGGAGGAAGCCAAAGTGCTCTGGGAGCACCCACGCAGGCACAAGGAGAACAAACTCCACACAGAAGGGCCACAGCTGGCCTTTCTCTCTGTGGGGAGACGGTGCTAACCACCGAGGCACCCCTCTTTATTTTTGGTCATGATCCAGTGTCGAAGCCTGTAGTAAAAGATTTGTTTCCTTTTTTTGATGAGTTGAAAATATGGGCTCCAAAATGGAAACAAACCAGAGAATTTTAACACCGTTGTGTCACCGATAACTCCTCTACGGTTTGGTTTAGAGGTGGTGTTTGATATAGGGTCAAGTTTTGTTTTACTCAAACGCTGAAGAGACAAATGCTTAAAACTCAAATATTGTCTCATAAATTCCTATCGGCATAACAGTTTTTCTGCTCTCAGCGGTTCCTCATCAGATGTTCCAGGTGTCCCGAAACCCAAACACAGGTGACCAGGTGAATGTTAAGGGCTTAAGCAAGCACAAAGTCAAATTCTTTGAAAGAAAACCCTCAATTCAGATTGTCTTGGCTTCTGTAGGGTTCAAACAGTTCATGGTTCCTCATGTAACGCTCCAAGGATGCCAGCAATAAGACATCCTGTGTCTATGCAGTCTGAAACCTCTTGGTTAATCAGTGGTCCCCGTGTGGTGGTGGTCAGCCACGTGAACCACAAGACGGAGACATTTTGGTACAATGCACTCAGGATTTCATATTCACAGTGATGCATTATTGAGGTCAGGTAATTTTTCCATCAAGCTCACTGCAGAAAGGAGCTGATGCTGCTGAAAGCTCCAAAAAAGTATGTGATTTTTAAGAAGTCAAAATGAAATGTTTTTTTAAAGGAGGGATGGATGGATGGATGGATGGATGGATGGATGGATAGTGGTGCTTTCTATGGATCTGTTATGGCCGGTTGCAGCGTCACTCAAGTGTGTATCTACTTTACACACAACCCTGTCTGCACCTGTTCCCGTGGGTCACGAAGGCCAATGCATTATGGAGTGACATTCATATCCCATCGATAACCTGCACAACCCCCCCCCACGGGGCTGTGACATTTCACTTCATTAAGTCCCCGGTTCATCTGTTGTCCTGCTTCACGCTCAGAGACGGTGCGAAAAGATGACGGTTGAGAATGAATTAAACATGGCGAGTTTAAATATAGACTTCTTGAGACAAAGGCGGCTCTATAGGTGGTTCATTCCCAATCTCCTCACATCCTCTGACATCATCCCCTCACTCACAGTAGTGGCAATGCATTTTAAACATTGCTTTAGTTGACTGACAAGGCAAATACCTTATGGGATCATTTTAAAGCCTGGTGTAGACTCAGTCTGTCACATGCAGCAAATACGAAATATGTAGAAATATATCACAAAAATAGTTCCAGTAAAAATACATTTAAATCCAGTTTGATTAGTGTTTGCTGAGAGCTAAAATGCGCAGCTGTTTGGGGAAATCAATTACTCCCCTTTTTTTAAAAATAACTAAAACATTAACAGACACACAGGATGTTGTTACTGGAAAAACAAACACAAAAGCAAAAACTGACAAGAAGCCTCTCAGTGTAAACTTTACTTTCTTAGAATTCATAAACATTTAAGTCCGAGGGTTTTTATTTTTGTGCAAATGCTGTTTTCTTCTTCCAGCTGTTCCCTTTAGGGTTCACCACAGCAGGTCATCTGCCTCCATCTCACCCTATCCCTGGTGTCATCTTCTGCCACACCAACCATGAACCTCCTCTGTGCTCTTCCTCGTCTCCTCTTACCTGGCAGCTCCATCTTCAACAATCTTTGTCCAATACATCTTCCCTCCTTCCTCTGCACATGTCTGAACCATCTCAGCCTCATCTCTCAACTCCAAACTCGTCTCCACCCACTCCACACTTCTGCATTCTCTTCTCTTGTACTCTGTCCATTGCTTTGGATGATTGATCCCAGGTATTTAAACTCATCTACCTTCACTACCTCTGCTCCATGCATCTTCATCTTTCCACCTGTCTCCTTCTCATTCACACACACATTCTTTCTCACTTCTACTGACTTTCTTTCCCCTTCTCCGAGAGCATACCTCCACCTCTCCAGGCTCTCTTCCACCTGCTCCCTTCTCTCACCACAGATCACGATATTGTCTGCAAACATCACAGTCCACAGAGACTCCTGCCTGACCTCATCTGTCAGCCTGTCCATCACCACTGCTGATCTCTGATGTCATCCCACCCACACCTCGCCACTGTCTCACTGGTCCTCATGCATGTCCTGCACCACCCTCACATGCTTCTCTGCCACTTCTGACTTCCTCATGCCGTACCAAAGTTCCTCTCTTGGCACCCTATCATCTGCTTTCTCTGGATCCACAAAGACACAGTGAAGCTCCTCCTAATTCTTCTCTGTACTTCTCCATCAGCATCACAGAATGAAGCCATAAAGCTGTTCATTGATTATCACCTTCCTCCTTAACCAAGCTTTAATAACTTTTTCCTACAGCTTAGCCCTAGTTTCATTGTGTGGCATAGTACTTACTACAGCTATGCACATTGGTCCTGACAGTTTTTATGCTAATGCAGTAATATTGTTTATTTTAAGATCCACTGCTTATTGTTGATCTTTGATTGAAACCGTTTTGCTCGCTGAATTTTCTGCCTGTGGCTTTTATTCAGTAGGTAAATGGTTAAGGCCATGTTTAGAAAATATAAATCAAGTCTGCTTGAGCATCATGCCATTTATCAAGTCTTGTCTACCTCATGATTTATTTTCTTGAGTCTGGCTGTCCTATTGTGGATTTGAAGGAAGAAATCTAATCAGGCTGAGGCCAGCACCAGTGGTACATCCATTTATTCTTTCAGCTGCAGCATCTCAAATTTGCTCAGGGACAGATTAAACCAATTTTAGTTTCCACTCTATTTTGGTATTAATTACAGGAAAGATCTTGAAGAATGCAATGGATGGAGGACATAAGGCCGGTGAGAGGGAAGTAGTGTCTGTTATAGAATGAAGGAGGGAGTTTTTAATGTGATTTTTTTTTTTTAATAGGAGTAACATGGAATTAAATTAAAATGCAATGATGTTTTCTTTTCTTTTTTTTAGCCACAACTATAAACACAGTCCTAGAAGAGCAGAACTACCTCAGTGTTAATGTAATGTTGCTCCCATAGCAGCTAGCAGTTCACTGATGCCTGGGTAACTGATCAGACCAGATTTAAACCACCAACAGTTAGGAGGTGACCTTTTGCCAGTTTGGTTCTTGGAGCTGGGACAATGGTCGCAGATACTTTGGGTTCTCTTCGGGATTCTGCCTGAAGTTCGGGAATGTTCCAGCATATCCAGTGAACGCTCGAGTTTGGAGGTCAGGTCAGCAAATCTGGCTCGTTGTTGTGTTTCTCCAACAATCGTCTTCTGCTACTGTCTACTCCATGCTATTGTCATGTTATGGGGTTATGCCTGATACTGTATGCAGGCGTTTTTAGATGAATGTGGATGAATGTCAGGGCCCAACGATACTCAGCTAAACGTTACATTGTAGTAAGATAATCAGTGGTATTCAGTTTGTCCGTCCAGCAGTGTTAATGCTGGTGCTGAGTGTGTATGCTACCACACATTACAACTTACTAATTAGTGCAGCTTTAATTATTTGACTTAGCTTTCCATGTACCCAGATAAGACTTGGCTCATGACACCTGAGCTAGCCTCCAAGGTCCTCCTTGTGCCACCGAAACCAGACCTGTCAGGGAATGGTTGGAGGACCTGTGGGAGGTGTCCTGTGATATCTGGTACTGGGACACTGGCAGCAGTTGTGGTGCTGGGCTTCAGCAGGTTGGACTTGTTCCAGTGCATGCTGTGCCTCATCATCAGATATCGGTCACTGTAGCTACAACTGAGCTCAAGCTAGTGATTTGGGTAATAGTAGCTTAGTGCATCTGCACCGGTAGAGGTAACTGGAAAGGCTGAAGAGGATAATGATCCCTCGGGCTAAGGGGCTGATGGAGATTGAGGTGTACCCCAACAGTTCTGTAGCACAGAGACCAATCCAAGCCAGACTTTAGGATGTACTCCCTGCCTCAATATCTTTTGGAACAGGTAAACTGGTCATTCATCCATTTGTGCAGCTACTTTTAAAGCCTAGATTTACTATAAAACTGGAAAACACATATTTTGAGGTGATTCTGCACTCAGTCACCAGCTCAAACTGTCCCACTGTGTGCTTTTTTCCCCCCTATTTTTTATGTAGCATGATATTGTGCACGCTGGGTCAGCGTTACTAACAGTGACACTTGTTTTGCAATGCAAATCAGTGGTGGATCATAGAAGCACTGCTTTTAGAGCAGATTGAAGAGAAATTAATAAGAGTAGTCAATGTGCAGCAGCAGCTCAGCTCTGGCTTTCACCAGGCTGGAATACGCTCTCTCTCAACACGCAAGTTAGAAACAAACACCCACGCTTTATTTACTATACGGTGCTCTTGGAAATCATTAAGCACCACTCAGCCACTTTAGGAAATAAAAGGCAGTGCCTGCTATAATACGCAGAGAATGCAAATTAAAGCGAGTCTGCAACTCATGCCCATCAAGAAATTGCTGTTGCAGTGTTTGGATTTAATGTTAAATATGACCAGACTGCAGGCTGTCGTTCATTTTACCCTCCGTGGTTTTTCCGCTGCGCTGAAAGAGCTGAAAGTAAGTGCAAAGCCATGAGCAGAATAATGATAGACAGATAACATTCTCATTGGAGTGGAACTAAGTGAATAGTTTGTATGCACATGAGAGGCAGGCATGACGAGGATCATCCCAGCATTGTGTGTGTGTGTGTGTGTGTGTGTGTGCTGTTATTGGTAGAATTGTGTTCAATTCAATTTTATTTATATAGTGCTAAATCACAACAGTCACCTCAAGGTGCTTTATATTGTAGGTAAAGACCCTACAATAATACAGAGAAAACCCAACAGTCAAAACGACCCCTGTGTGTTGTACACACAGTTGTCAGTGTTTTCATGAGGGTGACTTATTGTTACTTAGTCATTTTTGTCCACGTTTCTGTACTATGAAGCAAATTCAGCATATGCAAGATAAGTTTTACATATCCTAACATCAGCACTCAGATTAAGTGGTTAACCAAGGTGGTTATCAGCCCAATGAGTCAACCCAGGGTTTCCCAATGTAGCTGCAAACGCATTCACATGGAAGGGGTGGCGTTTAACCAGTCAGAGACATGGAGAGGTCTGCTGGCAACAGTAGAGTGGCTGATTTTACAAAGAAAGGAAAAATACATAATAATCGAAAAATATGAGGAGGTTAAACACATCAGACAGACTGAAAGCAGCAGAGCAGCTCTGTGTGTGTGTGTGTGTGTGTGTGTGTGTGTGTGTGTGTGTGTGTGTGTGTGTGTGTGTGTGTGTGTGTTGTAAGCACTTTGGTCAGTAAGACTGGAAACCTCCTGTGCATCACTGCTAGTATTTGTTGAACTTGGTGGAAGCACTCTTTGGCCTCACACATTAATGAAACGGGGACAACAGCAGCTGAAATCATGTCACTAGGTGCTCTGTGTGTGACAGCAGCTGACGCTGTCAGCAGCATACACTGTATACAAAAGACTGAGGAAGCCACTATGACATCAGCCACTGGTTTTGGACTTGAACAGTGAAGCAAATATGCTGCTTCCCAAAAGGGGGATGTTTACTTACATTTTTAATGGATCAGAATTCCTGCCACACACAAACGGCCTCTGGCTGTTTCGCTTTTTTCTTCCCAAAGCTTAAAATAACTCCACACAGCTGATGTGACATGACAAGAGCTGCTGACAGCTCTCAGATGCTACTCAGCTGTGTTATTCACGACACAGCGCTCTTTATGGCCCTGCATGCATGCTTACATAAGGTTTAGGCTAATGGATTATACGTGGGTTAATGAAATGGAGTCTTGATACCTTTATATGTAACTTATCTGAGATTAGATCTTCAAAAGACACCACCTTTGGACAGTATCCTCATGATAGTTACTAGTTACTAATATAATTGATCTGTCTCATTAATTTTCTGTACCTTTTAAAACCACTGACATTGCACACACTGATTAGGCCAAACATTATGATTTCTGATCACACACACAACAGGCAGGGTTGAATGTATGAGTGTTGTGACACATTTTCTGCACTAACCATCTGTATATTGTGTTACTGCCTGTACAAAAGTAGCTCAGACCAGATGGAAGAGCCATCATTACCATCCTGTACTGATGACGGGCCCTCCTTGAACAGTGCATACTCACTAGTGCTGAAAGGGAGCCGCTCCTCTGGTCTTGCAGTCATAAAATGCTCCAAATGAGCGGTCTGGCTGATCTGGCCCTTATCAGCCTCGCAAAGATCGTTTTTCGCCTGTTTTTCTTCTGCATCTAGCAACAAGAGCCAGGACCTTGTTACTGCTGTCACTTCAGCGAGTGGCCATAATGTTTGAATGCATCCTCCCTGACCAAACGCACAATCTGAAGCAGCTCAAATTTCAGTGTTTACTTGTATCCTTCCATCTTAAAGGCCTCATAGAGCACATCTGTCTGCTGGCTCACTTTGTAGAACCTGACCCTGAACCATGCCTCGGTTATCCTGCTATATGCTCAGGCTGCTGGGGAACCTCCCATGATGCACTGAGCAGCTCTCCACTCCTCTCTGTCCTGTATTTTGTTTTTGTTCAGTTTGGAGGCTGCACCTCCTCGAGTTTGGAGGTCTCCTCCTGTTAAAAGGGAGTTCTTCCTCCTCAATGTCACAAATTGCTGCTTCTACGAGATCGTTTTGGTTGTTTGATTTTCATCTATAATATCCTAGGGTCTTAAGTTTCTTCACATCACTATGGTTATGATTTGTCACGATATAAATCAAACTGAATTGAATCAATGTCAGAGTTTTACTCTATAAGCTGCCTGTTTTGTACCCTATCATGACAAGACTAATCAGTTTTTTTATGATGATGGAGTCTTTGGGAAACAGACATGTAGCCCTGTATAAACTGCTCTCAGCTACCCTGAACTTGTTTCCTCCATGTGGTTCTTGTTGAAACAGGATGCAAGTAGAAGTGTCCAGTCACTACATGCAGTGATACTCAACCTCAAACCGTCATCCTTATATTTATTTGTTTCATTTTAAACTTAAAAAAATAACAAACTGATGCGCTGCAGTGTGAATCATCACCTTGAAGGTTTTTCAGTGCAGTGTTACATTTCTTTGTACCGAAATACGTGTGTGTTGTTGCATAGCTCCAGGTTTTTGCCCGAGAAACTGATACTGCTCTATCTACTGAGTACCGGTGAGGAGAGGTGACCTAGTGATGAAAGACCTTGAGATAATGGAAGTGTTCCTGATCGAGCCACAGGGGAAGTGCAGGTTACAGGAATAACTGCTGACTGCACGGAACAATTCAGCATCCAGGTGCTGGCTGGGAGGCAAGAAAGGCACCTTTGAAGAGCACTCTGCTGCTTCCCTGAAGTGGAAAAGCAGTCCCTTTAAGGCAGGAACAGGACCGGTTTGGTAACATTATTCTCAAAGGAAGCTTGTATGTTGTTCGCCTGCTTTTGTTGCTGACATTGTTTTAGATGATGGTGACAAAAAGGGAGGAGAGGAGGAGAACAATGCAGATGCAAAGGTACAGGAGAACCGATGATGAAAACCAACGCTGCGCATGCTGGGCTCTGACTCTCGCTCTTACAGACTAAAAACTTTCATTTGTACCCAGAGAAGCAATAAAGTTCTCGCTTCATCAACGTGAAGCAGCTTGAGGAGATACTCGGCACACAGAGGAGGCGTTTGAAACCAGGACTCAAATTTCTTGCGCCCCCTAATTATCCCCAGACCTGATGATGATAAATCAAGAATATCATCGTCAATGTGTTACGAGGGTGGGAAAGTTAAACAAGCGGGGGGGGGGGGGGTTAGGACACATGAACTGCAATCGACAAGAAACTCCTGCGAGCAAATCAGCGTGAGCCCGAACCGTCCTGTTAATCACTCTGTATTTTGGAACAGAGGCAGATGAGCTGCAGCCATCACTGAAACCACATCAGACTTGTGAAACGGAGAAACTAGAACCCAGTAACACAGGCTGATTCAACACAACCCCAACCAGTCGATCACAATGATTCAGAAAGGCTCGTTAAATAAGGCTCAGAAATTAATTAAATGCCTTCATTGATGAAGTCTAAAGGGTTCGTGTTGCAGAGGTGGTGTTGTGCTAATCTGCCTCTTAATCTTCTAATCTAATCAGAGAATGTTGCACATTTATTCCTCTGCAGGGAAAAGGAAGTGAGTCAGAGGCGAGAATGATGCAGGGGTGGGCTCTAATTTAAGGCTCATGTCTGGTCTTGTTTTATCAATCACAGCCAAGTAATAGGAGGCGCATTATTGGATGATTTTCTGCTGAGTCACTTTCAGTGATCTTAACTCACGATGAAGTAAAAACTGAGGAAATACAGAGTGAATAAAAGCAGAGTTTCAGACCTTCTCCAAAGTAAACATTTCAGAAGCTCTCCAAACAGTGAGTAACTGTCACGGTGCGTGACTGGGCTGTATGGCTGTGTATGGTGAGGACCTACACAGCCATACAGCCGGCAGGAGACGGCAGGTAAGAGTGATGAGAGGCGAATCTTTATTTAAGTAGGAGTGCAGTGGCAACAGGAACCAAAAGAAGAGACAAACAGATGAAATAACCTAAACTGGGAACAAACTAGAAATATCCTGGAAACAGGGAACCAGAGAGCAGATACAGCCATAAAACAACAATCTGACAAAGGACAATGGGAAGACTGACTATAAATATACAAGGTAATTAGGGACTGGGTGACAGGTGAGGGCACAGCTGAAACTAATTACACAAACGAGAAGGGGAAGTAAAACTAAACACAGAGCACAAGGGACAAGAACTGACAAAATAAAACAGGAAACAACTAAACGAAGACAGAAATGCAGACTTGACACACTACACAGGAAGTAAACAACACCACAACACACAGAAGACCAGAGACATGAAAAGGAACAAAACAAACACAGGGCTACCACAAAGGGAACACTATGAATAACTAACAAATAAGGACCACAAAACAACTGAGACACTAAATGAATAAACTAAGAAACACCATAACACCAAATCATGAGAAGGAAAACACAAAATGCTGGGCATAAGGCCCAGGATCATGACAGTAACAGAATATTATTTAACATCTGAACACGCGCCAGGTCACCAGCAACATGCTTGGGTTTGGTTTTAGACAAGTCTTCTGGACCATGTTTGTCCCTTTATGTCCCTGCTCGCACCCTCATACTTTCTGCAGCTGCAAGTCTGCTGGGGTCCGCTTGTGTCTGAGTGACATGGATCAGTGCACAAAGGGCACGTGCACCCCAGGTGGTGGATTTAGTATAGTAAGTACAGTTAGTACACTAAGTATAACAGGAAAGACAACTCGGCCAAAATTCCACACAGAGAAAAAAAAAGCCATTTACGCTGCTGAAGACATCACCTCAAAATTTTAGAGAAGCAAACTGATGATAGCTGAATCTAATACTGTACAAGCTAGTGTGGGTGCTTTTCATAGGTTCAACCACAGTTAATCTATATCATATTTGTGTTCTGCATATATTATTTGTTTTTCGCAAAATAGTCATTTCAGGACTATGATCTTCAAAAGATGACTTATTTTCTTCTGCGGTAATTCATACCTGCTGTCACGGCTCTGCTCCGAGGTCTGGATGTCACTGCACAGATAAATGGAGGGCACGAAGCGTGGTGAGCAGCAGTGAGATCCTCCAGCTCAGAGTACAGCAGGCAGCAAAAACACAGATGATGCTCATCAAGACAGAAATCCAGAGGATCTGCTGCAGATTGGATCAGCTGAGCCATTAGCTGCTCTGCCTGCAAACTGTGACGCTTAAATCATTTGGTTAGCTTTTAAGATCAGTTTGTTTTGTGGTGGTTTGAGTCTTTTTGCACTGTAACTATGAAATTCAAATTGTGCTTTTTTTTGTTTCTTCTTCTTCTTTCTCGTTAGCTCTGCAGTGACACTGACCATTTTAAGACTAGACAGGAAGGTGGCTACATTATTTTAAAGACCAGCAGTGAGAGAGACTTAGTACAGAAAACTTTGTTGGTCCCAGGACATTTGGAAAGTATAACGGAGCAGGAGCTCTTCAGGGGTCAGTACCTCTGGCACAGAAACTTATTTCAAATACTGGCTGCTTCAGTGAAATGTCACATTTTATTGGACAATTCTCCAAAGCCACATAAGCTTTTTCCTCCCCACAAAAGTAGTCCATAGAAATATCCAGATGAAAGGCCACAGTTCACTGAGGTCCTGTGTGGATGTACTCGCAGCACCGTGCTCATCCCAGGCCACAAATAAATGCTCATTGCCGCTCATTAACAGCTACTGTGGAGTCTTTGTTGAATATGTAACGTTGTTGCCATGCAGCTCTGAATGAGCTCTTGTGTCCCCCCCAGATTTTTTTATTCTACCAAAACTACAATCGAGTTATGTGATGAGAGACTTTATGGAACATATAATGGCATTTATTTCATCAACAGCAGATGAGATCACATGAAGATAAGATAAGATAAGATAGTGTTTATTTGTCACATGCACAGTTATACACAGTACAATGCACAGTGAAATGTATTTTGTACCTGCAACCTTATATACACACACATATAAATAAGAAGAATAAAAATTAAAAAAAAGTAATTCACACTATACACTATACTCTATATACTATACACTATACACACTTTTTAAATTATAATATTTACATTGTGCAATAATGGTCCAGTTAGGGCTCAGAGTTGAGCAGACGGATGGCTTGTGGGTAAAAACTCTTCTTCAACCTTTCAGTCTTAGCCCTCAGGCAGCGGTAACGCCGGCCTGATGGGAGCAGGGAGAAGAGAGAGTGTCCGGGGTGGCTGGGCTGTTTTAGGATCTTCATGGCCCTCAGCCTGCACTGCTTGGTGTAAATGTCCTGCAGGTTGGGGAGGGTGGTTCTGATGGTCCGTTCAGCTGAACGAACCACCCTTTTTAGGGCCATGAAGTCCTGCTTGGTGCAGTTTCCCATCCAGGTGGTGATGCTCCCACGCATGATGCTCTCGATGGTGCAGGTGTAAAAGTTCCTGAGCACCTTGAGTGGGAGCTTGAAGTCTCTCAGCCGCCTGAGGAGGTAGAGACGCTGTCTGGCCTTATTCACAGTGATGTTTATGTGATGAGTCCAGGACAGGTCCTGTGAGATGGTCACTCCCAGGTATTTGAAGGTGTCCACTCTTTCCACCTCAGCACCACTGATGACAAGTGGATGGTAGTCCCTCTGCTGCTTCCTGCTGAAGTCCACGATCAGTTCCTTTGTTTTGCTGACGTTGAGCAGGAGGTGGTTCTCCTGGCACCAGTTCTCCAGGCGGGAGACCTCTCTCCTGTAGGAGAAACTTGGAAACTCTGATGGAAATCTGATGGAAACTTGTAATACTTGTACAATGAAGGTTTTATTTCATTTTTTTTTTTGTTAGATCAGATTTATTTATCGTTCCAAACTTTAAAACCTTTCAAAGACGAAAAAGATCCTCAGATTTCTGATGAAACCAACTCTGATTTTTGTGTGAACACTGAATCGCGGTTCACACTGCTGGATCTAGCAGAGACTGGCACTGAATCCTTACAGCCCAGCACACGCTGCCGTATTTACTGTCAGCATCTGCAGAACCACGCGCACGTGTTCTATCTTTAACAAGTTGGCTTTGAGCTTGACCAGCTGTGACATTTGGTGTAACCTTAGGGACTGCAGACTGCAGCATTCAGGCGTTACGCAACCTTGGCTAAATAATTCAGTGTGTGCTATGCATATTACATTGTGCCCAGAGTTCCCACTTGGCCCCTAGATGCTGCACTCAATCGGCTGAGCAACCTCATCTTCCAGCAGAAGAGCTCTCAGGCTAAAATTTAGCTCCTCGCCGTTTCTAGCCTCCCACCTGTCTTTCCCTAAGAGACTGCATCCAGTGAAGCCAAAGCAATGTTTGGAAAAACGATTGTACTCCACATTCAATACACAAACCCTCATACCTGTGTAAGACATCACGGCGTTTGAGTGGTGTTACAAATGTGTATCCATGTGGTTTAAGCTTTAAATGCACAGAACACAGACTTGGAAATACTACGTGACAAGTAAACACACCATGTGGTGTAGAAGAAGAGAGGGCCAAAAATCACTCATAGCTGACTGTCAAACATCTGATTCCATCTGCATTAGTTTGTTAGTGCGAGGATTTGCCCCAATGCATTCATATGAGAAAATTAGGATAACTCACGATAGCTTTGTTTCGACACAGGAAGTTTGTGGATGGAGTGTAAGATGCTGGGTGTTGAGAACAAGTTTGTAGATGGCAGAGAATATAGAAACATGTTTTTTATGCATGTCAAAATGTATTTTCAGGCTGCAGGAGAATCAATATGTTTTGGATTAAGGAATAACTCTTCTGTGTGTGAGGTCCTGAGCACTGGGACTCGGGTTGGAGCGCAGGATTTATCCAGAGGAGAGCTGCGTAATTACAAACTGTTGCACCATATAAACCTGAAATCTGTGTTTTAAGCCTGGCCTGTATGATGTGTAGAAGGACACGAAACATTAGTGTGTCTGTGTTAATGAAGATACTGTACCTGCACCACTCGGGTAAATGCACACAACGCTGTTTTTTTCCCCCCCAGCACACCGTCAAAATGCAGCTATCAACAGGACTTTGTTAGTGTGTTAGATTAATGTCTGAATGTTGCAGACAGCTGACTTTTTTATTTTTTGCAGTCTTCAGTGGAGAGAAGTTGCTCGCTGTGTGCTCACTGCTGAGAAAAAGACAGCTCAGTTCAGTTAACGCCTGTTCTGTTTCATAAAATCCCAGTGTTACTGAGGAACGCAAATAAGTCAGGTTCAGCTCTAAACCCTCAGCGTGAGGACTGAGTGAAGAGTTTTGGGACAGAGCCAAAGTTTTGGCACTGCGCTCACAGCTTTGATCCATCCACCCAATTTGCCAGTGACACACTCGCTCTGATAATGTACCCCTCTCATTCCAAATAAATAAATGCTCCTAGAAGCAACTGTCACAGCCACAACAGATATAAGACATGCTTTTTTTTTTTTTTTTTTTCTTCAGCGCTAGAGTTAGTGCAATTTCCTCTCAATCTTATTTTGAAAGTTCAGCTGCTGCTAACCAGCTAGCTTCAGTCTTTCTGGACTGTTGATCCTCTACGGTCGGGCCAGTCAGTCGCTATTGTTGAGATCCTCAGTGTCATTCAGTTGTCTCAGGTTTTGAGGCCAGCAGCTGAATTCTGACTCAAACAATTTGGAGTGTATCTGGTGATGGTAGCCCTTGTTCTCTTCTGGAGAGTTACTGCAAGCTAGGCTATTCTAATTAGTACCACAGTCACTGCATACCTAGTACTGATATACGTACATGGAGGCTACATAGTGGAATACATTCACCAGCTGGAGTCCAAGAGAGTGGAGTTCATCCACATGATGTGGAATTTACCAGTGAGGCAGATGATTATTGCTTCATTATTTAGCTATCTGACTAACCGTTAAACGTCTGTCATCCATCACCATGTGGTGAACACAGTCAATGTTTTCTTGGGTGGTGGCTGTGGCAGGATGTCTGGACCTTGGGTCATCTTCAAGGCTCTCCCTACCCCTCTTGAATTCAGCTGCCCACTTTCGCACAGGTGATAAAGCTGGAGCATCACCCCCTAATGTAGCAACCATGGTAACCAAGGTAGCGCCTGTTTAACGGCTGCATGACCTCAGACACCTGTTGGACGGGTGTTCTGGAATGCAAATTTCATTATATGTTTACATATAATGACAAAGTCTTCAAATCTAATGTCAGCATGAATGTCCATGAGGGCTAACCCCTTTTTCCTGGAGATATTTGATAACAGCAGGGTGCCAGATTTTATCCATTTTCACAAAAAGTTTCCAGTGCAGTTACTGGGGTTAGGTTAATTGGTCACTCTAAATTGCCCATAGGTGTGAATGTGAGTGTGAATGGTTGTCTGTCTCTCTGTGTAAGCCCTGCGACAGGCTGGCGACCTGTACAGGGTGTACCCTGCCTCTCGCCCTATGCCCCCCGAAAAGGACAAGTGGAAGCGAATGGATGGATGGATGTCTCTAGTACTACTTTTCCAAGTCCTCAGTTCTGTATCCAGTATAGGTTAGAGACCGGCTCACCTCTGTGCTTTAAGGTGAACCTCAGGACTACCACGGACATCTGCTCGGTGGACCTCAGTGAGGTTGTGGGAATGTGCACGTTTAAACATTTAGTGAATTAAGGATGCCCAAGGGTGTAGGAATGAGTTTACTATTGGGGGGGACACATATTGGAAACCTGACAGATCCATAAATACACATAAAAAAATGCTATTTGATCTTTTACTTCTTTTTCAAATGTTTCTTGGAAAAATAGTGTGGTGTACACCTCTATTTTTTGCATGTATAATTTACACATGTATATGTTTTATAATTGTAAGACATGGGCAAACCACCAAACAAAATGGCTTGAGTCTTTTATCAAGCATAATGACCATGTCATTCCAGGGCTGTACGCTGACTTTTTCAGGTGGCCGCACTGATACTAGCAAGGTAAATATTTCAGTAGCACAAAAATAATTTATTAGCACACACAAGCGCAAACCTTGATATGTTTTATTGGTCGAAAACATTTAATACTGGTCAAAAATGCATTTATGTAGGTTGACTGGAAATAGAACTTGTTCTTTAATTAAAAGTTTTGACATGAAAGAAGCCTCACAGATAATGTAATGAACAAATTATTCACTTTTTAATATCAACCTTGAGTAAAAAAACAGCTATTAAAATATGCATATTCAGTTTGAAACTCTAATCTAATGAATCAAAAATAAATATCAATAAATAATAACCAACAGAAATAAATAAGTGATACCTCTCACATTTAATAGACAAGCTGTGTGCCTCACTGACAACACAGTGTGTTGCTGCACTTTATAGCCCTCCATTTAATAACTGGCCAAACAGGCCAATTATTAAATGAAAATCCTAAATTCAGTATGTCACAAAATTAGAATATTATTTAAGACCAATACAAAAAATTATTTTTAGAAATGTTGGCCAACTGAAAAATATGAACATGAAAAGTATGAGCATGTACAGCACTCAGTACTTAGTTGGGCTCCTTTTGCCTGGATTACTGTAACAGTGTGGCGTGGCATGGAGTCGATCAGTCTGTGGCACTGCTCAGGTGTTATGAGAGCCCAGGTTGCTCTGATAGTGGCCTCCAGCTTTTCTGAATTGTTGGGTCTGGCGTGTTGCATCTTCCTCTTCACAATAGCCCATAGATTTTCTATGGGGTTAAGGTCAGGTGAGTTTGCTGGCCAAATAACAACAGGGATACCATGGTCCTTAAAGCAGGTACTGGTAGCTTTGGCACTGTGTGCAGGTGCCAAGTCCTGTTGGAAAATGAAATCTGCATCTCCATAAAGTTGGTCACCAGCAGGAAGCATGAAGTGCTCGAAAACTTCCTGGTAGATGGCCGCGTTGACCTTGGACCTCAGAAAACACAGCGGACCAACACCAGCAGATGACATGGCACCCCAAACCATCACTGACTGTGGAAACTTTACACTGGACCTCAGCCAGCGTGGATTCTGTGCCTCTCCTCTCTTCCTCCAGACTCTGGGACCTTGATTTCCAAAGGAAATGCAACATTGACTTTGATCAGAGAACATAACTTTGGAGCACTCAGCAGCAGTCCAGTCCTTTTTGTCTTTAGTCCAGGCGAGACGCTTCTGACGCCGTCTTGTTCCAGAGTGGCTCGACAGGAGGACTGCGACCACTGAAACCCATGTCTGCATACGTCTGTGTGTGGTTGTTCTTGAAGCTCTGACTCCAGCTGCAGTCCACTCTTTGGGAATCTCCCCCACATTTTTGATGGGTTTTGTTTCACAATCCTCTCCAGAGTGCATTTATCCCTATTGTTGTACACTTTTTCTACCACATCTTTTCCTTCCCTTCGCCTCTCTATTAATGTGCTTGGACACAGAGCTGTGGTATAAGGACCAGATCACTGGTATAAGGACCCA
Source organism: Archocentrus centrarchus (assembly GCF_007364275.1). NCBI lineage: Eukaryota > Metazoa > Chordata > Actinopteri > Cichliformes > Cichlidae > Archocentrus > Archocentrus centrarchus. The sequence goes on from NC_044366.1 coordinate 3,555,977, forward strand.
AGGGCGTAGAGATGAGTTTACTATTGGGGGGAACACATACCGGAAACCTGACAGATCCGTAAATACTCTGAGCAAAGCATAAAAATATAAAATACTATTTGATCTTTTAATTTCTTCTTTTTCAAATGTTTCTTGGAAAAACAGTGTGGCGTACACCTATATTATTGCATGTATAGTTTACATATGTTTTATAATTGTAAGATGTGGGCAAACCACCAAACAAAATGGCTTTTCCATCCATCGACTTCCGCTTATCCTGTTCAGGGTCACGGGGGGGCTGGAGCCTATCCTAGCTGACAGGGTGAGAGGCAGGGCACACCCTGTACAGGTCGCCAGCCTGTCGCAGGGCAAACATGGAAAGACAGACAACTATCCACACTCACATTCATGCTCTCATTCACACCTATGGGCAATTTAGAGTAGCCAATTAACCTAATCCCAGTAAGTGCATGTCTTTGGACTGTGGGAGGAAACTGGAGTACCCGGAAGAAACCCACACAGACAGAGGGAGAACATGCAAACTCCACACAGTGAGAGAGAGGCCCGGGTCAAGGTGGAATCGAATCCAGGCCTTCTAGATGGTATTCTGTGAGGCAGCAGTGCTAACCACTGCCACTGTAACCGCGCCACTGTGCTTGAGTCTTTTATCAAGCATAATGACCATGTCATTCCAGGGCTGTACGCTTACTTTTTCAGGTGGCCACACCGGTACTAGCAAGCTAAATATTTCAGTAGCACAAAAATAATTTAGTAGCACACACAAGTGCAAAGTTTGATATGTTTTATTGGTCGAAAACATTTAATACTGGTCAAAAATGCATTTATGTAGGTTGACTGGAAATAGAACTTGTTCTTTAATTAAACAATGTTCTGACATGAAAGAAGCCTCACAAATATTGTAATGAACAAATTATTCACTTTTTAATATCAACCTTAAGTTAAAAAAAACAAACAAAAAAAAAAAACAGCTATTAAAATATGCCTATTCAGTTTGATTCAGCGACACGAGGCTATGTTGCGCCTTCAAAATAAAAGCACGCCAGTTAAAGATTTCAAAATCAAGTATTTTTCTCCTCCGCGGTGTAATTTTTGGGTGGGACATATGCGCCTGTCTCCAATATTGGGGGGGACACGTCCCCCCCCTGGTTCCTACACCTTTGCTGATGGTTGTTCATCAGCAGGCGTTCCAGGTTCCATTCAGTGGCAGCTCCAGAAACATTTTTCTGCAGGTGCTAAGGGGGGCTAAAAGCATTTTAATGAGGGTGCTATGAAGGATTATTTGTTCTTTCAGTTCTCAACACACAGACACAAGCTATTTTCTTGGGGGTGCTATGACTTTTCCAGGGGGAGCTATCGCACCCCCTAGCCCCCTCCGGGGCTGCCACTGGTTCTATTTACCATGCTGTCACGTGTCAGTCAGTGATATCCTGCACACTCATTTGCAGTCGCTTCAGTTGCTTGCTTCAAAGTTGAGAATAGTTTAATGTGGGATCTGCCCACTTCACGTCGCCAGCTGACATCTTCAGTCATCGTCACTTGAAGTTTCTGTCCTCGTCTTTCTGCCTGTCTCCGGGCGCCGTGCTGTTGCTTAAGAAAATCAAAGAACAGAATTTCTAAATCCTTTCTAAAACTCTCTGGGAGCCATTTAAGCCAATTAAGACAGACTATATCTCAGTAACTCACTAAATGTGTGCCTTTTTATTAACCATAACCAACTATTTTCATTTGTGTTACGTAGCTGTACTGAATATAAGTACGTGTAAGAGTTCTTGCTTTGCTATAGGGTTAAGGGTTTGCTGTCAGTTGATGTTCCAGCTCATCCCAAAGGTGTTGGGTAGTGAAGAGGTCAGGACTCTGTGCAAGCCAGTTACAGTAGAGCTGGTCAGATACAACCTGTGAGAGCATATCCACAGCAGGAGACGCACCACAGGTTCGCATCTCAGAATGAACCACAGTGTAAAACAAGGCAGGAAGAACATAACATGAAGTTCAAACCAAAAAGTTTCTTTCAAGGTTATAAAGCAGACGAATCAGAGAAAGCAAACAGAAGTGGAACTCAGGACTCAGGAAAAAAATGAATTATATACTGATCTGACATGGGAGAACCAGGTGGGGAGGATCAGGTGATTCAGCAGTGGGAATACCACATCAAATGAGACCAGCTGCTGTTAAGTATTTGAAATATTAAATTTAAAGAGAGAAGACAGGATAAATGAAAGAAGCTCAACTGTGTCACCACACAAGCTTTTATAAATGATCATGCAGCAGTGCTCTGGTACAGATTCAGTTCGGTTTGGGCAGTGATGATGGCTTCACTTAAACAGGTATTTGTTAAATGTTAGACGACCGTCTTTTCTATGCTTCGATTATTGAAGATGCAGTGAAGTTATGTTTTAAAGCAGTGTTTTTGTCAACTTGGGAGCTAAAAAAAATTCTTCATACCCACAATATCAATAAGTACCAAAAAAAGGATCAATAAATAAATAAAATAAAACAGGATTGCAGTTGGATTTCAATGAAATAATGGTGAGGATATAGCATCAGCAATCCCCCACCTGTAGGGTCGCTGTTCCCCACAGTCTGAGAACCACCCGGCTTCCTGTTTGCCCCTTCGATAATTATTTTGGCCACTAGATGATGCTGTAAGTTGACCACATGTAATGTGGGGACAACTGATGCTGTGTCACAAAGTCTGTAGAGGTCATGGAACAATAAAAGATGGCCTATAAACATACATAAATGACCTGTGAGGTTTTATTTTCATAGCTGTCTCACCTTGCTTGGTGAACAGTGACCTGAGTCAGGAGAGGATAATCCCTAAATTATGCAACATCATTGCGCTGCTCTGTCTAACATGTATAAAATGCTCTAGGAACAAATGCTCTAGGAACATGTCCCTGTTGTGGGACATGTTCAGATATCAGTCCCAGGTCAGAAAGCTCCACAATGCTGCACATGGACATATATCAAAGAATATCTGTTATTATAATTATTATTATGATGACTTTAAAAACAGAGCTAGAGTCTCACAGTTCAGACACAAATATATTACAGTATATCTGCTCTGCCATTACCATTTCCACAAGTGATCAAAAACAGGTACGTTTAGGAAATGTCACCCAGTATTACAGGATTCTATGCTTAGTACTGAATGCTGTTATTCCTCCTCCGCCTGCGGTCGGTTGGCAGAATTAGTCTTTTATTTCCTGACAGTTATGGCAGTTATGTGGGGAGCCGGCTCTGGAGCCGGACAGTTAAAAACCCAAATAAATCTGCTGCTTTCAAAAGAAAATTACAATGAGGCTCACTGAACACAAACACTGGAAGGGGGAGATATCATTACCAAAGCCTTGCTTATTTCTCCAAGCAGCTCTTTGTATGGCTGTTTACTGAATGGCAGTAAATACTCACCTGGGAGAGAATTTCAAGGGATTATTAGTGTTTTAGGGGCTGTCAGTGGAGTGGCAGGGTTTTTAAGGCACTGGTTATATTTTGGTGTTCTTCGCAGAGACGGAGGAATATAATCTTTGTATCGAACATATGTCAGATATTTGTTTGTGCTTATGCAGCCCGGCTGGGTTTGGTGACATCTCTCCTCCGAGCCCGATGCAAAGAACTACGGTCCGGTCCACATGTGGCTGATGTGGATGATTATCACTGAAACAGAGACCTTTCAGACAGGTGGAGCAGATTGTGAGGGTGGATGTGGCCTAGCACAAAAACCGTCCCTGTTCATATCAAGCAGCTAACTGCAGGGCTAAGCTCAGGCTGTGTGTTTGTGGTGTTGGTGCCTTTTTGCCTTTTCATAACAACTTTACAGTAGGCATTTATTAATAAAACACATCTTTGAACTCCACTAAGGTTTACCAGTAAGGACAGGTGAACAGACTTGTATAGTCAATGGATGCTAGCTTTCTACAGTTAGCTTGTAGATTAGCATGGCGCCTTTTTGTCCAAATATGGTCACTGAAGGATCCAAAGTGCTAACAGAAAGGCTTCAAAACAGGGATTCAGACCATGCCCATCTTTTAAAGGTCCATATGCACTTTTACTTGAACCCATTAATATGTGCATCATTATATTTGTGAAAATGACTCACCATAAAAACAAATGCTGCTGGGGTGGTTTTAGGGTATATGATGAGGACTCTGTCAAACCATTTAATCAGCCAACAGTACTTTCCTCATACTCGATACTGGCACCAACAGGATGAGTCTGTGCTTTGAAGGTCACACAGCCCATCTGCTGGGCTCCAACATGATGCTCTGGTATCATCACATGGTGCTTCTATTTAAATTAATCTATTTAATTTACTCTTTTGGGCAAAAATGTGGTAACATTTACCCTGAGGCAATTTATTTTAATTATGACAGTGTGCTTTTTGTGCTGTTGTCTTCTGTGAGTATATTGTGTTATATGTGGTTGGTGTTTGTGTGCAGGGCATAAATGATAAAGATGACACCCACAGTGGAAAGTATAAAGTAACATTTTTTTTAAAAGAAAGCATGTTACTTTATACTTTCCACTGTGGGTGCCATCTTTATCATTTACCATGTTGATTGAACCCCCTACATAAAAACTGTGATTGGTCATTTCTGCCGGGTCATAAGAGAGTATAATGAGTACAATATGTTCACCAGGTCACCCACTTCCAGCTGCATCATCTGAATACTTAGCAACATTATTACAAATTATTATGAGTTTTAAAAAGAGGACGATCCTCTGAGCTCATTGATCATTGGCTATAAATGTTTTTTTACCAAGGAAACACGGATCATTTTAAAGGCACTAATTTCAAAGAGGGGGTGTTAAAGTTGATGGCTTAATTTAAGCTGCATTCAGGAGAAATCCTTTCTTCTCTCTTAAAATAACTCAGATGCTGCAGCTGCAAGCTGTGAAGCACGCGCCGTGTACAGTGACCATTACTTAAGTCCACACAAGCCTGGCAGAAAAAGTTGAGGTGATTTATTATTCATCGGGTTACAGACGTAGGACATTACTTATACATTAGAGTCTTAGCTTGTACTTTTTCAGATAAGAACATTACATTATTTAAGGAGACAAGTGCAGAGCAGTGCAGAGACCTATGGTAATGTTTTAAAGATCACTGGAATGAGTTCCTTTTCATCAGCTCTAAATATTAATTTCTCTCCTGTAGGTAGGTTCTGAGATTTTACACTGCTGGACATTAAATGACAATTGTGTTGATAAGTCTAAAAGAGGTATGTCAGCATGTGTGGAGGGATTCTAGTTCATGTCATCAATCTGTTTTCTTGTATCTAGGCTAATTTAGCTAATCTGCAACACAAAATACAGTTGTAAGATTTTCAGGCTCTTATTCCACCCATCTATTACCTAACACAAGCAAAACTATCCCACACATAAACCTGGCACTTATCAGAAAGTCTGAGGATGCGAAGGAGTGCTTGAATGTCCAATAGTGGCCAGCCATCAGCAAATCATATATACATGCATATGAGAGCGAGAACTGTGCTCCATGTGTCCAGCAGGACGTTGCTGACTGAGGTTGCAGTCAAAAAGTCCATTTTGCTTGATGAGTGAAGTGATCTGTATCAGTGTGGCAGCCATAACCAGAGTTCTCTAAATAAGTAGGAACCGTGCTTCAGTGCAGGAGAGGAGATAATGTCACGCACAGAATTCAAACGATGCACCAACTGAGTCCATGAAAACAAACAACATAACTCAAAATGTTGCCGATCAATTAAATGGATAAATTGCTGCTGTTTTTACCATCTCATACAATAACTTGCGAATCTGTGGATATGTTGTGAACTTTCAGTTATTAGTTAAACTTTGAAAGGATCGCTGCTCTGCTAAAATCTGTTGTGAAGTTGTTTCCTGTGTGAAGCACTTTATAATGCAGATATTAAATATGATCAAAGTGAAGGCTGTAGTGTAACTCGGCTTGTATTTGGCCCGTATTTTGCCAGCTTCAGGACAATAATTCATTTTTATTCAGAGTTAAAGTGGATGAGTTCTTCAGCAGGAAGAGGGGACGGGGTGAGCAGCATTTCTTTATATCGCCATTTAATTTCACCACAGTAATTAAATTATACTTTCACTGGGTTGTCAACCTTTATACAGCCTTCATAAAACAATGTGAATACATGATAAAAAAGTACTTAAGATGCTTTTCTGTAGTTCATCTCAGGGCAGTGTAGTTTCAGCATGAGAGACTCACAAGAACGCCTGCCATCACATTAATGTTTCCTAATATAATTACTGTTATGAGTCTTTCGCCACTTCTGTTCTCTCTTCCTAAGTTCAGTCCTTCACATCTTTCCTTGGCCTCGTGAGGCTTAAGCAAAATTATTTATTCTCACATAAAAGGTCTTTAATAATTCTCATCTTATCTCAAAGACCTCATAGTACCATATCACCCCAATAGAGCACTTCACTCTCAGACTGCTGGCTTACTTGTGGTTCCAGTAAGAGTAGAATGGGAGGCAGAGCCTTCAGCTTTCAGGCCCCCTGCTGTGGAACCAGCTCCCAGTTTGTGTTCAGGAGCCTTGAAGCGACAGTTTGTTGTTTGTCGCTCCTCCTTTGAAAGTAGGAAACTTGGGACTTAGCAGTGGATCAGATATCAGTGCTTTGTCGGGAGGAAACCTTTACTTCAGAGCAGCGTTAATTTTGTTGACGAAATATTTTCGTCATAGTTTTCATCAACGAACCTTTTTTTCATGACGATAACGAGACGATAACTAAATAAAAACTACCTAAAAGGATAAAAACGACGACGAAATTAATTGACACTTCAACACGTCAACGAATGAAAACGAGACGAAAATGCTTGGCGGGGATGACATCCAATCAGAACTGATTTAATTTTGTGATAGGGCGGGACAAGGTAGGAAAACATCCAATCAAACACACAGTTGCACAAATTTGCTCTAAACCCGGGAAGACCAAACTAGCCTGTGATTGGTCGTTACTTCCGGTAGAACTAAGTTATGTAAACAATGTCAGCAGGGAGAAAGAGAAGAGCCGATGTATGGACACCTTTGTACTTTGACGTTGTGACAAACAAAACGATGTGTAAACTGTCTCGGGTAAAAACATGACAAATCTTAAACGACATCTGCAAACCAGTCACCCAGACCTCCATGCAAAGGTCAGCATTTTAATGTCATGCAGGGTAAAGTGTTTTTCCCAGTTTGTGTTTAGAGAAAATCTCCACACCGCGGTGGATTAGCCTTTATAATCTTAGTCCTGAACACTGCCCTGTACCTTTCAGAGCGTCCTGCTGTAAAACGCTGTATTATCTCAGTAAGGTGGTGTTAATGATCAGGTGTGTGGGAAGCAGGTGAAATGCTAATGTTAATATTATTAATAATATTCCATAACTTTTAATAAATGTTTAATTTTGTGTAAGTGTGTATAATGACTAATTCAAGGCAACTGAAGAAAAAGCATTTACATTTTACACCCTTTATATTTTAGTCCACTAAATCCACTGTAGATTTAGTCGACTATATTCTTACGATAATTTCGTCGACTAAAACTAAAACTGTTCAGATGACTAAATTATGACTAAAACTAAATTACATTTTCGTCAAAACACTATGACTAAAACTAAACCAAAATTTGCTGTCAAAATTAACACTGCTTCAGAGACAGTTTCTAAGAGGGAGGTGTACTGTCTCAAACACACTTGTTGATCAGTTAATTGCAACACAGGATCAGGCAGGCCAAAAGTGAACATGGTTACATAGAAGACCAAATCATGCTTTTTTTTTTTTTCCAGCCCTCTGGTCTCAGAGGATGAGCAGCATCTCTAAAAGATTTTTCCAGAGAGGAAACGAGGCCTGTTACCTAAGACGCCAGCATTTCATGGAGGACGATGGGGAAAAAGTTCTATTCAGTAATGAATTTTAAAAAAAGGTGAATGTAGGAAAACTAACAGATGAGCGAATTACACCATTGTTATTCACACCCACTGGAAACAAGCTGGGAGTGAGAGTGAACCCAAATCCATCAAAGCTCTGGAAGATCGAAGACCAGGGAGTGCTAACCTTCGGTCGGTCACCTACGTACCCAAACTTTGCATGCGAGTATAAATGGCAAATAAAGTCTCTTGAATCTTAAATTCAGTCTAAGTAGAGATGCCCAGACCCCCAATCCCCAGCCACCTCCAGCTCTTCTGGGAGAACGGGAAGTTGTTTCGATGCCATCTGAGAGTAATGATCTCTCTGTTGCATCCTGGGTCTGCCCAAAAAACCTCACCTCATCCAGGAGGCATCCTGGCAGTTGAGGAGGTTCAGATGGAGAACTCTGAGCCCCAGACAAGCTGATTTCCACAGTTTACATTCACGATCCGGGGAGTCCAAACAAATCAGGATATTCAGAAATTAATGTACATTTTTAATTCTAATTGTGAAGCTATAATTTGTAATTAAAAAATATTTCACATGTGAAACAACTAAAGGAAACAAAGAAATGTTTTCCGTATAAAAAAACCCAAAAGAAAACAGTCCTAACACTGAGGAGTGCAGTTCACCGGTCTCAAAGTATGTCATGTTTCTGCTTCTGTTCGCTAAAATCAAGAAGCAGTCATGACATTTCAGCGCAGCACTGACCAAAACACAGCATCTGGACTTGTTTGGGATTAACCAGGGGAGTTCAGCAAAGACAGCTGCTACATGTGAAGTACAGCTGTTACAGTCCCAGTGGTAATGGATAACCTCTGAGACCCAGACATGACCCTTACACTGATCCACACATTGTTTTCTCTCACATAATTAAGTTGCCAGTCAGCCGAACACTCGGACATTCACAGGGAACCAGAGAAAGGAGCTTTGTGCCCAGAGCTAACCAAACTGTAATCACAGTGTTGTCACATAAAAAAAAGAAATCAATAATAATTTATATTTCTCTGAAAGGGACCTAGAACATATTTTACAGTTTATTGTTGCACAGCTCGTTGAGAGATCCATATAGTATGGCAAAATCTAACCATTGATTATTGTGGGATATAAAAGTAAAGGCAAATCAGAATGAAAGTAGAAATAAAGTATCAACATGAAAAATTATTCACTGCCCTCATCATTACTTTAAGGAATTAGACCACCTCACCATGGTCCGTGTGAGTCCGGTAATTGGACACAACACACTGTTACATTTCAAACTTTAAAGGCCAAAAATGTGCTCATCTACAAACACCCTCCAGGGTTTGGCACAGCGCTCACAGCTGATGTCGTTTGGCTGAGGCTGTTGACGTGAACACAGTAGATTTTCTGTAAATGACACGTCCTGCATGTTCAGAGTCAGTTTAACTTGGGGATTTAAGAGTTTTTCAGCATTATGGGGAAATCTGTTTACTCAGCAGCGTAACAACAATGCAGCTCAGGCTTCATTTTGGCACCGAATGTTAGTAATGAAGACTAAACCCACTCCGGAGCTGACAGGGTAGAGGCTGACTGCATCAATCACAAGCAGCTCTGTCAGGGAGCATCTAGAAACACTGATGTGGAGGTGGGTGGCGAAGCATCTTGTGGATGTGCAGCTACCATAGCCAGGCTAAAGCAGCTTAAATAACACACCCTATCCACATGTGTCAGTTTGATATGTAGTATCAGCAGGGCTATTACAGTAGCTGATGTGTCCCTGAATTGAGATGAGCTGATCGGGATTGATGGTGAGCTCGACTTTGTGGCCTGAGGTAACATCGTTCTCAGCTGCATGGCGGGTAAATACAGCACAGGGTCACGTGGATCTGAAAAGACGTTTTCTGCAAAGGCCATCTCAGCAGGGAGGTGTTCTTGTGTTATTAGGAAATATTTTTATTGTAGCTGTATTCAGGCGTGCAGAAGCTGTTCTGGGGTAAGAGCCACAGTGTGTGCACTCTTTGACTCTTAGCATGTGAGGTTGAACGCTGTAACCAATGTGCTGAAATCCTGTGTCCGATGGGTCAGTTTCACTGCTTTCAATCAGACGTGTTTCATTTCAAAGGTTTCAGGGTTACAAGTGCTGACTTGGTGAGCTTGCTGTTGTGACATTTATAATAATAATAATAATAATAATAAAAAAGAAAATGTAGAATATTCAGACGTTACATGATCCATTCAATCTCTTCCACTTATCCAATCCTAGTGTCACGGGGGGGATGGAGCCTCTCTGCCATTGGTTGAGAGGCAGAGTACACCTGTACAGGTCACCAGTGTGTTGCAGGGCCAACACAGAGAAACATTCACACTCACATTCACACCTATGGGCAATTTTAGATTCATCAATTAACCCAACCTCACTAACTGCATGTCTTTGGACTGTGGGAGGAAGCCCGAGTACCCGGAGGGAACATGCAGGCCCCGCCCAGACTGGGTGGCAGCGCTAACCACCGCGCCCTGCAGACATGACATGAGCAGGTGAAACTGCTGTCAGATTACTGGAAGCATCTGTGTGTGTCTGAAAGGGGCTAAAAACCTGTTCTGGAAACCTGAATGGAGAATTGTGTGTGTTCAGGCAGCACAGTGAAGTTTAGCTTACATTAGCTTATGAACAACTACAGGCTCACCCACCATCAGCCAAAGCTTCCATCCAATAACGTCGAGTCATATTTTTGCAGTTCGGTTCATTTAAGTTTTATTTGCATAGCTCAGTATCAAATATGGAGGTTCAAAGGGTTTGAAATGTATAAAAACGTGCAGATTTAGAGCCTGCACATCATCACCTCACACTTCTCACCATTTCCTCACAGTTTGCAGCCGGAGCTCCGGCCACCACTGTGGCTCTCCTGTTACATACTTAGTTTCAAATTGTCAGCGTTGTAATGAGTTTAATATTCATTTGTGTGTCTGATTGCTCTGAAGATGTTACTTCGCTGGCAGAAATCTTGCCCCTGTTTAGATTCTCTGAGTGCTCTCGCATACAGAAGAACATTGTGAATAGTTTTTGAGTGCCCTAAAGATCTGAATTGTAGAGCTGCTGCTGCTGCTGAGATGAATGTCTGTCTGTATTTTGCACTGAATAATTCTGTTGTACTGTATATGTTCACAAACTCATCTCGAGCGCATGAGTATGAGCTCCTCTTCTGACAAAACACTACTGGACAAGTTTTATAGTCCAACAAGATACTGTAAAGGTGGAATTGGGTATTGTGGCAACACATTTTAAATAGCCTTTATTAGGCTTTACTGAACCCTCAGCTGGACTCAGACGGCCTCGCCAGGTGATAGGGAGCTCAGTGGGTGCTGCTTAGTGGTTGTTCTGTGTGACTGTGAAGAAATTATATGGCAGAATGCTTACCTTAATTTTAAGTTTAACTCAGCCTGAGAAAACCTGTTACTTCAAATTACTTTGTAATCCTCAGATTATCCTTAAAATATACTTAAGTATATTTCCTAGCGGCCTCTTCATGGTTCCCTTTGCTCGTGGGATTCCACGGTACTTGTAGCTGTCCTCAGTGTCTGCAGTGGTGCCTTCTGGTAGTGCAATCCCCTCAGTTCTGACTACCTTCCCTCTCTGTGTTATCGTCCGACTACACTTTTCCTGCTGCTTCCTGTCGCTGCTGTAGCTCCGTGTGGTGTGGATCAGTGAATCGATGCCTCGTTCACTCCCCACACAGCTTCATGTCATCCATGTAGAGGAGGCGGCTGATGTTGTAGCCAGTCTTATTGATGTTCTGGCTGAGGGGGTTCAGGCCTGTGCAGGACAGTAGTGGGGACCGAGCACCCCCTCAGTAAATCCTTTAGTGATCAGTGATATACTGTATATACACAAATTTTATGAAGTCAGGTAAAATCTAAAAATGTGTTGCTGTATTTTCACAACCATAATAAAATTTCAAGATTTGAGTCATATAATAGATTTTTTTTAAATCACAGCAGATCCGTGGATGAACTTTGCATGACCTCAGTACAGTAAGTCAGCAGAATGAATATTTGACCCCTGTGTCCTCTGACCTGTTAATGCAAATGCAGCAATAAGAGACACTCAGACAGATGTCACACAGCCTGCTGCGACTCTTTGATACGTACGTACGTGTGTTTGGGGCAAACTGCTGCAAATCGCACTTGGACAAAGCTTCTTGAACTTAAACACAGTTGTGTCTTCCCGCTGGGCTTCGCGTCAGAACAGCTCTAAAACATTTTCCCAGTGGCTTCAGCTTGATCTGCTGTGGCTCGGTTTGCACCTCGCTGGCTTGCCGCTCTGGCCTGATGCCATATGAAACAGGATAAATATAAAACAGATTTTAGTCATAAGCCAGAGTTTGGGACAAATTATTTTCACCTGATAATGGCACATAATGAAAAATGGATTCATTATCTGGGAACAATAGATGCGTCCATTTAATAGTTGTTCAGATATTCCACTTTGGACCAGGCAGGTGGACTGATGGCTGTCCAGCAGAGTTAGCCAAAAAAAAAATCTGTGGGTGAATTCCTGAAGATCAAATTTTAAGGTTAACTTTGTTGTTGTTTCTGAGAGCCAATTGCATTGCTCCACAGTAAAAGGTTTTTTCTTCTTTCAGTACACTTTGTCACATGTCTACCACCCGCTGTTTTTATGGCACTGCTCGCCTCGCTGTTTGTTACACCAGAGATTCATTTGTCCTTTTGTTCGACTCGTCAAACCCACATTTTCTCACTGCTTCAGCCTGACTGTTTGGGGCCTTTATTGGCAGCTAGAATGGTGCAGGAGCTGCATTCATACGTGTAAATTTGAAAGCCCGATGCTTAATGCGAACAGGTGAAACAAAAAGAAACAGATACATAATTACTGGTGCATTTCCCCCCCCGTGCCTGTGTTGATTTGGAAGCTGCTGTATGTGATGATGGCTGAGCTCTTTAGATGGATAATTTCACTATCGAGTAACATGAATGAGCAAAAATTTGTTTATACCCATCTGATTTTATTTTTTTGTTTTTTCAACATTAGAATAGAATAGAATAGAATAGAATGCCTTTATTGTCATTATACAGGATGTACAATGAGATTGGAGGTGTGTGTGTGAGCACAACATGCACACACTCTGTTTGTGCATATGCTATTAATGTGTATGCACACTCGTTGGCATTTATGGTGGGCTGTGTGTCTCAGTGTTTAGCTATTTTAAAGCAGTCACATCCATCCAACGCTGCCCTGTACAGAAAGATGTTTTCCTGGCAGCGTCACACGATGCCCGTCCCATCAGTGCGCCGCACGCTGCGGCCTTTGTCTTTGTGTTTGTCTGGCAGTTGAATCTCAGTATTCATGCTCGCAGTTAATCACATTACATCACTGTCGCTCAAACTCGGGCTCCTTTGGCTGTCTGCTGCATTTTTACTGTTATTTAATTTGAGGGAACAGCGAAGCTGAAAACATGTTGTTTTTAATGACATCTTGACAACTCTAAACAGATCCACAATGGCTGCTTGGCTTTGTTCTCGGCTTACAGTTTCTCTCTGTGCATTTTTATGACAGCTTTCAGAATTCATGCAGGTGTATTTTTTTTCTTTGTTCTCCCGCTTTGTGCACGCAGACTCTGAAGTCATCTACAGGAACAGCGACGGCCACGTCATCAAGTTCAACATCCTCACGAATGAAACTGAGATCGTCCTGACAAACACCACATTCGTGAGTCAATATGAGTCTTGTGTGGTGTTTGGTGTGCGGTATAGTGCTGTTTAAAAGTCTGAACACATTGCATGCTGGGGGGGGGTGTCTACGGGAAGCTAAAAAGTCAAACCATATATGAAACACACATTTTCAAAAAGCCTTAAATGTATGAATTTCATATTCCTGTCTCTCAAAGCAGATCACAGCCTTTCAAAATTAACTACAGCTGTAAAGAGAATTTACATAAAAACGTCCAGTTTGACTTTATGTCCAAAGCGTCTGTGCGTTCTGTTATCAACTGAAGCTAAATCAGGGCCGTGCTGTGCTGTCCTGTGGTACCACGAGTTGGTAAAGAGTCAGTGTAACCTTTAGTTTGCCAGACAAACGGACTATTTAAAACGGTAGCTTGGGAAAAGTCTTTCTTGAGGTAACTATAGCGGAAACTGGCTAACAGCAAACACCTGAAAACAGCGCCTGGTGAAATGCTGCCTCCCGTGGTGAAAGTTTAAATTAAAATTTAAAGAGGGTATTTACGGAATAATACCTTAAAGTGATGAAATTGTCTTAAATTATGTTTGGATGGGTCGTTCTTTTTTTGATCAAGACAATTTCCAGCACAAACATTTTTTTTTCTACATATTTCGGTCACACAGTGGTGTTGCATGTTAAAGACATCTGTAGTTCAGTTAACCCTTTCAGGGAAAAAAAAATGCATATTGAAACTTAAAAAGAGAAATTTTTACTTTGGTCCAGAGTTTTGTTTCCAGCTTCAGTGTCTCTGTTATTGGATGGTGCTCACCGTGGTGGGGGGGGCTTTGTTGCAGCCATCTTTGAAGATTCGAAGCAGCACTTAACTACAGCAGTTACATCAGCATCCTTCACAGATGCACCATCACATCTTCTCTGACCTTAGTGGGAGTCAAACATACCTGCAGACTCTGAGCAGGCTGTTAGACCAAGCATCAGGTCACCTGACCTTCACAGTTACCTGACCTTAACCCAGCCAATGAAACGTCCAAGTAGCAAAAATAACATCAAATCTTGAATGAGGCGCGCTCAAACTTTTCATTGGCTTTACTTACTACCTTAGAGTTAATGTTTGCTGTGATGTTGTAATTTATGGCCTCTCAGTGTTCATTTCTCTTTGTATTTTATTTCCATTAGATTAACTTCAACGTGGCGAAGTATGCCGTCTCCCCTGACTTGAAATATGTGCTCTTTGCGTACGATGTGAAACCGGTAAGTTCCTTGAAACTGTGATTTATACAATCTTTGTGTTTTACAATAAGAAAATGCTCAAATTTTTCTGCCTGTGTCATATCTGCATATACTGTATATGGAATATGCAGTGAAATGCTGAGCTGGTCTCCTCTCTGATGGTTGGAATGTAAACAGATAAGTTTGGGCTCTTGGCTTTCATGTTGTTTCTTTCTGTTTGCTTAAGCTGTGCCTGTACCACTCTGCTCTTATTGAGGTTTTGCACTGTAAACACACAGCGACTCTTTCACTGCACAGCAGGCTCAGCGTGGAACAATCCGGTCACTGCTGCCGGGAAAAAGGAGTCAAATCATTTACTCGAAGTCGCAGTGAAACTGAAATAAAAACATTTTTGTATCCTCTGATTTTATTTCTGACCAGAATGGATAGGCTTCGTGGGCGGGTTATAATTACCCCAGCAAGCCAACCGTATGCTTCAGATATAGTTGGATTTTCAGGGCATGGTTTATTGAATACACCGTATACCTGTGAAGAGTTTAAAAACTAAATGAAATACCTGGCCTAAACCTGGTCTCTCAGTGTTGAGACAACTTTTGAGCAGGTCAAGAAAAATAAAGATACCTGAAATAGTAGAACCAGAATTTTTTTTTTTCTGTGCTTTTTCAGGCCCACGTCTTCTATTTTGATCTATTGTCATTCTGGGGCCGGTGGCCTGTAACATTGCCACAAGTGAACCAAATAAACCACAGTGGGCCCTGATCTGGTTCATATGTAACAGCTGGATGTGGGGGAGCTCACGACCAGTGATGGGCCATCAAACCATGACAACCCAACACACTGGCCCAAGCTCTTAAAACAACCTTTTAAGAATACAGTAAACTTCATTCTTAGTTACATTTCAAGGGATTCATATTTATAGTGTTTTCTTTGTAGCCCTGTGACTGGCAACATGTCCAGGGTGTACCCCGCCTCTTGCCCAGTGATAACATAGCCTCCAGCCCCCTGTGACCTTCAGCTGAAGTGGTTAAAAAATGGATGTGAAATATATTTTCTCCTTGGTTACATTTGAAATACTTGAAATAGAAACATTAGTGGTTTTGTTGCAAAGAAAAGTCTAAAAATAAGGGTGTATTAAAAAGACACAATCTAACCATATTTACTGAGTAAAGTAACAGAAAAAGACAAGTTAAAGGCCCACATGAACCTAACAAGATTGGACACATTCCTCAAAGTCTGGATGCAGGTGGTGCACGACTGAAGCCAGCAGATGATCAATGGAAACTTTCTGTTAAATTTCCCAGAACATCCTGAAAGTGGAGGAAAATTTGTTGGCAAAGCTACAGAAGGCCCAAGATACCAGTGACAGAAATATAGTGATATTTAAAGAACAGCATCCAGGGATTGATTACCTCCGGGAACTCCCACAAAAAAGCAGAACGGTGAATGTGAGGCCTTTAATAATGTGGAGGAGAAGTGAGATAAAAAAGCAAGAAAGAGCAGAAATGTGTGTTTGGAGGAATAAAATCAGAAATATCATCTGAACTTTGTTTCTAATGTAGCTTTTTAAATGCCTTGTAGTTAAATAACAGTGCATGATGTTATATTTGCTAATCACTTACTTTGAGTACTAAAATTTAATCTGTAGATAAATATGATCAATAGTCCATCTGCCGATTTTCTTCCACTTATCCCGGGCCAGATCACGGGGGGGGGCAGCCAAAGCAGAGAAGCCCAGAAATCGAGTCCCCTGTGGGACCACAGAGGCAGCTGATGGGCACCAGCAGGCGAGCAGAACAACGTGGAGTATCAATAGCTCTCAAATAAATGTAACAAATTACAATTCCTAAACTTAAGTATGATACATGGTAAATTAAATATCTTTCCCCTCCACTACTGATATTTACACGTATTTATCAGATCTTTCTTTAAATAATAGTGTTGTTAACAAATGTGCCATCATTTTATAATTTCTAGTCATACTTGAAACATAATCTGAACACAATGATGATCCCTTAACACACAGTCAGGAAAAGAGGAAATATGCAAATACAAATGATGATGATCAAAAGGTCTCAACATTTAATAACAGAAAAAGTTTTGGGTGAGTCGAACTCCACGTCGGCCACACGGGTCACAAGTTACGGTCGCAAACGCAAGTCCACATTTGCCCTGATGGTGGAGCTAGAGTGCTCGAGGTAGAGGCACATAACTTGGTGAAAATGATAAGGAGACCAGAGGTGGGAAGTAACGAAGTACAAATACTTCGTTACTGTACTTAAGTACATTTTTCAGGTATCTGTACTTTACTTGAGTATTTATTTTTCTGAGTACTTTTTACTTTTACTCCCTACATTTTTACACAAGTATCTGTACTTTCTACTTCTTACATTTTCAAACAGACTCGTTACTTTAGGTTTAACACGTCTGAGAAAAGTCTGCATTTCCGTCAAACATCAAACGATCTAAATGGAGGAATAATAACATAAAAGAGACAATCGTACTGGCGTATCCTCCATCACCGGACTTATCACGTACACAGGGATTAAATACACAAACCCGTATAATTAATGTATCATTTATAGCGCTAAAATCGGGCCGGACCGAGTCCGTAAGTTGCGCTGCGGCACATAAACAGCTTAGCTAGCGCTACTGAAGAGGAGCGAGCATGAAGGGAGTAACGTGTGGCAGGTAAATGCAACGTTTCTAAATGCTCAACAAATATCTGCAAAGACACAAAGTGTGTGCAGTTTGCCACACAGTGTGTCTGCTAGCTAAAAGAAGAGCTGCTGTATTTCAGGGAGAGCAAAGAGAGAGAAGTTCAGTCAGAGATGGAGAAAGAGGACAGGAGAGGAAGAAGAGAGGTTAGAATTAAAGGTAAGGACTGCAAAACAAGTATGCTGACTTTGTGTTATTCAACGATTGTATGAAAATACTGCAGTTTAGTACCTAATACCTTTTATATTATTACAATAATATACAATATAATGAGGTTCAGTTAGCTTACAGAAAAATAGCAGGTAGAAACGTCCTCCAATAAGCTACTTTTACTTTCTTACTTTGAGTACATTTCAGAGCCTGTACTTTTTTACTTTTACTTAAGTAAAGAAATTGAACCAGTACTTCAACTTTTACCAAAGTATTTTTTAACACAAGTACTTGTACTTCTACTTAAGTATAGAATGTCAGTACTTTTGCCACCTCTGAAGGAGACTAACAGTTCTCGGGGCTGCCGGAGACTCCTGTTGTAAAGGAAAGAGGCTGATGATATAAGAAAACCTAGAATTTATCTTGTCATTCAAATGTTTTATTTTAAAATGCTGTAACAAAAACAACAAAAAAGACCTCCAGGTGTCAAAGACAAAGCCAAGATAAAATACGCAGTTGAATAAACACCTAAGCTTCAGTCCTCGTGGGTTTAATAAATTTTGACGAGGGCTGGGGTCAGAGGGTGATTAAAATTCCTTTGTGGCTCGTGCAGACTGGCAGATCACGTTTATTCACTAATAGAGCAGCGGGGCAAGCTTGAACCATAATTACCGGCTTTCCATCAGAAAAGAGTAGATGCAAAATGAGATATGCAAATTGGACCCTCCACTCTCGAAGGGATCAACTATGAGGATTAGTGACAAGGCGATTAATCAGAGCTCATTTGCATATTTTGAATGAAGGGTTAGACTTACAATTTGGAACAATACAGCAAGTGGCCGGAAGCCCAGCTTATTTTTAGCACAAGGTTACACTGACGCGAGAATCTAATAGAAATCACACCGTTGGTCCATTTATAATCTACTTTTTTATAGAAGGAAAAAGAAAAGCAGCACATAAAATTGCTATTAATTTAAAATGACTTCCTCTGTGCTTTAAGTCCCCCCCGGCAGCAGGAGCCAACAAACAGAAGACGTTTTAAAGCTAATCGGTAGCAGCTCTGGCACTGTGTAAAATAAAAAAAACACTATAAAAATTTCCTCCACTGTCTTGCACCTCCAGCAGTAAAAGTACAGAACTAAACCAAACAGCAAGGGAACATCTTACAGTCACAAAATTCAATGTCAATAATAAAACATGTTAATACTGTCCTTCCCTTTAGGATATAATCTGCAGAATCTTTCCTACACAAACCGACTCGATTTATCTGCTTTGATGCTCACAGTGACCGCCTGAAGTTTTAAAGGGGAAAGGAAACTTGATCTGGTCACCCATAAATAATGGAAAATGTTGTGCTTTGCATTTTGCGGAGCAGATGAATCATTAATGACGTAAGCAGGATGCACGCTTATAACAGAGCGCGCACACTCGCAGCCGAGCCTCAAACTCAAGGAAACAAATCGGTTTCCTTATAAGCTCTTAAGATTTTTGTTGTTGAGCGCTTTTATTCATTTTTGCAAAAATACTGAAGACTATTTATATTCACAAGCAATATGTGTAATTTAATATATTCTTGCTTGTCAATTCTGTAGATTATGAAAAATAAATATTAAATGTGGGCCATCTCCATTTAAAGAAACAAGGATAATAAATGTTGAAAATAACTAATAAAATGTCACCATCATGACTTTAATATGTTCAATTAGAGGCACCTGTACCATTAAAATGATTCAGTTATCTTTATGAAATTGATATAAACTGAATACACATTTTATTCTAAAACATATTAATCTTGATCATAGCTGGCACTAAGTTTGAGCAACAGTTTTGTGACCCTGCTGGAAAGAACATGAATCACTGGTTCAGTCATCACATAAAATTGTAAAAATATTCTAGTTTTCACATCTAAACTGAAGTGCCAGTCTGCTCGATATGTAAAACATGGAGAGCTTTCTGATGGACTTTTAAATTAACTAGAAAATTAACATGATAATATGATATATACCAAAAAATACTGAAATAAATTCATGGAAATTCTGACACAGGTGTGGCACTCTGTATAAACTGGTGTTTATGCTGCATGCTGGTCGCACTGCATTCCTCCTTATTGTTTTCAGATGCACCAGAAATGAATCAGATTAGAATATAATGACCAACATATAAAACACGCATGAAGCAATCAAATGTAACAGTTTAGTGTAAAATAGTCACGGCTGAAGATTCAATCATTTTGGTCAGAATTTTGAAAAACTATAAAACTTATGAGCCATGCATTTGTTATTATTATTATTATTATTATTATTATTATTATTATTATTAAAAAAATAATATAATGTTTCCTGCATTGCCTTAGAATTAATACAAATTCCAAAAGAATGCATAAATAATTTTTTGGGGGGGAAAAAATGAGCTGTTCAAATAGTTTTATGTCTACGTGTTCAAAGATAAGCGCTCTTTAATCACTGCTGTGGCAGAAATGTTCAAACCACCAAAAGTTTGGATAAATAGGAAATATTTGCCTGATGTTGCAAAAATTAATGGTTTGCTTTCTTTGTACTTTAGCCTGAGCAGCATTTAGATAAGAGAAAGGTCATCAACAATGATTGGGTCCAAAAGCTCCAAATTTCCCTACAGTCATGTCACTGGATTCTGTGCAGTCCTGTAAAACTAAGCACACCGTTACTGGTTCCATTGGAATAAAGAGGGTAGTTTCTGATAATCAAATGCATTTGATGAATTGATAATCAGAAAGTGTGAGCACCTCTATAAAAGATGTTTTGGCAGTTTGAAGGTTTGGAGCGTTCAGGTGTGTCAACACAATGACACACTCTTCCCCGGGATAGAATTTCAGACTGCAAAGCTCAACCCAAAACTCTCAGACTCTTCAGGCAGGCGACTCAACGTGTTAAATGTTAAACTTCATGGCAGGACAATCAGAAAAAGACTTTTTGGAAGGGTTTCCAAAGCATCTTCTCTCAAAAAAAGAACATGGCAGCACAACTTTGCTGCGTCAGAACAAACTACAAGACTTCTGGAACAATTTTCTTTGGCTGTAATGAACATCATCACACTTGGAGAAACCAAATGCAGCATATCAGCACAAACACTTCATGCCAAATGTCAGCACGGTGGCGGATGGGTGATGATTTGGGCCTGTTTTGGAGCTGCAGGGCCTGAGCACCCTGGGTATCCATCTGTCTCACCGCTAAAACTGAGTCATGCAACATGACAAAGAGCCCGAGCACAGCAGCAAATCTACAACAGAATGACTGAAAAAGGAAAGAATCAAGGTGCTGCGGTGGCTGCTTGAAACGCTGTGATGTGACTGTAAGAAAGCTGTGCATAAACGAACGTCTGCAACTCTCAATGAACTGAAGCAACATTGTGGAAGAGTGGGCTAAAATTCCTCCACAGCGATGTGACAGACTGAGAAAGTCATACATGAGACGATTACTGCAGGCGATGGGGTGTAATTAGGTTCATCACGTGATTGTATTACAACCTACCGAACAGGAAAGTCTTAGTTTTTCTGCAAACGTTGTGAGAGCTGAGTTGGACTCCGTTCCTGCTGTATGGATTTACGGCACATTGTGCATCCAGTGCATGGAAAAAAAAAAAAAAAAAAAAAAAAAAACCTTAACGTGACGCTTTTGTGATGAAGGGCAACAACAGCGGTTTTTCCAGGAGAAGTAAATTGCTTCTCTAATGGGTTCATCTCTGGTGCGCTGAATGAAATAAAACATTCATCACACTCTGTGGTCAATTTAGCATCTTGGCAGAAATGTGTCAGTCAGATTCTTGCATTCGTTCTTGCATTTAATCATTTGCTTTGGTTCAGGTATTACAGTTTGCTTTGCAATATTTTTAACAACATAAACAGAAATAACAGCATGTGACCACAGTGTTGTTTGCTGGCAGCAACAACAACATCGCGTTTTTGTCTCTTTCTCCCAAACTAAGCAAAAATATTCACAATGAAGACAAGTTGTACTTGTCCATATAGCTTCATGTTTTTGATGCACAGTCAAATCCACATCATATGTATGTAATTGCAGCACAGTGAGAACTGTGTGACCATGGCTCTGCAGAAAAAGAGACCAGAACAGCGACAGAAGATGAAGGTTGAGCTGATGGAGTTGGAGAATCACGTGGAAGGTGGTCAGGCTCAGTCAGCACAGATCTGTAACGAGGAGACAGAGACAGAAAACAAATCACTTCCTTTCTGCCTGTGTCTTGTAATGTTGCATCATGCGCTGGTTTTTATCACATCAAATCAGCTGCAATCGTTAGTAAGATCAATTCTGATATTTCAGAGGTATGCAGGTCAGGTGGATCGGACAGAAGGTAAAAAAAATCAGCACACAAACCATGTGTCTTCTGGGTTTGATTACTCTATTGTACAGTGCCACTCAGGCACAACCCTGCTAGCTCCCACCGGGCCTCTGTGGCTCAGGAGATCGAGTGGGTCGTCCACTAATCCGAAGGGTGAATTAGTGGTTTTATCTGAGTCGCTCCAGTCAAAATGCTGAAGTGCTGCTGGACAAGATACTGAACCCCAGCTTGTCCCCAGTGCATCCATCCGGGTGTGTGTGAGATAAAGTGCTGCATGCATAGAATAAAAAACACTGCATGAATACATATCTGGATGTGGCTTATAGTGCATGTATCATTTTGAGTGGTAAATGCATTTGAAGACCAACATCTTTAACAACTGATCGTGAGTATATTTGATTTTCAGACAGGTGGGTTTGCTGCTGTGGTCCCAGTCAGTCGTGAGTTTAGTGCATTTGTCACAGACTATATTTAGCCTTGGTCTAAAACACAGATCGTGGTCTAGTGAGTATTAACAGCAGCAGAAAGATGTATTATGTGTGGCCCAGTTTCAAGAATCGGTGTTCTGTGCATTGAACTTTTAAAGTGTGTCGTACCTTACGGGACCGCACGCATCACACTGTAGTTAAAGAAACGGTTTCCTGCCTTCAGACTGCCAATACGTGTTCCTTTAGACCACCTGGGGGCAGCAGAAACATGTTCTGACACTATATTAACAAACATGACTGCGTCCATATAAAACTAAGGCAGAGTACACCCAAAATCAGACACACAGCCACACACTGTAAGAAATATTTACGCTCCACACAGAGAGCCTGGAGTTGACTCGAAGTTTCAAATCAGGAACCGTCTTGCTGTGAGGTGACCGCGCCAAACACATCACCACCACGCTGGCCTGCAGATAAAATCAGCTGTTTACCTTTTTTGGCAGTTATTGCTTATTTACAAGTCCAGAATTTACAGAGGAACATTATCATTCACATGGAGTCATGTTTTTGCCTCTTGCCTCTATTATTTACCCCCTTTTATCCCAGTTTTTGTCTTTGTCAACGTTTGAGAGACGTAACTGGTGCTGATCAGGCAGCTGATTTTTCTCTGGAGGGTCACTGGTAAAAGTGTCAGTTTCAGATTGACTGTAATTTGATAGATTACTGTTCCATAAATACTGATGAGCTGCACCTCAGAGTTAAATCAGTTTGTGTGTTACTAGACAAAGTATCTTGATTACTCCTTTCATGGTTTTTGGCACCTGCTCCTATCTGCAGTTTGTCACTGTAGGTTTAATATCACAGTGCGATGCATTATGGGATTTTCCCTTCAGTGTTATGAAAACTGTACAGAAAGACAACCTGAGAGCCCTGAGCAGGGACTGGAACTGCCCCATGTTTCACAATTAACTCCAGTGTGTTTGTTGATGGTAACGAAGGGCCGTGTGGCTCATTACTGTTTTCTAACAACAGGACAGCAGAGGAGCTCTACAGCACAGAGGAATGACATATATCAGCTCTGATCCTTGTTGGCTTTTTTTTGTGGCATTTAATAGCAGTAATTCTTATTCTGTAACCACCCTCAGGTGTCTCAGTGAGTGTTTCTGTCAGACTTGCAACCTGTTGCATCATGTGTATCCCGGGATACACTGAAACTGCTGTAAGTGTAACAAACATCAGTAAACGAGTTCAGTTGATCCTCTTGTTCAAATAAAAAATACACTATAGCAGAAATCAGTGCAGTTTCTTTTTAATGACATTTCCTAACAGTCCAGCTCACTGATGACACAGGCGCTCATGTCTGCATTATTTACAGGGTTTCAGTGCATCCTGTGTGGATCAGGGTTATAATAGTTTTGGATTTTACATTATAGTTTAGTTTTAGTTAGTTTTTACTTTTTTTTCTCTAATTCAGTTAGTTTTAATTAGTTTTCAGAGAGGTTTTGCTCGTTTTTATTAGTTTTTATTTTTGGTTCCATGCTTAGTTTCAGTTAGTTTCAGTATTAGTTTTAGTATTTTCATACCTGATCAGGTGCAAGATTCAAGGCGCAAAAGTGACTATTGTGTAATGAAAACTTGACAAAAGATACAGTTTAAAGAAATATAGTCAACCAACTGTTCACAAGACATGCTAAATGTGTGTAATATTAAGGACACACATGAACATCAACAGGGAGAAACAAAGAAAAACATGAACTCCCAAACTCAATAAATTCTACAATAAACTCCACAATAAACTTCAGCATCAGTGCAGCAGATTAATAACGCCTACATGTGGTGTTAAACAAAAACAAACTCTTTGAAGGAGTCAAAGGTCAAATCCATCTGCATCCTGATGTTCTCACCACCTGAAGCTGCTTCTGTTTAGGAGCTAGCTTGGTTAGATGCTGCTAATTAAACCTGCAGGGTCTTTGTATATAACCTACGGAAGTGTCCGACCTCATGTCCGCATTTATGCTTGTGTAGCTGGATTGTGTGTGTTAATTACCTTGTGGTCGTGTGCAGGTGTTTGTACTCAAAGAACCTCCATACGGGACTCTGCCGCTTTCTCTGCAGACCGCAGCCATTACTTTGCGGACCAGCGCGGTGAGCGCACGCACATGTGCACTCACACAGCTGTCCTGTGGCGCTCCCAGCTTAAACTCGGAGAGCGGAAACAATGATTTCATATCAATCCACAAGGCTTAAAAAAAACCCCAAAAAAACAAGTAAATGAAAGTCAGTTTATCGATAATTTCAGTTAGTTTTAGTTAGTTTTGTAAACTCACAATTCAGTTTTAATTAGTTATCGTTTTTTCCTTTTAATTATAGTTTTTATTTATTTCAGTTAACGACAATGTTTTTTCAATTTCAGTTTTCGTTATTTCGTTCGTTTTCGTTAACTATAATAACCCTGGTGTGGATGCAGTGAGAATGAAACTTATTTTAAACCAAGGCTTAGCCAGAGATATTAATGAAGGTGATGGATGTGCTGAAAGTCAAATTTCCTAGATGGCACCGTCATTGGTGTTTGAAATGCTGCTACTACACATTCACGTTATTTGGGAAGGAAGATCTACCAGTTCATGACCATCTATTCCTACCCTTATTATTCCATTAAAAGGAGCAACGAATTAAGGACTCAAATACCAGATTTATTTATTTTTCAATGGTTGCATTGCATAGATTTGAGTGCTGTGGGAGTAATTCTTTATACTATAACCCTAAACTCGAGTCACAATGACCTCTGGGTCCTCAGAGCATTTTCTGAAAAATTAGACTATTGAATAAAGTGCCAACAAAAGCTGCTACAGGAGACTGACACTGAATGAAAAGCAGATGTAAGACCAAAATTACAGAAAATCCATCCATCCACCCACTTCTGCTTATCCAGCTTAGGGTTGCAGGGTGGTTGGAGACAATCCCAGCATTTAAAAGGTTTGTAAAATGATACAAGTTCCTTGGAAATATAAATATATATTATTTACAGTGAGTATTTCATCTCTCCGTTCACACAAAAGCCTATTTGGCTCTATAGATTGTTGCAACCATGTAGAGATGTGTTTTGATTGTTGGGTTTTCTCTGTAATTATTATGGGGTGTTTAACTAACAGTATGGAGCATTTCACCAACACTGGAGCATAAATGCTCTGTATCACACAGCAGGCCATATTATTTGTCAGAAATACTGAGAGTTGCAGTTCAGGTGAGACACACATCTATGTGCCTGTCTCCTTGTTAATTTTATATGAAATTAATTTTAAATATAACGTTAATAGGAAACAATGATTTTGTTTTAATTGGGCACCAAGAGGACCACCAACAGATTTGCAAAATATCTTCAAATCACATTAATATTAATTGAGAGTTGAGAATGACTTTGGTGTTAGTTAAATATTGAAAGTCAAAAATGACCTGAAGCACATGACATTTTTGTCTGCATTTTATTAAAAACATAACCCGTCCCTCAACAGAGATGCTTAAATGAAGGTGCTGCACTTGTGTAACACCTTCCCTTCATTCAGAGCTCTCGGCATCGTTGGTGGACGAGGATTTACTCATTCTAAACAAATGAAATCTGCTCAGTTATTAAAATGCAAGAATTCCATCACTGACAGTAACCAGTTCAATATCTTTAATATGCAGTCTGTTTTTAACATTCCTCTGTTACACCTTACATTCTGTTTCCATTAAAAAGACATGAACATGATTTTTTTTTTTTTTGTATTGGGTTGCATATATTCTTGTAAGGACATAATGCGATCAGCTAAACGTTTAACATACAAATATGAATCTCGTCAGTCAGGTGCCAGAATCCATTCGCACAGCACAATAACAGGTTGTCAGCATGCAGGATCGTGTCCAATACGTGTGTTTGGTGCAGCATCCAAATCTTGAATGTTTTGTATAATTTAATGAGCAGACTAAAGCCAGTTTTGTATTCTATAGAAATCGTTCAAAATGATTTTGTTTTAATGTGTTTTTTTTTCTCATTTTTATGAGCTTGCTGTAATCCCGTGCTTTGATCTATGAATTGCACTGTGAAGTCTGTGCTTGCAGTTAATCGTAACCTCTAATGAACGATGAAAAGAATAACAAAGAGACTTGGATCTGCACTAAAATAAGCAGACCGGCCTCCTGCTAATCACACGCTTTGATCCGATGCTGCCTTTGAACTGATAAGTTGTTTTATAGAACGCAGCCTTTGTACTCGCAGTTCCTAAGCTACAGTGGTTTTAGGTGGTACTATGGATCTTTTTCTGATGTGAGTTAAGGAGTTTCCTGCTACAAGGTGCAGGAGAAAGCTCTTGTAGCCTCACCTATCTGTGGGATTACGCACTGTTATCTGGCTACATCTGTATCTGAGAGTGATTAAGCTTGATGAAAGCTCATAATCTCTAGGTTCCTGTTTGTCACTGCTCACAACTGGCTTGTGTTTTCTTCGCCTTGTTAGACATCATGTAATTCTTAAAATCTTTGCAGCCTAGTGGCATTTTACTCTTTATACAGTATGTCATTATATGTATCTGCATTTAAATATAGTGGGAAGAGATCTCTCCTGCTCCTCACATGCATATATTCTGTTCTTTTTCCGTTGAAGAGGAAGGAACATGAAAAAAAAACCTAATTAGCTTTAAGCTATAAAGACACAGAAGTGCGTGGGTTTGAAGTTGATAGATTTTTCACTGATTCTGAGTGACAGCCTCTACTGATTGCATGTCATGGCATAACTGGATTGAATGCTTGCATTTGTTCTGCATTTTTGCAGCCATGCTGGTGCAGGACTTCAAGCTTGTTTCTGGCTGTCAGCGGCGAGGTTGAAAAGCCATTTTCCTCAAAGTGGCATAAGAGCAGTCTTTAAAAAAAAATTAGCAATTTTTCCATTTTCATAGAAGATGAGTTCATATTCCAGTGTCCCAGCTTGAGGAAGAATTGCTGATAAAGGAACAAATGAGCTAAGTGGGAAATGCGAGTGGGGAGTCACAGATGTAATGCTGTAAACAAAGGGGGGGGCTATCTGCGCTGTCTCTGCTGAGCCCACCTGGTATTTCAGAGAGAAACAAACCACAAATATGGGAACTACAGAAAACAAATATCCTCCTGATGTACAATTTTACGGTGGAAAATAGCACCTGTGTCCCAAAGCAACATCTCTGTATTCTGTTTAATAAATTTCAAATGAGTCTGAACGGTGGCTGCTGCACTGAATGGCGATACCCACTATTATATAGGCTATCAACATTTCTCCAATCATGCCAGCAAAATACAAACTAGCCCTCTGTGATTTTTTTTGTTAAAGCAAAACACCTGCATTCCTGTGTCCTTAAATGGCTCTTGTTCATTGTACTGCAACCATAAGGGATGAATATAGTAATACACATAAACAAAGGGATTTTTTTAAATCACAGAAATGAAACAAGCATCAGGCTACACAGGCTTGGGTGCTGTGAGATTATTCAACACTGATATCTATCCCTTTGATATCTCTGATCATAGTTGGACTTTGCAAACAATGCTACAAATCAATAGGACATCCTCCAAAGCCTTCACTTTTATTTAAGTGAAGGCTTTGGAGGATCTGGTGAAGTACCATGACTCTAGTATGGAAAACATTTTTTAATCTACAAAAAATAAAAAAAAAAATAGGTAAATCTATATTGCATTATGTCAGGAGTGTCAAATTCATTTTCAGTAAGGACCACAATGGGAAATGATAATCAATCAAAAGTCATGCATACATATAGTGATGGGCTTTAATTCAATTAAAAATGTTTGGGCCACATAAAGCCCTCAACAAGTCCACAAAAGAGTGAATTAGTCTTTGGTTGCACAAATAATGCACTCAGTTCCAATCAAAGGCTACTGTACTGCCAACTCACAACTATCCGGGTCAGGGTCTCCATGTTGCAGCTATGCAACAGCACCCAAAGGTGCTCTATTGGATTCAGATTGGGAGATCGGGTACAGTAAACTCACTCATGTTCTAGAAATCACTTACCTTTATTTTCTGTTCCAGACAAACTGAACTAACCAATTCAATACAGTTCAGTTCCATTCAGTTTTATGTATATAGCACTAATTCACAACAGTCGCCTCAAGGCATTTTATATTATAAGGTAAAGATGCTACAGTATTAGAAAGTAACCTCAACAATCAACAACGACCCCCTATGAGCAGCACTTGGTGACAGTGGGAAGGAAAAACTCACTTTAAGAGGAAGAAACCTCCAGCAGAACCAGGCTCAGGGAGGGGGGGTCATCTGCTGTGACCGGTTGGGGCTGAGGGGAGAGAGAGACAGGACAAAAAGCAAATTACAGGACAGAGAGAACCAGAGTTTAAGTGGTGTGTGAACACACAGGGAGTGAAAAGAGATAATGAAGAAGAAAGTACTCAGTGCATCATGGAAACCCCCCAGCAGCCTAGGCCTAGAGCAGAATAACAAAGGGAGGGTTCAGGATCACCTGATCCAGCCCTAACTATAAGCTTGATCAAAAAGGAAAATTTTAACCCTGATCTTAAAAATAGAGAGGGTGTCTGTCTCCTAAAGCAACACTGGGAGCTGGTTCCACAGAAGAGGGGCCTGAAAGCTGAAGGCTCTGCCTCCCATTCTGCTTTTTAAAAAAACCCTTGGAGCCACAACTAAGCCAGCAGTCTGAGAGTGAAGTGCTCTATTAGGATAATAAAGTACTTTGAGCTCTTTAAGATATGATGGGGCCTGAAGATTTTCTATGTGAGGAGAAGGATTTTAAATTCAATTATGTAGCCAATGAAGAGCAGTTAATATGGGAGAAACATGCTCTCTCTTTTTAGTGCCTGTCAGAACTCTTGTTACAGCATTTTGGATCAACTGAAGGCTTTTCAGGGGGCTTCTAAAGCGAGTTTAGAAGTAATAAATAAATGAAAGCAGTCCTACATATTTGTTTAATCTGTACATGGAAGCACATATCCTAATCAAAAATTGCTCCCAAGTTCCTCCCAGTGCAGCTTGAGGCCAAGGTAATGCTGTACTGATTAAATATCTTGTTTAAAACTATGTTTCTAAGGTTTGTAGGGTCGAGTACAATAACCTCAGTTCTGTCTGAATTTAGAAGCAGGAAGTTAGAAATCATCTAGGTCTTTATGTCTTTAACACTTTCCTGTAGTTTAACTCATGTGTATCATCTGGCTTCATGGATAGATAAAGCTGAGTATCATCTGCATAACAAAGAAAATGCCTACTACTAATAATAATAATACTGTAATATTAATAATACTGCCTAAGCGAAGCATGTATAATGTAAATAGAACTGGTCCTAGCACAGAACCCTGTGGAACTCCATAATTAACCTCAGTGTGTGAAGAAGACTCCCCATTTAATGAACAAACTGGAGTCTATGAGATAAATATGATTCAAACCACTGCAGTGCAGTACCTTTAATACCTATAGCAAGCTCTAATCTCTGTAATAAAATGTTATGGTCAACAGTATCAAAGCTGCACTGAGGTCCAACAGGACAAGAACAGAGATGAGTCCACTGTCAGAGGCTGTAAGAAGATCATTGGTAACCTTCACTAATGCTGTTTCTGTACTGTGATGAATTCTGAAACCTGACTGAAACTCTTCAGATAAACCGTTCCTCTGCAGATGATCAGTTAGCTGTTTTACAACTACTCTTTCTGTAGTTCTGACCACATTAATGACCACATTAGAAGATTAAACCTTTGGAAATTTGAAAGTATGTTCTCTAAATCTAACACTGATAAGGATTAAAAACAGTTCCTGACAGTTTCCTGTAGAAACAGACTCTTGGTTTGCTTTGTGCATTGTATCTAAATGTGTTTGTTATGATGGGACGCACAAATACAAACACGAAGCCCAAAGTTTCAACCTCTTATTGTTCCTAGAGCCAACATTACTATGGCTGCCACATAGCTGCAGGAGACTAGGATGTGAGCTTCAGATATCCTGGAGTGTAAAGTTTTGTTATTCTTTGGTTGCTTTTTGGTCGACATGTTTTCCCCTCTCACAGAGCCGTCCAGGGACCTGCTTCCACTACACTATTGATTTTCTCTTTATAAGTGGGCTAATGTTGAGCAGGGGAGGGAGGACTCAGACATCCTTCTTCTGTGCTCACACTTATTGAAACATTATTTAAATGTCTGTGGGTTGTGTTTAGGGGGTCCTGCATACTGTTGCATACTAATAACTATGAATAATAACACAAATGACACATACGTAATTACAGTACTGTTAATGTAAGTACTGGTAGTTTGTTTTCCATTTACTTGAGATCAGAATTATATATAGATACAAAAATGTACATGTGTGTTGGAAGACTTTTTATAAGGCAATAATAAGATTTAACATACGTCAATGCAAACTCAGACTGCTGAAGACTCGTGTTAGATTTGAAATGAAAAAGATTTGCTGTTGTTCATGACAAAAACATCTGATATAAAGTTAAAATAACTTCTTTTTTTTTTAAACTGTGGTACTTATCCTGAACACAATGTTACTGGAAGAAGTTCAAACTCATGTTAGATTTAAATTAAACTTTTTTTTTTTTTTTAAACCAAACTATTATCTCCCACAACCCCAAGAAAGGTCAGCAGCACGACAGACTGAGACCAGCCAAGTGTCCCTGGGTGTGGAGAAAAGTACAGGCTCCTCCTCCTCCTCCTCGTCCTCCTTCTCCTCCTCCTCCTCCTCCTCCTCCTCGTCCTCTAAGATAATATTTGTTTGGCATGTTCAGCCTTTGTTAGTCGTATTAGCAATAATATGAACAGGAAATGACATACAAGTTAATGAGAACTGTCATTTTTAAGCTAAACAATTAATCATACTTTACTTTGGTAAAAAGGAAAAAATTGCCAAGTGATAAGGAAGATATTAATTTATTTTTCATGAGATAAATCATGAGGATACTTGTTTTGAAAATACTTCTAAAAGAGACTAAATTAAAGATTAAGCACTGAAATACAGACTTCGGCTTTTACGGGTTTTTGCTCTTCATGAAAAATGCAGTTGATATAAATGAATGCCTTTATTAAACCGTGGTACTTGTTTTGCCGTATCTTCCTAAAGCCACTGAATGACGTCCGGCTGTACAGGTGCAGCAGCACAAACTGTGCATCACATCGTGACTGAAATTCGCACATTTTTATAATTGATTCTGATCTGCTGCGAAGTCTCTTTTACTCTGTAGGAATCGAACGCACACCAAGAAAACCTGATCAATCAATAAAGCTAATTTCACTTTGATCTACTGATAAACAAAAGTGATTTCAGCGTTTCTTTGATTAGGCTGTAGGGCCGAAAGCTTTAATGCTTAAATGCTCTAATGTGCAGGCACCCTGTTAGAAATAAACCGCATCATGAGAGCACCCTCAGCCTTAAAATAATTAACTCAATTAAAAATGTTCATTTTACTAATTCTGTGTGCAAAATCTCAAGATTCACAGTTTTCTGCAGCATTAGTCTGTGTTTCATTTTGCTGGTATAATTTTATGTTTTTGTGTCAAACGCCTCTAAACCCAGCGTAACAGAGAAAGCTGAAAACCACCATCACGGTACCAGGTACCTCTGACTGGAGGTTTAGGATGAGTCAGATAACACAGAGCCTGGATGTGTTGGACGCACCACTCGGATTCATCCAACTACTACTGGAGAACGCTAACGCTAAGTTCTCCAAAACCCAAACAACACAAATCAGAGCCAACAACACACATAATAAAGTGTGGTGTGAGTTAGCACGAGGCTCCATCATATAAAGACATATTTACTCCCCTCTCCTGTGGCTCTGTTTATAGGCAAGATTAACAATGAAGGAAACCTTCCTGCTAAATCAGTGAATTCATAACATGTAACAAGTCGAGATTACAATTCTGAAATTAAAAACAAAGAAAAAAACTAAAGAATTTTGCATCATATTTTGGGACTCGGGGCGTGATTGGATAGTATATTTGTTAAAAGTATAAAACAATAAGAATACTCTTCTCGGTGTTGAGCTCTTTATGATGGTTAAAAATGTGGGAAAAAGAGAGATTTGGTTAAAGTTAAGTCTGCGTGCCACATTTGCTCTTTGATGATGATTTAGAGAACGAGGTTTTTAAGATCATTTCTGATTCGTGTCATATCACAGGAATATATTAAGGTTACAGTTCTGCATCTGGACTAAATTTAGATTTAGAGCAAGTGGTTTTATTAAAAAAAAATAAGGGATTAATGGGGTAATCATGTGTTACATACATTTTATCATCTCATTACCTTTTCATATCTAATACTTTTTTTTATCACACTTTCAGGTTCCAGCTTAAGGTTAATTAGGCAGCCACCTGTGATCTGTAGTGTTTCTGCTTTATCAGCCAACAAAAAGGTAATTACAGATAAGAACTGAACTCGAAATTTTACTTATTTCTTTAGCTTTAGTTACAAAAACTGAAAGCTGTGGCTAATTAAACTTTTGAAGAGGGCGCTTTCATCCTTTCGACAGGAAGCCTCGTTGTGATGTTGTCAAAGGCGTTTCAGACTTCTATCTCACATGCATACTTCTGGTTTTTTTTCATTACATTCGTCTTCACAGCACCGAGTGCTGAAAATGTCACAACCTTTTTTTTTTATCACCAAGTTGGCAACAAAGGTCACCGTACCCATGTGAGCGCTACACCTAAATTAATGGCATATAGCTGAAAAGTTCATTTGGGGCCTGCAAAGACTTTTTTCTGTTTCATGGCAGGAAACTAGGAAATTTCAGCCTGTCAGAGTTTGAGAAATGTGTGTAGTGCACAATGAAGAATTAGGTTTTACTTCCAGGCACAGTTCTCCACTACACAGAAAGATATTTGTAATAATGCCTGTAAATTTATACTGAGCACACTCAACCCCAGTGTCAGCTGCAGTACATTCAGTATGTACTGAGAAACCGCTCTGCCTAAAGTCAATACGAGTCACTCGGGGAATCTTCTTCTTCTTCTTCTTCTTCTTCTTCTTCTTCTTCTTCTTCTTCTTCTTCTTCCTCTTCCTCTTCTTCTTCTTCTTCCTCTTCCTCTTCTTCTTCTTCTTCTTCTTCTTCTTCTTCTTCTTCTTCCTCTTCCTCTTCTTCTTCTTCCTCTTCTTCTTCTTCTTCCTCTTCTTCCTCTTCCTCCTCTTCTTCTTCTTCTTCTCTGTAAGCGGTAATTCACTTTCTCTTTGAACTAGAATATCTGTTATTGATGTTCCACCTTATTGTTATTGCTTGTGCACGAGTACTTCAGGCATCGTAACCAAAGCTTTACTGCAGTCTTTCATAATGTCTTTTAACTTCCATGAGTTTAAGTAACCTCTGCTTTGTTTCTCCAAATGCACTTCAGAGAGAAATATAGTGATGTTTTCTGTTTTCTTCAGGGATTAGACTTAATCCTCATTAGCAGATGAACCTACAAATATACGCCATTTCACATCCAAGAGAGAGCCTAAACCCTGCAATAACTTTTATCTCAGTGCAGCAGAAACGAGCTCTGGTAGATGAAGCCCCATTAAGTTGTATGTATTAAGTAGAAGGTCAAATACAAAGCATTCACTCTCCCTTGCCTTTTTTTTTGGTCTTAAGTGAAATGCAATCATTGTTTGTTCTTTAAAAAGTAATTAAGTGGAGTCACATGAAACAGAAAGTACACCCTCGTTCAATTATCAGGTTTTATTTTAGTTTTAACAGGACATAATAAAAATAATCCAATCCTCAGCAGGTCTTAAAATTAGGTCATTACAGCCTCAGATGAACAGCAACACAAGACCCATTACACACTTTCCTTATTTATTTAACAAAAAGCAAAATGCAGAAGCAGTGTGTGAAAAACAGCCTTACTGCTGCCACAAAAGTGAAGAGGGTAAGTAGCAGCCAGGTGCTGTGAATCAAATGCACTTGATTAACTGATCAGGAGTAAGTGTGAGCGCCACTATAAAAGCAGAAATCTAAGCAGTCTGCTGGTCTGCAGCATTCAGGTGTTTGCAGAATGATGGACAACAGTGAGGAAGATAATTCACAAGTGGGAAACAGTAAAGACAGTCACCAACCTTCCCAGGAGTGGACAGCTCAGCAGATTCACCCCAGGGTCAGACGGTGCAGTGCTCAGAGAGAGTCCAAAAAAACTCAAGAGCTGCATCTCAGACTCTACAGGCCTCAGTTAGCATGTTAAATGTTAAAGGTCATGACAGCACAGGTAGAAAAACAATGGAACATTATGGCCTGTGGAGATATCTGGCCAGAATGCACAGCAGCATATTTGGTAAATACCAAATACAGCAGGTCGGTACAAACACCTCGTGCCAACTGTGAAGCACGGTGGAGGAGGGGTGATAATTTTGGCTTGTTTTTGAAATGCTTTGACCAGTACGCACAGCACGAACATCAAATATGAAGCCATCTGTCTGACCGATAAGGTGCAGCTAAAACTGGGTCTCGGCACGTGTGGCTGTGCAGGGTTGGACCCAAATACAGGACGCGTGAAACTGAGCTAGACTAACAGCTTTATTGCTGGAGGCGCACAAGATACAAAACACAACAACAAAATCTCAGCCAAGGCTAGACTAAATCAGAATAACAAGCCTGGGAGGAAAAGGGGGAGAAAAAAACACAACAGGGAAACACACAGCGAGAGGAGCAGAGAAAAACTGAGGGCTTAAATATACACACAAGGAAATTAGGGAGAGTGGAAACAGCAGGGAACATCGAGAGAACCAAATGAAACTAATAACACAGAGGAAGCAAAACCAAACACAAAGCACAGGGAACTCGAGACTGTCAAAATAAAACAGGAAGTGACCAAACAAGATACAAATGCGGACACCACATGAGGAATAACATACACACTGGGGCAAATAGACACACGAGACTCCACACCACAAGGGAAAACACAGGGAGCACTAAACTCTGAAGGAAACCTAAACATCGCACACAAGGAAACAACTACACACAGAAAAGGGCCACGACACGGGGACAAAACAGACACGGGGAAGACCAGAACCAAGGGAAACCAGACTAAAATACAATGACTAATAACACAACACCCAAACAATAACAAACTGAGGATCTAAACTGTAAGGAAATCTAAGAAAGCACAACAAAAACAGAACCTGACAGAAAAAGACTAAAACACTGGGCTGACAGTCCAGGACCATGACAGCAACTCTACAACAGAATGATTGAAACAGAAAAGCATGACTGCGCTGCAACGGCCCAGCTAAAGTCCAGACCGGCCCAGACGAGTCCACAACGTTTCTGCAGTTTGGCTTTTTTAAAAATAAATAATGACACTGCGTAATATTCCATGTGCTGTTATTCTTCTCAGGTTGTACTGGAATAATTTTAGAACCTGGTGAGGACCAAATGATTTATGATTATGCTCCAATAGATAAAAAGATGTATTTTCTTTTTACCAAGACTGTAGCTGATGCAGACAAAAGCGAACACCACAAACTTGAAAGTGTTTTGTTCATCATACACATGCGGTAACATTATTTGCAGCACACAGATATTAAATATGTACCCCAGTAAATAAAAGAAACTTCTTTTACAAATTAAGGAACTTCTGTTATTTAAAGTTGCCTTTAAATCTGCAACACTTGAATTTTAAGCCGTGCTTTCAAATGATGTCATTTTTAAAAAAAAGGTTTATTTGAAGCCATTAAAATTACATCAGATGAAATCTCAATTTGACTATTTGCACATCCTCTGGCCTCTTAAATGAAGGCTGACCTAAAATATTTACTGTCTCTGCTGTGCTGCAGACATCAGCACTTAATGCTGCTGGCTGAGTATGACAGTCTATCTGACACCTCCAGCTAAGAAGCCACAGGTCATTTTTCCTCTAATGATTAAGGAAATATTGTGTTTTTTGGTTGAAACAAACATCATGGCTAAAATGATAAACATGCAGTTATGGTTCTGGAACAGCACTGAAGGTATGGTAAGGGTATGAACCAGGATATGCACACAAATTATTTATAAAGTCCAGGATTTTCTTTGACTCATTCACCCACCACGACTTCCTCTCCATGGAGTTTGTTATTCTATAACCCTGTAGCCTCATTTTGTATTTATTTTTTTGCTTGTATCATGATTACCACATAATTACTATCAAATCCTGCACATCGTGCAGTAACAATGAAACATAAATCTGGGCTGTAATAAGCTTTAATAATAAGCTAACCTCTATGGTTTATTTGTTTAAGTGAGTATGTTCTCAGCATATGATGAATACATAAATCTATCTGTATGAAGTTCAGACAAATCACATTTGCATGCTGGCATCAGTTCATCTAATACTTAATGACAATTGACATGTTTTTTTTTTTTTACCTTGTCTAATGCGTCCAACTGGAGTTTCTTAAAATAGGAACATTATGTATATGCGTAAATCACAGTTCATACTGAAGGATAAAAAAGCTACTTTCAGCCGCTCCCTTATTCACAAAGGGTCACCACTGCAGGTAGCTCCACATGTTTGATTTGGCAGTTCGATGCCATTCCTGACGCAACCCCAAAGGGATCTGTGTCTCCTCCCGGGATTGAACAGGGAATCATATTGAAAGGATAAGCTAAATAAAATTTATCTCTGGACTTGTACGTGTTTGGCATGCTTTAGGATAAGACATGTGAGAAGCTCTGTTTCTGTGAGACAGCAGCAGTAACCACGTAAAGTCAAGTTATGTTCTGTCATTGTGTACTGGGGAGAATGCATGCCGGCAGGCATGAGACATTTTTAAAAATAAAATTAAAAAAGGATAAACAGCTTAGTCTATTTTTGGTTTGCACAGCCTGAAGGAATGGGTCAATATGAGCTCCATCTTGGACTACACCTTCCATGATGATGTAGAGTAGTTGTAGCCTCTGTGACTTCAAGTGTTTTCAGCATTGTGCTGCACTGAGGAGCTGGTTGTTGGTGGTGATCAGATTGTAAACACAGCTGTTGGTGAGTCTAGCCTTGATTTGATAGAAAAATGTTGGCAAGTATCTAAAGGAAGTAAAGGTCGTAACGAGATTTCGCTCAGTGAGCCTGTATCATTACTGGCTGCTGAGCGGACTCACCGGCCGGGCGGTGCAGCAATTACCCGCACGCGGTGGTGCCCGTCCGTCCCTCCCGTCAGGAGCCTGCGGTGTAGTATCTGCTATTCTGTTATTGTTTAAACAAATATGCTGCCATTTTGTGCCATTGCACTTGTATTGTGTGAATCTATGTAGAAATCTTTTTATCTTTTATTTATCATTTTGATCGGCTGTCTTATCCAAAAATGAAGATATGATATGGATGAACCAAGTCACCAACCCACCCCCTTAATCCCCAGGAATGGTGAATTTCTAATTTATTCTGTTTTTCATAATTTTCAATGTTTCCAATTCTATCCGAGGCGATTTTGCCACTTTCAACGACCTCTATATGGAAGAAGTGGATTTAGAGGTTTTTGCGAAAAAAGAACCTCTGGATCTGGTTTTGCCACAAAACAAATATTTGTTAAAAAGTAGGTTAATCACTATATTTATGTTTTTGGGGGAAAAAAAAGGCAGTCTATCAATAATAACCTCACCATTGCCTGTAAAATGAAATTACTGAACATTACCATAATAAAATAATAATGGTCTTTTAAAAGGAAAGTATCCGGGCAGATTTAGAGGGTTTTGCATCTGAACTCTTCATATCTTAATGTAAGTTCAGTCGTGCACGCTTAATTGATATGTAGCCTTTATGAGCAGCCTTGCCACAGAGTTTAATCTGCATTATTACTCCTAGTTAGATTTCCTCTAAACTCTTCATTGCTGACAAACCATTGACTGAAGGGCTTCACAGCTGTCAGCCGTCCACATCTGCACCATGTTGTATATAATGGACAGTTATTTAGAAAATGCCTGTAAGTAAGTGGAAATCCTGAGTTTCCACGGTGCAGATGTCATGGATGTCTTGCAAATGTTGCCCTGGTGTCTTCATCATTGTACTCAGTTGGTGTACAACGTTCAGCAGGGACTGCAGGCATTTGTCAGAGTCATCAGAGTTAGATCAACTTCCCTCCCAGCTTGGGAGATCACTCATGTTGACTTGGCATGGCTATTTTTGTCAGAGCCTCAGTCTAACTCCTGCACAATTCATAACCTCTATGCATATTTCATGTCATTAAAGTTTGTCTTTCCTCCCTTTCCCCCTTCAGTTTTTCTCCCTTTGTTCTCTGGCTTTTTTCATAGGCAGGGCTCTTTGATTTCTGAGCATACAGTAACAGTTTTACCACTGTAGTGTGTCCATTTTTAGAGAATGTCATTCCCTGTGTTAATAGGATAGCGCCCCTGTGCAAAACTCATTTTCAGTTCTGCATGGCCCAAGGTTTCTCAAGGTGTTGCATTCATTTTGGATCATTCTGAAGCTCATAATCTGTGCCACAAGACGGTGATTAGTGACACTGCAGAACACAGAACGCTCCTGTAGTGTCTGTCTAAGGTAAGGGTATGAAGGCTGGAATGGTTTTTAAGTGCATCTCACTGTTATGATAAAAATAGTGTTAATTTTTCGTATTTGTAGTTATTTTTTTCTTATATCCCTAAATCATAAAGGCGACATATACTTTTCCCTATTTTCTATCATAGACAAACTTTTATACTGGAGGTGGCTAAAAAAAAAGTCTATATACGAGTCATCCCTGTGAGCTGCTGTCTGTCTGTCTAAAAAAGAAGATGAGCTAAAATTGATTGTTTCAGACAGCACAATCTGAGCCAAGATAAATAAAGGATTATTTTGAACTGTCAATAATGTAAAACTACTCTAGTGCAGCCCAAGGAACAATCACAACCCCCCCTTTAATCACAATTTAGACCAATTTTACACAAGTCTCAGTTCATAGATGAATATATGAATATGTTTTGTTTATAGAAACAAAGCTGTGGAGATATGGACAAACCGAGAGTACCGGCTATAAATGCTGATGCAGGTTTTTTAGATTATGAGTGACTGGTAATTTTAACAATATGAGTCACAAAAAGTTGGGATGCAATTGGTTTACTTGTCAGTTGACTTGAGATATTTCTGCCCTATTTGTTTGTATAGAAAGTGAAACAATATTGCTTTAAAGCCACGAACCAGTGGACCATAAAATTTCAAGAGTTTTCGCTGAATATTTGGACGGTTTTATTGCCTTTTCCAGGTAACATTAATATACTGAGAAAAGGAAAAATCACACATCCATCCATCCATCCATCCATCCATCCATCCATCCATCCATCCATCCATCCACAATCAAGGAACATGACAATGCCAACTACCCTTTTGTGAAACAGCTATAGTTTTTATATAGTTATTATGCTGCAGATTACATCTATTCTCAGTCAGCTGTGTGTCTGATCTGCACTAATATTTACATTAGTACAGAATGTCATGTCAGAGTTGCCTCTTGTAAAATTCCTCTGCTTTGTATCACAGCTGAATGCTTGAGTGTCTTTTTTCCTGATGGAATGCAAAAATCTGGCCTGTTTCTGTCCCCGATCACCAGCCACGGGCAGAGGTCTATTATCATGTCAAGCACAGCTTCTCCAGAGGGGGTGGGCGGGTGGGGGGTTCAGACAGTTTACATGCACCCCTCTGTCATTTTGAATGCCTATCCCTCACTCCTTCCGTCTCCGTCTCTCCCGAGTTTTGCGCGCACAGGCACTCGGCGATGATGGGTTTCTCAGATGGAATTAAAATGTCTCGTCCCACAGCTGTCACCCATGCAAATTGCATTGTCTACAGATTCTATCGCAGAGAGCAGCCAGCAATCTGTTTTCTTTGATGCCTTTCTTCTTTTCATTTTTATTTTGTCCTGATGTCATTATCGGTGGCACCGCTGCTTCTCTCGTTAACGTTTCAGCCGTATTTTAATCTCTCTTGTTCGCTCTCCTTTTATTTCGTTGCAGGTTTTCCGCCGCTCCTACATGGCCTCCTACAGCATTTACAACATTCACACTCGGTAAGTGTTCCTCAGCTGCTGCTGAGGGGGCAACCTTTGTGGCAGAAACACCTGTCATTAGTGGAAAAATATCCATGAGTCACAATGGTTGACAAATTTGTAGAATGCAGGCATTCTTTGTAAAAGCCATGTACAGCGAATAGAATACTTTGGCATTAATTTACATGCTGTGACAAGCTTGAAACAAATGGCAGGTGTTTCTTAGATTGTCTGCCTCGTTCCAGATGTTAGCTGACTCAGACTAAAGGCCCCGCACGTTCAGGGGAACCAGCCTGACTACAGTTTACAGGGGTATTCTTAGGCTGCACTGGAGTTTCTTTGCATGATTCACAATCCTAAATAATCTTTATTTATCTTATACTGGGCCATGGTGCAGCCCCACAGTTCATCCTCTGGGGTGAGAGGCTCACCGGAGAGCCACTTCTGGGATGTCGCACACATGGTGGTGCGTCTGGAACTGCAATAACCGAGTTTGTGCGATCAGCTCAGGTGGAACTGGAACACAAGGCAGTCGTGTCCAATGCATTTCAGGGTTACAGCTGTTTTAGATCCTCCAGTGAGATATACAGTACCAGTCAAATGTTTGGACACATTCACCCATTCATGTGAATGTGTCCAAACATTTGACTGGTACTGTACACAATATTAGACGGATGCTTTCGCTGTTGTTGCTGACAGACTGTTGTTCATCTACAATACATTTATACTGTTGAATGATTAGCTGAACAAAAATTCTGATCAGGTTTTGTGCTTGTGTGAGTGAGTAAATTAAGTCAATTTGGTCCATCTTGATACTGCTTCAATCGAGGGAACGCACTCATATATAGTTAGATCCACAATTTGTTGGATAAAAACACAACTTTTGTGGTGTTACCTCTGTACAACACCACAGCAGATTTTAAATCAATCGATCAATATGTGATTGAAGGCAGACTTTCAGCTTTACTTCAAAGTGTTTTACAAAAATTTTGCATTACCTGTTTAGGGATTACAGACATTTTTATGCATGGTCCTCCATTTTCAGAGGCTCAAAATGAAATAGAGTTTCCCTGTAATTCTGAATTTAATTTTAAATATGAGGCCCAGAGGGAAGTCAGTGCAGGTGAAGGAGGCCATCATTAGGCTGAAAAGCCAAAATTAACCAACCAGAAAGACGGCGAAACTTTAGGAGTGACCAAATCAACAATCTGATTTATTGATAAAAAGAATGAATGCAGTGTGGCTCAGCAACTCCACAAACTCTTAAAAACAACAGAAGACGACTAAAGTGTATGATGACAGAATTATTTGCATGCTTAAGAAACATCATCGAAGTCAAGAACGTTCTCTGCCCAACTCTACAATCAAGAGATTTCATCATGAATGGAAACAGAGTTTACAACAAGGTGCAAACTACTGGTTCCAGTCGAGAACAGGAGGGCCAGATTAAACGCATAAAAGAGCCTGCATAGTTCTGCAGAAATAAAATCATTGGACAGATTGATGGGGTGAGGAAAGTATGAAGGAGATAAACAGCTCATGATTCTGAAGCATACCACATCATTTGTCAAACATGGTGGAGGTAATGTTACAGCATGACTGCCATGGCTGCAGGTGGAACCAGGCCTCTGGTTTCTGTTCTTGTGATGTTAGGAGAAGCAGCAGGATGAACTGCAAAGTGTGCTCTCTGCTCAGGGTCAAAGAAAATGACCCAAAGCAAAAGCAACCCAGAGGTTTCTCAAGACAGAGAAATGTGGTGTCCTTCAGTGCCCACGTCAGTGACCTGATCTCCACCCAACAGAGCATGCTTTCAGTTGTTCAATACAAAACTGAAGAAGTGAAAGAACCTTAGCAGAACATCTCAAGTGGAGGAAACCAAGCATTTGGTGACGTCCACGGGTTCTAGACTTCGGGCGGTCACTGATTGCAAAGGATTTTCATCCAGGTATTAAAACAGTCCTTATATTTCAAATTAAGTTACTTCGTACAGTTAAAAGGAAAATGGGGGAAATTAATAAACAATTATACTTTCTTGTGTAAAACTGCTTAAAGTCTGCACTTAAGTTACATCATGACCATCTTATTAAAAACTTATATACACTCTAAAATTTGACAAGTTGACCTTACTTAAGAAAATCTTCGAAACCAATTGCCCTGAAAAAGTATAAAGTATAACTATTAAATCTTATGTTTGTTTACTTGACATATACTTGTTCAGTGTACTTAAGACCTTGTTGTGTCAACTTAATCGTGTTAAGTTAAATTAACTTAGTTTAGTGAAGTTGTTTCAACTCACAAATATCAAGTAAATTAACCTGTTCTTAACTTAGCTACATCAAGTTAGTCCAACTTACATGAACAGTACAGTTTACTCAGCAGACTCTAGGAAACCGATTGCCTTAAATGAATGAAGTAACTACAACAAAACATGATAAGTTCACAAGGTTCAATGTTTTATTTTTAACAAAATACTATCCTCAGCTTCTTAACAAAAGGCCAATGTGGCCACACATGAACAAATACAAAACTAATCACGTTTTTACCCTTCCACAGGGCTCAATAACAGTAATACCAGAAAGATGCTTAAGTCAGCTTACAGGCTGAATGAGCAGCAACTGAAACAGTTTATTTTGAACTGTAACAAGTAGGCACTCTAGCACTGTAACATTTAACAAAAAAGTGATTTAAGTAGTTATATATGGAGGACAGATTCTGACATACTTGGCAATGAACATAGAAATAAATAAATAGCTTGATGAAGTAATCATGTGCCAACATTGCATCCAACAAATACAAAATAAGAACTTTACCAACTTATTTGATAATATAGTGCAACAGTGCAAAAAAAAATCAAATTAAAGTATGATAGTAAGTTAAAAAAATATCATATTAAATGAATACACAATATGAAAAAACATAGAAATACAAGTAATGGCATAAAAAAAGAAACCAGACTGAGCATCAGCCTCTGAATGAAGTCAAAGGTGTTTTTTAGGCATTTTGGATAGCCAGGATGGAGGGCATAGATCAGTCCAAATATGAGGCAAACAGCATGATCAGTGTCAACCATGACAATTGTACCTTCCAGAATGATAACATGCTGGATGGTTCAAGGTGAAGAGCATTTGGACCTGGTTGCTGACTAACTTCAGGAATAACAGGCAATAATCCCACAGGAACCTGGGTGAAGTCTGCCACGGCATCTGAATCCTGTGGATATTAAGAAAAAAAAAGAGAAAAAAAGAATGGGGTGAAAATCTTGATTTCCAAGTGCAGAACCTCTAACAAACCAAATTGCAATACGTACAAAAGGGACATTGTAGAAGTCTCTTTCATCACCCCCGAGGAAAACCGAGAGACATCGCACGACAGCAGTCCTCATGGCAACAACATCATTGGTCTACAAGAAGGGAAAAACAATAAAAGTAAGCAAAAGCATCTTCTGAAGAAAATGAATCACATTCTTCACAATAAGTGATACAAAATAATTGTTCTGCTCGTTGAGAGCACTTATTTAGTGGAATGCATTGTATTTTTTTCTTCCATGCTTCCATGTCCAGAGCATTATAAGCAAGCAAAGTCGTAAAAAAACAAAGAACGGCTCTCACTGGCCACTTTTCCACCGACGGGGTTCTGGTGCCAGTATTTGAACCGTTCAGCAGTTTTTCCACGCGAGGCTTGTTCCTGAACGTCACATTACCCTCCATGACCGAGTGAAATTAAGGCTACACGAATGTTAGCAGGCCTGGTTTACGCTTACAAACATGCTAACGTGCTGCATTTGAAATACAGGTAATTAATGTTAAGAGCTCTTATCATGGACAAAACATTAAAGGCTCTCAAGTAAAATACAGTACATGGCAGTTTTAGCTAATATTGGCCCCATAAGCCCATGCTAACATTAACATTAGCATTAGTCTGCAAATACGTTTATGCATCATCATGCAAAACTAGCCTGTAACAATACATTGAATAATAAAGTCATACATGACACATGAAAATATAATGAAGATGAACAGCTCACCTTTAGAGAAGATCAGCTTCTTCCAGTGTGTAAGTCCACAGGGTTTCTGGAAGCCGCACTTCTGTACTGCGCATGTGCACTGCTGAACTCACTCCAGCATTCACTCCAGTAACAAAAATATTCAAGTCCAGTTTACACACTAGAACTTAGTCTTGTACCTTTCTCAGGCTAAACATGTACATTACTCACATTGCTTGAGTTAACTCAACAGTATAGTGAGACTTAAGTAAAGCACACAAATGTAATTTAAGTAAGAATAGGTATTACCTTTTAGAGTGGAAGCAAAACTACATTTTATTTTTCCAGCTAATTAACTTAACTTTGTATTGTTTTCACAAACAGTCATATATCCCATGTTATTATGTGAGTCTTTGGCAGTCTGTTGTTTCAGTATGAGAACATATTTTGGAACCATAACGGCGTTCTCTACCTAAACTCTCGACCTAAACCTGAAAAAACATCTTTGTTAGATTTTTGCGCTGTAACAGGAGATGTTTTGATGGATTGTGTATAAACCACCTCTGTGGTTTCTACACTTTACTGACACTTTAATCAGGAAATAACAGGAAAAACTGTCTCTAAAAACTGTCAATTAGAGAAAACGAGACATTCAAA
The DNA here is from genome assembly GCF_007364275.1 of Archocentrus centrarchus. Lineage (NCBI taxonomy): Eukaryota > Metazoa > Chordata > Actinopteri > Cichliformes > Cichlidae > Archocentrus > Archocentrus centrarchus. Next base: position 3,600,972 of record NC_044366.1, read on the forward strand.
TCACAGCAGTGAGCCGACTACCTCAAGGACAGACTGAGAATATTGTTTTTATATATCCTCAGGAGTTCTCACAGCTCGTGCAGAGCACTGATTAAAAGCATAATCTGTGTTTAAAGGATGAACTGAGAACTCTAAATTTTACATTCAGTCAAAATAAAGTTTGAAGATCAGCCTGCTGCTTTCACGCTGATCCTCCAAACACCCTGCACAGAGTCTCTGTCCAAAGTTGGGATCCAGGACATGCTTGAATGCCATCCTGCCAGTCCCATAAGTCACAGTGATGAGCAGGATTCTCACTGCTAATCAGAGAGAGATTAAAACTTTATACAGCTGATTGGATTATCCTTTTCAAACACGATGGATATTTTCGAAAGCCGTGCCATTTTGGGGCATCGCTCTGGCATTTCATTTTTAATCTCTGTCATGTTTGTGCTGATATCAGGCAAATGGGTCTGTGGCCGACTTGGGGCTCATTTCAAAGTGCACGTCATTGTCAGCTAAAGCGAGGAACAAACTGATACAAAACACGTGCTGTAAAAAGTGTTTTTTCCACATGCGTTTGACTGCAGACAGAATGACCCACTGCTGCCATTTTGATAAGGTCACAAGTGTGGCACTCTTGGCTCAACTAATGGCTAAAATGGAGAGGCAGCCTTGGTTAAAGTGCCCTGTTGGGCTTCATTTCTGTTGCATGAAATTCGAGCAGAGGTGAGCAGAGACGAGGCTCAGAATTAGTAGCATCAGTCCTGGCTAATCTAGGCCTGTTTTCACTCTCTAAACATCTCCTGTGGTGAATATATGATTGTGAGGCATCTGCTGTAACTAGTGATAAACAGATGACACGTTAGACCTCCAGCAGTCGGAGAGGGGGGTTGTTAAATGTCATGGGTAAACCACTGTCTCCTCCTAAAACCAAACCAAGCAGTTTTGGCACCTAAACCAAAAATTACAACACAGTGAAAGTAAATATTGTAATAAGCTGTTTTTGAACTTATCGCCTGTTTTTAGCTCTTTTAACGTGGAAACACACAGACCATCACTGAGTGCTGAGAGCAGCTACAACTGCCTGAGGTGATAACAACCAGCACGGGCAGCAACCCGTTAATGTTTCCTCAGTGAGCCAATAATATTCAAAATGGGTGCCACGGAGCCCAAGGTTATTCATTTTGGCTTTTCAGGTTTGCTGTTATTACTCATTGAATTTACATATATATTTATATGACTGGCAACACACTCAGAAAATGTTGACTATATAATAAGACCAAGATACTGATTCTAAAACGTAGCCTAGCCGTCATCCACCAGTGGATGCTGCATGATGCTTCTCTTCTGTTTGCTCTTTTCTTACTTTAGGGAGGTTTGGGAGCTGGACCCTCCGGAGGTGGTGAACTCGGTTCTGCAGTACGCGGCCTGGGGGGTGCAGGGCCAACAGCTGGTGAGGACATATAGAAAATCATTTCACAAGCTCACTCTTGATTTGTAAGATATACAAAGTTATACAAGCTTTACGCATCCCTGTTTTTTCAAGGGTACATGAAGTTTATTCCAATTAAAATATTTTTTATTGAATTTTGATTGCAATTATCAAACCATATGGACGAGATATAAACACAGATATCTCTCTTTTTGGGGGGGGTGGGGGGGTCATGCCATTAAATCAGTGTGGACACAGATTCACTGGTTCCTCTTTGCTTTTGCCAGCACATTTGTTGCTGAGTCCAACAGTCTTTATCTGGCATCCAGTAAACAACCAATTCACAATTTCTACAGAAAAAAAAAAAACATTGCATTTTGAAGGATCAGCGATTGTGGAGCCCACAAATTAGGAATTTATCTTCAGCTCCAGGCCTGTGGATGACATTGTGTCATATGACTTCCTAGCATGCTTGCGGCTGTCTGTGTTTGTGTCCTGATGCTGTGCATTTCGTGCTGGTATTTGTAATTCACAATGTCCTACTTAATGTGCTCAGGTCCACATTTTTGAGGGACCATAATGAAATGCTAATTTTCTTCCATCATACCTTTTTTTTTTTTTTTTTTTATGTATCTGCACAGGACAGATGGGGAGGCTTTTTTGTTGACAGCTAAAAGGCTTAAAAAGCATAGTAGAGCTGCTGTGTCCATATTTGCAAATTTAAGCGTGGAATATTTGAGCATAAATCATACACGACTCCATTAGGAAGTCATTATGGTGATAAGGAGGTGAGGTAGACAGATGTGAAGGTTTTCTAGCTCTCGAGTGGCAAACGCAGCATCATTAGCCAAAAGAGCATCTTTGGAAACAACGCCGCAGCGTCTGTTTCGCAGTAACTGAGCTTCACGCGGATTCTTTGGGAATTTGTGTTTCTCATTGGGAAGATGTCTGAGAGTTATGACTAGAATATGCATTAGAGCCATCCATTCATCACTATGGAGTCTTAAAGAATGGATTGGACATGCACAGTGGCGCTAACTAACAGGATAATGACTTCACAGTTTACAAATTTGTAATTAAGCCCCATTTGAGCTGCTTTGTGTATTTTAATTGTAACACACTTTTTAACACGACGGCTTCTCGGTAGTTCTTCGATAATGTTTGCAAATTCCTGCAACCTTCTCCATTTAAAGTGCACTTATTTTTAATATCACCAAAACACAATTATGGAATAAGAGCTTAACAATCTAAATTTTAAAAAGAGGAACTTCTGAGGGGGCTGTGTGATCATGTGCAATATGACTTAGCAGCACAATGGAAGCATATTTGTAATTATTTCACCCCCGATAGGACCAAAATCTGTTTTTTTCTTTGTTTTTTTTTTAAAGATGCAGTGTTTAACAAATTTATCAGACCGACTGTCATAAAAACAAGAAAAAAACAAATATAATCAAAATCTGTCAAAAACTTAAAAAAAAATATTATTTTGTTATTTATTATGCAAATAACAGACTTAATTCATATTAAGACCGGTACTGGTAGCGCCGGTCTCTGGCTGCATGACCACGGATGCTCGTCTCTGGATGAGCGATCTGGAACGATCATTCCGTTGTGTGCCTTGTGTGCACAACAATGAGTTGAATCTAACATCTATTTTTATACCCAAATTTGAGGCGGCACACTGGACTTCTCTGAGAAGTCAGAAATCATTCAAGCACAACATTCAATGACTAAAATTATTTTTTTTACTTTCGGGGATGCAAATAAATAACTGCATTTTACCATCTTAATAAAAAAAATAATAATGTGATTTACTTTTTTTTTGCCTTTTCTTTTTGTTCATTTGAAAATTAATGTATAACAACGATAACTATATTTTGGCACTAAAAGTATAATTTTGATTAAAGAGCTTGCACATACAAAAACATAGAAAATGATTTTGCTAATTATGAATGTTGTTAATTTAGGGCAGCTGTGGCATAAACCTTACTTTGGATGGCGGTCTAATAAAGTTGTCAAGCACTGCACCTTAGCAAAGAAATGTTTTACCATAAAATATTAACGCTCTTTGAAAAAAGAGATTTAAAAATTCATAGTCCCTCTACTTTTAAACACAGCCTAAGAACTGAGTTTTTTATGCAGTATAAATAGAGAACACTTATGTTATAATAAAGGCTCAGTAGTGAAGTGTTAACACACTGATCACATGGAAAAGATTCGAAGTTTGAGACCTGGAGCAGGCCCAAACTCAGCTTCAGGGTGTCATAAGCTAGCATGCCCCGCCCCCCCAGTGCCCATCATTCATGGCTAAATATCTGAAATTTCACATTACATTCCCAACTTTAAGAAAGGTTCCAAATAAATTGGAAAGGGACTGCTTTCAATTCACTAGACAAATTTGCAAGTCAACCATTTTACTGCTTTACTTAAATGAATGCCGTCTCTGGTTAGCAGAGGAAATTGTTGTGGTTGTTACATTACACCCCCCCCCCCCCCAAAAATAAATAAATAAAGTGTGTGGTTTAGATTATTTCAAACTTTCAAACTGCTTTCCTCTTTCTTATGCTGACATCTCTAATACACTTCAAGCCTCTATAATTTAATCCAACCTGCAGCAATAAAACCTCAAATGGCTGATAATCTTCACTCCGCAATCATAATAATAAGCCCTCACATTTTAGAGAACATCCTTTTTGCAGAGTATTTGAAGTGGGTCTACCATTAAATTACAATTTCTCTGAAGTCTTTAACACATGCTGCACAGACTGCCTACTGAACTGATGTTATCTGGATGTCTGCCAGACAGCAGAAGGCTCCGCTGACTGTGAGGTTATGTCGGTGCATGGAAAGGCCCCTTGCTAATTAATTTTTATGTATGTTCATATAAAGCCACAGACTTTTGGCTCTTTGGACGGTCCGGAGACGGATCCTCGTTTGATCTGAGATGATGAGATGACTCTGGTCTGAGTTACTTTCTGCTACTTAATTTTTTGGGTTGCAAGTGGGATACTGTATGTGCTTTGAACATGAAGCAAATGAGTTCAGTATTGTTTTCTTCCACCCATTTTCTTCTTATGCATTTACACTCACACCTATGGACAATTTGGGATTGCCCCACTAACTGCCTGTCTTTGGACTGTGGGAGAAAGCCGGAGTACCTGGAGAGAACCTACACAATCACGGGGAGAACATGAAACTCCAACCCAGGACATTGTTACTGTTAGAACACAGTGCTAACCACTGTGCCACCATGCTGCCCAGTATTGTTTTCTTTTAAAAGGGAAATTTGTCTTTGTGTGCTAATACAAATAGAAAAGGTAAAGGAGGACAGTAGCATCATCCTCAGTTTTGGAAATGCTCTGAATATTTCATTGGGTTTCATTTCATACATGGTTAAAAATTTTTTGAATTTTTGTTACTGCTGCTAACTCAAAATCATTATTATCTGGATTTTTTTGGACAGCTATGCACATGAAAATCCTCAAAAAGACATAATGTTTGTTGCCTAAACCTTCCAGTAAATATTAGGACTTAAATTTTCCCAATCAGTTTTCAGTAGCTTTACGTAAACAAATGAATTTTAGCACTGAACCCAAACCAAGTAGACTTTAGTCAACCAACTAGTTTTTACCAAGTGAAACCAGTTCAAAACAGAAATCTTCCAAAGAGGACACTGCCTCCTAGTGTCTAAAGACAACCATTATCTGTAGGCATACAGCGTTTCCAGAACCAGTGCGTCAAGGCCCTGAAGCTAAAGGAACATCGGTATTTGATGCCCTGGGATGAGAACACATTGTCTAGGCTTATCTAACACAAAGAAGCCCGTGCACTAGACCCAGGAAACATGTTGGTGAATCTCCTCTGGTCTCGGAATGCCCCATAATCTCCTTCTGATGGGACGTGCCCAGAAAGTTTCTAGTAATCAGATGACCAGACTGCCCAGAGAGGCTTCTTCTAACAGGAAGTCCTGGTGGCTCTAACCCTCTCTATGTCAGAGCTTGCTACCCTTTCTCTAAGAGTGAGCCCAAGCACTTCGCTGAGCAAATCCATTTGGGTCACCATTAGTGTACTTAAGCATCCCAATAGAACAGTCTTTTCAGGGACGCGTCACCTCTCCTGGATCGGTGAACCTAAGATGCTTTTGTGCTTACTGGTGAGCATCTGTTGGGTGGGCCTTGATTCACTGAGCCAAGCTAAACATCTCTGAAAAAGGTAGCATGGTACTGCCAGCCTCTCCCACCACCCACATGGATGGGCATGGTGGTCAGGTTTAGTACTGGCCAGGTGGCAGGCAAAGACAGGAAATCGGGTTTGCCAACCCTTGGCTTTGTAGATTGGTCCTTAAGGTTTCTTCAGTATTAGTCCAATACGGTGACAGATGTCTGTGCGTCCATGGACAGAATACAAACAGGAACTAAATCGCTAGTGCTTTTATTAATGCCAATTTAACAAATGGCCAAGCTTAAGTTGTAGCCCAGATCTAACTCATCGAATTGGTGTCTCATTTCCTGCCAGAAAAAACAAAAACAAAAACAAAAAAAGAGTTGGGGAACTCTAGTGCCAATTTAACACGACAATCTCTAAAGAAAAGTAAGACTCGGGCTCAGTTCCAATGTCGATACTCACAGACTCGGGGACTTTGAGAGTTGCTCCTGATTCTGTGAGGGCGAATCTCAGAACTTTTTCTGAATTTTTTTAAGTTACTGTTGAGCTGTTAAGGAGTAAGAGCTTTACTTTCACAAATCAAGTACACAGAACATTAGCGTTAATCACTTGGCTTACCGACACCGCCTCGCACTTTTAATCCTAAAAGAATTGCTTGGATGCTGAGCAGATACTGTGCACATTTAGTATAACTGTTAATCCAGTGCATGTGTGCTACAGCCCAAAAATCTGGCACATGCTTAATAACTTTTAGAGTCACGCACCAATTTTCCTCTTTGGCAGCATTTCTCTAGTCCTTACTGTAACATATTTAGTTGTGCCTGTGTGTGCTTTGTCTCTGCAGATCTACATATTTGAAAACAACATCTACTACCAGTCGGATGTCAAGAGTAACTCCCTCAGGCTAACATCCTCAGGGAAGGAAGGGGTCATCTTCAATGGGATTGCTGACTGGCTCTATGAAGGTACACGTCAGCTTGTTCTCCAGCTTTTTCATTCAGTCTGAGGGCACGACTAGCAAAAGCAGTAACGTATACCTTTACCTGGGGGTTGTTGAGTATGTCAATTACAGGCAAACCTTTATGCGTGTGATGACTTGTTGTTTGACACAGTGAGCTTTAAAAATTGGGAAGGTACAAATGATAAAATATGTGGTAGTTAAATTCCAGAGCACTGACAGACTGTCTCGTTAACTGAAAATGCTTGTGTTTAGGAACATTACCGTTATTAAATATTCATAATGTTTATTCTGGTGCTCATATCTGCCCACTGGGTGTGAGGAGTCGATTTATGTGCTTTAAGCAAACACACACTGCATATACTTAGCCACTTTGGCCCATCTCTCAGGAGGAAAGAAGATTATGTAAATCTTTTTTTTTTTTTTTTAATTTAAAAAGGCAAGCGACTGCAGTAACTGCTATTTCCTCATTTTTTTCTTTTATTCTTAATTATGTTTGTGTAGTAAACTAATTTGGTTATTGGTGATTCTTGACCCCCACATTAACACCTAATTTAAGAAATTTTCTGCTAGCACTGCTTTTCTTCCACTTCTTTGTGCTTGCTTTTGTGTTCGTCCTTCACACACAAACATACTCTTGGTATACTAAATAAACCCATTTACAATTGAAAGGATAATACAGACAATACATTTATTATCACCAACATTAGTTCATCCTTTCAAATTTAGTGCCCAACTTAAAAATCTTCACATAGTGGCTTTAAGAACAACATTTATGCTGAGTTATGTTGAATTGTTTCAGCAGCCTCTTATCCATAAATCCAACAATGAAAGTGTTCTGTTTGTCCTTCCAAACAGAGGAGATCCTCCAGACCCATGTGGCTCACTGGTGGTCTCCTGATGGAGAAAGGTTGGCTTTCCTGGTTCTCAATGACACTCTGGTGCCCAACATGGCTTTACCTCGCTTCACTGGCGTGACATACCCAAAAGGAAGGCAGTACCCCTACCCAAAGGTAACCACCATTTGTGCATGTTACACAGATACATTATTAGACAGTAGATGAGTTTAAATACAGCTCAAGAGAGGTGAAGAAGAGAGTGCAGGCAGGGTGGAGTGGGTGGAGACGAGTGTCAGGGGTGATTTGTGACAGAAGGAGAGCAGCAAGAGTGAAAGGGAAGGTTTGCAGGATGGTAGTGAGACCTGCTGAAGATATTAAGATCTTCATTGGGAGTGACCAAGATGGACATGATTAGAAATGAGAACATCAGAGGAACAGCTCAGGCTGAGCAGACTGAGATGGTTTGGACGTGCCCAGAGGAGAGTTAGCGGATATAATGGACAAAGGATTTTGAACATGGAGCTGCCAGAGAGGAAAAGAGCAAGACCACAGAGAAGATTCATGGATGTAATGAAGGAGGACATGCAGAGGGTTGGTTTGAAAGAGGATGATGCTTGGAATAGAGTGAGATGGAGATCCACGGTGGCGACCCCTAAAGGGAGCAGCAGAAGAAGAATAAAAAAAACCCAAAATATGCGCTTGAAATGCTGAAATGCTTTAGCTTAACTAATCTAACATTTGGATGTTTGAGGTATTGTGACAAAAATGCGTACAGATCATACAAAGGGTCAGGATCATATGTTTCCCTGTTCTTCCTGCTCAGAGTGTTTTACTTCCTATTGTTGCAGCCCGCTTTCTTTGGTTCGGAAGTTCCTAAAAATTTCATTGTGGACTCCTTAAGCGTAATTCATGGTATTGAATTTGTGTCCATTTTCGTAGGTATTTCCTAAAACAGGAAAGGGAATGTCAGGGGAAGAAGCATGAAAAAAACCCCAAAAACAACAAAAATAAAAATAGCAGCCTGAAGGACCAGCAGCCACAGAGCAAGAGTAGCCCACAGAGTGGTTGTGACACTGCCCCCTGGTGACGATAAATGGAGATGATGGGGCTGTAGATGATGGATTTAATGAAGAGGCACCTCTTGCAAGAAAAGCCAGTGAAGAGTTGTGAATTGTTTCCGTTCCCATATGGCTAGAATTTTGGAGTGAGACAAGACTGATACCACTTTTATAATTTAGGTTAGCTTAAGTAGTATGAAAATTGCTGATCTAGCTATCCAAAGATCTAAGCGTGGCATTGGGGACAAAGGATCTCCTGAACCATTCAGTCCTGCAGCTCGGTGAAGTGAGCCGTCCACGTCCCACTGACCCCAGCTGTGTTCCTTTTCAGCAGGACGTCCTTGTCTTCCACTCTGCCCGCCCAGCAGAGTCCAGTATAAAACCTTACCATGACTGATGACTGGATTGTTTTGATCGTTGGGTTTTCTCTGTTATTATTATAGGGTCTTTATGTCATGATCCGGGGCCGTGTGCACAGCGTTTAATTCTTTTAGGTTCTGTTATGTTCCCTGTCTCTTTTTGGTTTTGATTATTCTTGTTTACGTTTTGGTTTCCTAGTTCCCTTTGTTCCTGTCTCTCCTGCGTCTCTGTCCCATGTCCTGTTTTACTTTGGTAGTCTTAGTCTTGTCTGTCTTGTATTTAGTTTACATCCTGGTCTCGTCCTGTTTGATTATTCCCTGCTGTGTCTCCACCTGTTCCCAATCCCCTCATTGTCTTGTGTTTGTCCTGAGTTTTTTGTCGCGTCCTCGTCATTGTTCCCGCCATTGTTACCGTTGTCATTTGTGCTTCCTGCTGTGTGCTGTTACCCATGCCCATGTTTTAGTTAAGTTAAGTCAAGTGAAGTTTGATGGGAACTTGTATATTGTGCCGCTGGCTCCAGGACAGCCATGTCTTCTGTTCTGCACTCTCGATAAATAAAGCTGAGTTTAAGTGAACTTCCACCTTGGGTGTCCTGCGTTGGGGCTCTCTGCCTTGCCTGCCACAGCAGTAATGACACTTTACCTTACAATATAATGGCGCCTTGTGGTGACTGTTGTGATTTGGTGCTATATGAATAAAATGTAATTGAAATTGAAAACTGACTGGTAAAACATGCAGCATTTCACTACAGACTTCAAAGGATCTAAGCCTTCTTAGCTAAAAGAAACAGCTGTGCCCCTTCAGTGGAGAGCATCCACGTTCAAAGCCACTTCAGCTTGTTGTGCAGATGCTGACCTAAGAATTTATAGATCTGCACCACCTCAGTATCCTGTCTAGCTTAACAGCTCTCATAGGGAGAAAGGCTGGGAACACTGGTCAAGTCGCCAGTCTGTGGCAGGGCTAAGTAATAAAATTGTGATTGTAAATTCTGGATACACCAAACAGGTGAAAGTTCAATATAAAATGGCAGAATCTAATCCTAACAATCCCCCTAACCCTTAGTATGCGATATGGTAGGGTAGGGAGGGTGTGTGTGGGGGATGCAGATGGAGACGAGAGGGGTCAGGGCATTGTGGAGCCAGATGCCAGCTCCTAGCCAAAACAGTCCGCTGATAGTGATGGATGTTCGTCAGCGGCCGTGGTGCACCAGATCCAGCTCACACAAATCAGAAGAGGGCTGTAGGGAAGAGCATCTGTCACACATTGTCCCAGAGAGTTATGATTACCAGCCTCAAGGCCGGCTAGGGAGCCGAATTCCTGATAATGTTGTTTTGGAAAAGGCTGCTTGTTTTTTTCCAACAGCCTTCAATTCACTGGGGAACCCACTCAGTAAATCCAATAATTCAAACTGATTCAGTTACCGTTGTCGCCGTGCAGGACCGAAACCTTATCTGCAGATCTAATCCCTCTCGCCTGCGAGCACGTTCTCAGCTGGACTACGCATCCAGCTTGCGGCTCAGGTCCAACAGGCTCTGAGTCTGAGTCTGTACGGCTCTGCACAGCCCATCCACCTGGTTCTGCAGCCTCGGCAGATGTCGAACTGCTGCCCAAATTTTCTTAATTTCTTAAATCGGGTATCCTCCAAGCCCAAACAGAAGAGATCCCGTCACCAAGAAGCTGAATATGTAAATGTCTTTCAACGCTGAGAGAGACACACGGGTCTCCACGAGCTCCACGAATCGAAGACGTCTCCAACGGGGTCTGTTCCACTCGGACACGCGGGCTCCCCTTTCTCCAATCTCATAGTGGTGAAAATTCGATCAATGGTGTTTAGGGCCCAGTTTGCCAGATCCATGTTGCTTCTTAATCTTATTCTTATTCGGTCAGTGTGTAAGAGATGCACTTACTACAAGCAGCAAGCAGGAGAGATGGGGGAGGGCACGAAGGCAGGAGAGAGATAGAATGCGACCGTCCCTGTCAGAGAGCAGGAGGGAAGAATAATAAAATAAATCAAGTGGCTGTTTTTAATTTGCACTTGCTTTGGTTAAAGTATTTCTGCCGTGTTTGATGTTTGTCTTTTTAATATCTGTTGTTCAGTTTGTCTGACAAACCTCTGAACCGTTTCTGCTTTACAGCATAACTGTATGTGCATTTAAGGTTTTTTTTTTTTCTTAAAGACTGCTCTTAATGAATTATTCATTCCAAATCACTTAAATTGGCAGCACTTTATAAGTCACAGTTGCCACTTTGGAGAGTGTTGCATAAAGCAGCGAACTGAGGTTTCTGTCTAAACTCTGGACTGTTGGTTCTGCACGCAGGCTGGTCAACCCAACCCAGCGGTGAAGCTCTATGTAGTCAACCTTTACGGGCCGACGCACACGCTGGAGCTCATGCCTCCAGAGACACTCAAGTTACGGTGAGAGGAGCTCCACTTTCCCTGCCAAACTTTTGCACCAGCTGCTGTGCCACTTAAAGGGAAACCTTTGACATTTCAAACTTCAGATGACCATTTTTCCTCACTTGACTTTGCACCTGTAATTGGGAAATCTTTCTCTCTACACACGTAGTTGTAAACTCAGCTTTCACTTAATAAAATGAAGAACAAACAAAGGCCAATTATTCTGACAGTGGGTGTGGTGAGATTATTTCACAACCTGCAAATATGCTTTAGAAAGTTTGCATCACTGTGCGCCAGAATTCAGTGGATATTAATGAATGTTGAATGATGTCATGCCTTTGAGCAGCGTGAGAGGACAGTGTGGAAGAAAAGCAGTGGCCTTACAGAGTTCAGATATTTACAACTGCAAACAACTTTTCTTCTCACTTCCAAAATGAACCATTTGCACTGCCTAGTAAAATACTTATTTTGACATACAAACATTATTCCTGTAATTTTTCATTTGTCTAAGAGCTCAGATTATTTCACTTGAAGAATTATGATATATTATTATTTGGCAGAACCTTTTATCTTTTTATTCTAGCCTGTGAACACATAATCACAGGACATGACATAACCATTATGAATATATTTTTTTATAGGGAACATTATGTGACAATGGTGAAGTGGATCAGCAAGACCAGGACGTCTGTCAGATGGTTAAACCGGGCCCAGAACATCTCCATTCTGACTGTGTGTGACACCACCACCGGAGCCTGTGCCACGGTCTGTGTGTGTGTGTGTGTGTGTGTGTGTGTGTTAACTCTTTGTGAGTTAACACATTGTATCTAATTTTCAAGGTCAAACTCCTGAGCACTGTTTGTTTCCTTCACTTCAGCTCTTGTTACTTTAGATCCTTTCCTTCTTTGAGACTAATTGATGGCTGTCTGCTTTGTTGCTGTGAGATGAGGATCTACGTTAGCATAGGCGAGAAGCATGGCCTCTTTTATTCAGGTTAAACAGAAAGTACAGCAACCGCGACTGTTTCTGCGTGACTCTCATTAACCTTTTCAGAAGTTAACCAGAAATGGGTTATCTGCACTGCACAGGCTCCATATTAAACTCAGTGTGACAGAGTGTTTAGTTATGATAAGAAACCTGATCTTGAGTCTTTATTTCATATCTCAGATCTCAGCAGGTTTGATTATTTCTTAAACCAGAGCAGTCTACAGTGGCTTTAACAAAATGACAAAACACAGGACTTTATTGAATCCATATCACCCAAGTGCTCACGGCAGCATTTAAATTTAGAAATTTATCAGTTCTGTATAATTCCTGCAATTAATGGATTCTCCCACAGTGGAGCTGCATTACACAGGCTCAAAGAGGCTTTTTCACTCTCACAATTTCCCCTTATTGAAATGATTACAGCTGTAAATCTTGTTACTGAGCTTTTTATCACAGGACGTTCCTGACTTGCTGACATATTAGCTTACCACCTCCAGTAGTTCACCATGTGGATCTGTGAACAGTTTCCAGTTTAGACCTGAGACACATCAGAGACCAGTTGGAAACCACTGGCAAAGTTGGGTTTCTAGGGATAAAATATGGATCCTGCAGCCAGTTGGCAAGTGGTTGCTGGAGGATGTTGCTAGGTGAATTTTGTCACAAAGAGGGTGCCGCACCTCCTTGTGACTGCTGTGATCACTAGCAGATTATCAAATTACCAGTAGTTTGTATGGAAGGTGTTGACTTGTCTGCAAACACTAACCACTTGCCATGTGACATCAAAACTTGAAAGTGTACAACTCAAACTGGAAAGAGAGAAAAAAATTCACTTTAAGTCTCAGCCTTCAGTTTGGAGGCAGACGTTCTCCGTGTCTGGATCGGATCTTCACTTTTCCCAGTTTCTTTACTGTTTGGTGAGTAGTTGGTGAGTGTTCACTGAGCTATCGTGCTTTTCCCTGCAAACTACTGGCAATTGCAGCTGTAGTGACCAAAGCAACCACAAGGTGGTTTTTGGTCTAGTATCAAATAACAATTTGCTACCACTTTCACCCAGCGACTGCGTGCAACTTCCCGCAACCACTTGCAACCAGTCAGGAAGTTTTTCCTTAGTGTTTGCCAAGCAGTCCCCAGCTGGTCTCTAGGCCTGTGTGACTGGGGTCTTTTTCTAGGTTGAAGCTAAAGCTAATGGTGCTATAATATAAGCCTGCATCTCTTGTTTTAGTCTCATTTTATTAGCAAGTTGTTGGTGAGTGATAAGAACAAATATAGAAGCGCAGCTACTTTCAGGCTTCATGACAGAAAAAGTTTGAAAAGCGCTCTTCAATTTGCAGAAAACTGCTTCTGAAAATTGCAGCACACAGCCCACATTCTCTCCATATTTGCTGGGCAGCACGGAGCAGTGTTAACCTCGCAGTTGAGCCGTGAGACTCAACAGGCCGCTCTCCAGTTCTGCACTTTTCTGATTTGGTGTGATTTGCATGGACAAACATGCTGTCCAGCCAAGAGGCAGCTTAGCTGAGGCCTGGACACGGCACCCAGAGCCCCCCTGCCAAAACTCTGGCTCCTGCTTATGCATATTGGTTTGAAATGAGGGTTCAAACTGGGAATAATGTCCCGAGTGGTGTGTTAAAATAAACAGCAAAATAAGGGGGGCCATTATGTGACAGATGATTATGTCTGGAAAATGAGCCATTGAAGTGCTATTCCAGCATCACTTTTACACAGTATTAAAAATATCCCACTTATGTAAATATTTTGCTGACATAAAAGAAAAATCATTTGGGGAAAGAACGTGATTACATCAACGACGCTGCTCTTTTTGTCTGCAATTTTCAAACCACAGTGCAGCAAAAACAGAAAACAGAACCAAGAAAGCAAGGCGATGATGGATGAGAGGATCGCGATGATGAGGGTGAATTAACACTGATTTGAGATTTTGCTCTGACATGTTTTCCAGAGACATGAAGAAAGCTCCGAGCTCTGGCTTTCCAAGCAGGTAAGCTTCTTTTTATTCCACATGTGAAGCATGTGCTCCAGTGCTGCAATTTCACTTGAAGTCGTGTCTGCCTCAAAAACCTTTAAAAATGATGCAACACAAAGTAGAACTTCTTACTTATCTCTGTCTGTTCCTGTAGACCCTCAGTAGCCTCTGCATCCCAGACATCCACACTGAAAGCTAAAGCAGCAATGAGGACCACGAGATCACATGTTGAATTGTCCTCCTCGACTATACAACAAAATAAGATGTTTTTTTATGAGGCTTCCAATTTAAGAAAAATATATAACCACTTAACAACCACCAGGTCACTGGAGACATGTTTAGAGTTTGGGTTACATACATTACAGTTTTCCTGTTAAAAGCATGGTGGATGTTCATCGAACCTAAATTCTACCCCCCGTGCTAACACTGGAAGGGTCTCCAGTGACCAGGTGGAAAAGTTTTCTTGTTGAGATGGACGTCTGCACAGTGCGATCTGCACTATAGTGTGTCCTTGTTGATCATCGGCATCTTTGCTTTATGTTGGAAGAGCCGTGAATATTCATTAACCCAGCACCAAATAAAAACCAGCACAGCAACACACAAAATTACTGCTGCTTACTTCTGTTGTGGTGAGCTATCATCAGTTCATCAGTTCAGAATTAATCACTTTCACCTTTATCTGTTTATTCTTTTCTTCCAAAGTGGTGGGGGGAGGGGGGTGGGGGAATGTTAGTGTTTAATGATGAAGGCAGAGCAGGAGCGTTTCTGGCAGGATTTGATCTTATAGCCCTGTTTGGCTCTAGCAGCGTCTAATTTAACCAAATGACAATCTTGGCAAACAGCGCTGCTTGTCTTGGTAAAGGTGGTAATCAGTGTAGAGAGAGGGCCTTTGCTAATGACTTTCTATTCAGTACCAATATGTAACATCTACTGCAGACCGTCATAGAAAAAGCCAAGCTTCAGCCTAGTTAAACTATCCCGAACTGAGGCTGTTTGGGATAATGAGATATTTAAGTGTTGGATCCACCACTTTAAACTAATCAAATGTCACGCGTTCAGTATTGTGATTTTTGTTTATTACATTCAGTAGTAAAAATTGTTTAAAGGTACAAAAACACTAAAAACAGCAGAACCACAGTAAAAAAGATGATCAAGAAAAAAGCTAATACTTGCTGAGCAAGTAACAAATTGTGTAGACCTGATTTGGCCTGTAGGCCTGTTGAGTGCAATATTATATTTTCTTTCTTAATTTTTCTTAATTAATATGTAGCCATTGTTATAATCTGGCCAAGGTGGACATATACAAATATTTTGTACAGTGTTGAACGTGGTTTTTCGTGCAAAAATCTATTCAGAACTTTGTGGCCTTTAAACAAATTCCAAATTTGGCTGACAAGTTAAAAGTAAACATTTTATCTTTTATAGGTAGAGCAGGTCATGTACTAATGGGAAGGCTGGTGGTTCAATTCCTGTCTGATCCTGCCTGCATGCCTAAGTATCCCTGGGAAAGATATTGAACCCGATTCATTCATTGTTGTGTGAATGTGTGTCTGAATGCTGGATAGAAAAGGACTTAAATGCAGAAAAAAAAGTGCTTGTATGTGTGAATGCAATCATGTTGTATAAAGTGCTTTGAGTGCTCAAAGTAGTTAAAAGTTAGCAAATTTACCATATTTTATTCTGGATTTTACAAAGACTTCAATTCAAACTAATTTCAACCATTTATTTGTTTTTAGTCACTTAGTATTTAAATGTGTTGAGATCACGAGCAGCCATTTTTGAAAAATACAAACGCGTCTGTTTCTGAAATAAAACATCAGATTCACGTTTCATTTGGCTGTGAAGTGTTGAAATCAGACAGCCAGTCCAGGTATTATATTACATCACCATTCAATTCAGTTCAGTTCAATTTAATTAAATTTTTTAATTTAAAACAACAGTCATCTCAAGGCGCTTTATATTGTAAGTTAGAGACCCTACAATAATTACAGAGAAAATTCAACAATCAGAAAACCCCTACGAGCAAGTACTTGGTGACAGTGGGAAGAAAAAACTCCTCTTAGAGGAATAACCAGGCTCAGGGAGGGGCAGTCATCTGCTCTGACTGGTTGGGGCTGAGGGGAGAGAGACAGAGATTAATAATAACTAATGATTAAATGCAGAGTTGAGTATAAACAGAGTAAAAAGAGGTGAATGAAAAGAAACACAGTGCATCATGGGAACCCCCCAGCAGCCTAGGCCTATAGCAGCATAACTAAGGGATGGTTCAGGGTCACCTGATCCAGCCCTAACTATAAGCTTGATCAAAAAGGAAAGTTTTAAGCCTAATCTTAAAAATAGAGAGGGTGTCTGTCTCCTGAATCCAAGCTGGGAGCTGGTTCCACAGAAGAGGGGCCTGAAAGCTGAAGGCTCTGCCTCCCATTCTACTCTTAAGTATCCTAGGAACCACAAGTAAGCCAGCAGTCTGAGAGCGAAGTGCTCTGTTGGGGTGATATGGTACTATGAGGTCTCTGAGATAAGATGGGGCCTGATTATTCAAGACCTTGTATGTGAGGAGAAGGATTTTAAATTCTATTCTAGATTTAACAGGGAGCCAATGAAGAGAAGCCAATATGGGAGAAATCTGCTCACCAGACATTATAAATTCTTGATTCTTTGTATGAATCAAATACCACCAATAGTTCCTATAATGCAGCTAACAGCATCTAACTCCCCCTGCCCTCACGCCTACATGAGGTATTGCAGGCTTTCTATTATGGATTTAAATTTCTGCAGTGCAGCCACAGTTAAGTTGTTGTTTTCAAGGGCTGAGCGGTCCTACTTAGAGTGCCATATAAATTTAAATCATCCATCCTCTTTTCTCTCTGCTGTTCATGCTAAAAATCCATTTTTCGTCCCAGAAAATGGGCGGTCATTCACTTCGTCAGTCAACAGTCTCTTTAAATGAAATCACTGCAGATTGCTACTTTCAGATAAAAACGTGGTTTGGCCAACTCTCGCTGTGGAGGCCATTCGCATATCGTTTTCATCCACTTGTTGGCATCTATATAATGTGTGCCTCTGAAACTAGGACCCTTCAGCATGCACAGCTTCATTTACAGACACGTCAATGGCAGACACTGGAAAACTTTTTTGTCTAATGTTATAAGAATGAAATAGGCATGTGCTGGTTGAATTGCCGACATAACATGTGTCATACAGTATAACTGACATGCATTTGCTTTCTACAGAACCAAGAGCCTGTGTTTTCCAAAGATGGCAACAGATTCTTCCTCACAGTGCCGGTCAAACAAGGAGGTCGTGGCGAGTTTCATCACATCGCCATGTTCACTACGCAGGTGAATGCTGAATTCATAACAACACTTAAGGTGATATAGTATGTACCCACAGTTCATACTCCCTTTTCTCAGTCAGCCGATTCGAATGTTATCAGTCCATTAAATGGACGTTATCAACGATTATCAGACCCATAGTTAAGGTCCAGGAGGGGCCGTCTCCACCTCCTAGCCGGCAAAAAGGTTGTTATCATCGTTCTAATCGAGGATCACTGTTCCGGTGTGACGTGGACTGGAGTGGATCTGGATTCAGCTGAAATTAGTGATAACGGCCTAGTGAGACGGCTAGCAGGTGCAGGAGGGCCAGTCTGAACTACAGTTATGGGACTGAAAACTGTTAATAAAGTGCATTTAAGGACTGATAACACTTGAATCAGCTGAATTAGAGCAGTAGCTCTGACGAAGCTGAGCCGTGCCACTGCCACCCCTCCAACATCCTCATGGGGAATCTGTAGCATAAATATTGTGTGTCAAGGGAGTGTGTACATAAAGATGAGACAAAAACAGTATCTGACCAAACTTTATTATTCAATTCAGTTCAATTTTATTTATATAGCACCAAATCACAACAAACAGTCGCCTCAAGGCGCTTTGTATTGTGGGTAAAGACCCTACAATAATATAGAGAAAACCCAACAGTCAAAATGACCCCCCTATGAGCAGCACTTAGATTATGTTGAAGTACTGAGACTGAGCTTTTCATCAAGACTGCAGCTAAGGTCGCCCTTAATTGTGATGCTACTGTTGAATTGTTAATTTAAGTGTTGATATAATCACTAGACGAGCACAAAATCCAGGAGGAAGAGCCTGTTCTCGTCAGCACAGATATTAAAGTTTCCCCATGCGTGTCCGCAGATTCACAAGCTGTATGCAGGATTTCAGTGATGTTAGCAGAAATAAACAGGGTTATTTGCAGTCTGTTTGTTTAACTCCCTCAGATTGTTTTCCAATTATGGGAACTCCTTCTGCAATGTAAGAATTCATGCAGTATTAGTTTTTGGAGAAATAAATCTCCGGCTGAGCCTGTTCGCTCTGTAATGGATTTGTCAGGTCCGATAAATGTTCTAAAATTAAAATAAGCTATTTGGGCAAAACAAGAAACTATAACACAAGATTTTTATATTCAAAAGAAGAAACTGTTTCTTTAAACAAATATCAAAACAGCCTTTATGACTTTCATTTATGATTAATCTGTTTTGTGGTCTGCCATGTTTCGGATGGGGTTGGGGTCAGGTGAAGTCTTTATAACACTGTGGCAGAAAAGAAGCCACGTCTCTCAAGGAGATACAGATGCGAGCAGACTGAGTGCTGTCTGTGTTATGGGTCTGCCCCAGGGTCTCCTCTCCCTTGGACATCCCAGAAATCCCTCAGATCGGAGGCATCCAGGAGGCGTCCTAGTCATATGTCTAAGCCAATTAACACCTTTCAGTGTGGAGTGCAGCAGCTCTATCTGACCTCCCCTTCAGAGCAAGTTCATTTCTCCACATTCCTATTATTTCACTGCCCGTAGGTCTCGGCCACAGGCAGACGTAGCGATGTAGCAAACTGACAGCCTTGCCTTCATGTGCAAATCTTTCTTTACCAGCGCAGACTGGCACAGTGATCAAATGACTGCAGAGGCTGCACTAAGCTCAGTCTTCTGGTTACTTTAAGTGCCTCCTGACCTAATGAGTGAGAAAAGGTGAAAATGATGTGATAAAAGGATTCTTTCAGTCCCTACTTATAACTTATGGACCCAGGTGAGGTTAGAAACAGGAACCTTTTATCCTCAACTTTCCTTTCACCACAGCAAACCAGCACAGCGTTAGACAAAAAGTCTCACGCCAGCAAAAAAACGCAACTCAACTTGTTCGGGAATCATCCAGAAATTAATAAAAAAAACACACTGCCCACCTCTCACACACCTGCCTTCCAGAAACTAGAGTCCAGGTGTGCAGACAGCTGGACTGATTAGAAGAGAAGCAAATCTGTTTGATTCGATAATTGAAAAACAATGCCAAAGGGGCTCTAGATTAGAACAGTGGGAAACACACATGGAAGTTTTTAATAGATCAGAACAAAGAGCCCCCCCCCCCCCCCCCCCCCCCCCACACACACACACACACACACACACACACACACACACACCTGGCTGTCATTAAAGATGCAGCACCTTGCTCATGTTATTTTTTTCTATTTAACATGATTTTCTTTGACTTTTTAATTTAAACTGTGATTTTTATTTTTTAGTACTTTTCAATCATCATTAGTACTTGCAGGAGATAAAGACTGGTAATTGATTTTTAAAAGCCAGTTTTGTACCTAACTTTGCTTAACAGTTTAGTTAGCACATATTCTATAACCCTCTGAATAATGAAAGCTGTCCCGGCTTGAGCCAGAAAAGCCTGGCACCACCTACGGTCTGAGCAAGTGTTTTTCTTGAGGACAGTCCAACAGTCTCCCATGTTAAAGTCTGACACTCTGCACGGCCAATCATCCACCTGGCCTTCTCCCTGAAGGTGCATTTAGGCTGAACACAGACTCTCCCCAGTCTCTGTTGCTTTGCCACAAACAAACAATGTGCTGTCTGGCATCTTTGCAGCAGTCCTGTGTGAATGGAGTCTTCATGTGTGTTTGTCCACTGAACTTTTTGTTGCTTTACATTTATTCAGTCAGGAAGTCTCTGGACAAAAATAAATAGCAAAAATCGAAGCTATACCAGATTTGTGTATATGTTTCCTCAGCCCAGGCCCAGTCTGGACAAACAAATGTAGAGCTCATGGGTTGTTACTACTGTACTGCATAGGACTAAACCCCTTTAGCCAGATCATGAACAAGATATTGGCTATGGATACTGACTATGGAACAGAGGAAACATCAGCCACCTCCTGTACATGGATGATATCAAACTGTATACCAGCAGTGAGTGAAATATCAGTTCACTGATCCACACCACAAGGAGCTACAGCAATGACATCTGAATGTCATTCAGCCTGGAGAAGTGTAGTCGGATGATAACAAAGAGAGGGAAGTAGTCAGAAGTGAGGAGATTGCACCAGAGGTGGGAAGTAACGAAGTACAAATACTTCGTTACTGTACTTAAGTAGATTTTTTAGGTATCTGTACTTTACTTGAGTATTTATTTTTCTGACTACTTTTTACTTTTACTCCCTACATATTTACATAAGTATCTGTACTTTCTACTTCTTACATTTTCAAAACAGACTCGTTACTTTTTAACACGTCAGGGAGAAGTTTGCGTTTCCGGTCAGTGCGCCGTCAAACATCAAACGATCTGAGCCTAAACGGAGGAATATTAACATATAAGAGACAATCGTACTGGCGTATCCTCCATCACCGGGGCTTATCGGGTACAAAGGGATTAAATACACAAACCCATGTAATTAATGTATCATTTATAGCGCTATAATCAGGGGTCACAGCGGGCCGGACCGAATCCGTAAGTTATGCTCGCAGGACAAACAGCTTAGCTAGCGCTACTGAAGAGGAGCGAGCATGAAGGAAGTAACGTGTGGCAGGTAAATGCAACGTTTCTAAATGCTCAACAAATATCAGCAAACACACAAAGTGTGTGCAGTTTGTCACGCAGTGTGTCTACTAGCTAAAAGAAGAGCTGCTGCATTTCAGGGAGAGCAAAGAGAGAGAAGTTCACTCAGAGATGGAGAAAGAGGACAGGAGAGGAAGAAGAGAGGTTAGAATTAAAGGTAAGGAGTGGAAAATAAACTGAAGGATGCTGACTTTGTGTTATTCAAAGATTGGATGAAAATACTGCAGTTTAGTACGTAATAAACAGGTTATCTTGTTGTACTGTATTTACAGTAAAGCTCTGTGTTGGTGCACTTTGTGTTCATGGTCAGAGTTACAGGTTACATCAGTGCAGCAGAGATGAGTTTGAATCTGCTGATGCTGAGATTCATTCACTGAATCCAACATTTCTACAGCCTGTATGCTGTCAGTGTAGGGGATGGAGATCAGCTCAGATAGCTGTGAAATACTGGGTTACATCTTTGTGAGTTCAGTTTATCCACACAGAGCAGTAAACCTCAGAGCAGCAGCAGCAGGTCAGCTGATCACAGCCTGCACATCAACATCATTTACTGCAGCTCACAATAGAAAGTTGTGATTCTTCTCCCCATGCAGAGACACTACAGCTGATCTTAGGGTTCCTCCACCTTCTGAATCCCACTGTAACCCCTGAGTATCCTCATGTTGGTGTTTAGGTGGAGGCACAGTCACCCTCTACTATGGAGGACACAGAGAACAGAGCTGTGTTTAAATTCACTTTCACAGTTTGTGATTCAAGCTGAGTACATTCATTAGAATTAAAATTTAGATTGGAATAACGTTTGTGTTCTCATGTATTATTTTATATTATTACAATAATATATAATAAGGTTCAGTTAGCTTTACACAAAAATAGCAGGTAGAAACGTCCTCCAAAGAATTACTTTTACTTTCTTACTTTGAGTAAATTTCAGAGCCTGTACTTTTTTACTTTTACTTAAGTAAAGAAGTTGAACCAGTACTTCGACTTTTACCAAAGTATTTTTTAACACAAGTACTTGTACTTCTACTTAAGTACAGAATGTTAGTACTTTTGCCACCTCTGGATTGCACTACCAGAAGGCAACACTGCAGACATTGAGGACACCTACAAGTACCTTGGAATCCCACAGGCAAAGGGAACCATGAAGAGTCTGCTAGGAAAGCAGCAACCGCCAAGTACCTGCAGAGAGTAAGGAGAGTCCTGAAGAGTCAAATCAATGGGAAGAACAAGACACCCTGCTGGGATAATAGGCTGGCCAAAGGAGGAAATAAAAGCCATTGAAATCAATACAAGAAAGCTCCTTACATGCATGGAGGGTTTCACCCCAAGTCCAGCACCCTGAGACTGTACGCTAAGCTGAAGGAAAGAGGCCGAGGACTGGTGAGCATCAGAACCACTGTCCTAGATGAAACAAAGAGCCATGAGTACATCAGGAAGATGGCCACAACTGATCACGTGCTTAGTGAGTACCTCAGGCAGAAAGAACACTAGAAGCTCAAGAAATACCATGTATATATATATATATATATATATATATATATATATATATATATATATATATATATATATATTAAGGGTGGGACTCGATTAAAAAAATTAATCAAATTAATTACAAGCTTTGTAATTAATTAATCGAAATTAATCGCATTTTAATTCCATTTCAATATTTAACATGATAAATATTAATTTAAGTTTAGTTGATGAATGAATCAATATACATAAGCTTAAACTTCAAAATTTAGTTTATTTTCCCACCAGTCTACTACACAGACCAATGAAGGGTGGAAGTGCTCCTGTGATAAGCAAACTCCTGAAATTAAAGTTAAGCATCATAACTGGATAGTTTTATTCAACATTAATGTCTCACTTGTTATAGTTGGAAATTAATCATTAGCTCAGCTGTATTCCTTGATGTTGAAATGTGTTATGCTTGTTTTAACAGCTTATTTTGAATTAAAGACTTAAAATTAAACCACAAAAAGGAGAAAAAGTTCGTTCTCCGTTTAACAGCTGCTTTTACACAGCTGTGCTTCGCACTCACGGTTGCTAGGCGACATGAGCTACGCAGAGGTGACGGCAGCTGATATGAAGGCTAGCTGCTCACTTCCGGCCTTTGTGGTGTTCGTGGGCTGCGAAAGACGTGGGCCGGGTCCTTCGCAGGATGCAGCCCCTAATTTGGACATTGTGCGTCGATATAATCTGTATGCCGGGAACTCGCGCACTGAGAAACGTTCCACGGTGCAAAGTGCGATTAAAATGCGTTAAAATTTTTAACGCGTTAATTTCCCCGTAATTAATTAATCGAAATTAACGCGTTAAAGTCCCACCCCTAATATATATATATATATATATATATATATATATATATATATATATATATATATATATATATAGCCAGCTTAGTATGGATGTGGTCTAAGCACAACAAAACCAAAGTGATGGATCGATGTGAAGAGAGAAAGATGAACTGCAAGAGCAAGATGTGAGGACACGAGGACATGCATGTTTCCTCTGTTTCGGTGCTCGAGTTGGAAAGATCCTCTATGACTCTGGAGGGAGAAGGATTTTCAGGTGACAGGAGAAGAGCAGATAAGAGGGAACAGATACCGGCATAATGAGAAGGACCCGTAGTCCTGCAGGCAGACCATGTGAATGAACCCCACCCACCAGAGAGCAGTCTGGTGGGTGGGGTCACTCAGTAAAACTCAGTTTGCCTTCAGCTCGAACACCCAGGCTTTGCATTTTAATAACATAATGCTACTTTAATATTTACACATTTACTATGTGACATATACTGTAGGTTATCATTATGTTGGATTAATGGCCAGTGTTCTTGTTTTTCTGGTATGGACACTTTCAAATGTGGAGCATGTGACTGACACCTGGTGGAGCTCAGTCAGCTGATGCTCTGTTTGCTCATCTTGTTTTGATTTTTTTTTTTCCAGTTCAGAGCGGATCAAAATGAAGTCCGGCATCTAACATCGGGAAATTGGGAGGTGACCAGGATCATTTCCTACGACGAAGACACCGATAACCTGTGAGTCTGACCACAGAACTACAACCTTTCCAGGCCTCAGTGAGCTCCCTTGGTCCCTTATCAACAAAGCTAGACATTTAGCACTTAGCTTTGAAACACAAAATTAAAAAAAAGTTGTCCAGATCTCCTTCCTCCAACTAAGCAAGCATCTCCAGAGTGATACCCAACACTGCATGAAAAAGTCGTTTATTTATCCGTCCATTTCACCTCAAACTGGTTCAGACTGCAGCGGCTTGGCTTTGTGTTAGCAGACAGCTTGATTTCAAGATTTTACTGATCACCTTTGAAGCACGTCTGGGTCCGGACTCAGGCGACCCGTACGGGCCAGTTTGCAGCCTTAGATCCTGCAGGAGCCGCGGCCGCTCCAGAGCTGAGGCTTAAATTAAAGGTGACCTCTCAGCTTTGAGTGAGGAGAGTTTTATAGACTCGCTTTATGTGATGTTGTCTCTTATTGTTTGGTTGTCACAGTTTGGTTGCACAGTTATTTCAGTAGTTTTGTTCAGTATTTGTGTTGCCTTGTTTTTACTGTTTTAGTGCTGTTTATGATTTATTGTTTTACATCTCCCCCACACCCTCGAAATCTGGCTGTTTAATACTTTCCAGTTCTGCCCCCTTCCTGTCACCTTTAAAAGGATAGAGAGCATTTATTTCTCTCTGACCTGTAATTCCTGCATAAATATTTGAATAATATTTTTGTATGTTAATTTTCATATCTTTGGTGTGCTGCTACTTCCTCAGAATATTAAGGAATGAATTATAGAACATAAAATGATGATAAAACAGAAAATAATCTAACTTTAAAAGGTCGCTTATTTTCTGTGTTTCTCTTGCTATAATTGTAATATTTGTGTGTGTGTATGATTGTTCTATCTGAACTCTCTGCCAAATTAGACTCAATCTTTCTGTCTCGTTCACATTTTAATTATGATTGCTGCAGCAGACTTTTTTTTTACTGCCCTTTCTCGCTCATTTCTACTGCTTTTGTGATTTTCCTTCAGTGAGAGGCACCTCTGTAAATGTTCTCACGCCTCTCAAACAGAAGGCTGAAGCTTTGCGCCTCCTTTTCACCGTTCCTCTTGTTTTTGCCGAGTCTGAGACCACAAACACGTGATAATCCGGCTCAGCTGATCTGGTTCTGTTGTGTTTTTCAAGAACTGAATAACACAGATGAGAGTTGCTGGGATTAGCTGATCCTGGATCACCGTGCTCACCTTAGGGCCCCAGCAGAGAGAACAAGAGCTGAGAAGATAACAAATAGCAGCTCCTTGGTTCACATGTGGAAAGTGTGTTTTTCTAATTAAATGTATGAATTTTGCTTAAACAAAGAAAACAGAGATAACGAGCTTCTGTGTTTAATTTAGCGTGTCTGTTTGCACTAATTATCTTTTATGTTCTCTAATAGTTATTTTCTCAGCACTGAGGGTTCACCACGGAGACGGCAGCTTTTCAGGTTCGCATCGTTATTATTAATTCATTATTAAAAAAAAAAATATTCAGAATCCTTCAAAGTTTTATCAGAGGATGTCAGAGGATTTGTATTAGTAGTAAATGTGCTCACATGGTGATAATGCTGGCATTATGTTACCTCAACAGATACATACAAACAGTTTTTCCCACCTTATTCCCAGACTGATACAGTGTTACATTTTTTGGAGCCAGTAGAGATGATTCTGAAACAATCTATATGTAACATTTGTATCATTAATGCACCTGCCAGTTATTTGTCCAACTGCTGGTTAAGTATAAAAATGCCACAAACCTGTGAAAATGTCCTTTGTGTAGAGGTGTAAACTGCACCAGGTAATACGCTTCAGCTGATATGGTTTATTGTTGCTTTGCTCTCTTCAGTGGAATTATGATAACAACATAAAGTAATACAACCTTTATTTTTTTTTGATCTTCTCTCATCAGTGTTAAAACTGTGGGTCTGTTCCCTCGACGGTGTTTAACATGTGAGCTAAATAAAGCCCACTGTCTGTACTTCGACGCTGACATCAGCCCCACGAACCAGCACGTTATCCTGCACTGCAAAGGTAGGCCAGCCTCCGCCTCACTGTGAAGCTCCTCTAGTGTTCCTGCTGTGAGACACCCAGACCCAGGCTGTCACTGTCTCTTTGGCTTCCATAAAGTGACAGATTTCTTAGTGAGCAGAGTCTAATTATGAAAAATGATATCATAAAATGGTTCAGGGATTTGAGTTTGAGGTTCAGATGTGGGCGCGATTTATAAAAATCACAACAGTCTGGTGCAGCAACAGTCTGCTTCCACCCACACCGTTCTTATCTGAGTTGTTAGATCAGGGAATGAAGTTAACCTCTTAAATACCAGCAGGCCACCAGCGATACACACAGCATTTAAGGTTAAGTTAACACCCCCGTCTTTTTATGAAATATTCGCCTTTTTGGCATTCCCAAATGAGGGAAAAAAAACTGTGTTAAAGAAGAACTGCAACAGCAAAATGCAAATATGAGACTTGTTTAGAAAAACAATATTTTCTTGATTCAGAAAATCTCCACTTGTTCAGCATGTGGCTAAAATCCAACCAAACACTGAATGTGTTCACAGCAGATCTGAGCTGCAGATCCGGCACAGCCAGGCGCTCTGCACTTTAGCAGGCACCATGACATGGCTGTGTGTGTGTGTCTGTGTGTGTGTGTGTGTGTGTGTGTGCGCGCGTGCGTGCTCACATGAAAGAAACATTTAAAGTTTCATTTCATTCTACTTCTACACAAAGTGGACATATTAACACAATCCAAATCATCATCAGACCGAAAGGTGATGAAGATCCATAAAGGATATGATAAACACAACAGGCCACGGCAACACTGTTGATACAAATAAGACAAGAAAGCAATGCTGCAGAAAATCATGCACAAGTAAATATGTTTGTTTTA
Organism: Archocentrus centrarchus; assembly: GCF_007364275.1. NCBI lineage: Eukaryota > Metazoa > Chordata > Actinopteri > Cichliformes > Cichlidae > Archocentrus > Archocentrus centrarchus. Next base: position 3,627,944 of record NC_044366.1, read on the forward strand.
ATGCTCTGCATATTAGAGCTCTGAAAGTTTAACATTAAACTGAAACAGGACTGAAACTGTCCTTCATCCTAATGATGGATTCAATATTCTTGCTGATCAATAAAGCACCAATAGAGTGATTTTTCCAATCTGTGTTTTATCAACACTTCTGTGACTTGAAGCCAAATGAGCATAAAAGCATCATTTGTGCATTTCCATACCAACAACTGACGATAAACATGCAGATTCCTGTGATGATGTGACGCACAGTTTGTGCTGCTGTAACTTTAGAGGTGACACAAATGTATAAATTACTTCACAGCACGTAGAGCAGGGCTCTTCAACTCCAGGCCTCGAGGGCCGGTGTCCTGCAGGTTTTAGATGTGTCCCTGATCCAACACACCTGAATCAAATGGCTGAATTACCTCCTCAGTATGCAGTCAGGTTCTCCAGAGTCCTGCTGATGGCTTCTATATTTGACTCGGGTGTGTTGAAGCAGAGACGCATCTAAAGAGCTCTGACGTAGAGCAAACAGTAATGAAAAGAACAGATATTAAAAAAAAAAAAAAAAAAAGTGGTTTTAACCGAAACTCTGAACCCAGCGAGCTCCAGACCAGGTTACATGTTCAGCAAATGTTACCTTTGTGATCCAGTCAGATAAGAAGACAGCCTCCATCATGACGCTGAAACATCTGGCTTTAACCTTTTAATCTCATTTCACCTCTGGAGGATGTCAGGAGGATGTCAGACTGCATCTCTGCTCTTTTAAAATGAATTTTTCTCCCAGCTGAAATCCAAACCAAACTCTCTGCGCTGCTCTTACACTTCCAATAACGTAGCCCAAACTAGCACAGCAGCATTAGCGACAATGCAAGCAAAAAGGAATATAAACTTCTATCATTCATCTCCTCGGGCTGAGGAGCCTCAGAGCCTTCTGTCCATGAAATATTTACAGTTTTGATGATTTAAACACGTGTGCCTCGCTTCAGTCTAACACAACTGCAGATGGCTGCTGGTTTAAAAAAAAAAATGAAACTGGGATTAAGTTCTGTTTTATGCTCCTAATTTATCAGCATCCATTTATTCATCTGGCACGCGTCTGTGTTTGCTTGTCATAATCTGTCACCCTCCAAGTATGTAGTTTAAAATGAATCTCTCATCAGTTTGAAATGAGAGTCATAAAATGAATAATTAGCCACTACATTGTGTATAATCGCTCTTAGGGAGGATTATTGGGCCACAAGTAGATTATTTAATGAGGGGTAACTCATATTGTTTGTGGTTTCAATTTGTTTTGAACAGCTGAGAGCTCTTCATGTGCAGAAGCATTTGGGTTTTGGCGTGATGATATATTGGCCAATAACTGTGCTCCCTTTCCCAAAAGCAATAAAAATAATGGAGAAAGCTTGTTGTCTTCCGAGGGCCAAGTTCACATAATCCTGACAAGCGTCTCCTCAAACCTGTTTTCATCAGGAGCAGCACAGGCCTCTTAAAGCCACTCATAAAACGATCCGATTGGTTTACTGTTCTCCAGCAGCTACAAGCACAAAATGAAACGTTTCTCTGAGTAACACGAGGAGGAATTCATAGATCGCTGCGAATACGGCCGACCGGCAGCGAGAAAATGAAGGAAAAGCTGCTGTTTGTGTTTTCGCTCAAAGAAAGGAGAGCATTAAGCACACCTGCCAGCCCATTAACCTCTGACAGTGTTTCACAGAAGGGCATTATAAAGAATGCACTTAATTTGATAGTCTGGAGCTGTTAGGGAGGCAGCTCGAGTGACCTTTAACCCCTAACTGATTTATGAAAACTTAGGGAAGGTGACAAGCCTACACTGGCCTTTTGGGAGCATTTTTAAGAGAGCCTATTTACATTCATAAAATACCATTTAATATAATTTAATGATAATTGGACAAACAGGTGGAAGTGTCTGCAGCCGTGAGAACAGAGCTGCTGGATATTACTTCAATTACTCAGAAGCTCCGTTTTCTTTTCTTTCAGGTCCCGGAGCGCCTACTGTGATCCTACACAGTCTCAATAATTCAAGTAAGTTTATTTTTATCACACTTCAGAAAAAGTAACTCACAGTTCTGTGAATAAGGCAACAAAAAAAAAATGTTAACATTTCAAACACAATGGGCCTCTTCCAAGAATCCTGCATGTTATTTTCCTTTGACAAGCAGCTGAAGGTTTTTGGCAACTGGACGAGGCCTCATCTGAATCTGTGTTCATGGGACTAACGGCTGTAATCTGAATGGAGGATTATAGAAGAACGTCCTAAAATAAAATAGATAACCACAACGTTTCATGAAAGACTTCCCTGAGATGAGTGCTGTGTTCACCTGTGAGTGCCTGCCACAGAGTCACTGACCACTGTAACAAAAAACATTTTCACTCATTTAGGTTTTTCTCTGCTCATTAATGCTAATCTTGAAATCAGCCAATCACACGGCAGCAACTCTGGCAATGTAGACACGGTCAAGACGACCTGCTGAAGTTGAAGCTGAGCATCAGAGCGGGACAGAAAGGTGATTTAAGTGACGCTGAGTGTGGGATGGTTGTTTCAGAAACTGCTGATCTGCTGGGATTTTCCCTCCCAGCCGTCTCCGATAAACAAAGATGCAGCCATTAATTCTAACAAAGGAAGCATAAATTTTGTGACTCAAAAACGAGGGAGTGAGTAATGTGCCAACACAATAACACAGTTGTAAGTGCAGGTTTTACACGTGTGTTTCTCTCTGCTGAAGAAGAATGAATATGTTTATGATGTGAAGGTGAACTGCTGTGTGGTCCTAAGGACTGAGACTCAGGGGGACCTAAACCTGAAAGCTGTGTAACAGCCGACATGCACCATGTGTAGAATATCACAAAAACTTTATTTATTGTCAGATTGTGAGCGTTAGTGAAGTACTGTGTAAATGTGTGCATCACTCTGGGTTTTTCTGCAGTGTTTGAAACTGAGTCGGAGTGATGCACCGGGGCTGCGGCCTCACGTCCCGCAGTCAGAAAGCCTTTTCTTCGAAGGCGCGTCTGAAGAAATGTTACGTGCAGTTTGTTGGTTTTGCACCTGATGGTTCAGCTGCTGTGATGGAGCGATAGAGAGGAGCAGCCACTCTTCATTCGCTGCATTATTCACAGATAGACCTTGCAGTGCATTATACTGTACAACATGTTACAGAGCTCAGTCATTTTCACTTGTTCTTTAACTCTCACACTCTGAAAGTCTGCTGTTGATTTCAGTAAGTGGAACATGAAGCCTCCTGCAGCAGACTGCATGAAGAAAATCTGTCATTAAAGCAGACTTTTTCCTTAGAAATCTACTGTAGTGTAATATTTATTAATTTTTTAAACTCATACCATGTTGTGTTGTTGCATTTTGATATTATTTAATATTAAATATTGAAGATAGGGGCGCTGTTAGTCAAATAGCAGTAAGTGGACACGGGTTTTAATTTTGGTAGGTTTGTGTACATCTTACATTGGGATTCTCCTTCCTCCCTACAATGCTTGCAGTTCAGTTCAGCTCTTTCTCAGTGAAATCCCAGTGTTACTGCAGAGCAGGAATATGTGGGGCTGAGTAAAGAGCAACAGGACAGAGCCGAGGTTTCGGCACTGTGCTCACAGCTTTGAGCCAGCCACTTGTTCTGGTACCATCTCCCCTCGCATTCCAAATAAGTAATCACTGCTATCACACACATATTAGGTGAAAAATAAGACGTGCTTTTCAGTGTTAAATTTAGCCCAATTTGCAGTAAATTTCTTGCCTTTAGTAACTTAGTAACCCATGTTTCTGTGATTCGTTACATGGTATCCTCACTTGGCAAAATAAATAATGCAGCAGAGGAGATAAGCAACGTGTTAGCAATCTGTACACGTTTATAAATTAGATGGTAATTATTTGTCTGTCTGAGAGCGATTGCAGTCAGTCAGAGTCCAACTGAGATAGTCTGGAGGCAGATTGCCTCCCACCAGGTGTTCTGTACAATCGCCTTCTGATTGAAAGTGGTCACCAATGGTTGTGGGTGCTGGATGCTCCACCTGTGAGTGACCAGTTAGTTAACATGCAATCGGTCCCAGACAGCAAAAAATACCACTCGCCAACTACTGTTTTTTCCTGGTGGCACCGAGGTTGCATCCTAATTTTACTCTAGTGTGACCGAGGCCTACGGGACCACTCAACCAGGGTTATTTGGGTCGACTCTGGTAAACAGGGGAGTGTAAAAATCCAGAATTTCTTCCTTCTATGTTTGGTATGAATATGGACATATGTTACAAACACACACACACACACATGCTTTTTCTTGTTATCCATGAATGTATGTGTCCTCTCCCAGGAAAAAAGTTAACAGCTGTGCAGTAGAAAAAGCAATTTGCACAGGGTTATTAGGACAGGGCCTCCATCCACAGCTGGGAACTCAAGGCCTCTAGCGGTTTCATAATGAGACGTCTATTGATTTTGGGTTTTCTATTAGAAATGCTGGATGAATTCCATTTCATTTAGCTGCTGTTCAGATGGCTTGAATGAAAAAATGGCCAAATCAGAGAGTCACTGTTCATTACATGTGGAGGAAATAGTGGGGCTCCTGTTTTTGAGGCCAGAAACTGCTGTGTGCAGAATGCCTTTCAGAAATGGAACTTTTTGAATGTATTTTTTTCTGTGCTCATCCAAGTTTAATATTAACACCAATGGCTACATTATTGTAGTTTGAGTTTAGTTCAGTATCCCTTTGTTTCCATCCTCGAGTCCCAATCTGCTTCAAAAGCAAAATGAAACTATTTCAGAAACGATCCACCGGAATCAGATCTTATCTGTCTTACCTACACTTTGCATCTCATCACATTATATTATTGCCTCAAAAGACAGTTCTTTACGGGTCATTTACATGCAGCTGCACTCAGATTATTGACAGCAATTTTTGAACTCTTTCATCCTTTAAACACATTGCCCTCATTTTTACAGATTACTACATCCTTGAGAACAACTCTTTGCTGAAGGCAGCCTTGAAGTACAAAAGGATCCAGCTGACAGACTTCAGAACTGTTTCGATGGAGCACTTTGGTGAGGAAGCGTAGGTTTCTGTGGTGCTGCTGTAACTCACGGATGAACTGTAGTACATCAGCTTTTCTTTCATTTTTTGTTACAGATCTACCTTTGAAGATTTCATACCCACCAGACTTCTCTGATTCCCGTCACTACGGACTTCTGTTGGTCGTGTATGTATCACATGTGCTTTCTGCTCTATCTCACAGTCCTCGGTCAACTAACAGAGAACAGAAAATGTATGAATATTTAATGCATTAGATTCCAGTTGTAATCACACCCTTGACCATAATTTGCATGTAGAGTAACTGGGGTCATGTTAAGTCAATCACAGCATACCTTTGTGGCACCCTGTGATTGACTCTTCTTCACATCCATTTGAATAAGCAAACAATAAAAGAATAAAAGCAAAAATAAACACTGAAGGGTAGACGTCCCAGGATACTACACGTGTAGCCCCAGTGAAAGGATGAAGAGGATGTGGGACCAGTGGATTCTTTGACACCCACATCTACCCACCATCCACAGTGATATCAGAATCAGAATCAGAATCAGAAGGTTTTATTGCCATATGGGTGAACAGGTTCACAGCATTAGGAAATTGCTGCGGTACTTCGTGCTTACAGAAAAAAACAAATAAGTATAAAAACTATAAGACAATATACAAGTATACAAATTGCAAATATACAGAGATATTAGAGCTATAACTTTAGCACAATATTACAAAATTACAAAATATACAGTGCAGAGACTAATTAAAAGATAAAAGAATGTAGACTATATTCCACTAATATGTACATCAGTGCAATCAGACAGGTGCATAGACATAGGGTCATCAGCGTTTGTGGAGGGTGGTGGTAACAGTCTTCGAAACAACTCGCAGCTCAGTGTTCCAACATCCGTAAGAAGCAACTGCTTTTGCAGCTAGAGAATGACAAGGTACAACACAAATGTTACAGCAAGGGGGAGCCAGGCTGTCAGGTCAGGGGGGAGATATCATCATCTCCACACTCTGAGATTGGATACCAAGTCCCAATAACAACTGGTTCGTTGAATGCCAGAGCAGCTGACCTGAAAGAGGAGCTCATGGTTAAGATGGAAACCTGGACCCCCCGTGGCCTATTACCAAGACTATGTAAAGTACCCTCTGAAAGTCTACTAGAAGATGTGAATGCAGCACTATAGGTAATCCCTATTTTGATCATCACTGAAACCAACAGCTGATGTGTACCATGGCAGCAGTGATCCTTGAGATGCTTGACTATAAGATGAACAGACACAAGGAACAGTGCCCTCCAAGGAAAAGATGACTAGAGGCTAAGATCAAGGCAGCAGGGAGGGAAGTTAGCCAGCTATCAGAGAAGGCTAATGGCTAAGACCCAGAATGGCTAACAGTCCTGATCCCAAAGGACCTCCAGTTCCATCCAACTACAGGCCAATAACAGTACAACATGGAAGCTCCTGTCAGGCATCATAGTGGATACATTCACTTCACTTCAATTCAATTTTATTTATATAGCACCAAATCACAACAAACAGTCACTTCACGGTGCTTTATAGTGTAAAGTTAAAATCATACAATAATTACAGAGAAAGCCCAACAGTCTAAATGACCCCATATGAGCCTGCAATTGGCGATGAAACAACAAAGATCCATGAGTACATCAGGAAGATGGCCACAACTCTACACGAGCTTAGTGAGTACCTCAGGCAGCAGAAACCCGAGAAAGAGGAGGAACAAGAACAGGAATCATGGAAGGACAGGCCTCTGCATGGCATGTACCACCGGCAGATAGAAGAAGTGGCTGATATTAAAAAATCCTACCAATGGCTGGAAAAAGCTGTACTGACAGCACTGAGGCACTAATCATGGCAGCACAGGAACAAGCTCTGAGCACAAGATCGATAGAGGCTGGGGTCTACCACACCAGGCAAGACCCCAGGTGCAGGCTGTGCAGAGATGCCCCTGTGACAATCCAGCACATAACAGCAGGGTGCAAGATGCTAGCAGGCAGGAGATACATGGAACACCATAACCAAGTGGACAGAGATCTGAGATCTCTGTCCAGAAGAGTGCAGTCCTGGGAACAGCTAAGATACTGGACAGCTCCCAGCTTCTAGTAGAAGACCCGAGCTTGGGGGACAAAGGCCGCCCGCAGGGCTCATGGGGAATTTATACAGTTTTTAATACAATTTATTTATTAAAACTTCTCTTTTGTATAATGACAGTAAAGAGTCTGATTCTGTATGATATCAGACGAAGGAGATCCTTATTTTGTCCTTTCAGAGCCTAAAGAGAAGGTGGCCTTAAATGGAGACAAGTTAAAACTGAATGATTGCACTGAGGCCCAGAATAAGATAAATAAGGATTATTTTGAGTTATTGAAAAGCTACTTAAAACAACCCAGTGACTAAAGTTGGTTCACACTAGGTCACATGTTGCTTTATGACCATAAAAATTTTTTGAATCAACCCTGAGTATGAACTGCTGAGTTTTGAATGTTTTTGCTTTTTGATTAACTGCACAGTCATTTTTTGAATAGGCCTCTTTCAGTCTTTAGAAGGAACCAGCAGTCTTAAAATACATTTTGTAAAATCTAAGTAGATTAATCAGACTTCTGAGGTAACTTCTGAAAATAAACCACATTAGCAGAAATGCTAAAATTCTCTGAAATTATTTTGATGGCTACCTTAAGCTTGTTATGAGGCACTGAGCCTCCCTGAGGGTCGCTGCCCACTGAGGTGCAGTGGAACGCGGTGAAGGATGATTGTGGCGTGTTTGTGGTTCCTCGTGAGTTTCAGGCCTCGTTGGAAAGGCAGGGTTTCTGCCAGAAAACTAACCAGCCCCAGGATGGTTGGGGTAGTTGCAGTTTGCAGTTGATTAATGTTGTGCTATCTAACTACTATAACACTCTGATGCCCACTGAGCAGTGGTGCAGCTTTTTCACGCACACTTTTTGACTTGTCCTGTAATCCAGTTTCCTCCTTATTTTCTGTCTACATTGCTCAGCTGTGTGCTGACAGTCAAAGTAACAAACAGAGTAAAATTTTTATGTTTTTTTTCTTCCTTCAAGTCAAAAAAAATCTAGTGAAAAACATGTTTGTTTTTGTGCTTTTTGTTCCATTTTAATAAGTAGGTTATCTCAGGGCAAAAAGAGTTTTTTAAAGAGTATACAAAAAAGAAGGCATTTCCTTTTAGAGTTATAGGAGCGATGCAGGTCCACGCTGCCTGAAAGTGTCAGATTTTAAAGCAGTGTTTGTCTTCTGTTCAGTGACAGCGCCCCTGGAGGTCAGGCTGTGAGTGACCGTTTCTCTCTCAGCTGGGACTCTGTCCTGGTCAGTGCTGACAGTGTCATCGTGGCCCGCCTGGACGGCCGGGGCAGCGGCTTCCAGGGTCAGAGGATCCTACACGAGGTCCACCAGAGACTGGGAACCGTTGATGTTCAGGACCAGATTGCAGCAGTGGAGTACGTTCACATTGACTTTATTTTACTTTCAACCATCTTTTACTTTGAGATAACAAATTCAAATATGTGCAGTTTGGAATTTAAAGCAGAGTACCATCCTCTTATTATTTGATCTGAATATATCTGCACTACTTTGTCTAATTTAAGTCTAGGAAATTGTTCTCGAGTCAAAAATAAAGAAAGAAAATCCTCTAAAGAATAAAAGTTCCAGATAAACTCCTTTTTGGATAACTGGACTTGAGGTTCTGGAGGTTTCTGGAGGATTCATTCTTTGGTTTAGGAGCTGCCAGGTCAGACGCCACATGGATGCAACATTTTAGAGCAGCGTGGTTTGCAGCACATAGCAGACTTTTATCTATAATAACTACAGGATACTTGATTAAATCAAAAATGTGGGTCCCAAACTCTTATGTTGATCATAACTCTAATAATTCCATAATATTCTTTTAATAAATTTAAGCCAGTGGATTTCAAAGCTTTTCGCTCCCATTTCATGAGCTAAAAAAACAAAATTAAAACAATCTCCCCATAATTTATTTTATTCATGGGCAATGAAACAGTTTCCATAATAGATATTAGTCATAATAGTTCAGCATAATAGAATCAGCAAACTCTGAGCTGAGTTTCACTCCTGCTCGTTTGTACCCCACCTGCACTTTCTCTCACCAATGGCAGGGGGCGCCCCATAGTTTAAGAAGCACTAATTGATGAGGAAGATTGTGACTCTGTTCCCAGGAGAGAACCACACAATATGTCCAAAACAATAACACGTTCCTCGTCTGTGAACAGACACTTTACAGCCTGCTGCAACTTTCTTAGTGTTTTCTTACAGAATAAAAGAACGATACCTTCTGTAGATGGAATCAATATTAAATTTGATTAAAGTAAAAGAGCTCATACTTTTAATTTTCTGAACACGTTTATGCATCAAATTCATTTGTAACATGCACACACCAAATCCTCTGTTGGTGGGCAAGGCACTAGTTGATATTATTTCTGCAGTGAGTTGCAACAGTAAGTGATGTGAGGAGTTTAAATTCTCTGCTCGTTCATGCTCAAAAGAATAAAATGAGTCCGTCCGGCCTCTCGGTCCCACTGAACCCACCCAAGTTTATAGACTCTGAGCTTAATTAACATTTCAGAGTCACAGCAGGGAGAGTCAGGGACAGCAAGGACACGGTGCATACCTAGAGATCCTAATCTCCATTAGCATTTTAGCATTTACCCAGAGTGAGCATGCACTTTTTGGTGATGCACCGTTATGACGTGTTTTGTTTTGGGCCATGTTATGTAACATTTGCACTGAAAGTGTTGATGGAGAACTATAACGAAGGTCAACAGGAGCTTCACTGTGTCACATGATGGGGTGCCAAGAGAGGAACTGTGGTGCTGCATGAGGAAGTCAGGAGTGGCGTGTGAGGGTGGTGCAGGACATGTATGAGGACAGTGAGACAGTGGTGAAGTGTGCGGTAGGAGTGGCAGTTGGGTTCAAGGTGGGACTGGGATTACATTAAGGATCGGCTCTGAACTCCTTCGTCTTTCCAGTGGTGATGGACAGGCTGGGAGGTGAGTTCAGGCAGGAGTCTCCGTGGAGTAGGGAGCAGGTGGAAGAGAGCCTGGAGAGGTGGAGGTATGCTCTGGAGAAAGGAGGAATGAGGTCAATAGAAGCGAGACAGAATGGATGTGGATGAGAGGGAGACAGGTGGAAATGTGATGAACAGAGGTAGTGCAGGTAGATGAGTTTAAATACCTGGGGTCAACCATTCAAAGCAACAGACAAGAGAGGTGAAGACGGGAGTGCAGGCAGGGTGGGAGTGGGTGGAGACGAGTGTCAGGGATCGTAGTGACTTGATCCACCACTTTACAGGCCGCTACTGAAGGGCTGCGATGCTGTCGTGATCACTTGATTGACGCGTCTCCGTGGGTTAAAAAATGAGTGCCACACACAACATCCATGCAGTGAAGCTCATCTCATTTATTTCATATTAGTGTCCATAACAAATAAGCACTTAATAGCTCTATACAGACAACATGTGTGCAACTAACGCTGGCCACCCCACTCCTAACACTACGGTGACGGTCAGAAAACTGCGTGCTAGCAGCACACCTGGCTGTCATTATTCCCTCACCTATTTAAACTGTCACCTCTTACCGCCCCCTAGCATACAGACACTCAAACTACAATCAAATAATATAAATCAAAATAAAGGAGAAGAAATGGCTCTTACTGGGATGATGTGTGAGTTTTGGTGTGACTTCTGTTTCGGTACCAGTTCAGACTTTACATGTATTCAGTGGATTTTTTTTAACCTAATTGCAGCAGCAGAGAGGACTCCTGGGATTCAAAATCATGTGCTTTAATGTGGTCCTTCATATCATGATGGTGCAGACATGTTTCCTCCTGCATGTTCATGGAGGCAGGAGAATAAAATCATTAGAACGTAGATTGCTGGCTCCTCCTGTGCCATCACATTTTAAAAAGTCCCGCTGTTCATGTGGCATGTGTGCGTGTTCCTCCAGATACATGATGAAGTTTCCGTACATTGACCGGACACGGATAGCAGTGTTTGGAAAGGTGAGCCTTCCTTCCTCCTCCAGTTTGCTAAATTAAATTTGTGGAAGCCACAATATTAAAAAATGTCTGTTTACTTCAGTTGCTGAAATTATGAAGTGTCAAGAAGCTACTTAGTAAAATTTCTACTGAGTGACTCCGATGATTGAATCCGAGTTCATTTTTACACTCGATGGATTTCAGCAATTAGAGATGAATAAATGTTTGTGTTTGCTCACTTAGGGATACGGAGCCTACATAACATTAATGATGCTCAAGTCTACTGACAGCCTGTTCAAATGTGCGTGCGCCATGTCACCAGTGACCGACTGGAAACTCTATGGTGAGTAAATTCACATTTATATCACATAAAGATACGTTTTTATGTAACTGGAAGAGTGAAGACTGTTTGTGTGGAGGAAAACTAAAGACTTAGTATTCTGGCTTCCTCCAAACGCCGTGCTGTCGGGGTAGTGTGACCCACTGTGGGAGATTAGTAAAAACACTGTGCTGGACTTTCCCGTGAACTTCACACACTTTGCTCCTCGAATGCTTTCAGGCAATTTCTCTGCTTGTGTTGTTCCACAGCAATAACATGGAGCACATAAATAGACACAGATTATATGTGCTGGATTACATACCATCCTTATTTATTTGGCTTGAATACCCTAACTACACTGAAGGTTCTGTATTGCCTTATACTGCTGGCAGATAACATGGAGAACATGTTCTGGTTCTGGGTCTTTGTTAGTTTTATTTATTTATTTTAAACTGATTTTCTTTTTAATGTTCATATTTTCTTAGTGACCGAGTATTTCATTGTCTTCCTCTTCCTTACATGTCACACATGCCTTAATGTCACGGGTGCGTTTGACTCCTCAGTATTGCTCAGGAAGCTTCTGCTGTGGCAGCCGTCAGAGCTGTTTGAATTCTCCAAATGCAAAGGAAGGTGCTTCACTGCTTCCTTTATTGCCTCCTTTACTAGAGGAGGTAATAAAGGAAGGTAGGCTGCACCATCCTTTATAAAAGGAGAGGAGGTGCTGCTATCTCAGAATTCATAGTGATGCACCATCCAACCATTCATCATATTCATGCTGATCTGTGAATATATAATTTCTAAATTTTAAACTCACAGGTTAACTGTGAACATTATGCTGCTGTAATAAAAGGTTTCTAGTCCAGGTGTGGTCAGATTCTCCTTCACACCTCTCCTTGACCTCATGATGTTTTCCATTGAGGTCGAGGAAAAGTGAAAGGGAATAGGAGATAGGAGGTAATATCCCATGTCTGTCTTCCCTCCACCTGTTTCTGATGTCCTGAACTTGTGGTGGCCCCGCCCTCGTTTATCATTTCTCATCGCCATATTGCTTCAACTCCTTGATTCAGTAAAACTCTGGTAATTTTCCTAAGCATGAATTTATCATCTCACATGTAACAACATAGACTCAAAAACAAAACTGAATTTTCGCCTGCTTTCCTGAAGAAGCTGAAAAAGGTGCCGCTCACATCGACTACAACTGATTATTCACAGGATATTTAACCAATTAAAGTAAACCTAAAAGGACCTAAAAAATGAACCTAGATCATTTATTAATAAACTCAGGAAACCTAAATCTTATTCTTTGATCTTCTCCTTTAGTCTTTGAGTAAAAGCCTGTTTGAAATGTTTACGCCTGAAATGAAATTTCTGAGTGAGATGAATCTGCCTCTCAGCTTTAGACCACTGTAAGTGTGCTCTGCAATGATGAGATGACACAAAGACTTTTTCACCAACACAAGCTGTGATTTCCTCTCTGCTGAAAGTGTTTCATTTGGGCCCAGAATGGCAGGATCTCCACTCTGTGCAGGTCCTCAGCTGCGGCTGAAGCACTGTGTGCTAGTGGCACTGTTAAGAATGTCTCCCTTCTCATTTGCACAGCATCAGCGTTCTCTGAGCGATACCTCGGCATGCCGTTACGGGATGACAGCAGATATCAGGTGTGTGTTTACTGCCTCCACGAGCATGTTTCCTGTTGATCTTTGAAAGTGTTAACATCAGTGACACACCTACAGTTAAGCTCCTGCAGTTACTGAACGCCGCTGCTATCAAAGTCAGAGGCAGCGATGCTTTGCTTTTCTTGTTCTTTTTTTTTTTAATGCTCTGCAGGATTTTGTCACTCATCTGTCTTTGGTTACGCTGAGCTCCGGTGTTTCAGATCACATGCTGAAGTTTTTTTATTTTCAAGCTGCAGCAGTGAGCCTGTCGCTCTCAGGCCTCTTGATGTTCAGCTATCAGATGTGCTTTTGTCCCAGTGTGATGGGAACGAGGCAGCGAGGAAGAACAAAACTGTTTTTTTACAAGCACAAACAACAAATCTGACCCTAAAAAATATTTCACTGCTTCGGCTGCGCAGCAGCTCCCCATTCTTCTCATAATTTATACAATCTGTGATATTCCAAGCATAGAAAATGATGTCTGTGGAAGATACTTTATCACTTAAAGATCTCTAATTAATTTGAATGACTCTGTCTGTGTGTGTCTGCATGTAGAATGTAATTTAAGTACAGTGCCATTCATTTGATTACATTCTGCATCTTGTTTTATTTTCGTTTCTCGATGCCAGTTAGCATATCTATCGGTTCATTATCTCCCCGCTCTTTCTCGCAGTTTTCCAGCGTGCTGCAGAACGTTCAGGCTCTTAGGGAGCAGACGCTGATGCTGGTGCACGGCACAGCAGATGGTAAGTGGAAAAATAAATCGTAGATAAAAATGAAAATACGGTATCTGTGGTGCATCACTGCTGAGCACAAAGAAGCATGCAATCCTGGAAGGTAATGAGGCAAATGCTTTTTAATCAAAAGATAAATGGAAAAGTGGGTTATCTAAATTGATGCTGGGATTTCCAGAGGAAAACATTCCCTGATTAACCATGCATGTCGGATTTGTTGAGGCATTTCTGTTCTCCCGGAATCTGATTGTCTATTCTTTTTTCTCGGTTAGGATTCAGGCTCAATCTTGCTGACATTTTTCTCTTTTTTCCTCCCAGCCAATATCCACTTTCAGCACACCGCTGAGCTCGTCAAGAACCTGGTGAAAGTTGGAGCAAACTACTCGATGCAGGTGTGTAACCCAGACATGGCATTACCAGGTTATCAGACTGCAACAATGATCTAAATGTATTTTTTTGCATTTATGCAGATGCTGTAAATAATAGATTTAAATGTCCTAAAAGTTTCACACTGTGTTGAATTAGCCCAGCCTCACTGAGGTCAGACTGAATATGCAGACACCAAAGGGTTCGAGAGGCAAAACCGGGGGGGGTGTGGAGCTAAAAGAAGTGAAAGAGTCTGAAATCAACAGGAAGTCAAACTGTAGCATCATATATTGATTTGGTGCACTCACAAACAGAGCAGGTCATTTAAAAACTGTGATTGCCAAAATGTGCCCCAAGGCCAACTCACCATGCTCAGCTGTAAATGGAGCAGTTCTGAATGCAGATGCATGAGTCACATACTTTTAGATTACTTATTATTATCTCACATTTCTGTGATGAATAAAAGCCATTGCATGGCTTAAATATTTTTTAACTACATGTTAATTTTCACTACTATTTATGGAGGCTTCTTTACTTAGAACAAAAAAAGAAAAGAAAAACAATTACTGGCATAAAATTATCAGCAAAATTTCTGTTTTTAAACAGATTTCTTTCTCTCTAAAGAGTTTATTCTGTTTTTCAGTGTAATGATGGCCTCCCTCATGCTGACATTTCTTTGGGTGTCATAATTAAAATGTGATAAAATGTGTTATAAAAGGGCCGTTTAGCACTTTCTGCCTGGACTACAGTTATTATGTCTGCTTCATTTGTCATGAAACAATGAGGGAACTGACCACCTGACCACAAAACTGCTGCTCAGTCAATTTGTGTCTTTGTTAAAGAAATGATGGACTCTAAATGATAACTACCAGTTTGTGTTTTGAAAAAAAAAGAAAAAAAGTAGAGTTAGTGTTAAGCACAGTATTGTTTACAGTTGTCACTTGACTGGAATAAAGTGTGTTGGAGCTGAGAGTTAAGTTTCCTTTGGCATTGTGTGACACTTCTTAATGAGAACACATTTTTATGAAATAAACTATATGACAACATTTCACACTGAGAGCACTGCAGTTACATGATGTCCATTTTAACCAGTACGTTACCAGAAATCCCAGAGTCCCAAGATTATATTAGATTCAGCTTCAAGATTCACTTCAATTCAATTTTAATTATATAGCACCAAATAACAGTTACCTCAGGAGGCTTTATATTGTAAGGTAAAGACCCTACAATAATTACAGAGAAAACCACGAGCAAGCACTTGGCGACAGTGGGTAGGAAAGCCTCCCTTTTAATAGGAAGAAACCTCCAGCAGAACCAGGCTCAGGGAGGGGCAGCCATCTGCCGCAACTGGTTGGGGGTGAGAGGAGGGAGACAGGACAAAAGACACACTGCGGAAGAGAGCCAGAGATTAATAGTAACTAATGATTAAATGCAGAGTAAACACAAAGAGAGTGAAATGAGGACCAAGAAGTAGTGCATCATGGGATAACTGAAGCCCAGGGTGAGGTGACTCATAGACCCTCTTCAGCCAAACGGGAGTAGGAGGATGTATTTCCACCTGGAGTCCTCGGATGTGACTGTAGGGATTTTGTTTTTCAACTTCATGACTGCCTTCAACAGAATCCAGCCTCAGCTGCTCGGAGAGAAGATGAGGATGATGCAGGTAAAGTCAGCCATGGTCGCATGGACTGCTTAACCTGCAGGTCACAGTATATTCACCTGAGGAACTGTGTGTCCGGCAAGCTGCTGACAGGGACTCCACAAAGGAACATCCTGTCCCCCTTCCTCTGACTTCCAGCACAACTCCTACACCTGCTTTCTTCAGAAATTCTCTGATAACTCAGCGATCATGGGTTGAAGGAAGAGGAATGCAGGGGCATGATCGGGGACTTTGTGGACTGGTGCAGCCTCAACTGCCTTCAGCTAAATATTAGTAAAACCAAGGAGATGGTGACTGACTTTGGGAGGAAGAGACCCACACCAGCTCCAGTCACCATTCAAGGCACGGAGGTAGAGGTTGTGTCCAGCTACAGGTACCTGAGCATGCAGCTGGATGATAAGCTGGACTGCTCCAGTCACACAGAGGCAGTGTACAAGAAGAGGCAAAGCAGATTATGCTTCCAGAGAAGGTTAAAATCCTTCAGCATCTGCAGACTCCTGCTCATCTTCTACCAGACTGTGGTGGCTGTTCTTTGCACTGTTCTTTGGGGTGGTGTGCTGAGGGTAGGGGGCATGCTTTAGAGACAGGAACTGACTGGATAAACTCATAAAGAGGGTGAGCTCCACAATCAGGGCTGAACTGGACTCTGCTCAGCAGGTGACTGGGGTGAGGATGCTAAAGAAACTGAACAGCATACTGAACAATCGTTCACACCCACTGCACGACCTGGAGGTGTTTCAGGAAAGCACCTTCAGTAACAGACTGATACCACCTCAGTGAAGGACGGAACGAAGCAGCAATCAGACTTTTTAACGCTAACCCCTAACCTTCATGCACAGTTGTATATAGCCAGTACAACCATTGGGAATGTTCTGGAGAAGAAAGCAATAGAGGTAACCCAAGGAAAACAGCAGCATTTTAATGAGAGAAACATTGTAAACAAAGATCCTAAGTGGCAGTGGCACAGTGGCAGCTCACCTTGCAGCCGGAAGGTTGCAGGTTCGAGCCCCTGTCCCTGCGCTGCGTTGTGTCCTTGGGCAAGACACTTAAACCACATTGCCTAACGGTGGCGCCGGTCTCTGGCTGCATGACCGCAGATGCTTGTCTCTGGATGAGTGATCTGGAACCATCATTGTGTGCCTTGTGCGCACAATGACAATGAGTTGAATCTAACATCTAAAACATCAGCAACAATCTCCAGAGGGCAGGAGTGAAGGTAACACAATCTACTGTTCACAGAAGACTTCATGAACAAAAGTACTGAGGCTTCACCAGAAGCTGCAAACCACTAATTAGCAGGAAGAACAGGAAGGCCAGGCTGGAAATTGCCATAAAGTATAGTGACAAGCCTCATAAAATCTGAGACAAAGTCTTATGGAACGATGGGACAAAGGTGAACATTTACCAAGGTGATGGAAAGGCTAAAGTGTGGAGAAAGAAAGAATCTGCTCCTGATCCCAAACATACAAGCTCATCTGTGAAACACAGTGAAGGTAATGTCATGGCTTGGGCTTGCATGGCTTCTTCTGGGATGGACACATTAACCCCTTAACTGGCAAGGGCCCGGTGACGGGCCGTTTGTAGTCCCTTTTATATGGCAGGCTAGACCCTCCCATTTTTATTGACACGTCATTCGGCCAATCATGTAACTGGCTGCACCAAATCACCTGACAAAGCTACGTGACGCCCTCTGAGTATTATTGGCTCTGGGAAACCCATTTCTTAACATGATTGGCCGAATGAGGTGTCAGTCAAAATGGGCGGGTCTAGCCTGCCATATAAATGCACTTCATTCGGCCCGCGGACCAGACGCAGCCGATTAATAGGCTATGAAATGGGTTGTTCAGAGCCAATAATGACCAGAAGGCGTTATGTAGTTTTTGTCAGGTGATTTTTTTGCTGCCAGTTAAGGGGTTAATCTTCATTGATGACGTCACCATGATGGTAGCGGTACAATGAACTCAGAGATCTATAGAAAAGTTTTGTCTGTCAATTTAAAGATAGATGCAACCAAACTGATTGGGAGATCCTCCATCGTGCAGCAAGATAATGACCCAAAACATGCTGCCAACACTACAAAGGAGTTCATCAGGGGCAGGAAGTGGAGGGTTTTAGACTGGCCTAGTCAGTCTCCAGACTTAAACCCTATAGAGCATTTTACCTGCTAAAGAGAAGACTGAAGGGAGTAACCACCACCAGCAGCCCCAAGACAAACAACAGCTGAAAGAGGCTGCAGTGAAAGCCTGGAAAAGCATCACAAAAGAAGAATGCAAAAGTTTAGTGATGTCAGTGGGTCACAGGCTTAATGCAGTTATTGCAGGCGAAGGATTTGCAACTAAATATTGATTCTTGTTCACTTCAGACTCTTTTAAGTTCGTCTGTTCCAATATTTTTGGGTGGCTTCAGACAAAAGGTGCAATCTTCTGAACTTTGTATCAGATCCAAATAAATAAAAGCTGAGATGTTGATCTTTTGTCTCATATTGATTTTTTTATATCAAACCCAAATGTTTTCAGTCTTCAGCAAAAATAAAGGGACTGGCCTCACGGGTCCAATACTTCTGGAGGGGGCAGTGTATATATTCACTGAAAGGTCAATAACTTTGTCTTCCCTCTGTTTGGTGCTATGCGAACAGTCTACACTGGGTTTTTAAAGGGCTTTAGCTTAAAAAATAGTTTCCTGCTCCTGGAAACAAATGATAGGAATGAAAGTGAACCAAAAAAGGATGCTAAAAGACACAAAAATGCTCCACAGACCTGAGAGGAGTTGCAGAGCAGAAAGCTCAGCTTTTGCAGAGCATTCTGAAAACTGTTTTTCATGTCTTCACCCACCAGATCTACCCAGATGAGGGGCATTTCCTGTCTCAGCAGAGCCACCAGCACCTCTATGCCACACTGACCAGTTTCTACAGGGAGTGTCTGAAGGAGGAGTTGCTACCGCTGCCCGATGAAGAGGAGGAAGAGGAGGAGTAGGCAAGGGGCTTTGGTGGTCAGACCTTTGGCAGAGCTTGAAGAATTTTGCTAAAATCCGTCAAGGCCTTTCGTGTTTGGACCAAGTGTTTAGCAGAAATAGACACTGGGGTAGAGCTGCTGATGCTCCCAAGGTGTGTGTGTGTGTGTGTGTGTGTGTGTGTGCGCGTGTGTGTGTGAGCACTCCAGTGTGTGTCTGTGTATGTATAAATGTGATGAAAAAGATAGCTAAAGGACACGACGAGTGACACTCGCATTGCCGGGACTTGAGGCGCGAACTGCCGTCTAGCATAAAGTCATTTAAATTTTGGGACGCTCAGTTTCTCGGCAAAGCACACAGAAGATCTTCTGCAGGCTCTCCGGGCTGCAGTCATCCACACTTAACCAAGTGCATGGTTCTCTTCCCCCCCCCCCCCCCCCCTGCCTTTCAGCTTCACTCATTTTTGCCATGTCAGTCTGTGGAAGACAAGAACACAGATATACACCTTTGATCTCACCTCTCTTTTGGTTGTTGTATCGTTGCACAAGGAAATGCTCCAGTCATCTGCAAAAATGTTTAGTCAGGCAAGTTCACTGCAACCCGAGCAGATCCTGAATAAGTGCAATTTCCTGCTGAAACCCATCGCCCACCCTGAATGGAAACAGTCTTTAGGGGTCACACTTTATTGTACAGCGGTCTTGTGTAGACATGTACAATGCCTTATGAGGTTCAACATACTGTAATATTACTTGCTGGCAGTGGTAGTCACGCATTAGCAGTGTCATGTAAACCTATGTCAACTCAGGTCCTCGAGACACAGCATTGCAATCAGTTTAGAAACTCTTAAGTTTGGGATGAAGACAACAGATTTATAGGCCATGTGGTAGATTCAGCTTCACGCCACACTGAAAAAGTTCTCCATCTTAATATGTGATTTGAATCTTAAATCAAGTTGCACAACTTTAAGAAGGTGTGAGATCATTTTCCAGTGCATCGACACCAGATTAAAGAACCATTTCACCTATTTTTGGACACTAAATGACATTAAGAAAAGGTGGGAAATAATTCAAAATGGCTGAACTAAGATGGGGAATTTTACAGTGTCAGTAAGGTGTTTGCATGTCTACAGGGAATGTGTCAAGTGTTGCCACATTTTGTACAGTACAATACAGCAGAGTGTGTACATAAATATATTTTTAAGATGTCAGATCTCATAGAAGGTTTAGTCTATGGGGATGGATTGATTTGACCTGGATGTCTTGTACTTTCATTTCTTTTCCGTTTTCCTTTAAGCTGTTGATTTTCTTCTGAGGATGGATTTTGTAAAGCTTGTTCTCGTTCTTTTTGCTGTTTTCAAAAGGGAAAGGGCAGGGTTGAGGTTTTGGGGTTATTGTGATTGTCCTCTAGTGATGATTATAAATAATAATAAAATTAAAAAAAAAAAAACAGTGAAAAACTTTGAGTCATTCTGGTGAATAGAACACAAATGACAGCAGAGAAGCAAACAGCCACATTCGTTTGCAGGACTGAACACTCGGATCTAAAGTTTCATTTGTTTTTTACCTTGGCAGTCACATTACAGAGAAGGAGTCATCTGTCATGGCCACGGGATGCCTGCATTAATGATTTAGCAGGCAAGAGCTTCTTATTTAGAGTCAAACATACTTGCATCAACACTGCATGTCTGTGTGCATTAATCACTGCCTGCACTTACAGGCCTGAATGCCCAAGCAGATGTTAATTCTCAGATCTATAAGAGCCACAGTTTGGTAGGTGTTTATCACCTTGTCTCACTGCAAAATGTGGAACAGCTCTGATGGTTTACAGCACGAAACAAACTGTTCTATTTTAAGGACGAATGCATCAACATGGCAGCCTAGCCAAATGGAAAATGTGAACCAACTGTGACCAGCAGGTGTTAAACAACCACAAACCTTATTCTCTCTTATTATTGTAAAAGTCCTGTTAGTGTAATCTTCACAGTGTAATCTCCACCTACTTTATCTAGAGCACACTCGCTGCTGAATCACCTGTATTCACATTATTCACTTAATCTGTTTTTAGGAATGTGCCAGCTTAGCACAGCTCTTAGCTTAGCTCTTAGCCGACTCACTAGCAGCATGGCTTCTTCTCCTGTCTCTCCTGCACTTTCCTGCTGTGTGTGTCACATGTTTAGTTACTCCTTGGCCTCCTTCAGCAGTAATGATACATGTAATAAATGTAGTCTGTTTGTAGCTCTGGAGGCCAGGCTCAGTGAATTGGAAACTCAGAAATCCTGAGGCTAGCCAGGCCCCTGTAGTCGGTGCAGACCAAGGTAACGTAGCCGCCATTAGCTCCCCCCCAAGCAGATTCCAAGCAGCTGGGAAAGCAGGCCGGCTGGGTGACTGTGAGGAGGAGGCCCCCGGCGCTCCACCAACCCGTTCATGTCTCTAACCGTTTTTCTCCACCTGCCGAGGAACAAACTCTGGTTATTGGCGACTCTGTTTTGAGAAATGTGAAGCTAGAGACACCAGCGACCATAGTCAAATGTCTTCCAGGGGCCAGAGCAGGCGACATTCATGGAAATTTGAAACTGCTGGCTAAGGCTAAATGTTAGTCACATCCTAAATATAAAAAGGCACCTAACGCAGACTTTGTTGATCATTCTCCTTTAAAGGAGAATTACCAACAAAGTCTTGATGCAGTTCTCTCACATCAAACTATAACTAAACTTTGTTTAACAGGGTCGCAGGTGACACACTCAGGGTTGGAGTCGGACTAAGATCTGCTTCTTTCTTTTTGGACTTTCACCTGTTTGGTATGGCCAAACCTCTGCAAGGCCAAAATGCATGAAAGAGACTTAAAAATGACAGCTTCTGGTTTCTTAAACTAAAGCTTGCATGAGTGGATTTTCTCTGGGTAGTCGTGCTTTCTCCCACAGACCAAACACATGCTCAGTAGGTTAACTAGTAAGTCTAAATTGACTATAGGTGTGAAAGTGAGCGTGAAAAGCCCTGTGATGAACTGGTAACCTGTCCAGGGTGTACTTGCCTCTTGGCCTATGACAGCTGGGAATGAATGAATGGTAAGTTTTAACCCTCCTGAAATCCTGAATTGGATAAGCAGTTAAGAACAGTGATGGCTGCATGGTGCCACAGGGGGGCCACAAGCCAGTGTTCTCCTAGTGTCGGTCCCAAGCCCAGATAAATGGGGAGGGTCATGACAGAAAGTGCGTTCAGCATAACGTCTTTGCCAAATCAAATCCGTGAATCATAAAGACAGATTTCCACATGGGATCAGTCAAAGCTGGTGGAAATGATGCTACTGTTGGGCAAAGACCACCAAATTCTTGGCCTAACCCTAAAAAAGTAACAGAAGTAAAACATGCACCATCTGGTACTGCTCATTTCTGTTTGACGGCTGCTTTCCTCAGACATCTCAAGCTTGAGAAAACAATCTGATCCATCCATCCGTTCTCTTCTGCTTATCCTTTTTCAGGATGTTGTGATAGCTGCTAAACTGCTGCAAGAGTATCACCTGCAAAGCTTTGATTTCATTCAGTATTGGTTTCTTTGCAGGATTTTGTCCATGAAAGCCAGATTTACTCACTTATGTTAAAATATGTCTGCTAATAAACATTGATATTGATTCTAATTGGATGCAGCTAATTGCCGATTTCTGAATCTGGTGCTTCTAATGAACGCACCATTTTGGACTCTTCCTTTCCAAAGGCAACACTGAGGAGAGCCAGTTTCACCACAGTTCTTGAAATTTTTCAGACTCGCTAACTCGCTTCATGTCTTAAAGTAACAATGAATTAATGTTTATCTTTACTTAATTGAGCAGTTCTTGTGCAGCAGCTTCAACACTACACAACTGATGATGACCTTATCATCATCAGTCTAAGAAAACTTAGACACTCTACTCATCAGATTCTAATCTGAGTGCTGTTTGCTACATTAACCACATCCTGACAGCTTCATATAACCCACAGATGCAAAACTGCCATCGATGATGTCACATCACTTTCACTAACCTGTGTTGTGGTTACATTAGAGTGCCCTTGGAGCTTCATATATTCACTGCTCAAAAAAAAATTAAAGGAACACTTTTTAATCAGAGTTTAGCATCGAGTCAGTTAAACTTCCGGGATATTGATCTGGTCGGTAGCACAGGGGGTGGTTAATCAGTTTCAGCTGCTTTGGTAGCTGATTGGGATCAGGCTGAAATCCTTGGACCCATTATCAGACCCTACACTGGTGCAGTGGGTCCTGGGTTCCCCCTGGGGCACAACAATAGGACCCAGCCTCTGTAGGTTGATCATTTTCATTTCCATCACAGTGTGGCATCCTTTCATTCCTCACACATGTACCCAGTACAGATTTGAGCCGTGTCAACACTTTTAAATTAAGATAAGTTATTAATGCAACACACACTTCCAGCAATGTCAAGTTTGACCATTTATTTGAGCGTACAAATGTTCCAAAGTATACAAATGTCACCTACAGAGGGCAGAATATATGGTACGGTATACATGAAATGCAGTTTGTCAGGCAAGTGCAGAAGTGTGAGCAGCACAGAGCTGTGGTAAAAAAAATCAGTTTGCTACTCCAGGAAGGACACAATATTTATTACAGGAGTCTCACTGTGGCCAAAGCGCAGCGTACAACATAGACCGCTTATCTTACACATGAAGTTCCTCCATTTTAATTCCTTTTCACATTTTTGGGATTTTAAACACTTTCTGAAACAGTAATGACTCATTCATCTGTTTCTACAAATATAGATTACTAAATGTGTTAATCGTATTCTTCTGAAACAATTTCTATAAAGTTTAGCAACATGTACCACAGCAGTCTGTGTCCGAATAGCAGATTTATCTTAGATATACACAAGTTCATTATAACAAAGAAAATACAAAACACAACAAGAACAAAAACTCACAGTAACCTCCTCTTTCAAACTGTCATATTAAAGGTTTTCTCTACCTGATTTAAAGAGCGTGTTTTTTATCATATGGCTACTTTTAAAGATGCAGACGCTCTCACGCTCCTTGACCCCCACATGCTCACTGTAATATGATATTTATTTTATTGCTATGTTTGCTCTAAGCTCAGAAACTAACGATGACTATAATGAGGTAAAGGCACCTGCAGGAGCTGTTTGGTGATGCGATCTGATAATGATGATGTGGTTTGGTTGGAATATTCATATGAATTCACAGTAATTACAGCAAAAATACAAAAAAATACAAGTTTCCTTGATTCCCTGACATTTGTATGCAATACATGGTACAAACATTCAAAACAGGAACTTCTACTTTAAGATTATAATATCTCCTTCTTCAGCCTCACATTCTTAGGACCACCACGCTAAATTTCTTTGCATCCCAGCAAATAGAGGGACCTGTCTTACATACTGTAGGCCTGTGGGGGGTTTACTAATCTTTTTTAACAGACAGCAGCTGTTTGGGGAAACACAGCCTCTCATTGTTGGCTCATCACAGCAGTTGCTCCAGTGCACTCTGCACATAAGCGGGAGCTTACGTGGAGCTAATCATCTTCTTTGGTGACAATATACGCCTCCTCAAAGCAGCGCCTGAAAAAGTTCAGCACTGAGCTTAGAAAGTAGTATTGGCTCTTTACTGAGATAATGTTGTGTCCATCATCTGGGAATATCTAGGCAGGAGGAAATGGAAAGGAGAGTCATTATTTCTTCTTAATAGAAAATTCACATGTATTTATATTCTAAATGAAATGAAACACTGGCACAATTAAAGGCTGAAGGAGCACAAACAGAATGAAGACCATGGTAAAGGTAACAAAATTAAACCTGACATCAGCTCTACTCGACACCCAAAGAAAAGATTCATTTACATTGATGAGTCACAACAGCCTCGATCCTCATTAGGCACATCAGCCAGTCAAAATCAGCTGATGGCTCGTGACACTCTTACACGTCAAATATGCAAATTTCATACAGGCTATGCTACTTCAGCCAGTCTGCAGTTACTGCCTGTCTGCAAACAGTAACCCACCTCCACCAAGCTCCTCCTTTCATGCTGTGATCCACTGTGACTTCATTCAGAGACGTTATCAAAGAAACACGGTGGATCGCTTAACATCCACCATCTCATGAGTGCCCCATCTAGGGTTAGGGTTGGGTCCCAGAGAGGCCCCACAGTAAGGTTATGCCACCAAATTTTATTTACTTTAGTCCTGACTGAGATTACATTCATTCCATATCAATGGATATGCCAAGGTGTCAGTTATATCAGCAGTAGGCTCATATGTTGGATGCAGGAGCAAACTTCTGAGCAGCTCTGAGAATCATTACGGTCTGAAGCATCTGTGAAACATACAGGATTGTGGGCTGCTCACAGTTAGAGGTGGCGAGCGTCAGCTGACAGTGATGAAAGGAAGGAAAAAGGATGAACTGGTAACACGACGCTCTGCTACAAGTCTGATCTGCAGCTTAAAGGATCTCCTGCTAACATCTTGTTGCCAGATACCACAGGGCACCTTCAGAGGTCTTGTAAAGTCTAGGCATTGGTGATTTGGATCTATGTTGGCAGCACTCAAAGGACCAACACACATATTAAGCAGCTGGTCATAATGTACTGACTCATCATTGTATACCTGTTCTG
The DNA here is from genome assembly GCF_007364275.1 of Archocentrus centrarchus. Lineage (NCBI taxonomy): Eukaryota > Metazoa > Chordata > Actinopteri > Cichliformes > Cichlidae > Archocentrus > Archocentrus centrarchus. Next base: position 3,653,290 of record NC_044366.1, read on the forward strand.
TCCTTTGAATTGTGTAGTTACAGTGGCTTCGTATAGCATGTGTGTCCAGAAGTGTGAGAGTTCAGGCTGGACCACAGAGATTACATAACAAACACCCCCAGTGATACCTCATACTCATCATGATCGCCGCTCTGCATCACCCCGAATACAACATGCAAATACAGTGACTAAACAGAACCGCTCCAATGTATATGAAAGAATGGAGACACACTGACTGTAAGGAATACCACTGCATATATTAAACATGACACACCACCACCATGTACCATATTTAAAGGAACGGGGCCCTGATGTGTTTGCTGAGGGATACACATTCATCCCAATGAGTTCACAGCCTTGTACTGACTGACAGAAACTCGAGTTGTAACATGAGTGTACACAAAGATCAAAAGAGAAGAAATGATAATATTAACTCATAATTCTTACTTTTACAGTGAAGGCACTTGAATGCAACACATTATTGATTTAACAAAAGGCTCTGAGCTGTTCCATGAAGTGAGATTAATGTGCTGATGAGATATGCTGAGCTTAAAATCAGAGTTTTTATTTTCAGTAACAGTGCTGTCTTTTTACTTTGCTAAATCGCTGCAGTAACTCACGCTGAATACACAACTGAGCAGCAGGTTCAGAGCAGATACAGAGTATCTGTTATTTAGGCGTACCTCACTAACCCCACCACAGACAGCTGTGCAGTGAAGTTACAGCAGTGTAGCGCACATCACGAAGCCACAGGAATTTGAATGCATTCAGTCGGTGATGCAGAAAATATGTTTTAATGCTGGCATTGATCTGCTGCAGCACCAGTACCAACTGCTGGAACTCCAGCTAATAAAACCCAGATTAGAAAACTGATCAGTTACATTTGTCGGCTATTTATCACCAGGAATATTCAATCAACTTTTCACTTTGATCTGGCCTCATATTAATGTGATTTTTACATCTCCATCATCAGACTATAAGGCTGCATTAGACCTAAATGCACTGAAGCTTATAATGTTTTAATGTATCAGTTTTAAAGTTTCATACTTTGAATGTACAGCTGACAGTCTTACTGCAGCCATTTATTTCTAATTGGTAAAATTCATATTGTCACTTATAAATTCACAAGATTAATGATTTTATCTAACATTGCCCTCTTGGCTTGTATTTGCAGCTCCAGATTTGGCTGGTGCCATTATATATTTCTTTATTCTTCATCGGTCTCTGACTCTAGTTTCTTTGATAACGTCTGTGAGTGGAGTGGAGCAGCACTGGATCCACAGATGCCACATGCTTCCTTTTGCACAGAGAGCCTGAAGCAGAAACTCTGAGTAAACAAAGACCGTTGATAATCACCACTTAGGTTTTGCCCAGCCAGCTAATACAAATGAAAATGAGGCTGAGGGAGCTCCAGTCCCCACTGCAGAGGCACAAGTGCAAGGAGGCCTGACAGGACTTCTACTGAATGCTCTAAAAACAGCACTGATAACAGTCCAGGGCTGTGTGAGGAGATGATCTTGAAGGTAAAACTAGCTGCATTTAAATCTGGTGATGCTTTAGATTTTTATGTACATGTTCTCAGAAATCTTTTAAAATCTCACTGATAAAACAGGTTGTTGTTATTTTTCACTTTTTTTTTTTCATCACCACTGACTGTTTGGAAAATGAGTCACATAAACGTTGCCTAGCACCTGCTCACACAAACAGCTGTCCACAAACATTACCTTAACTGCCTGATTTAGTAACTAAAACATCAGATATCTGACAGGCTGCTTTCTGATGCGGGCGCACAGCTGAAAGAGCAGGAGCCTTTGTCAGACGGCATTTTAACCTTCAAAGAGTAAGAAGGCTGCCTGCTGAACTCATGAACAAAGCACACAGATGGCAGGAGTCACCTGGAGACTGTAGTTAACACTTGAAGCAGACAGCAGTTTGACCAACTCAGCAGAATGCTGGAAATGAACAGTGGCTGTAAAAAGAGAAGAGAATTACAATGAAAATTCAAATTACAGTAACTTTGCTCAGCGGCCTGTCAGTCCATTACTCTCAGCATCGTTAGGAACTCAATGAAATGAAAGTTAATTTCAGACTTGCAAATGCAAAGGAACAGATACAAACTGCACATTTGTTTCACGTTAAATGTGCTGAAAACACCTCTGTCAATATCTACTTATTCATATTTAATTGGACAGTGAACCCTATTTAATTATACAGCCTCTTTATCGTGCGCATCTATTGCCGTGCTCACCGTCTGCCGTGCCGTGGATAATAAGAAAGTTCAGTGGACTTGCAGGTCCTGTGATGTTGCTGAGCAGACTGGAAATCTGCGGGAGACAGCGAACAGTCACCACCCACTGACAGAATCAGAAACAGTTTAACTGCACACGATTTAGATCTAATAAACCAGCTCATAATGTTACGGCCATTAGCACAAAACTTTGGTCAGAAAATGAGAAACTACATCTTCAAGCAGCATCGGTTCCCACTAATAAATATTTATAGTGAATTCTATCAGCTGCAGCCAAACACAGATGGAAGTGTGAGTAAGCGAGGGTGAATGTACAAAACTGTCGAGTGACTGAGCGTCTGAGATCAAAGCTTCCAGTAATGAGTTTTAATTTTGCTCCACTTTCAGCAGAACTTTGCTGATCTTAAACAGAAACTTTGATTGCAAAGGTGAGAGGCGTTTGCCTCTGGTGCTGCAGCTTTGGAAATCAAATGCTGCTGCAACAAAAGCTTCCATTTTTCTAGTTCACCCCAAAAATTAAATGTAACATATTCTTCCTTTAGTTCCTGCGGTGTTATTTGTCCATGTAGACTGTTTTGGTTTTCCAGTTTTAAATGTATTGGCCATAATTTAGAAAAGCACACACCTGTGTTTGCAAGAGCCCATAATTCACACTGCATGGCAGAACATAACCTGAAACCAGCGAGTCCAAGGAACTCGCTGTGGACTCTGCACTGTGATGAGGCGTGGACCAAAGCAGGGCGATAGGAACACATCTAAGACTCAGTAACTGCAAAATGAACGACGTTTGAAACCACCAGGACTCTTCACAGAGACGCCAACACAGCTGTTAGAACAAAATCCTCAGTGACAGCAGCAATAAGGTTCAGACACTGCTAATCAGATTTGTTTATTTGTGCACCAGAAGTTGAGAGCCCTCTAGGTCCTTGTATCCTGGTAAATGTTTCAGCACTGGTTTGAGAAGTCAATCTCTTTCCCTCTAATTTGTTATAGCCAATGGCTGCGCATAAAATTATAATACAAATGAACCTGGAGAAGAAACTAGTTAAAAAGTGAATTCTAGCACAAAAAAAACTTTAACAAACCTTTTTTTTTTTTTAAACAAAAAGTGGGAAAAGTCAGGGATAATAACTTTTAAAATTCTCCATGATCAGTCGTCTACGATGGCAAAGTAAAAGTTATGCAATTAAGGCTTGCAAGTATTCAGTCCTTTTGTTGTAGCAAATTGTGGTGAAAACTTGATTGTGACAAATATAAAATTCACACTGCGTGACAAGAACACACCCTGAAGCCGGGAAGTCCAAGAGACTCACTGCAGACTTCGCACTGTGGTGAGGCACGGAGCAAGGGAAGGGTTTAAAATCATCTCTAAAACTCTGGGTGTTCTGGGAGCACAGTGGCCTCCACAGAGACGGCAGTCCAACCAAACCGAGTCATCAAGCAAGGAGGGCGTCGCTCAGTGAGGCGATTAGTGACCAAACGTGCAGTTTTTACAGTTCTCTGCAGCAAAAGAGAACTTGCAGGAATGATGAGCAGCTCAGCAGCACCCTGCCAGTCAGGCCTGCGTGCAGCTGCTCTGAATAAAAGGTACGACATGACGGTGTTTAGTGTTTGCCAACTGTGATTTAAAGGATAAAGTAAAATATACTTAATCTGATGAGGCGAAAAATGAACACCAGCCACTGTGATCAACTGTTAATACTTCCAGAAGCACAGCGGAGGCAGCATCACAGCATAAACAAAGATCCTTGAAGACAACTTACTCCAATCAGAGACTGTGGCAACAGTTTAGCCAAGACAAGACAGTGGTTTCACAACTTTTATATCAAAGCTACAACGACAAAAATAAAAGTGCACAAAGAGCGAAAGGCTGAGTAAAAACTGCCTCTGAAAAATGATGATTGATGATATGTGTGAGGCTGCATGATGCACATATATATATATTTGGAAACTGTAGACTTCAAGATTTGAGTGTTTCTAGCACCGTCCAGTGTTGTCCTTCACTGTAACTCTTAGTTGTTCAGTATGACATATTATCAGTTTAATCTGCTGGTTTAATGGCATTAATATAATTTATACAGTTTATAATTACAGGATGGCTGAAAGTCGAACAGGCAGTCAGAGGGATGGTGCTGTTGTAACAGTTATTATGTATTCAGATCATCATGTTGGAAACAAATTAATTATAAGGAAGTGACACGGTCAGCCACCACCAGCCTTCAGCTCCAGATATGAGCTTCTGTTTACATATTTGTTTATTTATTTATTGTATTTATACTTATTAGATATTACCACTCTCTGCAGTCAAAGAAAAGCAATAAGTTGTCTAAATACCTTTTTTCTCAGTTTGAGCTGTTTGTGATGCTCTGCTGTGATTGGGTGGGTTGTTTATTTATTTATTTTGGCTGGAGGCCTGGTCAGGCCATTAACGCAGAATCAAATGGTAAACATGCTTTAAAGTGGCCGCACACTTCCTGTTCTGAAGACTGGCTGGTTTGTGTTTGTGCAATGAATCTCGAATCTCATACTGAAGCATTTTTGACCAGCCTGGCATTAAAAACTGTGTCAGGTCTGAACATCATAGTAAACAATGTTCCTCCATTTTTCCAGCTGTACTGTCCTGTTATTCTGTCCAAGTCATCTGATTCCTGGTTCCAAAGTCCTTCTAGGAGCAAGTCTGACTGCACAGCAGCCCTCTGGAAATACCTCCAGGTACTTCATTGGGAAGTTATATTAAAACATTATCTAAATTAAATTTTTATTTCACCAGGACATAAAAACTGCATGTTCAGAAACAGCAGTCTAATCTGATTAAAAATTTGGATGAATAATTTTGCTGACTTTGCCTGTGGCTCCCTTTCTTCTTCCTGCACCAAGTTAACAGTTCCTTCTGCCTGGGTCACTTTGCTCCTGTGGTTTCCTGTAAGTATTTGCTGTCCATTTTAAAGTCTGTGAGTGCCTGCATTCAGTATTCCTGTATTTAGTACTGGAATAGTGCTAAGAATAAGCATGTTTTATGGCTAGTAGTAACAGCACAATGAAAATCTGCATCACAAATTAGCCTAAAAACACCACTGATATGCAGTCACACCTGGTATTTGTGGTCCTCTTTTGCTGGATAGCCAAAGTATTTCTCACTGAAGGCTGAACCTTTACAGGGAATAAGAAGAAAACCGTTTGTTTTAATTCATACATGAATCATTTTGAGATATCCAGCTTAATTTTGTTAATGAATCTGTGTCAACAGTGATGACCAGACGCTGGATAATTGGGCAGAATTTTCTTGTAAAGTCTGATTTTGGGATGAGCTTACCATAGAGTCTCCAGTTTGTTATAGGAGCAGCAGCAATCCCACACCTGAACACAGAGCTGTGGGAAAGGACCAGGAGCGTGGACAAGAAGCCTCCATATGCCTGCAAAAAGACAAGATTTATAACATACTGTTTTATGTAGGTTTTAATTTTGGTTAAAGAAGCTGTTACCTTTCCATAAACTCCAACTCTGTTGACATCAATGTAGGGCAGCTGGACCAGATGCCTGAAAATTCAGAGTTAAATAAATGTCATAAATAAATAGAAGAATACGATTTGTATCAGTGAAATAAGACACTGGTTTAATGTTACTTTTGTAGGAATTAGTAGCCAGCCCAGACAAAGTTATCACAGTACTACCTCATAAACTTTTTTAAAGTAATGGGTGGGAGGAGAATAGGTACTACTACCAGTAAGAATAAAATAGTTTATTTAGAGTATATACAGAATATAATGTACAGTATGTTAGCTGCACTGTCACAGTTTAATGTTAACTAAACTAAAACCATTGCTGATACAAGCTATTACTTCAGTAATTAAGTAACTTGCTGTTTAATACCACATTATTAGCACATTATTAGCAAGCTGTAATTCTAAGTGCTGCCAATATATTGTACACCATGTTGTAACCTATTATTATGACAACGTCTTCATGAAACCAGCAAATATAGAAATAAAAAAGTACATTTAAAGCACATAAAAAATGATATCTGTGTAAATTATCAGTAGGTTTTCTCTGGTTAGTGTACTTCACAGTGTCCTCTATACACAGTGTGTATACCACCTGTAGACATTAACTGGACCAAAACATACTGGACTGCTGTGAGCTGATCGTATACGTCGACGGTTCCCAGTCTCTGGTAAACCTCGTGCAGGATCCCCTGACCCTGGAGGCCGCTTCCCCGCCCGTCCAGACGGGCCACGATGACGTCGTTAGAACTGACCAGAACCGAGTCCCAGCTCAGGGAGAAACGGTCACTCACAGCCTGACCACCGGGGGCGCTGTCACTGTGGAAGGCAAAAAGAGTTTTTTATCTGTTAGGAGCGCTGAAGTTTTCATGAGATGATGATTTATTTTAATCCTCAGGTTGGGATTTCATTTAATGAATAAATCACTGCATAAAATCATCATGCAGTTCTTAACACTTTAAAGGAAGCAAAGCAACCAACAATGAGACATGCATTTAAAACAAAAAAATCATAACTTAAAATTACGTACAGAACGAGTAAGAGCGGGTACTCCTTTGTTTCATCAAAATCTATCGGGACATTTAACTCCAGGCGAAGTTCTGCAAAACAAATCAGCATTAGCTTTTAGTCCAAATGAGATTTAGTGAAAAGTCAGAATGAATTTTTTTCCATGCAATGCATGTACATCTATTAGATTACATCAAAGCTCTGTGCACTGCAAGGTCAACAAGGTAGTTTTATTGGTTAATTAAAAACATGGCTGAAGAACCGAGACTTTGGGGGTCAGAGCAGGTAACACAAAATCTGCTTCAGCTGATATTTGAAATGATTTACCCTCATTTTAGCTTTTTCAGGGTGTTTAAACTCACTCACTTACTCACACTTAACTCAGAGGACAATCAGACGTAATGCTGGGAGTTTTTAGTTTATTTGTTTTTGTTCATTTAACACCATAATGTGAAGCACTGATAAATGAGAGGTGTTCCTGATGTTAACTGGCTGCACTAACGCTACATTTTAGGGCTACGCTGCTGATCTGGCTGCCTGTTGACTAAAATATGACCTGACTGACTTTGACAGGCAGTGAATACAAAATCGTTTTCAGGCTCTCGTGCAGTGGTACTTTCATGTGTATGAGAGCACAGGAGCCTGAAAATGGTTTTTATGCCAATTTTCCACAGTGTCTTTATGTCTGATGCCCTCTTCTTCCCCCCACCCCCAACTGCATTTAAAAAAAATCCCATAAATGCCCCGGAATAATAAGCAGTGGTTCATTTGAAAAGTGCATGGATTTTATTTGTGTTTAGCTTCTGATGATAGCAGGGTTCCCCTCTGACTGCGCTTCTACTCAGAAGGCTTCAAATATGTATCGTGTTGCCTCTAATAGTGAACACAGATTAGAGAAAAGGAGCCATATGGTGAGCTGTCCCTTCTAATTGAAACAATATAGTGCTGTGCTTATGATTCCATAATCACCAAACAAAGCTCTGCACCTGCTCACCCACTTGTGTTTATCCTAAAAAGATCTTGACTACTGAGCTCACGGGGATGTAATCTGTTGGAAACTCTCACTGCTACTGTTTTACATGCTTTTAAGGAATCGAGTTACAGTCACCCGACTTCTTCTTCAGTGTAAGAAAAGAATTTAGTTTCCTCAGCTGGGGTGGAGCATTTCCAGAAACCGAGGAGAAACGTGGTTTTTCCGAGTGTTACTCAGTAACTGTTAAAGGAGAACATGTGACAGTGCAGTGGTAACAAATCATTCTCACACACCACGACTCATTGGAGAGGAATGACGTTTCTCACCAAACTTGTTGATTTCTATAGTTCTTCTTTCCCACTTGGGCATCGTCCTGTTCATCAGCACGTTTCTTAATTCTTGGTTATTTTCCAGAATCTTGTGCTCTGCTGGACGACAGCACAAGAAGATTTACGATTGGTTACAAGAAAGCAACAAATGTAGCATCTAGAAAACTCTTTGAGCGAATTCTCTTCAGGAAACAAAAAACTGAACGAGTTCTTCAACCAATATCTTACTGACACTGAAAAAGACAACAGTATGTCCTTCACTTCCCTTCATCTTCAAAAATCTATCATCATTTATCTAATCTTTAAACACACCAAACAATGTTTTTCGTTACATCTAATTGTGACCAGTCTGTAACTAGTCACGGCGCTTTGTATTGTGGGTAAAGACCCTACAACAATACAGAGAAAACCCAACAGTCAAAACGACCCCCTATGAGCAGCACTTGGTGACAGTGAGAAGGAAAAACTCCCTTTTAACAGGAAGAAACCTCCAGCAGAACCAGGCTCAGAGAGGGGGGGTCATCTGACATAATATCTACAAACAAGACAATCCTTGAGTCTGTCAATACTACATTTTTGGACATTACTACATCCTTCATTCCATTTTTATCTCAGATGCAGCTCTCTGAAGTGGTGTATCTGAGGTCCCTGTGTTAGTGTTGTTCCTGCAGCATCATAATTAATCTTTTTCCAGGAGCATCAATGCAGCTGACCAATCTTGTCTTGACTTCTTGGAAAAAGGATGGTTCTAGGTTCCTCAGTTCCTCCTCTGTGTTCCCCTGTCTCAGTCTTTGTGTTACTTCCTGTTTCACTTTGAAGGGTAGTTTTTTGTTAATGTGTCCTGTTGAGGTTTACGTCTCGCTTTTGTTTCTTTCCCTCCTTTCCCCACTGTGCGTTCTCACCAGTGTCTTTACAGCAAAAAACTCTTCAGAAATCAGCTGAGGTGACATAAAGAGCACCAAATGAAATAAATAGTTCCATTTGACCTGAAAGACTGAGGTTTGTGTTCTGTGTAGAACCAAAAGTCATTGTTAACTAATTATTCTTAGACTAAACCAATTATTTTCAGTTTTCATGAGCAGTTTAATGAGGTTTAATGATCATAACTACTTTATTAGATTTAGTCAACAAAACTGTTTTGGAAACAGGAAAGAATCGTCACAAACAGTGTAGAAGAAAACTAAAAAGCCCTGAACAGCACATATACATCATCTCATGACGCTCACTTTGCATAAATCTATTTATTTTCCACAGTTTCTGAGGTTCTATTTAGTGCTGAGTAATTTTCCAGTCTTTTTCAAAGTCACAAAGCTATGACATCACAATGACATGATTGGTTAGATGCAGTGATGGTCCTGGTGCAACGATATCCACACGGGGAAGTCACATCATGCTGTTTAACCACCAAAATCCCACGATCCACTCATACTTGGATGTCCAAGCAATGTATTAAGTTACTGCAGTCTTGTTATGACTTCAGTTCACAGGTCAGACAGGTCAAGAAATTCTGCGCACTTTGACCTTGATTTATCCAAGTGTTACACTTGTAATGTGAAATGATAATAATCACCATCTCTCTATCTGCAAGCCTGTGGCAGTGGAGGGAGTTGATCATTTATCTGTTGAGGAGTCCCCAGATGCTGCTCTGAGTGCCTCTGATGTACACTCAACAACATTTCAAGCACTTAATGCTTCACCTAATTGCATCTTCATGCCCATTTTATAGGCTTACGTAAACCTGCTGAATGATGGCTTAATGGCTGAATCTCAGCGAATCTGCAAACACGCGCTGACCGATTAATGCACTTTTTAGGCAGTCAGGGTGTACTCACAGTGGACACAAATCAATCTGTGCTTCCACGTAAATGTAATGAATAAATATACCTGATGCCAACGAGCAAAAAGTCTAATTAGTAGATTAGTTCAAGTGTATCAGTGCAGGAGAACTTACCGTTCATATTATGCAGTTTGTGGAGAGTCGTTTGAGGAACTCCGGGGCCTGTGGACATGTTTAAATATGAGCTATGTCTTTACCTTAAGAGTCTCAGTGTGCTGCTTTCCTTTAGGAGGACATTAAAAAGAAACAAGAAAACTGAACAGTATGAAGAATGACGGAAACATAAATGAGAGACAGATATAAAAACAGCTCTTAAAGGTACTTATTTTTATTTCCTGTGTATACAGATAGCTTCAAATCAGCAGGACTTGCTATATTTCATCAAATTGTATTTCGGTTCTGATTGTTTCGGGCAGTTTGGCAACATCTACAGCTTCCATCACAACAAGAGCAGCAACTGATTGTATAAAGATCTGCAGTGTTGTAATGGGGTAAAAAACATATCAGCGGCTACACACTGAGTGACTTATACTGAACACACAATCAAGCACAACTTCTGCCAGCACACTGATGTCTTCGCCATGGACTCCCTCCAGAGATGATACAGCAAAGAGACAAGGCACTCAAGGAGTGCTGAACAGCAAAGATGACAGCTGTCCTGCACCTGCCCCAGAAAACACAATCAGCACTCAACACTGCTGAAAGATATAAGCCAATCATGTTGCTTCACTGACACGTGCACACGGTAGAGGCTCGTGGTCAGGGCTTAAAGTAGCAGGTGGGGGAACCCTAAGATCAGGTGTAGTGGTGCAGCATGAGATTTGTCTTTGTGCACAGCTTGTGATCAGCTGACCCGTGCCACCACTTCAATATGCGCTGATCTTTGGGGATTTTGCCGTATTCAGCAAGATATAAGCAGATGTTTCATTAGCTATAAGGCTGATTTTCAGTTTCTTGACCTACAAAGCTAGTAGAACAGATTCAGTGAGTGAATCTAATCATCATCATCATCACCTTAAATATAAACTGATGTCTGCTACCCTCGATGTGCATCCCAACATTGCCAATGAACACCACAGCCTGCTCCGTACACACGTTGTGAGTTTGTCACAAGATGTGTCTGCTAAAAATTTGTGCATATATGTTTATATTTGTTGAACTGCCTGAAAAGCTGCATTTAAAATTACCTACACCTTAAAAAAGGCATTAGTCCATTTCTGCTCGCTCACCTTCTGTGTCACTAGCGAGATGCTGAGTACTGTGTTTGAATCTTTATTTACATCAGCATCTTGAATGCATCACAGGGACGAGAAGAAAACAGAGGGATGTGTTGGCACTGTGAGTGGGCCGTGTGATGTCATTATGTTCTTATTACTAAGTAAGCATCTCCATGCCTGCAGCACGTGAAAAATTCATTCATTGGACAGTAATATGCATTTTTCTGCCAATCAGATTTAAATGTTCATTACCTGAAGGTGCTGGAACGCCATCGCGGACATTCTGGCCGCTTCAGTCCCCACTCGTTATTGAAGTTGAAGTGTATTTTTTTCCTTTTTTTTGGTTTGGGTGCATCATGTGAAATAATGTGCTTTGTTCAGTGGAATGAGAAGTATGCATGAGTAGTAGTTCTCATTGTAGAATGAGTCAAGATGCTGAACATGATGCACTTCAGCATGCTGTAATGTGAAAGTGTGCACATATAAAGTAAAAGTATAAAGGAAAAAAAATTGTTTTTAAGCTGCATTTTTAGAAAGGAACGACTCTCTGCAAAGAGGGCTGTTGAGTAACAAATGTTACTTATTGCTCCCTCCTCATTTTACTAACTCTGGATGTCACCGGGCTGTTAGTCCAATCAAGACTGGTCAATAGACACTTTCAGTGAAGGCTCCACCCACATTATTCGATTCAACAGCCGCTAAAGGCCCAAAACTAAATTCAGGAAACTAAACTTGAATAATTTTTACATAATAGCATTTCTGACTCCACTTTGGAGCCAAAATGGCATCAAGAAAAACAGATCAAAATAGATAAAATATATGAAGCACTCAGCTACGATGTCACTGCCACATGTTGCGTGTGTTACCTCTGCAGTTGAGAAGAACGTGCTGATAGCTGGGGCTGAGCACAGCATCATAGTAGGAGCACATTGGTTTAAACAGGGAGCAGGTCAGGCATTCTTTATGAAACGGATCCACACTAGAGACCCTGTTTGAGGAGAACAACAAGGCCGTGTGAGTGCAAAACAGTCCATTCTAGAGGATTTGCATTGTTTGAGCTGTAATCAGGCCGTTTAGCTGCAGACAAAAAGCAAAATCGGGGGAAAGTAAGACAATAATTTATTCAAGTGTATTTTCATACAGCAGTGTTAATGTCTGTGATCAGATTCTTACATGAAACAAACAGAAATGCCATGTTTTCATCATGTTTCTTCCACTGATATTATTCACAGTGTTATAAATCATTATCTCACTCTTCTGTCCTGTTCTACAGTAGTTTATGGCCCCCGACCCCAGAATCAAATCTGCTCTTTACAAAGCTAGATTACTGCGACTGCCGTGGATTCACATAACAGCAAACCAACCAGAATTCTGCACATTTCTGTGGAAATGTAGTTTTAAAAAGTTGCATCGTTTGGTGCTAAAGGTGAGAACGCTACACTTTCTCATCTGTACACCCACCAAGCACTTTATAAGGAACACTGTACTAATCCTGCCTCGACTGTTGACAACAATCACGTTATGTTCATGGATCCATGCTGTTTGAGACTGACATACCATCTGCGGTGCAGACATCATCAGACCAGGCTACAGTTCTCCTTCTAAAACTGTCCAGCTTCAGATTCCTGCTCTTAGCTGACAGGAGTGAAAGCTAACATGATCTTTTGCTGTTGTAACTTTTTAGCCTCAAGCTTGGATGCGTTGTTCAATCTGAGCTGTTTTTGTCTCAGCACAGAAGTAAAGGGTGGTTACATGACATGAAAAGCCTTCTGTAGCCTTTCTGTCAGCTAAAACCAGTCTGGCTGTTCCCCTTCAACCTTTCTTATAAGCAACAATTTCCCATCATCAGAGCTCCTGCTCCCTGGATGTTTTTCCAGCAGTCTGAGTAAACTCTTTTAGGTCTGACTGTTGTGGTGGAAATCCCAGAAGATCAGCTTTTTCAAAAATACTTAAACTATATGACACCAACAATCACACTGCACTCAAAGTACCTGCGATCCATTCTGATTCTGATGTGAAGTACGACCAAAACTCGTCACCTGCACTGAATCTGCAGACCTATCTCCGCTGCACTGCTGTGACTCACTGGATGATGAGATATTTGCAGGTGTTGTTCAGAGCTAACAGCCCAAGGTGTGTACTCTTGTTTCTTTAAGTCACAGTGTAAAAACAAGTTTTGGTTTTACATGGTGTTATATGGCTAACTTACTCTTGGTCAGCCACGTGGCATCCTAAAGATTTCCACTAGATTAAACCTGCTGGTGTCTAATTATAATAGTTTGATATGAACAGCCTATCAAAGAAGACTGTGCTCCAGTTTTGTTTTTTTCCTAATAATACAGGCTCACTGAAAACACTGAAAAATCACTTAAATGTAGTCGTGTCAAAAACTGCAGTTCCTCTAATTTCCACTTGAGGCAGGCTCCGGAGTCTGTGCAGTGGGTGAAAGTTAGGGGCGTGGCTGCTGGAGCTGCTACATGTTATCACTGAGGCTTCAAAAAAACCAGTGGGTAACATCACAGCGTCTATGTCTATATTTTGTACACAGTCTTTGGTCTACACATGCTGCGATATTAATCTTGTCATCTAAATCTTAGTAAGAAAGCAATTAAGGGTATTTCCTCAACATCACACTGTTCCTTTATGAATGATGGTGTTTTCACTGAGAAACTGATGAGATACCTGCACAAGTGACGTCGAGTTGCTCCTTTCTCTGTACTCAGGAAATAACTGAAAGATATTCATTTAATCAGTTACAAAGAACTGCTATAATTAAACCTTACACAGTGTCATTAAATCATGCTTACACTGAGTTTGTGCCCTCATCATAACCCAGAATTTGAGAGACTTCCCAGCTTCCTGAGGTCAGGTGTCGTATGTTTACCTCTTGACTGTCCGACTGAGAAGCGTGAGAAAGAATACAACAGAGCAGAGAAACCATGTTAGCGTGACCTCACGTGCCCTCCGTGGCCTTAAAGGGGTGAACTTTTTCTACCTAACCCTGGCTTTCAAGCTCAGACTTTTGCTCTACTTATTATCTCTTCCCTCCAGTGCATCTACTGTACAGCAGTGTCCTTAATTTATTTAAGTAAATGCATTCTTAAGTCTCTGGCATTTCAGGAAACGCAGTTAGGATGCAACTTAAATGACAGATAACAGAGATACAGAAAGTTTCCCCTCACTAAATGTATTCATTTTCTTAAAGGTTTTACTTGGTTGGAGATCATAGTGATGTGGTTGAATGTCCCGCTGCTGCCGTGCTTTAAGGGCATAGTCATGAAGAACGTTGTGCAGTCCTTGGAAAACACCGGCTCTTCCTTCTGCGAGGAGAAAAGAATGGATGGTGCCACGAAGAACAATAATCTGGAGCATCATTTAAACCTCATCAGTTTCATTTGAAGCAGGTTCATTTGAAACCTTGATTTTATGTATCTTAAATTTGATTAGTCAAAGAACAGAGTAAAAATGAACTTTTTCTCAGTGATTACATCTAATTTATCATTTTTATCCCTATTGATCTGCCAACTTTCACAGTGACATCAATGTAACAAGATCAGCTCACAGGCTTAAATTTATTCCTTTCCCATCAGGCTTTAGACAAAAACAGCTGTTAAGTTATGTTTTCCAATCAGGAATGTGTCACTGTTAAAAGGTTACCATATTTTCATGTCATATTTGTTGTGATAAAAGAGGACAAAAGAAAATCCCCGACAACTTTGCAGCGTTGTGGTGTCCCTCAAACTTCCTGTGTACTCGTGGAATGTGTCCAATCATCATTTGATGATGATTGGACACATAGTGATGTAGTAGTGATAGTGATGTAATTTTTTTTAAGCATGTACGTATATTTTAAATGAGGTGATATTAGTTTTGTTAGGAGGACTACGGATGGAAATTAGCCTTAAGGCTATAATCTGGCATATTTTACATTGTTACAGATGTTTGTCAATATGTGTTGTCCTTCCTAAACAAATAAAGAAATAATAATAATAATTTAGGCCAGCTAGCAGCATGGCAGAGAGGTCAGCCTTTACATCCTGGAAGTATTTGCATTAGTTGTCAGGGTGAGAAGAAGTATCTGTCAGCTGCTAAGGAGCTCTGCTTCACGTTTTAAAGAAGCAACAACAAGCTAAACACGGCTCCATAACATCGGTGTAGCCAGAGAAGAAGGTCAGAAGCAGAAACCGTTAGATTTCTGAAATAACTCTACTCTCTATGCAATGATATCAAGTCATGTAGAGGAATGATGCAGACTTTCTGGACAATATAACCAATGCATTGGTTTTTTTGGTAATGCAGAAGTACTCTAACACATTACTTTTCTCAATAAGTAATGCTAATGTAGATAATGGATTACTTTTTAATCACAATGACCTCATGATGTGCAAAGTTAGTATTAAAATCAGTGTTGTGTAACATTAAAAAAGCTAAATAAAACACTAACGAAACCCTCACCTGATGATCCAGCCACTTGTCTGACGTCATCACATGTTTCTGCATTGAAAGGATAAATCAGGTTTTAAAACCTCCATTTATTTACTGTATTTTCGAGGATTGAGGAATTATCAGCAATAGGTTTCTAACCTTTGTGCAGTTGCCTTGTATTGCATCACACAGAGAAAGAATAGACATGTTTTGAGCTCGATTCACCCAACGCACACTCAGCCTCTCCTTTGTCACCCACTTCACCATGGTGATGTAGAAGTCACTAGGGGAGACGAGCAAACGGCGTCTAAGGAGCCTGAATCATTGCAGCGTTGGTGTTATTGTCCAAAAAGAAGCTGGTTTAAGTTGTACCTTTTCTCAAAACTGTCGGGAGGTTTCAGTTCAGTTGTGAGGGCGCTGCCATCCAGAGTGACGACATAGAGTCTGACAGCAGGATTGATTTGTCCCATCTAGAGTGAAGAGAGCAGAGCTGTACCACTGCATTCACAGGCCTAATCAAACCTGATGTAAAAATCCACAATACACTGCACACAGTGAAGGCATCAGAGTAAACGCTGAGTGATTTTTTTTCTATTTTTGTATGCTTTCATTCATGCCAGTAGGACTTCACAAGGGAATATAATGAGAATATTAAAAAGGTAGACAAGAAACTGTGCTGCTGCGTGCTGTGCAGCCCCTTGGGCATGTCAGTTGTTTCCCTTCACTTAAGCTTACTTCAAAAAGGGAGCTCATTAGTCTGCATGACAAAGGAAATCTCAAAAATACAAAGCAACACATCACAAAGATGACAATACTGCACTCTCATGCTCACTTATTTTTATTTGTTATTATTCATGTCTCCTCCAATCCTTCACTTTCTGTTCTTGTGGAGGTAAAACTGCATCTTGGAATAACTCCATCCTGTTCTGCTGATCACATCTGTCACATAGAGGTAAGATGTGATGGATCAGTAATTTGATGGAATAAACACAGTTGAACCCTGGTGATACT
Source organism: Archocentrus centrarchus (assembly GCF_007364275.1). NCBI lineage: Eukaryota > Metazoa > Chordata > Actinopteri > Cichliformes > Cichlidae > Archocentrus > Archocentrus centrarchus. The sequence goes on from NC_044366.1 coordinate 3,669,817, forward strand.
AATGTTCAATGGGGAATACATGATTTTCCCTTGCTTTCTAATACAGTAACATACTTTATAGTATATGTAACCATTTGCAATCATAATACTGAGAGATGATTCCCAACTGTCTTTTATCTCAAGCACCTTTCAACCAAAACCCCAAATCCTCAACAACTTTCAAGTGTGTTCAGCTTTACAACTTACAGTTAACCATCCATCCATCCATCCATCCATCCACCCACCCATCCATCCATCCATCCATCCATCCATCCATCCATCTTCTTGAGCACTGATCCAGTTCTCTGATGAAGCCCAAACTCTATCACAGGGCTAAACTGTTACTTTTCCAGTCCATTAATTTTAGTTACTAATCTGTTTATAGCTACACAGACTAATTTTTACCAATTTAGTTATGAAATTCAACTAATAGCAATTATTTAAAACTTCAGCAACATTTTAACTTTTTATCTATTATGTTTAGCTAGCATCTTCAAATTTTAAACTTATAGTCAAACTTTTACAAAGCTACTTTATAACATGTTTTTGATCATTTATGAGTGTAAAACTTGAGTTTCCACTTTTGGCGCTGGTTAAAAACTTGTCAGCGTATTCTGATTGTACTGGTGTATCTTAACCATCTAGACCCAAACTGTTCAGTGACCCATAAACACCTGCTCGATGAGGTTTAGTAACCTTCCACCTTGTAAAGTGATGTTTTAAATTTGTTCAAATGTGAGGCCACGGGGTGCTGGCCATGTATCAAGTAAGCTGTGAGTCAGGAGTGAGACTGGGCTGTCTACTGTTAAAGTAATTATCAAAAGTTAGCATGCTAACATGCTAAACTGAGATGATGAAGGCTGCAAACACCATGCACAGGTACTAACATTTTTATTGTGAGCTTTTTGGCATTCAGGTCAAATGACCTGTTTGTACAGTGTTCAACACAGGCTGCATAATGGCTTGTTTTTCACTTACGTTACACACCTATAAATCCATACCACAATCATTAACTGTGTGTACAGTGTTATGATCAACTTCTGGAGGCTGTGTCTCCAATGCGCCTCTTTTGGCCATAATTTTGGTCTTGTCGTTCACATATTCAGGCTGGTCAGGAAACTCCAGCATGGGCCAGGCTGCAGTGTGGAACAGTTTGTCACTTTAAATAATATGCCCATAAAGGACTCCCAGTGGGGTGTGCTTTTTACCATATATTCCCTCACAGAGGAGCCACCCACACAAATTTATCCCAGAGTGACTGACCCAGAGATATAACTGTCAGACAGCTGAGCAGCATCACTGCTCTCAGAGACAAAATGAATGAGAAGGCAATTAAATCTCTGCTTCATTTAATCCCATAATATTTCAACTTTGACCTCACTCAAGGATGAACGCAACAAAATCTCCATGTAAATTTTTATACTGTATGGGCAAGGGTAAGCTCAGGCAGGAGCAGCGCTTCATTAATAAGAAACCTTCCTTCCATGCCTCCCCATTTATGGTCAGGTCTAAACCAACAAATGAGGTTGCCCTCCACCTTATGACCCTCATTTTGCAAGTTTTCCTCAGCCAATCTCTCATCTAAAACGCATTTGATACGCTAAACATCCACATCAAGAGGTGGGAGGTGTGTTAACTTGCCTTGCTGAAGCGTATCATGCTCGTTTCCCTCCCAGAGCCATAGATCCCTGCAGCCATCCCTCTTCAAAGGGAGGAAGTCAGCACTGACATGAATTAAACAACTAAAGGATTCACTAACCTTTATGGATCCGCTTAAGGAGAGAGTTTGTAGTTGTATTACTGATAGCACTGGTTTGATACAATATAGCTGTAATAAAAGGAGCAATATTCTTTTTTCAATTTATAGTAGAGTCAGCTGGTTGTACAGTACCAAGGACTCTAAATGCATGTTATTTGGGGTGCACATCGAAACTGAGGTTCCACCTCATTCAGCACAAACAGCATGTCTGAACCCAGCATCAGAGCAGTGATGTCATATGTTTTAACCCCCATAAATAAAGACATTATATATGTCAGCTTGACTTTTATGAGTCCCACCTTCGGGTAAGGATACTGCTTCCCTCTAGGGTAAAGGGAACCTGTGAAGCGGGGCAGGAGCATGGTAGGGACCAGGGAGTCGTTGATGGTGAGGTAAGCCAGTCTGGAGCCGTCGGGTGACCACCAGTGGGCCACCTGAGTGTGCAGCACCATCTCTGGGAAAACAAACCAACAGCCAGAAGAATGGAAGTTTGTTGATTTATAAATATTGGCATTTTATTTACAGAAAATATGAATACTGTCAAACTTTTTTAAAGAAAATGAAAGCGATGAGTCTTTTAACAACAAAGTGAAAGATTGTTGCTGCATAAAAATGAAAGTATTATCTGTATTTATATGAATGACTTTACTGTAATGCAAACTCAAATAATAAAACCTACAGATAATATAGTCCTGTGAGGTTGGTTTGCAGTTATTTTGAAAACTGTAAGGTATCCAAGATCAACAGCAATAAAACTCTCGTGTTCACTATCAGCGAGGTTTTGTCAGTCGAGGTCAGTATGTCATTAGTAATGAAGCTTATTTTTGTAAAATACGACAGAAAATCAGGGACTTCTGTTTTTACCTCACAGCATTCTCATCAGCAGTGGTCTGAAGAACCTTTGGCCTGTGTAGGCTTTGTCTTTCCATTCATGCTGTCCTATTTATACATGGTTACTGCACATTACGGGGCAAAACTGGCCCCGAAGAATCCCAGACTCTGCAGTTCATCTTCACTGTGGCATTTTGTGACCCTGCAGCCTCATTCTTACCTTCATAAAGCCAGTCTGAGATGCCATTGAAGATGATCCCCTCCTCCCCAGATGATGTGAGCCTCCACGAGCTGCTCTGCACGTCCATTTGGTAGTAGATGTTGTTTTCAAATATGTACACCTGTGGAACAGAGAGAAGATATTTTAATGTAGTAAGAAACCAAAGCATGACAGGTGCTGTAATGTATGGAAGCAACAGAAAGATAATACCAGCTTGTATTTATGTTCCCAAACTTGATTTATTGTATCCATTTTAAGATGCATTGCTTTTTTTAGACATATATTAGTTTTGAAATTATGGCACAGTTTCTTTTTTGGGCCGAGGTGATAGAACGACTCCACTGAGCAAATAGGTAACAAATTACAGCGAATCACTGGCCCATTGATAAAAACACACTCAGAGAGTGGCTCATCTAACACAGATAAATATGCTGGGAGAGCTCATAAGTAATGAATATTACTTTGTCATTAGCAGCGTGACACACTGCTGCAGGGCTTCCTGGTGAACAGGTCCCACTGGGGGCAGGTATAAATACTGAGGAAACGAGATAAATATGCTATCGAATGCTTAATTACCTTCCTTTTCTGCACTGGAGAAAATAATGGACTGATTATTCGGTGCACGATGCACTGCACGTTGGAGGCATTACTCACACAGAGCTCCGGTCGCCCAACAAGATGTCTTTCAGCAACAGCTTGATTAGTGAAACTGACTTCTTTTCACAATAATTGTTTCCTTTAAGGGGAGTTTGTCTGTTCTCTAACTTCAGAAACGATCTCTGATCAGTGATTTTTTTTCCTCAGTGGAGAAAATTATATAAGATCCTGAATTAAACATTGATTTTCACCTTTGTGCATGCATGAAGATTTGGGCTCCATCTCATTTCAGTTCTTTTACTGTTTATATTACGGTCCTGTGAGTTTGAGTTTTGAATCCTTGAAGGTTCGGTTTCCGTTTAGGTTATTCTGTATTCTAATATTCGGAGCTTGGGTTCTTCTGTTTTGAGGGTGGATTCTTGTGTTGATTGTGTTGAAGTACCAGTCAAACAGTTGGACACACCTTCTAATTCAGTGGTTTTTCATTTTTTAAAAATTGTCTGCATTGTAGATTAATACTAAAGTCATCCAAACTATGAAGAAATACAATATTTGTAAATATATTATTTAGTAAAGAAAAAAGTGTTAAACAAACCAGGATGTTTTATATTTTAGATTCTTCAAAGTAGGCGCCTCTTATTCGATGACAGCTTTGCACATCTCAGTCAGCTTCATGAGGCAGTCACCTGGAATGGCTTTCAGGTAACAGCTGTGCCTGTCAGGAGTTATTTTCTTGAATTTCTTGCCCTCTTAATGTGTTTGAGACCATCAGTTGTGTTGTGAAGAGGTAGAGTTGGTATACAGTGAATAGACCTGTTTGATTAGTGTTCTAATCCATATTATGGCAAGAACGACTCAACTAAGTAAAGAAAAATAAATGAAGGGCAGTCAATCCGAGAAATTTCAAGAACTTTGAAAGTATCCAAAGTGCAAAGACCATCAAACGTTATGAGGAAACTGGCTCTCATCAGGACCCCCCCAGGAAAGGAGGACCAAGAGTTCCCTCTGCTGCACAGGATCAGTTTATCAGAGTTATCAGCCTCAGAAACCACAAGTTAACAGCACCCCAGATAAGAGCCCACCTAAATGCTTCAGAGAGTTCAAGTAGCACACACATGACAACATCAGCTGTTCAGAGAAGACTGCGTGAATCTGGACTTTATGGTCGAATTGCTACAAAGAGGCCACTTCTAAGGAAGAACAACAAGAGGAAGAGAATGGCTTTGCCCAAGGAACACAAGGAATGGACCTCTGGGAAGTCCTTCAAGACTGCTGGAAAACCAGTTCAGGTGATGACCTCATGAAGCTGAATGAGAGAATGCCAAGAGTGCAAAGCTGTGATCAAAGCAAACGGAGCTACTCTGAAGACTCTAAAATCTGAAACATATTGTGGTTTATTTAACACCTTTAAGTTTACTACATGATTCCTCATGTGTTCCTTCATAGTCTGGATGACATCAGTTTAATTTACAATGAAGGAAAAAAAAATGTAAAAAAATAAAAACATTGAATGAGAAGATGTGTCCCAACTTTTGACTGTTTATTTGGGGCATCCTGCCTTGGTTTCAGTCCTGTATTCTCCTTTTCACTTTTATCTTTAAGTCAGCTGCCTCCCCAGTGTAATTCTGTATTATATTTTGTGTGAGTTTCTTTGTCTCTCTGTGTGTTTTCCATTCTGCATTGATGGTTTGCTGCTGTCTCTTGTGTTCGGCTTTGAGTTTTACTTCTTCCCCGCGACTGTCTTCATTATGTTCAACCTTTGCTTCCTGATTCCCACTTAGCCCTCAGTGTGTATATATAGTGCTATGCTTCCCTTTAGTCTCTGTCTTAGCATCTGTGCATTTCCCTCTGGTACTACGTGCTGCTTTGCCTGATTCCCTGATTTGAATTTCAGATTTTTCTGCATTCTGGATTTTGTTTTTGAACCTCAATAAGTGTTTTTTTCCCTCTTATGTGGGTCCTTTAATTTACTAATATTAACAGTTTAACCCTTTTAGGTCTAAGTCAATAACCGTAAATGTTTATTATGAAGGGAGGCAAAATAGACTTTGGGGGAAAAATAGTTTTTGAATAATTACAAAAAAACAACCAACTATTCTCACTGCACTGGGGTTAGGCTTAGCTTGTGACTGATGATGTCTTAGACCTCACAGAATTACAATGGCTGAAGCACTCAGTGTTTTTTTTCTATAATCACTACCAAGACTTTTGTAGGCAAAAGCACCAATTCCAAATGGAGATGCCAGAACCAGATAATCAGTCAATTATGTCCATGTATTCTTTTTTACCTCGACAATTGTTTTCTGGCTCCATTATGTCTAGAAGCCTAAAGCGATGTTTAGAAATTCATGATGGGATGGAATATCACTCATTTTCATTCCTGGTCATCATTGGAAAAGCTTAAACTTATATATCAAATTACAGCCCATATCATTTAAGATTTCTGAGAGGACGGTTTATTTATGCATTGTTTTTCATATCCAGAGGCAGGATTTTATTGTGAATATTTTGCATGCATTTGTGTAACTGTAATATTTATGAGATGAAAAGAATTATGGGCTGGAGCGATCTGTGCTGTGCCCCATGCAGCTGCTGAGGAGGAAATGCATACTGAATAAAACACAGCCCTCAGTAGATGGAGTGGGAAAAGTTACATTCAAGTTAATGAGTTAAATACAGTTTTACATTTAGAGTTGCAATCAGTGGTTAAATTAATTAAGAAAGAATAATAAATTGGACTTGAATGTGTCCAATTTTAAACCTTTTTCATTACTGGTGTGGCAAAGTCAGTAAATGTCATGGTCCTGGGCCTTATGCCCAGCATTTTGTGTTTTCCTTCTTATGATTCGGTGTTTCTTAGTTCATTCATTTAGAGTTTTAGTTTGTTTACTGCTCCATATTTGTTATAGTGATTCTTGGTGCTTCTCTGTTCCCTGTGTGGTTCCCCTGTGTCTGTTCGGCCCCTTTGTCATGTCTCTGGTCTTATGTGTGTTGTGGTGTTTACTTCCTGTGCAGTGTGTCGAGTCTGCGTTTCTGTCTTCATTTAGTTGTTTCATTTTGCCAGTTCTTGTCCCTTGTGTTCTGTGTTCAGTTTTACTTCCCTTTTTCGTTTGTGTAATTAGTTTCAGCTGTGCCCTCACCTGTCGCCTGTTCCCCAATTACCCTGCTGTGTATTTCTAGTCTCAGTCTTCCTTTTGTCCTTTGTTGGATTGTTGTTGTTTTCCAGCTGTGTCTGCTCTCTGGCTCCCTGTTTCAATGATAGTTATGGTTTGTTCCCAGTTTAGGTTTATTTTGTCTGTTTGCCTCATATGTTAGTTACTGTTGCCACTGCACTCCTACCTAAATAAATATTCACTTCCCATCACTCTTACCTGCCGTCTCCTGCGTCCTGCAATTGGGTCCTCGCCTCCATACACAGACGCACAGCCCGGTCACGCATTGTGACATTAAATTATGTTGGACAAAACATCTAAATAAAATAGTTGCTCACATGATAATTGGTGTTTTTATTGTTAAAAGATGTGCAAAATATTTGACACAAAAATGAAGTGCATGGGTAATTCATGCTCTGATTTATTTCTTCATCTTGATTATTGTCCAGCAGTGTGGTGTAGTGGTACAGATGCTTATCTTTGATTTTAGATGTTCTCTAATCTGGTCTTTTTGTTCTTGAGGTTAATCAGTGGTTTGGACCTTGTAGTAAATCCTCTGTATTTCCATTCATCTCTGAATTGTAGACTTTGACAATAATACGTCTACATCCTCGAGACCGTTCTTGACTTGGTTAGATGCTGTGAAGGGTTTTTATTTCTGGAAAAAGTGAACAATTTCAACAAATTCAATTCATTTTTATTTATATAGCGCCAAATGACACCAAACAGTCACCTCGAGGCGCTTTGTATTGTAAGGTAAAGATGCTACACTAATTACAGAGAAAATCCAACAGTCAAAACGACCCCTATGAGCAGCACTTGGTGACAGTGGGAAGGAAAAATTTCTTTTTAACAGGAAGAAACTTCCAGCAGAACCAGGCTCAGGGAGGGGGGGCAGTCATCTGCTGAGACCGCCTGGGTTGTATAGTTGTATAGTTTTTTCTGTCATATAATATATAATGACGTGCACATGCTTGTATGGATGTCTTTCTTTTTTTGTTTGGTTGTTGGGCATTTATGATCACATGATCATGATTAGACGTGGGCATATATATATATATATATATATATATATATATATATATATATATATATAGCTTGTTCCCTGTAATGTCTGAGGAAGGTCAGCTGTACCTGAAACATGCATGTGTGTAAAAATGTTTAATTCAAAGCATTTGATTGAATACCTTTATTAAAATCTGCACTTCAGCCACATCTTGATTGTTTGTTTACCACTACGGTGGTGCACAGATGCAAAATTAAAGAAAATGTGTCATTATTCATAAACCTGTGGACTTAACTGCACGTCTCTGTATGGACTTCAGGAAGCTTCTGCATTGCTTTAGCTAATGGGACACCTAATAAAACTATGATCCTGGAAAAACTACATCCAGAATCAAATCAACCATTGAATGAATGGAAGAGTCACTGAAACACAGCTGTTTTTAGAGTCAGTCACCTTTATTAAACCCTTCAGCCACTTACCAGCTGCTGACCCCGAATACCCCACGAAGCAAACTGGAGGACCGAGTCAGACACCTCTGGAGGATTGAGCTCCCGCACCTCCCTGACGCAATGACAATGATAAAATTATCACAAAATTAGACCAGCAAGCATTGACACATGCAATTGTCATTGATATCTCAGTGAGGTGAATATTAGCTCTGCCTCATCTATTTATCTTTTAATATAATATGGATGCAAATATATCATCATTTCCTCTGTTAAAGATAACATGCAGATGTTTTTGTCCTAATTTGTATGATATTGGTGTTCTTAAAGGACCATTAAATGAATAAGAAGTCATCTCATTATATTATTTAGGATTCATTTCTAAGTTTCCTCACCTTGTGTATAGATTATAGAGCAGGTATGATGCAGAGAAAGAGTGCTGGTAGACCTGAAACACAAACACAAATTATATTTTTCCTATTAATTAAAGCAGACAAGAGCAACAACAAAAACACATCCTGATATTAATGTAAACAGAACATAAAACATTTTCGCCATTTTTCATGCTGTTTTTGTCTTTCTGTAAAGAAGAAACGTTTAAAACATTTTAAGATAAAAGAAACGTTCAGTTTAGAAACATTATTTTGAAAGTTTAGGCTCTGATCCAAGTTATTGAAGTTTATTTTTCTTATATTTTTTCATATTCACAACTTTGAATTTCATTGTTTCATTAATTTATTCAATAAATGTCATCCCCAGTGGGAGTATTTTATATATATTTTGTTTTGTTGTTGTTTGCTTTGTACTGAAGCAAAAGAGCCCTATGGCAGCTGTCTGAGGAAAATTTCACCTTTAAATGCTGATACTTTGGGTTTCTAAGGGTTGGGAACTAGTTATTGTTTATACCAAAGATCTAGCTGCAGTTTTGAAATTGCATTAGCCTTTCATCAGCCAGAACGACGTGCTTCTACCTCGGCTGCTTCGCCCTGTTTGACCTGTGATGCTCGCGCAGACTCAGACTCTGTGTTTAATTGGACAGTGGCAGCAATAACACAGCATGGTTTTCAATTTTAGATAAGTTACATTGAAGTGGGAACAACGCTTTACTGTTCTGTCATAGAACTAATGATGAAAGCACTCTATCCCACAGTTTAGCTGACACTCTGTGACAACACAAGCTATGATTGGATCGCATTAGTGGCACTTAAACCCAACAGTTACCATTTAAAAAAAAAATGAAAACAAATCGATCTCTGGCATTTTTTTCCCCCAGTAATCTGATACGGATGGAATCATTAGTTTTATGGACTTTGAGAGCATCCATCCATCCACCCATCATCCATCCATCCATCCATCATCCATCCATCCATGGTGAGTGTCATGGCCGGGGAGGAAACGGACGAGGAAGGACTCACATGAAGGACTCCAGAAGCAAACATAACTAAAAAGGGGATTTATTTCAACGGGGGAAACACAAATACAAAAACCTTGGAAGGGAGGCACAGGGAGACGAAGGGCAGGCACAGGGAACACAGGAACATGCGGGCACAAACCATCAACGACGCGACAAGGAACACATGGAAACTGAGGGCTTAAATACACACTGGGTAATCAGGGCAAGAGGAAACAGCAGGGAACAACAGGTGAGGCAAATGAAACTAATTACACAGGGGAAGCAAAGCTGAACACAAAGCACAGGAAAACCAGACTGTCAAAATAAACAGGAAGTGACAAACCAAGGAACATACTGACTAAACACGGGGAACAGGCACAGACTCAGGACAGAGACGCAGACATATCACAACACTAGGAAACACAAGACAAACATACTGGGAGGAGAAGCTCAGGAAATAAACTAAACACAAAACGCTGGGCAAACGGCCCAGGACGTGACAGTACCCCCCCCTTAAAGGCCGGCTCCCGACGGCCAAAACCAGAAAACAAAACCAGACAAGGGCGGGAGGCGGGGGACCAGGAGGGAGGGCCCGAAACAAAAACAAAGACAGGGAGCAAAACAGAAATCACAGGGCGTGAACAAAACAAATCAAACCCGTACAGGAAGAAAACAAAAACACAGGACCAGAACAAAAGGCGACGGCACAAGGCCAGAGACAGTCCAACAGGGGGTCGAAACAAGGAACAGTCCAGGAGCTATGACAAAACAAAAACAGCAGGGGAAAAAACAGTCCACAGTTCAGGGGAGTCAGTGGGAAATCCAAAACAAAAAACACACAGTTCAGGAGGCCGCAGAGGCCAAGGGGCCACAAAGCAAAGTCCCAACGAGGGAGGCCGACCGCGCTCCCAGCGGCGGCGGCGGCGAGGACGAGAAGGAATCACTGGAGGCCGACCGCGCTCCCAGCGGCGGCGGCGACGACGAGGAGGAGTCACTGGAGGCCGACCGCGCTCCCAGCGGCGACGACGAGGAGGAGTCACTGGAGGCCGACCGCGCTCCCAGCGGCGACGACGAGGAGGAGTCACTGGAGGCCGACCGCGCTCCCAGCGGCGACGACGAGGAGGAGTCACTGGAGGCCGACCGCGCTCCCAGCGGCGGCGGCGGCGACGAGGAGGAGTCACTGGAGGCCGACCGCGCTCCCAGCGGTGGCGGCGGCGACGAGGAGGAGTCACTGGAGGCCGACCGCGCTCCCAGCGGCGGCGGCGGCGACGAGGAGGAGTCACTGGAGGCCGACCGCGCTCCCAGCGGCGGCGGCGGCGACGAGGAGGAGTCACTGGAGGCCGACCGCGCTCCCAGCGGCGGCGGCGACGGGGAGCAGGCACCGGAGGCTGACCGTGCTTCCAGCGGCGGCGGCGGAGACGAGAAGAAGACACTGGAGGCCGACCGCGCGGCATGCGGCGGCGACGAGGAGGGGTCACTGGAGGCCGACCGCGCTCCCAGTGGCGGCGGCGACGAGGAGGGGTCACTGGAGGCCGACCGCGCTCCCAGCGGCGGCGGCGACGAGGAGGGGTCACTGGAGGCCGACCGCGGGGCATGCGGCGGCGGCGACGGGGAGCAGACACTGGAGGCCGACCGCGGGGCATGCGGCGGCGGAGAAGGGCGACCCCGGGCTCTGGTGGGGAACCCTCGGGTGACGTGGAGCGGTCGGACTGAGCAGAGACCCCCACCGGCACGGACTGAGCGGGATCCCCTGGCACGGAGCGCTCGGACTGAGCGTAGACCCCCATCGGCTCGGACTGAGGGGGACCCTCTGGCGCGGAGCGCTCGGACTGAGCGGGACCCCCTGGCTCGGACTGAGCGGAGACCCCCATCGGCTCGGACTGAGCGGGACCCTCTGGCGCGGAGCGCTCGGACTGAGCTGAGACCCCCATCGGCTCGGACTGAGCGGGACCCTCTGGCGCGGAGCGCTCGGACTGAGCGGGACCCCCTGGCTCGGACTGAGCGGAGACCCCCATCGGCTCGGACTGAGCGGGACCCTCTGGCGCGGAGCGCTCGGACTGAGCGGGACCCCCTGGCTCGGACTGAGCGGAGACCCCCATCGGCTCGGACTGAGCTGAGCCCATGGGCTGAACGGGGCCTACATAGTGAGGCACCGGATGCGTAGGCTGGGACCGCGGAACAGGGCACACTGCTGCTTTATTGAGCAGCAGGGGCTGCTCGGGGAATAGCCGAGGTGCAGGGGACTGCGTGGAAGCAGGCCGGGAGACGACTGGCTGCGTGGAAGCAGGCCGGGAGACGACTGGCTGCGTGGAAGCAGGCCGGGAGACGACTGGCTGCGTGGAAGCAGGCCGGGAGACGACTGGCTGCGTGGAAGCAGGCCGGGAGACGACTGGCTGCGTGGAAGCAGGCCGGGAGACGACTGGCTGCGTGGAAGCAGGCCGGGAGACGACTGGCTGCGTGGAAGCAGGCCGGGAGACGACTGGCTGCGTGGAAGCAGGCCGGGAGACGACTGGCTGCGTGGAAGCAGGCCGCGAGCTAGGGAGATCTGGCTGCGTGGAAGCAGGCCGCGAGCGAGGGAGATCTGGCTGCGTGGAAGCAGGCCGCGAGCTAGGGAGATCTGGCTGCGTGGAAGCAGGCCGCGAGCGAGGGAGATCTGGCTGCGTGGAAACAGGCCGCGAGCTAGGGAGATCTGGCTGCGTGGAAACAGGCCGCGAGCTAGGGAGATCTGGCTGCGTGGAAACAGACCGCGAGCTAGGGAGATCTGGCTGCGTGGAATCAGACCGCGAGCTAGGGAGATCTGGCTGCGTGGAATCAGACCGAGAGCTAGGGAGATCTGGCTGCGTGGAAACAGACCGAGAGCTAGGGAGATCTGGCTGCGTGGAGACAGACCGAGAGCTCGCTGACACTGGGGCCTGAGAGGGAGCTGACACTACTGGAGCTACAGAAGGAGCAGGAGCTGAGGGAACTGGGACCAAAACCGAAGGAACTAAGACAGGGGCTGAGGGAACTGACTGAGAGGGCACTGAAACAGCTGACACTGGGGACCGAGGAAGAGTTACTGGAGCTGACTGAAGGCGAGGGAGAGCGACTGGAGCTAGAGCTGACTGAGACCCTGCTGCTGCAGCTAACACAGAAAACCGATGCGAAGGCTTGGACCTGGTTGCCCCCACCCGCGGAACAGGAACGGGTGCAGAGGTCAGCCCGTCCGTGGCTGCCCCCACCCGCGGAACAGGAACGGGTGCAGAGGTCAGCCCGTCCGTGGCTGCCCCCACCCGCGGAACAGGTACGGGTGCAGGGGGAGCTGGAGCCAAGGGAGCGGGAGCAGGGTGAGCAGAGAGAGCTGGAGCTAACTGAGGGGTCTGAGACTGCGACTGAGGAGGAGCTGGAGCTACAGCTGACTGGGAACACTGCGACTGAGGAGGAGCTGGAGCTACAGCTGACTGGGAACACTGCGACTGAGGAGGAGCTGGAGCTACAGCTGACTGGGAACACTGCGACTGAGGAGGAGCTGGAGCTACAGCTGACTGGGAACACTGCGACTGAGGAGGAGCTGGAGCTACAGCTGACTGGGAACACTGCGACTGAGGAGGAACTGACACTGGAGGAACTGACACTGGAGGAACTGACACTGGAGGAACTGACACTGGAGGAACTGACACTGGAGGAACTGACAGAGTGCTAGGGTGAACAGACATTAGGGAAACCGACTGAAGGCTAGAGGGGCCTGAGTACGTCAAAACTGGCCGCGTGGAAGCAGGCCGGGAGACAGAAAGAGCAGACTGCGAGCTAGAGAGAGCAGACTGCGAGCTAGAGAGAGCAGACTGCGAGCTAGAGAGAGCAGACTGCGAGCTAGAGAGAGCAGGAGCTAAGGGCGTTAGAGCTGACTGCGAGCTAGGGGAGACTGACTGCGAGGAGACTGACTGCGAGGAGACTGACTGCGAGGAGACTGACTGCGAGGAGACTGACTGCGAGGAGACTGACTGCGAGGAGACTGACTGCGAGGAGACTGACTGCGAGGAGACTGACTGCGAGGAGACTGACTGCGAGCTAGGGAGAGGAGCTGACTGCGTGGAAGCAGCCTGAGGCACAGCTGACTGGGGAGACTGAGACACAGCTGACACCGGGCACTGAGAATGCGCTGACACTGGGGACTGAGAATGAGCTGACACTGGGGACTGCTGTAGGTGAAGGGTGGAGGTTAAGAAATCCTGCACTAACCCATGCAGAGAGCCAAATAACCAAGGGTAATCATCGACTAGCCCTTGCAGCTGGGCCGTGAGCTGTTGCTGTTCCTGCTCACATGGGTCAGCCAGAAGGTCCATAACCAGTGAATCCACCCAACAGATAATGGTCTGCTTTGCCACCTCAGGGAGGGGAAAGGCAGGGGGGTGACGGGAATAATTGTCCGCAGGCATAGTAGCGTTGAAGCCAGTGTTACTCACGGAAACAGAGGATTGGGTGTGAAGTGGTGAAGCGGTCCGCGGCGTTATACCGCTTGGGTCTCGGGGTGCCTTCCGCCGTTGCTGCCGGGAACTCCCTCTCCTCCGCGGCTGCCGAGGAAGGGAGGGATCAGCGAAAGGGGAGGCAGGTGAGTGACGATGACGGGGACTGTTCAAAGACGCCGGGCCCCCCAGCGCTAGACGAGTGCCGTCGAAAAAATTGGAGCCGGAGGGGGTTTTGTAATGGTCGCGTCGTTCTGTCATGGCCGGGGAGGAAACGGACGAGGAAGGACTCACATGAAGGACTCCAGAAGCAAACATAACTAAAAAGGGGATTTATTTCAACGGGGGAAACACAAATACAAAAACCTTGGAAGGGAGGCACAGGGAGACGAAGGGCAGGCACAGGGAACACAGGAACATGCGGGCACAAAACATCAACGACGCGACAAGGAACACATGGAAACTGAGGGCTTAAATACACACTGGGTAATCAGGGCAAGAGGAAACAGCAGGGAACAACAGGTGAGGCAAATGAAACTAATTACACAGGGGAAGCAAAGCTGAACACAAAGCACAGGAAAACCAGACTGTCAAAATAAACAGGAAGTGACAAACCAAGGAACATACTGACTAAACACGGGGAACAGGCACAGACTCAGGACAGAGACGCAGACATATCACAACACTAGGAAACACAAGACAAACATACTGGGAGGAGAAGCTCAGGAAATAAACTAAACACAAAACGCTGGGCAAACGGCCCAGGACGTGACAGTGAGACTAAAACAAAACAATGAGGATGCAGGCTGGACTTCTGAGCAATGACGTTAAAGTTACTTTAATGACTTTGGGGGACTTCCACATACAGCAGTTCTACAACATGTCAAATGCAGGACTTTCACCCAGCAAAATCAGGTTCATATCCTTTGAAATCATAATTCCCTGAATGAGCAGCATCTTTATTTTTACTTTATTACATTATCTTCCATTTTCAGTCATGCTATCAAGATTCAGGCAATAAAAGTACTTTATTTTCAGGAAAGATAAAATAGACCAGAACAATATCATGTTCATGGAAACCATGAATAAGGCTTAGATTCAAGCTGCAATTCAGGTGTAGTTACCATGGATATAATGTTGACATTTGGTGATTGTTAAAATGTTGAATTTGCATGTTTAGCACAAAGTGAACTGTGCTTTACGGGATCTTCATACACCTTAGTGAGTCAGTTAATCCCAGTGAACAAATCTCATGTTGTTAGCATGAGAAACCACACACACAAAAAGGTTATTTAGGAGCTGCTTGGCTAATGCTAACTCGAACCACTTCCTGCTGCTTTGAGTAACTGAACCGAATGAGTGCGTTAGCATTTTTATCTGAGAGATTTTAGTTTGAATAGTTGAAAAATCATCTTGAAACTGTGGAAAAGAGAGAAAATCAGCAATTTCATATGTTCACATTCAGCTGTTAAAAAGCAGGAGGGACAAATTCGCCCAGCTGTGTTACCACATTGTGTGTGTGTGTGTGTGTGTGTGTGTGTGTGTGTGTGTGTGTGTGTGTGTGTGTGTGTGTGTGTGTGTGTGTGTGTGTGTGTGTGTGTGTGTGTGCGCGCGCTCATCAAATGTGTACAAAAACAATATTGTGGTTTTATCAGCAGTGCACAATGAAACCAACAACAGTGATCAGCCTCAGCCGTACGTCTGTCACGGTCACCGGTTCTGATCCTTGTTTGAGGTTCCAGATTTAATGTCTTCTTATTCTTCTTCTTATTATTATTATTATTATTATTATTAATAATAATAATAATAATAATAATAATAATAATAATGATGATGATGATGATGATGATGATGATGATAATAATAATGATGATAATGATAATAATGATGATAATAATGATGATAATAATAATGATGATAATGATGATGTGTTATTGGTGAGTCTTTGATTTCTGCTTTTTTTTATGTAACAGGTTTCTATTTGTGACCCTGTGTTAGCTTCAGTTTCTATTTTGAGCTTATTTCTCGTGTGTTTGGTTCCCTCCAGGGTTTCCTTTGATGTTCTGTCCTCTTTCTCATCTTTCTGTGTTTATGCCTTTGTCCTCTGGTGTTCTGTCCGTCTTCACGTTTAGTCTAAGTCTTCTTGTATGCATGTTTAGCTGAGCTTGTTTTCTCTAGTGTCCTTTCTGTCCGTCTCTCCCTGATTGTCCTGATTCTCTGCACTTGCATCTCACTCCCCCAGCTGTGCCTTTCTCCTGATCAGCTCTCTGTGTGTATATATGCTCATGTCCTTTGTCACAGTGTCTGTTTATAACACTCAGTGTTTGCTGGCTTGTTCTTGTGTTTCCTGGTAGCTTCTAGTTCTTTGGATTAAGTCTCCTTTTGGCCTTTTTGGCTCACGTTTGGGACGTTGATCACCTTCAATAAAGAATCCACACACCTGCCCTGTGTTATAGTAGAATAGCAGGTAGTATGGGACGAGCAGATGTTGTTGATAGAGGCTGGTGTTGATGCTTTCCTGCTTTGTGCTACTGTAACTGTACTGAACACAAAGTGTGTATAGTCAAAGCTTTATAGTCAAAGCTAATAAAATGCTAAAGCACAGGCCTCTCCTGAATAATACTGAACTGAAAATAATAATATATAAATTTGAAAATCAGATATATTTTTCACTCCTCAGTGCGACACAATTCAGCGTTTCATCTCTGTGCATGTCCACTGAAATGACCGGAGAAATCCACTCACACAGCATTTTACTTAGGATTCACTGAGATGGTGTTTCCATAGTGCAGTGTCTCGGCATGCTAATCAGTTGCAGCATTAGCATAACAATATTACAGTAAGCACACCCGAGGGCTATATGATAAATGCTGTAGAGCTCCTTCATTCCCTGCAGTAAAAGCTCAGTTATGTGGCGCCACCAGCCTTCACTCCTAATTTGGACTTTCTCTTCTCTTTACCAAAGAGAATTCCCTAAGAAGGGGAAAAGAAACTCGACTGCTCTTCCCCTTCTTCAAAAAAGACGTCAGCATCATTCAGGAGACGCCCCTCGTAGGTGACAGCTCTGTGATGACTCCCTGATAAGGCTGTCAGCCATGGCTGACACATGAGTCGCGAGGATGTTTGGAGAGACTGTTTCAGACAGCAGGGAGGTGTTTGAGTGTGCTGTGTGGCATCGTCTCCTCGGCAGAGTGGGGTTATTTGCCACTTGTGAATAATTCCTTTTAGCTATCTTAGAATATCGCAGAAGTAGAGTTTACTGCACAATCAAGACTCTAACAGAAAGCATGAAACAAAAATAGCTGATTCTTTTTCCCGCACTGAGCATCGGACTGAGTGCGACAGTCCGATGCTGTCACAGTTTCTGTGCATGTTACTGGAACATAAGCGTGATGTGCAGGAGAGGATGGACATTGGTAAAACATAAAAATGGGAAGGAAATTAAAAGTATTTGTTTTTGCAGGCTGTGGAAAGTCCACAGATATATTTTTACAAAACAGTGAATACACATTGTTTTCTTTCTTTCAGCCTTCTGCTGCTGCGATGGATTTTATTTGGACTTGATCCTTCGATTTGGTGAGGTCTAACTATTTTGGAAGGTCTGAGAGGTTGAGGCAGGGTGGAGGCGTTTGGAGCACGATGACCTGACTGCCTTCTGTTTTTGCCTCCATGAAAGGCCTCAAGGACAACCCGGCTGCTCGTTAAAAGCACAGAAACACACTGTGCTCCTTTGTCTGGATGCAGGAGAAATCTCACATTCAGTCAGAATGTCAGCCACAGCCGTTGGTTTGATTAAGGCAGCAGTAATTTTGAACAAATTACATTTTCACTCCAATTTGTACAAACTTTTTTTGTTTTTTTTCTTCTACTTTTTGGGAGCTTTTTTAGATGTAAATAATGAAGTGCCCTCCAACTGTAATGTCTGCAAGATTTTCATTGAAATCATTAAAACTGTTTTTAAAAACTCTCACTTTGATTCTTATTCCATTATTTGCTGTGTAGTTCACGCAGCACCTTCTGAACAGCTGTGTTACAAAAACAACCATCAACACAAAGTCCCTAATCGGCGGCGCCTGAAGGTTTTCAGCCTATCGATGGCTAACAAAGACCTGTCTGTAGCTCTCTGATGCACTGAACTGTTTTTACTCTTGATTTGAAAGTAAAACGTGTGGAAAAGACAAACGAGGGACATTAAATGCATTTCTTTGTAGGTTCAGATCCCAGCTTTCCTGAATGCTTTTGCTAATGGATGACTGTGGTAATTAGCACTCTTTGCTCACTACACTTCATTAACATGTATGTCCTAATGAAAAGCAATCAATACTCTGCAAGAATCACCAGTAATCACCAACTGTACTAGTGCAGGTTCTGACAAATGCCCTTTTTAATGTGCATAGAAGCCTGCTGACCATAAAAAAACAGACTGAGATCTATGGGAACCTTTGACGCAGCAGTACAGCAGAGAGAGAGTATGATTATGATAAATTCACAAGACAACAGGAGACAGTGGTGCAGAGGCACGCCATTACTCTCCATAGATTCAGGCTGTCACTTTCATGATGAACACATCTACTCCGTCCATCTCAGGAGGAGATAGCACCTCTAAATCTCTGTGTCAGTCCCATCGAGCACACAGAGCTCATTATGAAACCTGTTTAGTTCGCCGACACTGAGATGCACCTGCAGCCGTCCGGCGACAGAACGGGAGAGCGCGGGAAGACACGTCAGGTGATTTGCAACAAGCGATTTCACTGCTTTTGGATCGGGCGCAGCATTAGTTTCCCTGCAGTAATCGAACATTGCCTATTATAATGACTTGCAAAGCAACATAAAAGGTTCACGCAGCTTCTTGTGCATAACCAAGTCACAGCTGTCCTTCTTTACTGAAAGAGACCAACAGGAACTCTGGAGAAAAGAGTGTCTGATGGGCACTTAGCTGCTAACGTGAGTACCATTTTAATCACAAAATGTTCCCTCTTTATTGTTTTATGCACTTGTTTTTGCAGTATGCTGTCAGCATGGAGCGGTGGTCCTCCAGAGATGAAGTGAGATCAGGCAGATGGAACTTTGAATTATGGATTTGCTTGTGGAAAAGTAGAAATTTTCCACGTTAATGCTGATTTGAAGCCGAGATAATCACTTTGTAAGCATATTATTATATTAATCTGCAGTCAGTTTAATGAAAGCATTTGAAAGTTTATTGAATAGTTTTATCATACAATGTTTCTCAGAGTGTTTTATTTATACCACAAATGACTTCAATCCAATCACTGCTTTAATGTTTATGTTAAAGATTTTCTAAACTGATGTTCAGGATCAGTTTTTGCATATTTCACACGAGCTAATAAAGACAGAAAAGAACTGAATGTCATGGTTGTGGGCCGGTGGCCCAGAGTCTTGAGTTCTGTTTTGTGTTTTTTTTAGTTTTGTGTAGTTTTTGTTGTATTTTCGGCTTGTGTTTCTTACCATTTAGATCCTCAGTTTGCTATGGTTAGGGTTTTTGTTATTTAGTTATTTGTATGTTTTTCTAGGTTTCCCTGCATTCCTGTGTGTTTTTGTCCCTGTGTTCTGTTAAGTCTGCATGTGTCATGGTGAGTCACTTCCTGTTTTATTTTGGCAGTCCCGTGTTCCCTGTGTTTTGTGTTGAGTTTTGTTTCCTGTGTTATTAGTTTCATTCATTTCACCTGTTGTGCCCAGCAGCTTCCACTCAGCCCTTGATCCCTCTGTGTATTTAAGGTCTCAGTGTTGTTTAGGTCTTTGTTTGGGTCCTTGTCAGTGTAACGTCTAGGTTGATGTTTCCTGCTGTATGCCTTTGAGTTTCCTTGTTCAGCTGGCTCCTGACCAGCTATTAGAGTTTAAGTATTTGCAATAAAAGCTAAGTCTTATTTAAGCTCTCGCCTTGTGTCCTGCATTGGGGTCCTCCCTGCCTTGCCTGCAGCAGCTGTGACACTGAAATAATCTTAAAATATGTCAAAGATTGTTTAGGTGTGCACGGAAAATGACACAAAGACACAAAGACCGAGGGACTGTGCAGGAAACACTCAAAGCTGCTGAATTAAGTACTTCCATCATCATGGTGTCACTGACTGAATCAACAAGAATGCTGTTAACCTGACTGTACATGTAGGGAATTCACCCTTCCTTAAACAGTGTCCTAATTACTAAGTATTTACCCAGTAAATATGAGGTAAACTACAGTATATAATTGGAGAACTACCACTTGACTATAAACAGAAACTACAACCAAAATCCAAAGAGAGCCTCACCACTGTTACCGGTCAGCTCATCATGGCAGCATACTCCCTCCTTTTATTGGAAGTATGTAATTAAATCAGTTATTTGAATTTCAGCTGTTGCTTCTTTTGTATTTACCAATATTGCCTTCTTATTGTAGTAGTGCAATAATTACCTTACAAGATACTGTTATTTACCATATATTAATGAAGCACTCATTAAGGAACTGTGAAAGCATGGGTTATGATTTTTAGTACTGTGAGCTGGAAATCTGTTCTGGAGAAGAGCTGCTGAGTCCAAAAGCAAATGCTTTATAAATCAATCAATAAGAAGCCCATTAAATTCAGTACAGGGCGACTCTTTAAAATCGGTGAATACTGACCATTCAGGAACACTGAAAAATTATAAATCAGCAAGGAATTGTTACACCCTGTAATTTCCAATAGCCCCAATTCCCTGATTTCTTTCACATGTTGCGCATGCTTGCATTCAATGTACTAAACAGCACGCAGGCATCGCCAACACTCAGCCCTTGCTGTAGTCAGCGGCATGCTTGTTTGCTGGACAGAGTGTTGAGGGGTTGTTTGCATCTCCATTCACAGTGAAGGACATGTGGGGGTGTGACATTATTTTTCTCACTTGACATGATAATGTTTTCCTCACATATCAGGTGTTGCTCGACTCTGTAGGGCCTCCGTGTGAGGCGGCAGACCTGAGGCTTTAACTGTGGTGACCGGCTGCAGGAACATGCTGAGAGTGTAAAGTGTGCAATGCTCTCTTATTATGTGACAGAAGGGAAGCTGAGCAGGCTCTGTTGGCCCATCAGCACCTTTTACCCACAGGAATGGTCCACGTTTGGGTGGTTACAGTATACAAACCCCGAAGTCTTTATTGGGGCTGACCTGGTGAGTGCACACCTGAGGATTGTAGTGTGTTCATCCCTGTTGGTGCTGAGAGCTAAGGGTCCTGTTTTGCAGACCTACAAAGCACATGGTTATAGATCCGGTCTTATTACTTTTAATTATTATAGGGGTATCAGCACAGGTATGTCAGCTTTTTGGGTTTAAATATACCTGCCCCATCTCACTGTGCCATTACACACTGTGTTATGGTGTGTCAAGCATCACTGCTTGACACCCCCCCCCCCCCCCGATAATGTGTCATCAGAACAATTGATCCATTGTTATGCATTTCAGTTCTTATACAGTTCAATCATCCTTTAGTCCTCTGTGTTACTGTTAAACAAAGTGGAAAAGATCCTTACTCATATTGATATTTAGCCAAATGAGGTTTAAAATCATAAATTTCCTCTAGTGACAATCAGCTGGCTCACCTACATAACTGCTGTTCTATGAAGCCTCCTACAGTGTCTTTGTCAGTGTCCTCAGGTATATCTTTCCTAGTACCAGATTCTGGGAGATGATAGCCGAGGGTAATAAATGGTTCCCAGGATAGGATCCGTTGTGTTTTAAATCCATACCAAAGTGGGGTAACATGGCAGATGGACAAAAGTTCAGCCAGAAGCAATTAGCAGTAAATAGAGTCTCCAGACTTTAGAGTTAAATTATGCCCTTTGATGAAAAGTTAAGAAATAAACATCTCCTGCCGTATTTTAACCCACTGTTGACCTATCAGAGAATAACACCAAACATTATGTCACAGTCACAGTCTCGTTTCAGAGGCTGTGGGGGGGGGGGGTATTTTTCAAAATCAATCTGTTATGGTCCTGGGCTGGTGGCCCAGTGTTTTGGTTTTCTTTTGGTTAGCTCTGTTTTGTTGAACTTTTTGAGTCGTGTTTCTTATAGTTTAGTTTTCTCAGTTTGTTTCTTTGTATTTTCTGATCCCCTTTGTCAAGTTTTCTGTGTTAGGTCTGCATGTATTCTGATGGTCACTTCCTGTTTTATTTTGGTAGTCTTGTGCTTCTTGTGTATTGTGTTCAGTTTTGCTTCCTGTATTATGTTCTGATGTCGTTCCCTCTGCGTATTTAAAGTCTCAGTGTTGTTTAGTTCTTTGTTCGGGTCCTCGTTAGTTTTCAAGTTTCGAGTTCGATATTTTGAGTTTTTTGTGTAAAAGTATTAACAATAAAATCTATACACAAACTCTGCTCTCGCAGTGTCCTGCACTGAGGTCCTCCCTGCCTTGCCTGCACCAGCTGTGACAATATCCTGTATCAGATATTTCTGTATCAGTTTAAAACCTATTTGGATCTTATACCTTCTTCTGAGTCACCAGTGCCACAGGCAGTGCTGCTGAAGGGACATCGCACCAGGTATGAGCAAAATAATGTGTATCCTAAAGCAGAGAACGTGGCCAATCAGACCACGCAGAGTGTCCTCAACATTACTGAGAGGACTGGAAGTCAGAATCTGAGTTTAGCTAATTTAACCAAGTAAATTTAACCATAAACAGAGTGTGACTGCACATAAATGTGTGCAAAACAACAATTTGAAAGGAACAAAACAAGTAAGCTGCTTTTATTTGACACTTTATAAAGAGAAACATTAATTTTATTGTGACTCGTTTATATAAAAGATAATAGCCGCGTCACTGATGATGGTTTCTGGACTTTATATTTGCAGAATCAGTGTTCGTCATGGTCCTGTGTCTTTGACTCAGTGTTTTGAGTTTGTTATGAGTTCTCAGTTATGATTTTCCATGTTTTGTAACTATATTCTGGATTTAGCTTGGAGTTTCTAGTTTTATGTTCTTGAGTTTCAGTTTGCCCCGCCTTCCCCATGTTTCCAGTGTCTTGCCGAGTGTCTGTTTGCTGTTAAGTTACTTCCTGTTTTATTTTGCCACTCCTCTGTCTCCTGTGCGTGGTATTCAGTTTTGCTTCCTCTGTGTCGTTTCAGCTCTGTTTCCCTGCTGTTTTCCATTTTCCCCATTACCCCAGTATGTATTTAAACCCTCATTAGCTTGTATTCTTTGTCATGTTGTCCCTCATTCCCTCCTAGGCAGTGTGTTGCCTTGCTCTGTGTTTTCTGGAAAATCCTGGTCAGTTGGATTATTTGCTCATGTAGAGCCTTTCTTTGTTTTGTTTTGTGAGTAACCAGAAATAAAGCTGTGCTTTAAGTTAACGTCAGTGTCCAGAGTCCTGCATCGGGGTCAACATCTTGCCTGCCACACTGCCATCGATGACAGCGTCAGGACTTTGTCTACTGTTATGTTAAATGTTTTATGTTGTTTTTTTGGTCATAATCTTCCCATTTTTGTTTTGTTCACTTCTGCCTTCAACAAACTAAGTCGCAGCACTCAGGGTTTGGAATAGGCCTTTATTTTCCTGGGCTAAAGACATTAAAAAATACCCCAGTGCACTCCAGCTTGCGTCTTGTTCGGGCTGTAGAAATATAACCCCAGTTCCAAAAAAGCTGGGAAGTCTAAATTAAAGACAGGATGCAATTACAGTGGGGGAAATAATTATTTGATTCCCTGCGTAGTTTGCAAGTTCTCTCACTCAAATTTATATGATACTTTCATTTTAATGGAGAGAGATGGAATATTAACCAAAATTCTAAAGTTATAAATTGATTTGTCATTGAGTGAAATTAATATTTAATCCTTACAATCCAGCCAGAATTCTGGCTCACAAAGATTGACTGATTGGTTGTAATCTGTGTGTCGTGGTCCTGGGCCGTCTGCCCAGCGTTTTGTGTTTAGCTTTGTTTTCATTGAGTTTTGTTATTTCCTAGTTTGTTTTGGTTTTCTACTTCCCTTTGTCCCTGTCCCTCCTCTGTCTGTGATCTTGTGTCTGTTTTGTCCTTATGTCTGAACTCTGACCTCCTGTGTTTTCATATTGAGTTTTATTCCCAGTGTTGTGACTAGTCTGCGTTTCTGTCCCATGTCTGAGTCTCTTTCCCTGTGCCGTGCTCCCTGTTTAGTTTTCTGTGTGCCAGTTCCCCGTGTCAACTCTGTGTATACCTTTAGTCACTTCCTGTATTATTTTGACAGTCTTGTGTTCCCTGTGCTTTGAGTTTAGTTTTGCTTCCCCTGTTATTAGTTTTATTTGCTTCACCTGTTGTGCCCTGCTGTTTGCTCTTGCCCTGATTACCTGCTGTGTATTTAAGCCCTCAGTTTTCTTCTGTTTGTTGTTGCGTCATTGTCGGTGTTTCCCCTTTCCTGCTGTGTTTCCCAGTTTAGTTTTCCCTAGTTCTCCCAGGCTTGTTTTTGTGTGTTTCGGCCTTAGTTAGCGATGGTATAATGAGGCCCCGTGAACGTGTCGAATCTTTCTGGCCAACTGATTTGCCAAAAGCCTGATCACACGAAGCCCCATTTAACAGCTCATTTAGGAGTGCTGACATCTGCTGGACATTTGATGTATAGCATCCTTGCTGTTCTGTTACATGTTGGCTATGGGATCTTTTAGCCTAATTATGCAATTTTGTCAAAATCTCCATTGGAATAAATAAAATAAAAATATGATTAACAAGAATAGCTTATAGGAAACTTATAGAGCTCTTCTTGTAAAAGCAAATACGTACATTAACGCAGTGGGATCATCGTTCTGATTGCGAAAACTGACAGACATGACAGGCCCTAAAAAAAAAGAAAAAAATGGACCTGATTCAGTTGGGGCCTCTTGGCCAGGTCATGTTTGTAAATGAGAACTAGTTCTCAAACATTTTACCTGATAAAATAAAGGATTTTTAAAAAATTAAGCCAAATTAAATAAATCTATGTTGATCGTGGTATATTAATAAAATATAAGATAAGATAAACTTTAATGATCCCACAATGGGGACATTTGCATATTACAGGAGCTTAAGTACAGAGAAGGATGAAGTAAAATAAAATGAAATAAAATAGAAAACACTATATACAAAATTACACACACACACACACACACACACGTATACATCAAAACTATATATAGTAGAGTATAGAGACAGTATATGGTGTGTTTGTGGATAAACAGTTACAGGAAGTGCTTGGGTGGAGGTGAAGATGCTTTATTAATTTATATTCAGGAACAAAAACAACTGAAAATATTGGGTCTGAGGCGTTTCATTCTTTTTGGTATAACTTCCACAGCCCTAGAAAACACTCACAGAAGACTGAAGGAGCAGGGGTGCGCATAAACTGAAGCTCTAATTTGTACAGGGGTTTCTGATTATGGGCTCTAACAGTGGATCAGACTCGGATCACCCAGAACGCTTCCTCTGTTTCCCACGTCTTTTTCAACAACTCGAATAACATAATGAAACAGTCACGTGATTTCAGAAAAACGGGGCCTCGTTTAGCTTTTGTCACGTGATTTTCTCAAAAACCATACGGGCCTCGACACAGGCTTCGTTTGGACACGCCCCCTTTACAAGACGTAACATCACTAGCCTTGGTTGAGATTTTGTTGTCTTGTTTATTTTCCACTGTGAGCCTCAGAAAATAAAGCTGTTAGAGTGTAGCTCCAGTGTCACGTGTCCTGCATGTGGGTCCTGTTCTTCCACCACACAGCCAAACACTGTGTGCCAATCAATTACAGATAGTCCTGATCTTGACTTGTGTTTATAAAGCACACCTGTTCACAGAATCAGTTTCTTCCATTCCAACTTCTCCACCACCAAAAGCAAAGCCCAAAGAGCACAAAGGACGTCAGGGACAAAACCCTAGACCTGCACAAGGCTGGAATGAGCTACAAGAGCATTAGCAAGAAGCTTTGTGAGAAGGTGAAAACTCTTTGTGCAATTATTAGGACATGGAAGAAAATCATTTGTCCTCGGTCTGGAACGCCATGCAAGATCTTGCTTCGTAGGGGTGAGGATGAGCATGTGAAAGGTGGTGGATCAACCTAAAATTACATGGGAAGAGCTTGTTAATGATCTGAAGGCAGCTGGGACTGCAGTCACCAAGAATACATTGGTAACACACTACACACTACACCTCGCTACAGTCAAGCACGGAGGTGGAAACATGATGCTGAGGGGCCAATGGACGGGGCCATGTACCATAAAATTTGGGATGAGAACCTCCTTCCCTCAGCAGGACACTGAAGATGGGTCATGGATTGGTTTTCCAGCATGACAGTGACTCAAAACATGTCAAGGCAACAAAGGCATGTCTAAAGAAGAAGTACATTAAGGTCACGGAGTGACTGAACCAGTCTCCAGACCTCAATCCTACAGAAATCTGTGGAGGGAGAAGAAGCTTTGAGTTGCCATGAAACCTGAGGGACACAGTGTCATGGAATGGCTGTGTGCCAGGATTAGAACACAGATGCAGGACTCAGAAGACAAGGACTGAACTTAAACTCAGATTTATTGCTGGAACTCACAGGGAATAAATACAAAACAATGCAGAGCAGGAGTCAGGAATACACAATCTAGGAATCAATAAGGAACACATACAGCACACAGCATGGGGGGAGGATGCAACAAAGAAGAGAGGAAGGCTCAGACAATATCTACACAAGGGGTAATGAGGGGAGAGGATACACGTGGCAGCACAGCTGGGACTAATCACTAAAGATGAGACAAGGGAAGTGGAGCTAAATACAAAACACAAGAGACAATCAAAATAAGACAGGAAATAACACTGAGACCAGGACTAAGATATGCAAACTTGACACAAAGACAGAAGATAATACAGAGATGAGATCAGAGGAGAGATTACAAAAGGGAATTAAAGGCACAGAAAACAGGAAGAGAGCCATGTCCGAATGGGGAGACAAGATTAACTCGACAACTAAATTACGTAGGAAACCAGACGCAGAGAGACAAGACAGACGTGAGCAAACACAGAGATGAGACGGGGCATGAAAGGGAACTAATATCATCTAATGAGGAACAAACAACTAGAAGCACAGAAGCAAACACTCAGAAGCACTACAAAATATACTGAAAGGATTAAATGTAGAAAAAATAAATCTCATCTTCAATCCAAAAGAATAAATCAAGAAACCACAGAACTCAAAACTGTGGGTCCAAGGCCTGGGGACCATGACAGTGTTTCTGTAAAGAGGTGTCGGCCAAAATCCCTCTTGAGTTGTGTACAAACCCGGTGTCCAACTACAAGAAACATCTTTCCACTGTGCTCGCCAACAAGGGTTTCTCCACCAAGTACTGAATCATGTTTTTCTTTGGGATCAAATACTTATTTCATTCAGTGTAAATCAATTTATAACTTTTTTTTTTTTGCGGGGGGGGGGGGGGGGGGGGGGGGGGGGGGTAATATTCTGTCTCTCCCCATTAAAGTGAAACTACAATCAAAACAGAGGCTGTTTATTTCTTTGTAAATGAGTAAATTTACAAATTCATCAGGGGGTCATGTCTGAACTGCAGGCAGGTCAGTTGTGCGCTCAGACTCTTCTACTCTGAAGCTGTTGTGGTTGCTGTTGTAAAAGATGCAGTATGGGGTTCAGCATTGTCTCGCTGAAACACACAAGACCGCCCCTGAAAGAGATTATCTGGATGGGAGCATCTGTTGCACTAAAACCTGTGTACACCTTTGATCACTGATGGAGTCTTTCCAGACGTGAAAGCTAACGATATCACACCAACGCACCCCAAACCATCAGGATTTGAACTAAATGTGTGAAACATGATTCAGAAGTATTGAAAATTTCATTTTCTAAAAAAAAAAAAAAAAAAAAATGCAATTTTCTCCTGTTTAGCAACAAACAGGGTTTAATTTGCAAGTACTGCACACTGTACGTAAGCATCCATGTGTACTGTACACTTGTGCTTGCAGTAATGATACTCAACACACATTTGCATGTAATTTTACAGTTGCAAATATGATTTATTTTTATTTTAATTTTCACACAGTAATAAGAAATCTTTTGATTAATGGTCGGTGCTCCATCATATCATAGATGTCAGTTTTGATCATTTCAACTTTGCTTTTGATTCCCTGAAATCAGTTTCAGTTCAGGCTGTAAACACTGAGATATTCTATCATTATTTCTGTTGCTACAGAGAAGAAGTCAGAGGATCGAATGGCAGCAGAAAAGAAACATGTATATGCTGTTGTAGTTGCTGAAAAGATTTAAAAAACTCCCACATTTAAAAACATTTCAATTTAGTATTTCATCTATTTTGATTTTTTCTGCACACCAAAACATACGTAAATATTTTGATGCAGATAGCAAGGCGAGAAAACCACAGTAGGCACAGTGACTGATAATTTCTTTCTATCTTTAGATCCACAAATTAGAGGCCAGAGTCTGTATTCTTTGCTAAAAGGTTGTCTCCCATATCTGAGCCCCGATGAGATGAATCCAGAGCCCAGAAATAGATGTTGAAGTCTTGATGTAGGATTGGAAAGCTAATTATTTTGTTAGACTGTAATTGTGGCTCTGCAATTAGCAATCTAAATATTGCAAGTAATAAAAAGTGCTGGAAGCAAGATATTTTGGTATTCTCCAGCTCTAATGTCAACAAGCATGAGCACATTGCATTTCCTATGTGACTGTTTGCATTTCAGTCTTTTTAATTTACTAAATTTAAATGACACGGAGTAAATAAAAATTAATATTTTAATAACACCTTGTTAAATTAAGATAATTTACGCTTCTTCTTCTACAGCGGCTTCCATTAAGAGATTAATAGCATCTATGTTTTGAAATGCATGAAGACAGAATAAACAAACCATATTAAAATCAACCAGAATAAAAACATTTACAGCTGGAATAATTGCTCAGCTGCTGCACCACTCAGCATTTGCTTTCAACACTGGCAAAGGGTCAGCAGACACATATTTACATAGATTATATCCATCCATCCATTTTCTTCCATTTTTCCTTTTCAGGGTCGCAGGGGGGTGGAGCCTATCCCAGCTGTCATAGGGCGAGAGACGAGGTGCACCCTGTACAGGTCACCAGCCTGTCGCAGGGCTAACACAGAGAGACCTTCACACCTGTGGGCACTTTGGAACCACCAGTTAAACTAACCCCACTAACTGCATGTTTCTCACTGTGGGAGGAAACCGGAGTACCCGGAGAAATCCATTCAAACTCCACACAGAAAGGTCCCAGCCAAGGCGGACTCGAACCCAGAACGTGCTAACCACTGTGCCACTGTGCTGCCATAGACAATACGACTGTTGTGAGTGGCATGTCCAAAATTTGGTCAAGTAATATAGGTAGCACAAGGACGGTGATGAAGACCTTCATAAATGTACATATTCTAAAAGGAAATCCTTTATGGCTGAATTAGTGTCTGCTGTCTTGTGGGCACTTTGCCTTATTTGCTGGGAGCCAAGAACGGAGGCCAACCCCACTCAAGCCACTCGAGTGCAGGGATGCATTTTTAGTTTGCTGCCAGTTTGTCATATTGTAGCCAGCTGGACCACACTCCTGAGACCTGTCAGGCTAGTTTAAAAGTCTGGATCTGGGAGTCCTGGACTCCTCAGCTGGAAGTCCAGTTGTGTCATAGCAGGAAGTAAAAGCTTCTTTGAGCATAAGAGAGAAGTAATGCTGGGTGTACTTTTACAGTAAGGCCAGCACTCATCGTTTTCAACAGTACAATTACTGTTGTAATTGTATTCTTTATGCTTTTTGACTTTTTTTGTCTTTTTGCACTTGATAACAATATAAAAAGAAAAAGAAAGAATGCTAAATTGTCATAATTTTGGTTGTTGTTATTATCAGGTGTTATTGTGGTCATCTCTCAGTGTGCTAAAAAAACTGAACTTCACTGCTGAGATTCTCCAGGATCAGCACTTTGAGCGCCTCAGGTTTTCACTTTGATAGATACATCATAAACCATGAGCCCTAATTTTCTCTTTCATGGCTATAATTTTGACAGTCTAACATACTGAGTGATGTGCTTACGCCTGACCACAGCCTTGGCTTCGCCTTTCTGTTTGATTCAGTGCTTGAATGAAAGCATCAGGCAGAAGCTGTTTGTTGATGAAATGAAGGGAAGCCAAAGAAAACAGACACTGCAGTAAGAGCACGTTGTGTCTGATAGTTTGTGTACAGTTCCTCAGTGATAATGGCTGCAATACTAACATGCTGTTGAACGTGTAAATAATCTATCACACGTGACACTGATAGCCTCGTTACTTTCTAAAGATGGTGAGCAGGTCTTTGTGCTGCTTGATCTGAATTACAGCTTCTTACCACAGTTATGGTTGATGACTGACATTACCTGTACATGCATCCAAGTCAGCAGCCTATTGGTAGAAATCAGGTCAATGACACTGGACAATATTTCTTTGTAGTGCAGCCATAATATGTTTAAAATAAAATAGTCTCCTTTCACACGGTACACCCTGCTCTGGGGTGCTCTGCACAACCCACATTAGCCCACTCAGTATAAGATGGCTGTCACACTGATACGAACAGACAGTATTGAAAATGCACGTGACTAAAAACAGACCATAAAAGCAGAAAGCCCCAGTCTTGTCATCAGTTCAGTTAAAGAAAGAAAAATAGAAACAGCACCAATTTTGTTGCTGTGCCCAAAAGCTTCAAGGAGAACTTCTCCAAGTCCTGAGGTTCCTTTAGATCAGGGATCCTCACATCCAGGCCTTGAGGGCCGGTGTCCTGCAGGTTTTAGATGTGTCTCTGCTTCAACACACCTGAGTCAAATATAGAAGTCATTAGCAGGACTCCGGAGAACTTGACTGCATACTGAGGAGGTAATTCAGCCATTTGATTCAGGTGTGTTGGATCAGGGACACATCTAAAACCTGCAGGACACCGGCCCTCGAGGCCTGGATGTGAGGATCCCTGCTTTAGATGAGTACACGGTCGAGAAAACTTTAAATCAAACCTGCAGCTTCGGTGAGTCCCAAACTCAAACATGATTTCTCAGAAAATAAAACTGACGGTCAACCTGTGAATAAGTGTCCTCTTTAATAATTGTCCTTTAATAAAATACATACATTAATAAAATACAGCTAACAAAGCTGGTATTGAGTATATAAAATCCATTTAGACCCAGCCCTGTGGCAGGTCATTATTTATATAGCGCCAAATCACAACAGTCGCCTCAAGGCGGTTTGTATTGTACGGAAAGACCCTACAATAATACAGCTTACAGTTTTGAGCATGAACTGAAATCCAATAAACCAAATATATTATGAGCTTGGTCCTACTCAGGTTAGTTACAGATTATTATGACTATTAAGATCTTGACTATTTCGATAAGCAAATGGTGATGTAATTCTGTGTGGGGGTGTTGGGGGGGGTTGTGCTCAGTCTCAGTTCATGAATTCAGAGAGGAGCTTGTGTAACTGGTTTGGTTTCTTTTTTGTGTTTTGTCTTTAAAATGATTTGTTTAAAAGGTTTTGCACTGATCTGCATGGAAATTTCACCAGAGCTGGAGCTCGGCCCAACTTGGAATCAATCTGGATCGATCTGCACAGGAAGTTGAAACAAGGAAATTTAGGAGAAAACGTTTGTGAAAACATCACAAATTAATCTGCACTGAGATATGCTTCCTGATCCAAGGACTCGATACATAAATACGGCATGGAGGAAATTTTCAGCGTTGGAACACATTCATACAGTCTTGGACTGCTTTTATTTGAGGGAAATTTAGTCTCCTTGCAGATCTAATGTTTTCCTGATTTTGTGTACGCCATGCAGCTGAACTTCAGTAGACTTTTGCATCACTTTTAGTTATATACTGTAGTTTTGAGTAAGTCTATTTCCATTGGACTTTATTGCATTTTGCTTTGATCTGGACATCTAAAAACAACTTGTCAAATTGATGCAGGTTTCTATTCAGATCTTTCTTTACCTGAAATTCATAGATGGTCTTCGTCATTACTTAGATCATTCCTGCGGCCGATGGCTCTGCCTCATGAAGGCAGTTTGTTCTGTGTTATGTGTATCTGATGCCTGAGCTCCACTGCCGTCCAAAAACTTTTGGAAACGTATCAGCGCGCCACCAAATGTGTGGCTCATTCTTTCATTACAACGAACCCAAAAACTGTAGTTATAATCACTCACGCACACACATTCCTGCTATAAAACCTCAAATGTTAATTAGTGGGCTGCTGGAAAAATGCGTACTACAGTGGGTACTACTTTTTAGCAAAGTGAGACTTTACATATGTGAACTGTAATTGGTGGAAGCCCATACAAGACACTGAGGTATCCTGCCACAGCCTGCAGGGCACTGATCAGTTATTGTGACTATGTTTGGTGACATGTCATATTTACATGTCTGAGTGGAGATTAATTTTGATTAAATGAATATACTGTAGGACGTATTATAGTTCTATTTCCATACTTTTATTCTCTAACTCACACAGTTCACAGCTCAAAATAATCCTTATTTGTCTTGTACAGCGCGGCCCCTCAGTACCTCCTTCACCCTCCTTTTTGACAGCTTTCTTCTCATTGGCTGCATTTCTTAAACAAAAGGCTTAAGCTGTATGATGCAATGAGGCTTTTGTGCTCACAGGCCGAGCTGTGAGACTGAGATCAGACACACAACCAAGAGCTT
Source organism: Archocentrus centrarchus (assembly GCF_007364275.1). Classification (NCBI taxonomy): domain Eukaryota; kingdom Metazoa; phylum Chordata; class Actinopteri; order Cichliformes; family Cichlidae; genus Archocentrus; species Archocentrus centrarchus. Next base: position 3,702,268 of record NC_044366.1, read on the forward strand.
TTAAAGCAGTCAGAAGCCGGAGCTTTTTGGCTCATGCATATGCCAACCTCATTTGAAACTTTGTCCATGTTGAATATGAGCATCCACCACTGTGAAAAAGTATTTTCCCCCTTTCCTATTTTCTTTTTTTTCCTTTCTTTCTTTTTTTGGACATATTTTGCACACTTGCATGTTTCACATCATCAAACAAATTCTAATATCAGAAAATGAACCTAATAACTGGTTGTGCCACCCTTGGCAGCAAGAATTGCAATCAAGCATCTCTCACATCACTGTTGGCCATCAATTTTGGCCGACTTTTTGCAGAAGTGTTTGGAAGGTTTTTGAGCTTGAACATGCTAAAACATCTCAATATGACTTCAGTTCTACAATCCCTTCATTTTGGATCGATCGTTTTGTTGTTTGTCTGTTTTTTTTGGGCCATGCACAGGTGAACTTCCTGCTGTGCTTTGGATTGAGCTTCAGATGGTCAGACGTTCTCCTTCAGGATTTTCAGGTACAGAGCAGAATTACAGAAAGTCATCCAGGTCCTGAAGCAGCAAAGCAGCCCCAGACTGTCACACTACCACCACCGTGTTTGACTGTTGCTGTGTTATTTTTATGAAACGCTGCATTAGTTTTACATCAGATGTAACGGGACTCAAACCTTCCAAAAAGTTCAAGATGTTTTTTGGCAAATGTGAGACGAGCCTTTGTGTTCTTTTTGGTCAGCAGTGGTTCGATCCTTGGAGCTCTCCCATGGATCCCATTTTTTTCCCTCGGTCTCTTTCTTATTGTTGAATCTTGAACTCTGACCTGAACTCAGTCAAGTGAGGCCTGCAGTTCTTTAGATGTTGTTCTGGGTCTTTTTGTGACCTCCTAGATGCGCTATTGGAACGATTTTGGTAGGCTGGACGCTCCTGGGAAGGTTCAGCACTGTTCCAAGTTTTCTCCATGTGTGGATCACGGCTCTCACCGTGGTTCTCTGGAGTCCCAAAGCCTTAGAAATGGCTTTTTAACCCTTTCCAGGCTGATAGATGCCAATGACTTTGCTTCTTTAGATCGTGGCATGATGTGCCGCTTTTTGAGATCTTTCAGCTGAATGAAGCTTAGGCTTAAGGTTAGTTAGGATGCAGTAAGTGCTGCTACGATAGGCATTCAGAATCATAGCAGCAAATAGGTAATGGTATTTGTGCTGTCCTGAGGGATTGGAGGGATGTTTCTTTCTGTGGCCACTAGGTGGTGCTTTTTCTGTTTGGGGATTATCGCCATTTCTGCTTATCCTCTGTAACCCGTTGGCAGCCATATTTGTTTTTCCCTTGCACCTTGATAGAGAGCACATTGTGGATTCAGGTAGCCAAAGTATCTGCTATCATCCTCATCTGGGAATCACTATAGGGAGCATAGTCTGTGAGTATGGTTGTAATAAGATGCCTATGTTTGTTTGACATGGATATTTTGTACAGTTAACCAGGTTAAGTTGTGTTTTTGTTTCATCCGGCGTTTCGTATGTAATGTGTGATGTTGATAGCTTTCAGCTAGCCAAGCTAGTAGCCATGTATGTGAAATAGGCTTTAAGAAACTGGTAATACATATGGAGCATGTATGTTAAAGGGGGTTCAATGTGTTCATTATTGTCATTATTTGCTTCTTTCATTTCAGTTTTACCCCATTCTCATGCTGTTAACCTAAACGGTGGTGCTTAATAAATCCATCATACAGAGACTACAGTGTGTGGAAGGAGTTGTCTGTCTGCCTAGTGAAGAAAGGGGACTCTTTAACGAGGGCAGAACAGTAAAAAGACTGACTCGACTGTGATTTCAGCTTTGTTGGATAGCTATCAGACTAGCTCAACCTTTCAACCACGATGTCCGACGCAGAAGCGAAAACTCATGGCACTAGATCAGTGTGCTCACGCGCATCAAAATCGTCAAGGTTGTCGACACGCTCCAATAGATCAGCAACTAGCTTGGCTGCAAAAGAAGCACGCGCCAAGGCTGAAGCAGCACGCGCCAGAGCATCTTATGCACAAAAGGAAATTGATGTTAAGGTAAAGAAGGCTCAGCTAAAGGTAGAAGAAACATTCCTTGAAGCTACGCTGGAGGCCATCCAGCAGGAGAAGGAGGCAGATGCAGCTTTAGCTGAAGCTACTGTCCTTGAAGCAGCCATGGAGGTGGCAGACAGCCAGACGCCGTCCAGACCTCACGACACTGACCAAGACTCAGCTCGCACATCTGCAGAAAGAACTGAGAAGTATGTTCAGGATCAGTATGCCTACACAAGAGCCATCATTGACAATTCACAGCCTGAGACTGAGGTCAAGGTTCCCCCAGCTGAGGTAGAAACTCCTCCAGCAGGCCCTAACACTAAGCCACTGACTGATTCTTCCCCAGCGCATAAACCTGTCCATCTAGAGGGGATGCAGCAGTTATTTCCACACGTCCCTATTCACACTGAAGCTACTTCAAGCCAGCGCCACTCAGTGGTTCATTTCACACCTAAAAAGGGAATGGGGCAGAACATCCCACAGTTTAATTCTAAGAACTCATCATCACCCAGGGATAATACAAGGGATAACGACCAGTCACTTAGAGGACCATACCATGCATTCCAGGAATCCCGCTCCGAGGTCTCAGATTTAGCAAAGTTCTTAGCTCGCCGTGACCTACTGACAGCTGGACTCACAAAATTCAATGATAAACCTGAAGGTTACTGGGCCTGGAAGTCTACTTTCTCCAGTGCCATTGAAGATCTAGATTTGAGACCCAGTGAGGAACTTGACCTGCTAATTAAATGGCTTGGGCCAGAGTCTGCCGAGTATGTGAAAAGAGTGAGGTCAGTTCACATCAGACACCCCGCTGAAGCCCTTAGTATGGTCTGGGGAAGACTAGAGGAGAGCTACGGATCAGTGGAGGCAATGGAGACTGCGCTCTTTAAGAAGCTGGAACGTTTCCCCAAAGTCTCTTATAGAGACCCACAGCGTTTGCAGGAGCTAGGCGACCTGCTCCTTGAGCTGCAGTGTGCCCAGGAGGAAGGTTACTTACCCGGGCTCTCCTACTTGGACACTGCACGCGGCATTAGTCCTATTTTGGAGAAATTGCCCTTTACTCTTCAGGAGAAATGGATGGTGCATGGAACGAGATACAAACGACAGCACAATGTCAGCTTCCCACCCTTCTTTGTTTTCTCCAGCTTCATTCGGGAGGAGGCAAGGATGAGGAACGACCCGAGCTTCACTACTACAACCTCCAGCATTGCGCCACCTAAGGGAGAGAGATTCACGGTGAAGACGTCAAGGACTCCAATAACGGTACACAGAACAGAGGTGAACAATACTCAATTAAAGGATGAAGCTCAAGGGTTGGACAGCCCTAAAAAGCAGTGTCCTATTCATAAAAAGCCACACCCATTGCATAAATGTAGAGCTTTCAGAGAGAAGCCCCTGGAGAGTAGAAAGGCCTTCCTTAGAGAAAACGGCATATGTTTTCGCTGTTGTTCTGCAACCTCTCACCAAGCAAAAGACTGCAGGGCCATCATTCAGTGCTCAGAATGTAATAGCGATAGGCACATCGCAGCCCTTCATGCTGGTCCAGCACCTTGGTCAGTAAAACAAACTATCAGCTCTTCTGAAGAGCATGGCGGGGAGGAAGAGGAGTTTCCCTCTCCTTCAGTCACCACCTCGACTTGCACAGAAGTCTGTGGGGATGGCACTACCGGGAAATCGTGTGCCAAAATCTGCCTTGTTTATGTGTATCCTGAAGGTCAGCCGGAGAGGAAGGTGAGAACATATGTTATCTTGGACGATCAAAGCAATAGGTCTTTGGCCAGATCATCCTTCTTCAAGATGTTTGGCATCACCAACGGCACCTCCCCTTATACACTGAAAACATGTGCAGGGGTACATGAGACTGCTGGCCGAAGAGCAAGGGGGTTTGTTGTGGAATCCGCCGACGAGAAAACCAGTATGGCCCTACCTACACTTATCGAGTGTGATCAGCTACCTGATAATAGGGCGGAGATCCCCACGCCAGCAGCTGCAAGACACCATCCTCACCTCAGGTCTCTAGCTACCAAGATACCCCCACTCGACACCAAGGCCGAGATTTTGCTCCTGTTAGGAAGAGACATCATCCAGGCACACAAAGTCCTACAGCAACGCAATGGACCCCCACAAGCTCCCTTTGCACAACGAACGGCTCTTGGCTGGGTAATAGTTGGAGAAGTCTGCCTTGATGGTGCTCACAAATCCTCCCATGTGAACACCTTCCGAACCAACATTCTGGAGAATGGACGACCCAGCCTCCTTAGTCCATGCCCCAACAAATTCAATATCAAGGAGAGCTTCAGCTCCAGTGACCAGTCACAGAATTCTCCTACTTTAGACCATCTATGGCAAACCGCGCCAACTGACAGAACAGGTCTCATGGGAGAGTCGGTTTTCTGCTACACGAAGGACGATGACAGAACAGCTCCTTCTATGGAAGATCTTGCCTTCCTGAGGATCATGGAGAAGGAATTCTGTCAGGACGACTCGAATAGCTGGGTAGCTCCACTCCCTTTTCGTAGCCCACGGCAACGCCTCCCTAATAACCGTGAACAAGTAAAGAATCGTCTCACTGCACTGACCCGTATGCTCAGGAAACACCCAGAGAGGAAGAACCATTTTGTCGAGTACATGAATAAACTTCTTGAGAATGGGCATGCCGAAGTAGCTCCACCCCTACAACCAGATGAAGAGTGCTGGTACTTACCACACTTCGGAGTTTATCATCCCCAGAAGCCGGGACAAATAAGGGTGGTATTCGACTCCAGTGCCCAACACCACGGGGTGTCCCTCAATGACGTCCTCCTCACTGGCCCTAACATGAACAACAGCCTGCTCGGGGTATTGCTGCGGTTTAGGAAAGAGCCAGTGGCTGTGACGACTGACATACAACAGATGTTCCACTGCTTTGTGGTGCGTGAGGACCATCGGAACTTTCTGCGCTTCCTCTGGTACCGCAACAGTGACCTTGACAATGATGTTGTGGAGTACCGGATGCGGGTCCACATCTTTGGAAATAGCCCATCGCCATCTGTGGCCACATTTGGGCTCAGGAGAGCGGCTAAAGAGGGAGAGGGAGAGTATGGAATGGAAGCAAGGCAGTTCGTTGAGAGGAACTTTTATGTTGATGATGGTCTGATCTCGCTCCCAACAGAAGAGGAAGCCATCACTCTTCTTCAGAACACGCAAGCCATGTTAGCTCTCTCCAACTTGCGGCTGCATAAAATATCATCCAACAGAGTTGCTGTTATGAGAGCCTTCCCCGCAGAAGACCTGGCTAAAGGGCTGAAAGACCTGGACCTCATCGTGGACTTTCCACCCGTGCAGAGATCTCTAGGAGTCAGTTGGGATGTCTCTGAAGACTTGCTCACCTTCCAAGTGTCGGTCGCAGAGAAGCCCTATACGAGGCGTGGGGTCTTGTCTTCTATTAACAGCCTTTTTGACCCACTAGGATTCGCGGCCCCTGTAAGCATTCAGGGGAGAAGTCTACTCAGGGAGCTTTCCACAGGGGTTAGTGACTGGGATGCCCCTCTCCCAGAAGAGAAGTATAAAGAATGGAAGCTGTGGAGAGATGCTCTGAAAGAGCTGGAACAAGTCAAAATTCCACGCCAGTATACCTCTATCTCATTCAGCCAGGCACTACATAAAGAGCTATGTGTTTTCTGTGACGCATCCACGATTGCCATAGCCGCTGTTGCCTATGTGCGGACAACTGACGTGAGCAATAACACAGATGTTGGCTTTGTGTTTGGCAAGGTCAAGCTTGCTCCACGCCCTGAGACGACGGTTCCACGGCTTGAACTGTGCGCAGCTGTCTTGGCTGTGGAAATAGCAGAAGCGATTGAGGATGAGATGGACACCAGATTTGACACCGTGACATTCTATTCTGATAGCAGAGTGGTCTTAGGATACATTCACAATGAATCTAGACGGTTTTATGTGTATGTACACAACAGAGTGCAACGCATAAGGAGATCAACCAGCCCAGAACAGTGGAAATACGTCTCTACTAATGATAACCCTGCTGACCTGAGCTCGAGGTCAGTCCCAGCAGGTACCCTGACAAGCTCAATATGGTTGTCAGGACCAGCGTTCCTCTTGAAGTCAGCCGGGCATACAACAGCCTCTGCTGCCTTTGACTTGGTTGACCCAGAGGCTGATGTTGACATCCGTCCACAGGTTGCTTGTCATGCCACCGGTTTCAGCAGTAATAGATTAGACCCTAAACGGTTTGAGAGGTTCTCAAGCTGGCGATCACTGACCCGTGCGGTAGCAAGGCTTGTACACGTTGCCCGCACCTTCAAGAAAGGCAGCGCCTGCAAGGGCTGGCATATCCATGAAAACCACAATCTTAAGGAGGACTTGGACCAAGCAAGGAACATTTTGGTCTGTAGTCTGCAACAAGATGCCTTCGCTGAGGAATTGGAATGTATTAGAAAGGGAAAGGACATTCTGAAACATAGCCAGCTCTACAGATTATGTCCTTACATCGACACTCTTGGTCTTCTAAGGATCGGAGGACGCCTGTTCCAAGCGAGCCTAGGCAGAGACGAAATCAATCCCCTAATCCTCCCTGGGAGGAGCCACATCACAACTCTACTCATCCGCCATTACCACAAACGGGTACAGCATCAGGGGCGCCATATCACGGAGGGTGCTTTGAGAGCAGCTGGCCTGTGGATTGTTGGTGGAAAACGGCGAGTTAGCAGCATCATCCACCACTGCGTTAAATGCCGAAGACTACGCAGAACAATGGAGACTCAGAAGATGGCTGACCTACCTGTTGACCGCCTCAGTACAGACCCACCTTTCTCCTTTGTAGGGTTGGACGTCTTTGGACCATGGATGGTCATGACTCGTCAGACTAGAGGAGCAGTAGCAAATAGCAAACGGTGGGCGGTGCTCTTTACATGTATGAGCACCAGGGCCATTCATATTGAAATCATTGAATCAATGGACTCTTCGAGCTTCATAAATGCTCTGCGGCGATTCTTCTCTATCCGAGGACCAGCCAAACAAATAAGGTCTGACTGTGGCACAAATTTTGTGGGAGCCTGTAGAGAGTTGCGGCTAGAGTCTCTGACAAGCGATAAGGAAGTGCAGGGATATCTGAGCAGCAGTGGTTGCAAATGGGTCTTCAATCCCCCGCATTCATCCCATATGGGAGGCAGCTGGGAGCGTCTGATAGGTCTGACAAGGCGCATCCTTGATTCCATGCTGATGAAGATCGGTCCATCAAAGCTTACCCATGAAGTTTTGACCACATTCATGGCAGAAGTTTCGGCAATATTGAATGCTCGCCCGTTGGTTCCTGTATCCACGGACCCAGACTCCCCACTTATCCTAACACCAGCGACACTTCTGACACAGAAGGTCAGTGCACTTCCTCCACCCATAGGGGAATTTGAAGAAAAAGATCTCTACCGCAAGCAGTGGAGGCAGGTACAGAGTCTCGCCAATATCTTTTGGCATCGCTGGAGGACAGAGTATCTTCCTACCCTGCAGAGACGCAAGAAATGGCAAAGGGAAGAACGTAATCTTCGCGAGGGCGACGTCGTCATACTGAAAGAAAGTCAAGTTAGAAGAAACGAATGGCCTATGGGCATGATCATCAAAACGTTTCCAGGAGCAGATGGGAGAGTTAGGAAGGTTGAGGTTAAGACAATAAGAGAGGGTTCATGCAAGACCTTCCTACGGCCTGTCTCAGAGACTGTCCTACTCTTCTCCCCAGAGACCGATTAAAGTTTACTTTCTTCACGCTGTGTATCATTAGTGGTGGCATCCTTTCAGATACCAGGCGGGGAGTGTGCTGTCCTGAGGGATTGGAGGGATGTTTCTTTCTGTGGCCACTAGGTGGTGCTTTTTCTGTTTGGGGATTATCTGTCATGGCCGGGGAGGAAATGGACGAGGAATGGCTGACACGAAGGACTCCAGAAGTCAGCGTAACATAAAAGGGATTTATTTCAACGGGGAAAAAACAAATACAAAAACCGTGGAAGGGAGACGACGGGCAGACACAGGGAACACAGGAACACAAGAACACAGGAATACAGGAACACACGGACACACAACGTCAACGACGCAACAGAGAACAAAACAAAACTGAGGGCTTAAGTACACACTGGGTAATCAGGGCAAGAGGAAACAGCAGGGAACAACAGGTGAGGCAAATGAAACTAATTACACAGGGGAAGCAAAGCTGAACACAAAGCACAGGAAAACCAGACTGTCAAAATAAACAGGAAGTGACAAACCAAGGAACATACTGACTAAACACGGGGAACAGGCACAGACTCAGGACAGAGACGCAGACATATCACAACACTAGGAAATAAACTAACACAAAACGCTGGGCCAACGGCCCAGGACATGACAGTACCCCCCCCTCAAAGGCCGGCGCCCGGCGGCCAAAACCAGAAAACAAAACCAGACAAGGGCGGGAGGCGGGGGACCAGGAGGGAGGGCCCGAAACAAAAACAAAGACAGGGAGCAAAACAGAAATCACAGGGCGTGAACAAAACAAATCAAACCCGTACAGGAAGAAAACAAAAACACAGGACCAGAACAAAAGGCGACGGCACAAGGCCGGAGACAGTCCAAAACAGGGGGTCGAAACAAGGAACAGTCCAGGAGCTATGACAAAACAAAAAACAGCAGGGGAAAAAACAGTCCACAGTTCAGGGGAGTCAGTGGGAAATCCAAAAACAAAAAACACACAGTTCAGGAGGCCGCAGAGGCCAAGGGGCCACAAAGCAAAATCCCAACGAGGGAGGCCGACCGCGCTCCCAGCGGCGGCGGCGACGAGGACGAGAAGGAATCACTGGAGGCCGACCGCGCTCCCAGCGGCGGCGGCGACGACGAGGGGGAGTCACTGGAGGCCGACCGCGCTCCCAGCGGCGGCGGCGACGACGAGGGGGAGTCACTGGAGGCCGACCGCGCTCCCAGCGGCGGCGGCGACGACGAGGAGGAGTCACTGGAGGCCGACCGCGCTCCCAGCGGCGGCGGCGACGGGGAGCAGGCACCGGAGGCTGACCGTGCTTCCAGCGGCGGCGGCGGAGCCGCGGAGAAGACACTGGAGGCCGACCGCGCGGCATGCGGCGGCGACGAGGAGGGGTCACTGGAGGCCGACCGCGCTCCCAGCGGTGGCGGCGACGAGGAGGGGTCACTGGAGGCCGACCGCGGGGCGTGCGGCGGCGGCGACGGGGAGCAGACACTGGAGGCCGACCGCGGGGCGTGCGGCGGTGGAGAAGGGCGACCCCGGGCGCTGGTGGGGAACCCTCGGGTGACGTGGAGCGCTCGGACTGAGCGGGACCCCCTGGCTCGGAGTGCTCGGACTGAGCGGGACCCCCTGGCTCGGACTGAGCGGAGACCCCCATCGGCTCGGACTGAGCGGGACCCGTGGAAAGGGAGACGACGGGCAGACACAGGGAACACAGGAACACAAGAACACAGGAATACAGGAACACACGGACACACAACGTCAACGACGCAACAGAGAACAAAACAAAACTGAGGGCTTAAGTACACACTGGGTAATCAGGGCAAGAGGAAACAGCAGGGAACAACAGGTGAGGCAAATGAAACTAATTACACAGGGGAAGCAAAGCTGAACACAAAGCACAGGAAAACCAGACTGTCAAAATAAACAGGAAGTGACAAACCAAGGAACATACTGACTAAACACGGGGAACAGGCACAGACTCAGGACAGAGACGCAGACATATCACAACACTAGGAAATAAACTAACACAAAACGCTGGGCCAACGGCCCAGGACATGACATTATCGCCATTTCTGCTTATCCTCTGTAACCCGTTGGCAGCCATATTTGTTTTTCCCTTGCACCTTGATAGAGAGCACATTGTGGATTCAGGTAGCCAAAGTATCTGCTATCATCCTCATCTGGGAATCACTATAGGGAGCATAGTCTGTGAGTATGGTTGTAATAAGATGCCTATGTTTGTTTGACATGGATATTTTGTACAGTTAACCAGGTTAAGTTGTGTTTTTGTTTCATCCGGCGTTTCGTATGTAATGTGTGATGTTGATAGCTTTCAGCTAGCCAAGCTAGTAGCCATGTATGTGAAATAGGCTTTAAGAAACTGGTAATACATATGGAGCATGTATGTTAAAGGGGGTTCAATGTGTTCATTATTGTCATTATTTGCTTCTTTCATTTCAGTTTTACCCCATTCTCATGCTGTTAACCTAAACGGTGGTGCTTAATAAATCCATCATACAGAGACTACAGTGTGTGGAAGGAGTTGTCTGTCTGCCTAGTGAAGAAAGGGGACTCTTTAACGAGGGCAGAACAGTATTCTTATCAATAAATCATTTCTTCTAATGAGAGGGTAATTACTGTTTCACACAGGGCAAGGTAGGTTTGGATAGCTTTTTTTTTTCTTTAATAACTGAAATCATCATTTAAAAGGTGCATTTTATATTTATTTAGGTTTTTGTGTCTGTTTGATCTGAAACATGTAGCAAATATGCAAAACAGTAAGAAATCAAGAAGGGCGCAAAAACTTTTTCACACCACTGCATGTATGATAGAAAATGAGGAAAAATCATAACTAATACATAAATATGGCCATTAAAATGTTATACAGTACAATTACTCAGTTAATCAAGTAAAAAGTCAAAATACTCGCTGTAAATGTTGTTGAAGTCCAGTGTTGGATTCTTAAAGTATTACCTGTTCATTTATTGTCTATATTAAAGTTATATCGTCATGCAAGCTCAGTGTAAAAAGGCGTCTCCATGGTTTGCAGTTTCTGGTTCATGAACTGTAAATCTGCAGTATAAGCAGCCTCGGGCTGCTTGTACATTCCCACATCAGTGAATCTATGCAGCTCGAATGTTAAGAGGTTCTCACCTGCTTGACATCATATCCCAAAAGAACAAAATTCAGATCCGGAGAAACTGCGAACTTTGAGGCCTTAAAAGTCGCCTGTGAGAGAAACAAGAACACAAGTTTTGTTTTCACAATAAAACAGTTTTTTCCTTTCAGATTGTTTCACACACACATATCAAGCCAGTCAGCTGATACAGCCACATAAATACACTCACACATCAGTGAATGACACTACAGTGAAACCTGAGCTGACCTGAGCTCAGTCACAATGACTGCAACCCACAAAAAGAAATCTCACAGCACTGACAAAAGATTTCTTTGAGCTATTTAATATTGTTCTTACAAATATTGTGTTCTTCAGCAGAAGGTCTGTCTCGTTGTTGCGTGTGTTCACTTTGAAAACGTCTCCATCCCAGCTCTGAAAGATGATTTCTTCCTCTGCGGGACAGAAACAGCCGTTAACGCCTTTTTAATTTTTAGACGTTTAAACAGGTTTGAGTTCTTCAGGCTGATGAGACGGTGACACACAAACCAGAAAAAAATCAGACATCAATTATATATTTAAAAAAAAAATCTTAGAACAATAATAATATGACATATTTGAATCTTGTCACAATTACGACCAAATCATCGTTCAGTTGAAGGTTTGCTGACGGTACTTTTGTTGGTTTTTGTGCGTCTCTCTAACAGCTGCAGCATCGGCTGCAGTTGCTCGTGTTTTTCTTTTAATGTTGCCATGGAAACCTCAGCCTCATGCATTTGTGAGCTGGTCTTGAAAGTTTGCATTATTTACATCATTTAAAATTGCATACTTCAGAAACGCTCTGCACCTCCGCGTCCGGTGGGCATTGAAAGCAGCTCTTTGTTTGTGGGTTGTGGTCTCTGCGGTTTCTGTTATCTCATTATTTCTTTTTGGGATTTGCTTCCTTTGCCTTCTGCGTTCTCCTGGATCTGTTCTCATGGCTGGTTCTCACTCCATATGTATTTATTTATTATATTTTTATCTAACGGGGGCAACACATGTTTGCGTTTGGTATATTGATGTTTATTAAGTGTAAACATGCCAGATTATAGCAACATTGCTCATTTACTTCTGCGGTCCTGGGGAGGGTCACCCAGCATCAGATCAGGTGTCTCTGCTCCACCCTGTCTCTGACCCCAGATTAAATCTCTTCCCATCAAAAAGTGTTTTTTATTCATCAAATGTTCTGACAGTAATGGGGGCTGTTCGATACTATGCACTTCATCATTAAAATCAATTTGATTGGATTATGGGTGTCCCCGCAGCACAATGGGGGCTCATTGTCTCACTGCACTCCTTCCCAACACATCTTTGATTTTGCATTTTTGATGCGTGGATTCGAGCAATGCTTATGACAACAGCAAGAACAAAAACAGGTCTTTTCTCACAGGTGTTGGGTCGTTTCGGCAGCACAGTGCGGAGGCAGAAGCTCCGTACTGCACAGGAGCAAATTTTTAACCATGCTGTGAAAAGAAATGCCAGGAGGGCGATGCTGAACATAATGAGGATGAAGCACCAACTGACGAGGAGGATTCTGGGGTCGAAGAGGAGGAAAATAAGGATGAAGTGATAGATCCCACATACTGACGAAGCCCCCACGTCGCTGCAGAAATGGAAGAAGGGTATGAAGTGAAGGAAAACCATGAACACGATGATGACGTAGATTGGAGTTCAACATGTATGGGACAAGGGGCTGTCTGTGGGTGCCCCTCCTGCCGCTGGGGCACTGATGTGACTGTGGATGAGCGCTTGGTCCCCTTCACAAGTCACCGTCCATTTAAACAGTACATCCTGAGTAAACCAGGGAAATATGAGGTCAGATTTGGGCTGCATGTAGTGCCAGATGCAGCTATACGTGGAGTACAGTAAACACTGGCAAACCTGCTGGTTCAGGGCATGTGAGTTGTCCTTGACATTACAGAAGGTCTCCAGGTAAAAACGATCACCTGTGACCAACTTCTTTACTTCGTCTGCCCTCGGCCCCCAGCCGCTGCTGGAAACAAAGCTGTGCACGGTGGGAACAGCACGGAGGAATGACCCTGAGCTTCCTCCTGCATCAAAAACCAACAGGGCTCAGTTCTCACTGAAGTGTACCTTCACTGCTCCGGTGCCCCATCACCCCAATTCTGCCCTCACCAAAGAGATCACAAAACATCCAAAATGGGCCAAAAATGCAATCCATCTGCACAGATCACACCATTACCACCTGCCTCGCTGGCCTCTGAGGACACATTCAGACTGTTTTTATTCTGAAAAGTTCATTTTGAAAATGAAAATGTTTTGGAAATGAATGTTGACATGTTTTCTATGTCAGGTAACGAGCTGGAATAAAAGTTGAAACGGAGGTGGGCCATAATTTATGTTTATGTTTTATAAACAGTAACAACAGACGGGGTCATTTTTGATCTGGGAGCACAACAAGTGTGATTATTTGCTGCCATTAAAAAAATTAAAGTGGCTTAAAAATCCTAACTCCACTTTGAAATACAGCCCTCTGTGATTATCAGTTTAATTTTATTTTCACTCAAAAACAGGGTATACTTAAACGAGGCCTATCGGCCCTACATTCCAAAACACAGGGAACATTTTGTGGTGATGTGTTGGACTGAAGCAAGACTGAAGCTTTAGATTTGAATGACAATTTATACTCTCTGATTTACATGACAGTCAAACCAGGCAGGGGGCATTTTTGACCCCCAGAGGACTAAAGGAGTGCAGCAATCGGGAGGACACTACGAGGGTTATGAATAAACTTTTTCACATCTGGATGCAGGAACCTTTAAAGGGTCAGGCGTTTTATCTTTGCAAATACAAATCAAATTGGAATAAAAATTGAAGATGCCACCTTGATGTCTCCCATTAAACAGGTGCTGTTCATACTGTTTGTGTGAAGCTTTAAGCCTGTTGGGAAGCTGTGGTCTCACTGGGTGTGTTCAGAGAAGTCCAGAAAGAGGAAGTGGCAGCAATGTGAGTGCAAATGATTCATCCGACCTGGTGAATTACAGAGTTTAATGAGTGACGGCGTGGGGACTGCTTAAACATTTAAAGGGTATGCCAGTTTAAGTCAGTTTACTATGTTCAATTCATACTCACCCATTACCATTATGATTTACTAGGAGCTCAAATGAATATGGACTTGTGTGTTTGGGCTGCATGCAAAGTTTGGCTGTAGATCTGAATCATGGGGGGAGGGGGGGGGGGGGGGGGGGGGGGGGGGTGGGGGGGGGGGGTGTCTGTATACTGGTCTCAGAAAAGGTCGCCTACTCTCACCTAAACAAACAATGCAGGCTGAAAGCTGCACAGCTGCTGCAGACAGACAAACAGAGTGTGTGTTTGAGAGGAAAAGCACTGTAGAGGAGTTCAGTATTAAAAGCTCTGGATGAGCACTTTGGTGTGTGAGACTGGAAAAGAGCTACGATATTAATAAAGTTTAACTGTTTTGAAACCAGAAAGGAAAAGCAGCAAAAATGAGAGTGTGTAAGTAAAGTTATCAGGATCACAGCTCTCTCAATAACACACAGGAGAATCTGATGCTTTATAATCCAGTATTTGGAGTGGTGGCCTAGGGGAGAAGAAGAGGGTTCATCACTGAGAGGACCCTGGTTCAAATCCTCGGGCTGGCATCACTGTGGGTCCCTGAGCAAGCCCACCCCCCCCCAGGTTGCTCCCCGGGCGCCCTTTGGCTGCCCCCTGCTCCATGCTGTGCTGTGTGTACTACATAATCCATGAGTGTGATGGGTTAAATGCAGAGAATGAATCTCACTGCATGTAAATATGTGACAAATAAAGCTCTTTCTTTCTTCTTCTTCTTCTTTCTATTCATTAAATTAATGTTTTAGTTTTTGGTGGTGTTTGACAGGCTCAGAACAAGTAAAGAATAAATGTAAAAATTAAAAGTCAGGCTTAATCTGCATGCAAATTTGATATGAGGTCCACAAGTCCAAAGAGGTTTTAGGATTATAATCTGCACACAGAGGTCTGAGGAATCTTCCAGGAAAAGTGTCGCTGCTATTTTTCTGGAGAATTGATCGGATGGTGATTTCATACATCTCTAATCAAACACAACCTGCCCTGGAACAGGACCGAAAACTAAGCAAACAACAGAAATTTAATGCAATCAGAACGAACGAGCAGCTAACAATGAGTTTCCTTACTTGTGATACAAACTCAGGCGGTCTTGCTGAAAGTCCTGTGATTGATTTGCACCTCAACACCTCAAATGTTAGTGCTGCAATGAGGAAACACTTTTGGGAATCCTCTGCAATCAAGCTTTCCTTTCCTTTCAGATTGCTTTAAACCTTGAATATAAAATGACTGCTGCTCAGTCGTCTACTATTGATGTTCTTTGTAACGGTCTTTGGCATATAAAGATAACACTTCAGTCCAAGGATGAGCAATTCTGCCACTGATCATGTGTAAAAGTTTAGGATTTCTGGGAGACACTAAACAGTCAGTTCAAGGCAATTTTATTTATGCAGCACATTTAAAACAGCAGGAGCTGATCCATCGTGCTTTCCAGGCATTCCAGGTCTCCAAAATCCCACATTTAAAACACAAAACTCAAACAGACAAACATCATGAAGGAAAAAAAAAAAAGTCGTTAAGCTTCACAAAAAGCAGCACAGCGAGGACGCGAGTGAGTGCATGAAAGATAGATGTGAGCGGTGCCCCTGAAGAGAGGAGGAGGGAAAAACAAGAAGAAACACTTATTTAGTGTGGCCTGTCTAAAAACTCTGCTCACTTTTCAACAGCCGAAACAATAACAGGAGATCCTGCAATAACTCTCATCTAATCCCAGACCGGCATTCCCGTCCACAGAGGCCGGAATTCCATTAATGCATTTGACAGGTCTGAATCATTTCAAGGTCCCCGTCTCATGTAAATGTCAACGAATAAGCTCGGAGGCATCAATCTCAGCCAAGAAAGCTGTTGGCTTGCAAACACTCAAAACACTTTAGAGTATAATGACAGGGAAATAAATATGAAATACAGATGGAGTGCTTGTTTTCAACTGGCAACAAAAATCCTCAAAAGGGCTCTTGTCATTTAGAAACTCCTACGAGCAGGAAAACAAACTACTTTTTTGTTTTTTCCATATTTTATATGCAGTGTATGTATCAAATTACTGGTTAAAAAAACTTTTAAAGCAGAGGTAATTGGGAAAATGGGTCCAGTGTCCTCCTGAGTTGAGAACGATTCCTTGGGAAATTGCTCCGAGGATAACGCCAACATGCAATCTCAGCTGTGATTAAAAGTGTCGTTTGGCAGAGGGCGAGAATGAAAGGAAATCCCCGCTGCTGACACTGTTTCAGAGACCACGAAAGCTCATGTCTAGCTCCTCAACTAAATATTACAGGCTGAAGGGAAAACGTGTGACACTGCGGTACTGTCATTAAATACTAACGTCCTTATTGATTCCAACTGACTGATTCAGGAGCCAGATTTATTTTAAAGGTGAAGTGAAGGTGCTTCAGGGCTGCAGCCAGTGATTATTTTTATTGTTAATTAATTTAACTTTTCACAGATCAGTCAGCTAATCATGTGATCTATAAATCAAAGTTATTTACAAGCAGCAAATCCTCAAGTTTGAGAAGCATAAAACCAGAAAATGTGACTTCAGAGATTAATTAAAATAGTTGCCAATTAAACAAATAATCCATTAGTCAGATGCTTGTTTCTGCTCCGCTGCTCTTCAGTTAAACTGAAGGCTCCGAGTCTGAGAGCTGCGGCTATTTGCCAGGCAGGGACTAATGGATCTAATTAAACAAGATTCTGGGACTCTGGAGCTTTACTCGTACTCCGGCTGAAAGTCGTTTTTGACATTTCTTTTAAAAAGCATCAACATCTGGGAAGCACTCAGTTTGTGCTCTGTCACTTTTCTTTATTAGATTGAGATGTTGGCAGTTGTTTCAAGTGCCAGTTTTGAAGATTTAAATAATAATCCCACTGTGTGTCACTGAATGAGCTGACACAGTGGTGACTGAACCTGTGGGATGTCAGTGGCTGTCAGTCCTTGTAATCATCTCTGGTTGTTGCTGTGAAGTTTTCTCTGCCTGCGCGTTGTTTCCTGTTTCCTGTTCCTTTTGTGTTTCCCTGTCTGCATCTTATTGTTTCATCTGTGAGACTCTGTTTACTTCTTGCTTAATTTTCAGTTCGTCTTTGTTCACCCTTCATGGTTGTTCACATTGACTTCACCTGCACTTTGATTCTGCTGTGCAGCTGTGTGTATTTAATCTCATGTTTTTGGACTGTGAACTGCCTCTGATGGGCTTTTTCTTCACTACGTGAGGTTGAAGTTTTTTTAATTTTAGTGACTGCTGGTCCATCTCCTGTGGAGTCTGGAAATAGGTTTGCACCTATAAAAAAAAAAACTTTACATGTCCTCATGCTGCAGCTTAAAAATGACATAACTGGCCAATTATGAGCTGACTTTTAGCACAAAGCATTCACAGGTCTGCGTTTGGAGGTTGGAGGGGCTGATGATGGAGAGGTTGGAGGGGCTGATGATGGAGAGGATCACCCCCTGCTTGAGTCACATGTCACATCATTTGCATCATTCTTGCTACATTTTATTACAGGTTTGTTACGTTTATGTATCAGCAATGACTTTGTTAACGTTAAGCATTAAAAACACCTGGGTGAGGTTTAGAAAATTGGGTTGACATGCAACTGTTGCCATGTCTTTTAAAGCTTTTCTTGGTTGCCATGGTGACACCTCCTTGCTTTCTCTGCACAAAAAGCCCTTCTGACATGAAATGTACTTCCTATTGAGATGCACTGAAAAAAATGTAGCAACCTGTGTCCATGAACACAAAAACTCATTTTTTTTGTGACTTTTTCACATGTTGTTATGAGGTTGGAGCTGGGAAAACACAGCAGTGCCATCTTTAGATTATTCCACAGCAGGTCCCTTGGAAATATCACAGGGAGTAATGGAAAAAAAAAAAAGGAGCAGCCACTACAAGTGGTTAAATGAGGAGCAGCAGGTGACAGGCTGCACACCTCTTAACTTCTCAGATGGTTACCAGCTTTGATTTGGATCCTTCTGCACGGCACAGGGTGTCAGTCTGTGAACAGCGAGGCGCAGTGAAAGACAGCGGCTCACAGAATGATGGGAAAAGGCCAATTATTGCCTGACATCTTTCATAAAGTGACATCGCTGTCTCCAGAATTCTGTTCCTGTAGCATTTACTTTGGCCATCTTTAACTACAGACAGTGCCAAACTCACCAGGACTGTGAAAGACATGGCTAGGACAGCATTACACAGCATGTCTGTGTAGGTTCTCAGTCAACATTGCACCGCTTTTAAAGTGAAATGTTCACATACTGTATACACCCACAACGTAATAAACATCCTTTCCCATCTGATATGTGCATTTTCCAAAATCTCTCTTCTTTTAGCTCCGCTTTGGTCTCCATGAGCTGCTCAGTGCACAGCCAGATAACACAAAAACTTATGAAAGCTACTTTTCTGCCTGTGATTGATTAGTGATATACAGTATATGCATGCCACCTCCTCAGTTTTATGGAGTCTGGATTCAGTGTACCACCCTCTGGTTGTTGAGCTCCTTGTAGCAGATGCTGACATTTAAAACTGGAGACTTTCTCTGTTACGGTTTGCTAAAGATAAGCTTTGAAATGTTTTAATAAGCCGGTGAAAGCAGGCTGGGGGCCAAAACTCTGAGCACTGGCTAAGAACTGCAGAGCTGTTCACAACCCTGTCAGAACCCTGCAGATACTACGTGAACATTTGGTGCTTTGGAGCAATAAAAGTTTGTCTTGTTGCACCTTTGTGATCTAAACAGACCTGCCAATGAGCGAGCAAAGACTCAAAGAGCCCGTGGCCAAGTGTTTATTATGCATTTCAAGAAAGCAGCACGGCAACTGAGAAGGAGCAGAGACTCTGTCACTGGCAGAGTTTTTAGAAAGGAAAACGGCTTTTTAATATATTTAAACATCTTTTTACCTGCATTTGGTATGTTTCATTTACTGTCCTTACAAATATTATTGTTGTTTTAGTATTTACTGTTATTTATTGCCATTATCCCTAATGTGCTGCAGCTATAATGGGGTGCACTTTTTGAGCATTGACGTACATTTCATTGTGGTGATGAGGTAAATGTAAAGATCCACAAGATATCTGTTAATTAACAGAATATATACAGTACACTCATCAGCCACTTCATTAGTTATGCCAGTACCAGAGTGGACCCCATTTATGGCATAGATTCAACAAGGTGCTGGAAACATTCCTGAGAGATTTTGGTCCACGTTGACATGACAGCATCGCACAATTTCTGCAGGTTTGTGAACTGAACATCCATAATGTGAATCTCTTGTTCCACCACTTCCCAAATGGACTGAGAACTGGTGACTGCAGAGGCCGCCTGAGTACACTGAACTCATGTTCAAGAAACCAGTTTGACATGGTCTGAGCTTTGTGACATGGAGCATTATCCTGCTGGAAGTAGCCATCAGAGGCAGGATGGATCAGTGCTTTCGTGCTGTTTATACCCAATTCTGATCCTACCATCTGACTGTTGTGGTGGAGATCCAGACTCATCAGACCAGCCAACATTTTTTCCATCTTCTATTGTCCAATTCTGGTGAGTCTGTGTGAACTGTAGCCTCAGTTTCCTGTTCATAGCTGACAGGAGTGGCACCGAGTCCGTTCCTCTGCTGCTGTAGCCCATCTGCTTCAAGGTTGGATACACTGTCCATGTAGAGATGCTCTTCTGCATATATTGGTTGTAACAAGTGTTTGTTTAAGTAACTCTTGCCTTCCTATTAGCTCAAATATATCTGGTCATTCTCCTTTGACATTTGGCATCAACGAGGTATTTTCTCATGTTTACATGCCTAAATGCATGAGTTGCTGCCATGTAATGGGCTGATTAGATGTCTGTGTTAATGAGAAGTTTAACAGGTGTGACCAGTGAGTATCCTCACCAGGAGTCTATTGTGTTTACTAAAGTTTATTTGATCCATTACTGCAGTTTTAGTATAAAAACCTAAATGGCTAATCTTATATGACAGATAAATACTTAACAACTTTGGTGTGTTTTAGCTTCTGTTAGCACTGTTACAGTATCATCAAGTTAGCGGGCATTTGCGTTCATTTAGCAGCCGAAAAGGCAGATAATTCATTCAGCAGCTGGTGGAGACCAAAATAGAGTTGGAAGAAAGACGTGTGTGTAATCATGTGATATGCCTGCTTCAGAGAAATGGTAAGAAAAGCTGTTAATAAAGCTGTAAGCAGAAAAAAACATTGCTATGAATATAATCTACGATTTTTCCAGAACCAGTTACAAAGATGCAACCTTTCACACTGTAGTTCTACAAAGTTCTCATTGAGTTTTGTGACCTTTTTTTCCAGGAACTTTTACCAATAAAAGAAACTATGTTTTGATAAAAGCCAGCTTTCATGTGAGAACATCAAAGATGACTCAGGTACTTTTATTCTCCTGCCCGTCAGACAGGCGGGGTTTGAGAGGCCCATATAGATCTGTGAGCTCCGGCTTCCACAGGCGGAAAACTCAACATACCTGAGAGGAGCCAACCACAGAGCGCGGCTCAGACAGCTTGAAAGTACTGACATCCGGGGTAAAGCCATTCACCAGAGAGCCTCAAAAGAATAAAGTCCTTCCATTATGACAAGTGCTACTTGTGTTGATGTGTTTCCTGGTGAGTCTGCACAGAGAGACCATCTTACCCTCTTTAGAGAAACAAACAAAACTATTTGATTTCTCCCAGCGTCATTTACCAGTTTAACTATAAACCAACCAAAACTCATTCATGATAATTCTTTGCACCCACAGTTAAATTATTATATTTGTTAAATTTAGGAGAAAGTTTCAAGAGCGTGTTTTAATTATCTTTAATGCTGATATTACAGTCAGAGTGAAAAAAAAGCTCAAGTTTGGGTCTGAAAATTAGCAGAGCTCAGGTGGGTTATAATTAATGCTTGAATTGTGTTGTTTTCTTTCATCTTTCCCATTAAAAAATGACATCTGATCCAACACAGCAGAACCATGTGTACTGCTGAAAGGGACTGAAAATGACAGCACAGAGTGCCAGTGGAGCTCAGGCGGCCCATATGCTGCTCTCTCTCCCAGCTTTGCTGTCAATAGAAGCTAAAAAGCTCAACATGCAACATTTTCTTTACAATTTAGACGTCTTCTCGACTTATACACAAAGATAGCTCGATAGAGTGCAGTCAGGTATAGTACAGTACGTACAGTATGTGCTCATATAGTTACTGCAAGCTGCAAGACACAGTTCAGTGATCAAATTCACAACACAACAGGAAATGGAAACGTTCCAAAATATATGCTTAAGGTGCTGCACTGCTATAAAGCCATTTTCACACGTGCACTGCAGCCTGAAATTATGCAGACATTACCCAGTGGAGGTGAATGTGAGAATGCAAATGTCCATGACAGTTAAATGGTCTTTAACTGCTGATGACTGAGCCCAGGTAATAGTCCAATGTATTCGCACCTGGTGGCCGGCCATCCTGTGTGCTGCCCGACTCTCCTCACATTTACAGGACTGCATGTTTGAAAAGAGCTTAAGAGACAAGCTGGCTCACATTTATTTACAACCCTAAAGGGGGAAAGTAATGGTCAGAAAGACTAGTGGGCACATGAATTCACAGATGCTGTATATAAACATTGTTCAGTGTACTGCCAAAAAAAAAGATGCTGCAACACCACATCTTCCTTCTATATGTTAGACATATATAAGGATGTTTGAAATACAGTCACAGTGAATATTAATATGCCAGACTTAAAAGTCCAGCTCCAGTTCTTATATGGTGTGCCATTTTGCCACAATATCCTCATTTAATAATTACTTGTATGATATTTCTTGCCCTGCTTTACATAAAATGTTTCTTTCATCATACATGATGATTACTGGGTTGGACACTTTTTAAAGTAAAAGACCATTAATATGCTTTAATCTGTCCATCATCTATAAATATTTTTGCTAAATAACCAAGAATATTTTAGAAAGGACGTCATCTATCGTCACTGATGTTGTTTTGGTGTTATTTGTTAGATTCAGCTCATTGTCATTGTGCGCACAAGGCACACAACGAAATGATCGTTCCAGATCACTCATCCAGAGACGAGCGTCTGCGGTCATGCAGCCAGAGACCGGCGCTACCGTTAGGCAATGTGGTTTAAGTGTCTTGTCCAAGGACACAACGCAGTATCTTCAAAGCAGCTGCAAAGCAAATAACCAGATTCCAGGTTAACTAAAGACTCCTCCTGGTCTCCCTCCAGTAATCCAGATCCAGGGATCTCAGTCTGGGTCTGAAACACCAGACTGATGTGTAAAAGTTCATTTGGCTGTTTTCTAGCTGAACAATGAAAAACAGAATGAAGAAGAAACACTAAGATTTAAAAAGGCTTTAAAAATACCCGACACTTTGTCAGGAGTTGCTGGAATTCGTATTGCAATTAAAGGCTCTTTTTATTGCAGAAAAACAAGAATGTGAATAACTCTGAATGAAGGACACCGGCGTGGCTTACCATGCTGAGAAGGAAGCCCACAGACAGGCTCAAATCTGCCCACTGCCCCCCCCCCCCCCCCCCCCCCCCCCCCCCATCCTTCCTGTCCGCTCTCAACTGTCCTGCTGTAATAAAGGCTGAAACGCTAAGGCTAACATTAGCCAACCATCCACCATGTTCCCAAACCCTAACATTACCAATAGTGTGATGCACAGATAATGACCCTGAAGATATTTAACAATGTAATTTCAGGTCTTTGCAGCCTCTGAATTCTGGTGTTTTATCTCACCGCTGATCCATTTTGCCTCAGGATCGTGTATCTGGAAGTTTCTCTCAAAGAGGTCGTCCAATGTCAAAGGTGTACCGAAGGGTTTACCACCATCATCTGAGGAGAAAAACAACAAAACAGTCTTTTATTCGTTTATTTTGGTAATATTTAACGCCAAGCCTTTAATTACACTTTTCAGCACAACACAGGTAATATGATGTAAAGATAACTGAAGGATGTGTGGTCACAGGCATGATTTTAACTGTACAAACTGCATTTTTCATAACTGGGAAACAAAAAAAAAATTCTGTTGAGTGACAACTGAGGCAGTAAATCCCTTCCAGATGTTGTCTTAAACAGTCCCCTCTCTGCTTTCATCACCCCATCCTCACATTTTCCCAGTAAACAATTAAAACCTGGAGAGATTTACCTCAGCCATTGTCTTATGTACTGTGTGTATTCGCTCCACCGAATTAATAAAAATGCTAATGAAGGCAGAAAAACTGGAGAGTTTGCAGACAGTATGCAAATTGAGAGAGATACTAATGTAATGTAGCCGAGACTGATGCTTAAATACAATTTATTTCCCTTTTTTTTTTTTTTTTTTTTGCAGTGTTAATGCTGATTTTTAAGTTGCCAGTCAAAGTTTGCCACAGTGGCCGTACGCTGGTGTCAGGCAGTGATACGGGTACGTTACATGTGTTTGTAAATGCACACGCAGATCTGATGAGGACATCAGCCATTCACAAAATGAAGATTTTCAGAAGCACATAGACGAAGGAAACATACGTCACCGCTGATAATCAAATCAAGGTGATCTGCTTTTCACCGTATCAGCTGAATCAAAGCTTCATGCTCGCTCAGATTCTTCCTGCTGTAGTATTTCTGAACCTCTGCGCTTCAATAAAGACAGAACGTCTCTGTGAAGAGTTTTAATGTTCTCACAGAGTCAGTCATATTCCTGTGGATTTTCTCCTGAATTGGTTCATTCATATTTAGTCTTTATATCTAATCAGTTACTATTTCCTGTTTCCATTTTAATAGTGCTCTCTTGTGCCTTGCTGTGAGTTTATGTCCTGTTTATGTTTATGTCCTGTGATTGTCTGCACCTGTGTCTCCTTTCCCACCTGTTTCCGCTTCCCTAATCACCCTCTGTGTATAAGCTCGCTGCTCCTGAGCTGATCTGAAGTTTGGAGGTCTGCAGAAAGTTGGTGACCGCTGTTGTATTATATGCACCTCAGCATCCACTGACCCCACTCTGTGATTTTATGTGGCCTGTCACTTAATAGCTGAGTGGCTATTGTTTCCAATCACTTCCACTTTGTTATAATCCCACTAACAGTTGACTGTGGAACATTTGGTAGTGAAGTAGTTTCACGCCTGGACCCACACAGGTGGCATCCTGTACTGTTAATAGAGTCCATAAAATTCAGCACTTGTACTTGAGCAGACTACAGTCTTACTGCAGTGCGTAATAAACACAAGCACTGCAGTTATCTACGACCTAAATGCGACTTTTTTATACCTCTGTGAGCTTACCTTTTGACAGCAGAATAATGGACAGTCCAATGAATGAGAGCACCACCGCAATAACCAGCAGAGAGATGCCAATGCCTTTCCAGTTTCTGTCTGTTCCAATGGGTCCTACGTTCTACAAAACAAAGAGATACATCACGGAAACTGATTATCTAAATAATACAATAAAATAGTAACACATAGGACAAAATGGGGGGGGGGGGGGGGGGGGGGGGGTGCTGAATATTTAGGCACTCATGCTTAAGTGGAAGTTCTGGCCTCTTTGTGCTCAGGCTCAGTATTGATGGTAGAGCACACTGAGCTCAGGTCAGGGAAACGTCACTGTTTGTCTTCTTTAAGCACAATTCATCCAGAAGGGGAAACTTTTCAGTGAAAACATGGAACAAATGGACAATTACTGCTTTAATCCTTTTTATGCAGCTCTTTCTAAACTGCTGCTTTCAGTATGAATTGACTCAGTACTCATGGCTGCAACACTTGAAGGTCTTTTATTTTTACTGTCCACATTACTACTCACTATCGAGCCACTCGGTGTAGTTTTATTGAATATGCTGGGGATGAAAATAAAGTGCTTCATATACAATTCTTGGTGAAAGTAAGTGAAAAGAACCACAGAGGATCTGAGTCCCTTTCAGCAGCGCGTGAGTGCAGTTATTGATTTGTCAAATACTCATAACTGAAGGCTCTGCTTTCTTACTGCTCAAAACTTCACAATAATGGAAATCAGGCCTGTTTTTTGTTTTGTATTAATGTGTGTGTATTATTCAGTTCAATTCAATTTTATTTATATAGCGCCAAATCACAACAAACAGTCGCCTTAAGGCGCTTTGTATCGCAGGTAAAGACCCTACAATAATACAGAGAAAACCCAACAGTCAAAACGACCCCCTATGAGCAGCACTTGGAAAAACATATTTTAACCCCCGACAACATGTGACAGAAATGTATCACATGTTCCCAGATCAGTCTCGTGATTGTTTCTCCTGTTGTTGGTCACCCTCAGCGGTTTCCTTTCTGCACAGCAGTTTTTGAGGGGAAGGCCTGATTCACGCAGTCTCTTTGCAACACCTGATCTAAAGATGTGTCTCGATTCGTGCGAGGCACTGATGTGGGCTTTAATCTTGAAGGACCATTAATTTATGATTTTTGAGGCTGATGAACTGACGGGTCTTCCTTTCCTGCGGCCGACCTCGTGAGAGCTGGTTTCATCACAGGTTTCTGAGACGCTTTCAAGTTCTTAAAATTTTTACAGGCTGAATTACTTTCATGATTTAAAATAACGATGAACTGTCTTTCTCCTGTATTTTTTTTAGGAGTAGTTTGTGCCAAAATACAGATCACAAAGGAAGCTGAATTGGGTAAAAAGTGAAATTCGACCACTTATTGACAAGATAGTTAAAAACCATACGAGGTAACCACTGCATGAGGCTGCAGGCAAATACTGGCTGCTTACAAGAAAGGAAGACTACAAAGTTTGATGTATTTTATTTCAAAGTTTCTCTGCAACGGTTAATAAAAACCGTGAGCTGTTTGATTCTATTTATGTTCTGACAGTGCGGTATCTTGGATATCTTCAGGAACATTCTTGTTTGTCATGACAAGCTTTTTTTGGTTACATTAAATAACACATAAAAAGGCTTTTATTGTCGGTCATGATATTTCATACAGTACCCGGCTGGTTTTTACTGTGCTGAGTTTGATGAAGGCTTCGGTGTAAATGGGTCAGATCCACTCTCTGTAGATCAGACCCACTTCTGGACGTGTCTCAAACGGTCTTCCTGTCATCAGTTATACGGCCTCACTTCATCTGCGGTGACAGAGTCTCTGTCTCACCTACAGAGCTGCGAGATACTAAAAACCCTTCGGTTTGTTTCTAAATCTATTTGCTTTTGAAGGTTTTTAATTAGGAACATGATTCCAGGATAAACATCCTGCAGCCGTATCACCTCAGCATCTCCTGTATTTCTGCTCCACAACTTCAGCCTCACACCCAGTCCCTGTGGCTTGTAGTTATTAAAATTCTGGATCAGTCACAGCAGAGAGTAATTTTTCCACAGTGAAGATTTCTCCTGTATTTTGAACATAATTTTGTTTGTGGTGTCTGTGTTCTCTTTGTTTTGTTGGGCATCATTAAGTAGTGAAACCCTCATTACACATCAGGGAACATTATATGCCACTGTGATTTCCCCATCACATCATTATACAGTATTTTTATGTTCCTCACAGTGGGCATTTTCATATGTTCCAATTCTGGGAATCTTTTTCTCCCCTGCTGTGAAAATGTTGCTTGGAATACAATGTATCCATATTAAAAAAAAAAGAAAAAAAACTAATTGAAAATGCCATTAAATCGATCCACAAGGACAAACTCTGTTAGATTGGATGAATCCAGTTTGATCTGATTTAGGTCACTTGGAGCTCTCCAGAGTTACTCGGAGCCAAGCAAACACAGAAACCAAAAAATAACTGCACCCTTCTGAGAACACACCTTGAGATGTAAATATTTAAAGCTTTGATTTTATTGGGCCATTGATGGCACATTTCATTTGCATAATTTGTTTCAGGATGTGCTTCTAATTTCTGAATGAAATAAAAAAAAAAGTGAACACAGAAACCCATGAAAGAAATCTCTAAGTATCAGGATTAAAGCTATTTGCAGGAAGTGTGCCACCCATCCATTTTATTAACCACTTATCCAGCTCAGGGTCACTGAGGGGGCACTACCCCAGCTGCCATAGGGTGAGAGGCACAGCACACCTCCCACAGTCACACTTACTGCCAATTTAGAACCACCGATTATCTTAAAACAGTCCCCAAACATGCAGTAGATCCCGGGTTCGGGACCCGGAGGAGACACCAATTCCCGGGAGGTTTGTGTCAGGAGGGGGGTCCAATATAAACATCTGCCAGCTCAAACAGGCAGATCCATCAGCTGTGACTAAGGACTAAGTTCCCAGTAGAAACCTTCGCAGGCCCAGGAAGAACATGCAACTCCACACAGAAAGTCCTCAGCCAAACCTGGCGGTTCCAACCAGGAACCTTCTTGCTGTGACACATTCCTTTATGTTTATAAAATACCTGCAGCAACACACAGCAGCAAACTGTATTTGGATAAGAGGGTGTGGCCAGTACAGGGCACTTGAAATCTGATTGAAAAGTAGCTCCATCATTCAGTCCATATTAGTCCTCAGGTAGTGGTTGTTTCCCAAATACTGCAGCACACTCAAGGGATGAATTTACCTAATGACTCACTGACCTTTGGAAAAACATAATATTTCATAGAAGAAGCTGCACATGTTGAATGGGAGCACACTGGATCCAGAGAGTTTTGTGGAGACAGCAGTTTGTACCTCGAGACACATTTGGCTTCACTTTTTCAGCCCACTGGCTCTGTCCATCATTTATGACCTCAGACTGTAAGTACTGCTCTTGCTCTCAGTGGGTGGTAGTGGCAGTGTAAGAGAGGTCTGCACTTGTCAGATGCTCTAACACTGAGACTGTATGCCAACACTGCAATGGCTGGTATGGAGATCACATACACATAAATAAAAACTGGAAGAAACTCTCCAAAAGTAATATTTCTATCATGTCCAGACGTTCTGAGCTACTCTGCCTGCTGTCTGCCTTTACAGCAAAAGTTGCATCAGAAAAAATATGAGTGTGTCTCCCACGTGAGAGACTGGAGAAAGCTTCTGCTCATCTTTACGGCGAGGCTCTCTGTGTCTCAGCACCATGCCAGAGGGCTTCCTGGTTACAAAGCAGCACCATAAATCCAAACAGATGCTCAGTACTGCTGAACCTGTCAAAAGAGGCAACGCTTTCCCTCTCTTGACTTCCGACAAACTGAAGTGCACATACAGTTTCTCTCTTTTTCTTTGTGACAGCACCATGTGATTTTTACCTCAAGTGAAATGTGCTCCACTATCTGCAGCATTGTGCCAGGTGCTGTTTTGAAGATACACAGCTGAAGAAATTGAACCGCACAGAAAAAGAAGCCATAGATGGGAAAGCTGTATTATGTTACAGAGCAGCTAATCTGTGTCAGGATCTTTATCTGAAATGAAGCCTTTTGTTCCCACTGTGTGCCTCTGGATTCTTTAAGGGAGAGACGAGTGCAAAGCATCCTTACCGCCCGATACCCAAGACAAACAGCAGTCACCTCTGTGCAGCTCAGTGACACAGACAGACGCATCAGCAGATACCTGGTGTTTATCACAGTGGGACTTCCTGTTCTGTGTTCTTCAGGTCAAACAGAAACCAGGGCTCCTTTTTATCAGCCACTGAAGCACAGCTCTGTAACTGTATGTACACCCTTTGCTCGGTCTAGTCGATCAAAAAATAAAAGAACATATTCCTGGGGGTATGTTTGTCGTCCTCATTTTTTATATGAATAAATCCATAATCCATATACATGTACATTTTTTGACGATTATCCGAGTCTGTCATGGGTTCAGCAGTCTAACAGACCCCCCCTTGTCCCTGCATCCACTTTTAGTACCTCTGGAGGGACACACAGGCATTCCAAGTCCACCTGAGAGAGATAACCTCTCCAGTGTGTCCTGGGTTTGATTTGGGTGTCTCCACTCAGTTGGACATGCCCTATACATCTCACCTAGGAGGTGTCTATGAGGCATCCAAGTCAGATGTTTGAACCACCTCAGCTGGATCTTTGGATCAATGCAGATTGATCTGGTTCTGGATCAATGTGGAGGAGCGGCAGCTCTACTCTGAGCTCCTCCTGGAGATCTCTAAGGCTAAATCCAGACACCCTACAGAGAACGTGGAGAAAGCTCACTTCTGCCGCCTGAAGCCTCCATCTCCTTTCTCTCTGCCATTACCCACAGCCCAAATAATTCAGTGGCTCATACTTTTCTGTGGTCAATCCACAATAAAAATAAATAAATAAATAAAAATCCTACTGACGAATCTGATATAGGGTGAACAGTTTAAGCGGTTTCAGCCTACAGACAATTGCTGCTGCTTCTGGAAGCCACTTTGCAGCCCATCTCCACGACAGCTACTCCACTTTATGCTATTTTGGACTCAATCAGCATCATCTTCACTGTAACTGATGCCTGCTGTTTAGTGCAGATCCCCAAACGAGTGACACAGATTGAAAAGCAGCTCCATTATTGCATCCAAATTAGTCCTCAGGTGGTGATTGTTTTCCAAAGGGTCCAGCAGACTCACCAGAGGGAGTGAATTTAGCTAATGACATCATACTGGTAATATTTCATAAAATAAATGCTATGTTTCTCTTATGAAACATTAAGCCCTAGAATAGAGCCATAACACCAAATATGAATCACTGCATTACTGCACACAACCATTTCTTTTCTTTTTACTAAAGTGGTCCAGACAGAAATGTATTAAAGGTGCACCTCCTGAAAACACGCATGATCTTTCACTCATTAGTAATCTTAGATATTTGTGCTGCTGTGACAGCTCACCATTTTGAGAGGATTTCTAACCGCCATATTTTATCATGAGTAACGTGCAGGAAAAGGAGCAGATTTTTCAAAAGGCTTTTTTGCCATATCGAGAAAAGCAAGAGGAAGAATCTGCCGTGATCTGCAACTGAACAGTGCTTTGCAAAATTCGTCGACATGTAAAACCTCTATGAACTCATAATGTTCTGCATAACAAAGCATTCAGTACGACAGGAGAGCGAAAAGCTTCAAGTGACGGACTGGATCTCAGTTCAGGCCATGAAGTAAACCTCTGTGTAATTCCTGTGTTGTAAAAGTGATACTGTCCCATCTGTCTGTAATCAGTCTGAGGTTACCTGCTTCATTCATTCAATCATTTATTCATTCATTCATTTCTGGGAAGACCAAATCCAAGTGTTGACCTCTAGGATGTTTTTCATTTTTATCCCATTGCTGAGGTTTTCCACCTGATACTGTTTCTGTTTTCCATGAACTCGGGGATGTTCTGGATATTCAGACTCTGGAATACTGTGATAGGAAAAAATAAATAAATAAATAATTCCCAAGCATATTTTTTTACTGTATTTTAAAGGCAGGTTTAAGCAGGCCTCTTTCAAAGTCAGAGCTAATGACAGTGAAAGCAGTATTATGTGTGTTTTATCTGAAGTATGACACTCAGTTATGACACTTTTTCCCCTAATTTGCCTACTTTCATATTCTCCAGTCACCACTTTGAGGTGTAAGCAGACAAAATATCAGAAGAGTAGAGCTCATACAAACACTGCTTCAAGGCTTTTAAGTGACAGCGCACCGATTTTACTCATCTACGTTTCTGATTTTGAGATTTGATTGCACCTCTTTAAGGCCACGCATGCTCAAATCTGCTGATTCCACATCAGCCTCATCACTGCCTGAGTTTCTCCAGCAGGATCTTTTTAGTGGTTCTAATAGATTTATCCTCATCACTGTGGCCTTATGGAGGATTTTAAAAATAAAAAAGGTCCAAAACTGAGCTTGCTAGGAAGTTTTGAAAAAGTTTTGTTAAAAAAAAAAAAAAAAAGGTTTGATCTATATGTGCATTTTAAGACATTTGGAGGGCAAAACCTGCCACTGTGGTCTCTGAGTTTTTTTTCCCCTTTGTGCTTCCTGTCTGTGCTTTGCCTTTCAGCCCCCTTCCCTGGGTCTCTTTGCTCCCCCTCTCTTATCTCACTGTGGCCTTTGGTGGCCATGCCCCACAGCAGTGCAGCTCCGTTCATTCCCGAATCCGCCATCTCCTGATGCAAAGACAGAAAATGTAATTTAGCTTTTGAAGCAAGAAAGTAAAAAAGAGAAAAATAAAACCACATTGCAGCTGGAGTGAGGAATATAAACTGCAGAAGTGTCATACTGTGGGCACATGAGGTTGTTACTTTAAGAGCAAACAAGAATGAATTAAAGATGCGAAGTGTGTTATTGCAGTAACCTTTTGTCTTTGCTTTCCCACTAGGTTGTAGCATTATCTCCATTTACAGCTCAGCTGAAGTGGTCCTACTGCAGTACTTTCAACCTTGCAGATATTAAACTTATTTAACCTGCCTGACTTTAACTGGCTCATCTGTTGACAATGACAAGCTAAAGAAATTGAGTGCACGCTGTGCCCCAATCCAATATTTTACTGAACCATTTGGCAGACAGCAACAACATTTGCATGATGAATTGGCAGACAGAAATATTCTAATAAATATCCCAAAGGCTGAATTTGAGAGATAATATATCACCTAGCTTTGAGTGTGGAGCCGGGAGCACTTGACATTTTTGTCATATAAAAGCAGGGAGGAATGCTGTGCTTCAGCGGTTATTCAGGACACTGAATATTAAGAGAAAGCAGGAGTAGGAGATGTCCTTTCGTTGCATAAAAAAGGCCTGCAAGGTTCATCTATGAACATTGTAATCTTTGGAAACAAACCTGGGGAGATAAAGGAGTCTGCTACAGATCGATTCATTACTCATCTTAGACAGACACGGGGTCATCTCATGCATACAGGTATAGGTGTAAGAATCAGGAGATCCTTGTTAAATATTATAATGTCCTGAGGGGGTAGGAAAATAGCCTCCCGGCAGTGCAATGTGGTCACTTGACTCTTTTGTATTCCTGTTCTCGTCGTTGATTGTGCTATTGTGTTTCACATGATTCTGCAGTATTTTCTTCCCACTCTTCCATTGTTCAAATACAATCACTCATTATGAGCGGATGTGGTTAGACTGCAAGTGCTGTTATGATTACAGCGTTCAGAGACGTGTCATTTGTATGCAGCGAGTGTGTCTTGTTACCAGAAGAGCCACAGTTTAAAGTGAAATCTGCTTCCCGCTGAGTTCCTTCCTACCGGCAAACCCAGTCTGACACATTATTATCACGACTGACCAGATGACAGAACAGCCTGCTGACTCAGAGACCTTCACGAGTCACAGCGCTCCGCATTAGAGAAAGGTCCGTTTATCTGTACGGCTCAGTTTACAAACAAGACTAAAGAAAAAATGATAAAAACTATAAACAAGAAAAAGCTAGAAATAAAGTTTAAAGACAAATCTGAATGAAATACAAAGCTCGTCCCTCCAAAATACTCCAAGAATCATTATTGAATATTTGTTAAACTGAAGAATATTTATGTGCTTCCAGTCACTCAAACTCACAGCTGCAAACATCTGATGATGTCATAATGTAAATCAGTGTTTCATCAGCATATGGTGTAGTAATATGTTTTGTTGTTTTCAGTAAACCTTGAGGGAAATCCACATGTAAGTTTTTTTGAGGTGCATTTGAAGTACAGGAACACAAAGCAGGCCCTGTCCTTCAAATCAGAGTGAAACCAGCTTTGCGCTGCGGCAGGAAATTCCCTGGTTCTCGTTCTGTTTAACAACATAAAATCTATCATGATAACATTATCACAACAGAAATTTTGAAGCTAGAAATGTTGAGTGTTCAGCTTTAAATGCTGGCGGCACTTCTAGCATCACCTAAACAAATGGGCAGGTGAGGAAACCTGAATAAAACCTGCAGTGGTTTCAGTGACATGGCTTTTTGATTAAAACTTTATTTGATTAAACTTCAGTATCATCAGAGAGAAACATCTATCACCACAACTGTAGAGCTGTTAAAGCTCCTGGAGATGAAGTGTGTCCTGTATCAGCTGTGGGTTTTTGCCAAGTGCTGAGTCATTTATTCAAAGTGCAGTTCTTTAGCAGTGCTCGTCTCGAGCTGCCATCAATGTTAGAATGACCAACAAAACTATGCCGAGTTTTCTGTCTTTTGTAAAGTCATCAAAAACATTTGTAGTGTTGAGACAGCCTGTCAGCATTTAAGGATACTGATCGTTTGCACTTGTTACACTCCTCTGCTTCCTGCAGAGTCTCTGAGTAATGCATGGACTTAATGCTAATTGTCCACACCTTATCAGGTGCAGTGTTGGGGTGGTTACAAAAAAAAGAAACATATTACACATTACTGCTTTTTTAAAGTAATGCATTGTGTTACTTGCATTACGTGACTACTTCGTGGAGACTCTTCACAGTACTGCATGAGTTTTGTGTTACTCCGTTACATGTCCTGAAATACATCATATTTACTGTCAGTAAATATGAAGGCAAATATCTGCTCCTTGGTGCAGGAGGAACAGGATGAGCACTGCAGAGCTACAAAATGACCTCCAGCAGCCACTGGTGTGAATGTCTCTGACCAAACAATCAGAAACAGACTTCATGAGGGTGGCCTGGGGGCCCGACGTCCTCTAGTGGGCGCTGTGCTCACTGCCCGGCACCGTGAAGCTTGACTGGCATTTGCTATGGAATACCAGAACTGGCAGGTCCACCACTGGTGCCCTGTGCTTTTCACAGAGGAGAGCAGGTTCACCCTGAGCACATGTGACAGACGTGAAAGGTGCTGCCTGTAACATCGTTCAGCATGACCGGTTTGGTGGTGGGTCAGTGATGGTCTGGGAGGCACATCGATGGAGGGACACACAGACCTCTACAGGCAACGGCACCCTGACCACCATCAGGTATCAGGATGAAATCCTTGGACCCACAGTCAGACCCTCCACTGGTGCAGTGGGTCCTGGGTTCCTCCTGGTGCACAAGAACGCCCGACCTCATGTGGTGAGAGTTCCTGAAGGATGAAGGAATTGATACCATTGACCATTCAATCGAACACCTCTGGAACATTATGTTTCAGTCCATCTGAAGCCGCCAGGTTGCACCTCAGTGGTGCTCTGGTTCAGATCTGGGAGAGATCCCACAGGACACTATCTGTCATCTCATTGGAGCCCCAATGTTTTCAGGCATGCATACAAGCACGTGGGGGTGATAGAAACTACTGAGCACCATTCTGAGTTACTGCAAAGAAATTTCAGCAAAATGACCGAGACTGCTGCATCATTTTTATCACTTTGATTTTCAGGGTCTTTTTGAATTCAGCCTCTGTAGGCTGATAATTTTCATTTCCATCAAACAATGTGGCCTTTCATTCCCAACTCATTACCCAGTCCCTGTCAGTGTAGATATTCTCCATGATTTTAGAAATCTGATGTTTTCAAAGTGTTCCTTTAATTTTTTGGAGCAGTTACCCATAGCCAGCACATTAAATGGAGCTGTTGGTGCAGTGACTTGCTGGTTCCCTTAAGGAATATGTGTTGCATGTATCATAAGATTCGATGATTTTCTCATCTTTTAATTTTATACCAGCAACTGTGTATCCAATTTGTGATCACAAATTACATCACATAAGACACGGTGGTAAGAATAGAACAGTTAAAATCATACTGGAACCATCTGATCCAAGTCTATGTCAAATATGTACACTACATCATTTATCTGAAATATCTGAATTATTTCAGCCCAGAGTGGAGTCCCAGAAGCAGGAGATACAGAGGCTGGAGGGCGTGTTACATTAGCACTAGAGGCTCTCAGTATGGTAGAAGTGCTGCTTGCTCTGCTTCTCTGAATACGTTATCGAGCAGGCACAGCTTGCACGGTTTGTGAAACAGTGGGTGGTTGGGGTGGAATGTATATACTTTGTGTGCTTGTGTGTGGAGTGCCATATGGAAAATAAGGCAAGGAGTTAAAGTGCCTCAGTAATGTAACAACATGAGAAAGTGTTCTTTCTCCCACTCTTCATTCTCACTGCCAGCTTCCTTTCCTGCTTTGGTGGGCGGTATTCAGGGTCCTCCTTACTGTCAGTAAATATGAAGGCAAATAAGTGTACAGTTTAAATGGCCAAGTTTCATATTTGTGCTGCAGAGCTGTGAGTTGGACCATCCCAAAGCTTTTTCAGAACAAAGTGAGTTTCCTCGATTTTCTGACCACAGATATTTGATTCAAATGGAGAACTGGTTACATTATACAGTGTGGCATATTGTCACATCCAGTCATTAAAACATTTACAATAAACACTTATTGTTTAGCCCTTTGTGTCCAGTGCTGGCACTCCCAATTGTGTAACTGTTTTTAAATGCAACCACATTCAATAAAGCAATAACTCTGAGAATATACAGCAGCAGATCTCAGAGAACGACGCGGCCTCTGTATGGAAAGGTTTTAGGCAGATTACCAACTACAAGCCTAAAACCCCCCACTCCACAGACGACCTACAAACTGCAAATAGACTGAACGAGTTCTATTGTCGTTTTGATGGTCAGTTCAGCAGCCTTCACACCTCCACCAGTCCCAACTACAATACAGCCAACACAAATATTCACCCCCCAACCTCCCCCACTCCCCACACCTCAGAGAAGCCCACATCATCAAGGACTCCCACCCCAGAGTCCCCCTCCTCCCCCACCCCCACAGTCTTTTGTATTCAGGAGGACCAGGTGCTAAAGCAGTTCAGGAGTGTCAAAGCTCGCAAAGCTCCAGGTCCAGATGGTGTCTCACCTGCCACACTGAGACACTGTGCTAACGAGCTTGCCCCATTGTTCACGAACATCTTCAACTCCTCACTGGAGGCTTGCCACGTGCCTGTCTGCTTTAAAACTGCTACCATTGTTCCTGTCCCCAAGAAGCCAAGGATCACTGGAATAAATGTCTACAGACCTGTGGCACTGACTTCTGTGGTCATGAAGTCATTTGAGCGTCTGGTGCTGTCCCACCTCAAGTCCCTCACAGCCCCCCTTCTGGACCCCCTGCAGTTTGCCTACAGAGCCAACAGGTCTGTGGACGACGCCATCAACCTGACTCTGCACTTCATCCTACAGCATCTGGACTCCCAGGGAACCTACGCCAGGATCCTGTTTGTGGACTTCAGCTCTGCCTTCAACACCATCATCCCTGATCTCCTCCAAGACAAGCTGTCCCAGATGAACGTGCCAGATCCCATCTGCAGGTGGATCATTGACTTCCTGATGAACAGGAAGCAGCACGTGAGGCTGGGGAAGAATGTCTCGGACTCCCGGACCATCAGCACTGGCACTCCTCAGGGCTGTGTCCTCTCTCCTCTGCTCTTCTCCCTGTATACCAACTGCTGCACCTCTGACCACCAGTCTGTCAAGCTTATTAAGTTTGCAGACGACATGACTCTCATCGGACTCATCTCAGACGGGGACGAGTCGGCCTACAGGATGGAGGTCAAACGTCTGGCGTCCTGGTGCAGCCACAATAACCTGGTACTGAACGCCCAGAAGACAGTGGAGATTATAGTGGACTTTAGGAAGCACACAGCCCCTCTACCCTCCATCATCCTGACTGACACCCCCATCACCACAGTGGACTCTTTTCGCTTCCTGGGAACTACCATCACCCAGGACCTCAAGTGGGAGCCCACCATCACCTCTGTCATCAAAAAGGCCCAGCAGAGGATGTACTTCCTGCGGCAGTTGAAGAAATTCAACTTGCCAGCAAGGACCATGGTGCAGTTCTATACTGCCATCATTGAGTCCATCCTTACCTCCTCCATCACTGTGTGGTACGCTGGAGCCACCACTAGGGACAAACAGAGACTACAGCGCGTTGTGCACTCTGCTGAGAAGGTGATTGGCTGTAACCTCCCATCTCTCCAGGACCTGTACACCTCCAGGACACTGGGGCGTGCAGGTCGGATCACAGCCGACCACTCTCACCCTGGGCACAGACTTTTTGACCCTCTCCCCTCAGGCAGGAGGCTACGGTCCATACGGACCAGAACCTCCCGCCATAAGAACAGTTTCTTCCCCTCTGCTGTTGGACTCATGAACAATTACCCTAAGACTGTTACCACCACCCTCCACAAACGCTGATGACCCTATGTCTATGCACCTGTCTGACTGCACTGATGTACATATTAGTGGAATATAGTCTACATTTTTTTATCTTTTAATTAGTCTCTGCACTGTATATTTTGTAATTTTGTAATATTGTGCTATAGTTATAGCTCTAATATCTCTGTATATTTGCAATTTGTATACTTGTATATTGTCTTATAGTTTTTATACTTATTTGTTTTTTTTCTGTAAGCACGAAGTACCGCAGCAATTTCCTAATGCTGTGAACCTGTTCACCCATATGGCAATAAAAACCTTCTGATTCTGATTCTGATTCTGATTCTGATTCTCTTTGCATATAAAACCAGAGGATTTACACTTACGTGTCCCAGAGCGCTGTCTCCTTCCTCTAACGGGTTCACAAGAATCGCGTATAAAGCACAAACAACAAAACATAGTCCACGCACTTTATCGTGTTCATTAGCATTTACAGCTATGGCATTTCTGTATCTAGTACAATATGTTCAATTTCTTTGTGGGTTCGTGCACTTTTTAGCTACTTTCTTTAGTCACTATGGATTTCTTTCATACATATTATCAAAATGTGGGTTATGAAGATTCTACTGATGTATAGTAAGTTGGAATATTCTAAAAAAAATGGTACTACAGCATGTAAAAATGTAAAGCTATGGTCTGGCAGACTTGTTACACTGTGTCATAAAGGGTTATGATTTCAACTGAAAACCTTTCAAGCAACAAGTTCAACAAGTTCTGAAATGGCTCAGTCACTCTAAAGTGAAAACAAGATGCCAACCTATGTGCAACTAGAAAAAAAAATGGCTGCCCAGTGATTTCACTGAATTTGGAGTGTGGAGGGCCCCAAACCTCTAGCTGACCACTTCTGACTGTAAGGGAACCCGTCTCCAAACTGCTGAGGTCTAACTGACTGAGATAAAGGTTTGCAAATAACTGCTGTCTAAATGCAATTATAAATGCAGACTGGCCAACATGTTGCAATCAGCCTGAGTCAATCTGAGTAAGAGATGCAACTGTTTGCAAAATGGGACTGGATTCCTCTGGTTGACAGACAGACTATATGTAACTGCCAGCTTGACTTCATTCAAGTGCAAACTGATTCCATCTTGTTGCTGTTGCTCTCTTGATGCACCAAAGTTGCTTTAAAGAAGGCAACGGACTGTGAAGCAACCATTTCAAAGGCAACAAGGTTGCGAGCTCATACTGCCATGACTGCAGCACAAAAATCATTAGTGAATTATTGCTGAAAGCAAAATTGTAAGACATTCATCATCCCTGTTACAATACAAGCATGTAGGGGGATGCTGGGCAGATGGGTAGTTAATCCATCAAAGCTTTTGTGCCTTAACGGATGATCTTAACCAGCAACTGTGAGATTAATTTAGTCATATATAACTTCCTGTATAGTAAATAAAACAGAAGAACAGAACATCCGCTTTTCCCCCTCTTCCGTTTCAGAATCCTAACTCTAAATGAGACTTTGAGTGGAAAGCAGAAACATTTTCTAAGTGTCGTCATTTCTCTGTAACATTTAAGACGAGCTTTCATTACTCGCCCCTCTCGCCAAAGCCCATGCCCATTAGTCAACACAACGGATTCCCGGCTCCACCGTGAACAATCGAGGACATTACGGAAAGAAAACTCTCGGCCAGGTTTAATGAATTACTCTGATGGGTTA
Source organism: Archocentrus centrarchus (assembly GCF_007364275.1). Lineage (NCBI taxonomy): Eukaryota > Metazoa > Chordata > Actinopteri > Cichliformes > Cichlidae > Archocentrus > Archocentrus centrarchus. The sequence goes on from NC_044366.1 coordinate 3,740,836, forward strand.
TAACAAAGTGAGTTTTCATGCGCAGGCAGGTTCTCCAGACTCATTTTCAGAGGTGAGCGAGCCAAATTGAGGTCAAGAAAAAGGTAGTGATGTTATCAACCAATCCATCTCTTTTCAATGAGCTTTTTAATTAAAAGAAAGAAAAGTCTGTTAAAGGTATTCTGCTCGTCCTGAAGGCTTGCCTAAACAGGGAAGGACTTCCATTTTCAGGAGAGGCAATCAACTGATGTATCTGCAGTATTATAAGTAGAACGATTTGCTTTATGAAAATTAAGCCAGGTATTTTATCAGTATTGGGGATTTTGACAGGCAGACGGATTAACACATTGCTACCTGATTCCTTTCTGGTGCTCCTGTATGGGTGAGTGTGACAGATGAATGTGAATTATTCAGCTTTGTATTATAAAGGCTTTCTCAAATACCGTCCTTCCAAAGTTTCAGGCTCTTATTAATATTTTTAGTAAAGGTGAGTTTGGACGAGGACTTGAGGAATCATAAGGATCTCAACTGACTTTTTTCCATTGAAAAATGTGAATTGTAATTCCTACATCACTCACATTCACATTTGCCAGTTAGTCGTTTTACCTTTGCTAAATTACAATGTTTCCAACATCAGATCAACATGAAGCTTGTAGTTAGAAAATCATGTGCGACTAAAACAGCAAATGAAAATAGTCTTTTTAGAAAAACATGCTGGTTTGGATTAAGAATTATAGGTGTAGTTAATAGTCTTTTTTTCATCTTTAATAATCATTTTCTCCACCGAGGAGACCAGACTGTCTGTCCATCAAAAAGATGATTCAAACCCTACTATTGAAGTGGAGCATGGTGTCAGAACTGAGGAAGAATTCATCACATTTCGGTGCTGATGAACTGATTTTTTTCTTTTTTGCACTTTTGTTTCTCTTGATGGGGTTGCAGCAACAGGTGTTTGTGCCTGCCGCCACCAGAATAAAACTCATCCAACAACCAACCAACAGGATGAAATACTGGGAACACTACACAATCTTGGGTTTGCTGTGGAGACCAGACCTTCAGTCTTCTGTATGTCCAAGGAAGTGCAGAAAGGAGGTGCTGGACTAAAAACGCTAGCCCGTTTGTAGCCCGTCTTCTTTCTCCAGCTCTTGAATAGTCATTACTGTTTCACTCACCGACCGCCTGCCCATCAACATGTGACATCTGTGACATCAGAATCACAGACTGTCAGAAAGAAAAGCATGATTACTGTGCACTTCATCATCCTCATATTGGACTGCCCCATTGAAAGTGTAAAGGGTTCTGGCTTGCTGTAGCTGGTTGGTATGCTAATCTCAGTGAATATTTCTACCACATTTCAATTATAATTTCTCAGTAATCAGAACGAAAGCAAAAGGCTCTGGTTATTTAAAAAGAAGGACATTTCCTGCATTTTAAAAAGCATCCTTCGGTTGAATTTGTAATACTGATGTGTGTCTGATGACAACCTCTGCCTCATCATCTTACCCTGCAGTTTAATTGTAGTATAACATGTTAATGTGTGTCACTTCTCCGAGGCAGCCAAAGATGTTCAACAAATGCAAGTGCCAGGAAGCAGTTAATTAAATGTAAACAAAGCTGAATAATATCATGTAACGAGCTTTCTGTGTGTAGTTGTCCTCGTGTGGAGCTCAAATCTCTGCCGTGTGTGTGTGTGTGTGTGTGTGTGTGTGTGTGTGTGTGTGTGTGTGTGTGTGTGTGTGTGGTCTAAACTAACTGTCATATAATACATTTTATGAGCACTTAAGATAAACGCAGGTCACATTCTGCACACATGAATAATAATAATTTAGACTCATGTCCCACAACTCCAACAACAACCTCTCTGTGTTTTTTGTTCAATAAGCGAGCACGCACAAGGTGTGCAATAAGGTGTCAATTTAAGGTTGTCGCTGCTGATGTTGTCAGGAATCACTAATACCACAGAGACATTCAGCTCTTTGACTTTGAAAATGTGACCAAGGGCAGACAAACAATTTAGAAAGCTTGTCAGCAACTAAAGAGTAATTTTAACCTTGAGCAGTGAGCAGATCAACCAGCATACAAAACCACGTTCTAGTTTTTCAGGCATGTTGGAGGAAAAGTTTATTTTTCTCTGACATATTATTATAGAAAAGAAGTGCCACTCATATCACACACGGCACTGGAGATTATTTAAATCAAGAAGTCTTTATAGTTTATGTTGTGAGGCAATAAGACACCAAGAGGATGTATATTTCCTGTACATATTCAACACATTTACAATGCAGATTTTACAAACAAACGTGTTTGTACAGCTGCTGTTTCCAGTGTGCAGATGAATAAACCAGAGCACCAATTATAATACAAACAAAACCTTTGTTTTGTAATATGTTCTTCGAATAAACAACACTGCAACAAGAATACCTCTAAAGTCAATCCTCTGTGGATTACAAAGAAAGCGATGGAGGCTGTGTCTAAAAGATGTGAGAAGCATGAAGGAAATGAACTGTGTTCCTAACCTGTCGGAGGCTTTGTTCCACACCTGTTTGAAAAAAAAGGCAGGTGCTTTCAAAAACTGCTTTTGTGATGATTCGTAGAAGCTCTAAAGTCATTTTTGGATCATCCAGTTGTTGTCTTCTGTGTATCTGCTGATCAGTTTGTCCCTGGAAGCCGTCATGGTTCCAGTTCTGAGGCTTGTTTTCTGTCTTGAATTTGAAATTAATACATTCAAGTTTGAGTTTCTGTTTTGGTTCTCTCTCGTTGGTTATTCCTGTGCACAAAGTTTAATTTTGTCTTTACTGTATTTTCAGATTCTTGTTCGATCCCTTATTATTCTAGTATTGTGAATCTCAGTTCTGAGCTTTAAGGTACTTTTAGTCTGAGTTTTCGCTGTTGCAGTATGATTCCTCTTGGGTTTCTGCCTCGACCTTGTTTCCAGCCTCCCCTGTGTTCCCTCTGTATCATGTTTCAGTGAGAGTTCATGTCTCTGTGTTAGTAACTGTTCTATACAGCAGTTGTTGTACTCTCCTGTTCTGCCGTTTGATAGTTATTTGTTTCTTGTTCTGTGCTTTGAGTCGTACCTCCACCCGTCACTGTCTTAATTGTCTACACCTGTGTTTCAGTGCAGATGCATTATCACAGCTGCAACAAGAAAAAAAACCCACATGGGGAAAAAAAAAGATGAAATGGTGGGTGGGAAATGACTTGGTCATTACAGGAAAAGATAGCTGCACCCTCAGGTTTCAAGCTTCTGAATCGCTGTTCTCTTTTGTCTTCTTACCAAATAAAATTAAATGTAACTGCTCCTGTTTCCAGCTTTATTTGTACCTCTCAGCACAGTGACAGCGCTCAGAACCAGAAGGCACAAGCCTTCCACAACATGGTAATGAGGTGGCCACTTTTTTGTCCTGGCAGGCACATATCCTGTCTCTCCTCACCATCTGCTGTCATGAGAGGCATTATGCGAGGGTGGACCTTTCACAGAGTGGCACGGAGATGAGAAAGGATACTGTATCTGACAGGGAGGGGAAACGATGCACCGCCACCTCTTCATGCAGCACATCTTATTAACCTAGCAACCCTGTTGACAACGGGATCATAATTAATCTTCATTGAGCCACTGGGCTGTCTGGCTGACAGGCTAAATGATTGGGGTGGAAGAGGGAGGAGGATAACAGTGTCCTCCAAGGTGGCGTCAAAGTGGGATTCAATGGCATTTAATGGCAGGTTGAGGAAACACAGCAAGTGCTGATTTGTAGCAACTGTTGACTCTCAAAGGAAGTGCAGAGCAAAGGAACAAAAGTGCTTTGAGTCCCATGGCTATTACATAAGTATGAAAGTATTAACCAAGCTGAAAGGGCAGTCAGTAGATCAACCGCATGGTGCTGCAATTCAATTTAATTTAATGCAAGTTTAATTTGCCTCCAGTGACTTACCATTGCTTCAGTTTGGCAACCCACTCATTTAATATAATTTATACCAGCCTCAGACTCCTCAGACAAAAAGATACAGGGATTTGTTTACATCCTGGCAGTAGCTGGAGGGTGATCAATTCACCAAATCGATTGTAACTCCTTTTGAGCTCATCAGTTTATTGCATTGCAAAACAGCCTGGAGGAAAAACAATTTATTCCAGCAGTAATAGCAGGCATGCATGCGTATAATGTGATTTCTGCTCAACTCATATCCACTGATGCTTTCAGACTGTTTTGAAGGTTCGACAGAACTTCAAAAAGAGCTGCTGAATGAAAGATGCAAAAATGTAACCGGTTTACAAAGTTAGCTGCTGGAGTTTATCTAGAGTAAGTATCCTGACAACCAGGAACAAGTGGGCGGCTCTCACGTGTCATTCTGTTTCATTCATTCAAGTGACTGTGCACACATACCGTATATAAATGATTAACCTAGCCACCATGACCTCACTCAATGGTTCATTAGATCCTATTTTGATGAGAGGGTGGAGAGATAAGTTATCACCTATTGCTGGTAAGCAAAAAGTAACAATCTAAAAAAATACAACTAGATTTCGCTCAACACCCAAACTGAAGCACAAAGTCGTTGGATGTTCTGAACCACATGGAAAGCCGTTCCATTTGTAAGATAACTACTTTACAGGCACCAACACCACAAACACAGTCAGCAGGTCCACTTCAATGATAGGAATTAGCTGAGGTGAGACACAGCTACACACCTGTTTAATCAGAAGCCCTCAATTTCAACACTAAAAAAATCCAAACTGATGAATTATGTAGAGACCAAAACCATTTTTATACCTCATGTGGCCATGTGGCCATTTTTGGCACTTCCACCTTGGCTTTATGATTTAGCCCCACAGTGATTTTACCCACTCCTAACCCCACTCCCACTCCCACAGGTATAAGTCACACAAGGTCATGTAACCCAGTTACATCACTACCATTATCAGGGGGCTCAGAAAATGTGACTTGTTGGCTTTTTTTTTTTTTGAGTACTGAGGTTTTGGAGTGATGTCATCACCGTTAATCCCCTGACATAGTGAATAAGGCTCCAATCACACCAGCTTACAGACTGGTCAGGACCCCCTGGCAATCACCGGTCACTAGGTAAAAATGTGTATTCACACCATTTGGTGTAAATCTTGCCATTGCTTTGGTCAGTCGTAGATCATCACAGTCACACATAGTTTGCATCAACGTATCTGCAAACACTTGTTAACTACCAGCCAAGCAGTAGTAAAAAAGCCCCCCGACCCTGAATAAGTGTCAGGAATTAGAAGATGTATAAAGGTTAAAGTTTCATGCTAAAAAGCACCTGATAATAATTATAATAATTAATTCTTTCAAACTCTTCTTTTTGCACATAACTCATTTCATTTGACTCATAAAAGCGTAAAGTTTGAACAGAAATATCACTGCTGAAAAAATCTGACTCATATTTTCTGTGTTTTTGTGGACAAATGTTTGATAATGATATGAAGATACTATCATTTGGTGATTATTCTCTGCTATTCAAAAAAGGGGCCGTTTCCATACTGTGAACACCTGCATATTTGTAATCAGTCTCACAGGCTGAGCTGCGTATTCAGCCGAGCCACATTAAGCTCAATAACACTGTCAGTTTATCCAGTGGATGGAAGTTATGGCTCAATGGCTGTGTAGTACAGCCAGACATCATCGAGCTCCAATACAAACATTTCTCTCTTGAAATGACTCATCCTATTAATCCATCTCACCTGTCAGGAATTAGCTGCATGCTTATCATAAAATCAGTCACCTGAGCGGTAACAAACATGCCCCTACCAGTGTTTTCAAATTTTTAATCAGAGGTTATTCAGGCAGCTCCATCAACAGCACATCTACGACACACTCAAGTTATCTGTGTAACGCAAACAGGAACGTTCACATATTGGATTAAAAATCTAAATTCGAGAGGGCTGTTGATCAGATACGATATCAACACTGACCAGCACATCCTGTTCATCCACCTTTGGAGGTTTGTAGAGACTATTGAATTCCCCCTCCATCCTTGAAAGAATATCTTTATCTTTTAAAGGCTAAACTGTTTTCTTTATATTTACATTAATATGTTTGATAGTGGAGAAATACTACATCTAAGATTTACACATTTAATTATCTCCATGAAAACATAAGTTGTCTCGAATTCACACACTGCAGAAAGCTTAATAATGAATCAGCCAGTAAATGAGGTGCTTTGCTACTTATTTGATCTGTCTTAATGCAAACCGTGCTTTCTAGGAGACCATGTGTACCATCTGCAAGCTGAGTTCTCCATTCAAAACTCCAACTAAAGTTTAATCAGTGAAGTTTCAGTTTACTTCCAAACTCCTACCATCATTACAGTAAAGGCTTTGATAAAGTGTAAAAGCTGGTCACCAAAGATCGGACAAAATAGCATCTGACCAAACGTGAAGGTCAAGATCTCTGCCTGTTTTTCCTCAGTTACAGCTTTGAAGAATGGCCAGAAAATGTTTTTGCAGAACATTTTTGCAGAGTTTATGGTGAAGTTGTTCATGAGCATTTGGAAGATTAAATATCAACATTTTGTCCAAGTAGACATCTGTATTTTCATCATAGGTCACTGAGGTCACTTGAATTTTGACTAAAATGACCGAAAAAAAAAAAAAAAAGGTAAAACTGGTTAGATTTTCTTTTTCTAAGTGAACATTTGCACCAAAAGACTAAGAAAAATGGGAAATGATGAGACACAAACCCTGTCTGGACTTCATACCTTAACCTGAAGGACATCAGGGAATCTCACCATTGACCAGATTTAACAAACTGCTGATTTCTACCAGGACTTTTATTTGTATCTGAATCCTGAAGAAGGAACCTGGCATGTAAGCATTCTGTGTTAGAGGGTTATTAGAGCCACCAAAATTTCTGCTTTAAATAAATTAATCCAATACTCCCCAATTATTATTCCACAAAAGTTAACAGGCTCAAGGATCCAGTAGAACGAGCTCCCTTTTTGCCATTTACATGTTTATTTTGCATACTCTATTTTTTATACATTTAGTTGCTCTTGGCTGTGATGAAAATAAACCGAGGAAGTGGCAAAATGATTTATCTATACATTGGGTGTCGTAACTGGGAAATGTGGCAGGTACAAAATACAAGGAAACAGAAATGCAGGAGCAATAAATCCAACACACTAGGAATTCACAGGAAGACTCAAAACCAGGAAATACACTACCTAGAATGGATGAGGGATGACGTGACAAAGAACCAGACCAGACCAAGGATCAGGACAGTAACCACCCCCCCACCCCCCCCTAACCCTTAAGGGGCCAATCCTGGAAGTCCCAACAAGAAACAAAGTCCAGCTTGACCAAGGTGCTCAAAACAACAAAGGAAGCAAAACTAAACGCAATGCGCAAGAGACAAGAGACCAGCAAAATAAAACAGGAAATGACTCGACACGACAGAACACAGAGAACAAGGAATCAAATACAAACTATAACCAAGAAGATGACCCAGAAAACTCCCATCAACACCTGAGAATATGGATGTAAAGAAACCAAGGACCAATTTGCCCCCTAACAAGGACAAACAGCACGGCCTCTGGGCTTACTTGGAACAAACAGAACAAACAGACTCAAGAACAGTTTCTTCGCCAGAGCAATCACCACCCTGAACTCACACACTCACCCACCGTAACTGTGCAACACCCACATCTCTGTGCAATATTAGATTATTCATACTGAACAATATCTAACATTCCTATATTGGTAATATCCAGTATTCATTCACTAGTGCAATATTCATCATCTTCATTTTTATATGTATGCACTTATTTACTTTTCTTACAATGTACAGATGCACCAATGTATGTATATATTTTTATACATTCTATTTTTTGTATATTTTATACATTGTTTATTTTCTGTATATTTCTTGATTATACTAGACTATAATATTTTTATGTTTTATTTTAGAGAATTTGATTTTCTATTGCATGGCACTGAACAGGAGTGGCCCCCCTATCTCATTGTACATCCTGTATAATGACAATAAAAGGCAAAAAAAATAAAATAAAATATGCAAACACCTCCACAACAGCAAGATGGCAATTTATGGAAAAATTGCATTTGCATTGCATCAAAGTAAAAAAACAAAATTTGTGTCAACACTTGATTATCTGCTGGAAAGTGATACAAACACTGGTGATGGCATAAACCAGGACTTTCTCAGCTTTGTGCACTTTGCAGTCAGGATTTCAGATAAACTTTGGGAGTGTTGATGTGAAATTCTTTGAGAAGCAGAGGGCCCGCCGGACCATTGATTCTGACCTGTTCCTGATGGTAGGCAGAATAGTTTGACAGGGATCAGTACTGCTGTTGGAAATTTGAGACACTGATGTTGTCCAGAGCTGAGCAGATATTGAACAAATTACCAAAATCCATTTACTGGATGGTAACAAGAAGCTCTGAGGACCAGAAGGCTGCCGTCACCAGCCTAAGCAACATGTGGAAACCGCCAAAACCAAATCACCAAATATTAGGCATTAAAGCCACCCACTGAAAATCCATTGTTCTGTGCTAAAGCATTATGGCCCTGACTGACATATATGTTACTGATGACTATTTTGCAGACTCTTGCTTTCTGAATTTAGTATATGAAGAATTGTTATTAACAAGTTTTCAAATTCATTAGTATTTTCTTTGGCTGTCTCACAGAATTCAGGCTGTGCATGGAGCGGACAAAACACTAATGCAACTCAATACACAAAATCATAGACATCTACTCTTTCAAATGTAAAGCTTCTCTGTGGACAACTCTTAAATTATGGACAGTTGAGCAAAAATCACCAACCATGTAATATTAAAGTCATCTGACCACCCATGGAGAAATAATCCCAAACTGAGCTATGTAACAGTGTGAAATCACATACCAGGAGGCAAAACTTCTATTACTTTGGACTTGTCTTTTAATTAAATAGTTGATGATTAATTATGATACATTTTTAACACTCGCTGCTGTATGCGCCATGTAAGTCTTGGTTTTCGGCTGCTTCCAAGTTGGTCAGCACCTCTTTTTGCAGCTTTCCTCAGTATTTCATCAGCTGCATGTTGAATTAAATGGAAATAATTAGTGACCTGTGGTGGAGAATTCTCTGTATTTATGTTAAATATGATTAGATTGGCAATTACTCTTCAGAACAGTTCCAAATCTGTGTCCTTTGTTCTGCACTTATATCGCAGCTCACCCCACTGTCTGTGCCATAAATCATAAAGAATATAATATCCCACAATTAAATGTTTTCACACTTTTTTTAAAATATATTTTTTTATGTGTAAGACTGTGGCCTGTGTGCACTCCCTCCTTTGTTAGATTTTCTGTGCAATAAGACTTTTTAATTTTTTTTTTGGTAGGATTGATATTTGTTCTTTGTACGGAACAGTGGCTGAGAAAAGTAATTATATAGCAAACGCAGGTCTCAACTTCACACGGATTCATGATCAACTGAAAATGTAGCCAGTGGCCACACAGAATTCATTATCATCATCTGTGTGTTTTCAGAAAATAGTGTCTAATGTTTTTCCTCTACAAGTAAAACTCTGTTAGAATTAATAGACTGCTGAGCAAATGCTCCACAAAGACAATGTCTTTGTTTTGCATCAGCGTTTTAAATGGGTAGAATTAGTTCGGGACAGCATCTTACACAGTGTATGCCGTGACTTGCAAGATGCAATGCGCTAGATGATGTAAATGGGGCAAAAAAATCATTTGACTACATATTGCAGCGTGAGAGAATTGCCATCTGAGAAATAAACTTTTGTCACTGATGACACAGGAAGCTGTTAAAGCCTTCTGGAGGCTTAGTGACAAGGCTGTAAAACTCCAGTGAATATTGGACATGGTTGTAGTAACAGCCTCATAGACTATTTTTGATGCCTTAATAGCAGGAACAATCCAGTTATGTTCCCGAGCCAAATACTTTGCTGTGTGAATCTGGTAAAATAGTGTAGGAGCAATTTACCAGGTGCTTAGGAGTGCATTACATTTCATGCCTTGATTTATCTCTAGGGATAGCGCTTAAGTCTATCTGGGGCCGGGTGTTACAATTAAGCATGCAGGAGGTAGTGTTTGGAGCACAGATTAGTGCTGAAACCTTCTTGTTATTCTTCAGAGACATTATTATACAGCATTCATTAAGTGAGGGTCTGGTACATTCTGTGTAAGGCAGACAGCCTCAGAAAAGCTCTTCGTCAACCTGCGCACACGAAGAAAAGAAGGATTTTTGTTGTTGTTGTTGTTGTTAATATTAAGCTTCAACAAGTTCATTTTTTTCCCAACCTCCAAGTAGTTGCTTAAAAGAAGAAAAAAGAAACATCTTATTTGTGACTAATTTAGTTTTAGATTAAACTGTAAAGCCAGGGGACCTAAAATGTTTTTGGTTATTAAATATTATTAAGATCTCAGATTTTCTTGCCGAGCTGTACTGCTTCAATGTGGCTGTTATTTATAGTTCACTCTATGGAAGTTCTGTTATGTCCCTTTGCACTTGTGGCTCTGCAATTCATGTTGTATTGATGTCATGAAAGGGTATTAAGGAAAATGGTCATTTAAGGCGGCCTGGGAGGAGTGTCCAATAACACAATAAAACCACCAATAATTGATCTAATCTCATTCTGTCTGTAGATCTTCAGTTATTCAGGTCATGATAGTCTCAAGAGCTTGAAAAAAAGGAAACTGGACTTGAATACATTTTTTTGGAGATGTTTCATGTTTTATCCAAGAGGCTTCTTCAGTTCTGAAACCAAAAGGTGGAGAGCCCACGTATTTAAACCCTAGGAGGTTTAAATACCTGGAGGTGGTCATTAACCCACTTCTAATCATGTCTGTCACCACATGAGCCAAGGTGTGAAAAAATACACAAAAATACAAACGTATGTATGGACCACAAAGAAGGAGTCCCACTCAGACCCACTGTCAGCAGTATAAACTCAGCCATCTAAGGTGCGTTTACACGACACCGTTTTCATTTTGAAACGGTGTCGTTTTGATGCGTTTCGCCCTTCTGTTTACACAACAACAGAGTGAAAACGATGTGTCTCAGAAACGGGGTCCAGAGTGGAGCATTTCAGAAACGCACCGGCTTGCGTTTTCGTGTAAACACTTGAAACCGGGGTGATTTGAAAACGCTCGACTCGCATGTGCGCACCATGGTTGCGACGGCCACAGTTTTTCGCGCACGCACAAACTGATAAACAGTACTCGCGGATTCACGAGTGCTTCTTATGCTTTTCTTGTGTTTTTACCGTTTTGTAATTCAGCGTTGTGTGCAGCAGCGACCCAACCTCATCATCGGTCCACACAAAACCTCTCACATTGGCCATTTTGTAAGTAATGAACAATTTGCCGCACTACCTACTGTGTCACTCCACGCATGCGCGTCTTGCATAAAAAAACTTTGCAAAGAGAAAACCAACGCCAACTTGTGGCCTGGCATGGGAACTACATCGTTTTCATCGTTTCCATCATTTCACATGTCCTCGTGTAAACGCGGATCGTTTCTGAAACGCCATCGTGTAAACGAAAGGCTGAAACGCATCAAAACGACACCGTTTCCAGTGAAAACGGCTTCGTGTAAACGGCACCTAAGACAGCAAGGCAAAACAGAACCAGCTTTACCCCAGATCAGATTTGCAGACTGTTAGACCTCTGCCTTACTACCACATATTTCAAATACAACAAGAGTTTCCATAGACAATAGCATGGATGTGCCATGGCCTCCCCAGTGTCGCCCATTGTAGCCACCCTTACATGGAGGAAGTGGAAAGTAAAGCTCTTGGCTCCTTCAAGGGGGTGGCACCTAGCCACTGGTACAGATATGTGGATGACACTTGGGTCAAAATCAAAACCCAAGAAGTAGAAGCCTTCACTGGTCACATCAGCTCAGTAGATAAAAACATAAAGTTCACCAGGGAGGACACCAGAGATAAGAGGTCACTGTTTCTGGACTGTGCTGTGCTCACTGAGGGATACAGAAGCCTCAGCACTGAAGTTTACAGGAAGCTCACACACACAGACAGTACTTACTCTTTGACTTCCACCACCCACCTGAGCACAAGCTTTGGGGGATCATGATCCTGCAACACCGAGCTGAAAAGGTTCTCGCTAAGGCAGAAAGTAAAGAAATGGAACACACACACACGTAATGAAAACTTTAAAACACGTGGTTACCCCAGCTGGGCTTTCATCAAATCAGCGAAGATGCACAAGAAAGAAAGTCGACATTTTTCATACCCTGGCTCATGTGATGACGCATGTGATTAATAGTGGGTCAACAAGCCACCTCCAGAAGGGACAACCCCCCACTAGGGTTTAAATAACTGGGACTGTCCACCTTTTGGTTTCAGAGCTGAAGAGGCCTCCTGGATAAGTCCAGTCACCTTTTTTCAGGCCCGATCTTTCTGTCTGTGGCGACAAAATATTGTACATATTTACTGATGGTTTGACCGCAGATGGTCAATTTAAGAAACTCAGAGGGAATAGTCAAACAAAAATAAAGTAATTTTTGAAAAATATTTACTATGTTTAGTAGCACAAGGAAACATCATTGGTGAGTGATGTAAATCTAACCTATGAAAGACTCTTTTCTTGCTCTGCTGTCTTTGTTTCTTGGCTACTCAACTAATTGGTTACAGTGTAGCCTTTTTTAAGGTATCACAGCACGAGAAGTATGATGTGTGGAGTGAGGGCAAAAGGGAAAGTTCAGCATTCAGCAGCAGTGCCTCACATCAGCATCGAACAGGTAGCTAGCTGGTAGCTGTCGCGTATAAGTGACCGACAACTTTCAGACAAGCTTCAGAACTTTTAAAGCCGACAACCATTAAAACCATCTCCTGTGAAGCAGTAACACACCATGGCAGCGCTTCTCAACTTCTTGACTTATGCAGGTGGTCCAGGTGTATTAGCAACCATCAAAGAATATTATTATGGTAGCGAGGTGTGGTTTCTGCTCAGCTGCAGGAGAGATGGAGTAGAGTGATGGATTCAAGGGGCAGCGACAGGGAGGGCTGATTGTCACAGGTGATGCAAACTCACTAATCAACTTCTGTCCTTTATAAGCAGCAGCATGTTGACACCTTGACTATCATGGCCGCTGTCCTCTGGTAGTGTTCAGTCAGCTCAGAAAAGGAGAACTGTCCTGTTATAGTTTGCGTGGGCTTATATGTGCTGAGAAGCCAAAGGACATGTTTGAAAATGAAATGTTAAAATACAGACCACGTCTGAGTCTGTGCGGCGGAAGGCTTATTGGTAGTCAGATTACTGCTATAATTACTTGTACATGATTTTTCAAGTAAGAGAACGGTGCTGTTACTGATTTACTAGAGGATGATCTCATCACTTTTATTTTGATTTCTGTTCAGTTTAGTCTGTGCTAACCAGCTAGTCCTGGTCCTTCCTGCCTCCTGTTCCCCTACCAGCAGGCTGACCACAGTATTTGACTTTCGGCCGCCTCTCCATAGGACCTCTCATCCCATGATTTGAACTCCAATTCTACCACTGTGGCTGGCTGCGTTAGTTCTTTTTCTCATCTGGAGACCCAGTGAGAGCTGGAAGGCCACTCCAATCAGAACAGGTGGAGAGCTGATTCATGTGCACCTCCATCAAACTCGCTGAGACTGCAGAGCAAGACACAATGAATACCAATGCCAGTCAGTCCAAGATGGTGGAGTTGGCATGAGGGGTTTAATAAAGTGGTGTCAAAATACATATATTACTCCTTTATCTGTCACACAGGACTTTGTAATTACAATATTTGCAGTGCATTACAGAGCAGCATTTTAAATAATATGATAAAGCATGCATGGAGAAGATGCCATTCGTGGCTGGAACACTATGGCCCAACTGCTTGATGCTAAATATAAAGGTAATTATTCAATACAGAAAACTGGTCTTGAAGGCAATGTTAAACATATAAACTGCATATAGGTTCAAGGTAAAAATAATAAGCAAAATGCTGAATGCTCTAACCAATAAATGTACAAGCTGTTCTATATCAGCTGACCTCAAGTGGTTTCCATAGCTGTCAGAGGAGCACCTGTGGCATCAGACTAATGTTTCGCAGACCTGCATGAACAGATGGGCTCCACAACATCGTTAGTACTCAGAGTCCACGGGGGCATCTGTGGTATTGCTTTCTGACTCAGCTCATATCATGAATATTCATGATTCCTTCAGACAGTGTGATGAGAGCGAAGGCCAAAGTTCCACTGAGCATATGTGGCTGGATAAGGATGAAATTATCATTCTCACCCTCATTTATTACTGGATATTTTTGGGCACATGAGTGGGAGGGTAACACATGGTCATTTGCAAGGTGACCATCCCACGTGAAACGTATGATACGACGCGTCTCTCATTCTCACTCATCTTTCACTGCCTGTCAGCACAGCTGGTGGGACCAGCAGCTAATGCTGAACTTATAAGCCAAAGAGAATGGGGCAAGAAGGTGATGGACTCCTCTATTAACCAACTTGTCACTCGTCGTCTCTTGACCCATCCTCGCAGACAGAGAGGAACATACCTTGCACTGCTTTAGCAGTCTGCACCTTCCTTATTTTGTTTGCTGTCGCACATTTTAATCTGCTCTGCTGATTGCTTTTTCGCCTGCTTTGGCTGACAGCCCCACAGAGCCTAATCACAGAGGCCAGAGTTTTATGTCACCGCTGCCCAAACACAATCAACTGGACAGATTATGCTAATGTGCTCACATCCAAAGAGCAGTGTAAGTCTCAGTACTTGCATATTACTTCAATCCCAGTCAAATGCATCTAACAGACAATTCATTTTCACCTAGGATTGGCTGTCTATACAACATTTAACCTCTTATGGTCCACAAGTCACCAACAAACCACTTTGAGGGTAGAGATTAGGGTTTAATCCCGGGATCCGGGATTCCCGGGAAATGCGATCAGAACCATTTCCCGTTTCCCGGGAAACGTTAGACGGGAAACCGGGAAAAAAGTCGCGCGCGTTGATTTGACTTTCAGAAAGAAAAGAAAGCTTCAGAATGTTAAATTTAAGGAAATATTGAGAGAAGGGTTCGTTTAATGCGAAAAGCATTACTCTTCATTTCAGGCACGTTCAGCCTCCGTTTAAGGCTTCAGCCTTCATCTCAAGCGTTTTAATAGAGGTATTACACAGTTGTACTTTTTTCCTCTTTAATTTGTTGAAATCGTAGGCAATGTGTTTACCCTAAGGTATTTTGTATTATATAATTTTATATTATTATATATTGTTATATTGCATTATATAGCCTATAAAATATGCCTGCCCTGAACAATAAAGAAATATCTGTTTAACTTCGAGTGTTTCTTTTCCTCGTTTGCAGCCGCTTACTAACAATCATGAATTAGGATACGGGCCTAATGTGTGAAGAAATTATCATGAAATAGATTGCTTTAACATATTTCGCTTTTAAAATGGAGTTGAGTAAAATGTATATTTTTTAGGCTATAAGGATTGGCCAGTTTTTCAATAGACGATTCACAGCGAACCTACTTTAACCCTCAGACACGGTGTTATAAATTTGTTGTTGCCAGAATGGCAATGACCAAGTCGTAGTGCATTACTCAAGGCCCTGTGTTATGTCATATTATAGTGAAGTACGGTAGTTAACTTTTCAATGACTATTATAGCGTTCCACTGGTGGAGATATAGCGAAACAGATGTCGCCACGACAGCGTGGCTGAGCCTTTATCAATGCTGTGTGGAGATGAACCGTATTGTTTTGCACCAGCAGTTGTAAAATATCTTGGTATAATTCCATGTACAATGGAGGAATATTCAAATTATATTTGTTAAGGGAGTGTTGAGGAACGATACAACACCGCATAGCTCGAGCACTCAAATGTCGAGATGTAGGTTTTATTGCGTTAATCAAGCCGACGTTGCCCCCTACTGGGCATAACAGGACATAGCTGGAAAGCTACCTCTACAATATCACAATAGGTTAAGGCCGACACAGGCTACAGAAGGCCTAATTAAAATAAAAAAATAAATAAACTTTTTTTCCCGGGATTCCCGGGAAATGGCTCGTCATTTCCCGGGATTTGATTCATGTCATTTTCGGGAAAAATATTAAACCCTAGTAGAGATGAGATTAGATTGCATTTTAGGTGCATGTTATTCAGGAGCTAGATGCAAGCTTTTAAATGGAGTTTGGGCATTACAGTTCTTTTACCATAAAATTTACATTTGGATGCTCCAAATGTCTCAAAATTCCCAATTTCTGTGAAATACACAGTGTGAGTGGTTAAGTAAACCTTATTGTATCTTCTCTTGATCCATTCCTAAAGTGTCCTTGAGGAGGTCGAAGCTACAAGTTTGCACATTAAAGAAATCATGCCATATATTAAACCCGGTTAACGGCCTTTTTTTTTTCTTTGGTTTCTCTGATTGTCTGACAGGAATGACGGGCCGCTGAGATGTTACTTTTTCAGCTATTGCAGCATTCAGTATAAATGAGACCAGCAAGCAGAAAACCTTAAAGGATTTGCTGAATTTGATATGTGACCTCTGACACAAAAAAAAATAAAGCAAAGAATGATTTGGGCTTCGTAAACAGTAGCTGTCCATTCACTCCACAAAAGTCTATCACAGTGTCCTCGTCGGGGCGCCGGGAAATGTCAGCATGAAGAAAAAAAGTCTGTGATGAACAACAAAATAGTTTCCCTTCAAATGTCCAGCTTCACAGAAGAGCCTAAACTGTGTTTGTTGAGTGTATAATGTGAGGGTTAGACTGAGCCAATGTGTCAGGCTAATGGAGGTCTAATGGAACCCGGAGCAGCTGCTGCAGTGCACAGGAGGCAGAGCACAGAGTAAAAATAATATTGTCAGTAGCTTTTCCAAGGTCCCTGACTATAAAAGTGTTTAAAAAAAACAAAAACATAACATGTTGGCAGAGATTTCATTTGTGGCCTCGAAAATGTGAAATTTGTATGTAAGCTTTATTTTTGGCCTTACATTAATATTTTGGTATTTTAATCATTAGAGGGAGGCTAACAAGCCACGGAGGTGAAGGTTTTTCACATTACAAACACATAATAGTATAGCTTATGGGCCACATGTGGATCTGACAAATTATTTCAAACCTTCAGCTGAAAGAAAAACATTTATTGAAAGAAATGTTAAATTTTGAAAAGGTTTGGAGACCTTTAAAAAAATTTTTTTAAAGGAAACTAATGAATGAGCGACTGAAGTGATTGGTTGTTGTGAAGAATTTCATTTTTGTTTTTTGTGGAGTGAATCCATAAGAAGAGACTGCCCTGTTTTTAATAGAGGAGCAGACTGTTGTTTTGCTCTCTTTGGGTTTTCTGTTTGTTTGTTGTGATTGTTTTTCATTGCTTTTTAAAAATAAATATCTTCTTAATAGTTGTACAGCATCTCCTAACCCGACCATCTTTTTTTCCTCTAACACGAGACTTTCCAAAAAGCATCTCTGTTGTTGATGTTCACAGTATTTTTCTCTCCACTGTATAAACTTGGCTGACACCAGCAGCCCAGGTTGGCTTCTTCCCAGCCTTAGTATTCATTACAGGTTTAGTTGAAAGTTTTGGACTCTGGGCTTTAACCTGTATTGAAATTCTGCTCCTGTGCAGACCCACTGGCTTTGATGTAACTTCATAATTTCATGGCTTGCAGAGATCCCTATTAGTCTACCAAAGTTTGTAATTGTATTTTCTTATTTCTGCAGCAAAGCTCAAATTAAATCAAACACACATGCTGACATTTTAGAAGCCAAGGCCACTATTTTTTAACCTTTTCACACTCACCAAAACACGAATGTCCTTGTAGATGTGTACATTTAAAGTGCTGCACAGCTTGTCCTGATCTTTTATGTGTTTCAGTGCCATAGTCCTTTAATGAAAAGCTTGACACTGGCCAAATATTCTTTTCTTTTTTTCTTGTACCGAGCATGTACTCCAAAGCCTCATCTGAATTAGTATCCAGGCTGTGTCCTAGCAGAGGCAGAGAGAGAGAGGCAGACATAGACCTTGAGGAGATAGAAGTGAGTCACGAGGCCTTGCTTTTCCTGCTCATTAGAAACATGAAGGAAAGAGGTGGGACAGCACACTGCCAGCACTCAACTACGTGCCTCTCGCTTTCCCTCTAACAGCAAATGCACATGTACATCTCTGGGATAAATAATAGATCCCCACATCAAAGTGGGGACTTGCTCTGCAGTTTGCAATGTCCAAGGCTTGTGTGGGGCCAGCCCTGCAATTTCTCCCTCTCAGCCCCTGCTCAGCCAAGGCTGTCAGCCCCTTATGGTCCACTTGCTTTCAGCACTGTCCAGCCCAAGAGACTAAGTGTATGTTTGCCAGGACCAGGCATAAAAAGCCTCCATATGAAGATTAGACCTCGCCTTAGACTGTCATATCTACAACTGCAGCTCTATTAGTTTAGCTGTAGCCTATTTGCAGATGCATATTGTATTGTGTTCTTCAACTATGTGAGATTGGTGATAAATGATATTATAAAATGCTCGACAGAATTTTTTTATGGTTTGATGAGTGGATTTGGTCACTCGCTTTTTTATATCTGATTACTACATGACTGTCATGCAGAAATACACACCATAGAAGAATAAAAGCTTTTGTTATAAGGGAGAAACTATGCATTGAGGCCAAAATAAGGATTTTAGCAGGCTTTAAAAATGGTTATTTTGCTGTACAGTTAGACTTTTGATCATGGGAGTTTATGTGGATGACTTGGAGCCAGCCTCAAGTGGACAGTAGGGGAACTGCAACTTTTGCATTGGCTTCATTTTATTTATTTATGTATGTACTAGAATGTACAGATAATAACTAGAAACAAGATAAAGACTATAACAATTCACATGTGGTGTTTCTTTGTTCAGATAATATTGACACACATATTCAAATAATTTGCAATGATATGCGTAGCGGTTAATGCATTTGCTTGGCAAGCAAAGAGGTTGCTGGTTCGATTCCAGCCGGAGACACAAATCCCCATTGGGGTCGCATCAGGAAGGGCACCTGGCGTAAAACCAAAATCAAACATGCTGAGCTGCCTGCTGTGGTGACCCCTTGTGACAAAGCAGCAGTCAAAAGTAGCTTTTTTTCTTTTATATAGCCAGTAAACACATTTTATTGACTGAGCCACGTGTTTGTATCTGATCAGGAAATAAACTGTGAGAAAATGTAATTGCGAGGTTAGGATGTGTTTCACAGATTTCACTGTGCAAAGTGAAAGCGTGTGAAATGTTTTAATACGGTCTTGATCAAATGAGTTTTGGCAGCCTGAAAATCAAAACATATTCATTACACAAAGAGCAAAACAGAAACACATAATTAGACGTTTGATGTCCTTTCCAAGTCAGATGCTGGACTTTCAGTTTATAATGTATATTTTGCAGGGATGTATTGTGGTGTGGCTGTTTGCCTTCAAAGCAGCTACTTCAGATTTTAAAGCTCCATCAGGTATGCTGCATTAATGCAGACTCGTCCCCGTCAAAAACCTGTGATTTCTTTCATTTCCTGCCTTTCATTAGCATAATTTTCTCTGCTGTGCTGTGTCCCGAATGCTGTGTAAATAAAGTTAATTTGTGCTGAAAATATGCTGTTGATTATTCGAGCTCTTATAGACGTGTGTTGGCAAACAGTGTCTAACTTACACTCACAGTAGAAGCTGAGACTGATAGCAAGCCTCTGGAGTCCTCTTTCTTTCAGTACCTCTTAAATAAAATATTCATTGGAGCTACTCTCCTAGTTTTTCCACAAACTTTTTTTGGCTTCTTGTAGGTTTGACTCTTTTCACCGCTCACTTGTTTCGGCTCAGCTCAGTTGGCTCATGTGAGCTTATGTGCTGCTGTCCACAGTTTTAGGGGAGGGCTGAGCAAGTGGATGGAGTCAGTGGGAGCCTTTGGGACTTAATCATACTGACCAGCAAACCAAAACAATATGCTGAGAACAGCTGAAAGTTGAGGAGAGCTGCCAAGTGTTGATTCCCACTGGGACCGGCAGAGCCTTCAATTTACAGTGAGTCATTTTATTAAGACTGCTGTCTAATTAGAGCAGGATGCTGGCAGGATGCACTTGAGAGGAAAGGGAACACAAACGAGGTCAGTGATGAGAAAGCTGGAGCGAAGAGGTTAAAACAAATGGAAAAAAAGTTTGGTGGTCAAACTTGAACTGTTGTGATAGAACTTCCTTTCATTCAGCTCAGCCGGCTTAGGGGAAGAGGCAGAGTACACAGCAGTAAGGTCATCACTGAGACAGACAACCATCCACAGCCAGATGTGCCTGTGAAAACTGTGAGAAAGGTGGGTGGAGGAGTGTGCTGCTGGTTTGAGAACTGCATTGAGAGCAGTGAAAATGACTTTTTTCCCAAAGCCATCAAGAAAAACTGTAAAATAAACAAACATGTTTACACCCTGGCTTCAGCTTCTAGTTTCTCCTCTTATATCAACTGTATGTGGAAAGAATTTTTATTTAGCCTATTAGTTTAAATTTCTTAAAAGTTAGGGAGTGTCTGCTTTAACTGACAGGTGTGCCAACACAGGCAGCTTTAATGCAATTATCTGACTAATAATATGACTTGTTGTGCAATTAACTGCACAACAACAGCCTGTCCAAAAAATGTGGTGCTCCAGTTTTAGTGAGTGAAATTCTAGGATTTTGTTTCAGTGTTGCCAACACTAATTAGGTGTCAGTGAGATGCATTCTTAGAGTCTAACGAAGTCTAAATGAGCAGTTTCTGTTTTCTCTTTCCTCCTGCTCACGTTCCCCAGATATTTTTTGGTGGATATCAAATGTGACAAAACAAAATACGCAAGCCCAAATATCTGAGTAACTGGTGCACATGTTAAGTTTATGGTAGCGCATTATCCTGTTATCTAAATAGGCTCACTTCTGGCTCCAGCAACAACAACAAGGTAGCTTCTTCCAGCTTCCATATACAGTCTATGGGGAAAACCCACACAGGCTTCGGAGCGTGCACACTCCACAGAGAAGGGCCCCAGCAGGTTTGACTGAGGCGAGCTGGTGTATGCTGCGCTGCATGCTTCACAAAAGAAAAATGAACCAACTATGGTGTAACAACGCAGGAAAAAAAAAAATCACCTCTTTTTTTGTAGTAGATTTTAGGAAGTACTGAAATACTGTAGAAGGATAATGAATATAATGACTGTAAAATAATTATTCATGTAATCAAAAACATTTCACTTGTTGCAGCCTTCTGTTTGATATGAACACACACATCTTTAGGATTTAATCTTTAGAAATGAGGCTGCATGAGAGCACGTACACCATGATATTCTGCCCAGCAGCAAACTGCAGTAACCACTTGCAAAAGGCTCGCGTGAACAGGCTCACACATCAGCAAGCCACTGTTTTATGCATGTAGGAGCATTAATCTCTCTACATGCTTCATGCAGACACCTGCACACTGTCAGTCTCGTTGTCGTGTAAATCCGTGCAAGCATGAGTTTCGCTGTGGACGGACCTTCAGCATGCACGCAGGAGGAGGAAGCAGGGAACGCTGCTTTGGTAAAATGTTAGCAGCATCTCTGTTTACAGCCTTATATGTTGGTTTCCACTCCTGTTGTTCTTCTCGGCTTTATAAATGTTTCAGCTGTCCATCAGAGCGGCTGCAGAGTGAGACACCTTTAAGGATCCTGCTGCTAGAAGATTGCAAATATGGTGAATTATAGGTCTCATGTGTCTTTCCAAAGTACTAAAAAAAATGCAGGCAAACATGAACTTAAACTCCAATATGCTGCAATTCTGGAGCAGACCCCTGCTGTTAGAATAACTAAATATGCAGGAGACAGATTCAGCTGCACACACTGAAACACATATATTACTATTTCTGTGGAGGCTCAGACCAACATAGTGTTTGTCTTCTGTTATTTTGTTTGCTGTTCTTCCTTACATTTCCTGGAAAGAAAACTGCACGTCGTGTGTAGAGAACACAAAGGGTTTGGTTTCACTGACGCTGCTGTGACTTTCAGGTGAATAAGACAGAGGAAGAGGTGACTGCTGGGCAGAAACCTTGACTTCAGAAAACATAAATTTCCATAGATATGAGACAAAGCCCCAGAAGTGCCTTTGATATTTCATGGAGCATTTCTTCACCCATTTGATTTTGATAAGGTGTGGCAGATGGAGTAGCAGCCCCAGTAAATATGCCTTTTCGAGCCAGGGAGTCAATTATGGGCAGCAGATGACTGACCTCATATGCAAGCTAGAAATAAATATGTAGGGGATCATCCAGATGAGGCTGGAATAATAGACTGGTGGAAGAAAGGCCAAATAATCACCCAAAATGCAGATGAAAATAGCTGGGGGCTGCAGGGCTGCTCTGAGCTGCCGTGTGCTGTGCTGGTTTCAATCACCAGCTCAAGATCAAAGAGGATGTTCTGCCTCAGCGGTCCACCTGAAGAAGCTTTTGATTACAGTTTGTTACACTGAGCCCTCCTTCTAGTTTCAGCAGGGAAAGAAAAAGTGCTGACCAATTTAATAAGGCTGTAGTGAGACTAAAAGGATTAGAAGGAAAATGTAGAATTTTATTTGAACCTTTTATAGGATCCACGCAGTTAACCGTTTTCTGCTAAGATTCAATCAAACCTACCCGCACTGCTGTGAACTCTGAAGCAAATCCACCTATTTGAAAGATTTCTGTGTATTTGCTAATGGGAGAAGTCTGAGCTGAGGTTATATCGCCTGATTGATACATGCACTGTTTCCAGAAGAGCAAATTCTGGTGAAATTTTTAAATCAGATGTTGAAAATCCTTCTGCTGAGATACGTGTGAGCATCTTTTCAGAACTTTATCGTGGTGACTGGAGGTCACAAAGGTTCTGCACCTTCACCAACTCGTGATCCATACAGAACGCCCAGGCTGGGACTTGTGGACAGTACAAAAAAGCACAAGAATGCAGTAAAGTGGCATCTTTATGGGTTAGGGTTATGGATCACAGTAGCCTTGGTTTATCTACTTTAACTGCTGATTGACCGACCAACAATCACATTACGTCAGGGCTGTTAAAGGCTCTCAGACCACTGTTAATCTGTGTAGCTCACGTAATTACAAATTTTTGTACAGTGATTATTTCATATTGTAACCTACGCATGCTTTATCAGAGCACACTTTCTCTTGAATCACCAGCAAACTACCCTCTTAATATTCACTTATTGTGTCATTAGCAGTTTAGCCTTCATGCTTCACCAGCTGTCTTTCCTGCTCAGTGTGTCAGTTATTCCTCTGCCTCTTTTAGCATTAGTGATACTTGTAATAAATGTAGCTTGTTTGTAGCTTTGGAGACCAGGTTCAGTCAATTGGAGACTCGGCTGAGCCCGGTGGAAAGTAAGTCCAGTTAGACCAGTGTTTTTCAACCACTGTGCCGCGGCACACTAGTGTGCCGTGGGAGATCATCAGGTGTGCCGTGGGAAGTTATCCAATTTCACCTAATATGCCACGAGTGTCTGTGCTGTAGTAGTGACTGGGAGCAGAATGCTTTTGGACAGAATTAGAGTTTGCAAAACACTGAAGTTTTCTACTATCAGACCACATTGTTGTGGCATTTGTTATGTTCAAGCTGTGTTCTTGAAGTGGACATGTTAAGTGCACTTTTTATTTGAAAGAAGATATATATTATATGATAAAGTTCTTTTTAGTGTTTATTTGTTTCCTATTCACGGCACTTTGATAAGAATGACTATATTGTTAATATAGGCTACAGAGTATCATTTTTTAACAGTTTTGGCTGGTGATGTGCCTCATGATTTTTTGAATGAAAAAAATGTACCTTGGCTCAAAAAAGGTTGAAAAACACAGTTAGACCCCAGTAGTGGGTGTGGGCCAAAATAGTTTATGCCTGGTTAGTTGTCCCCTAGCAGGTCCTCTCAAGCCACAGGGAAATCAGACCAGCTGAGGGACTGTGAGGAGCCCCCCCCCCCCCCCCCCCCCCATACACCAGCATCCTTCATATTTCAAATTGATTTGCCCCACCCACACCCACCAAAGAAAAAACTGGTTATTGGTGAGGATGTTATTTTGATCCCTGTTGCCTCCACTCCTTTGTCCTTGTATCCTTTCCTCATCTCTTTTGCTCACCTCTCTGGTGGGTGAGGAGAGGTGCTGAGGATGTGCATTTTGGTGAATGACAAAGTCTTGTTCTCATAGTGACGCTTCCAGCATATTATCATAGTCCTAGTCCCTGGTGTTTTCCTAGTGGAGCTCTGATGTTAAATTATTATGGGGATTAAATTTTTGTTTGTTTATTTGTTTTTTGAGGGGTCAGTGAAGGTGGCCCGCTGGTCTGCTGGGGTGTGATGAGAAGGAAAAAGAGAAACGATGAAGACGACGCAGCAGTGTCTACCAGAAGAGAACTGAGCAGTAGTTAGAAGTCAGTGACTGTTAGCAGTAAGTGTGAGGCCAAATGTGAATGTGTGAGTGGGGAGTATTGTCTGAATACTGTTGATTTATTGTGTATGATGTGGTATATTTGAAATACCGAATACTAAGGGTTAATCGCCATAGCCTAATCAATTGGGTTTATTCTGGTGATAGTCGTTAAGTCGGTGTAACATCAGTCCGTACAGAGGGGTTAGTTAATGACTGACTGGTGGAAAGCTAATTTATGTGATATTATTACTCATTTTAAGAGTCCGTCTGATTTTTTTGGTTGGTGCTTTAAAAGGTTAATTTTATACGTGTCGTATGAGCTCAAGTTCGGTAAACGTTCAGTTCTGGTTGTCTTAGTCAGTCCATAAGAATCCACAGTGTCACAGTTTCACATGTTAAGCAGGTTTAATTGAATAAGTTTATAATTAAAAAGATTTTTCAAATTCTGTATAGTTTTTCCTTGAAATATAAATGTGTCTTGGCTCTTATGTATTGTTGTTACCTGTTTTTAATAGTAATTTCTTGATGGTAGACCGCTACATCACTCGCAGTGTCAAAACAGCACCTCTGCAGAGAAGACGAGCGGCAGTATAAAAGTGCATCTTTGTAGTAAAGTTAAACTGAGTGTTAGAGACAATGAAAACTCTCCAGTGCTGCCGTCGTCTGAGCTTCTCATTGTGCTTTTTGGATCTTTTATGTTTTTTCCTCTTTGTGATGAACTGCCATTCCTCTTCCTGTGCAAGTCAGTTTTTCAACCAATCAGCATGCAGCTACCTGCTGTTGGTTTCCATAGCCTCTGTTTTTGTTTTGTTTTGTGTCCCTCTTAGTTTTGTTTTTTCTTTTAAGTTTTTTTTTTTTCTCATAGGCTATTATATGGTGGTTTTACTGCTCCTATGTTAGATCAAATCTGGCCAATTAAAAAAAATTAATAAAAATTTAGACCCAGCATTTTGGGCGGGGCTAAATGTCACACACTAAAAATCATCTGAGCCTTCAGTTGTGACCTCTGTGTCCACCTCAGTCAGTCAGTGTGGTGTTCACAACCATCTGACTGCCTCTGATGAACTGAGGGAGCCAGCGGGATCCAGAACTGGTTTTATTTTGTATTCAGAGAGAAGCTGAACCTGCAGCCAAGTCATGGAGCACATGAAGGTCAGACAGGTGACTACAACAGACTCACTGATGGATGTGACTAATATGCGTTTGTGGGCTTCATCCACTATAAAGTTTATAGTGTCCATACATCTCTGCCTGCTCTGCCCCGATGATGCTTCATCTGTTATGTCTGTTCTGCAAACAACTGCTACACACGCCCTCCAATCTCATTGTACATCCTGTATAATGACAATAAAGGCATTCTATTCTATTCTATTCTAAGAGTGAGCCCATATTTGGCTGCACGTTGGCTCTGTATTCTTAGCAGTGAAATTATCCAAAATAAATTCTGAAAAACACGAAGATTTTCTTGCTTGAAATATAGCACCTCATTGTTAGAGGAGTGTAAAACACAGAGTTTTGTTATCGAGGCCCTGTTCTGTAGACCTGGATGGCATAAATAGATAAATAAATGGAGCATGGACGAGCCTCACAGTGTCAGATGTGCTCAGAAACACAGCAGTCCGTGAAAGGGTAGACAGGTGCAACGCTGCAAGACATCCCATGATATCACTCTGGAAAAAATTTTTTTTTTTTTTTGTTTAAACTCCAGACTTTTTCTGAGAAGAGGATTATCAATATTTTTCATTTAGGATAGAATTAAGACCCTCGGAGTATGAAGCTGCATCTGGGTTATTAAATGAATGCTGCGCAGAGCCAGTCTTATTTTTCTGCAGATGAAAAGAGAGAGTTTTTCAATAATCAATGTGTCTGCGTTTTACACTCTGTATGTCAAAAATCTGTGATATCTGTGTTACTGAAAGCACCTTAAAGCTGCAGTAGGCAAAAGTAAAATAAGCAGGAATTTGATAGTAAACTGAAACTGTTCACTCGGAGCTTCATGGCAGCTCCTGCAGGTGTAAGCTGTAGGTGGCCCAGTACTCTTACTAATATCCTCTACAGACTACAGACTTGATATTACTGGTTTAAGGTGCAGATTGGTGGCGGTCCTTGCTGGGGCAACACCGGCCTCCCCAGACCATGAGCCCACTGTCAGCATCCATTTGGACCTCTTGTATTTGGCGCCTTCTTTTCCATTTTCTTATTTTTGTTTTCCACTTGCAGAATGCTGCTCAGTGAGCTGCTCCCCCCCCAGCTGTGCAGCACATTTAAGCTCATTGTGTTGGTCTTGTCATGTTTTCAGCTTTATTGCTTTGGGTCACTTTCATTCTTCACATCAGTCTTGTTTTAAATGAATTTGCTCCAGTAAAGCCTCTGCACACTACCTGCTCATGGACCCAACAGGAGAACAAAAATGAGCTCATGAGCAGATGCTGAGCAGACACATCTGCAAGCGAACACATTCAAAGTATCGTCATCGGCTAATTGTTTGTCACCGTGTTTCTCTCGCACCAAAATCCTCTTTTCTTAATCCCCAACGAGTCCAGTCTGTTTGCCAGCAGCCGGCTCCACCAAGCCTCCCTTTAGCTCGTTAGGTGTTCGGCTGTCTCCTGCAGCCACTTTGTTTTCCTCTTGCAGTGGTGTGTAATCAGTGTGTGTGAGCTCGTGAATGAGGAAGGCAGTGACTAATGATTGACTCTATTAAGCCTTTCACATTACAGGCAGTCATTTAATTCGAACAGTTACTGTGATGTGTTATTTTGTTGTGTAAGGACTTTCCCTGCTGTACTGTGTACAGTAGTAATATATCTAATAACTTTTGTAATTACCCTTATATATTTTAATTTAATTTTAAAGACTAATGTTGTTGACAACCTCATATCTAATTAACTTTGCTTATGGCAACTCCATAATCCCCATTATGACTATTAATCAGGATTTCTTAATTGTGCTGGCTTAGACTATTAGCATAAATTATCAGGCAGCGCACCGCGTCAGCTCCATCGGGGTCCGGTTTCTGCCCATTAAGGATTTGACTTAACATGAAAAAGGAGGGAGAGAGAATAACGGAGGGATGTTCCAACAATTCCTGGGTGTCTTCTCACAGTCATAAGAGCTGCTGGTGGACACGTGTCTGCTCTTACAGTGAGTACGGCTCCTAATCCTCCGCATCCAAAGGAACAAAGCGGAAGCATTAAGACACATTAAGTCGCCTCTTTTTGTCCTGCGTGCATACATTTCCTTTCCTTTGTATTCCTCTCGGATTTTGAAATGAGCCAAGATAAGATGTCCATGAAGCAAGTATGAAGAACTCTCAGCCCCTGGAGGGAGGTATGGGGGGGGGGACTGGATGAATTTATAGATGGGCTATCTCCTGAATGCAGCCTGTGATATCCCTGCCAGAATTTAAGCTTTGTCCTTTTCTAACCACAGCATGCTTCATGTGTGAGCACGGAGGAACCTCCAGAACTGAAAAATTAAGCTAATAAGAAAAAAACTGCAGTTCCTGCAAAATCCACACGAGGCTCCAAAACTGAGTCACCGGTGACTGAAATATTAGTATTTCATTAGTCAGTTATCTAACACTATAAGTCCAAATATGGCCGCTTCCACCTCCAAAAAGCCAACATGGCAGCAGCTAAAAACCAGTGAGTGACATCAATGTGGCTTCATCCATATTTTACATACAGTCTGTGAGCTGTCAACATCTGGAAACATCACATCTGTCCATCTTCCTCCTTCCTTAATATCTATATACATTAGGTGACTGTTATTAGCCTCAGAGCTGAGGTTTTACTATCATGTAATGCACACGTTCCCATTTTTACCCCCTTTCATTTTGAGACCTCGGCTGTGCTCGCAGTTGTGTCAAACAGCGTTTGCTCAGTGTGAGACTGCTCCCTGC
The DNA here is from genome assembly GCF_007364275.1 of Archocentrus centrarchus. Classification (NCBI taxonomy): domain Eukaryota; kingdom Metazoa; phylum Chordata; class Actinopteri; order Cichliformes; family Cichlidae; genus Archocentrus; species Archocentrus centrarchus. Next base: position 3,769,096 of record NC_044366.1, read on the forward strand.
TGGTTACAGCCACTCATTACAGCAGCTTCCCTACGATTGTAAATCACAGTGAGCAAGTTCTGTCAATGCTGCTGCAGTAGGTTTGACAGTTTGATTCATAAGACGTGCCTAAAGGGATGGCAGCTGCATAAATTTTATAATAGTCCACCTAAAGCATATGTACATGCAGTGTAGGAGCAGTACAGGCGAGAGGTTTCACTGCACTAAGTTTTCAGACTGGCTGTGCAGGTAAAAATGTTTCCACCAAGAAATGAACAAACAAATAATCATAAAAAAAATCAGCAGCAGGATGACGTGAGGACACAGAGGACCCTAACATTATGAAACATCATGCATGAGACTAATTTTCCTTTAGTGTAAAAAAAATAACCTCATAGAAAGGAAATAAGTTTTCATTATGCAATGTTGCATCATTTAAACTAATTAGTGTGAGTGCAGCAGTAAAGCTGTCTGATAACTCACTATCCTCCCAACACGTCACACTAAATTAGCAGGCAACAGAATATTTTTCAGTTAACCAAACCTTTAAGTGGACCTGAAGTTCATTTTGGGAATCTAATATTCATTATTCCATAACTCTGTCTGCTGATGGAAAACCGTGATTTAGCATGTCCAAGTTCTCCAGTGGTTCTTATCCAGAGAAGGCTGGAGTGCCCACGTCACAGAAGAGTTCAAGCATCTCGGGCTTTTGATTACAAATGGAGGAGAATGGAACAGGCTGAGTGATTCTGGGGGGGACTCAGAGTCATGTGCGATATCCTTAACATCAAAAAGAGCAAGTAACCAGGTAGTTCAGACTGCTGCGCTGAGCCAAAGCCGTTCAGTCAGCTGCTCTTTAAGAAGACAGAATAAACAGAACCATTTCATTGATTATTGGCCAATGCCAAACGTGGGACAGAGGGAAGACGGAGACTGAGTCAGCTGATAAGAAGATGTGGGCTAAAATATTCAATATAAACTCTAGAAGTCACAAACTGCAGTGTGTCCATATCTGAAAGGAAACACAAGAAACTGTACAGAGATCCTGCCTTCAGTCTTCTAATATTAATTTTTTTTTTTTTTTACATCTCAGATGTTAATTAGTTTTTTCACTGACTTGTTTTCAGCGTGTTCTCTGTAGTGTGCACACACTGAACATTTGGTTTGCTTAAAAAATTCATAAATATTTCATGTATTTGTAAATGTTAACACACAACAGTGACTGCATTTTATTATGTCAGTGAAGACAGTGAGTGTATCTGTTTACTCGTAAAAGCATTTTATTTCTGTGTGTGTGTGTGTGTGTGTGTGTGTGTGTGTGAGAGTGTGTGTGTGTGTGTGTGTGTGTGTGTGTGTGTGTGAGTGTGTGTGTGTGTGTGTGTGTGTGTGTGTGTGTGGGTGTGTGTGTGTGTGTGTGTGCGTGTGTGTGTGTGTGTGTGAGAGTAAAAGAGGCCCGCATGTGTTTATAACCTCGGTTTGAGATTGAAGCTACCAATCACTCAGGACGTGTGTAAAAATATTGGATTGCTTTCAGGCTGATTCCCTGATCGCTGCTATTGATTTAAGATGACTAATTCAGTGAGCACATGCTAACATAACTGGAGACTAACAGGAAGCCGTCCCCATAGATCTGTCCAGCAGCAGCAGCAGCAGCATTCCCATCACACCAGGTCTGGATCTATTAACCAGCCTTGACTGTAAATGCCCTGCAGCACAGCTTTTACGTGACACTCTGCAAATGACATCATAGATCCTCAGCGTGAAAGAAAAAAAAGGCCTTTCCACTGAGACGTGTGTGATTTATAAACGTCAGTGAAACTGCTCGTTCTAATGGCTTTGTCTTTATAGTGATTTTCTTAAAGCAGCAGCTCACCTCTCAGCTACCTGCTTTGTTGAGGACGTTTGGAAGATTTGTATGAGTTTTGCTCCCCAGTTTCAGCAGAGCACATCAAGCAACTTTCATATTTTGGGGAAAAAAGTTTGGTGAAAGTAAACTAATTGAAATGCTGCTGGGAGGCAAACTCCTAACTTCTGCCTTGGGGATTTATGCTAATGATGAGGTGACGTTTCTGCTGCATATCAGAACAACACCTCAGGGTGAGTGATATAAGTGACACTCTGAAGTTAAACCACCCAGAAGGTTAAAATAACTCTCCGATGTCAACGCTGCAAGCTGTTGTTGTAGAATACCAGATGAACAATACAGATGTTTGCAGGAAACAAGCTGTTGATCTAAACTTGAACACATGCTAACTCAAATTTGTCCACAGCATGTCTTTTGTCCTGTTTCTCTCCCCTCACCCCCAACCAGTCATGGCAGATGACCCCCCCTCCCTGAGCCTGGTTCTGCTGGAGGTTTTTTCTTCCTGCTAAAAGAGAGTTTTTCCTTCCCACAGTCAGCAAGTGCTGCTCATAGGAGTCATCTGACTTTTGGGTTTTCTCTGTATTATTGTTTGGTCTTTACTTTACAATATAAAGTTTCTTGACGTGGCTGATGTTGTGATTTGGTGCTATATAAATAAAACTGTTGTCTGAAAGAGGCTGAAAAAATGGCCATTGTAACACTGCTCAATGACCTGTGTCTACAAGCCAACCAATAAGAATGTATCTTTTTTGGTTGGTGGCATGCTGATCAGAGACACGGTGGAAAAAATGCTCTAAATGAAATGTCTGGGATTCAAACAAAGAGAATGATTTAGCTGAGCTGTGGCAGCAGAAGCCTGTTTGTGTGATATGTCCTTCAGCTGTTATCATAACTGAGCCAAGTAAGATGTAGCATGGAAACAGTGTAGGCATTTTGCAGTCTTAGAATTAGTGTGTATTCACGCACATCAAAGTTGAAGTTTAGCTTGTAATTAACTTGTAAAACGGCTGCAGGCTCACACTCTGTAGGTGCCTTCTTCTGTTGTGATTCTCATTTTGTGGCATTTAGGCTTGTTTCAGAGGTTGGACCATGTAAAACTGTACATATTAAACTGTTGTTGTAACCCACTTTCTGCATTGCTATATGGCACCCCCAGAGCTGCCTCCTACTTCAAAAAATCCAAAAGACAGAGAGAAGAAGAGGGAGATGTGGTGAAAATGAAGCAAACTGCATGCATATACATATATATATATATTTCCTGTCATGCACACTCCTATTCAGAAAAAGAGAATCACTTCCTCTGAATTTATTCCTTGAGCATGTTCTGGTCTTCAAAGCCAATTCAAGCTCACGCATGCCGAAATCCTATGGAGGTTCTCTTAAGGAGGATTAGCATAATGAGGCAGGGCTGCAGCACGTTAAACAGATGCTTCTGCTGCTCCTTCCTCACCTTCACCTCAGATCTTGCCTTTCACCAAAAGGCTGGATGACTGCCATCAAGATCAGATTTTGCAGGACATCCAAACGAAGGCAGCAGATAATATGCAAAAGGTGTGATGTTTTGACATTGGGTGCACACAGCAAGCCTGTAGACCAGAGTATAATCAGATAGAGATACAGAGAAGCTGCACAAATTGAGAGTGTCTAAATGGAGGTGCAGTGAAGGACAAAATGGTAGATAGTGAATGGAGAACACAGATGATATGGGAAGCTGTGCAGAGCTGCTAACAAGGGCTGAACGTAATCAATACTGTTTATGAGAAGGTGTGTGTGTGTGTGTGTTTGTGTGTGTGTGTGTGTGTAAGATAAGGAAAATAAGAAGGGCTTAAGCTCAACACAGGACAGACAATATGTGCAGTAAAGTGCAGACAGCTGATGTGAATGTGAACAACGCTGGTGGTAAAATTTGACCGGGACAAACCTAGCATCCCATTTATTTTACTGTGTGTAAAAATTTTGAACCAGGCAGTATTTTTAGAAGGCACTGCATGCATTTTCATTGTTATGCAGATGATACCCATCTTTATCTATCTGAAGCCAGATGACACACATCAATTAGTTAAACTGCAGCAATGTCTTAAAGACATTAAGGCCTGGACGACCTCTAATTTCCTGCTTTTTTAGATTCAGATAAAACTGAAGTTCTTGTACTCGGCCCCACAAATCTTAGAAACATGGTGTCAAACCAGATACTTACTCTGGATGGCATTACTTGCCAGCCTGAGCTGGCAAGTAGGGGCAGGGGCAGCCTGAGCCTGAGCCTGAGCCTGAGCATGACCACAATGTAATGTAAAACAGTACTGGACAATGAATAATATCAATGTGCAAGTATCACCTCAGCTGTCTGACATCTTATATCTTCTTTGTCTTGTTGTGTCTTTGCTTATTATTTATCTATTTATTCTTTGCTTGTATATTCCTGACTGTATATTTCTGACTGTATATTCTTGCATATTCTTGTAGATTTCTGACTGTATATTTTCTGATTGTACATTCTTGTATGACTATATTTCCAACTATATCTCTGCTTGTGTGACTATAATGTAAAAAGCACTACTGGAACTTTAATTTCCCTGACGGAACCCTCCCAAAGGGATTAATAAAGTTTAATCTAATCTAATCTACTTTGGCCTCCAGTAACACTGTGAGAAATCTTGGAGTCATTTTTGACCAGGATATGTCCTTCAATGCACATATTAAACAAATATGTAGGGCTGCTTCCTTGCATTTTCAAAACCACCAGTGTGGCAATTTACAACAGTACCTACTGTACACGATTGTTCACCAGCCTTAACCAAGTTACTTTCAGTGTCTAAACTTAAGGGAGAGGGGAACAAAAGAAAGTCAGTGAAAAGCCCCCAACTGGGTGCAAAGCAGAGGCTCCTGACTGAGTGCCATCACATCCTCCAACTTACTTACTGTATAAAGACTTCTATCAGACCTCTGTGACCAATACAGTCAAAACATTAAAGCCCCAACACAAGGGAACACCTTTATTTAGAGAGTTGATTGTTTTTAGTTTATTATTTTTAAAATATCTTCCATATTATAGGTAATATTTTACCCTTACAAACAGGAGGCTTGAACAGCAGCGGCTGAACATCACACAGAGCCGAACAGTCCGAAGTCTGAGCTTTGGCTTTTAGTCGTTACATATGTTGACCTCATTATTGAAAATGTAACAGTGTTTTATACAACCATTTATAATTGTGTGTATGTAGGAAATAAGGGAAAGCATATTAGGTCCTCTTTAAGGCCTTTAACTTGTTTTAATCAAACTTAATCATGTCTAGTGTCTCATTTTAGCTTCACATTATCAATATTACTTGATGGCTGTTACATAAATTAAGTGGTTTTATGGAAATCACAATACAAAGCAGACAGTACTTCAGTGAATACCTTACAGTCCTGTAACACTCTGTTTAAATGCATCTTGATAGGATTTTCTGTCCATGCACAGTCAAGGAGAATTGTGGCAATTTGATTTCTAATCTAATATTGTGGCGAGTAAAGAGAAATAGAGGCCATTAAAGCCAGGTTCTCAAACTGAGCACATTCAGACTGCATCAGCGTGCAGAGTATTTAGCTTTTTAGAGCTGGTTTATTTTCAGTGTTTCGTCTTCAGATTCTTTCAGGTTAAAGAGTCCTTTCAGTGGTAAAAGCATTTTGTGCGTGCACTCCTGAGGGAGCCACCGAGAATAAAATTTAAAAATGCCACCAGGAGAGAAGGCTGGGGCTAATCTTTTTCACTCACTCACTTTCCTCTTCCCTTTTTTTTCCATTTGGTTTCTGGGCTTTTTTTGTTTCCTTGGCACATTTCACAAGCATTTCCTCCAACAACAAGCCATCCCATTTCGGAGTTACTACAGAAGCCATCCACAATTTTTTTCCCAGAGGCTGAAAACAACAGCTGTGTTCTGGAAAACCTTTCATGGGCTGACAATTGCTATTTGAGAGGAGAGGAAGCACCTCCGTTCCAGTGGCTGACTTATTCAAATTACTCATTCTGTGAAGAACTGGGAAGATAAGGAAGCAGCCGTATCTTATTAGGTGTAATCGTAATTGACAGGTATCCAAAAACAGATTAAGTGCACATGGGTTTATGTGTGCAACATACACAAGTATCTGTGTCTCATTTCTTTTTGTTGCAGCAAAGTAGTGCTCAGCCAGCTGGAAAGCAAAGGCAGAAAATATAATCTGAAAACAGAAGTACAGTACAGCTGTGTGAGGCTGCGAGCTTTGACAGATAAATGAAATTATAGTACAGCTAAAAAACAAGTCATTCAAAATTTAGACTAGAAATATAAACTACAATAATTGTGGAAGCAGTGTGGATATGTAAACACGTTTAAAGGTATGGAACAGTCTTAGACACGGCCACGTTCAAGCATCAAGCAGCTGGAAGGTCTTATTGTTAAGGTTGGTGTGCTGAGATGTGTCAACTTCAGTGATGACTTATGTGGGCCCGATGGTCCCGCGTAGCTGTTGGCTAGGATTGTGAGTAGCCAGCGTACACAGAGACTGCATGCAGTCCTCTAACGAGCCAACAGCACTCAGTGATGATGCCATGTGCAGGCAGAATGCTGATGGTTCGAACAGAAAAGGGAGCGACTGCACAGTTCATCACCAAGAGGAAGAGGAACAAAAATCAAAGATAAAAAAGAAATAAAAACACTAAAAAATGACCACTAAAGCCATCATCACTGCTAACACGCTTACTTCAGAAGTTCTTAGTATGTTATGGTAAAGGCTAAGCCTAAGGACTAATCACAGCATAAACGTAATCAAGAGTAGCCCACATTATGGATTATTCCACAGTTTTCACACTGCCCCCTAGTGACCATACACAGCTACAGCATGTAGACATAAGTCTGCATTTGCACAACTTTTTTTTTTCTGCAGACTACCGATGCACAACCATACTGGTGGTTTCCTGACAAGCCTGTACAGTGCTGTAGGAAGGACAAAGTCAACACAACTTGTGCATTCATCAAGTGATGCATACTGTTCCAAAAAGGATAATTTATTATGCATAATCTGGAAATGAGCAAACACAGGCTAAAAGAACTTTATGATTTATATACTGTTATTCTTGACACAAGTTATCAGCCCTAAGCAGAAAAGGAACATGTCAATCTGAAAATGATTGTCAGACTGGCAGGTTTCTTTGAAATGTTTCCTCTGGGTTTTGAGGTGTGTTTTCTCTTATTTGGTTACAGCAGTGTCATTCTGTCAGGACAAGCAAGGGCCCTGTCAAATCTAAAAACAGAAAAAAAATGTACCAAAGTGATCTCTCTCCTTTCATCTCAGACAGCGCTGTCATGAAGCTCCTCGCCTGTTGCATCCATCCTTTACATTACTGCCATCTTGTGGCTGTAGTCACTTATTGTCGCTCCACTTGTTTCGGGCTCATAGGAAATTTTTATGGGCGCGTCCAGCTCCTGTGAACAGTAGTTTGAGCTGGGCAATCTGAGAGGCCAGCAGCTCTTTTATGGTGCTTTGCGCATGCACATTATGGATAAACATCTGTATCCATCAGTTACAATCTGCAATCTGTGGAAACACAGCTAGCATCCGTCCATCCATTCTCTTCCACTTACCCTGTTCAGGGTCTCGCGGGGGGGTGGGGATGGGGTGTGTGTGTACTGAACACGAACATTGTGTTGTATTCAGTAAGGCTTGAAACTTGTGATTCAGACTAAACTTGAGAGGGCACAACCGAGAAAACTGAAAATCAATTTTCCCATAGACTTGTACATAATGGGAAATCTTTTTGAAACCAAATTCAATTCAACCCACTTCATCCATCATCCCTGTTCTTCCACTTATATGGAGCTGGGTCACGGGGGCAGCAGGCTAAGCAGAGAAACTCAGACCTCTCCTTCCCCAGCCACCTTCTGCAGCTCATCCCAGGGGAACACCGAGGCGTTCCCAGGCCAGCCGAGAGATATAACCTCTCCAGCATGTCCTGGGGCTGCCCCGGGGCTTCCTTCTGGTAGGACATTCCCAGAACACCTCACCTATGAGGCAGATCACCGAACCATCTCAGCTAGCTCCTGGCTGCAAACCTCATCCTATCTCTGAGGGAGATGCCAGCCACCCTTCAAAGAAAGCTCATTTCTGCTGCTTGAATCTGCAGTCTCGTTCTTCGGTCACTACCCAGAGCTTGTGACCATAGGTGAGGGTAGGGAGGTAGATCGACTGCTTTTATGTGTAGCTCTCTCATTACCACAATGGACCAGTGCAGCATCCACATCACTTTAATCTATATGGCACCAAATCACAACAGTCACTTCAAGTCACTTTATATTATAAGGAAAAGCCATACAGTAATATAGAGAATACTCTAACAATCAAGCAAGCACTTGGCAACAGTGGGAGGGAACTCCCTGTTAACAGGAAGAAACCTCCAGCAGAACCAGGCTCAGGGAGCGGCAGTCAGCTGTTGTGACCAGCTGGGAGTGTCCGTGTGTGTGTGTGTGTGGGGGGGGCAGGAAAAAAATACATGCTGTGGAAGAGAGATGGAGATTAATAATAACTAATGGTTAAATTCAGAGTGGGGTATAAACACATAGCGAGTGAAAAGAGGTGAATGAAGAAGAAACACCCAGTGCATCATGGGAACCCCCCAGCAGCCTAGGCCTGTAGCAGCATAAATGAGGGAGGGTTTAGGGCAGGGATCCTCAAATCCAGGCCTCGAGGCCCAGTGTCCTTGAGGATCCCTGGTTCAGGGTCACCTAATCCAGCCCTAACTATAAGCTTTATCATAAAGCTCCTGTTGCACCTGTTGTTAATTTCATTAATACCAAAGCAGCTGAAACTGATTAACAGCCCCCTCTGATACTTACCTGACCAGATTAATATCCCAGCAGTTTAACTGACTTGATGCTAAACTCTGATTAAAATGTGTTCCTTTAAATTTTTAGCACTGTAGTTTATGTAGATGTAGGTTTTTTTCCTTTTTTTTTCCATTTTTAGCCGCTCACTTCAACTTTATGACTCAGAATCGAATCATGTAAGCCAGTGTTCAGTCTTTCTTCATGTGATGAATGCAAAGTGTTAAACAGGACATTACCCGTCCCAGGAGGTGTGGTAGTGTAATCGTCTCTGGCTCAGCACCACATCAGGTGTAAATCATTTCAGTGCTCCTTTTCTGGATTCAGTTTCACGCCTTCTTACCCGGGCGGTCTGTTTAATTGGTAGGATTGGTGAAAAGAAAGATCGCAAAGCTGCAGAATGGCCGATTTGATGCTAAAAATACACATTTGAAAAATTTCCATTTTGCTCCCAGTTGAGGGGTTTAGGCACCATCTGGTGTTCCTAATAAGCTCGTGATGATTTGTTACCTGCTTTAGTTACACTCTTGAACAGTTATGAGATGAGACCTCATACAGCGTCACTTCGAGGCCTTGATATTCCTACTGTACACCCACCCACTGTTTAACAAGGCACTGTCTGCAGGATTATTTCAGTGTAATTTTATTGTACACTGAATTAAGACGGATCATGTATATGCATCAGTATGCGTATACATGTGTGGCTCAAAAGAAGGTGTGCACACTCTTTAGTATCTGCTGTGGAGATCCATTGCCAGTACAAGGACCACCACCACCAGCTGTAGTCCAACACGAAGACCTGGAAAACCCCACATGAATGAGAGCAGCTGAATGATGTTGAGGGCCACCATAGCAGCAACTTGGCAAGTGCACCAGGCAGCAGGGACCACACAGGACAATAAGAACCAGGTTAGCTGGCTAGGAGGGGACAAGGTGTTGGTCAACAAGTTCACCTAGCATGCAAAAGCCCTGAACTTCAAGACAGGAAGGAGACACAAAACTGTGCCCATTCAGACAAGCAGATCTGTGACCCCCTGGTGACCCCTTGAATAACTGAGCGGCTGGAAGTTTTTTTTTCTTTTAGTGAATTGTGAGGAAGGGACTGTCGCCTCGTAAACTGGCAGATGATACTGTTCCCAGACTGAACAAAGAAAAGGGGAAAGAAGCTGATATGCTTGGGTGACCATTAATGTGCACGATGCCTTTTGGAACTATTTTAATTGTCTGACAATTATTATGGCTTGCTGTGTGGTGAAGCAATTAGGAAGTTTGTGCTTCAGATTTGGTGAGTGAAATTCTATAATTTCGTTAGTCTGTTATTTACCACTAATTAGCAGGTATCAGCGAACCTAACCTAGCACTCCACCTTCTCTTAAAGCTGACATGACAGCAGCTTAAATGCCAAATTCAAGGCTTTAAAATGAGGAATCTAAAGCCAGTGGGTGATGTAATGGTGGCTGCATGCATCTTTTATATACTACGGTCATAACGTGTCTAAATCCCTCCAGTGAAATGGTTTTATGCTGGGCAGTGAAAGCAATTGATTTGATAAAGGAAAACCAAATGAAGAGTGCAGCTGTCTTTGGTTTGCATGCTTTCTTCCTTTTATTTAATGTCTCTTTCTGTGCATAAGACAAATCAGATCCTGTATATACAGATAGGACTGAGTCTGCTGGGTTTCATTTACAGAAAAGAGAGGCTCATTTTGTGTTTTGTCCAAGAAGCTATCAAAATATCATAACCTTGAATGGATCTGTCTAACTCAACTCATTTCACAGTCCATGCTCCCTCCCTCACGAATCGCCCCGCTGCTGGCACCACTCCCTCTGACCCAGATTCACTCTGAACGCTGCGTAAACAATAATCCAGTTTGTCCACTCAGAGTCTGCACACAGCCAGGGAAGCACATCCATACATCAGGATTGAGATGTGCGCCTGTGGAGCTCGGCTCCCCAGAGTGTGATCCTGTCCCCTGAGTCAGCCCACTCTCTGCCTCCGTGGCTCGCCCCCCCCCCCCCCCCACACACACACACACAGACACACACACACACAGACACACACACACACACACACACACACCGGCTCCCACTCTAAGTCTGGATGAAATTCATCGCTTGCAGACACAGCTTTGTTCTATTTTGATGCAGCCACGGCATCCTCTACATTTCTCCTTTTGACAACTTTTTTTAAAACATTTGAAGTTTTTTTTCCCTCCTGCCATCCTTTGCTCTCAAACATGTCAGTACTTTTCTTTTGCCACATTTTAAGTATTGACACTGTTAAGCTCATTAACAGCAACTATTTATGGAGAGGTGGAAGACAAAAATAATTTAAAGGAACAGATACATCATCCTAAGGTGGAATAAAAAATAAATCTTTTTGTAATATATTTTTGTGATGGTTGAAAATCATACTCTGAGGAGAGCTGCATGTTTTCTATTGAATGTACCGAGTCTCATCTACACGGGATCAGTCAGGAATTTTACAGCCTCAGATATTCAAATGCTTCGGTGTATTTACACTGAGGACTGTTTAAAGACCTCACATTTGGGGAATTTTGAAAGGAAACAAATTATCATAATTGCAGTTTGAATCTGCATAGCAGAAAATTTAATGACAGCTCAGAATAATTAATTTGTTGGGGGGGGTATTGGTGTGACCTAGTTTGGAAAGTTGGCTGTTTTTGATAGGATGGTGTTTGTGTGTAACAATTCATCACTCCTGAAAAATTCATTATAAAGGACTCACAATTAATATCTGTTCCTCACACACACAACACACCAGCCTTCACCACTTTGATAGGAGAGCAGGAAAGGTCACCTACCTGCTCATAAATAAACATGTTTTTGATTTTTTTGTTTTGTTTTTAAAGACCTGCAAAGGTTAAAGGTCTTCATCGACAACAAATTATTACTGTGCTGCTACTGAGTTCCCCTGATTAAACACTGCTGCCTTTAAGCATTTTATTTTTATTTCTAATTATATTCTAAGGTTTGAAATGAGGTCATTTAGAGAAAGCAAACACATAAAAGTGATGGCTCAAGAATCTGTCATATCTCAGGGTTTTACAATGCTTTTGAACATCTGTTTAATATTTTTTGCCGTTTTAGTTTTCGAAGTAGTCGTTAACTTTTTGCTTCCTGTTTGACTTTATTGTTATTCCTATGATGAGGTTCACTTTTGTGATATTATTGTGTTTTGTTTTGGTTTTTTTTGGTTCCTGTCTTTCTCTCTGTCTTATCCGTTTTAATACTGTTGACCTTTTATTTTTAGCATTTGGTTTTCATGTTTTGGTGTCTTCTTGTTTCAGTATTGGCTGTTTGGTCACTTCATGTTTTACTTTGGTGGCTGGTCCCTCCTCCCCCAGCATAAAAAGGCAGGGACGTGAACGTGATAACTCGAGAACACCAAAGATGCATCTACTAAAAATCCTGGATGATTTTAAATCTCAGCAAACTTGACTTTTAGGTCAAGGTCAGAGGTCAAGTTTTCTGAAAATTTTGTGAACAGCAGAAAGAGGTCACCTAGGATGTTCAAATTCATACCATAGTTTTTACTATAATAATGCCAATCACACAAAGTGAGCGTTTTCACAGTGGTTTATTTTTATTGTGATTTTAGCAATTTGCTTTTGAACTAATACGGTGAATAAAGTCACTGAGGCTCAAATGCACCCATTAAGATCTACTGAGACCTGTAATTATGTGCTTCAAGGGGATTTGTGCCACCTAAAAGATTCTACCGCTGAGAGGCGGGGGGGGAGGGGGGGGGGTATTTTTGTTGTTGTTTGTTTTTGTTTCCTCCTTTGTGACCGTCTGCCCTGCCATCATTGCTTTCACCTGTTAATTACAGGTGAAAGCAATGACACCGCCTTTTTGTCATCCATCAATCAGCCCCCGGTGTATAAATAGTCCTGCTTTCTGTTTGTCTGTTATGTTTCTCTCTCTTTTTCTGCTGTGCTTTGCTCCTGTATGTTTTCTCTACAGCGTAGCATCTTTGTATTCTGGTTTTGTTGAACTTTTGTATTGGTCACAATGAAGACTTGCCTTTTGTTGAATATTCAGATTGCAGAGTCCTCTCCACATTAACCCTGACAATACTCACATTTTTGTTTGAGCTAGCACATCCTGTGGAGTTTTTCAGTATATCTGAATATATCAGCCTTTTCTGTATAGTACTGTTTTTAATGAACAATGTTTATTTTCATGATTTAGAAAAATAAGAAAAAAAATGTGAAAGTATGTACAGCCCTATATTTCTCACATACTAAAAACCTATAATGTTTGACAAGTGGACTCTGTCTTATTAGGTCTCATGTCCTCTTTGTATGATGGCAACACACACTAATAGCAAAAAGCTGACTAACACCTCTAGAAAATAAAGTGTTTGGATGGCGAAGGAATCAAAGAATTCACCCAGGACATTCGGTCCCACCAACACAACCCAGGAGCAAAGCAAAGTCTCCAGAAGCCTCTTAGATTTATTATGGGATCTGCATTCATCTACAACCAGAAAGAGACTGCACAAATTTGACCCACATGCCAGGAAGAAGTCTTTGCAGGCCAAAAAGAATGAAAAACTGCAGTAGAGTAGGCTTTTAAAAATAAAACAAAGATTTTTTTTGGCCACAGTAATTGTTGACCTGTTTGGCACTGACCAAAGATCAACTGGTTAACTGGTGGAAATGTTTTGGTTTTGGTTGCTTCAATGGCTGTCTGTCTAAAAGACAGATCCCATGATCATGATCCAATGATCCAATTTGAAGGTCCACATCAGCTCAGACCACAGAAGAATGCTTCAAAAGGAGAACAAATGTGTGGTTCTGGAGTGGCTTAGTTAGGTCCAACATCAGTGTGTATAGCAAGAATATCACAACAAAATGGAAGTGTGAAAATACTTTACACTTCATATTATTACAATTTTATATTCTTTTATATGTATACTATAAAATCTCTTTATATTTTATGTCATGCCAAATGTCACAGTTAAAACTAAAAGTTGCGTAATGGCTCAGCAACTCCTCAGAAAGTGTGATGTAACATTATTTAACATTATGCAACTGACATTTTAAGACATGCTAATCAGTTTGACTCAATCAGCAGCTAGCTTAATACCTGCTGTGCATTTTAACTGTTGCATTTTAAACACATATCCTCCTTGAGGGAGATTTTAAAGTCAGATGGAAACTTTAAGCATCTATATTGCCTCCTGTACTTTTAGGATATTAATATAACTCCATGTTGTTCTTGGATTAAAAAAAAATAATAAAAATTTTATATGCAGCAAATATCTGTGGTTAAACTGGGGCCATTGTCATAATTTGACAGGCAAGCCGTGAGGGATGGAAAGCATTGTTCCTGGAGACAGTACACTGTTTGATGTTTTGATGATGGTGGTCTAACATGTTTCATCTGCCATGCAGTAGATTTTTAAGTGGATTCATGTGATTCACATTTCAAATATAATTTCATTCGACTCCATGCACCATATGACAGAGCTAATGTCTTTGAACTAAGAGGGCGCTGAAGCACAACACATGCCTGCGGGGCATCAAATCCAGCTTTCAGCCATCAGCAGAACTTAAAATGCTTTTATGATGAATGATGATGCTGTGCTGTCAGTGCCCTTACCCGGAGGACTGATAGTGCATCTGTAATGTTCTTGGCTAACCAAAGTACTGCATGCAAAAACTGGTTAAGCAGAAGAATTTCAACTATAAAAGGTGAATTTATGGAAAAAGGACAGAAAACTCTGCTGGATCCAGTAATCTTGTTGAATGTAATGGGGAACAAAGAAACGGCCTTACTTGTAGACTTACTGACTGGTGCACCGAAAAATGGATCAACTCCATTATGTATCAACATGATAGAAAGTACAGATACTGTTCATAGTGAAATCTGCTTCTGGAGGAAAAAATCCATTCATTCATTCATTCATTCATTCGACTCTGAGGTGGACAGTAAACAGCACAGCCCAATGAAATAGAGCCACTGGTGGGCCACCAGTGGCTCTATTTCATTGGGCTGGTCAGGAAGGCAGGAGTGAGCAGTCGTTCCCTGACTCAAGCCTACAGAGGCTTGAGTGGGTGGGTGGGGGTGTGGGGGGTTCACCTACAGGTGGAGAACATCCTCCTTGGCATCACCTGACAGGTATGGAAGTACTACCCGAGCAGAGAGGAAGGCTCTCTAAAGAGTTATAAAGACTGAAGAGAAGAGTATAAGGACTGATCTTCCATCAGTGGACTTAATACACACACAAAACTGCAAGAAAAGAGCACAACATATCATCAGAGACGGTCACCATCCAGGTCACATCCTCCTCAGACCAAAACAACCAGCACACAGTCTGAGATGCAGCCGAGCGAACAGTCTGATCACACATACAACAGTTTCTTTCCTGCCGCTGTCAGACTGATGGCAAAAACAAAAGAAGAACTAAAATAAACAAAATCTACCTTATCTTCAAGCACTATATATATTCCAATAATGTGCAGTATTTTTCTATACTACAGTCATTTAACTGCAATACAGGAATTACTACTTGGAGTGTCTGTAGCTCAGTAGGTAGAGCAGGTCATCTACTGATCAGAAGGTCAGCGGTTCGATTCCTGGCTACTCCAGGCTACATGCCAATGTATCCTTGGGCAAGATACTTAACCCCAAGTTGCTCTCCGACGCAACTTGGGGTGTGAATGTTAGACAATTAAAGCACTTAGCTTAGTTAATCATGGAAATGCTTGTGTGCATGGGTAAATGAAAATGTGTTGTATGAGTGCTCAGACTGAGTAGAAAAGCACTATATAAGAACTAGTCCATTTAATTTTTGTATTTATTTGGTTTTATCTCTGAGTGTTGCACAAGATTTCCTGTGTATGACTGGTGTATGTGTACAAATGGTAAATAAAGATTCTATCTTATCTCATGACACGTTTCTGAGCAGGTTCCCCACAGTGGTCCCAGGCCTTCATTTACACAGATCTTAGTTCCTTCCATTTCTCTTAATAGCGCTTACATTCCAGTGAACATAGTGGACAAATGCAGCAGTTCTAGTTTTTAATATCTTTAAACAGATAATAACTGCCTCTTCTTTTTGGTTTATGCTCAGCACCAACCCAAGTTTTTGTGGGTATTATAAAGACACTTCTGTGGGTTGTAGTGGTGTGCGCTACTGCAAATCTTGGTATCGATTCAATACAGAGCAGTACTGCCAATACTGATACTTTTAACTTATAAAGGCAGCTTACCGTATTTTTTGGACTATACGTCGCTCCGGAGTATAAGTCGCACCAGCCAAAAAATGCATAATAAAGAAGAAAAAAACATATATAGGTCGCACTTTTTTTTGGAGGGGGGGGTTGATAGAATCCGAGACTCAGAGCAGAAATTCCATCTTGAACGGCAATTTAAAATAATAATGGATTAAAGAACAGGACGAACACGGTTACGCCTACGTTATGCTAACGTAACACATTCAGCTACATGACGCACAACGAACACGTGTTCGGTATGTTAACGTAACATTAAGTTATTCAGATAACCATAGCATAAAGAACATGCTAACAAGTTAACCAAACCATCAATCCATTGAATTCTTCATCCTCGGTGTCACTTCTAAACAACTCCATACACTCCGTAGACGAAGCGCCGCTTCCTCTTCTGTGTCGCGTTAGTCAGACTCGTCGTCAGCTGCAGTTCCAATTATTCCAGCCTTTCTGAATCCCAACAGGATGGTTTGGTTGTCACTGAAGCCCATGTTTTCTTGATCCATCCAATGACTTCCAGGAAAGTTGGGTGGGGCGTTCTCCCAGTTGCCGTTAAGCTGTGCTCTCCATCCATCATCCACTGCGCCCACAGGTTACGCAAGACTGCCTGAAAGCTGCAATTCACGGAGATGTCAAGTGGCTGGAGTATTTTGGTTCATGTGTTATAAATTTCACATATAAGTCGCTCCGGAGTATAGGTCGCACCCCCAGCCAAACTATGAAAAAAAGTGCGACCTATACTCCGGAAAATACGGTATGTAGGGGAGAGCAGTGTGTCATGATTTATAAGATGAATCATCATCAATTTGCCAAATTTGAACACATTTTAATGATCACTAAATCACTGATTTTTGTTTCCCACAATAATTAGTTAACACAATAAAACACAACTTTCAGCTTTTCATGTGTTTTTGAAACTTTTTTTTTTTTTTTGGAGACCTGTAATGTAAATTTGCCCAAATAACTTTGGGTCATCTTCTGCTTTAAAGGTGTTATATAACACAAAGGGTCATTATATTCAGACATGTTTGAGGTATAAATAAATATATTAACACAATTCAGTGGCCTGAATATATTATTTGAATGTCTGAATATAGTATAAGTAATCAGTCTCCTGTGAAGACCAATAACACTTTAACTACTGCTGAAGAGCCAACATGAATCATCACTAATATGAGCTGCCTGGAGGTCTGTGACAGTGAATGTGCTGGAGGTCTGGGTCTCTGAGGGATTTCCTTCCTCCATTATTTGTTTCTTTTGCTGCTCTGAACTTAGATGGTAAAAAGACTGGTTCTAATATAGTTCTTTTCTACTCTTCCTGAGCACTCAAAGCACCTTATACAACACGCCTCATTCACTCACACACACACTTTTTTCTATGTCTAAGTGCTTTTCTATCTAACGTTCACACTCCAATCAACACATCGGGAGCTACTCGGGGTTCAGTATTGAACCACCAATCTTCCAGTCAGTAGTTGACTTGTTCTACCTCCTGAGCTACAGCCACCCCAGAGGAGACCAACAAACTAAAGCATCAATCCTATCGTGCTAGTATTGGTCTAATACCAATATCAGCATTGGTATCGATACCATTGATATTTGGATGAATCCGCCCACCCCTACTGAGTAAGTTAAGGTCGCAGTATTCTTTCCCTCTTATTTTTTTTAACCCTTTACTCAGTGTCATTTTACTGTCAGACATTTGAGTAATTTCTTGACCACACAGACTGTACGATTAAGATGGATGCCGCTGCCATGCACCACAACCAGACCACTTTTTGTGACATTGCCCCCTACTGGCTATTAGAAAGAATGCAGGTTGGAGGCACTCAGCTTCACTTTTCAGAACTTGAAGCTTGATCTGTCTTTTGTATACAGTCTCTGCTGTATATCAATAGCATCAGTTCCTTCCACATCCTTATCTGGTTATTTGTAATGCAATCAGTCATTAAATATACAGCAACAACTGAGGAAGAAATCAGGATGAGCACCTGCAGGGAGGATGCCGCTAAATTAAACAAATGAATATTACTTACAGATGAGATGGCATATGAATAACAAGTCAGATCACTCTGTGGTGTTTTGCCCTTCGTGTGTCATTTCTCCCCATAAATGATGCCCTAACCTTTCCTTAACTCCCAAGAGGGTCTGGTGTACATTTAATAATGTTGCTCCCTGCCAGGCGTGTTGAGAGGCTGTTGACCTTTTCACACTTGCCCTTTATCAGTGTGCTGCACCCAGGTCAGCCTTTCATCAAACAGTACTCAGAGAAACCTAATCACACTGATCTGCTCATTGATCGTTTTACGGGGTCCTCATTTTCTGCCCTGTAATCAATATATCTGGACCTGCCCTCCATTCAAGAATGACATCAAAAGGTGACTAGATTTTATTCGATTTTACGCTCCTGCAGGTTGGGTCCAGTCACAGTGTCCCTGCCAGCTGGTGTCGTGATGTGTATATGCAGAACTACTTTGAAGTAAGAGGCAGCTGATATTTTGCTCTGTAAACGAACCTGCAGTTGGGCATGATTTTTGTTCTGCTGCATCCCTGTCTGTAATAATACTCTATGGTAATAAACACATTGGCCCACATGCAGGTTTAGCATTGTATAAATCTAATTCACTTCTACATATTTGATCCATAATGACTTGAATGCTCCGTGTGTTCCGTAACAGCTATATATGAGCTCTACCTTTGACTGCTTAAATTTTCGATATGCTTTTGTTTCTCTGGGCTGAAACCGTTTTCTGTTCCACTGGAACACAAAATCAAAGACTCATACCAAACTGTGTCCCATCTTGTGATTGACAGGAAGAGGTGCTGCCCCTTCTTGAATGCTTGCCTGATTGCTTGAGTTTGGCTCCCAGGATTTCCAGAGGGGGCAACTGCAAAGCGCTCAATTAGGCTTCATGCCTCACTGCCTCTCTTAAAAGAGCAGAAGAAAATGGATATAGGAGCTCTGGAGCTTTGAAGGTTTTTATTTATTTAATTAAAGCGCCTATTAAGGAAAATAAAACATGAAAATTGAGATGCCAAAATGATCCCAGAGACCAATTGCAACCACTGTAAATAGCTGTCTGTAAATCTTCGAGGCAAACCTGGCAGCTTATTTGTGTCACGGTTGCGAGAGCTGTCACCATTACTGTGGCAGCAGAGTGGAACTGAACTCTGACAGGGAAAGCAGAGATGTTTGCGTCGATGGCGGCTGGCAGTCACACTCACTAACAGATAAAGGTGGACTGTGTAAAAGTGGAAGTGCCTCATAGCACAGATTCCCACGTGGGATTCAAATTGAATAGCTGCACACAAGCAATTCACGGGTGCAGTTCACCAACCACAAGAGACAACAGCCTCATGCAACCTGTGGGATGAGACAGATACACGTCACTTCTAAAACACAGCAACTGAGACAAAACGTGCTCTTCATCACGGCCACATCAGAGATTAAACTGCCGAAACAGGAAACCTGAGATTATAATTCATGTACTTCCTGTTAGTGCTGCCAAAAGTGGACAGAAAACCAGTGAAGGGAAAGATGCAACTACGACTCATACAGATGATAAAAGATGTCATTTAAAAAAAAATTACATACCTACACACCACAAAATAAACAATATAATCAAGTATTAGAGAAGGACATTTGACTCCCTGAACGGGCTCTACTGTGAACAACATTTAACTTTTCCATAACGTGAAAAGGGAAATAATCTGGGATCCACGAGGCTTTCCCCACTCCTCTATTCAAAAGATTTATTCAGTATCTAATCAGCATCAAGGTACCACAGTTTGGCCATCTACTAACCAAAAATCCAAAGGTACTTCCAGACTGTGGAAGGAGCCGAGTTTCTCTGGTTTTTTGTGGTCCTTTTTGTCCTTGGTTGTAAAAGCAGCTCTTTAAGTGTAATTATTAATTTTTTAAAAAATTAATAATTACACTTATCCCTCCCGCTCTCCTTTCCTATCAGACACTTTTATTAGTGGTTCCCATCACCCCCCTGGACTTGGTAGAAACATCTCATGTTGCTTTATCAGTCAATTTAACTGAGGTGGTCACAGAAATTAACACTTTGGCTGCTCATAACATATATTTCCAAAAGAAGAGAGCATAATGCAATCAGTGCAACTTTCTACCACACAAATTTCAATGAGAAAAACCTGTGGTTACAAACTTATTTAGCTCTTGGAGAAAAGTAGCATCATTTGCTCATTCATTTACATACAAAGCTGGTAAGTGATGTTGGATTGTTGATGCTGGAATTAGAATTTCCCGATCTGAGATGAGATGAGGATGAGTAGGATAAGCCAGGATTTCAAACCCTGAAATTTGTTTCTATAAAACTAGAGACTGTATAAAAAAGACAGACACAGCCACTGTGAAGCCTCGAGCTGAGCAATTTGTCCATCACCATCTGAAACCAGAAGGAATGGATATGATTGGCAATAACTTGCCAACTTGTCAATCAAAATCTAATCTTATAGTATATCTTGCTTTTACTTTAACTGGGATTTTAAAAATGTCCATGTTACATTCAGTAAAATATAAAATTAGTGACTGATACATAAACTCATCAGAGGAGTGTTTACTAACATCACCGATCAGGTGAGCTTAAGGGTCTTTTTCTTATAGACTTCTATCCAGCTTTTTGCATCAGGGCTTGCCCCCTGCTGGTTGTGTGAAAGAATGCAGGTTTAAGTCACGCCCACATTGACTTTACTTTTCAGACCTTGAATCTCTGTCCATCTTTGATATGCAGTCTATGTATAACACCACACTGGGTTAAAATGTTCCCCTCTTACTATCTCAACCTCAAATTTAACCTATTCCAAGACTTGATAGGAAACAGCTGTAATATGGCACCCGGATAACATGTAATCAACATGCAAAGAGAAAAACACTCCACACTTGCCCTCTAGACAATGACGCAATCTATCAGAATTGCATTTCTGCCTTCCACCTGTCTTCTTAGCTTTGTGCTCCACACGCCTCACAGAGCCAAGCAGGGAGAGCTGCTGGGAAACTGCAATCACAATCATCTCCTTTCAGAGCAAGACGCAGATTGGCTCTCCAGCTGTTTTACAACACTTTCACCGGCACTGTCACCAAAAGATCCAAGTAATATTAAAACGAACACTCCTTCATAAAAAACCTGTTTACCTGTCAATACGTCAGTAAAAATGTTTGATGAATGCTGAAGTGGAAGTTATGAAAATATATCTTTCTAATTAGTCAGTTTTTGCTTAAAGCTTTTTTTTTGTGGAACAGTAAAAATAATGGTGGAAATGGGAGTTGAGCAGTGGTAACAGTGTTCCTGTACATCTGATGACAAAAGCACTTTTTTTTTTATCCTGTCTTTGTTGTTTGTGTTTCCAATTACAATAGCCCCATGAAATCTAAGCAGCTGACATACAAGAAGCCAACAATACAGCTGGCAGGGACTGAGTAAGGGTTGAATGAATTTCAAGAATTTTTCTCATGACTTCATCATGTGGACAGCAGCCAGCGCCATACACAAAGCTGACAGCTGGATTCACGCTAAGCTGCATCTCTGCAGTCTTTCAAGAGCAGCTCTGTCGTTGACTTTCTGTCCACATCATACAAACTGAAAATGAAGAACACAACAACTTGTCAAATATTATAAAGCATCTGTAAGAGTGCAGCGCTTTGCTGTCTCACAAGATTGAGTATTGAAAGGACCTGTCAATTGTGTGCAAAAAGCCAGCATGCTCAAAGTCTGCTTGTTTTTTAATTCCACTCTCAAATATTCTTGCAATAAATGTTATGCCTAAATTGTTCCAGGACTTTTTCTATATCATGTCATGTTACTTTGAAATTTTCAGGATGCCATCCTGTATTCCCTTAGAGGATTTTCTGTTGTTTAATTCATGTGTGTTGGGTGCATCTGTGGTTTGTGCATGCACATAAAGCAACTTTGATAAAGCTTCAAGACTTTCCACGGTTGACTGAATGTCTGAACGCCCCCAGAGAGCTCGGCGCAGCGTCAGAGGTGCCGTTCCATATGTTGGTGTTGGTGAAAGGGTCTTGTTCGTGTATTCTCCTGAAACATTCTCTGTGGGGACTGAGTGAACAAGAGCCCGACTGTTCACCCATCTGTCCCACAGTGGGAGCTCGCTTTGGTGCCTGGGTCTCTCTCAGGTGAGGGCTAATGTGCCAAGGGGTTTTCCCTTGAATTACACACTAGGCTATCTCTGAAAGGTGCATTGTTGCTCTGTTGCTCTGCTCCATTTCAGCTGGATTTGATATTCATAGCGAAAAGCATCTGTCCAGGTATCTTTCCGCTGTCCTACATTGGAGAGAGGGAATAAAATTAAAGCTCTGTGAGCAGGTTTCGGATTGCCATCTTAAACTAAAATCCCATTTAAGATCCTCACAGCAGCTGTCTGGTGTGGGCACAGGCAGAGCTCACAGTCATTGTTAAACTCATGGTTCTGACATTGCTGACTTTTTTTTCTTTTTTTTTTTTTTTTAAGTGACAATGGCATTTGCTCCATGGGCAAAATTTGGGGGATGCATTTATACCACTACAAATGCACTGTCGTCAAACTTTGAATTCCACTTAGTCTGGCCCCTTACCCAGAACCAGTTTGCCTGGGGATACCATCTGGCTTGTGAGCTCCTCTGTGTCCCAGAAGAGCTCGAGCCTGGGGAGGAAATGCGGGCATCTCTGTTTAGACTGCTGATCCCATGGCACAGACCCGGATGGATGGATGGATGGATGGATGGATGGATGGATGATTCCCAAAGTGTGGTCCGGGGCCTCCTGGTGGGCCGCAAAATACTGCAGCGGGTGGGGGGCCATAACAGAAATTCAGTTTGAAATTACAAGTATCTACAGTTACATCTTTATACAAATTTATTTATTTATATAAAAAGTAATTTAAAAGTGGTAATGGGAGGTGGTTGCTCATTACTCTGACCTAAATTTACTGCTCCTGTATTGAAATTTGTGCCCCAGTAGCAGGTGGGACACAAATTGGCATTAACACTTTACATATGACTTGATAACATTAGCAATTTATAGACAACAGCCCACTTTAAATTGAGCTGTGAGCTAGAATGGGTTTGAAACACTGGTTTACAGTGATTGTAATCCAGCAGTGAAGCAACACATTGTAAAAAAGCTGCTATAAATTTTGCATTAATTTACCAGCATAATTATAGTAGTAATCATACTGTATATTTTCCTACAATCCTACCATATACAGTGATACACTATATACACACTACAGTTCAATGATGTGCACCAAATTTTGCAGGTTTTGCTTCAAGTACCGCTGTAACAGCACAGTCCAGGAAATTCAGTTTGATGAACAAATCTCTGCTCACACTGCAAACCACCTGCAGGCACAACTTTTAGATCGAACAGGTGGCTGACTGCATTTAACTGGCACAAACTGACGCTCTTACTGAGGTGCTAGTTTGAACTAATTCCTGTGAATAAAAGGGATGCATTTTTTCACGTAGGGTAATGTTGGTCTAAAACCTTAATCGCCCAGTTTGAACACCTGCAGTTCAGCCTTGTAGCTTCTGCAGCTCTTACCTGCATGTGAGAAAACAAATGTGTAATTCAGCTAAATTTGCAGGCAATACAAATTCTGTGCAATGTCCGATTGAGTCTATGTGAAGATTTGTGCTTGCATTAGTTACATAATTCTATTCACAAGCAAGCATCACCTGTTCAGCCTCCTGCACCTGTATCGAGGCAGCACACCTGCCTAAACCAAAAGGAGTTTGTCCACCAAGGAGAACAGCTGACTGACTCCAGTTTGGAGAGAGACGTGTGAGAAAGGGCAACCTTGGACCAGATTCTTCCAGCACTGTCCTGAGTTCATGAGTAAGAGTGCCTCCTGTTGGTCAGTTTAAAAATGTCATTCTGATCGGACTTGGTTTTCCTGGCTAACATCCATAACATGGAGCCACGATGATGCTCCTAAAGCTGAGCGGTAACTGTTATATCTAGCCACTAATGATCAGTTCCCTAACACAAATGGGTCATCACTTACAGTATGTTTCTCACACCTGTATAAATGGTGTGGTTACATTTATCAGGAATAAGAAAAACTCCTGAACGGCTCAGTATGCCTTCTGTGTGATCCTGCTGGATGTGCTGTGATTACTGGGATCGGGATTAAGGTGGGAAATTCAGCTGCAGAAGTTACACTTTTCTTTGCATTTATAAGGAAATAATAATGTTTCTAATAACAAGCAGGTCCTTTAATTGATCAGATTTACAAGTAATTCATGGTTCTTCACTTTTTGATGCCTTACTGCTTTTTAATTCATTTAAGACACGTGAGACACACAAGATTCATTATTAACACAACTTGTAAATCGATTCATGTGTTTCCTGATCTAGACAATCACAGTACAGAGAGATAAACACACAAAGATGTAATAAAAACATTACAAAAAAGTTAAACCAAGCCCTAACAAATCATGCTGTGAGCATAAGGCAAACACCCACTGATCCAAAATGCACCATGTGCCTTTTATCTGCATCGTTCCCCACAGCAGATGGAGTCCGGCCCCAGAGCACTTTTATATCCTGGTGACATATTTCTTTTTGATAACAACATGCCTGCCAGGGAATCCAAACAAAGTAAGATAATGGCAGTTCACAAAAAAACCTGTGATCATTCACTTACAGGAGTGAAGCCGGGATAAAGAAGGGTACATAACAGTGAGGAAGCTCTTTCTTAGCTGTGAGCCTTGTCCCAAGTGTTTGGGTAGTCCACCAGGAGTGTCAGTCTTCACATTTTTTAAATAAGCTAACACAGGGCGCATCAGGAACTAGCTGAGGGGGCAGAAATAAATAACAAAACTAAACAAAAGGTGAACCAGGGCCGCTGGCACCACAGCCGTGACTAAATGACTAAGGGACATATGAGGGCGAGTCATTTTTGTTCGAACTTATTAGTTTCAAAATGATGCACTGAAAAGGCAACAATATTTTAACAAGAGGAAGGGTAACCAAATCCCAGTGAACCCCCCCTCCGCACACACACACACACACACACACACACACACACACACACACACACACACACACACACACACACACACACTAATTTGCCACCCCAGGTTAGTGTAACATCTAACAGATACAACTATCCAGTACATGAGCACAAGTTCCAACAGCTGGTAGAAAAAGAATAATTTTTGAGATCTTGCAGCTTCTATCATCACATCCTGTTTCCTCTCTTTGATTTAATTTCCATTCTTTAACTTTGTTTTCTGGCAAATTATTAGTAACAACAAATCTGTCAAGCAAAAATACCCAGGTTGTTCATATTATTAAAGTATCAAAGAAATATCAAGTTGATTTTCACAATTATATTATGAATAATTTTACCTGGTCAGCTAACAGCCAGTTTTAGTGAAATTATCTGAGCGGACAGCACTCTCCTATCAGGCTGAAACTGGCTCCTTTAAAGGGAAAAAAAATAAGTCAGCAGGACTGAATCTGATGTTCAGGTTGTTCAGAATGTCTCGTTAGTATAAACGTCTGTCTCAAAAGAAAAACTGTACTGCTCACACACAGTTTAATAGCTCGACCAAAGAAGGCAACAAAATGAGGAAAAGCCTGCGGCAATGCATCCACATTCATTTCTCCACCAAAGCCCCCCCCCCCCCCCACCCCCCAATGGGGTGGGGGGGCAATGTCACAATTGTCCTCGATCGTCCTGAATTTCCATTTTCTTTTCAGCTGCTTTTAATGGTCACTGAATGCTGGATGTAATGAGACAACCACAGACTGTAGTATATAGTCAAGGTGAGTGAAATTAATTTCTGCTCCTCAGAGAGAACGCTACATTTTCAGCCACACTAGTAGTGCGAATCTAGAAATAGCAACTTCACTTGGTTGGTTCGTTTGCCCATTAATCTGTCAGTCGAACACTTCCAGGGTGAAATGATGAGACACATTGCTTCTATATTTAGAACATGAGGAGCTAATGACATTGATCTACTGGCTATAAATGTGTCACTCTTTCAGTTTTTTCAACATTTAATTTCCTGACACAGGACTGCTCTACAGCTCACCACATCACAAGCAGAACTGAATGACCTTTGATGTAACCTGTACGGGGGAGGGGGGGGTCCGCATTGTTTCCCCCAAATCTGGTTAGCCAGATGATGTCAACAGGATAGGAAAGAAATGGGGGGGTTGCACTAAGATAACAAAACTTCAGGTGGCGACAATTTTCAGAGGGGCAGGTGTCCCCTTTAGCCACACCCCCTGGTCTGTCAAAGAGTCAAATTTAACAAAAAAAAGTGGTTTAAGGCTAAAATACAATTTATATCTCCTGTTGCTTTACGAGCCACTCAACCACTCAGCCGTGTCTGATGATGCAGAACGGATCCGTCTCCAAGTTCAGAGAGGCTCCATGAAAACAGAAGAAACTGCTAGAACATGTGAGGTCTTCTACAACTTTAATGTTCTCAGTTCTACAATAATAACACTCTAACAGTGTATGCTGAGCACTGCGGACACAAACATCCCTAAAGACAAAGTTTCACTGAGTTGACCTGTAAAAAAATGAATAAAAAATGATGTGGAGCATGTTGCACCACCTTCAGGCTACACTTGTTGTCTAATAAAACCTCAGCACTGGCCTTTTCCACACTTCAGCTAATTCTGTTATCTGTTATGCAACAACTTCTCCTGCAGTCTGACAAGCAAAGTCTTCTCTACACACATCTTTCCTACCAGGACACACCAAAACTACATGAGAGGTTATTCTAATAAGTCAATTTCATTCCTTTCACAGCAGGAAAGAGAAACTAAATGCATTTAAAGGTCGTTTGCAGGATTCGATATTAAATGTTAATATTTGCCCTGCCGTATTTGTCTGCAAATTCAAACTCCCATAAATCATTTAATCGACTGGATGCACCCGAGAGAGCGTCCTCGTCCATTTGTCCTGCTTTCCAGGTCATGTTTGTAAATGAGAACTGGTTCTCAAACATTTTACCTGGTACAATAAAGGTTTTGATCCAACATCGAGGCTGCTGAAGGAACACCGCCACCGATCACATCTCTAAACTCTGTCTGCAGGTATGACACCACACCGAGAGCCTCAGTGTCATTTAAATGACTCTCAACTTCCTCCACGTGGTCTGGTTTTAAGTTACCGCAACTTATTCAAGCAGCTGCCAACTTCCAGATAAAAGTTTTATGCGTGTTTGCACTTCTGGGAGTTAAGCCTCAGCGATGTGAGTGACAGATGCATCCTCATTCACGCAACATGGACGAGATAAAGAAAGGGATTCCCAAAGCCAGGCACCATCTCCGTGTTTGCTTACCTTTCCCTCCACTGAGTATCTCCGAGTGTGCTGCACTGCTCCCGCGCTTTGGTTCATGTTTCAGCACCACGGACAGGTCCAGTCCGGAAACGAGGAAGCCGAAAGAGTCAGTCCGCAGAGCTGAGAGTGAGAACAGACACTATGCTGTCCGACACTGAACCGCTTCGCTTCGAGCTGTTTACCGGTTCGTCGTCTTCCCTGCGACGCGAATAGCTTCTCAGCCAATGATGGCTTGTGCGTAAAGACTCGCTCCGCTGGTGCGCCAGCTGTGAGCGCGACACAGCCCACTTATCCCTCACTCATCCAGATAATAAGCATAACATCATGAGCTAAGAACAATCTGGCGGACACTGAACATAAATATGAACATAGATATTAAGGCTCATAATCCACCATAAATATGTTTGTTTTTTTTTAAACAAACATAAATCGTTACTAGACTTGACACGAAGGGGCTTCAGGCAGGGAATTAACCTCTTTCTAAAAACTGAGAGATTACATAACCTGATAAAACTGATTACAGCAGCTTCCTGCGTTCACAGAGCTGCAAACTGCATTCTTAACATATCTGTACTCGGTTTCATTTTGCTGTGGTTGAATTTATTGAGACATTTTTCTTAATAAAGCCACTTTATTGTGTTATATTCAGCTTTTGTACAGCGTTTTCTTTTATCTTACATAGATTTTTAGTTTTCAAGCTTTCTTACTTTCTATTTCAATAATTATTTTCTTATGAATAACCTTTTGAGCCATTTTGTCAGTCAGAGAAATTTCTCCACTTTGGGGTTAAATAAAGTACATCTTATCTTTACAATCTTCAATTTCCCTGTGATTTTTTTTTCTCCATATTTCCATATTTTGATGCTGAAACGTTTATATCATTAGTAGGTTTTAGTGGAACTTTTATTTCGGTAAAGAGTCACCGTTTCTGGCACACAATACAAAAACAATTTTCAGGCTCTTGTGCTGTTCTGCTTTCTGCAAGGAGCTGCGCAGGAACTTAATAATCATGCCCAAAATTTCCTGCACCGGTTTTCTACACTGTATTTATTTCTGATCAAACACTCCTGCCTTTGAATACCATGTTTGCTTAATCAGGGAGAAATCATTCAATGAGACACACACACACACACACACACACACACAGCATCAGTGTTAAATGACTTCAAAACTGTTCGTGTTAAGACACAAAATAATGGCTCATGCATGCTGTTTGTATTGTTTTTTTTGTTTAATCTTTTAGCTGTGAGTCAGAAAACACACACACACACACACACACACACACACACACACACACACACACACACACACACACACACACACACACACCATGAGTAGTTTTCTTTTGTTGCCTCCAGATAACCACTCCAATGTCTTTCATCTTCATAATAAGAACCTGCTAAAAGCCTAAAATAACACCAGAGCTCATTGACATACGGGGGGGTTGTGGGGGTATGTGGGGGGGCGGGGGGTTTGTTTGTTTTTTGTTGACAGGTAAGACGTAAATAATTTAACTTTATCGATTCAAAAGCCCTGGGAAAACCACCTGAATCTCCACAATCTTAATGTAAGAATCTCTGATTTCATATCACATAAAAGCGACTTTCAGCTGCTCCCTTATTGATCACCACAGCATTGATTCGATAGATTTTTACATCAGATGTCCTCCTGTTACAACCCCAGAGACATTTGTGTCACCTCCATACTCACGTTTATTTGTCTTTTTTTTTTTTTTTTTTGGTGGTCAGCAAACTTCACATGAGCTTGAGTTTGACTGACAGGCCACCACCCTTCATTTTTGGATGGCAGCCTGTCAGTCCACAGTGATTCAAACTTGTCTGACAGGAGATGGTGACATTAATGTTTGAGCATCTTCTGGCTCATGGCAGGCGCACACCTGGGTGGTTGTTCCAGACCATCCGATCTCAGCTGAGGATGTAACTTATAAAACATCTGGAATTTTTTATTTATTTATTTTTATAAAATGGCTCCAAGAGGCTTTTCAGACTTGTATAAATCCACAAACCTCTTAACTCAGATCACCACAGAGCAGCTTGGATTGTTCATTGTACTGCGTGCAGGTCAGTCTAATAAGAGCTGTCAAACAGCTGATGTTGGCCAGGAGAATCTAGCAGCTGCATTCAGCCATGATCAGTCTCAGAAACGTAAGGAGCTTTGGGCTTGACACTTTTACAGATATTTACCACTGAATTAATAATGGGTGTAGATATATTTTTGACACTGTTTATTTCAGAAAACCTAAAATATTAAAAATTGTGCACCAAGTTCTTGAGTTTTAAAGATGAATTTCACATTCCACACTGATCATTAATAAAAGCCCAATAATGTCAAAACCTTCATGTCCATCATGCCTGCATGTAAACAACCAATCAGAACTGTGAGATGCTGACAGTAATGAGAAAAGTTAATTTGTATAAATCAAGCCTACACAGTCTTTCTTTTGACAGTAATAAAAAAAAGTGGAACAATTATTGCTGCTTTTGAAGTGCCTCAGAAGCACGAAGAGTCGGGGCAGGTGAGAAAGAGACAGTTTATTTAGTCAAGTGGAAAAACAACGTTGGCGGAGAAGTGAGGGTGACGCATCCAAAGGAAGATGGTAAAATCTCGTAAAACTGAGACGGGCAGAATGAGTCAAAGGCAGGCTGGAACAAAACTCAGGCTGACTTTAAAAAGACAGTTTTGTTCAAGAAGGTTTCTGAGTGAGCTGGAAGTGTCGCTGTGGCAGCTGAGGGCACTTTGAATTCTCTGAATGCTAAGGAAAGGTGCTTCGGTGCTGACGATACACTAGACCATCCTTTGTTAAAGGAAATGAGATCTTGTACAGTAAAGAAATGTCCAAATTCTGTCACTGTGTTCATTAATAAACTCAATATTTGGTTGGAGCTCCTTTACTGCAGATGACCAACCACCACCAACAGCAGCAGATGACACGGCACCCCAAAATATTAAAGACTGTGGATTCTCACTCATCCTCCACACTGCAGTTACTTTCATCTGGAGAGAGAACCAGTGGGGGCTTGATATTAGGAGTGTGACAGTCGTAGCTCCTGTCCTGATTATGCTCTGACACCACTCCTTGTGAAACTCTCTAAGTTCTTGAATAAACTTTTCTTGGCAATCCTCTCAAAGCTGCACATGTCCCTTTTGCCTTTATTAAATTCAATTACAGAAAAAAAAAACTGTTGTAAAATTCTAATTTTTGAGATGCACAAATGAATGTAGTCAGATTCTCTGAACACTGCAGTTCTTTTTTTTCCGAAGGCCTCGTGGATTCACCACATCTTTCGTTGACCTTGGTGGAAAACATCATGAGATGAAGTGATTAAGAAGCAACACAGGAGATAATTATTTTTGACTATTCAACCAAAGCCAAGCACTGCAACATTCCAGTGACTGGCCAGATGATGGAAAATCGATTGGTTTTGAAAGTAAAAAGACTAGTGTAGGCCTAAATAACAGCATCACAAAGCCAGGTATGAATCATCAGGGATAAACCAATGACAGACCTTACTGGTGAGACTTGATGTGGAACATCTTCATTATATGTATGTCCACGGAGACGAGAGACAGGCGATAAACCCCTGTGGAGTTCAGAGGCTGATGATAATGGGGGGAGTAAAGCCAACGGGAAGGGAAAATTTAACCTCTCAGGTAATCCTCCTTGAACATGCTGAAGGGCATGTGGACGTGTGGAGATGGAAGGCTGAGCAATAGCAAATCTGAGCAACATTAGAAAATGTAGACACAGTTATGTGAGATGTGGATGAGAGGAACCACAGGCAAAATCTTGGAAATTTATAGGAATATGGATGATTTTTGTGCAGAAAAAGCCAATATATATGACACTGCAAAAAAGCTCAGATATCAGATGTAATATGTAGTGCACCCCTGTGCTGGTTTTCATTATTAAAAGTAAAATTTGGAATGTCACGTGTATCTAAATGTATCTTCTTGAAATCTAAATTAAGATGCCACATTCAGAAAGACTGGGATGTCTGGCAGAAACTGACAGGAAACAACATGAGAATAGTTTTTCATTAATGGGCAGACCCAAAAACGTCAGTGCAGCTTTAATTTATGTGAAATGATCACAGTTATTGGAGGAAAAACACACTGTCAGAACAGCAGTGTTTCTGGAAAGACAAAGACATATTTCTTACCTTTAAATATACTATAAGATAGCGTAGCCTTTGGAAAAACACATTTACAAGATGTTCTCCAAATGAGCAACTATGTGTGTTTATAAAATGCCACCTTGGGGTGCCTTAACCCTTTCTCTGGACCATGAGTAGCCGTATCTGCTCTAGCATGGTACTACTACCACTAAAGTGAAAGAAGCATTGTTGTGCTTCATCAAATTTGGTGGTGTTACGGGTTTTTTTTGAATAGGTTCAATAGCACTGATGCATACAGACTCAGTACATAAGGCTCATTTTATACTTTTGATTAGGTTATTAAGAAAATTGGAAAGTGTTGTCTGGTTTGATGAGTCTCGATTTCTGCTGGATGGTTTTGGACGCTGGAGTCCGAATTTTGTTTAAAACAAAAAAAAAACATTAAAGTGTGGATCCATCCTGCATCAGTGGTTCAGGCTGGTGATATGTATTGGTGTGGGGATATTTTCTAGACACACTTTGGACTCCTTAGCACCAACTGGGAATAGTTTAAACACCACAGCCTACCTGAATATTGCTCTGACCACATCCTTCCCTTTGTGACCACGGTGTGGCCATCTTCTGATGGCTGCTTCAAGCAGGATAATGCACCATGTCAAAATGTCACAAAGTTCAAATCATCTCAAACTTCTGGCAATGAGAAGTCACAGGTCTCTGTCCAGTAGAGCATCTTTGGTCTTAAGATCATGGATGCACAGTCTTCAAATCTTGAGCAGCTGTGATGTTGTCGTGTAAATATGGACCAAAATCTCTCAGTAATGTTTCCAGCACTTTGTTGAATCTGTGCCATGAAGAATTAAAGCAGTGGGGAGTGTATATTACACTTCCAAAACCACATACTGATACATTTTTGAGCACTATTAGTGATCTATGTTCATTTATAGATCTGTCCCTTACATTTTTCTGCTGTCGGTCTTAGTGTGCAGCTTTAGAGGAAAAAACTGAAACAAATAGCCACATGTGTCCTTTAAAAATGAATACAGCTCTGACCACAACTCCATCTTCAGAGGTCAGAAGTAATTTCCTGGGCCCTTTTACTGCTTAGATGAGAAGGCCCAGAATTTGGCATTTATAGGAAATGTCTCCAGTACAGTACTCCCTTTTTGTTCCAGGTTGCACTATTATACAGAAAAGATAAAAAAAAAATTAAAAAATGCATTTCCCAACAGGTCTGCTGTCTGCAATTTAATCAAAGTATCAGTGTTGGTAAGAAGCCATTAACCATTGACCTTAAACTTGACCTCATTACAATTTAAGATAATCAGGTAGAAGCATGGTTGAAAGATGTCTCACATACTCGTAGGTTACAGTAAAAGAGATTGAATTGAGTGACATACCAGTAAAACCTTCCCATAATACAATGGCAGCAAGTAGTTTCCTCCTCTCTACCTGCTGATCTCAACATCAATAAGTAAAAGCACTTTGAAGGCCCCTGCTAGCATTCACCTGAAAGCGTGTATCCAGTTTTAGAAAGTGGGATTTGTGATCTTTTGATGTATGAAAGGTCGAGGTGTGAAAGGAAATGTGTCACTGTCCAGCAGCTACGTGCCAAAATGTCACCAGGAAGTACAAATGTGTGCCCAGGCAGACCGCAACAACAGGAAACAAGGATGAGCTGGAAGTTCTTGCAGTCACAAGACTTCCACATTTTTATGAATACATCTCTTTTGGATTTTCATTGTTGAGTCTAATGTCCACACTGTACAGAAGTGGTATCTATTGATCAATAGAAGGCGAGGTGATGGGGGGTTATGTTATGGACCTACTCACCCACTGAGCTAATCCAGAGTCCATTTAACAGTTTTAACTTGATCATTACCAGGAAAAAAAAGTTCACAAAGTTAATTAAAATACTTAAATAATTGCATGAGACTCTCTGGAAACTTGTTTACAGTTTATACTCCAACAAAGCAAAATCCTACAAAAACACCCATGGATGCTGTTTTCTGGGCTAAATCCAGTCACAGCCTTTCTTTAGCCCAAAAATAGTTCTTTAGCCCAAAAATGGTTAGCCCTAATGCAACCATGAACATAGGATTACATCCCATCCAGCAAAAATTTGATAAAAGACCAGAAACATAAAATTATGAAAAATCATCTTTTCAGGTCATTGAAACATTTGTCAGAAAAAGATATTTTTTATATCTAAGAAAAGTCAAAGGTGAAAAGACTTCTCAGGCTATCATAAAAATGTCCATCCATCCATCCATTCGCTTCCGCTCATCCTGTTCAGGGTCACGGGGGGGCTGGAGCCTATCCCAGCTGTCATAGGCTGAGAGGCAGGGTACACCCGGACAGGTCGCCAGCCTGTCGGAGGGTATCATAAAAATGTGTTTAGAATAAAAGACATCCTCTTTAAATGGACTGCTACTTGTAGAACTCTTTTTACTCTTTCTGAGCATTCAAAGCACTTTTCATACTATAAGCCACATTCCCATTCCTTTGCTGATGCATGTTTTGGGGTTCATTTGGGTGTCGGTATCTTACCCACTTCTATTGGAGGAGGGATTTGATCTTCTGATTAGTGGATGACCCATCTACCTCCAGTCTACCACAGTCATCCCTTTCCATATAAACCCCCACAGATCTAAGGATGTCTAATTGGTGCAGAGCCATCTGGACTAAAACTGGGTTAAATGTGGTTCATAAATGAACCTAGATGATGTTTTAATTTAACTTCAGTGGCTATAGCTTCAAAAACACACGCATACATTTGTGTCTCTAGCTCATGACCCCAGCACTTCTAATTACCTGCTGTAACACCTCCACAGAGCCAGAATGTCCTCTGTGGAGGAGGCAGAGCCTGAATACTCAGGGGAAGCTTCGCCTATTACAGTGGCAGAGGTCACTGGGATAGTTGAGAAGCTCCGTAGTGGCAAGGTGCCAGGTTTGGATGAGATTTGCCCTGAGATGCTAAAGGCTCTGGACACTGTGGGACTGTCTTGGCTGGCACGTTTCTATAATATCACATGGAGTGGGAGACTGGCAAAAGATCACATATCCCACTTTCTAAAACTGGATACATGCTTTCAAGCACATTTTCAGTGGGTGTTGGACTCCATCTTTATTTTTATGGATGATGTGGTTCTGTTGACTTCATAAGAGCACAACCTTCAGCAGTTTGCAGCTGAGTGTGAAACGGCTGGGATGAGCCAAAAGGAAGTTTTTGATTTACCAGTCCATCTATGTCCCAACCTTCACCTTTGGTGAAGAAATCTGGGTAATGATACAAGTTTGTGGATACAAGTGGCCAAAATGAGTTTCCTCCGTAGGACAGCTGATCTCAGCCTTAGAGGAGCTCAAACATCCAAAGGGTTCGTAGAGCAGAGCTGCTGATTCTGCATGTCAAAAGAAGCCAGTTGAAGTGGTTCAGGGATCTGGTTAGGATGCTTCCCGGGCGCCGTCTTTGGAGATTTCCGGGCACGCCCAACTGTGAGGACACCCTGAGGTAGGCCCGCTGGAGGCATTATATATCTCGCCTGGCCTGAGAATGCCTTAGGATTTCTCATCTTCCCTTGTTTTCACTTTTTTGTTTTATTTTGGTGTTTGCTTTTTCTTGTGTGTATCTCTTTTTGTGTATTTTTCTTCCCACCTCTGATTCTCTAGCTCTTTTCACCTGTGTTTATTAGTTCTACCTGTTCCCAATTAGCTCCTAGTGTATTTGTAGTCCCTCATGCATTTCCTGTTTTCCCTTGTTGGGATATTGTTTCTTGGATTCATGTTTTGTTTGCACAGGTTTTTGGATTTTGTGATTTTTTTTTTTTTCTTTCCTGGACTAATTATAAGTTTTTCTCAGCCTTATTACAGCTCGACTTGTTGGTAACTCTGCCTCCAGAGTTGTGCATCTGGGTTCAGTCTACTGTAAAATCATAACACTCCTACTACACTAAGTTAGCTTCCTGTATTCCCATAGCTCTCCAGTTTTATTCCAGGGAT
This sequence comes from Archocentrus centrarchus, assembly GCF_007364275.1. Lineage (NCBI taxonomy): Eukaryota > Metazoa > Chordata > Actinopteri > Cichliformes > Cichlidae > Archocentrus > Archocentrus centrarchus. The sequence goes on from NC_044366.1 coordinate 3,804,494, forward strand.
CAGCACAGCCAGGAAGGCTTGGGTGTCAAAACTGAATCTGAATCAATACAGCTCTAAGTTTAACATCTGGATGTGTTCATTTATCTTCTCTGTGCAAAACAGTGAATATCCAGCTTCAGCCTTCAGCCACCAGCTCCACACACTGGTTTAATATGAGCAGTAAGAAGATGTCACACACTTATGGATCAGCATGAACAAGGTTGTACAAATGACAATTTGTGTTTCAGGGAGTTGCACTACTTTTTTGTTCCACTGTGTAATTTTTACCTGTGTTATAGAACAGAAAATTTACATCACAGGTGAAGCATGAGCGGCCCTGGAGTTCCCATCCAGATTTAGTATATTTTAAAATTAATTTCCAGAAAATCTACAGATGAACATCCAGACAAACATGCAGCTCATCACAGTTAAATGTAAAATTAATGAAAAGTAGATGACGTGAAAATATGACACCTGGGTTTTATAGTGCGAGTACTGTGACAGTCAGCAGAATAACAATAAGTCAGGACTCTGAGCTGAAGTACTATTTGGAATTAATTTCTTCTATTTTTCATGTTGGTTTTTTTCCTTCTGTGTGGGTAAAAAGGTCTATTTCCCCTCCACTTGACAGATCATCTATTAAGCCCTTCTGACCATAATGCATTCGACTTTTTTGCCTCAGTCCTTCCCATCCTCTTAAAAACAGGGGAAAAAAGCTTTGTCTGCCTTTTTGGATGTTTGCCTACTTGTTGTTGGTTCTTTGTTATACATTTACTTTGATTGCCTACAAATACTGCCTGTCAAGCTTGTATAATAAAATACTCCAACCTATCTGCCTTGTCTGAAAGTCTTATACCGAGACATTACAGCAGTAATGGATGTTGCTCTCAGTCAGACGTTTTGTTTGTTTATTTATTTTCTCAGAAAATAGACTGCATAAAGAAAAACTGGACAAAGCCTCCGGATCTGAAAAGAGAACCCGATGCATAAGTGCCTGCATTCTTTCAAAAGGCCAGCAGGGGGAGACTCCTCGCAGGTCTGATTGTTTAATAATCTATGGAAAAACTACCTTCCTTCTCTCTTGATGACCTTAGTAAGAACTCTCCATATGAGTTTATGGTCCACATCACCTGGATCTTTGGAGCTTCCTTTATACAAAATGATGTGCGTTTGTAAACTATGGTCCCCATATGATTAAACAGAGTGTGCTTCAGGCTATCTTTTAACTGACGGGTCAAAACCTAGTCACATATGGATGCATGTTCAGTAACTTGGATGTGGCTCTGTCATTTAATTGTAGGTCTGAAAATTAACACAATATCAGATCAACTAGAAATTTGAGTTTCAGAATATTATATCGACAGCAGCAGTGTTAGTGCAGCAATGTTCCAAAGAGCTTCTTGTGACGTCACGTATGCTTGGCTTCCTCATTCTTCAAGCGCCTTCATAAATGTTTAATGAGGATGAGGTCAGGTGACTGCTGAGGTAATTAAGTCAGCACTCCTTCAAGTTCTTTGGTCTTCAGGTAGTTCTTCAAAGCTCAGAGGTGTGCTTGGCCTCATTATCTTGCAGCAAAATGAAGTAAGGCCCTTCCCATGGGTCACAATGCTGTCCAATAAAGAGTGCCTTCTTTATTTAAAAGAAAAGGTATCTGTGATTAAGACTTTTTTTTCCCCCCTTGGTGAGGAAGCTTTTTTCTGTTCTGATCTTCCCATGGTGTGCTCACTTTTCCCCAAACCTGCCAACATTCCAGTTTTCCAGAGTTTTTCTCCCACATTTATGATCATCTGCCAGTGCCCTCTTGTTGTCAGAGAGTGTATGAAACACAGCTTTTACACAGTGCATACATTTTCAACCCATTTGACACCACAACCTGGCAACCAACTACCTGAATCAGGGGTGTTATGATCCCTGATGACGTGATTATTTGGGGGGGTGGGTGCAGTTCTCTCATCCATCCCAAGGTGTTGGTGGGTTTGCTGTCTTTGGATTGGATCATTGGATGGTGAGTAGCCTCTTAAATGCCACTTTTCCCTTCTCGTTGCTGCTTTTGTACCCAACACTGATCCAACAGATAGTTTGATTTCTGTGTTTCTGTTAGCAGTTTCTTTAGAAGGACGCAACTGAGTCCTGAAGTTGAGTTGCAATTTCTGACGTCTGTGCTGTTAACTCAGAACTTCTTGTAAACAGGCTTTGTAAATACTGAACTTTGTAAATAATTTTTAGGTTTTTATAGCAGGTTAGTTGGCGTGAGAAGCCATTTCTGTTGAAATGCTATTCTCCTGTTTATTGGTTTGGTACGATGTTAGACAGCTGTTTTTTGTTTTCATTTTAATAGCAATCATTCAAAACTTTTGTTGCTTTGGGCATTGCTCACCTCTGAAGCAAATAAACTGCTCCTTGGTATCTTGAACAGTTTTGTGCTGCTGGCCCTTTCTTGGGAAGGGAAAAAGTGGAGAGTCACATTATGTCACATTACTCTAGGTTACCTCTAGGCCAGGGACATATCAAGGGTAGGTATGCTGCTGATCTCTGTGCAGGCTGACAGACCAATTAGGTGTTTGCTATCTTAGCCGCTGCTGTTGCTTCACCACTTCAGTAGAGATTTAAACTTTAAAACACACAAATAAATGATGGGAAGTCAAGCCACTGTGCGGAGTTGTTAACTTTAGCCAAACTGAAAAGATATCCACCTTTCCAAGTTTCTCCAGTCAATAGGTCAAAGGTGAGATGTTGTGAAAACACAAACATCTCTCTGCAACAACATTAAATCAGGTGCAGTGAAGCCGAATGCTGCAGCTCTCCAAGCCTGATAAACAGAATTGAACAGCTTCTCAGTGCAGCCAGCTAACGATGAGTGTAGATGAGTGTGTACTCTGTTCACTGTCTGAAGTGCCACACTGGACATTTTTCATAGGGCTGTGATCACCTGTTGGGGGGGGGACTTTTGCAAATTTTGGGGGGTTTCAGGATATTTTTTTTTTCACTGTCATGCTGTCACACACCAGTGCTCTTAGTCTGGACAAAAGGATAAAAAGAGCTTTTGAAACCAAACTACAGCTTTTTCCTGAACCTAGCAAAGTCATTTTTAGTGCCTCAACATGACTGATGAGTGAAAATAAAAGTAACACATGAAAGTAATGCAAAATGCCAAAGCCCACAAGAACCGGCTGACAAATGTGTCCCACTCTCAGAGTGCTAATCAGCAAGCTGCAAACCTGAGGTGCAGCCACATTTATAACAGGTGAAAAATGGCTTCAGTTAGACCTTACGATGAAGATCAAATGAATAGTTTTTAATTTGTGGACTTCAGACAAAAGGACCTAACTATGTAATAACAGCTGATGGTTGTTGAACCGTTCTGCATTCAGACTCGTCTCAGACTCGCCCGGGAGGCAGAGCTTTGAGTCGAATGCGATTTGGAGGAGGAAGAGAAGGAAAAAGTAACATCATTTTCTGCACACTCCATGTTCACACCGTCTCTCAGAGGAGCCAAAAGCAGGCGGATATCCAGCAGCCATGTTTTCCCTGTATCCACCCACAATGTGCACACACTGAATGGTCTTTCCCTTTAAGGAAAAAGTGAACGTGGCTTCCCCAACATGCTTTTACATCAAGCCTGTTACGAGCGATCGGCTGCTGTGGTGGATGTGCTGCAGCTTACAATAAGCTGATTGAGTGCGCTCTGTCCTGCCACACTGACCGTGCCCTCATGGGTGCCAAATGCACTCATCCCTCTGACTCTTTTCTAATCTGCGGCCTGCGGATAATGTGCCTGATGTTACATAACAATGATTTTTGCTTAGGTTTTTTGTTTTTTCAGACCTGCTCTTATTCGAGTCCCACTTGTAGTCACTCTATTTTTGTTTCTTTTGGTTTTGGAATATTTATACTTGTGTTTGATCATTTTTAGACACCAGATAGAGTCTAAATTTATATTCTGAATGCAGCACAAGAATGCAGGTTTGCTAAATTACTGCTCCAAAGAACCACATGATGTTCCTCTACGTGACAGCATAGCACAAGTCTGACTTTGTCCACTCAGAAATTCCTTTTAATCTGTCTCATCTGTTCCTCTTCAGCTCTCGTTCATACGCAGCATGAGTATGCTTTCAAGGTATGATGATCAATTCTTCTTTGATCAACATGACAGAATTCTGCTCTGCTGATGCAGGAGGAAGAGCACCGGGTCCTCGGTCAGGGAGCAGCGCTGTGTCAGTCCAAACCTGATCTCCTGATGTCACAATCTGTCCATCAGTCTGTTGGACCTACTTCCTTCAATCAGCAGAGAAGAGCGAGGTGCATCTCTCCTTCACTTCCCTCGTGTTTCTTTCTGCTCCCTGTCTCGATGTTTGTTTGTATGTCCTGCATCTGTCACATCTATGTTTTTTTCTCAGCTCTCCAAGCGCAGGCGAGAAAATGCTATTTGCACACACACGTCTGATGTGTTACACTTGAGCCGGCGATTTTATTTATTCACCCACCCACCCCAAAAAACAACACACCAGAAAAAAAAAACTGTAAATTATTACCACATACATTAAGTGCTTTTGCTGGGAAGATATTTCAAAAGCATCTTTTTAGCCAATTATTTACATCCCACTTTCATATTCATGTAAATTATATGAACCACAGCAATGAAACTTCCCATCATGCATTTGTCTTCCTGTGATCCGGTTTGACTAATTCGGCAGTTTTCCAGGGTAATGTAAGTCTGTGGTCCCCAACCTGTTTTAAGCCACGGACCGGTTTAGTGTTAGAAAATATTTCCACGGACCGGCCTTTAAGATGTGGCGGATAAATATGCTGCAACGCTCTCTGGTCGCCATGGTAACATTTAAACATGCCTTCAAAATAAGATACACCTCAAAAACATGCATACAGTAGAAATCCCCTCTGTCAGGTTCAAATGCCTCATGGAATTTCATCCAACATAAAAAAAAAAATCAGTTATAAGTGTAAACCAGATAAAATGCGATTCTTCAAAATATCCAACAGTTTGGGGTCTAATGTCAAATTTCGCTACCATAGCTTCTGCTTCATCTCTGGATTTACTAATGCAGATTTTATAATCTCATATTTTTGCTTGTAAGTGCGAGTTTAAACACCCCCCCCCCCCCCCAAAAAAAAAACAAAAAACAAAAAGTTGGATCCAAAGTTACGCCCTTGGCCCTGAGCTTGTTCCTCTGCAAGTCATTATTGCTAGCTTGTGGGCACTGTTGCCTATTGCTCAGCAAGGAAAGTAGCTATTGGATGTCCTAAAAGTCCTAAAAGTCGCTAAATTATGTCATCACCTAATTTACATAATTGGTTATTTGCATGTAGTTGCAATCGAGGCTGTAGGAGAGAGGAATATCATCTTTGGAGAGACAAAAAGTGAAGAAAAACACCCTAAATATGTTTAGAAATACTAGGGCTGGGGAATATGGACCAAGATAATATCTCATCATACAGGTAATATTTATTACCTGTATGATGATATACGAAATATATCTTGATTTTTTTTTCTTCCCAAAGGTATAAACAAAAAGGCACTTCTGAGTCAAAGCTAATGTCCCAAATGTCACACAAACAATCGCACCTGTGAACATGAAAACTTTTGCTCTTTATTTGCCAAAGTTACATGGGGGGAACCAAATATTTCAGCTAGCGGAAATATTCTCTTCCCCCTCCATAACATGGGAACAAATGAATTGAAATTGTAAAGCGTCTTTGAGTGTCTAGAAAAGCGCTATATAAGACTAATGCATTATTATTATTGTTGTTGTTTAGCAGCAAGTCCTTTACAGTGTCGTTTTACCGAGAAATCGATCAGAAGCGCCGTGAACACAGTCGGATCCACCTCTCTGGCTGCAATGCGCGCTGCCGACACGGGAAGAGATTTTCACAGAGGAACAGAATTGCTCACGAGAGCTCGAGGGAAAGGAGGAAGACGGAGCAGAATCTCCTTCTGCCGCTTCTCCCGTCAAAATGGCTGATTGGTCAAATTATCCCGGGGGACTTAATTTCAAAATATCTTTAATAAATTTTGAGCAGTTAGTGGGATGTTCCAGATTAATCGCAAAGGCGTGGCCAAGTAAATACATATAAAACAGAACATTATCCACGGACATCCTGACCGCCATGTGCGGCAGGTGCAGAGTCGGAAAAAAAATATATAAAATCACAAAAAATTAAAACCTCTAACAAGTTTACTTCAAGTAGAACAGCTCAATAAAAAAAAATGTAATACTACAAAAATAAATATGCTGAAAAAGTAAATCGTTATTATAATTATTGTCATTGTTGGGATTGTTGCAGAGAAAACAATTCCATACGAATGTTGTTGTTTCCATGGGTACAATGCTCCGAGCTAAAATGCACATTCTAGAATGCTGCCTTTGATCGTAGTGTTACAGGCAGAGCCTTCCCCTTTAGGATTGCAGCCTTGTGGGGGATGTATTCCAAGTGGGAGGGGCCATGTTGTAGGCTTGGAGGGACCGCGATGTGTTAGTTGTCCTCTGCGCCGCCCTGTGGTGTGTGTTGCGGGCTAGCGCAGGAGAGGGAAAGGAAAAGTGTGTTCGGGACAGATGAAAAGAAATAAAGTTTTGTTGCTGAAATCGTGGCAGTTGCTGTCTTTCTACGCCTGGCGGAAGCTGACCCGCTGTGAAGAAGCAGGCTTGTTACCCACTACGAGCCGAGTGAAGAATACGCCAGGGGTCTCCTTACCACGGTTGGGAGCCGCGATCTGGTCGGGTAACACTGGGGGCTCTTGTCCGGGATTAAGCTCCGCAAAGGACGGCGAGAGAGAGAGCGCTCCGAACGAGAGAGAAAATGGCAGCACGCGAGGATGCCGAGCGCAACACCAAGGTAATGCACCTTAGCAGGAGCGCTAACCCATTTTTGCCGGAGCACACGGAGACTGCTAAAGTTAATATGGACTCGCCCGATAAAGTGTATGCTAAACGATATAGTAGCAACCCTTTCGTCACAGGCATGGAGCTAACATTAGCCGCTAATGAAGAAGCCGCTGATATGTTACAGAGTGAGGCTGCATGGCATCTCACCCCGCCACCCTCCACGCACACCAACCCCTTCTTAACACCAGAGGCGTCACAGAAGGCAGTTTGTGGTGATTTCAATTACCGTCACTATCCAAACTGTGACAGCTCTATAAACATGGCATCCACACCACTTAAAGCTGCACCCTGTGGCACAGATCAGCATCCTACTGAGTTCGTTACACCCACTGTATGTGACCAGCCAGCCATTTCGCTCACGGCTATGAACCGTAACCGTTGCGCTCCTGTAAAAGCCCAGTTTACTGAGCCTGCTGATCCATGTATCGTGCCATGCACACCCCAGCCTGTACAACTCAGCCCTAAAATGCTGGCTCAGGATTGCTGCTCCTCCACGCCTCACGTAGCAGCAGCGCCAGCTGGGGAGCTTGGATTCTATGAACATGGCCAACATAGCGCAAAGCAAGTCAGGCCAGTGCCACGTTACTGTCACTCTAGTGCGGCGCATAATAGTGACTCTGTAGACAGTAGTGACGATGAACATTACAGAGGCAAAGAAAAAATTCCTGTACTGCAGCCAGGTCACTTTGATGGATCAGGTTCATGGAAAGATTTTCTTTATCAGTTTGAGAATTGTGCAAAGGCTAACCGCTGGACAGAGAGGACTATGGCTGTCCAACTCAGATTCAGCTTGAGGGGCGCGGCTGGCGCCATAATCCACAAAAACCCCAAATCTGCTCGTTGGAGCTATGGGAGGATTGTGGAGGAGGTAGAGGTTGCCTATGGGCCATGTTCAGAACATGCAGCAGCCATCGGCATTGAGTTAAGACAGAGACTCAGGAAACCCGGTGAAGCCTTGCACACCCTCAGAGATGACATTTACGAAAAAGTTTCTATTGTGTATGCCGATCGATCCGAGAGGGAGCAAGATCGCATTGGTGTAGAAATTTTTATCAATGCTGTGGCAGACGCTGAAACGATCCAGAAATTACTGGAGGAACAGCCACGCACCCTGGCCAAAGCATATGGAATTGCCCACCAATTCGAGACAACCAGGAGGGCCGCCAGGGCAGTCACGCAGCTGATGCAGCCAGGCACTAGGGGCTCAGCAACACAAGCGGTTCGGGCGGCTATGGTACGGGAGAATGTGCACATGCTAAAATATAAACCATCAGAGAGAGCACACAGACCTCAGCAGCATGGGCAGCAGAATCCAAGCATGCATGACAAATTGAACAGGAGAGAAGCTGTCTGTCACAACTGCTCGGGCATAGGACACCTATGGAGGAACTGTCCCTCCCCTCGTCCTCGTGCACAAAAGCCACTAAGGGCCAGCAGGGACCAGACCTCTGAACCAGGTGCTGTGGTCATTTGCAACCAAAATCGCAGAGATGTGATGTGTGTTGAGATACTGGTGCATGGGCTGGAACTATGTGGTTTGCTGGACTCTGGTGCACGGAGGAATGTGTTGCCCCTCCACCATTTTGACACCATTCCCATAGACTCCAGGCCCCAGACACAGCCATCCACTGCTCAGGTCCTACAGGGCATCAACCCAGAGGGTTTGGCTGTCCTTGGAGAGGTTGTCCTGCCGGTGCATGTCGGTAGCAGGGTCACGGACGTGAACTTCATCCTGGCTGACATGGCTGAGAGCACCGAAGTTATTCTGGGGCACCCTTTCCTGCAAGAAGCAGGCGCTTGTCTAGACTATGGCCGCAGTGAGGTAACCCTTTTCGACGAAAAGGTACCCCTCTTTAAATCATACTACCAACCCCAAGTACATGTTGTTAGAGTGGCACGCACCACAGTGTTGGCGCCTGGCTGCGAATACGTAGTCCCAGGGTTCTCCCGTGGCATCACTAATGGGGACCTGATGTTGAGCCCCACTAAAGGCTTCATGGAGAAGCACCAGGTACTTGTGGCCCACGCAGTTGTGCAGCCTCGGAAACCCTGCGCCTGTTACCTTAAGAAGGGGTGCTGTGGCTGGGGTCCTCCAGCCGGCACGAGTCTTGGAAGGGATGGAGCCTCATCTGCTCAGTCCCCTAGCAGCCTCTAAGTGCAGCAGCCCTAACCCTGCTTCCGTGCCAGGCCATCTGCATGCCCTGTATGCCGAGAGCTGCTCCAGCTTGACGCGGGATGCCTGCCACAAGTTGGCTGGCCTTCTGCAGTCCTACGGGGACGTCTTCTCAACCGGCCCAAATGACCTTGGCCGCACCAACGTTGTTCAGCACGACATCCTGATCACACCGGGGCCACCGGTGAAACATCCACCACGCAGGATGGCAGGGGACAAACAGACAGCAGCTGACCAGCAGGTACAGCAGAGTCTGGATACTGGGTTAGCTCAGCCTAGCAACAGCAGTTGGGCTGCACCAATTGTGATGGTGAAAAAGAAGGACCAGAGTCCACGGCTGTGTGTGGATTATCGGCCCCTAAATGAGCGCACCATCAAAGACGCTTACCCCCTGCCACGCATCCAGGACACCCTGGATACGCTGTCCACAGCCAAGTACTTCAGTACACTGGACCTGACATCCGGGTACTGGCAAGTAGAACTGACCCCTAGAGCCCGCAAAGCAGCTGCCTTTTGTACTCGAAAGGGGCTATTCGAGTGGAACGTGATGCCCTTTGGGCTATGCAATGCGCCGGCCACGTTCCAGAGGTTAATGGATCGAGTCCTGGTTGGGCTGCAGTGGGAAACGTGCTTGGTATACCTCGATGACATTATTGTCTTGGGGCAGGATAGCAACCAGATGTTGGAGCGGCTTGAACAGGTCTTTGCTAGGCTACGCAAAGCCAACCTAAAGCTAAAACCTTCAAAGTGCTGCCTTTTCCGAGAGCAAGTCGCCTACTTGGGGCACATCATCTCGGCCGGGGGCATTGCTACTGACCCCCAGAAGGTTCAGCAAGTGATCGAATGGCCTGCACCTCGGAATGTCACAGAGGTGCGACAGTTTGTTGGCTTGGCTTCCTACTACCGCCGCTTTGTGGAGGACTTCGCCACAATAGCCAAGCCACTCCATGAACTCACTAAGAAGTATGCAAGCTTCAAATGGACTGCTGAGTGCCAGGAAGCGTTTGAGGAATTAAAAAGGCGTCTTACAGTAGCACCCATTTTGGGCTACCCCCTGGACCAGGGCGAGTTTCTCCTCGATACGGATGCCAGCGACTGTGGGATCGGCGCAGTCCTCTCCCAAGTACAGGGAGGCGAGGAGAGGGTCCTGGCTTATGGGAGCAGGCGGCTGTCAGCCACCGAACAAAACTACTGCACGACCAGACGAGAGCTCCTGGCGGTTGTAGAGTTCACGTCCCATTTCAGACAGTATTTGTTGGGCAGGCCCTTCACGGTTCGCACTGATCATAGCAGCCTCCGCTGGTTAACTAGGCTGAGGGAGCCAGAGGGCCAGCTCGCCCGCTGGTTAGAGAAGCTGGCAGAGTACGACTTCAAAGTGTTGCATCGGCCTGGAAAAGCCACCAAAATGCCGATGCACTTTCCAGGAGGCCATGCCGTACGTCGTGCCCCTGCATGGCTCCAGATCCCAAATTCAACAGTAGCCAGTTCCAGCATAAAGGTGTGCAGTGCAACCTAATGGACCCCCCTACCGTCATTAACCCCCCAGGGCACCCTCGAGTGGGGGTAGTGGACCCTCAGGTCGGCAGTAGCGATGGTTCTGTAGGTCACCCAAGCATCCACCGGTTGAGTGAGTTGCCCCACTCAAAACCATTCAGTGGGTGGACCCCAGAGCAGCTTGCGGCTGCCCAAAGGGCTGACGCAAACATAGCCCCTGTGGTGGAATGGATGGAAAAAGAGGGGGGTCGGCCACCCTGGGCTGACGTAGCCGCTTGTGGACCCGCCACTAAAGCCTACTGGGCACAGTGGAAAAGACTGTATCTAAAAGATGGTGTGCTGGCGAGGAAGTTCCATTGCACTGAAGGCAAAGTGTTCTACCCCCAGATCTTACTGCCTCACCCTTTTCGCCGCTCAGTGATGCAGCAGATGCACGATGGCCCAGTGGGTGGTCATTTTGGGGCAGAGAGGACTCTGGCGCGTCTGAAAAACAGATACTACTGGTATAACATGAGGGATGATGTGACACTATGGTGCCGCACTTGTACAAACTGTGCCGCAAAGGCACGGCCACTGAAAACCCCACATGCAGCGATGGGCACAGTGCGCGTTGGCGCCCCCATGGAGAGAATTGCAGTTGACCTAATGGGGCCACTAAATGAGACAGAGAGGCATAACCGTTTCATACTAGTGGTGCAGGACTATTTCAGCAAGTGGGTGGAGGCCTATGCAGTCCCTAACGAACAAGCATCCACGATGGCAGAAAAGATTGTTTCAGAGTGGGTGTGTAGGTATGGGGCCCCCCAGTCATTGCACAGCGACCAGGGCACCAACTTTGAGTCGGCTGTTTTCCAGGGGATGTGTGCACTGCTGGGGATCGAAAAGACACACACTACCCCGTTCCATCCACAGTCTGACGGCTAGGTGGAACGTTTCAATGCTACCCTCCAGAAAGCATTAGCCGCCACTGCAGAGCGCTGCCACTGGGACTGGGATATAATGATCCCGTATGCTGTCATGGCTTATCGGGCAACCAAACACAGTTCCACAGGGCTGACCCCTAACATGATGCTTTTCGGACGAGAGGTAACCGAGCCCCTTGACTTGGTTGCTGGTCTGCCACCCGACGATATGCACAACAACACTCTCCCACATTATGTGGTGCAGCTCAGGGAAAGGTTGGAACTTTCTCATCAGCTGGCACGGGAGGCCCTTGGGAAATCTAGTGAGCGTGCTAAGAGACAGTATGACAAGAACATCTGCCAGGTGCAGTACCCAGTTGGTGCTGCAGTGTGGTATCTGGTTAAAGGGACCAAGAGAGTGAGACACAAAGTCCGCAAGTTCCTACCTTCCTACGAGGGACCTTACTTTGTAATAGGCCGGTTGGATGATCTGGTCTACCGCATTAAAAAGGGACCAAGAACAAAGGCTAAAGTGGTTCATCATGATAGGCTTAAGCCTTATCACTCCAGGACTCTGCTGGACAATGGCTGGGTCTTCCAAGAACCCGATCTGACAGCAGTGGCTGAGGTACCTCCTCCAACGCCCGACGAGGATGACCCCGACACCGACCTCGGCCCCCTCAACCTGTGGGACACTCAGCCAACAGCCGATGGTCCTGATGCAGGAGTTTCCTCGGGAGCTGTTTCCCCACTACCTGCCCTGCAGTCTCCGCATGGATCCCTCCAGCCCGAAGTGGATGTGGCTGGTGGGCTGTGCCCAACTGCGAGACCAGTCCGTCACCCCCCTCCAAGCACCACACCCCGTTGCAGGCCGCAGCGGAGACGGAGGGCACCTGACCGGTTTGGTGACTGGTTAATGGACCAAGGCTAATGTAGCCTAAAACTGAGTCAGGGTGTAGGCGGATCGCTGCCCTGCTCAGTCAAAAAAAAAAAAAAAAGAGAAAAAGAAGAATAGAAAGAGAGGGGTGTTCACAGTTTGTGACCTTTCTTTAAAAAAAAAAAAAAAAAAAAAAATTTTGTAAACTGGTAAGCTTGACTGTTTTGTAAGGACTGTAAGGGTACAATTTTATGATTGCATTGTCCTGCTTAATTTGTTGTTTTGGTCGTGATTCACAGATACTGTGTAATGCCTTAGCGGACCAAGGAAAAAAAAAGGAGAGAATAATAACAGTAATATTGGTTTAACAATATGTTCATACCCTCAAGGGAGGGACAAGAGTTCAGGTTATGCAGCCCTAGGGCGGTTCCATGCCCAGTGTGAGTCCCATTGTCGTTAGGCTGCCCGGTTGGGTGAATGGGATTGTCTATGTTTAGTTTGTTTTGTGTGTAAAACATGATATGTTATGGACATTTAATTGCATCCCTTTCCAGAGTGGAGGATGTTTACACTCGTGTGGGAAGTTCAGTGCCTTCATCTTCAACCTGGACTATCCTCCACCAAAGAATTGCTTGTTTATGGACTGTGGGGAGGAGAGTGTTTTTCTTTTCAGGATCTCTTTTGTTTTACTTATTAATGTTATAACATGCTGGAGTGATGTTAAGGGTTTAATCATCATCCAGAGTGGGGGTAGTGTTACAGGCAGAGCCTTCCCCTTTAGGATTGCAGCCTTGTGGGGGATGTATTCCAAGTGGGAGGTGCCATGTTGTAGGCTTGGAGGGACCGCCCATGTGTTGGTTGTCCTCTGCGCCGCCCTGTGTTGTATGTTGCGGGCTAGCGCAGGAGAGGGAAAGGAAAAGTGTGTTCGGGACAGATGAAAAGAAATAAAGTTTTGTTGCTGAAATCGTGGCAGTTGCTGTCTTTCTACGCCTGGCGGAAGCAGGCTTGTTACCCACTACGAGCCGAGTGAAGAATACGCCAGGGGTCTCCTTACCACGGTTGGGAGCCGCGATCTGGTCGGGTAACAGTAGCGATTACTTTCACATTCTACGCGATAAAAAGTGCTGAGCACAGCTGCTTTTAAGCAGAATGACGTCATCGCCCAAAAAAGCGCTGGACAGTGACGTTGCAGGGGCTGTGCCACCAGAGGGCATAGGTAGGCGACAGATATTTAAGAAAGCAATATCAGCCTTCAGTATTGAAGTCAATGAGCCAACAAACAAATGAAAAAACAATGTCAGAGTTTAAACTGAGACAAGACGAAGCACTGCGTGAGTCAGTGAAGAGAAAACTAATTGAGCTTGTGGAGCTTATAGAGCTTCAGGCTGACGATGAGCCATTGGTCATTGTCAGTAGTGATGCTGCTGACAGCCAGGTAAACATTGCACCTGCGGAGCAGAGCAGCACACCTTTGGAAAATCCTGATGAGACCTTGCAGGAACTAACGGAAAGTGAGGTGCTTCTGAGGAATAACATGACCGGGCTTGAATCTCAGGTAGAACAAAATGAAGCAGAGCATAAAAATTTGTTGGAACAGATTCGCACTTTTGAGGAAAAGGAAAAAATTTTAACTCAAAAAAAGAAGAGTGTCACTGATGAACTCGCCGATCTCCAATGCCTTACTCAGCAAAAACATAAAGAGATTGCACATTTGGAAGAAAAAATGAATGATCTTGAGTGGCTGGTGGATGAGGCTGTACCGGACAGAGAGGACACACTGAAATTTCTGAGCTCAAAAATGGAGAAAGAGATTAAAACAGTTCAGATGAAACTGCATAATCTTCGGGAAAAACAAGATTTTCTCCATGATGAAAGAAGCCGCGTTGTTGCTGAGCTGATGGAGTTGTACAGCCACAAAGAAAAACTAATGAACGAGGCTTCAGAGCGCAGCAATACTCTACAAGAGCTTAAGGATAAGCTGAGTTTCATCCAGGATATAATCAAATTGATATTGTTAGTGATAATGATGATAATATGCTTCTTTGTAGCACTGACTAATTGTGCTGCAGAAGAGCCTCCTAAAAGTCATTCGAGGTTTCGCAAATACCTACTTGTAGGTTTGACTCTTGTCGCGGGGGGCGTTCTAATTTATTTAGCTTTGTAGGCCACCTCAATGTTTTAAAGCTGCAATGCATGAATCAGCTTTTCTTCATGGGACTGGGTCTGCAAGCTCCTCCAACACTACTGACACCATCAGCATGGTCCAGTTCCCTTTAAATAATGGACTTCTGTTTTCCACCTACAGTCCAAAGAGTCAAAGTAGATGTGTGTGCTCCCCCCCTCAGCCCCAACCGGTCGCAGCAGATGACCGCGCCTCCCTGAGCCTGGTTCTGCTGGAGGTTTCTTCCTGTTAAGGGAGTTTTTTCCTCCCCACCGTTGCCTTGTGCTTGCTCATAGGGGATCATTTAATTGTTGGGGCACAATACCGGTCAAAAGTTTGAACATATTTACCCATGAATGGGTAAATGTGTTCAAACTTTTGACTGACACTGTATAGGATTTATTTTAAATTGGCTTGAAACCTGAAGAACTCAGGTTCTCAGAACAACAGGCAGTTGTTTTCACTTTATGTATATACTTCTGTATTTCAATAACAATAAATGTCTATAAAATTAAATCATTTTGTGCATTGGGCCATCAGATTTCTGCTGCGAGCTTTACATTACTGAGAAACTAAGGATTTTTTATGCTCATCATATGTGCAATTCATCTGCAGGACCTCGTCTATATTTCTGCTTCAAGAAAATGCACAGTCCCAAGTGTACCACTATGCTTGGGCCTATACCATCATAACTCCTCTGACTCTTTTCAGAGACCTCTGTCTCATTCATAATTAATGGGCAACATATAAAAAGGTGAGGAAAAGCAACCTCAGAGAGTGAGGATTGAAGAGCTGGATGTTGAAACAGAATAATATTATGAGGAAAGGTATGAAAAGAAAACTAGAGTGCAGAGTGCATGGGATGATTGGATCAGGTCTGACTGCTCCCGTCACACAAAAGTAAATGTTCATAGGTGGAAGGTGGAAGGAACAGAACTATTTGTCTTAAAAATCAGCACCCAACATTGTTAAAACTTCAGTAACAAGCAGAAATGAACTTTTTTCTAATGCCCTTTAACTTCAGAAGCAATATATGCATATATTTTTTAATTTGCAACAATGAATTGCACTGTCTCTGTACAGAAAATATGGCACCATAACCAAGTGCTGGTCAGTTACAAACAGGTGGAAACAGCTTGTCTGCTTCTGTTGTCGTGTTCATTTTTGTTGGGGGGGGGTCAGAGGCCTCATAGTGCGGTGCCTAGGTGTGCCCCACCTTTTACATTTGTACCAGGGTCCACAATGGGTTGGCCACTGGGGGCCTGCACTGCAACAAAGTATAGAGGCCCCATACAAAGTATGCTTGCCCCTGATAACAAACACTGTAGGCATGCTGGGGGAAACCATATGGTTGTGAATAAACTATGGGGCTCATGTTTCCCCACAGAGTTTGGTCCTATTTTCTAACTTCAGTACACTACATATATAAACAAACCATTTGTGCATGGAAAATGAGAATGTTCACCTTCAAAGTAAAAGCTGTAACTTTTGAAAAATCTTGGTTTTGGTGGTAAGGCACAGTTTTTACTTTGAAGGCGAATGATCACCATTTCAGGTTTGCATGGTTTATATCACACCTTCCACTTAGCAAGTTGTTGGGAATGTTTGCCGCCAAGTCGGCATCATCCATACACAGTCAGGAAACCGTCACAATGTGCTAGCAACCACAGCAATAACAAGGAGGGTTTTGGTGCAGCATGCTCTGTGTGACTGATGTCACCAACAGCCACTGGTTAGCAGGCAGTCACGAAGCAGTCTCTGGGCCCATGAAGTTTTGCACCTGAAACCGGCTTCAGTACTACGACAGGCTGCAACAGTCTCAACTTCTACTGATGTTGATCCATCTTCAGCAGACTGAAAATATTTTAAACAATTTTATTTCAGAAATATGTTTATGATGGTAATCTTGCAGTGTACTTCCCCAACCTTTACTTTGATTCTTTGCAGTAAGCTTGACTGATCCAAAAGGAACCAGCTGATGTCTGGATCTGTTTTCCCATGTTTTGGGATTATATTACAAGGATTTCTCTTAAGTCTGAATTCAGCAGGAGGAATCTTTTTATATCCAGTTTTTGTCATCATTAAGGCAATAATTAAAATATATTACAAGAATTAATAGGCAGAGCCATCTGGGTGTTATTAACATGAAAATGAAAAGAGACACCTGGTCTATGAATAATGAACCCAATACTAATTACACAAAGAAAATATAACTGATCCCAAAACGAACCCCTGCATTACACCATACTCAACTCTGTTAGGTTACTGACAATTTGACACAAAAGTCTTACATATACGTATCATAATTTTACATTACTTGTAAAAAATACAAAGCAAAACTTTGTATTTTTTACAACTACAATTTTTCACTGGGCCCAATAAAGTTAGTGCGTTATTTTCTTTGTATGTTTTATGGGGATGTACATTATCCCCATCTATCCCCATCATAACGAGAATCAAATTTCTGCTTTTGTGGCTTCTCTGCAGCATTTGGGACGGACACCATGGCACACTTACAGTCTGTGTGCAGGCTGACAGGAAATGATTAATGCACAGGTCTATTTAAGACTTTTTGTAATTACACAGAGAACGGAGGAAGAGGAACCAAGTCCACAAAGCCCTCACAGCGAGACGTGTGTGATGCATCGAGAGCAGAGCCTGTGACACATGCACCATAGAGAAATTTTATTATATTTTAATGATGTTTGACCTAGTATTTGACAGAATACCGTGCCATAAGTACAGCTTTGGAAATTGGATATCTGGTCTGATTAAATGTGAATACAAGTGTCTCACAATGGGAGCACATGATAATACATTTAATTCAGTCTTTTTCACTGCGGATTGAAAATATGTATTAAACTGCAAAGTCTTGTCTTATGATCCTATTCTTACTGAAATTGGCCATGACTATGAAATGACTTTCAGAAGTTGTAATAGCATACTTCATTTAAGAACTCAAAGTCTAATATCTTTATAAAGTTTGGCCTTTTATAGATTATAAAACCCATTTAGCAAATTATATGAATCACTCACTGAAACTGACATGCAGGAGCCATTAATAATTCTCCAATGGAATCCAAAGGGATAAGCTTTTCTAAGGCAGTACAATGTTTTCTCACAATTACTGCACAATTACAGGGATTTTCCTTTGCCCTGTTACTGAAAATTTGGGTGAATAATTCACTGTTTTCTGTCCTGCTGAGATTTTCAAATCCTTTGTATTCCAGAGTTTTTGATTCTGATTGCAGTTTCTTGTTCTGGTC
Organism: Archocentrus centrarchus; assembly: GCF_007364275.1. Taxonomy (NCBI): domain Eukaryota; kingdom Metazoa; phylum Chordata; class Actinopteri; order Cichliformes; family Cichlidae; genus Archocentrus; species Archocentrus centrarchus. Next base: position 3,822,245 of record NC_044366.1, read on the forward strand.
CAGTTCATGGTTGTCCTCTCTAAGACAGTACCTCTGCATTAAAACCAAGACTCGGTTAAAACTCATTATTATTTCTGACACAATCTGTTTAAAAAGGTTAAAACATAAAGAATTCAAGATGACAGAGCTGAAACTTCAAGTCTTCTTAAAGGGGAAGTGGACCTCCACCTCAAAGTGAATCCAGGTTATGTGCAAAAGTTGCATGAAATGTTTGTGGCTCTGGAGCAGGCTACAGGGGGCATAAACTTGAAATGAAGTGTTACATTTGTTACACATCTATAGCTTGCCTCTCACCTTTTGTACAACTGTAGCACACCTCTATATTTTTGATCAAGTTATATATGGCAATGCATTCCCATCCAAAGACCTCGTATAATGCTGTATTATCGACTGACAACGTCTCACTGTTCTGCACGATGGATGTTTTAGTGCTGCTGGGGTTCCTGTACAACACTTAACATGTACAGAGTTAAAAAAAAATGAAACAAATGAGGCACCAACAAAGATAGAAAAGCGGAGTGATACCTTCATTGGTACATGTACTTAAAGAGTCAGATTAATGAGTTTTTATAATGGTCTCTAAATGATTTTTAAATTTTCCTTTTATAGTTTTCATTTGCATCATGTATCATGGTGCTGCAGCTTGATGCAGCACCATACAGTTTGCATGGAAGATGCTGTAGTGACAAGTGTTTGCAGACAAGTCAGTGTCTTTTCTGCAAACTACGGGCAACCGTGGCAATTTCATCTAGCAACTGGCACCAACCTTTGACTGAGTATCCCCCTGCCCCCCCCCTCCACCACCACCACCCAAAAAAACCCACCTGAGAGCCTTTTTAAAATTCTAATTATTGTATGTCTTCTTTACTTTCATGTCCATGCACACACACACAGATTAAATCTGAAGTTATTTCACCAACATGTTTCCAAACAGCAGGAGGTCACCGAGGGACCTTTATTTTAATTACTCACCACATTAAATACTGACAGGTTAAAGAAACATGACCATGCTGAAGCTGTGAGCGTGATTATTGCTGGAAAAGTGAATTAAAACCATGATTAAAAAAAAAAAAAGGTTTCCACTGTCAGCAGAAAGCAGACAGTCAGTAGTAAATGTAGTTTAGCAATCAATCAAATAAAACCCATGCTAATGCAAGTAGGGTCTTATTTTATGTTTATCCAATACAGTTTCAATATATGAATGCATTTAGTCAAGTGAAAAACACATATATCACCTGCCAACAGTACAATTATCCCTCAGTAGTAAAATGCTTTTCTGCTGATTGATTAGCAGCCTGACAGCAGAAGGATCAGGTATAAGGAGTCCTGCTGCTGGTTTGACACACTTCATTACTCATGGGTTGTTCTGCAGACTGAAAAGCTGAGCAGAATCCTTTCACTGTTCAGCTCATGAACATAAAATAATAAAATAAAACACAGAATTAAATATGAAAAGTGGTATGTGGCACGGTTTTGAGTTGTGTACCTGCGCTTGGAGATTTGCACTTTGGGACTTGAGCCTAACTGGTGCACTCGCAACTGTTTTCCCACTCACTGCTCGCTCGACGGGTGTGAAGCAATCTCCTGAGCTGAGCCCCAAAATGTGCGTCTCTATGCATCCTATCTTGTTTTATTATTTCTCTGATTGCTTTGGAGTGTGCAGCGTGACACGATGGTCACACCAGCTGAATTCTTCACTCTTACCACAGCTGCATTGCTGTCCAAGACTGGTTCAACTTACAATTCAAAGCACCTTCACTTCATTTTTCCCTTGTCAACACATTTGAAAAGAATCACTTTGAGTTTTCTGAGCCTTTTAGATGAGATCTGCACCTTTCTGACATGTCAGATGATTACAAAAATATCCAATTCCCCAACTTTGCCTGTGTTCCCTGTAACCAGTTGTTGTTGTTCTCACTTGCAGCTATTTCTGTTTTCCAAAAGTTATGCTTCTTCAACTTCCGCAGGCATGGGATGTAAATTAATTAGCAATATGCACCTACAGTGAGTCTTCATAAATTTATGCAGAGCTCATTCTTCCCTGTGTTTCTATTTTGGGCAAGTTCATTCTCAGTGTTAGTGTACCGCTTACTGTGAAGACCAAATCAGCTCTAAAAATAAGATGTCTTCAAAAGATGAGACGTCTCAGGTTCGAAAGAGATAAAATGCACACAACGCTGTCTAACCAGTAAAATGATTTCACATGAGGGGGTGATTAACTCGAAGCACACTTTATCCAGTCTGCCCAGTTGGGGGAAAAAAAAAATCACAGCTTCACATAGAGGGGACAATTGGGACCTGTAACTGAAACTAAAAACCAGTCAGATCCACCCCTCACTCATCATGTCAAGTTTCAAACTTTCAAATTCTCCACAATGTCTCATCTGCTTCAAAGTTTGACATGCTGTGTGTTCACAAATACCGTGATTGTAACAAAGCAGCCATTAAGATGGTAACTGTGGTCATGAAGGGACAGACATGATCAGCAAACAATACTCAGGTGGGGTGTGGTGTTTAAACGATGGCACTAAGAGACCCAAAGTGTGCAGGCAAACTATCTCCAGCACCAGCCTGAACCACTGATACAAGGCAGGATGGCTCCACGCTTTCAAGTTGTTTACACCTAATTCTGACCCGACCATCCGAGCAGATCAGCAGTTTCTGAAATACTCGGATCAGCTCCTCTGGCACCAACAATCATACCTCATTCACAGTCACATGAGTCACCTTTCGTCCCCATTCTGATGCTCGGCTTGAACCTCAGCAGGTCAGCTGTCATGTGACTGACCAATTAGACATTTGCATTAACAAGCAGATGAACAGGTGTGCCTAATAAAGTGGATAGTGAGTGTATTCGAATGAGTATTGACAGAAGAGACAATATACAATCTGTGTTTAGTGATAGGGTTTGGATTATACAAAGTCTTCCCATAGAAAATGTTATAAAAGTTTTGAGAGGACGATAAGGCCGGTTTATAAACGGTATTGGCAGGAGCCAAAATAGAAACCCTCGATGTGCACAGTGGATCAGTAAGTCTTCCAGACTGGAGGTAAGAGGACCTTTGTAAATTTGGTTGCAGTACAAATGTGTGTTCAAGGTTACAGAGCAGTCATTGTCAGTAAAAAGAAACTAAAATTGACTGTCAACTCAAACACAAACACACTTTTGTGTTAAACAGGAGGGCAGCACTGCTGAGGCTGTTAAACTTTGCCCACGTAGTGCTGCGGTTACAAAAGGTAAAGAAGGCATAAGTGTTTTGGTAGTTCAGGCACATAACATGCAGTGCTGTAAAACTCCTATTAAACTGTCAGACAAAAACTGAACATAAAATAAAGGCGGCCTGAGACAACTCAAAATACAAGAAAGCATCTGTATTTACTGGAGTAAAACATGTGTTTAATACCAACTGGGTCTGTGTGCAAATAACAGCAGGATTTGACACGTGCCTGATTATTAACCTTGTATGGTCAGGTGACCATTCTCAGAAGAACGTGGTTGGTTAAAATGTCTCACCAATAGCACATTGTGCCAAAAATCAAAAGAGATTCTCAAAAAAAATGAATAAGACGGTGATTGAAATGTCAGTCTGGGAAGAGTTAAAAACTGTTCTGAGGCTCAGAGATTCGGGGTCTCCCCGATGATGAGTTAGGCCATCAGAGGGCTGAGGCTCATCTGAGTTTAACCAATGCATTCTGACTGTCTGCTGACCTTTTGGAATCAGTCAAAAGTTGGTTCGGTTTAGACAACATGTGACAGGATGCTTTAAACAGACTTCCACTAAAGGAACAAACCTCCACTGCTGCTTCCATGTTAGCAGTGGAAGCAGCAGTGCTTCGGGGAAACTTGAATTCTGCTGTCTGACACACAGGAAAGCAACTACAGTAATCCGAAGTCAACAAAATAAGCAGCACAGGCAGGTCAGATCATTTTATATGGAGGTTTCACTTTTCCACCATGCTGAAACAGAAAAGCTTTGAACAGGAAAACCGTGAGGCCAAAATGCACGTAAATAACAGCTTCTAATTTCTGAAACTGCGCTTGTTTAGTGTGTGGCTAAAATGTAACCCCACCCCTAACTGCACATGGTGGATGCTACTAAAGTATTCAGGCAATCTAATACAGAAAACTGTATTAGATTGCCTTTATATATTTATATCTTGCCTTTATATATTTATATACATATTTATATCTGTGATGTGCAACTGTCAGTTGCACATCACAGATATAAAGTTTAAATTGTTTCAAGACAACAGCCCACTCAGAAACAATTAGGATGCATCATGCAGCCAAGGGAGAACAGACCTTTTAATATTAATATTTGTTGCAGGAATGTGTGCTGCATCTGTGCTGCCAGTAATTGAAAGTCTGTCTGTGCAGTTAGTCAGACAGAATTTAAACATCCCTATCAGTGCCCTCATATTCCTCTGTTCATCTCCAGATGGTTCAAGTAGAGTGCAGATACGATTTTGCATTATTGATGCACTCTGTTGGATTGTCATCAATAGCCTGGGCCATCATCGCTACCAGGGAGCCCATTTACTGTAATGTATGAATTGATGAGCACAGTCTTTGATTTCAGTTGACACACATGCTGAGCTGCAGCGGCCAATGGCGAGCATCCAAGAAGCCCGTGTTCAGTCCGCTGCTGGAGCACAGACAACAAAACAGCTGGAGCAGGAACAGCAGCGGCAGCACTGTAACCCACAAACAGACATTACATCTGCATCCTTTCACTGTGCACACTCAGAACTTTATCAGCATGGCTTTATCTTTAAATGATTTAAAGCAGAGATAAAATAATAACAATAATAATCTCTGCATTTTTGTTGTTGGGAAACATCAGCATCAGTGAGTTCTGGGGGGAAAAAAATACTTTGGCACCAACAAGCAGTGTGTAATATATTTTATTTATTATGTCAGTGTGAACCTGTTGGCAAACAAGCTGAATAACAAAATCACTGCACAGAAATAGCCATTACAATAGACTCTGTGCTTATATTAGAACCAACATCGGAGCACTGAATAAATTATTGGCACTGTGTCCTTATTTATATACGTTAACACAAGCTGGGAAACATCCCAGGACTTCACAATGGAAAGCAGAGCAAAGATGCTACTTACACTTTCTGTGTTGGTCCAAATTTGGGTCAGTTGCAAATCTGTTCTAAGCTGAGGATAATCTGGAGGCTTGCTGAGGATCGTGTTGTCCTAAAACCCAGGCAGCGCATTCAGCTGCTACTATCCTGGTTCCTTGGTATGTGAAGGAACCTCTGCAGAGGAGGCGGAAACTCTGCGAGAACTGACTGTAGAAAAGAAAAGTCTGAAATCAGGTGAATATTAGATAGTTTGGTTTTCTCAGTGACCCCATTAATCACTTTCCTGAGTTTGTGCTCTCAGTCACTGGTTTGAAGTGTTATTGAACACAACGTGATGTTAACTGTATAAACTATGGTTCCCTTACCATCAAATAGGATATGCTTTATGGCAAGGCCATGCTGTGATTGTTGTTAGTGCAGCGTTCCTCAGTTACTCAGTCAGATCCTGTTTCAAACACCAAACATGACCAAATGTTCAGCTCGACGCTCCAGGAAGTGACTTTGTAAAGTAATGACTACCTCCATCTTTTATATACAGTCAGTGGGATGGAGCAGCAGTGGTTCAGGCTCACATCTATCATCAGGTGGTTCCCATGTTGTTCAGTTGCATAGGTCTGAGGTGTTCATAGGGAAGAGGCCAGATGTGTAAGTAGTCACTATAAAGAAATATATCGCAGAGACAAAAAGTCCTGTCTGAAAATCATATTTGTTCAAAGTGAAAGTGACAGAAAATTTTTCTGTCACTTTCACTTATACTTTGATGCTGCATCAATGCAAATTCACAGAATAACCTGGCATTCATTTTCTATTAATACTCATCCAAACATTATCTTCGCATTTGTGCTATAATCTTATCAACAGGGAGAGCTGTATGATTCATATCCACACTGAATCGCTCTTTTCTGTGATACAGTGAATCTAAATATGCAGGAATCAGGGTGCCAAATACCAACCATGTGTAAACTGTTGATGGGACCACCTCAAGCATCACAACTCCCAGAATTCCCTAGACCAAAACAAAGGTCACAACCCCAGTGGTATCTATGGTGCTGCCCATAAAAGAGTGAACAATGCAACAGACCGTCTGAAGATGAATGTTAAATAACCAGAAGCTGCTTTATAAAAGGAGTCCAGACTTTAATTTCTTATGTACACAAAGACGGCACTGCGTGCTCTTCAAGCTGATGCACCATCCTTTTAAAAAAAATTAAAGTCTTCAAGGCTTTCAAATCAAAATATTATTCAAGCTTTCAAAACACTGCAGTTTTCATCAAGATGAAATCATGCAGGCTGTGACAAACTGCAATCAGTTTTAATTAGGCCATTTTCCTCTCAAAGATCTCTGCAGTGCCAAATAATGTCACTTAAAAACAGTGATTTTCTCTCCAGAGTCAGAAAGGAATTATTTTTAGAAACCTTTGTTCATACAAACCTGGAGGGCAGAGTTACAAAGTCTGACCACTTCCCCCATAAAATGAAACACACACACACACACACACACACACACACACACACACACACACACACACACACACACACACATTTGCTTCAGCATGTGTTTGTGTGTCTATACAACTTTCAGGTCACTATCACATTTTATTAGGAAACGCATGGCCAACCTTCTGTGAAATCAAAGAGCTTCTCAAATTGTGTGTGTGTGTGTGTGTGTGTGTGTGTGTGTGTGTGTGTGTGTGTGTGTGTGTGTGTGTGTGTGTGTGTGTGTGTGTGTGTGTGTCAGGGGAATAGAGAGCAAGTAAAATAATAGGCTCACACATATGGCTGTACACATGTACACAAAGCCACAAAAAGGGGCGAATACAGCAAACATATATTTAAACAGATGCTTCATACGGGGATTTTATTTTCCTGCATTTTCTATTTCAGTGAGTTGACTATGATAAAAAGCTCCAGTACATTAGAAAAATACTTCATCCGCATATCTCACATACTGCCACACTCTAAAACATGGATGCCAAACTCATATTTAACCAATAAATAAAAGATTGGACTCAAGGAGCAGAACCCAGAATCCACCAGCAGTTTTACAGCTTTTACTGTAAAAATTAAACAAGTGTTTAATTAGCAGGTAAGTGGCACTGGTGTTTAGATTAGATTAGATTAGATTAGATTAGATTAGATTAGATTAGATTAGATTAGATTAGATTAGATTAGATTAGATTAGATTAGATTAGTGGAACACAAAGTGTCCTTGAATCTCCCCAAAGGAGATGCCAGTGTCTCTGACTGGGGGGACTAGCTGAAGGTAGAAGAAGAAGAAGAAGAAACAGCCTTTATTGTCCCACAGAGGGGAAATTTGGGTGTAACAGCAGCCGCAGTTATTATAAATATAAATAAAGATATAATAATTCACACTATTAAGAAAAGAATATATATAAAATCAACAAACAATATTAACCTTAATACTACTAATAATAATAACACTATATACAATGTGCATGATGTGCCGGACTATTTACAGGTAGGGACGGGAAGCTCGATACCGAAGTTTCGAAACACTGCTCTGATGCGTGGGTCATCCACATGGTCACATGACCACGGCTAAGTCAGGTTTTGGTGCATTTCAGCCCAGTTTCGACAGGTGACTTACCTGCTGCTTGTAGGCAGGCGAGGCGCCAGGATTCCCATGTTTTACAAACCAGTCATTTGGTCTGGGCCTTATAATTACTGAACTCATGTTTTTGATACCACCACAAGCAGCGACGCACGCCTGTTTAAATAAAACAACACCAGTCTTTTGCTGTGGATCTATTCACTTAGACACCAAGATCCAAAGTGTAAATGAATAAATATTTTCAAATGATTGCTGCCATATAAATGAAAGAGAGAAAGAGACTGCAGGGTGAGCGTCACAGAGCGACACACCAAATCCATTCAGAGAGAGGACGGGCAGATATTTTTAACTGTAACGCTCACATATTCTCAAAAAAAATAAAATCCATTAATAACAGGTGACCTGTAACAATTCTCATGACAATATTTCCCTCTCATTTTTATTCCCACTGACATTTCTGGTGTAAATATGGGACAAACAGCAGGAGAAAAGCCTGCAGGTTCAGTAGAACTGAAACCCCAGACCAGCAGTCTATGTTACAAATAAAGTAAAGGAACATTTTTTATTCATTCTTTTTCTTCATCCTCCACTGAATGACCTCTGAACCGTGACCTGTGTGCTCAAATTTAAAAGGTACTGATTGGTGTGAAATGGACTGTTCTGATTGGTCAGAATCAGCCTATGATAACTGAATGAATTTTACCTTCTATTGTTTGGAATGAAGACATTTTGTCTTTTATTTAGATATTTCTGTTTGAATGAATTAAAAAGAAAACCTAACACCGCTGCAGCATCTAGCTTTGTTTGACAGGGTGTAAAACAAACCTGCTTAAAAGTCGATCACAGTCATGTTTGGGTGTCAATACGTTCCAGCACAACTGCTTCGAAGGTTTCAGTGTTTCTCAAAACCTCGTCACCAGCTGAAGACACAAGAGGCCACCACAGAGGCGACAACAACCTGGCAGTGAGTACTCACTCAAACAATAACCTTAAACAACAGAAAACTGAAAATCCAAAAACTGAAAACAGTGGTTCATAAACCCAGGGCCATGACAATAAGATCCAAACAAATGTATTTTGACTAGAAAAAAACTTCACCTTTAATGTTGGTGACACAGGTTGTTTATTTTATAGATATCTGCACCATGATAGAAATGCCAGTCTCAGTCTGCATTAAGACGATACCTAGCCAGCTAGCAACAGCTAACTACAAAACCGTTTGGAGTTGGTTAACAACAAACTGTAATTAGTCGTGGAAACATACCTTTGTCTTCTTGTCTTTTTTCTTGCTTTAATCTCTCTGGCCCAGACGGAGAGGATGGGTCATTTCCTGTGACATTTCCGTTTTGTAGCCTCATCCACAAATGACCGTAACTGAGGCACCATCAAGGTCACCTGGAGCGCTGCATGCCTGCCCAGACTACCCGAATGCACGCTGACACATGAAGTCAGTCAGCAAGTAGCTTAGTCTTTATATTTGTATGCTACAGTTGTACAGGATTGGAGTGTCGTTATTCTTCTTTCTGGCATGTAAAAAAAAAATAAATAAATAAAAAGTTTCCTAATAAATTTAGGTGAGCTCGGGGGCCCCCTGGTATTCAAGGGGGCCTATGCCTCTAGCCGGCCCTGGTGAGTAGTAGCACAAGCTGGTCCTTACTGCAGAGCAGGTGTGGGAGTGAGACACTCCGCCCAGAAGCAGGCCAGCAATGAGCACCTGCCCACAGCTCCACCTGAGAGTAAGAGAGAGAGAAAAAGAGGGAGCAAAAAGGGCAAAAAGAATGATAAACCCAGGTATGTGATTGACAGACCAACATATGAGCATGTGGCATTCTTGCTCATCACATTCAGTTTTAAAAAAAAACAGATGGCAGTAAAGCTCTGGGCTTCATAATGGGACCTGACTAACCAGTGAGTGATGGTGGCTGCTTCCATCTTTTTATATATGATACTGACAAGTCTGTCTCAGATCTGTTGTTTCAAAAGAAATTTCCAAAAATAAATAAATAAGCAGGATATTTTTCCTGAGGCTCATGCTGGGGCAGCGCTGCTGTGAGAGGAAGCACAGCGGGGTGGAAAAGCTGCAGGCTTTGCAGATGCATCATTTCCCCACATGGAGAGAGGGCAGCAGATGTTGTCTACGTTTCATCATTCTTACCTCTGCTGCTCTGTACAGGATGCTCCCCCTGTTCTACTTTAGCCTTTAGGAAACAGCTCACCATATTTTATATTGTTTTTTTTTGTTTGTTTGTTTGTTTTACTGTCAACAAATCCAGGAAAAAGAACCAAGAACAAAATAGTCATGCTAAAAAGTACTGTCTGATTTCAAAGTCCAGCTGCTTATTCCTCTGTGCCACAGAGCCCTGGATTCATCCAAAGCTGTTAAAGAGGACACGCTTGCTTTGACATTACTGTGCAAACAATCCTGTTACTGGACTCATCATAGCACCGATGTTTAATTCTATTATTATATTATATTAATTATATATGTCTGTTATATTAATTACTTATTTACTCCAAGAATAAAGTAATTTGTTACACTACATTACTTTTTAGTTACTCTGCAATTGCCTGTGAAATTGCCAATTAACAATATAGCACTGAACTTTTCATCCACCCACATATCTGCACTGATCTCCACCCTAATAAGAATGTCATATACAAGATCCTTCCTTTTAGTAGCCTTTTTATTTAGTACTAGAAAACAAAACAGGAAAGTTTGTGAAAACAGCCCAGAAAATGTTAGAAATGTACGATCCTACAATCTTTTTCATCTCTGCTTTTGTTCCCTGTTCAAAATCAGGCTTTGGCTGCTTGGTTGAAGTTGGCATACACTTAGCTTGAACTTCACTCTGGGTCCACAGATTTCATCACATGATTGTCCCTTCGTGCAATAAATGAGAAGTTGTAGTTTTTGCCCTGTCTCGTACATAAAGTGCAGATGAGTGATTTAGTGAGCGAAAAAAAAAGGGTATGTTGTATCTTTTTCAGTTCTATTCACCCATCTTGCAGATAATTGGACAAGTATTTATTTTAGTCCCATTTTTTAAAACTGTATTTATATAAATTAGTAGGTTTGAATGCTTGTCCATCACTCTGTGTTGGCCCTGCGACAGAATGGCGACATGTACCCTGCCTCCCGTCCTATGGGCTATGCTCCAGCCCCCGGGACACCGAATTGGATAAGTGGAAGAAGATGGATGGATGGATGGATGGATGGATGATTCAAACTTAGTGACAGAAAAAGGGAAGTGGTGCCTGAACAGTAAGTATTTAGAGGCCTAATGAGCCCAGCATCACTCTGAACTCATCATGTATGGATGTTTAGTAGGAGGAGACTAACAGCAGCCAGAGAAATGTCAATGAAATAACCATTAGCAATGTAAAATGGGCGTGTCCAGAGTTAAATATCTAAACTCTGAGGCGAGCCATTGAAGTCACAATGGGAGCAAAAGACTGTTGGGTTGCATATGACTGGGTGGTAAATACATTAGAGGGCTACTTATGCAGCTGGTCCACATGCAACCAAGAGGCAGCTACAAAGTGTTGCTCAGCAATGGTGACAGAGCTTTAAGCTTCATTTTTCAACATGCAGGTTTAAAGGAAATCTACTGTAAAACATCCAATCAAATAAAACCAGAATTAAAAAGCACATGAAAACAAAGAGAAACTGAGTGCACCAGCGAGGCTCACAAAAAGGACACAGCTCTCCTGGTTGGAATTCTGACACCATCGCCGCCTACTCTGCTTCTTTATGCAGACTTTGATGTGCTCTTGGACGGGCTGTTTGCTCTCTGCAGCCACATCTCTGTGGCTGCTCGTGGTGATAAAGGAAACCTGTGCTTATCTTTGAGACACCAGCATCTGACACTGTGGGAATGAGAACAGGTTGTTTCAGGCGGCTGGTTGTTTTTTTTTTTTGTTTGACAGCAGTCTGAACAATGACAAAATGCCCAAAAATAATACCAATGCCTTCATATTACTACTTATCTTATCTTATCTGCACTTCATGATGTCATTGATTTTGTTTAGTGTTGATATCAGTGTTGATGACACCCATCACCATTCCAAAATCCCCATGTTGCCTTCTAAGTCTGTGTTAAATACAGTAAAAGGAATCAGTTATTTAAAAATGTATGTTCTCACAGTCAGTGCACCAATAAATTAAATCAGCTTGGATTTTTAGAAACCACCCACAGAAGGCATCAAAACACAACTTTAAGGAAGAATTTGAGATTTAGGGTAATTCCTGCTAAAAATCACACTAACTTTAATGTGCCGAGGCATTAGGCAGCATGTTTTAGAGAAAGAAGTACTTCGCTGTGAATTATTCCACTGCTTCGCACGCTCGTGTCGATGTGTTTCTTACGCATTAAAGAACAGGAGCCATTCGGGGAGCAGTTCAAGGGGAAATTACATCCACATCACACGTTCCATTTTGTCAGCATGGAAGAAATAAGTACACAAACACACACGCACACTTCCACACTGAAACAGTGAAATCATAAATATTGCATGTTTCCATTCCTTATGAGAATATCGGAAAAATCTTGACATGCACCCGCCTACCGTCTGTGAATCTCAGCCCACAGAAAGAGCTCTAATGGTGATGAACTGTGCCATTCTTGGCATGAGAACACAACAAACTAGAGGATCAAAGGCGATTGGGACTGAGCCAAGATGAACTGTGATATGTGGTTGCGCTAAAGTGAGCTTCTTGTTGGATCTAATTCTTGACAAGCACTGGGAAACTTGAGAGAGTTATTAAGCAGTGAAGCTTTGGGAGAAATAAACTTTCTTCCAGCTTAAAGTGTGACTCAAGTCAAGGCTTGTTCCTTTGACTCCTCCAACCATTACTGAATGGGGACTCCAGTATCTGTTTAGAAGAAGAAGAAGAAGAAGAAGAAGAAACAGCCTTTATTGTCCCACAGAGGGGAAATTTGGGTGTAACAGCAGCCGCAGTTATTATAAATATAAATAAAAATATAATAATTCACACTATTAAGAAAAGAATATATATAAAATCAACAAACAAGATTAACCTTAATACTACTAATAATAACACTATATACAATGTACATGATGTGCCTGTGTGTTGAACCTTAACAGGCCGGACTATTTACAGTATATTATATATTATCCTACATTGTGTAGGTTATTGTGGTTTTTGTTGGGAGCAGTGATGATTATAAAGTCTTACAGCTGCTGGGAGGAAGGATCTGCGGTAACGCTCCTTTGTGCATTTAGGATGCAGCAGTCTGTCACTGAAGGAGCTCTCCAGCTCAGCAACAGTTTCATGCATGGGATGGGAGACCTTGTCCATCAGTGATGTTATTTTGGTCAGAGTCCTTCTGTCTCCCACCACCTGCACTGAGTCGAGAGGACATCCTAGGACAGAGCTGGCTTTCCTGATGAGCTTGTCTATCCTCTTCCTCTCAGCTGTTTATTTGCAGACGCTGTTGTGAATTGAGACTTGTTTTTGTGATTCTTTACGCTCGTAAGCTCCACTTCATGGGTACTGTCCATGGTGGCTTCAGGAAATCTTCTGAACAGGAGTTATGGTGATTTCCTTGTCTGTGACCTTTAGCATACATGTGAGTATGGTGTTCGAGCTTGGAGTAGGCGATAAGAGGGTGCAGGAATGTGGTGGAGGGCAGCCTTTAGGATTTAACTGTATATAAAACATAGATATAAGTTTAAGGACTGAAAAGTGAAGCCAATGCTGCCTTAAACCTGCATTATTTTAACTGTCAGTAGGGGGCAGCTAAAAAAAAAGTCCAGTCTACAAGAACGGACTCATTTGGTCTATGATGTCAGTAATGTCCTGATAATTTTATGTTCTCTTTTGTTAAATTCATGTCTTATTGAATATAACATGATGAACATTTGATAAATTATGGTCCCTAGTTCAGTAAAAAATGGAGTTAAAGAAATGTATGCTCTTGATCAACCATTCATCATGTCCGCTCAGCTAGCAGTTTCTCAATAAGACTCACTAACCACTGGTTTACATCCTGGTGGCTACATTCATCTTCATATATACAGTCTGTGTCTTTACATTGGAAACAGGCTGCTGTCTCAAATGAAGAATCTTTGAGTCGCACAAATCGGATTTTCAGATCATACAAGTCAGATTTTTTTAAATGAGTATTAGGGCCACATTGAGGAAAAATTATTAAATTGTTCATTTTGAGAATCAAGTCAAAATTTTGAGAAAAAAGTCAAAATGTGGAGATTAAAGTTGTCATTTCAAGTCAAACAACTGCGACGCCACGTCTGCTATATTTTCAACAAACTGCCTGGTATAGATGAGTTAGTGAAACTATACTTTAGAATCGGTTATATCCATCCATCCATTCGCTTCCGCTCATCCTGTTCAGGGTCGCAGGGGGGCTGGAGCCTATCCCAGCTGTCATAGGGCAAGAGGTAGGGTACACCCTGAACAGGTCGCCAGCCTGTCGCAGGGCCAACACAGAGAGACAAACAACATTTCACACCCACATTCACACCTATGGGCACTTTAGAGTAGCCAATCAACCTAACCCCAGTAAGTGCATGTCTTTGGAATGTGGGAGGAAACCGGAGTACCCGGAGGAAACCCATACAAGCACGGGGAGAACATGCAAACTCCACACAGAGAGAGGGAGAGGCCTGGGCCAAGGTGGAATCGAACCCAGACCTTTCAGATGTTATTCTAACTGTGAGGCAGCAGTGCTAACCACTGAGCAGTGCTCAGTGGTTTCCTTGTTATAGTAACAAGGAAATTATTTCTCTTAGTACATAAACACAATTTAGTGATAAGTATGAGGACGTTAAAGAGATGGTGCAGAAAGCTACATCTGCTCAGAAGGAAAAACCACACAAACTGGCACTGGACAGATGCAAGGATATCGATGGTTGCATCTTCGTGCAGAACAAAGGGGATATGTTGAATCACAAGACACCATAAGACAGCTGATCAAGTTGTTTCATCTACCCAAGGCATTTTGTAGAGGGTATAGCAGCCATGGCCGTTATCTGACTTTGTAGGTAGACGTAGATTTTTGCCTACCTTGGAGGAAAAATCTGTACATTTCCAATTAATGTGATCACATAATTCGGATGAGTTTAGCACGAAAGTTTCCTAAACTCCTGTCACGCCCATTTCCAATATTTACGATCGACACAAACTCCATGCATCAGCTCATTCATGCACAACTACACACACTAACAATGGAGATCGCCTGAATGTCCATACAGTCACGTGATGTCTGAATTGGCTGCACTGGGCAAATCAGTTCATTTCACTGGAAACAATCATGGCAAACGCAGGAGTCAATCGTAAACTCCAAACTCGCACTTACGAGCAGAAACAAGAGATTATAAAATTTGCAGAAGCAAATCCAGAGATGAAGCAGAAAGTCATTGCAGCAAAATTCAATATTAGACTCCAAACTGTCTGATTTTATCCGACTTAAACATAAGACGGATTTTTTACAAGTTGGATGAAATTCAATGGGTCATTTCAGTCCCACTTAGGCAATTTCTACTGTATAAGGTTTATTTTGCCGGGTACTGCAGTCGAGCCCAAGAATAGAAATATGGATCTGGGGGTAAGAAGATAGTTCCACTTTAACTGAACATCCATTCAGAGCTAAACTAGGCAGCAAGTGTCCTTAAAAGAAGACTCGATAAACTGCAAACAAGAACTGATGTTATGAATTTGCAGCCAGTGATGCAGCCCAAACCTCCACAAGTCCCTTAGGCTGTATCCTCCTTTTCTTCGAGATATGGGAACATTTTTTTTTTTTTTTTTTGTCAGCCAGAGGCAACAAAAGTAGGTAAATGCTCCACAAAAGAAAGAAAGTGAAAGGGGAATATTCAAATCTTTGATTAATTCAAAAGAAAATCATTTAATAAATCATGTTTGCCCTTGATGGTATGAAAATTAGGTAGAACAAGAGTTATGAGCATAGATTAAAAAGTGTGACTGAGCTATTTAAGGTTGATTTTTGGCCTCAGGCACTGAAATCCCCAAGAACACTGTATTTTTAAATAAAGTTATGATGGTAATAAGGGTGGTAATTTATGCAGACATCAAAAAGAACAAAGCACTTGACGATATCGTGCGTTAAGGTGCTCATCATCTGTTGTTTCTTTTTATTCTTTCACCCTACAGACCAAATACGAATTTTACTGTGGAAACATATTTAATAAGAGGCGGCGGGACGGGTCGAGCAGAACCCTTAAATCATCTACAGGAACTCCAGAAAGAGCAAAACAAATAAGACTGCAGTGACCTTGATGGTGGATGCAAAGCAGCAACACACTGTTTGACCTGTTTTCAGATAAATGTCTCATTTTGTAGAAAGACAAGAAATAATTCTCGTCTGCTGGGACCAACAGTCAGCATGAATGATTTATGGCCTGCAGCTGTGGTGAGAATACACCTGAATGAGTTAAGTGGAGCAGAATTAGAGCCAATACAACTGAATATTGATGCTTTAGTAATACTTGTTAACCTAAATGTCCTCAGGTATCTGGCTGAAAGGTTGATGGATGGAAGTAAACGGTCAAACTATAGTTTGGAGGGAAGATAAATGAGTTAAAACGGAGTAGTCTGGTTAAAGGGAAGATGGATAAATTAGCAGGAAAAATGTCTTCGTTGTAGAAAGAGTGTTCTGTTTCAGGGCCAGGGAAATAAAGGTGAAGGTGAAGCACAATAATTCAAATAAGTTAATGATAACAAAGAATGCAATGACAGGAAATGGAACGCTTTTACAATTCATTTCTACAACTTAAATGTTTAAAAACCAGCTCGTGTTTCCCAAAGTTACACTTGCAAATTTATAAAAAAAATTTAACCTGTCCTGTCCAGCAGCTTAGCAAGCAAATTTACTGTCTGCGTGCTCTGCTGTGCCGAGAGGAGCTCTGTAGACTCTCTGTAGGCTCCTCTTGTTGGATGGTTTCTTACTGAAGCTTTACCTGTTTCCCTGGAAAAGAGGCTCCAGTGTTCTCAAACTTAAGCCAATAAAGATCTTTTTTTCTCTAAATATTAAAACTCTTAGTTCACTCTTAGCTATCATATCCTTGAAATTTCATGATTGAGAACATAACTAGTTCTGACTGATTCTTCGGCTTACGGTGAAGCTCTGTGCTCAGGCAGTTTTGGAAATCTGCAAACAAATCATACAGGCCGTTCAACAAATGGCTTAATCAGTCAAGCAGACCTCCAGCCCCACAGCTGGCATTTAAAAAGTGGACACTCAGTCCAAATAACTGCCCAGAGGTTACAAGTGATCATCAGAGAACAGTTCTCCTGTTCCTCGAGGAAATGACACCCCAAAGCAGCCACATTGTCCTTTGTCAGCCCGCAGAATGATAACTCAGGTCTTCACAAAGGTGTAAAGGTGTGATTGGCATTTTGTTTTTTCCACCTCTGTAATTGTCTCTACTCAAACATTTAAACAATAAAGCAAATATGAGGCATTAAGACAACAAAAGAACTACCAGGCTGACCTGACCAGAAAAATAACAGTACTGGCCAGCTGTTCAAACATCTGATATTTTGGAGGGCTGTCTCTTCCAATCATGCGAATGAGTGCATATAAAATCTCTGTCATCAACCTCGGCATCCATGATCAGGAAATGAAGACATTCGTTGCTCTTGGGAGAAGTTTGTGAAGAGACTTGTTTAACCCCATGATTTTTTCCCAACTTAATCCAGTAGCTTTGGCACCTAAACCTCACCTACCAGCGCCTGCAAAAAAAGAAAGAAAGAAATTAAAGAAACTGATGTAACCTGAAGTGTTTGGCCTTGAGTTTGGGACACTGACTGAAGGAGGTCGAGTACAAGCAGATTATTATTTTCCTCTCAGGCCCAGAAACGGGGTGAGAAGTTGGACAACTTCAAACCTTGGCAACCCAAAATTTTCTGTTTGGAGCCTCCTAATGCACTTTCATGGAGGCAGTGGGTCTGTCCACAATTAAAGTCTCTATGTGACACTGAATTTCCAACAAGTTTTCAAGCTTATGTATTCATATAAGAGGCTTTGTATTTCCCATGGGCCCCATATTATTGGTTCTTAGTACCCACTTGTGCTACATAGGGCTGTTCGCAGTATAACATCTTGTTAGGTATCCTGTTCAACACAAGTATCTAATGAGCCAATCATAACTGTGGCCAATCAAACCACGGCAAATCAGTGCATACAGGCATCTACCTAATCAAGATGTTGAAGTTCAAACTGAGCATCCGACTGGAGAAAAAAAGTGATTTAAGTAACTTTGAACGTGGCATGGACTGGTCTGGGTATTTCAGAAACTGCTGATCTGCTGGGATTTCACCACCCAACCAGATCCTCCTAAGAACCAAGGAGAAAGAAAAAGCACCAATCAATTTCATCTCTAGGGTAATATGGTATATCTGGGCTTTACAAAGAATGGTCTGAAAAGGAGAAAATATCCTGCGAGCGGCGGTTCTTACACAACAATGCCTTGTTGATGTCAGAGGAGAATGGCCACTGCTTTGAGCTGATATGATAAATGGACTGGTTCTTATGTGATGCTTTTCTACTCTAGTTGAGCACTCAAAGCGCTTTACCCAATATGCCTCATTCACCCATTCATACAAGCACTTTTTTCTACACCTTTCTAACATTCACACTCCAATGAACACATCGGAGAACAACTTGGGTTCAGTATCTTGCTCAATGATACTTTGGCATGCAGACTACAGTAGCCAGGGATCAAACCATCGACCTTCCGATTAGTAGATGACCTGGTCTACCCCCTCAGCTACAGTCACCCACAGTAGAAAGGTAACAACCAAGGTATGCAGAAGAGCATCTCTGAATGCACAACATGTCAAACCTTGAAGCAGAATGACTACAGCAGCAGAAGACCACACAGGGAGCCACTGCTGTCAGCTAAGAACAGGAAACTGAGGCTACAAATCATCACTGAGTTCACTGTACTCGGATGGCCTCCACAGTCACCAGATCTCAGTCCAACAGAGCCCTTTGGGATGTGGTGGAATGTCACATCATGGATTTGGAAGCCAAGATGGCGGCGTGCACAGACGCAGCGGCTCACGGCTCTTCCTTTCGGTGCTCTTTTTTGTACTTTTTGTATTTCTGATTTGTTAGTTTTTGTGCATTTGTTTTATCTCCAATCTCATTGTACATCCTGTATAATGACAATTAAGGCATTCTATTCTATTCTATGTGCAGCCAAACCTGCAGCACCTGTGTGACACTATCACATCAACACGGAGCAAAATCTCTGAGGAATGTTTCAGCTTGTTGAATCTATGGCACAAAAAAATTGAGGCAGTAAGGGGGAAAGGGGGTCCAGTGAGTGTATGTTTCCTGTTAAAGAGGAAACAATAAATTAAAATTTGAAAACATGACACCTGCATTCATTTTATTTATTTAAGTGAAAATAAGCAACAGTTCCTCTCACTGCATCCTTCCAGCCAAAGACTGTCGTGCATTCAGTATCATTAAACTCTTAAAATTCAAAGATCAAAGACCCACTTTCCCAGTTATTTATAGGAGGCCTGGCAGCCTTTAGCTGTAGAAATAAATCCTTTCAGCATCACATCCTTACAAAGTGTCTTTTCTCACAGAAATCACCGAGTTATTTTTACAGTCGGCTGCTTTTGTCTCGGTCCTGGGTTTGAGTTCTTGTTTCTTAAGTTTGTCTTTAGTTCTTGATTTGTTGTTTCTGTGTTTCTGGTGTTTTTAGTTTATTGGAACAGCTTTGCTTTGTATTTCTGAGTCTAATTATTCCTCAGGGTTTTGATTTCATTTCATTTATGACCTTCATGGTTTCCCAGTTCCAGGTATTTTCTTGTGTTCGCTACTTTTCTGTGGTTTCACTTTCCATTAAGTTTTAGAGTTTTTATGGTTTCCTTGAGTTATCATCACTGCAGTCAGCCCGTCAGTTCTTCCTTTCCTGTTTTATTTTGAAGCCTTTTGCCTACTTCCTCCTTGTCTTCAGCCGGCCCTCGTTCCCCACCTGTTCCCCTGATTTTCCCTCGTGTATAAATAGACCCAGTCTCCCTTTGCCCTTCGTTGTCCTCTGCATTCATTCCTGGCTCCTATGGTCCTGTTTGTTACCCTTGTGTGTTTCCTGCCTTTTCTATGGACTTTTGTGTTTTTGGACATCTTTTCAAACTTCAGTAAAGGTTTGTTTTGTGTTCTTTCTGCCTGCCTTTTTAGAGTCTGTATTAAGTCCTTAATCTGCAAAATATGACAGTTTATGAGGCAGAATGTGCTCTTTAAAAAATCAGCTTTTTGAACTACGCTCCACATTTCAACATTGGATCGAGCATTTTCTCTCTGTGAAACACAAACAGTCTCAAAGTGGGCCAGAGAGTGCCGCGGAGCGAGCCTCCCGAAAGTCTGGAAGGGAATTTTTCACATATGTAAAGAATTAGGAACATCAAAAGTCCTGATGAGCTCCACTGATGCAGCAGGCGGTGATTTATTCTCGGAGCTGAACACCGAGATTCATTTACAGAGGAGAAGCTGCGTAAATAAAATCAGTTTTTATTATTGTTTATATTCTATTCTATGTCATCCACACTTCAGAGGAGGAAGCTGTTCTGATGTTCTTCTTGTGGTGAAATGTGATTCATTCATGTGTTTATGGGATTCTCTTTCAGCATTTTTAAACTATTAACACCACTGTTTTGCATTTCTTTGATGCTCTCCTTCGGCCTGCACCAGAAAAGGGATTCTGGTCCCTGAATTTGTGAATTATTGAGGATGTGACAGGAGCTCCGAGGTAGTGTGTTTGAAAATGGTCTTCCAGGTTTGTCGTAAGCGGCCACTTTACTGAATGAGAACCGTAAAGCTGTAATTGTAATGCAGCAGGAAGTCGGGTCTTATATCCTGCTGAAATGAGCAGAACACTGTAGATTAGACTGTTTTTTGTTGTCAGCAAAGATTTCAATCAGAGAACAGAATTCAGATATAAAATAAGAAGTATCCAGACAAAGCATAAAAATGTGTATGTTGAAAGAGTACAAGTAAAATATAGATGGTAAAAACAAGTTTAAAGCTGGATAATCAGTGAAAGAATAAATGCTTCATATTTGATTTAATACAGCCCTGATCCCTAAAATGCTGTATAAAATATAAAAATGCAATGATTTGCAAATCAAATGTTTAAACTGAGAAAATGGAAAATATACCATTTTAAGAAATTTGAATTTCATAGCAGCAGCACGTCTCATCAAAGTCTCTCCAGGGCCGTGTTTCCCACTGCGCAGCATCCGCTCGTCTTTTAACAGCAGTCCATGAACATCTGGGAGCTGAGGAGAGCAGCTGCTCGGCTTTGGGGAGACGAACGTTGTCCCGTTCTTGTCTGACGGAGGATCCGAGCTGCTCCGAGCGGTCTCCTTAGTTTTTTTCATTTCATGATGCTCCAGATGTTCTCAGGTCTGGACTGCAGGCAGGCCAGTTCAGCACCCGGACTCCTCTACGATGAAGAGCTGCTGCTGGAACAGATGCAGGATGCAGTTTAATAGTCGTGCTGAGATGTGTAAGGATGTCCCCGAGCATATGCTGCTCTAAAACCTGCGTGCAGTATATAGACCTTTGATAGCTTTCATGGACAAATTCTTAACAGTTGGAGTTCAACTAAACAAATTTCATCTGATCAAATGATGCAACTGAAAGCTGAAGGTTTATTCACTGTATGTTCATTCACAAGAACAGCCCTGGCCAAGATTATGCTCATAAAGTTACTGAATATCTTGTTGAACTCTTTATTCCAAATCATTCTTACCCACTTAATTTGATTAACACACAGAGATGTTTCTGCCGCTGAAGTTAAACAACATCATGTCCTCAGAATATACTTCTGTTGTGTGGTATACTTGCGTCCTTAAAGGTGCGTCAACCTACTTTCACATTGTGAAATCTTTTTTTTCTTTGCTTTTCTTTTGGGAATCACAATAATTGTGGAGCAGGTCTGCTTTAGAGTTTTTTACCCTCCACACCTCCAGTGGCTCTTCAAGCCTCGTGGGTCTGACTGTAGCACATCTGAGATGCCTCCTGACAGCAGGGACAACACCAAATATCTGATCTGCCCTGCCACTAAGTTAAAGCCACAAAAAGATATGAAAAATAAGATTGTGTGTCCACAACAACAAAAAAATTCCTCTTTGTGGTGCAGCCAGAACGATGGAAATTCAGACAATTTGGTGAATATGCATGATTTTGTTTTCTTATTGCCAGAGAGATTAAAATGAGTCTGTGAAGCTGATCCTGTGTTCCAGCATTAATAAAAGCCAAAATTTTGAAAATTATTTGAAAAATATTTGAATCTCAGATTCATAAACGCATGATTTTATTTTTTTAAAGACATTCCAAAATGTCGACTTTAAAGTGTGAAAAAGATGTTTGAGGGTTTGTAGAGGTGAAATTCCTCCATGCAGATGCAAATCTAAAGCTTGGAGATGAATTTTCTATATCAACAGTATAAATAAAGAGAGAACACGAGCTGCGCCTCCGTTGCAAAGTTATTTTTTTTTTTTAGATGTGGAGAGGATATAAAGTATGTGCAGTCACAGCATCAAAGGCAAAGAAAAGATCAAAAGGAATTAAAATAGAGGAATGCCCAGCACCGGCAGGAGGATCATCAGTGAATTAAGAGAAAAAGTCTCTCTCAGCACTGCGAATGTTATTTAAAGTGTGACTGTTTCCCCGGCAGAAGTGCCAATAAATCTAAACTTACAGGCCTGTCTGAAAGCGGCAGAACTGCAGCACTTTTAACAGGATGGGAAATAATGATGACGGGAAGCTTTGTGTGACTGAAAACTCGCTGAACTCAAAGAAACAGTGACAGGAGTCAGACCTTCCTCTCAGATCAGCCGGCTCATTTGTAGAACACGATTGGTAAAATTTTCCAAACGAATCCCAATTTATAACATTTTAAACTCGTTTCGAAGGACCACATTTTCTAATAAAAGCAGTGATGGTCATCGTGTTTCTTCAGCTGTCCGCACAGGTCTCAGTGCAGGTGTGTTCGGTGAACACTGTGGGAGTGTGAGAGTGTTTTCCTCCCGAGCTTTGGTAACATGAATCAGTGGATCTGGAGGCCTGGACGAGGTTATTCTCAGTCATAATGTCTCTCCTTATCAATATGGGAGGGTTTATAACTGTGTGGGATTACAACGTATCCTCCTCATGAGCGAAAACCTGATCTCATCATCACTTCCACAAACAGCTTTTTACAATTATTTTTGTTTACAGTCTTCTATGATGACATCACTTTCATGACATTTGTGACCAGGTTATGCAGGTAAATCAGTTTGGACATGACAATATTAACGAAAAATGAACAATACCAAGGAAAATTAAAGGCGAAACAGCACAGCATAATTTACTAAGGCCACCATGTGCTGCAGAACAGTTTTAATGCACCTTCATACTGTTGTTAGTTATTACAGTAGCGGTATTTTCTAAAACGTTTTGGAGTGACAGGAGTTTGCATGTTCTCCCCGTGTCTGCGTGGGTTCTTTCCAGGTTCTCCGGTTTCCTCCCACAGTCCAAAGACGTGCAGTTACTGGGGTTAGGTTAATTGATTCTAAATTGCCCAAAGTGTGAATGTGAGGGTGAATTGTTGTGTGTCTCTCTCTGTGTTAGCCCTGTGACAGGCTGGCGACCTGTCCAGGGTGTACTCTGCCTTTCAAGGCTGGGATACGCACAGTGTTGTACAAAGTGAATTAATAATGCCACTAATTTGTTTTTCAAATGCACAGAGGGCATGCATACTGAAAGCTAAAGTGTGTGTATCCATACTAGTTTCACATCAGCTAGTTCAGGGTGCTGCTCAGACGTGTGCAAAGCACATGCACATACACCCACAAGGAGGAGCACACGCATGACGCAGTTATGTATAGGGCTTCCTCGTGCTGCTGTAGTAGTCTTCTGTGTAACTCAGAAATCCTTGCTGGCCAGCTGTAAGGTGAAGTTTGCTGAATTGACAATTTTTTTCTTTTTTTTTGCTTATTGTCAAAAGGCAAATCTTTATTTTTTTTAGTCAAAATTGTGAAAACTTTACTGAGATCACATTGCTAATTGCCATTTTTTTCAGAACCCACAGCTCTGAGTCCCCTCCAGACCAGTCAAACATTCCCATTTTGGAAATTAAGGAGGCCATAACATATGATTCGCATCCTTTTCATACCCACCAAACTATCCTGACATGTTCTCATGCACTGTCAGGGTCATTATCAGGCTACAAGATGCCACTTGTGTCACTGTAGAATAAACCTGACTGATTTAAACAACTCTTAATTATTAGGAGTGACCCTTCCTATTAAGGAAACAAGCACACACAAACTATATCAGCAAAATTCCAGATCCTTACTGTAGGATTTGAGTGTGTAGATATTTTCCTTTAATTTGTTCCCCATCTATGAATGCAGACTCTCTTATGACAACCTTTTTATTTAAAAAAAATACTATTCTTTTAATATTTTCTCTTTGTATTTGGCGTTTATCTGTGAATGCCTTACCATTTGCTCTGTGGTATTTCACTGTAGTTTGCGCATCACCCAAAAGAGGGCGCGCGTGAGCACACCCCGGACGTCCGACTAATAATACGGCTGGGACAACAAAGAAGAAGAAGAAGAAGGAGGAGTTTCCGGTGCAACAGCTAGGCATCATCATGCCTACTGCTGTGATTATGGAGGAAAATTTTGATAAATTATTAGAGCAGTGTGAAGCTCAGGAGCTCGAGGTAAGGACTTCGTGGTTTTGTGTGTGAACAGTAAGTCTCAGAGACGCTGAGACTGTGGAAGCGCGGTGGTAGCGGTGCAGTTTGTGAGGTCTGAGGGCTAGCGTCGTGGCTCCAGGAGCTAGCCTGTGTGGCTCATTTAAAGTTAAAGCTCTGAGAAAATAACTCAGCAAACTCGTTAACGCGGAGGCGAAACGTTTCCGAGTTAAAAATGAAAACCGAACTGCAACTGAGTTTTCGTGTTGGTTTACCTCTACCTACCAGCAGATAGCAGGAAGTTAGCTGGTCGTTGTCTCTCCGTGATGCTGCAGCTCATGTGTTTGATTTTTGGACGTTAAAAGCTCCTCTGTCTGCATGTCACCGTAGGACTGACTGTTGGTTTGTACAGGAGGAAACGTAAAGGGAAGGGACCAGTACTGTAATGTCAGCAGGAGCTAAAGCCATATACTGGACGCCTGCCGTTGGCTATATGCTATTTAGCGATTTAAAAAAAAAAAATGTGTGTGTGTGTGTGTGTGTGTATGTATGTATGTATGTATGTATGTATGTGTGTGTATATATATATATATATATATATATATATATATATATATATATATATATATATATATATCTTACAATAATAGTGAGAACGTGTTTGTGCGGAGAACTCACATTTGTTCGTTTTTCCGTTTATCTCCAGTGTTTTAAACTCATACCTGCATTTCTTTCTGACAGGCTCCAGGGGGCATTGCAACACCTCAGGTCTACGCTCAGCTGCTCGCGCTCTATTTACTTAATAATGACATGTAAGTCTGTCTTTTATTAAGGGCGGAGCTGTTTTCTCTTTTTAAAGCAACTGTACAGTTATACGAACTTCATGGCTTCCTGGATGATTTAGTACTTTGAATATGTTTTTACGTTAGTAATTGTTTAGAAGGCATAGATGTGCAAATAATACATTTAATGTATATTTGTGTGACAGACTGCAGACTGACTGAACTCTGTTTAGTTATATCACAGCTAATGAGCCCCCTTTTTGCTGCCTGTGCCTGCAGCCTTATTGTGTGTGTGCTGATTTTGATGTTTGCCAACAGGAATAATGCCAGGTATCTATGGAAGAGGATTCCCCAAGCAATAAAATCGGTAAGCATGTTAAAACGTGTAAATACTGCTAATGAAGTAATGCGAATGCTATTCACATTAGCATACAATGGCAATTGTATTACCTTTTCTAAACCTTCGTATTGCTCTTGCTGTCTTATATATGCTCACCAAACACTTCATTAGGTACACCTTGATAGTACCAGGTACCTTAATTCTTCACGCCACAGATTCACCAAGGTGCTGGAAAGGTTCCTCAGAGATTTTGACACATGTTGGCATGACAGTGTCACACAGTTGCTGCAGATTTATCAGCTGCACATCCAGGATGTGCCGTTCTACCACATCTCAAACGTGCTCTGTTGAATTGAGATCTGGTGACTGTTGAGGCCATCATATGGTCTTCTGCTGCTGTAGCCCATCTACTTCATGACTGGATGTGTTGTGCATTCAGAGATGGTCTTCATACCTGGTGTGGTCATTCTCTGACATCAACAAGGCATTTTCTTCCAGACGTCTGCCATTCACTGGATATTTGCTCTTTTTCAGACCATTCTCTGTAAAGCCTAGAGATGGCTGTGTGGGAAAATCCCAGCAGATCAGCAGGTCCTGAAATAATCAGACCAGCTGGCACCAACAACCGTACCACCTTCAGTCAGTTAAATCACCTTTTTACCTCATTCTGATGCTCAAGTTTGAACTTGGGCAGGTGGTCTTGACCATGTCTACATGCCTAAATGCACTAAGTTGCTGCCATGTAAGTAAAAGCAAACACATGGGGCGTGGAGAAGTCCCATAATGCACTGAGCAGCCTGAGTCTGTCATAGGGGTGACAGACTCAGGCTGCTCTTTCTAGTCCCTGTTGGTTTTGGATCAGCTGGAGGATTTTCAGCTTTTACAACAACCTGATAATAAGGAATTAAAATAGTTCAGCTTAGAAGTTAGAAATATGCTGACTGTGTTGTTTGAGATCAACTTAATGCTGTTGTGGTGTCAGCATCATATTTAACATTGAGTGCAAACATTTTTACCCCCTCGCCCGCAGCTCACAGTTTTGTGTTTATAGAAATATTGCTCAACTATAACAAAATAATAACTTATTTAAAACACATGTAATTTGGCATTTTGACTTGTATGATTTCTTAAGTGCTGGCAAATCGTTTTGTCCCACAGGAAAACAATCTGGACCTGCTTAGACATCCAAGAGCACTGTGAAATAAATGGAATAATGTTACTGCCAGTCAAGTCATCATTTCTTGCCAGGAGCTGAGATTTTCTAAGAAAAAGCCTCGTGTCACACAAAAAGAAAAAAAAAAGATTTGCTGTTTTAATAACATTATAAAGACAGTGGACCCTCTGTGATCCAGCAGTCTAAGTGTGCATTAGGGTGTGAATGCTCTTCACAGTAGCATAAAAAACACTGCCTGGTCAAATGTTTGAAATGCTTCTCACTTGTTTGCTGCAGGCAAATCCTGAATTAGCAGCTATTTGGGCCGTCGGCCAGCGCATTTGGCAGAGAGACTTTCCAGGGATCTACACAGCCATCGCTGCTTATCAGTGGTCGGAGAATATTCTTCCTGTCATGGAGGCTCTTAGAGGTAACAACAGAAAGAACACACCAGCTGAGTTCCCACTCATCCTTTTGACCTGTTGTTATAAAGATTTTTAGATTAATTACACTTCCAGATATTATTTATCTGATTTACACGGTTGGGAAACTGTGGCAAAACTCTTGTTATGACACTGAAGTGAGTTAAGTATCTATAATTTTAGAATAACAGTCAGCAGGGGGCACCAGCTGTACCCAGTCAGGACTGTGATGCAACAAAGCAGTGGGGGAGAAAACACATTTAACAATATTACTGCTCATTAATGGTGCATCAAACATCCACAACACAATACTCTGAGTTTCAGTTTACATGCTCGACACTGTGTCATAATGAGAAAACAGCGAAACGCCTCCATATTTCTGCCTGTTTCACACTGTTTACCTTCTAAAGAAGGATTTTCTAGAAACATCAGTTCATAAAGTTATATCACCCGATGTCACAGATGTTGCTGCTTTTGTATCATGTGTCGATTGCATTGTGCAACAGTTTAAGAATAGCTTCTCCCTCATGTTTATGACGCTGTGTGTTGATCTGATATTGACGCTGAGTACAGTATGTCATGGCACCATTAAGCAACAACTGGTCATAACTGTTTGGTGGATGTGGTAAATATAATCTAAAATAATAAATTGAGCTTAATATTTTTAATAAATCTGTTTGAATTCAAACCAAAAAAAGTCATTATGAATCTAAAAAGTAGGTAAATATCACTTCTTTACTAATTACGTTTGAGACGTCATCTTGCCTGAGTTTGGGGTTAAATTTAATTTTTACAGTCACCCTAAATTGTGCCTTTTATTATTAAAAGCAGGAAGTTCCAGTGTTGAAGTATTTTAAAAGAAAGAGACAAGCAAGTAAGTTGGGACATTTACAAAGAAGGAGCCTTAAATGCTGTAGCAACAATAGTTTAATAAGCATGTAATTAATCATCATCATTTCGTTGTCAGTTTAATCTAAAATATGAATATTAATGTCTAGAGTATATGAGTACAGTCACTGAGTTTGCGAAACGGCACAGGTTACATAAACTGGCGCACTGGACAAATAAATAGAGAGGAGATCAAATGGAAAAACAGCCGAGTCACAGGATCTTCTCACAGACTTGTTTACCAATAAGACTGAGCCCCCTTTCTCAGGTGGGGCTCCTCTGAGCAGGTCACATGGACCCTGTTTGTCTGCGCTCAGTTGGCCGCTTGGGTCACTGTTAGAGGGGACTCAGCGCCCACTGGGACATGTGACACATGCTGCAGTGGATAGGAGGGGGCATTTCTGTGAAAAGATCCCAGACTAGCAAGCAGGCAGGAATGCCTGGTGGAAAGGATCAGGTGTCACCAGCTGTGAGTGAGTGCTATAAAGGACAGAGCTGCTAGCTCTCAACCAGAATAGACGAGTAAGGGTACGCTCACAGGAGTTCTTAGACTCGCTCTCTGTTTTAGCAACTCGACTTTAAGTTTTGTCTCTGTGGGAACAGAAAACTTGCTGGTCAAGGCGTAGGCAGAAAACTTTCCATTATGGACATCCAAAGGACAGGATCTGTGGTTCGGCCCCCCAGCCCCATGGATAGCCTTGAGAAGCAGCTGAGCTGCCCCATCTGCCTGGACATGTTCACCAAGCCTGTGGTCATCCTGCCCTGCCAGCACAACCTGTGCCGTAGCTGTGCCAGTGACCTCTATGACTCACGCAACCCATACCGCTTTTCTGGCGGCGTCTTTCGCTGCCCTACCTGCCGGTTTGAGGTTGTGCTCGACCGCCATGGAGTGCACGGGCTCCAGCGCAACCTGTTGGTGGAAAATATCATTGACATCTATAAGCAGCAGCAAGAACTGAGCGACAGTGGAAAGACAGAAACCAGCCTGAAGCCTAAAGAGTCCAAAGAGCCAAAGTGCCAGGAACACGAGGATGAGAAAATCAACATCTATTGTGTGACCTGCCAGACGCCCACCTGCTCCATGTGCAAAGTGTTTGGCCAGCATAAGGACTGCGAGGTGGCCCCTCTAGCAACTGTTTACCAGGCCCAGAAGGGTGAACTGAGTAATGCTATTGATACTCTGGTGGCCAGCAACGGTCGCCTGCAGGCTCTGCTCAATCAGATGGAAGACGCCTGCCGTGCTGTACAGGAAAACGCTCAGCGTGCTAAGCAGGGCCTCGCCGAGCGCTTTGATCTGCTATATGCTGTCCTAGAAGAGCGTAAGGGCATTCTGCTTGAGCAAGTTGGGAAAGAGCAAGATGAAAAGGTGGCAGCTCTGCGGGCACTGGCTCAGCGTTACGGTGAGCGACTGCAGGCCAGCACAGAGCTGACAGACACGGCTGTGAGGGCGCTGGAGCAGAGCGGAGCTGCCGAGTTCCTGTTGGCTTCGAAGGGCCTTATCGCACAGACCAAAGATGCAGCCAAAGCCTCGCTGGGCGAAGAGAGGCCCGAGCCAGGCTTTGAGAAGATGGACCACTTCACTCTGTCAACAGAGCATGTCGAAAGAGTCCTTACAAAAATGGACTTTGGAGTGGGTGGAGATGATGATGAATTTGAAGATGCAGAGGAGGAGGAGGAGGAGGAAGAAGAAGAGGAGGAATGATAAGAACTGAAGTTGTTTGGGACTTGAGTACTCTTGAAAGTGTTTTGAAATAGGGAAGTGTTTGTCATGAAGACTTTATTGTTAAATGAAATATTAAGGAGGTGAAGGAGGATGTGGGCTGAAACCATTTCCCCTTACTTTCAGTGCAATATCTAATTTCAGTGTCATACTTTTTTCGTAAGTTCTTTTTATACTTTTGTACTTCTGTTAAATGTAAACATAGGTAGTATGTCTGAGTAGTTATTGTAGTAGATTTCCTTACTGACTTTGTTCTTTGTTGAATTGGTGATCAGCTGACCTCCGTGTAACCACCAAGTCTGTTTTTACTGGTAATAAACCTGCATGAAGTGAAGCACCAATTTTCTTTATTTTTAGCTCAATTTAATTTTTTTTTTTAATAAACAGGGCTTAAAAAGGAAGAAAAGCTTCCATGACACAGTATTATTTTGGTGCTACAGACCTTTTGGAGTGCTTCCATCTAAATGGTTCCCAGTGTGTTGCTGCTCTTACTTGGCAGTGGACTGTATTTAAAAATAAAGGCCCTTGCCATGTCCTGTCTGCTTTGCCTTTGCTGGTGAAAAGTGGGGGCTATTTTTAAGAGGTGAGATGGTGAGAGATGATAGGTCACCCTGGAATAGACTGACCGGGTAGGACAGGCCAGGTCCTGTTTCTCCTCCATAAAACTCCCTTCCTCACAGTCGCAGATGTCTTACTCAGCAGCTCCAACCCAGCTCTGAAGTGTCAGAGGCACATGCTATGAAAGGCCCGTCCAGTTGCCACACAAGTCGTTGCCCGGCGGCCAAGAGGCCACGGTAAAAATACGCGTCCTCCCCAGGGTTGGGTTACAGAAATCCTTGAGCCGACCAGCCTTGTTGGGTCGGGAGCGTTCGAATCTGCAGATGGTGCCAGAAGGTTGTTCCAGCACAAGCAGCAGCTTTATCAGCTTTGACTCCTTTAATAGATGGAAGGGTTTTTTTCTCAGTGAAACACATGTGCAAAACAAAATTGGTTTCATTCAGATTTCTTGATTTAAGAGGCTGTTTGAGTCACAACAGTGTTTAAATACAGACTCTGGAGATTTGATCTCAAGTCTCCATTTCAGGGACGACACAGGGGACGCCCGGTCAGTTTATATATCAGCATTTTTCATTAGATTCATTTTTTTAGTTAATCTTTTGTTTTCATTTCAGTTTAATTGTCTGAAACTAGTCAATGTTACACATTTTAGTTTTTAGTTTTAACTGAAGTTGTTTCAGTAAAGAAAGCAGAGAAATTATTTAGAAAAAGATGGAACAGTTCTCAGTGAGGCGGAAATTTTCCTTAAATTGTGCCCAAAATATGATTCTGATTATTAGTTCACACAACTGCTGAATCTTTTGGGATAGAAGTTATTATGTCCACAAGAAACACACACACACACACACACACACACACACACACACACACACACAGATCTCAGTCAGTAGAATCACAGCATCTCCTTCTGCCGCCCTTCCTTTACATAAAAAAATACATTTATATTAGCTCAGATACAACTTTATTGATCCCTTTAGGAAGTTTCCATCAGGGAAATTAAAGTTCCAGTAGCAGCTTTTACAGGTAACACAGGCACACAAGCACAGCAGAAATGACAATAAACAAACAATAATGTATGTTATGGTATAAATTGGTGTTTCAAACATCAACAGAATCCAGGACATGAAGTATCTGATGGTCAAACTTCCCTGGAGCTGGATCCACAGGTCTCCAGGTTGATGTCCCCTCCAGTGCTCAAACTAAACCACGACTTTGGATCAAACTCACACATATAAATAGTGTTGACATATTTGTCAAGCTATGTCGTCACCTTTTTTTTTTTTTTTCGGTGCCTCTTTTTCAGTAAGTGCGGGAACATTTAGGACAGGAAGCTTGTTGGACATCACAATGGGAACATGCTCTTGACAAATCTCCGGCCTT
This sequence comes from Archocentrus centrarchus, assembly GCF_007364275.1. Classification (NCBI taxonomy): domain Eukaryota; kingdom Metazoa; phylum Chordata; class Actinopteri; order Cichliformes; family Cichlidae; genus Archocentrus; species Archocentrus centrarchus. The sequence goes on from NC_044366.1 coordinate 3,853,864, forward strand.
CCCCTACACAGCTGTCTTTTCTCATCCCACTTGTTATTCTTACTGCTGCTAACGGCTGCAGCAGACAGTTGGCTGATTGTTGGTATACACACAACCTGTTGCTAGGCTATAAAACACCAAAGGCCATAACCCTGAGGCGCTTACGTGATAGCTGCAGGAGCAGCACAGATGCCCTCCAGCGTGTGTTGTTTGTGAGGCCCTGCCACTCTCACAGTAATCTCCACAGCACGTCAAGTCAGGCTAGATAAACAGGGCCGTTTAGAAGCTGAAGCCAGACGCTGCAGATAAAGACTTCAGCGGCCTGTGGTGTGAGCACGTCCGTGATTCGACTTGAGCATGCTTCATTTAACAGATCTATTATTGAGTATCCTTGATTGTGGAATTTTATTTAGCTCATGAGTTCATCACAGTCGAGTCAAAGTTTCCCAAAAGGCAAAATACAAAATTGATCTTAAAGCAAACCCAGATGGTACGAGAAATTAAGGACAAATTTTTGTTAAGACGAGCTTTGTTTGATTTCCTGTTAGAGCTGTGTGTTTGTTTGGGCTGGGAGGAAGCAACTTCCAAGCATACAGTTTCCACAAGAAAATCAGCACGGTCAGCAGAATGAGAATCAATCTAGAAGAGGACTCTGAAGGAGTTTTCTTGCAGACGGACAGAAAAACGCTCTCTTCATCCCTTTAAATCAAAAACAACTTGTGAAATTGTGGAGTTGGGAAGACACGTCACTGATGGGAGTGACGGCTCAGTCTCGCCTACAAGGCTCACCGTGTGCGCAAACGATCCTCTCCAGCAGCTTTGACATGTCAGCGTTAAGTGATGTTCCAGGGACGACGATGCTAATGCTAACATGGCTGTAAATGAACTGCCATGCAAACATTTTCCTTCATCCTCATACATACTCTGAGTTACAGGCCCTCAGAGTCCAAAGCAGAGGGTTGAAATTTGGATCTTTTTTTTTTAAGTTGCTTTATTTTTCCAGCATTTTGAGCCCTCAGAACTCCATAAGTACAGGAGATATCCACATGAAGTTTTCAGGGCTGGAAAACAAATTTATAAAACTGCAACCAAATCAGGTTTACACCCACTCCAAGTGGCAGAGTCCAAAGAGAAAATGTTCCTGTTCAGCACAATTTTTCTGTAACAAGTTTTGAGCATCAGTTTCACGGTTTCATAGTTTGAAGAAACAAGCGTTGGTACCCTGAATGTTTTGAGCTTTGTTCATTATCAGGTCAAGTAAACAGCAAACCTTTAAAGCGTGTCTGTTGGTTGGTTCGTAATAAATACAGTGCATTTCTGGTTCTCAGAGCTTTCTTCCATAGGATAATAAATCACTCTTGACTAGTTGTTCCTCGCAGTGTGTGACCTCTTGTGCTGTTGCTCATTAGAAGTGCTGTTTACACGAGACATGCTGCATAAATATCATGTTAAAGCGCTGTAACAACACTCTCTCCCTGTGCCTGGAAGCTCCCAGCAAGTTGCCCCGTGTGCTGTGCACTTTAAATAGAACCAGAGCGTAGATTTAGCTCATATGCTCTCCATGTGCACCTATCTCATATTAATGTCTTCGCAGAGAGCACACGGCAGCGGGCGTACGGCCTCGTGGCCCAGGCGTACACTTCCATCACAGCAGAGGATTTTGCGGCCTTTGTGGGCTACTCTGTGGAGGAGGCGGTGAAGGGTGAGGCTGACTGTTGTTGCCTTTGAGCCAAGCAGTAATCCTTCAGTTAATTTCATCACATTGTCTTTTACGGAGTCACTGATGAGATTATTTTTTTTCCTTACTCCAAAGGTGTGGTGAGCCAAGGCTGGCAGGCAGATCCCAACACCAGGATGGTGATGCCCAAAAAACCAGGTAGGTGGCAGTGTTGTGCAATTAATCCATGCCCAGCCGCTCCTAACAGCAATCCTGCATCCAACTCCCCAGGGAATTTATTAGACACACAAATGGGCACAGATTTAGGATTTTTTTTTCCTTGAAGCTGTTGAAATATGTGATTGCGGTCCATATTTCCCAAATGTTATCACCGTCACATGTCCCTGATTCAAAGGGTCATGGACTGATCCATGGGATTATTGATTTATGCAGACATACCAAAGGACATCTGTCCTATCTGTAATCATCAGACCTTACTGCATGACGGAAGCATCTGCTGCACACATGCACACAGCTAAGCCACCCACATGAATCCTCAACTTTCTGCCTCAGATTTTATTGGCCCTTTTGGTTGCTGATCTCACACGGGATGATTCTGCTTTAGATGGATGTAAAACATCGTGCTGACCTCCTGGCAGGTAGTTGTTGTTGTTTAGCAGGTTGGGAGAAGTCGTGAGCTCACTTATAGATGTCAACAGCAGGTTTAGCTTGAATCCTGCTGAGCCTGACAGGCAGAGCACATGGGCTGGAGAGCTAAAACTGGAGCAATGTAAGAAGATCGATAGCGTTTGGCACAAGAGGAATCCCCCTCTGACTCAACTTCTCCTCCTCCATGTCTCTCTCCTTCAACAGATCCTCCCCCTGTCTCGCTGGTTCCAAATGAGCAGCAGCTGGCCAGACTCACTGACTACGTGGCTTTCCTCGAGAACTGATAAGCCACCACAGCTACAGCCACCCATTTTTGCCCACTCGGTACTGAGGGAGAATGCAAGACTCTTCACCCTTCCTGCGTCCCTGATCGAGACGTACCAAAACCCCAATCATCTTGCATGATTGCTCCAGGACATACCTATTTATGTTCAGCGACTAATAAACTCTCTGCTCTTGATGTGTTGAACGTTTCAGACTGTGATGCTGTGTATTTTTATGCTCTTCTGCTCTTTGCAACCCACCTGATGTATAAATTTGGCTGTTTTCAAAGGAAGCTTCATATTCCCATCACCAACTAACGTGCCCCCCCCCCCAGCACCAACTAACGCGCCCCCCCCCCTAGCAGAAATACACAAACCAGCTTGTACAGTCCACTCCATGTGTTTCAGCACTTACAGTTGGCCTTGAAATGAATGTCATCAGGTGACGGGAGTCTTGGCGTGCATGCATCACCGTACGGAGACCTCATTTTGAAATTTTATGTTTTAACTGGTGAATAAATATTTTGCTGTTTCTATATTTCTGGTACTGTTCTTCTGAGTTTTGTCTGTAGTTGGTGTTGTATTACAGAGTCAACATTCACTGCAACTGAAAGTTTGTTTTCTGTGGGCCAATATCAGGAAGCAGGCTGTATTTATGTATGATTATGGACCACCGGGTAAGTTGATATTGGAGCAAATAGACATTTATACCCCAAAATCACAGTGTAAACCTGGCAATGAAACAAACCTTTAAACACACAAAATAAAAGCATTTCTTAGCATCTCTGCTAAAAGTAATGAACTTCTTTCCAATTACCATCACAGAGAACTCGTGGACATTTTCACCTGTAAACGGATATCTAGCTGCCGTCTGTTCATCACTGCTACAAAATAAAAGCCTGGAGAAATCCCCTGTGTGTTCGGCTTTGAGGCAAAATTTGAAACGTGCACTTCTCCTTTACTTTGTGGTCATTTCAGATTTTACTGCAGCTGGCACTGAAAGGGAGAGGCAGCTGTTTGATGCGAGTTACTGTGAAATCCTGGACACCGAGGCCATTCCTTGCACTTTTGTGGTTGCAAGGATCTCGTTTATTTCATGGCATGGGTTTCTTTGTTTTGAAAATGCCGCATTGGACACGACTGCGAGCGTGAAAATTGCCTGTCGGTTTACATTTGCTGCTGTGCTTCCTATTAAGTGGGTCTCGGGCTACAAATTCCAGCATATGAAGGCAACTGCAGCACTGAACCAACATGAATCCATGGTTTAGTCAGCAGAAATGGCAAAGATGCACACACAGATCCATCATCCAGGTTTGTGAGATGTGTTCTTGCCACTTCTTGCTCATAGGGTCTGACTGGGTGCTGATTTGTTCTTCTGGCAAATGGCAAGCTATTGTGACAGAAATGTCCAAACTTCTTAGGACTTTTCTGCTTGAGCACTCAAAGTGCACAACACAACATGCTTCATTCACACAAATATTTTTTTTCTAAGCTTAAATACTTTCTTGTGGAAAGCCTTCACAAAAGAGTTAAAGCTGTTGTAGCTATGGATTAAGGATGGGATGTTACTCAGGTTCATGTGTGTGTGAAGGCAGACGAGTGAATACTTTTGTCAGTATAGTGTATTTATATTAATAATGAATGACGAGTGACTGTCCTGACAGTAAATCAAGGCAACGCCGGCTCAGGTCAGGAAAATGTACAACTTAAGAGGCACCAATAAATGATCATTGGCCCGTACGGGGATCGAACCCGCGACCTTGGCGTTATTAGCACCACGCTCTAACCAACTGAGCTAACCGGCCATGTGATCCATACCACTACCTGCGTGTGAGGACAGCAGCTGGGGACCGCGTAGGAAATATGGAGGGCCTTGTTTATCGTCCAGTGTGTGTGTGTGTGTGTGTGTGTGTGTGTATATATATATTATATTAGTTAGCTCAGTTGGTTAGAGCGTGGTGCTAATAACGCCAAGGTCGCGGGTTCGATCCCCGTACGGGCCAGTCGTCAATTATTGTTACCTCTGAAGTTCCACTTTAGATAATTGTTCGATCCCCGTGTGGACCACATGACTGCCACGCGTACGTGTATGTTTGTCCTGTAACACTGTGAGGTTTCTTCCATCATCTCTGGATAACACACAAACATGCTGTTCACTACTCACACACACAGCTTTCACTTTTTCTTTTCACCTTCACACAAGGACACACAATCCCTCCTGCTTCAGACCAGCATGTATTTATTTATTAGATTTTTCTATTGAAACTCATGATTTATATTTTTATTTTTTGAGCTCCCTATTATGCTTATTGTGTGTGTGTGTGTGTGCGTGTGTATGTGTGTGTGCGTGACAGAGTATTTGAGTGAACTGGGTTGTATATTTTGGCTGCTGTAGCAGTAATTTCCCATCTTTAGGGATAAATAAGATATATTTTGTATATTAAAAATAAACTGCCTGTTGTAGGGTTGTTTGAGCAAGAAGCAGGGCGATGGCGTGCTGGAGCACACATTTCTGCACTGTGAAGCTACACAATGCTTCGAACCGTGGCCCTCTGACCTTGAACCGACTCAGAAATCTTAAACCATCTGTTTCTGGCACATTTGTTAGTCTCCGTGAATAATGATCCTTGCAGGGTGACTCCACCCACATCATGTGTGTGGGGGGGCAAACGAAATAAACTTCCTCAGATTAAAACACATATCAGGCCTTAATCTTTTTTTTCTTTAAATGCAGTGTAAATCTTCCAGACTGCCGGCTTTCATACATCCAGGGATCATGCAGCCCAAAGTTCTGACATCTTTGAGGCAGTCAATAAGAGAACTGAGCAAATCTGAAAAACCTGAGTTTGTGTCCTGAGGCAGACATTAAATCCCTTTTAAAACGCTGTGGGGGCATTAATGCTGGGTAACCTGATGCATGCAGAGAACCACCATTCTATGGGTTCATGTGATACACAGTCATGTCAGTGCTTTGAAGCAGCTGAAAAATGCTTTGAAGTAAGAGCACAAGGTCACATTGTTTCCAGAATTGACTCAAAGTGCTTTTACTGCTGTGAGTCCACATTTATACTTCATGCTGGTTCAGTTAACTACTGCGTGCATGACCTGTGCTTTACGGCCTTATATCGATGCTACAATAATACATTTGACTACAGTGTTCTCTCCGGTCTTTAACTGATCCAGTTCTGACACAGAACTAGGAACGTACTGCCAAACCTTCTGATTAGCAGGTGACCTCTACCACCTGAGGTACAGCTACCCTGTGTAAGTGGTAGTACTAGTATATTAAAACTGATTGGTTCCTTTCAGCCAATTTTCACTTTAAGGGGAGTTTGGTGAGCTGATGGCGTTATCACAGTCTCTGGTAGTGTTACAGCACTAAGACTTCCAAAGTATTTTGGCAGTGCCTGGTGAAGGTGTTAGTGAGCAGTGACACTGCCCAGCTGCTTTCTCAGACTTCAGTTGTCATTTTAATAAAAGCAGTTTATTTAATGGCTTTGGTCATTCTCTGCGTGAAACAGCACCCCTCCAAATGCCACGGTAAATACGTGCTGAAGTGCAGGTTTGCACTCCCACATGTCCAAGCAAAGCCGAGTCGAGCTGGATTCTCCTGAGATGAGGGACGGCTCCACTGCCACGGTCTGATTAGCCAGAAGTTTGCCAGATGAAGCCAGCCACCGTTTGGCTTCACAACAACAAAATCAGAGAACTTCAATTGAACTTCAACAGGGAAAGAAAAAAAGATTTGAAGTGTCTGTGTGGAAAATGATGTTTGCTAGCACAATGGTAGTCCTACATTTCAGCAGCTTTTCTCTGCAGTTCTTTATATAAAAACTTATAAAGTCAAAGTCGCACAAATCAGATTTTTGCTTTCGTCGGATGGCTTCTGTAGGTCCCGATTGTTCCTACCGTTAATTCCAGTAAAAATCATCTCCTAAACCTGATCATACGGGACGGATTTTCGCCTACCTCAGATCTGGTCCCACTGTAATATGTGATCGCATAAGTCGGATGAGTTTAGCGCTAAAGCCCTCCTCAGCTCCCATCACATCCAATTCCAATATCTACGATCTACACAAACTCCATATGTCGGCTTGTTCATGCACAGCTACACACACACACACACATTAACAACACCTGGGTGAATCAGTTCATTTTACCAGAGACGATCATGGCGAGCGCAGGAGTCAAGTGTAAGCTACAAACTCACACTTACGAGCAAAAATATGAGATTATAAGATCTGCGGAAGCAAATCCAGGGACGAGGCAGAAAGTCATTACAGCGAAATTCAATATTAGACCCCAAACTGTTGGATAGTTTGAAGAATTGGATTTTATCCGATTTACTCATAAAATGGATATTTTTATGAGTCGGATAATATTCCATGGGCCATTATAAAGAATAAGGAACAACTGTGGACACGACAGACTTTTCAACCCAGCCAAAATATCCACCGACTCTGTGGAAGACTCGATGAGGATTTCTACAACATTTTTTTTAAAGTTGTCCTGAAACTTTCTCTTTGGACATTGGCTGCGTTTTCACTCAGTTCACTCTTTGCACCCGACCACAGTTTAACAGGAATGAAACAGTATTTTTTGCACATCTTCTGCAGATGAACAATATCTGAAAAGTGATGTATTTAACAAACTGGTGAAAAAAAAAAAAATCCAGCAGAGACTTTTGCACAATACTGTATAATCTATTTTTAAACAATCAGGAAGCATGGGTAGTATTTTTATATCAGAAGGCTAAATGTTGGACTGATTATTCATTTTCACTGGACACGACAGCTGCTGTTACAAATATAGTCGTCAGCTCTTAAAATTAGTGTTTCACTCTGTATATGTAAATGTCTCCATGTTGCAGAAGATTTTTGTCTTTCGCGTTTTCAGGCCAGCGCGTTTCCTTTGAAGTGGCTGAGATCCCTGTTTCCTATTTTATGTACAACCCATTATTTTTGTTTGTAGTGAGTCACCAGACAGTTTGCAGATTTTAGCAGGAATTAACACGAGAAGAGGAAAGACTGGAAGACATCTGGAGGTTTCTGCTTTTCTTTCTTTTATTAAATTTTGTTTTGTTTAAGAAAAAAAAAAAGAACAGCAACAACACTTGAGTCACTGGCATCTTTTGCACAGATGCTCACGGTGAGGCGGGGGCTCTTGTTGATGAGATCATTTTTTTCCAGGGGTGAAGGGTGGCTGCACAGGTTGTTTGAGACCTGATATAGTAGTAGTATAATCAATTAAATCAGAATTCCACAGTTCCATCACTCCACTTCCTGTGTAATGTAGCAGACCTCAGCCTTTCCTCCCTGTGTCCCTTCCTTAAGAACGGCTTCCCGACAGCCGCCCTTCCACTGAGACCATTTCTGATGAGGCTTCAGTGAACAGTAGATGGATCAGCTGAAGGTCCAGATGCATCTCTCATCTCCTGTGTCTGGTCTATAAAAGACTACATGCCCACTAGGGGGCGGTATTCACCAACACTGTGATCTCAAAGTGAGTAAACTGATATGATAAATATTGTTTGCTGTAACCAGATTCAATCAAAATGCATCACAGATCAAAAGCTCTCATCAAAAGTAGCAGTATTTGTATAACAGGACAACAAGAAAAACAACAAATTTTACCCTCTTTTTCACATGTCTTCTCTTTGCTCCAACTGGAGTGGGTGTGTTTAAAATTTCATTAACAGCAGTAAAAGGTCCTTCAGATCCACAGAGAAAATGTTTCCATGTGGGATGATGAGTCATGAGCATGAGACCAGGAGAAGACTCCAAGAGGATGTGGGAGACTGAACAGAGGACGGTGATGAGAAAAAAGAATCAGTGAGGAGGAGGAGAAGAAAGACGGGGCTGTGGGAGCCAAAGTCAAAGAGCTGGTGGAAGCAAGGAGGGCAAGGGAAACATTACAGAGGCTTCGCTACACAAGTGCCAAGTGGACAAACAGGCTGGAAATTGCATGTAGCTGTATTAAAAGTACATTTTCCAGTGAGGTTATGGGGTTTTAGAGGTCCATGTTTCAAAATTATGCAAACAAACTGGAAATATATGAGTCTGCAGCAGCTTTTTAACATATACACAGTATGTTACCTTACCAGTCAGATCCAAACAGAGTCTACAGCAATTCATAATTCATTTCAGTTTATTATTACTTCATCTAAAAAAAAAAAAAAAAGGTCATTTAAAGACTCCAGAAATCCCTGCAGCATCCCAACTCATTCTCACGACCAGAGAATTAGACACTGTTTTTTGCTGCAGCTGTTTTCACGACCATGTGACCTCAGTTAAGCATTCCCAGATAATGGCTGTGGAGCTCCAGGCCCTCACATGTCCAATCCAAGAGATTTCCTAATCTGCTATTAAAAGTGGAGATATCCTGCAGTAGCGAACTTGGCTTCAACTGTCCCTCTGACAGCCAAACCTGAATGGCTCTTTTATGAGTCCACCATGTTTCATTCATGTCCCGCTCCCCGGGAGCTCACCTTTGGATTTGGTGCAATTACAGAGGAAATTAAGTGATGAAAATGAATACAGGTCAGCGACAGAGTAAACTGAACACAAGCAAAAGCATGTTGTTATTTCAAACAGCTTTAAAACTGACTTTGAAAAAAAACCATTGAAATCGAAATCTCCACTGAGTACCAAGAACATTTTTTATACCAGGACTGCTTCAGCGTTACATAATACTTTCTGGAAAGCATTAGGCTGAGGGAATGACACGGCTAAGGGCTCACAGCAGAGACGGCTCTTGCAATATGTGAGTGTCAGCCAGCTGGAATATTCACAGTACACTTCTACACCAGCCGTCTGCTTTAGCCATCAGTGCGACTTTCATGAAAGGCTCGAAATTCAATGTGTTTGATTTTTGCCTTCAAAGACAATAAGTTCAACAATAGTTCATATTTGTTATATGAATGATTGGATGGTTAATAATGCTTTAAAACTAAAGAAGGGGAAACAAGCACAGACTTTTTATCAGGCCGGGATTTTATGGGCTTGATGGCTGGGGGCCGGCTCAGGGAGCCAGCAAATCACTAAAGCCTACAAAATAACAAAAGCACACATCAGCAATTCTAGTTTCTGACTGTGGTTTATAGTTTATTTAACCTTTAGTGACATTTGTAACCTTTCTTTCAGCAGGAAGTGAAACTCCTGACACTGAGGAGCTCTTTTGTCGTGCTTCTCGGCCTTCTGCTCAGCGTGTTTTACATTGTGTTTCGTTTTGCTTCCCCTTGTCTCGTTAGTTTGATTCTGTTCACCTGTGTCCTCTCTCCCTAATGGCTGTGTGTGTATTTAAGCCCTCAGTTTTGTTCAGTTCCTTGTTGTGTTACAGCTGTGCAGGTCTGTGTATGTTTTGGTTTATTTTTGTTGGAAAACAGCAATAAAGAGTTTTTGAGTTGAAGCATGACTCTGGAGTCCTGCATCTGGGTCCACACTCTGCCTGCCACACAGCCAACATATGGCAGTCCTTGATGAAGCATGTTTTTGATAGCAGGAGGAAATCTGTGCAAACTCCACTCAGAAAGGCCCGGCACAGGTTAGAACCATGGACAAAGCGCTGTTCCACCCAAGTGTTTTTTTTTCTGCACGAGGAAGGCTTAGTCTGTGCTAAAATGAAAACCAAACTCAAAGAGAGAGGCTCCTTTTGTCTCATTACATGAACCACCAAGACGTGCCTGCAGGCTAAAAAAAATAAAGTCCCACTGGCTGCACTTTGAGCACCCTGGAACAACTCCAAAAATAGCAAGAGAAAAATGCTGTCAGTGCTTGTCCCCTTTCTCATTTCTGTTTGCACATCCTCCGTTCATTTCCTCACCTCCTTTCCTCATGCCTTAGTCCCTCCTTGCAGAGATGCAAGTGGAGAAGGAGAGGAGGTGAGGCAACAGGCACCTCCTCTCCTCCTCTAAGAAAAACAGAGCCTGAATTAAAAGTGATGTCAAATGAATGTGGCGTGTGGAACAGCTGCATTTCACTTTGTTTTCTTGTAGCTCAACTCCTGCTGAATTTTTATGATTTCAGCTGTAGCACTGCTCATCACAGGGCACAATGTGACACACACACACACAGGTAGAAAGTTTGATTGTGCGGTTGATCTTTGCATTTCTCAGACTGTGTATCTTTGACTCCTTTCCTTGCCTCAGAGGAGCAACAAAGTGTTTGTTTGTGCTGAAGTAGGTGTGATCTGCCTCCTAGCTCTGCACACCTGTCTCTAATCAGTCCACCACCTCCACAGCTCACCTGCCTCTCATTAGCTCATCTGTGTGCAGTGTATCTTCTATCTGTTCCTTGCCAGTTTGTAATTTCTACAGTGGTGTTAACACATATAGTTTAGTCATTGTTAGTCTTTCCTTGTGTTTCTTGTCACTGCCTCTCATGTGAAGTAGACCATCACTGGCCTGCCTGTCTCTCCACTTCTTCCTGCTGGTCACCTGCAGACAAAATGAAACTACTGAAGCCTGCCACACTCCTACCCCACAGCTTTAACCTCCATTAGCCACCTTCCCTTTGGTTGCTCACAGTGGCTTTATAACCAAACACTGGTGATGGTCAGATGAAGCTTTGAAGCCCAAGAAATGGTTCATTTCTCAAGGCTTCATGTGCACACAAACCCCCCCACTGGTCAAAACCTTTAGCGTCATTTCAGCTATTTGTGATGGTCTCATGGCCGTCAGCATGGGAATAATCACTGCCAAGAATATAAATAAAAACATCTTGAGTTTGTGTGGTTCATTCATTCATTCATTCATTCATTCATTCATCTGTTTTTGATTAATGTGTGGGCGATGATGGTAATGGAGGTTTATCAATGTGAAAAACCCATCAGACTGTTTTCAGTCTGTTGCCTATGATACCCATAGATGAGGTGTTGCTGTTCTGCTGCAAACACTTGGAATGAAAAAAAAGACTTGTGAATATTACAGTAGTAACACATTTGATTATCTACAAGCATATTTATGCGTACGAACTTACTGGAGAGATCAGCTCAGTGCAGTCATAAAGGGGAAATTTCACCTTTAGCAGCTCCACTGAAACCAGCTCCTCTGTGTCACAACAAACTGGTGAAACAATGCGAACACTAACAAATTTTGTGGGATCCACTGCATTTTCATAAATCACGCCAACACTCAAACCACTACCCGAAGCAGTGAGTCTTCAGATGTCACCCGCTACTTCACTCGCCCTTAATGAAGCAAGCCTCCGTACCGCTTCATAAAAGACTTCCTGGATTTCTCGACACACGCTCCGAAACCTCAGAACAGCAGTCCCATCACTACCAAATACCTGCTGCGCTAATGACATTCCCTTCATCCCTAACTGTACTTTATGTTTAATGACTACAAAATGGTAAAAAGATACCAAATAAGATGAGGAGCATGCTGTTATTACAGGTGGGTGCTATAGAAACAGCAGAAGAAATCACTGGATTTCACAATGATGAAAATTTAGGCTCAAAATAACCTAACCTAACCTCCCCTCACACTAAACCTTTAAAGCTCTTCCAGGCCTAGCCGTACATTACTGTGCTGTACCCATTTTTACTGTCACTGTAGCTTTCTTTAACCCACCATCGTGGACTGCTTGTTTTCCCGAAGAATTAATCCCAACATTTCAATGTGGTTAAAAGTGAGCCACAGGCTCTCCATGCCATGGTATTTTTCTAGCTTTCCCTGAATTCTCTGGATCGTTCTTTGGAGGTTTTAATGACTGAGCAAGACTGAGGAGTGTTATGTCATCTAGCATTGTATCACACCGGATCAAATGATCTTTTGATCATGGGAGAATGTTATCTTTGATCAATGATGTTCTGGAGGCCCAGGTTCAGGTTTTGTTTCTAATTTATTTTAACTATTATTGGATGCTGCACAAACAATCTGCACGTCTCTGGATGGAACCATTTTTGCACCACCCAGATCTATAATATTTGAACATTTTCAGCTGTTTTTGACATCCGTGCAAAGTTCCATGTGTTGTTGAGCACGCTTAACTCTGTAACATTTTGATTCATTTGCATGAAAAAGAACAAGTGGACCAATTCCAGCAGTGCCTTCACACCATTTGTTGAAGTTGACGGTCCACACTAAGCTCAGCACAGTGACTGAATCACAGCAGCTCACCAGACAGAGACTCATATTGTTCCAGCTGGGCTGTTCTAAAATTGTTCTCACAACCTGCATTATGATGTGATTAATAAAACCTGAGTAAATATGGGAAAGATCATGTCGTTTCTGCACAAATGGCTGCATGCCTGAGGTCCCGTGTCAGAGTTTCTGAGGAGCAGCTGCACACAATACGAAGATGTGTGTAATCCTACAACTTAGCGGTATTTTGGGAACAGTTTGTTTGGATCACATCTGCATTAATTCTGCATTACAGAGTTTTGCGATATGTTTTGAGATAAACTGAATATGCTGTGGGTAGCTGCTGAGCTGGCACACCCACTTACAAAGAACAGAGGACTGCAGAGGGTCCAGCACAGCAGAAGAGTCTGGGTGGGTGTAAAAAACTGAGATGCTTCAAAGAGGACTTTTAGATGATATCTTTTTCCTTTTAACTTCTTAGCTATAGTTTTTAATTTGTTTCATGGGTTTACTGTTTACTAAGAATCAGTGCCCCGTGTAATTAAAGTAGTCTGACACAAGCGTAACACCTTAAATGTGTTTTTGCTCATTCTTTCAGCTCCTGATTGATTTTTACTGTGCAGACATTCAATTCAATTTTATTTATATGGCACCAAATCACAACACACAGTCATCTCAAGCTTTAAGGTAAAGATCCTACAATAATTAGAGAAAACCCAAAAATCAGATAAGCCCCGGTGAGCAAGTACCTTCCTGTTAAAACTCCAGGCTCGGGGGGGCAGTCATCTGCTGTGACCAGTTGGGCTGAGGGGAGAGAGACAGGACAAAAGACACACTGTGGAAGAGAGGCAGAGATTGCATTTAATCATTAGTTATTATTAGAGTGGGGTATAAACAGAGTAAAAAAAGAGGTGCATCATGGGAACCCCCCAACAGCCTAGGCTGTAGCAGCATAACTAAGGGATGGTTCAGGGTCACCTGATCCAGCCCTAACTATAAGCTTGATCATAAAGGAAAGTTTTAAGCCTAATCTTAAAAGTAGAGAGGGTGTCTGTCTCCTGAATCCAAGCTGGGAGCTGGTTCCACAGAAGAGGGGCCTGAAAGCTGACATAAATTAAACATAGTGTAGGATTCATTTGAGCTTCTGATTGTGTTTATTTGGAGGGGGAACTTTCTGTATTCTGTTGAATGTTTACTCACCAGTTTGCACCTTTTGTGTATCAGTTTATGGTAGAACATGTCCTCTGTAACTGCATTCTCCCTGAAATCTATGCCTATGACTTAAAGTCACAGAAACCACCTCACCAACATCAGTGACAGTCATAATTTGCTCTTGCAATCCAGGCAGTGATTATGCACTAAACCAGAATTGGAAAAACAATTCAAATGTAAAGAAATTTAATTCTTCTGGCACAGTGTTGGGTAAATACACAACAGACTGAGCCTAATCAGAGTAAACACAAAGGAGGAAGCTCAGCTCATGTTTAATTTGATTCAAATTCAGTAGAGCTAAAAAAAAAAAAAATTGGACTCCAGATCGATGCTCTCATGGAACCAGTCAACAAAAACCACATCCAGAGGATCTGCAGACATATGACTTTGCACTGGATGGCAATCTGGCAGTAATATCGTTAAGCCAAAAAAATCTCAACTGCTCAAATAAAATCTGTATTTGTTTTCTGGACTTCCTGTGCCAGTATCCCTCGTTTGGATGAGTGTTTCCATTTGTGAATCATTGCTTGTCATTGCAGCTCATTTCTACAGGTGCCTGTAGCAGAAGCATATAAGCAGCCCTGTAACCTGCTTAACGTTTTTTTTTTTTTTTGAGCAAGTCTGGGACAATATTTCCTGCAGCAGTGAAGTGACTTGTTATCATTATCATTCCTTCCTGTTTTCTTTATCTGAAATCAGAGCAGATTAATCTTAATTGAATTATCTTCTGTGCAAACACTTCACACTGATGACTCAGAATGGAAGGAATGTTTTCCTGTCAGACAGGAAATGGACTTGAGGTTTGCTGCTGTCTGATTAAAGCGCCACAGCATGGAATGGAAAAAGAGAGGGGAAACCGTAATGGCTATAGTTTGTCAATTTGTTGGCTAAACTGATGATTTAAAAAGTCTTGATTTTTTGTTCCTAAGACACTAAATCACCGTAATGATCACAAAGGGTTTATGAACTTTTCAGCAGGTACTCAGCATGAACTAATACTGGCTCTGCATGCTCTGTGAGCTCCATCTGCTGCAGGCTCCAGTTTGAGTAACCATGAAGCTCACTGTGGACCTCGGTGGTGGATCAAGGACAACCATTGCCGTCTATAGACCAGAGTAGTGCAGATGGAGTACATCCAACCACAGGACAAGAAACTCTACAGAAAACTGTAGAGCACTGATAATGAAAACTGTCATGATAGCGACCTGACCAGGAAGTGAGCTGATGTCACCCTGTAACCCTGATGGTTTTGGGCTCTGCTTTTTGAAGCCTCAACATTAGCATTTCTCAAGCTGTTGTGTTTTTGGAGACAGAAGATGCTGCATTTAGACCAGACAGTGGGGTGCTAACTTATCAGCTAATGCTAAACAGCTTGGCTAGCAAGCTGCATCTATAAACTAAATGACTGCATCACACAGACCTACCTGCTAAGTAACAGCCCGGGAGAATGCAGTCACCAAAAGAGAAGCACAAAATACTCTGACGGTCTGCAGCACTCAGCCAGCCATATTATTTGTCAGATATGAGATAGTAATGTATTTTTTTCTTTAGTAAACCAATCAAAGTCTAAACTTCCTTTTTTAAATCAGTCGATTTAATTTTGAAATTCTGTTACTGTACATACTGCATCTTTAAGACGATGGCCTTATTTTTAGGTGCATCCACTGAACCATTTCCACTATTAAAAATTAAGCTAGACAGCATTTAAAGAGAAATGATTTAAGAGTCATTAGCTTTGGAGCTCTGACAGCAAACACTCACCTTTAGTTTTTGGCTATACTGTAGAAATGGATAATAAATCTCAGGCAGTCACTTCTCTTGGTCCTTTTTAGAAACCTGCACTGTTACACCAACAAATAAGCACAGAAAAAGATGAAGAATCATGTTCATGAACCTTGTTTTCTTTTTAGAGTAAGTTCCTCGGTTTGTTAAAAAATCTTTTTCATCTTTATACCGACAGAGGAGCCTGCTGAGCCCGCTCCTGAACAATGTAATGAAGTGTTTTGACAAAAAACATTTTCCTGGCAAGCTGCACACATTTGAATGACGTCAGATTGCAAACATCTGTCCCTCCTTTCTGAACCTGAGGAACGTCGTCTGAAAATACTCCTCATTCTGTTTCTCTTCCACTGGAGAAGCTGAATTCCTCTTGAGATGATGGTGCTGCCTTACATGGAGGTCAGGGGCCTCGAGGAGTTACTCGCTGTGAACCCAGTTCTCTTCCCCCTCTGTACTAATCAGTTTGCAGCCTCTAAAGTAAATTGTGGGTAGTTTCTTAATTGTCCTCAAAATGCTGTTTCTTTTGTTAGCAAACATTTTCAGGTCAAGAGTGCATCTATGGTTTTAATATATGCACATAACAGAGCTGAGTACAGAAAAAAGTGGTATGTAATCAGTAAGATCTGCTCTGTGTTTGCTGTTGGAAGCCTCGGTGGGATTTAACTACATGCACATAATTGAACCAAACAAACAGGCTACGAATGTAGAACTTGTTTGTGGGAGGAGGTATGTACTTTATTACAGGTGCTTTCAATTATTCCTGAAGTTATGCAGTTATGTTTGTTTCATGGAGCATAAACATGATTCATTATAGTCCACATCAGAAACTGACATAAATGACTGCAATCTATTACCACTCACAGATTCTTCTACCAAACAAATCTTTAAATTTCAAAGAAGGATTTTCAGAGTTAAGTGGCATTTCATTCTAGTAATAACAGCTTGTTAAAACAACTGGAATTATGTGCACTGGCCATGGTGAATTAGGTTTCTATTATCCTATTAGGGCAATATTTTTTCTATTTTCTCGTTCTTTGGAGAAAGATGAAGCGGTGTATTTTATTGCACAATATTTTGAAGTTTCTCCTTGACAAACTTCTTCTTCAGCTTAGCATAAGGCATCAGAATCACATGAGATTAAGCAGTCTTGAACTATATTAAGAAATATCTGGTCCAAACTGTCAGATGTCATCAGACTCTGAATAGACTTCCACGAGGACCCTGTTGGCCTTGCTTTTACCATAAAATGATTTAACTGTGGAGGTCAAATAGGGGAAAAATGATCCAGGAGTTACTGAGGAAACCTTTGTTCTCAGACCTCTGTCAACTTTAAACTTGGCAGAGCCAAAGTTCACCAGTCCAGGAAGATTTGCAGACCGTATGCTCAGCATTTAGCCTGACCATGAATGGACAATAGCATAAAGGCATGCCATTTTGAATCAAAGTGGACGCTGAGGAAAGGAAGAGCTGAGTGCCCTCGTGGTTTCCGATGTGACTCAGGAGCTGCAGATAGTAGGAGTGCATTTACTGCTCTGCTACTCAATGTGAAACTCATTACAGGCCCCTGAATTTTATGGCTCTTGTGGAAAGACGCAGAGCCAGCAGTGTGAGTCATCGATGGATGCATGTGTGCTGCTACAGCAGTAAAAAATCCTCACTCCTTTCCCCTCCCCTTGTTCTTTTGGCCACAAACGGTATAAAACCACCAGGGACGGAGCAAGGCTCCCACGCTCTGAGTTTCATCTTGCCAAGTTCATCAACTGGAAAGTAGTTGAGCAAACCAGAAACATGATCATTCACCAGGAGGATCACTTCATCTATAAGGTCTTATTAAAAGCTATTTTGCTTGGTTTTCCTAACATCAAAACACACTTTGAACCACCAGTTAGTATTTCACTCATACTCAGAAAAGTTAATGCAGTTCAAACTGATGCCCTTTGGTTTTTTTTTAAAGTTTCTCCAGACCGCACATTCTTCTGTGATTTTCTTCAGTTTAAGTTTGCGGCTCAGTGGTCCTTCTTCCAACAATGTTTATGCTGGCACTCCCGCGGCCTCTATATGAATCATCAGTCTGTGTGAACTGACCACACAACCACAGGTTTGGTAAAGGCACCATATGGCAGAGCCAAAGGAGCTGGTTCTGAGAAATACAAACGATGAGAGCCTCTCACGTCTCAAAGACTCCTGATGATAATATGCTGTCATAGAGTGGATACAAAAATGTTGGATATGAGGTTCAAAATGCTGAGAGAAATGAAGGCTTCATTTCTCTTTTACTTGTCTGGCAATTTGAATACAGAAGCTTAAATATTTAAGTTTTTGTAGTAATCGATTAAACATTTTCACTGAAAAATCCCTGCACGGTTAAAGCTGTATGATAACATTGGCCATAAAAACATAGGCTATAAAAATTTACTGATTTAAATTTGGCCAGACTCCAGTTTGAGGCCATCTTCTCAGAGATGGGCAGACAGCTTCCAGCACAGCTGCCATATTTAGATAACTTCAGATCAGCTTACACTGTTTTCTGCAGTTTCACCTCAAACTTGTGCAGACAGAAAACATCAGCTTCTGTTTTAAACCATGAATTTGTTATGTAGGATTTCATGAAAGTTTTCAAAGCCTAAGAGCAGAACACCAGGAGAGAAGAGAGACCAGGAGAAGGCTCCAGGGTGAGACTGCCATCATGGAGCTCTTCAGTATGTACTGTGTAACTGTGCTATGTGTGAGTTTCCCCATCTGTCAGAAAATCTTCACTCACCACCCAGACCACCTGCCTGTTTTGTCTTCCTTCCATCCATCCATCCATCCATCCAGTCTATCACAAGGCTAACACCAAGAGATAGATATCTTGAAAGTTAACCATATTTAGATAAGGTGAGGTCTTCGATTTTGTACTGACCTGTGCTCTGGACTTTTTTGACCACGCCTTGTATTTATTGAGATTTGAACTTAGGACCTTCTTGCTAGGAGGCAATAGCACTAACCATGGCATGCCATGGGAATTAAAATTCCCATGGCATGCAATCTACAAAAACCTGCAGGAAAAGCAGGAAGTGAAACATGCATATTGAGCTGATTGGCCCAGAGTATCCAAAGACAGCTCAGACATCTAATGCAATTACGGAAGGTCTGAAGACAAAAGTCAACAAAGTATAATAGTAGTTTTTGAATGAAAAGCTTCAAAGAGCAAATGAAAGGGATTACTGCTTTTTTTTTCACATTCTTTATGACTCATTCATCACCTCACTGTAGCCAAAAGAATGGTTTTCTCTGTCATACAGTGCTGAGGTTATTTGTTTAGTTCAAATTCTGCCTGGTGGCTGTAAGTTGAAGGAGAGAGGGTGGTTTGCTTTGGCCTGTGCTGAATGTCTCGGCAGTGTACCATGGTGAGCCGCCGTCAGTAACTCACTTCATGCTGTGGAAACTCTGACACAGAATAACCAGTTGCTGTGTCCTTTTTTTTCTACATCAATGAGGTCTGGCAAGTTGGTTTTAACTTCTGCAGCTTTAGTTTTACAACCTGTGAACGTGCAAAACCCTGTGTTTAAAATGAAAAAAAGAAAAGAAAAGAAGACTTAATTTGTGAAGGTGGCATTGCCTTGGGTATTATTCAAAAGTGACCTATTATCAAGGAAGCTGAGTCCTACATTTTGGCCTTCTCCCCTGTGAAATCATTGCACATGCTGTATTTTACTGAGCATTTGTCTCAAACTTAAAGAAACTGCTCCAAGGCGTTCCTAATATAGCAGAGTCATGACTGATTGATGGACTGTATGGTTTCAGGCTGGCAAAGTACAAAAGGAATATGAATGAGAATGTGTGGGGCTTTTTTCTCTAAAGCTGATACTTGACTTTATCGCCTGCACTGGAGTAGAGAATAAAAGCTTTTCATGCAAAACATATTGTAAAATTCATGTACAGCTCAGGAAAGCTCAAAGCTGCTATTTTATGTAGAAGCAATCTGCCAGGAATGTGCACCCAATCATATTTGCATGTTTAACACAATACCTTGTCTGATGATGCTGCATTTCACTGCAGCAAAGGTTATAAAACTTTTTAACAGGCGAATTCTAGAAAAACTGATAGAGGTGAAGAAGAGAGTGTGGGCAGGGTGAAGTGGGCGGAGGCAAAGAGGAAAAGAGGAGGACCACAGAGGGGATTCATGTATGTAGTGAAGGAGGACATGCAGAGGGTTGGAGCTACAGAGGAGGATGTTAGTGAGATGGAGGCAGAGCAGCTGAAAGAAGAAGAGGAATCATGTAAGAAAAACCAAAGAGCACCGCCCAACGGGGCAAAATACGCCTGTCGCACTGTATTAACCCTGTTCACTGTCAACCAGTTATTGAGCGGACACTATTTTTCTATTTTTAAGTAACAGTGACCTTGATCTTGACCCCAGTGACCCATATACAATTCCAGCCTTGTGTTTGTCATCCGCTATCTACCCATGAAGTTTGGTAAATGTAGGCCGAACAGTTCTCGAGTTATTGAGCGAACACTTCAATGGACGCCCGCCCACCCACCATGGGTGATCAGAATACGATCTGGACTTATGCGCACATACACCCCACTGTCCAATCTGAGTACAGCGAATTCTTGAAGTCATTCAAACCCATAAAATTATTTGTGTTTAATTGAATTTATTTTTCTCCTTTTTTTTCTTTTTAACTGTTGTGATCTTTGAAAAATGAAATGTCCTGCTCAGCACTCACAGGCTTTTGCAGCAGTGATGTCAGGATGAGTTGCTGATTCCTTGCATCAGCTTTTGCATGTTTGATCAGTTTGCACCACAATGTGCTATCAGTGCTCCAAATGAACCCTTTAATCTGATGGATTTAAAGGGGAAAAAAATGACAGCTCCGACAAGCGTGTTACTAATCAAATCCAGAAACATGCAAGACAGTGCATATTATGTTATAGTATATTAGATGAGGATTACATGTGTGCATCTGAATTTTAGCTGCAAGCACTGTAACCAATCTTTGACATATCAGACCACATGTACAAATTCCCACCCACAGAGAGAAAAAGAGAGCACTGGTGTAAATAAGTCAAGTCTCACCACTAACTGACAGCCGTTGCTTTTAGTTAAAGAACTGGATGTGAATGACTGTCCTCTAGCTGAATGTTTGTGATATGCAAACAAGCTCTGACTGTATATGATGTGGCTCATTCAAAACACTTGAACTAAAGCCTGAACACCAAAGAGTGGAAAACCAAAATGACCAAATCAGAGGGTAAGGTTTTTCTCTAGTTATGCATCACATCTGGAGCTGTGCTTGTAAAAAAAAAAGATTATATTTAATTGAACATATAAAGTAATTAGTCAGAAGTATGTGGACAACTGAACATCACAATTATGTGTGAGCTGAACATCGTATTTCAAATTTAAAAGGCCTTTACTCTCTTTCTCAGTCACTCTCTGTCAGCCAGATGAGGATTAAAGGTCCAATACTGAGTGTCTTAAACCAGCATTCTTTGAAATGGTCAACATTACAAAGAAGGCCGGCCATTCTTTGCAGGGGGCAAAAAGGAGACCAGATGTAGAGAAATGTAACAGTAACAGGAGCTGATGAGTTTATGGGTTCAATCTGTAGCTTCATGTTGTATGAATATAAAATTATGATCATTTTGTAAATTATGTCCTCTTTAAGAGTAAAAAAGATTGAGTCTGCTTTAGAAAAAACTACTTTGTAATTAACTAGTGTACAGAGTCCTTTCTCGGTGAGATCCACCCCTTGCTAGTTACTTACAGTTCCAAAACAGCAGCAGTGAAAATGCTTTACAACAGCTGCAGCAGATCTTAATCCACTCTCAAGTGAGTCATTAATAATAATAATAACAGCAACAACAATAAAAGCCAATAGTCAATCTACGGTCCTACCCTCACCTATGGTCACAAGCTTTGGATAGTGACCAAAAGAATAAGATCGTGAATACAAGCGGCTGAAATGAGTTTCCTCTGAACGGTTGCTGGCCTCTGTTAGGGATTATTTTTTACTCAAGGAATAAAGGACAAATGTTTAAAGGTAAACTCCAGTAAATTAATTAGTAAACAGTGGATCAACCAAATAATAAACAATTAAATGATACATTAGAAAGAGAGCAACTGATCAGAAATTACTAGACTAACTTCTCTGTCTCAGTGCATCGTATCTTGAGGCTCGGCCAAAAGAACATACAATTAAAACATTACCAACGTCACCATGTTCTGTCATTAATCTGGACAAGATTTCTCTATGACAAATTAAAGCATCAGGAAGATGATGTGCTTGATGACTCCACCACTGATGAGAGAAATCTGGGCCATGAAAAACCAGCTTGAACAAGACTGAATGCCGAAGGTCAACTCAAAGCGCCCAGAGATTGTTTACATATAGATAAGTGTCAGAATAAAAATGTTATGGTTAGTCGGGAACACGGGCTCGGAGAGAGAGAGTGTGCACTCTTACTCTGAGTCCCCACATGGCCATGTGGAATTTTTTCTGATTCTTTAATAAAAAAAGTAAGACATTTAATATATTAAAGTGTTTCAGGTGTCTTCCTTCATAAACAACCTGTTTACCTGTCACCTCTCCCTTAGAGATAGCGTGAGGAGTGCAGCCATTCCAGAGGGGCTGAGAGTAGAGCCGCTGCTCCTCCACATCAAAAGGAGACAGTTGAGGTGGTTCGGGCATCTGACTAGGATGCCTGCTGGGTGAGGTGTTCCAGGCATGTCCTACCAGGAGGAGGCCCCGGGGCAGACCCAGGACACGCTGGAGAGATTATATATCTCGGCTGGCCTGGGAACACCTTGGAGTCCCTCCTGGGTGAGCTGGTGGAGGTGGCTGGGGAGAGGGAGGTCTGGGCTTCTCTGCTTAGGCTGCTGCTCCCACGACCCAGCCCCGGATAAGCAGAAGAAAATGGATGGATGGATGGATGGATGGATGGATGGATGGATGGACATAGGTCTGAGGGAAGTGAACTACCTTTGTAATACAAAAAACCTTGGGTTAACCCTGAAGTGAGCTGGATCAGCGAAATCCTGCTTCATAGTACAGACCTATTGGGTCCAACATTTGTGTGTTAACTTTGTCTCTTTTAATGAGTTATAGATTTAATGTTTTCTTCTATTTTTGTTTGCATCTACTCAGTAGTAGCAGTAATAGTAGTAGTAGTTGTTTCTCCTGTGTTTCTGTTCCTGTCTCCGTGTCATTCTGTCTTCATTCCTTGGTCCTTATTTGTGTTGCCTTTTTTTTGTACAGCTTGTTAAGTGTTAGTTTTCATGTCTGTGTTAGTCTCCTTTGGTTATTTCCTGTTTCACTTTGAAAGTTTTTCTTTTGTGTCCTGTGAAACTTGTACTTCCTGTCTGTCTCCCCTGATTGTCTGCACCTGTGTCTCATTTCCCCATCTGTGTCTAATCCCCAGTTACATAGCTCCGTCCTCCTCTTTGTCTTTATTCTGTTACCAGTTGTGCTCCTTACGTTTTCTCAGGATCTTTTAAGGTTTTCTTGTGTTTTTGCTCGTTCACCATTTTGATAATTCTTTGTAAACCCATCTGAGGTTTATTCTGGCCACAGTAAAGGCTTACTTATTGTCGAACATTCTTCCTCTTGCAGCCAGCAGTTTGTGTCCTCCACATCAAATCCACACCACGACTTCGAAATGGGTTACAAGAGCTCGGTTTGAAAAGTGTACAAGTCTGTGTGTGTTTTGTCTTACTTTTGTGCAAATAAATATAACCTAATATCACATGTTGCCAAAAACTAATGTTCAGATCACATTTGTGAGCTGCTTACAACTGAACTGTAGAAAAAAATATCACTTTGGAGAAAGCCTTACTCAGCGACCATCTGAAAATGGTGGAGGGTTGAGATCTAGTGTTGGTATCTCTGAAGTGTAAAGAGTTAACAAAAAAAACCAAGTTAAACTCCAAACCACACCGCTGGAATAAACACGTGTCTTTGTGACTCTCTGCTGTGCAACATTAAATTCGAAACAAGAAAGAAATGAATCAGTTGCTCGTGCTTATTAGAAAGTCTAATTCCTTTTTATTTCGCCCTTACCGACATGGAACACAATTTTCTGTAAATCCAAAATGAAACAAAAAATAAAAACAGCTCGACAAGTACATTCTGTTTCTCAATAAGTGGAAATCTTGTGTTTGAGGCAATGGATCCAGAAGTGCATTTAACATTACATTAATGTTTGTATCCCAGCAGTTGGTCGATGTCTTTACATACACACACCGCCACACCAGACTTGTGTAAACATTGCTGTGGTGACAGTGAAATACTGAAGTAATGATTCCACAGGGATGAAGTGAGCTTAAAATAATATAAGCCAATGTTGCTATGTGAATGTGGAATGTAAAAAAAACTTAACCACAATATAAAAAAAAAAAGATTACTGCTTTAAAATCCTTCATGTACTGATTTACTGCTCATCTCTGTCCAAGATATTCATATATGTTTCTTGTTTAATCATAAAACTGCATTTTAAAAACTATGCGAACCGCAATTGTTCCAGAAAACTTGACTTTAACTGAATGCACTCAACAACTCCTTCTGTAAAACAAACATATCATGTAGCACCAGGAGGTTAAAACAAATCATGCAGCAAATTGTGTTGCTTCCTTCTTGTTGTGAAAAAGACTACTTCAAGAATTTTGGGGATAAAGTCCATGTTTGTGGAATCCAGTGCAGCCACCATTGACTTTGGCCATTTTGGATGGTTTTCCTCAGAATCCCCTAAATGCTGGTAAAAGCTGGCCACGTCTGTCCCCTTCGTCCTATGTTCTTATTGTAGCGATGACTCTTTGGTTCACTGGTGCTGAGGAAGAAGGAAAAAGAAAAATATGGTCAGGCCCTTTGTGTATGAAAAAAATCAATATGCCTGTTTTTATGTTTACGTTTGTGTTAAAGATATTTGGCACAAATAGTTGAAAAATAAGCCATCTGGAAGATTTTTATATCTAAGATTTATTGGTGCTTAATAAGTTGTTACATGAGCTGGGACATTTACTGTAGGAAAGCAAGGCTGATTTAAACGTTTCCCTTCATCGTGTCCCTACTGAGAGAACATTACAAGTGAGATAAGTACCTGGTTTTCCACAAGCCTTCATACACTGCTCATGAGTGTCAAAGCGATTCTGGTTTCCACCGCAGCCGCCGTACCAGAAGCGTATGCAGCTCTTGTTGGCTGCATCGTAGTGCCACTTGAGAACAAACTTGGCACACGTACCTTCCTCTTGGGGAAGCTGGCAAATTTCCACGGGTGTAGATGCAGCTGGGAAGGAAGTGAGAAAGAATAAGACTTGGTAAAAGGATGAAAACGTGTGCAGTTACAAGCTATGCAACACTACACTTTAAATATGAGCATTAATGACTGGTGTGGTTGGCAATAAATGTATTGTTGCTATTAAATATAATGACAGCTAGTTAAGAGTTAATGATTTTGCCAGAGATCTGTTTGTGCTGTGGAACTGTGATGGGAAAAGCAGCACAGTGCACAAATGTGTTTCAAGGCTAGAACCAGTTTTCCATAATCCTGAGTTACAGGGAGATATAGGTTTAAAGTAGATTTCCTAGCTGTGAGTATCTGATGGTAGGATGGAGAACTGCTGCTAAAAAAACAAACAATGAATCCCTGAACAAGGCTTTGTTTCCATTCATTTTCTCCATGCTTGTGACTTGGCTCACGGCACTGACAAAAAGCATAACCTTCTCATTTTTCCATGCTTGGCTTCTTACTTGTTCCGTCAGTCATTTTTAGAGCAGCAGAGGAGGCAATACAGAATACAAAGGATTAGTTGTATTGCAAAGTGAGCACAGTTTGTGGAAAATAAATTATGTAACAGTGTTGTTACTTGCAAACCCAGTGACTCAGTGTGATGTATATGTCCAGCATTGATGGTAATCTAAAACTCGAGCAAAGGGAAATGCTTTTTCTTTCCTTCTGGCTAGTATTTGCATACCAGCCTCAGCTATGTATTCAAAAAAGTGGGCTGGAAGGGAAGGAAGCGTAACACAATATGTCTGCAGAGAAGTCATCATGTTATTCATGTCTTAATATTGTCAGTGAGTGCAGAGCAGAGCTCACCAGGATCTGGGAGGACGTCCACCTGTTCAACCTGCTTCACCTTTGGCTGAGGCTCTGCCACTGTGGAAACATAAAAATATTACTGTGGTTTCATTTTAAAGAGGCAGAGGATGTTAAAGAAATACCAGGAAATTTGTAATTGGCTTTTTCTTTTTTTTTTTTTTTTTTATTTGCTAGGATCTCACCGCTACTGCCTGGAGTGGCCACCTGAAACTGGCTCAAAGTGAGTTGACCTGCACAGTCTCTGGTGATAAACTGGTTTTACACCAGGAATAAACGTGTTCGGTGTCTTTATCTAATGTCCCCTTCTTAATAACTTTAAATTTAAAGTTGAAAGTGTGCATGTTGCTGCTGGCTGTCTGCTAGACTTCACCTCATCCAGAAACTGAATCTGTCAACTGTGTTTGTGGTGCTGGTGAATTTTAGGGCATTTTAATGTAAACTTGAAGTAACAATATAGCTTCCTGTGCGGTTAACGGTACCAAAAGCTCATTCAAGAAGCCTGTGCTCCAGTTTTGGTGAGTGAAATCTAGAAGTAATTAGAAAGCATCTGTGTCTGTACAGTCTATGGATGCAGCTTACTAACAAACATTAACATATGTTGATATTTAGCAGTGATTTTTGAAACATGTCTTCATGAAGAAAACACGTCACATTTCAAGCCAACAACCATGTATTTGGTGTTTAATGATCATTGATTCTAGTGGCTTTAGTCGGCTGTAGCAAAAACATGTTTAAACTTGATTTGGGTGAAAACTGAGCTCAACATTTTGTTCAATTTCTTAAAAAAAAAATCATGTACGTTTTAATTTTAAATACCAATTTTATGGCTACATACATGATATTCTGCTTACAAACCAAAGCTAATGAAGAACCATAATGCAGGATAAATGTAATTGGGCCTAACAATCATATATTTTGATCATTAGTCATGCTAACATAGCCTTCAAATAGTCTGAAAGAAGAAGAATGTGCCACAATGTTTGATTTAATGTTCATATTTTTAAATCAGGATATTTCACTCAGCATGCTCTCATTACCTGCAACTAAATTACACTAAAACAAACAAATATTTAATTTTTTAACAGGTTAAACTGCATTCCCACATGAAGATAGCTAATGATAAGACAACTGTATATGGAGCTAATGATATGTTACCACTGTAGATAATTATTCAGCAGGACATTATAATGTTTACACTTTATATTAAGCGTATACACTGATTATTTGATTCCTTACATTTGTGCTCTAGTTTTTTTTTCAAAGGGAGATTAAATGAAGACACCACACTCGAAAGGAAGCTCTCTACACAGCTGACTCAGCATAGACAGACAGCAGAGCAGAACCAGTCAGATTGTTTCAACTTGCAGAACACAAGCCTGCTGTGCCTATAATGACTGGACAGTCACTGTTTTGGGTGAGTGTTTAGCAAACAGTCGTTATCTCTGCATATGCAGTCGAGGCGCACGCTGCATTAAACCAGGTGACGGCACACTCCCGCAGAGATGCTGGCAGCATCAACCACTTACCTGACCTCATGCAGTTTTTCAAGCAGAGGGCCTCACTGTCGAACCTATTTTCATTTCCTCCACAACCTCCATACCAGAACTGTGCACAGAACCCGTTCTTTCTGTCAAAGAACCACTTAGCCTCATAGTCTTTGCACGGCATTCCAGCGTCATAGTCAAGCGAGCATGGGTCTGCCAATTCATTAACTAGAACATGCAGAACAAAAACACACACAATAGCAGTGATGGGGGGAGAAACGGGGAGAGAGGATGAGTTTGTGTAAGGATTAGAGTGAAAAATATACACAAGGCACACAGCAGATCCTGTAAGCTGCTGAAAAGTAGCAAGAAATAAAAAAAAATGTATTAGAAGCTTAGGCGTGTTTGAAAGGGTTTCAAATTAGTGATTGGACCTGCAGAGGAACAGAAACAGCATTCAGCATAAGACTATATTCTACATGGGTGTCGGGATAATTCCAATATTAGAGGGGTTTTTTTTGCATATTAAAAATTGAAAGTTGTCAGCAGAATGAAAGAGAATTATTTCTAGGTTTTCATGGATGGATTTGAAACGTTAGTTGTAACTACAGTAGCTGTTAAATGTTAGTTTCTTGGTGTTTTCATGCCTTAAATTCTGTGCCTTCCACAAGGAGCGACAGCTGTAAGGTCTCCTCTCCTTTGGTGTTTCTGTGTTCTACTGAAACTGTGCATTTCTTAAGGTTTCCTGAATAACTTGTGGTATATCTCGTGACCTGATGAATAACACATTGGTGCAATAGTCTCATTTAATATTACTGCATTACAGCATAACAGTCTTTGACTTGAACATCAGGTTTTATTTACATGACTAACATACTACCTAGGAAACCCAGCCAAACAACCCTATGGTGGCTACTTCAAAGACACACTGTTGGTTACAGCTCCAGTGTATTGGTAAACAGACATGTGGCTGCTAATTATACAGGACATTTTCTAAAAGCAAATTTCCAAGCAGTATACAGACACAGTCATGCACCGTCACTCACCAGTTTCTGGTTTGTCCAGCGGTGGGGTATTTGTAGTACTTGTAGTGTTGAGGTTGACAGGCTTATGCTCAGCTGCTTCTGTGAAGTAACAAAAAAAATAAATTTTTCAGTATAACTAAAAGAATAGAAACCATAAAATACACTAAATTATTTGGTTGGGGAAGGGAAATAATTAAGGTCTGGCTGTGGATAGAGAAGGTCACTAAAAATGGAGAAACTAAAACATTGTGAGTTACCAACAATATATTGCATTTACACCATTAAATGCAATATAACCATTAAATGCAATATATTGGGGAGAGCGTGAATGCAGCCTCTTCTCCCTCCTGCAAAAATCACCTCTTTGATTTTTTTCTTTAATTATGTCATGACTAAACTGGCCAAATGAAGCAATCAGATGGGGAATGCATTGCAGCCTGTAAATAAATAAACAGGTGGGGATATTATATACCATAGGGATGTGACAGTTCAGAAATCAAGACCAATATCACAATACAAATGTCCACAACATCATATCATGGTTTCATCTTCCCGTATTGCGATATCCTTGTGGAGCTGCTATTGCACGGTCAAAGCTAATCTGGTGGAAGCTGAACTCTATTCAGTTCAATTCAGGTTTATTTATATACCGTCAAATCACAGCAACTGCCTCAGGATGCTTCAGTCCCTGCAGGATTCTGGAGAAAACCTCAAAAATCAGATGATCCCCTATAAGCAAGTACTTTGCAACAGACAGGACAGGAAGAAACCTCTGGCTCAGGAAGGGACAGACATTATTTTTAAAGATCACTCAGGCAATGAATGAACCGAGAATACATCAGAAAAAGGACATTTATGTTTTGTTCATGATCTAATCCCGATGAAGAGATCAGGCCTGTGGTGATTAAAAATTTTTTTAAATCTATATATGGAGAATTATACACCCCGACTCTTAATTTATCAGAGCACACAATCTGTAACGGGTAGTTGTGTCAGTAACAACTAGCTTTTTAAAATGGTTTCCATAAGAACTTTTTGTCTGAGACAAGAATGAAGACTTCCACACTGGTGTTGCATACTACTGTACTCCAAAGACAGTTTACAGTTGGATATACAAAACATGCAAAATATGAAGGAACACTTTCTGAGGAAGCTGTAGCTGTCTTTATAAACTTACTTGTACTAATGACACCTTTGAGGGTAGAGACAATCTGACCCTCTGCTGTGTAGGATGTGACTACAGCATGGTATGTCTGAGCACTTTCCAAGTTGTCCACAGAGAGCTCTGTACCCGACACGTTGGTCTTCAGCACCAGTTTATGGTCGGCCAGCCTCACCACAACAACTTCGAAGTAGACGAAGAGCTTGGGGTCTGGCCTGTTCCAATGCAGTTTCAAACTGCTGGAGGTGACATTAGAGACGTGCAGCTCTTCTGCATCTGGGATTTCAAGTTACAGAGATATATGTAGGAAAATGTTTAGTGATTTTAGCTCTAGTGTGGTGGGTTATGTCACTGTGGCAAATGTTATTTTTTGTGTCCAACTAACATAAATTTTAAAAGTAATATTTATTTTGTGAAGCATGAGAGCAAAGAAGTGTGAAAAATACTGCTGATTGCTGATTCATGGGCAGACAATATTTGCAATTAGTGACAGTATGTATGACTTACAGTGACCAAAACTGCAAAAAGCAGTAAAGAAATATTAGTTCAGTTAGTTAGTTAGTTAGTGACAGTCTTACCCTTGTGCTTTCTTTCATGGACTGCTTGTTGATTTTCATGATGTTTCTGATGTTTCCTAGAAATGTGAGAATGGTAATAAATCACTAATGTTTTCAGCAACAATGATATTATATTGAAAAAGTCACAGAACTTACTCTACTTCCTGTGATGATGTGAAGGGGTTTTTCAGTGGCTGGTCACTCTGGAACCACGTGCAGTTTTTGGCGACTTCAGGGGACATGTACAATGCATTTTCAACTGAAAAGCAATGCAGCATAGAACACAAATAGATTAGGATTTATTAGACTGAAACAACTAATAGCATTTATTCTAAAATATTACATAGAGAAGAGCGAAAAAAGTGTAGAAAAATGTATGATGGGCATCGATATCTACATCGAACTTACTGCTGATATACTTGGGCAGTAGCTGGCCAAAGGTCCGGATGTCTGTGTCATAAAAGCGTGAGCTACCCTGCACCCACTTGAAGAAGACATCTGTAGGCTCACTGACCATGCTCGACAAGACACGGGCATCCTTAGCACTCAGTGTGTCACCCACAGCAAAGATGACCAGGAAGTAGCCTTTGCACTTGACCTCAGTGGCAATGCGCACCAGCTGCTCCTCATCTTCTTCCACACTTCCTGTCACAAACAGTACGAGTACCTTTCTGTCACGTTGGAGAGGTGCCTTCTCAAACACTTGATCCACGGTCTCTTCGATAGCCTGTGCGAGTGCCCGGCCACCCTCCAACTGGGGCGTCTTCTCCACCAGGAATTTGACGATATCGTGTGCTGAGGTGAGCTCAGTCAAGCCGATGTCAACGTGGATGGGGGATCCAGTTTTGTTGTTGATGAACTCGTATGGTGCTTGCTGGATCACAGACACTCTGGCGTGGTGAACAGATGATGTGGGATTGGAAGATATGTGAAGCCGCTCCACCATGTAAGCTATGTAGTGTTTAATCTCGGCAAAGATAGTTGGGTAAGTAGACTCAGAGCTGTCCATGATGAAAGCCATGTCAATGTCCACATCTGAGGTGGAAGACCTCCTATCTCGGCCAGCCGTTGGGGGAACATAGTCACAGATTTGGTCTGGAGAGCAGAAATCTGAAGAAAAGGAGACATAATATGGCGTAACTCTTCTTCTTTTTTTTCTTTTTTTTTACATGGACTCAGAAAATCTATATTCATCGGGAGTTCTTAAATGATTTTGTTTTTCTACAGTGCTAAAAAATTATTATTTTTATTTTTCCAAAAATAAAAAAATCTGGCAGTGCAGTCCTGTGACTGCATTCTGAGACAACAAAAAGTGATCTAAATAAAGAAAATCTGACCAAAATGAGAAGCTGTTTCATAAATACTAATGCTCACAAAGAGCTCTTACCCAAGCAGACGTGGCAGTTCATAACCTTTTGGATGACTGACTTGTACTGTGGACTATTAGCGTTGGGAAGGACAATGACCTGGGCCAGTGCTGTGTTGTTGGACTGGTATACAAGGAGAGGAAAATTACAAGCTGAATACAAATTGATGGACTATTAAAAAAAACTGCCTCAGGGTTGTATGTTCTACGTTACCTGCACTGCTCTGCTGAGTGCTCTGTCCTCCTGTCTAACCAGCAACAAAGTGGCAATTCCAGCGTTGTGGAGGCGGAGGGCAGCATTAGTAATTCCTTGTGCCCGACCAACCTGATCACCCACAAAGAAGATGGCCACCTTCCTCATGAGGAAACCACTGCGTACCCTCTTGAATGTATTCTGGGCCACAAAGTTCATGGCTGTTTCCAAACTGCGGGGCTTTCTTGTCTGTGGGATCTGAAGGCCTTCAATGCGTTCCACTAGGGCGCGTTTCTTCATGGCGTCAGCAAACCGGACCTCAGTGGTAACTTCATTGTTATACAGGGTCAAAGCAACACGAGCTCCTCTGGGACAGTTACTTTCAGCGATGGTAATTTTTTTGACCAGGTTCAGGACTGTGTCACGCATGTTGTTGAAGACTGGACGGCCAAGACCCTGAGAGATGTCAAGTGCAAAGGCCAGCTCGGTGGGGTAGAGCGGGCATTCCTGCTTACCTAATGAATTCAGCATGAAGGATTTTGTTTTCATTATAGTTGTGGACACAGTACATACACACTAAATCAAAGCATTATTATTCAGTTAACAAATCTTTTGTACTTACCAAAGCAGCAAGCTGGTAAAGAAAATGACACAGAATATGGTGAGATGTTTCATGGAGCGCACAGCACATGAGTGTCAATAGTTTACAATAGAAGAAAATGACAAAGTTACTAAGTTATACTTACGGCAGTTGTCTCTGATCTTTGTGACCAGGTCACATTGCTGCAGGAGACGAAGAAAACACAAAAACATCTATTAACCAGGACCTGAGTTAGATGAGTTACACTCTGTTCAGTACAATTCACACTGAGCACGTACCACAGCCCCTGGTCCTCTGGGTCCTTTCACACCCTGTTGGACAGAAGACGGTTAATAGATGGCAATAAATGAACATCCAGCACAGGGCGCCACAATATAATGATATTGGCCATAACTTTAAAATGACACAGTGATATTATGATAATGTTAGAATTGATTCAGAACCAATAAATGACAATTATGTAAATTATCCAGCAGTGCAATTATTTATTAAATCATGCTAGGCTCTACATTGCATTTTGCAGTATATGTCTAATCTGCTATGATGGCAGATTAGATGCTTACATATGGCCCAGGATATCCAACTTCTCCTTTCTGTCCAGGTGGACCAACATTCCCAGAGTCTCCCTGGAAAGAGTTAACGGTGAGAGGAAAGAAAGAAATTCACATATAAAGAAGTTCAGATGTGTTCAGACTTTGAGATAGAGTGTGACTTCCTCTAGTTTGCTATCTTAAAAAATAAAAATTAACAAAAAATGAACATGCAAGCAAGTCATTCACTGCCAAGAATGGAATGCTACATATTTAAACTAAAACTTCAAAGCACGTCCTTTACTGCACAACAGCAAACACATGTGCTCGGCTATGCTCTGGAACAAGCTTGAACAATTTTAGCAAAACTATAGCAGAAGTACATGTTAACCTTATTTAACTGCAGACTTAAATCTTACCCTCTGTCCACGATTTCCTCTGGGTCCAGGTCCACCCGAGGTGCCAGGATCTCCAGCTGCTCCCTGAAATGATGGAACAAAAGAAGATATATGCAAATGACCAATACTTAAAAGCATCTGAGTGTACAACACTGCTTCTGCTTCACTGTCAGTGTTTCGCATTACCTTGGGTCCCGGGAATCCTGGGAATCCTTCATCTCCCTTTTAAAGAAGAAAGCACACATACATCAAGTGTTCTTTATATAAAACTGTATAGAGAATTTTATTTTGGATGCACCAGTTCTAAAATCACTTGCCTTTCTTCCTTTAGCCCCTTGAACACCAAAACCATCTCTACCGTCCATACCCTGTAAAAAAAACAAAACAAAAAAAAACCGTTAGGAAAACAAGAGCAACAGCATCTTCTCATCCTCTTCCTTTTTCCTGTGTGAAACGATAATTTCTTGTTTATTCTTTGCCAGATTTACATTCAGTAATGTTGCATTTAAAGAAGATGTGGTTTTGCTCTTACAGGCTCTCCATGGGGGCCGGGTGGTCCAACAGCACCTTTAGGTCCTGAATCTCCTGGCTCTCCCTACAAAGACATGGAGATAAAGAAATACTTTAGATGTAAGGGAAATGTCAAAGTGTTGAATAAAGTGTGAAATGTATCTTTAAGCTGATCAGGTTTCTATAGATTTAATTAAATTACGTGCTTGTTTTGAAAGGAGGGCCTTAATGATTTCTTACGGTGCTTTCCTGTTTACTCAAATAGACTCCATGTGTGTGTGTCCAGTAATGTGACAGAGCTTGACTTAGGCCTGTGTGTTTATAATTAAATCAAGCCTGTTATGAAGGAACATAAGCCACTCCAAATTTAGTTCCATTCAATACCTTGCGACCAGGGGGTCCTCTTCTGCCTTTCTCTCCAGCAGGACCTGGGATACCTCCAGGACCCTAGACCAGAAAACATTAGGATATTAAAGTTAAGTTTTGAATGTTATCAACATAGAAAAAATGATCTATTGTGTTCACTCACTCTTGGTCCAGGGTTTCCATCTTCTCCTTTTTTTCCTGGTGCACCAATTGGTCCGGGTTTACCCTTGAAAAAGACAAACCAGACATCAGCAATGCACCACTTGTTCACATGTTAGAGCTGCAGTACCAGCACATGAATTACACATTGTGTGTGCGTGTGTGTGTGTGTATGTGCACCCAATCCAGCCAAAATAACTTGTCATGCAGCTACTGCAGCCAAGAAAACTAATAACAGAAATAACCTGTGACAGCACCGACTATGATCCATGTTTTGATGAGTATATTTGTAGAGTGAATAATCTGCCAAATAGAGTGAGGACAAACTTACTCTAGATCCTTCAATACCAGGCTCTCCCTGTACACCAAGAGCTCCTGGCCTTCCAGCACCTCCCTTTAATTACAGTGCAAGATGTTACCTTTACTGTCATTATAAGAGCAGGTATTAAACTGTGTATTTTAATAGCCAAAATGGCACTTACAGCCTGTCCAGGTGAGCCTCTTCTGCCATCAGGTCCCTAATGAATTATGAGTATATAAAAAACAAAAATCTTGGTTAACAAAATACTTTGGCAAGTAAATATTTAGAAAAGATGTTGAAAGTGTTTACCCTTCTTCCAGGTTCACCAGGGCCTCCCCTCTTTCCATCCTGGCCAGGCTCTCCCTGTTATTTCAGGACAGATATCCCAGTGATACAAATCCATAAAGCCAGACATCGCAACAAACAAGCAATATCACACCACAAAAATTTAATCATGTGCATAGATGTAGGATTTATTTCTGTAGCACTAGAATGAGCTCAGTGGGACATTACCGCTGGTCCAGCGTCACCAGGATCTCCTTTAGGTCCTCCCTGGTTGTTATCTCGTCCAGTTGCTCCCTATTAAACAGATATCACTTTTTCACTCTCTGCTACATCCAAACACCAAAAACTACAAATGTACAATAAAAAACAAATAAGCAAAATAATCTTATTTATACATTTTATGCATAAGAACTGTAGCCATTAGAAAGTAAATATGTGCAACTTGATTTCTTAGTAACACTCCCTTCTCTTGCGTTTATCATGTGCTATGTATGCATGCAAAATAATAGTAATGTACATAAAATCAGTCAATAAATATGTCATAGTAATCAGTTTCCATAATACTTACAGGGTCTCCTCTGATTCCCATTTGTCCTCTGTCTCCTGCTTGTCCTTTGGCACCTTTAGGACCCTAAAAAAAACAAAAGAATTTCTCAGCATTAACTATATTCAACAATTTAAAAGAAAAAAAAGGCACAACTGCATCTAGTCACTCACTCTTCTGCCTGGGTTTCCTCTTTCTCCAGGAGGGCCAGCCACTCCACTTTTGCCCTGCAAACATACCAAAAGCAACCTTTAAATCTGAGAATTGTGTAAATCTCATGACTGTGTCACATGAGCACATTACTGGGAAACTCATTTTATTGATAGCTACAGAGAAGTATAGATCATATATGATTCTACATCATGATGTGCCTGCAGCATAAAAGGAAAAATCCATATCTTACCTCTTCTCCATTGATGCCATCAAGACCAAGTTCTCCAGCTTCACCCTATAAGGTATGCAATGGAGTTAGGTCATTCTTGGTTAGCCTGTTTTGTCAGAAAGAAAGAAAGAAAGAAAGAGACTCACCTTTTCTCCTGAGTACCCACGAGAGCCCTAAATGGAAAAAGAAGTGTTACATCATTGCATTCATCAATAAAAAATATATGATAATTAAACAATATAAGTTGAATGACAGGGATAACATTAAAGTGTTTACCTTGACTCCTCTCTGTCCAGGACATCCCTGGAAGCCCTGAGTTCCATTCACACCAGGAGGACCTCTTTCTCCCTGTAATAACAGAATAAGACAATAAAATACACCAACAAAATACGAAAGGACAGAAAATCAATGAAGGACACAAAGAGGTGAGAAATAAAGAACAATGGCAACAATCATAAACAAGATATTCAAACTTACAGGTCCACCCTCATCTCCAGGATGTCCTTGACTTCCTGGTAATCCTGGACTACCCTGG
This sequence comes from Archocentrus centrarchus, assembly GCF_007364275.1. Taxonomy (NCBI): domain Eukaryota; kingdom Metazoa; phylum Chordata; class Actinopteri; order Cichliformes; family Cichlidae; genus Archocentrus; species Archocentrus centrarchus. The sequence goes on from NC_044366.1 coordinate 3,889,991, forward strand.
AAGACAAAAACAAAGCAAATATTAGATCTTTCATTAAAAAATAATCTCCAGGTATAACTGGGCGGCGGGTGGGGGTCAGTTGATAGGATACCTTTAGTCCTGGCTGTCCAACTGCTCCTCTGTCTCCTCTGTTTCCGGTACATTTGCATGGCACTCCACAGCACTCCCTTTCTGCAATATTGTCCTGTGCAGTAAAAGAAAGCATGTTTAGTTTATAGGAGTGATAAATGAAAGACGTAACTTATACTTATGATTTATCAGTACTCACCAGTTCTTCCATAAGCTCATAGTCCAGGTCCATGACGTTCAGTCTTAAGGGTCTGGTATACCTGAAGCCACGACCAAATTCTAACTGCAAAGCCTCCTCAAACTTGGGTACCCGCTCCAGCCCAACCAGAATGAAACTGGTCACTCCTGTTTAGCAAAAGCAAATATATTTAAGCCCACTTACTTACTTTTGCTATTTCATGATAGATAATCACTGAATGCAGTTTCAGCTGCATCGTCTTTTTACCTGACAGCCGAAGCTCCTCAACTCGCCTTTTCATTTCAGCATATGGCGCATCAATACCATCGGTCAGATGAATGACAATCTTCAGGGGAAAAGAGGAAAATTATAATTCAGCTTTATACTTTATTGGAAACTTGACATTTAAAAGTATTTTCACTGTTGAGTTTAAACAGTGTGGCAAACAAATGTTCTTGCACCCGTTTGATCCTTTAATATTGAGCATATTAAAAAAATTCTGAATTCAATTGAATTAAAATGTACAGGTGGTGACTAATTAAAGGGAAAAACTGAACCATTGACCCCAACAGTGAGGAAATGTTCTAGGCCAAGGCACATTGATGCTGTTCTATCAGCACATGGTGGCCCAACACCCTTAAAAAAAAAACTTTTTTTTCCTACATGTCTCAGCCATTTCTATAGGGCTAACAAAGTCAATAGCAGACCTCATAATTTAGCACATTAAGCAGCCAAACCAATCAGCTCATCTCATTAATACATGGATGAAACTTACTGGAAAATGCAACAGCTGAATCTAACAGACTAGAAAAAAGTATCACTTAACAAATTGAGACCTGCATTATTTTAGCAACAGCCCCGACGCTGACATTTATGAACTGCTTATGACATTTCTGCTTTTTAACGTGTCTGAGTAACCAACCTTGACAGTGTCGTCCTGTCTGACTTTGAACCTGTTGGTGTAAGCTGATATAGTCTTGCCATTGAGAACAAAGGGGCCGCGACTCCGCAAGGCTATGAAGGCCTCAAACAGCTCATCTGGATTAGTTGTGAAGTCTATCTGCGCAGGCTCAGAGGCAGAATCCATGGCCAGCATGCCCACTAGAACAGCGGGAATCTGCCCAGCTGAGCAACTGATGGGTGCCATTTTGGAAATCCTCTGCAAAATAGCACCCATCTTGCTTTGGAGGTTGGTCTGAGCACTGAAGATGTTCTGGGCAGACACATCAAAGCCAACCAACACTTCTATATTGCAGGCTGTAAAACAAAACATGGTTTTACTTTAGACACTTTTGGTGAGGCCTTTAATCATTTAATTAAAAGTATCATCAACAAGCAAGAAACACACAATACTATTTCTCTTACTTTTGGGTGCTTCTGTCACACTGGTACACAGCTTCCCCTTTACTTCATCATCCAGCGTTTCCAGGATTTGTTCATTGAGCTCTGAGAGTTCCTGAAATTTACTTGCTCGAGCCACCATGGAGGGTTCACTTGCCAGGTTTTCCAGCTCATTCTGAATGGTGCCCACTCCCACAGCAAAGACTCTCACACCTTTGTTCTTCAAACCAAGGACTGCTGATTTACTGTCGTCAGCTGAGTTTCCACCAGTGATAGTTATAAGAATCTGAGGAGTGCCCTCATCAGCCCTACTTCCCCTTTCTTTAGAAAAGTAAACATCTTGAATAGTGCGAAGGGCCGCAGCAGTGTTGAGTCTACGTCCACCTTTGTACTCTATTTGACCAATAGTGTTTAAAATGTCATCCCTGTTACTGTGTGTGTTAAGGTAAAAGCCATCATTCACATCTTCAGCATAATGTGCCAAGCCAATCTGTAGGTTGTCTCTCTCGGTGTAGAACAGATCAATCAGGTTGCTGATAAAATCCATGACTTCTCTGAAGTTGTCCCGGCCCACATTAATTGAGCCATCCACCAAAAACACTATATCAGCCTTTTTAGATGGAGGCAAACCTGGTGCTACAAGAAGGGAAATATAGATATATTAAAATGTGTGTTTAGATGGAATATGTGTTTATATTGAAAAGATTTATATTGGTTTTTCGACCGAAACCACAAAATGTGCTAATCATTCTAGGTTCTGTAAAATGTGTACATTTTTGTATTACTTGCCACTGTGTTACTTACTTGGAGTGTCTTCGTCAATGTGCTCAAAAGCAGACCCACTCAACCTTTTAATAAACCTCTCCTTTATTGTTGGCAAGCCTGGGAATGTGGGAACCTGAAGGACATCATCTGCGGTGGTGGTAATTGCTGATAGCTGCCTTGCATCAGCATTACCAGCACCAATACCAATGCAGTTAACCCGGGAGGTCTTGAGCATAGGTCCATAGATGGAAACATCTTGGGGTGAACGTCCACCTGTGAGAACCACAAGATGCTGGGAGGCCTCAGTTGGACGAGCACCAGCAAAGGATCTTAATTCAGCGCGCATGATATGATCAATAGCGTCGGCCAGGTCTGATGATCGTCCACCCATCTGACGAAGGCTTTTAATAGCAGAGATAACATCTGGCTTGTTGTTGTGTGTGTTGAGTGAGAATTCTGTTTTAACGTTGTCTGCATACTGGACAACAGCGACACGAATTTGATCAGGCCGCACATCAAGCTGTTGAACGATTCTGAGAATGAAGTCACGGATATGAGTAATCCCTGCAGGACCTGTATTATCTGAGCCGTCAATCAGGAAAATAATGTCCTTTTTCCCAAGATCTAGGACTGAAAGCACAAAAAGAAAAAAAGCAGTGTATATTAAAATGTATTTTAAAAAAGCAGTCATTTATACCTCTATAACAATGAAGGTAAATTATAACTTGCAAAAGATGTAGGCATTAGTCAGTAATTGCCTTTAGCACTTCCAACTGAACTTAATTGGAGATTTGAATATACAAAATAAATACACAGTATTTCTTACCTTCTGGGACAGGAACATAACTGCCGATGATATCATCAGTGGATATTGTTTTGACTGAATCAATTAGTTTTTGCTCCACCCTTGGAAGCTCTCGGAAACTGTCAATTTTATATACAAGCTCTGGCTTCAGGGAAATCTGTCTCAGTTCATCTTGGTCTGCATTCCTTGAACCAATGGCGAGAGGTGCTATCCGGTTTCTCTTGAGTTCATCAGCTGATCTGGACACATCATCAGTAGATTTGCCAGCTGTAACTAGAATAAGGAATTGAGGCACACCATCCTCAAGGCGGCTTCCTCCTGATCTCTGGTAGATGGTTCGTCCGACAAACTCAAGAGCCCGTCCTGTGTTTAGATTATTCCCACCTTTGTTTCGAAGTCTAGCCACTGCCTGGAGTACTTCATTTTTCGTCGAGAACTGATTCAGTAGAAATTCTACCTTTGGGTCATCGCTGTACTGCGCCACTGAAATTCTGACCTTATCCAAGCCTACATCCAGCTTGTCCACAACTCTTCTTATCATTTCACGGATGGCAGGGAATTCACTACGCACCGCTGTTGTACCATCAATAAGAAATACAACATCCCTCTTTTCTCCTCCCGTGGGTACAGATGGTATTGCTGCTTGAAAAGAATGGAAGCACGTTAATCGGGTGTGATTACTACTCCTGACTATACAGTTCTTAATAGTTTTAATAGATAAAGATATATAAAACACAGTAGAATTGGGAGTATGATTCTGGCTTCAACACATAATTTAGTAATATAAATGAGGAAGGTGTTAACCTGTAAATTTTAATAAATTCCATTTACCTTCATAAGCTGGGAACTCTGGACGCAACTTGTTGATATCATCATCTGACAACTCTGTGAGTTTGTTGATTAATTCTTCTTGGACTGTATACAGGCCAGGGAGGTCATCTATTGGGTAGGCATAATTGGATACATATGACACCACCCTTAGCTCTGTGGGGTTCACGTCCCTGGTCCCAATGCTGAATGGAAGAACTCTGGATTGTTTGAGAGAAGATGCTGCACGACGGACGTCATCTGTGGAAGGCCCGCTGGACACAACAATCACAAATTGTGGCACACCGTCCTGCTTTCTGCTACCTCGTGCTGCTGTCAGAACATCCTGACTGACAAACTGTAAGGCCTGACCGAGGTTACGCTGTCTTCCACCTTGCTTCCTCAGTCCCCTGATGCCATTCAAAACACCATCTTTGGTCGTATATGTGTTCAGATACATGTCAGCCTGAGCAGTGTCACCATACTGGACCACACCAACCTGGATCTTATTTTCACCCACATTGAGACTCTCAACAATCCTGCGGATAAACTCCTGGATGATAGGGAATTCCCTTCCAACACTATCAGATCCATCAACGAGGAACACCACATCCTTCTTGGGGCCCTGTGATGCAGCTGAAACAGAAAAAGATGATATTGTGATCAGTCTCAAAAATCTATGAAATTAAAATGGTGGGAAAGGTGGAAAGTTGAGCCCACATCTTTTTTTATTGTGAAAATCCTGGTGCATATTCAGAGGAGTAAATCAGTTTCCTTCCTGCTTTTGACTGAAGATAATTTTTCAAGATTCAAAAGACTTTACTTGCCATCTGTACTCATACGCAAGGTTTGGTTATATAGAAATTCTCATCCAGAGCTCTTGAGTAACAGTGTAAAAAAACAAAAACATAAATAATAGAAAAATAGGAAAGAGAAATGAGAGAAAAAAATACAGGTAGAATTTTTTTTTTTAAGTTTCTTAACTATAAAAATGATGATTTCTTACCCGGTGCTCCTAATAAATAAATATTACAAATACCAGGTTAATGGAGATTGGAACAGCACTTATTGCACACTTAGTATTTCAAAAAAGTGGATAATGCACATTATATCTGATATTACCCTATCTTGTATATGGACATTAAAGAAAATGTGCACATTGTGTTCAAAACTTTCTACTTAAAGTTGCATTTTTATTTTTTTATTTCCTAGAAGCATATAAAATGTTGGGAGATTGATATTATGCACCATGCTTCGGTTTTTTCTTTTGTGTGTCTGTATCTGCTTATTTTACATCATTGTACAGATGAAGATACATTTTCCATAAATTTCTGTGCCCTTTACATGAATGATCATATAGATTGACAATTTTTTCTTCTAAGGAAGACTTCTTAATGGGTTGTCAATGAATGTAATGTTATTTTAAGAAGATACTGTCAGAAAGAAATGTAAAAATGGCATATTGTGAATTGCATTAAAAAATAAAATATTGATTTCAATGTAAAAACTGCAGGACAAGATGATGTCCTTTAAAGATTTGGTGAAAGGATCACGGAACTCTTCTATAAGATTTAACCTGACACACTGTAGGGTGTGAGTTTAAAATTAAGTAATGAAAAGTGAACTTTGATAGTATAATGAATGATCTGAATTGTGACTTTCTTTCATACATAAAAATTTACATATTGTTGAACATTTAAGGATGGCATATCACGTAATTAATTTGTTCAACTGTAACAGATGAGATATTGATGATTGGGAACTTTGACCTAAATGATCTGAGGGATACTCTAGTTATGAGAAACAACAACTACTATTTTACAACCACAACTATTTTCTTAAATTGCACTTGTTGATAGTAGCAACAAACACTTGATTTCACTTCAATCTCTTTCCAAATATGACACTGGAATTTAAAAATGGGTCACTTTCTTACCAGTCATTGTTGGTGTCACAGATGTGGCCCTCACTAGCACTTTGCTCATTACAGAGGAGAGCTGTTCTTGGACATTGGGGAGGTCAGTGAACTCAGACACTGACACAGCATAACTAGGCTCATGTGATATTTTCTGCAGCTCTCTAGCATCCGAGGTCCTTGTTCCGATGCCAATCACAAAAATGCCCTGCTGTTTGAGAGCTGAGGCTGGGGTATCTACATTGTCAAAAGACCTTCCCCCAGTTAGCAAGATCAGTATCTGTGGCACACCTTGCAGGCGTCTACTCCCGGAGGAGCTTGTAAAGACATTGTCCCTGACGTATTGGAGAGCTGCCCCGGTGTTTAGGGGTCTTCCTCCTCTGTGTCTAAGCCCTCTGACCGAGTCCACCACATCCTCTCTGGTGGTGTATGTGTTCAGATAGAAATGGACCTCTGAATCTCTGCCGTACTGGACCACAGAGACACGGTCTTTGTTTTCGCCCACATTCAGTTTCTCCACCACTCTCTGTACAAAATCACGCATGGCAGGGAAGCCATTCCTTGTGCCATCTGAACCATCCAGAAGGAATACGATATCTTTTCTGGCAGTGTCAACTGAGAAAAGACAGGAAGACAAAAAATAAAATCCTTTGCCAAAAGGACTCTTGTGAGATTATCTTTGACTGGGCAGACTAATATCCTATAGGCACCAAGCCCGACTGACTTTGCTTTTCTTTTTTTTTTCTTTTTTTGAAAGAAGAAAGCATGCTAGAAAATATGTTGAAATGTGTAAAAGGAGCTAAACAATCATCACTTTCTTTTCTTCTATCTTTGTCTCTGTACATGAAAAAAGTCGAGTATCATTTGGGGACAGAAAAGAGCCCTGTCTGATAACATACCAAATACAGTTGGTGATTCTGGGGTGACTTCAGTAACTGCAGCCTCCACAGAGGACTCAACTTGCTTTTGGACACTTGGAAGGTCAGTGAATTCAGACACAGAAAGAGCAGAACTGGGCTCGCCAGTTATGGTTTGAAGTTCTCTGCTGTCAGAGCCTCTGGCTCCAATTGCAATGGTCAAGACACCCAGCTGTTTGAGAGCAGAGGCTGGTTCATCAACACTGTCAAAAGATCTTCCACCAGTCATCAATATTAGGACTTGCGGAATTCCTTCAGGGCGCCTGCTTCCAGCAGAGTCCGTGAAGACGTTATCCCTCAAGTACCGGAGAGCTGCTCCAGTGTTGAGGGGTCTTCCGCCTTTGTGCCTCAAACCTCTGACACTGTCAAGGATCTCTCTTTTCGTCGTGTACGTGTTCAGATAGAACTGGACAGCTGGATCTCTGCTGTATTGAACAACCGACACACGGTCTTTGCCGTCATCCACACTCAGTGTCTCTACTTGTTTTTGGACAAAGTCTCGCATAGCTGGGAATCCAGTTCTTGTACCATCAGATCCATCCAGCAAAAACACCATATCCTTCCCTGCTGGCTGTCTGACCACTAGGGAACATAAGATTTTGGCACATATTTAGCTCAGTGAATCAAATATTTAGCAGCTGCAAACCAGAAGGTGAAACTGAACTTGGTCTTTACAACCACAACTATTTTGTCAAATTGCACTTGCTGATGTTCACGTAGCAACAAACATTTGATTTCACTTCAAACTCTTCCAACCATGATACTGGAATTTAAAATGGGTCACTTTCTTACCAGTCACTGTTGGTGTCACAGGCGTGGCCCTCACTAGCACTTTGCTCATTACAGAGGAGAGCTGTTCTTGGACATTGGGGAGGTCAGTGAACTCAGACACTGACACAGCATAACTAGGCTCATGTGATATTTTCTGCAGCTCTTTAGCATCCGAGGTCCTTGTTCCGATGCCAATCACAAAAATGCCCTGCTGTTTGAGAGCTGAGGCTGGGGTATCTACATTGTCAAAAGACCTTCCCCCAGTTAGCAAGATCAGTATCTGTGGCACACCTTGCAGGCGTCTACTCCCGGAGGAGCTTGTAAAGACATTGTCCCTGACGTATTGGAGAGCTGCCCCGGTGTTTAAGGGGCTTCCTCCTCTGTGTCTAAGCCCTCTGACCGAGTCCACCACATCCTCTCTGCTGGTGTATGTGTTCAGATAGAAATGGACCTCTGAATCTCTGCCGTACTGGACCACAGAGACACGGTCTTTGTTTTCGCCCACATTCAGTTTCTCCACCACTCTCTGTACAAAATCACGCATGGCAGGGAAGCCATTCCTTGTGCCATCTGAACCATCCAGAAGGAATACGATATCTTTTCTGGCAGTGTCAACTGAGAAAAGACAGGAAGACAAAAAATAAAATCCTTTGCCAAAAGGACTCTTGTGAGATTATCTTTGACTGGGCAGACTAATATCCTATAGGCACCAAGCCCGACTGACTTTGCTTTTCTTTTTTTTTTTCTTTTTTTGAAAGAAGAAAGCATGCTAGAAAATATTGTGAAATGTGTAAAAGGAGCTAAACAATCATCAATTTCTTTTCTTCTATCTTTGTCTCTGTACATGAAAAAAGTCGAGTATCATTTGGGGACAGAAAGGAGCCCTGTCTGATAACATACCAAATACAGTTGGTGATTCTGGGGTGACTTCAGTAACTGCAGCCTCCACAGAGGACTCAACTTGCTTTTGGACACTTGGAAGGTCAGTGAATTCAGACACAGAAAGAGCAGAACTGGGCTCGCCAGTTATGGTTTGAAGTTCTCTGCTGTCAGAGCCTCTGGCTCCAATTGCAATGGTCAAGACACCCAGCTGTTTGAGAGCAGAGGCTGGTTCATCAACACTGTCAAAAGATCTTCCACCAGTCATCAATATCAGGACTTGCGGAATTCCTTCAGGGCGCCTGCTTCCAGCAGAGTCCGTGAAGACGTTATCCCTCAAGTACCGGAGAGCTGCTCCAGTGTTGAGGGGACTTCCGCCTTTGTGCCTCAAACCTCTGACACTGTCAAGGATCTCTCTTTTCGTCGTGTACGTGTTCAGATAGAACTGGACAGCTGGATCTCTGCTGTATTGAACAACCGACACACGGTCTTTGCCGTCATCCACACTCAGTGTCTCTACTTGTTTTTGGACAAAGTCTCGCATAGCTGGGAATCCAGTTCTTGTACCATCAGATCCATCCAGCAAAAACACCATATCCTTCCCTGCTGGCTGTCTGACCACTAGGGAACATAAGATTTTGGCACATATTTAGCTCAGTGAATCAAATATTTTGCAGCTGCAAACCAGAAGGTGAAACTGAACTTGGTCTTTACAACCACAACTATTTTGTCAAATTGCACTTGCTGATGTTCACGTAGCAACAAACATTTGATTTCACTTCAAACTCTTTCCAACCATGATACTGGAATTTAAAAATGGGTCACTTTCTTACCAGTCACTGTTGGTGTCACAGGCGTGGCCCTCACTAGCACTTTGCTCATTACAGAGGAGAGCTGTTCTTGGACATTGGGGAGGTCAGTGAACTCAGACACTGACACAGCATAACTAGGCTCATGTGATATTTTCTGCAGCTCTCTAGCATCCGAGGTCCTTGTTCCGATGCCAATCACAAAAATGCCCTGCTGTTTGAGAGCTGAGGCTGGGGTATCTACATTGTCAAAAGACCTTCCCCCAGTTAGCAAGATCAGTATCTGTGGCACACCTTGCAGGCGTCTACTCCCGGAGGAGCTTGTAAAGACATTGTCCCTGACGTATTGGAGAGCTGCCCCGGTGTTTAGGGGTCTTCCTCCTCTGTGTCTAAGCCCTCTGACCGAGTCCACCACATCCTCTCTGGTGGTGTATGTGTTCAGATAGAAATGGACCTCTGAATCTCTGCCGTACTGGACCACAGAGACACGGTCTTTGTTTTCGCCCACATTCAGTTTCTCCACCACTCTCTGTACAAAATCACGCATGGCAGGGAAGCCATTCCTTGTGCCATCTGAACCATCCAGAAGGAATACGATATCTTTTCTGGCAGTGTCAACTGAGAAAAGACAGGAAGACAAAAAATAAAATCCTTTGCCAAAAGGACTCTTGTGAGATTATCTTTGACTGGGCAGACTAATATCCTATAGGCACCAAGCCCGACTGACTTTGCTTTTCTTTTCTTTTTTTCTTTTTTTGAAAGAAGAAAGCATGCTAGAAAATATGTTGAAATGTGTAAAAGGAGCTAAACAATCATCACTTTCTTTTCTTCTATCTTTGTCTCTGTACATGAAAAAAGTCGAGTATCATTTGGGGACAGAAAGGAGCCCTGTCTGATAACATACCAAATACAGTTGGTGATTCTGGGGTGACTTCAGTAACTGCAGCCTCCACAGAGGACTCAACTTGCTTTTGGACACTTGGAAGGTCAGTGAATTCAGACACAGAAAGAGCAGAACTGGGCTCGCCAGTTATGGTTTGAAGTTCTCTGCTGTCAGAGCCTCTGGCTCCAATTGCAATGGTCAAGACACCCAGCTGTTTGAGAGCAGAGGCTGGTTCATCAACACTGTCAAAAGATCTTCCACCAGTCATCAATATCAGGACTTGCGGAATTCCTTCAGGGCGCCTGCTTCCAGCAGAGTCCGTGAAGACGTTATCCCTCAAGTACCGGAGAGCTGCTCCAGTGTTGAGGGGTCTTCCGCCTTTGTGCCTCAAACCTCTGACACTGTCAAGGATCTCTCTTTTCGTCGTGTACGTGTTCAGATAGAACTGGACAGCTGGATCTCTGCTGTATTGAACAACCGACACACGGTCTTTGCCGTCATCCACACTCAGTGTCTCTACTTGTTTTTGGACAAAGTCTCGCATAGCTGGGAATCCAGTTCTTGTACCATCAGATCCATCCAGCAAAAACACCATATCCTTCCCTGCTGGCTGTCTGACCACTAGGGAACATAAGATTTTGGCACATATTTAGCTCAGTGAATCAAATATTTAGCAGCTGCAAACCAGAAGGTGAAACTGAACTTGGTCTTTACAACCACAACTATTTTGTCAAATTGCACTTGCTGATGTTCACGTAGCAACAAACATTTGATTTCACTTCAAACTCTTTCCAACCATGATACTGGAATTTAAAAATGGGTCACTTTCTTACCAGTCACTGTTGGTGTCACAGGCGTGGCCCTCACTAGCACTTTGCTCATTACAGAGGAGAGCTGTTCTTGGACATTGGGGAGGTCAGTGAACTCAGACACTGACAGAGCATAACTAGGCTCATGTGATATTTTCTGCAGCTCTCTAGCATCCGAGGTCCTTGTTCCGATGCCAATCACAAAAATGCCCTGCTGTTTGAGAGCTGAGGCTGGGGTATCTACATTGTCAAAAGACCTTCCCCCAGTTAGCAAGATCAGTATCTGTGGCACACCTTGCAGGCGTCTACTCCCGGAGGAGCTTGTAAAGACATTGTCCCTGACGTATTGGAGAGCTGCCCCGGTGTTTAGGGGTCTTCCTCCTCTGTGTCTAAGCCCTCTGACCGAGTCCACCACATCCTCTCTGGTGGTGTATGTGTTCAGATAGAAATGGACCTCTGAATCTCTGCCGTACTGGACCACAGAGACACGGTCTTTGTTTTCGCCCACATTCAGTTTCTCCACCACTCTCTGTACAAAATCACGCATGGCAGGGAAGCCATTCCTTGTGCCATCTGAACCATCCAGAAGGAATACGATATCTTTTCTGGCAGTGTCAACTGAGAAAAGACAGGAAGACAAAAAATAAAATCCTTTGCCAAAAGGACTCTTGTGAGATTATCTTTGACTGGGCAGACTAATATCCTATAGGCACCAAGCCCGACTGACTTTGCTTTTCTTTTCTTTTTTTCTTTTTTTGAAAGAAGAAAGCATGCTAGAAAATATGTTGAAATGTGTAAAAGGAGCTAAACAATCATCACTTTCTTTTCTTCAATCTTTGTCTCTGTACATGAAAAAAGTCGAGTATCATTTGGGGACAGAAAGGAGCCCTGTCTGATAACATACCAAATACAGTTGGTGATTCTGGGGTGACTTCAGTAACTGCAGCCTCCACAGAGGATTCAAGTTGCTTTTGGACACTTGGAAGGTCAGTGAATTCAGACACAGAAAGAGCAGAACTGGGCTCGCCAGTTATGGTTTGAAGTTCTCTGCTGTCAGAGCCTCTGGCTCCAATTGCAATGGTCAAGACACCCAGCTGTTTGAGAGCAGAGGCTGGTTCATCAACACTGTCAAAAGATCTTCCACCAGTCATCAATATCAGGACTTGCGGAATTCCTTCAGGGCGCCTGCTTCCAGCAGAGTCCGTGAAGACGTTATCCCTCAAGTACCGGAGAGCTGCTCCAGTGTTGAGGGGTACTTCCGCCTTTGTGCCTCAAACCTCTGACACTGTCAAGGATCTCTCTTTTCGTCGTGTACGTGTTCAGATAGAACTGGACAGCTGGATCTCTGCTGTATTGAACAACCGACACACGGTCTTTGCCGTCATCCACACTCAGTGTCTCTACTTGTTTTTGGACAAAGTCTCGCATAGCTGGGAATCCAGTTCTAGTACCATCAGATCCATCCAGCAAAAACACCATATCCTTCCCTGCTGGCTGTCTGACCACTAGGGAACATAAGATTTTGGCACATATTTAGCTCAGTGAATCAAATATTTAGCAGCTGCAAACCAGAAGGTGAAACTGAACTTGGTCTTTACAACCACAACTATTTTGTCAAATTGCACTTGCTGATGTTCACGTAGCAACAAACATTTGATTTCACTTCAAACTCTTTCCAACCATGATACTGGAATTTAAAAATGGGTCACTTTCTTACCAGTCACTGTTGGTGTCACAGGCGGGGCCCTTACTAGCACTTTGCTCATTACAGAGGAGAGCTGTTCTTGGACATTGGGGAGGTCAGTGAAATTAGACACTGACAGAGCATAACTAGGCTCATGTGATATTTTCTGCAGCTCTCTAGCATCCGAGGTCCTTGTTCCGATGCCAATCACAAAAATGCCCTGCTGTTTGAGAGCTGAGGCTGGGGTATCTACATTGTCAAAAGACCTTCCCCCAGTTAGCAAGATCAGTATCTGTGGCACACCTTGCAGGCGTCTACTCCCGGAGGAGCTTGTAAAGACATTGTCCCTGACGTATTGGAGAGCTGCCCCGGTGTTTAAGGGTCTTCCTCCTCTGTGTCTAAGCCCTCTGACCGAGTCCACCACATCCTCTCTGGTGGTGTATGTGTTCAGATAGAAATGGACCTCTGAATCTCTGCCGTACTGGACCACAGAGACACGGTCTTTGTTTTCGCCCACATTCAGTTTCTCCACCACTCTCTGTACAAAATCACGCATGGCAGGGAAGCCATTCCTTGTGCCATCTGAACCATCCAGAAGGAATACGATATCTTTTCTGGCAGTGTCAACTGAGAAAAGACAGGAAGACAAAAAATAAAATCCTTTGCCAAAAGGACTCTTGTGAGATTATCTTTGACTGGGCAGACTAATATCCTATAGGCACCAAGCCCGACTGACTTTGCTTTTCTTTTTTTTTTTCTTTTTTTGAAAGAAGAAAGCATGCTAGAAAATATGTTGAAATGTGTAAAAGGAGCTAAACAATCATCAATTTCTTTTCTTCTATCTTTGTCTCTGTACATGAAAAAAGTCGAGTATCATTTGGGGACAGAAAGGAGCCCTGTCTGATAACATACCAAATACAGTTGGTGATTCTGGGGTGACTTCAGTAACTGCAGCCTCCACAGAGGATTCAAGTTGCTTTTGGACACTTGGAAGGTCAGTGAATTCAGACACAGAAAGAGCAGAACTGGGCTCGCCAGTTATGGTTTGAAGTTCTCTGCTGTCAGAGCCTCTGGCTCCAATTGCAATGGTCAAGACACCCAGCTGTTTGAGAGCAGAGGCTGGTTCATCAACACTGTCAAAAGATCTTCCACCAGTCATCAATATCAGGACTTGCGGAATTCCTTCAGGGCGCCTGCTTCCAGCAGAGTCCGTGAAGACGTTATCCCTCAAGTACCGGAGAGCTGCTCCAGTGTTGAGGGGACTTCCGCCTTTGTGCCTCAAACCTCTGACACTGTCAAGGATCTCTCTTTTCGTCGTGTACGTGTTCAGATAGAACTGGACAGCTGGATCTCTGCTGTATTGAACAACCGACACACGGTCTTTGCCGTCATCCACACTCAGTGTCTCTACTTGTTTTTGGACAAAGTCTCGCATAGCTGGGAATCCAGTTCTAGTACCATCAGATCCATCCAGCAAAAACACCATATCCTTCCCTGCTGGCTGTCTGACCACTAGGGAACATAAGATTTTGGCACATATTTAGCTCAGTGAATCAAATATTTTGCAGCTGCAAACCAGAAGGTGAAACTGAACTTGGTCTTTACAACCACAACTATTTTGTCAAATTGCACTTGCTGATGTTCACGTAGCAACAAACATTTGATTTCACTTCAAACTCTTTCCAACCATGATACTGGAATTTAAAAATGGGTCACTTTCTTACCAGTCACTGTTGGTGTCACAGGCGTGGCCCTCACTAGCACTTTGCTCATTACAGAGGAGAGCTGTTCTTGGACATTGGGGAGGTCAGTGAAATTAGACACTGACAGAGCATAACTAGGCTCATGTGATATTTTCTGCAGCTCTCTAGCATCCGAGGTCCTTGTTCCGATGCCAATCACAAAAATGCCCTGCTGTTTGAGAGCTGAGGCTGGGGTATCTACATTGTCAAAAGACCTTCCCCCAGTTAGCAAGATCAGTATCTGTGGCACACCTTGCAGGCGTCTACTCCCGGAGGAGCTTGTAAAGACATTGTCCCTGACGTATTGGAGAGCTGCCCCGGTGTTTAGGGGTCTTCCTCCTCTGTGTCTAAGCCCTCTGACCGAGTCCACCACATCCTCTCTGGTGGTGTATGTGTTCAGATAGAAATGGACCTCTGAATCTCTGCCGTACTGGACCACAGAGACACGGTCTTTGTTTTCGCCCACATTCAGTTTCTCCACCACTCTCTGTACAAAATCACGCATGGCAGGGAAGCCATTCCTTGTGCCATCTGAACCATCCAGAAGGAATACGATATCTTTTCTGGCAGTGTCAACTGAGAAAAGACAGGAAGACAAAAAATAAAATCCTTTGCCAAAAGGACTCTTGTGAGATTATCTTTGACTGGGCAGACTAATATCCTATAGGCACCAAGCCCGACTGACTTTGCTTTTCTTTTCTTTTTTTCTTTTTTTGAAAGAAGAAAGCATGCTAGAAAATATGTTGAAATGTGTAAAAGGAGCTAAACAATCATCAATTTCTTTTCTTCTATCTTTGTCTCTGTACATGAAAAAAGTCGAGTATCATTTGGGGACAGAAAGGAGCCCTGTCTGATAACATACCAAATACAGTTGGTGATTCTGGGGTGACTTCAGTAACTGCAGCCTCCACAGAGGACTCAAGTTGCTTTTGGACACTTGGAAGGTCAGTGAATTCAGACACAGAAAGAGCAGAACTGGGCTCGCCAGTTATGGTTTGAAGTTCTCTGCTGTCAGAGCCTCTGGCTCCAATTGCAATGGTCAAGACACCCAGCTGTTTGAGAGCAGAGGCTGGTTCATCAACACTGTCAAAAGATCTTCCACCAGTCATCAATATCAGGACTTGCGGAATTCCTTCAGGGCGCCTGCTTCCAGCAGAGTCCGTGAAGACGTTATCCCTCAAGTACCGGAGAGCTGCTCCAGTGTTGAGGGGACTTCCGCCTTTGTGCCTCAAACCTCTGACACTGTCAAGGATCTCTCTTTTCGTCGTGTACGTGTTCAGATAGAACTGGACAGCTGGATCTCTGCTGTATTGAACAACCGACACACGGTCTTTGCCGTCATCCACACTCAGTGTCTCTACTTGTTTTTGGACAAAGTCTCGCATAGCTGGGAATCCAGTTCTAGTACCATCAGATCCATCCAGCAAAAACACCATATCCTTCCCTGCTGGCTGTCTGACCACTAGGGAACATAAGATTTTGGCACATATTTAGCTCAGTGAATCAAATATTTAGCAGCTGCAAACCAGAAGGTGAAACTGAACTTGGTCTTTACAACCACAACTATTTTGTCAAATTGCACTTGCTGATGTTCACGTAGCAACAAACATTTGATTTCACTTCAAACTCTTTCCAACCATGATACTGGAATTTAAAAATGGGTCACTTTCTTACCAGTCACTGTTGGTGTCACAGGCGTGGCCCTCACTAGCACTTTGCTCATTACAGAGGAGAGCTGTTCTTGGACATTGGGGAGGTCAGTGAACTCAGACACTGACACAGCATAACTAGGCTCATGTGATATTTTCTGCAGCTCTCTAGCATCCGAGGTCCTTGTTCCGATGCCAATCACAAAAATGCCCTGCTGTTTGAGAGCTGAGGCTGGGGTATCTACATTGTCAAAAGACCTTCCCCCAGTTAGCAAGATCAGTATCTGTGGCACACCTTGCAGGCGTCTACTCCCGGAGGAGCTTGTAAAGACATTGTCCCTGACGTATTGGAGAGCTGCCCCGGTGTTTAGGGGTCTTCCTCCTCTGTGTCTAAGCCCTCTGACCGAGTCCACCACATCCTCTCTGGTGGTGTATGTGTTCAGATAGAAATGGACCTCTGAATCTCTGCCGTACTGGACCACAGAGACACGGTCTTTGTTTTCGCCCACATTCAGTTTCTCCACCACTCTCTGTACAAAATCACGCATGGCAGGGAAGCCATTCCTTGTGCCATCTGAACCATCCAGAAGGAATACGATATCTTTTCTGGCAGTGTCAACTGAGAAAAGACAGGAAGACAAAAAATAAAATCCTTTGCCAAAAGGACTCTTGTGAGATTATCTTTGACTGGGCAGACTAATATCCTATAGGCACCAAGCCCGACTGACTTTGCTTTTCTTTTCTTTTTTTCTTTTTTTGAAAGAAGAAAGCATGCTAGAAAATATGTTGAAATGTGTAAAAGGAGCTAAACAATCATCACTTTCTTTTCTTCTATCTTTGTCTCTGTACATGAAAAAAGTCGAGTATCATTTGGGGACAGAAAGGAGCCCTGTCTGATAACATACCAAATACAGTTGGTGATTCTGGGGTGACTTCAGTAACTGCAGCCTCCACAGAGGATTCAAGTTGCTTTTGGACACTTGGAAGGTCAGTGAATTCAGACACAGAAAGAGCAGAACTGGGCTCGCCAGTTATGGTTTGAAGTTCTCTGCTGTCAGAGCCTCTGGCTCCAATTGCAATGGTCAAGACACCCAGCTGTTTGAGAGCAGAGGCTGGTTCATCAACACTGTCAAAAGATCTTCCACCAGTCATCAATATCAGGACTTGCGGAATTCCTTCAGGGCGCCTGCTTCCAGCAGAGTCCGTGAAGACGTTATCCCTCAAGTACCGGAGAGCTGCTCCAGTGTTGAGGGGACTTCCGCCTTTGTGCCTCAAACCTCTGACACTGTCAAGGATCTCTCTTTTCGTCGTGTACGTGTTCAGATAGAACTGGACAGCTGGATCTCTGCTGTATTGAACAACCGACACACGGTCTTTGCCGTCATCCACACTCAGTGTCTCTACTTGTTTTTGGACAAAGTCTCGCATAGCTGGGAATACAGTTCTAGTACCATCAGATCCATCCAGCAAAAACACCATATCCTTCCCTGCTGGCTGTCTGACCACTAGGGAACATAAGATTTTGGCACATATTTAGCTCAGTGAATCAAATATTTGCAGCTGCAAACCAGAAGGTGAAACTGAACTTGGTCTTTACAACCACAACTATTTTGTCAAATTGCACTTGCTGATGTTCACGTAGCAACAAACATTTGATTTCACTTCAAACTCTTTCCAACCATGATACTGGAATTTAAAAATGGGTCACTTTCTTACCAGTCACTGTTGGTGTCACAGGCGTGGCCCTCACTAGCACTTTGCTCATTACAGAGGAGAGCTGTTCTTGGACATTGGGGAGGTCAGTGAACTCAGACACTGACACAGCATAACTAGGCTCATGTGATATTTTCTGCAGCTCTCTAGCATCCGAGGTCCTTGTTCCGATGCCAATCACAAAAATGCCCTGCTGTTTGAGAGCTGAGGCTGGGGTATCTACATTGTCAAAAGACCTTCCCCCAGTTAGCAAGATCAGTATCTGTGGCACACCTTGCAGGCGTCTACTCCCGGAGGAGCTTGTAAAGACATTGTCCCTGACGTATTGGAGAGCTGCCCCGGTGTTTAGGGGTCTTCCTCCTCTGTGTCTAAGCCCTCTGACCGAGTCCACCACATCCTCTCTGGTGGTGTATGTGTTCAGATAGAAATGGACCTCTGAATCTCTGCCGTACTGGACCACAGAGACACGGTCTTTGTTTTCGCCCACATTCAGTTTCTCCACCACTCTCTGTACAAAATCACGCATGGCAGGGAAGCCATTCCTTGTGCCATCTGAACCATCCAGAAGGAATACGATATCTTTTCTGGCAGTGTCAACTGAGAAAAGACAGGAAGACAAAAAATAAAATCCTTTGCCAAAAGGACTCTTGTGAGATTATCTTTGACTGGGCAGACTAATATCCTATAGGCACCAAGCCCGACTGACTTTGCTTTTCTTTTTTTTTTTCTTTTTTTGAAAGAAGAAAGCATGCTAGAAAATATGTTGAAATGTGTAAAAGGAGCTAAACAATCATCACTTTCTTTTCTTCTATCTTTGTCTCTGTACATGAAAAAAGTCGAGTATCATTTGGGGACAGAAAGGAGCCCTGTCTGATAACATACCAAATACAGTTGGTGATTCTGGGGTGACTTCAGTAACTGCAGCCTCCACAGAGGATTCAAGTTGCTTTTGGACACTTGGAAGGTCAGTGAATTCAGACACAGAAAGAGCAGAACTGGGCTCGCCAGTTATGGTTTGAAGTTCTCTGCTGTCAGAGCCTCTGGCTCCAATTGCAATGGTCAAGACACCCAGCTGTTTGAGAGCAGAGGCTGGTTCATCAACACTGTCAAAAGATCTTCCACCAGTCATCAATATCAGGACTTGCGGAATTCCTTCAGGGCGCCTGCTTCCAGCAGAGTCCGTGAAGACGTTATCCCTCAAGTACCGGAGAGCTGCTCCAGTGTTGAGGGGACTTCCGCCTTTGTGCCTCAAACCTCTGACACTGTCAAGGATCTCTCTTTTCGTCGTGTACGTGTTCAGATAGAACTGGACAGCTGGATCTCTGCTGTATTGAACAACCGACACACGGTCTTTGCCGTCATCCACACTCAGTGTCTCTACTTGTTTTTGGACAAAGTCTCGCATAGCTGGGAATCCAGTTCTAGTACCATCAGATCCATCCAGCAAAAACACCATATCCTTCCCTGCTGGCTGTCTGACCACTAGGGAACATAAGATTTTGGCACATATTTAGCTCAGTGAATCAAATATTTGCAGCTGCAAACCAGAAGGTGAAACTGAACTTGGTCTTTACAACCACAACTATTTTGTCAAATTGCACTTGCTGATGTTCACGTAGCAACAAACATTTGATTTCACTTCAAACTCTTTCCAACCATGATACTGGAATTTAAAAATGGGTCACTTTCTTACCAGTCACTGTTGGTGTCACAGGCGTGGCCCTCACTAGCACTTTGCTCATTACAGAGGAGAGCTGTTCTTGGACATTGGGGAGGTCAGTGAACTCAGACACTGACACAGCATAACTAGGCTCATGTGATATTTTCTGCAGCTCTCTAGCATCCGAGGTCCTTGTTCCGATGCCAATCACAAAAATGCCCTGCTGTTTGAGAGCTGAGGCTGGGGTATCTACATTGTCAAAAGACCTTCCCCCAGTTAGCAAGATCAGTATCTGTGGCACACCTTGCAGGCGTCTACTCCCGGAGGAGCTTGTAAAGACATTGGCCCTGACGTATTGGAGAGCTGCCCCGGTGTTTAGGGGTCTTCCTCCTCTGTGTCTAAGCCCTCTGACCGAGTCCACCACATCCTCTCTGGTGGTGTATGTGTTCAGATAGAAATGGACCTCTGAATCTCTGCCGTACTGGACCACAGAGACACGGTCTTTGTTTTCGCCCACATTCAGTTTCTCCACCACTCTCTGTACAAAATCACGCATGGCAGGGAAGCCATTCCTTGTGCCATCTGAACCATCCAGAAGGAATACGATATCTTTTCTGGCAGTGTCAACTGAGAAAAGACAGGAAGACAAAAAATAAAATCCTTTGCCAAAAGGACTCTTGTGAGATTATCTTTGACTGGGCAGACTAATATCCTATAGGCACCAAGCCCGACTGACTTTGCTTTTCTTTTTTTTTTTCTTTTTTTGAAAGAAGAAAGCATGCTAGAAAATATGTTGAAATGTGTAAAAGGAGCTAAACAATCAACAATTTCTTTTCTTCTATCTTTGTCTCTGTACATGAAAAAAGTCGAGTATCATTTGGGGACAGAAAGGAGCCCTGTCTGATAACATACCAAATACAGTTGGTGATTCTGGGGTGACTTCAGTAACTGCAGCCTCCACAGAGGATTCAAGTTGCTTTTGGACACTTGGAAGGTCAGTGAATTCAGACACAGAAAGAGCAGAACTGGGCTCGCCAGTTATGGTTTGAAGTTCTCTGCTGTCAGAGCCTCTGGCTCCAATTGCAATGGTCAAGACACCCAGCTGTTTGAGAGCAGAGGCTGGTTCATCAACACTGTCAAAAGATCTTCCACCAGTCATCAATATCAGGACTTGCGGAATTCCTTCAGGGCGCCTGCTTCCAGCAGAGTCCGTGAAGACGTTATCCCTCAAGTACCGGAGAGCTGCTCCAGTGTTGAGGGGACTTCCGCCTTTGTGCCTCAAACCTCTGACACTGTCAAGGATCTCTCTTTTCGTCGTGTACGTGTTCAGATAGAACTGGACAGCTGGATCTCTGCTGTATTGAACAACCGACACACGGTCTTTGCCGTCATCCACACTCAGTGTCTCTACTTGTTTTTGGACAAAGTCTCGCATAGCTGGGAATCCAGTTCTAGTACCATCAGATCCATCCAGCAAAAACACCATATCCTTCCCTGCTGGCTGTCTGACCACTAGGGAACATAAGATTTTGGCACATATTTAGCTCAGTGAATCAAATATTTAGCAGCTGCAAACCAGAAGGTGAAACTGAACTTGGTCTTTACAACCACAACTATTTTGTCAAATTGCACTTGCTGATGTTCACGTAGCAACAAACATTTGATTTCACTTCAAACTCTTTCCAACCATGATACTGGAATTTAAAAATGGGTCACTTTCTTACCAGTCACTGTTGGTGTCACAGGCGTGGCCCTCACTAGCACTTTGCTCATTACAGAGGAGAGCTGTTCTTGGACATTGGGGAGGTCAGTGAACTCAGACACTGACACAGCATAACTAGGCTCATGTGATATTTTCTGCAGCTCTCTAGCATCCGAGGTCCTTGTTCCGATGCCAATCACAAAAGCCCTGCCTTATGGCCCTGCTGTTTGAGAGCTGAGGCTGGGGTATCTACATTGTCAAAAGACCTTCCCCCAGTTAGCAAGATCAGTATCTGTGGCACACCTTGCAGGCGTCTACTCCCGGAGGAGCTTGTAAAGACATTGTCCCTGACGTATTGGAGAGCTGCCCGGTGTTTAGGGTCTTCCTCCTCTGTGTCTAAGCCCTCTGACCGAGTCCACCACATCCTCTCTGGTGGTGTATGTGTTCAGATAGAAATGGACCTCTGAATCTCTGCCGTACTGGACCACAGAGACACGGTCTTTGTTTTCGCCCACATTCAGTTTCTCCACCACTCTCTGTACAAAATCACGCATGGCAGGGAAGCCATTCCTTGTGCCATCTGAACCATCCAGAAGGAATACGATATCTTTTCTGGCAGTGTCAACTGAGAAAAGACAGGAAGACAAAAAATAAAATCCTTTGCCAAAAGGACTCTTGTGAGATTATCTTTGACTGGGCAGACTAATATCCTATAGGCACCAAGCCCGACTGACTTTGCTTTTCTTTTCTTTTTTTCTTTTTTTGAAAGAAGAAAGCATGCTAGAAAATATGTTGAAATGTGTAAAAGGAGCTAAACAATCATCAATTTCTTTTCTTCTATCTTTGTCTCTGTACATGAAAAAAGTCGAGTATCATTTGGGGACAGAAAGGAGCCCTGTCTGATAACATACCAAATACAGTTGGTGATTCTGGGGTGACTTCAGTAACTGCAGCCTCCACAGAGGATTCAAGTTGCTTTTGGACACTTGGAAGGTCAGTGAATTCAGACACAGAAAGAGCAGAACTGGGCTCGCCAGTTATGGTTTGAAGTTCTCTGCTGTCAGAGCCTCTGGCTCCAATTGCAATGGTCAAGACACCCAGCTGTTTGAGAGCAGAGGCTGGTTCATCAACACTGTCAAAAGATCTTCCACCAGTCATCAATATCAGGACTTGCGGAATTCCTTCAGGGCGCCTGCTTCCAGCAGAGTCCGTGAAGACGTTATCCCTCAAGTACCGGAGAGCTGCTCCAGTGTTGAGGGGACTTCCGCCTTTGTGCCTCAAACCTCTGACACTGTCAAGGATCTCTCTTTTCGTCGTGTACGTGTTCAGATAGAACTGGACAGCTGGATCTCTGCTGTATTGAACAACCGACACACGGTCTTTGCCGTCATCCACACTCAGTGTCTCTACTTGTTTTTGGACAAAGTCTCGCATAGCTGGGAATCCAGTTCTAGTACCATCAGATCCATCCAGCAAAAACACCATATCCTTCCCTGCTGGCTGTCTGACCACTAGGGAACATAAGATTTTGGCACATATTTAGCTCAGTGAATCAAATATTTAGCAGCTGCAAACCAGAAGGTGAAACTGAACTTGGTCTTTACAACCACAACTATTTTGTCAAATTGCACTTGCTGATGTTCACGTAGCAACAAACATTTGATTTCACTTCAAACTCTTTCCAACCATGATACTGGAATTTAAAAATGGGTCACTTTCTTACCAGTCACTGTTGGTGTCACAGGCGTGGCCCTCACTAGCACTTTGCTCATTACAGAGGAGAGCTGTTCTTGGACATTGGGGAGGTCAGTGAACTCAGACACTGACACAGCATAACTAGGCTCATGTGATATTTTCTGCAGCTCTCTAGCATCCGAGGTCCTTGTTCCGATGCCAATCACAAAAATGCCCTGCTGTTTGAGAGCTGAGGCTGGGGTATCTACATTGTCAAAAGACCTTCCCCCAGTTAGCAAGATCAGTATCTGTGGCACACCTTGCAGGCGTCTACTCCCGGAGGAGCTTGTAAAGACATTGTCCCTGACGTATTGGAGAGCTGCCCCGGTGTTTAGGGGTCTTCCTCCTCTGTGTCTAAGCCCTCTGACCGAGTCCACCACATCCTCTCTGGTGGTGTATGTGTTCAGATAGAAATGGACCTCTGAATCTCTGCCGTACTGGACCACAGAGACACGGTCTTTGTTTTCGCCCACATTCAGTTTCTCCACCACTCTCTGTACAAAATCACGCATGGCAGGGAAGCCATTCCTTGTGCCATCTGAACCATCCAGAAGGAATACGATATCTTTTCTGGCAGTGTCAACTGAGAAAAGACAGGAAGACAAAAAATAAAATCCTTTGCCAAAAGGACTCTTGTGAGATTATCTTTGACTGGGCAGACTAATATCCTATAGGCACCAAGCCCGACTGACTTTGCTTTTCTTTTCTTTTTTTCTTTTTTTGAAAGAAGAAAGCATGCTAGAAAATATGTTGAAATGTGTAAAAGGAGCTAAACAATCATCACTTTCTTTTCTTCTATCTTTGTCTCTGTACATGAAAAAAGTCGAGTATCATTTGGGGACAGAAAGGAGCCCTGTCTGATAACATACCAAATACAGTTGGTGATTCTGGGGTGACTTCAGTAACTGCAGCCTCCACAGAGGATTCAAGTTGCTTTTGGACACTTGGAAGGTCAGTGAATTCAGACACAGAAAGAGCAGAACTGGGCTCGCCAGTTATGGTTTGAAGTTCTCTGCTGTCAGAGCCTCTGGCTCCAATTGCAATGGTCAAGACACCCAGCTGTTTGAGAGCAGAGGCTGGTTCATCAACACTGTCAAAAGATCTTCCACCAGTCATCAATATCAGGACTTGCGGAATTCCTTCAGGGCGCCTGCTTCCAGCAGAGTCCGTGAAGACGTTATCCCTCAAGTACCGGAGAGCTGCTCCAGTGTTGAGGGGACTTCCGCCTTTGTGCCTCAAACCTCTGACACTGTCAAGGATCTCTCTTTTCGTCGTGTACGTGTTCAGATAGAACTGGACAGCTGGATCTCTGCTGTATTGAACAACCGACACACGGTCTTTGCCGTCATCCACACTCAGTGTCTCTACTTGTTTTTGGACAAAGTCTCGCATAGCTGGGAATCCAGTTCTAGTACCATCAGATCCATCCAGCAAAAACACCATATCCTTCCCTGCTGGCTGTCTGACCACTAGGGAACATAAGATTTTGGCACATATTTAGCTCAGTGAATCAAATATTTAGCAGCTGCAAACCAGAAGGTGAAACTGAACTTGGTCTTTACAACCACAACTATTTTGTCAAATTGCACTTGCTGATGTTCACGTAGCAACAAACATTTGATTTCACTTCAAACTCTTTCCAACCATGATACTGGAATTTAAAAATGGGTCACTTTCTTACCAGTCACTGTTGGTGTCACAGGCGTGGCCCTCACTAGCACTTTGCTCATTACAGAGGAGAGCTGTTCTTGGACATTGGGGAGGTCAGTGAACTCAGACACTGACACAGCATAACTAGGCTCATGTGATATTTTCTGCAGCTCTCTAGCATCCGAGGTCCTTGTTCCGATGCCAATCACAAAAATGCCCTGCTGTTTGAGAGCTGAGGCTGGGGTATCTACATTGTCAAAAGACCTTCCCCCAGTTAGCAAGATCAGTATCTGTGGCACACCTTGCAGGCGTCTACTCCCGGAGGAGCTTGTAAAGACATTGTCCCTGACGTATTGGAGAGCTGCCCCGGTGTTTAGGGGTCTTCCTCCTCTGTGTCTAAGCCCTCTGACCGAGTCCACCACATCCTCTCTGGTGGTGTATGTGTTCAGATAGAAATGGACCTCTGAATCTCTGCCGTACTGGACCACAGAGACACGGTCTTTGTTTTCGCCCACATTCAGTTTCTCCACCACTCTCTGTACAAAATCACGCATGGCAGGGAAGCCATTCCTTGTGCCATCTGAACCATCCAGAAGGAATACGATATCTTTTCTGGCAGTGTCAACTGAGAAAAGACAGGAAGACAAAAAATAAAATCCTTTGCCAAAAGGACTCTTGTGAGATTATCTTTGACTGGGCAGACTAATATCCTATAGGCACCAAGCCCGACTGACTTTGCTTTTCTTTTCTTTTTTTCTTTTTTTGAAAGAAGAAAGCATGCTAGAAAATATGTTGAAATGTGTAAAAGGAGCTAAACAATCATCACTTTCTTTTCTTCTATCTTTGTCTCTGTACATGAAAAAAGTCGAGTATCATTTGGGGACAGAAAGGAGCCCTGTCTGATAACATACCAAATACAGTTGGTGATTCTGGGGTGACTTCAGTAACTGCAGCCTCCACAGAGGATTCAAGTTGCTTTTGGACACTTGGAAGGTCAGTGAATTCAGACACAGAAAGAGCAGAACTGGGCTCGCCAGTTATGGTTTGAAGTTCTCTGCTGTCAGAGCCTCTGGCTCCAATTGCAATGGTCAAGACACCCAGCTGTTTGAGAGCAGAGGCTGGTTCATCAACACTGTCAAAAGATCTTCCACCAGTCATCAATATCAGGACTTGCGGAATTCCTTCAGGGCGCCTGCTTCCAGCAGAGTCCGTGAAGACGTTATCCCTCAAGTACCGGAGAGCTGCTCCAGTGTTGAGGGGACTTCCGCCTTTGTGCCTCAAACCTCTGACACTGTCAAGGATCTCTCTTTTCGTCGTGTACGTGTTCAGATAGAACTGGACAGCTGGATCTCTGCTGTATTGAACAACCGACACACGGTCTTTGCCGTCATCCACACTCAGTGTCTCTACTTGTTTTTGGACAAAGTCTCGCATAGCTGGGAATCCAGTTCTAGTACCATCAGATCCATCCAGCAAAAACACCATATCCTTCCCTGCTGGCTGTCTGACCACTAGGGAACATAAGATTTTGGCACATATTTAGCTCAGTGAATCAAATATTTAGCAGCTGCAAACCAGAAGGTGAAACTGAACTTGGTCTTTACAACCACAACTATTTTGTCAAATTGCACTTGCTGATGTTCACGTAGCAACAAACATTTGATTTCACTTCAAACTCTTTCCAACCATGATACTGGAATTTAAAAATGGGTCACTTTCTTACCAGTCACTGTTGGTGTCACAGGCGTGGCCCTCACTAGCACTTTGCTCATTACAGAGGAGAGCTGTTCTTGGACATTGGGGAGGTCAGTGAACTCAGACACTGACACAGCATAACTAGGCTCATGTGATATTTTCTGCAGCTCTCTAGCATCCGAGGTCCTTGTTCCGATGCCAATCACAAAAATGCCCTGCTGTTTGAGAGCTGAGGCTGGGGTATCTACATTGTCAAAAGACCTTCCCCCAGTTAGCAAGATCAGTATCTGTGGCACACCTTGCAGGCGTCTACTCCCGGAGGAGCTTGTAAAGACATTGTCCCTGACGTATTGGAGAGCTGCCCCGGTGTTTAGGGGTCTTCCTCCTCTGTGTCTAAGCCCTCTGACCGAGTCCACCACATCCTCTCTGGTGGTGTATGTGTTCAGATAGAAATGGACCTCTGAATCTCTGCCGTACTGGACCACAGAGACACGGTCTTTGTTTTCGCCCACATTCAGTTTCTCCACCACTCTCTGTACAAAATCACGCATGGCAGGGAAGCCATTCCTTGTGCCATCTGAACCATCCAGAAGGAATACGATATCTTTTCTGGCAGTGTCAACTGAGAAAAGACAGGAAGACAAAAAATAAAATCCTTTGCCAAAAGGACTCTTGTGAGATTATCTTTGACTGGGCAGACTAATATCCTATAGGCACCAAGCCCGACTGACTTTGCTTTTCTTTTCTTTTTTTCTTTTTTTGAAAGAAGAAAGCATGCTAGAAAATATGTTGAAATGTGTAAAAGGAGCTAAACAATCATCACTTTCTTTTCTTCTATCTTTGTCTCTGTACATGAAAAAAGTCGAGTATCATTTGGGGACAGAAAGGAGCCCTGTCTGATAACATACCAAATACAGTTGGTGATTCTGGGGTGACTTCAGTAACTGCAGCCTCCACAGAGGATTCAAGTTGCTTTTGGACACTTGGAAGGTCAGTGAATTCAGACACAGAAAGAGCAGAACTGGGCTCGCCAGTTATGGTTTGAAGTTCTCTGCTGTCAGAGCCTCTGGCTCCAATTGCAATGGTCAAGACACCCAGCTGTTTGAGAGCAGAGGCTGGTTCATCAACACTGTCAAAAGATCTTCCACCAGTCATCAATATCAGGACTTGCGGAATTCCTTCAGGGCGCCTGCTTCCAGCAGAGTCCGTGAAGACGTTATCCCTCAAGTACCGGAGAGCTGCTCCAGTGTTGAGGGGACTTCCGCCTTTGTGCCTCAAACCTCTGACACTGTCAAGGATCTCTCTTTTCGTCGTGTACGTGTTCAGATAGAACTGGACAGCTGGATCTCTGCTGTATTGAACAACCGACACACGGTCTTTGCCGTCATCCACACTCAGTGTCTCTACTTGTTTTTGGACAAAGTCTCGCATAGCTGGGAATCCAGTTCTAGTACCATCAGATCCATCCAGCAAAAACACCATATCCTTCCCTGCTGGCTGTCTGACCACTAGGGAACATAAGATTTTGGCACATATTTAGCTCAGTGAATCAAATATTTAGCAGCTGCAAACCAGAAGGTGAAACTGAACTTGGTCTTTACAACCACAACTATTTTGTCAAATTGCACTTGCTGATGTTCACGTAGCAACAAACATTTGATTTCACTTCAAACTCTTTCCAACCATGATACTGGAATTTAAAAATGGGTCACTTTCTTACCAGTCACTGTTGGTGTCACAGGCGTGGCCCTCACTAGCACTTTGCTCATTACAGAGGAGAGCTGTTCTTGGACATTGGGGAGGTCAGTGAACTCAGACACTGACACAGCATAACTAGGCTCATGTGATATTTTCTGCAGCTCTCTAGCATCCGAGGTCCTTGTTCCGATGCCAATCACAAAAATGCCCTGCTGTTTGAGAGCTGAGGCTGGGGTATCTACATTGTCAAAAGACCTTCCCCCAGTTAGCAAGATCAGTATCTGTGGCACACCTTGCAGGCGTCTACTCCCGGAGGAGCTTGTAAAGACATTGTCCCTGACGTATTGGAGAGCTGCCCCGGTGTTTAGGGGTCTTCCTCCTCTGTGTCTAAGCCCTCTGACCGAGTCCACCACATCCTCTCTGGTGGTGTATGTGTTCAGATAGAAATGGACCTCTGAATCTCTGCCGTACTGGACCACAGAGACACGGTCTTTGTTTTCGCCCACATTCAGTTTCTCCACCACTCTCTGTACAAAATCACGCATGGCAGGGAAGCCATTCCTTGTGCCATCTGAACCATCCAGAAGGAATACGATATCTTTTCTGGCAGTGTCAACTGAGAAAAGACAGGAAGACAAAAAATAAAATCCTTTGCCAAAAGGACTCTTGTGAGATTATCTTTGACTGGGCAGACTAATATCCTATAGGCACCAAGCCCGACTGACTTTGCTTTTCTTTTCTTTTTTTCTTTTTTTGAAAGAAGAAAGCATGCTAGAAAATATGTTGAAATGTGTAAAAGGAGCTAAACAATCATCACTTTCTTTTCTTCAATCTTTGTCTCTGTACATGAAAAAAGTCGAGTATCATTTGGGGACAGAAAGGAGCCCTGTCTGATAACATACCAAATACAGTTGGTGATTCTGGGGTGACTTCAGTAACTGCAGCCTCCACAGAGGATTCAAGTTGCTTTTGGACACTTGGAAGGTCAGTGAATTCAGACACAGAAAGAGCAGAACTGGGCTCGCCAGTTATGGTTTGAAGTTCTCTGCTGTCAGAGCCTCTGGCTCCAATTGCAATGGTCAAGACACCCAGCTGTTTGAGAGCAGAGGCTGGTTCATCAACACTGTCAAAAGATCTTCCACCAGTCATCAATATCAGGACTTGCGGAATTCCTTCAGGGCGCCTGCTTCCAGCAGAGTCCGTGAAGACGTTATCCCTCAAGTACCGGAGAGCTGCTCCAGTGTTGAGGGGACTTCCGCCTTTGTGCCTCAAACCTCTGACACTGTCAAGGATCTCTCTTTTCGTCGTGTACGTGTTCAGATAGAACTGGACAGCTGGATCTCTGCTGTATTGAACAACCGACACACGGTCTTTGCCGTCATCCACACTCAGTGTCTCTACTTGTTTTTGGACAAAGTCTCGCATAGCTGGGAATCCAGTTCTAGTACCATCAGATCCATCCAGCAAAAACACCATATCCTTCCCTGCTGGCTGTCTGACCACTAGGGAACATAAGATTTTGGCACATATTTAGCTCAGTGAATCAAATATTTAGCAGCTGCAAACCAGAAGGTGAAACTGAACTTGGTCTTTACAACCACAACTATTTTGTCAAATTGCACTTGCTGATGTTCACGTAGCAACAAACATTTGATTTCACTTCAAACTCTTTCCAACCATGATACTGGAATTTAAAAATGGGTCACTTTCTTACCAGTCACTGTTGGTGTCACAGGCGTGGCCCTCACTAGCACTTTGCTCATTACAGAGGAGAGCTGTTCTTGGACATTGGGGAGGTCAGTGAACTCAGACACTGACACAGCATAACTAGGCTCATGTGATATTTTCTGCAGCTCTCTAGCATCCGAGGTCCTTGTTCCGATGCCAATCACAAAAATGCCCTGCTGTTTGAGAGCTGAGGCTGGGGTATCTACATTGTCAAAAGACCTTCCCCCAGTTAGCAAGATCAGTATCTGTGGCACACCTTGCAGGCGTCTACTCCCGGAGGAGCTTGTAAAGACATTGTCCCTGACGTATTGGAGAGCTGCCCCGGTGTTTAGGGGTCTTCCTCCTCTGTGTCTAAGCCCTCTGACCGAGTCCACCACATCCTCTCTGGTGGTGTATGTGTTCAGATAGAAATGGACCTCTGAATCTCTGCCGTACTGGACCACAGAGACACGGTCTTTGTTTTCGCCCACATTCAGTTTCTCCACCACTCTCTGTACAAAATCACGCATGGCAGGGAAGCCATTCCTTGTGCCATCTGAACCATCCAGAAGGAATACGATATCTTTTCTGGCAGTGTCAACTGAGAAAAGACAGGAAGACAAAAAATAAAATCCTTTGCCAAAAGGACTCTTGTGAGATTATCTTTGACTGGGCAGACTAATATCCTATAGGCACCAAGCCCGACTGACTTTGCTTTTCTTTTCTTTTTTTCTTTTTTTGAAAGAAGAAAGCATGCTAGAAAATATGTTGAAATGTGTAAAAGGAGCTAAACAATCATCACTTTCTTTTCTTCTATCTTTGTCTCTGTACATGAAAAAAGTCGAGTATCATTTGGGGACAGAAAGGAGCCCTGTCTGATAACATACCAAATACAGTTGGTGATTCTGGGGTGACTTCAGTAACTGCAGCCTCCACAGAGGATTCAAGTTGCTTTTGGACACTTGGAAGGTCAGTGAATTCAGACACAGAAAGAGCAGAACTGGGCTCGCCAGTTATGGTTTGAAGTTCTCTGCTGTCAGAGCCTCTGGCTCCAATTGCAATGGTCAAGACACCCAGCTGTTTGAGAGCAGAGGCTGGTTCATCAACACTGTCAAAAGATCTTCCACCAGTCATCAATATCAGGACTTGCGGAATTCCTTCAGGGCGCCTGCTTCCAGCAGAGTCCGTGAAGACGTTATCCCTCAAGTACCGGAGAGCTGCTCCAGTGTTGAGGGGACTTCCGCCTTTGTGCCTCAAACCTCTGACACTGTCAAGGATCTCTCTTTTCGTCGTGTACGTGTTCAGATAGAACTGGACAGCTGGATCTCTGCTGTATTGAACAACCGACACACGGTCTTTGCCGTCATCCACACTCAGTGTCTCTACTTGTTTTTGGACAAAGTCTCGCATAGCTGGGAATCCAGTTCTAGTACCATCAGATCCATCCAGCAAAAACACCATATCCTTCCCTGCTGGCTGTCTGACCACTAGGGAACATAAGATTTTGGCACATATTTAGCTCAGTGAATCAAATATTTAGCAGCTGCAAACCAGAAGGTGAAACTGAACTTGGTCTTTACAACCACAACTATTTTGTCAAATTGCACTTGCTGATGTTCACGTAGCAACAAACATTTGATTTCACTTCAAACTCTTTCCAACCATGATACTGGAATTTAAAAATGGGTCACTTTCTTACCAGTCACTGTTGGTGTCACAGGCGTGGCCCTCACTAGCACTTTGCTCATTACAGAGGAGAGCTGTTCTTGGACATTGGGGAGGTCAGTGAACTCAGACACTGACACAGCATAACTAGGCTCATGTGATATTTTCTGCAGCTCTCTAGCATCCGAGGTCCTTGTTCCGATGCCAATCACAAAAATGCCCTGCTGTTTGAGAGCTGAGGCTGGGGTATCTACATTGTCAAAAGACCTTCCCCCAGTTAGCAAGATCAGTATCTGTGGCACACCTTGCAGGCGTCTACTCCCGGAGGAGCTTGTAAAGACATTGTCCCTGACGTATTGGAGAGCTGCCCCGGTGTTTAGGGGTCTTCCTCCTCTGTGTCTAAGCCCTCTGACCGAGTCCACCACATCCTCTCTGGTGGTGTATGTGTTCAGATAGAAATGGACCTCTGAATCTCTGCCGTACTGGACCACAGAGACACGGTCTTTGTTTTCGCCCACATTCAGTTTCTCCACCACTCTCTGTACAAAATCACGCATGGCAGGGAAGCCATTCCTTGTGCCATCTGAACCATCCAGAAGGAATACGATATCTTTTCTGGCAGTGTCAACTGAGAAAAGACAGGAAGACAAAAAATAAAATCCTTTGCCAAAAGGACTCTTGTGAGATTATCTTTGACTGGGCAGACTAATATCCTATAGGCACCAAGCCCGACTGACTTTGCTTTTCTTTTCTTTTTTTCTTTTTTTGAAAGAAGAAAGCATGCTAGAAAATATGTTGAAATGTGTAAAAGGAGCTAAACAATCATCACTTTCTTTTCTTCTATCTTTGTCTCTGTACATGAAAAAAGTCGAGTATCATTTGGGGACAGAAAGGAGCCCTGTCTGATAACATACCAAATACAGTTGGTGATTCTGGGGTGACTTCAGTAACTGCAGCCTCCACAGAGGATTCAAGTTGCTTTTGGACACTTGGAAGGTCAGTGAATTCAGACACAGAAAGAGCAGAACTGGGCTCGCCAGTTATGGTTTGAAGTTCTCTGCTGTCAGAGCCTCTGGCTCCAATTGCAATGGTCAAGACACCCAGCTGTTTGAGAGCAGAGGCTGGTTCATCAACACTGTCAAAAGATCTTCCACCAGTCATCAATATCAGGACTTGCGGAATTCCTTCAGGGCGCCTGCTTCCAGCAGAGTCCGTGAAGACGTTATCCCTCAAGTACCGGAGAGCTGCTCCAGTGTTGAGGGGACTTCCGCCTTTGTGCCTCAAACCTCTGACACTGTCAAGGATCTCTCTTTTCGTCGTGTACGTGTTCAGATAGAACTGGACAGCTGGATCTCTGCTGTATTGAACAACCGACACACGGTCTTTGCCGTCATCCACACTCAGTGTCTCTACTTGTTTTTGGACAAAGTCTCGCATAGCTGGGAATCCAGTTCTAGTACCATCAGATCCATCCAGCAAAAACACCATATCCTTCCCTGCTGGCTGTCTGACCACTAGGGAACATAAGATTTTGGCACATATTTAGCTCAGTGAATCAAATATTTAGCAGCTGCAAACCAGAAGGTGAAACTGAACTTGGTCTTTACAACCACAACTATTTTGTCAAATTGCACTTGCTGATGTTCACGTAGCAACAAACATTTGATTTCACTTCAAACTCTTTCCAACCATGATACTGGAATTTAAAAATGGGTCACTTTCTTACCAGTCACTGTTGGTGTCACAGGCGTGGCCCTCACTAGCACTTTGCTCATTACAGAGGAGAGCTGTTCTTGGACATTGGGGAGGTCAGTGAACTCAGACACTGACACAGCATAACTAGGCTCATGTGATATTTTCTGCAGCTCTCTAGCATCCGAGGTCCTTGTTCCGATGCCAATCACAAAAATGCCCTGCTGTTTGAGAGCTGAGGCTGGGGTATCTACATTGTCAAAAGACCTTCCCCCAGTTAGCAAGATCAGTATCTGTGGCACACCTTGCAGGCGTCTACTCCCGGAGGAGCTTGTAAAGACATTGTCCCTGACGTATTGGAGAGCTGCCCCGGTGTTTAGGGGTCTTCCTCCTCTGTGTCTAAGCCCTCTGACCGAGTCCACCACATCCTCTCTGGTGGTGTATGTGTTCAGATAGAAATGGACCTCTGAATCTCTGCCGTACTGGACCACAGAGACACGGTCTTTGTTTTCGCCCACATTCAGTTTCTCCACCACTCTCTGTACAAAATCACGCATGGCAGGGAAGCCATTCCTTGTGCCATCTGAACCATCCAGAAGGAATACGATATCTTTTCTGGCAGTGTCAACTGAGAAAAGACAGGAAGACAAAAAATAAAATCCTTTGCCAAAAGGACTCTTGTGAGATTATCTTTGACTGGGCAGACTAATATCCTATAGGCACCAAGCCCGACTGACTTTGCTTTTCTTTTCTTTTTTTCTTTTTTTGAAAGAAGAAAGCATGCTAGAAAATATGTTGAAATGTGTAAAAGGAGCTAAACAATCATCACTTTCTTTTCTTCTATCTTTGTCTCTGTACATGAAAAAAGTCGAGTATCATTTGGGGACAGAAAGGAGCCCTGTCTGATAACATACCAAATACAGTTGGTGATTCTGGGGTGACTTCAGTAACTGCAGCCTCCACAGAGGATTCAAGTTGCTTTTGGACACTTGGAAGGTCAGTGAATTCAGACACAGAAAGAGCAGAACTGGGCTCGCCAGTTATGGTTTGAAGTTCTCTGCTGTCAGAGCCTCTGGCTCCAATTGCAATGGTCAAGACACCCAGCTGTTTGAGAGCAGAGGCTGGTTCATCAACACTGTCAAAAGATCTTCCACCAGTCATCAATATCAGGACTTGCGGAATTCCTTCAGGGCGCCTGCTTCCAGCAGAGTCCGTGAAGACGTTATCCCTCAAGTACCGGAGAGCTGCTCCAGTGTTGAGGGGACTTCCGCCTTTGTGCCTCAAACCTCTGACACTGTCAAGGATCTCTCTTTTCGTCGTGTACGTGTTCAGATAGAACTGGACAGCTGGATCTCTGCTGTATTGAACAACCGACACACGGTCTTTGCCGTCATCCACACTCAGTGTCTCTACTTGTTTTTGGACAAAGTCTCGCATAGCTGGGAATCCAGTTCTTGTACCATCAGATCCATCCAGCAAAAACACCATATCCTTCCCTGCTGGCTGTCTGACCACTAGGGAACATAAGATTTTGGCACATATTTAGCTCAGTGAATCAAATATTTAGCAGCTGCAAACCAGAAGGTGAAACTGAACTTGGTCTTTACAACCACAACTATTTTGTCAAATTGCACTTGCTGATGTTCACGTAGCAACAAACATTTGATTTCACTTCAAACTCTTTCCAACCATGATACTGGAATTTAAAAATGGGTCACTTTCTTACCAGTCACTGTTGGTGTCACAGGCGGGGCCCTTACTAGCACTTTGCTCATTACAGAGGAGAGCTGTTCTTGGACATTGGGGAGGTCAGTGAAATTAGACACTGACACAGCATAACTAGGCTCATGTGATATTTTCTGCAGCTCTCTAGCATCCGAGGTCCTTGTTCCGATGCCAATCACAAAAATGCCCTGCTGTTTGAGAGCTGAGGCTGGGGTATCTACATTGTCAAAAGACCTTCCCCCAGTTAGCAAGATCAGTATCTGTGGCACACCTTGCAGGCGTCTACTCCCGGAGGAGCTTGTAAAGACATTGTCCCTGACGTATTGGAGAGCTGCCCCGGTGTTTAGGGGTCTTCCTCCTCTGTGTCTAAGCCCTCTGACCGAGTCCACCACATCCTCTCTGGTGGTGTATGTGTTCAGATAGAAATGGACCTCTGAATCTCTGCCGTACTGGACCACAGAGACACGGTCTTTGTTTTCGCCCACATTCAGTTTCTCCACCACTCTCTGTACAAAATCACGCATGGCAGGGAAGCCATTCCTTGTGCCATCTGAACCATCCAGAAGGAATACGATATCTTTTCTGGCAGTGTCAACTGAGAAAAGACAGGAAGACAAAAAATAAAATCCTTTGCCAAAAGGACTCTTGTGAGATTATCTTTGACTGGGCAGACTAATATCCTATAGGCACCAAGCCCGACTGACTTTGCTTTTCTTTTCTTTTTTTCTTTTTTTGAAAGAAGAAAGCATGCTAGAAAATATGTTGAAATGTGTAAAAGGAGCTAAACAATCATCAATTTCTTTTCTTCTATCTTTGTCTCTGTACATGAAAAAAGTCGAGTATCATTTGGGGACAGAAAGGAGCCCTGTCTGATAACATACCAAATACAGTTGGTGATTCTGGGGTGACTTCAGTAACTGCAGCCTCCACAGAGGATTCAAGTTGCTTTTGGACACTTGGAAGGTCAGTGAATTCAGACACAGAAAGAGCAGAACTGGGCTCGCCAGTTATGGTTTGAAGTTCTCTGCTGTCAGAGCCTCTGGCTCCAATTGCAATGGTCAAGACACCCAGCTGTTTGAGAGCAGAGGCTGGTTCATCAACACTGTCAAAAGATCTTCCACCAGTCATCAATATCAGGACTTGCGGAATTCCTTCAGGGCGCCTGCTTCCAGCAGAGTCCGTGAAGACGTTATCCCTCAAGTACCGGAGAGCTGCTCCAGTGTTGAGGGGACTTCCGCCTTTGTGCCTCAAACCTCTGACACTGTCAAGGATCTCTCTTTTCGTCGTGTACGTGTTCAGATAGAACTGGACAGCTGGATCTCTGCTGTATTGAACAACCGACACACGGTCTTTGCCGTCATCCACACTCAGTGTCTCTACTTGTTTTTGGACAAAGTCTCGCATAGCTGGGAATCCAGTTCTAGTACCATCAGATCCATCCAGCAAAAACACCATATCCTTCCCTGCTGGCTGTCTGACCACTAGGGAACATAAGATTTTGGCACATATTTAGCTCAGTGAATCAAATATTTAGCAGCTGCAAACCAGAAGGTGAAACTGAACTTGGTCTTTACAACCACAACTATTTTGTCAAATTGCACTTGCTGATGTTCACGTAGCAACAAACATTTGATTTCACTTCAAACTCTTTCCAACCATGATACTGGAATTTAAAAATGGGTCACTTTCTTACCAGTCACTGTTGGTGTCACAGGCGTGGCCCTCACTAGCACTTTGCTCATTACAGAGGAGAGCTGTTCTTGGACATTGGGGAGGTCAGTGAACTCAGACACTGACACAGCATAACTAGGCTCATGTGATATTTTCTGCAGCTCTCTAGCATCCGAGGTCCTTGTTCCGATGCCAATCACAAAAATGCCCTGCTGTTTGAGAGCTGAGGCTGGGGTATCTACATTGTCAAAAGACCTTCCCCCAGTTAGCAAGATCAGTATCTGTGGCACACCTTGCAGGCGTCTACTCCCGGAGGAGCTTGTAAAGACATTGTCCCTGACGTATTGGAGAGCTGCCCCGGTGTTTAGGGGTCTTCCTCCTCTGTGTCTAAGCCCTCTGACCGAGTCCACCACATCCTCTCTGGTGGTGTATGTGTTCAGATAGAAATGGACCTCTGAATCTCTGCCGTACTGGACCACAGAGACACGGTCTTTGTTTTCGCCCACATTCAGTTTCTCCACCACTCTCTGTACAAAATCACGCATGGCAGGGAAGCCATTCCTTGTGCCATCTGAACCATCCAGAAGGAATACGATATCTTTTCTGGCAGTGTCAACTGAGAAAAGACAGGAAGACAAAAAATAAAATCCTTTGCCAAAAGGACTCTTGTGAGATTATCTTTGACTGGGCAGACTAATATCCTATAGGCACCAAGCCCGACTGACTTTGCTTTTCTTTTCTTTTTTTCTTTTTTTGAAAGAAGAAAGCATGCTAGAAAATATGTTGAAATGTGTAAAAGGAGCTAAACAATCATCAATTTCTTTTCTTCTATCTTTGTCTCTGTACATGAAAAAAGTCGAGTATCATTTGGGGACAGAAAGGAGCCCTGTCTGATAACATACCAAATACAGTTGGTGATTCTGGGGTGACTTCAGTAACTGCAGCCTCCACAGAGGATTCAAGTTGCTTTTGGACACTTGGAAGGTCAGTGAATTCAGACACAGAAAGAGCAGAACTGGGCTCGCCAGTTATGGTTTGAAGTTCTCTGCTGTCAGAGCCTCTGGCTCCAATTGCAATGGTCAAGACACCCAGCTGTTTGAGAGCAGAGGCTGGTTCATCAACACTGTCAAAAGATCTTCCACCAGTCATCAATATCAGGACTTGCGGAATTCCTTCAGGGCGCCTGCTTCCAGCAGAGTCCGTGAAGACGTTATCCCTCAAGTACCGGAGAGCTGCTCCAGTGTTGAGGGGTCTTCCGCCTTTGTGCCTCAAACCTCTGACACTGTCAAGGATCTCTCTTTTCGTCGTGTACGTGTTCAGATAGAACTG
Organism: Archocentrus centrarchus; assembly: GCF_007364275.1. Classification (NCBI taxonomy): domain Eukaryota; kingdom Metazoa; phylum Chordata; class Actinopteri; order Cichliformes; family Cichlidae; genus Archocentrus; species Archocentrus centrarchus. Next base: position 3,927,655 of record NC_044366.1, read on the forward strand.
GACAGCTGGATCTCTGCTGTATTGAACAACCGACACACGGTCTTTGCCGTCATCCACACTCAGTGTCTCTACTTGTTTTTGGACAAAGTCTCGCATAGCTGGGAATCCAGTTCTAGTACCATCAGATCCATCCAGCAAAAACACCATATCCTTCCCTGCTGGCTGTCTGACCACTAGGGAACATAAGATTTTGGCACATATTTAGCTCAGTGAATCAAATATTTTGCAGCTGCAAACCAGAAGGTGAAACTGAACTTGGTCTTTACAACCACAACTATTTTGTCAAATTGCACTTGCTGATGTTCACGTAGCAACAAACATTTGATTTCACTTCAAACTCTTTCCAACCATGATACTGGAATTTAAAAATGGGTCACTTTCTTACCAGTCACTGTTGGTGTCACAGGCGTGGCCCTCACTAGCACTTTGCTCATTACAGAGGAGAGCTGTTCTTGGACATTGGGGAGGTCAGTGAACTCAGACACTGACACAGCATAACTAGGCTCATGTGATATTTTCTGCAGCTCTCTAGCATCCGAGGTCCTTGTTCCGATGCCAATCACAAAAATGCCCTGCTGTTTGAGAGCTGAGGCTGGGGTATCTACATTGTCAAAAGACCTTCCCCCAGTTAGCAAGATCAGTATCTGTGGCACACCTTGCAGGCGTCTACTCCCGGAGGAGCTTGTAAAGACATTGTCCCTGACGTATTGGAGAGCTGCCCCGGTGTTTAGGGGTCTTCCTCCTCTGTGTCTAAGCCCTCTGACCGAGTCCACCACATCCTCTCTGGGGGTGTATGTGTGCAGATAGAAATGGACCTCTGAATCTCTGCCGTACTGGACCACAGAGACACGGTCTTTGTTTTCGCCCACATTCAGTTTCTCCACCACTCTCTGTACAAAATCACGCATGGCAGGGAAGCCATTCCTTGTGCCATCTGAACCATCCAGAAGGAATACGATATCTTTTCTGGCAGTGTCAACTGAGAAAAGACAGGAAGACAAAAAATAAAATCCTTTGCCAAAAGGACTCTTGTGAGATTATCTTTGACTGGGCAGACTAATATCCTATAGGCACCAAGCCCGACTGACTTTGCTTTTCTTTTCTTTTTTTCTTTTTTTGAAAGAAGAAAGCATGCTAGAAAATATGTTGAAATGTGTAAAAGGAGCTAAACAATCATCAATTTCTTTTCTTCTATCTTTGTCTCTGTACATGAAAAAAGTCGAGTATCATTTGGGGACAGAAAGGAGCCCTGTCTGATAACATACCAAATACAGTTGGTGATTCTGGGGTGACTTCAGTAACTGCAGCCTCCACAGAGGATTCAAGTTGCTTTTGGACACTTGGAAGGTCAGTGAATTCAGACACAGAAAGAGCAGAACTGGGCTCGCCAGTTATGGTTTGAAGTTCTCTGCTGTCAGAGCCTCTGGCTCCAATTGCAATGGTCAAGACACCCAGCTGTTTGAGAGCAGAGGCTGGTTCATCAACACTGTCAAAAGATCTTCCCCCAGTCATCAATATCAGGACTTGCGGAATTCCTTCAGGGCGCCTGCTTCCAGCAGAGTCCGTGAAGACGTTATCCCTCAAGTACCGGAGAGCTGCTCCAGTGTTGAGGGGTCTTCCGCCTTTGTGCCTCAAACCTCTGACACTGTCAAGGATCTCTCTTTTCGTCGTGTACGTGTTCAGATAGAACTGGACAGCTGGATCTCTGCTGTATTGAACAACCGACACACGGTCTTTGCCGTCATCCACACTCAGTGTCTCTACTTGTTTTTGGACAAAGTCTCGCATAGCTGGGAATACAGTTCTAGTACCATCAGATCCATCCAGCAAAAACACCATATCCTTCCCTGCTGGCTGTCTGACCACTAGGGAACATAAGATTTTGGCACATATTTAGCTCAGTGAATCAAATATTTAGCAGCTGCAAACCAGAAGGTGAAACTGAACTTGGTCTTTACAACCACAACTATTTTGTCAAATTGCACTTGCTGATGTTCACGTAGCAACAAACATTTGATTTCACTTCAAACTCTTTCCAACCATGATACTGGAATTTAAAAATGGGTCACTTTCTTACCAGTCACTGTTGGTGTCACAGGCGTGGCCCTCACTAGCACTTTGCTCATTACAGAGGAGAGCTGTTCTTGGACATTGGGGAGGTCAGTGAAATTAGACACTGACAGAGCATAACTAGGCTCATGTGATATTTTCTGCAGCTCTTTAGCATCCGAGGTCCTTGTTCCGATGCCAATCACAAAAATGCCCTGCTGTTTGAGAGCTGAGGCTGGGGTATCTACATTGTCAAAAGACCTTCCCCCAGTTAGCAAGATCAGTATCTGTGGCACACCTTGCAGGCGTCTACTCCCGGAGGAGCTTGTAAAGACATTGTCCCTGACGTATTGGAGAGCTGCCCCGGTGTTTAAGGGTCTTCCTCCTCTGTGTCTAAGCCCTCTGACCGAGTCCACCACATCCTCTCTGGTGGTGTATGTGTTCAGATAGAAATGGACCTCTGAATCTCTGCCGTACTGGACCACAGAGACACGGTCTTTGTTTTCGCCCACATTCAGTTTCTCCACCACTCTCTGTACAAAATCGCGCATGGCAGGGAAGCCATTCCTTGTGCCATCTGAACCATCCAGAAGGAATACGATATCTTTTCTGGCAGTGTCAACTGAGAAAAGACAGGAAGACAAAAAATAAAATCCTTTGCCAAAAGGACTCTTGTGAGATTATCTTTGACTGGGCAGACTAATATCCTATAGGCACCAAGCCCGACTGACTTTGCTTTTCTTTTTTTTTTCTTTTTTTGAAAGAAGAAAGCATGCTAGAAACTCTGTTGAAATGTGTAAAAGGAGCTAAACAATCATCACTTTCTTTTCTTCTATCTTTGTCTCTGTACATGAAAAAAGTCGAGTATCATTTGAGGACAGAAAGGAGCCCTGTCTGATAACATACCAAATACAGTTGGTGATTCTGGGGTGACTTCAGTAACTGCAGCCTCCACAGAGGACTCAACTTGCTTTTGGACACTTGGAAGGTCAGTGAATTCAGACACAGAAAGAGCAGAAGTGGGCTCGCCAGTTATGGTTTGAAGTTCTCTGCTGTCAGAGCCTCTGGCTCCAATTGCAATGGTCAAGACACCCAGCTGTTTGAGAGCAGAGGCTGGTTCATCAACACTGTCAAAAGATCTTCCACCAGTCATCAATATCAGGACTTGCGGAATTCCTTCAGGGCGCCTGCTTCCAGCAGAGTCCGTGAAGACGTTATCCCTCAAGTACCGGAGAGCTGCTCCAGTGTTGAGGGGACTTCCGCCTTTGTGCCTCAAACCTCTGACACTGTCAAGGATCTCTCTTTTCGTCGTGTACGTGTTCAGATAGAACTGGACAGCTGGATCTCTGCTGTATTGAACAACCGACACACGGTCTTTGCCGTCATCCACACTCAGTGTCTCTACTTGTTTTTGGACAAAGTCTCGCATAGCTGGGAATACAGTTCTAGTACCATCAGATCCATCCAGCAAAAACACCATATCCTTCCCTGCTGGCTGTCTGACCACTAGGGAACATAAGATTTTGGCACATATTTAGCTCAGTGAATCAAATATTTAGCAGCTGCAAACCAGAAGGTGAAACTGAACTTGGTCTTTACAACCACAACTATTTTGTCAAATTGCACTTGCTGATGTTCCCGTAGCAACAAACATTTGATTTCACTTCAAACTCTTTCCAACCATGATACTGGAATTTAAAAATGGGTCACTTTCTTACCAGTCACTGTTGGTGTCACAGGCGTGGCCCTCACTAGCACTTTGCTCATTACAGAGGAGAGCTGTTCTTGGACATTGGGGAGGTCAGTGAAATTAGACACTGACAGAGCATAACTAGGCTCATGTGATATTTTCTGCAGCTCTTTAGCATCCGAGGTCCTTGTTCCGATGCCAATCACAAAAATGCCCTGCTGTTTGAGAGCTGAGGCTGGGGTATCTACATTGTCAAAAGACCTTCCCCCAGTTAGCAAGATCAGTATCTGTGGCACACCTTGCAGGCGTCTACTCCCGGAGGAGCTTGTAAAGACATTGTCCCTGACGTATTGGAGAGCTGCCCCGGTGTTTAGGGGTCTTCCTCCTCTGTGTCTAAGCCCTCTGACCGAGTCCACCACATCCTCTCTGGTGGTGTATGTGTTCAGATAGAAATGGACCTCTGAATCTCTGCCGTACTGGACCACAGAGACACGGTCTTTGTTTTCGCCCACATTCAGTTTCTCCACCACTCTCTGTACAAAATCACGCATGGCAGGGAAGCCATTCCTTGTGCCATCTGAACCATCCAGAAGGAATACGATATCTTTTCTGGCAGTGTCAACTGAGAAAAGACAGGAAGACAAAAAATAAAATCCTTTGCCAAAAGGACTCTTGTGAGATTATCTTTGACTGGGCAGACTAATATCCTATAGGCACCAAGCCCGACTGACTTTGCTTTTCTTTTTTTTTTTCTTTTTTTGAAAGAAGAAAGCATGCTAGAAACTCTGTTGAAATGTGTAAAAGGAGCTAAACAATCATCAATTTCTTTTCTTCAATCTTTGTCTCTGTACATGAAAAAAGTCGAGTATCATTTGGGGACAGAAAGGAGCCCTGTCTGATAACATACCAAATACAGTTGGTGATTCTGGGGTGACTTCAGTAACTGCAGCCTCCACAGAGGACTCAAGTTGCTTTTGGACACTTGGAAGGTCAGTGAATTCAGACACAGAAAGAGCAGAAGTGGGCTCGCCAGTTATGGTTTGAAGTTCTCTGCTGTCAGAGCCTCTGGCTCCAATTGCAATGGTCAAGACACCCAGCTGTTTGAGAGCAGAGGCTGGTTCATCAACACTGTCAAAAGATCTTCCACCAGTCATCAATATCAGGACTTGCGGAATTCCTTCAGGGCGCCTGCTTCCAGCAGAGTCCGTGAAGACGTTATCCCTCAAGTACCGGAGAGCTGCTCCAGTGTTGAGGGGACTTCCGCCTTTGTGCCTCAAACCTCTGACACTGTCAAGGATCTCTCTTTTCGTCGTGTACGTGTTCAGATAGAACTGGACAGCTGGATCTCTGCTGTATTGAACAACCGACACACGGTCTTTGCCGTCATCCACACTCAGTGTCTCTACTTGTTTTTGGACAAAGTCTCGCATAGCTGGGAATCCAGTTCTAGTACCATCAGATCCATCCAGCAAAAACACCATATCCTTCCCTGCTGGCTGTCTGACCACTAGGGAACATAAGATTTTGGCACATATTTAGCTCAGTGAATCAAATATTTAGCAGCTGTATCAAATGAATAATTTTTTCAACTTAAAGGCAGATGATGAAATCAAAGTCAGTGTTTTCTTTGTCCTTTAATTAGAAATACTACAATTGAACAATTTTCACTTCCAGCCCTTTGAAATTTACTGCTCAAAAAAATTAAAGGAACACTCACTAAATTAGAAGATGCTCATTTAGCCTGGAAAAAGAGTTTGTTGCTCTATAAAAAAGCCGTCCGTAAAGCTAGGACATCTTACTGCTCATCATTAATTGAAGAAAATAAGAACAACCCCAGGTTTCTTTTCAGCACTGTAGCCAGGCTGACAAAGAGTCAGAGCTCTGTAGAGCCGAGTATTCCTTTCACTTTAACTAGTAGTGACTTTATGGATTTCTTTACAAATAAAATTTTAGACATTAGAGAAAAAATTAATCATAACCATCTCAAAGATTTATCTTCATGTTCGGCTGTTTTCAGCTCTGCTGGTATTTGTTTAGACTCTTTCGCTCCAGTTGGTCTTTCGGAGTTAACTTCAATAGTTACTTCCTCCAAACCAGCAACATGTTTGTTAGATCCCATTCCTACTAGACTGTTCAAAGAAGTCTTTCCTATTATTGATGCTTCAATCTTAAAAATGATCAATCAGTCTTTATTAGTTGGCTATGTACCACAGGCCTTCAAGGTGGCTGTAATTAAACTGCTACTTAAAAGCCATCACTTGACCCAGTTGTCTTAGCTAATTATAGGCCAATCTCCAACCTTCCTTTTCTCTCAAAGACTCTTGAAAGAGTAGTTGTAAAACAGCTAACTGATCATCTGCAGAGGAACGGTTTATTTGAAAAGTTTCAGTCAGGTTTCAGAATTCATCACAGTACAGAAACAGCATTAGTGAAGGTTACAAATGATCTTCTTAGAGCCTCTGACAGTGGACTCATCTCTGTTCTTGTCCTGTTGGACCTCAGTGCAGCTTTTGATACTGTTGACCATAACATTTTATTACAGAGATTAGAGCATACTATAGGTACTGCACTGCAGTGGTTTGAATCATATTTATCTAATAGACTCCAATTTGTTCGTGTAAATGGGGAGTCTTCTTCAGACACTAAGGTTAATTATGGAGTTCCACAGGGTTCTGTGCTAGGACCAATTCTATTTACGTTATACATGCTTCCCTTAGGCAGTATTATTAGAAAGCATTGCATCAATTTTCATTGTTATGCAGATGATACTCAGCTTTACCTATCAATGAAGCCAGATGACACGCATCAATTAATTAAACTGCAGGAATGTCTTAAAGACATTAAGGCCTGGATAACCTCTAATTTCCTGCTTTTAAATTCAGATAAAACTGAAGTTCTTGTACTCGGCCCCACAAATCTTAGAAACATGGTGTCAAACCAGATACTTACTCTGGATGGCATTACTTTGGCCTCCAGTAAAACTGTGAGAAATCTTGGAGTCATTTTTGACCAGGATATGTCCTTCAATGCACATATTAAACAAATATGTAGGACCGCTGTTTTGCATTTGCTCAGTATTTCTAAAATTAGAAACATCCTTTCTCAGAGTGATGCTGAAAAGCTAATTCATGCATTTATTACATCTAGGGTGGACTATTGTAATTCATTATAAATCATCTCAGTTCTTACCTCCATTGGGTTTTTCCTCATCTTCCATTTTTTTAAGGTGATGCATCAAACTTTGTTGAATTCGAGGGAGATTTACAAACTCTGGAACTGAGAATGTGTAATTTGGATCTGAGGAAATTATTTCCATCTCAGCTGAATTGGACATTTTTGATCCAATCGCAAATGCAATGACCCCTGCAGCTTTAAGCATACTTGCTGGTCCTCGTGGAGAATCTCTAGATCTTCCACCAGCCAATACAATAAGTATCTGCTTGGCTCCTTCATGATGTCGACTTCCAGCATTTGGAACAAAGACATTATCCTTCACAAACTGCAGCCCTGCTCCAATATACTGAGGCCTTCCGCCTTTGGGTTTAAGGCTTGCAATGTGCTTAAGGACATCATTTTTTGTGTTGTAAGTATCCAGATTGAAACTGAGTTCAGCATTGTTGCTATACTGCACAACAGCAACTTTATCTTTTCTTTGATCTAGGTCAAAGCTCTCAACCATTCTTGCAACAAATTCAAGTATTGCACTGAATCTCCTTCTGACATCATCAGATCCATCAATGAGAAATACAATATCTCTTTTCATGCTGGAGCTTGACCCTAAAAAACATTCACAATCATGTAAATGTCAGTAACCAATTCAACAGAAATTATTCACAGATTACTGGTAAAGACACTACAGCATGTCGCTTACAAGGTTTGCACATAAACAATCAATATTAAATGAGATATTTATTAAATCAAACCTCAAATAATTAAATCTTATGTTCACTTACCTACATCAGGACTGACAGTTCTTTTGAAAGAAGAAATGGCTGAGAGTAACTGTTCTCTCACACGAGGAAAGTCAGAAATGTCCGTGATAAAATACTTTGTTCTAGGAGCTAATTGCTCCAGTTCCAGCCTATCAGCATTATTCACACCAACACCAAAAAGAACAATTCCTGCATTTCTTAGCCCGTCCACTGGCTTTAAAATTTCATCATTTGACTTTCTCCCACTTAAGAGGATCAGTATCTGTGGGACTCCCTGCAGGGCTCTGCTTCCAGATGAAGCAGTGAAGACATTGTTTTTTACATAATTAAGAGCTGCACCAGTGTTTACCGTGAACCCTCCTTTCAGTTTCACATTGTTCAAATGATTCATGATATCATCTTTTAATGAGTATTTGTTTAGAAGAAATTCAGGAGTAGGCTCTGTGCTGTACTGGATTAAAGCAACTTGGGCTTTTTTTGGCCCAATTTCTATTTGCTTGACAAACTCTCTGACAAACTCCAAAGTTTGTTGTTCACTTGATTGCATATCATCAGATCCATCAAGGAGAAAAACAATATCAGCACTCTGGAGTCCTGCCTCTGCAGTCACAGAGGTATCTGAAATGGGTTAAAAACAAACATTTTACAAAACCTACATCTTAGCTGTAAATGAAAAATGATGTACAGTTATGCAGATCTTTATGTTCAGAAGGAAGCCATCATAAATTCTCGTTCTCCTTACCAATGGTTGGAAATTCTGTTGTTTCTTTAGTGCCCCTCAACATTTCTCCTAGTGACGGATCTAAGCTTTGTAGATTATTATAGTTTGTGACATAAAAATAATGTGCTGGTGTATAGGAGATGGTCTGCATTTCCAAAGTATCAGCATTTTCTGTTCCAATACTAAAAATCTTTATTCCATTGTCTTTGAGTGATTGTGCTGGTCCTCTGACATCATCCCCAGATCTTCCACCACTAAAAACATAAAGATACTGAGGGACCAAGTCTGCATGTCTGCCTCCAACTGATGCAGAAAAGACATTATCTCTGACAAACTCCAGTGCTTTCCCAATGTTCTGTGGTCTTCCCAACTTATGCCTCATTGTTCTAATGGAATTGAGGACATCATTCTTGGAAGAATAAGAATTCAAGTAGAAATTGACAGTGGCATCACGGCTGTACTGAACAACAGCCATTTGGTCTCTATCATTTCCCAGATTTAAACTTTCAACAGTTTTTTCCATAAAGCTTCGTATTTCTTCAAAACCATTTCGTGAGTCATATGATCCATCAATAAGAAACACTACATCATTTTTCTTAGAATCTGCAACAAAGACAAAACATGTGAACAAAAATGCAATGCATTTGCTTCAGGTAGCATGCAAGCTCCTACAATGACACTTTCTGAAAATCCTTCAATCTCTCCACTTTATTAAACAACAAAAACACTGCATCTTACCAAGACCCACTGTGGGAGTAATTTGTTCTGCGTGATGCGAAGCCTCTCTTAACAATGCCAGCACATCTTCCTGAACACTAGGAAGTCCTCCATAATCAGTAACTGAGAGTGCATACTTGGGTTCATGAGATATTGTCTGTAGTTCTAGGGTGTCAGCATTAGTTGTCCCAATGGCAACTAAAATGACACCAATTTCCTTCATCATTCTGACTGGCATTCTTATGTCATCTCCAGAACGTCCGCCACTCAATAATATGAGAATCTGTGGAATTCCCTCCTGGAGTCTACTGCCAGACTTAGGAGTATATGCATGTTCCTTCACATACTGGAGAGCAGCTCCAATGTTGTGAGCATAACCCCCTTTGTGTCTCAGACCTCTTATTGCTTCAAAAATATCGTTCTTTGTTGAATAACGACTCATGTTAAACACTATCTCTGCAGTGTCACTATATTGGACCACAGCCACGCGGTCTCTGTTTGTGTCAGTGTTTAGAAGCATTGTTATCCTTTGTACAAAGTCAATAATATCTGGGAAGTTTTGCTGAGAATAATCAGAACCATCAAGCAAAAAAACAACGTCTCTTCTGCTGGAATCTGTAATCACAGAGGAATTTGAACAAATTGGTTGATGGTTAAAATGAAATGAGTATTCTTGCAAATGTTCATTTATCCTGTGTGCACAACCATTTGTTGACATTATCTGAACCATGCAACAGCCAAGCAAATAGTTTGCTCGACAGAACTGGACAGAGTTGCCCATAAAACAGGGAGGAAAATCTGGAGCAGTATTTAAAGTATAGTCCTTGCAGATTGGTTGTCATGGCAGGCAAATGGAGGAAATGGATTGAAAAATGGCTTTATATTTTTATAATTATCAATCACTTGAATTCGTGGGAATAAAATGAAAAATAGGTTTTTAGCCTAAATAAAACAAAAAAGTTTTATTTACAAAGTCAACAAGACTAGTGAAGTTAAAGGTCAAGCAGTTAGTTATTGTGTTATCCTCCATAATAGGTGAGCTCTTGTCTTCACCAATCTGACAATGCATTAAGTTGTGCACCCAGCGTAAGAGTTAGTCATCACAGCCTTACCGTATGATGGTGGTTTGATGACAGGGTTTTTAATTTCCTTCATGGTAGAAATTAAAAGTTGGTCGATATCAGACAGGGCACCGGAATTTTCTACATAGAATGTGTGATCTGATTGTTGTGAAATAGACTGAATCTCAAGGATGTCTGCATTATGCATTCCCACCACAAAAGTCATTACACCCATTTCATTCAAGTTTTCTGCAGCATTTCTGACATCATCCCTGGACGGTCCACCAATTAAAAGAACCAAAATCTGAGGGACACCCTGCTGGTGCCTACTTCCAGAAGAGGCTGTTAAAATATTATCCTTGACATACTGCAGGGCTGCACCAGTATTGAGGGGTCTGCCTCCTTTATGCCTCAACCTTCGCAAACTGTCAGCAACATCCTGCTGTGTACTGTATGTATTCAGGAAAAAATCGACAGAAGGTTCTCTGCTGTACTGCACTACCGAAACACGATCTTCGTTCTCATCCACACTGAGAGTCTCCACAATTCTCTCAACAAAGCCAAGAACAGCCTTGAAGTCATTCTGCATTTCATCAGAGGAATCCAGTAAAAACACAATATCACGTTGAATAGATTCGTTTTGACCTGCAGGAGCTTGACAGACATGATGAAGCTAAGTTAGAGTTAAGCATTGTAAGACAGATAGACCATAAAAAACATCAATAAAAAGTCTTACCTAAAGCTTTTTGTGGTTTTAGTCTTGGCTGCTGCCGAGGCACCCTTTTCACAAATGACACAAGCTGATCAAAGATGCTCCCAATATTGTCAAACTGAAGTATGGACAAGGCATAGGAAGGGTTATGTGCAATCATTTGGAGCTCAAGTATGTCTGCATTTCTGGTACCCACACAGAATGGAACAACTTTTTCCTGTTTTAGGGCAGCAGCAGCACTTGCAATATCATCTTGAGATCTTCCACCACTCAGCAGAATCAATATCTGAGGGACACCTTCTTGATGCCGACTCCCTGAGGACTCGGTGAAAGCATTTTTTCTTACATAGTCAAGAGCTGCCCCAGAGTTGAGGGGTCTGCCTCCTTTATGGTTCAAACGTTGGATTGCATTGAGAAGATCTTGTTTTGCCATGTAGGTGTTCAAATTGAACTGTGTCTGTGGTTCACTACTATACTGAACCACAGAAATGCGATCTTTGTTCTCACCAATATTGAGTGTTTCTACCAATCGTTCCACAAAACTTCTTATTGCTGGGAAGTCACTTTGTGTATTATCCGACCCATCCAAAAGGAACACTATGTCTCTTTGAGGAGATTCTATTTCAACTAGAAAAGAATATGAAACCCTTGTTTAATAATCAAACAGAAGCAAAAATGCACTGTGGTGTAATCAACAGACATGTTGTTGGTAAATGCATTAAAACTAGTAATGAAATTCAAATAATTACTGTTATTTGAAAAATGTGTTAGATGCAAGAATTTTTAGGAAAACTGGTCAATGAAGAAAAATATTGAGAAATTACAAGTTAAGCAGCATATTCATCTTTCACACATGAAAGATGGATGAAAGCAAAACTAAGTTTTTTTGTTCAAGAAAACATTTTCATTCAATGATGTGATTATCACTGGCTCAAGGGAGAGCTTAAGAAAATAAAGAAAAGCTCTCTGGGGTACAAGAAGAAAAAGGATGGCAGCCAACCAAGAAGCAGCATAACAAGTAAGATGTGTCTGGTCAACGAAGAGAATTTAACAAATGTGGAACTGATTGATGACATTCTGATTCAGTTTCATCACATTTGAAATTATGAAAGACCAAATGGGCAAGAACATAAGCAGGGAGTCAGTTTAAATCTCAACTATGGATCACTTTTATTTCTTACCTACAACAGTAGGAGGCTCAGTTGATATTTCTGCCTGGACAAATGCAACTAAATCTGGCTGAATGGACAAAATTTCAGCAAAGATAGGCAAGTTGAAAAGAAATCTGGGTGAGAAGGCAATTTTTTGAAGTTCCTCTTGTTCAGCATTTTTCATTCCAATGGCGAAAGACATAACACCGATTTGCTTTAGCTCAAATGCAGCTCTGGAAACATCATCTTTGGATTTGCCTCCAGTCACCAAAAACAGAATCTGAGGAACTCCCTCCTGGTATCTACTCCCAGATGAAGCTGTGAAAATGTGGTCTTGCACAAACTGTAAAGCAGCTCCAGTGTTGCGAGACTTTCCTCCTTTATGTCGAAGACTTCTTACAGCATAGATGATAGTCTTTTTGGATCTGTGAGTTATTAGGTTGAAGTAAATTGAGGTGTCATCACTATATAGTACAACGGCCACTCGAACCTTATCTTCGCCAATGTCCAGCTCTTCTACCATTCTTCTGACGAATTCGCGAATAGCTGGGAGACCATTTCTGGAATCATCTGACCCATCAAGGAGAAACACTATGTCCCTTCGTGTGTCAACTAGGTGATACAAGGATAGATAGAAGATTCACGGATTACGCATTTGAGATGTTTCTACACTCATGCGTATTTATCAGCATGAGCAAGTCAGAAGCTCAGTGACAAAAGCTGAGCAACAAAGACAAACGAGCTATTGCTCTGAAAGTGAAAGTTCAAGCAAAACTGCAGAAGAACCATCTTTTTACAAAAAAAAGATGTATGAGAGAATCGAATGATCTTCAACGTAATTTCAAAGTAGTAACTGAAGAAGACAGTTGGAAAGAAAAGACAAAACCTAAAAAATACACAACTGTCAATTTCTTTATCAGATTTTTTATTTTTTTACTGAGAAAAACCACAAATGTCATGCAGCAAAAATGTGTCAAAATAACTGCCAAAATCACCGTATATAATCTTAAAAATCATTAGAGATTAGGGATATGTTAGTCCTAAAAAACAGTAACAGTGCTAAGTAGTAAAACCTGTCTTCATGAAATAATGTTAGCTAATACACTGACATGACTACAGTGTGTCATCTTCGCCTACTAAATCAGAGATTCAATTCATGGGTTCTCCAGTGTGTTTGTGTATGTTCAATGTACCAGTAACGTTGGTATTTGGAAGTTAAAAACCTTGTACTGTATGTGAAACCAGGTTTGCAAGCAATCATTTCCAGCTCTGACATTTTGGCATCTCCCACTCCAACCCCCACTGATAAAATTGCATGTTCTTTAAGAGCAAAAACTGGGTTTCTCACATTATAAGTGGATGTTTTGCTACTTAGAAGAATTAAAAGCTTTGGGATTCTTTCTAGCCTTCTGCTGCCTGTAGAGGAAGTAAAGACAATGTGCCTCACAAACTGAAGAGCTGTACCAATATCATGGTGCCTCCCTCCTTTATGTCTTAAATTATTTATGGCATTTAGTTTGTCATTCTCTGTGTTGTAAGAATTTAGATAAAAGCTGACCTCAGGGGTTATCTGCAAACTGAACCAAAGACACTCTGTCTTGGTTCTCACAGACATAAAGGCCCTCCGCTATGTTTTTAACAAAGAGTTTAATATCTGAGAATTAATTTCCAGTTTTATCAGAGCCATCCAGTAGGAACACAACATGAAAACATTGTTGCAGCAGCACATTGTGCTAAGAAACAACAAATAATCTAGTTAAGATTAAGATGTGATAAGGTGTGATTAAGATAAGCACCAGAAATAACACATTTTGTGAGTTCAGCACAAAACCCCCAAAAAAAAAAGAAACTAATGATAATTCTTACCTTGCTGTAGAACAACAGCTAGCTCTTCCCTTGGCAGGTTCACATAGTTATTGAGCCGTTGTGGTATGGTGCTGAGCTCACTGAATTCTTCAACGTTGAAGGCAAAAGAAGGGTTGTGTGAAATGGCCTCAATCTGCTTTGGGTCTGCATCCTTGACACCAACACCAAATGGTACAACTCCCTCTGTCTTCAGTGCTCCAGCAGGTTCCTTCACATTATCCACAGATCGGTCTGCAGCCAAAACAATCAGAAACTGAGGGACATTTTGTGAAGCCCGACCACCATAACTGCCAGACAGGATGGTGTCCTTCATGTATGTCAGAGCAGATCCGGTGTTTAAGCTTCGTCCGCCAGCCACTCTAAGTCCTTGGACAGCTCTCATCACCTCGTCTTTGGTTTTATAAGTGTTAAGGTAAAAACTAGGAGTTGGCCTCTCACTGTGTTGAACCACTGAAACTCGTACCTTGTCCTCTGCAATGTCAAGTGGTTCGATTACTTTAATGATAAAATCCCGTATGTAGTTAAATTCTCCTCGAACTCTGTCAGTGCCATCGATGAGGAAGGACACATCCCTTTCAGCTCCAGCAACTGAAGGAAAACAAAAATAGATATAAATTTAATTTTTGCCGGTTGGAGAGCCTGCATCACATTTTTTTTTAATTAAAAGAATAGAGAAAATAAACAGAAATGCCAAACTAACCAGGTTCCGCTGTGACTACTATCACATCTGTATCACCAACCACTGTTATTAGTGATGGCATGATTCGTTCAGCAACGGCTGGTAAATCAGAGAATCTTGTTTCATGGTAAGCCAAAGTTGGAACAAAGGCAACAGATCTCAGCAGGTCCTCATCTGCTTGTCCAGAACTGACTGTAAAAGTCAAAATACCCTCCTGTGCCAAATTATCAGCCACTGATTTAACGTCATCTTGGAGTGGACCACCTGTGATCAGAACCAACACCTGCTGGACTCCTTGCCTCCCACGTGACCCAGCTGATTGTACAAACATGTTGGTCAGGGCATAATTCATGGCAGCTCCTGTATTCACAGATGAGCCTCCAGTCAACCTGAGTTGGGAGATTTTATCCACAACTTCTTCTCTGGTGGGATAGCTGTTCAGGTAAAATTCTATTCTTGGACTTCGAGCAAACTGCAGAAGACCAATCTGGATCCTGTCAGGTCTTACATCAAGCTGGTTGATCGTATTGATCATGAAGTCTCTCACATAGGGCAAATTACTGCTGCCAACGTAGTCCGAGCCATCCACAAGGAAGACAATGTCTCGGACCATTTTTTGGGTCTGTATTGTGGTTATCTCCACCACTGAGGGAAAAGCACACAAAAACAAAAGTTACTTACAATGTAATACCATACATATACTTTCAGTATTGGTTTGGCATTAAAAACAGTTATTTGTGTATAAATGAAGAACTCAATAAGTAAACAGGCTTATATCTATTTCTTCAGTTTGCCCCAAATATAACAGTGAAAATGTACGCCAAACCACATGGTAGCACCAAAGTAGAAAACACATCACCAGCATAACCACATATTCAAGCTGACTTTCAAAGTTTTCTTTATCTATTACATTAATCAGAAGGTCGCTATATTCCTAGGCTTCCCTTTTTAATTACACTAATGCTACTTTCCCACTGCCGAGGAACCGGTTCGCGTGCCAGTTCCCGTGCTGATCCCAGTGAACCGGCGAAACGCTTAAGAACAGGCCTGCGTTCCCACCACGCTTCTGTGAACTGCTCCTTTACGTATGAGCGTGGGCGGGTCCTCGTCTGGACACGGAAGCCGAAGCGCACAAACGTGGGAGAACACGCTCTCCTTTCTGTGCTGCAAATACGTTTTACGGTCCAAACCAAACTACTGCAGCATCTGTGTGCAGCACAGAGGTAAACACAGACAGCGATTAGAGCAAGATAACAAGTACGCACTTTGTGTCCTTTTATCTGTGATATGAACTGATACAAAGCAGCAAGTTCAGCCTTAGAGCCCAACCTAATTCACAGCCGTAAAAATCGCTTCACTTTTCTCATGTAAAACGCATGTAATATGGTGGAAAACTTGATGTTGAGACGGCAGAGTCATGCCCCTCTGCCGCTTTCAGCATGCGTTCCTGGTTCCAGACTAGCTAGTTTGCAGGGCCGGAATTGAACCCGTTTTTCGGCCGAGCACCGAGTGCTTCGGCGGTGGAAAACCCGCCTAACGGTTCAAATTACGGCACAGGCTCCGGAACCCTGTTGGTGGGAAAGAGGCCTAAATTTCACTGAAAGACGAAGCATTGCTGAGCACTTCACATGAAGGCAGCTGGATTTCTTTTTGGTTTGTAAAGCCACCCTGTGACGTCCAATAACCCACTCCTTGATTCACATCTTGGCTCATGTGACCCTTAAAGGAGACATATCATGCAAAATCCACTTTTTTTTTAGCCCTTAAATACATTTTGTTGTGTACTTTGAGTGTGTAGGAGTGCAGGAAATTTAAATGCATTCTGTCCCGGTGCTGCAGATATCTTTATATTCTTTTTGGGTCATAATTTTCAGTCTGTTCAGTTTTCTCTATTCCCTGTTACGTTTTCTTTCCTCTTAACTCACATGATTGCAGGGCAGGTCAACAACTCCCAGGACCAACGCCACAAGAAACAGCTGCACTAGGGGCTAACTACCTGGGGCTCTCCATCAGTTTTTAGAACTTTACAAGCCTCTTGGATGAGAGATGAAATGTCTTCACAAACCAAAAAGAAGTCCAGTTGACTTCATTTAAAGAACTGAGAACCTACACAGATGAAGCATTACCTGAGTCAGTGGGTGATTCGCTCACCACGACTCCAGCGAGTGTAGAAAGAGCATCATAAATTTTCTGTGGGTCTCGAAGCAGTGGTCGTAAGTCCTTTGCTAGGAAAACAACATTCTCAGCAAAGGCAATCTGTTTCAGTTGCTGCTCATCAGCTGTCCTGGCGGCTGCAGCCATAGTCAACACACCCATTTGCTTCAGGGCATTCGCAGGTTCTTCCACACTGTCAGCAGATCTTTTGTTGGTGAACAACAGTAGAAGCTGGGGCACTCCCCGCTGAATACGGCTACCACTCTGAGCCCGCAACATATTTTCCCGCACAAAGTTCAAAGCTGCTCCGATGTTGACTGTCTGGCCTTGTCTTGCTCTGACAGCACCCAAAGCAGAGATTATTGCCTCCCTGCTTCCGTGGGTGTTGAGATCCATCTCAAGTCTCGGGGACGTACCAAACTGTGCAATACCCACTTGAACTTCATCTGGACCAATTGGCATTCTTTGCACAAACTTCCTGATGAATTCCCGTACACCGCTGATGGCTGCTGATCCCATTGTACTGTCAATCAGGAAAATGATATCTCGTTTTCCAACCATTAGAACTGAAAAAGGAAACATTACAATTAGAAAAAAAAAAGAAATAGTATAATAATAAGTACAAATATCTGATAAAACTTTGACAAGATATGTTATTATTAGATTTATATTTTTATATTTGTAAAATAAATTATTAAATTGTAAATAAATTATTTCGTGTCAATGTATAATGAATATAGATTTATGAATTACAATTTACAAAATATTAGAAATGTTAGAACTATTGTGACTGCTATAGATAACGGTCATAGCTCCTCTTTTGATGATATCATCGATATCATTGAAATAGTTCATAAAATTATTTACTTTATTTTTGCAAGCCTTAATATAGGCCTGTTTTTACAAACTGCATCTAGTGTGGGAGCAAGTCATTCTAATGTTTTAGGAAGTATTCCAGAGGAGCTGAGTCTCAAGTGGGCATCATAATATGTCCCAGTACCCATGCTCATACCAGCCATGTATTATCTACCTGTCAGAATTAACAAACAACTGATTATAAGAGCACTAACACCAAAGGTCTAGTGTAGGTGTTTAAGTCTTGTATCATCCTATCACTCAAAACTGTTCCAAATCAATATTAAACATATTAATGCTGGTGCAGGGTTTTGTTTTGTTTTTTCAATTTAAACTGCATAAATAATACAAACACGTGAGGCTCTGTCTGTTGTGTGCTTTAACTAAGATTATTAACACTATGCCATTGTAAATAAAATATATATATAGTCTAATAAACCATATTCTGAATAATAACATTACTGTTACCTAAGAAAGTTGTAACTGTAAAATGTATTTTAAAAAGAAAATTAATTTTTTGCTACTAATTTAAATCCTGCATTTAATTTAAATTATTATAATAGCAATTTATCAAACACTGAAACTGAGAAGTTATTTGATAGAAAAATATCTGGTCATTTTGAATTTGATGACAACAACACTATGGGAACAAATGTTACATCAGAAATGGAATGAAAGGGCATCTCAGAGCGTCTGAGTGTTTCAGAAGTAACGATGAGGTGGGATGACAAACAGTTCAACAATCTGAGAATACCACTTCTCAACACAAAAATTGAAGAAATAATAAGCAAGAATTTAGGGATTTCAAAATCTACAGAAAATCTCAGTTCACATTTCTGTGTAGAGGCGACAAGGCCAAAAACCAGTATTGAACATGGGTGTTGTTCAGGCCCTCAGACGGTACTGCACTAAAAACTGGCATCATTCTGTAGTAAAAAAAAAAAACAGCTGCTGGTGCTCGGAAACACCTGTGAAAAGTACTTCTGGAAAAAAAGAACGTTCACTGCAGGCTTAAAACTGGACCATATTTTACATTCATAAAGATCCAGCATTGCCACTGCATTCTCTTGGCATGAAGTAATTTAAGGTGCTTTTGTTTGGTGAGGTTGAACTCTGTCCTCTGTTCTGAGGAGTTCAAGTTGCAAATATTTTTTGGTAATCCTGGATGTTGCCTCCATCAGGAGGGCACAGCTTAAAGGGGTATATGGGGTAGTGTGACATCATATGGCACGAGTAAATTAAATATCTGGGAATTTGCTGCCTTTCAGATGACATCTTTTTAATGCCAAATAAACATTCTGCATGTGTTACAGTAACAGAGCTCTGTAGCAAAACAGTCTGGCTGCTAAACTGGCCTTCCTGCAGATTATGAAACAACACTAGAGGAAAAGGGGCCACTGTTGAGCAATCCTTTATTCAACCAGAATTTGCAACACCTACCAGTCAAACATCCCAATTTTTTTTTCTCAGTTTCAACATTTGACATGCTGCTTTTATGCTGTTTTACATTAAAATTTGAAGTTCTCTTTTTATTAATGTTTTACATCATATTCCAACTGTTTCAAAAACACTGAAGCGGCAGAGCCGTATGCAAATGTCTTTTACTCAGCAGGCTGTCTGGTAAAAATTAATATTTTTATCTTGATAACATATTTATGTAAGTTAAGGCTAAGAGTCAAATTCCAAAAAAGAATGGTAATATGACTTTGAACTTTTTACTGTGTTACCGCTTCTGTTAAGACCTCATCATGATTAGGAACTTTTAGGCTAGTACATGTCTGACCTACCATGTGTGCTTTATCATATTAAGTGAATTATGAAGTCCCCTTTTACAGCTGCAATGCCCGCCAGTGTTTACTGAGAAGTTACATACCTTCTGTGAACTCAGTGTGAACTATAATAGAGCCATCGATCACCCCGTTAATTTGTGGGAGCAGACGGTCAGCAATGTTTGCAACTTCGCTGACATCAGGAGCTGACAGGACAAAACTTTTATCTGTAGCAACTGTTTGCAGATCTGCAGTGGCAGTGTCACCAATCGCCACGCCGAATGTGATAACATTGGCCCTCTTAATGGCCCGGTCACCAGCACCAGTATCATCAGTGGATGGCCCGGCACTGATAACCACCAACATCTGGGGCACACCCTCTTCAGCCCTGCCCCCAGATGTTTCACTTAAAAGGCTCTCAGCCACTTCCTCCAAGGCAGCCCCCAGGTTAGATTCATCGCCCTCTGTGTAGCTGAGGCTTTTCACAGCATTCAAGAGTGAGGATTTGCTGTAAAATCTATTTAGAGAGAACTTTATCTCTGGGCTGCTGTTGTACACGGCCAAGGCCACCCGAACAGTGTCCCTGCCCACATCAAGGCGCTCAATGATTCTCAAAACCAAATCACGCACATAGGGAAAGTTTGTTGCTCCAACGTTCTGTGATCCATCAATTAAGAGTACTAGGTCAGCTGTGTCTTGTGCTTTAAGGAGAGAGAGAGAAAACAAAACAAAATGGAACTTGTGAAAGCGTTAAAATAGTGAGACTGAGACAGAGACTTGAATCAAAGAACTCGTGCTAGCTGTGTCATTCAGTGAATACATCAACAACATTGCAAAACATCATACTGCATGTAGGCTGAACCAAGGAGTGGTTTCATTTATCCATTACTTTGCTCCATAAATTTGGTGCTTCAATCAGATACTAATGAGAATTAATTCTCAGGTTGCTTATCTACCTGTCTTCTGAACATTTTCACATATTGGCAAAACATTAAAACTCTGGGACAACGTAATGTGAGCCGAATGTATCTCACTGTTTTCTATGGGAATAAACTGACAGAACGTGATTTGATATTTAAACTCTGGAGCACCGAGGGAGTATAAACTTCTAAAGATAAAAACAGAGGGCATAGTGTATTAAGAATCTCCATTAAATAAAAACAAAATTAAATATATAGATGCATATCATCTTTTATGATATTTAATATCTAAAACTAAAGTAATATGCCCATTTATATGATCTCCACTGAGTTCAGCCATCCCATGCAGACTCTTGTTACAGACCTCAGATGAAGTGACCAGTCATGACCCTGTGGACCATCCTTGTTGCCTACATGTTTACAGTTATTGATTTTACATGTGATTCCATATAAAAGGAGTAGAAACCATGTATACTGGTGATGCTGCCAATCCATTTGGAATGAACATGTATTCTTTGGACGTTTGACTATTTTTAATTAACTACCCTCCACTGGCACTCATCTCTGGCATGCCAGTGACTTTACAACAGCAAGTGGATTAATACTTTCCACCATAAAAACATTCTCAAAGTGCTTCTGAAGGTCAAGGATGCTTCCAGACAGGTTCATCACTGTTTCCAAAACAGAATATTGCACATATTTTACACAGATAGACATTGTGACTGATAAAGACAAACATACATGTGCAGGACACACAAGCGGTGGTGCGTGGTTAGCTATTGTTAAAAGCTTAGACTGATTTTGAGAGGTTTTAAAAGGTTTTAAGGGGTCCTGGAGACCATGTTATCTCCCAAAGTTTTTGGAAGAGGAACACTGTTATCATTTGATCTTCTGAAAATGGCGAGTTGAATTATGACAGAAGCTACTGTTTCCCCCATCAGAGACCTACCTTTTGTAAAAAACACCAGGTATATCACCCAATGCGGTAAAGTGAACACATGCAAATCTTACTGTGATTTTTGAAGCACAAGAGGGATATTAAATGTTGAAAGACAAACCAACAAGTGATGTTAATGTTGCAGGTGGACAGTGAAAGGTTACTGTGGTTAAAAAAAATTCATTTTGTTAATTATAAATAAAAGTCCAGTCACGGCCACATGTGCAGCAGCTCCTTCCTGCACATGTAGACATTAGTATGGTAGTGACACTGGTCCCATTTCATTACCTGTCCCTCCTCCAGCCACAGGGGCCTCATTTGCCACAGGAAACCCCCCCGACTGGGTCACTGCATCACAAAGCCCCACTACTAAATCTTGAATTATACTCTGTAAGGCTGGGAAAGTGTCTACACTGAAAACATGAGTGTTGTGAGGGTGGCTAGCCATCTCCCTGAGCTCCCAGTCCACTGCATCCTGAACTCCAACTGCAAACACCTCCACGCCTGCGATCCGCAGCACCTGAGCCGGCTCGGCAACATCATCCTGAGAGCGGCCATCTGTCAGCACCAACACCACCTGTATGGCTCCGTCAGCAGCACGGCTGCCCGAAGACGCAGTCAAGTGTGTACGTATCAGAAAATCCAGACCCAGGCCAGTCCGCGTGCCCCCACCACGGTAAGACATAGCCTTGATGTGTGCCAGGACTCCCTGTATTGTTGAGTAGCTGTTGAGCTGGAACTCAGTGTTGGGCCTGCTATTGTACTGTACAAGGGCAAATTTAAACCTTTCTCCTCCGACCTGGTGCAGAGATTGTATCAAAGTGTACAAAAAGTGTCGGACATGCTCAAAGTTCTCTTGGCCCATACTCCAGGATGAATCCACAAGAAAGTACATATCAGCTGCCAAACCTTGTGCACAATCTTCCAACGTGTTGAGTGTTGGGAGGACAGAAGTGAAGACCAGTGAAAAGATGCTAACACAGTATATATAAGTACTGAATAATGATTTCAGTCTGATAGCATCACTCTGTTTATTTATCAGCGGTATCAGACTCGCTGTACTCTAATATGTATTGAGGTGTCCTAATTTTTTGTCCCATATTGAGTTTGACTGTTTGAAATCAGACTTGAAAACATAATGCATTATAATAATGGTAAGAATAACCAGTTCAGCATGAGAAAATGCTGCATGCAGTTTTAAAATCGCTCTGCTTGCTTTTGATATTTAAAGTGCAGGTGACTTTAAAGATGGAGACTGTATATTTTTAGATCTGAAAAAAATCCCACCAAGTGTTGCTGAAAACTTTTTCTTTTTGGGGGGGGGGGGGGGGGGGGTCATTACAAGCACACTAATGATCTGTAAAATGAGTGCTGCTGCTGACTGAAATAAAATTTACTTGGTTGAACTTACCTTCTTGGGCATCGAGTTTAGGAAGGAGTCCTGCTGCAAACAGGATGCCCAGAAGGGCACATAGTGGTAGCAACCGATGCCTCCTCATCTTCAGAAGAACTAAGAGGACACCTGTGAAACCAGAAATTAAAAAAATAGCTGTGAAGCACAAATATCAACCTTGCAATGGTGAAACATTTATTCTCTAACACACCACAAAAGAGGAAGAGCCAAGCAGCAAACTCCAGGTCTGAGAAAAGGAGGAAGACCAAAAGCTGTAGTTCCCCTAATGGCCACTTGAGGCATCATGTTAAAACGGACAACTTTACAGCACAGTACACAAGTTTAGAGTCCAAATTCAGGAATGTTTTTATTTTCTGTAGTTAATTTTCTTGTCATAAAAACCATGTGAGTGGTGAAATATGTTTAACATAATTACAACTTAAATTGCATCAAAGCCTAAAGATGTGTGCTATCAGGGCTGTGGATATTTTGACTGATGGTCAGTGGGCACAGGCGACTCTAGGCAATAACTGTCTGGCTTCAACTCAGCTAATTCATGTCACTGAACTGGATCTCTTTTCCATGTTTGTGGTGTTGGTGCTTTTTCTATAATGTTTAATAGAGTTATTAAACATTAACAGCTGGGTCAAAATGTCTGTGCCTGAGTTTTGGTGTGTGTGATTCTAGTAATTTATTTCATTTTGTTACTTATTACTAATTGCCAGACATCTCTGTCTGGGAGATGCACCCAATGCACTAGATCAGTGGTCCCTAAAGTGTGGTCTGTGGCCCCCTGGTGGGCCGTGAAGGTACTGCAGGGGGCCACGGTAATAACAGAAATTCAGTTTGAAAATATTCAAAAGTATGTAAAGTTATATTTTCATATAACTGTGTTTATTTATATAAAACCGGTAATGGGAAGTGGTTAGTTTGTGATATTACTCATTACTCTGACCTAAATTTACTGCTCTTGTATTGAGGTTTGTGTCCCAGTGGCAAGTGGGTCACATATTGGCATTAGCACCTTACATATGACTGGGTGGTGTTAGCAATTTATAGCCAACATCGTGAGTTGTTTATGTTTTTGAATTTTACATCACTTTCTCTTGTATTTTGATGAGAGTGAAGACGGGCTTCTAGCCTTTCACAGGCCGGCCCTATTAGATGACCGGGGGTGGGCATGGGATTGTCTGGTGGGCTGCAGCACTCTTGACTTTGGGAACCACTGCACTAGATGAATGTATCTTGCTCGTGTTAACAGATTTTTGTCACTTTATCTTTTTACTTTTCCCCAATCCAAAGATACATTTCAAAGAGCATAACACTGTGACGAGTATTTTTCATTACACTGTTAATACGTTTTTGTGTGCACTACCTGCAGGGTAAGTGCCCACACTTACCCTGCAGGTAGTGCACACAAAAACGCTGCAGCATGTGCAAAGCAGAGAGGAGTGAAGATTAAAACCACCTGTTAAAACTACCGGCCAGTGTATTTCAGTAATTAACTCTGCCTGGCAGGGACTGAGTTTTCCAACTCACAAAATAATGTGCTCTTAAATGGGCTGTTAGACTGGAAAGTCTGGTTTCACAGAAGGTGTGTTTTTTACACTTAGTTGCATTTTCCTACATCATAATGTGCGTTAAAATCAGAGGAAATGAAAGAGGTCACACATGATTCACTTTGGACATTATGAGACCTGAGCCCAATCTAAAGTCTCAACCCAGCAAGAGCCTGAACTCGTAGATGTGCGTGCACAGGTAACACACATGTTGGAGCTTTTATACCTTTGAGGACTCTCTTTGACATAACTTTAGGAATATATGGGAATGAATTATCTAACATAACTATAAAGCAAATCCCAGCCTACAAGTCATCAAAAGTCCTTTGTGAAAGGAGACGTGTCTTCAGTGTTCTCACATTAAAGTCTAAAAGTCACACTGGGCCTCACAAAGATACAAATTCAAGGGCACAGACACACACACACACACACACACACAACCTATCTTGTTTCAGACCACCCTGAGGTGATAACATGGGTCCAAAAAGACCCAAGACCATAAAATCAAAGTGCAAAATTCTTCTGTAAGAAGAAGCTGGCAGACCAGAAATAAACCAAGCTGCTGACGTCTGCGTGACTCACCACTCAAGAAGCATTTCCACAGAAGGATATGAATACAAACACAAAGGGGGGTGATTAAGAATAAAATGGCACACATGTGCTGTGACCAATAAATGCGTCTTCGTTAAGGTAATGATGGATAGTCTCTGGAGCTTGAAAAAGGCGACTGGACTTCTTTTTGTTTCTTGAAGACGTTTCACCTCTCATCCGAAAGGCTTCTTCAGTTCTCAACCAAATGGTGGAGAGACCCAGGTATTTAAACCCCTGTGGGCGTAGTCCCCTGGAGGTGGTTATGACCCTCTATTGATCATGTGCTTGAACACATGTGCCCAGGTGTGAAGGGGGCGTGGGTCATATTTAATCAGTGGTTTCAGTTGAAACCAACTTAGGACTCCGCTCCATTGTTTCCTGTGGCCTATTGAGGTCACTGGAACAAAGGTGTGAATGGGGGTTGAGACGTCTGGGAAGGGAGCTCAGGACAGCACTGTAAGCGGGGGAAAGTTGGTGACGTAATCCACCTCCTCTGTTCAATGATGGTTGTTCACAGTGGACATAGATGGCTTCTTTCACTCCTCTTTCAAACCATCTGTTTTCCCTGTCCAAAATGTGGACATTGGCATCCTCAAAAGAGTGCCCTTTTTCCTTCAGATGCAGATGTACTGCTGAATCTTGTCCTGTCGAAGTGGCTCTTCTATGTTGTGCCATTCGTTTGTGAAGAGGCTGTTTGGTTTCACCAATGTAGAGGTCCGAGCACTCTTCACTGCACTGAACAGCATACACTACATCGCTGATCTTGTGTTTGGCGGGTTTGTCCTTGGGATGAACCAGTTTTTGTCTTAGGGTGTGACTTGGTTTGAAGTATACTGAGATGTCATGCTTGGAGAAAATTCTTCTGAGTTTCTCTGACAAGCCTGACACATATGGGATGACAATGTTGTTCCTCTTGTCCTTCCCATTCTCTGTAGTTTGTGTTTGGCCTTCATTCCTGTGCATCTTAGCTGATTTGATGAAGGCCCAGTTGGGGTAACCGCATGTTTTGAGGGCTTTCTTAATGTGTGTGTGTTCCTTATGCTTCCCTTCTGCCTTAGAGGGAACACTTTCCGCACGGTGTTGTAGGGTCCTGATCACCCCAAGTTTGTGTTCCAGAGGGTGGTGGGAGTCAAAGAGGAGATACTGGTCTGTGTGTGTGGGCTTCCGGTAAACTTCAATGTTGAGGCTTCCATCTTCCTCGATAAGCACCGCACAGTCCAGGAATGGTAACTTGTTATCTCTGGTGTCCTCCCTGGTAAAACGTATGTATTTATCCACTGAGTTAATGTGACGAGTGAAGGCTTCTACTTCTTGGGTTTTGATTTTGACCCAGGTGTCATCTACATATCTGTACCAGTGGCTAGGTGCCATCCCTTTGAAAGAACCAAGAGCTTTACTTTCCACTTCCTCCATGTAAAGGTTGGCTACAATGGGAGACACTGGGGAGCCCATGGCACATCCATGCTTCTGTCTGTAGAATCCATCATTGTATTTAAAATATGTTGTGGTAAGGCAGAGATCTAAAAGTGCACAAATCTGATCTGGGGTGAAGCTGGTTCTGTTCAGTAAGGAATCGTCTTCCTGTAGTCGTCTTCTGACGGTCTCCACTGCCTCAGTTGTAGGTATGCAAGTGAAAAGTGAAACCACATCAAAGGACACCATGGTTTCATCTGGATCCAGTACAAGATTCTGGACCTTGTTAGTAAAATCTGTAGAGTTTTCAATGTGGTGGGGTGTGATGCCAACAAGCGGTGATAAGATGGTGGCGAGGTGTTTGGAAATGTTGTAGGTGACCGAGTTTATACTGCTGATAATGGGTCGAAGTGGGACTCCTTCTTTGTGGATCTTTGGTTTAAATACCTGGGTCTCTCCACCATTTGGTTGAGAACTGAAGAAGCCTTTCGGATGAGAGGTGAAACGTCTTCAAGAAACAAAAAGAAGTCCAGTCGCCTTTTTCAAGCTCCAGAGACTACTATGACCTGGATAACTGAGAATCTACACAGACGTAATGATGGATAGTAAACCAAACCCAGTGGAGTCTCTTTAATAGTCCCTGAGCCTGGTGGCAAAAGCACTAAAAGCTCAGCTGAGCTGTGAGAAAAGTTTCATTTTGGATCGTTAGGGGTTATGGTTGATTTCTTTAGTTTATAAAAGAGGGGAGTGCTCTTCTTCATGTGGAATAAGTTTGCATTTTCCAGAGCTTAAAATGCAAACTAAAGAAACAGACTATTGACCTCTAGTGGAGAATGCAGATATAGCACCTTTTAGAATAAAGTAATATAACTGTAATTTCTACTGGGGTCATTTGGCTTTGAACCTTCTTTATCAGAATATTTGGCTTTGGATGAGCCTCTTCAGCATCAGGGTCAATCTTCACATTTTTTTTTAGTCAGCTGAAATGTCATGGTTTATGCCAGATTATTTTTGGTTCATTTTAAGTGCGGGAGCCAGCCCATAACTGACTTGACCAAATCATAGTAAAGGACACCACTCTAGATTTCCTTGACAAGGGCCCTTAAACCTGGTCCTATAAACATCAGGTGCTAAAAACATGTTAGTAATTTATATACAACGAAGTTGATTTTGGCAAGCTCTGTTGAATTATAAATGCATGGCTGTCATACCCAATGCAAAACTGCAGGCACTGAGTCATGGTGTTTATACTTTGCTGTGTACACTGTGCAGTCCATGCTTCGCAGACAAGCCCAGCAGTATGACCATTAAAATGCAAACAAAGCATAACTTTTCAAAAGTTGGCCTGCAGTTGAGGACAGTTAAACAGTAAAGCGGCTGCAGAGCCGTCACACTAAGAACATCGGTGGCATTCATGGGGTCACTCTATAGTGCCCGTAAAGTTCACATTTTGAGTTCATCCTTAAAGTTTCAGCATCAGTGTTTGCTTTATGAAACAAACGTATAGATTATAGCATAGTTCAACCAAATAAAGGCAGTTTAAAATATCCCTGTAATCCCCAGATGCTGTCACACTCTATATTGGGCCTAAATCAGTAAAAGCCTTCATTTCAAGGAAATCTAAGCTGCCTTGGACACTGCGACACATGTTTGTGTTCACCCATGTGATTTCGGGTCACTGAAAAACCACCGCTCTGAAGAGTTCAGCCAGGCTCATCCAATGTGTCAACACCATGGCTTCCCCTCATCACCGCAGAGGAAAACATAGTAGCACAGCGGAGTCCTGTTTTCACTGATACAAGCAGCCAAAACAACGGCAGCGTGAGGAATTATGTAAGCGGGAACATTCTTAA
This sequence comes from Archocentrus centrarchus, assembly GCF_007364275.1. Classification (NCBI taxonomy): domain Eukaryota; kingdom Metazoa; phylum Chordata; class Actinopteri; order Cichliformes; family Cichlidae; genus Archocentrus; species Archocentrus centrarchus. Next base: position 3,955,677 of record NC_044366.1, read on the forward strand.
AGACGTTTAGCAACTTAAAGCTGCATTTTCTTTTTCCTCCAACTTTAAAACAAGCTGAAGATCGCAATCATTTCTGGCATGTTACCACCTAAATGTTTTTACAGCAAACAGACGTGGAGGATGAAGACAGTGAGTAAATATTAATAGAACATTTGCAGGCCAGAAAACAAAAACAGTGAAAAGATGCTCATCGGTGAGAGCAGCCCCTCACACATTATTCTCTGTCATTCAATCCGCTGTTAATAAAACACTTAATACAGAAATAATATAAAACTATTTGTTTAAACTAGACTAAACATTTCAGGGAGAGTGCAATTCCTGATGCAGTTCATCAAGTAAGGGGGCAGTTTTGTTTCTGGCCTCCTTGACGAAAACTTAGTTAGACTCCCTCTCTGTGTGCACCGTATACATCGCTGCAGACAGTTTAATTTCGAGTGTGAAGAATATGTTTAAAATTGCCATTACAGTTGTGTTTGGAGAGGAATGAGCCAATAACAATAACAGCAGCTGCTGGTTCAGTCTTTGTGTCGCATGTAGCCCATTAGCATTGTTTTCAAAGCTACCACTAGGAGGCGCCAATGTTCAAACGTTTCACATCTTAAACTTGTTTTTAGGTCTTTGAGTTGCATATATCATCTTGCGTATCTGAGTATGTGTACTTCAGTGAATATGCAACATCAATACTTTAACTGTAATCAGGTCACAGCCATAAAGTGTCAGGCTAAATAAAACAGCGTTTAAGTAGTGATCGGTTTCTGTGGTGCAACAAGCACACATGTGCCTCTTAACAGTGTATACAGCTGAATTTTTGTTCTGATTATTTATAGTTGTCCATTTGCATTTACAGAAGGCATGAGCAGCAATGTGCCTGGGAGCACTCTGAGAGTACGATTGCAGCTGGACCTCACACACACATTTATAGCAAAGATCACACACATGCACACACATACATAAACACACTCACACAAGCTCAGGATGCAGCGCAGCACACGAATCCATTATCAGCACACATTCAGACACTCAAAGGACCTCAGAGGAAACAAACAGAGATCCGGTTCAGTTGCTGCAGAGAACCATGTGGGTCTCCGTGCCCAAAAGCGCTGAAACGGCTGACAGAGCAGCTTTTTTCCACCGTCAAATAACAAAACACATTTTTGACACGTTACGATTCCTTTCATCCATCCATCCATCCATTCATCCTTTCATCCATTCACACACAAAACACCCAAATTATAACAGCAAAACAGGGGTGTGTCCAGAGTGGGGGACATTCCGTGGCAGTCCTTCATAAAAGGGCCCCACCCCATTGTGCCATTGGATGAGAGTGTGGATAGGACCAGTAATTAAATATAGCATAATACACTTACTCAAGTGTATTACAGTACATGTATAAAGTACTGCTTTCTACATATACTCCACCATATTTTGGATGTAAATATTATATTTTGTAATATTTGTACTCTGTTGAGGTTTCTCTTTTGTGACATAGCTTGTGCACAGCACACATTGCTCAAGAGCTGTCCACTACACTGGACATGAGCAGCCAGTGGTTCCAAGGGAAAATGTGTATTCCCCAACTGGTTGGCAGTGACTGCTGAAGGTTTCTGGCTGTCACTGGATGGAATCAGTTGCAAAGAAGGTGCTGCACCAAACACCTAGTGATTGCTTTGATAACCTGTAGTTTTTCATGTTTGTCTGCAAATATGATCTAACTAAAAGCCCAGCAGTAGCAAAACTTAAAAGAAAAAAGTGCGACGCAAAGCAGAAATAGAGACGTTTCACCTTCAAGCTGTGCCTCAGCGCTGCAGCCAATGTGTTTCAAAAGGTGAGACTTTTACTTTGAAGGCAAACCGTCTCCATTTCTGGTTGGTGGCAGAGAGTAGCTGGGCAGTGTTTGTAGACACTTGCATTCAAACTACAACCACAGCAGTATTTTAGCAAGCAAAGCAATCACAAGGAGGTTTTTGCCACCCAGTCAGGGAATACAAATTTTTATTTTATGACCACTGGCTGCCAGGTGGTCAGAGCACGGTCTCTGGGCTCGTGAGGCTGGGGTCCTGTTCACTTGAGCCTAAATAATACCGTTTACTTTAAAGCTTTATTATTTTGCAGATTTTAAAATGGAAATTCCTGATATATTGTGATGTCTTATTATAGATAAAACTAACAGCATTATATGTCATTAAATTTATATAAAAATATGATCCAGTGATGTCATTTATATGATTCTGAATAATGAGTACTTCTGTTTTAGACACTTTAAGTATATTTAATGCTTTTTGTACTGCACACAAGCCTGAAAATTGTTCCCAGTGTTTTCCACACCGATCTTCTGCACTGCCCTCATCAAGTGTTCTAATTTCCAGAGGAGAGAAAAAAGGATGGACGTACACACCCAAGTCTCAGTGTGTGTCATAGCAACATAAAAATTGCCAGTATATCATTATCAGAGGCTAAATGCTGCAGATTTGAAAAACATGTATTTTATTATGCAGAGAATCTGGGTGAAAGCACACAGGTTTCAACATAAGTTCAAATGAAACAGTCAGAGCTGATACTGACGATAGAGCTGCATTTTAATAGTGCAGTAAACATTTTACCAGTGCGGGCACGTTTGGGATCTTAAAGCTTTTAATTTGGAATATTCTGAAAAATAAAAGTGAGTTAATATCAATCATTCAGGGCAGCATTTCTTCTGGAAACTCCTCAGCCACTGTGAGGCACACATGATCTCATATCCCTCTGCACACAAAAAATGATGTTAAATTTGTTCCCTCCTATTAGCAATTATTGTTCATTAATGCACTTTTGTCATAATTGAATTGTTTACTATAACTTTACACCTGCAGGGCTGAATAAGAGTGGAGGGCTGCAATGTTTAGTTGACCAGATGTGAGTCATTAATTCTGTCCGAGCGGAGACGGAGGAATTCAGCCGTGTTTTTAATGTTTAAAAATAAGTAAATGGAGGATAAAATCCATCTAACAGAAAATTTTAATGCGACAGCCACACTTCATCCTTTGGGATCAATGGGTCATATTTTCAATTTGGCTGAACCTGCAGCTCTGTCAGCACTTATACATATTACTCTTAATGTCAACAATAACCACTGCCAGGCTGCATAAATCAGTTTTTAAGACCCGCTCTTCATGTACAAGATGTCTCTTTTATGCCAGATAAGTGAAATCACAAGGCTCCTCTCAGGGTCCTGAGCATGAGGTGATGCTACACTGCCACTCGCTGGCAAACACATATAACTTGTGACTTTATGTTATGTAAAAATCAATCCTGCCTCTGTGAGGACCCGCACACCCGCCCCACCCCTCAGTTGGAAGGATGTGATGGGACATGTGTGGAGCAGATGAGAGGAGGATCACTGATGAAGTAAAAAAAGTGGGAGGGGGAGGCTGGCTGAACAGGCAGTTCCACACAGCTGGTGTGTGTTAGCCCGTCTGACACCTGGCAGATGTGCCCTCAATCTGAGCCTGTTCACATATTAAACCTGACACTCCTGTAGTATTGGTAAAAAGGAGAGAGATGCACATGTTGAAGTAGCTTGTAACCAAGGAAAGGTTGATTTTAAAGCCCATTTTCCTCTTGATATACCCGTCAGCTGACTTGTGCAAGTAATTGCACTATGTTTAATCTTTCTGCACTTACAAGCCTCGTGCTCTCACCAGCAAGAACATACTGACAAATATTCATGGTTGCCTTCTTAAAAAGAGAACATTGGGGTACTAAATCCCTGAGACCAGAGCTTTCTTAAAACTCTTCAACTTTCCAAACATCTGCACAGCATCATGGAAACAAAGAGACAAAAAGCTGGAGAGCGTAGAGAAGCTATAAAACACATTAATTGTGATTTATTTTGTGTATCTAAAAATCCTTTTTGTTAAGAATCCTCCTGATGCATCTCTGCCAGTAAAGGTTTAGATACCAGCTTAGAAAGGGAGCTGCAGCATTGTCGTAATGCTGGTTGTAAATCACGTCGAAAATACTTCAAACACATAAAACCAAATCTGGAGCGCACACCAAGTTTCCTCCCGCATATTTGAACCCGAACCAAGCTCTTCCTTTCTGTATCACAGCAACGGGTTACATGGAAAACACACAAGTACGCAGAACAGTAGCTCATGAGAATTACTGATGACAATTTTTTTTATTCCAGTGTATTTTCATTACTTTCGGATTCAGAAGAATATGACAACTTAATTAATCAACCCCCACATGCACACTGGGGTAGACTTACAGGAGAAATGGAAAATTAATGACTCACACCTGGTCAACTAAACCCTGCAACCCCCCACCCCCCACCACCTCTCTTCCACCCACCATTTTTTCTCCAACAGACTAACCCCCTTCTGGTTCTTCTGGCGCATCTGGCCAGCAGTGTGGAAAACACTTAGTTCACACTTTTCCACTCCTGCACTGGTTTCAGGGAGGGTGTGGTATCAGGCTGCAGTGGAAACATCTACCCATCCAGCTACTCTCATGTGGGTGGGGAGATTTTAAAATTTTGGTTGTCATAGGAATCACAATTCGATCTAATGGAACAAATTATCTTCCTCAAAGGCAAAAACTGTAGTCCTCACATCTTAGTTAGTTACTTGGTGAAATCACTGGTGCCTGCGACTGCACTTGTTTAAAATATAATTGTATATTATATGGTGCAAAGCAATGCCTCATTAGTTCAACACCTCAGATGTGGCATCTCTGGGATCTTACATTTATTTGACATTTACAAAGCAAAAGAAAGTCACACAGAAGAGAAGCTGTTTAAGAGAAGGTTCAAGCATCCTCCTCTCTCCACTCACATGCATCATACACAACATTGCTGAGGTCTCCTCCTTCAACCTAACTGCGGCTCACCTCTTGCCCTCGCAGCACTCTCACCGCTAAAGTATAGGCTTCAGTCTCTCTGCTAAAAGCATGCTGTCTGATATTTATGAGGTATATGCCAGAAACTCTTGCACAAACGTCTGATTATCTCACCCATCATGTCTTTACATGTTCTGACTTGAAACTATGCTATGGTCAGCGTGCTATATATCACATATGAGTGCAACTGAGGTCAAACTTAAAGTAAAAGTGAAATTAAGCAGGCATGCAGCAACACCACCAGCAGATTTCAAACTTACCCCGAGCTGAAGTAGCTGTACTCCACTGTATTTGTTTTTGCAGAGAAAATGATATCGGTTATTTAAAATGACTGATAGCTGGACTATTGGGCATTATCCTCCTGGTAAATTCCCTTCGCTGGCTTTTCCAGCACCCCCCGAAGGAAGGCAGCTGAGCAAAGCAGTGATAAGGCCACTGATAAGAGATGCAGAGAAAGAGGTGTCCTGAGTGAAGGGAAATGGGTGAGACAGAAAGAGACAGGCACCCTCTCGGTCTCAAACCAGAGGAGCTGTGGTGCCTGGTTCAAGGCTGGGATGGGACAAACTTCTAAACTCCTGGAGTTCTGCCACTTTTCTCTTCCTCCGCCCACTTTCTCTAAAAAAAGAAGAAAAAAAGGAGGAGGGAGAGGAGAGCAGAGGGGGAGAAAAGAAGTAAATGAAAACCAGACACATAGCCCTGTTTGGTCTGGATGGGAGCAGTGGGGAGGATGATGTCACATATCTGGAGTGGGATTTTCTCCTTACCTTTTCCTACATTCTTCCTCTACCTCTGCAAAGCCCCTTCTTCAAGATTTTGCCATGTCAGCTAACTGGCTGTTCATTTGATTTTGACATTTTCTATAATTAGCAATGTATCATCCTTCTGTTGCCAGGAAAATGACTTAAGTGAGAACACAATGCAATTTAACATCCACTAATCCATTCAGTATTCTCAGTGACTGATTAGATGCTGTGTCACTTTATATTCCACTGCATGGACAGCTGATAAAATGCACTGTGTCTGTGGGCCATGAAGTTTCACCAGTTCACCATTAAACATACACACAAACCCTCCACAAAGTAACAGTTAGCATTTCCAGGTTGAGACCAAATCAGAGCTTAATGCACAGTGAGTATTGAACCCTATGCAGTGTTGCTCTGTGCTAATTGAATAATTATCTAACATGTCTTTTTTTCATAAATTGCATGTTTCGCTACCCCCATGTGACCAAAGAGAGAAATTAATGCAGCTTTATTTTTAAATTGTTTATTGTTGTCAAAATTTAAACAGCCAGGTTCTAAAGTCGCATTTAAAGGCTGTTTTCATGTGCACCCTTTCTGGCACAAACAGTCAACAAACAAAGAAACACTGTAACATTAGCACAAATAATAACAGTGAACAGTGATATGATGAATTTTAGATGAATCTGCAAGTTTGAACAGGTGGGCTTTGAGTTGGGTTTTAAATGCTCTGCTTCCCTGCAGCCTCCTCAGTTACAATACACTTATACTGTGTTATTAAAAGAAAAGTTGGTGAAACACAGTGAGAAATGTCTTACAGTTTTCTTAAACTGCGTTGTTCACATCAAATTTCAAAATATCTTCAAACTGCTTTCACTTAAATATAGGCTTTAAATCATTATTCAAGTCACTGCAATCTGTTTCTTTGCAGTGGGATTGTAGTGTGGAATGCTCTATAACACAGTGGACTACAGTGAATGTTAAAAAGAAAGGACCCATCATCACTCTTCTTGTTGAACTCTTAAAGAGTCCAGAGCAGATGGCGGGAGGATTGCTGCAGCATATTTCTGTCAGTGAGTTAAAGCAGACTTTGCTCCTGGAGGTCAGTACGCTGTATACGACTTCATTCCCTGAAATCTGTGCAAAAGAACAGTAGAAAGATAAGGTGTAACAGCAGCTGATTAAGAGGCTAGATAACCTTTTATTCCACTAAACCATCTCTGTAGTTCTCTCACAGGATAACCCCTCCAAAAAACAAAAAGGGACTCAAAAATCCACCATATGGAAGCGTTTATAAGAGTGGACCAGTGCATCCATGTTCTGTTGTCTGAAGGTCATTACTCACTCCACCGAAATTTCCTGCAGAGCTCTGCATTGTTATGGTGCTGCTAGGCAACCCTGCTGCTATAATACTCTGTGAGTTACAAGCTGTTATATGTTCAGAAAGGAAGTGAGGATGGATAAGCGGAGACTGTCCCAAATACAGAACGATGAATGAAAACTGGTGACAAAACTCCAGGAAATTATTAAAGTCATTCATGCATGTTGTCAGTTAAGATCAAAGTGAGATGTGGATGGTTCAAATCCAAATATTCCTTCATCATAGAAAAGATGTCTTACATATATTCCCTCATGAATGAGGATTAACTGAACACAGACCCTTCAAAAATCAAAGCCTTCAATGGCGTCAGTGTACAAAGGACATACAATCGTGTTGTTGGCTGATGTTAATGTCCTGCTCACAGCTTTAAGAACTGCCCGGTGTAAAGGGAGTGCCACCAACGTGACTTTGTGAAAGTGCAGCTCATTTCCTGTGATGTTGTTCTGAAGCTGCACTCTGCCAGCTTTTATAACACTGACAGGTAGAAATGGGAATCACTTAAACCTTTAATCACATTAAACAGAAAGACTGGAACAAGTGGCCATTTTCTTCAGCATCCAGATGATGTTTTGGGTGTGATTGGAGATTTAGTAGGTTCCTACAGTGTGTGGAAATTATGAAAAGCCCTGTAAGCACTGTAAACACACATTCACTGTTTGTTTTATTCACAAATAAAAGCATGAGACTCCCTTCCACATAACTGGTGCATTCAAACTGGTTGCTTTCCATTCCTGTGAAGGCTTTAGCATTAGGAACAAACTGTTCACTGGCCTGTTCGGGGAAATGTGTTGATTTCACCGACACACTTGTTTCCAATGGAGCTATAAGCAAATAAAGGGGTGGAGATGAATTGGCATTAACTCACTCAAACCGTTTCTGAGGAAAGTATCAGTAAAGTTAGACGTTCAACAGAAGGAGGTGCAAATGGTACTGAATCACACTGAGGCGGATTTTTTTTTTTTAACCTTTTTAAAGCTTCCTCATTTTAGCCAGTACCGTATAACATTAATAAATCATAGGTATGTTTCCCAAGTTTCCCAAATTCTATTACTGGAGAAAAATAATTAACTTTTGTTAAATTTAGTTAAACCCAGTTCAACACTTGCAGTTTGGTTTTGGACTGATAGAAAATAGGTCTATCGCAGACATGGTCTGTATATGAAAGATGGAGGTAGACACCGTGTCTGAAAAGTCTAGCCAATGAGGAAGTGTCTTAAACCTGCATTTTTCCTCATGACCAGCAGGGGGCAACGCCTTTGCAAAAAGAGGTCCAATAACATAAAAGTGTGTGATAAAATTACCCTAATTCTCACTTAATTTATAACTTCATTAAACACTTTCCTAATGAATTTGCTTTTTTGACAAGCTAACTTCTTCATTCTTCTTTCTTCACAAGACTTCTGGAACGATGTTCTTTGGACAGACACGACCGGAGAGGAAATGGTTGTCCATGAACACAGAACCACGTTTGGGGAAAACCAAACACAGCATATCAGCACAAACACTTCATACCAACTATCAGCATAACCGAACATTACTGGGCCATACCACAATTCCAGTATAGTAGCCAAAGTATGATGCCACAATTCTTGCATTCATATGAGCCCAATGGAATTTCATGGATACTGTCTGGTGGTTTTTGGGAGGACAGGAAGACCTACAAGAATTTGGTCGTCTTGGCCAAATTATAAAAATGTTCAAATATCCAGGTTGGTACCTCATGGAGGAAACTTTGTTCATTTGTTGGTTGATTGGTTGTTTGGTTGGTTGACAGTTTCTGCACTGTCATGTTGACAATTTTTACATGCAGACATTCTTCACACTAATTAGTAGTTTGGTTTTTCGATTCATTCTGCTTTAATTAATCTACTGTCATAAAACCCTGTGGTCTAAGTACAGTAATCCCTCGCTACTTCGCGGCTCACTTTTCATGGACTTGCTGTTTTGCGGGTTTTCAATCAATATTAGTGTAAAATATTTATTGCGGTATTTTTGTTGTTTCGCGGGTTTTTGCGGTACGCGTTCTTCACATGAGTAGTACCTGTTGTACAGTAATGTATATATTTGGTGTATAAGTGTGTGGGGAGGGTTTATAAAAACTTAAAATAGTGTATAACTACTAAAATAATGTAAGTATTAAAATAAATATAGCGTCCCTACTTCGAGGATTTTCACTTATCGCAGGTGGTCCTGGAACGTAACACCCGCGATAAGTGAGGGATTACTGTATGTTAGGGTGACTGAAAGCAGCCCCACAAGTAGGCGAATACACTGGAGGTCAGACTGAAACTGAACAAGCATTATATGGAAAAAAAAATCCAGGAATGTGGACATAAGTTACTTCTGGTTAATAAAATGTATACATTCACACTGCATTAAAGCTTGAGCCTCTCTGGTAAGGGTGTAAGGTTTCCTGCATATGAAATTCAGTTCAGAAAGTAAAGATCCAACATTTGCTTGATGGAATCATTCAATCATAGACAGGATGCAGTGAAAACTGAGAAATATCTCCATACTGACCTCCAGCAGGGATTCATTAGAGAGGTCAGATGCCAGTTACTGAATTTTAGACAGAACCAGGTTCAAAGGTTCATCGGAGGTTTGCACTGAATTCAAATCAAAACAGGTTATATGCCCGGTTAGGGGGTCTGTTTATTATTCTTTTCCTTTGAGCTGGATCACATTAGCATATAGTTTTAATTCCCTTATGCATTTAGAGCACCAGGCGCTAAACACCAGTGTTGCAAGTAATTTGTGCTTCTGGTTAACAGTTTGTGTAATGATAAGGCTCTAAGTAACAATCATTGTAGTCAAATCTTTTTTGTGGTTTTCTTATTCCTGAAAATGTTATAATCCTGACTGGCACATGTGCTGTGCTTTCCATTTTCTTCAGGGACTTTGACTCAGTACCACCCAGTGACTCATGAATGTATGAGTCCTATGAAACAGGCTATTTTATTTCATAAGAACCTACTGTCTCTTCAAGCCATACATTTCTCAATGAACTCTTTATGTAGTACGACACAAGACAATGAAAAGTGTACAAAATTCATATAGTTTTTCGTACACATGGTTGACCTGACAATAGTATCATCGAAGGTGCCAGAAGTCTGCAGTCCAAGTGGAGAGGGTGGGACTTTGAGAGACTTTTTTCTGCTTCCAGCAGGTGGCATTATTCAAAATCTAAGCAATCGTTCATTTCCTGATGTTGGATATGGTGACCACATCTGGACATACGAGCCGAGGCTTCAGTCTAAGTATGGAACCTATTTAAGGCAATTCTTTTGAGCTTTGACTTGAATAACTGACTGAAATATGGTTTCATTTGTCCAGAGGAAAATGCTGAGTAATCGTCCTGCCTTTGCTTGACAGTGATGGAGACCAGGTATGCGCTTAGGCAGCACGGGGTGTGGTCAGTTCCCCTTAGCAGAGTTAAATATGTGTGTTATCACAACCTACTCTTATCCAGGTGTGTCATGTACTCCCTGAGTGTCAGTGTTATAGACAACATGTCCTTTGACTGCAGTCCTGGGTACATTGGCCATGCCAATATTGGCCTCCAAGAGACACTGGCCCCATTTTGTGGAGTTGTAGGTTGGAGAGATGTCCATGGTTAAGTCATAGATTTATCTTAATTTAATTTAATTTATTTAAAAAGGGACCATGTACAATATTAACATAAATGTTACCATTTGATGCATTGTACCAGAGTTAGCTTAAAGCTAATTTGCATCTGCAGAAGACATTGTCTTGTATGCTATTGGAACCTACCCAGCAAAAATGCCTGTGTGCCCCCACATGGGGCATGTTTGCTGGGTATGTGTTTTGCCTTAGTGTAGCTTTTCTTTCCACTGACTGATTTGTATGGTTTTCTAACTTTCACGTTCACTCAGGGGAAAGATTAGGCACCAAAAACGACAAGGTTACATTTAGAAAAAAGAAAAATGAAGCATTAGGAGCGACAGACCTGTCTCGTATTTGGTGTGTATCGGTGCATCGCTCACACCAGTTAAACGTGCTGCTGTCAGGCAAAGGGACCAAAAGCAGAACGCTACCACAGATTCGAGTGGAAGAGTAAAAAGTACAACTGAATTTATTTGATGGTGGCAGATTAAATGAGACAGAGCCTAAATTAGAGCCAGAGCAAGGCGGGCTGCGGATAGCTGAACTGAGCGGGTTGGAAGGTGAACAGATGGAGCATGGTCCTGAAACCCAGAGAACAAAATTACTACAGAATCAGGTAGTTTGACTGAAGACTAGAGATTTTCTTTAGCTGGCCTAGTACGTGTCATGTCTGATTGACCGCAGAGCAGGTGAAGATTGACAGACAAGCCCAGACACATCCACACACAGACCCAAACGGACAAAAGAAAAAAGGGACTCAAGAACAGAAACAGGAGAATCATGAACATGTGACAATCCACCAGCATTATTTGAAGCTCTGGGAATGAGAATATATATATATATATATATATATATATATATATATATATATATATATATATATATATATATACATATATATATATACAGTACTTCATATAAGGGCCTCACATAATTTGATTAATATATAACTTGCTTGCCCTTTAGTTTAAGAGAAGTGCAGCATTCAGATTATGACTTAGAAATCTGAAACACCTGCAGTGCCTTTCTTTGTTTTTCTTTGAATGAAGACAAGTTGTGGCTGAAATAAGTGATTCATTCATTATTTCCTACTCTTGACACAGGAAATTCTGTGTGGAGGACTTTAAAGTGGGCTCATCAGCAAAATGAAAAAAAAAAGTATTACTCATGTGCATTTTTGAATATATTAAAAGAAGCTTTCTTTCTGAAATTAATACATAAAAATTATTTGTGGCAGTTTATGTCTCCCCTTTTTTTTCCTCCAGAAGTCACACAGTGCTTTGGTAGCGACCATCGTTTAGATGCTACTCTTCATGAGGAATGTATGGTCAGAGGTGGCAAAAGTACTGACATTCTGTACTTAAGTAGAAGTACAAGTACTTATGTTAAAAAATACTTTAGTAAAAGTCGAAGTACTGGTTCAACTTCTCTACTTAAGTAAAAGTAAAAAAGTACAGGCTCTGAAATGTACTCAAAGTAAGAAAGTAGAAGTAGTTCTTTGGAGGACGTTTCTACCTGCTATTTTTGTGTAAAACTAACCGAACCTCGTTATATATTATTGTAATAATATAAAATAAAATTACATGAGAATGCAAACATTATTCCAATCTAAATTTTAATCCTAATGAATGCACTCAGCTTGAATCTGTTATGTAGGACACAAACTGTTAAAGGGAATTTAAACACAGCTCTGTTCTCTGTGTCCTCCATAGTAGAGGGTGACTGTGCCTCCACCTAAACACAGACATGAGGATACTCAGGGGTTACAGTGGGATTCAGAAGGTGGAGGAACCCTAAGATCAGCTGTAGCGGCTCTGCATGGGGAGAAGAATCACAACTTTCTATTGTGAGCGCCAGTAAATGATGTTGGTGTGCAGGCTGTGATCAGCTGACCTGCTGCTGCTGCTCTGAGGTTTACTGCTCTGTGTGGATGAACTGAATTCACAAAGATGTAACCCAGTATTTCACAGCTATCTGAGCTGATCTCCATCCCCTACACTGACAGCATACAGGCTGCATAAATGTTGGATTCAGTGAATGAATCTCAGCATCAGCAGCTTTGATTCAAACTCATCTCTGCTGCACTGATGTAACCTGTAACTCTGACCATGAACACAAACACTGTGCTCCAGTCCAACACAGAGCTTTACTGTAAATACAGTACAACAAGCTAACCTATTTATTACACACTAAACTGCAGTATTTTCATAGAATCTTTGAATAACACAAAGTCAGCATACTTCAGTTTATTTTCCAGTCCTTACCTTTAAATCTAACCTCTCTTCTTCCTCTCCTGTCCTCTTTCTCCATCTCTGAGTGAACTTCTCTCTCTTTGCTCTCCCTGAAATACAGCAGCTCTTCTTTTAGCTAGCAGACACACTGTGTGACAAACTGAACACACTTTGTGTGTTTGCTGATATTTGTTGAGCATTTAGAAACGTTGCATTTACCTGCCACACGTTACTCCCTTTATGCTCGCTCCTCTTCAGTAGCGCTAGCTAAGCTGTTTATGTGCCGCAGCGCAACTTACGGACTCGGTCCGGCCCGATTATAGCGCTATAAATGATACATTAATTATATGGGTTTGCGTATTTAATCCCTTTGTACGAGATAAGCCCCGATGATGGAGGATACGCCAGTACGATTGTCTCTTGTGTGTTATTATTCCTCCGTTTAGGCTCAGATCGTTTGATGTTTGACGGCGCACTGACCGGAAATGCAAACTTCTCTCTGACGTGTTAAAAAGTAACGAGTCTGTTTGAAAATGTAAGAAGTAGAAAGTACAGATACTTGTGTAAAAATGTAGGGAGTAAAAGTAAAAAGTAGTCAGAAAAATAAATACTTAAGTAAAGTACAGATACCTGAAAAATCTACTTAAGTACAGTAACGAAGTATTTGTACTTCGTTACTTCCCACCTCTGTGTATGGTATAGCCATACTCACTATACTTTAGGACAGCACTAGCATTATTCACCATATAGTCAATTACATTTTCCAGATTCAGAAAGAAATAAAAAAATGTAATCCGATACATTAAATAACGTTTCGCTCACATTAGCTGCATTACAGTGCTCGGTCGTCGCCTTCTTCTTCTTGTGGGTTTGCGGTTGACCAAACCAGCTTAGAGCTGCATTACCGCCACCTACTGGAATGGAGTGGGGGACCAGGAGTTAGAAAACAACCCCCTCAGATCCTCCGTCGCTGCGACGGATTCCCTTTGACACTGAGCGATCATCGCTGACATGTTGTTCCGCCTCCACCGCTCTCTGCCTTGTTTGTGTGTTGTGCTCGCTGTGCTGAGAATCAGCTGTTATTTTTTTTACTCTACTTCAGCTCCCGGACATACTGCTAGCGAGCGCAGCTATTAGCACTGGTGACCGTCCGGTACCGGAAGAACCCCTTCCCCGTCAAAATATTTTTGATACTTTAATCCCTGATTAGTGACTAAATATAGACCTGCAGTAGAAACGTATTTAGGAGAATGCTTGTAAATATAAAGCATTACAAGATTGCGCTCACGCAGCTCCTAGTTTTTCACGTGAACACTGATGACGCAATAGCAGCAGTCAGCTGATTTACGTGCAGTCTGTCTGCACAAGCGGAAAGAGGCGGAGCCAGCGGGCTCAGATGGAGCAGAAAGAAATGTTTTTCTAGTGTCCAAAAGAAGCCTTTTCGTCCCTGTAACCTCCATTAAACCTTTACTGGGAAACAGCTGGAGGTCCTTCATCAACCACCTGATCAGTAAGTGAAGAAAACAGAACTTTGTAGCTGCTCCATCCACCCTGTTTGTTTCACACAGGGAAAAACTGCAGTACAGAAGTTAAAATATGCAGATGAACTGTTAATATGAAAAAAAGTATTTCTTATCCAGTTAGTTGGGTAATCAATATAAATAGAATACACAATTGTTAAAATAATCGACAGTTGCAGCCCTAATGAAATTGCAACATGCCATAAGCATCACCTTCTCACACAGAAGCAACAGGATTCAGGTGATAGTTATTGTTGTAAGTAAAGTTTATTTATATAGCGTTTTTCACAGACAGAAAAGCGCTGTACAATAATTAAAACACAATATCACCCCCCCACCCCCAAAAAACACTATGTTAAAAACATAATAACATTACCATATTAAAAGAAAAAGAATAAAAATAAAGTCAGAAACCAGAAAGCCTGGTTAAACAGAAAAGTTTCAATTATTTTTTAAATGATGCCACAGAGTCAGCTAAATGGAGCTGGAGTGGTAAACAGTTCCAGAGCTTTGGTGCCACTGCCTAAAAAGCTCTGGCCACCCTGGACTTTGATTTTGTTGTGTGAGAGACTTGACTTTTTTTTTTAATTTTTTAAAAATGTTTTTAAATGCCTGGATCAATTTTAAATATCAGATTTATATCGGTATCGGCCGATATCCAAATGTAAAATATCGGTATCAGTATCGGACATAAAAAAGTGGTATCGTGCCATCCCTAGTTGCAACAGCAACATTTTGGTATAAGTAACGCATTACCAGGACACCCCCCCCCCACCCCTATGCAGCAGTTTGTGTGTTTATGTAACAAAGTCATGCTGTAGTCATGTGATTGGTCAAAGAAGTCTCAACCGTTTTGCATGCCATGAGCTTTGGAGCTGCAGTCTCCATTAAGCAGCAGATGCAGGTTTGGACCTAACTGTGACAAATGCACCACAGTTTGTGTGTGTGTGTGTGTGTGTGTGTGTGTGTGTGTGTGTGTGTGTGTGTGTGTGTGTGTGTGTTCAGGTGTTGAGGTAAACTGCTTACAGCTGGTCCTGAGAGGAGGAATGGAAAGAGAACACACTGGTCCTCCCTGAGTGAGGAAACTTATCTCTCCTAACAAGAATGTCTTAGTAAGCTGCGTTGTGTTGTTATGTAATTTGTGTTTGTTAGCGCAAATGTGTGTGTTTCTGTTTGTCTGCACTCACTTGAGCATGTGTTTTGCTATTGTGCGGCTGTTTGGGAACAATTTTGACCATTAAAATAACAGCATTTTTGTCAAGCGAGGTCATTTTGTTCAGACACTCGGTCCTGGCTTGGTCTCACGTTTGAAAATGTAAAGTACTGATAAAAACGAGTCTGGAATGAAGTTGTAGTCTGATAGCCGTTATTATTACTTTCTAATATAGTAGAAATAATTCTAACTGAATGTTGCTGTTGAAGCCTTTTCTATTCCTGAAGCTCTCTCCACCAAGTAAATACTCACAGGAGTGTCAGTCTTATTTTATTTTCATTATCTGTCAATCACCCCCACCCCCCACCCCCTCACATTCTGTTGCCTCTGAAAATAAGACTCTTTTTTTTTTAGAATTTCCAGAGTTGCTCCAACTGATTTCAGACAGAATTGTGAAAGTGAGCACATCTAAATCCTGTTTGTGTCATTATTATGTAGCCATTACATTGTGCAATAAACATTTTCTTCATAGTGATCACTTAAAGGAAAAATTTCATAATTTCACATTTACTTTGGACTCTTGTTTCTGCTTGTTGTGCTAAGCTACACAGCTAGCTGCGGGCAGTAGTTTCATATTAAAGTGGATCCTAACATATTATTTTCCTTATTTTCTCACATATATGCAGTCCTGTGAAACACTAATCACACCCCATGATTCAGTAGCTCGTAGAACCTCCTTTAGCAGCAATAACATGAAGCAACCGTTTTGCTGGAATTTATTTATGCACGGCTCTCTGAAGGTCAGAGGGTTGAGGTCTTAAGTCAGGTTGAGGTCTGAACTTTGACTGGGCCATTGCAGCAACTTGAGTCTTTTCTTTTGTTATTCATAATGATAACTTGTAGATTTGATGGTGTGCTTTGGCTCATTGTCCTGTTGCACGATTCAGTTTCAGCCAACCTTTAACTGTTGGACAAATGGCCTCACATTCGATATACAGAGAAGTTTATGGTTTAGTCAATGACTGCAAGGTCCCCACCGTGCTGATAGTTGGTATGAGGTGTTGGTGCCGATGTGTGTTTGGTTTTCTCCAAACGTGGTGCTGTGGATGGATAAATGGATACATTTATCCACTCTGGTCTCAAAGAGCACTGATCCGGAAGTCGCGTGACGCAAGAAGAATGAAGAAGTTGGCTTTTCAAAAAAGTAAATTATCAGTCACTGTCATCACAAGAACTGTAAGTGTGAGTGTGTGAGCGTGTGCGTGTGCGTGCGTGTGTGTGTGTGTGTGATGCACTGCTAAGGGAAAAGCAGAGAAATAAGGCCAAAAGCTATTTATACTATTTAAAAAGGCCGTTTCCTCCTCAGGGATGAACCCAGCCCATAGTCTGTATTAGTTACTCATCACATCGTGCATCTGTTTGGTTTTGGATCCTCAGAATGCTGTGCTTTATCTCAGTTATCTGCCTGGCCTCAGATCAGCAGGGACAGTCAGGGAGAGGCAGAGAAGCTTGTGGCCTTTTTTCAGCTTCATCATCGTGAGCTTCAAAGCTTTAACATCTGAGGAGGTTCCAGATAAACACTGTAATATGTAATCATTACTAAGGTAGGAGGTAGCAATGAGCAGTCTTTTATTTTGCTGTTTCTACACAGTAGGAGGTTCCCACTTACCTCTGCTTTGGCATTATTATGTCTTTTATTTGGGCATGTTGTTTTGTTTACGAAATAAACAATGGCAACCATAACTGGAAAAGCATGTTCAATCTTTTTTTTATTGTCACGAAAAACAAATTTTAACAGAAACAAATATTCTGAGAGCTAAACTGTTCACATACTGAGCCTTCTTTACAAGACAAATTAAAGCATTTCTGTCACATAAGCATAGCCTGCAAGATACAAATGGATTTTTGCAGATATTTTTGACACCGTAGTGAGAAACGGAGGAATTCTGAAAAACAAAAGCTAAATAGGAAGCAGACAGGGCACGCAGCTGGCCAAGAGAAAGAGAAGTAAAAGACAAAATGTTTTAGGCCAGCGAGGAGTTATAAAATAGAAATGTGTTGCACACATGAGGAGAACAGCTGCGTACCATCCCTCAGTGATTCCACTTCCTTTGATTTCCCTCACTCTTATCGGGATTAAACACTGATAGCCTGGAATGGCCAAGAAGCCCAGATGATCCACACCGGGGGTGGACATCACACTGATGTGCCCTAACTGACTAAAACCCAAACTAAAGATGCTGCCTTATCTTATTTACTGTATGCACCATATCATCACTGCTTTTAGCTTCGTTTTAGGTCATTTTAATAACATGTCTGGTCCATTTGTGCAGGCACTACAAAGCAGTTCCAAAGGTTATATAAAGAAAAAGCTAATAAAGGGATTTTCCCTTTTCTTTAAAGCATCAAAACATGTTGTTTAAATGTGTCACTGACAATATAAATAAGTAAAACGAGTATTAGAGGAGGGAATCTGAACTCTGACATTAACCTTACAAACACCGTGGTCAGGCTTTGATAACATCAAAGCTCCTTCTTCCTCTTCTGGTCATGTAAAGGCCAAACCAAACAGTGTGATGTCATCATCCCAAGCTGAAGTATCATCGCTGGGATCTTGATGAAAACTCCCAGTAACACAGTTCAGTATGTTTTAGAGGAAAACAGGACTGGGAGTCTTCAGTTGGGTTAGCAGCTCTGCGAGAAGGTACCGAGAAACAGCAGAGACCCTGCTAGTATCAACACGCTAACAAGTTGATGCTAGAAGCAAACTTACATTTACATCACCTGACATGACATCACTCGGCACACAGAGCCAGGAGTAAGCATATTTAACCAATAGCCACGCCCATAAACTGCTCATTAACGGACTAACAGTTAATTCCATTAAACATGCTCATAAAACGCACCAACACCCAACCCAACGCCAAAAAGCCCAGTTTAGTGAATTTGCAGAAGTCAGGTTTGCACACCTGTCAATCAAAGCAGCAAACCTAGATTATTAAGGAAAGGTTATAAACATGTTTATTTCTGCTCTAAGGTTGGACATTTTAATATGGGGCTTGACTCTCTTTTGGAGTCAGCCTCAAGTGGACGCTGAAGGAGCTCCAGTTGACTTCACGTTGGCTTCATTTTTCAGCCACCCCAGTGGCTGCTGCTTGTACCCATACCACACAGGCAGTTAAAAAGATGCCAGTCCACTATGATGAATACTCAGATATACTGAAATAAATGCATCAGAACAACAGAAAGTCATGGGTTGTTGTATCAAATCTTCATTATACAAAGCACTGATTTGACTTGAAGCTTCAGCAAGCAGCAATGTTGAGCTTTGCAGACACACGTCAGGCTGTTGTAGCTTTCTACGGGAGCAAATCTGTGAGACAACCAGAGATGTATGATTCTTGTGTGTGTTTGTGGTGTCAATGAAAGTAACAAAGACCTTCACTGCAGGAGTTGTCCGTTAGTCTTTTTACAGTTCTCCTGTTCTCTGCTGTGGTTCTACCCTGTCTGTCTCGAGCTCATCTTTGAAATTACACGTAGCGTCATCTCCCAGAGGTGCTGCACTTTTAGCTTGTTAGAGGATTCCCTCTTCTTGCTCTCAGTAGAGATGGACACCTTTTTTTTTTTTTCTCTTCCCAACCTTCCTTATCTACCCTGCTTGCTGCTTGGCTATGCTTTAGAGCCTCTCTTCTTACATCTTCCGAGCTGGAAATTAAAATTATGGATCTGGTCAGCTGGTCTCTCAACGCTATTTAATCAAATTTTCACCACGAGGAGATAGGTTAAAGGACAACCCTCTTTCCTCTTGTCCGACTGACATACCTGGCTGGCTACATTATGGATTCCTGGGGGAAGATAACATGCCTGGCTGCACTGTTGATTGAGGACGTGGAGGACACATATATTTGGCTTATTGATACCAGGATTTCTCCTGATTGGACTTGGGGAAACCTGGCTTATCGTGAAATTTGGCAAGTCCAGGCAGCCATTCGGGCCTGAGGCTGCCTGTGAGGGAATGCAGAGCAGTACAAACTCAAACTCAGACTCAGTATTGGAGCTGAATCAGAATGGATTAAATCTTGGAGAAGTCTGTCTCTGCGAGGCGAGGAAGGAACCAAGAAAGTTCGGATGATTGGATTTTTCGTCATTGAGAGTTAACAGCAATGACTGTAAGGCTGTCAGCTAATTAATCAGTTAGGACAGCCTGTACCAGAACAATCGTAGTATGTGAAATTTGGCTCCCTGACAGCCTTGGATTGCCGGTATCTCATTTTTCTCCTGGAAGTTATGTAAACAGATGCTCTCCGCCCCAGCGTCCCGTCTTCTGACATCTGTAAACTGATATCCCTAGACCAAGCTGCTGATGAACATTCCACCTCTTATCAGGAACTGTTAGCTGATGGGGGAGCTGGGTCAGTTCCACAGTAACCCAAACCTACTTGCCTCCGCTGGCTCCCTTCACAAGCACTTCCCCACCCTAGCGCTCCCATGCAGGATACACTATGCTATGCAGAGGTTATTTTAACCTCATATATTGCCCTGGTATGGGCAATATATGAGATGCTTTTTTCTCCTCACTTACCCCATTGTGTTTGCTATGTTTCCATCTTTTTTTATAATGGCAGCGCCTTTGATGGCTGCAAGGCATAAGGAATAGATCGTCTCTATCCATGTGTATCTTTGCTAACGTTGGTCCACAGTTCTGTTTCAACGAGCTGCTTTAAGCAAACGACCTCAGTAACATGGTCAGTCACGTGACACAACCATATTTCCACCCACTTTGGTTTGGAAAGCCATTCTGGAATAGTCTTCTCTTAGTTTTCCCATGTCCAACCTCAGACCACCATTACACCTCTTCTTATATGACAACGATGGCATAACTGACCACAGCTCCTCCTCGCCATACCACCCACTCAATCTAACTGGGAGGTAAACTCAAAAATGGGACCAGATACTCAGAGTTACAGAAGAGGCTGATTGTGTTCTGAGGGGGTCAATGCTATCAAATGTTTTCCATTAGGATTTTAGGGAAATATCAACCTTCGATTATTTAAACCAGCTTTTAAGCAAATGTCTATTCTGCAAAAAAGTAGTTCCTCTGGCTCTCGCTGATCCCCACACAAGAGGCAGAGGCTGAATGTCTTTCCAACACTTAACTGTTGCTGTAACTTGCTTCTGGTGTCTCACATCTCCCTCTTCCTCAGCCAATTGTGGCCACAGAGTCCCCCCCTCCTCCAGTGCTTCTCTGACTCACAGATCCAACTGAACAATGCCCACCATTGAACTCTCAATGCATGTCTTTAATTGACAGCTGGAACCTATTAATGCAGAGGCCAGTAGCTATGACTACTCCACAATAAATCACATGCATGCATATTCATGACTGAAAATACATTTTCAGGCTGATTTAAGATGGGGTAGGACTCTGTGTCATACTCCTAAGTTGTCCTGAAAAGGCCCTTTAGAGCTGCTGATGTTTAGCAGCTGACTCACTTTAACGTCGTGTTTTCCGCCCCTTGTCCATGAGCGGTACTTACCTTGAAAAGTTATAATTTCCATGATTTGGAAAAATGAGTTGCCTTGTTTGACATCTGGAAATAATTGTTGCTCATCAGGCTTACAGTTGTGTTCCCTCATCTGTCTTAATGTAACATGCAGCGCTGACAGTGTTTCACACTATAGGGATAGGGGGGGACATGCTTAAATTCATAGCTACACAAACCTCCATGTTGTTTTGTTGGTGTAGAAAATGTGCTTCTTTTTTTTTTACACTCTTGCTTTAAATCAATCTAAAGTTGCCAAAACATAGATTGTGAACCAGCTGTTTGCAACTGGATAATCATTACAGCCAAAAATGAGTCATTTTTAAGAGGCTCCATCTCACTGTCACAACATACAATATATATATATACACACAACAGTATGCACCATGTAATCTAATCAGGAAAAGCAGAAACTATGCAGCAGGGTATATAGTGAGATAGAAGGAAAGAAGCCAAGCAAATGACAGAGTGGAATAATATTTAAGAATCTGAATGTTCAGCCTTATGGGTTCATGAAGGGGAGCAGTTGTTACATAATGTGGACAAGCATGACAGACACGTCCACATGGGAGGAAAGAAAACACCACTTTTAAAAAGTCAGTCTTCTGTTTTCTTGTGTCTTTACTCTCTATTTACAGAGAGCAGCTACTTCAGGATGGCACACAGCTCAGTGACAGAACTTTGGACCCTCTGCATCCCATAAAATGGCTTTGGCTGATTTTGGTGATTAAATGTTTCACCACCCCACATCCATTCTTTTAGTTTTCTCTTCCTCCAGCCCCCGTAAATCCAGATACATCCATTACTGCAACATTAAATGCCAATGGACAGTGCAGAAGAGAGGGGAAGAAGAGAGTGCAGGCATGGTGGATTGGATGAACATGAGTGTCAGGGGTGTGAGACCTACTATGATGTATGGGTTGGAGACGGTGGCGCTGACACAAAGACAGGAAGACAGAAGCTGAAGGTGGCAGAGTTTAAGATGCTAAGGTTTTCATGGGGAGTGACCAGGATAGACAGGATTAGAAATGAGTCCATCAGAGGGACAGCTCGGGCTGAGAAGTTTGGAGGCAAAGTTAGAGGCGAGGCTGAGATGGTTTGGACATGTGCAGAGGAGGGATAGTGGATATATTGGAAAAAGGACATTGAATTTTTTTCTCCTCCTGTCTTTCACCTCCAACTAACTACATTGTCTTTGACTCAGAATTTCTAGCATTCCTATTAGTCTTTGTGTTTTTTCTTGTGTTTCCAACTGATCTCCATTTTTAGACTGTCCTTAACTGTGCTGTCAAATGTAAATAACTTTCTCTAAAGTATTCAGTACCAGTTTAGCCTAAATTATTCAACTCTAGATAATTTTCCTCACCTAAACTTAGCCTGCCAATAGTACTGTTCACAACTTTAATTGTGGTCTCAACAGGCACTTTGATTATTATAAAAGTAATTAAGACATTAAAAAACTCAAATGAATAAACAGCCCAACCACCAACAATCTTTTATTGTACATGACAACTTTACAGGGAAGGTTAAACAAAGTTGGTCTGTGAGCTAAGATGGATGTTACTACAAGATAGTTTGGTTCGTGTCTTCATCCCCGTCTTCGTCTCATCTTCATCCCTGTCTCCGTCTCGTGCCTGTCTTCATCACCATCTTCATCCCTGTCTTCGTCCCATCATTTTTTTTTCATCCCATCTTCATCCCTGTCCTCATCTTCATCCCTGTCTTCATCCCCATATTCGTCCCCGTCTTCATCCCTGACCCCATCTTCATCTCGGTCTTCGTCTTCGTCTTCATCCCCGTCTTCGTCCCCATCTCTGTCTTCATCCCCTTTTAATTATATTGACAGATGAAGGTAGTTTTGCATTGTGGTGTACAAACTGTAGTGTGGTGAACAGCCACTGCTCGGAGGCAATTGAACATCTGACTGTTAAATGTCGTCCACGTTATCTGCCTCGCGAGTTTGCGGCAGTGTTTGTGATGGCTGTTTGCATTCTGCCGGGCGCTAAGGCTAACGAGGCACTAAAGGAGCTACACAACACCATTAGCTCACTTCAGAACAAGCACCCGGAGGCATTTTGTGTGGTAGAAGAGGACTTTAACCACATAAACCTGACAGACATTCTGCCAAAGTTTTACCAGCATGTCACCATACCAACATGGGGAAATGACACACTGGACCGCATTTACACCAACATATGAGATGCATACAAAGCCATCCCCTGCCCCCACCTCGGCCTTTCTGACCACATCTCCATCATGCTGGTCCCCGCCTATCACTCCCTGCTGAGATGCTCCAGACCAACAAAGAAGATCATCACTGTGTGGCCCAGTGATGCCGCCTCTGTATTGTAGGACTGTTTTCAATGTATAGACTGGCAGGTCTTCAGGGAGGCTGCTGTCTGTGAGGGAAAGGTGAACCTAGAGGACTATACATCTGCTGTCCTCGAATACATAAGCAAGTGTGTTGGGGATGTTACCACCACCAGGACTGTGACATGCTACCCAAACCAGAAACCCTGGCTGGATGCAGAGGTTCGCTCTCTGCTGAAACCAAATGATGCTGCCTTCAGGTTTGGGGACTCACAGACACTCAGGAGGGCCAGAAGAGAGCTGACTGCTGGCATAAAGAGAGCCAAAGCCACATATGCTCAGAAGATCCGGGGACTCTTCTCTTCCCAGGATCTATGGAGCATGTGGAAGGGCATCAAGTGCATCACCGACAATAACTCCAGAGATACACAATGCCCTAGGTACCCATCTCTGCCTGATGTTCTAAACAGGTTCTACCCCCGCTTTGAGGACCCCACCACCCCCTCCACCACCAGACTCACCCCACCACCCAGGGAAGAGCCCCTCAATGTGACCCCAGCAGAGGTGAGGAGTTTCTACAGGGGATTAACCCTCACAAATCTGCTGGCCCAGACAACATCCCTGGGCGGGTGCTAAGGGACTGTGCAGACCAACTCTCTGGGGTGTTGACAGACATTTTCAACTCCTCCCTCACACAAGCAGCTGTCCCCACCTGCTTGAAGACCGCCACCATCATTCTGGTCCCCAAGAGCTCCACAGTGACAGACCTGAATGACTATCAGCCAGTAGCTCTCACCCCGATAGTTGTGTGACTGGTTATCGCCTACATCAAGGACACCATCAATGTCACTGTGGACCCACACCAATATGTATACTGGAAGAACCGGTCCACGGAGGACACCATTGTCTCTGTGGTTCACACTGCCCTCACACACCTGGAGCGTAACGACTCCTATGTCCGTATGCTCTTTGTGGACTTCACATCAGCCTTCAACACGATCGTTCCACAGAACCTGGTGCACAAACTATTCACACTTGGTCTGAGCTCCTCCCTCTGTAACTGGGTAAGAGAGTTTTGGTCTGTTTTTTCGTCGTGAAAGTGCTTCTTTCACTTTCCTGGTCCGCCGTTACGCAGCAACATGTCCGCTTTGTTTACACCCGGGATCAGCTGATCGCGCTAAAGCCGGCCGGCATAGCAACCAGAACAACTAACACTCCTGAAGAACTTTGGAGACGGACACACCGAGGATGCAGAGGAGGAACAAAACAGCGCACAGGAAAAGCAAGGACCAAGCGTCGGAGACTTATGGAGAAGACGGGATATAAGCCGCGTCTCCCCTCTCTCATCATGGGCAACGTAAGATCGCTGGCTAACAAGATGGACGAGCTTACAGTGTTAGTCAGGAGTCAGAGAGTATTGGGAATGCAGCATAGTGTGCTTTTCAGAGACATGGCTACACCAGGATATTTCAGATGACAACGTTTCCATTGATGGTTTTCAAACTATTTGAGCTGACCGGAGCTACACTGAGAGCGGTAAGCGCAGAGGAGGAGGGCTAGCTGTTCTAGTTAATAACCGCTGGTGTAACCCTGGCCACATTATACATTTCACTGTGCATTGTACTGTGTATAACTGTGCATGTGACAAATAAACACTATCTATCTTAACATTACCATCAAGGAACGTGTGGGTTGCCCAGATATTGAGCTGTTGGCTGTTGGACCAAGGCCATATTATTTACCAAGGGAGTTCTCCCATGTTATTATTGTGGCTGTTTACATCCCCCCCTCTGCCAACCCGACGTCGGCGTGTGACATCATTCACTCAACATTAGCGTGTCTACAAACTCAACACCCAACTGCCCTTATTGCAATTTCAGGTGACTTCAATCATGTACCATGGAAAAGACACTCTCAAACTTCACCCAGTATGTGAACTGTCCCACCAGAGAGGAGAGAACACTGGACCTGCTGTATGCTAATGTTATTGATGCACACAGCTGCTCCCCCCTCCCCCCTTTAGGAAGGTCAGACCACAACTTGGTGAAGCTCAGCTCCCGCTATGTGCCACTGGTGAAAAGTCAGCCTGTGACCACACGGACAATTAAGAGATGGTCTGATGACACTTATGAAGCACTGCAGGACTGCTTTGGGGTGACAGACTGGCCGGCACTCTGTGAGCTTCATGGAGAGGACATCGACAGGCTCACAGAATGCACCACAGACTACATTAACTTCTGTGAGGACACCATTGTCCCTACCAGGATTGTAAAATGTTACCCAAACAACAAGCCGTGGGTAACAAAGGACATTAAAGCACTTCTCAACAATAAGAAGAAGGCCTTCAGGGCTGGCAACAGGGAGGAGGTGAGAACAATCCAGAGGGAACTTAAAACAACAATTAGGGAGGCTAAGAACAATTATAGGAGGAAGCTGGAGCTGAAACTCCAGCAGAACAACATGAGGGAGGTATGGAGTGGAATAAGAACCATCACTGGCTTCAGGACCAGCAACAACAGGGGAATGGAGGGCAGTGTGGACAGGGCCAATGAGCTAAATCTGTTCTTTAACAGGTTTGACACTGCAGGCTCTGTCCTCCCTCGTCCAGACAGCTCTGCTGCCGGTCTCCAGAAGTCCACTCCACCCCGACCCCACCCCCACCTCCCCCCACCTCACAATAGCCTGCCTCCTTCCTGTGATGTCCCTCTTGACGTCTCCACCCCTCCCCCACCCGCCACCTCTACAGTTAGTCTCAGTGCTGACCAGGTGAGAAGACAATTTAAGAGGCCCAGTGACGTCAAGGATTACAGGCCAGTGGCACTGACTTCCCACGTAATGAAGACCACGGAGAGGCTCATCCTTGATCAGCTCTGGCCCATGGTCCAGTCATTTCTGGACCCCCTCTAGTTCGCCTACCAGCCCCGCCTGGGAGTTGAGGATGCCATTTTCTACCTGCTAAACCGAGTCTATGCTCACCTGGATAAGCCAGCCAGCACTGTGAGGGTCATGTTCTTTGACTTCTCAAGTGCATTCAACACCATTCAGCCTGCTCTTCTGGGTGATAAGTTGACAGCGATGCAGGTAGATGTCCCCCTTGTGTCCTGGATAAGATAAGATAAGATAGTGTTTATTCGTCACATGCACGGTTATACACAGTTTGTTGACTACCTGACTGGCAGACCACAGTATGTATGCCTGCAGCACTGTGTGTCTGACAGAGTAGTTAGCAACACTGGAGCCCCACAAGGGACTGTCCTCTCTCCCTTCCTCTTCACCCTCTACACCACAGACTTCAGCTACTGCTCAGAGGGGTGATGAGGATGAGTACAGGAGGACGGTGAAGGACTTTGTCACATGGTGCAAGCGGAACCATCTAGAGCTCAACGTGACAAAGACAAAGGAACTGGTGGTGGACTTGAGGAAAGACAAGGCACCGGTAGCCCCTGTGTCCATCAGGGGGGTCAGTGTGGACACCGTAGAGGACTACAAATATCTGGGAGTACACATTGACAACAAACTGGACTGGGCTAAGAACACTGATGCCCTATACAGGAAGGGCCAAAGTCGCCTCTATTTTCGGAGACGCCGGAGGTCCTTCAACATCTGCCGGACTATGCTCAGGATCTTCTATGAGTCTGTGGTGGCGAGTGCCATCCTCTATGCTGTTGCATGCTGGGGCAGCAGGCTGAGGGCAGCAGACGCCAACAGACTCAATAAACGGATCCACAAAGCCAGTGATGTGGTGGGAGTGGAGCTGGATTCGCTTATGGCAGTGTCGGAGAGGAGGATGCTGTCTAAATAGCTCCCACCCACTCTACAACACAGTGATGGGACACAGGAGCACATTCAGTGCAAGACTCATCCCACCAAAATGCACCACAGAGCGCCACAGGAGGTCATTTCTACCTGTGGCCATCAGACTATAACTCCTCCCTTAATAGGTGACACTGTGGTTCATCAGTGTCATTCATTTATCAGTATTCATATGGTATGTGTGCCTGCAATTGTACATAAAATTGTTTAAATTTCCATATACATTGTACATACACTTATACATAAAAAAAGACTAATTTATATATATATGAAATGACACCTATTTTATTATGTACATATGCAAAACAGATATAAATACTGCACTCTGCACTCACAAGTTTTATATGTGTATAGATTTAGATGTGTATATAGCCAAATTATCTCATTAGTCTTTATATTTTTATGTCTTTAGTGTATGATATTTTGTTTTTGGTTTTATTCATTTAAATGAAACAGTTGCAGCTGTAACAACAGAAATTTCCCTCTGGGATCAATAAAGTATTTCTGATTCTGAATCAAGCATAAGCTTTACTAAACTTTACTACCATATGCAGTAACTTGCCTCTATCAGCTTATCCAACAGTTTCACAGATATTCTGACTCTGGTGTAATTGGTAGCGGTGTGGAGATGAATTAATAAGGAAAACAGAATTTGATAAATGGATTGCCAGACAATGCCAACCTGGGAATTTCACCCAGGGAATTTCAGATTTTACCACAAGGCACTCACAAGTTCACCCACTAAGGAGGCGGGAGGCGAGGTTCAATGTTAAAACAATACAATTTTTTTGAAAAATGATTAAAATGCAAAAGCGAAAACCAACAAAATTATAACCAGTAGCTGAGGCCCTACGGGGGGGGAGGGACCAGTGTGAGGGAGGATCGAATCCCAAAACAACAAAGAAAAGGGTGTGGTTGTCACGTGTGTGGGTGACTTGAGTGACGACATCAATCCCAGGAAAACACAGCAAACAGGAAGACAAGGGTTAGGGGGAAACCACCACCTAAGCCACCAGTGCTGCCACCACCAGGCCTCCAGCAACTGAAATGAAATCAAAACAATGAAAAATAGAAGCAACTAATGAACAGAAAATAAACACAAAAATGGAGGTAGTAAACACACATTGATTAAAACGCTGGGTATGAACCCACATTAAAACTCAGCATCAGAAAAATAATGGCTTAAGCTGCAGCACATGAAGCCGAGCGCCGCGGCTGATACCGCTACATCTGCCGGCGAATGAGCCGCGGCCACAAACCAAGCGACAGCGGGACCCAGAACCAGACCGCGGCGACGATGGGACGCAGCAGCAAAAATTAAACTTTCACTGACAGGGCAACGGCGAAAACAAATGGAAACAATGGCGAAAACAGGACAGCACAGGGCAGCGGCGGCTCCAGTCACCTGGGAGCAGTGTGTGTTAATGTTGCTCCAGATGAGTCAGCTGGCTGCATCTGACAAACATTAAATTACAGCGCAGCCAACTATAATCATGCTCGAGATAATACAATTTGACAACCCACCTACCTACTTCCAAACAGGCTCACGCATCCACTGAGAGGAACGCGATGCAAACAGCTAACTGGCGTTCACCTGTGACCATACTAGCGTCAGCCTCAGAAACACCATTCGTTAGCAGAAAGAGAGAAGACACTTACTGCACAGGACACCTGCTTAACGCAGCCTATACGGATGCCAAAAGCGTGCTACTCTGCTATTCTGCCGGAGCGAGGAGGAGACAGGTGGAGGCGCTGTTTATATAACCGCTCTCACCCCTGTGAGTGGCTAAGAATGGCAGGCTCATTAAGAGAAGTCAATACTGCCACACTTTGAACACTATTAGCATTAGCCAGTTTCTTCTGACAGACGATGCACTCAAGCTGAAAGCTGCTGAAAGCTTTTTGGTCCAGCAGAACATAAAATAGTATAAAAAATACATTTTTTCAGAGCTATGAAAATAAGCTCTACGTTCCAAAAATCATAATTATCCTGGTCTGAGGCCCACTGTGCTTGTGTCACAATTATGTCATTCAGGTCATATCAGCGTCTTGTATTTGCAGACATGGAGAAGCTGATTTATGCTGCAATTGCCTTATTAGTGTAACTCCCTTTATTCATGGCTCATCAAGAAAAACGTCTCCATCTGCAGCCACTACAGAAAGCTGTTGCCAGCCTGGTGATACTCTCCAAGGGATGAAGCACATTTTTTTTCAGTTCCTACAACCCTTCACTGGTTTCTTGCCAGCTTTAAATTTAAGTCCCCCCACTGCCTGATCACTGCTGAAGATTTTTCTGGCCTTGATCCTCTTACCAGATAACTTGGAAAGAACATGAGGCTGCACACATCTGTTGCCCCCAGTAACCCAGTGTGTTTGGAGGAAGCATTTGTGGGAACAGTGGACCCAGAGGACACTTGGATACTGAGTCTCTTAAAGTTTTTCCAACCTCACTGTGTTAACAGGATGCATCTTGCACCATCCCACTTTCAACTTTAAACTGGTACTGTAACGTGCATACTGAGCTCAAGCCATTTGACTTTACCTCCATAAATCACTGACATATGATTTTGCAAAATCTGCAAACAAGAGATTTTTTCTGCCTAAAGCCTTCTGATTTGGGGCAGTTTTCTTTCTTTTTTCACATTCATTTCCCTCTCTCTGTCTCCTACTCACACATACAAATGAGTGCATATTCTCAACATGTAAATGTCCCAGTCCTTTACAGAAAACACAAACTACTCACCCATTAGAAGTACATCTTTTGGATCTTGCGCTCATCCAAGTCATTGATGGTACTACTTAAGCTCTAAGTGCTGCATGCTCAATAATCCAGGTAAAGATACATGGTTTTTAATGGGAGAAACATTTCATCACTCATCCAAGTGACTTATTCAGTCTCAGCTAACTGCAGGTTTCCCTAACCTTATAAACAGAGCGTAATGACAAACTCTAGGACCACTGAGCCACAAGCTCAGTTTCATGATCGCTAATATTCAAACTGTCATGACCGCTGATCAGTGTCCAAGAGCACACATATCACAGAGAGTTGGGGAGTAGCTGCAATCACAGGATTATAAAGATGCTGAAACTTGTACTCTTAGGCCTCCTCTTCAGTTCAGTGATGGTCATTCCCTTCTCACATTAGTGGTTTCCTTGACTCCCCACTCAAACCAGCACTCCTCCCTGTCAGGATGTTCATATCTTTGTCACTGAAAGAGTGGCCACTAACCTGTAGGTGTAAATAGACAGGAAGTACAAGCATTTGCCACCACCACCATCAAAACATTTCAGAAAACACCCATTTTTAATTGATGCAGTGTAAAATAATTGAGTAAATACTTGCAGCTAAAATTAAATTCATGAGGAAAATTGCATAAACAAAGTCCAACTTTGGTTCAAAAGACAGAATAAAATGACTTAAACATATAGTGGAACTATATGCCCAATTGAAAGTTACACACAGGTTGTGTGTTTGTTTAAAATGGGATGCAGTCTCAAACTGTTGGCTGTCTTTTAATGATATTTTAGCTTTATAGAGAAAAGAGTGTTGGCCACAATGTGTGTGGAGATACATATACTCGTGTACACTGCTCAAACAGGAATGGTTTTACAGGCCCTGCACAGGTAGTCCAACTCCTCCAGGGTGGCACATCAATATGTGCCATTGCCAGAAGGTTTGCTGTGTCTCCTAACACAGTCTCATTTTCTCTGGTTTGTCTAAAACATCAGAAAAAAAAAAAACAGACCATTGCTTTATACTTCCAGTACAAGATGTCATCACACCAAAAAAAAAAAAAGTCTTGGAGCCTTTTCCAAAACCTCAACCTTACTTTCAGGAGTGCATTACATGTCCCATCATACTGGGAGCTTCTTCCAACTATGGCATGATACAAAGCATAAGAGCGCTGGGAGGCTTGTGATTCCCACAGTGCAGTTAAAAAGGGATGGTTCATTTTCCCAGGATGCTTGAAATCTAACAAGACAAAGTATCTTTAAATTACACTTTTTAGCACCTGAGTGTGGGTGCTCCAGACCAAATGACAAAAACACCTTTTGTAAATGCTGTCCACATGCCCGTAACAAACCAATGACATCATTTTTCATGCGCACGTCAAGAAAAATCAAACTGTTTACGAATCTGTCACACTCGGCTTTGGTTCGGTTTAGGGCAATGAAACAGCTGCGGTCGTGATTTAAGGAAACCAACTGTGGTGTTTGGCTGGAAACAGTAATCAAACATCACATGTTCAAATCTGCTGGTTTTCTTTTAGACAAACAAAATTCACAAGTCACGTAGCTTCTACATGGCTTCTCCATTGCTTCCTTTTAGGGAATTTGCTTAAATGGCAGATGCTGGAGTTTTCTTGAGAGCATAGTTAGTGGTTATGAGGGATGACCTGAGTAAAGAAAATGCCTCCGGACCTCATTTACACTCCAAATATGTGACACAAAAGTACAAAAACATTCATGCAAAAAAGGAAATGGAGAGGCCTTCTGTTGTGTGGAATATGTGACTACAGTGCTAAAGCTGTCTCTAAAATGAGCCTTTGTCAGTTGGTCCAAACAGACTTCACATGCGAAAAAAATGCAAGGATAGCCAGCAGTGCCCAGCTGGATGTGTGAAAGGAAACTTTTCCAGCAAAAGCCTCCGCAGTCTTAAAACAGGGGATTCCCATAAAACTGCTGGTGCTGTGTTCCTCATTAGAAAGTGCATAAAGAACCTTAAAATGTTACAGTGATATCTTTATTCTTGTCTACAGTCTTATTTTATTTTAGCTGTGATTCAATAATAATCCAAGAAGTGAAAAGACAGTGATTAATACTGTCAGTATTAACACTCTTTAATAATGAACGTGGTCTAGTTTTTTTTTTTTTACCAGGTAATGTTATATTCTGGAAACAGATTCATGACAAAACCAAAAACGTTTCCAGTGTAAAACAAACAAACAAACAAACAAACAGGGATAGTGCTCACTGCCTGTCTGCGCGATGAATCTCATCTGATGTCATTATAAATTTCCCATTCCAAATACTCTTTCAGCTCCCAAATGTCAATAAAAACAAAAAAGGGGGGGGGGGGGTTAAACTCTAAATTATTTAGATTAAAGCTGTTTTTGTTTGGGGAAAAGCTGCCAAATTTACAAGAAAATTTATATACAAGAAGAAAAACTCATAAATTTATGAGAAAAGTGCAACTTAATGGAAAAAAATACGAGAGAAAAAAGTCACAAATTTACAAAAATAACAGGAAAAGTGTGGTGGGTTCAAGGAGCAAAATTGCTTCACTTTTCAAGGTTAAGTAGGAAAGAAATAACATTCACTCCTGAGATCAATCATATCACAAGAAACATTATTAGAACACCAACAACCTCTTTCCAATCACTCGATTAAGGCAGACAAGCTCATTTTCATTACATATAATACATATAATGATGAGCTGCTTGGAGCTTATGCTAATATAAATACATTAAGACAAGGGAGATGCAGGATGAGGGTTAAATTGTTCTGATATATATGAATACATATGAAAATCCTAAGAACTGGGATCTATTATAAAAGTTTTTAACAAAAACATATATATATATATATATATATATATATAAACAGATGTTAATGACTGCTGTATGTGTGACAATGTTCATGCAAAGTTTTGTTGAGACAGGCACACCCATTAAGGAGGAGAAGGTGTGAAATCATGACTCTCTGTTTTGGTTTTTAATGTCCAGGAGGACGTTTCCTGCTTATCGTAGCATTGGAAACAGGATCTTACCCTCCATGCTTTCCACTGTTTACAGGAAAGGAGGACCACAACAAAAACATTTAAAAAAAGACAGGAAGAGATAATCAACAGGTCCATATCAAAGTGAATGTTTACCCTAAGTATACAATAAAAGAGAGAAATTCAGCCACTCTTTCTTTCTAATAGTTTAGTTTCAGTTTGGGTCCCAGATTAAAACAAGTCTAAATGGGGTCGTGACCTCTGTCCCTTGATTTAAATGCAACAACACTAAAACTGAATGATAACTGTAATAAGAGTTTTGATTGTGTTATTGCTAAATTTCTAGGTGGGTCAAAATAAATATTTCAGGTCTTGTGAGTAAAGTTTGTCCTTTGGTCTCAGAAACACCTTAGTGTGGCAGAAAGAGACGATTAGCAGAAAGGAAGCTTTACAGCATCAAACCTGAAGGCTTAAAATCAAACTGAGGAAAAAATATTGAGACTCATTACCAAGAATACAAAGTGATGATAAACGTGTGTGTGTGTGTGTGTGTGTGTGTGTGTGTGTGTGTGTGTGTGTGTGTGTGTGTGTGTGTGTGTGTGTGTGTGTGTGTGTGTGACTTCTTCCAGGGTTGAAAAGTGAAGCCAATGCATAAGTGGTCTTAAACATTCATTCTCATGGCCAGAAGAGGGCAGTCCATCTGGTTACAGACTCTTTCCTTTTTTTTTATTTTTCTTTATTTTGTTTTGAAATGCTGATGTAGTTATGATGTGTCTTTTTAGGACTCAGCAAAAATGTCTAAAAACAAAATTAACGCAGCACACTGCAACAATACAGGAGTTTGTGAAGACATGCCATTACCATACCTTGATAGTTAGATAGTAGATAGTTCAAATAATCTCATAAGACAGAGCTGAAAATCCTGTGAGATAAAAAGCTAATAATGTCATCAATACAAGTTTATGCATCATATGTTTTTCATCATATGTAACAAATGAAATTAATATAAAAGGTATTATTAAGAAAAGCTGTGCTATATTTCCTTTTATTATAAACTTTGCAGTATGTATGGCACAGATAGTGTGTCATAAACTGCATGCTTTGTCTAATAAAACTGATTTTATAGAAAAAAAATGATAAATTTGCCATATTCCAATAAAATGTAAAAACAACTTAAAAAGTAATATAGTATTTTAAATTAAGTGAGAGGCGATATTCTCCTCTAAAATGTACCACCTGGATTTACACTGAGTGCATGTTAGCAAAACATGTGTGGTATATCAATGAAGTGTTTTGTTTGTTTGTTTAATCGTGGCATACTTGGTTTTCTACCTGAATATTTACAAAAATCATCATTTAGAAACTTCTTCTTTCTTTACTGCCTTTTCTGACGTATCACTTAGGGCCTCTGTTTATCCTGTTAGACCTCAGTGCAGCTTTGATACTGTTGACCATTACATTTTATTACAGAGATTAGAGCATACTATAGGTATTAAAGGTACTGCACTGCAGTGGTTTGAATCATATTTATCTAATAGACTCTAATTTGTTCATGTAAATGGGGAGTCTTCTTCACACACTAAGGTTAATTATGGAGTTCCACAGGGTTCTGTGCTAGGACCAATTCTATTCTATTCTATTCTATAAAGGCCAGGATGACCTTTAATTTTCCTCCTGACGCCCTTCATCATACAAACCCCAAGAGATTTGTGTCTCTTCTCAGGATCAAACAAGGGATCTTTCACTTGTTAGGCAAATGTGTAACCCACTACATTATGGAGCAACAATCATGGATAATTTATCCAGTTTGAGAGGTTTAAAATAAAGGTACAGTTGAATGTCATCGCATACAAATGATAAAAAAAATGATCTTATAGAACTGGTTACAATGTGATGTAATGTGGGAATAAACAATGACAATAACAGAGGACTTAACCCAGATCCTTAAGGAATGCCACATGATAGAGCAGCTAAACCAGGACTGAACAGTCGCCTCTATCTGCAGTCATTAAAAGGTCATTTGAGAATTTAAGGAGAGCTGTTTCAGAGCTGCACTGTACCTTTCTAAAAACCAGTCTGAAAGTTATCACATATATTGTTTCTCCAAAGCTTTACTTAATTGTGTTCTATCAACACAACAGTTTGCATCATACTTTTCACAGTTTCATTACCACATCTAGTGTTCACAGACAAGTCAGTGTCTTCCATGCAAGCTACATGTGACCACATCAGCATATTGGCAACCAAGGTTTTCAGTGCACTTTATGCCTCTTTGTGAACAAATTCACCTGGTGACAGGCAGCAACCACTTGTCAGCTGTTCAGGGATTACACAGCCTGCCTGACTGAGGCTTCAGTAACTGATTTCATAGACAGCCAGCAACCTCCAGCAACCTCTCGCCAACTGGCCAAGGAATAACATTTTCCCCAGTAACCAGTGATGTCCACAGGGTTACCAACTGATCTCTAGGCCTGTGTGAGTGAGGCTTAACATAAGCAATTAAAGTACTCTTTGTTTCATTGTTTGCTGGTGTACATCCAAGCTGTTCTGCATTTGGATCATCTTTTGAACTCCATCCATCCATTTTCTTCCACTTATCCTTTTCTGGGTCGTGGGGGGGGGGGCTGGAGCCTATCCCAGCTGTCATAGGGCAAGAGATGGGGTACACCCTGTACAGGTCACCAGCCTGTCACAGGGCTAACACAAAGAGACAGACAACCATTCACACTCACATTCACAGCTATGGGCAATTTAGAATCACCAATTAACCTAACCCCAGTAACTGCATGTTTCTGGACTGTGGGAGGAAGCTGGAGTACCCAGAGAAAACCCACACAGACACGGGGAGAACATGCAAACTCCCATTTTTTTGAACCAACTCTTAAATTGTAACAGTTTGTTTTTTAAAATCCAAATGGTATTCTAGTGTGGAATGTGCACGCTGGGCCAGCTCAGCCTTTGCGTGTTGTAAAAGGAACTACTGTATGTATATATGGATCCACCCACCAGAATGTAATAAAGTTGCAAAATGTAAAGTGCAACAAAAGCCTGTGTTCATGTTTATTTATTGCACAGGAAGATGAGAGGGCCTGGTGGATGCACAAACAAGAAAATTGGATTGCTGGAGCTCTCACATGCCTCAAATCAACGCTTTTGGAAATACACACACCACTGAGAGAGGGAACGGGTGCAAATCCTTATGTTTATAAGAGGAGAATGACATAAATGTATTACTATAGAGAGGTCCTCTCAGTGCAGTCCTTAATCAGCTTGTCTCTGTGCATTTCTTTCATCATCTGTGAGAAGTTTCTCCAAACTCCTCTGTTCACATTAGTGACTGTAATGATTTCAACACAAAATAAACACTTCCAGGTTGTAATTCAAACCATAAATGTTTGGCTTTGTTCTTGAACCTGATTCCTTTCTGACAAAGAAATTTGACCCACCTGCTGTGTTAATAATAGGCCATGCAACTGTATTCTGTCTCTAACTACCTTTTAAACAGGAAAATGCATCAATTATAAATTGTTTTTTTTTTACATTGTTTCTCATATTAGAAGATTTCCCAATATTTGTCCTTTCAAAAATAATGGAGGACATCAGGTATTAATTAAAGAAGGCTGAGTTAATAACTCTGAAGTCATGCATTGGCACTCTCTCATATAACACAGGATCCATGGCATGTGACTGGAGACTGGCCTTTATGTAACCTCCTGATCACAGCATGTTCTGACCCTAGTGATCAAAGGCCCCCAAATAATTACTTTCAAATTGATTGATTACCATTAATCAGGTATTTCCCCTGACAAAATAGCAGTTCCAATATATTTGAATAATACTGTGGGTGAAACCGGGGGGGGGCAAGCTTAAAGCCTGGACCCTTTGAAGTAAAGTCAGAGAAGGCGGAGAGGAGGCTGTCTCCTCAGCTTTTCTTCCTCCTGGTTAACAAGACATGTGATTAGCATTGCTGTCTGCTACTGAGTTTGCCCTGCAGTCAGCCTGGTGTGCCCTTAGAGGAAACGCTGCCTGCAGGCAACTGAGCCAAAAGCAAGGTAAGTCAAAGTCTTCATTTCTCTTGCTTTGACAAAACTCTGCCATTTTCATTGTGTGGGATTTGACTTCTGTCGTTAGGCCAAACTTATGTCTTGGAGGGTTTTGACTTGTAATGAGAAACATATTTTTTATGTTCAGGATTTTTTTTAAGTAACTATTTTGGTCAGCTTCCTTTAATCTGCTCAAAGGTAGCCTGGCGGGTACAGAGCATGTAAATTGATTTTTATGGAAAATAAAGAACTTGTTCGATATCGCTACAGTTTCTTAGAGTGAAACTATCGCAGGTTTAATGTCTCCACACCTGCTGTCAAACCTTCCCTTTGCAAACACAAATGTGCACCTGTTGAACACTCTGCAGCAAAACTGAATTCATTTTAGAAGATATGCAGCCTACAGACCACACAGCATAGAATTATTTTTGTTGCAATCAAAGGCACAAAAAGTAAAGTGTCATAAGGATTACTTTTGTAGAATTTTACATTTCTTGTTCACTTAATGTTTACCTAATGCAGCAGAGTGAGATAAGTAGCTCACACCCACTAAGCAAATACACTTAGAGGCTGCACAGACAGTTTACCTGTGTAAGAATTTAGCTGTGGGAAAGCTGTGAGCAATGATTTGTCCACATTCTACCATTTCAATGAGACTTGTTCTCAAACTGGCGCGTTTGTTTTTAACATTACTGCCCAATCGCACAAGCAGAAATTAGATTTGGTTCTCCAGTCACGTGATCGAAGAGTTGTTCTTACGTGGAAAACAAGACAATTATGTGACCATCCGGAACATTCCTTCTTATTTGTGTGTGTGTGTGTGTGTGTGTGTGTGTGTGTGTGTGTGTGTGTGTGTGTGTGTGTGTGTCACTGTCAGCTTGAGTGGACTTACCTCATCCTCTGAAAGTAATGCATTCTGAAACCAGACCATGTGAAATATTTGGCTGGGGCTCCATTATAACAGAGTCTTGATTAAAATACTGCAGTAATGTGATGGCCGAGCTGTGCCAAAAGCTTCCCGGATCACAGGATAGATGCATGTGTCTGAGAAGTTTTAACCATTTATTATAGTGGTCTGATTTGTTTGGACAAAACTAGCCTGACAGCATATTTCTCCATAAGACGTCTTCATCTAGTGATTGACGGCGTGAGTGACTCATAAACACAATAAAGCTTTTCTGTGGACACAGGAGCTAAATGTGCTGTATACGAAAAATGTGTCATCACAGAGAACTGCAGTATCTTTATTCAAAAGATATGATATGTCACTTATGTCCTCTCTAATGTATTTCAGTTTACCCAGTGGTTTTCCTTCTGTAAACTACAGACTGTGCAGAAAATACATAGTCACAGTGACATTACCTATTCGTGTGTGAAATCCCATTTTGAAGCTATTTTTTAGCACTTGCCAGAAGTGACTCCATGACCACAGGGTGGGGTGCAGTATCAGCTGAAGCCAAGCAGCAACAAGCAGGCCTGAAAAAAATGAACCCCTGGAGGTTTGAAATGGACAAAGGCTGCAATTCCTCGAGTGGCCATTTGAGGCTGTCTTCAAAAGCAAGTCAATCAACATAGACTGCTGTGTTAAAATGCCCAACTTTACAGAACAGATGCACCCTGGGACAAATTTCTGGTTTCTGTAGCTCAAGTTCAACTTATTGACACTTCCTTGTTTGCTTCATTTTCCAGTGGAGGTGTAGACCTAACTTAAAGCTCTTTAATATCTACCAGGCCATTTGCAACCCATTTAAGTTCAGGGGTTGGGTTGGGTTTTAGGTAACATCCACTCCATTTGTATAGAACTTTGCCTGTTTAAACCAATGTATGAGACTTCATTAGAAATGTATCATCTAGTTTCTGTAAATCTGCCCATTTAGCATGTGGCTAAAACAAACCCAGCCCTAACCTTAGATGGGCTGCTGGTGGCCTGATGGATCTTAAGATGCAAACAGCTGGTCAAGTATTCAGTTCATTTAAACACCCTGCTAATACTAGGTTGGGCCTTTTTTTTTTTTTTTTTTTACACCACAGCCTTAGGTCTAGTTGTCATGGATTTCACAAGAGATTGAAAAAATCCTCTGAAACTCTCGAGGATTACATCACATCCAGATTTAGTTAGCTGCACATGCTCGCTGCCAGTCACTCGTATTGGCACGATTCTACTGGATTTAGATCTGAAGACAGGGGAGGCACTGCAGTTTACCAAGCTCACGGCCATGTTCATGAAATTTGTTTGAGATGACACATTCTCACGCTGGAAGTAGCTATAAAGAGGTGCACATGGTCAGCCGGCTGCGGCACTCAAACCTCAAGTGATCGGTATCGAGGGGCCTGAAGTGTGCCGCATCATCACACCAGTACACCAGTGGAGACTTTTCACACGAGGCATAAACCTCATCATATGCAAAAAAATGCTTCTGAAAGCCAACGCTGACATCTGGAACTGGTGCAGCTCAGTTTGTCTAAAGCTGAAAGGTTGGACTCTAGATTTAGTCCCTTGTTGCTCAGTGTAGTCACTCTCAGTACATGCAGGGATGACTTCATAAACCTGAACCTGCCCTTTAATATTAAAACTATCTTTTGGTCATACAGTAAAGAGGGGTAAGCAATGCATAACACTGACCTTTGCCGGGTGTCTGGTTGGGAACTGAGTTCAGTGACTCAGTGAAGCACTACAGTTCAGAGCTGTTTATTAAATTCATCTCTGCACATTCTTACGCAGGTTTTCCTTGCAGGGACATTTACATGGAAACCTTGTTTAGGAAAGCTGTTTTCAGCACTCAGTTTGCACTGATAAACATAATGTGATCATCCCCAAAGAACTCCAGAGTTCACATGTCATGCTGTAAACGTTATCATTCAGAGTCACACAGAAGAGAGCAATGCTGACTGCTTCTTCATCTTAAACTTTACTATACATGGAAAAAATGTTCCCATTTTGCTTATATGCCACTGGATGCTATTAATGCAGGCTAATGATTTAAATTGTTTGTATTTGTTATAGTCCAAAGCCAGGGAGCCAGCCAACGCGCAGGCATCGAGTTCACAATCATGCCTGGCAGCACTACAGCCAAGAAGCTCGATCTTTCCAAGCTCACAGATGAGGAGGCCCAGCATGTGTGGGAAGTTGTCCAGAGAGATTTTGACCTGAGGAAGAAGGAGGAGCACAGGCTTGGGTATGTTCCCTTATTTCTCTGTAATTTGTCATTGATGTAGAGGTCTGCCTGCTGTTTATCAAACTGAGTTATTTGGCAGTGGTAAATCATAAACAGTTTAAGATTCTCTACAAATTTCAAGATGGTTGGAGTTTTTTCCACCAGTGGGTTTATCTTTAAAACTTGATACTAAATAGCAACGATAAAATTAAACAGACAAAGATTCTGTTTAACTAAAGTGAATTTCCTTCAAATTAAACCTCCTGTACTGGATCTCCTCTTTTTCACTAGTATTTGATGCACTTTTCTCCTTTTATGATCTGGCTTGGTGAGTTGTTCTAGTTTATTTTGCTGTTTTAATCAGCCCTGTGTACATGTTATACTGAGTAACCTGGGTTATTAGAGGTCAAACACCTATAGTTTGGATTTTCTGCTGGGTATTCTGCACGTGTATATTATCTCTCCATAGCTGGGTAGAAACAGTTCAGATTGTTTTCAAAATTTACAGAGTGGAATTTTTTTTGATCTAGACTGATTACTTAAGTGTTTTTTTACTAATATTTTTAAAGGTGTGATTACACAATGCTTCTAAGACTAATGGTCAGTGCTCATTGTTGCTGATCGTTGGGAAATGAAGTTTAGTATCTGCTCATGCAGCTTTGGGTTTTGGTCGTGTCATGATCCTGGGCCGGTGGCCCAGTGTTTTGGGTTTTTGTGAAGTTCTGTTTTTTGTTTTCTGGTTGTTCAGGATTTTTAGAATTTTAGTTTGTCTTTGTTTTCTGTTTAGTTTTCCATGTTCTGGTCTTCCCTGTGCTCCTGTGTGTGTGTGTGTGTGTGTGTGTGTGTGTGTGTGTGTGTGTGTGTGTGTGTGTGTGTGTGTGTGTGTGTGTGTGTGTGTGTGTGTGTGTGTCTCTGTTAAAGTCTTGGCCTTTCTTTGTTTAGGTTCCCTTAGCTCTGGTTTAGTTCTCCCTGTGTTTCTCTTAGTGTCTCTTCCTTGTCTCATGTCTTGTGTTTAGTTGCTCATGTTCTGATTCCCTCTGTGTGTCAGTCTCCCTGTGTTAAGTCTGCATGTATTTGGTTAGGTCACTTCCTGTTTTATTTTGACGATCTTGTGTTCATTGTGCTTTGTGTTTAGATTTACTTCCCCTTGTCTCGTCAGTGTAGTTCGTTCACCTGTGTTTCCCTTTTCCCTCTTTATCGCTCAGTGTATTTAAGGTTTCTGTGTTTAGTTCCTGGTCGCGTCGTCGTTGGTTTTTCCCTGCTGTGTGCTTTATGCCACGTTCATGTTTATGCCACGTTCATGTATTTTTGGATCAAAACTTTAAGTTATTGTTAACCTCTTCGTCTGAGTTCTGCATTGGGGTCCTCTGCCTCGTTGGCCACAGCCCAAACCTGACAGGTCATTATTTTACACCTCTGACTGTTTTTAGTCCTGGGGTGTAAAGTAAGGCAGTTGTGTTGAATCTGCTGGTGTATGTCAGTTAGGGCACAAGGTGTCCATTGGCAGTGGTGCGTGACTCACTGCTATGGGATTAATGAGCCTGGGCTGTCCAACGTGACTCTGGGGTGTCACATAAAGCCTTTTTGTCAAATGTCACGTGCATCGTTACTCATGAGGTGTTTCTTGGCTTTGGTGCCTTAATGCACTGACCATGGTTAAACTGGCTACCTAGACATGACTAGCCTCCCCTATTTAGACCTGCAGTCTCCACCCAAGGATGCTGAAGAAGTCACAGGGTGTGACATTGAAAGTTCAGCCAGGAGATCATGGGTCACATGCTGTTTAGACATTTTATTTGTTCTTTCTTGAACAAGGCTTTTTGGCTTTTTACTTTCAAATGTTTAAAAACAAATTGGCTAAGGTTACTCAAGACGGTTACTCGAGAGCTCTGCATAAGAATTCCTATGTACCCAAAGCTTGCATGTGAGCAAAAATGGCAAATAAAGTCTCTTGAATCTTCAAAGTATGGCCCTTCATACCAGTAACCAACCATTTCATTACCAGTCAGAGAACAGCATTAGTTTTGCTTCTGATACAGTACAGATTGGTTTGTGGTCGTGGAAACCTACAAAAGAAACTCTGCCCTACAACTCAAGTTGGAACCAACTGCTTACAACTAAAGCCTGATTCAGCAAAGATCCACTGAAGGGATTTTTAAGATTGCCAGAATTTGAAGACAAACAGCCCTTCTCCTGCAAAACCCACTCAAGTTTTTCTTCTTCCTCAGCACGGGCATTGGCTTCATGTGGGATTCACTCAAGTTTAAGTCCTCTGCTTAACCCACTGTACCCCCACATCCATTTCATTTATGAACTTTCACTCCGTCCACAGTTCATGTCATATTTTGATATAGCAGGGCAGAATGACAGCAAGAGGGTTACCCACTAAATCTTTTGAACGCTGCCTAATGCAGTTATTGTCACTGATGTTAAAAAACTAAATTAGTGACTGAATTAAGTTAAGAAATACCAACATGAAATTGTGCAACCCCCTGAACAGACACAGCACAAACAAAAAAAACTTTGTTTTTAGTGCATTTTTATCTGTGGCTTTCAATCTTCATCCCTAAATTTGAGAACACCTAAAAAAAAAACAGCCTAAAAACATACAGAGGTGACACCGGCGTCCAGCTCTCCTTTTCAGTTACAGTTACTGAATGGTTATTGTTTTCCCCCAGTGAAAAACAGCTTTAAGGTTATCCAGTGCCAAGTCAGCATTAATTACCTGACCTGTTGTCACTGCCGGTGGCCCTGAGCTTTTGGTTTGGCTGCCTTGTTGGATTTAGTCTGATTCTGTTCACCTGTGCCCTGTGTCCCCCAGCTGTTTCCTTTCTCCTGAATCACCTCCTGTGTGTATTTAAGCCCCACTGTTTTTTTTGTTTTTTGTTCCAGTTTTCACTGGCAGCTTAAGTTTTGGTAACGTGCTCCTCGCCTCTGCATTGTGTTTCAGATTATTCACCAGTAAAGCCCCTTTCCAAACTCAGTTTTGCCTTCTGAGTCCTGCATTTGGGTCCACTCTCCCTGCCACACATTAACACTCGACACCTGTCAGTCAGGCTCCACTTATCTTTCAAATGTGAGAGCACTGAGAGCCTGTTTCATAAAGACAGTCAAACAACCACTTGGTGTCTCTGTAGCGGCACTCAGCTGTTAGATGTTCAGTAAATCGCAAATGACACACACACAATGAACCTACAGTACAAACACATGTTTAATGGTTGACAGGCATCACAATCATAAGATCGTCCTGCAGATATTTGTATTCATCAGTCACAGCACAAACACACTGGTCTGTGTAGATCATATTGTGTATACAATCAGGCTGGAAGAATGAAGGTGGATTTTGAGCTTTAACTCTGGATATCTGTGTGTGCCTTTGGAGGATATGATCATGAGTGTAGAGTGTTTTGGACATTTCAAATATACTCCTACTGCTGAAGCTGCTTCATGTTTTATCGCTTACAAATTCAACTTTCTGCTTGTAAGAGGAAGCGGAAAGAAAATCTTTATTGAAATATCAAATAGTTCTTGAATGTAAGCACTGCCAAATTTCACGTGGCTTTTCACTGCACCGGGCCCCTCACATGAATAACATTAGGTCATGTCACAATAAGGTCTTTTTTTTCAGTTTTATGTAACTTGAGCAGACGTTACATACTCAGAGGAAAACTGAGCTGGATAATTTAGTTCCACATCACCGTCATTTGCT
Source organism: Archocentrus centrarchus (assembly GCF_007364275.1). Classification (NCBI taxonomy): domain Eukaryota; kingdom Metazoa; phylum Chordata; class Actinopteri; order Cichliformes; family Cichlidae; genus Archocentrus; species Archocentrus centrarchus. Next base: position 3,999,496 of record NC_044366.1, read on the forward strand.
CCTCACTCACCGACCTCTCGCTCACATGCCTCGTTGGCAGCGTTGACTGGCAGATGGTTTAGATATCAGGCTGTGGGAGGAAGAGGTTTCACAGGGAATTTCCGCTTCACCTGTGGATAACCACTGCGGTGCAGCAGCGGCAGAGGTCCTCAACTCAGAGGTTAGACCACAGATTGAAAAGATGAAACTCAGTGGTACATTGTTAAAGTTAGAATTACACCTGCTGTGAATCTCTAATCCATCCTGTTACTGTAATACAAATGATGTTTGATGCTGGACATCTCATTGTGTATTTTTGCTCTATATAAATTCCATGACCTTGGATTAAACAAACATTTGCAACACCAATTTCCAACAATTTGGAAACACCAATAATAGAAATTTTACCCATATATGTTGTGCATGATTTCACTGTAAAGTGCAGATGGGTCATTGCATCTCAAATTATTATGAAGATAAATACATAAATATAGAAATGTATTAGAAATCGTTACTAGCAATTATTATATGTCCAAACTTTAAAGTCCTTATGAAAATCAAAAACAGTCGAGCAGAAAATGTTCTATAAATTTTCCGGTCTGAGATGAAATGATAGATGTCCCTTTTCTATCACCACAGACCAAAGCAAAATTACATATGCTTCCACATTGTGACTATCAGTTGCTGGATATCAACCCATTATCAACAAGGAAGGTGCCACATCCTGATGGCTGGTCAGGACCAGCTTAACAATGTAAGGCACAGGTTAGCATGCAGGGTGATTCCATAGAGTTCAGTAGGAATCCTTCAGTGAGATGAGACCACAGACAAATGTGCTCCACTGGTGCCATCGCTGTCACGGGGTAACAGAGGAAATACCAGAGGAGCTTCTTGCAGATGGAAGAAGTTTGCCTTTTAATGTGAGGCACCAGGCTGAGAACACTGGAAAATCCAGCCTGTGGTGGTAGACATTCACAGATGTTTTCACACCAAGGCAGTATAACTCTATAATACTAGTATAGCAAGTATAACTTTATAGTACTCACACAAGTAGTAAGGCAATGAGCTGAAGTGTACTTTGACCTGGGAAAATGGTGTTTCAGCCCTATCTGAAGCTGAAAGTCAGTATTTTGGTGTCTATGAAGTGCGTGCACAGAAAAGTGTAGCAAAGTGTTCTCTCCCTGGGGAGGATAGCCTGCACTGACCCGTGGAGGGTTGCTGGTCTGAAGGAACATAATTTATTGAAGTCTCATGTCTTCATTTTGACACTGAAGTTTTTCTGTTAACAGCTTTTTCATTTTAACAAATTAAACAAAACGGTGACAGAAAAGGCAGACAAAAGTAAGGTCATGTGATCTGCCACCCCTCCTACTTTCTAACACAGCCTTTTGTAAATTATGTTCTTCCTCATGTTGGAAGGTTAGGGTGCTATCTTTGTGGGTCCAAAAATGATGATTACTGCTATTGCCTCACAGCAGGTCTGGGTTCAAATCCACTGGCTAGCTGGAGCTCAGGAGGTAGAGCAGGTCCTCTACTAATTGGAAGGTTGGTGGTTCGATCCCTGGCTGCTCCTGTGTGCATGCCAAAGTATCCTTTGGTGAGATACTGACCCTGAGTTATTCCCAATGCGTTTGTCAGAGTGTGATTGTGTGTGAATGTTAGATAGAAAGCACTTAGATGTAAAGTGTGTGTGTGTGTGTGTGTGTGTGTGTGTGTGTGTGTGTGTGTGTGTGTGTGTGTGTGTGTGTGATGGGTGAATGAGACATGCTGTAGAGCAGAAAAGCCCTATAGAAGAAACCAGTCCAGTTACAGTTTCTGTGAGGGGATTACATGGACTGGGTTCTTTCCAGTTATTCCCACAGTCCAAAAACAGCCATGTTAGGTTTACTGGTGATTCTAATAGGTGTGAATGTGAGTGTGAATGGTTGTCTGTCTCTCTGTTAGCTCTGCAACAGATGGGTGACCTGTCTGTCTATGACAGCCGGGGCAGGCTCCAGCCATGAATTGGATTAGCAGAGTGGATAGATGCTTCCTGACTCAGGGATGTCATGTTTTGTTATGTCTACATGCTTTGTAGACATATAGAGCATAATACAATATACGAGTGCACTACAATTGCAGTAGTGCATCCCCACTAATTTCAGATGAACCCTCAGTCATTTTGCTCTGAATATATCTGAGCCACATGTCTCATCAGAATCATTCATGCTAATTTGGAGAATTTGTATATTTCTGCAGTTTATTATTTTGTTGTTGCAGTCAGAGGAAACTGAATTGTCTGGACGCTGTTAAACGAAGTGCTTTGGCCTGTCTGCATGTCCACAATAAGAGTCTTTTTCTCACTAATTTACTTAGAGTACATTAGCAGTGGAACCTTCGTGTCTCCAGTACAAATTACCCAAAATAGAGGGCCATGAAAAGCGAGCTGGGCAGAGTGAGACTGCAGGACAGGCCAGTTTTAACCATTTAGGCTGACGTCCCTGTCGATGTTCTTCTTCAGCTATTTGTTTTCCGTTCAGATGAGCCGTTGTTTGTTTCTCAAGCAACTGTTGTTTTTATCCGAGGCCACTGCGATCTATAAAAAGGTGCAGATTTTCATGTGGTTTACATATAAAACCGCCCGCGCTTAAACCGTGCAAAACCACATCTGCTGGATGGATCACGAAATGAAATATTTTGGCAATGATTTAGAATTTGTTTTGTTTTACAAAGTCCACCAAAATTACAGACACCACCACATCGCCTGTGTTAGACCAACTGCATATTTTATTTAAATATTAGACTATTTTATTAAATACTGAAAAATATAACCTATCAGTATGTTTAGCTGTATGAACACTGTTGGCTAAAATGCTGCTGATAATTTTATAAGGTGATTTCACTGTTGTTGCTTTTATATGCTTTTATCATCGGTCATTCTTCTGGTTTTGTGGTCTGTCAGTTTACTGTCAGCATTGATCAGGGAACCGTCACTGCTGAACTTTTCCTTTTCTTGGGTTTAGTTGGTATTTAGTAGTTTTCCAGTGTCATCTTGGATAGGCTCCAATCCCCAGAGACCGGATCTGGATGAGCAGTGAAGAAAAGGAATTGATGGATGAATGTTTTTGTCAGAAATGAATCTGATACAGTCATGTGAAAAAGAAAATACACCTTCTTTCAATTCTAAGGTTTTATGTATCAGGACATAATAAATAAAAAAAAATCTGGTCTTTAACAGGTCTTAAAATTAGCTAAATACGATCTCAGATAAATAACAACATGACGTATTACACACTGTCATTTATTTGTCAGTCTCTTGTTATGTCTCCCTCCTGTCTCTCCTGTTTCCATTTGTTTAAATCTAGTTTATCGTAGCTTAAATAGAGCTGACTCAGCAGGAGAACAAGATATGAGGATGTGAATAAGACTACCTGAACTGGCCAGCTCAGTTAAACTATACAGAGTGTGATTTGTGTGAAGAGACACACACACACACACACACACACACACACACACACACACACACACAGAGGGAGCGCGATCACCATGTATGGATGTATGGGAACACTCAGACAGCTATGAAGACCAGAGTAACTAACTGAACATCTGGCTGCCGCACCCGGATTCTTGAGCTTTGCCAGTTAAGCAAAAACTGTGCAGTAACTACTTTTAATCAGATACTGAACTATAACTTTGGAGGATATATAAAAGTTTTTTTATGTGATTAAAAATGCTTAAATATCTAGAAAAGGAGGATTTGTTTAATTTGTAAATCTAATTCAGGGTGGCGGGGGAGCCTATCCCAGAAGTTAAAGGTGGGGTAGGCCTGTCCAGGGTGTACCCCACCCTCACAGAGACAGACCACACAAGCACTCCACACAGAAAGAAAAAGAACACCAGCAGTGGGTCTGAGCTTTGTGAGCGTGACCGTATCTGAGTAACATGCTCCTGAGAGAGGAAGCTGTATAGACTGTATATCAAAGATGGACTTTGCTTCCGTGTCTCAAACCTGCTTCTTTCTAATGGACAGAATGAGCCTACTGCTCACTTGACCTATGACCTCAGTAAACACTTTTCTGATTCGAGTCTCAGTTAATAGTGTTAAGCCTTATTCAGCAGCATAATGTTTATTCTGTAAATTATGGTCCCGTTTAAAGCTAAAAAGATGAAAGAAAACGATGGTCGACTTCAGGGCAAGTACAGCCTGTAAGTGTTCCTGTCGTGCTGGTGAAAATAAGACAAAGAGAATCTTTAACCCACCTTTCACCCACAGCTCAGTCAGCCTGGGGAACTGGACCCAACAAGATAACGGTTAGAAATCCATAAAGTGAAAGGTGTCGAGCGAAGTGATGAATCAACACACAATGCACAATGCTCTATTGAGCATTTTAACCCCTTTTAGCTCACTGCTCTCTTAAGATTCAGCAGCAAACATGAGCACGATGAACTGTGTGAGAGCAAAATCAAAACACAACAACCTTTCAAATGGCTCTATTAATTTAATTAATAAGACATTAAAATATTTTTTGTTGTTGCTTTCTCTATTCTCCCAAAGCAGCATAAAAAAAAAAAAAAAACATTAGTTAATGTTATTTTGGATAATTACAGCACAAAAGTGCAAAGCAATGACCCCGTGCACTTTCATGACTTTCATCAGACAGTAGAAAATAAAGTTCTTGCAGCTGCTGTTGCACTTGTGTTTTGAAAGCTGAGTGTGTGAGCCATGTCGCAGTGCTTGGCAGGCGTGGTAGTTGCCTACAGCACACATATATAGTTGAAATCATAAAAGGGCATCTTGTATGCCAGATTTGTGGGATTTGATGTTTCAGTGGAGGGCAGATTTAAGAGATATTACTCTTAAATCGCGCCGCTAATGGCCAGCAGCTGTATCTGCAAAAGGTTAAGGGATTCTTACAAAGTATCCCAATGATCTGGGCTGTAATTTAAAAAGCATGGCCTTTTAAAATAAATACAGCTAAAATAAACAATAATGCCAGACTCCGCCCACGCCGTGTGACATTTGGGACTTGTTATCTGAATTTTTCTGCTTCGCTGCTGTCAGCATCTTCCAGCACTGAGCGACCCTGTTAGTTATCCAACAATCAGCAAAAGTTTGAAGCAAAGCACTGCAGAACAAAATGATCTGACTCAAAGCAATGAAGGTATTGGTTACTCACAGGTGCGCAGCTGCCAAGCTGCACAGAGAAGAGGAAAGACGTGATTGAACTGAATTTTAGTGGAATTTTACTGAAGGCAGTTGAAATTTTGAGCTGCAGACAGAAACTTTTAAAATTTTACAACAAAAACAGTGTTTAAGTTAGATGTGATGTCTGTGGGTGTTACTGCAGTCCCTCGAGAGGCGCACTAAAGGTTTTCTGCATGTAACAGGCTGATATAATATTTATAAAGAGGTGCCCAATAAAGCCTTGTGGCACCATCCATGTACTGACATCCAACGCTCTACTCATATCCGCCAAAATCTGACTCATGAAATCTTTTTTTTAATGCAGCAGTATGAAGTTTGTTTTTTTAGCTATGAAAACACAAAGTGAGCAGTGAGTTAGAAATTTACTTTAAATCTCTTTCACGACTGCTGTATTTTTATTTAACATTTTGGTGGAAAGTGTGGTAGGATATGGTTAGCTTAGCTTAGCATAAATACTTGAGTCAAAAGGGGAAAATGTGTGTCCGGTGTTGTCCAGGGGCAAAAATCCATCCAAAGCAGCACAGCTAATGGTCCACAGCATTCATGAGTTTGGTATTTTGGAAATGGTGTGAGGCAGGTTTAGGCATGGGATTATTTTGTAAACTAAAAAGCACCTGAACAAAGTTATGAATGAACTGATATTGCATGGAATGTATGTTATCAGGAATTTGTACAATGCCCACTGAAGATGGCCCTCCACCTAAAGAAAAGACAAACCGCTAACGGGCTCGTGGCTTTAACTGGAAGCAGGTGTGCTAACAGCCCTTAGCCAGAGTGAGTCTTCTATGGGGGAATGTTGGCTAAAACAGAAGCTAACCTGGTGCAAAGCAAGAAAAACAGAGAAACTTTGCTTACTTGGATCTATGGCAGCATTTCTTGTGTTGTATGAAAGTGATTGATAAGGCAACTGGAGCAAGGACATAAGGATCAATAAAGTATCTATCTATGATATGCTAGTGCAGTAGTGGCAAACATTTCAATGTCATGCTCCTGATATTAGATCTGAGCTGACAAAGATGCAATCAGCAGAATGACTGATCAGGTGACACAGGCTAGTTTACATAAATATGAATGGAAGCTTTTATTTCGGTGTCCCTTAATAACTAAATGTAGCCAAAAACCTGTCGTCTAGCAAAGTTAATACAAATCAGAGTTGTCTCGTACAACTTGATGCCTCTGGAAACTTTTATATCTGCTGATCTAAATGAAGACCGATACATTTTTCAAAGACGCCACCATATTGGCTTTGGCTCAAAATCTGAGAGTAGAGTCCATAAAAATCAATCATGCAGTCAGTGGCTGCTTCAGGGTTTGGAAACTTTTGTTACCCTGTAAATTGGCTCACCTACAAAGTATACAGTGCTGGGAGGGGAAAAAAAATTTAGCTTAACTTATTGTATTTAAACACTGTGTGCTTTGCCATTGTGTTATATCTAATTTAAGAGAAAGTTGTGTTGCATAGTAGTTACACCACTTTGGGCCAAACAGTAATTAGAGAAACAACTGTAAAAATAATCTTCCAGTTCCTAAATGCACCATGTTAAATGTTAATGTCTGCAGCACTATTAGCAGATGCATTCAGCTGTATGCCTCCTTACACCAATCATCTGGGCTAGTTATATCTGCAGTTTGTGGGTACATCAGTCACACTTAAATGCCAAATACACACTTTGGCTAAATGCACTCAGTGTGTTAAGTTGTTAAGAGTCAGTATGAGCCACATTTCTCTGATTCTGGGTGGACCCCTGAGGTGAAAATGTGAAGTCATGTTTCCTTCAAGGATCTCTTTTACTGTATGCAGCAGCAGCTGAGTGTTAACCAGCACAGCTGTTTTTCCATGCAGGTTAGATCTGCTCTGTCTCTTTACAAACCTGTGAAAACGACATGTATGTTTTTAACCCCGGGCTATTTAAAGTCATGCAGCACATTTATTAATGATATACACAATGAACCAGATGTGAAGTAAAACATTCTACAGGCCTGGACGATTTGTTTGACTATTTTATTTACCTGTAAGTGCATATGGTAGCCTTCTATCCTGCTGTCTTATCTGTTTTCAGGGATCTAAAGACCAAGCTTGAGAGAGAAGATACCAAGAAAGAGTTGTTGGGGAACCAGACCAGCCTGACGGAGTCTCACTGCATTCGCTGTCTGCAGCCTTTTAAATTCTTGCTCAACAACAAGCGTCAGTGCCTGGACTGCCAGCTCTACGTCTGCAAGTCCTGCAGCCGCTACAACAAGAAGGAGGATGGATGGGTGTGTGACGCCTGTCACGTGGCCAGGTAGGAAATGACCAGTGTTAAAAGAAATCAAAGTAAGCTAAACTGCCATTTTAATACTAGAAAGATACTGAGTTATCACTGCACACCCTGTGGCGCTAGAACTTCATAAGCTTTGTGCTGAAGTGGGGTTTACCATGAAACAAGCTCTGGGATGTTTTCATTGGGAAAGCACATAATATATTAGAGCCACTAAAACTAAAGTCAAAAGAAGATTATTTCCATTTTCGGTCATTTACATTTGGCACTATGGCGCTGTCCATGGACCTCCATCTCCTTCCACATACATGCATACAAACATACATACATGGAAAGCCATATGTGGAGAATGCAGCAGCAGGAAGTCTACAGATCATGAGAGATATGTCACAGATTAAATCAGAAACGGCATGAAAGGAGGAGGTAATTTCAGCAGGTTAAAGCAGCGTAAATGGTGTGCCCTACATTTTATGAAAATTGACAATTGGTTTTGTAGAAGGGTCTCAGCTGATGTGAGCAGGCAGAGAGATGAGCCGATCTAAGCGAGATCGTAACTTTGCGGCCTGAACTAATGCTGAGGTCGATTTGTGAGCTTTCTGCAGATAGTGGACAAATGTTGTGTTGTGGAATTTATTGAGGAAACTCTGTTCTGACTTGATAAGACGAATAAAAAATAGCTACTAGCAAATTGAGATTACTGATAAATGAAGAGCAGCCCATTCAGGGTGAGTGGTTAAAGGGCCTTCAGGAATTAAAGGTTCAGTGTCAGGTTTCCTGCTTTTCAAACAGGTGTAGCAAAGATCTTTTTTTTTATTGCTCAAACTCTGCCGGTTACAACAATAACATTAAATACATCCCGCTTGAAATCAGCTCCGTATGGAACCAGGATACCATTGTTTGCTCAGATGAAGCTGCATACTAAAAAGTTCTTTAACTGAGCTTAGCCAGAGTCTGGAAAGCATCACACTGTGCATCACATGCTTAAACCTGTACACTGCAGTTTCATAGCAAGAGAGGCACATACAGCCCATAGGAATTTTCAGTTTGCTGTCGGGATAAATTTTGGGCCCATTTCACATCATATCTTCTCATTTTAAGCTTCATTTTATGACAAACAAATAGAAGAAAATAATATGATAACGTGTACGTGCATGTAAATACCAGGGTGGTATTTTCAGAATGAACCTCATGACTGCTTTAGCATCATTTTTTATTTTTTTTCCATTTCTCTCTCTCACAGAGTCCTCAAGATCGGTACTTTGGAGTGGTACCACGAGAACGTCCGTGCACGTTTTAAGCGCTTCGGCAGCGCCAAGGTGATGCGTTCCCTTTTCAGGAGGTGCGACGGAGAACGCAGCCGATCCCAGAGTGACTTAGGAGGTCAGCAATCTACCTTCTGTCTGGTTTGTTACTTTGTTGGAGGCGAAGCTTATGTCTGGAATGTCATAATCCGTGTTCCACTTGGGAAAATCTGTATGTTTCAAGTCAATGTTCTGTCACGGTGGCCTTTCAGCAAGAAGATTAACACCCCACTGACTGATCTGAAACTGCTTAGTGGTTAGGAGTCAAGCACTGGTTATTCTGGGCAGCTGCCAAGTAGGGAACGTCTGTATGAATATGAAAATGAGTGAAAACGAGAGGTTAGAAATGTCGTGTAATGTCAAAGCTGCTTAGAAGAGTCGCTCTTAACAAACTTCCATCTGTTCCACTGATTTCTTTTCGAGCTCCGAGGAGAAGCTGCCGGTCAAAAGTTCAATCTGCCAGAGTCAGAGAGCGCTGACTCGAAGTCGTGGAAGTCTGCTTGAGCTTACCATGCGAAATCCCCACTAAATGAAAGGCTTCACTGAGATTTAACAGCTGCATACTGTACTGCGGCCGCATGGAAAATATGCATCACTCTGGCTCGATTGGTGAAACGTCACCATGACAATGCCCAGCTCATCTGTGAACTGTGCTTGAGTTCAGGAATTGGAGTTGTAATGTATATTATCATCATTTCATTGGACAACAAAATGGAAGCTCTGCACAGTGATGCACGTAAACTGAAAGCCATGCTGTGCCTCTGCAGTCATCAGATCCTCATCATAGAAAACACCAAATTAGAGAATATATTTTGAGACAATAGTGTTTATGGTGTTTGCAATGGCGCCAATCTTGCGGTCCAAGACACTTTATGTTGCCCTTGTCCTTTAATTTGTCACCCATCTGTCTATGTGCGCCTTCGTTTTTGTGACACTGAGTCTCCAGAATGAAGTTTCTGCTCTCTTTCTCAGATATTAGCAGGCTGCCAGATCTGTCACAGGGATTTAATCTTCCATCTTTCCTGTTTTTCCCACTCTGGTTCCTCACAGCTGTCTCTCTCTTTTGTCATCAGCTGACCAGGATGCTTATTGTAACTCAGCCTCGTGGGATATTATTACCAGAGATACTAAGGTGGAGAAAAATGCTGTTTATGTTTGCTGGTCATGTTTAAAGTCTGATGCGGTGATGGTATTAGGCTTCATAAAAACCTTTTTTCCTCTCTTTTTTTGAACTTGCCAATATTCTCTGACCATACCCACGGCATATAAAACAGGTGCCTCTTGAAGCACACTTTGTAGTATCTGTTTCAAGCATTATTACACACAACTGCTCTCCAATTGAGATCACAGCATCAGGAGATGAGTGAATATGACGAATTATGGACAGACAGCCAGGACTCCGGGAACTGTTTATGCTGAGTCACTCCTGAGGATTTTGGGAAGGAACACAGAGCAAGTTGGTTGGTCGACACAGCCCCCGTGGGCCTTGTGATCATTCGCTCACATGTCTCCCATTCTGTGCCTGGAACTGAAGAATTCAGTCCCGCGGGGCTCCTCCAACCAGAAGCAGAGCGAGAACGGGGGGGACAAAACCTTTGTGGTGTATTTATGTGGAATCTTGCACACAGAGTGTGCGCAGATGCAAGCTGTGACGATAAAATACAGTCATATACACGCATGTTAACAGATGCATTATGTTTAACATGAGCAGCAACTCATCATCTGACCACTTGGATTAAATTCAACATGCATCTGCACGCACGTGTGCGCGCACACACATTCCTTTACAGTCTTTTTTGCTGTACGCACTCTGTGGTCCGCCAGGCCCCCGACGCTCAGAGGGTGTCATCCTGTACTCACACTCTTTGCTGATGCTCACAAAAGAGTCTTGTTCGCATACAGAAGTCTAATTCAGTCTGTTGGCTCTGACTCTCACTTTGGCTCTGCTGTTTAATGCTGCTGCTTCTGATTATTGTTTTATGTGGAAAGTATAAGGACTACCTGCATTATCTCAATTTGCTGAGCTATTTATTGCAGTTAATGACCTAACATCATTAAGTTTAGATTTTCAATTAGGACGACAATGTGATGGTAATTACGGGAGTCCGGTCATTTATATGAAACTATAATTAAATGCAAATTAATAAGCCATGTGCTCTCTGCTCTTTTCTGTTTTCCAGAGCCTCATGAGTATGACACACAGAGCATGCCTGAGGTCCACAGTAAGTACACTGAGTCAACCATAAAGGTTAAATATTGCCACAAAGCAGCCATATCTTTGACTTTCACAAACGTAATTATAATCAAAAGATGCTTTAATCATTCTAATAGATTCTACATTAGTCTTGTTTTAGGCTGTGCTTTAAGCTTAATGTCAGTGTCAGTCTGCTAAACAGGATCACAGCATTGATTGGTTGGTTCATTTATTATTTATTATTCATTTATCAAGAAAGCTGGAATAAGACTTTACCACCAATTCTGTTCATCATTTTTATGGACAGAATTTTGAGGTGTAGCCAGGTGGCAGAAGGCTTCCACCTCAGTGGCCTCAGAGTCTCATCTCTGCTCTTTGCTGATGATGCGGTCCTGCTGGCTCCATCAGGGGGGGGCCTCCAGCTCGCAGTGGAACGGTTCGCAGCCGAGTGTGAAGCGGCTGGCATGACAATCAGCACCTCTAAATCTGAGGCCATGGTCCTCAGCTGGTAAAGGGTGGAGTGCTGAGGGATGAGTTGCTGCTCCAGGTGGAGGAGTTTAAGTATTTTGGGTCTTATTCACGAGTGATGGGAGAAGGCAGCGGGAGATTGACAGACGGATCGGGGCTGCGTCTGCAGTGATGCGGACGCTGCACCGGTCTGTCGTGGTGAAGAGGGAGCTGAGTGTGAAAGCGAAGCTCTCGATTTACCGGTCGATCTACATCCCTATCCTGACCTATGGTCACGAGCTTTGGGTAGTGACCGAAAGAATAAGATCGCGAATACAAGCGGCAGAAATGAGCTTCCTCCAAAGGGTGGCTGGCCTCTCCCTCAGAGATGGCATGAGGACTGCAGAGTAGAGCCGCTGCTCCTCCACATCAAACGGAGCCAGTTGAGGTGGTTTGGGCATCTGATTAGGATGCCTCCTGGCCGCCTCTTGGGTGAGGCAATCCAGGCATGTCCTACCGGGAGGAGGCCCCGTGGCAGATCCAGGACACGCTGGAAAGATTATATCATTTGGCTGGCCTGGGAACATCTTGGGGTCCCCCCGGATGAGCTGGTGGAGGTGGCTGGGCAGAGGGAGGTCTGGGCAGGGAAGTCTCAATGAGTCATATCATTGTTTTATTTTATCCCATTAAAGTATTTCTGGAGCCAACAGGAAGTCTGTGGTTTATTTTATTTTATTCATTTATTTGTTTTTATTAACTTTTTTTGTGCCCTGAGCAGCATTTATCTTTATGAACAAGGAGTCTATCTCTGATACATCAATACCACAATTATAAAATACTCCACTGATTTGTTTTACAATTTTTATTTTTATACATGTGGTTTTAAATTTGTGAAGTTTCCCAGAGTAAAGTTAATGTTTCTGTGCACGGCATCATCGCATTGTAAAGTCTGTTCTTCCTGCTGCTTCCATCAGCAGTCATTGAAACTGCTTGTCAGATCCTCTGAAAACAGGGGACTGTGTACAAAAATGGCTGTAATTCCTAAACATTTAATGTAATTCTTTTGAATTAAAGCTCAAAGTCTGCACTTCAATCACATCTTGATTACTTGAAGTCCACTGTGGTGGTGTTTCCAGAGGCAGAAGTTACAAAAATTGTGTATTTGCAGCCAAAGCACCAGTTAAAACTAAACATTTGATTAAAATGATGAACTGACTCATGAGGCCTTCTTCAGAGCACGCTAAAAACACGGTCAGAAAAAGTGTACGTCTAACTTCTATTTCAGAGTTTATCATTTTTCTGAGGATTTTTATGGGGTAATGGACCACTGACCTCATTCTGTGACAGACAAGAAGTCACTGACACAAAGTTCAGTGGATGTCAGATGTTTGTCTCCCTCTCGGTGAGTCTGTTCGGTCGGTGCCGCCTGTATGTGACCTGTTTTCTGGGTTCATTTGATGATACAACAGAAAACTTTAAGGCAGGTTCTGGATTATTACCTGCTTTGTTATCGTTTTAAGCCACCTGGTGCCAAAATGAGCCAGATTCATATTTCTAAATGAATTCTTGTTTCACCATGTTGCAACTAACAAGGGTCAATTTGGACCCACTTATTTTTCCCTATAGGATTCCTCAGAGAGCCGTGTGTGGTCTCTCCACTCCAGATACATATAATGTTTAATAAGTGGGGCTTTGACAAGAATATCTGTGTTATTGTAAACATAATGATACTGTAAATAAGAGGTTAATATTCAGGTTGATCTTTACAATGATCCCTTTGCTGTTTGTGAATGCCTCACACATGCACAGCGGTTTGGAAACAGACCTAAAGGTTCTGGTTAGCCTGGCACAGCCATCTGGCTCCCATTCACACTGGCATACCATCAGCACGAGAGCAGAGCCAGGGAAGGTTTAGTCAGAAAGACCATAAAAAATTTTAGTGTCACTTATATTACGAGGTTATTGTAGTTGCAACAGCAGTTGTTTCTGCAGACAGTTTCTGTGAATGACGCAGCAAAAGTCCAAAACTCTTTAATACATAAGACACTAATCTAAAGATAAGAATGCTCGCTGCTTCGATGCTCAGTGCTGGGCTTGTGAATCTGATCAGCCTCTGTTGTTTCCAGTCTTTTCTTCCCTCTTTCTCCCGTATTCAACGGGGAACTGTTACACACTGCAAAAATGCAGCTCTCTCATAAACGCTCTCATAAAGTGAGACTGGAATACAGTCCACAGTGTTTCTTCTTTTGCCTTCTTTTGCTGTACTTTGTAAATAAAAAAAACACAGCTGTCGCTGTAAAGTCAAAGGTCACTGGTTATCAATCAGAGAGGATTGAGAATCCAGACTAAAGAGTTCGATCTCTGTCAGAGGTACATCTGTAAATGAATGCACACTGAAAAACACAAGACCTTTTCTGTTTCCAGAAATCATGTAGTGGTTGTGGCATTTCCTTCTTCTAACACTGCCATGTGTTCCTTCTTTATCTGCAGATGCTTATGAGGAGCACAGTATGGATGCAACAGACTCACAACAACACCAGAGGGTATGGAAGCTCATTTTAAAATAATGTTCTCATTATTTTAAAGCTAGTAGTACATGCCTCACCATTTTTAAAAACTCACTGAAATAATGTTGAAGGCAACTTTGGTAGACATCTAAACATTTGTTGATATTTGGTTATAAAATGATGTGTAAATCTGACTTCTGAGGCCTTTGAAAATAATCTCTTTGGCCCAGTTTCTCGTACAGGGATTATGTCTAATCCTGGACTAAATACTTTTTCCTGTTCTGGTCTTCAATGACTTTTTCCTTTTAGTCTAGGACCATGCTTAATCCACGACTGGGAAACTGGCTGTTTAGGTCTAAATTTGATTAAAAATGGTGACACTCTTCACCCTCCATACACTCCTGCAGACCAACAGATTGAAACCTTCTTACAGTGAGGCAGGAGTGCTAACCACTGCACCAACATGTTGGCCTATCATGTGGCAACAGTAACTATTGGACTGTCCAGTTCACCATGCAGCGCATACTTTACATATCCATCCATCCATCCACCTTCTTAGCTCCTTATCCAATTCAAGCAATGCTGGAGCCTGGTGTCCTGGTGTCACTGGGTGAGAGGTGGGGTGCACCCTGAACAGGTCGCCAGTCCATCACAGAGCCGACTCATAGAAAATAACAATCATTCCCATGAACATTCCCACCTATGGCCAATTTAGAATATTAGCCTGAGGTTCACGTTTTTGGACTGTGGCAGGATGCTGGAGTACCTGGAAAGAACCCACAGAGAGAACATACAAGTTTTCTTATTAATTTCCTAATTCTTCTGTGAGCACATTGCATAAAAAGACAACATGCAGCTGTGTTTCAGGTAGTTAAGTTTAAGTGAGTTTGTTACCAACAGGAACCACTCCAGTAATGTGCATCACAAAACAAAAAATTAATTTCATGTGAGCAGACAGCAGTCTGGTGTTTTTTTGCAGATGTGATGTGGGAATTTGCAAGCATTTCATAAAACAAGAGGCAATATCCTGTTTGTTAATTACTGGACATAACAAGTGATCAAAGCTTATCTGCAAAACAGACAACTTCAGTCCAGCTCAAACCAGCATTTTGCATGCATATGTTTTCTTTTTTTTTTTTTTAATCAGTGGAGTGTTTTGCAGTAGTGTGCTCTGGTCAGCACTGACATCCATCTCACTGACAGGTGCTTCCTGAAGAAAAAGCAGAGGTGCGTTCTGCACAGGTTATCTTGGTGATCTAGGCCAGCCCCTCGTGAAGGACTGGAATGCTTCGACAGCTGCTGACAGTTTAGTTTAGGCAGGGTTAAACCAGCACTGGCAGCAGAGCGCTGTGGGGAAATACCAGGCTGTCATACATAAAAGACTCCGAGCAGAGCTGAAAGAGTCTTTGGTTGGAGGCCTGGGATTGTAAAAAATAAATGAAATAAAAGGTGGCTGTGTGGGCACTGAGTCCACTGGAATTCATCATAAACTGAAGATTATTATTGTTTTTGCCATAGTCTGTGAGTACTGTAAAAACTAAGCTTTGTTTATTTTCAATCATTGCGTCGACGGTTGAGAAATGACAGGACTCCCGGGCTCTGCTGGGTCTCCGGATGCTTTGTTTCCAGCACCACCGTTTTTTTTAATATATCTTAAAGGATTTGTTGGATGCTACAAAATGCGCCCCGTTTACTGGATCCCTCCTTTGAGTTTCTTTCAGACACAGTGCCCTCTACTGTTCCAAACAGACTAAAGTAGGGAACCTCCTGATATTTCCCTGTAAGGAAACCTGCTCATGTTCTGCCAGCTCAGAGGAGTTTGGAGCTGGTGGGGTCTCTGAGGCTCCGTCAGCACAGGAGCATGAACGTGAACATGTGTCCTTAAAACAAATTTCCCTCTTTCTCAGAGATCCACATAGCACAGCATTGCATTTAGGTAATTTCTAATATTGACCCAGATATATTTGAAGCATGCACCCCAAGAAATAAATAAATAAATAAAACAAAGATATGAATATAACAATAGAAGTTAAAAAAAAAAAAACCTATTGACTGCAGTGAAATTTAACAATGTTGGTTTTCATGCAGAGCTGAGCTTGTAAGGGTTATGTATGTCCTATAACAATGCTGACATGAATCAAAAACTGTGCATACATACACTCTCAGCCACTTTATTAGGCATGCCT
Organism: Archocentrus centrarchus; assembly: GCF_007364275.1. Taxonomy (NCBI): domain Eukaryota; kingdom Metazoa; phylum Chordata; class Actinopteri; order Cichliformes; family Cichlidae; genus Archocentrus; species Archocentrus centrarchus. Next base: position 4,015,553 of record NC_044366.1, read on the forward strand.
GTTCAACTGCTTGTTATCTAATCAGCCAAGAATTAAGGTCGTTCTAAAGGCAAAAAGAGGTCCAGCCCAGCACCAGCAAGGTGTACCTAATAAAGTGGTCTCTGTATTTGGACAATTTCAGGTAAAAAAAAAAAAATGTAACAAGGGGAATGGAAAACTAAGGCACAAGTTTACAAGAAAAAACTATATTGCTAGAAAAATTAGAGAAATTCTCTGAGATTTAAATAGAAAAGTGAGAGAAAATAAAACTGGAAAAGATGTTTATTTGGCAACCACAACATTTCACTTGGACCAGATTTTTTCTCTGAATATCAGCACCATACTGTAGTAGTATTTGATCATCGTATGTGAGTAAAAGTCCATTTCTGTTTCTATAATCAACACAGATGTTATATAAAGGGCTAATTAGCAGTAGAAGGCGCATACTTGCACCTTTTCTGCTACAATGGCAATACCTTAGAGAGTCACAAGCCAATGTGCCCCTAAAGGTACAGTAAGTACTTCTGATTTCTGAGCGTTTGGAGAAACCAGCCTTTTGTCATGTCAAGGGTTTCTCTCCTTACTCTGTCTCCTCTCTGCTGGTGATGGTGTTTCTCCTTCGTGCTCTCCAAAGACGAAAAAGGTCAAAAGGAGGTTAACTGTTGATCCCATTGATTTCAAACTGGACTTTGACCAGTCAAGAGGACAGTCAAATCAGGTACAAACTAGACAACTAAACTAACCACAACTAAACCAAACTAATCTGCATGTTGTAAACCATAACAAAGACCATCTGCCTCTGATTTCTGTCTTTGCCAGACATTGTCTAATTTGGCTAGACAGTGCTGTATTTGCACTGTCGTCATTCATTCTCATATCTGACCACAATAATCTCTGTGTACATCCAAATGTGGTGTGTGTGTGTGTGTGTGGATTCTGACTCATCCTGTCAGTTTATTAACTGAGCACATTTGTAAATGCAATAAACAGTTTCAGAGGATTCTCTTGTGTTGTAAAAAGTTCTAAATTTATGCTTTTTGTTATAAATGTGAAGCAGCAGTAAATTTAGAGTTTTTCCCACCTTCTCTTTCTTCCTGACCACGTGTCTACCTGAGCCTGAAAACCAGCAGAAGTCCTGGTGAATAATCTGTGCTCGCGGCTCTTCATTCCTATTTCCAGGCTCTGAGCGATCCTGACATCATGGTCATGGATGTAGGCGGGAGGGAATCGGTGCTTGCTGAGGCAGATATGGCCACCGTTTTTCACCAGATTCTGGACGAACAACACAAAGAGCTGGACATCGAAATTACGCCACAAGGTAGAAATTGGATTAAAAATGATAATGCATATTATTTATACAAAAGCATTCAAGCACTGAAAAAAAGAGCTGCAAGTTATTAGTTTAAAAACATAAGTGTCCTGTTTAAAATGCCCAAATATCACCACAAACCTCTACCTCAGTAAGAACAACATATACAGGCTCTTGTATTTAACCTGCATATTAACTCCCACAAGGTCACCAGCTGTCTGTCTAGGGTTGGGTTATGGTTTTAGTCAAGCCACATGCTAAATAGACACATTTCCAAAATCTAGAAGATTTTGGCATTACTTTTTTTTTCTGTTAAAGACTTTTCATTTGGGTGTTACAAACTGGCAAAAACTCTAAAAAGAAAAAAAAGCTGAACGCAGACCACATCCAAACCCTACCGATACCCCTAAGCCTAGACAGGTCACCCTACTGGGTGTTAAGAAGTTAAGAAATACCAAAAAGCCAACCAAAACCTGCCCCCAAAACTGTTCCTCAGTGCAGATCAGCAGAAAAAAACATACTGGCTCCATCCAGTGACTCTGTTGTCCTACTAGGAGACTTCAGTGCTCACATGGGCCATGCCAGTGAGATCTGGTGGGGCATGACTGGGAGGAACAACCTCCCTGATCTGATACCAAGTGGTGTTCTGTTACTGGACTTCTGTGCAAACCACAGTTGGTCCATAATGAACACTATGTTCAAACATAAGGATGTCCATTAGCACACGTTGCACCAAGACATCATAGTTCACAGGTCCATAATCATTAAATCTTTAATGTCCATTAAAGATGGGGTGAAGAGTGTAGTCATTCGAGAGGGGCTCAGAGTAGAGCCGCTGAGGAGTCAGTTGAGGTGGTTCGGACAGGAAACTCAAGCTAATTTTAGTTAACCTAATTTGGTTTATGTCCTTTTTGGTACACTGCTGAGTATATGCCTTCCTGTGAGCAATTAGCCAGTATTTCACGGCTATAATGAGACCAGTGACATTGAAGATGCTTTGTGTAGATGACCTGGTGTACTCAGAGAACCAGACGGTCCCATCCTGCTCCATCTCCCAGCTCAGCTACTCCTCATGCGGCAGCGGCAGCGTCGGAGGCCCCCGATGCAGCAGCAGCATCTACCTGCCTGGCCCCGAGGACTCAGAAGAAGAAGAGGAAGATGACCCCTGCCAGCCGTACCCGCTCTACCAGTCTCATTCAGGCCTCTGCCGCCAAACGTCTCAGGACAGCCTGAACTCGGCAAACTCTCCACCACAGGTCATTAATATGCCTCATATTAACATCACACGAAATGGTCGTTACATTACACTCAGTTAAGACACTCATAAATTGTCTTTCATGCTGTAAAGCATGTGCATAGAGAAAAGTCACTGGCTTTTGTTATACATTTTGCCCGCATTCCACTCCTATTAACACACACAAACATTGAGACATAAAGCTGTGAGAGTCCACATTATTAACAACCCATGTGGTTTTAATGGTGGTTCATAAAAGCTTGATGCTTGTGATTTTTTTTTTTTCCCTTGGCAGAAACCAGTCTTTATTTTTGTAGTTGTTTCACTTCTCTTGTTGCGGGGAAATTCAAAAAGGGTCGATTTGGTGATTAATTACAAGGAACGCACAAAAATTCAGCTGATACCGTAAGACTGTTATCAGTTACGGTCAGAGGTGGCAAAAGTACTGACATTTTGTACTTAAGCAGAAGTACAAGTACTTGTGTTAAAAAATACTTTGGTAAAAGTCGAAGTACTGGTTCAACATCTTTACTTAAGTAAAAGTGAAAAAGTACAGGCTCTGAAATGTACTCAAAGTAAGAAAGTAAGAGTAGTTCTTTGGAGGACGTTTCTACCTGCTATTTTTCTGTAAAGCTAACTGAACCTCATTATATATTATTGTAATAATATAAAATAAGACATGAGAATAGAAACATTATTCCAATCTAATTTTTAATCCTAATGAATGCACTCAGCTTGAATCTGTTATGTAGGACACAAACTGTGAAAGGGAATTTAAACCCAGCTCTGTTCTCTGTGTCCTCCATAGTAGAGGGTGACTGTGCCTCCACCTAAACACCAACATGAGGATACTCAGGGGTTACAGTGGGATTCAGAAGGTGGAGGAACCCTAAGATCAGCTGTAGTGGCTCTGCATGGGGAGAAGAATCACAACTTTCTATTGTAGCTGCAGTAAATGATGTTGGTGTGCAGACTGTGATCAGCTGACCTGCTGCTGCTCTGAGTGGACGAACTGAACTCACAAAGATGTAACCCAGTATTTCACAGCTCTCTGAGCTGATCTCCATCCCCTACACTGACAGCATACAGGCTGTAGAAATGTTGGATTCAGTGAATGAATCTCAGCATCAGCAGCTTTGATTCAAACTCATTTCTGCTGCACTGATGTAACCTGTAACTCTGACCATGAACACAGCCTCTGTGCACCAACACAGAGCTTTACTGTAAATACACTGTGTGACAAACTGCACACACTTTGTGTGTTTGCTGATATTTGTTGAGCATTTAGAAACGTTGCATTTACCTGCCACACGTTACTCCCTTCGTGCTCGCTCCTCTTCAGTAGCGCAAGCTAAGCTATTTATGTCCCGCAGCGCAACTTACGGACTCGGTCCGGCCCGCTGTAACCCCTGGTTATAGCGCTATAAATGATACATTAATTATATGGGTTTGCGTATTTAATCCCTTTGTACCCGATAAGCCCCGGTGATGGAGGATACGCCAGTACGATTGTCTCTTATGTGTTATTATTCCTCCGTTTAGGCTCAGATCGTTTGATGTTTGACGGCGCACTGACCGGAAATGCAAACTTCTCTCTGACTTGTTAAAAAGTAACGAGTCTGTTTTGAAAATGTAAGAAGTAGAAAGTACAGATACTTGTGTAAAAATGTAGGGAGTAAAAGTAAAAAGTACTCAGAAAAATAAATACTTAAGTAAAGTACAGATACCTGAAAAATCTATCTACAGTAAGGAAGTATTTGTACTTCGTTACTTCCCACCTCTGGTTACGGTGATGATTATTAATTGACCTGCAGTCAGACTAATGTTGCCCAATGATCGCACTCCATTTTCAAGTTAGCATCAGCCAATTCAGTGAGACTTTCAGGAGACTGTCCTGCACTATTATGCTGCACTAATGTATGTACTCTTTCATTTATCATGCTGAGAGATCAGCATTTATACTGTACCTGATTACCAGAATGATGCAACAAAGCTGATTTTAAAAAGTTGCTAGTTACTTAGAGCTAGCTGGCTACCCCCCCCCCCCCCCCCCCTGTACTGATTATACAGCAAAGCAAATGTTGGCTAAAGTCAATACTGTTTGACATTCACTCCTTATTGTTTTAACACACCTAAATGCTCCAGGCTGGCAGAGCGCCGAAACTTCTGCTCTGATAGAGGTGCTCATTTAATGGTTAATTGATGATTAAGTCATCAAGTGTATTTGATTAGCAGCACCTGGTTGCTAATTACCTTCTGAACTCCTTTGGAAGCAGCAAGGATGCACTTTGTTTTTCACACATTGCTTCTGCATTTTGCTTTATTTTTATTTATTTTTATAATTCATGACTAATATGTAGTTCATCTGAGGCTGAATGCATCTAATTTCTGCTACAGACTATTTTCATTATGTCCTGATATAAATGAAACCTTATGTCTGAAAGAGGGTGTACTTTCTTTTTACCATGATTGTAAGTTAGCATCATGGATCACATTAGTCGGTGAACTAAATTTGGCAAGTTAGCAAACTAGTATCTCCATTCATAGATGTTTAGTGATAACATCAACATACAAGATGGGGTTAACTAACTAGCTGTAACTTTGCATGAATCTGGCTATGATTAGTTTTTAACATTAGCTGATAAAGTCATTGGAAAATGGCCAGTTAAGTTATTCTGGGAGTATAAAACGAATTGGCCGGCCTCGCCTGCTCTTCACATGGCTTGCTGTGCCAAGTACAGAAGCTGTTCTAGAGGGAAGCTTGCTTAGCTGCACACACAGTTCTTTATTATAAATCATACAGGAAAATGCTTTCTTCTCCAGAGTACTGACTGCTAACGTGCTTTCAGACGCTGCACAGCCGCCTGCTGTGCTTCTGCACATCCTCCTTCCTCTGCACTATACCTACTGTATAAGGGGAGAGAATAATTGGCAGGTGTGCCACTTTCCCCAGCTGGTGCCACACCCTCAAACATTTTGCCCCACCTCTCCCTCCTACAGCTGAGCCAACAAACCACACCCGGCCACCATACTCGCAGTTAGTTCTTGTTAGCAGAATGCTAGTGTTAGCTAATATTAACCAAAAGAAAAAGCTCACTGTCAGATCTGACCCCAAAAACCAAATAATCCCTCCATGAATCCAGTGTGTTGCTGATGCTAACTGCAGAAGTGGTCAAATGGGACAATAACTTCATCTTGGTCCTATTGAGATGTATGAAAGAGGAATAGTTTCAAATTTGATACGATATGATCTGGTACAAAAATTAGTTGCAAAGAACACCGATAACGAGCTAATATTTCAGACCTTCCAAGCCGTGTATGCTGGAAGACCAACGCAAGTTCATCAGGCTGACAAGCTGAGTGATGCCGTGGAGACAGCTGCTAGATCAGAGGGAGGTTACATACATTACATCACTGTCTATTTATGTGTTAGCACTAAACGCAGTCTTTGGAAAGGATCACGGCAGTAACTGTAGTCGTTCTGTTCATGAGAAGCAGATAGAAAACAGACTTTGTTTACCATTAGTTCAGATGACTCTGAGGAGGCTGCTTTACTGACCGCTGTCACTAATCAATAAGTCTGGATTTATTCTTGTGAATCTGCCAGTTTGGGGTTCATTTGTTTTTGAGTTGATTCAGACACAGTCTGGAACTCATATCGAGGTATAACTCGGGCCGTAAATAGATTCTTTGAAGTTTTGAAAGATAAGGAATATGAAAACAAAGGAAGTGATTAAACTGGAAAGCAGCCACGACAACACGAGGTCCACAGTTATCAGCCCCACCTGGCTCACTGTGCTGATTTATACATTTGGTATGTTGTCATGGCAAATTTGTCTCACAGCTGGGCAGCACACTGGAGAGACATGCAAACAGGATACAGGGGAAAGCATACAGCCCAGACATGTTTCTGTCAGACATCAAAACCAGCCGTGACATTTCAGTCACCCATCTTGCGTACAGGTGCTGCTGTCTGTTGGTTTGATGCTGATTGGAAACCAACAATAGACCCAAGTGACGTTAGCAATTTGATTATGTTTGTGGCATATCAAAATAAGTCAACAAGCACAGACTGCATGAGCCCAGGGCACAGTTGAGGTTTTTTTAAAAAAAAAAAACTTTGTGCAAAATTGCAGCTTGTTTAATATACAGAAGAGGGGAAAATTAAAGGATTTTCCTGAATAAAAGAGCCGAGGAACATAACAAATGTGGACACTTCTAAACAGCTCACTGATGAAAATCATGTGAATCATACTCTGTGATCTTCACGGTCACCAGATCCCAGCCCAGCTGTATTAGATTATGGATAGCAACACCATATCAACCAATCCAACCAAACAGCTTTACAGTAAAACCTCATTTTACAGCCCTTGAAAAACCTGCTCTCAGGTTTCTTCACAAATTTAAATCTTCACAAATAAGCAACAGTCAAAAATAAATTTTGGGTTCTCGATTCAAAGGAAGCCAATAGGCCCAGGTGATGTTAGCAACACTGTTAAAGTTCATATATGCAGTTATATTAATCTTTAAAATTAAAGTTACGTTACATAATTCTTCAAAACAACTACAAAATAAGTGAATGGAGGCATTATGATGACAGCTGCCCAGTGGCAAGACATGCTTCCTAAAGGACTTTGCTAACGTGTTGATATCACTGCTTCCACAGTGGCCGAAGACTCAATAAGCTACCAGTTATAGTCAACCTGTATGAAGTGTACAGTTGTCACTGCGTAATTAGTTCCTCAGGGTTTCATAGCTTCTAGACAAGAATCAAAGGATGGGAGTGCCACAGGTGGTGTCCTGTTAGCAGACTCCCAACATCCTGCCACAAGCACGAGACAGCGATAAAGGTAAAAACTAGTGTAAATACACACCTGCTCAATGAAAACAAAAGTTAATGTAACTGAGAGTTCACATTATTGACGAAGGTAATCTCCTCCATTATCGCTGCATGGGTGTGTCTGAGCTTTGCATTCAAATATTTGCACATGACTGCAAACACTGGCATAATGATGATTGGACTTTTGTACCGTCTGCAGACTTCCTGCATCTAAATAATCAGCTGGGCTTTATATGTTTGAGTACATTTATAGATTTAAAAACGCATTCAAAAGCTCAACAGCGCCCACTACTGTGTCACAGACTTGGTCTGTATAAAAATGCCTCCAGATCAGAAAAGAGAAGCTGATACAGAACTGCCTTAAACTTACATTCTTTCTAATTGCCAGCAGGGGACACCTCCTTTTGCCTCCCTTGATCTGTAAACACTTTCCTCGTGGCTTCATGGCCTCAATCATTAGTTTCAAAGTTTTTTAATATGATATACCATCCATTTTCTAAATCAGCAGCTCCCAAAGTCAAGAGTGCTGCAGCCTACTTAAAAACCCATTAATCCCATGGGGCCTATGAAATTTTCCTGGCTAGAAGCCTATCTTCATACCGAAGAAAGTGATGTATTTCCTTGAAAAATTGATTCAAAAAACGTAAACAGCACAGGCTGTTGGCTATAGATTGCTAATACTGTTTATTGCTAATTACTAATACTTGCCACTGGGACACGAGCTTCAATACAAGAGCAGTAAATTTAGGTCAGAGGAATGAGTAATATCACAAACTAACCACCTCCTATTACCAGTTTTAATTCACTTTTTATATAAATATGTAACTGTGCGTACTTGTGAGTAATGTCAGACTGAATTTCTGTTATTACTGCGGCCCCCTGCAGTACCCTCGCGGCCCACACTTTGGGAACCACTGTTCTAAATTATGGTTCACACTAGAGTCAAAAAGGAGGATAAAGAAGGGTCACAGACTATAAGACTGCAGCTTCCCTCAGATTCTCAGGCAGATTCACCTCTCGCTCATCACATAAGGTTTTAAGACGATGGCAAAGAGCAACAATGTATAGAGCCTACTTACATCTTTGATATACAGTCTATAGTGACAGAGCGAACACATCTCTTTCACATGCACTGATGAAATCTATGAAAAGCATGGAAAATTATAGGGGAAAAATAGGTTTTCAGCTCTTATAAAATTCCATTTACTCTCTCCTTAGCAGCATTCACAGCAGACCATCTGAGCTCCATAACAAACTGCACCAGTTAAATAATTATGCTTAGGTTGTGTGTGCCTAACTTTAATAGTGTTAGGGTTTGGGGGTTTTCAGAGGCTGGATATGGATGTACTATGAGAGGAATTTTGGTTGTGGCAAGACATCAAAAATGCATCAGATGACTGTCTGCTTGACTTCCTCATCTAAATATGATTCTTCATGCACCAAGGAGGGGTCCCATGGGGGAAAAATATTATTGCATTATGACCATTTATCAAGGGGAACATTTATTCTTCCATGTTGTACATGAGGAGCATTTTGTGCTGAGTAGGGTGAATTCAGTACTTTTAGTTCAAATGTATTTTCTGGTCTGTTTCATCCCGATTATTTTAAACATGAACCTCTGAAATATTGTGAAACCAGATTTGGGGACGAGGTGATTTGGCTGAGAGCTGAGACCATGTGAAGCTGTATCATAACCATCTGAATATTTCTGTGCCAGTGTGACTTGATTGGTTCAGTATGAGTGGAAGTGACCAATGCAGTGCATTTACTTTAATAGTTCAGAGATGTAAGTGGTATTATTTAAACCATTAACTGTCCAGTACAGCTAAATATATTTGGTAATGTGCCTTAAGTACTTTTTATTTTTTACATTATTAAAGCAGCTTCATACGTGTTTCTCATCTTATTCTCCTTTTCTTTCTCCAGATCACCGACATGAACAGACGGATGTCAGCCATTGAGACTCTACTGAACCGCTTAGAGCAGAAGGTCACCTCAACATATGACCAGGTACACCTATTAGACAGCACACCGCAGGTGCCAAAGAATCATGATCATCAGCTTCTTAGCAGCAGTTTAGAAAAAGCTTTGGGACTTGAATGAGGAGATGAACAAAAGTAAAAAGACTGAAAGAGCTTGTTTCCATGTAGAAATCCTGGCTCAAGACTGTCTCAATTTCAGCGAAACACTGAAATTTGAAGCTCAAACTTATTGGCCCCAGAAGTGCACATGTCAAAGCAAGTTATGTCATACGATGGCCATGTTTCCATAAATATGAAGAAGCTGCAGCTTCAATTTATAACCTGACTTCCCAAAAAAGTTGAAATGATGTGTAAAATGCAAAGAAAGAATGAACCAACTGCGAGGATTTTTCAAATCATTTAAAGCCTGAATTTACATGAAAATGGTTCAGATGGAATATTTGCTTCTTTTGAATTTAACAGCAACATGTTAACAAAGGTCTGTGCAGGACAAGTTTCCCTGCTGTGTTTCAACAGCTCTTCTTCTAGTAAAGTGTTAGAACACTTAGAGGACATTGCAGGGCGAGTTTTTAAATTTGCAGCTGTGTGCCAGCATCTGACTTTTATTACATCACAATGTCAGGGCTGCATTTAAACTTGTAATACTGCCCTCAAGTGGCCAAACCTGATTTACCTGTATTATGATCAACAGGTGATTTTATGAAATTTTCCCTTCCTACTAATGAGAATTTATTTGCAGCTCATTGGGATAAAGAAGGGGGGTGTGTGTGGGGGTGTGGGGGATTACTCATGATCCACTGTGTGGCCTCATGTGGCTTCAGTGTCTGTCTTTAATCGGCCTGTGAGCTCTTAAACCCACACCAGTATCATCAGAGACTGAGCCAAGCCACAAAAACAGCAAACCGTAAACAAATGCAGAACTTAGGCTCAGTCACTAATTAATGGATATTCAACTTCAAATGAGGGCAATAGTTGATGGACTCATGCTTTTCCTGTCTGTTGTGGCAAAGCACAGCTTAAATTAATTTGCATATAGCACATGTTCTGACTGTTCTATCTGCACGCGATATGTCTGTGTTACTGCCCATGTGATCAGCATAGGAACAGTAAAGTTCTCATGTTTTCATACGTGCACGTTCCTGTTTAGGGTTGCTAGCTCATCCAGATCATGGTGGGAATCCTTGTTAGCATTTCTCCCATCATCGTTCTACTGTTGCTTTGTGCTAAAGGTACAAAAAAAAAACCTACCACAAAACTAAAGTTAAATGTCACGGGTGCAGGGCAACACCAGTAAATTTTGATCTTGAATTGTATTTAAACTTGTTAGTTACAGTGTTTCAAATGAAAATTAATTAATTCATGATTAAAAATGGATGAAAAAAATTTCAGATGTCAATTTCTTGTTTAATATTAGTGTTCCAAAAATGGTATTTCCCCTTTCAAACATGCACTCTTTTCCTCGGCTTCATGTCTTACTGAGCAACCCTGGGTGCTTTTCTGTTAAGGTCTTTTTTTTTTTTTTCTTCTTTAGATTGGACCCAGAAAGGCATATCACTCTGTGCGAGTCTGAAATTCATGCAGACACACAAAGATTAGAAATACACGTCTTTCATGCAAGACATGAATGTTATAGAGAATGTCTGAAACAGCAACAACATCAGATAAGATGATAGCATTTTATCTTATCAACCCAATTTCTAATTTGTAATAAGATTAAGACAGATCTGTTTCTGTGGGCGGCCACGCCGACCATCACTCACTGCAGCGCAGATGCACCCACAGAGACCCTGCTCCCAGCGACGGTACTGCAGAAAAAGCACAAGTTCAGAAGTTTGGTTACACTTTACAAGGACTGAATGCTGACACTGCTCATTGCCACACATGCAACAAAGTTTCTGCACATGTGGAAAAAATTTCGAGCATCCTGTGGCTCTCCCCGTCACTGTTGTGGGTATGTCTGAATGAAAATGTGAGGGAAAAAATGATGTAAAACTGTGTCTGAATTTTGTGATGAAGCCATAACCCACATCTTAAAAAGGTTCGTGTTTCACTTTTTCAAAAGCAAAACAGTGCTAGTGTGCCATTATACATTAGGCAGCAATCAGATCAGATTAAAGCACCACTCTTGTTTGTACTATTGGAAAGGCTATTAAGTTTAAAAAATAAATAAAGAATAAGGCGACCTTTGGGAAAATTCAAAGCTTTACAGGGCTGCTGTGCAATGATGGAGCATTGTGGAGCATTTCTCTAAGTATTATTTGCAGCTTTAATGGATAATAGATAGATAGATGGCTGTTGGGATGTCAGGGGAATGAAATGCTACAAAGTTCCCCCCAAAATCCAACCAGTATGTTAGGTTGCAATTACATGGTTGGTGTCCGAGGCCACCAAAGTACATCACAGTCTGTCTCTGGCCTGGGAAAGAAAACTGGAGCACCCAAATGAAAACAGAAAACACCATCAGTAATGGAGCATTGGTGCATCATAATCCTGCTTCTATTCTGATTCCCATTAGGTTGATGGTCATTGAAGATCCAAAGAAAAACGTTCACTATACAGGATGTACATTTATCTCAGTCACATTGTCTCTGCTTTTTTTTCCCCAACCAGGCTCCTCCGACTCCGAGCAGCACCTCTCCTCTTCCTCAGTGTCAGGAAGTGGACCTGGAAGAGCAGCAGCTCAGGCAGAGGCTGCACGAGATGACTGACAACATCAGTGACCACAGCCTGACCTCTGATGATGAGGACGAGCCCAAGAGGCCACACTCCCCCCAAGAAATCCTAGCACGGAGGAGCCCACAGGCAGATCCTAAACCTTCCAAAATACCTACCAGACCCACATCCAGAGCCAGCACCGTGGTCTCCGGGCTCGAGGAGGAGCGGCCTCAGCAGTCTGACTATCTGAAGGTAGAAATTTCTGTGGCAGTTTTATAAGAAATCAGATTCTTTATGCGCACACAACCATTCATTACCAGTTTGTTTACAGAGTGACATATACATCACAAACATCTGGCATGCTGCACTTACTAAAAACAGCATGGCTCATGAAATTCCATCCGACCTCTGCAGGAAATCGATTCAAGGACAAACTGCAATCATAAATCAAGTCACTCAAGCCTTGGGTTTATTTTTCCTCTCCAGCCATCTCCTCCAGATTTTCTAAAACAAAGAGTGGATTAAATAAATAACTTCTGCTTAGCTCTCGTGCTAAATTTCCTCAACTGTGTTCCCTTTAAGCTCACTTGTGATGTTTTTCACTACAAGCCTGTTCAGTCGGTGTTAGCTCGATTAACTTAACATTTTTCAAAGGTGCAGTCGGTAATTTTTTGAGGTTATTTAAAAAAAACTGATTTACATAGATTAGTGTGTAATTACATCTTCCAACAAATTGGTGCATTTTCATAAACTTACAATTAATCCATTAAAAATACATCAGAGCGAGCGCTGGTTTGTGGTGTTCGCCCACCATATTTGAATGCAGTGGCATTCGGTGGACATCTCCCTGCTTGTTAATGTATGTGACGAGATGCCGGTCACATATAAAGTAAAACAAAGGTGGAGGAGAAATCATAGGCATTTGCCTGCTGTGGTAGGCCATTTAAACTCATGCAAGCATCTTCAGACTCAAGATATGAAGCATGTTTTATCGTCACGAAAGAAGCGAAAATACGAAGTCAAGACATAATGCTACCTGCACCTTAATAAAATGTCATCCTCTGCCTCCTCACCTCATTTCCTGAACTGAAGTCAGGGCTCTAACACATGAAAACATGCAGATTTATTCCCAATATGTCATAATTACTGCAGGACCACCACCCGCAGGAGGTGTCGTAGGGGTCGGGTGCAATGTGTGTCGGGCGGTGGCCGAGGGCGGAGGCCCTGGCGGACCGATCCCCGGCTATCGAAACTGGCTGTTGGGACATGGAATGTCACCTCTCTGGTGGGGAAGGAGCCTGAGCTAGTGCGTGAGGTTGAGAGATACCAGCTAGACATAGTTGGGCTCACCTCAACGCATGGCCTGGGCTCTGGAACCAGTCTCCTGGAGAAGGGCTGGACTCTGTTCCAGTCTGGAGTTGCCCTCGGTGAGAGGCGGCGAGCTGGGGTGGGTATTCTTGTATCCCCCCGGCTTGCTGCCTGTACGTCGGAGTTTTCACCGGTGGACGAGAGGGTAGTTTCCCTGCGCCTTCGGGCTGGGGAACGGGTCCTGACTGTTGTTTGCGCTTATGCGCCGAATGACAGTTCAGGGTACCCACCCTTTTTGGAGTTGCTGGGTGGGGTGCTGGAGAGTGCTCCATCTGGTGACTCCATAGTCTTGCTGGGAGACTTCAACGCTCACGTGGGCAATGACAGTGAGACCTGGAGGGGTGTGATTGGGAGGAACGGCCTGCCCGATCCTAACCCAAATAGTGTTTTGTTATTGGACTTCTGTGCAAACCACAGTTTGTCCATAACAAACACCGTGTTCGAACACAAGGATGTCCATAAGTGCACATGGCACCAGGACACACCCTAGGTCGCAGGTCGATGATCGATTTTGTAATCGTATCATCAGATCTGCGGCCGTATGTTCTGGACACTCGGGTGAAGAGAGGAGCTGAGCTGTCAACTGATCACCACCTGGTGGTGAGTTGGATCAGGTGGCGGGGGAAGATGCTGGACAGACCTGGCACACCTAAACGTATTGTGAGGGTGCGCTGGGAACGCCTGGCAGAAGCCCCAGTCCGGGAGATCTTCAACTCCCACCTCCGGCAGAACTTCGACAGCATTCCGAGGGAGGCTGAGGACATTGAGTCCGAATGGACCATGTTCCGCACCTCCATTGTTGAGGCGGCTGCTCAGAGCTGTGGCTGCAAGGTGGTTGGTGCCTGTCGTGGTGGTAACCCCCGAACCAGATGGTGGTCACCGGAGGTGAAGGGAGCCATCAAGCTGAAGAAAGAGTCCTATCGGGCTTGGTTAGCCTGTGGGACTCCGGAGGCAGCTGACAGGTATCGACAGGCCAAGCGGAATGCAGCTCGGGTAGTGGCCAAAGCAAAAACTCGGGTGTGGGAGGAGTTTGGTGAGGCTATGGAAAAAGACTTTCGGACGGCATCGAAGCGATTCTGGCAAACCGTCAGGCGACTCAGGAGGGGAAAGCAGTGCTTCACTCACACTGTTTATAGTGCGGGGGGGGTGCTGCTGACTTCAACTGAGGCTATAGTCGGACGGTGGAAGGAATACTTTGAGGACCTTCTGAATCCCACTGACACGCCTTCTGTAGTGGAAGCAGAGTCTGGGGATGAGGGGGATGACTTGACCATCACTGGGGGTGAGGTCACTGAGGTAGTTAAACAACTCCTTGGTGGCAGAGCCCCTGGGGTGGACGAGATTCGCCCTGAGTTCCTGAAGGCTCTGGATGTTGTAGGGCTGTCTTGGTTGACACGCCTCTGCAACATCGCGTGGAGATCTGGGGCAGTGCCATTGGATTGGCAGACCGGGGTGGTGGTCCCCATCTTTAAGAAGGGAGACCGGAGGGTGTGCTCCAACTTTCGGGGGATCACACTCCTCAGCCTCCCCGGTAAGGTCTATGCCAGGGTGCTGGAAAGGAGGGTGCGTCCGTTAGTCGAACCTCGGATTCAGGAGGAACAATGCGGTTTTCGTCCTGGTCGTGGAACGCTGGACCAGCTCTTTATCCTCTCAAGGATATTCGAGTGTGCGTGGGAGTTTGCCCAACCAGTCTACATGTGCTTTGTGGACTTGGAGAAGGCATTCGACCGTGTTCCACGGGGTGTTCTTTGGGAGGTTCTGCGGGAGTATGGGGTGTCTGGCCCATTGTTGCGGGCCATTCAGTCCTTGTACAACCAAAGTGAGAGCTTGGTCCGTATAGCCGGTAATAAGTCGGATTTGTTTCCTGTGGGTGTTGGACTCCGTCAGGGCTGCCCTTTGTCACCGATTCTGTTCATAATTTTTATGGACAGAATTTCTAGGCGTAGCCAGGTGGCGGAAGGCTTCTTCCTTGGTGGCCTCAGAGTCTCATCTCTGCTTTTTGCAGATGATGCGGTTCTGTTGGCTTCATCACGGGGGGGGCCTCCAGCTCGCAGTGGAACGGTTCGCAGCCGAGTGTGAAGCGGCTGGCATGAGAATCAGCACCTCTAAGTCTGAGGCCATGGTCCTCAGCCGGAAAAGGGTGGAGTGCCATCTCCGGCTCAGGAACGAGTTCTTGCCTCAAGTGGAGGAGTTTAAGTATCTCGGGGTCTTGTTCACAAGTGATGGGAGAAGGGAACGGGAGATCGACAGGCGGATCGGGGCTGCTTCTGCAGTGATGCGGACGCTGCACCGGTCCGTCGTGGTGAAGAGGGAGCTTAGCGTAAAAGCGAGGCTCTCGATTTACCGGTCGATCTACGTTCCTACCCTCACCTATGGTCACGAGCTTTGGGTAGTGACCGAAAGAATAAGATCGCGAATACAAGCGGCAGAAATGAGTTTCCTTCGAAGGGTGGCTGGCCTCTCCCTTAGAGATAAGGTGAGGAGTGCGGCCATCCGGGAGGGGCTCGGAGTAGAGCCGCTGCTCCTCCACATCGAAAGGAGCCAGTTGAGGTGGCTCGGGCATCTGATTAGGATGCCTCCTGGCCGCCTCCTGGGTGAGGTGTTCCGGGCATGTCCCACCGGGAGGAGGCCCCGTGGTAGACCCAGGACACGCTGGAGAGATTGTGTATCTCGGCTGGCCTGGGAACGCCTTGGGGTCCCTCCGGATGGGCTGGAGGAGGTGGCTGGGGAGAGGGAAGCTTGGGCTTCTCTGCTTAGGCTTCTGCCCCCGCGACCCGGCCCCGGATAAGCGGAAGAAAATGGATGGATGGATGGAACTTCTGCTTAGCTCTCGTGCTAAATTTCCTCAACTGTGTTCCCTTTAAGCTCACTTGTGATGTTTTTCACTACAAGCCTGTTCAGTCGGCGTTAGCTCGATTAACTTAACATTTTTCAAAGGTGCAGTCGGTAATTTTTTGAGGTTATTTAAAAAAAACTGATTTACATAGATTAGTGTGTAATTACATCTTCCAACAAATTGGTGCATTTTCATAAACTTACAATTAATCCATTAAAAATACATCAGAGCGAGCGCTGGTTTGTGGTGTTCGCCCACCATATTTGAATGCAGTGGCATTCGGTGGACATCTCCCTGCTTGTTAATGTATGTGACGAGATGCCGGTCACATATAAAGTAAAACAAAGGTGGAGGAGAAATCATAGGCATTTGCCTGCTGTGGTAGGCCATTTAAACTCATGCAAGCATCTTCAGACTCAAGATATGAAGCATGTTTTATCGTCACGAAAGAAGCGAAAATACGAAGTCAAGACATAATGCTACCTGCACCTTAATAAAATGTCATCCTCTGCCTCCTCACCTCATCTCCTGAACTGAAGTCAGGGCTCTAACACATGAAAACATGCAGATTTATTCCCAATATGTCATAATTACTGATTGTCAGCAGATCAGACATGCGACTCTCCCGCCTCCAGACAGCTGACAAACCAGCTAAACAGTAACAGCGTTATGCCAGTTAATGCTAAGCTCACACTTTCCCTCTGATAAACAGTTTGAATAAACTCTCATACAATATAATAGAATATAATTAGAGTCCAGTAATGTTAAATCCACTTCAAAGACAGATTTACTAACACCAGGTAACAGCAGCTAACAGATTCTAACTGCAGCTCACTATGGAAGCTTGTTTCCACCACTAAAATAAAAAAATCGCCATCCATTACTCAAAATTTCGAGTTATTTTCTCTAAATTTTCTGTTGTTTTCTCAAAATTTCCAGTTATGTATCTCAAATTTTCATATTAATAACTCAAAATTTCGCCTTAGCGCTACCAAAAAGAGGTAATTTCCTTGTTATCCAGAAGCAGATGCCACCAGCACATGTGTACTCAAAATGGGGTAGCGACAGTATCAGTGAGCGAGCAGTTTCTAGCAAACGTGAACAAATTGTTGCCATGTTTTTGACCGTCAACAGTCAAAATCTCTTCTAGCAAAAAAACAGCTGCATAATAGGTGAGGAATCAAGATTTTCATGTCGATCTGTTGGACAGCTGATGTCTTCAGCTTCCTGCTTCAGGTTAAAAAGGAAATGATGTATGGATCACTGAACTTTCTGATTGGCAGTGCTAAGTCGAAATTTTGGGTTATTAATGCAAAAATTAGAGATACATAACTCGAAATTTCAGGTTGTTTTCTCAAAATTTCTACTTAGTAAATCAAAATTTCAAGAAAACAACTCGATATTTAGAGTTACTAAGTCGAAATTTCAAGTTAATAACTCAAAATTCGAGTTACAGATGGTGATTTTTTTTTTTTTTTTTTTTTCTTTCATAGCAACAGATTCTAACAGCAGCTGCCATTCTAACAGATGCTAACAGCGGCTAACAGATTGTAACAGTGTCAAAGTAACAGCAGCAGCACTTACCAAAAGAAAAGTTTAGCATACCCTCAATACCTCTCCTCAGTATCTCTGTCACTGGACAGAAGTGAGCTTCACCCATCGACTTGGACTCCTTTCACAAAGTTTTACAGCCTCTTTGAGAGTAAATAAAGCTGGACGCTTCTCACCCGGCATTGACAGCTGAGGTAAACATTGGACTGAAAGTGTACACAATATGGAAAAACTGTGGGGCGAATCCAGTCCGGAACCACTTTGCTATCTGAGTACGCTCTCTACAGATGAACAGTGGCCAGGATTAAGTTCAGTTCAATCCGGTTTTATTTATACAGCACCAAATCAGTACAGACAGTCATCTTAAGAAGCTTTATATTGTAAAGTAGAAACCATACAATGATATATATTTTAGTTGTATTCACATAATTGGTTTGCATGAATTTCAACTTTCACTGGTGTTTCGCTTGAAAATGAACACATTTTTAATTTTCTTACAGACCAACGATTCCTCGGAAAGCCTGGAGAGGAAGGGTCACCCTCCAGACGAGGGGTCAAAGGCCAGCTTCAGAGGATCAACAGCATTACTGGTTGAGCTGGAAGATAAAGTGGCTCAAGCAGCTGCCGATGTCCAGAATGCCCAGAGTGAGGTGAGGGGGGGAAATTAGAGGCTTATTAAAGGTTTGATTTGTATTGACGATGCAAAAACATGAAAAGTTGTGACACATCCTGTCATTTCTTTCTTTCTAACCCAAGGTGTCTGACATCGAGAGCAGGATTGCTGCCCTGAACGCTGCCGGCATGCCCTTAGATAAAAGAAGAAGGGTGACACCATTTCATTTCTAGAGTCTCAAATTCAGAACTGCAAAAATTTTTTGCTTACACAGAGTCCTTTATGTTTGCGTAAAATCAAACAAGTGGGCACACGAGTTATTGTGAGGCAAATCTTTCTTTAAAGATGCAACTCAGTGGTTTTTCATTTGGCTCATGTTCAGCCACAAAAATGATTTTCCATCCTCTGAGCAGGTCTGCTGCCTTTGAAAAAACATTTGTAAAGCATGGAGGTGCCAGAAAGCTGGTAGAACAAATATTTTCCCATATTCTGAATTCATGTTTTCTGTTTGTCTTCTGCTTTGTTGTCTTGCAGTCTGCGATCCCGATCCAAGCCAGAAGACTTTCCCACAACTTTCCCACAAGTAAGAACTGACACTGCTGTCCCGGAGCTCAATCTCCAGGGCGTCCCAACTAACTCAGAACATCTTAACCTTTTGAAACTCAGAGAACACGATGAGCTGCTTATAAATCAGTGAACACTGTGTCCTCATGTACTGTGGCTTTAATTTTCCCAGCTGGATAGCACTTCATCAGATTGGCTGAATGAAGAATTACCACATGTGTGTGGTACTTCAAACAGCAGACAGAATAGGAATCATATTTAACTTTGTAGATTATTGTTATTTTTTATCTGCTACTGAGAAGTTCTTTTTGGAGCAACTTCAAGTCAAGTGCTGCTTCTCTTGGGCTCACTGCCAGTTGTTATTTAAAGTTTATAGAGCGTTTCTAATTTACTTTCCCACTGAAAGTTTTCCAATAAGCATATTTTTCAGCATCCCACATCTGGGATTTTGAAACATCCACAGGCATCACATTTGTTTCTAACTTTTAGATCTATAACTGAATCCCAGAAAGAGCCATCATTCGACTCTTAACTGTGCTTTAATAAAATAGAGCCTGTAGAATATACCCGTACAATGCAGCTGCTGTATGTTTCCAGACCAGGTGGACAGGTTTACCAGGAACTCCCTCTACAGGGGCTCACTGACACAGAGGAACCCAGTGGCAAAGCCCAAGACCAGGGCTCCCTGTGCGGTATGACCCCACCCTACGGTGCTGGGTGCTGTGAAGAGTTCAATTCCAAAAATTATACAGCTGACAAAAATTGCAGGTTGTTTCATCTGAAAAACCTGTTTTTACTATATTAAATGCTGTTATTAGATAAATTATATATTTAAGGAAATGCTATTTGATGCATTCTTACCTATATTTATGTGAGAAGATTGATTCCACTGTCGTAGTTGCATTAAATGTGGAGCTGTGAAGATAAATTTGGAAAGGTTAGGCTGCAGGCTGCAGATCTCCTCTACATGTTCCTGCTGCTGATGTTTAAATGAGCAACAACAAAAAAAATCAGCATGAAGTGCTGACAACCAAGACCCTTTGGTTTGTTTGGGAGCTTTTTTTTTATTATTTTCACTTGTGGTGTTGTTACCACAACTTCTTGGATAGATTTAGGAAAAGTAAAATGTCTCAGTTCAGGTGATGTGATTGACAGGCTGGTATTTAAACACAGACGGTGTAAAACATGGACAAAGCTTCCAGGTCAGAAACATTAAGCCAATGTGGAGGTGCCTTAAACCTGCAGTCTATCTGAAGGCCACCAGCTGGTGACAGCTGTGGTTGCAAAAAGACTTCCAGTCCTATAGAAGTTTATGGAAAACAGCTTTCTGCCTTGATCCTGAGGATTATCTGTGGTATGAAACCGCCTGCTCATTGGTTAATGAGTTGTCAGTCATAAGTCATTAGCCACTGAACATCTGGTTTCACAGTCAGACTCGCCCTTCATCACTGCATCCTGTTTTTTTGCAACCAGCACTCGTCTTGAGGCTTAAGGATGGGACAGCATAAACCAATGGGTGATGTCATGGTAGCTCCATCCATCTTTTATACTGTCTATTTATACAGCAATACAGCTAAGTTTGGGTTATATATCGCCTGCATTTTCAAAAATAACCTTAAGGTTGCCATGTGCGTGCAAAGCATTGAGTATATCGAAGCTGGATACAACTTGTGTCTGAAAAGTGAAGACTATGTGAAAGTGTCACAAAGCTGCATTCTTTCTCGTGGCCAGCAGGGGGCGACTCCTCTGGTTGTAAAGTTATCTCATTGTATAGAAGTCTATGCAAAGATTACCCTACTTCTCACTGGATCTGTGACCTCAGGAAACACTTTTCTGATGACCTTCTGATGTCAGTTTTTCTTTTTAAGTCTTATTGACTCAAAAATTGATGTTCATGTTTTAGATTATTTTCCAGTTTAGAGTAAAATAAACTAAACAAGTGAATGCTTTGGGGCAGGGCTATCTTATGACTGACAAGGCCTTACCACATGAGTGTCCAGTATTGCTTTGTTTCTCAGTTGATCCCCTCCTCACTAACAGAAAACCAAGATGGAAACAGCCAAAATGCTAAAATCAAAGCTTTCGTTACTTGCCTCCCCATGAAAAATAATCAGCTGTGCTACAAACCTTCTGCTCACTGAGTTTCATCACATATCATGAATGAATGTGTGTAAATAAAGGAGGAGCATTACAGCAACAAGACTCAATGAAATAATGTTGGAAGTTACCTGTATGCAACTCCACTTCTACAGATATCAGTGTGCATCTCTTTCTCACAAAATAAACAAAAACCTTCAAAAATAAATCAGGTTTTCAAAGAGGTATCAACAGTATGATGCAGGGTAACTTCTTTAGCTTTTTATAAAATTGTGGCTACATCCTCCACCTGAAGGTGAATGAAATCAGCTTATCAGCACCCAGGAAATAGTCCACCCTATGGCAGCTACAGCGGATTAATTAGTGAGCTTTAGAGATGCTCCAGTAGATTTGTATGATGGTGGGCTTAAAGGCCATACCTGAAAGTGGTTGTCAATCTTCTCACCTAACTTTGAGCACACAAGTGGATTCACGTATTTTCCCAAATGGCAATAAGCATTCCTTTAGGAGAATCAGGTCTGTCCAGGTGGATTTAATGTCAGGAATGAACTCTTCACGTGCTGATCACACCAGGCTCTGACTGCTTGTTTCATTTGATCTTCTGGTGGTGTCCAGCTTTGTGGTGTTTTGAAATAATTGCATTTTTTTTAATACCGCATTTTCTGCTTTTATTCCAATCAAATGCATATGTTGGCATTTCTTGAATCATTTTTATTTTTGGCAAAGGTAAGAACTAAGTCTTCTCCTGGGTTAAATTTACTTTGAAATGAAGTGCACATGGTGAGGTGTTTGTTTACATAATCCAATTCAGAAGACCTGTAAAATCTCTCAAGCTAACTTTGATCACAGAGGAAACAATGACATCAACAATTAAATGGCTGTTTCTTGATTACGCTAATTGGCTTCCTGCCTGAGAAAAACACATCTGCGTCACACTGAGTTTAAAATAATAAGGTCAGTGATAGGGACTGCAGAAACAGCCAGAGAAAATATTTTTCAGGCCTCCCTTATTAATACAAGAAATGTTGTGAACTCTACATCTTATGGGAACCTCATTTTCAGACCTCAGCCTGGTCACAGCTGCAGTAACCCCAATGAAAACCATCATTAGCTCAGTGCTCACCATTTGCTCTACACACTGTTAAACTTTGTAGAAACATTGTTGTTGAAACTTGCTTATTTCCTCTCTAAAGTGGACCTATTCTGCTTTTCCTCACTTTCTGTCATTAACATTACACTGTTCATATTAAACATGGCCAAACTTTCTAATAATGAGGTCAGTATGTGTACAAGTACAAGGAATCCCTGTATGATAAAAGCTCAGCCTTCAGACTGCTCTAAACAGTTTCTGGCTGTTTTTTCTACTTTTGGCTCTGTATGATGTCACAGAGAAGGGAAATCCCTAATATGGTCATCTCAGGCCCAGAAGACCCACCCACCTGCTTTTCAGATTTTCTGAAGTTGGCTTGTGCTGCAGTCACAGCAGGGAAAACAGTGGTTGGAGATTGCAGTAGAAACAAAGTTATCATTGCAACCTTTAAAATGGTTGCTTCAAAGAACGCAGTTCCCACCTTCAACGTGACTTTGGTGCGTCAAACAGTAATAAGACATTCAGCCTGCTGTCAGTCTGTCATTGAATGGGGTTGAGTTGACAGTAACATGCAGTGTTTGTGATAATGTGACGATTAACTGTGATAAATCTGTGAAAATCACAAATCTGTTGCTGCCTCCATGCACAGAAATTCACATTAACTCTTACATTCAAGTCCAAACAGAACTTCATAGATTTGAAACGGAAATGCAGAAATTTGTCCACAAATAGTTACATAGTTGTTGCAGGTTGGCAATTTAACTGTAAAATGACATCAACACTCGGCAACCTTGCTTTAACATGGGAATGCAACCAGTTGGCAACCAGTTGCGTTGAATCTTCTATTGCAAATCGATCACTGCGGATGAGTTGTGCTCATCAGCGCCGACTGACTCAGACTGACTGCAATGTGTTGCCAATCTGTTTATAAATTAGACGGCAATCATTTGCAAACCTTCCCCAATCTGTCTGAGAGTGATTTGCAGTCAATCTGAATCAAACAGGTTGCCTCCCAATGGGTGACGTCTGCAATTGAAAGTGATTGTTGCAACTACGGTTATTGACTACATAAAAATGCAGCACCGTCACAGGCAAACCACTGATTTCTCTTGGTTGTAAGGGGGTTTCCATCCTATTTAAAAGCAGTTAAAATGATTTGTTTCAAACTGAGGATGAACTGTTGGGACCAAGGCCCATTATAAGATAAGAATTATTTCGAACAGTGAATCACGCAAAGCTACTCTAGTAGAATCTAAGAATACAAATATGAAGTTGGAAGTGAGCATCATAGGTCCACTTTACTGCGCTGCACATCTGTTGTCAATTTCTTGTTCCTTTCTTGAAGCCTGAGTAATCATTCACAACCTTCACAGCTCGCATAATGGCTCATAGGTCATCGGCAGGTTTATAAATCATTTCTAATGCATATTAAATGCATATTGATGTTTTGTCTTGATTGTTTTTTTAAACAGTGATTTCATTAACCCAATCAAAGCATTGAACAGTTAGTTATCTAAAATAATCATCAGTCAGCTAACTGTTTTTTTGTCTCGCTCTTCCTGCAGAAACCAGTGATGTCCCAGGGCTCCTGAGGAGGCGGCTGACTATTATGTGACTGAGTTATTACTTATACTTTACACACTGGAACTGAGCTGGAGTGCATTGAACAGCCAGGTCTTGTGGTATAACATGAAATACTCACAAAAAGTCATCAGATGCTTCTTTGTTACAGTCACTGATCTTTGAAACAAATGTATCCAAAACACAGAGCTCAGAAACCATATTTTAACCCAAACCATCATATTTTTCTGACCCTAGCCCACTGGTTTCTATTCCTTTCACCTAACTACTCACTTTTGGAAATATGGATTTTTTTTTTTTCTCTCTCTCCTTTTAAAGCTGGAAAACATGACTTTGTGTACATGGCCATGAATCTGTCGATATGAGATCTGGCTGAAAGGGGGAATTCTTGTCCAGTAACAGGAGAAGATGTGAAAATTTGTGTTAAATTTTATGAGAATTGTACAAATGAGACCATGTTGATAAAAGTCTCCCAGTGAAATTGTCCAATTTGGTCAACAGAAGCATAACTGCTTAAAATTATTTTTAAAATGTTTGCTTTTGATATTGCAGTGATTTTTACAGTATGTTATACATGATGTACACTAACATCTGCCTCTAAGAATAAATCTTGTAATTTGGATACATTAGCATGCAAGTTAATGCATGCAAAAGCTTTATGAACCAAGGTTTATGAACCAACATATGAAATGAATACATTCAATGAGCTGCAGTTTCAGCGAACAGAACGAAGCCAGTGAAAAAGCAGTGCAATCACAAACTGTACGTCAGTTTGAATTAGTTTGACATTTTCAAAAAAAGACGTAGATATATTTTTATAGTTTGTAAAAGTTTTATTGCCACATTTATTAGTAATTATGGTGTGCTAGCAAGTTTGATTGACTGTAAAATTAAACTGATGTCACAGCAAGAAGAGCAGGTTTGATGTGATTTTAATATGAACATTTGTGTAAGTTAAAGATTAAAATGCATGCAGAATCTATGGTGCAGGAAACTATATTTAATAGATTAATAAATCATACACAATTGTTTTTAACAAAATTTTGCTATCACTTTAAAATCAATATTTTTTATTTTTCTTTAATCTGAGCATCTATAGAAAGGTTAGTTATAAGTGCGGTTAAATATGCATCTTATTTGTTTTTGAGGAGTTACAGTGAATGAAAGCAGTCGAAATGTTGTGCTGCTGTCAAGTTTAAAGGTCATTCAATATTTTTCCCATAAACATTTTCTAAAGCATAACCGGCTTAAGCATCTTTGTTGACCATCATTTACAGAACAGGAAGTGGCACAACAAGCCCCGCCCCTGGGACCTGCCTCTTCAACACACCTGAGTCAAATGGCTGAATCACCTCCTCAGTATGTAGTCAAGTTCTCCAGAGTCCTGCTAATGACTTCTATATTTGACTCAGGTGTGTTGGATCAGGGACACATCTAAAACCCGCAGGACGCTGGACCTCGAGGCCTGGATTTGAGGATCCCTGCTATACAGTTTTGCAACCAGAGGAGTCGCCCCCTGCTGGTCTTTAGAAAGAAGGCGGGTTAAGGATTGGTTTCACTTTTCAAACCTGGAAGCTACGTCCATCTATTATATACAGTCTGTACGGAGAAGTTACTAACCTGGACTACCTTAATGAAAACATAAATTATAAATACTATATTCTGATAAAGCTAATTGATCCCCCCAGCATTCTACACACTGGCCCTTCAGTTGAATTTATCCAAACCTTTGGATACCACAGTATTTGCTATGTGTAGCAGGAAATGTCATAGGAGATGGCATCGAATGTGTCGATGTAATGGTAAATTGGGTGTGTGGTCTGTGTAAATAAATGCAGATGCTTTTATAAAGAGCTGGAAACTAAATGATCTGAGGCGGATGTCAGTGATATGAAGCACAGCCTGTGGCATTTGTAGTCATAGAACCTTTACCTTATTTTCTGTGATGCTCACCATTTGTACCCACCGCAGAGAGAAACTATCCACCCCACTGATACGTATTTATTGGACGTGACTTTTTCTGATTCACCATAAAGATTGTTCCAAGCCTGTGTTAAATTATCATTTTAATTTGAATTATTTGTCTCACTGGTCTCATTAAATTATTTGCAAGCTGAACTTTTGTTCTCTTTCATTTTTGAGCCACTCGTGTTGTTTAAAGCATCAAACGGCAGTTTCTGTAGCAAATCTGCACAATCTGATCATAATCTTAACAAATCACGGCTTTGCTGTTGATTCTGAGCTTCTTTATGGCACCTCTTTGTTATCGCAACAGCAGCGAGAGAATCCACAGGAAGGGCAACAATCAGACATTCAAGCTGCATTAGGTTTGTGTATATTGTTTAATCCTAGCGTGTCTAAGTCATCACTGAAGATGAGAAGTAACTCTAACTGTGTGCTTTGGAGAAAAAGAAATTTACATAGTTTTGGATGTGTTTTGAGTAACAGAAGCCAAAACAGAAAGCTTAGCGAGAGTAGAGCAGCTCAGTAAAATAGGATGTGACAAATTGGCTCAGATACAAATTATGGAAAAGAAAAGGGCTCGTTTAAATAGAATAAAATAAATATATAAGTAAATACAATAGAAATGAGATATTTCAGTATAAAAGAGAATTTAAATTATGTGCTAAATGTAGTAAAAACATAAAAATAAAATACAACTACAGTAATCATCAGATGACATCAAAGTTTCTTAGTGCTCATCATTGATTTAAAACTTAGCATGAGATTATTTTTTTAAATCACATGATTTTGGGAAGTGACGTGCAGAAACAGTGAGACCTAAAGGGGTCCAAAAAAAATAAATCCTCCAGGCTGCGTGTCGACTGGAATCTGCGTTGCAAATCTTAAATATCGGTGCACTACATATTCTTCTTGAGAGCTGGGTGACTTCACCGCTGCCTGGATATAAAGATATGTTGAAACAGCTGATAAACTGAGCAGAACCTGAGACGTGCATCCTCCTCATAGATCAGGTGAGAAGCATCAGAACACCTTTTTCTCTTCTAGTAATAAAGTAACAAATTCCTATTTCTTGTCTTTCCTGTCGTTTCACCCACAGGAAGTCCCACACCTGTTTACCTGCAGCTGACTCTTACTGGGACGTAGCAAAGCAGCCAGTGAAGTTTGGCTCTGCAGCTCAACCATCCCTCAAACATGTTTCCAAATGGTAAGTCCTCACATTTGTTCAGTATCTCGCTGATGCCTTTCAGCTGCAAAACCAGACTGAGGGCTGTTTGGATCTGCTGTAATGGAAGCATGTGATGAAGGCAAAGCAGAGCCAGAGAGTCTGAGGAGGAGGAAAACTCATTCAGAGCATCAGGCGTGTTATTTTTGACTGATCCAAACTGGATCACATTGTGAGCTTTCCTTCATCCACAGTTTACTCATCCTCGCTGCTGTTTGCAAACAGTAGAAAACTAGTTATGACATTCACTCTGAGGCCGCCGTGTTGCTGATGTGGTGTAATTAAAGTCTGCTGCAGCAGCACAGCTCAGTCCAGTAATTACATTTTGCATTTGTGTTTCCTCTGATGTTTTTTTTTTTTTTTGTATGAGCAGCAAAATGAAAAAAAATGTTTCCGTGTTTTTATTTCATTTCTGCTGCAGGTCGATCTGAAATGAGTGTGTGCGCGATGCTGTTTGCTGTCTTGTTGTTGCTGAATGGAGCTCAGTGTGGGTCTCAGGGAGGAGACTGTGACTGTCAGAGGTCAGGGTTCCCCTCACATCCCCCATTAATCATTATTTATTCTTGTCTTTTTATCATTTCTGCTTTTCTTTGCAAGTATTTGGATTTTTTTTTATGTATTTCAATTTTTTTTCTCTGCAGCATTTTGTAACTTTATCAAAAAAGCAAAGTATATGCGTGATTAATGAGCTGATTATAACACATTATGATATTCCTGTAAGTAGTTATAATTAAATTTACAAACCAGCCCTGAGTTACCATTAGAGGCCACGAGGTCATGCTCGGTCTCAGCAGATCAGCTGATCAGTTGCAACTTAATTGGCTGCCTCTGCAATGATCTCCAATAATCAAGTAAGCATTTAATTTACAGTAACTCGTTTCATTCATATTTACCTGCACCTCATATTTACCTGTGGCCTCCACTGCCACTCTGATGGGAGGGAAAATCATCTGGTTCAGTAAATTAAAAGTCAAAAACCAAAACAAAAAAATCTAACATGACCTCTGAGTACACATCGTTACAGAGAATAAACCAGCAATCATAACAACTCCTTTAAAAACATGTTTTCATTATAATTATTTGTGGGGTGTATGTTTATTTAAAAGCCTCCACTGGCTGTGGTTTATTTATAAATTATCAACAGTTTATATACTGCTTATGATCAATATTAGTATCAATAAATACAGAAAGGATGTAGAATGTAATCAAGAACTAATCAGACATAGTAAAAATAAATTAATTAGGGAAACAGAGACAGCGATGTGATTGGTCATCGCTTCAGTCTGAGAAAACCAATCATTACTGATTTCAGAATTATATCTTTATTTTTTATAAATATTTACATTTACCTTGTTATTGATTTACCTTTGTATTAAAATGTTTTAAAGACAGATAAATAAATTTAAAAAACATACCTTTACCTGGTTTGCTTTGCTAGAAGCAGATACCATAAATCAAAACTTTCAGTCTTTAATCTGGTCCTTTCTGAATGAGATCCAGCCGCTCATATAATAATCTGACACATTGTTACCAAGTTCCTTTCCAGCCTTCTTAAACTGTGACACATTTTATAGCTTAAGTAATTATTTTGGTGCATTATAGTTGTTTGTTTGAGGACTTAAATGATTATTTTTTTTCTGCTTGTCTTGTGCCTTTTGTTCTCGTTGCTCAGATCCAGACATCAGCGCCTCCTGGTACACAGGCAGAGGGATCAGACCTCTCGGGAGATTCGGCCGAAAAGCTGCGAGAAGAAACAAATTTCTGTGTTTCATCACAGCCCGAGTTTACAGACGGACGGCTGACGGCAACGTTTGGATCTCACAGTGAGAATGCACCACTGAAGGACTGCTCTGCTCTCTTTGTTTTTAGGTTAATGGGTTTGGTCTTAGACTCAGGAGTTTTCTAACATTACATTAAGTTATTGTCTGTAAATTTAAATAAAGCATGGGGACAAAAATATGTGTAAGAAAATCAACATTTATAGTCAAAAGTGTTCTAATAACATGAACTCCATGAATGAAGAGCAGATCTGTTCTGACTGCTGAGCCTGAAAAGATTCAGTCAGTAATTATGGATGCTTGTTTTATTGTAATGGTGTCTGAGGGAAATGCAACCACAAGAAACTGACAATAAGACTGGATGGCAGCAGCGTGTAACAGAGATACTCTGCAAAGACAACTGTCCAAGGCAACAGTTGCATAAATGAGAGCAATCATCAAAACCAGCTTCCCATGCACACATTCTGCTCTGGTTTGCACTTCTGATGTGTGTTTTAGTTATGATTAAAATAATGGGTGCCATACATCATGTTGTAAATCCTGCAAAATCAGCACACATGAGCAGGACGCTGGTGCTTTGTGGGCAGTGTGTGCCTCCCTGTAAGACAAACTGCAGGGGTGTTGCTTTATTTCCGTTGGGACACATCATCCATTGCGTATTTGCAAACACTAAAATATGATCTGGCAGTTTATGTCTGCAGGCTGGTAAATAATGACTTCAACCACTCAGCAATCTTATTGGTGCCAAACTTCTGAATTGCAGCCAGTTCCTCAACAATGGTTTCTAACAGACGACTGGATCCCCTGTATCGGTCCTCTGAGCCGACTCTGAACGCGTACCAACGATGCCGTTACAGCAGTCGGTGATTTATGAAATCACTGAGCACATAATCCAACTTCTGCACAAAAGAAACTGAGCTCAGTGCATTCTTGATTTAACCATTAGAGAACCTTTCTACAGATCTTCACTGCTGAGCCTCAGTTTAGTTTATTTATTGCTCAAAAGTTTTAAATGAAGAAAAGTTTGGCTGCAATTTCAGTATAATTTAGAAAACAGCTGCAAAACACTGAAAGGATTTACACGCTCATGATGACGACTAACTCATCCCAGTTTTATTTTCGCTGTATTTCATCTCCTCAGCGGGAGGTGTTTCTTTGTTTCTGTGAACTGAAGAGGGGGCCGGAGCCCTCTCAGTCCTACAGAAGCTTGGTTTCAATCATCGTTTAAAAGCCTCGTTTTTATTGAAGATTTATCAGCAATGGTTTAAATCACTAAGCAGTAAAAAAGTGTGTGTTAAGCCATGGCAGAATATTATCCAAGAGTGACCGACTGACTCCAGGGGAGAGAAGTTGCGCTATGCTTTATGGAGGTACAGCTGTCCAAATGCAAAGTTGTTGCATAGTTTAATCCAAAGCACAGCAGTGTATCTATAAATCTACAAAGTTCATCTGAGGGAAGGGGGGGGGGTTTGTCCTACGTACGTAACCGGAAATCCTCTCTGACCCTACACCATAACCTGACATCTCAAAAAATGTAACTACACATGTAACGGGGTGTCTGTAGCTCAGTAGGTAGAGCAGGTCACCTACTGATCAGAAGGATACCCAAGGATACCAATGTATCCTTGGGCAAGATACTTAACCCCAAGTTGCTCTCTGATGAATGTTAGATAATTAAAGCACTTAGCTTAGTTAATATTGGAAGTGCTTGTATGAATGGGTGTAAAATGTGTTTTATAAGCGCTTTGAGTGCTCAGACTGAGTGGAAAAGTCTAAGAACTAGTCCATTTACCATTTAATGTAAGTGTAGGGTTCAGAGGGGATTTCCAGTTAGGCCCCACAAAGACCCCACACAGAAGTCTAATTCCAGCCTAAGTCTGCAGCCTTGGTTCTCTTGGACTGTAAACTGTAGGAATGAATTTGGTAACTTCTTTGTTCTGAGACAAAGAAGTTATCAGATTTCCCTGCTCGCCTAAAACTGAAAGGCTGGTTTTTGAAGAAAGAAGACATTTGAGAATCTGTGCGTGAGGAATATAAACAGAGAGAACACATTCACCACACACTGAATATGAGCGCTTCCCTCCATGGTGGTCTTCTTCAGCCAGAAGTGAGCATCCATAATTTTTAGATCACAGGGTGGAGTCCGGAGTTATCTGTTAAGGTTAGTAAACTGCATCCATAAACTATACATGATCACGTGGACACTGCAGCTCACAGTGAAGCTGCGTCCACACAGGAAGAGATTTTCAGTGGAGACCAAAGAAAGTGACATTTGGCAGCTTCAAAGATGAAATCACCTCTGCCAAATTTGGCAGGACTTGAGATAAACTTTCTCAACTTCCAGACAACTACCAACGAGAGTAAAGAATACTGCTGATTGGCACATGAATACATTAACAGGTTACCTAGGTAACCTGAGCCTGAAACGTCCTCTAACGAACCAACCATCAGCTCCAAAGTGGTGCGTGAGTCGCTTCCTGTGTGGCTGCAGCTTCATCCGCGTTATTTGTTGATAATTCCATTAAAATGCTTCAGAAATCACCGTCAGCACAAACTTTGACTTGATTTAGCCGAGGTGAGCCTAGCAGATGCTCACAGCTACAGTGGCCACACCCCTTTCAAAGTGGCCACACCCCTAATTCTACACAGAAAAAAACAAAAACAAACAAACTGGTGAGCTCTTACAAATCTGTTTTGGAGTAACCTGTCCTTAGAGACCAAAATAGTTTTTGTATCAGTTTGCATGTTCTCCCCGTGTCTGCATGGGTTTCCTCCAGGTACTCCAGTTTCCTCCCACAGTCCACAGACATGCATTTATGTGAGTGTGGATGTTGTCTGTGTCTCTGTGTTGGCCCTGTGACAGGCTGGCGACCTGTACAGGGTGTACCCTGCCTCTATGTCAGCTGGGATAGGCTCCAGTCCCCCCACGACCCTAAATGGGATAAGCGGAAGTGAATGGATGGACGGATGGATGGATGGATGGATGGATGGATCAGGCTGTAAACATGCTTGTTTCTGCTGTGAAGTTTTAACATTTTAACATGAAGTCTGTGGGGGGACTGACTCACTGCTGGAGCCTCCAGTGGACATCAGAGGAACTGCGGGTTTTGTTTCTTTAGCATTGCCTTCCTTTTGCAGGGTGAAGGGCTGGTGCCTGACGCAAACATCCATCCATCAATTCATTCTCTTATTTTTTTCTTACTTTTTAAAATTCTGAAAATGTAACTGGAGACTTAATCTTCTTGGCACTGCTGAACACTGAGACTGAAATATTTATATACACAAATTTACACTCAGAAGAATCCTAACGACACAGACAGTTCACAAATATCTTTATCTAGTCCAAATTAAAAATGCAAAAACAATGAGGTTTCATGCTAAGATAAACTACAGTGTAACCTTACAAACAGACCAAATTCACATTTAATTTAACTAAATGAATCATGTGATATAGTTTGTCGACTTTAGAGTGGCTGCTGCTCACGCTGCTTTCAGGGAGCATTATGGGAGTAATAGAGAAACGGCTGGGAATCAGAAATAAACATGAATTTTTTCACTTGTAAATTTCCTTACTGTTAAAGTTTGATAATTTCATAAATTTGTGGCTCTTGTGAGCATGCAGCATTCAAAGTTTTGGATCACTGAAATACTGGGCTTCGTAGTACTGTAATAATTATTGCTCTTGTGTAAACCACACTCAGATGAACTCTGCTGGGGGATCTCCACTCCAGTCTGATTGCATGCCAATAGTCACCAGGCAGGAAACACTGAGTGGAGGTAATTGGTGCCAGTTCAACATCTGGTGCACTGAGGGGGTTTACTGATCCCAGACCCACTGAGGAGAATCAGATATTTACTGAATGTGACAGTGAAATAAAACAAACTGAAAGTATTCTTTGATTAGTCTAAGGCATATTCCAGGGCACACAGCATTTTGTGCTTTGGGTCAGAATCAAAAAGGGAAAAGGACCAATTCCAAAATCCTCAAGTGTTTTATTGAACTTTTCCGTATCCCAGCTTTGAAATAATCGACACAGACAGAGAAAAACAACAACAACAAAAAAGGCAGCAAAGCGACTGCCGGTCAGACAGATTAGGGTCCAAATTTGCAGCAGGATGCAACCGGACTGAATTTGTCTCTGTGGCACAGGTCCACGGTCGGTGTCTCCTGCCACTCTGTCAGACCTCCCTGCTGTGCTCCAATGCACTCGTACACTCTGTGGGCTGAATCAGAGCTCTGTTAGCATGAAACTCACAGCTGTGTCAGATTACAGCAGGAACATGCAGGCGTTTTAGAGGCTGGAGTTTGCAAAAAAGAAGAAAAGAAAACTTAAACCTCTGACCTGGACTTCTATAATATTTAATGGTTCTCATACTGCATATTAGTGCCTCATGTTGGTATCTACTGCCATCTACTGGCCTTTCTTAGGATATTAGGCCTCTGTAGACAGACTGGATACATTAGGACATCTTAAACTTAAGCTTAATAGTCAGGATTGCATTGGTGGAGTTTCCTGTGACGAATCACAGCCTGGCAGAAAGTGTCTTTTCTTATTTTCATGCATTAATCTTACCTACAGTTTGCAGCAGCTCGTTGACTTGATCCCCAGAGAGGGCTGAGGTCTCTGTGAAGTACAAGCCCCCGTTACTGGCTAGACTCTGTCCTTCCTGGGGGAGGAAATCAGAACTGCTTGTCACTGATTTGGACACTCAGTCAGTAAGAGTATGCTTTTCTCTGTCCGTATACCTGCGCTGACACTTTCCGATCGTGAGCCAGATCTCCTTTGTTGCCTACCAGCCAGATGACTGTAGATCCTGGGATGTACTGTTTCTCGAGCTCTCTGAGCCACACCTGAGCTCTGAGAAATGTTTCCTGGAATGACACAAGCACACTCAAGAACAGGGCACGAACAGCACACCAGTGGACATGAATCATTTCGTAGTCAGGTGTCTCTTTGTTTTACCCTTTGAGTGATATCATAGACCAAAAGTGCCACGTGGGCTCCCCTGTAGTACAGCGGGGTGACGCTGTGGTATTTTTCCTGGCCTGCCGTGTCCCATATTTCGAAGCGAAGAGTGACGTCATTTAGATGCACCACCTGGGTCAGGTAGGCACCTGGGGAGCAGACACCAGAGGAGATTAAATTGTTCTCCAAGGGTCTTTACAAAAGATATCAGCTGGATCTTATTTATGTACGGTTAAATCAGACTGTGTGTATGAAATTAAAAGAACTGTAGTTACATTATTACTGTGCTGCTAGTACTGAGGTCTAAGGTTCGAAATTTTGTGCAAACAGTTATTCTCAAGAGTTAGATGAGAGTGATGCCACCACACTCATCATCAGGTGGCCAGGCTAATGTGGGTACTAAGAGGCCCAAAGTGTACCGAGAAAATATCCCCCACCCCGCCAGCAGCAGCTCGATTGGTTGATACAAGGCAGGATGGATCCATGCTTTCATGCTGTTTGCACCAAATCTGACCCTACCATCCAAACATCGCAGCAGAAATCAAGACTCATCAGACCAGGCGCCGTTTTCCAGTCGTCTGTTGTTTTGATGAGCCTGTGTGAACTGTAGCCTCAGCTTCCTGTTCTTTACAGGCGTGGCACCCAGTGTGGTCTTCTGCTGCTGTAGCCCATCTGCTTCAAGGTTTCACCTGCTGTGCATTCAGAGATGCTCTCCTGCATGCCTCTGTTGTAACGAGTGGTTATCAGAGTTACTGTTGTCTTCCTGTCAGTCTGCCCATTCTCCTCTGACCTCTGGCATCAACGAGGCATTTTCACCCAAAGAACTGCCGCTCACTGGATATTTCCTCTTTTTCAGGCCTTCTCTGTAAACCCAGAGATGGTTGTGTGGGAAAATCCCAGCAGATCAGCAGTTTGTGAAATACTCATGGTTGTTGCTGTCAGGCTGCAACAACCATGCTGCGTTCAAAATCACTTAAATCCCCTTTCTTTCCCATTCTGATGCTCAATTTGACCTTTGACCATGTCTATATGCCTAAACGCCCTGAGTTCCTGCCATGTGATTGGCTGAGTTGTGTTATTAAAAATGTGTTATTACAGACAAAAAGTGCAATTTTTCCCAAATTCACTATGATATAAAATCATACGTGTAATGACAGGTAAACAACTGTATCTTAAGGTGTTTGGCCAACAAACAGAAATAAACTGAGGAGAACAACTTTGTATCAAGGGTATTATAGCTGACTAAAACTAAACTAAATCAAAACACAAAACGTAACATTAAAGTAACTAAAATAAAAATGTAAAGGAAATTATTTTGTTTATGTCTTAAGTGTCCGTGTCTATTTTTGTCAACCATAATGAGCATGAAGAGCCTTTCAAAGCAGTTTTTTTGAGTCTAATGATTCTGAGCCAACTGCCCCGACAAATACGGCAACACAAAAACTGCAGTGACATGAGTGAACCCATCCTGGATACTAACTGAAATTAAACTGAAAACCAGAGTTTTCAACTGCAGTCCTGTGAAAAACCGAGTCCACCCCAAGATCCAGTCGCCTTCAGAACCACTTTCACTGTCGCTGCAGTAACTTCAAGTAATCAAGTCTCTGCACGACTCCCACTCTCACATCGTCGTGGAGGAACTTTGGCACGCTCTTCTTTACATCGCTGCTTCAGTTCATTGAGGTTTGCAGACATTCGTTCATGCGCAGCTCTCTGAAGGTCCCAGCACAGCGTCTCAGTCAGGTTGAGGTCTGGACTCTGACGGGGTCGTTGCTGCACTTTGATTCTTTTCTTTTTCAGCCGTTCTGTCGGAGAGTTGCTGCTGTGCTCGGGATCGTTGTCCTGTTGATGACCCAATTCGGGTCCAAGCTTTATCTGTGGGATAAAATACATTTAACTCTGGAATACTTTGGTATACAGAAGAGTTCATGGTCAACTCAGTGACTACAAGGTGCCCAAATCCTCCGCCCTCCTCCACCGTGCTGACAGCTGCTCTGAAGTGTTTGTGCTGATATGCTGATATGTTTGGTTTTCTCCAGATGTGCTGCTGTGGGTTACAGACAAACATCTGCACTTTGGTCTTATTTGTTTCAGAGGTCTTGTGGTTTGTTCAGATGCAGCTTTGCCCTTTAACCTTTAACGGGCTAACTGAGGCCTGCAGAGTCTGAGATGGAGCTGTTGGGTTTTCTGAGCTCAGGGCGAATTTACTGGGAGGATTGTGTCATCGTGTTAACACACCTGAATCCTCCAAATCAGCAAACTGCCAGAACTTCTGCTTTTGTAGAGGTGCTCACACTGATAATGATCATTTCATCTAATGCAGCACCTGGCTGCTACTTACTCTCTTATTTCCTATAAATGCAGTGAGGGTGTACCTAGTTTTTCACAGGAGTGCATGGAAAAATGAAAAAAACAAGCTAATAAAAAATATAAAAACATCACACAGTAACTCTGCTTCTGCAGTGAATCAAATCATGGACCTAAGTCATGACAGCAAAACAGAGTCACCCCCCCCCCCCCCCCCCCCCCCCCCCCATACACACACACACACACACACACACTGAAGGGGTCAAAGGTTAAAGAGTTTGTCAAATTTGTCCTCCATCAATAAATATCTGTAGTTGTGTCTTTGCTGTTTAGGCAAAACTACAGAAACGACTGGTTAACATAGTTTAGCAAGCAGGAAAAACCTCGTGCAGAGCAACAACACCGACTCACAGGTTAATATTCCACGTGTGTTTTTCCTGGTTTCCTGAATTTCCCTGTAAAACCTGTTGCTTTTACAGCTGTTTTTGTGCTGCATCAAATTAAAAACTAGGCATATTTTGGTTTTTATGGGGAAAAAAACAAAATATGTCTTGAGCCAACATGAGAACTGCAACAACCTTCTCATCCAAAATCTCAATCTGAAGTTAAACCGCTGCCATCCACGCCTCAGAGTGTCATGAACTCACAGCCTACAGTGGGCGATGTACTCCTGAATTCGTCCCTGCCAAATCGCGAGGCCAGGCTGGACTTTCCCACACCAGAGCTCCCCAGCAGGACCATCTTAACCCTGAGAGTCTGCACCAGTCTGCTCACAGTGTCACTGTGTTGCGGGGCCCCTCCTGCCGCCCTTGGGAGAGTTTCCCCCATGAAAAGATTTGGTTAACTCCAAAACAGGGAGGCAAAAAGTCCAAATAAATGTCCTCAAGTCCTGATCCAACTCTCCTTGTGTTTTAAGACACGACAGCCATTGGAAAGAGTCCAGACAACGTAAGGCGTCTTGCTTGTTGTGAGAGTCTGTGGCTGTTCCAGCTACAGCTTGAAAAGAAAACTAAAACTGAAGTCCAGACACGTAAAGCCTGCAACACAATTTCACTTCCTTATGTGCGCCTACTGCTGAGCCATAAACCTCCCAGCTATCACATGCAGTCTCATTGATTTGAACCCACGCAGACTGGCTTTAAAGGTCAATGGCTGTGTTTCTTGTTGGGGGGGGGGGGTCTGTTCTGGTGCATGCAAATAGAAACTTTATAGGAAAGTTTGATGTTTCTCCAGAGTTTGGTTTTGCCTAAAAATGCTCCTTTAAAATGACAGAAAGTCAGCGAGGCCTCTTTCTTTGGGTCACAGAGCGTCTGCACAGACTACTGCAGGCCTGGTTTCCTGCTTCATCTCCTTGTAATACTCAGTGTGAACAGAAGAGGGCAGCATTGCATATTTTACAGCTTCACTCTAACGAGCTTCGTGGCCTCAGACTGATTATGTGTAGTGGATCCATCCTTTGATATCCTCTTTTAAACTTCTGTCACATTTTATTTAGATTTTCAGACAAACATCAGAGAGCAGAAAACTGGCCCAATTATCTTTATTAGGATTTTTTTGTTCCCACGAACTTGTTTTGCTATCAGGAATGTTTTCCATCAGAGTTTAGTGGGGTTAAAGGTCAGGCGGCTGTGGAGGAATGTGACAGTCTTTGGCTTTTGCTGATTGGAGTCACGGGACCTTTATTTGGTAAATTTTGCATCTGTGATGAATTTTCTGATGGTCACTTTTGATCTGATGATCTGCTTTGGATACAACTGATCCCCCCCCCCCCCCCCCCCCCCCCCCCCCACATTCCCACCCCCCCGGAAACCTCGAGTCCAGCCATGATTTGACACTGAGAAAGTCCCTCTTTGCTCAGAATAACAGCTTGACCTCTGACACTTCCCCTCGTCCTCATGCTTTGTTTTCCATCATGTTGTTACTTAGTCAGCAAAGTTGTGCTGGAAGTTTGAAGCGCAGCCATAAATTGTATCAAATGAACAAAGGCTGCACGTCCATGTGCTTAAAACAGAGTCGTTCGGACTGAAGGATACAGCTCAAGGAAGCCCGACCTTTGTAGACAGGAGTAAACTGTCAGCGCTGCAGAGTTCATCCCATCTGACAACAACTCAAAAAGCTTCTTCTTCCTCTCCTCACATGCCAGAACTTACAGACGTCTCCGTTTATTCCTGTTCAACATGAAAGATTTTTAGACACTTCTGATGAGTCTCTGCATTTCATCTTAGTGATAATCTGAGGAATCTGTAATCCATCCGTCTATGGTTTTCCTGTCCGTGAGTCCATCTTTACAACTGTCCATGTTTTTGAGACGGTTCCTTCATGACTGCCTGCATGTGACACATGATAGTTACTGCACACTGAGGCATTAGGGCCCCTGAAGGTTAATAAAGAAAACATTTATTCATGAGGGGAACAAAAACTCAAAACTGTCCAGATTAAAGCTGTAATTTAAAATTTATAGATTTACTTGGATCTTTATGGGTATGCTGTGTGACCGACTGATCTCCAAAGTTTGAATATGTGCATTTCTTTCCAATTTAACCTTTAAAAGTAGAAATAAAATAAATATTTTTTTCTTGTAAATAAAAACTTTCTCATAAATTTGAGGGTTTTTCAATAAATGTGTGAGCTTTTTTCTTTTAAATGTGTTATTTTCTTTTTCTTTTCTTTGTTTGGATCTAAGTTTACGACTTTATTTAGTCGAAATATTTCTCTCTACTTGGTCCCTTAATTTTTAAATATTTTTAGACAAACTCGTAGATCTCAGTAAATCATATCTCAAATAAATAAAACAGTTTTTTTCTTTTAGATGTATGCAGGCAGTGCACTACACTCTGAAGCTGTATCTGCACTGTAAATACATATTATCTGATTTTCTTGTGTGATGAAAACACGACCTGCTCTGATCTAAATCTCTCCAAGCCCGTCTCCCTCACAGCGACAGACAGGACCGTGTTAGACTTTCATCGTCACATCAGAGTTCTGCTGCAGTGGGTCCAAACACAAACACAGCACAATGGACAGTAGCTCTTTCACTGTGGTAACTAATTAAACTGAGTGTGTGGACACACCTGAGTCTCACATTCCTCGACTGTATGATTTTAGACTCAGAGGGAGGCTGTAAAAATCCCTGAGGGAAAGTGTATCCGCATTACAGCAGTTCACAATCATACTACAGTGATAAGAGAGGACATAAAAAGCTTGTAATGAGATCACTATAAACTGTGCTGGATCTGCATCGTGTATGAGGGACGGTGTGAGGCTTCGTCTGTCTCTTTAAGAAGCACGAGGCTTTTTTAGAGCTGGCTGGTCGTCATTAAAAATAGCAGAGGGGGTGTGAGAGAGTGAGATAGCCCATGCGGGAGCTGCGGTTTCTGGCAGAAATTGAAGCCCTTGAAAGTGGAGCGAGTCCAGTCCACAGGCTGGTGCTGCGTTCAAGAGCTGTGCGGAAAATCCTGAACCTGGACTTTCACAGCTAAGAGAAAAAAGTTGTTTTTTAATATAGAAGCTGAGATGCAGTACTCCCACTTTGATCCGGATTTGCCTGTAGGGGTTGAGTTAAAAGGAAAAAGGAGAGCCATGTATGAATATATGTGGAAACAATGAACCCAAAGGAACGTGGACCACATGTTCAAAGGTTTAACAATAATCTGCTCTTTCCTGGGCTCCCTGTCTTACTGCCTTTCTATGACACTTAGTCGGCAACATGTCTTGGATCATTTCTAATATCTGCTGCCATTTCAGCATGGCACCATACAATAACAGCTAAGATAAGATAAGATAGTGATAAGATAAGATAGTGTTTATTTGTCACATGCACAGTTATACACAGTACAATGCACAGTGAAATGTATTTTGTACCTGCAACCTAATAAACACACACATATAAATAAGAAGAATAAAAATAAAAAAAAGTAATTCACACTATACAGAGTGGGAGAAATAATGATTTGAACCACTGCTGAATTTCGAAGTTTGCTCGTTTACAAAGAAATAGTAGTTATGGTGGTTTCATTTTAATGGAGAGAGACAAAAATCCAGGAAAAAAAAAAACGCATTACATAAAAGTGAAAAAATTGATTTGCAAAGTATTTGATCCCCTGCAGCTTAGCCCACAGACTGATTACAATCAATCAACTACAAATACTACTGATCTCAACTAGAGATCTTGTAGATCTTCTTCTACACCCATGTGTAGAAGACGTAGCTGGTTGTGGTAGCTGAAGGTGAATCCTCTGCTGCTGCTCGCTTCACGCCTGAAATCAAAATGGTGGACACAGTGAAGTGGGCCATGGCGCTTAGAGACTGTATCAAATATGAAGGAGGCCACCTTCAATGATTAGGTCACAAAAAA
The DNA here is from genome assembly GCF_007364275.1 of Archocentrus centrarchus. Lineage (NCBI taxonomy): Eukaryota > Metazoa > Chordata > Actinopteri > Cichliformes > Cichlidae > Archocentrus > Archocentrus centrarchus. The sequence goes on from NC_044366.1 coordinate 4,055,845, forward strand.
ATTAAAGCAGTTCAGACGCTGCATTCTATCTGAAGACCACCAGATGGCGATTGCTGTGGCTGCAAAAAGACTTGCGGGTCCTGCAGGAGGTTATGGGCACACAGACCTCTGACTCGACCTCTGCGAACACTTTCCTGTTTGTGGTCTCAGACCCTCAGTTTAGGTCATATTGGGAGAAAAAGAGTCTGTTTTGACCTGTGTTTAAGAACAGAGGGTTATCTGTGTTCTCCTGCCAGTGAGAAAGTGGTTTCACAGTCGGGCCCACCCTTCCTCATCACAGTCGGCTTTTTGAAACCAACATGGTGACAGTGAAACCAGTAATCTCAAGGCTTCAAAACGGAACTTCAGAAACCAGCGGATGACATCATCTGTCTTTTATACCTCTATGAGCGGATGTGACTCCACATGCTCAGGAGCTAATGATTTATGACTGATGAGCTGTTAGCCAGTGAGCGTGTCCTGATAATCATCCCTTCTGACTTTAATAAAGACCATCATTTATTCGCTCTGAGCTGAAACTACCGATTGAGTCCAGAAAGTCATCAAGAAAGTGTCTTTTTGCCCCCACAGAGGTCGCTGGCCATTAAATGCAATACTGCCTTAAATCACTACATAAATGGCTTGACTTTACAGGCCTGGGAGCTACAGCCACTGTGAGATCCCTGATATTCACAGGAGTTTTACTGCAGCTGAAACCCATTAAAATACAATTCTGTGGAACTAAAGCTATGGTTTTGACCTCCTCCCTCAAAAACATGCTGAAAATGGTCCCAGTTCATTAATGGTCCCAACTGAACTTTCTTCCAAACCCAGTGGTTCCATCCTTTATATACAGTTTATGGGAACGGCATAGTGGGCACATTTCCGACAACACGTGAAAGCAGCTTGACTGAAGCAGTCTTTGAAGTTTTTCAGTGTGGCTCTCCGACAGGTGGTGGAGTCACACCGCTGCACGAGCGCAACACTGTTCTCACATTTTCAGACGGTAGTTTTTCTACAGTTCGTGCTTCCTTTTTTTAAAAATCAGTCATCTTTTCCTATTGTTTGTCCAGCAGCAGGGACGGCAGCGCTCTAACAGCACAGGAGCGACGCTCAGGTGAGCACTTCTGACCTGAACGCGGCAGCGCACGTGGGGGACCAGGCGCGGAGGCAGAGCTGGTCGCGAGTTCGTGCGTGGCTGAAGAAACACAGGAAGAAGCGTGAAGACGGATGTGTGACAATGAGGCACGCTGAGAGCCGGAGCGGGCAGGCCGGGTTTGTGTCACTGACGCTGCGACTTTAACTTGAAATCTGTAGAAACACATGAGACGGACGAGCCGCGGCTCTGTTTGGATTACTGAAGTCTGAGTTTATCGGCAGCCGGTGGATTAAAGTGTTTGAGGGGACAACATGGGGACTCAGGGGACGGGGCGCAAACGGTCCACCAAGAAGGACAGAACGACGGCGGAGGACGATGCCCTGAATCTCATCGCCAGAGAGGTGAGTGAGGGGGGCGGTAAATCTTTGCTGAGAGGTTTGGAAGCAGTAAAAGAGCTTTTAAAGAGCTTTAACTCGCCCCCCGGTCACTGTAAGACCCCCGTAAAGGCAGGAACCCACGGTCGTGTTCCACATGAGAGGCATTTGGGTCGTTTCGTGTCTGCGTTCATGTTTGTAAAAGTTTAATAATTTCTGACTGTTAGTCAGAAATGAATCAGAACTGGTCTCCAGTATTTTTAAACCTGCCCTGATAGCACCGCAGCAGGGCCGTTCCCAGGTCTTCATCACCCTCTTAAATAATGGCCTCAGTCATTTTTAACGAAAGTTTAATTTTCGTCTTAGTCATCATATTTTCAACGTTGGGTGCAGTCTGTTTGTTTTTGTTTGTTTTGTTTTTTTGTCTTTTCTGAAAAACCTGAAAAAAAAATGATTTGGTCAATTATTATAAGAGGGTGACGACTTTTAATGAGGTGGCACATGGGGGTCCCACATGAAATCAATACGTGATCAGTACAGTGTCGATATTTGCTGGGTACGATTTTCGGAGCGGGATGATTGACAGCTGTTTCTGGCCCTCTGGGACATATTTTCCCCCATGTGTGATTTAGACTTTGTACTTAAAGGGATTTTTGTAGAAGCGTCTTTGTATAAATAGAGTTTAATTAAACGAACTAAAACTGCCAACACAGTGTGAAGGAACAGTAGCTAAGACTGTGTGTTGTGCTGCAGAGATATCAGCTGAAATTAAAAAAGGCTGCACTGCTGTGCAGTAACACTTTGAACCACATGGTGGTGCAGAGGAGCATCCGATTCACCGGGAGTCCGAAGGACATTATTCCAGCTGGTGTTAGCTCAACATTTCTGCAGAGTTTATGTAACCGTCGGATTTATTTTCACAGCCATTGTGCAGTTTAAAGAAAAATGAACATGGAAACATTAGATTGTCTTTCAAGGTAACACTACATAGATTCAAATGGACAAAAAAGACTGCAGTGCTTGATGGGTGGAAAGTTCTGTGACATCTTTATGGTAAAACGATGCTACCACACTATACCACTATCGGCTGATAATACAGATGTGTCAGTCGGGCTCTAATTATTATAAATTACACAAATGTAATCATTAAATACGCTTGTTTCCATTTCTTAACACCTGTATTTAAGCTAAAACCAGTATGTGCTGATATAAAGCGCTGGTTGCTAGCCAAAAAGCCATCACCAAAAATGTCTCGAAGACTGTTGTTACATGAATTATAGCTTTTGGAGTTTTCCCCTTTTGGTAAACAGCCCTAATGCTTACATTTCTAAACATTATTATGGTGGAAAAGGATAGAACTTGCTGCAGATCCAATAATAAACATAACCCACAGCTGATTATAATGACTTACTTTACTTAGGTGAGGAATTCTTTCATGCTCTGACCTGCAGGAGCTGCTGAGCTCTCTCAGTAATACTGAACTCCAGCTGGCAGCAGTCGCATGTAGTTGTCATTTAGCAGGTGCTAAAGTCATGTTATGACAAGTTTACACTGCTTCAAAGTTCCTAATCCTTTCTGTTATTATGAGACGACTAGTGTAGGATGAGACTGATGTCTTACAGCAGAGGTAATGCCCGGTGGGTCTTCAGGACTGAAGCCACCCAGTTTGAAGTGAACACTTTGCTCAACTGAGGTGTAAATATCAATATTAAAGTTTAGCTTCAAAATAGGCTACAAGAAACAAAGTAAAACCACACATTTATTGTTACTAAGCAACACTTTGAAGACGTAATTCTCTATATTTATGAAAAACTGAGCATCGGGTTTACTATTTTCCGTCCTGAGAATAGTTTCATAGTATCCTGTGCAGCTCCCGGTGAGCATGAAAACCTGAACTCTGAGCTGAGACTGACTCAGGGCCACTTTTCTTCAGCTGGGAGGAAGTTGGGTTTTTGCTAACCCAACCCGGATGCTTCAGTGAATTTGCATATCATCTCTAACTGTCACACTCTGCAGTCTGTTCTTCAGAACTGTGAATGGCCGTAGTTTGGCAGTCTTGAGTGTTTGGCTGTTAAGTTCTCTTCACTGCTTAGCGGGCTGTTTACGCTGCTGTGGGGAGTCTGAGGGTGCACATTCCTGTAGCTGTGATGGTTTCTTGTTGTAGCAGCAGCAGCGTTACCCGGCTGAGGTTAGAGGAGTTTGATAGAGACAGCAGGAGGAGGCTGTCTGTGATGGATGAAGCGTCGGGGTTGGGGGGGGACGGCCGTGGCTTGTTCTCTGTGTCTTTAAGCAGCAGCTGGGTCGAGTCCCTCACTGGCTGTCCTCTGACGGGATGGAATGTCAGCCCTGATGAGTTGGCCCACTCTGCAAAGAAGGTTTAAAAATAGATGCTCCTGGAAGATCAGCTGTTGCTGCACCCCAGTTTTAGATTGGACCTGTGGGTGGGGGTCGGGGCAGTAAGGTGGCTGTTGCTCTGCCAGCTGGCCGTCACTGAAACAGCAAAGTTTGTACAAGAACTAATCTGCACAGGATAGAGCAGCCAGCTGCAAGTGCATGCATTGAGCTGTGGTTTATCAGAAATATTATCCTGTATATTTGCAGTATTAGAGGGTTGGGGGAAACTGTCAGTACTGTAAACCCGGGAGGAGACCACAGAGCAGGAAAGAATGTCAGGAGTGAAGATCGGGACGTTATTATTTGTACGGCGCTGTGAGGGAGTCGAGGCCCTGCGCCTGTCAAACATCCTGAATCCTGCTGTAAACACGAACTTGTGCTGTAGCTCGAGGATGGAGGATGGCACGATGACCTCTCTGTAAACCCAAATAAAACATGAGTGTTTCATGCTTTTGATTACAGGAATCTGTTAAATGAAGAAACCCTGAAAATGATTTCCCGCTTTAGTGTAAGGTGCTGGCTCACAGTCGCATCTCTGGGATGCTGGACTTGAACGGGAATATTGCTAATGTTGATCATAAAACACCACCTGCACTTCTTGTAGCAAGTCAAACTTCTCTGTTATGGTAAGGATTCATTTATCATGTCTGACACCAGAGCTGACAGAGCCAAAGGCATCAGTCTGCAGATAAACTGAAATCTGCTCACTCTGGTTTAGGTTACACTGCTTTGAAATGCTTTAATTTTAATAAAAAATAAACTGAATATCTCAGCAGTTATCACCCAGAGTAGCAGAGGATTAACCCCACTGACTCGAACTTCTGTCTCTGCCGTGGGACGGTGTTTGCTGATGGTGTCGTCAGGCCAAGATTTTAATTTGGTCAGTACTTTGGTACAGCAGCGTTCCCATCAGTCACGTACTAATCAGCAAATGTTAGCATGCTCAATGAGGATGATGAATTCATCATTTTGACAGTGAGCATGTTGGTGTGTTTTCTTTTGATCTGTAATATCAATACTTAATAAATATTTATTAAGCTGATGCCTTGCAAATATCCAAATAACCGTGTGCTTTACCTCCTGCTCTTGAGGACTGTTAAATAAAGGTTACACTGACTCTGTGTGTCACGCTTTGGTTAAAACTGTTATGATAGGAAAGTGCAGACCGGCTCATGTTCAGCTTTAGTTGATGTCTTTTCAGCACATCACAAAGATGTTGTGGCGATAAAGTGACGACACGTCTGCCTTCACTTTGTGTTGGCAGCTACACTTAAATTTGGACGGTTTTACATTTTTAAACACAGGAATTTACAGTAAATATTGTTAACCCTCAAACACTAACTGGTTAAAGTTCAGTAAAAATGTGACTGAATTAATGAATAATTGTTTAAGTAATCATGATAATTAATGACCAAAATCCTCATTAAGGGTTATTTTTAAGGCCACAATCGTGCAGCCCTGACTGTTGTGTTGACTTTGTTGTAGTTGCAGTGGCCTGTGTTACGTTACCTTTAACCACAGTGGACCAGCTGCTCCCCTCAGGTGGGTCTCCTGTCGATTTCCAGTTACGATAGGAGCGCTGGAATTTGGCCAGAGGTGGATTTTCTGTCTGTCTTCAGAGCTTGTGGTAACCACTGCTCTGCAGTATGAACTCCACTGAAGATCACAGCCAGCTTTGTGTGTCTGAGTCTGTTTGTGTGAATGTAGTTTGCCTGCGAATTCTGTTAGATTTAAGTAAACGGCACCTTTGATATAAACTGAGTTTAAGCAGCTTTTACTCCTAAATGCCAGTCAGGTGTTGGAGAGTCAAAACAGGCCGAGATCTTCTTGACAAGTAGCAGAGTGCAGTCAGTGTTATTTACTGCACACACACGTGCACACACACACACACACCTCTGAGATTATTATTTTCTACTCATGTGAAAATCCTCCTCTTAAACCTGATGTGGTCCACATGTGGATTATTAACACACATACATACACATTGCACGATCATAAATGATTGAGGTGCACACAGCAGAGCTTCAAAATCTTTATTCTGATTCAAACTGCCCCACTGAGCTCAGGTTTAACCGCTGTGAGCCTGCAGACAGCTCAGGTAACGCGTCAGTGCAGGTCAGTGAGGGTCAGTGAAGAGGCACCAGCTCCCCACCTCCTTCAGGTTCTGGTAAGAGCAACCGTCCACCTCAGAGAGTCGCTCCAGAGCACGAGAAGGGTTAACGTCACCAATTTTAGACAAACACACTCGAACTGGAGTTTGTCAGAATCATACTGAATGACATCGAGTACTGCCGCAACACTGATCTGAGCAGCCAGCTCGTTAGGAAACACGAGACGGGACTGAAGCTCGTTAGCAGTGACTGAACTTTCAAAATAAGAGTGATTGTCTCGGCCATCTCCAAAAGGAGATTTTTAATCTCACAGAGACTAAATAAAGAATATAATGGTCCATTCTGGTAGTGAACACATGCACTGAAATGTTTTTTCTGTTCTTGGATTATTTCCATCAGTGTGGCTAAAAATGTTTATTTTATTTTGGCTGGAGAAGAAAGGCTGCAGGAGCCTGTGCAGTGCAGACCGCATCGTCACTGCTTTGGTGCAAGTGAAAACATGTCGCCTGTGCGAAGTTAGGAAATACAACTATTAAAAATGAATACTGCATTGCAGTTTGATTTGTGGTTTTTCTAGCAGGGATGGGATTGTTGCCCTATACGTTGGTCAGTTGAGCGATTAGTTCACACCAAAAAAAACAAACATCTGTTGTCTTGATTAACGTGAAATTTACTTCTTACTCAGGATGCAGGATTTGTCCAAGGCATTAAATGGTAAATGGGCTGGTTCTTATCGCGCTCTTCTACTTTACATGAGCACTCAGAGCACCTTCTATCAAACACACACACACACACACACACACACTCTGATGAACGCATCGGGAGCAACTTGAAGGTCAGTGTCTCCCCCAAGTATACTTTGACATGCAGAGTGGAGCAGCCAGGGATCGAACCACCAACCCTCCAATTAGTAGATGACCTGCTCTACCTCCTGAGCCATTATGTCACTGTTCTACATGATGCTGCTGATAAAATCACAAAGCACTTGACTACAAATTGTCACATGTAATATTGTTTCAGCTTCTAGCATAAAGCTTACTTTGACATTTTTTCTTCTTCAGATCTATTTCTCTCTCCTTCTAACAGAGACATGAGGAAAAAGTGTGTGTGTGTGTGTGTGTGTGTGTGTGTGTGTGTGTGTGTGTGTGTGTGTGTGTGTGTGTGTGTGTGTGTGTGTGTGTTTTGAATCTGGAGGGAAGCAGGAAACAGGAGTACGTTGTTACCTACTTAGGAACTTTGTGGTTAGATCACTGTTTCCTTTAAGTTGACCCCCCCCCCAGTGTAGCTGCTCTGTAGGCTACATTAAGTAGGTGTGCATCATGCCTTTGCATACACATGCTTGTGTACGCCTTCTGACACCATTGTCTGTTTAGATTCTTTTTTTACTTTTTGACTCCTCCCCGATGTCATCACACACCTCTCGAAAGACCATAAGCATGATTGATTTTCAGTCACGTCTCTCAGCCACATTGACCCTTGTACCAGACAAAAATATTGTTAGTACACACAGTCGATTGTATGCAAAGCCGCTGCAGAAGTACCCGATCACGATGTAATCGATTGCCATCGTGTTAGAATCTCTCAGGACTGAATGAGAGAGAATTCAATGAAAAGCCTCAATCAAAAGTTAACATAAAGCCGTTCAGAACACAAGCGTGTGAAATCGGCCCGGCCGAGTCTGAAAGGACCGTGATTGCTTTGTTGGAACATGTTGGTGACATCTTGTGACTGAAGTTCAAATCTCAGGAGTACATCTGTGCTATTTGTAAAGGGATGGACCAAAATGTCAAGACCAACATCTGCATTCTGCATCTTGTATGAAGAGTCAGGTTGGTACTTAAAGGGAGATTATTACATGGGAGCCATTTTTAAATGGTTTCTCTTGAGTGGCAGGATGATAGATGATAGTATTAGCCAACACTGGCCTTTAGCAGTAACAGCAGATATTGCTAAAAACAGGAGCGTAGCATTCTTGCTCCAATAATCTGCAATAAAAATCGTGTTTCTCGAATGTTTATACCCATTTACTGGTGCCAGAGCCACGATTCTGCATCACTGACTCCACAGCAGCTGCTCAGGCTTTATGTTCAGACTCTGTTTTGTCTGCACGAGTTTAAAGAGACGATCTAAACTGGGGATTAACTTGCCAGGTTGGCGCTGCGTGGATCTCGGAAGCTCAGTGAAGCGTTTAAGGAATTGAGTATTTAGAGTGGATTAGTCTGAGCCCTGATGATGAAGAAGATGAAGCCCACCACACATCATCTGGGGAACAAGCCAGAAAGCCACAGACCATCAGGCAGAAACAGCTGAGTTAATCTTTAATGCTGGGTACACATTTGTACAGCAGTACCCACCAGTTAAAAGGCAATTCTGTTTCTGTTCAGAATAAACTCTCAATTTCAGTTGGATGTTTAAGTTTGTTTCCCTCCTCCTTCAGTTAAGGTGTTTCCAAAGTGAACACCCTTTATGCTGAAGTACTCAAACATTAATTCTCCAAACAATTACATGGCTGCAGTTCCCGATATGTGATTATACAAAGTGCTGGCTTCGGTTCAGCCTGCCCTGCCTGACTCATGTCTCCATAAAAGGAAGTGGAGGGCCTGTGTGTTTTAGTTTCCTCTTGATGACATCACCATGTGCACGGCCCAATGCAGATTGTTATCACAAACTCCTTCCTGTTTATTCCACAAGGCTGAGTTTCCTCCGAAGCTCAGGGAATAAGGTGGGAGGTGGAGAGAGGGCTGGGTGGGGTGGTTGAGTGCAGATATTACAATTTATTAGGTCAGGTACAAGGGGGGGGGTGCACATCCCAGCTATATATGTGCAAGTTCCTGAAGATCCTGAGATGTAGCTGTGTGACCAAACCCTCAGTGCAGCTGTCCCAGAATACCACCACTGCATTAAATCGCTAATTATTTGCTGATGATGCAGATGATAACACCATCATCAGTGAACTGTCACTCGTTATGGCTTGCTTGAAACAGCTCGAGGAACACGACATAAGCAGAAGAAGATGGATGGATGGATGTTTCATCATATGCAAATACCTGTGGCAAAAACATTCTTAGCCTCTTACGAAAAACAGCAGCACTTCCTGCATTGCATTCATGCCTTCCTTTAAACTCAGCATTGGGTAAACGCGTGCTTATGTTTAGATCCTCCTGTAAGGTTATTCCCTGTCTGCAGTGTGTGGTAAGGAAATGCAGCTTTCTCCAGATCTATCAAAATCCAGCACGGCGTTTTTCAGTCCTGGAAGTTGCCACATGACCCAAAGGATCCTCTGTCAACATACTGATGCCAGACACTTGAGGACACCCCCAGAGGTCCTGTGTCAGTGCCCTGATGGGTCAGGGCTGTTTTGGGGGAGACCCAGACAGTGTTTCACAGGTGATTTTAATGTTGCTCCTGATCAGTGTAAATCAGTAATTGATAACCAGTAACATTTTTCTTTTCTTTCTTTTTGTTGCCTCTCCTGACCCTCCACATCTCTGACCGCTCAGCATTGCAGTCACATCAGATTCACTTCTTGCATGTTTCTCTAATATTTGTCCATAACTGTATGCAAATAGCCACCAGCTCTCTACGTGACCAAATATGGTTACAGTACAACCTCTTTTTTTTTTTTTTTTTTTTTTTAACTCAACAGCAGGAAGACTGACCTGCCATCAAAAACTAGTTGGCTTTTCAAGATGGGCGGTGACTCTACTGACCTGAGCTCATTAAATCACATGAGATGATCAACCACACGTTCCCCTGAGTGACAGTCGGATCAGCTGGAGGCAGATGAGCCAGTTTTTATATTTTATAACCTGATTCCAGTGTGATGAACAGAGAAGAGGAGCAAGTATCAGAAAATAAGTGTTGAGCTCCTTGATGCTACAGCTGTTTTTGCGGTCTCTTAAGTAAGCCACATGGTCCTCCCATTCTTGGGTGTCACTGCCCACAGGCGAGTAGTAAACAGCCTTGTTTCAAAGTGTGATTTTAATTAAGAAGCAAATCATCATTTGGAAATAAACATGTCACAGATTCCTCTCTGCAACCAGTGTCCTGTTATTCACTCACACAGCTGCATTGTGTAACTTCCTGTGAGGTGTTGTGTTCTCCCATCATGCTTTAGGAGCACTGGGAGTTTCAACATAGTGTCCCGTTACTCCCACAGAGGAAAAAAACAAGATAGATTATAGCCAGTTGGAAATGCATCAAAATAACTTAAATGGGCATCATGTGGAATATGTCACTGACTGGCTGGCAAACAGAGTGTTTGTAAATCATTTAAAGTATGCAGAACACGTTGAAATATAGCTCTGCTGGTTGCATTGCTTATCTTCAGTGTTCAGACCCAGCCTTGTTTTATTTTTAGACATGTCTGAAGCACATACTATTTGTTTTATTTCTGGCTTGAAGTAGCTTGCCCGGTGGCTGACCAGTTTGCTCTGCAGCTGCTCCGTGTGTTTGTGGTGCAGCCTGGGGTGCGCTTGCATGGCTGCGCTTTCCCTTTTTCCAAATTCTGTAGCTAAACATGTTTCATTAACATGCCAGTGTAGAATGAGTCCTAATTAAAGACTCGTGGTTGTGCACTCAACAATTTCCCTTCCAATTTACATTCATGAGGTGTGCTTAATAATATAATTTAGTCAAGTAGAACCACTTATTATGACCTCAGTTATTTGGATGTTTATAAGAAAAATGTTAATATTTATACACAGTCTTCGAAGCTGGTGAACAGCATAAAAATTATGAATATAGACTGTATGTAGAAGATGGAAGTTGCCACGGAGACATTGAATTTCAGTCACTGACATGTAGGATTTTTGACCAGTGGGAGTGAAATATGAGCCCTGTGAGCTCATATGGTAATGACCTGTCAGTCATAAGTTAGACCCACCCTAAAGCACACCCTGCTTTTACTCTTTGGTCTGTTTTATACTGAGACCAGATTTACAAAATTAGCAATTATGTTGCATTAAATAAGGGTTGAAACTCTTGACCTGACTTCATTAGTAAAACTCATTAGAAAAATGCTAAGGTACCAAATTAAAGGAGCACTATAGTTCTGTTTAATGCAGTCTGACTTATTTTTGAAGCCAGAGGAGTTGCTGTCTGCGGCACATTTGAAGGAACTGTGCTTTAAGGCACTGACTTCACTTTTGAGGCTCACGTCCATCTTTTGCGTCAGACTGTATATTAAAAACATCCAGTTTGACATCGCCTGCTGATTTTTTTTCGACTCCTGTTCAAGTTGATTGCCGCAGGCATCTTATCTCTGAAACCAGACATCACAAGTAAGGGGTGCATGTGAGTGATAAACCAAGGGATGCTACACACCCATACGTTAGTGACGTGTCACTCACAAGGTAGACCCGCCCTAAAATAAACCCCGCTTTTTCCTTCTTTTTGACTCTGATGGAGAACATCATTTAATAAACAAGCATCATAAATAAGACTTTAAACTAGCGATGGAGATCCTCACTCCAAGAAGTTGTTTGCTGATGTCGTAGACCAAAAGGACAGAGGCCCGTTTTCCCACAGACTTCTGTGCTTCTTTTTACAACAAGAGGAGTCGCCCCCTGTTGACCATTAGAAAAAATGCAGGTTTAAGGCTTCACTTTGTTCGCTTTTACAATTAAAAATCAGAGAAACTGACTTTAATATAATTTGTAGTTGATGCGCTGCACCCAAAGTGAATAATATGCTTTCATTGATTGTCATTCCAAATAAAACATTAATATTAGATTTTTTACAATAAATACTAACTACTAATATTGTCATTAATGTCATTAATATTGACGGCTCTGTTGAGCTGCAGTGCACAGCTGCAGGACCTGGAGTATTTGCATGATTGTATGTTTTTTAAGCACATCACATCTTTGGTGCTGCAGCTCTTCACGGTTTGTACTTTCCTGTGTGAGCACGCGTGGAATCATCAGCTGAGTTCATCGGGTTTGGAAACAACGGCTCGATTTGTCCATTTGTGACGTCCGTTGAATTGACTCATGTCTGTGGCTTCATAGTGAGCTGAACTTTCTTGCAGCTACTCCCTTTTAGGCAACATCTGGGAAGTTTATAAGGTTCTGCAAAGAGGAAATAACGGGGTTTTTTTTTTCTCGTCCACATAGTAATCAGCACCCTCACCCATACAGGGAGCAAACCATGTGTGAATCCACCTAATGATCTCATCTCATTTTAAACACAGTCAAACAGAAATCAGTTATTTCTGTGTGCTCTCTTTGTGGAGCCTGTCAGCGCTCGTGGTCATTAAAATAACCGTCCAATTTTGGCTGCTGAAGACGGGAATGCAGGGCGTGGGAATCCAGCTCACTGGAGACAATCAGACCAGGCTGGCATTCAGCTCTAGAGGACTTGGTGCCCTCAGAGGCTGTGAGTAGACTCAGGGGATCGGGTTTGACAGAAGCCAGGCCTGTAAATCTGACCACTGTAGTCACTTTGGTAACTTATTATTGTCATTAAAACAAATAAAACTGCAAGTCAGAACTAGCAGGAAGTTATATAATCTCACTATGTCTAAATTAACCTTCCTTAAACTGGGGGGGGGGGGGGGGGGGGGGGATCGTTGTTCTGTTTTCTTTTGTTTTTCAGTTACAGTTGTGGCTTCTAACGATTATGAAGCCACGAAAAATAAAATGATGAATAAAATTATTACTGTTGTGCATTAATTTTCACCGTAAAGCTCTCATTTCTTCTTGCGTTATAAATTTAGCTCACCAATCGAGCAAAGATGGTGAGAAGAGAACCTTTGGTTACCGAGATCTACGCAGAAGAAGAAAGTTTCTGTAAGGACGGTCGCCTACCGGTGACTTTGTTACCTGATCACACAGACTCACCTGGTGCACCTTTGGCTGCGAGCAGCTGGAGTGTTATTTGGGCCATCGGCTCAGCTTTATGGTCAAAAACAGCCTCTAGTCTGGTTCAGACTCTTTACTGGATGTGTGTGAACTGTCACCTCTTTTAACACCAATTATTGAATAATATGTAAAGTCTGAGGAAATCCCCTGTAAAACGTTCAGTGAATGCAACAGTGTTAAATAACTGAGACTGCAATTATTGACCAAAATAATTATTTTTGATTTTTTCCACAATGAAGTAGTCCCACTTAGACTCCAGTATTTCTTTCTTCTGTCACACGTCCAAGTCATTAAACCTCTTTAGAGCATCCCAGTTTTGCAGGGAACAAGTTCACTTTGTCTCAGGAGGGCAGCCAGCCCACTGAATCGTGCTGAATTAGAACAGCTTGATAGAACCAGAGTCCATGTAGGTCAGTATAAATAGCCTTAAAGGAGGTATGATTGTGTCTTTTGGCCTAGTTATGTGCATCTTTCAGACTAGAGGCTGATGCAGCATACACACTCGTGGAAAGTTGACCCAGTCTCTGTTACAGCCACTTGCATCACGTGGATTACTTAAACTGAAAGCAGGTACCCTGTTTTAGAGAATTAACTGTTTACTTTGACCTGAGCTTTTACACTCTCTCCTGGAGAAGGAGAGCGGGTCAGTTTAGAGTTGTTCCGTTTTTTTTGTGTTTGTGTTCTTATGTAAGCTCTGCACTCTTTGCACATACTGTAAAAGGGAAGGCAGAAATGTGGAAATGATGAAATAATTCACACATTTTAGTTTAGAGGGTTTTGAAGGGCAGTTTGTCTGAAATGGCTTTAAAACAGAGAAAGGATCCTGGAAGTTATTTAGACACATGACTGATAACTTTTGATATAACTTTACCAAAGAAGTTGACTAATTACATGTAACTGTATTGTATAGTGAACTGTAAGTGTTCACATTAAGCATTAAGCAGTGCATGTTTAGGAAACTTCTGTGAGCCAAAACTTCAGCCTTCACACTCGGTTTTAAACAAACTTTCCTGCTCTTGTCTCTGTGTGATGTCATAGAGAGGGGATATCCCAAATATGGTCATCTCAAGCACAATGCTCTCGCTGTGAGAACAGAAGCTTAACCCACCTGCTGTTCAACATTTAGTTTAAGATGGGTAACCAGTCAGACGAAAATGTATTTAACATGAGGGCTGCATCAAAGGGGAGGAGCTAAAACGACTTGTTTCAAACAGACGGGGACCTGAAGGGACACTTTAACCAACGCCGATACCGATTTCATCCCTTCGTCAGACCACCTTTGAACAGTTAGCCAATGTGAGATGAGTGTGATACAGCGAATAAACATCTTCCACTCACTGGTTAAATATAATATTCCCAGCTCGTCTGTAATTTAAGGAACCATTGAAACAAATTGGGCTACACAATAGTTGTTGACTATAAGGCAACCTTTGTGATTTGACAGGAAAGTCTGTTGGAGTGCACGATTGTTCACATGTTTCTGACACTTATTGAAATGAATTGTGTTGCATTGTGTGCAGCGCTATGAACCCACCCATGAAAATATTTCCAGTGACTCGTGCCCACTAATCTGCCATTCTGTTTTGCTCTCGCCTTTGATCTGAATTGAGTCGGTGGATGAACTCTGGAACAACCTCAGTGACTGACGGAGTCAAAGCTCTTCACCCCGGAGCGAGTGAGTTGGAGCGAGTGAGCACCGGTGCCCAGTCCTCCTCAGAGCAAAGTGGCTGCGCTAATGGAAGTTTTTAAGTGCTGTATTTATGCTGCTGGAGGTCAGACATGTTACTCCTCTGTCACCCCTAATGTCATGGAAGAGAAAATGTTTGGGAGAGACCACGTGCACATATTGTCCAGTACAGCTCTCAGCACAGTGTTTTAGAGGGCTTCAAAGCTTTGGGCAGAAATGGGAAGAATCCAGAGGACAATGAGCAATCACTGAGTTGGAGGAAATGGCACTTAGTCAGGCAGTGAGTACGCCACAGAGACAACAGTGGTGTACTCACAGTCAGTTTGGGATTATGCGACATCATTTTTCAGAGTTTTTTAGTCAAATATTTACAGATGAGGTGTTTTGTTATCATTATTTCACACTGCTTAGTTATTGTTTACTCAGGAGTGATGAATGGGCTGGTTCTTATAGCGCTTTTCTTCTTCACTCAAGCACTCAAAGCACTTTATCCAGCATGTCTCGTTCATCCATTCACACACACATTGATAAATGTTTTCTATCTAACATTCACACACAATCACACTGATGAACGCATCAGGAGCAACTCGGGCTTCAGTATCTCACCCAAGGATACTTTTGCACACAGACTGAAGCAGCCAGGGATCGAACCACCAACCTTCCAATTAGTAGATGACCTGCTCTGAGCCACAGCCACCCCACACTTTCAGGACAGCATTTTCTTTTTCATGGAGCTCATCCACGTGTGGGAGGTGCACAGTACACCAGCTCAGTTCACTGCAGGGCAAAAAAGCACCTCTACTGATGCAGCAACCAGCCTGCTGCTCTGATATTTTAAGCCTCCGTTGCCCGTTTCCTCATCTCCCAGACCTCTTAAGAGCAGATCCGTGCAGATGGTCACTGCCTGAGTCCATCTGCAGACTTATATGCTTATACGTTCTATCATGCAACCATAACTTTAAAAGGGACTAACTGCTAAAAAAAAAAAAAAAGCATTGCTGCAGTGATGTTAGTAGGCTTAAAGTAAGTCTCATGAATCTTCACAGCACCACAGTTAGGTGTGATTTACACTTGAGACTATTTTAAAACTGCTGCAGCTTTCCAAGACGCTGCTGGTCAAATCAGCTTTAAAGCCAGATGTTTGCTTGTGGGATGACAGCTGTCAAAAACATCTTACTGGTGAACCAGAGGCCAGTGAGAGCCAAGATGTATTTAAAAAAAAAAAAACAGACGCTAGTTTCAGTTTCAGTAATGTAACTGCAGCTCTGCTGTAGAGGAAGCATGAGAGCTGTCGCTTTGTGTCTGTTCTTCATGCTCTTCAGCACATCACCACAGCTCTGGAAGGCTGCAGTTAGCTTGGAGGTTAATAAATGTCTAAATGATGTCCAAAGTTTGCAGCTCAAACATTCACACTGATCAGTTTTCTTTTGCCCTCAAGTGTGCACTTCAAACTTGTTTAAATAATGCAACAAACAGAATTTGACTGAACACCGACTCATAAAACAGTCGGGACACGAGTGAAAGTTTTACCAGCTGTGTCATGTGAAGGCACCAAAGACAAGTGAACTTTAGCCTGGATCATTTCACAATGATGCAGTAATATAAACGTGTTCTGTGTCATATTCTGGATAATAAAGCAGGATAATATGCATGTAAAACTGGCGCGTGATGCTTGTGGCATAAACATTAGCTGAATAAAAGTGACTGAATACCTCCACCAAGGCTGAAGATTTCCACCACAAGCTTGTGTTTATATGCAGCAAACATGCAGATATGTTTGTAATATGTGCTCGAGAACATCTATACGATGGCTCCCTATTTTGTTTGAAACAAGTAACAAGTAAACATGTAAGAGTCCTTCCAAAAGGTCCTGGATCCTGGTTAAAGTTTATGTAGTTAGAGTAGAGTAGTTCATAATGTTCTGAGTAATCCTGCTTAGAAACAGACAAGAAGTAATTCTGAAGATATCCAAACTACTTTTTCCACTTAATATGAGTGTATTTTTGGTGTAGCATGGACTGAGTGATGCAGATTTATAAGTGGGGGTGACCATGAGTAGAGGCATGAAGAGAGAGAGGGGGGGGGGGGGGGGTTGCTTTACACACTTTAGTCCAACAAAGTACAAGGATACAGTATAAGCTCCTACTGTCAGCATGGAAGATTACACAGTGTGTGTATTAGTGGCACCTTTGGGGGAGCGCAAACCTTTGCCCTGATGGAAGCATCTGGAAAACAACATGTAAAGGATGCTGTGGGTCTCAAACAGTGATCTGTGCCTTTGATAAGACCCTCATCAGACGCTTGTTTGTTAAACGTTCAAAATTACAACACAGCTTAACTTTTTTTCTCCCACGTTAACACTGAGATGAATGTGTTTCTGTTATCTGAGGAGTAAAACTTCAGCGTGGTTGATAACGTAGATTTGGACGTGCTTGTTTCTTCCTCCTGTCGGGTTTCCCCTGATGAGGCTTTTATTAAATGCAGACACAGTTACGGGAGTCCTGAGCTGAACTTTCTTTATAGCGTGTATGTGTGCGATCGTGCTTTCTTCTGATGCCGACTCTCCACTTGGTGTTTTCCTGTTACTCAGTCATGGTGACTGACACTGGGGAAATGCAGTAGTGCAGCAGTATGAGCTGTTACACCCCGCCTAGAGGCTGCAGCTGTGGTAGTGTCTACCACAAAGTGAGAGGAAGGAAATGCTTACACACACGCATTCTGTAACACACACACACACATACACTCGGCGAGAGATCCTTTTAAGGGAAAGGCCCTGTGCTCGCCTGAGTGCTGAGTGGAGCAGGGGCAAGTCCTTCAAATGCACAGGGCCTAAGAGCCTCGCTGGATTGTCTGCTTCTAAATAAAGTCCATGAGATCTGAGTTTAAATGACTCTTGATGTTATGTGTTTGTTCACTGCTGGATTAACTGGTTTTTAAAGGCTGATAATGTCCCACCTGTGATATGAATCTTCAGCTCCATGACTGTTGTTTCTGTTTCTCAACAGTGTGTCAAAGTTCCCATCTCCCATAATAACTCTGTCAAGGAACTGGACCTCTGTTCACATGTGTGTTCAGCATTTATAAATGTGTGTGAGTTGAACTAAGTCTGCTGCTGTCTCACTTCTCCTTTTTCTATTTTCTCTCTCTGTTTCTATTTTATCCCCCCCCCCCCCCCCTCCAAGGCTGAGGCCAGGCTGGCAGCAAAGAGGGCAGCCAGGGCAGAAGCCCGAGAGATCCGCATGAAGGAGCTGGAGCGGCAACAGAAAGAGGTATACAAGCCAAAATACCCCCTTAACACACGATGCACCGTGCTGGGGATGTGGTATGTGTCAAAATTGAATGTTAGGACATGTAAGCACAACGTTACACCTGTAAGAGTTTATTATTTTACAGTAAATGTAAACAGCTGAGCTCTGACGTCGGGCAAAATGCCTTGCTAACACTGCCCTGAAAAACAAAAGGATTTAAGCAGCCTTGTTGGTACTAGACACTTGGTTTTGTTTGGACCTGAAGCATTTCCTGTCAACACTGCTTCCTGCTCTTAAGCTGTGACTCTTTGATCCTGTGGGGTCAAAGG
Organism: Archocentrus centrarchus; assembly: GCF_007364275.1. NCBI lineage: Eukaryota > Metazoa > Chordata > Actinopteri > Cichliformes > Cichlidae > Archocentrus > Archocentrus centrarchus. The sequence goes on from NC_044366.1 coordinate 4,073,929, forward strand.
TCAGAGGAGCACTGCTGTGGAGGTCTAAGCAGTCTTTGTTGTTCATAGAAAGCACAATCCTCTGAATCAATTTGCTGGCCATTTGAAAGAATGCAGCTTTAGTGCTTTCAGACAGGGACATTACATTGTTTATATATTTCATTGATAACCTATAGTTATCGTTTATAGTCACCACCTATACAACAGCATGGAATAACTAACTGAATCCTTAGTTACAAGGTTTCTTGGTTTGTTAAAGATCCAACAGCTGACAGTGAGATTAAATAAATTAAAGTAAATTAGTCCAAAATTCTCACTAATTACTCTTTCCAAAGGGGTTTGAACCTTTTCTAGTTAATCTCAGGTCACACCGACGCAGATCTTTACAGATGGAAAGTTTTCAAGTAACACATGAAATTAGAACTTTTCACTTCAGACACTGTGGAGCACACTTCCTGTTATTTTAACTTTTCTAACTCTCACATTTAAACCAGCTCTTCCAGCCCAAACACAACAGTGATATATGTTATTTGTGATATACTGTTCATGTTGTTATTGTGGTTTTTTTTGTAGCTCTGTCTGTTTGGGTGGCTAAGTACAGTACACAGTATAACACTGATGTTACTTACTCCAGAAATTAGTACGCCGCTAATCTGAAGAGTGTGCTGCGTCGTGCAAAACTTCCACATTGTTCATAAAAATGATCAAAGAATCCCATAATCCCGTGGACCGGACCCTCAGCAGCTCCGGCGTCAGTGCTGGCGTCTGTACTGCGCTCTGATTTGTGTTGAATCAGGTGCAGAGCTGACGAGTGTTTGGACTTGAGCTCAGTGTTGTTACTGGGCTTTTTCTTTTTTTGGTTCAGCACCTCTGATCTGAACCGCGGGGAGTCTCGCTTTTCCGGGCTCACTATTCTTAGTCTGTCGTAATCCTGGACACACAAACAGACTGCAGACTAACACCTGAGGAAACTCAGCTCAGAAGTTGCCTAGTTTCTGTCTGCAGGTTTTTGTTTGTTTCAGAAAAGCAGAAGAATTAATGACTCAGACTGTCTCAGAATCTGTAACTTTGAAGCATATTTCTGGAAATTCAGTTAAACTTTATTTCTCGTGCTACTTTAACACATGGACGTGGGATCTCTGGGGGTGTCCTAGTTGTCTCACACCGTGACGTTAGCAGACGATCCTTTGGGTTCTGTGGGTTGCAGGTTGGAGCTGCAGATGCTAAATCCGATCGGGATGTGGGGAGGTTGGAGGCTGCTTTAGGTACTTTCCTTTGTCCCTCGAGCAGTTTTTGTGGATACGTCGTCCCGGTGAACGAGGCCACTGAGCGGTGTGTCCGGTCTGAAACAAAAGACACTTTCAAAGTTTCAAGTAACTTTCAACTTTAAACTTTGTGTGACCAAAGTTTACTGTGATTGTGGTAGACATTATGCACACACTTCTGCGGCTTCAGGAACCACCACATGTGTGCAAACTTGAGCTGTGTAGACAAACATTAGAAATAGAAATGGAACAAAACACATCCAGGCTTTATAATCCTATATGCATATAAAAGATTTCATTCAGTTTAAGCATCCACAGACAGTGAAGCATTGAGAGAAAAGTTAAGAAACTGGAAAGCAGAAGACCACATGAGAGAAATTTAAAACGCCTCCCTAATATGGTGGAGATCCCGCCTGTGCTGTTTTGAGCTCTCAGGGTATAAACACAGAACTGCTGAGTGTCGTTCCCAGGACAGCAGATCCTCTGGCTCCGGCGGGTTTCTGTGGATCGGCTTTGATCTTCAGCATCTTCACATCTCAGCTGGATTCACATGCGGGAAGTTTGGAGCTGGATCAGCACCTTGGGGTTTTTTTTTTTTTGGTCATTGAGCTGCTCCTGTTCTTGGTGTAGCTGAGGGCATTATTACACCGAAAGAGACCAATGCCATCGGGGAATGCCTTTTTTGTTATATTAAGGCACGGAGTGCTGACCTCAGGGATGTTTACAGTAATGAGGCAGTCTACTGTTTGTCATTCACAAAACGCTGAATTATTGTTACTAATTACGTTAATTTATTATTATTCCACCAATCAAAACACAGGTGGCGAGCCTGAACAGTAGTCATGTATGCGCATGCACGCACACACCCATCATACACACTGGATTAGTGGTGATCGTGAAGCTGAGTTTGGTCAGGGTGTGTGGGTGTGTGTGTGGGTGTGTGAGTGAATGTGGGTTTGTGTGTCCCTTTAAACCTTTTAGCCGAGTTCTAAAGTAGCTTAGCAGGTTGTGCTCCATGGTGCAGCCTGCAGTGGAGCAGTCGTTGTTGTTGTTGCCGTATTGTGGACATCAGCGATGGCTTGCTGCGCTCACAGTCACCTCCTGAGCTTTTGGATGTTTCCTCACATGCTGAAGACAGAAGTTAGGAGTGGATTATTAGCAGAAGCGCTGTAACATTAAACAAGAAGAGTGATTTTAAGCTTCTGTCGCTCCAAGTGCTCCAAGCTCAAATCTCAGCGTTCTGTCTCACCATGATCCTGCCTTCATGACTGGTCGTGGTGTTACCTGGTCACGCTGAGCGATGGGACCTTTCTTGGCTTCCTGAGGGCAGCAGGACGGCCGGGCGGCGGTTTACCGGAGGGGGGCTGAGGGCTGCCCTCATGAGGCGCCCAAAAACCCCTCCGATTAAGAAGGGGAGCTTGGTGAGTCAAACAGGACCAGCGCTGGCATGTAGGCTGATTGTGTAACTTTTTTGATGAATGGGCTTATGACGCTGCCTGGCTCACTGGCTAATAGGCTGTCCAGACACGTAATGAAGGATAAGTAAGCAGACGAGATCCCTCCAGTCACTTCCTAATCTGTTAGGACTGGGCATTGGTCATTTTTGTGCAATATTATGCTCTTTAGAGTCCAGCTCTTTCATTTTTAGGTAAAACTTTACTTTGAATGGATTGTAGTATTGTGATTGGCTCTGTAGTAAGATGTCAAAGGTCAGAAGCTTCTGATGATCTTACAGAGGAAGTTTCTGTAAATGATGTGCACTGATAAGAGTTACAGAGATCTTTATAAATAAATCTGACCTTTATTACTCAGTTTCACCTTCTTGGAGTTTAGGATGATTTTCATGAGTCGGCAGCGTATCTGTGAGGTCATCGGGTGGGGACGTGGCTTTCCATTTCAGGTGAACTATGAATTAAGTGAGGGCAAGAGGCCGTTCTCCATTGATCACCTGAAAGTGCTGTTGCTATTAAAGTGATGCAGCGGGCGGAGAGGTCATCTGCAAATCGCTTTCTGATTGCCAGAACTGCAAAAGTGACCAATCCATTTGTTGGGCAAGCACACAAGCGAGACCGTAGTAGTAAATCTGGATTAAAGCGCTGGGGTAGAAAGCGCATCAGTGAGGGTGGGGTGTGTTTTTTAGTGTGTGTTGCATTTAGTTTGTGGAGATTTTGTGACAGGCTCAAAAAGACAGCATGTAGGCTCGTTTTAACAGTAACAGCAGTTAACTGGTCTCACCGCCGAAGGAGGAACATTTCAGGAAATCTGATTGCAGTCGTTTGTTTTGTCCCGTCACGTTAGCATCAGCAAAATGAGAGAAACCAGAGGCTGCAGAGATTTAACAGCACAGAACATCTCAAATAACCACTATGAAAATAAATGAAATCGAGGCTAATTGGTTCACGTAATTATCGGAATAGTTAAACTACTTTAATTGGCTGTAATTTCCTCAAACATTCCACATTTCAGATGGAAACGCCCACAAGTGACGCAGCTCAGCGCGCACCGACCACAAGAAACACCGAGGGGGTGTCAGCCCGCCTGGTTTGATTTGATCACACGGCCCCACAACCTCAGACCGACCTGATTTTGGGAGATTAAAGTGATGACAAGAACAGTTTTATGGAGTGTCTTCACACAGGATAGGAAATGTTTTACTTGAATTTACTTACCCGTCGTCATCAGCTACAGACGGGATGTTACTGTTGTTAGGCCCCACGTAACAGTTTGTCCTCTAGAAATGGCAACATTTTCCTCACCGCGTGCTGCAGTTCATGTCTCCATAACTCATGAGCAGGGAAAGAGACAGAAGAAAGGTGCAAATAAAAAACTTTGCTCTAAGAAAAAAAAAAATTGACCAAAATTACCAAGAAGACATTTCAGACGGGACGAGCAGTCCAACGACCTTTGTCTTTCACAAAATCTGGAAGGTAATTTCAGGAGTAATTTTTACAGATGACAAACATGCGACTCCTGCAGTTATTACAAAATATTAGAAGGCTCTCCCGACGTGTAGAAGCTGCCGTCACGATGTCGGCAGACTCATTTGAATAATCTTCACACAGACAAACGGTAGTCTGAGGCAACCTTTTAGCTTCCTGAGAGCAAGCGTTCCAGGTACCTCAGATGGGAAAAACAGCTGTAGTTTGAGAAGCGCTGGGTTCAGTAAAGCCTCAGCTGCCACATTTTGGTGACTACATAATACACACACAATCCTTGTTTTCTGTGTGCATATTAAATAAGCACAATTTAACTGAAATACCGATCTTTGACCAGGCTTACTGTTTCCCTTTTGTTTCCACACTTTATGCTAAGCTGAGTCAAAATAGCCTGTATTCAGTTCAATTCAGATTTACTTACATAGCATCAAATCTCAACAGCAGCTGCTTCGAGGTGCTTTATATTTTAAGTTTAAGACCTTACAGTAAAGGAGAGAAAACCCCAAAAGCACTTGACGACAGTGTGAAGGAAAAACACGTTAACAGGAAGAAGTCTCCAGCAGAACAAAGCTCGGGGGGGGGGCAGCCATCTGCCGTGACCCGCTGAGGGGGAATATGCTGCATATGTATGACATTGCTGTCTAACTCAAGCATAGAGCAAAGTTTATTTTCCAAAGTGTCAGATGTGCCTAACAGGACAGTTTATAAAGTTACTCAGCAGCTTCTTTTTTATGTTGTTTTGGAGAACCAGTCTCTGAAAGTTCTCTGTGCCAGGGTCTGTCAGAGGTCACCTGTTCCTCTCTGCTGTGCAGTCATGGGTACGTACACTATGTGAAAGTGACATTGTGGTGCTGGCACAGCTTTCTGTCACTGATACCAGCCTTAAAGGACCATGGGAAAATGCTCTGAAAGTGCGTCTCACAGGTCTTTAAATCTCCGGTGAACTTCTGTCCTGCAGTGCAGCGAGTTCGGCACATTCCCGAGCCCCGTGCTCTTTTTTTTTTTTCCTGCTGTTTTACTTTCCAGTTTCATATCTTTTCCCTCCACACATCTTTTTTTTTTAATGCTGTTTTAATTCATTTTTCCCTGTTTGTTTTCCTGCTCTCTCTCCTCTGTCGCTGATCGGCGTTGCTGCTTAGATCTTTCAGGTGCAGAAGGTAGGTTTGCTCTTCCTCATTTCCACCTTGTACGTTGTTCGATTTCGAGCACCGTTGTGTAATTATCCTCGGCGTGTGCTTCGGATTGTGCCCTAATAAAATATGGAACTCATTATCTGTTTTGCCTTGCCCTCGTTTCTCGCCTCTCCTCAGAAATACTATGGCTTGAACACCAAACCAGACGACCGGGTGGACAGCAAATGGGGCGATATTGAACAGTGGATGGTAGAGTTTCTGTGCTGTGATGACTAACTGATCTGCATGTGTTTTCGTTTGTTGGAGGCTTTTTCTGTGTGCGTTTGACTTCGCTGTAATTCCTGTTAAGCCTTTTTTTTAGAAAATAACAGATTATCAGGAATCAAAGCTTGGCCATTAATGATAATCCACTTATTCAAAGAGCAGGGTGCCCGTTTGGCTTTGAATCAGCGTGACCATCTGCCCCGTTGGTGTGAGACTGCATGGGATTTACTGCATTGAACTCACTGCTTAGGTTTACTCTGTATGACTTTCCAGATCATTAGAAGGGTTTGGCACAGCGACGAGGAGACTCGGGAGTGTGTGACAGTTATGGTTTGACTAATTGTGAAGTGTTTTAACTGCATAATTTAAGATTTTATACAGTAGTTTTGTGTCAAGAGTATTACAGAGTGTCAGTTTTGGACAGTGTTGGTGAGTGGATGAAACTAACTGTGTGTGTCAGTGTTGTGCCAGCGTGATTACAGTTTGACAGTTGTGGTTTTAAGGTATGCATGGATGGATTCAGGTAATAAAGGTGATGGGATTCGATAGCGTTTAATCAAATCTGAACCCAAATGCTGTGATTTGTTTAGTAGAATCGAGAGCTGTTATAACAAAGTGTGTGTTTTTCTTATTTCACTCAGCCCTCTACCCAAACCCCACAGATTTTACGGTTTTAGAGAGATTTCCACATTTTATAGTACTGTACAGGTCTCAAATGCACCGTACCTGAGAATCTCCATCGGCGTCTGTCGCTGAACACGAGAAAAAGGAGTGAGGCTCTATTTTTGTGGTGCTGTCCAGCCCTGAAGAACCACATAAGTGAGCCATTCCCACCTCGTGCACGTTTCTTTGGGCACTTTCTCAATCTGAATTGGCTGAATGCACAAAATCTTCCCAAAAAAAACAGTCAGCATTGATCTTCAGCCAATCAGCCACAGCCGATATGTTCTACTCCTCACCTTAACTCGTTTACCTTCCTGTGCTGCAGAAGCTAAAGTGAAAACAGCAGTGCTGATTATATGAAATCTGATTTATTACCTTTCCAATATGAACTGCATCCACAATGCCCTTGGCATTAAAGTATTTGCCCTCAGATATTTTAAAGAAGATAATATCAAAATATGCTTGTTTTTCCTTTATTGGTTCCTGTAGAGTCATAAAGACACTTTAACAAACATGAAAGTGGATTCAAATTTGAGCCGGCTATCAGAACCCATCACTAATGTGTACATGTGGTCATTCCTGTCTAATAATTTGCCCAAACTTAAAGCAGATTTGAATCATTTTAAAGTGTTTAAAGTGTTTGTTTTTGGCTGCAATGATGTCTTGGCCTTTGAAGGCATTTAGTAGCTCAGGTGACACTTTTCTCTCTCGTCCATCTGTCTTGTTGATTTCTGACGTCACCTCTACCTTTGCACCCATCCATCCTTTCCCTCCTCCACCTTCACCCCTCCCCTCCCTCATCCAGGAAGACAGTGAGAGGTACTCACGTCCTTCACGGCTTCACATGGTTTGTAGTCCTCTCTCCATTTCCACCTCTTCATGCTCTTCCTCTGTATTTTGTCTTTTAATGTGAAAAACTCAGTGCTGGGAGAAAACAGCTGGGAGGAACTAAGTTATGAGTTAAATGTGTCTTTAGGTTGGTTCATCCAGTGTTTTTTTTTTTTTTTTTTTTTTTACCTGAAGAGTCAAAGAGAGCAGCCTTTACTCGAAACAGGCTCGTGCTCTGACAGCTCTCTGTTGTATTCATTTGAGTAGAGCGCTGAAGGAAGCTTTGGTGAATTTTAGACGAGGTTTGTTTCTGTCCTTAAGGTCACACAGAAAACTGACTGGAGCCGTGTGTGTCTGCAGCTCGAGGCCTCCTGTCACACTCCGATGTTTTGGAGCCTCTGCAGATGTAAGTCGTTGCATTCTCCAAACCCTAACCATCCATTTCACTCTCTCGCCCTCTCACGCAGCTCTCAGACGACGATGAGCGGATGTCAGTGGGAAGCCGAGGCAGCGTCAGGGTCAGTATCACTCAAACAGCTCATGTAATTTATAAAAAAAAAAAACCCACAAAGCTCCTTTATTTTCCCCTCTGTCATCCTTTTTGCCTTTTCCTTCACAAAAACAGACCCTGTCCTCTTGATGCGGAGGCAGAGTGTCAGTCCTTGATAATTTAGCGAGCTGGTGTCAATGTTGTGTGTTTTTACACAGTCGGATCTTGATGCAGTTGGAGCTTATGGGCGAGGGGTGAGAGCTGGCAGTGTGTGATCACTGGGTGGATGAATTTGAACTCCTTTTCCAGGAGATTTGATGTGAAATGTACTTTTTTTTTTTTTTTTTTTACTAACAGCTGGTTTGAGGGTTTGTGTAAGAACCGAAATAATAAAGCAAAGCATGTTTGTGTGCCGCATGTTTAGTTATAACGCACAGATTAGGTTGTATAATCTGCTTTCTCTATCCACTGCATACCTGCTGATCAGATTCTTGAATAAACTTGTACAAAATGTAGGAAATGATGCATAAACTCTGAAAAAGGTGTGATTTGTAGGTGATTGGAGGCGTCCTCCATGCACAGCAGCTGGAGTCGAAGCTCGTTAAGCTTCTCGGGCTTGTAAAACTTCCAGAATATTCAAACTCCATGTCAGTTCCCTGGAAGTCTTTTTACCATTATCAATCATTAACCTCCCACAACAGTTTCCTGAGCAGCAGCTCACTGAGGGCTGAGCTCTTGTTTGTGCTTTTGTGAGGGAACTTTGATTACCTTGGAATCTGTTAGGGAGCGATGTTTCTCCAACCAAAACACAGTCTGCACTATTTTAGGCTGTTAGTGCAGCTTATTCCTGTGCTTTGTAATTGTGGAAAAATTCTTCTTACTAATCATTCTGGTGGGCATATGAGATCCCGGATATTTGGCTGAGCCGGTTCATTGGCTGAATCCGTTTTTAGTGTGCCACTAATTGCTGTCTGTTCAGTGTGGAGAGTCGTTTGTGCGTGCATGTCCAGTGTGCTGTTGTTTCTGCACTCGTGAGAAACCGTTCGTCCGAACATCTCAGTGTTACGCTTCTCTGCTCTGTTTCTCTTCACTCTCAAGGGCTCCTCCTCACATAAGAAGTCAAAGAAAAAGAAGAAGCATAAGTACAAAGACAGAGATGTATGTAGATGCTCAACCTGCCGCACACACGGCCCAGACAGAAACGGTATCTGCGTGTCTCATTCTGATTCTTTATTCACAGAAAAACAGCTGTGACGACGAGTACAGCGTCATATCTGACAGGGTCAGTAGTTGTGTGTGTGTGTGTGTGTGTGTGTGTGTGTGTGTGTGTGTGTGTGTGTGTGTGTGTGTGTGTGTGTGTGTGTGTGTGTGTGTCGAACTGACTGTAGCACTCAAACTGGGGGAAAAGGAAATTATTATTTCTATTAAAATATCAGAAGAAAGGTTCATAAGCATCTGCTCCTCTTTCTGTCAGAGCTCAAGACTCAGCGATGAAGGCAGAGCGTCTCGCTCCTCCAGGCTAGACCTCACGGTGCGTGTCGGCCGACTCTGATCCATATCATCAAACAGCCGTATGCTGGGACAATAAGAGATTTGCTTTTGCTTTTGGTTTGATGAAGCAGCTTCACCTGCTCTGGCTTAGAGCTGGTTTGGGGACAAACTGCAGAGGCAGATTGAGCTGATATGGGGGTGTGGCTAAAATAGGATGACACATGTTGCTACAGTGTTTTAGTCATTTCAGTGATCTGCACAATTTGCAGTCAACAGGAAAAATAATCTTTTAAATTTTGCTGATTCCCCTTCAAGACAGTCTGCATGTTCACCTTTGGACCACTTCCAGTGCTGTGGCAGTTTTTGTAAATTGTCTGATTCTGACCTGCATGTGAGTTCAGATGGACCTCAATCAAACATAGTGACCTGACCTTCATGTTGGGGATCATCACTGCTGTAAGGACTGACCATGACCCAGAGAGCAAACAGCAGTTTTCAGTGTGAGAGTCCAAAGAGTCACAGCTCAAAGCAGCACAACATGCATGTGGAAAATCAGGAGTTTTTTGGCCAGACCTACACATCTTTGATCACCACCCACCCTACACACCAGATTTGGCTTCTTCCATCTTCATGAAATTCATGTTAAAGCGGTTGCTGTTTTGACATCCTCAAAAACTGAGATTCTTAGTGCAGGTGGTGAGAACAGGGCTTCCAGGGAGTGATGCACTCAAAGTGCTCCTGAGCTGAAGGAGGAGATGACCTCGAAGGGGAAATTGGATCTTTTCTTGCAAATAAAATTGCTTAGTATACTTAATTTATCTTTGAAGGATACCATATTAGTGCTCCACATGTAGAAAAGCGTGGGCAGCAATAAGCCGAAGATGAAAATCTGAACTAAACCAAGATAAAAATGAGTGTAGTCAGACTGAAGTAGTGATTCAAACATCCCACGAGGAGCTGCTGATCTTCACAGTGTGAAAGCTGGAAGGATCATTTGGCTCGTTCGGATGACGAGTAAACTGGAAGTATTTCAGAATAATCGAATTATTACACAAACCTGTGGTAAAAAGAGACCCCCCCCCCTTCTTTTTCTTATTCCTCCCCTCTTAAACAGAAAAAAGAACTATAAATACCCTTAATTATTAAGTTAAACTATATTAATTATATTGGCCACACCTGTAAGAGAAACGTTAGCTTTCATTAAGCTGACGGTTGTTTGCTTTATTTTGAAGAGCATGCGTTGAGATTTAAAGGTTTGTGCTGTCAGGATGGAGGTGATGTGAGCTGAGGTTTTGCTGAGCAGTGTTTGATGTTCTCACCTGTGCCTCCCGCCTCTCAGAGCTCCAGACTGAACGATGACAGCCGGCTGTCTCGTGTCTCCCGATCAGACCTGCAGCTGGTGGGTGGCTCTGCACGCCGTCCCCTCCCTGCCCGAACTTATGACTAATAACCAAAGCAGCTGCTGCTGCTGAAATTATTTTAACTGAAATATTTGAACTGAGGTGTGTTGTGTGTGTGGGTTAACCGGCTCTGTCACTCACTGGTGCATGTTTAGTTGTTGAATTTCCTGTTGTGGTCTTCAAGTCTGGCTCTTTGTGTTTTTGATGCATTTTTGCAGCTGTGAGATTGTCTTTGAATTAAAAACAAGTTTCAAACATGACTGTCATATTTTTTGCAGGAAGGACACATAAAGAGTTGTTATACTGTGCAAAACTCTTGAGCCACCCTTCATGTCTTTATATGTTGCAAAGAAAATGTTAAATCGGTGCAGTGATTTATTAAAATATGCAAATATACATGGAAATACAGCAGAAACAGGGTTTGTGCAGTTCTAATGAGCCTGACAGTCGGTGTTTGGTGTGATCACCTTCATCCTTCAGCACAGCCTGAACTCTGTGAGGCAGCTTCCTCTCATTTCTTTAAGCAGTCTTCAGGAACAGTTCTCCAGGCTTCTTGAAGGACATCCAAAGCTCTTCTTTGCCTTTTGTTCTGTTCTCCATCAGGATGATCCCACACTGCTTCAATCATGTTGGGGTCCAGGCTCTGAGGAGGCCAATCCATGACTGATAATGATTGATGTTTGGCACAGATCCCTGTTTCCCTTCCTTAAGAATGGCTTCTTGACAGCCGCCACTTAGACCATTTCTGATGAAGCTTCAGTGAACAGTACATGGATCAGCTGAAGGTCCAGGTCCATCTCTCAGGTCCTGTTTCAGGTTTTTGCTAGATTTTTTTTTCCTGTTTCTTGAGGACTTTCAGAGACTGTTCATCTGCTGTAGACAGATTTTTTAGCCTGACACTTCTTCTTTTGTCCAGGTTCCTCAAATATTTTAAGAACACACTGCACACCGTGCTTAGAGATGCCAGGTTTTTGGTTAATAGCTCTTTGGGAATCATCTTATTGGTGCGGAAATGCTATTTTATGCTGTCAAACTGTTATCTTTGCCATTTTCCGTAGAGTCAACTAAAGAAATGGGAACAAATGATGTGTTTCTGTGACAGGCTGCTAATAACAAATTGGCCCTTTGCTAAGTTGTCTGTTACGTGTAGACACAACACTAGTTCATCCCTTGAGTTAGGAGCATTTTTATGCAGAATGAAAAAGCGGCCAATGTCCAAAGAAAACTTCCAGAAAGCCTGAATGAGACCACTTTAAAATATCTGGCTCCTCGGAAGCAAAATATGAAGAAAGCTCAAGACTTTTGCACAGTACTGTAGTTCAAAGTGAAGATGCATTTGTGTGATGAAGCCATGAAGTAAGTGTGTGTGTGTGTGTTTTGCTTCACATTTATAGGCTCACACTGTATAGCCGCTCACACACTGCTGCACTCTTCTTAAATGCTGCATCAGCATTTTAGCAGAGCGTTGTGACCTTCTGAGCCTCCTGTCGGTTTTCCTCACTCGTCTCGCTCTTATCTCTGCTCATCACTCTCGCTCTCCTCCTCATTTCAGGCCTCTTACGCTTCTTCTGACTTGTACAGCCTCAACGGTTTGTCCTCTTCCAGAAACCCGGCTTCAGCTTTCAATGGTTACCAGGTCTGTATGCAGACGAAAGCCAGACCACCAGAGACACACACACAGATTTCTGCTGCTTCATCTTTCATGGTGGGGGCAAAAAGACAGCAGAGCTTAAAGTTAAATCGTTATTTATTCATTTCTCATGCAAACATCGTTGTTTCTTCCTGCTTCGTCCCTTCCTGCAGTTCTACAGGTCACTCAGTCAGTTCAGCCAGCAGCTCTATCGTAGGGTTGGTTCATTTCAGCTCACCTTTTCCCCTCCGCACCTCCCCCTCACCAGACACCTGCACTTCTTCACACCAGCATGAGTAACTGCAACTGAGCTTGTTCATCTCAAGAGCAAAATATTTAAGTTAAAGTTTTCCTCACACAGTAAACTCACAGCGCACAGTTTGAATCGGGCACTGAAGGCAGCTGTCAGGTTTTTTTTTCCCCCACTGAGCAGAAAAGCATCGAATAGCATTTGAATGATAGAAAGCTTCTCGTCTGTTCACACTGCTGAGACCCTCAGCTGACCCTGTGTGTGTGTGTGTGTGTGTGTGTGTGTGTGTGTGTGTGTGTGTGTGTGTGTGCAGAGCTCCTTATATGAAGACAGTGGGTCACGACGAGGCATCAGCGCCAGCTCTCATGTAAGATTTTGTTGGACTTGTGGCATGTGTGTGTGTGTGTTTGCCAGTGTGATGGATACGTGTGTGACTTAACTGACTCGTGCAGACGTGGTCTGGATCGATGTTACTAACAGTCTCTCAAAAGGAGCGTGAACAGCAGCGGTGGGCGAGCCAGTGGTTGTAAATCATCCACAGTCGTAGTTTGGTGAACGATCTGCTTCTTAAAATGATTCATGTATAAATTGCATATTTGTTATTTTATTGTTTGTTTCTATGGTCAGTAATAATTAACATGAACACACACAACAGCTTTTATAGTTAATTTATAGTTAATTTGCAACACAGAGTAACACATACTGAGTTAGTAAGAAACTCAAGCTAAGCACATTGATTAAAACTCAGAGTTTAAAAATCTGGAGCCAGACAGAAAGTACGAGGTGCAAACAGGTGCAGTGAAGAAGCGTAAGACAGGAAGCTGGAGATTATTTACAACTTCAGGACTGATTCAGCTTAAAATCATTACATTCAGGATGCAGTTTGAGTTTGGTGATGGTTTATGTAGTGGGACCTTCTGTTGGACACTTCTACACACTGCTGAGCCTAAACTCCCTGCGAACCTGATGATGTAAGAATTTACAATGTCTTTATCAGCTTCCTGCCCTAAATTAGTATTATTTTATTGTTTATCACCATAAGAGGCTTGATCACGGTAAGCATGGAGCTTCTTACAGCATGAGGTGTTTTAAATAAGTCTGAAGTTATGAAGACGTCATTTTGATGATGCTCAGAGGGCGTTCTGCACATCTCGGACACGACACGCTGAACCAAGGACAGCAGCCAGTGGACACGCAGGAAGGAAGTGCGCGGTCAGATCTTTCAGAATAAAATCAGTGAGGCTGTGGTTCAGATTGTGGGTCGTGATTTGACCCCAGGACTTTGTCATATAGTCTCTCTGTCTGAATTACCCACCCTGTGTCCACAGTTTCCATCTGACTCTGAATCTGTGGTGAAATAAAGCTGTGGACCATTTTTGTTTGTCTGCTTGCTGCATGACAGATGTGTTTGTGAATGTTATGGTAAAGCCAAAGAAGGCTAAATGCACGTTATATACTAAAGGCACCACGTGAGTGTGTGCATGGTAGTTGGAGACAGAAACATGACAGTATTTTCTCTCTGCAGCCTTTAGAGTACACTAGTTATCGCAGCTCCGGCTCCAGAGCCTCCAGCAGGGCCGGGTCAGCCCGCACCAGCCCAGTGGTGAGCCTCTCCTCCCCCAGATACCCTCCTCCCCGTCCTGGGGTTTGAAATGAATTAGCCTGCATGTGATTTGGACATACCACTGAATGACATGATGCTTTGTTTGAACCTTCTGCCATCAGGACTGCAACATTTAGCTCATGATTCACTGTTTGCAGGAATTAGATGATAAAATATGCCGTGTTCACCTTAGGTGTGTTCAGACCAGCTCACAGCACTCACTTTAGTTTACTGCTCCACTCTGTGTGTGAGGAGGTGCACTCACAGTGAGGCTGAGCAGGGAGAGTAATGCAGTGTGTTTGCAGTAATGACTTCACACTGAGCTGAAAAATGTTTTGTTTCCTAACCCATAGAAACAGAAAAGAAAAGCTGTCTTATCAGGACTGGGAAAGGAGGACTGGTGCATTTCTACCAGCTCTCTATCACCAGTGTGACCTTCGGTCCATTTTTAGGTGTTGGTGATAAAGTGTCAAGTGAATATTTTGCCAGAGCTGAGACATTTATCATTCTTCCTGCACTTGAACTATGCTGAGTGTTTGTTCTGCAGATGTCTGCAGCATGAAAGCATTTCACTGCTCTGTGTGGAGCGTATAAACAGGTAATTCCTGGTGAACCTGAACAGCATAGTTGCAGAAAGGATGTCATTACACTTTGATGCCTAAAGTGCAGGTTAGGTCCACAGCCTGTGGCTGTCAGTGCTGGTCACTGAGGTTTGGATGAGCTGCAGAGCAGTCTGGGATCATCTGTCTCCAGCCTGCAGCTGCACAGAGGACCCTCAGTGAAGCTTATTAGTGACAAAAACAGTCCCACAAATGTTCCTCTTTTAAATTAGTGTCAGCTAACTTATCAGCTACATCTTTGTGAAGCAGTGTGCTGCAGGATGTGCAAGTTGTATAATAAATATTTGTTTTTATACTTCAGGCATTTAAAAAAAACCAGACTGCTGAATTACCTGCTTTTCTTTCTTAGTTTGCGTTCTGTCAGTGGACAGCAGAGTGTGTTTTTGGTATTGGGCCTCATGTGATGATGTCATGTCATGTGATGAATGACCTTTGCAGCACTGATAATTTGTGATCATATTCTTCTGTCTAATCCCCTGATGTGTTTTTTTTTTTTTTAATGAATACTTCTAAGTTTGCTGATGTCTTGACGTCTTCTGAATGTTTGGCTTCTTTCTGGTTGTGTTCTGCCCCCTGGTGGCCGTCACAGGACAATTGCAGCTCTGTTGCCAGTATTTTGAGGAGCGCGGCCAGTAGCAGTGGCCTCCCCAGGGACCTGGACGATGTCACTATTCCCGACTTTCCTGACGTGAGTCTCTTTGCGCCGGCAGGCGGCCGGGGCTGCGATGTGAGCTGAGTTCCTGTCTGATTTCTTGTTTGCCGCCTGTTTTCTTTCTTGTGAACTTAACCCTGCAAAAGCGATCGCTGTACACCGAGTTTACGTCCGAGGTTAATTTGCGTCAGTTTTTGTGTGTGGTGTTTTAACACAGATCTGCTGATGGTTTGAATTTCTGCAGGCGTTTTGACATCACCCAGACTAATCATTCACACGGTGTTACAGGCTGAGATAAACTTGTGCTTGTGAGTAGATGGCAGTAGATGTGGTCTGTTGTGTTTTATCAGCGGATGTGAAGGTAAATCACTGCTGAGCTGGCTGTAGTGAGGACTCTGGGACTTCCTTCCTTCCTCTCTGTTCATCCTCTCGACCCTGTGGCCTCTCATGAGCCTCTGATTCCTCTGACTGTGTCTATCTGTCTCAACAGGTGGAGGACAGAGATTATCTTGAGAAGGTGAGAAATGCTTTCTTTTGACGGTAATAGAGAAGAATTTTCTGCTATTGCTACAATGTTTTATTTGGTATTTACAAGATAAAATAATTTTTTTCCTTCTGTCAGGGATCTCGAGCAGCTTCTGCCTTAACATCAGCCACCCTCACCTCGTTAGGCGGGACGTCCTCCCGGAGAGGAAGTGGAGAGACGGCTTTAACTGTAGACGCCGAGAGCTCCATACGAGAAATCAAGGTAATGTCCCGTGGACAGAGAGGATCGCGCTGATTGCTGGGATGCGTGAAAATACCAGCTGAACGTGTGTCAGAGCCAGATGCTTGTTATTGATTATTGATGAAAAGCAGAAAGACTCAGTTTAGTTATGCGTTTATAATAAAGTTTTCTTGATTTAGTTTTTATTTAAAACAGCCCCCGACTCAGAGGGTTACTGTTTTATGAAAATCAAAATTTATTTAGGCAGCCTCTGAAACAGCTCAGCTTGTTAATGGACTGATGTTTTTTTTTTCAATTTTAAGTGCTTTAAAGCTGGTTTTTAAGTTATAAAATCCCTTTTGAAAGCGTTCCCGTGTGCCGGTCTGTGCCGTGTCTTTTCCATATTCATCATCTCTGCAAAGCTCTCCTCTCATCGTATTAACTGTTCACCAAACTCTCTGCTTCACCTTCACTGCTGCTGTCACGCTGTGCTTCTCCGCTCACCGCTCCTGCTGCTGCTCCTCACCAGGAGATTCACGAACTGAAGGATCAGATTCAGGATGTGGAAGCCAAGTACACACAGAACCTAAAAGAAGCCAAGGTATAAACCCGAGAGCCCTTCCAGACTGTTAACTAACGGGGTTTCCTCCACTAACCTGAACTGGTTATTGTGGTTTTCTGTTTGCTTAACTGTGATGAGATCCTTTGCTTTGAGAGTTCTGCTAATACCGATCAATAACCTGTGGAGAGCCTGTCCAATTCCTGTTTAGTGGTGGCTCAGGTGGTGCTTCAGGATAGTCCTCAATAACTAGGAGTGAAGTAGTAGTAGGACTTTCAGCCCTCTCATGATACTCAAATGAGTACAGTGCGTACTGTAACTCTGACTTCTGCATGTTTGCCTTTCTTTTTTTTTGATGTGTGTGTGTGTGTGTGTGTGTGTGTGTGTGTGTGTGTGTGTGTGTGTGTGTGTGTGTGTGTGTATGTCCTGTTTTATCTATATTTTCACTTACAGAAAGTTCATAATTCTGACTTTAAATCAGATTCACTGCCAGTTTAATTCAAATTTATTTACACAGCAGTGGTTAATAAAACCAGCCGTCTCATAAGCATAAGTAAGTAGTACAAAAAATACTACAATATTAAAGGGAGAGAGTGCCCTGTGAGAGTGCTTGGCAACAGTAGGGAAGAAGAACTATCTTTTAACAGGAAGAGACCTCCAACACAGCCAGGGTCAGGGAGGAGCAGCTTTCTGCTGCAACTAGTTGGAGGGTGAGGGGAAAGAAGAGCTTAGAGAGACAGCTTGGTGTATCTGAGCCAGCATCTGTGTGATATTCCTCTCTTTGTCATCAGGATGCATTAGCAGAAGTGGAGGAGAAGTATCGTAAGGCCATGGTGTCCAACGCACAGCTGGACAACGAGAAGAACAACCTGATGTACCAGGTGGACACGCTCAAAGACTCGCTCATGGAGCTGGAGGAGCTGCTGAGCGAGTCACGCCGGGAGTACGACGAGAAAGTCAAGGTACGACAACTGTTTTTGTGCAGCGTGTCGTGTTTTTGCAGTTGCGCCATAAAATATGATTTTGTAAATGAGTGTTTCTCGGCTCGTGTGGCATCTCCTATCAAAGCCAGTGAAGTCTGTTCAGAGGATAAGCTGGCTTCCTCAGCCTCATCGCCATCTGTACTCTGCAGAGGACTACAGCAGCAGAGCTTTAAGGAGTTTGTTGGATCAGCTGTAGTGGAAACCTAGAACCGGAACTTGTGTCACTTTACTCAGTCATTTGAATGAAATCAGACATGCAGAGACCTTATGGGAAAAAATAGACTGTATATAAAAAATATCTGCATAGCTTCCAGATCTGAAAAGTGAAGCCAGTGAACGTCCCTCAAACCTGCATTTGGTACGAATACAGTTCTAGTAGAGGTTTGAAGCACTTGTATTTGGAAGAAATGAGGCCGTGAGGTCAGACTGGACATGGAATCATCATAACTGAGTGGTGTCTCTCTGTAAGACGTCATCACACCGAAGCAGAGCTTTGGTCAAGTCTCGGCTGAATTTCTTGGCTGCTTCACATTTGTAACAGGAAGCACCAAAAACCTCCTCCCAGGCAGCTCACACTCTGGCAGGATTTCTCTTTAAAGCAACAGTTTAGTATTTTCTATTCAGTCTTTTGTTTCCTTTGTTCTTTTTAAACATACTTTTAAAAGCCTTGAAGGAGAGGTCAGAGGTCAAATTTGACAGATTTTAAATCTTTATACAGTGGTTTAACTATCATAGTTTCTAAGTTAACATTTTGTACCAGTAAATCATGAAGTTGCCCTTGAAGACCTTGATGGACGTAAGCCAAATTGTAATGGACTGCTAACATGACCTCTGACCTCCTCACCTCTACAAACATTTACCAGAATTCATTCAAAACTTTTCGAGCTGTCGTGTTTACAGACAGGATGACACGCAAATGCTACCAAAACCGTGACCTCCTTAGAGGAGGTAATAAAACAGAGTTGACGAGGGTGCATTAGGACATATGATACATGTATATCATCTGCTCATTAAATCAGCTATGTGGGGAGTATAATGAACTTCATACAGTCCCTGTATTTACCCAGTAATCTGACAGTATCCAGTAAAGGTACTGACACTGACAGAAGCGGCTTTGCTGTAACATTTTCTGTTATTTGGATGTCAAACTCTCTCTGGCTTCCCGCAGGAGTGCGAGCGAGAGAAGTATGCCCACAGTGTGCTTCAGTTCCAGTTCAATGAAATGAAAGAGACGCTAAAACAAAGTGAAGAGCTGCTAAATGTGAGTATTTTTCCCCAGCGGATTGTGTGTCACTCTGAGTGTGATGCATCACACAGATTTCCAGAATTTAAAAAGAAAAAAGTCTGTCCTATCCTCATTGTGTCACTCAGAGAGGCTGCATGTTGAGGTGCTTTTCACAGCTTCTCATTCTTTTTCCCACACAGTTAAAATCTGCACTTCTTTTCTTTCCTTTCCTTTTCCTGCTGTTTAGGAGATCCGTCAGCTGCGTGTCAAACAGGAGGGTTTTGTTAGAGAAATATCTGATCTGCAGGAGACAGTGGAGTGGAAGGATAAAAAAATTGGGGTATGGCCAATAAGCCAGCAGTTTTTGATTTATTCCAAATTCAGCAGACACCTTTACTGGCGTGAATTCAGTATCTTCTCTGCATGACCCTGAATGCCTCTTTTTTTTTTTTTTTTTTTACTTGTTTTAACTTCTTGCACACTTTTAACTTTGTTTTGCACGCTGCCACACTTTCGGGGGGGCTCTGCTCAGGCCTTAGAGCGACAGAAAGAATACACAGACGCGATCCGAACTGAGCGAGATGAGCTCAGAGAAGAAGTGGTGAAGCTGAAAGATATTCTGAAGGTACTCAGTGTGTGGAAGGAAAAAAAAAAACATTGTTAGCTTTAGTTGTTTGGAAACTGACGTTTTTTTTGTGGATTCCAGTGCTAACATTGTACTGCTCATTGTGCAGAAACATGGAATAGTGTTGGGACCTGATCTGAACATCAATGGGGATGTTGGTGTGGCAGAAGCTGACGAGTGCCCCGGCGCAGACCCTGCATCCCAACCAGCTCAGGACTCTCAGACGCCCCCAGCGGAGGGGAACAGCATGCTCGGTAAAACCCACTGTGGAATTTAAAGCTTCCTCTCTTCTTACTGCATGGCTCAGCGTAAGACTAATGGAAGAGTCTCATTCCAAAATGCTTTGTAATAATGATGAAATTAAGCATTTTTTAACTATTGTAATCTGACTTTCCTGTCTGATCTTGGAGTGAACTCTTCAGTTCCCAGCTTCATGCCGTCACGTGTTACTTAAACTCTGATTTGCACTGTTCTGTAAAGGATAAGCTTGGTGATACTCTGTAGTTTTTGGAGAAAAGTAAAAACGAGTTAAGGCCACTCGCCTTTAGAAACAGTGGGGTGACCAGTTAGCCTCTGTCCATAGCTTTGGATCTGTACAAGTGGCATATTAGATAAAATATTAGAATTTCATTTACCAAAACTGGAGCACAAACTTACTTGGACACAGCAAGCCATGTTAGTTTTGTTCACCAGTTACATTACAAATGCTTTAAAATGCAACAACACGACAAACATGTCGAGTCGAGTTCAGTCACCTGAGATGCCTGAAGTGCGTCCTAGCAGACAGCTAGCAGCTACAGCCACATGTCTGCATCACCCTGTCAGTCAAAGCGGACACACCCCTAATAATGTAAATTTAACTTAGCTGGGTTAGTTTAAGAAAATCAACTCCCATTCAGGTGTTAATGGCTACATTACATTACAAAACTGCTTTTTGTACCACTCTGCCCAAGCAGAAGAAGAGAAAAATATTTACAAATAATCAGCGAGTGTGACGTCAGCCTGTAGTGAGAGACAGGCTGACATATTATTGAAAAGCAAGAAGAAAGATACTGAGAATCACTTTTCTTATCCTGAGCTTTTCCGTATAACACATATTAACAGACTTGCTTTTTCTTCATCATGTTCCATTACTAATGCTTGGCTTTTGTGTTACTCTTGCATCTCAATCACTTTCACCAAAAACCTATTAGTGCTGAATCATAACTAACTTTGTTAATGCGGGCGGTGTTGGTGTGTAAATCCTGATTCGTCTTACAGCGAGAGGGTGGAATGGTTTTCCTTTTAGACGTCAACATCTGGCGCGTACAGTGAAAATTTAGCTGGAGTATTTCCTCCTTCTTTTCTTTGACGCTGACGTACTGGGGATCAGCAGCCTTATTTCCTCCTGCCTTTCTTCTTCTGCCTCTTTATCTTGTGCTTCCTGGTCATCTTGGCTCTCTGCTTCTCTTTCTGGCCTCTGAATGAGCCAGGTTTTCCGCCTTACATCTGCTGATGCGCTTCCTGATGAAGTGTTGAAAGTCTTGTCTTTAAGTCTGAGCTGTTTTTGGGCCTTCCATCACCGTATGCTCTTCATGATCTCCCAGGCAACACAGAGGAGACTGAGTTGAGAAGTAGCAGAGAAGAGGGAGAAGTGGATCCAGAGCAGCAACAAGAAATGCCTGAGGAAGTCAAAGAGAATCACACGAGCTCTGATTTGCTCTGTAATGCTGCTGATGAGTCCACACTGGAAACATCTAACGAAGAACAGCCTCCAGAAAAAGAAGAGACATGTTTACCCACAGAGGAAACCAACAGCAAGGACTTAAATGCCGAAATCTGTGACTCTACAGACAGTACAGAACCCAAAGAAGTAATTGTTTGCAGCCCTGAACTTCAAGAGATTGTAAAAAGTCCCGATGTTGCAGAAACAGAAATGTCTGAGGAGTTCAATTTAAAAGACGAGAGTAGTCCAGATGCAGTCGAGACAGAAACCAAAAGTATTATTGTTGAGACTAGTGATGTCCATGATGGCAAACAGGAAGCTGTTGAGGAAAGTAGTTTGACAAATGCAGAATTATGCCCTCAACAAAAACATGCAGAAGTTGTTCCTAAAGAAAGTTTAATTGATGAATCAATCGCAGCTGCTTCAATCACTGAACCTCAGCAAGAGCCTGAAAATGCAGAAGAGGCAGAGAACGACGAGGCAGAGGAAACGCCGAGTAAATCTCAGTCTCAGGGTACTCCTGCCTCAGGGAAAAAGAAGAAAAAGAAGAAGAGAGGCAAAAAGAAAGGAGGGGCTCAAGATGATAAGACCAAACAGAAGACGGCGGATGAAAACCGGAAAGACAAACGCATAGAACCAGCAGAAAATGATGTCGGATCTGCAGCAGAACCTACCTCTGGTTCTGTCACTGCAACCTTCAAGGAATCAAAGATGGATCAAGTCAAGAACGCGCAGGACAATAAAGAAACTGAGGAAGTTGATGCAGTGGAACCAATCAAATCCAGTGAAGTTCCTCTCAAGGAAACTTTTGAAGAACCAACAATGGATCATGTTTCAAATGAGCGCGAAGAGGAACAAACTTTGGAAACCAATACAGTAGAACAAGTAGTAGTGGAACCTACTCAAACTATTTGTGAAACTCCCAAAGAAGTAACAGTGGATGATGTTATGGATGAACAGAACCAGGAACAGACTTTAGAAACAAAGATCACAGATTCAGGAGAGACAGGGGAACCCACTCCAAGGGTTTCTCATGTTGAAGCTCTCGAGGAATCCAGCACAGTTTCCAAAATGGATGATCAAGGCACCAAACAAACTTTAGAAACCAATAAGATAGAAGAAACTGAATTAGTGTCACTTGCTGAAAACCCTTGTCAAGAGGAAACTCTCAACAAAGTAACGGTGGATGATGTTACAGAGGAACAACCTTTGGAAACACAGACTGAACAGTCAGTAAAGACAGAGGAACCCACTGAAAGTTCTTCTCATTTGGAAACCCTTAAGGAATCTGTAACAGATTCCAAAGAGTATGATCACGATGAGGAACAAACTTTGGAAGTAGAGACATTTCATGACGTGGAAGCTGTGGCTCCTTCTGAAAACACCGAAACTCCCAGTGAAATAACAGTGGAACCTGTTACAGATGAACAGAACGAGGGAGAAACTTTGGAAATGGAGACTATAGAATCAGAAGAGGCAGTGAAAAGTGTTTCTCCTGTTGAAACTCTCAAAGAATCCAGAACAGATGCTGAAAAAGACAAACAAGACCATGAACAAACCTTTGAGAGGGAGGAAGTAAAGGAAATGGAAACTATACCAATTCTTGATGCAGAGGCCAACGTCTGTACAGCCAACCTTCACTCCAACAGTGCAGAGACCACTGATGGCTTCAACAAAGAGTGTACTTCCAGTGTAGATGACTCTGAAAGCATCACTATTCCAACTGATGGTGACGTCATCCGTACTGATCAAGCAGAAGATGAAGCTGAGTCTGACAGTAAATGTGAGAGCACATCCAACAACTCCGGAAACAGCCCTGAAACAAGCAACAACACTGAAGGAGAATCACACGTTCCAGGCGATGGTGATGTTGCTGCTAATGAACCTGAGTCTGCTTCTGAGAGTAAAGATGACACCCCCATCCTACCACCGTCTACTGATCACTCCCTCGATGGTATCAAAAGTTCATCAGACATGGAGCCATCCAAAGCCATAAACTTGGGTAGAGATGACCTTCCCATCTACATTTCCAATGAAGATCCTAAGGAGTTAGGTGATGAGGAGCCAAGAGCAGAGATCGAACAAGAATGCCTTCCTGCCGGGGCCATATCTCCAAGTCAGGATGTTGATAATTCAGACAATGGAAATCTGAAAGAACCCAAAGAATTAGTCAGTCCAGCTGAAAAACATGACAGCTGTGATGGTGCCTCATCAACAGAAAGGCCTGAAGCCTTCAGCACTGAAAAGGGTCTAAGTGAGGCTGTAGTGCAGGATGAGGAACTAGAGATCAGTACTGCTGCCGTGTTCGAAACACCACAGACTCCAAAAGAAGCCACTGAGATTGGTTCTTTAATTGATCAGGAATCAGCTGTCACAGAAAATCTAGAACATAAAAATGATAAACATGATGAAGAAAGTGAGTCCTCTCTTTCAGCTGAGCAACTGCAGAAATCCAGCGAAGACCAGTGCGATAATAAAGATTCATCTCAACCCACTGAGGCGGACAGCGAAGGCGAAGAGTACAACGAAGATGAAGGGCAGTCTTTTGATTTTGATGACATGGATATTGAAGCAGCTGTAGAACCGTCTCTTCTTCTAGAACAGGAACACGTTGAGGAGGGAGTTACAGTCATGCCAGATGAAAGCAACAATGGGCCCTGCCAAAATAATGCTGAGTCAAATGAAAACAAGCCAGTTGAACGCAATGGCGGTAGTAACCAGGCAGATAAAGACTCAGATGCCGTGCCTCAAGAAGAGCAAAACTCTGAGGAAGCTACATCTGAAAAGGTGGAAAATGTGTGCGAAGAAGAGAAAAACACACCTGAAGCTGGTGAAGGAGACCAGGCAGGCCAAGTTGCAGAGGAAGAAACTATTTTGGGTGCTGTTGCAGAGAACATTAACCAGACAGTGTCTTCACCAGCAGAGGAAAGAATAGATGGTGACAAGAATGTGTTGCAGGGTGAAGATGAACCAAAGAGTGCAGACCAAGTGGGCAGCAATAAAGGGGCAGCACAGTCCAAGAAAAGTGGAAAGAAAGGCAAAGGAAAGGGCAAAGAGGACTGTAAGATGTCATAGTCTAGGATGTATTTAATATTCTGAATTTACTGTTCTTTTATTACCTGTTTAGGAAATTGTGTAAACCTCAAAGCACTTTGATTCTTCCCAAAATAAATATTGCTGTAAGTTTGTATATTACCTTAATCTCTTTTCAATGAGGTTATTTGACCAAACAAAGAAAATGTAATTTGTGGAAAGATGAGAATGTAAACTGTTAGTGGACTGCAGGATTCTACTTTTAGATCATGCCGCACTTGATACGACAGGTACATTTATTTAGTTATTGATGCACATTTATTTTGCTGCTTGTAACATGTCATAAATCACTGATTATTTTGCTCTGCAACGGTTCTCCAACACCATCATCGCATCTTCGTAAACTCGGTCATGTACTCGCTTCGTTCTCATTAAGACTCCGGCTAACGAGCTGGAACACGTTCTGGCCCTCGTGTCAGCGTGTGAATGAAAAACTCTCAGAAACCCTGAGTTTGATTTTAAATCCATTTTCATTTTCAAGAACTCGGCACATCTCTGTTAAATGTATCTCTGCATTTTGTTGCACTAAGTGGAAGAAAGTTTGAAATGCTAATAAACACCCTGCTGTTCCCTGTTGAAATTTGGCTCTAAATAATTTTTTAATTACATTTTTAATTAAATATTTGTATTCTGCACATTTACACCTTTTATAGCTTACCGTGTGTTGTCATGCAGTGTGAGTTCAGTTCAGGAAGCTGCACTGACCCCTCCTCACCACAGTTTGTGCATGCTAACACCCCCCTCCCATCCCTCACACACACACCACTCCATCACCCCCTCATTGGATGCCTGCTCTGTTGCATGCATCAACCCCAGCCCCCTCCCTATCATCTCTGCGGGTCTTCCCACCCCCGGTATGTTATCTTATTTTCCTTTTTAAGATGGAACAAACTCATTGCAATTATTGGAAACTTGTGTGTGCTGTGATGCTTTATTTTTCCAAAACATGGGCTTTATTTTTCAGAGATTCGTCTGAGGAAACTCGTGGATGAGCGTGAGAAAATGATAGAGCAGGTGAGTCGGTGATCCCTGCAGTACCTGAGACACGCATGTACCGTTTACCACAATCACAGGATGTGAAAGCAGATGTGTTACTGAAGAATAATAGCCCAAAATGCACCATTGCCTCTGCAGTCTTGCTTTATATTTCATGTTTTGTTCATTGTTTTAAGTTTTTAACAGATTTGACAGGTGAGTCTTTGTGTGTCTCTGTATACAGGTAAAGAAACTAAAGGCCCAGCTGGAACAAAAAGTTCAGAAAAACGGCACAGACAGCAGCCCAGAGGGTGAAATTATTGAAAATGGAAATGATCCAAACATAATGGAATTACAGAGTAAGTAAATCAGTGGTAGTTTCTAACTTGGTGTCTGTGATTGGAAGAAAAAAAAAAATCAATATTTTCTCTTTTTAAATTCCTTCCAGGAGACTCCAACAGGCAGATTAATGAGCTGAAGTTCAAACTGGTGAAGGCAGAGCAAGAAGTGACGGCATTAGAACAAAATGTAAGCAGACAAGAATCATTAAAGGCGCCGTATGGAACCATTTTATTTTGAAAGTTCAGTCACCGTTAACCAGCTAGCTCATGTATCCCTGCCTGCAGGCTGGATGGGTCTCTGCCGTGGAGGTCCTTAGTATCATTCAGATGGCTCTTTGTGAGTCTTTGGTTCTCTGGTCAGACTCCAACTTCTACCCTGAGATAGCTACATGCAGCATTGCATAACTGAGTTAGCTTGTTGTCTACATTTCTGGAGGCAGATGTTCTATTGTGGTGGAGCGTGTGTGTCGACTGTGTTTTATAGACAGCCTGGCAAACTGGGAAACATTAGACATTAGTGTGTGGCCTGTAATTGATAAACCAAAAACCTTCTCTGTGGTCTTTCTTTCGTCTTACTGCTTCATGTGGACAGTTGGATGTGAGTAATCCTAAAGGCTTGCCATGTGAATGTGACGCCTCCGTTTGTGTCAGAGCACTTTCTGCCTCCTTTCGCTGGTATGGGTGTACACCCCACCAGGAGTTAAGATGTTATGTCCACACAGTTGAATTTAAAAAGTGTGGAGCAGAGGTGAAGAAGCGTCTCAGTGGAATGTAGGTACGTGGCTTTGTTTTTGGGGTTTTTTGGCAGCTGGCCGCTGATGGAAAGGCGAGGTCTCCCGACTGGTCTCGAAGAGGAAACTCCAGAGTCTGACTGTCAGTGACTGACGTTTGGACAGTTTCTTTTTGTGTGGAAGGTTTGGGGAAAGTAACTGACAACCTGACTTCTCCTTTTTTAGAATTATAAACTGGAGACATGGCTGGACTTCTTATCTGCTGGTAATACTGGTCAGCCTAATGGACTGAGATCTCTGGAGTAGTCTTCTGTTAAAGCTGCATCTTCAGAAAGAGACTGTGCGGGTGCATAACCAGAGGACCTGGTGGTTTTGGATTTAATATTAGACTTAGAAATAACATCTCTTTGTAAACAGCGTGGGGTTTGTTATACTGTTGATCAATCCCAGCTGAGAGTGGATTGGATTGTCTAGCTTGGTATAGGAGGTCAGTCTTGGTTTCTATCAGAGAGCACAGCAGCCGTGTTCGTGTCCTGGAGCTCCTTTTTCATACCTGTAACAGCCAGACAGGTGAAAACATTCCTTCGGCTGTAGGTAAGGCAGGGCCGGTTGCACTAGGGGGCTTATGGACCCAGATCTTGTAACATCTCGGTGGGGCTCATTGCCCCCCCCCCCCCCCCCCCCCCCCCATAGATGGGTTACTATTGGTGACATTCGCTGTAGGTTTCACCAGAAGTAAAACATTGTTTCCAATGATGAAAGTTTGTGTCAAAACATGTCGAAGTTTTGATTTTTTTTTTTTTTTTAAGATCAGTTATGACCACATAATGAGAATAAAGACACTTAATTGTTCTTTTAAAAATGATGCCTCAGTGATTTTTAGATTTTCAAAATAAAATGCTTATTTTTGGCACCTTTAAAGACTTAGTTATGTTGAACTTTAAAGACCTTTTTATCTGTTATGCAGGTGACCAGACTTGAGGGTCAGGTGACGCGCTACAAGTCTTCTGCAGAGAACGCAGAAAAAATTGAGGACGAGCTGAAGGCCGAGAAACGGAAACTCCAGAGAGAGGTGGAGTGCCGTTTTCTGACGCCAAAATTAGAAGCTGGATTATTTAAGAGGTTCTGGCTGATTTTAAAAAGAATCTGTTCTGTCTCTCTTCCTGTTCGATCCAACAGCTGCGATCAGCGCTGGACAAGATCGAAGAGCTCGAGTCCAGCAACAGCCACCTTTCTAAAAGACTGGAGAAGATGAAGTCTAGTCGCGGCATGGCGCAGACTCCGTAGCACCAACTGCTTCATCTTGTTTTCACCCAAAAACTGGCTTAAAAGGGAATCATCTGGCTTTCTCTTTCAGCTGCCTAATAGCAACCTTATTAAAACACAAAAAAATCAAATGTAGTTATCCACAGAATAGAGAACACCAACAAGCAACGTGCCATTTCTTTGTTTTCTGTCTCATGAGAGTTTTTCGTAGCATCGCGCTCACACCCAGAAAGTACATGGAGGAACTGAGGGGCGCGCCCGATTGTGTGCTTTCATTGTGACTGTGGTTGAACCAGAACCACCCCCCCCACCCTGACTTTCTGCTGCTGCTCCTCATCGGGATGTTTCCTCTCCTCACTCAAACGGAGGGAAGAGAAATTCAGGACGGTGCACGACGCCGACACCCACGGCTCAGACTGTTACCTTCAGCTTCCTGTTTATTTTTCTTATTTGCATCCGAAGCCAAATCAGTTTGAAAATGCATAAAGTCTGGGTGTTTGTCGTTTTCTCAGCACCTCGAACATGACGTACATGACATCACGTAGCCACCAGTTTCCTGTTCGACCCGCAGCGTGTATCCGCCTTGGAAACGCTCGTGTCTCGGAGCTTCTGCCTGTTTTGTGTAGTCGGTCACTGGTTGGCTCTTGTGCTCCCACGTAAACGCTGAGACTTACTGACGAAGTGTGACAACAGGGACTCAAGGCGGCGTTGGCAGGAGACGCTGAGCACACTGGGGAGATGCTGCTTCACTGTTTACAGAGCTTTAAACTGTTTGCAAGGAAACAAAGAACTGTAACCTTTGTGCAATAAAAAATTCAAACTGCACCGTTTGTTCATTTCAGTCCCGGCAGTGAAGCTCGTTTCTGCTTCAAACGTGAGGTTTTCTTCGTGTTTCAGGCTGCGTTTGCAGACCAGGGTCAGATCTGAGGCACATGCTGCCTGTTCATTCTTCACCTTAAGGGCTGTAGAAAAGAATCAAAGCAAAGAAATTAAAATTATTGTGCAATATCTGAATATCTGAAGCGCAAAGCAAGTAGCCCATTCTTCTGAATGAAGGATATAAAAATCTTTGTTTTTAAATCCTGCGAGAAGCTTTCACCTGCGTGGACGAGGCTGATGATTAAATCAACCTCTGGAGTGAATGAAAGGAATTTGGGTTACAGTGCTGTGCAAAAATCTTGAGCCACCCCTCATTTTTTTAATATTCTGCTGCATGCATGCAGAGATTTATTAAAATGTAGAAACATAAATGGAAATCCAGTCCATATGGCAGAAACAGTTTGTACAGTTCTAACGAGCATGTTTTGATCTCCTTTACTCTTCAGCACAGTCTGAACTCTGAGGCAGCTTTCTGTCATTTCTTGAAGCAGTCTGCAGGAGCAGCTCTCCAGGCTTCTTGAAGGACATTCAAAGCTCTTCTTTGGATGTTTCTGCCTTTTGTTCTTTTCTCTGTCAGGATGATCCCACGCTGCTTCAGTCATGTTGAGGTCCGGGCTCTGGGGAGGACGATCCATGACTGATAGTGATTGATGTTTGGCATACTTCCCTGTTTCCCTTGTCCAGATGCAGCTCTCAGGTCCTGTGTCTGGTCTTTTTTGTGGATTTTTAGGCCTGACAGCACTTCTTTTATCCTCCACTTCTCCAGTTTTCTCAGATATTTTAAGGACTCGCTGCACACTGTGCTGAGATATGCCAAATTTTGGCTAACAGCTCTTTGGGAATCACGATGTTGGTGCAGAATATTATTTTCTGCCTGTCAAACTTTGTCATTTTTCATAGATTCAAATAAAAATGGAAACACGTGTTTTTGTGACAAGCTGCTAGTAAAAAAGAGCCAAAAGAAAATTTTTAAATTGATTGTAGACAACACTGACTCACCCTTTGAGTTTAGGAGCCTTTTTTTATGCTTAAGTCACCATTAAGTGGCTTAACAAATTTAAAATGTAAATGGTCAGGAACATGGACTGGACTGAAAATGAGTGAGAAAGCAGCAAATGTCCAAAGAAAAACTTTGAAAGACCTTCAGAAAGCTGGAGAACTGATGCTGAAGACCACTTAAAAAAATAAAGTCCAGCAGCAAACTATAACAGGTGGCTCAAGACTTTTGCACAGTACTGTCATCAGCTCATCAAGTCAGATGAACTGCATTTTTTTCACTTCCATAATTTCACAGTTGTGAATTTCTTTATGCTGAAAACTGTGATGCATCAGCACACAGCAACGCCACAAACAACAAGCCGCCGAGTCGCCATCCAGAAGTGGCCACATCCCTTTTTATTCAAACTTTAAGCTTTATTAAATTTGTAAACAGATGAGCTGCGTCCATGTTTTATAAAGTTGGACATTTTAACGTGATAGTCTGTGGGGTCTGACTCAGCCTCCGGTGGTTTCTGGCACTTTCATGTTTCCATTTTTACACAACATACAGTCCAAAATAATCAGCGTTCATCCTCCATGCTGAGCAAAGCAATGCTGCTTTATTGGATCCTTCACATGTCTCTGAACTCATCCAGGTTTAGTAAATGGCCTGCTGGGTAACGTAGTCTCAGAGTCCTGCTGTGTGTCTGCATTTCTGTGGCAGAACGTCCTCGTCTGGATGCGCTGAATCATGCGCCGGCCGTAGAAGTCCCGATAGTCGTCTGGCAGTTCATCCAGAGTGTGAAGCGCCCTCTCCAGTGCCTGAAGGGCTCGCGTTGCAGCCACGGGGTCTTTGTTGCCGTACGGGTCCTTCTTGTCGTAGCTGTCTGCAGGTAGATGGCGCCAGAACACATTAACGCCCACTCCAAACTGCAGAGCGAGGGTGTTGTGGAACCACAGAGCTGTGGAAAACGAGGACGCTGGATTGAGTGAAATTTCTGCTGCTGAGATTGGCTGTAGGAGGTACGGACCGCTCTACCTACCGGGGATAAAGAGCAGGTCTCCAGGCTCCAGCACACACTCATATCTCTTTGCTTTCACAAACTCAGGAAACCGCTTCAGATCCGGGGCATCAATGTCCAAAACCTCCGACTTATCACCTGACAGGAAACGACAGGAAACATGCTGCTAACCCAAACTCGAACCTACATCTTCAAAAACCAACATGGCACCAACCAAAACGCTCATGCTGAATCCAAAACCAATGGGTGCTTGTGTCCATCTTTTAAATACAGTCTATACCTGCATAAACATGAATGAGCTGCATGCTTTGTTCGGCTAATTTGGTGATTTGTAGCCACTAACCTGACAGGTAGAGGTGCAATGCATCCTGGGGGCTGTAGAGGACCACTCTCTTTGTCCCGGTCACCTGAGCCAGCAGGTTGTCCATCACCTAAAGGAACCAAGAAGAGAAGAACGTGTTTGTTTAGTAAAAATACACCACTTACACACTGAAGACCGCACTCGGTGCTGATGGTGGGGCTTTCCTCCGGTCCTGCGCAGCTGCCTGTAAAACTCACATCGTAGTGCGTCCACAGCTGCAGCCCGCGGGAGCTGATGCGGAACACGCTGGAGAAGAACCGATCGGGTTCAAAGAAGTCCGGCATGTGAAAGTCCTTCGCCAAGTCCGGGAACTGCTTGCTCAGGTCAGCCGGTTCCTGCAGGAGGGAAGAGGAAGCGGCCGTTTCTTTTCTTTTTTCCCAGATTAAATGATCGAACTGTTGAGTTGAAGTGAGGACATTTTTCCCTTCCTCGTACCTTTCGGACGTCCTCCCCCAGCGATCGAAGGTAGTAGCTCTCATCCTGGAACCAAACCGAGGAGTTTCTCATTAAAAGAATAATTTGTAATTTAAGACACTGTGCTTTATTACTTCTTTCTGATCCTTACCTCGCTCAGGAAGAAGTCCGAGTGTTTCTTCTCTGATGCTCTTTTCACAAATTCATTAAATGGCAGAGTCCTGTCAACATGGAGCAGATGAGAAGTCTGAAGACTTATGCTGTGTGTGTCTGTGTGTGTGTGTCAGCTCACTTGTAGACGAAGTTCTTATGAAGGAAATCCATCTGTGGCACCGTGGATACATGAATCTTCACCTCCTTGTCTCCTCCTTTTTGTCCAAGATAATCAACCGTCCACTTGTGCAGGCAGGGACCCAGAGACGCGCCTCTCAGCACGGCCGGTCTGCGCTGCAGGAACAATAAACCCCCAGGACACACTTTACTCCAGCCTCAGCGTTCACAGCCTGTCTCAGTTCAAATCAGTGAGCCTGAGATCCAAAACTTAAGGAATTTATTTGATCCCCACCTGAGAAAATTAATTATAATCTGAAAGAAACAAGGGGATCATTTCAAATGAATTTAAACATACTGAGTAAAGAAGGGTTTTTCTTATTACAAGCTTCAGTAACTTACTCTGCAGGTTAAACTGAGTATTTCCTCATCATTTCCTTTTAAAAGGTCTGCATCTCCTCTGCTCTATAAAAGCCTCAGGCCGCCCCTCATTTCTTCAGATTTTGCTGTTATTTTTTTTAAGTGGTTGTGAGCAGCAGCTCTCCAGCTTTCAGAAGATCTTTCAAGGTTTTCTTTGGACATTGGCTGCTTTTTCACTCCAGTCCTCGGACCGGATCATTTTCAGAGGAATGTTTTGTTTGTTAGACCTCTGAACTCTGAATCATTCAAGCATAAAAAAGGCTCCTAACTCAAGGGTTGAATCAGGGTTGTGCCCACACATAACAGACATGAACTTAAATTCTATCTTTAGGCTCTTTACTGGCAGCCTGTCACAAAAACACATCATTTGTTCCCATTTCTTTAGTTGAATCTATGAAAAATGGGATCACCCAAATGAAACCTCAGCCTGAGGTTTAGCTCTGTGAATCTCATTTGGAGATTTAGGAGGGAGAAGTGAAACACACTCTCTCATTACCCCAACTTCACATCCTTTAAGAATACGCCTTTTAACCGGATCATTCAAATTACCTCCTGATGAATCCTATACGTTATTATTCTGTATAGTGAGCGGTTTTACTTTATTTTACTGCTTAAACTTCTGTGTTATTACTTCTAAACTGTATTTATATGGGGTCAAACATTCCGGTTTCCTGCGGCAGAGAGAAGCTGCTGGATTACAGGCGGTGCAGAGGTAAAAATATGTGAAACGCTGCTGAAGCTCTGATCCATCTCACCTGTGGACAAATGTCCCTCACAAACTCCTCCCTGCCTGCTTCTGAGAACACCGGCACAGGTATTTTCTCCTGGAGCGCCATTTAACAGGATTTCATGCAGCTCACACCGGGTGTTACACTCTTAGCGTTCCCCATAGAAACGAGACATTACTGTATAAAGATCGACTTTAAATAAAAGCACAATAAACGCTGAATTACGCTGAACTAGAGGGCTTTCTTATAGCGCTATTAAAAATTACGTCACTGGCTCTGTGGTTTCTGTCAATTGGTTTGTATGTTTCTAACGCGCTACGTGTTTCTAGCCGTAAGATACAAGAGCACGGACAAAAAGGCTTCAGCCAGAGCCGATACAGGGGAAGACCGTCCACTTCCTGTTAATCAATTGTATCGAAATTAGCTGCAACTCAGCCGCCGGAGCAACAGAGGGCGCTGGTGGCTAGCCCAAAACAAAGATGATATTTTTACACCTGCTGTTAGACAAAAGAGTCCACGTTTTATTTTATTTTAAATTTTAGTTTGTCTTTACAGGCGCAGCATTGATAATAAGTTCGACCTAAAATAAAATATGCCCGTTAGTTTTTCTGACAGGAAGCCGGTTTTGCCCATAAACACCAACATTTTGTTAATGCGTGCTGATTGGGCGGTTATTGCTCGAGGACCCCGTTTTCAAACGATAAGTAGATACTAGAAGTGCAGTTAAAACGGGGGGGGGGGGGGGTGTTTTGGCCCCCCATACAGTCTGGACGATTTCTTGAGCGCCCCCCATGAACCCTGAAGTTCTAAGAGCGGCAATTCCCCGCATTTTTAGAGGCTCGGGCTTCAGTGAACGGAGAGAAAAAGATGGCGCTGCCCATGATCAGAGGTTGTTACAGGCTGCCGTCAACATTTAGCCTCAGCCGGCTGCTTTTAAAAGAGCGGTTCGTCCTGAAGCGGCCCGGTAACACGCGGCCGGCCCCCTCTTCTCTCGCCGCTGCTACCACAGCGGTCCGTCCCTACAGCTCGGACCAGGGAGAGCAGAAGAAGCACCAGAAGGTGGTGGTGGTCGGCATCCCGAACCCATTCATCTGGTTCCGCACCCGGATCTACTACTTCCTCATCAGAACCTACTTCGACAGAGAGTTCAGCATAGAGGAGTTCACGGAGGGGGCGAAGCAGGTGTGTGCGGCTCGGCTGCAGTGTCCCTCCGGGCCTGTACTCAGTAATGATGATGCTGTGCTGTCTCCCGCAGGCCTTCTCGCACGTCTCCAGGCTGCTGTCCCGGTGCCAGTTTGAAGCCCTGGAGGGCCTCGTAGCTAAAGACGTGAGTGCACCCGCATCATGCACAGGTTCACCCGGGGTTATCAGGGAGGGGGTGGGGTACAGGTGATTTACATGAAAAGTGGCTGCGCAAGAGTTTAAACGCTATTAAAATGTTACTTAGGTGGCTTAAAAGCTCAAAGTTTTTAGCATCTAATATACTTAAAGCGCTCTAATGGTGGTGGAGGGGGGGGGGGGGGGGGGTTACACCCAGCTCCCATCGCCCCCCTGAGAGGTCAAACGCACTGCAGCTTAAGAAAACACCAGCAAATAGAAAAATGCTTCAAAAGCACGCAAAACACAACGGAAGTTTTTTTTGGGAGACGGTGACGGAACAGCTGCGGAAGTGAAACCAAACCCTGACGGACTGATCGATTCTGTGAGGGAGAAAAACATGCAGCCAATTAATCGCATGATTCATAATTCTATGGCTACATGTTTGCTGTCAGCTGTTCTATCACGTTATTGTCTCCCCAAAAAACCTTACGTTGTGCTTTGAGTTTTCGCAGCATTTTTTATCTGCTGGTGACAATTGAGGAACTTGCCATGGAGATTATGGGCGTGGCCGAGATGTGAGGAGACAGTTTGGGCTGCCAATCACCCTGCAAGGCACCGATGTCTAAGGGGGGGGCGGCCTCAGCTGAGGGGGTCGAACCACTGACCTTCATATTAGATGACCTGATCTACATCCACCCCAGCAAAGAGTTCTTCAACACAGACTTTATCTGGTGAGAAGGTCTCACAGAGACAGAGGCAACATTTGAATTCATCTGGATCTGCTTCTCTACACCAAAAGGAGTCAGATGAGATGGTTCAGACATCCAGAGGAGATCTGAGAGGCCACTCAGGACACGCTTCAGAGATTGTCTCTCAGGAGGAAGTGGAGGTGGTGGCTGGGAGGAGGAGGAGGAAGTCTGGTGTCCGTGACTGGGAAACCAAGGGGTAGTGCAGTAAATGATTGGTCATATGATCAGGTGTACCCTCCTCAGATAGGCAACCATAATTTACAAAATCATGCTTTTTTTTTCCTTCTTCTGTCTGGTCAGTTTGTCTGCATTTTGTGCTTCAGGCTACAGAGTGGATAAGCAGAAAGGTTTAAGAGAATAGAGATGTATGAAGGGCACACAGTCTGCTGAGGGCCTTAAAAACACTTGAAAATCAGTCATAAGTCACCTTGATGGACAATAAAATAATACTTTCATCTGCATAGTTATAGCAAATGAGGCCAGTGGTTTCAGGGGTTTACTACTAAACGTGCAGTAATCAGGACATCTGTTTTGAAGTGCTTCTTGCATACACCCTGTTTGTTCTCCTTCTGATTTGCTCATCCATGTAGCTGATTGGGAAGCTGGAGGAAAAGTGCAACCTGCTGCCTTCCAACTACAAGAAAGCCCTGTCTGCAGAACCCGATGAGATCATGTACACAACTCCCGGGGACGTGGGAATCTTCTACGATGACAATGGTAAACACAAAGTGTTGTGAGTAGCCCGTTTACTGGCAGGGTGAGAAAATCTGACGTTCCTAAAACCTGCTCGAGGGCTTCTTCTCAATTTGGTGACACAGACGGCTGTGATTACCCAGCTGTTCACAATACCGCCCGAAACTGAGGTGCTGTATCACCGGTTAGGGTTCGGGTTCATTTCTGGCAGTGTGTTAAATAATATAAAGAGGCGCACTGAGAGCTTTTGCCAAACAATCATTTAAGGATTTAATTTAAGAACCTGCTGTCAGCTGATCCAGGCTCAGGGAGGGGGGCAGCTGTATGCCTCCACTGGCAGGAGCGTGAGGGGAAAGAGGAGCATCGAGACGTTTTTAAGTTGTGATAAGCTGACTCCCACTCATGGGCCTCCCAGCGGTTTGATCCACTCCCAGATCACAGAGAGGGAAAAGCTGGAAAAGATGAGACGCTCAGGAAAAAAGCTCCGCGATTGCTTTGCTTTCTGTGTTTATATCTGTATAAACAGAAACAAATATGTGTATTTTCAGGTAGGAAGTTCGTCAGCATCCTGATGCGTTTCTGGTATCTGACGAGCGCGCACCTGCCTGACGACTCCATGGAGGGAACCCGTATCTTTCAGGTGGGCGTCAGAGAGGGAGAAGCAGAAACTAAGAGACTACTTACAGCAATTTATGAGTGAGTACCTTCTTCATTTTATTTGTACACTTTTCTGTTACTTGGAGTCTTTCTGATCGTTCCCTTTGTCCCTCTGACAGATTCCAGAGGGAGTTTACTAAAGGAGTGCCTCCAGACTGGATCATCACGAGGATAGAGCACTCCAAGCTTTTGGATTGAGGTGGTTTGAAAGGAAAACGGTCACAGCTCCAGGTTATCCACACAGCAGGAGTGAGGCACAACTCCTTCATGGAAAGGACTAAGCTGGATTTATCCACAATTTCCCACAGAAAAGACACAGGAGCCAGTCGCAGCCAAACAAACCCTGATGGTCCTGATGCCGTAAACTTTTCCCAGCGAACACTAAGCAGAGCAGTCTGTTGGCGTGACTGAATCCAGCGATTCGTTTTTAATTTTTCAGTCTTAGATCTGCTGCTGTGCGCTCTCGTTTTTAAAAGCTTGAACCTGTTATGAGCTGAAATCATTCCCTGAGAGGAAACTCACACTTTCAGCGTTTTTCAGAGAAGACGGACCGACGTCTGCCTCTGTAACCGTGGGCGATAAAGATGTACACGGCAGGTTCTTCCCACACAGAGTGGTGTGTGTACACACAGTACATGCAGTACACACAGTACACATGTCTGACGGTTAAGGCAGCTTCCTGCAGCTGCAGCAGGTGTTTTGGTTTTATTAAAGATTTGAGGAATGAAGGATGTGATGTTTGTTTGTTTGTTTGTTGTGTATCAGGAAACGTTCTGGGTTAAAAAAAGTAAAACCACTGGATGGGAATATTTTTCAGGAAAAAACCTCAATTTCCAAGATTAGAAAACTCATTTACTGAATTCTGAACTTTCATATAAATTCACGACTTTAACTTTAGCAAATTCTCAAATTTTTTTTTTTTACTAGACTTTTTTCACATTTTGATGATAATGTGTATATATTAATTAACATTTTTTTCCTCAAGTATTTGGATGTTTTCTAGTAAATTTACCAATTTAATGTCAGAAAATATTTGGCTTGTTATTGTTGTTTAACTCAGAATGACCTCAGCACACCACCATGTCACCCGTATAGGGTCAGTATACTTTTCTGCACATTTCTTTATATACATTTTCTTCTACTTATCTAATTGTGGGTCACGGGCTGGAGCCTATCCCAGCTGTCAGAGGGTGAAAGGTGCAGGACACCTGGACAGGTCACCGGTCTGCTGCAGCGCTAACACAGACGACCGTTCGCACTCACTCACAGTCAATTAAGAATCACCCTTTGACCCCGTGCATGTCCTGTGACTGTGGGGAGAACATGCAGACGCCACACAGAAAGGCCCCAGGCAGCCAGTGGATTCAAACCCAGGACCTTCTTGCTGTGAGGCAACAGTGCTCACCACTGTTCCACACTTTTCTTTTCTCCATTCTTTCCTTCTTTTGGCTGCTCACCCTATCCCAGCATCCTCCTCTCTCACACCAACCCTCTGCATGTCCTCCTCCACTGCATCCATCAGTCTTCTCTCAGGTCTTCCTACCTGACAGCTCCATCTTCAGCATCAGCAGCCAGCTCTCTCCCTTTACCAGTCACAGACATTTAAAGTCCCTATTTGCTGAAATTCTGCAGTTTTGAATTTAAATGATTTAGTCTGAATTATTTGCATTCAAATTTTATGAGAAAAAAAGGGTTAAACATTTATGAAAGGAAAAAATATTTTCTTGAAATTCTAAAATCAGATTTTCAAGGGGAAAAAAGTCCTGGTGGTATTTTTGGTATGATGAAGATCCAAACTTGCAAACTGAAGGACCAACATTGTTTCCACTGGTGATAACTCTTTGTTTTTTCCTCATTTAAAAAAAAAAAAAAAAAAAAAAAAATGATCCAAGGTTGCTTTTGTTTTTTTTGCAAATTTATGACTTTAATTTCAAATATTTTTTTCCCAGTTGTGTTACTTTTTGTAAACCCAGAGTGGCCCTTCTTAATGTGATGGGCTGTACAATTTTCAGTTATTTAATTATGACCTCAATGACCTTTTTTAAATGGTTGAAAAAAAAATACATACATATAAATAAAGGTCAATTACGATACAACAGGATAAAATACGAAAAAAAAAATCTGCTACACTTGGCCATTTCTCGCGTAGAATGCGTGGATCCCTGTCTGCTCTCCCATTGGTCGATCTTATTTCGAGCTTTGCTCCCATTGGCCGGCCGCGCTGTCCGTCTGCGGTCGCTCGGTGTGGTTCCTGCCGTGAGCTCGGCCGGTGTGTGGCAGCCTGGCGGGCAGCAGACAGGAGGAAACGGAAGCATGGCGCTCCGGCAGCAGTGAGCTCTGAAGCCCCCCTCACGGTCCAAGCATGAAACTCGCCG
Source organism: Archocentrus centrarchus (assembly GCF_007364275.1). Classification (NCBI taxonomy): domain Eukaryota; kingdom Metazoa; phylum Chordata; class Actinopteri; order Cichliformes; family Cichlidae; genus Archocentrus; species Archocentrus centrarchus. Next base: position 4,112,208 of record NC_044366.1, read on the forward strand.
CTGCGGCCTGTTACGGTCTGGCCGCGGCGCTGCTGGCGGTCGCCCTGCGGGAGCTGTTGACGGGCTTCGAGGAGAACAGATGCAGCATGACCTACATGTTCGAGTACCCGGAGTACCGGGTGAGTACCCGCGGAGCCGCAGACAGGTGTGCTCGGTGAGGGTCTGAGGCGGAGCTGATTATGAGCGGCTTCGTGTTTTTATCAGCGCGGACGAATATTTGCTTCATGAATGCCAGATGTGTGCTAAGCTAGTTCCTGATAACAGCTAACATTACCTGGCAGAGAAAGTAACGTCAGGTGTGCGGCTGCCCGTGTCGGTGTGTGGTCTCTCTTACGGTACACCTGTGCCCTCCCTGCCAGGTGTACGTGTTTGTGTGTTGAGGTTTTGGGTTTAGGTTAGCCAGATAATTAAAGCCTGAATTAACTGCTGATGTTTGACCCCTCTCAGCAGCAGGTCACCTGTGGGTGACCCGGTTGTGGGTTAAATGCATGCATGTACGAGCCCCGTGATGGTAGCTGAAGTTTGCCGTCTCCTTCCTGTGAGCACTGATGGGTTCACCTGTGCATAGGTGGGGCACAGCTGGAGGCCACGTGCCTGTAGGCATGAACAGCTCAGAGACCCCCCAGTGTGCAGACACGGTGCTCATTGGACAGTATCCTCAACGGAGCTGTGACGTATGCAAGGCGGAAAAGTATGGAGGACCAAGACTGCCAAAATAAAATACATTAATCTACAGTTGAAAGGAATAAAGATAAATGCAGGCGTTATAAAATGTGATGAAAATTAAGCAGATATTTCTGTCTTAAGGTGCGTCTGTATTTAATTTTCTTATTTATGTAATTTCTTTTTCCCCATTTAATTTTTCCAATAAAATATAGGTTAGTGGGGGTTGAAGGATTAACATTTTAAAGTTTGTAAGTCCTTGGAAAAATAGAAATAAAAAGACATTAAAATAAATGAAAGTATTACAAAATATGGCATCTACTGTGGCGATGCGCTGGGGAAATGAGGGAGCAGCTGAAAGTACCTAAAATGAGACATAAATTAATTTTTCTATGTTAACTGTATTTATTTTTTAATTAAGTCCATTTTCTGTTTGTTTTTCTGTTAATCATAGCATTTAGTGTTAAGTCTGCATTAAAATCAAGTAATTTTGAAGGCTTTCAAAGTATTTTTAAAATGCTGGTAAAAAACAAACAAACTGTGCACATAAATAAAGCTAAAAGTGAAAACAAATCAAACACAGCAAAAGTCACTAAACTCGGCCATTTCAGTTTAGACAATATGCACGTATCTTTGTATTCATTGTAGATACTGGTTATAAAAGACAGATGTAGCCTCACTGTTGGGTTTTTGGAGGTGGAAGGGGCCCTCACAGGTGTATTATGGACTTCTTTCTAAGAATTATTTTATTTTAAACCTCTCAGTAATGAGTTTACTAGTAGACCATCCCCTTGCTCTTATTTTGAATGGTCAGCAGAGGCATGGGTCTGAAAATAGCTCCGTTACAGTATCCCACATGAGACATCACATGCACACTTACTTTATTTGACACATCAAAGTAGACGGTCCTGAGTGACAGCTTTATTTTCAGCTCGTTAATCTCCCGACTCGAGGCAGCCATTTCTGTCGTGAGACGAGCGTCGATCGAGCAGCAGGTGAAGCGGTGACAGCCTGAGTGACATCGCTTGTTTAATGAGACAGAAATTCATGAAGAAATGTAAAAAAAACGCATAAAACGGCTGAAATTCACTTAAGATACCAAAATTACTGCGTTCATGATACATTGTTACTGAGTATTAACTCAACAGTTCCTGTTATATTCTGAAACTTTGTTTTGTCCATTTTTTGCAGGACATTTCTTGTTTTCAGATAAGTGGAGATTTTACCTTTTTCACAATAATTTTTTTTAATCAAAGGCAGCTTTGCAGCTGCAGGACACTGACCTCCACAGCAGACGTATCATTTCTATAGTCGGTCATTTTCTGATAGTCTTGCTACATGTATTATAGTATAGCTGGTGGTTTTGATTTCAGTACCAGCTATACATGAATTTCAAACTAAGCATGCATGGGGGGGGCAGAATGCCACTAAACTCCTCAGGTGTCATGATGTGACATCCATACATTTTTTTAGATTGGCATTTAATATAACATCACTTTGTCCTTAAAAATTAAGTTATGTTTTCACAGCTTGCATTATAAGTATTTTGCCCATAAAATTAAAGTGCCTCCATAGTCCTAATTAATAATTTAGTTTTTTTTATTTATTATTTATTGTAGGTCACCATTTTGGTGCAATAAATGAATTTCAGCTGAAAAGGAAATATGGAAATAAACAGATTTAGGAAAACATTGGATGGATGGAAATTGTTTTTAAACCATGTTACATTTTTAAAAAAATGTTAAAATTTTTAAATGAACAAGGGGTACATTTTTTTTTTTTTTTTTTTTGCATTTTTGGCCATAGTGGCTTTTGTCTACAGTGGAGAGTGACAGGAAATGGGAGAAAGATACGGGGGAAGACACGTGGGCAAATTGGCGACGGGCCGGGACGCGAACCCGCGCCACCCGCACCGCAACGTGGCGTGTGTATTTGGTCGCCGGCTTTACCACTAAACCACCCAGGCGCCCAACAAGGGATAAATTAAATGGTGAATAAAGAAGTGGTCAGTTTAAACTGTTAAAATGTATTATTTTTATGCATTTAGTAGTTTATTTACACAGAGTCATTTGGGAAGTTTTAATTTTGGCAGTTTCGGTCTTCCATAAAAACAGAGTAAACTTTTATTCAGGCAGTATTTCCTAAATATTTAATTCGCCAACATTAGAGTAACAAATTAATATTGTGACAGCTCACCAAATGCCTCCGACATGAGCATCTCAGATTTTCCTTAAAGAAGGATTCCCGGGGAAAGATTGACTTCTAAATGGGGAATTTTACAAAAGTAGATGGAGATGAAGGCAGGGGCGTTTTTAGATGCTTCAGAAGCTTCTCAGGTACTAAATCCAACACACAGTATGTGTTGTAATGGCACCCAGCACACATCCTCTCAGCTGAGCTGGAGGGTGCATAAACTGAATTATAACATCGTGCTCTGCTTCTGAGACAGTCTTCAGCTGCAGTACATAAATATTATGATTTCAAAGATTCATTGTGAAAATGAGAGAGAACACCATCACAGTTTATGGATATAATTTTAACAGAAACGTGCTCTTTCTATAAGAATTAATTTGGATTTGGTGCATGGAGTCATACCCGGGTAATAATGATGAAAATGTTTTTTTGTTTTTGATATTTTTTTCCATATTGAAGCTTTATTATGTGTGAAACTGTTCACCTCATTTGGACTATTTTAAAGTGTATTATGTTCCTTGAATAGGACGTATCTCAAAGAGTTTTCCTGATAATGGGATTTTAAAATGGCCTCTCAAAAAAAATGATGCCAGAACAAGTTTAAAACACCTTCAATTCAGCACCCGCCAATGTAATTAATAGACTTTATGCTCAATATATGTGCCACTACATGTGGCAAAGGTCCCGACATTGTTTTTAAACATTAAGGACCAGCGGTAATACCAATGTACCATAGCAATGATTGTGCCAGAATTTCCTGTATTTGGACTAAATCAGGGCGGCGTCTGCCAGCTGTGGAGCAGATGTGGACTCAGCTGTAGCTGCTTTACGACGAGCTCTTTGCGATGACAGCAGGCTAATGAACCAGTGTCTGTGTGGTTTCAGCGTGTGGCGCTGCCTCGCCGCGTGGCCAGACTGTACCCGGCGTACGGGCTCTACCTGTACGGAGAGGGCGTCTACGCCCAGGAGACCCGAGCGCTCAAACTCACCGGCGCCCCCGTGCTTTTCCTGCCTGGGAATGCAGGAAGTTATAAACAAGGTAAGAGTACAAAGTTAAACGTGGTTCAGAATTAACATTTAAATCCATCATGAAGGAGATGCTGCTGCGTTACAGCTACAGACAGACAGACCAGAAGATTGTGACTTTTTTTTAAGTAATTAGATATTTGACGGGTTTTTGTTCATTAATTACTGCCTCACTGGCCGGATGTGTTAGTCTTTGTGATGCCTTTTGTTCATTTTATTTGCCTGAAATACTCATCAGTCCCACCATGAGCAGCATTCACTCCTGTTATGTAGAATTTACTAAAACCTGCCGTGCTCGGCTGTTTGGGATACTGACAGCCAATAAATAAAATACAGTTTTAGGTGAAGTTTAAGAATAAATAAATATTTTATATTATAATTTCTTATTTATTGGAGGTGAGGGAAGTCTTGGGGAATCTTCTGCTGATATCAGTATTGTCTAATAACTCTTTCTGAGACACAGTTCTCTCCATCTGCTGTGTAGGAGGAGAACACCTCCGCTTTCATTCCTGTGAGGACCAGCAGGTTTCTCTGTTTCTGTGGTGATTTTGATGTTTCTCCTGCTTACCTTTGAACAAGTACCAGGGTCAGAGTTGGTCTGAGTGTAGCTGGTAGTTCAGTCATTGTAAATTTATTGCACCTTTTTAATAGTTTTCATTTTAGGTCATAAATGGCAAAAATGAACAGAATAACAAATTAAATGTGACCTCTGATGCTGACCTTTGAAAATTAGAGCCAGTGAAAATGTGGGACGTGGTCTCAGTATGTGGGACGGTGGTGAGTCATTTAAAAATGCTGTGCAGAGATCTGGTCACCCTGGGACCGGCTGCTCCGAGGATCTGATGGCTTTCATCAGTAATTCAGAGTCTAAAAAAAAAATAATAATAATCACATATAAGATCATCTTCTTCTTGCAGCATGGGATTTGTCTGATCAGGTGGTGCTGGTGGTAGTACTGACCCCACAGCTGCACGATTTAATGCACCGTGCTTTATCTGACACCATCGATGTTCTCTTCCTGAAGCTCGCTCTCTGGGCTCAGTCGCCTTGAGGAAGGCTGAAAACATGGAGGGAGGTCTCCACTTCAACGTGTTCACTGTGGACTTCAACGAGGAGCTGGTGGCGCTCTACGGCGGCAGTTTGCTCAGGCAGACGCATTTCCTGCACGAGAGCATTAAGGCCATCCTGAGGCTCTACAAGGTCAGCCCTCGAATATCATCCGCTCATCACACTGAGTTATAAGCACATTACGATAGTTTAACCCGTAACACGTGCAAAGGCGCCAACACTGCTACAAAGGTGTTAATGTCAGGGTTCCTGCAAATCCTTAAAGTTATCGAAGTGAAGAGAAACTGAGCTGAAACCTCCACACAGCAGAAGACTCTGATCTTTGATTGGTTTGTGTCTCTCCAGCACCTGAAGACCCCCCCTCAGAGCGTGGTGCTGGTCGGTCACTCCATGGGAGGAGTGGTCGCCCGGGCCCTGTTCACTTTGCCTCGTTTCAACGCTAACCTGGTCAGCCTCATCATCACCCAGGCTTCCCCTCACCTGGCTCCAGTGCTGGCCCTGGACCCGTACCTGCTGGGTGAGAACAGCCGTCCTGCTGCTCAGTTTGACTCGTTTCTTTAGTACAAACAGATTTTTAACAGATATTTTTTCTCTGCTTTGTTGCTGTGTGTGCAGATTTTTACTCCGCAGTGAGACAGAAGTGGGTTAACCAGGCAAACAAACTCAGGAACGTCACAGTTTTGTCTGTTGGGGGCGGTTATCGTGACTACCAGGTGCGCTCCGGCCTCACTTCCCTGGCTTGTCCCCCAGGAGACCCGAACAAGCTGTCACTGGTGGTACGATTTGATCCTGAATTCTTTTCCTCGAGTTCCTTTGCTACTGTTTTCTCTTTGGGACAGTTTGAAGGAAAAGTTCTCCTCTTGTTGGTTTTTGATTCTGACTGCTGTTCTTCACATCGAACTAAGTTTTTTTTCTTGTTTCTGCCCAGGTAACTGCAGTTCCCAGGACGTGGGTGTCCACTGATCACCTGTCCATTGTCTGGTAAAGGACTTTAAGTCTGCCTGCGCTCATTCATTTTTCTGGAGCCGTATTTAAATGCGACTAAATTGATTTATGTGCAGCGTGCGTCTTTGTGTTTCAGGTGCAAAGAGCTCGTTCTCGCCACGGTCCGGGCGTTCTTTGATCTCATCGATCCTGAAACCAGACAGGTGTGATACATGTTTCCATCCTCAGGAGAAGACAGACTTTCCCCATCAGAGGGTGAATTATCTGACCAGCTAACTTAAGCAGTTTATTCTGAACAGTTCACAGAAAGCCCGGAGCAGAAGTTGGCTGTGCTGAACCATCATTTCATCAGACACCCCGTGAGGACGCCCGGGGAAACTCAAGACACGCCGGTCTCCATCTCAGGTCAGAGGGAAACACTTAAACAGATGGATCCTCCAGATTATAATCGTGGAGATTTCTTTAACCCCTAAAAGCAAAGTGAATGACTAAAGTCACTACCTCTGTCCTGGTTTGGTGGATTTAATCTTAAAAACAGGAGCAAGCTGCAGTAAATGGTGAAGGCAGGCTGTAAGATTACCGGTGACGCCTTAATAACCCTCAGTATGAACTGAAGGTCCTTTCAAGGACATGAATCATCATTTCAGACCCTCAGCATCCTTCACATGTTGGGTTTCAGGACCATCAGGGCGATGGTTTGGTTTCCCAAAATTAGCACTAACAGATTCAAGGAAGGAGTTTACCATTATGGGGGGGGGCACATATCGGAAACCTGACATAACCGTAAACACTCGGAGCAAAGCATTAAAATAATGCTATTTGATCTTTTACTTTCTCCTTTTTCATGTTTTATGTTTTAGACGTGGACAAATCACCAAACAAAATGACTCGAGTCTTTTATGAAGCATTATGAACATGTCATTCCAGGCTGTAGGGCTTACTTTATCAGCTGGCCGCACTGGTACTAGTACAAAGGAATATTTGGGCCACATTGAGGAAAAAAATTAATTGTGCATTTTGAGAATAAATTCAAAATTTTGAGAAAAAAGTCAAAATGTGCAGATTAAAGTCATTTTAGGTCAAACATCTGCCACGACACGTCTGTTATCCCCTCCAGAATGTCTTGTATTATGAGTTAGTGAAACTATACTTCAGAATCAGTTTTAGTAACAAGGAAATGATTTCTCTTTTAGTACATAAACACGATGTAGTGATAAGTATGAGGATGTTAAAGAGAGAGTGCAGAAAGCTGCATCTGCTCAGAAGGAAAAACCACACAAACTGGCAACGGTTAGATGGAAGGACGGCTGCACCTTCGTACAGTACAGAGGGGACACAATAACACAGCTGATCAAGTTGTTTCTACCCAAAGGCATTTTGTAGAGAGTAGCAGCTGTGGCTGTTATTTGACTTGAAATGACGACTTCGACGATTTTGACTTTATTCTCAAAATGATTTTTTTTTTCTCAATGTGGCCCTCACACTTCATATAGTAGCAAGCTAAATATTTCAGTAGCACAAAAATAATTTATTAATGCATTTATGTAGGTTGACTGGTAACAGAACTGGTTCTTTAATTAAATAACGTTCAGACATGAAAGAATCCTCACAGATAATGTAATGAACAAATTATTCACTGTTTAATATCATCTTTAAGTTAAAAAAAAAAGCTATTAAAATATGCCTATTCAGTTTAAAACTCTAATCTAATTAATCAAAATAAATATCAATAAAAATAATAATAACCAAAAGAAATAAATGAAAGTGATACCTCTACATTTAATAGACAAGCTGTGTGCCTCTTTACAGCCCTGCATTTAGCCAAACAAAAGGTTAAAAACATTGGCCTAAGCAGAAGAGCCAAAATGATTTTTCCGCCTCTCATTTGAAATTCATTCAAATTGACTTCTTGTCCAGTAAGTAAACTTTATCCTGTGTATGAAAGTAAACTGACAAACATCCATATTCATGGTAACATCCCCACAGACCGTTTTACCTCATTCAGAGAGTTTCTGACGCTGTCTCCGGCTCCCAAACACCGTTCAGAGGGGGCGGGGGGAGCGCAGTGGCATGACGCTATGTTGCGCCTTCAAAATAAAAGCACGCGAGTTAAAAATTTTTCTCCTCCGCAGTGTAATTTTTGGCTGGGACAAATGCGCCTGTCTTCAATATTGGGGGGGGGCATGCCCCCCCCCCCCCCAGTTCCTACGCCTATGAACAGATTCAGTCATTTGTTCCATCTTCAGGTTTTTGTTTTGTTTTTAACAGATTTTGATGGTTCGTGGTGACAGGCTGGTACATTTGGATCCAGTATTAGGTTTTTTACGTTGTACTGTATGTTTGCATATTGTGCTGGTCTGCTGCCTGCAAAGCGAATTACCCCATGGGAAAATTAAAGTTTTACTGTACTCCAGTCTGCACTAGTGAAGAATCACCGACACGTCCTGTTGTTATTTTTGTTTGTTTGTTTTCATTTCCAGATCTTCCTGAAGCGTGGAGTGAAGTTAACACACTTCGTCTGGCTTACAGCACACCAAAGGTACCATAAAGCAAAGTCACCCTCAGTCAGAGCAGAGTGGTGATTAATAATTGGCTGGATTATCTGCCGGCAGCTGACGCAAGTTGTGAAAGAAAATAATTTTTATCCACTCTGTAAAAATGACGTCATGCAGACTGATGGCTATCCAGCACATAGACTGTATGTAAAAGATGGACATAGCTTCCAGGTCTGAAAAATGAAGCCAGTGCCTTGAATCCTCTTTATTTTATACCACCAGGGGGCGATGGTATAGAAATGAGAGAATGTCCCTCCTGCTGAGTTGACCTGTGACCTCAGTAAACACTTTCCTGATGGGTTTATGGTCTCAGTCGCTAGCTTGAAGTCTTATTGAATATAACATGATGCTCATTTTGTAAATTTTGGGTTCATAATAATAAAATGGTTGATCATCGTACGCTTCAGGGTGTGTCTGCATCTGCTGTGAGCGTGCAGCGTCCCTGCAGTGTGTCAGTTAAACCCACAACTCTTCACTTCAAAACAAAATGGCCGCAGCAACAACAACAACGCTCAACTCGAGGCTTCAGAGCGTGACCTCACAGTGGCTACGTCCATTTTTTATATACAGTCTATGATGCAACCAAGTTGTTTGACAAATCCAACCCTGATTCAGGAAGAAACATTATTCCAACTGTCCTAAGTGTTTGTTTCTCTCTGTGTTTGTACAGGAAGGCCAAGCCAGGTACTTCCTGTTTGCCCTGTCGAGTCGCAGGAAAGCCTACAGTCATTTCTACTGCCGGAGTAACAGCCTGGTGAGTCTTCAGCACGGCTGTGTTGATGTTGTTGTGTCTTTGTGTTTGAGCTGTAAGATCTTGCAAAGCTCTGTTTTGTTAGATTGTTTAGATTTTATTTTCTTTGAATGGATACCTGCATCTATGATTTTATCCAGTAGATGCATAAATATGAATAAAGTAAAACTAAAATGGTAGTTCAGTCTTATTAACAGGCTGCCAGTTTGCTGTATGAGATTTAAGGGTAAATACTTCATATTTAGGAGAACCCAGAACTTCTCTTTAAGTTGAAGGCAAGTTATAAAGTTAAAGGAGATTCTGATTTATTATCCAACAGGAGACGTCCAGCTGGGTGTACGGCTGTTTGCAGAAGAACAGCTCCTCGTGGTAAGAATGTGCAGCTTTATCTGCACCACCTTTATTCTCCGTCAGCCTCTTTAATATTATTGTTCTCAGCATGAAAAATATGATTTAGTTTGTGGATTTGTTACAAAATGTCATCATTTATGTCCCCATCCCTCCAGTGTGCATGCAGTGGATCTGTCCAAGGGAACTGAGCTTCTGCCTCCATACAAGGTAATTATCCTGTGAGTCTCCATCCACTTCAGTCTCGGCCCCCTCGGTGTCTCACAGCTGCCTGTCGTCCTCCTCAGGTCCTGATTCTGAGTCTCAGCGACTTGTCGTCTTTTACTCATCTGTTTGTCTCGGCCTCAAACCTCAATGGCAAACAGGTATGAAACTAAATGATTACTCAGTGTTTGTGGATTAACCTGCAGAGCACCTCTTTCTGCTTTAGTCTCTCAAAGAAGAAAATGTTTATGATCCATGTTCGTCTGTTTTTTCGGGTCCTGCTGAGGGTGAAAACAGGAGTTTCGTTTATAGACCTTCAGATTTTTGTTTCATACAGAGATAATGATGCATATCGAATCACCAGGTGTGAGAGAAAATATGCTCATAGATCTGAATTTGCAGTTGGCTCATTCACTATAACATCAAACACTTTCAATCAATTCACAGAGCTGACTTTACTTTAGGTTTTTGTGCTTCTTAATGTGTGAAGCACATTGATTTAGAATGAATGATGCTAACAGTGTCACAGTGAGGTGGCTGTGGCAGTAGAGCAGGTCATCTACCAGTTGTAAGGTTCGTGGTTCAATCCCCGGCTGCTCCAGTGTGCATGTCGATGTATCCTCGGGCGAGATGCTGAAGCCCGAGTTGCCCCCAGTGCATCCATCAGAATGTGTGTGTGAATTCTAGATAAGGTGCTTAGGTATAGATAAAAGCACTTGTATGAATGTGTGTGATTGGGTGAATGAGGCTTGTAGTAAAAAAGGGCTTTGAGTGCTCATTTAGAGCAGAAAAGTGCTGTATTTATACCATTGTCCAGAGGAAGGATCACCTCTGCTCATCACAGGTTCACACACCTTCGGCTGTAGGTGTTATACACAGCTTCCATAAGAACGAGGGGGGCTGGAGCCTATCCCAGCTGTCATAGGGCAAGAGGCAGGGTACACCCTGTAAAGGTCGGCAGCCTGTCCCAGGGCCAACACAGAGAGACAGACGACCACTCACACTCACGATTCAGAATGACCAGTTAACCTAAACCCACTAACTGCATGTCTTTGGACTGTGGGAGGAAACTGGAGTACCCGGAGAGAACCCACACAGACACGGGGAGAACATGCAGACTCACATTTTAGTCCCTGCCACAACATACTGACAGATCCTGTGCATGTAATTTATATTCAGTTAATTCCAGTCAATAACGCAATCCAAGAACATGGAGGCTGGTCCATTACAGCCCAGAGCAAACAGAAAACACTTTCAGCTTCAGACTGAATCAGAATTACTCAGGCCAACGCAGTAAATGCTGGTTGTACTGGTTGTACTGGTTGTACTGGTTGTACTGGCACTGCCAGATGGTGCAGATCCCACCGTTCATCAAATCTGTGTTCATTTATGTGTTAATAGGGTGCAAACATATTTGTCCCTGGGTACGTAGGTTACGTTGTAGCAAAGACTTAACACTGAAGCATAAATCAGGAATAAGAGAATTCTCGTAGAGCTTAATGTGACAAAATAAGTTGAATAGTAACCATTTTTTGTCAATTGCACTGTTTTTGTGATCGTTTGGAGCTGAAATCAAACTTGAAATTCGGTTAATTGCAGCCCTACAGCAGAGTGTAGTCATGAGTGTTTGTGGTCGGTGTACACAAGTCCACAGAGGAACAGCAGTGGAAACAAAGGATTGAAAAAAAGCTGTTTTCACTCCTGAACCTTTCTAAACCCGACGGAGGCGGATGTGAGAAAGTAAATGTTTGCCACGGTCTGATCAGACAGTGAATGTTTTTAACCTGCCAGTTCTTCAGTGAAACATCTGTGTGATGTCTGACTGAGCCCATGTGTGAATTATAGCAGGTTATTGTGCTGTAAATGTACAGTGAGCAAACAGATCTGATGTGTGCTGCTCGCTCTGCTCGGGCAGTTCTCTCTGCCAAACCAAATGCAGTGATGGAGATGATCTCCAGACGTATGCTACATGCAGGTCCTGAGCTGATGTGTGATCAGCCTGGACCGATGAAGAAGCCCAGCTAAAGCTACCCTTTATTTTCGAGACATTAAGGTTTGTGTGTCTGTCTGCTGCACAGTTCACAGTGGAGTGTGAGTGGCAAAGAGAAGAATCTCAGACTCTGTCTGTCGCGGTGCCGCACGTCCTGTCCTTCGGTGAGTTCTCGTGCTGTTAAAGCAGTTTCACAAACTTAAAAAAATTATTTCTTTTCAGTAACTGTTGTTGGCTTTTTCAGGTTTGACCTCCACTGATGCTACAGTTAACTCCTCTGGACTTCTTCACACCATCGAGCTGCAACACTTTCACCAGGTAACTTTGAGCGTGTCCTCACCTTCTCAGGATTGGTATCCCCGTTCCTACTAAATTTAAAACACCTCTGTGTCTCCAGGTCTATCAGGCTTTCAGAATTAATGTTGCAAGCCAGTGTAAAGTACAGAGAGGTGAGTGTGCAGTGGGATAAACGGGCTCATGAGCTGAAATGTTATACTGACACTGACTGTGTGTCTACAGACAGATTGCCCAGCGTGTACAGGATAAAAGTACCATGGTTTCGAGAGGACTCTTTAACCACGGTCAGGTGAGTTTTGTCCAGGTTTTTGGCACGTTTACAGGTTAAACTTCCTGCTTAGCAGGGGGAGCCAATCAGAAGAAAGTTGGCTAAAAGGGGGAGGAGCCAAACCTGCTTGGAAATTAGCAGTTCTCCTTTAATCTGTCATGACTTGATGTGATCCGTCTGCCAGCGTGCCATCAGTGACGGAGATCTCAGGGATGCTCCACACTAGTCGTCCAGACAACACCTCAGGTGCCCTCCTGCAGCTCCACACTGCCCCCAACTGTCAGTATAAGGTACTACACTCCAGTTACCGGGAAGAAGTTCACTGTCCTCTTCACATTTGTTATGACAGACTATTAAATATTTATGCTGTGATTTAGGTGTCCATCAGGACTTCGTTACCCAAGGTGCTCGGACAGGTGGGACAGCTTTCCTGTTTTGTTTATTTTGGTAAACTCGTGGACATTTTAATCAATCTTGAAACAAAGTTACCAGCTAGATTTACTTGGTGATCTTATCTGACAGGTACTGAGGTTCTGTGGTCACATGGTGCCGGTGTACACAGCTGTAACCCTCCTCCTGGCCTGTGGGGGGCAGCTGTCCTCCATCCTGAAGTCGAGGCGAGCTGCAGACATGAGTCAGGCAGTGGGCAAAGGCCTGCAGCCCCACAAAGTCAACCTACCTGTGTATATTCTGCACATCGCATTCAGGCAAGCTTTATGAGTCTAATATGAAGCCGAAGTTTGTTTCCGAACTCAGAAAAAAAGCTGAGTGTTTAAAACCTGTTTCTAGAGATTTCCGTCTCAGCCTCCTGACTTTAATGTTAGAGCACCGGTTAATTTTCAAGTAACAGTCAAAACACTCAGCATGTTTTTCCCTTGCTAATCCTTCTGTTCCTCCCCACAGCTGTAGCTGCTTTCAGGAGGTGTGGTCCGTGCTTTTCCTGCCCTCCATGGACACACTCCCTCCAACCATCCCTGATGGGGCATTTCACGAAGGGGAGGCACCAGGTGAAGAATGGCCCCACCTCCTCTCGCCTCTGCTCTACATCTTTGGGGCAGCCGTGGCGTACTGGGGCAGCACTCTGCTCAGACTCATTATCAGACTGACGTCGTTAATCTTAGCTCCGTTGCACAGGTACGGAGGTTCATTCAGACATTTGACACTGAACGAATCGTGTGTTGGCTCGCTTGAGTTTTATTTCTTTCGATCTGCAGACCGTCTGTCTCCAGAGACTGTGGCACCCTGCGGCTGCAGACCCAGCTCCTCATCACGCTGTGTCTGACTGTTATGGGCGGGACTTCCTGTGGGGCGCTGTCAATATTTGCCTCCTTCCTGTTACACCTTTACAGGGTGAATCTTGATGAACTCTAATTATTTATGCTCCTTGCTGTCCAGAGCTGCTTAGTAGGTAACGGTTTCTGTGGGCCGTAAAAATTAAAGTCAAGGAAAATGATGTCTTCAAATGTCTCATATTTAACATAAATTCACCAAATATTAAATTTGTTGATATGTGTTAAAGACGAGCAAATATAAACACATCCAGGCAGATAAAATTTGTAAATCAGTTTTTAAAGTTTTGGCTTTTTTCATGTCACTTGTTCCGGGTTTATTCAGTTTACTGCCTCAAGCAGCAAAGAAAATGATTTATATTTTGTTCATATATAAAATGTGTGTTCGATCAGAGGTTGACTGTTGTGTGTCGTGGCCGTGTAGAAACTAAAAGTGTTCTGGTTCTCTCAGTTTGGAAGTTTGTGTCTGAAACTGTTTGTTTGTGTGTTGCTCAAAGGTTCTGAGGCTGCAGATGACGGAACGATCTTTGAGCCACATGTTGAACCTGGTAAGATGTTCAGGTTTATGCTGCCTGTACCCGAGGGTCTCCCTGAATCCTGGATTGTACAAAAAAAATGGACAGAGCTCGGTGACATTACCTGAAGGCGTGAGGCCTCCACACCGGCGTTTGACCGCAGTCATGCTGGGTTTCTTTGTAACCAGAAGTCGTCATCATTTAAATGAGAGAAAGCTTATCAATGCTAGTTAGTCACAGAGTAATAAAATACTGAAACACCATCTTGTGTAGCGCATAGCAGGACTTAGCAGGTTACATTTCTGGCATTTTCCCGACTCCCTCTCAGCATAAATCAAAGTTTAGGTTTGTTTTCTGGTCTTACCTGATAATCTCTGCATACTTGTGTTCTGTGTTTCAGTACAGATGCATTCATAGAGCAGCACATCTGTCTCTGAGCTATGTTTCTTCTTATTCACTCTTGACATTATCAACATTGTGGGACAAACTGTATACTTACTATATTGGACTGGACAGGGGTTAAAATGCATCATGTAGACAGAAAGTAGGCAGGTAGGCCACCCTACAAGGCCTGCTGTTACAGACCAAGCTTCATCAAATTACACTCTGAAATAATTCATCTCCTCGGCTACCTTTAAAGGCCCCCCGGAAGCACAAAGAAGCCGAGAATGGGACAACTGACGCTGAATCCTTGAGCAAGTCTAAAGACAGCGGTGGCGCTCCCTTGCTGTCGGAGTGCGCTCTGCAGGAGGTGAGGGATGACCTGCAGCTCCACCTCTGCCTGTCGGCGCTTTTCACGCTGCCCGTCACGCTCAGCGCTCCCTCTCTCATCCACTGGATCCGTAACCTGAGGTATGTGAGCGAAATCAGCTGCTCTGCAAATCAGCATTAATTAGTCTGAAGCTCACAGTTAATAAAAATGCACATGTGCGGTAGGAAAATGACCCTGCAGTCTCTGGTAAAGTGTCAGAGCTGCTGCTCTAGCTTCAGGCAGGCGGCCGCGGCAGCAAACTGTTATGACTCTGTGTGTTCAGAAGAGGCTGAGAGATAAACTGGACGATGTAAATCATTTTTATTATTAGACTTGACAAAATGCAAAGTGTACAGCTGAGTGAAGGACTTAAACAAGTTACTGTTCTCTGAAATAACAGAAACCATTTGAGCATTCAGGTATCGGTGAGTTTGGCTTCGGTAAATTCTGTAAAAAGTGTTAAATTTCTCTGTTTGTTACACCTGTGCAGGTACTCTGCCCAGCTGGATCCCGACCCTTGTTGGCCATACATCGTGCCTCTGATTTTTGTCTACATGCTGCTTATTAACTGCAACACTTTAAAGCTCAGCAACAGGTAGGAGCACACCTGTACAGCACACACATTCCCGCTGAGCTTCCTTATGCTAACAGGTAACTTGTTCTTGATGTTTTTCAGTAAACTGCTGCCTCTGACCTCCTGCCTCCCTCTCCCCTTGGCCATCATCATGGTGACTTTCTCTCCTCTTCACCTCTACAGAATCACCTACTTCCTGTTGGCATCACTCGTCCCGCTGGCCTTGTGCTGTCTCCTCTGACAGCTCCTGGCTGGTTTCAGTCTCCATCTCCACCATAACATGCCTCTCTCTAAGTCCCAGCCTGACTCTCTGAGGCTGGTTGAGGACTTTGTGTATCGGGCTGCCATGGAGCAGAGCCATAGACATACATAGCCTGGTTAACTTCCTGCTCAATGTTAGCACTAAAAGCTCCATGGTAATTACACAGAGGTTTTAAAATGAGAGGCTGTGATGGCCTTGGAGCGTTTGGTGTGAATATGGCTCTGTTGGATTGTCCTGAAACCATGTTTGCCTTACTCTGTATATCTATAGCTCTGCCTTCAGGGAGCACCAACTCCACAACCAGTGAAGCTACTGATATTAGAGACTCTGGACGGGGTGTTATAACGCGTTGTTGTTTCTGGTGTCGACAGTGGCATTGTTCACTGTGGTCACTGTGCTCTACACTGCCTGCTGCTTAGCAAAGACTTACAGCTCTTACGGTTACCTGCTCACTGTCGTAGGTGTGCTACATTTAATCCATCAGACAAATCCAAAGCAGGCGTGTTTACGTTCTCACTTATTTGATGCGCAAATGACGGTGGCTGCAAAATGAAGGGTTGCACTGGGAAATTATTGTGTACCTGTGCAGGTTTTGAGGCGTCGTGTTATGCAGAGGAGGAAGATTAGAGATCACCGTGATCTCTGTGAGCGCTGTTCCACTTCCTGTTTATCTAATTTTTAAGGACATTAGCTGTAATTTAGCCAGGGGAACAGCAGGGGGTGCTCGTGGGGTAGTCTGATTCCCAGCTTTAGGTGGAAACCTATGGAGGATTGAAACTGCTAAAATAATAAATCTGTAAATTAATTAAAATACTATTCAACGCATAACAAATATAAAATACATCCATTAATTTATATAAGAACATAAAGTGATAATCCTGTTTTTTCTAATTTTTTCTTTTTTTTCTTTTTTTTTTATTCTGGGGTCCGTCTGCCCCCCACACCTTACTTTTTCCTCCATTCAGTTTTCAATTTTAAATATTCATATTGGTTTGCATTTCTGCTGTGGATGTAAATCAGCAAATGGGGAGAAAAGGTTAACCCATGACACACTCTGAGTGACTCGTTTACAAAGTGAAGCCAAAAAGAGTTAATAAAAATAAATAAGTTTGAGAAAATCAATAGTGGAAAAAATGGAAGTGGAAAAACAGAAATGCACAAATAAATAAACAAAACAGACAATTAGAAAAATGGGAAATAATATAACAACAGATGAATACAGGCACAAAACAGAAATATGAATTTATGTCATGCTTTTTTTTACAGTGATTGATGTCACTGTAAAAAAACATGACAATAACACCTTAGCCTGAAGCAGCTGAGGTGTATTGTCGTCACCACCAAGTGGGTGGTGAACTTTCAACTTTGTGAATGTGATAACTCGAGAATGATGTTGAAATTCACACCGTAGATGCATTACAAAGTTCTTGGGTGACTTGGTTTTTGCCATAATGGTTCCAATCAGAGAAAGTGACAGTATTCTCAGTGGTTTCTATTTATTTTTGTAGCATTTCTTATTCCTGGTTCTTACTGAGCCATTTGTAAGTCACTACGGCTCATGTGCTCCCCATTAAAATCTACTGAGACCTGCTAATTATGTGTTTTCCTTTTGGCAGTTTCCATCCTCTGTATAACACACGTCTCCCGGCAGGAGTCAGATTTTTTTTTTTTTTAAGTAACACATGAACAAAGGGAAGTGAGCTCTCTGTAAAACGTGTGTTGAGAAACCTCCGTGTCACGAGCCGACTCAGGTGCGTCTCTGTGTGACTGTAATGCTGTTGACGGGTTAAACGCAGTTACACCAACATGTGGAGCTGATTGTGAGACAAAGCAGAACAAAATAGCATTTTATGAGAGAACGAATCATAAATATTTAATTGTGGGCACACGGTCGCACGTTTTTCTAAATCAGGTGTGGTTGTTGGCGTGTTGAGGTGATTACAGCGGGTGCAGTGTGTTGTTTCTGGTGACATTGTGTAGGTCCTCTGCGATATGTGGGCCTCGAGTCCCGGGATGGGAAGAATTGGCTTATTGCTGGTGTTGTGTTGGGGTTAGTATTTATTGTTTGAGTGTTGGTTGAAGTTTGGTTTCATGTCATATTTGATCAGCAAAAATGTAAAAACGAGTGGTCTGTGTTTGGTTTTTCAGCTGCACACGAAGCAGCAAAGCCCGTGTCAAAGTTAGAACAAGAAAAAAGAAAATCTGGTGACATTTTGAATGTTTCTCTCTGTGAAAATAACACGGGAATTTGGGTTTTAACAATTTAAGAAGAGGATAGAGTTGGTCTGCTTTTCTCGCAGTAATGAAAAAAATCAACCCTGCGTTCTTTGTCTTGCCACCTCTTGACTTCCATATTTTTTTCCCTTAGTTTTCAGAACAAACCCTGCTGCTTCCTACTGAGGATGTAAATATTTTAAAACCGCTCACACAGGATTCGTTTCATTAATGTCACTGCAAAGCAGATGTAAATGGTGCATTGGTTTGGGACTATTTTCGGTTGCGGATTAACACACATTTGGTGCTCTAGCGACTTCCTCCAGCAGCTGGACAGATTGTGAAGTAGAATCCACCCTCTGGGTTTTGGTCTTTTCATGGGACTGGTTGAAAATATGAAGACTGTTGACAATATGACAAAAATCAGACTTTTCCTTTAACGAGGAGTTATTTGAATAAGAGGGAACATTTGATATCATAAAGATTTTGGATTTTGAATGGAAAAAGTCAGAGAGGAAAATTCTGTTGCTACAGTTGCTTCAACCGTCGTCATTGTTGTGATGAAAAGTGTTTTCTGCAGTGTGTGTGTGTGTCTGTGAGTGCTATTATGACACGTAGGCCCAACTTTTTGTTGCCAATGAAAATTTTTAAGCCAGTTTCACTCAGACGCCTTTGACCTTAAATCAGTTGTTTCATTGTAAAGGAAGACTACAAACTAATGCTGCGTGATGAGTATGTGGGAGTTCAGACTACAGCTGTAATATCACTTTAACAAAAAGGCATTATTTTATTATAAATATTCAAGTTTGAAATTAAAGCTGAGAGGCTCTACTTTAAGCCTGTAGTAACTATTTTACTGTAACATGAACATGTTTTATTCAGCAGGTAAAATAAATCCCTGTCCAAGCATATAAGACGCTAGCTGTGAGGGTTCAGTTTTGTTTTTCATTTTGTGTCTCTCTGTGTGGATAACTATGGAGGACCAACACTGCTAAAATTATAAGACTGTAAATGCTTTCAAAGTAATAAATTAATATTAATAATTTATTGTCAATATTAATTTATAAAAATGTGCCAAAAATTATTTTTTCATTTCATATGTAATTTTTGATTCAAGCTTCCATTGTTGATGTTTGTGTTTCTGTTGTGTATTTTGAGGCTAAAAGTTGACCGCAGGAAACGTTTTGAATGACAGCACCCTCATTTTTGTGAAGCAAAAAATGGTTAAATAATATTAAAAGGAAAAAGAAACAGTTTCTGGAAATAAACAGAAGGAAAAATTGCATTGGAAATTATTAAATACTATATAATGATAATTATGGGGTACAGTGAGAAATGTGGAATTTTACTTTTATTTTATACCTTTATTCACTTCCTGGTGTTTTGAATTTTGGCAGCTTCAGTCCTCCATACAGACTGTGTCTTAAACTTTTATTTGCTTGTGTCTTGTGTCCTGCTGCTGCTGCTGCTGTGCCTTTCTGCGTTCCCACGTAAGCGGCAGTTTGTGTTCAGCTCTCAGCAGCAGTGCGCTGGCTGAAGGCCTACAGTGAATGTAAAGTGTACTTAACTGCTTCTGCGTGAACGTGTCCACTCACAAAGCTCCTCGGTATGATTTTTGTTGGACTTTATAGTAACTAAATACTAAAGATAAGCTTTTTAGGGACCAATGAAGCTCACAGTCATTAGTCGGCACCTGTGCAGAGACACCGCTGTAGTTCCCAATGTGAATGTACCTGCACTGAATGTCTCTGTGTGTTGTAAGTGTTCAGCTTTTCTGTGCATTACTGGTGCAGTTTTAGTGCTTCGAGACGCACATCGTCTGCCTCGCTGTGAGTCCGTGGCAAACACGACTTTGTAGAACAAATTAGTAGAGAAGAGATGTTTTCTATGAATAGACTTGTGATTTGTATCGGTGTTCACTGTGATCACGTCCTTCCACATGTTCACACTTGCACAGCAAACTGAGAAATCTACACAGAAAACTGCTGTTCTGGGTGTTTAAAACTTGGTGGGGGTTTGTGTTTTTAAAAATGTAGTGAGACTCCTGGAATACATTCAAAATAAAGTTAAAACATTTCCATTAAAATAAAGCAGGAAATCTCATTTTTTAAAAATTTTTAAATGCTGATATTTAAACCTGTTTGCCAAACTGTTGCTTTCTTCTTATGGAGCAACTGTTACATATTCATCTGCAGCTTCAGTTCAGGTAAAGGATGGTTGCAGGGAAGAACACGTTATTCCTCCAGATGCCTCTGTGGAAGCCTCCATGGGCACGAAAAGATCAGCCAGAACAAACATGAATAGTTTGTATAAATTGCATAAAATAGAAGTTGTCGAAACAAGAATTCCCACTTGTGACATGATGTCTCTAATCTCCACTTAAAGTGGCCATATTCTGCTCATTCTCAACTTCATATTTTCATTCTTGGACTCCTCTAGAGTAGCTTTCCATGATTCACAGTTCAAAATAATCCTCCTTCATCTCACACTGGACCTCGGTGCAGCCCGTCACCATAAAACACTTCATTTTAGCTCCTCTCCCTTTAAGGGCCCCTCGGGTGGGTGGGGCTTTTGTGCTCAAAGCCCATATTTGGGACATCCCCTCTTCATGATGTCACACAGATACAAGAGTAGAAAAACTGTCTGAAACTGAGTATTTAAAGCAGTCTGAAGCCTGAATTACTTGCACATAGAGGCCCTTTTTTCACAGCTATGAATTAGGTTGGACTCTAAAGCTGAACTTGCTGCTTTGTATCAGTTCATATCACAGATAAAAGGACGCAAAGTGCGTACTTGTCGTCTTGCTCTAATCGCTGTCTGTGTTTACCTCTGTGGTATGGTAAATGGACTAGTTCTTATATAGCACTTTTCTACTCAGTCTGAGCACTCAGAGTGCTTATACAACACGTTTTACATTTACCCATGCGCACCCATTCATACAAGCACTTCCAATATTAATTAAACTAAGTACTTTAATTATCTAACATTCACACACATTCACACTCCGACGGTTGCATCGGAGAGCAACTTGGGGTTAAGTATCTTGTCCAAGGACACATTGGCATGTAGCCTAGAGTAGCCAGGAATCAAACCGCTGACCTTCCGATCAGCAGGTGACCTGCTCTACCTACTGAGCTACATCTGTGTATGCAGTAGTTTGGTTTGGACCGTAAAATGTGTTCGCAGCACAAGAAAGGGGAGCATGTTCTCCCACGTTTGTGCCCTTCAGCTTCCATGTCCAGACGTGGACCCACCCACACTCATACGTAAAGGAGCAGTTCGCAAAGCTCGGTGGAAACGAAGGCCCGTTCTTAAGCGTTTTGCTGGTTCATTGAAACCAGCACTGGCACGAGCACCGGCACCTCGGCGGTGGAAACATAGTAACAGTGACCTCGTTCGCTGACAGTTTGGTCACGTTTAATATCAAAGCTAAACAGAAAATAAGGGAAAGGCGACAGTCCAGCATCCAGTTACTGACATGTTTCTTTTATAGCTTAACAGGATTATTTTGTACAACAGATGAAAAAAAATGTTTCAGGGAAAAAGCAAAGGTTTGGGCACCCTGTCTTTCAGTTCCTCGTTTTCTTCTTTTTTTC
This sequence comes from Archocentrus centrarchus, assembly GCF_007364275.1. Lineage (NCBI taxonomy): Eukaryota > Metazoa > Chordata > Actinopteri > Cichliformes > Cichlidae > Archocentrus > Archocentrus centrarchus. Next base: position 4,133,717 of record NC_044366.1, read on the forward strand.
TCTTCTGCTCCATCTTGGACTGTTTTTTGTACAATGTTTAGTTGTGGGGACTTGAAGCTTGTGCCCTTTGAGGCAGCCCATTATGGATTCTGAGGTGTGTTCTTGAAGATCGTTTTTGTGTTGTAGACACGGTCCTCCTGTCGTCGTTTTTATCGATGCTGATCTTTTGCTGAACCTTATTTTTTATTAAAAATCCTTCTTTTCCACCTGGGAACTGTGTGCATTGGTGACACAACAACTTTCTTTTCATGAAATTTTCATGAAAACATGCACTTCTTTACTTTGTTGGCTCACTGGAGTCAGAAAGTACAGAGGAATTACTTTCCAAACAAATCCCATTTGTTTCAGTGTTTATTTGCAAACTCCTGATGCTGAACTTGGTGGAGAGGACCCAGCAAAGTTTTTCTTTGAGGACTATCTCGTGCAGATTGTATGTTTGGAGATGTGACTGCACCACCTTCTGCAGCCAAACGTGTCTTTGATTTGACTTTTTCCAGCAGCTTGACCTCCACTGTTCCTCTTATCTGACATTTCCTAATACCATGACACACGCAATTCTTCCAGCTTCTCCAGCTTTAAGGACATCAGTTATTTTAATGTTTGGAGTGCTGGCAGCTGATTGTGGGGTCAGAGAATTCACAAAGCTTTGAAAGTAGCATCACCTGGTCTTCATAGTGACTGAACATGGTCATAAAGGTTTGTAACATTGGTAAAGGTTATTGGAGAGATTTGACGTCTCCAATAAGGGGGCCAAACCTTTGAATGGTGCTGCTCTCTTTCTTTTTTTATGAGGTTGCTTCTGTGGCTCCCAAGGTGACACTCACTCTGATTGATGTCTGGAAATATCCGCTGTGCATCTGCCAAAACTCAAGCTGCTTTTACCTCCGAAACAGACCAGAGACTTCAATATGTTGTACCACTTTAAAATCTTAAAATCAAGACTTTTACAGGTACTTCTTGTAAATCTGTGCATTTAAAGCTGTTAGAATTTGAGGAAACTTTGACTTTATGTCCAAAACATCTGTGTCAGGGGTATTCAACTGCTGGCCCAAGGGCCAGAACTGGCCCATCAGTCATTTTGGACCGGCCCACTGGCCATTTACCTCTATTATTAAATAAAAATTTTAAAATAAGCTGTGACTAAACTGTAAGCACGGCATGTAATTCACACTCATTACAGGTGGTGGCGGTAATGCACCATATTGTTGATTACCAACCGCCATTAAACTTAAGAAGAGAAAGAAGACGAAAGGCACTTTACAACATTTTATGACATGCAGCACTGCCGTTTACATTGTAGATTCAGTAGGAGTACGAGTCCCGAGAAATGTGTGGCCCACTGGCAAATAGCCTCATTGGCCCATAGAAAAATGTAGTTGAATACCCCTGATCTGTGTATTGTGTTGAAGAAATACTGAGTGAAGCTGAATTGTGGTCAGGCTGTACTTTCTTGTCTGTACCACAAGACGGTGCAGCGAGTCAGTGTAACCTGGCAGGCCATTAAAAGCTCATACTTATTTATAAAGGCAGCCAAGGAAAAGGCAAAGAATCCTAAAATACACCCGCTGGTAAACTGCTGCCCCCTGGTGGTGAAAGTTTGTCATATTTCCCAGAGGAATTACAGAAACCTTTAAACATTACACGTCCTTGATTTCTGCAGTTAAATGACAGCCAACGAAACACTATCAGAGACAGCTGATTGTTTTTATTCATAATCATCATCTGTACAAACTAGTGATATTTAGCAGTGTTTACTTGGTGATATGAAATCATGTTAAATGTTCTTACTACAGTCTGTAAGTGCTTTACAGTTCAGTGGTTCCACTTATCTTGCTTCTGCCTACTGTGACTTAACGCCCATAACCTCCTGCTAGCCGGCCCTTGTTGTGCAGAGCCAGCCGGTCCTCTGACATGTGCTCAAATATGAGGCAGTTGGAAATGTCCTGTTTCTTTCATTCACATTTCCTGACGAGGCTCTGGTGTGGACGAGTATTTAATTCTCAGGTTTACGTGTCGATGTGTCAAAATCGGTCGCTTTGATGTTTTTATATTTCTCACATTTTTAACTGATGTGACTGTAAATGAGCAAACTGTGCAGTTTTTGGCACCATTGTTGTTGGAATAAAACCAAGAAAATAACTTCTTGTTTTTGTTTTTACTCAGTAATAATGTGATTAAAATGATGGTTCTGAAAGCATCATCAGGGCAACGACAGCTGAGTTTACATTGAAGCATTCAGAGCTTTTCTGGGGACCCTGCTCATGCAAATTTATTTCCTCCAATTTCTTTATATTATTTACCTGTTAATATTATTTTTGAAACATTTGCCGAATAAGGGAGATGCCAAAAGAAGCCTTTATTATCAATTGTTATTACTTGAACGTGCATTAAAACTATTTTAAAAGTAGTGAATAATGAGCAGGAGCCTAAATGGACTAAAGTACTTGGGGCTGTAGATCTAACTGTTGAGTGCATAGCTTATTAGTATCTCTCCCTAATGTACACAATACTGCCAAAAGTATTCACTCATCTGCCTTCACACACACATGAACCTGAGTAACATCCTTTCTTAATCCAGAGGGTTTAATATGATGTGGGCCCACCCTTTGCAGCTTCAACTGTTCTGGGAAGGTTTTCCACAGGTTTAGGAGTGTTTATGGGAATTTCTGACCATTCTTCCAGAAGCACATCTGTGAGGTCAGACACTGATGTTGGAGAGAAGGCCTGGCTCACAGTCTCCGCTCTAATCCATCCCAAAGGTGTGCTATCAGGCTGAGGTCAGGACTCTGTTCAGGCCAGTCAAGTTCTTCCACCCCAAACTGGCTCATCCATGTCTTTATGGAGCTGCTTTGTGCACTGGTGTGCAGTCATGTTGGAACAGGAAGGGGCCATCCCCAAACTGTTCCCACAGAGTTGGGAGCATCAAATTGTCCCAAATGTCTTGGTATGCTGAAGCATTAACAGTTCCTTTCACCGAAACTAAGGGGCCGAGCCCAACTCCTGAAAAACACCCCCACACCATAACCCCCACCACCACCACAAAAACTTTGCACTTGGCACAATGCAGCCATACAGGTACCATTCCCCTGGTAACTGCCAAACCCGGACTCATCCATCAGATTGGCAGATGGAGAAGTGTGATTCATCCCTCCCGAGAACACGTCTCCACTGCTCCAGACTCCAGTGGATGGATGGCTGAGTGAGTGAATACTTTTGGAAATATAGTGCACTACTTCTCCACTGTTTCCTTCATATCCTTCTTAGCTTTTGAAACCAGCATGCTCATATGGTTAGTTCTTGTCAATCAGAAGCATGCCCCGCCCTAAAGCACACCCTGGTTTGTCCTCTTTTTTTACTCTAATGGATAATTTGCAAAAAAAATTTGACAAAACTGCAGACTGAGATCACGGTGTCATCAGGAAAGTATTTACTGAGGTCAGAGATCAGATGAGCTGAGGGCCACAGGTTCCTACACAACTGAACTACGTCTTGTAGCCTGAGCAGTCTCCCCCTGCCGGCCAACAAACAATTTTAAGGCAGTTGCCTTAGGTTCATTGTTTCCGCGTCACCTCCTGCTGCTGCTGCAATCTTGCCGCACCTCTGCTTTACGGCCACCAGAGGGCTCTGTGTCCCCACCATCACCTGTTTGTCTCCGGTCTGCATCAGATTGGTGAAGGTGTGATGGAGATGAATGAAAGAATCAATCCTGTTTCTGCTCTGTGCTGCAGCCTTTGAGCTGGGTCCTTACAAGGATGCTTCATTTAATTGTAATTTCTGATGTTTAAACATTAAAAAAAAGTTGTTAAAAGTTTCACGAGCAAACTTAAACATCAACTGAATGTGAGTAAACAGCCACTGTGACTTTACATTTAAACCATCTGTGTATTGTGTTGATCAGATCTCAGCTGAAGTTTAATCAGTGCAGGAAGTCAGTATAACATTTATTTAGCCAGGTAAGTGATTAGGTACATATTATTATTATTATTATTATTATTATTATTATTATTATGGCCAAAGTGTCTCTGATTCTTCAAAAACATACTAAAGGTATTTTTATTCATGTTCTGATGCATTTATTGTATATTTATTTATCTTTTTGTCAGTTTTTAACATTTTATGTTTTTTCACACCAAATATTATTTACTTTATTAAGACATGATGGCAAACCAACATTTTAAACTTATATAGATTTTTTAAGCTACTTTGTTTTAACATTTTTTAACGTTTTTAATATTTTTTTATTTCAGTTATTTTAAAATTTTGTCATCATTGGTCCTCCATACCTCTGTAGAAGTTGCTTTTAAATACAGTACTTCAATTAATGCGCTGTGTGTTTGTGTGTGTGGTCTAACTGCTGTACAGGTAGACAACATTCAGCGCAGTCTCTCTCCCTCTCTCTCTGTGGGACGTGTCCTGAGTCACGCCCACTCTGGCATTTTCCCACATTAATATGCAGTGTATATACTGTATGTTATCATCAGTCAAAAACTACATCTCAGGCACGATGATCCTCTGAAGAAATCCCTCCGCGCCCTGAGCAAGAAAAGTCGCTCCTCTGCAAACAACCTAACGTTGCGCCATCCTCCGGTAGGCGACGTTTTTCTTTTTTCTTGGGCTGACAGCAGCTGCTCTGCCCAGTCAGATTTTGTGCATCTGCTGGGACCACTGGGAGGACGTCGGCTCTGACTGCAGCGCACTGCGATGCAGAGAGAGAGAGGGATTGAGGCTGTGATGTCTGTATGAGCGTTATAAACCCACCGCAGCAGCAGCGGCAGCTCCTGTGCGGACGGAGCGCAGGGAGGTGCTGGCGGAGTTTATGCGCACACCTCTGGAAGCTGCTCCTTTGCAGCGCCGCAGCTTTTCACGGGGAAACCGACTCGGTACGTGACTCCCAGTCCAAAGCTGCCCTGGATCTGACAGGGAGGGGAGGGAGGGGGCCATAGCGCGGCACCCCGCCCGTCTCGCCTCATTTGGACTGCAGGGATAACGACCTGAACCGTGATATCCCCGCGCAGAACCCGCCGAGCAGGTGCTGGTGGCAGCAGCAGCACCTCTGCGCCAAAGGTAAGCAGCTCTGCGCGGCGCGACGAATGGAGGGAGCATGTAGGTGTTCATGGCTTCCAGCGGGGACTGTGAGCCTAATCAGGATGGTGATGGTGATGCTTAAAGCAGTTGAATGTGTCATTAAACCACCGCAGCATCGACTCCTGCTTTTCGCTCCGTGTTCGTCGTTGTTCCGCACCGAAGGGGCGATCGATCGATTTCTGTTATCATGCCTGCGTCTCGGGAAAGAGATGCAGAAAGGGGAAAATGACGTAGGGAATTCCCACAGTAATCCAATAGCGCGCGGTGACACCTGCACATTCCGCCAGTGCGGCCCCTGCGCGGCCTGCCGCCGCGCGCGGCCTCGCCAGCAGCGCGCGGATGGACTTGGAATGATTAAAGTTGGATATGAGCTGTTATGTAACGTGATTTTGCTGACGCGGTTTCGCCATAAGCGGGGGTTACCTTCAGTCTCCGCGGCTCTGACATCGTGGAAGCGGACCGTGTTTACGTTCACGGCGGTTCAGCTCAGGCTGTTCGGGGCAGGTTTTGAATTTTGTGTAAATTTTCTTCCCATAAAAGTAAAAAATTGTTCAACTCCTGATTTATTTCTATAGGACTGAAGATGTTACCTGTTTATTTCAGGTAGAATGGAAGTTCATGCATACCGTTTGCTGCAAACTGATTAAAACACTCATGCACTGCACACAGAGTATAAAGTTGCTACAGGAGGTTGCTGAGTCCCCTGTGCCACACACTGAGACAGTGCCCCACTTTATGATTGGCTCGAATATTCAAAATTCAGCATTGCTGGAAATAAACTTTTCAAATTCTTTCATCCAGTGAGTCAGATGCAGTTATCTGACTGCATGTTTCCTTCTCCTGCTAAATGCACCACAAAACTGCAAGTTATGCAGATTTAAGCAAACATGTTGGAAGCTACCACTGAGACGTTTTATCATATTTACTTGGAGTTGTAGTTGTGAAATCCTGTATATTTATTAGTGAAAAGTCAAACCTTTAACTCGCATCACCAAATATACCAAAAAATCTGCTGCTTTTTGTTAGGTGTACCGAATAGGGGGCTACATCACCACATTAGCTTCACCCACCTGGAAAGTGGTCCAGTCTGAACTGTAGAAGCTTCAGTTGTGGATTTAGTGGATCAGCAGTCAGCACCGATCCTCCAGAGAAGGTCAGGGTGTAGAAATATTTTGCTAGTCCGTGAAAAAATTTGTGGTTGATTAAAAGTCTGCAGATGAAAAGTGTGGGAACCTCAGATCTGGAGCTTACAGAACATCCATGAATGATTCTCTCTTGTGAGGTTGAGGCTTTTTTCATTGTCCCAGTCACCCAGAATCGCCCTCAACAACCTGAGAAACAGAAACATGATACTTGCAGTTTTGCTGGTTTTGTTGCAGCAGTGTGTAGCATTCGTGTTTCCATCACTGGTTTGTGACCATTTTATGAAAGAAATTAGTTCATTTTATGGGTGAACTTCTTGCCTGTTGAGGACAGGCAGTTTTGATTATGTGACTGTGCGGCACAGCTTAGCAAAAAAAAACCTTTTGATTTTCACTTGTCAGGTGGGAAATTAATCCCACAGCATAGTTGTACTGTCCCATTCAGCCCCATACCCCAGTCCCCCCCGTGGTTCCTCCTGTAATCTGGTCACATTTGTGGTCTTAATTAAGTTTTGGTGTTGTGGGGCCAGCAGTGTCTTTGGTAATTTCCCCCTTTGGGATGCTTTATTATAAACTGTTAACGCTGTGAGCTGCTTTGAAGGTGGGGGTTTGGATGAAACCTGCAAACCTGCAAACACGCTCAGCTTTCTCAGAAATCTGATACTTGAAACAAATGTGTTATCTGAGATGAACTGGAACAAGCAGAAATACAGTTTTGCTCCTGCAAGAAAAGAAAATTTCCTCACTTGACAGAATTTGACGAGGTTGGGTGTGTGTGTGTGTGTGTGTGTGTGTGTGTGTGTGTGTGTGTGTGTGTGTGTGTGTGTGTGTTGGGGGGGCTACCCGAGTCTTAGCTGCAAGTCGTTCTACTGACTGAGGACTAAATACACAAAGTAATTAATGGGGAAAAACTGCATAAAGTGTCTTCTTGCTTTTAATTTTGGCTGTTTCAGTCCTCCATATACCTGTGCCTCAAAGTTTCTCTTAGTACTTGATGTGCATGTGAGTGTGTGTTGTAATTGTTCTGCAGTCAGCCCACATTCATTGCAGTGTTGCTCTCTGTGGGACGTGTTTTGAGTCATGCCCAGTCCAGTATTTTCCCACATTTATATGCATTGTATATACTGTATATTATGAGCAGTCAAAGAGATCCCTCTGTAAATCTCTCCATGCCCTGAGCATGTGAAGTCACTGCAAACAGTATCGTAGCTTAGAGAGGAAACACCAACAATCAGACAATCCCCCGTTTGCAGCACTCAGCGACTGCAGAGAGGAAGAACCTCCTTTTAAGAGGAAGAGACCCCCAACAGTCCGAGGTTCTGGCAGGGGCCACCTTCTGCTGCATAGTAGGGCTGCAACTAACGGCTATTTTCATAGTCGATTAGTCAACGACTATTGAAACGATAACTTTAACAGTCCATTTTTCCAACCATAAAAAAAAATATATAGAGTACTTTTTCGTCCCTGTAAAACAAAGTTGGCACAGTTTCACCAGTATCCCCCATCAGTAAACGTGCTGCTGAATGCTATCCGGTCTTTAAGTCTGACGTCATTTCTCGGTCCATCTAAATAAACGGCAATGGTATAACCAATGACTGTTCACTATTAAAGATGATTGTAACAAACCTTAGCAACTGCAGCCATTTCCGCTTCCTCATCGGTAAAAATCACAGCTGAGTTAAAGCAGTTAAAACAACCAGGGACACAGCATTGCGGAAAATTGATCATGTGACAGTTTGGACCTGGAAATGGAATTCTACGTCATCACTTAACAACCGGATTGCGCATGTGTGAAGCTCGCCAGAGATAGACAGACAAGAAGATGTCTCACTACATTTAAAAAAAAAAAAAATCACCAGTAATAATAAACGACTATTTTCGACAATTAAATTCGTCGTCAGCTATATTTATTGTCGATTATTGTCGACAATGTCGACTAATCGTTGCAGCCCTACTGCATAGAGAGACTACAAACAACAAACAGGTGACGTGGTTTGGGATTTTATTTTGTTCTTTCCCATATTTCCCATTTTATTTTGAAATCTGAGTAGCATTTTATGCTTCCTCCTTTTGTCCTGCTTCTGTTTTCTTCCACATCTGTCCTCACTCTTAGACTGTATATTAAAGATGGCCAGTGTGAAGTCACCCTTTGGTTTTGGACTTCGTAGTTTGAAGCCTTTTGGCTGCTGCCATGTTGTTTTTTTACTGTTTGCTAATGCTAGCATGCTTGGTTATCAGTCTGCATCCTTAAACTGTACAGGTGTAATAAACAGATACCTGCGAATTAATATTAGGTAAAGACTGGAAGTCTCTTAATGTGAAAGGGGAGTTCATCCTCCCCACAGTCGCCTGTGATCATTGGGGTTCTGGTGCACTTTAAATGAATTGCATCTGAAATCTTCAAATACTTGCTGCATATGTCCTGTAGCAACAGTCCAGATGGTATCCAACCTTTTCTACAACTCTTTTTTTTTTTTTTTATACAAAGAGCTGCATTGGTATATGAATTAAAGCAGGATGTGCAGTTTCATGGGATATAATACAGTGCAAGACAGTACAGTGTGATATGGTGACAAAGAGCTGGGTTATCATTAATCAGAAACCCTTAGTGAGTCTTTTTTTAGCTTCACAGGCTCTAAATTGATGGGTAGAAATAGAAGCAGACGATGCGTCAGATGTTAAAATGGGCGAGGGACACGGGGCAGTGTCACCCTGCAGTGATGTCACAAAAACGCCTCACTACTTTAAGTACAGGCCATCATTAATCCATGATTGACTTAACCCAGAAACAGCCATCTGCCTCCTTTAGTTTCAGCATCATGTTATTATTCAGGCAAAATGTTGCTCTTTACAAATATTCATATTTTTTTTTTATAGCTGATCTGTTAATGTGAGATTCCTCTGTAGGTGTCAGCCTGATGCTCTTGATAATCTCGGGAACTTCGAGTTTTGTGCTCGAATTTTAAACATTTGGCTGCACAACATAAATTTGTAATGATGGTGTGCTCAGGCACTGGTGAATGAAGATGAGGAGTTAAAGAAAATAAAGAGACCGGAATACAAATGCCTCCAGCGCACTGTCTGTTTACAGTTTTTACACATCCAGACACAACCCACATTCCCATTTATAGTAACCATTTTAAACTCGGAGATAGCAATCAGTCTTCCGGCGTAAATGCTATTTTTGACTCCCCGAGGCCCGTCACATGGAGGGATGCCTCCCGAGGAGTGACTCATCCTGGACGTTTACTCCCAGGGCGATGTGTTTAGAGAAAAAAATGCCCCGAGTGGGACAGCGCTGCACTTTTTCTGGGAAGTGGGAACACTCTGGCAGTGACGCCGAAGCCCGTGTTCCCTCAGAGGGACTCACAAAGCTGCATCCTCCTGTGAGGCCCCGATGCAGTGAGCTGAAGACCCTCGAAAACCCATCTTCATCCACCTTTATGTTCATCACAGAGCTCAGCTCATGTTTTATGCTGCATCATCTTTCTGAAGCAGGAACATGTGGGATCGTGGATAAGAATAAGTGCTTTTAGTGTGTAAAGGTTTTTTTGTGTTGGTTGTGTGTTTTGTTCTTAATTTTGTGTGTCACCCTGTATGTGTGTGTGTGTGTGTGTGTGTCAGCAGAGGGACCCCTCTGTGGCCCTGTGGAGGTGACTGCAGCACTTTACAGCCTGACAGAACGGGCACCTTGGGGAGCTGGCACACACACACACACACACACTCAGGCAGAGAAACAGAGGGGAAGAGAGTGAGAGGTGGAGGAATCCCTTTACTGACATCATGGCACCTACAGCTCACAGCACATATCCAGATGGCGAAAACGCAGGCGGTGAATTCAACGATTGTTTTCATTATTGATTCGTTTTAATATTTGATGAACTGAATATTTTTCCTCTAGTAATTGTTTTGACCACTGAAGGTGATGAAATTAGCTAACCTTGACCATCACAGTAACCAAAGGGATGTGCACGAGGAGATGCGGGTGTAACCGGTGTGCATATGTGTGTGCGTGTGTGTGTGTTGATCGAGAGGTGATGCTGGGTCAGTACTTACTGGTGCCTGTTTGATATGCACAAGAGACAGAAAAGCATTTGCCCCATGAGTGTGTGGCCTCAGGTCCGAGCCAAGGGAAAGCCCTGCTTGCACTTCTGTAATGTGTATACTCACTGTGTCCAGGGAAAGTTGTACACTATTGTCAAAACCTAAACAACAGCAAAGATTTGCATTTTTGGAAGCTGATTTAATCAGTAGCAGTGTTTCTCCATTGAATCAGTGTCTTGTCCAACTATGACCAACTGCATAGCTCTACACAGACTGTATATAAAAGATGCACACTTAGCTTCCAGGTCTGAAAAGTGAAGCCTGTGCAAAGCACCTTAAATCAGCACACAGGGGGCAACTCTCTTGTGGTTACAAAATAACTTCTGATGGTCTGATGTTTTTATGGTTTCAGTTGCCGGTTCCAAGTCTTACTGAAAGCAGTGTGGTGTTCATTTTTTAATTTATGGTCTCCATTACTGCACAGAAGCACCAGCTCGAGGCTTCACAACGGGACTTCACTAATCAGCGGGTGGTTGTCCACAGTTTATCCAAAAGTGTTTTTTTTTTAATCAGTGTATTCATTTTAGTGGGAAATAGAAAACATATAGGTGGTTTAGCTGCACAACATGAAGAAGTAAGACACCGGAGACCAAAACCGTTTCTGTATCAGGCTGTGAACATGTTTATTTCTGCTGTAAAGTTGAACATTTTAACATGGGAGTCTATGGGGACTGACTCACCATTGAAAGCAGCCTCTAGTGGCCATAAGAGGAACTGCACTTCCATGTAGGCCCAGAGGTGATGCAGATGTGGTGGAACCATGAACTGGCCTTAAATCTGTTTTTCTTACTGCCAGCTTAAGACTTAGTAATTTGCTCAGGAACAGATGGTCGCCATCGAGCCCAGAAAATGTTTATCCCACTGGAGTGATGGTGCATTTGCTTCGGACTCTGTGCAGCGGAGGATTAATACACACTTGTTGCAGGGTGTTTGCAGCAGGATAGTGTAACTTATGTGAGATAATGCAAAACAACAGAGTTTAAAACGATACAAAATCTTGGTTAGGAGAGACTGTAGAGCTCAACTCCAGTTTAATTTTCTGACTTTCAGTTGTATTTTCACTTGTTTGGTTAGATTTAGGCACCAAAAGAGAAAAATCTGAGTTAAAGTAGGTTATTTCACATTAACTATGTTAGAAGCTTTTCTAGAATTTTATGGGTTACTGACATCCCATCCAGTTTATGATTGGTTATATTAACACCATTTGGGAGAACATGTCCTTCAGAATACCGCTGACAATGTAGTTAGTTACTTATAGGAGGCAGGACAGAAAAGCGAAACCAATGCTTGTGGCTTAAACCTGCATTCTTTCTAATGACCAGCAGGGGGCGACTCGATTCAAAAAGAAGTCAGATTGTATGGGAGTCTATGAGAGGATGAGTCTCCTCCTTCATTTATGACCTCAGTAAATGTTTTCCTCATGAGTTTAAGGTCTCAGTCACTAATTTAAAATCTTATTTAATGCAGCATGATGTTTATTCAGTCAATTCTGCTCCTATTTAGCGTAAATGAAAGTATGCTTTAGGGTTGGGCCTACATGATTGGCAGGAAGGACCTGCTTGTTTAAGAAAAAAAAAAAAACAATAACACCCAAGATGGCAACGACCAAAATCATTAGTTTGATATATTTAATAAGCTTTTAAGTTTTAATGACTGACTGCCATTTTATAAAAATCCACACATCACCACTTTTAGTTGGTGTTTGAGTCAGAGCGGGGGTTTATGTTGGAGATTTTGTGCTGGTTTGTAGGGTTGTAACCATTAGTGAGGATGCAGCAGATTCTACTGCTTTCTATCTAGTATTAAATGGAAAACGGGTATAATGTATGCGTGCAACGGCGAGGCTCTTGTCGGTTTATAGGAAACATGAGGCTTTGATGAAGAAGAAGAAAAATAGATCCACTGTAGAGAATCTCACTAAGATTAATCAGGTAATTGCTCAGCAGTAGGAAACACTGTGCGTGCGCCTGGGAGCTGCGTAAAGGGAGGCGTACAGCCATAATGCTTCCACGGTGCCTGTCAGTCACACGGGACGCACTAAGAGACTGTGTTTCTTAGCTTCCGCCTTCACAAACAACAATAAAAAGCCGACCTGCCACAAAGAATGGCATGATGGTAACGCCCAAATACCTAAAACTGCCGTCCCGCTTCGGGAGCGTTCTCTGAACAAACTCTTTTTGACAGGATGTAAGAGAAGAGTCTGGCACGCTCCGTCACATCCTCTGCTGCAGATGTGCTGGCTGTTAGTATTCAGTGCACAGCGGCGCACAGTGCAAAGTATTTGGTGCCTAATAACAGAGCAGCACTCAAATGACGCTCTTTGCAAGACATTTATCATCTCTGAGAAAGGCGGGTTCCTTTGGGGGTTCTCATGTGACACTTTAGCTATATTCCCCTTCCTGAGAATCAATCGCTAATCCAGGTCAAACTGCAGGGCCGAGGCTTCGGGATTATAATGGGAAGCAGGACTCTTTTTAAAGGGAAAAAAAAAGGACTGGAATGGGTCCAGATTACTTAATGCTGTCTCCTGAGGTCATGATTTGTTCTGTGCTGTTTGGAGCTGCTGCACGCACTCCTCATCCTCTCTGTTTTAGCGAGCAGACCGGGTGCAGCCGAGGCGTCTCCCGCTCCACATCGGGGTTAGACAATGCCTGGCAAACAGGGCGGGAGGGGGCCGATTGGACCACAGGAGCGCTTACATAACCACCCAGCAGTTTCAGATCCATTTATTTTTGTTTCTTCTTTAACTGAATAAGCCTCCGCTTGCTTATGGACGTGACTCCTCCCTGCCGGTGCTACATGTATATGACTTTGGCCATGTGAACACGTGAGCTGGATTTACGTATTCCCGCATCTGTAATGAAGGTTTTATTCTGCCACAAATCCCCGTACGAGGTCTGGGCTCGGTAATCTCGTTGAGTCAGGGACGTTCAGGCTTTACTCGTGACAAATGCAACAGATCTTATTTCAGTATCAGGCCCAGGATGTTTCAGAAACATGCATGAATCACCTTCAGATTGATTTCCTATCTTTGCATGGTCAAGAGTTTCAGCTTAGCTCATGGTCTCTGGGTGGAAATAAAACACTAATAAGAATGTGCTGAAAGAAAGAGAGAACGATGGGATTACTGATAAGAGGAAACATTTCTAATAGCAGCTGTGTGCAGCTTTTACCCACCACCAAGACTCAGTGTCAGTTTCAGTTCTTTTAGTCAACTAAGAAAGATGGTAGAAGATGGAGGGGGAGGAAAAGCAGAGAGCATGCGGCTGGGGAAAAAACATTAAAATCAATATCAAAAGGAATATTTCAATATCATTGGGATAACAAAAAAACCCCTCAAACACCGTTCCCTGTGCCCTGATATGGAGGACCCAAACTGCCAAAATCAAATGTACATTTAAAAAAAAAAAAGACTCAATATAGAAATAATCACTGGTGATCAGATTATTTACTAAACATAACAAATGAAATAAAAAATATTTACTAATGGTAGCATGGAGGTAGTATTGGTACCAGTGGAATTACATGATTCTCAATACTTAATTCGACACTAAAACAAAATGATAATCCCACGTGCTTAAACTTAAAGTCATTTTGAATCACTGACAGTGGTGGCAGAACACTTATGGAAAATGTTAACATTATATTTTGCTGACAGACTGAAACATTAGGAGCCCTTCTAGTGTTACAGTTACATTACGTTAGCATAAGCAGTTCATGTTAGCCACTGCTATCATGGAACAAAGCTGATTTCACAGTGCCAGCTGGCGCAAACAAAATGAGAACAAGTGCCTCAGGAAAACATAACTAGGATGAGAAGGATCACACTTTGGAAGTTTGGGTGCTGTTTACATGAACTGAAACTTACTCAGCTTGAACTGTTTGAACTGAATTGGGAGTATTTCCTAATAATCCTTTTTATACTTTGCTGCTGATCTTTTTCATGCCAAGAACTTTGTGACTAATGCGTAACAGAAATACAATCAGACGCTTCTTCCATGAGTCCCTAATCCTGCAGATGAACTCCAGCTCCACCGTCCTGGACTGCAGCAGGTGGTCGTTTTGCTCGGGGAGTTTGGTGGAGTGGTGCATGAGCTGGCTCTCCCCTGGCTGCAGGTTCTGGTTAGAGTGATCCTTCAGCTCTCAGAGGATCTGGAAAAAGGAGCGCTGACACTTGCTGCAGACCACAATGGTGCAGCTGGACAAGATCCTCTCTGGAGAAGCAGCTGATGGCATCGACCACCACCATAAGAGCAGCCTGGCCAGCAATCCAACCGACAGGGGAAATGACCATGGTTATCCGCTTTGTAGCAGGTGGACTTTCAAAATAAAAGCATGGTGATTGTCCAATAATATACAGGCATGTTTGGGTGGAAGTTAACACTGCAAAGGTAAAGAAATTTAGATGGAAATTTAAACTGAAATATCAGTTTATGTAACATTTTATAAACTAATTAGTTTTAGTTTTAATAGCTGGTTGCATTTAATGGCACACGTATCGTTTTTGCATTCATCTTTATTAATTTTTCACATTTTCAAAAACTTGAAGGTGTTACCTTTCAGATCAAATCTCATACATGTTGACCCAGCAGTTTTTGTTTGGGTGTCTCAAACAAGAGAAGTCCTCTCTGTGACCCTGGTAGGCTGCCAGTGACTTTAAGAGGTTAATAACAAAAAGATCCAATGATGCACGAACCATCAGTGACTCTTTTGTTTTTGAAGACCAGCCTCATAAACCCAGTTTCTTCCTGTGTGCAGCACACTTTGGGACCTGCAGACAAGCTGACAGTTTTAAAGTGTTACCAGCAGCTCGGGTCTTGAGGCATACTTCAAATACCACAGATATCAGGCTTAGCTGAGGCTGCAGCCCACGTTATTTTCCAGTGACTGCACCAGGCATGCCTTAGCTAAATATTACCCAACCTTTTCTCTCCTAAACACACACACACACACACACACATTACTGCTAATGCTTCTCAGCCCGACTGAAACTGGCCTCCCTCCGGCGAGACTCTGAAGTCACATGGCATCCTTCCTTTAAAAACAAAATGGCTGTGGTTGAGACTCTGACAGCGTTCCCCAGACACTTCCTAAACTGGCATCTGCTGATTGAAGAGCTTCCTGGGAGGCAGATGCAGCCGCCTGTCTCCTCTCTCCTTTCTTTTACTGAGGCAGCCTATACTGACTGAAACCCTCCTGCAGACACGTGTGTGTGTCTGTGTGTGTGTGTGTGTGTGTTGCTTTAAAGATTTCCTTTTCCAGCGGTCTAGTAGAGATAATGCATTCCAAATGAGATAATTTCAGCCTGCTCTTCTCCTCACGGGGGCTGAGTGTTCGTAGCAGAGTGGGAGAACATACAGTACACATCGTTAATCATTCACATAAGTAAATAGCACATTAAAGTAATAAAAGAAAACTTAAAGTGAATTCCAAAAATAAAGAAATGGTGGCGTCGGAGGGCGGCGCGTGATGCCGGGTTACTTGTGTCTGTGACGGCTTCTTTGACAGCAAACAGCCCCTCGGGTGATGGATGTTTGTTCGGCCGTTTGTTGATTGCAGCTCGCGGAGCGCAATCACTGCTTTTGTTGTGCCGGAGCGATTTTGTAGCTCACTGATTTCTGTCTCTCCTCTTTTCTCTCCTCAGGTTCTTAATGCCACCGGATAACATGAACTAAGTAAGGAGGCGACTGTGCGGCTCCATTAAAGGAGGAAATCGGTTGAAACTGGGAACCTTTGTGGAGAAGGAGTCAACGCATCACTTCTAGGCAAAAAGCAGATAAATAAGAAAAGCGTGTCATCGCTTCAACGACCGGCCGAGTCGATAAGGATCTCATCCCCGCTGCTCCTCCTTGGCTTTGCTCATTAACTGTTTTCACTTGTTGCCAACATGCGTCCTTCCCTCGCCACGGCGGTCCTACCGCCCAGGACCCGTTCCCACAATCCACCCAACCTGTCCGTTGGGAGCCGCGAACACCTGTCGGCCCCGCGAAGGCGCAGCCCCCACCTCCGGCACACCCTCAGCCCGGAGAACCTGCGGACCCTGGCGGAGAGGGGCGGGGCTGCCGTTGATACCGTCTCCGAGGTTAGCAGCCCCATCGGGCTTCCGCGGGCAAACAGCGACACTGACCTGGTGACCTCCCAGAGCCGGTCCTCGCTGACAGCGTCCACTCTGGAGTACACGCTGAACCGTGGCCAGAACCTCGTCATATCCTGGGACATCAAGGAGGAAGTGGATGCTACAGATTGGATCGGGCTGTACCACATTGGTGAGATGATGGTTTTTGCATGTGATGGCGAGTAGAGGAACTCTAAACTCTGATGTCTTTATGCTCTGAAGGGTCATGAAAACCAGTCCGTGCCTCCCACCTGACCCCCCTCAGAATCAGCTGGTGTTTTCTGTATGCTGACTTTAGCATATCTGATGAAGAAGTGCAGAATTTTAGCTTCACACTATGAGACATTTCTGATCTACTGATTCCTTCAATGTCCAAATGATTTTCTAATGTAGCATGTATGAATGCTGTGAGGTGAAGCTGATGGATGTCCCCCTCTAAAGTTTAGTAAAGTGAGTAAAAGGGACATCCAACCAGAAACAAGCTGAAGAGAACATCCAGTGGTCCCAACATCCTCTGTCATCCAGACCCTTCAATGATTTAGAAGAACTTCTTCAGGACCTAAAGTTGTTTGTTTGATGTGAAATGTCCAAACTGTTACAGACAGCATGTGACAGCCAGAAGCTGCATGCAGAGTGTTTAAATGTGGCTGTGTTAGAAAATTATTTTGACCCAGAAGGAGTCAGAGTAAGAAGCTGATCCTGGGACCTAAATGTAGGTGAAAAGGAGCCGCCTGTCCCACACGGTGATAATGAGCCTTGAACATTTACAGAAAATGCACTCTTTGAAGTTTCCTCGGGTGAATTATCAGAAAACAGATCACCAATGCTTGTTTCTGCTCCGCTGCATTCAGGCATTAAACTACCGCATTTTATTCAGACTGTGATTTATCCCATGATACCGATGCTCAGAGCTGGCTACAGAAAACAAATGAACTGAACAAAAACCAGATTTTGGCTTCAGATTGTGACGCTTGGAGTGGATGTAAAACTGATCTTATATTGAGCTTAAATGTGTTTTTCAGCCCTGAAATCTCCTGTACTTATGAAGAGTGGAGGTGTGTGTGCAGGTGTGTTCACACCGGGTGCAGACCTGTTTATCCACTATAAGCTCATCTTTCTAGCAGTTTTTAGGTGATGCCAGAAACTCAAAAGTTAGTCTTTGGTCCTCTTTCTTTTAGGATTCTCCATCTTTGCTCCAGATTTCCTTTTTTTCCTTTTCACTGAAAAAAACTCTAAAATTAGAAAAGCAGGTAGAGGTTGCAGCAGAGCCGTGACCCGACCCGACTGCGATTCGTCCACATATTAGTGTGAAGTCAGTGTCTAATCAGCTCAGGCCAGCTGCAGGTCTCAAATCTACAGTCTGATTTCTGTGGAGGCCTGTTTCTGCCACTGAAAAAGCATTTTTAGCCATCCGTAAGTCAAAGTTTTGGGTTATTATCTAAAAGAAATTAGACTTAACAACTTGCAAATTTGAAAGTAGATTTCTCATAAGTTTGAGTTAGTAAGTTGAAAGCTGCCTAACTCAGACCTCTGAGAAAATAACTTGAAATTTTGATTTACGAATGGCTAAATTTTGTTTTTCCACTGGTTTCCAGAGGTCGCTCCTAACTTTTACCACAGCAGGGAGGATTTCATCCCACTTCACACGGGTGTGATCAGAATCAGCAGTATGAAAAAACACCAGCTGAGTGATTTTCTTTTTTTGTAGTCACCCTGTTGGCAGCTCGAAGTCATCCAGAGCCGGAGCTGACTTGACCCTCCCTGTCCTCGAAGCTTTTCCGCTGATCCCGGTGTTTTATTATCAGGAGCTGTCGATACCCTGGTATAGAGTGTTGCACAGGGGTTTCCAACAGCGAGTCAATACTGAAACATTAGCTCCTGAGACTTTACACAGGCCTGCAGGCTGAGTCAATGTGTAACAGCGACACACACACACACACACACACCATCACAAAGCACGGGTGGTCTCCAATAATGTCCGCCAATCCTGCTTAGAGACGGGAATCTGACAGGGAGGAAATACGTTGACCTGAGTGCTGAAGAAGGCTATCGGGCTCGCGCAGATCTGTCCACGATGGTGAAAGCTAATACAGGAGTCAGAGTGTCCCACCAGCACATTGGTGACTGGGAATCTACGAATTCGGCTCTGTTTTGCTCATGTAATAAAGACCCAAATTCTAGCTTTCCTCTGAGTTTCTGTAACTGAAAACAGATTTAATGTAATTTCTTTTTTTCATTTCTGAAGAAGTGTGGTGGACTGTCTTTAATGCAGTGCTTCTCAAATAGTGGGGCGCGCCCCCCCCCCCCCCCCCCCCCCCCCCTGACCCCGGGGAACATGCTTTTTTTTTTTTTTTTTTTTTTGCCGTACTAGAATAAAGTGTAATTGCACATCCACTACAGTAGGTGGCAGTGGCGCTCTCACTGTCAGAGTGTGCGCAGTAAGTAATAGCTCTATAGTGCAGGCTCCGCAGTGACTATTTATTTGCACAGTGTACAACAGTCAAGCGCCCTTTTGTAGCGAAGGTAGCAGTGTGAAAATACTGCTCAGTGATACTCATATAAGCCAAAGCGTTACCTTCCTCTGGATGCACGGATAAAATACTCCAAACTGGGGCGCCTGGGTGGCTTAGTGGTGAAGCCGGCGACCACATACGGGCACGGGTACGCGTCCCGGCCCGTCGCCAATTTGCTTGCGTGTCTTCCCGTGTATCTTTCCCCCATTTCCTGTCTCTCTCCACTATGATAATAAAAGCCGCTGTGGCCAAAAAAAAAAAATACTCCAAACTGGTGTTCGGAGGTTTGGATGGTAAATTTCCTCATCGGGGTTCAAAATGCCTGTGAGGCCTTTCATCATTGTCAACTCTGTGAGTCCCCTCTGTGTCATGGTGGACCATAACCATGTATTTAATTGAAAGTTATGACCTTTAACACCTTTATCTGTTTTCTTGCATTTGGCTGTAATGCCTGCCATTTGCCACAGGGGGTGCTGCAGCACCCCTACTTCCCTCGGCCTTGCACGAAGAGCCAGTTTTACATTTGAGAGTCAGTTAATTCATCACGAGGAGAACTATTCAGCTCAGAAAACTGTAAGATGTGGCTGGAAAAAGGACGTTTCTGTGGAATAATAAGTCCATGTGTGTCTGCGTGTCCCATTACAAGTACTAGAGCCCAGCCAGTAAGTGTAGATTTGTTACCTGACATGCACTGAAATGTCAGTCCAAGCGGCCACATTTCTTATTCTGCATAACTTTAAGCTCTTATTCAGTTTAATGAATAAGAGTTATATATAAATTCACCCCCTACACAGTCGTCATTACTTTGTATAGAGACCTGATTCTTGTATCAGGCTGTAAACATTTTTATTTCTGCTGTAAAGTTGCACATTATAACATGGGAGTCTATGGGGACTGACTGACTGACTGCTGGAGCCTCAAGTGGACATTAGAGGAACTGCAGTTCTTGGGACTAGAATATTTGACTCATTTTTGAGCCCCAGAGGTTGCTGTTTGGTATATAAAGTATATGTTTAAATAATATTAGCTGATATATTGCTATCAGAAATTCTTTTGCTCCTGATATGTTGGGTTTGGCATCTGTGCCCAAAATCCAGCATCAGTCGAGCTCTGTGAAATGCTAAATGCTGAAAAAGCACCTGGAGATGTTTCACTTTCTATTTTAAAATAAATATTCATCTTTCTTGTTTCTAACAAGATATTCTGTCCAAATTAAACACAGAGATCTCTGCCACATTCATAAATTTGCCTTTTCATTGTTGACTGAAGCACGTGATGAACGTTGTCTTTTCTTTACCCCAGATAATTACAATGTGACGTTCAGGGAAACCTCCGGCCTGCGAGCTGTTCATCAGCATGATGGACTGAGTTAGAAATAATGGGCTTCTGAAAACAATGGGTGTCTTTGGCTTGTGAAAGGTCAGACAAACCTGCCGTGCAACAGACGGCAGTAAATTCTGGACAGCGTGAAATTGCTCCTATAAAAGAGTCCACTTCATGATTGTTTTAACTTGTTTACCAAGCGATCAGTTTAATTCATGTTGACCTCTAACACTCAACCCATCTGGATAAGCTGATTACATTTTCCAGACATTTCCTTCCTTGTTGGGAAAACTGCACAGGAGGAGGAAACGGTGTAAACTGCTGGTGCCTGCTGGTGCGTCAGGTCACTTCCTATTGATCATAAGGCCGCCAGGACTTCATTACCTGCTCCGGGGTCTTATACCCCAGAGGAGCTACCACTTTCCTTGACTAAGCAGACATTCAATGATAAGCTACCCGCCGTCCCCTCCTCGGCTCCCCTTCAAACACACAGGCACGCTCACACACACACACACACACACACACACTCCCCACTGGACTCTCTCCACCAGTCAGCTGAGTTTGGGGCTTCATTAATCTGTGTGCAAAAGTGCTACGTACAGCGGAATTCCCCCTCCCTGTTTTTAACTCAGAGGAAGTTTGGAGTTTGTCCTTCTGGTTGGAGGTTGCAGGGAGGCTATTTTGGGAATGGATTTCACTGATTAAAGGCAAACTTGTATTTTGGAAGACAGAGTCTGCAGCCTAAAGACGCTGAAAGGCAGAACAGATGCAGCCTGGTTGCAGTTTTGCACTGCGGCAGCACAATGCAGAGCATGCCATTTGATTTAACTTGCATCCTTTGGTCTAAAAATAAACAGTGCAAGATGTTGCCTGATGTGTCTAAACCAAGAATGAACTAACACGTTTACTGTCCTGCAGATGAAACCAGTCCATCCAATGTGTGGGACTGTAAGAACAGAGGGGTGAATGGCACCCAGAAGGGTCAGATAGTGTGGAGGCTGGAGCCTGGGCCCTACTTTATGGAGCGTAAGTTGGTTATTAAAAACTATTTCTGCACTTTGTCACCAAGTTCTTTGAAATATGCTAAAAAATATATAAGGTGAGGTCTAAGTGATCACCGGTGATGAATCTCGAGGTGTATCTGAGCTTTAAGGATCTTTGCGTGTGACATATTTAAATGACTGTAACTCACAGTACAACAGTAACTCTTATACTTCCTCCACAGCTGAGACAAAGATCTGTTTCAAGTACTACCATGGAGTGAGCGGAGCCCTGAGAGCCACAACCCCGTGCATCACTGTGAAGAACCCGGCAGTCCTGGTGTGTGAGGGAGCGAGATCACTGTTCAGTCACTCTGAGATTTGTAGTCTCGAGCATGATGGGTAAAATGAGGCAGAGATAACTGGTTATGATTGTTGCTATAATGACTCCAACCATAAAAACATCAAGAACCATTCCAGATTTAAATATCAGCAACTTCCCCTTTAAGGTCGTCTCCTTGGACATGTCTGAACTGCATCCGGCTGGTTCTGCTATTTCTGAACATTTTCCTGGAATTCCCGTTTGTAGCCGTTGTGCTTGTGCTGAATCTCGCCCTCTGTGTTAAACTTTAACTCAGCTTTAATTTAGGGTAACGGGACAAAGTTGCTGGTGAGCAGGAAAGGTAGTGAGTGAAGGTCCTTTTGCCAGAAAGCTCCCCAGTAGAATTCCACATTAACATGCTTAGCCTCTGGGATGAATTCACAGTTAACAGCTCTCCAAGTCTCCGAGTTGGAGATGTGAAAGTTGGGTCAGTAGGACATGAACCATGGTCTGTGGTGAAATGTACCACTCACAGTGCACTGAAATTCAGTTTAATTCGATTTTATTTATATAGCACCAAGTCACACAACAGTTACCTCAAGGCGCTTTAAATTGCAAGGTAAAGAGAAAACCCAACAATGAGAAGACCCCCTATGAGCAGCACTTGGTAACAGTGGGAAGGAAAAACTCCCTTTTAACAGGAAGAAACCTCCAGCAGAACCAGGCTCAGGGAGGGGGGGTCATCTGCCGCGACCGGTCGGGGCTGAGGGGAGAGAGACAGGACAAAAGACATGCAGCAACAGTAACAACAGAAACCTATGGAAGCTTGTTTCCGTCAGTAAAATAAAAAAATACCCATTCCGTAACTCAAAGGTTTGAGTTGTTTTCTGGAAAATTCGAGTTACGTATCTCAAAGTTTTGCGTTAATAAATTTCGACTTAGCGCTGCCAATCAGGAAGCTCCGAGAAAGAGGTCATTTCCTTGTTACCCGGAAGCAGATGACACCAATGCATACGCACTCAAAATGGGGTAGCGATAGCATCGGTGAGCTAGCAGTTTCTAGGAAACGTGAACAAATTGTCATCATCTTTTTGACCGTCAGAAGTTAAAATGCCTTCTAGCAAAAAACAGCTGCATAAAAGGTGAGGAGTCAGTGTTTTCATGTCGATCTGTTGGACAGCTGATACCTTCAGCTTCCTGCTTCGGGTTAATGAGGAGATGGTGTACTGTCACAGTGCTTCCTGATTGGCAGCACTAAGTCGAAATTTCAAGTTATTAATGGGAAAATTAGAGATACACAACTCGAAATTTCGACTTGGTAACTCAAAATTTTGAGTTTCGGATGGCAATTTTTTTTTTTTTTTTTTTAGTGGCGAAAACAAGCTTCCATAGAAACCCCACCCTTCTTGCTAGACGTGGTTTCTTGTAACTTCTTCCTCTTTTGAAAACGAATTCCGAGTTGAAGAATTGTAGTTTTGACACACTAGTCGAGAATCCCCGATGCTCAGGTGGAAACGGCCAGAATGGACTTCCAGGAAATTATCTAAAGGTAGCTGCAAGGCTGGAAGTGGTCCAGAGATACACAAGGAGGCACCTTTTGAAGGGGGAATTAAAATCAGGTGTTAATTTATTTTTGATGGTTTGAGTCGTGGAACTTCTCCAGTTTCCTGACATTGTAGATATGAGTGGTTTTGGATCCATCAATATGCAGGACTGATTTTGAAGCCATTTATCTCAAGTTTCTGTTAGTTGAGCTGTCAGACATTAGGCTGCCTTGTTGATTTACAGTCTGCCTGAAACAATCCTGCTGTTCATCAGTCTCAATAACGGAGCCTTGCGGTGGTTTGTTTGCCATGTTTCATGCTTTTCAGTTGATTGACGACCCAATATTGGTCGTATATGACTATAATCAGTCCCACATAAATGTTGAGCTTTGGCTCCTCGCTGATGCGCCGTTCTCTACTTTCAGTTATAATTTATCCCCTCAACCTTCAAAGTTGCCTCCTCTATTAGAATTTACACTTATGTGAATACAGTTAAGTTGAACACGTGTGTGTTATAAATTTGCTCTGTGTTTTATTCTCCCCGGAGCTTCGAGAGTGTGATGTGGTTTCTTGTCTCTCAGGTGGAAGGGCTGGCCGAGCAGGTCGGAGTCGAGCATCCTCGAAAACTGATCAGCTTCACTTTGACGGGTGAGTGTAGCAGTTTAGCTAAATGCCTGTTTTCAAATCTTTTGCAAATCTGGAAGAGCCACTCCATAAATCCCAGAGCAGACGTTTGGATTTTAACTGACTGATCCAGCTTATCTTCATCTGTGTCTTACGGTCCCTTTGGGAAAGACGAGAGTAAACTCGAGTAAACATAGAGGCCTCGGTATTCAAAGGTTTTTTTTTTCCCCACCAGAGAGAGTCTGAAGATTTGATCAGTTTCCCGCTGATGATATCAGGTTTAGTTTAATGAGTTTACAAGAATGGGATGTCCACCTCACTCACCCAGACCACTCGCCCTTGTTAGCCATGATGCATTTGCAGGTCAGGCTGTGCACCGGTAATTAAATTAGAAGCAGGGGAGAAAGAACATCACATATTCAGCTCTCTGCTCACAACAGCTGTTTTGTTGCAGATCTGCGCGCCACTGGCTTGAAGAAGGGCATGTTTTTTAATCCTGACCCGTAC
The DNA here is from genome assembly GCF_007364275.1 of Archocentrus centrarchus. Classification (NCBI taxonomy): domain Eukaryota; kingdom Metazoa; phylum Chordata; class Actinopteri; order Cichliformes; family Cichlidae; genus Archocentrus; species Archocentrus centrarchus. The sequence goes on from NC_044366.1 coordinate 4,157,976, forward strand.
CTGAAGATGTCCATCCACCCAGGGAAGAGGAGTGTTTTCCCTGTCTTTAGCCATCACGGGCAGGAACGCCGATCGGCCATCATTGCTAACACCACCAACCCCGTGTGGCACGGAGAGGTGATGTCATTTCCACGTTTTCATACATTTTATTTATATGTTGCTCTACACTACAGTGGAGTAAAGAGATGCAAAAGCATCTGCACTCAGAAGGGTTTTTGAAATACTTCTGCCATCAAACCCATGCTGCGCTTCCCTCTTCCTTGTGTGCGTGTGGATGCTTTTACCTCTCTGCAGAAATACACATTCGTGGCCCTGATGACGGACATCCTCTACATCGAGGTGAAGGACAAGTTTGCCAAAAGCCGGCCGATCATCAAACGCTTCCTTGGTCAGCTTACGATCCCCGTGCAGCGGCTCATTGAAAAAATACCGGGGTAGGTGGAAAAGATGCAGACACGGGCAGGCAGGAGCTCACTGACAGACCTGCATGTACGCTGTAGCTGTGTGTGCAGTGGTTTTTCTTTGTTTGACTGTGCAGAGTCCAGCCTATCAGTTTCTCCCTGTGTCGACGCTTGCCCACTGAACATGTTAGCGGACAGCTGCAGTTCAAAGTTGAGCTCACCTCGACAGGGCCGGATGGTAAATGTGCCTCTCAGCTGTGTTTAAATATTCATGACTTCACATTTTCCTGGAATTTGTTTTCTCAAACATGTTCTGCTGGCTGTAGGTGCCTCTCCTGACTCCATCATCGGTGTTTCATCCTTGAATGGAGCTCCAGGAACTCCTTCTGATGATGAGGACCTGCCCCATCACCTTCCAGGCATGGTCTCAGCAGGCCCCTCTCCTACAGGCTCCCAGGGCTCCCAGGGCATGGGGGAAGGTGGCGCCACAGCCTGTCTGGAAAAGGAGCTGCCTCTCATTGGAGCAGAGGGCAGATTTGTGGAACCTGAAAGTGTTTCAGGTCATGAAATGCTCCAGGGATCATTCAGTGAGGGTCTGGATGCTATTGAGGCCCCTAAAAAACCCGGTGAAAGACCCCTGGGTGCTGCCTCGCCTAAACTGCGCTCTAGTTTCCCCACACACACAAGGTTGAGCGCCATGCTGCACATCGATTCAGACGAGGACGAAGAAAGATCAGGAGCCAATGACATCACTCCAGTACCGCTGTCACCTCTGCTAATGAACGGAGAGCCTCCGGATGCTCGCGGACCCAATGAAGACGACCCGTTTCCCGAGGTGCAGGAACAGGAGCCTGAGCAGCTGGGGGTGTCGGTGTTAGAGGCGGGACCAATGGGTGCAGGTGCTAAGGTAGAAGACGCACCTCCTGAAGGCGAGGCGGCCCTAGAGGCTGCTGGTGGCCTGGACTTAGAGGACATTTTGGAACAGGACGTTTTCCTTGAAGTGAACGAGGTTCCATTCACAGAGACTGCATCCCATGATGCTTTGCCAGAAAGTGGAGACATTTCTGAGCAAGGAAGGGTGGCTGGCGAGGAGCCTGTATCAGAGATTGATACCTGCTCAATGGCAACAGCCCCGCAGACGGTCTTCTCGTCTTCAGAGAGCTGTCCAATCACATTGACCACCGCTGTGGTGAGTTCACGGGAAGAAAACAGTATACTCGTACATTTGGGGGACTAATGATTATTGAAATTTCTGGCTTATAATTGTGCATCATTATGTTGTTTTTCAGTTTACTGCAACTATGGAAACTAACTGCTCGAATTTAATTCAATTCAATTCAATTCAATTTTATTTATATAGCGCCAAATCACAACAAACTGTCGCCTCAAGGCGCTTTGTATTGTGGGTAAAGACCCTACAATAATACAGAGAAAACCCAACAGTCAAAACGACCCCCTATGAGCAAGCACTTGGTGACAGTGGAAAGGAAAAACTCCCTTTTAACAGGAAGAAACCTCCATCAGAACCAGGCTCAGGGAGGGGCAGTCATCTGCTGCGACCGGTTGGGCTGAGGGGAGAGAAAGACATGCTGTGGAAGAGAGCCAGAGATTAATATCAATTAATGATTAAATGCAGAGTGGAGTATAAACAAAGTAAATAAGGTGAATGAGAAACAGTGCATTATGTGAACCCCCCAGCAGACTAGGCCTATAGCAGCATAACTAAGGGATGGATCAGGGTCACCTGATCCAGCCCTAACTATAAGCTTTATCATAAAGGAAAGTTTTAAGCCTAATCTTAAAAATAGAGAGGGTGTCTGTCTCCCGAATCCAAGCTGGAAGCTGGTTCCACAGAAGAGGCGCCTGAAAGCTGAAGGCTCTGCCTCCCATTCTACTCTTAAGTATCCGAGGAACCACAAGTAAGCCAGCAGTCTGAGAGCGAAGTGCTCTGTTGGGGTGATACGGTACTATGAGGTCTTTGAGATAAGATGGTGCCTGATTATTCAAGACCTTGTATGTGAGGAGAAGAATTTTAAATTCTATTCTAGATTTAACAGGGAGCCAATGAAGAGAAGCCAATATGGGAGAAATCTGCTCTCTCTTTCTAGTCCCTGTCAGTACTCTAGCTACAGCATTTTGGATCAGCTGAAGGCTTTTCAGGAAGCTTTTAGGACAGCCTGATAATAATGAATTACAATAATCCAGCCTAGAAGTAATAAATGCATGAATGAGCTTTTCAGCATCACTCTGAGAAAGGATGTTTCTAATTTTATAAATATTGCGCAAATGCAAAAAAGCGGTCCTACATATTTGTTTAATATGTGCATTGAAGGACATATCCTGGTCAAAAATGACTCCAAGATTTCTCACAGTGTTACTGGAGGCCAAAGTAATGCCATCCAGAGTAAGTATCTGGTTAGACACCATGTTTCTAAGATTTGTGGGGCCGAGTACAAGAACTTCAGTTTTATCTGAATTTAGAAGCAGGAAATTAGAGGTCATCCAGGCCTTAATGTCTTTAAGACATTCCTGCAGTTTAATTAATTGATGTGTGTCATCTGGCTTTTACTTACTAAAAGCATTTTGAGCACAATTAAATGCACAGAAAGCCGTATTATTTGTCAGATAATTACACTGAAACGGCTCCAAAAGGCCATTTTAGTGCATTTAATTGTTTCTGCTGTAAAGCTGGACATTTTAACACGTGGGTCTGTGGGGACTGACTCACTTTTGGAGCCAGCCTCAAGTGGCTATTAAAGGAACTGCAGTTTTTAACCCTCCCACACCATCTTTTAGAATAGACAACTAGTAAGTGTGCAAAATATTTTAATCCTTTAGTGTGACTAAAGTTCGTCTGTATATAAACAGTAGAAGTAACTTCTGGGTCTGAAAAATTAAGCAAATGAAGAAGCGCCTTAAACCTCCATTCTTTGCAGTGTCCACCAGGGGGCGACTCGTCCGGTTTCAAAAAGAAGTCAGTTTGTATTGAAGCGTATGGGAAGATGACCCTTTGGCTGCCTTGAACTGTAACCAAGTAAACACATTAATGCGTTTATGGTCTCAGTCTCTAGTTTAAAGTTGTATTGAATACAACACGATGTTCAATTTGTAAATTATGGTCTTATTTAGTATCAAATAAGAGGATTAAGCAGCGTACACTTTTCCATGTGGTTCATCAGTCACAGTGTTCTCGGCTTCTCAGATGGTGGCAGAGAAAATGCTCATGTTGGGGCTTCACAAAAGCACTTCAGACTATGAATATATGGATGATATGAATGTATCCCGATGCAGTTATTTGCTCTGTAGAACAGTTTCTCTGTGAGACTGTGCATGTACACAGTCTCATAGTCGGAGATGATGCTTTTTGTCTGGCTTGTTTTGTTCCTGTAGTGATGTCCTGAGAACAGAGCGTGAGTGGGAACCGGGGATCTGTTTCCATTTTCCACTGAATTTTTATCACAAGTCTTACATGATTGTTTCTTTTGAGATGCGACGCCTACGCGCCGACACATATTTGCATGAAGTCAAACTTGTGTTGCCCTGGTGATGGAGCCAGCTCTGCCTCGTGCCATGAGCTGACAGTGGATTCCTTTCATATCTGTTTATGCTTGACTGAGTTGTTTTGTGATTATTTTGCCATCTTTTTAAATTCTTATATTTTGTAGGAAGCGGAGGAGGGAGCAGAGACCGCCATAGATCCAGGGGGAGACATAGACTCCGGCGTCCCGCCTATCTGTCAAGCTGTAGATGACGAAGGGGGTGGGCAAGCTGCTGTCACTGAAGCCGAAGCACCGCCGTCACTGCCCAGCGAGCGAGAGGTGGAGGTGGAGGAGATCGGCGTGAGGAGGCTGAGCCTGCAGGCTGCAGGGGGCGTGGCTGAACAACAGGAAGGAGAGACAAAGCCGTGTGAGGAGGCGGGGTCTGCGGATTCAGAACAAGTTACCACAGAAACAGAAGGAGAGGAAGGTAGTCCTGTTTATGCATATCTCAAGTCGGTCAGCACAGTTTTGGTTGGACATTACAGCCCATAACATTTTCATCCTGAGTTGAAACAAAATTCCTTCTGTCTGTTGTGTGCTTCCTGTGCTCAGGTGCCCACGTTAATGGACATCCTGTGCGTTCACTTCCTTCTGTGCGTCACGACATCCACCGATACCAACGTGTGGACGAGCCTCTGCCTCCCAGTGAGTGTGTGTGTCTGCATGCCCTGTACTGTATTGTGTGTGGCAGCGTGTCTTTGTGTTCATATGACTGTAGTATGTCCACATCTGTCATTCATATGTGTTGCACTGAGGCAGCCGGGCAACCACAGAATCACACCATGGATTCAATTCAGTTCAATTCAATTCAATTTTATTTATATAGCGCCAAATCACAACAAACAGTCGCCTCAAGGCGCTTTGTATTGTGGGTAAAGACCCTACAATAATACAGAGAAAACCCAACAGTCAAAATGACCCCCTATGAGCAGCACTTGGTGACAGTGGGAAGGAAAAACTCCCTTTTAACAGGAAGAAACCTCCAGCAGAACCAGGCTCAGGGAGGGGGGGTCATCTGCTGAGACTGGTTGGGGCTGAGGTGAGAGAAAAAAAAAAAACATGCTGTGGAAGAGAGCCAGAGATTAAAACAATTAATGATTAAGTGCAGAGTGGAGTATAAACAAAGTAAATAAGGTAAATGAAAAGAAACAGTGCATCATGGGAACCCCCCCAGCAGCCTAGGCCTATAGCAGCATTACTAAGGGATGGTTCAGGGTCACCTGATCCAGCCCTAACTATAAGCTTGATCATAAAGGAAAGTTTTAAGCCTAATCTTAAAAATAGAGAGGGTGTCTGTCTCCCGAATCCAAGCTGGAAGCTGGTTCCACAGAAGAGGCGCCTGAAAGCTGAAGGCTCTGCCTCCCATTCTACTCTTAAGTATCCTAGGAACCACAAGTAAGCCAGCAGGCTGAGAGTGAAGTGCTCTGTTGGGGTGATATGGGACTATGAGGTCTTTGAGATAAGATGAGGCCTGATTATTCAAGACCTTGTAGGTGAGGAGAAGGATTTTAAATTCTATTCTAGATTTAACAGGGAGCCAATGAAGAGAAGCCAATATGGGAGAAATCTGCTCTCTCTTTCTAGTCCCTGTCAGTACTCTAGCTGCAGCATTTTGGATCAGCTGAAGGCTTTTCAGGGAGCTTTTAGGACAGCCTGATAATAATGAATTACAATAATCCAGCCTAGAAGTAATAAATGCATGAATTAGCTTTTCAGCATCACTCTGAGAAAGGATGTTTCTAATTTTAGAAATATGTACATATCCTAGTCAAAAATGGCTCCAAGATTTCTCACAGTGTTACTGGAGGCCAAAGTAATGCCATCCAGAGTAAGTATCTGGTTTGACACCATGTTTCTAAGATTTGTGGGGCCGAGAACAAGAATTTCAGTTTGATCTGAATTTAGAAGCAGGAAATTAGAGGTCATCCAGGCCTTAATGTCTTTAAGACATTCCTGCAGTTTAACTAATTGATGTGTGTCATCTGGCTTCATTGATAGGTAAAGCTGAGTATCATCTGTATAATAATGAAAATTGATGCAACGCTTTCTAATAATACTGCCTAAGGGAAGCATGTACAATGTAAATAGAATTGGTCCTAGCACAGAACCCTGTGGAACTCCATAATTAACCTTAGTGTGTGAAGAAGACTCCCCATTTATATGGACAAATTGGAGTCTATGAGATAAATATGATTCAAACCACTGCAGTGCAGTACCTTTAATACCTATAGCAAGCTCTAATCTCTGTAATAAAATGTTATGGTCAACAGTATCAAAAGCTGCACTGAGGTCCAACAAGACAAGAACAGAGATGAGTCCACTGTCAGAGGCTCTAAGAAGATCATTTGTAACCTTCACTAATGCTGTTTCTGTACTGTGATGAATTCTAAAACCTGACTGAAACTCTTCAAATAAACCGTTCCTCTGCAGATGATCAGTTAGCTGTTTTACAACTACTCTTTCAAGAGTCTTTGAGAGAAAAGGAAGGTTGGAGATTGGCCTATAATTAGCTAAGACAGCTGGGTCAGTGATGGCTCTTTAAGTAGAGGTTTAATTACAGCCACCTCGAAGGCCTGTGGTACACAGCCAACTAATAAAGACTGATTGATCTTTTTTAAGATTGAAGCATCAATAATTGGAAAGACTTCTTTGAACAGTCTAGTAGGAATGGGATCTAACAAACATGTTGCTGGTTTGGAGGAAGTAACTATTGAAGTTAACTCTGAAAGATCATCTGGAGCCAAAGAGTCTAAACAAATACCAGCAGTGCTGAAAGCCGCCGAACATGAAGATAAATCTTTGAGATGGTTATGAATAATTTTTTTCTCTAATGTCTAAAATTTTATTTGTAAAGAAATCCATAAAGTCACTACTAGTTAAAGTGAAAGGAATACTCGGCTCTACAGAGCTCTGACTCATGGACCATGGATGCTGAGATTCCTGTAACAAAATTTATTCACTTTCTGATTTCACGTTAAAAATGAAAGTGTGTTACTTTACAAGCTTCTGCTGTTACTTTCAGCAGCTACGTGTCTTCAAGCCATTAAACACCAGCTTTATCTCCACTTTTAACTGCCTCTCAGACTGGGAGGCTCGGATCGACAGCCACGGGAGGATTTTCTTTGTGGACCACGTCAACAGGACCACCACATGGCAGCGGCCCACCGGACCTCCTGCCCCGCAGGGCCTGACTCGCTCCAACTCCATTCAACAGATGGAGCAGCTGAACCGCAGGTGGGCTTTGAAAGGAGAGTGGGCACTGCTGTGTGGATGTACTGTATAGGCTACTGAGACCATGTTTGGAGGACTAGGAACTTGTGGAGGACCATGGTCTAGGTTAAATTACTAAAGAAAATAATTTATCCCCAAAAACTTCCTGCTCAGGGGCAGGACTTCCTCAAAGTTCAAGAACTTTGGAGTAGGAACTTGTAGTGGTTATGATTGGTTGTAACATTAGGACCGACCGAGTGATCCCTTCTGGCAGCACCGATTGAGTGACCGAGCTTGAAGCTGGCCGCCCTTTATTTGCAAGCGGTTGAGGTCTAATGCGACCGACACAGAAAACCAATGACATACAGCCACTCTGTGATGGGCAAAATAAGCTGGCAGAGCAAAGTGGGCGGGTCCTGAGTTAACCTTTTCTTAATTTTGAGGTGAGTGATAGAAGCGACTACCAATGAGAGCGAAGGATACCATTGATTGACGTGTGATTATCAGAGGTGGGAAGTAACGAAGTACAAGTACTTCATTACCATACTTAAGTAGATTTTTCAGGTATCTGTACTGTACTTGATTATTTATTTTTCTGACTACTTTTTACTTTTACTCACTACATTTTTACACAAATATCTGTGCTTTCTGCTTCTTACATTTTCAATACAGACTTTTTAACTTTAGGTTTAACACGTCCGAGAGAAATGTTCATTTCCGGTCAGCGCGCCATCAAACAATCTGAGCCTAAATGAAGGAACAATAACACATGAGACAGTCGTACTGGCGGATCCTCCATCACAGGGGCTTATCGCATACAAAGAGATTAAAGAGGCAAAACCGTATAATTTATGTATCATTCATAGCGTTTTAATCAGGGGTTACAGCGGACCGCAGATGTCTGCAAGTTGTGCTCGCGGTACTTCTTAGCTAGCGCTACTGAAGAGGAGCAAAAATAAAAGGCAATAACATGTGGCGGGTAATTTTAAATGCAATGTTTCTAAATGCTCAACAAATAGCAGCAAACACACAAAGTGTGTGCAGTTTGTCACACAGTGTGTCTGCTAGCTAAAAGCAGAGCTGCTGTATTTCCAGGGAGAGAAAAGAGAGAGAAGTTCACTCAGAGATGGAGAAAGATGTAAGAAAGAGGACAGGAGAGGAAGAAGAGAGGTTAGATTTAAAGGTAAGGACTGAGAAATGCTACCTTTGTGTAATTCAAAGATTGTATGAAAATACTGTAGTGTAGTGTGTGATAAACAGGTCAGTTTGCTGTACTGTATTTACAGTAAAGTTGGTGCACAGAGGCTGTGTTCATGGTCAGAGTTACAGGTTACATCAGTGCAGCAGAGATGAGTTTGAATCAAAGCTGCTGATGCTGAGATTCATTCACTGAATCCAACATTTATACAACCTGATACTTTTACTTTCTTACTTTGAGTACATTTCAGAGCCTGTACTTTCTTTTTTAACTTAAGTAAAGTATTTTTTAACACAAGTGCTTGTAATTCTACTTAAGTACAGAATGTCTGTATTTTTGCCACCTCTGGTGATAAGGTGGGAAGCCCATTAGAGGGTTACCTGCTCCACCCAGCCTGGACACTCATTGGAGCTACTTTATCCAAATCATGGGTGTCCAAGCACAGCTGTCTGCCTCTAGAGATCCCTGCAGATGTTTTTAATCACTAAAATAAGAAAGATCCAGATATTTTCAGAAACATATTTGTATAATTTAAAAAAACATTTCCAGACGACCAACGTTTTGGTCTGTTTAGCTTGGAGGTAGCAGGAGACCCACCTGAAACATTCATCCACCTAGGTGCAGCTGGAAGTTTGCACAGTTGTAGGCGGCTGTAGGAGAGTGAGCACATCTGTCAGTCATTTATTGTGACAATCCCATCAAGGCACGCCCATCAAGTGTCCAGTGGTGGGACGTGATGCAACACCTTGGATCCCAAAAAATCCTTGTGGATAACAGCCAAACGTCATCTCATGGTTATTCTCCATAAAAGCTGTTCCTGTGCTCCCAATCACAATCAGTGCCAACAGAACCTGAATCTCCTCCACACTTTGATGTTCCAGGATCGACGATGGTGAGAGAGTTTGTTGTATAATCACACACCAACGTAACGCGCTGTTTTATTACATACATCAAAAGACCGATTTACCATATCTTCAACCCCAGTTTAAAAAAAAGACAATCGTTGGTCTGCAGGAGCATTTTAGTTGGAACTAAAACTTTCAGGTACTTCGGGTGGAAAGTGTCTTGTATTCCACAGGTAATTAACCCAAAAGTTCCCATCAATAATGGCTTTGAACAGACAGCGGGGGGGCAATGAGACATCACCTGCAGATATCGCTTTGATTTTTTGTTTTATCTCTTTAATCTATCTGCTTTTGAGCTAACGTACCTCTAAATGAAACAGGTTTCTTTCAGAAGGAGGCAGCTTATATTTGTTTCAGTTTCTCTGATTCCTTTAGAAAGTTGTTGTATTCTTTGGGAGCCGCTGAAACACTAATGTCGCTGTTTGATGACAGATATCAGAGCATCAGGAGGACCATCACCAACAGCGATCGGTCAGAGGAAAGCTCCGTCGACCTGCTTCCTGAACCGGAAAGCGAACTGATGCCGCACTCCATTTCTGGCAAGTTTCTCTTGCAGACAAATGCAGTAATTAAAGGTTTCGTTCACCAGAGCTCAGTGCTCGTTTTGAGAGGGGACATTTATCCAATTAAATGAGTCACCTCTCAAAGATGAGTCATCCTTAGAAGTACTACTGTAAGCCATGATACTGTTACTTTATCTGCAGAGATGTGAGAATAGCAGCATTTATTTTTTTTATATGCAGAACTGTAGATATGTGTTTTTTTACCTGTCTGTAAACGCAGCACGTGGTGTTATAACATGTTTTCGTGACCTAAGCTGCTGAGGTTCAGTTCAGGCTCTGACTGCACGTTGTTTCTGTTGCAGAATATCGACGAGAAAGCGCCGTCTCTCACTCCAGCGGCCGCTCGCGTCTCTCCCTGCTGCTCCAGTCGCCCAGCGCCAAGTTCCTGTGCAGCCCCGACTTCTTCACCGTGCTGCATTCAAACCCTGTCAGTTCAGCGTGCCTGCAGAAAAGACCTGTTTTAACCCCTTAACATCCACCACTTAGGCTGTGCTTTAGCCACATGCTTAACTAGCCTAGTTTCAGAATCTAGTAGATGTCACCTTATAATCATGTTATACTAATTAGAAAAGAACACATTGATCCCTCGCTTCACCCGGCCATCCAGACAGATTTGATATTAGGTTTGTTAGTCACAGTTCTGTGCAAACATCACAATGAAATGATTAGAAGGGATAAAATACAATAAAAGCAAAGCCCAGTATTTTAAGAAATGGGCTCGTTCCTTGAAAAAAACACAAAAATCTCAAAAGTACGTACACACGTGTCTGGGCCACAGTTTGGTCCCAGACTGCAGAGATATGGGATATGTGGAGATACAGAGATATCTCTCTGCATTGAGATTGCTTCCAGTGATGAGCCTGATTGTCAGCACCTGGGGTACCAGAACCTCCAAACAGGTTGGCAGGTTTTTTTGTGGGTGCAGCCCACATACTCAACTCTGCTGCTCAACCCACAAATGCATTTTCCTTAGAAAAGTGGCTCCATGTAAGGGGAAATAAACAGGCTTTCCCAATGTTTAAGGTTTATTGCCAAGGAGCATCATTACAGCAAAGAAATAATCAACCAAACACAAATTTCCTTCCTTTCTGTGCTAAGTTTATAACAGGGATCCTCTGAGAAAAACATCTCCATAATGCTGCTAGAGCTGCTGGAGTTAGAGAACGCCATGGTGCTAACATCTGTTACTAGTGTGCCGTACTGATCTTAAACTAATCACATAAGAAAAACACTGATTAACAGGATGTCTCAGATAAAGAAAGAAACTAACACCATCTCACTGCTGTCTCTTTCTGATGACCTCACCTCAGAGTGCCTACCGCATGTTTACGAGCAACACCTGTCTGAAGCACATGATCAGCAAGGTGCGTCGAGACGCTCATTACTTTGAGCGCTACCAGCACAACCGCGACCTCGTCACCTTCCTCAACATGTTCTCCAATAAGCAGCTGGAGCTCCCCCGGGGCTGGGAGATGAAGCATGACCACACTGGGAAGGTCTGTCACGTCACGAGTCCCATTTTCATTCTCACTGCTCTGCGTGTGAAGCTTTCTGATGAGTTCATGTGCATCTCAATCCTCAGCCCTTCTTCGTGGATCACAACTGTCGCTCCACGACCTTCATCGACCCCCGGCTGCCCCTCCAGAGTTCTCGCTCCACCGGGCTGCTGGCCCACCGCCAGCATCTGAGCCGCCAGCGCAGCCACAGCGCCGGGGAGGTGAGAGACTCACCGTCACTACAGAGCACTCATCCCCTGGAGTCAGTTCAGGGTTTGCATGTTTACAGAGCCCAGTTTGAAGGAAGGATGGAGGGCACCCCCTGTGTGGGAGCCATGAAGGATGAGAGCTGCTCAGATACATTCACACTGCTTTAATGTAGCTATAGAACAGACAACAGTCATCTCAAAGTGCTTTATATGGTAATGCACACTATTAGCGAGAAAGCCTCAGTGATCAGATGATCTCCTTTCATCCCCCTTTTAGAACTGAGACAGATGTGTCCAGCTGTGTCACATTCTTTAGCTGGCGTGTAAAACATAAGGCTCTGGGGCCTCAAATCTGACCCACAGGATGGCTTGGTAAATGTAAAAAGGAGAAAGAGGGCAACATTTTTGGACTTTTCGCTTGAACAAGGAAGAACTGTGTTGAAAGTAGTTGGAGGTCAGTTTGAGAGCCGGCATACTGACAGAGATGTGATCTGTTGCTTGCAGTAATTCATCAAAGTAAGGTAGCTAATCAAAGGAGAGTCTGCCAGTGAGTTTCTTTGTAATGACAGCAGACTCACTGACTGAGCCGAAGATAATATTAAATAGACATGATGACTTCCTGGCTTTGATTAAAAAAGATATGATAAATGACAGTATCTATCTATTAGTGCTACCTGTGGGGAGACTCAACCTCCACCCTTATGGAAGCATCTGGAATTCAACATGTGAAGGATGTCAAGGGTCCAAAATGATTAATTTTAGGGGGCGAACTCATGTTTGCAGTTTATGTCCTCTTTTCAAACAGTATTGAGACACTCAAAGCTCTCCAGCATCAACGCACCAGGTCTAGATTATTGTCTGTGCACTTTGTTTTTTGTGCACCTGAAGACATTTTGTGTTAGGTGTAAATATCACTTCGTGGTATCCTTTAGAAAATGGTGAGAATTGGTGAGCGCATGCATGAAGGCGCAGAGGCCACCCAGAGTCCAGAGGCTGAGCTGGACCGACTGGTGGGTCGGTGCCAGAACTAGGATGCGACCTGAACTGTAGTGCTTCCTGTTGTCACAGGTGGTGGATGACTCTCGCCAAACCAACCCACCTGTCCTGCCCCGCCCCTCCAGCACCTTCAGCGGCTCCAGTCGGAGTCAGTACCATGACGTGGTGCCTGTAGGTGAGTCGGGCAGACTCAGACTTTCACGTGTGGATACAGGAATAAAGTGAAAACACACACACTTATTCTCTCCTTTTCTCCTTCCAGCCTACAATGACAAGATAGTGGCGTTTCTACGGCAACCCAATATATTTGAGATCCTGCAGGAAAGGCAGCCTGAGCTCGCCAGGAACCACTCGCTCAAGTATGCATCTCTGTCGCTCTCTCTGTCCGGCCTCCAACACCTCCGTTATCACCATCAGTCAAACTGAACACATTCAACCTTTAATCCTGATGGACTGTGTCTGTTTAGCCCCCTGATGTGTGTGTGTGTGTGTGTGTGTGTGTGTGTGTGTGTGTGTGTGTGTGTGTGTGTGTGTGTGTGTGTTTGCAGGGAGAAGGTGCAGTTTATTCGCAGTGAGGGAGTCAACGGGTTGGCTCGCCTTTCCAGCGACGCCGACCTCGTCATGCTGCTGAGGTGAGTCCTGCAGGTGTGTGTGAGGACAGAGACTGCCGGTCAAAATGATCACCAGTTAGGAAATATTACAAATTGGTACCTTATGTCACCTTTTGAATCATTGCCATCTGCCATCACACATGGTAATATGACCTATAAGTAGCATTTACAGTAATGATTACCTGCTGACTCATGTTAAGTCACTGGCTTTTCAGCCAGCCTTATTTTCTGTTTATATAAGCATCCAGTATTGCAGTCACTCTTACCTCTGTGTGTGTGTGTGTGTGTGTGTGTGTGTGTGTGTGTGTGTGTGTGTGTGTGTGCGTGTGCGTGTGTGTGTGTGTGTGTGTGTTTGTGCCCCCCACCCCCTGCTTCAGCTTATTTGAGGAGGAGGTGATGTCATATGTACCGCCATTACTCCACCCAGGTTACTGCCTCTCCTCTCCACAGAGCTCCCCCGGTAAGTCTCTGTCTGTGTCGGAGCAACATTTATTAAATTTCCCCTTTTTTACTGTAAAAACTGTCAACTTAAAAGGTTTGGGTATACTGTAAGTGGGTATCATATACCTGTGTCACATAGGTGTAATGGCTTAACTCAAATCAGAGTTTATTTTTTACACGCATGGTCACACAGGTTACAACAAGCAGTGAAATGCTTTGACTACTCTTACAGTATAGCACAAGATGAAGATATAAATAGATCAAAAAGTAATCAAAATGTGCGTTGAGGTAAAATGGAGGTGGAATGATTAACAGGATATGGTCCAAATAAAATATATAAAAAGTAACAAAATATATATAAAATGTAACAAAACATGTGCACTAGAATATACATACTATACACTTACTACTATACATAAGATAAGATAAGATAAGATAGTGTTTATTTGTCACATGCGCAGTTATACACAGTACAATGCACAGTGAAATGTATTTTGTACCTGCAACCATATATACACACATATAAATAAGAAGAATAAAAATAAAAATAAGTAATTCACACTATACACTATACTCTATATACTATACACTATACACACTTTTATAAATTATAATATTTACACTGTGCAATAATGGTCCAGTTAGGGCTCAGAGTTGAGCAGACGGATGGCTTGTGGGTAAAAACTCTTCTTCAACCTTTCAGTCTTAGTCCTCAGGCAGCGGTAACGCCAGCCTGATGGGAGCAGGGAGAAGAGAGAGTGTCCGGGGTGGCTGGGCTGTTTTAGGATCTTCATGGCCCTCAGCCTGCACTGCTTGGTGTAAATGTCCTGCAGGTTGGGGAGGGTGGTTCTGATGGTCCGTTCAGCTGAACGAACCACCCTTTTTAGGGCCATGAAGTCCTGCTTGGTGCAGTTTCCCATCCAGGTGGTGATGCTCCCACGCATGATGCTCTCGATGGTGCAGGTGTAAAAGTTCCTGAGCACCTTGAGTGGGAGCTTGAAGTCTCTCAGCCGCCTGAGGAGGTAGAGACGCTGTCTGGCCTTCTTCACAGTGATGTTTATGTGATGAGTCCAGGACAGGTCCTGTGAGATGGTCACTCCCAGGTATTTGAAAGTGTCCACTCTTTCCACCTCAGCACCACTGATGACAAGTGGATGGTAGTCCCTCTGCTGCTTCCTGCTGAAGTCCACAATCAGTTCCTTTGTTTTGCTGACATTGAGCAGGAGGTGGTTCTCCTGGCACCAGTTCTCCAGGCGGGAGACCTCTCTCCTGTAGGCTGTCTCCTCATTGTGGGAGATTAGTCCCACAACAGCAGTGTCGTCAGCAAACTTGATGATGACGTTGGACTCTGACGTGGCCTCGCAGTCATGGGTGTACAGTGAGTACAGCAGAGGGCTGAGCACACAGCCTTGGGGGGATCCAGTGTTGAGGGTGAGGGAGGATGAGGTGAGGTGACCCACTCGTACCACCTGTGGTCTGCTGGTCAGGAAGCTGTGAACCCACCTGCACAGGGATGGGCCCAGGCCCATCTCCAGCAGCTTAGAGACCAGCCTGGAGGGAACTATGGTGTTGAATGCTGAGCTGTAATCTACAAACAGCACTCTCACATAGTTCCCCTTACCAGTGTCTATGTGTGAAAGGGTCTTGTGGAGGAGGAAGGATATGGCGTCATCTGTGGATCTGTCTGGCCGGTATGCAAACTGTAGTGGGTCGAGGGTGGTGGGCAGTGAGGAGGTGATGAATATCTTGATGAGTCTCTCAAAACACTTCATCACCACAGAGGTGAGTGCTATGGGCCTGAAGTCATTGGGGCTGCTGGGGTGTGGTTTCTTTGGGACAGGGACTATATACATAGTATACATACTATACATACTGTACATACTATACACTGGAATGTAACAAATGTTTATACTATAATATATATATATACACACATAGGGTATGTTGTGGGAGGGGTTGTAGGGGGCATAATAAAGTGCAAATAGCATAACATGATTGTCCAGGTCAGTGGGAGGGTCGGTGAGTGATGAGTGGAGTGTGTGTGTGTGTGTGTGTGTGTGTGTGTGTGTGTGTGTGTGTGTGTTGAAGGGGGTGGGGGGTAGTTTGTCCTCTGTCCTGATTTAGGGCCCTAATAGCCTGCAGAAAAAAGCTCCTCCTCAGCCTCTCTGTGTTAGCCTTCAGGGAGCAAAAGTGCTTCCCTGACCTCAACAGAGAGAAGAGTCCATAGTTGGGATGGCTGGGGTCTGGCACCGCCTGTAGTAGATGGTCCGCAGGTCAGGAAGTTCAGTCTGAATGATGCGTTCTGCTGAACACACCAATCTCTGAAGAGCTTGTCTGTCTTGCTTGGTGCTGTTCCCAAACACAGACTGTGATGTTCCCCGTGAGGCTGCTTTCAATGGTAGAAGTTCTGCAGTACCTTGGAGGGCAGTCTGAAGTCTCTTAGACGTCTGATGTGGTAGAGACGCTGCCGAGCATTGTTAGCTATGGAGCTGGTGTGGCAAGACCACGACAGATCCTGTGAGATGTGCGCTTCAAGGTACTCGAAGCTGTCTACTCTTTCTACTGGGGCTCCATTGATCTGAACGGGCTGATAGCGCCGCTCCTGCTTCTTGCTGCAGTCCACAATCAGCTCCTTTGTCTTGCTGACATTGAGCAGAAGATTATTGTCCTGGCACCATTACAACAGTGTAATTATGGTGTAACTGTGTTTACTGTGGTGTAATTACACTGCATATATATTTCAGGAGGTTATCCACCCATGTCTTTTTTAGCCTGCCTTCTTATTCTTTCACCGGTCCCTGGAAAATCTGATGACTTTAAATTTAGCCGTTATTTTTTCACACAAACTCATTGGTCACATTATAATTGCAGCAGATGCCTGGGATCTATGGGAAGCATCGCATCATCAGCATCTGCTGTGTACTCCAGTCTGTCCACAGCGAATGCTTCAGTCTGTTTAGCCCCTCTGACATCACTTACTGGTTTTGGACTGAAGCGTCAGCATTTTTGGAGCTCGGAGTGATGAGTTATTGCTAATGCTAACATGCTTGATCAGCAAGCTTCCAAACATTCATAGGTGTTCAGGTAAAAAGCAGAGACACGGATGTCTGATAATTAGCTTTAAGTAATAAAAATACTTGAATTTCACTCACCAAAACTGAAGCTCAAACTTGGATGGTTTATCAGAGACAAGCCAAGTCACATTGCACTAGAAATGCTCCAAAAGTCTGAACAAACAAGTTAGAGATATAGTTTAGTTGCTCAAATTAGCAACTTGAATTGCTCGAATTTAAACCTGTTGTGGTTACAAAGAGTCCCAAACTTGTATCAGGCTGTAAACATGTTTTCAACCTGATATAAAACCTGATATAAAACAAACACTGAGGTACTTTTCAGGCTTTAGTTTTTGTGTTTAGTTTTGTCTGCACTGACCTACCTTCCATATTTGGAATATGTTTTATCCCAAAGCTCCACCAGGCTGTTCATCTCTTTTTCTTCTCCTGCCAGCCCGTCAGTGTTGCTAAAACATCCTCCTGAGCTGTCGATGCTGACAGTTTCTTCTTTGTGCCCCAGCATTTTGTCATAATTCTCCGCAGTATGACACTGAGAAGAGCCGGGGACAGGTGAAGGGACTGACACACCTTGACAGAAAACACAAAAGGCTGCAAACCACTTGACCACCTCCTGAAACAAAGTACTTTGTTTAAGAGAATTGCCCAAATAAAACAGAGCCAAGTGACTTTAAACTGTGTCAGGAAGCTTTTCAAAGACAAATCGTGACAGTAGCTGAGCGTTTGATTTGTCAGATTTGGTTTCAAACACATTTTCTTTGCAGCTCTCTTGTCAGTGTTTTAACATCAGGGTTTTCTTTATGCTCCCTCACTTCACCTCTTTATGCTGAGTCGAGCTCTAATCACTGAGACGTGTATTTTCTCTAAAATGAATGAAAGCGTTTACAGTCTGATACAAAAAAAAATCCCCCAAAACAATCCAGGATTAACCTGCATGCACTATTTCCAATTGTCTGACTGCACAATCACTCAAGCTTTACCCAATTTCTCCTCGGGAACATTCAGATTTAATTTTATTCTAGTCTCCCTGGATCCATTTGTCTGTTTTTATCCATCTCTGCTCCTCTGGTTGTTCTTGCTGTGCCTATTGCTTTGCATTCATTGCGCTTTTTTTCTGTGTCTTTCTGTCATTCACCTCTCAGGTACCCAGCGAGCCAACGCCCGAGCCCCGGCTCCCTATAAGCGAGATTTTGAGGCCAAACTGAGGAACTTCTACAGAAAGCTGGAGACAAAGGGTTATGGACAGGGACCGGGGAAAGTCAAGTAGGTCTAAAAGCTGCATATGGATGAACTGTCTTAATTAATGTTGATCCTGTAACCCATGTGAAGTTGTTCAAAACCATAAACAAGAAGGAAGACAAATTTAATTTCAGGAGGCACCCCATCACAGGTTTAGTGGTAGATCTAACCTTAAATCTAGCCTATACATGCAGTTCAGTCAGGACTATGGTCTTATTTTTATGTTTTCATCTGAAGTAATTTTTAGTTATTGATAAAAGGAAATCTTGGTTCATGGAGAGCAGCAGGTGCAGGATGCAGCACAGTACAGAGCAGGCAGCAGTGGAAACAGAAGTGCATGGTTAGGTCAAAAATTATTTTAAAAAATGAGGATCTGGCATGGAGGCGGGTTACAGAGTGGCATGCAGGATCATGCTGGATACCCGTGCTGATATGGGCTGGGTAATGTGTTAGGAGTGAAAGGATGCCGCGTCGTTTGATGGAAATGAGAATGATCAGCCTACAGAGGCTGAATTCAAAGACAACCTGAAAATTAAAGTGAAAAACTGATGCAGCAGGTTAGTCCATTTTGCCGAAATTGCGCTGTAGCAACTCAAAATGGTCCTCAGTAGTTTGTGTGGCCCCCACGTGCTCGTTTCCATGTCTGACAATGTCGGGGCTCCTAATGAGACGATGTCCCAGAGGTGTTCTACTGGATTTAGGTCAGGTCTGCATACTCTTGCCACATGAGGCCGAGCATTATTGTGCACCAAGAGGAACTCAGGACCCACTGCACCAGTGTAGGGTCTGACAGTGGGTGCAAGGATTCATCCCAATCCCTGATGGCAGTCAGGGTGCCGTTGCCTAGCCTGTAGAGGTCTGTGGGTCCCTCCATGCACCAAACCAGTCATGCTGAACGATGTTACAGGCAGCATAACTGTTGTGAAATTTAGTGCATTAACTAAATGAGTCTACTGTTGGAGTTGTCTTTTGAAAGTTTCATTCTTGCATGAAGGAGTTGAGTCAGTACAGAGCATGCAGCAGGGTAGTGAGGAATCCACAGGAACAAAGGAGACAGACCTTACTTATACAGGGTCTCACTGCATCGTATTACACTGTTGCTGGGCAGAAGTCCAGTTATTGTATACAGGTCAAACACAGTTCAACAAGCTGTATGTAGCACATGGAGTAAACAAGTCCTATCTGGTCAGAGACTGAGGCAGTGGGAGAAAACAGGACCCTGTCTCAGTTGGGGAGGTTCTGCGTGCCTGCACCTCTCTTATGTGCAGGGGTCAAGGGGTTAAGCATAAAACAGGGCATAGGAGAAATAAAGCTCAATCTTAGGATATTACATAATAATCCTCACATTGGGCCCTCAGGCAACCCTCATGAAGTCTGTTTCTAATTGTTTGGTCAGAGACATTCACACCAGTGGCTGCTGGAGGTCATTTTGTAGCTCTGCAGTGCTCATCCTGTTCCTCCTGCACAAAGGAGCAGACACCGGTCCTGCTGATGGGTTAAGGACCTCCTTCAGTCCTGTCCAGCTGTCTTAGAGTAACTGTCTGTCTCCTGGAATCTCCTCCATGCTCTGAGACTGTGCTGGGAGACACAGCAAACCTTCTGGCAATGGCACGTATTGATGTGGCTGGACTACCTGTGCAACCTCTGTAGGGTCCAGGTATCACCTCATACTACCAGCAGTCACACTACCCTAGCCAAATGCAGAACTAGTGAAAAACAGTCAGAAAAGATAAGGAGGGAAAAATGTGAGTGTCTCCACCTGTAAAACCATTCCTGTTTGGGGGGGTTGTCTCGCCTGCTGTTAATTTCATGAACACCAAAGCAGCTGAAACTGATTAACAGCCCCCTCTGATACTTACCTGACCACACCAATATCCCAGAGGTTTCACTGACTTGATGCTAAACTCTGATTAAAAAGTGCTCCTCTAATTAGTTGTGGTTTTGCATTTTTTTAAATTCCTATTAAACACGGAGGACATTTTTTAGGTTTAAGAGGTTCAGACAGCATTTGGAAGACCAGTTCACTCACAGTCATGTAGACCTGCCAGTCTGAAGGAGAAAAAGCCAGCGAACCTCCGTGAAGCTGGTTGTGTTGGAAAAACTTGAAATACTCAGAACCCAGAGTCACATTAAGTAACCCGGCAGGTTTCTACACGATATTCCACCAGTTTTTACTCATATTTCAGCACTAAGATGTTTCTTCACACTTGGTCTTAGATATTAGTTTGGTTTTAGTTGAGTATAACATCCTTGGTGTGACAGTGTGTTCATGTTTGTGTGTGTGTGTGCCCCCAGGCTCATCATACGCAGAGACCACCTTCTGGAGGACGCCTTTAACCAGATCATGTGCTACTCCCGCAAAGACCTGCAGAGGAGCAAACTCTACGTTAGCTTTGTAGGCGAGGACGGGTGAGAGAAACACATTTAGCTCCGCTTCACTTCCATTATCATTCTTTACATATTAATATGAGATATTTGCTCACCTCATCCAGGGTGGATTTTTCTGTTCTTATCTAAAGCTTCAGAGTGTAATGTTTCACACATCGCCACGGTCTTTGCATGAATTAATATTTATAACATCAGCATACAAGATTTTAAAAATGAAGAAGTTAAGCCGGGCTTCATCATACCAGCTACAAACTGAAAATCCACGGTGCTATCGTTTCACTTTTTACAAATGCTCTTGTACTGACTGTACATGAGAGAGAGAAACTCAGATCCGGTGGAATAAACTCTCTCTTCCTGTGGATTTGAGGAAAAATAATCAAGCTACATAAAGCAAAACAAAGGTGGAGTTTAGTGTGCACACGAGAATATTCAGAGAGACACTGTGCCAGCTCTTTATAAGAGAGGAGTTAAAGGCTGCAAGAAGAATCGCTGGATTAGTCTCTGGTGGCCCTTTAAAAAAGTCAGTAACAGGATCTTAAATGTCACCACATTTAACAACAAATCATTTTATCACCCCGTGCCTGTCACTTGTTTCCAGTGCAGAAGGGTCAGTGATTGCAGGGCTGTATCTTTGAGTATTGTCCACACTTTTGCAAAATCATATAAATACTGAAAGCACTCCTCCTCTGATCCAGTCATCATTGAGCAGCAGTTGCAGAAGAACAACCAGAGTTACTAAGATTTATATGTATGTGTGTTTACATTGTGTGTGTGTGTGTGTGTGTGTGTGTGTGTGTGTGTGTGTGTGTGTGTGTGTGTGTGTGTGTGTGTGTGTGTGTGTGTGTGTTACAGGCTGGACTACAGCGGGCCCTCCAGAGAGTTTTTCTTCTTGGTATCTCGAGAGCTGTTCAACCCGTACTATGGGCTGTTTGAATATTCAGCTAATGACACGTACACTGTCCAGATCAGCCCCATGTCTGCCTTTGTAGACAACCATCACGAATGGTGAGGTTTCTGTCAGCCTACGCTGTCTGTCTGTCTGTTTGTTTGCTGGTGCTCTCTGTGCTCCTCTGCTGTCTGTAAGGTGTTAATTTTATCTGCCCTGAATGCTGATCCCAAAATGGAAGCAATTTGTGGAGAGCTGTGTGGAAATTTGGATCAGCAGTCTGTGGATCACAAGTCAGTTTTTCATGGATGGATGGATGGATGGAGATCTGAGTAACATGGAAAACAGAATTAGCATCACGAACCATAGACTATATATGAAAGCTGGATGTAGCCACCATGATATTACTCATTGGTTTCAACATTAATCCTGTCCTTAATCCCACTGGCTTGTCTTCTGTAGTGGAAGCAGAGTCTGGGGATGGGGGGGGCGACTCTCCCATCGCTGGGGGTGAGGTCACTGAGGTAGTTAAACACCTCTTTGGTGGCAGAGCCCCTGGGGTGGATGAGATTTGCCCTGAGTTCTTGAAGGCTCTGGATGTTGTAGGGCTGTCTTGGTTCACAGTCTGTTAGTATCCAAATGGATGAGAAAAAAATCAAACCCCATGTAGTTGTTATGAAAGAAGAAATTAGTTATAGAAAGTAAAACTGTCATTGTAGCAGGCTGTAAAGATGCTGTAGAGGTTTAACGTGGGAGTCTGTGGAGACGGACTGATCTTTGAAGCCAGCCTCAAGTGGACATTAGCGGATCTGCACTTTTTGGTTTTAATTTTCGACCCTTAAGGTCTCAATTTGCCCTGATCTCAAATATTTGGGGATTTGTTTGTTACATTGGACATAAGTAGAGGCACCAGCACAGCTAAATTCTCTGATGTTTCAGAAGTTTTCTAACAGATAGGATTGAGAAG
Organism: Archocentrus centrarchus; assembly: GCF_007364275.1. NCBI lineage: Eukaryota > Metazoa > Chordata > Actinopteri > Cichliformes > Cichlidae > Archocentrus > Archocentrus centrarchus. The sequence continues at coordinate 4,180,096 of NC_044366.1, forward strand.
CATCTTTAGAAGATGAAGCTGGTTGGAATTTGTACTGCCAACTTTAGCCTTGTTCTCACAGAACATCTTTAAGATTCTTATTTGTTGTCTTTATTTGGTGCATCCTCAATCAGGAGAGTTCTGCATATCAGCATGAACATAGTCCACGGAAAACACGGCAGACTAAGGAACGATATTTTTGCATCTGCAGGAGAACTTACTGAATCTGTTTTCTGTGTTATTCAGACAGTGTGAAAGAGAGACATGGGTACAGTTCTGATGCTACTGCTGTCTGTATTCACATATATTTTCCACATTTTATGCAGGTTTCGCTTCAGCGGGCGCATCCTGGGGCTGGCCCTTGTTCATCAGTACCTGCTGGATGCCTTTTTTACCCGTCCTTTCTACAAGGGGCTTCTTCGCATGTAAGTCCCTCAGCCTGTTTCCATCCATTTCAAATCAGCCTCCAGGGTACCGGGACTTCCACTCGTATCCCCCGCCGACTAACCAGATAAGACCTTGAATATGAAAGTTTCAGTCAGTCAGCAGCTGTCAGTAGGAGCAGCACCCTTATTAAGCTTTGTCCAAACAACCTGAAACGCTGCCAAATGTCTGCACCGAGAACAGATGCTGTATTAAATGTCTTCTTAACCTCTCGGGCAGCAGCGATCAGTTCTTGGCTTCATCATCATTAGTGCAGAGATAAGCATTTATCAAATTAACGTTTTTTTTTTGTCCAGTATAGAGAGGAATGATTACTGTATCACAAACAGACCAAGTGAAAGTATTTTCATGTAGCCTAATTTTTCCTGACAATAACAATATAACCTGTAATATTTGTGATTTGGTTTTGTGTGTTTTGTGTCTCATTAAACATCTCAACCCCCTCAAAACCGCATGGATGAGAAAATATGACATGTCTATGTTTCATCTGCATACTTTGCATACTGTGACCCTTGCTCATGCAGCCCGTGTGACCTGAGTGACCTGGAGTTCCTGGATGAGGAGTTCCACCAGAGCCTGCAGTGGATGAAGGACAATGACATCGAAGACATGCTGGACCTCACCTTCACCGTCAATGAGGAGGTCTTCGGACAGGTGTGCGTTCAGTCTGTGACGGTGTCCTGCTAAAGAAAAATCTGCATGTGAACTTGATGCGTTATCTGTCTGTGATTCTGCAGATCACAGAGAGAGAGCTGAAGCCAGGCGGGGCTGGCATCCCTGTGTCAGAGAAGAACAAGAAGGAGTACATCGAGCGAATGGTCAAATGGCGCATCGAGAGGGGTGTGGCCCAGCAGACGGAGAGCCTGGTGCGAGGGTTCTACGAGGTACAGCACAGCTGTTAGAAATGTTGGAGGTGTCAAAAAGATGAGATAAATTACACTGCTTGATTCCTCAAAGGTCTTTGAGGGGCAGAATGCCTCCTAATGTTCATGATGTTCGTACCTGAACATCATTTTTTAATAGTGACTTGAAAAATGTGAGCTTTTTGTGGCACCATAAGTTCCAATTGAAAAGGCAATAAGTGAAAAATTCTCCTTTAAAGCACATATTGGCTATAATCAACCTCATCGATCAATAGCAATGACGCACACTGCGCACACTAACCCAGAACGACATCTGGAATTTGCAGCAGTGTATGAAGGTGCAGCTTCAAGTAGAAAGGCTAGACATCCACGTGATGATGCCAAAGCAGGAACTGACATGGTAGTATGTCAGCGAACTACACTGTGATGTGCTCGCTCTTTATTAGATGTCTGTGACATTAGTGCTCTTATCATCTTGGGCATTAAAGTAATGGGGTGATATGGTACTATGAGGTCTTTGAGATAAGATGGTGCCTGATTATTCAAGACCTTGTAGGTGAGGAGAAGAATTTTAGATTCTATTCTAGATTTAACAGGGAGCCAATGAAGAGAAGCCAATATGGGAGAAATCTGCTCTCTCTTTCTAGTCCCTGTCAGTACTCTAGCTGCAGCATTTTGGATCAGCTGAAGGCTTTTCAGGGAGCTTTTAGGACAGCCTGATAATAATGAATTACAATAGTCCAGCCTAGAAGTAATAAATGCATGAATTAGCTTTTCAGCATCACTCTGAGAAAGGATGTTTCTAATTTTAGAAATATTGCACAAATGCAAAAACGTGGTCCTACATATTTGTTTAATATGTGCATTGAAGGACATATCCTGGTCAAAAATGACTCCACTGTGAATTCCTCACAGTGTTACTGGAGGCCAAAGTAATGCCATCCAGAGTAAGTATCTGGTTAGACACCATGTTTCTAAGATTTGTGGGGCCGAGTACAAGAACTTCAGTTTGATCTGAATTTAGAAGCAGGAAATTAGAGGTCATCCAGGCCTTAATGTCTTTAAGACATTCCTGCAGTTTAACTAATTGATGTGTGTCATCTGGCTTCATTGATAGGTAAAGCTGAGTATCATCTGCATAACAATGAAAATTGATGCAGTGCTTTCTAACAATACTGCCTAAGGGAAGCATGTATAATGTAAATAGAATTGGTCCTAGCACAGAACCCTGTGGAACTCCATAATTAACCTTAGTGTCTGTAGAAGACTCCCCATTTACATGAACAAATTGGAGTCTATTAGATAAATATGATTCAAACAATGCAGTGCAGTACCTTTAATACCTATGGCATGGTCTAATCTCTGTAATAAAATGTTATGGTCAACAGTATCATTAACTTCATTAAGTACATCTTTCTAGTCCCAGGTTGGACCCCCTGTTTCCTTCAGAACAGCCTTAATTTTTTGTGGCACAGATTAAAAAAGGTGCTGGAAACATTCCTCTGAGATTTTGCTCCATGTTGACAGCATCAGGCTGCAGATTTGTCATCCATGATAAGAATCTCCCATTCCACCACATCCCAAAGGTGCTCTATTGGATTGAGATCTGGTGACTGTGGAGGCCGTCTGAGTGCAGTGAACTCACTGTCATGTTCATGAAACCAGTTTGAGATGATTTGAGCTTTGAGACACAGTGCCTTATTCTGCTGGATCAGCCATCAGAAGATGGGTACCCTGTGGTCATAAATGGATGGAGATGGTCAGCAACAACAGGCTGTGGTTTTTAAACGATGGTCAGTGTGCCAAGAAAATATCCCCCACACCATCACACCACCTGCAGCCTGAATCGTTGATACCCGGCAGGATGGATCCGTGCTTCCATGTTGTTTATTCCACATTCTGACCATCTGAATGTGGCAGCAGTATTTGAGTTGAGATCAGGCAACTTTTTTTCCAATCTTCTGTTGTCCAGTTTTGGTGAATAGTACCCTCAGTTTGCTATTCTTGCCTGACAGGAGGGGCACCTGGTGTGGTCTTCTGCTGCTGCAGCCCATCTGCTTCATGGCTTGATGTGTTGTGTCTTCAGAGATGGTCTTCTGCATACCTTTGTTGTAACAAGTAGTTATTTGTGTTACTGTTACTGTTGTGTTACTATTTGTGTCCCTATCAGTCTGACAGGAAGTCTGGCCATTCTCCTCTGACCTCTGACATCAACACTTTTGTAAATTTCTGTTCTCTTTAAACCCCAGAGATGGTTGTGTGGGAAAATCTCAGCAGATCAGCAGATTCTGAAATACTCAGACCAGCTGGTCTGGCACCAACATCTTAAATCACCTTTCTTCCTCATTCTGATGCTCAGTTTGAACTTCAGCAGGTCGTCTGTATGCCTAAATGCACTGAGTTCCTGCCATGTGATTGGCTGATTAGATATTTGTGTTAAATCACAGTTGCACGGGTGTACCTAACGAAGTGGCTGGCGAGTGTATTTGAATGCTAAACCTTTTGCATGATTAGGTTGCTTCAGTATAGTTATTAAGTAAAGAGTCCAAATCGTTAGAACAGTGTGAACTTTTTTTTATTTCTGATCAAATATTCTGATTTCTCTTGAATGTGATGGAAGTAATTGCTCCAGCCTTTCAGGGCCAAAAAGCTAGACTGGAATCAGTCTTTCCAGAAATCATCACCGACACATTTACTTAAAAATAAACCACCCGTGACGAGTGGTTTGTGCTGCTGGGGTAACCAAATGGCAACAAACAGAGTAAGTTTCTGGTCCTGCATTTAGCATGTGAATGTTACCTTCCAAGACGCACGCTAAGTAAATATAATGAGTTTAAAAAGTTTTGTATTCTCCTTCATGCCCCAAAAACATTTAAACGAGTTGTTTGGGTTTCAGTGGGGATCCATCAGTCGTTCCATCTTTTCAGCTCCTGGTTTCTGGACAGACTCAAAAGTAAGAGATAAAAAACAGTAACAATAGTCAGTATTGTAGCTGCTTTTCCTTTAATTTGTAGTTTTCATTATATTCTGCAAAACTCTGCATAGTTGGTAAGTTGGTGATACTTCAGGAGACCAGACGTGACAGCCTTTTATAAAAGCTAGACGTTAGGAACAGAGTCTCTCTCTCACTTAAAAAAAAAGCCCAGAGCCAATCAAAATGTGGGACAGGGAGATGGGAGATAAAAATGCTGCCCACCCGGTCGCCCTCTGTGACTACTGACAACGTGACAGAACATAAAACATTAATGGAGTCGCCCCTCGGCTGAGCGGTAATATTAGCTACAGACAGAAGAAAGAAAATAGTTCCTGCGTGAAGCTGCTCACAGCAACATTTGTAGATTTCTTTTTTTTTTTTTTCTTGAGTAATCAGGTCATTATTTCTGGAATGAGACGCTGCTGCTGAGTTATTCAAATAGATTTTTTGGCAACATAAGGCGACTTCCATCATCTATTACATTCAAGACGAGGCCAACATCCCTACAGCTGATGCATCCAAAAGTTGGCAACCAACACCAGAACAACTTAGATGGATAAAAAATGCTGCAGGCCAGAGAGAAAATAAGCAACTGTCCCTTTAACACTCCAGGAAACCAGATCTGATTGCCTGCTGTCATACACAGATGACAGAGTGAATGAGGAGTGGGTTGTAATCTCTTTTTTAATGTCAGATTCCCCCCCCCCTCCCTTTTTTTTTATAATAAACTGTATAAACCTGAACCTGCTTTAATCCCTCCCCTGGCAAGACGACAAACACCCAGGCCTTTGTGCGCCCTGCTTTTCTAAAGGCAGAATTTACTGTAAACAAACTGATGGAAACTTTTCCCACAATAATGTGTCACTGCACAAAAAGGATCTGCTGCAGCAGCCTGATGTAGGCGGAAGGATTGTGATAAATAAATCGGCTGCAATGTGTGTTCACTCGTGTGTGTGTGTGTGTGTGTGTGTGTGTGTGTGTGGTTTGGTTTGTTAGGTGGTGGATGTGCGGCTGGTGTCTGTGTTTGATGCCAGGGAGCTGGAGCTGGTGATTGCAGGCACCGCAGAGATCGACCTGGCAGACTGGAGGAACAACACCGAGTACAGAGGAGGTATGTAGAGCCGGAGGGTGGGGGCGGCGAGGCGGAGGAAACTGTTGGTGGCATTATTCATTTAACCCTCCGGGACATGCAAGAAAAAAAAATATACATGTCTAATGATCAACATAAAAAATCCATCTTCACCCTAAAGAAAATGATATGTGCATTTTTAATGTCTGTAGCTCCTAAAATTAATGTCTTGTCTTCAAGTGGTCAAGAGTGTTTTGATCTTTTCTGGCAGTTTTTGGTCATATTTATATTTTTATCATTATTTCCTTCCATGAGCACTTTGAGGGACACCAGTTGTGCTCCTGTTACTTCCTTTTGTTTTAATGGTTAATAAAAATGAGCAACTTCGTGCTGACTTAGAATAACTACGGAGGCACCGGTCCAACCTTTTTGTTTCTGACACTGATACCTCGGCTTTGGGTGTCTGCAGATACCGAGTACTCATCCAGGACCAGTGTTAAATTAATAAGCTGTCTTCCTCGCTCTGAGGAAGCGACTGAGAATTATTCTGCATATATAGAAGTACAGAAATGTATCCAAATGGTAATGGAACAGCTTTTAAGTCACAATGACTCACTTTGACCACAGTTTCTGGTACAAACACACAAAGAACAGCTGGTGATCAACATGCTTATATTTCCTCTGCTGAGCCTTTGCTGTTAGCTTCCTCCATGCTACTTTAGTTCTGCTGTGAGCAACCAGTACAAATGCAACATAGAAGCCAGATCAGTCTTTGTCACTGACACTAAATCAAATATCACTGAATATCAAATCAGTGCATCCCTGATCAGTGTCTGCACAAATAATCCCTGCGAGCCTAAAGCCCAGGCTTCAGACTACTTTAAACGCTCAGTCTGAGAACAGGTTTTTCTGCTCTTGGCTCTGTGTGATGTCATAGAGAGCAGCTGTCCCTAATGAAGTCATCTGAGACAGACGCCTGCTGTTCAAACCTTCTGCTTGCGAGAGACATAAAGGGATAAAGCTGGCTTGAAGCACTGGTTTGCAAATTGCACTGAGCCGCTGCAGATGGATGACCAGGTGAAAATACCATTTTTGTAGGGGAAGTAACCAAACAGCAGGTGGCAGATTCTGCTGTGTTAACAATCATTTTGGATGCTTGTTTATTATCGATGTTTGAGTAAAGCTGCAGGGTGTGGGCCTTGAACTTGTTGCTGCTGAAATGGGGCACACACGGCAGAAAAAGTTGGAGAATCGCTGGTTTAAACTGGCCTCGAAGAGGAAGGAGCTCAAACAGCTTGTTTCAGACTGCACCAGTGCCCAGCAGACGATAAAGAAGGACTCTTCTGAACGGAAATGCATACAAAGACTCTATTAGAGTCCAAGAATAAAATCATGAGGTTGAAAAGGTGAAGAGTAAATTCTTACCTGAAATTAATGAAGCTGTTTTTTTTTATGAGAAATTATGATTCTCCTGCTGACAAATGGTTTCATTAGCAGCGTACCAGCTGTGCTGGACTTCCCTTTATTAATGTAGTCTGTAATGAGCTTCAAACTTTTGGAGTTATTATTGTGTGTGGTGTACAGTCAGGAGCAGGTGCCGGAGTCCAAAACCATCACATTAAAAGGTTTTAAGGCTGCGGCCAGCACAGTTGAAAAGCCGCCAGCGGCTGAGAGACGGAACAAAACTCGAGCTGACAGCCGGCCGTGACTCAGTGTCGGGCCTCTTTTAATAGAGGAATCGACTGCTGCTGCAGCCATTAAACATTAAACAGCAGAGCCCATTCAAAAGTCTCAGCGGAGGCGGAGGAGCAGGGGACGGAGGCGGAGGAGCAGGGGACGGACGCCCTCGTTGCCTGTTATTCGTCTGACTCACGCACCGCCGCCGTCTTATCTCCCCCCAGGTTACCATGACAACCACATAGTGATTCGCTGGTTCTGGGCGGCCGTGGAGAGATTCAACAACGAGCAGAGGCTGAGGCTGCTGCAGGTAGGGCACGTGGGGGAGCGCATGCACACAGGAAGCCCCCGTGTGGAGGCCGCCTGCAAAGACATGTTTAAGTGTGCAGGAACACGGCTGTGTTCAGGTTTCTGCTTTATTTAATGTTGGGAAAAAATCTTGGGAACAGATTATATAACCTGAAGCTTTTATGGCCTCAACTTTGACTGCATTTCATCCTTTTCTCGATCCTCTTCTCTCTAGTTTGTGACGGGCACCTCCAGCATTCCCTACGAGGGTTTTGCCTCACTGCGAGGGAGTAACGGACCCCGCCGATTCTGTGTGGAGAAGTGGGGGAAAATCACCTCCTTACCCAGGTAACGTCACCGCCTGAGGTCGATAACCGTGTCACCTCTGAGGGACTGTACAAAAATGAATAATAGCAGGGGGGACTTCTTAATTAGGTTAAGAATTTTTATGGAATTATTTATGCGTTTCCTTACATATTTATGGAGGACCAAAACTACCAAAAAAAAAAAAAAAGTATAATAAATAAATAAAGAAAACTATATATGCCAATAAAGCAATAAAAACACATAAAATAATGATATAAATGTGATACAAATGTAATTTATGTATTAATTTGCTTCTTTATTTATTTGCCACAGTATTTATCAGTCCTGTTTTAATGTTCTCTTTATTCTCTGTATTCTTTCTATTGTTAATCCATCTACTTTGATTGGAAAGCACTTCAAATCAACTCTTATTTCTGCTCTATAAATACACGAGACTAATACAGATGCAGCACATCTGCAGATATGAGGGAGCCGCTTTTCTTTCAGGATGTTTTTATTTGACAGGAACGAAAGCAGAAGAAAAATCTAAGCGATGACTCATCCCATCATCCATCTCATGACGTCTTGCTGTGTTTCCACAGGGCTCACACTTGCTTTAATCGTCTGGACCTCCCCCCCTACCCGTCCTTCTCCATGCTGTACGAGAAGCTGGTAACCGCTGTCGAGGAAACGAGCACATTCGGCTTGGAGTAACCTCAAATCGGCCGACACCCAGGAGAGAGAACCATCTGGAAATCTGTGTTCCTCACTTTGGAGAGGCATTAAAAATAAAACTAATATCCTCAAAAGGCAACTAACCCCCCCTTCCCTCCCCCTCCGTGGATGACGCTGCTGTTTTTTCCGACTGGCTTTACATCACTCAGCACGCCGGCTTCGTTCTGATTCTCCGCCTCTGACGGCTTCGGGAGGAGAGAATCGGAGGACGGTTTGAAAAGCTGTACAGTACAATTTCTCGTTTTCATGGTAACCTTTGTTCACTGAGCCACATGTGTGCTTTATCTCTTTAGTCAATGGCCTTGGTTACTGGATTTCTAGCACCTCCCTTCCTCCTCCTCCTCCTCCTCCTCCTCCTCCTCCTCCTTGACAGCTGCTCCAAAACCCACCGAGCTCTTTTTCCCCCCCTCTGGACCTCAAAACTGTGTCCGTCCCGCTCCGGGGCTGCGGTGTTATAAAGACACACACATCCATCACCTTTGCACAAACACACACTCAAACATTGTCTTTGTATTTTGAGTGCAAACCAGTGTTTCCCCTGAGATTCTTCATCACTGTGGGAAGAAGTGACATTTTAGACTTTAAACCGGACGCTGGCTGCTTGCTTAAAGGAAGGGGATACACTGCTGTGCACAGACACACACTGATAACCCACCTGTTCTCACAGATTTGAACCCTGGTGTTTCATTGGTGACACGTTGCGGTAGTGACGGCAGGTTTGTGGTCGACACAGTTACCCTTCATTTACTGCGACATCACAGGTAAAACAAACATGTGAGGCGTACACAACAAGGACAGCCAGTGTCACACAGAAACACACTCCAGTCCACAGATACATTTACACCTCAGCCACACAGAAATGCAGGGTTCCTGTCTTACAACACATCTCTCATGAGCAATAGATGCACTTTCTGACATAACACTCAAAGTCCTCCCCGGCCAGTGAAAGTGATGAATGTACCAAACCAGTGACTGAATGTATGAACCTCGAGCGGGAAGCGGAAGCTGGACAGAAGTGAGACTCGGGTTGTTTGAGGAACGAGGATTATATAAAAACACATAGATGGGACGCTCGTGAGCTGCATCTATGGTGCCGCCATCTCGCTCAGGGGGGGGCCGGCTGTGGCCTCTGACCTACTGATACCTAAAGAAGCTGAACTGTGCTGCTGCTGTTTGAGGCTCTAATGAAAGGAGTGCCAAAACTAGGTCACAGGTAGTAATGTTTCCTGGGTCTGTAAACCTGTCGCCATACTTTACAGATACCAACCCTCAAACCAGTGACCTAATTCATCGATTAAACCGACCGAGTGGGTCATTTATGCTTTTTTTTTTTTTTTTTTAATGGCTTTATCTGTGTTTATCATACCTGTACTGCTTCTTTTACCAGTGTTCTAGTGTTTTTAATCATTTTCACACAAAAAGGAGTCAACCAAACTCATCTCTGTCAGTTGAGTTGTTTGCATCACTGAGCTTTAAGCATCTGCAGCAGGATATCCACGTCTGATGCAGAGATTATGAGGGGAAAATTACAATCAAATCAAATCTGATAGTGTTTAAAAAAACACCACTGAACCAATTCCTGTAAAAAAAAAACAAACTGAAAACTTGTAGGAGAATTTATGGTATCACATATATAAATATCACAGTAAATGGCCCCGCTCGGTTCAAGTGAGTCTTTAAGTGGCTGCACTGATACCAATCAGTGAATGAGAAAAATGTGAAACTTATTTTTTCTGAGTTATCTGAGTGTTAAATATGTTTCATGGCATTAACCGTTAATTTGCATATAGACCTGAGCGGCAGCTGTAGAAACACGCAGAGCTGCACAGTTTTAGTCACATAGACTTGTTTTGAGTGTAGATAAAGTTAGAAGGCACTGATGGAGCTGAGGAGACTCATCTGCAGTCCGAAGGATGGGACAGTAAAATGGTCTAAATGATGGAATATTCCTTTTTCTGTTTTACAGCAGAACATCACAAAGAAGCAGATTCACAATTCAAATATTCATTTTAAACATCATGTACAACAATTTTTACAGTTCCTGTCAAAATAATTGGAGGAGTTGTGGATGAAAATCCACATTTTAAGGAAACCAAACTGCTTGAAAATTGTTAAAATTCAGTGAGTTACGATTTTAAGTCTCGTGTAGATAGACATGCATTAGGAGGTCCGACTCCCCCTGAGCAATATGGTGGCCACGTTGATGCATCGTTTCGGTGGACAGCAGTGACCAGTGCAGCATCTGCAAGGATTATTAGTGGTGCCGGGAAGCACCTGTGGAATTTTTGCAGTGCCTCTTGGGAGTGAAGTTTTATTTCTTTGCAGAAATGTGACGCGATCCGAGCGTCTCACTGTGGGACCTGCAGTTATTAAAAATCAGATGTCAACACTAGGGGGCAGCATGGTCGCACTCAAATCAAAGAACCAGTGGTCTAATCCTCCCCTGGTCAGGTCACTGACCAGGGGAGCTGATGATGATGATGATGATGATGGCCTTGTACTTTAGAACTTGTTGCATACAGTCCATGCCAGACAGCAGTTTTGTCTCTGATGCATGTGATAACACATTAGGTGCAGAGGACTCACACACAAACTCATTTTCTACAGGGTGCATGCAAGATTACACCTACTGTACAGAGTCCCGTTGGAGTTAGACCACAGGGGCTGGAATAGTTGTAGAGATCCCCACGTGCGATGCGACATGTGTAGGCAAACTTTCGTACCCCGGCCCGGCCTTCCCACCCGCGCCCGTCACCCTCCCCACCCCAGCCCAATAATGCATGCAGGATCTTCCCGGTCAGCTCTGTGAGCTGGACCCGGCAGAAGCTCCTAGGTGGCGTTGTGTTATAGCTCGATATTGCATGCTGAAATAGTGCAACACACTGTCCTTACTAGCTTTTTTTGCATGAGGATATTGCTATACATTCAGACAAAGGGGTGAGGGAGCTGGTTAAATTGTGTCACTCCGGTTGTGGCGCTCACCTGAGGCGCACGCCCTTATGCTCACCTGACACTGTCATACCTTCAGCTCATGGGAACAAGGTGGAGGACATTAGCTGCTTCAGGAATGGATGATGCTGGTTGTTTGCTCTCTCCGTGGCGGTGGAACGGCGAGTATCTTGGCAGCATGTTTCTAAAACTTCACATGTGCGTCTGCCTCTCTTAGTCACAGGCTGATGGTTATGGTTCATTGCTGAACAGGTAATGGATCAATAGGGCTGCTTTTGATTTTGTGAGAGCACATGTATGTGTACCATGTGTGCAGTCCTGTTTGTCTCTTTGTATATAAATGTATATGTATGTCTGTCCTGTTGTGTGTTTAAATATATATATATATTTTGCACCGAATGAACCAAAGGTTTGGGGCTTGCAAAGTCAACCATTTGGCCTGCTCTCTATTTCAGTCTAACCATCACATATTCCCCCTCCCACACCGCCATTTCTGGCTCACAGAGCATCACCTCATGTTTGCTTGAGGGGCAGATTTGTGGCATGAGCAGCGATGCTCCACGTTAGGATATTCACCTTTTGGGTCACCGTGGTGAGGCTTTTCTGGTGCAGGTCAAGACTGCTGCACTGCTCGTCTTTCTTTGTACATCTCTGACAGGACCCGGCTCCAGTTTTCAGAATTCCACTCTATGCAAAGCTCCTGTATGTGTGTGTGTCCATTTCACTCCAATGATTGTAATAAAAGAGAACAAATGGAAATTTTTTATGAATGAAACACGACCCTTATCTTTTACTACAGTTATGTACCGGTTGAAAATATGTCAGTAACAAACAGTGTTAATAGTGAGAAACACAGTACATTGTGACTCTGGCCTCGCTTTGATTGACCTCAGTCTCTGAAACACAAGGTTCCTGTCCAAATAAAAAAAGGAAGCTAAATTAATATCTTAATGATAAGGCATCAGCTTTGTGACTGCATTTAGCAATGAAAAGTAGCAGCCCTCATGGTTTAGATGCTGCGGTCTGTGTTAAGCTTAGCCAGATGTTAATAAATATACAAATACTGTACACACACAGTAGATGGTTTTATATGGAAGCAATCTTGTGCCAGAAAAAGCAGTAGAATAAAAGTAAAAATATTTACTTATTTTTTGCCATATATATATATATATATATATATCCCAGGGGAAAAAGAGAGAGGGAGGATCTGTTTATGATATAGAATATTTTGTCAAAATTGTGAACTATCAAATCTAAAGTTCCACTGATATAATCACTTTTCATCTTAAATTATTTATTTATAAGTGTTTTTTTTAGAGTCATTTCATGATTGGCATTTTCCATCTCAAAGCTATTTAGTTAATAGAAGTCACCATTTTTAGATAGTATGTCAAATTTATGTCAAACTAAGTCAAAGTGCTATTAAAGTAATTGTAAAACTGAAAAGTCAAACTGGACTTAAGTTCTCGTATTTATAATACAAATTTGTTATTTCACAAACATTCTTAATTATTTTGACTCTCATACTTTTGACTTAGACAGTACAACGTTTTATTATTGTGATTATTTATTTATGTCCTTTATGAACTTTAATGTCATAAATAGGCCGCCATAGATCTGCTACGTCCACTATTCAAACTTTGAACGAAACACAAAGCAGTGCGCATGCGCGGTGGACTGACGCGTCGACAGTGTCAAACAGAGGGATGTGAAAATGATCGCAAACTGTGCGGATAAAGTCAGTGAGCGGACGAACAGCCGGCCGCAGCGGCAGTTCGGACACTTTTTGTGTTAACATCCAGCGAGTGCGGACTTTGTAGACTCCAGCTTCTCTTTTCTTGGGCTGAGGAAAATCGGTTTAAGTCACTTTTTAAGTGCCGTCGAGCTAAGTTAGCGACAGTTGAGCTAACCGGAGCTGATCGGCGGCGCGGTGACCCGGAGCTAACAGTAACACTAACATGTAACTGCGGCGGAGCGAGCACCGTAACGTTAGTTTGGGCCACTTTCACTGTCCGCCTCTCAGCTGCTCAGCGTTTGGCGGCGTTTTCAGCCGGGAAGCAGGGCCGAGGAGGAGTGGAAGATGTCTCGGAGGCGGCTGGACAGTCGCAGCGGACTCTCCGCCGGGCTGCTCGGCGAGATCCAGACCCCGATCACCACGGAGCCGCTGGAGAGTGTGTACGAGATCACCGGAGAGCTGGGCAGGTGAGTCCTCCAGACTACACCTGGGAGCTGTACCTGACACTGCACAGCCAGGGACTCAGTTTCTGTAGTAGAGATGACATTGTCACCACTTAACTTACAGGGTTACCACATATATATCTGTAGTACTGTATTTGTAGGGCACAGGTACAGAGAAGTGCTGTCAGCGGCACAGGCGGTGTCGTATCGACTGCTAATAGCATAAATGGGAAAATGAAATATCTCACAATCAGCAAAGCAAATGTCAGATGACATTAATAAAGTGGCTCTCTCCATGAGAGGACAGATGTTTCTCTGATGGACAGATGTGTCGCACTGTAAGAGCTATGAAGGATTTCCTGGATCTGATGTGACAGCGGAGCTGAATCACTGTGTTGGTGTTTATTTAGGGACAGTGCATATATTCTAGCAGCTGTAGCTTTTATCGGTGTTTATCCCAGTTGTATAGGAAAAATTAAAAACTGTCAATCAAGTGTAAAAACATGGCGCGTACTTGAATTTCCAGTTAGGTGCACGTCAGTGTTTTTCCAAGCATTTCTTTATTTGATTGTCACTGTTCTAACAAAGCCGAGCAAGAAGGCACACGCAGGTGTATGCACGCAGGTGTATGCATGCGGCTTAGCTCCCTGCTTTCCTGCTTGTTTCTTTAATGCGTGAGCTGGTCACAGTTTGGCTTCCAAAAAGCAGAAGTTAAGTAAAGACCTGACATTTTTAGTCCTTCCTGGTAATTACATTTAATTTAACTGCCAGGAATATTAGTGCTGAAGCAATGCAGCCCAGATGGAGCAGTTTATTGTCTATTTATATTATTGAGAATATGCGTTTACAGTTTGGGATTGAACTAAAGAGCATGTTTGTAAATTGTAACCACTGTTCCTCGGGTAAATCATCTTTCAATCTGCCCTCAGTGCGGGTAATATATTGGTTTAATAATGGCCTGCCCTTCAGAATGCAAGAATTTTCTAACATAGACTGGGAGGGACGTTTCAAACTATTGGACTGCCTGGCTAATAGGAAACTTTGCATTTGGAGATATTTAAAGTCCTAATTTCTTTAAAAGACATGAAATGATTGCTGTTGTAGAGATCAGACACATTAGCTACATCCTGAAAGTGAGCTGGACCAAAAACTGGAATAATTGTGCAGTCTCACATAAATACACACGAGCACTGTGCCGGGTCATTAATGTCTCGTTTAGAAAGGAGGTTTTCAGTCTTGCAGGTCTCTCGAGGTTCGCATCAGGCTACAGAGTAAAATGTGCTGTGAGTCTGAGGCTGTGATGTGCCTGTGGCATATATTTAACGCAGATAATAAATCCCACTTTAAGCAAAAAACAAATGCTGTAGATTGAAATTTACCAAAAGTGTTTCCTCTAGTTGGAAGATTGTGTAAACCTGAAGTGGCTACATGTGGTTATAAACTTTTTGAAGTGGTCGTGGAGCTGGATTGTGGTTGGAATTATACAGTAAACATTGTTCATAAATATTACATTTTCACATATCAAAGGGTCATATTTATTAATTAAATTTACCAAGTTGGCTTTCAACATGCAGCAAAATATGAGAAATATAAATGTTAGCGCATCCTGTGCCCTTTTACAACAGTTTCAAGAGGATAATTACTAATAATACCACAGTTTCCTGAATATAATAAATGTTGGTGCCCACCAAAGAGACTAAAATAACAGTAGACTCGTAAACATCTGTTAGCTAAGGTAACACATGAGTGCAGTCATCCTCCAAAGCCCAGCAGGAAAAGCCTGAAGCTGGGTTATAGTGAGTAAAACATGATTAGCTAAAATAAACATATCAGACTCATTTTAGAGCGTGGGCACAAACAGCTGGGACTGATCTCTAAAAAAAAAAAAACCCGAACAAATGTTTCCCTTTCTGTAACTGTAATGAAATACAGTCTAAAATCATTCCGCTGGACCAGGGCGAAGGTTTCAGACGCCATAAAGACAACCTTTGCCCTGTGCCAGACAACAGGAAGTATAATTTAATTTAGAAAACAGCCTGAGATCTTCACATAGATCTTACTGTTCTATATTCATTGACTTGACTGTCATTAGATGCATGTTTAAAATTTCCAGGCCACAGTAGAGTGGGTGAAACGTGTCACATTTAGGGTTTTTTCTAAATCATTTAACTTTCCAGACATTTGTACTCCTGTGTAGCACAGCTGGCATCTCCAAAATCTAAGCTTTTACCATCACAGGGGCTAAATGGGCCTTTTTAGCAGGCTGGTTCTGACTGATCTGTGCAACAGCTAAAATGAAACTAACCTGATCTCAACAAGAATTTCCAGGACTTTCACAGCATCGGGTATTTCCCAACTTTGTTTGTAATAAATCATATCTTATTAAGATTCTTAGGATTTAAGGCCTGAGTTCATATTCACAACAAGTAGCTGGATTTTAGCCTCTGCACAGAAAGGTGTAGTAGCTTTAATCTGCCCTAAACTGGCAGGTGGAGATTTTCAGAAAGTTGTGCAAAGGAGCTCTTACACCATGTCTGCAGTTTCCTTCTGATATTTCTGTTGTGTCAGTGACAGTATGGTGTAGTTGAAGCATTAAGTACTGACAGCTGGAGATGGTTTAATGTCAGTTCCTCATCCCACTTATTGAGATCATTTCTCACACTTTCAAAAGTCTCGAAGATTGAGGTGTGACTCAAAAAGAGCCGTGTTAATCCGTGGATGCATTCCTGCTGAAGCCACACCTAAAGTAACAGTTACCAGTTTTAACATTTACCGCGACACGAAAAGGAAATGCACAGAGAGAAATAAGAATCAAATAAGACCATAAAAACATAGATTAGCTATCCTTAATTTGTTGTTCCCTTAGATAAAGAAATTCCAAGGGAGATGTAGGATGAGGGTTAAATTATTGGGTGGAGACAAAATGCCAAATATGGCAGGAAAAAGACAGAGAAAAAGGATCAAACTTGAATCCGTGATGATTCATCCAAACATGAGGTTGGTAATTAATATGTCGCTGCATGGTTTGGATCCCTCACAGCGAAACAGTTCTGATCCTAATCTTAACGTCCACCCTGAAATCTTAGTCGGCTCACGAGCCAGGACACTTCTAATGTTCACTGTGACTTTTTAAACACTTAGCCGTGCTGCTCGTGAGTGTTAGTGCGAATATAAAACAGTTTAAACAAAGAAAAAAAAGACCCAAATCAGCTCAGCACGTTAAAAAGACGAGAGACACTTGAAACAGAGTCGATGCGTCATCATTTAATAAGCAGGTAGAAGGTTAAATAATAGAGGCTGAGGTTATACAGCATGAAAACAGAAAACAGTTATATGAATAAATATAAACTGTGTTTATTACTTTTCTGCATCTACTCCACAGACAGTATTTTTTTTTAGCATAAAGTGTTAATAAACAGGAAGAGCTGAGCCAATGTGCTACCTTGTCACATGAAGGATGATGCCTTGCATCATATTTAAGATAAAATAACACATCCCAAAATTTGGGAAATTCCTGCACTACAACCAAAACATTAAACACAACCTCTAACAGAATGGCTTAAACAAAGGAGGAACGCTCAGTAAGATAAATAAGACAAAACCAAATCGCTCAATAATACACAGAAGAAGGAGAGATAATGTCAGTGATCTGTGTGTTGGTACTGATACACCGACTCTTTCTGCTTTTGCTGGCTGAATAGCTCAGATCAAGTCATGCAGTGTAATGCACTTATGTTATTATTATTTGGACTCTGGCCTGTAAGTCTGACCAGGAGCTGTGACTCTACCGTACAACGGTGGGAAAATTTGAAGCCTCGGTATAAAAGGAGACCTTTGTCATATGTTTGTGTGCGACCATGGCAACCACGGACAGCTGATGATCATATCCCGACAAGCCCGAGGTGTGTTCGAAGTCACGATGTGTCAGGCAGAGCGTTAGCGTAGTCGGGGTTAGTCTGCAGGAGGAAGGAAACGAGCACATGTGGAAAGCAGACTTAAGAAAGCAGAACCGGCGCGGGCTACTTCTGCTCGCCGCTTTGTGATTTGTCTAAACAGGAAGTTCTGGTGTGAAATGTGTTAAAACCCACAGACTAGAACATGGCTGGCACATGGGTGTTAATCTTACATTTAAACAGTCATTTCTCAGCTATGACTAAACAAGGGTCTTTTCTCTCTGTCTGATCATTTATTTATGTGTCAGAATGAAAATGTCAGTTACATTTTTTTTATGAATGCTTCTGTTGGTTGTTATGGAATTAAAGACACATTAATCACCATTTTTCCATGTGCAGTATCAACTGAAATGACTGTCGTTGTTTAAAAAAAACAAACAAAAAAAAAACCACACCCAACTTTTTGGCAAGTCTCTTTAAAGGGGACTTCTTCTGTCATATCTTTTCTTCCATTGGTGGATGCTCATATTAAACATGGCCAAAGTTTCAAATATAATGTCAGTAATCCTGTGATGGCTCCAAACTCTGTTTCAGACCAGTTTTTCTGCTCCTGGCTCCATGTGATGTCATAGAGCGGGGATCTCCCTAACATGATTATTTCAGGTTCAACCCTGTTGTTTATGATGAGCAGCCAATCAGAAGAAAGATGTCTTAAAATGAGCGTGGAGCTGCACCGAGGCCCACCGTGAAATAAATAAGGGTTATTTTGAACAGTGAGTCATGCAGAGCTACTCAAAGAGTCGAAGAATGAAAATATAGAAGTGAGAGCCACAGGTTCCTTTTATTTTACTGTACATCTGTTTTTCATGTTAATTACTTTAAATCTTGTAGGCAGCTGCAGGTTAGCTGCTGAGCACCAAACATCAGAATCAGATGGTTTTGGTGTGGGGACGTTTCCTGGCTCGGTGTCGGCTTTTCAGCAGTAAATCTGCCAGAAATTGATTCTCCTAGAGAACCCAGAGAGGGCTGGTTATCTGAACAGCTGGTTATCTGAACAGCTGGTTATCTGAACAGCTGGTTCAGAACGGTGCTGCTCGGTTAGAGTGAAAAACAGAGAACATATTACCCCTGTACTGGCTGCCAGTACATTTTAGAATTCAATATAAGATCCTTTTACTTGCTTTTAAATGCCTACATGGCTCTGCTCCTTTTTATCTCTCTGAGCTTCTTGACCCATATACTCTGACTCGTTCGCTCAGGTCAGCTGACCAACTACTCCTGAGAGTACCTAGGTCAAAGCTTAAACTCAGAGGAGACAGAGCCTTCAGTATTGCTGCTCCTAAACTGTGGAATGACCTTCCATCATATATTAGGAGTGCTCCTTTACGATCTACTTTTAAGACTCTTCTTAAGACCCATTTTTACCGTTTGGCCGTTTGGAGTTAAGACTGTTGCTTTTAGCTTGTTCTGTGTTTTGTGAATGTACAAGTGTATTGATTGTACAGCACTTTGTTACAGTTCCTTTGTTTAAAGTGCTCTAAAAAAAATGTAATAAAGTAAAGTGAACAGCAGTTAAGAGATGAGCTTTAACCAAAGACTTTGTGTATTAAATCTCACAACAGAGACTAAATATGTCTAAAATAAAAACTTAATGACCTAAATAAGACAAGCGGTTACCATAGTCACAAGACATAGCAACAGGCTATTGGAAATGTACTGGCATTAGATAACACAAACAAACACACACGCACGCGCAGCCTTTTATCTAATGCACTTCTGTATTTGTATAACACCTTTATCACAAATAGATACTGCGTCACAAAGACTGGACAGCACATTAATCAGCATTTTCAACATAACTGCAACATGTTTATCATTAGTTTTATTTGAGTTGTATCGGGTAAAGTTAATAATAAGTCATGTTGGAGGCATTCAGCAGTCCAAATTAACATTACGCTGGATAATAACTCCAACCACAGACTCCATCGGGGGTTTTCCTGCACAGAAAAAAATGAAACTTTCTGTTTACGTCAAAGGAAAATCACCAGGACTGTGATAGAAATTATGCAAAAATAGCTTAAATAAACTTTTTGTTTTATAAAAGGGACAAAAATAAAATATAAATATAAAGATCTCTGTTTACTTGCCACCAAAGACCCGTTTTGAGCCTGAAAAAAAGGCTGTGCGTACATTTTTGTATATGTATGTATAAGAATATAGAGACCTTTTTTTAACTATCAGGCTGTAAACATGTTTATTTCTGCTGTAAAGTTTAACATGGGAGCCTCCTGTGGACGTCAGAGGAACTGCATTCTTTGGCACTTCACAGCTCTGGAGGTTTCCACTTAAACCAAATACAATCTGCTGCAGCTTCACCCGAGCACTTCCTGTTTAATCCATATCCAAATATCAAACTTCAGTTTGTGTATTTTTGTCCTGTTTGCTTTTTGTTCCTCTCAGGGGGAAGTTTGCTGTGGTGAAGCGGTGTGTGGAGAAAGCCACGGGGAAAGTGTTTGCTGCCAAGTTCCTAAAGAAGAGGAGGAGAGGTCGCGACTGCCGAGCAGAGGTCATCCACGAGATGGCCGTCCTGGAGATGGCGCGTAACAACCCCCGAGTGGTCAACCTGCACGCCGCTTACGAGACAGATCACGACATCGTCTTAGTGCTGGAATAGTGAGTTTTTAATTTTATATTTGATGCATCTTATTTAATTCATCTTCTCGCCTTTAGCGCTTCTGTTTTCCACAAACACGCCAAATCAGCAGTGAGCTCCTGTAAACACCTGTATGAGGGCAGAGTCCTGTTTGTCCAGTCTCAAGGAGCAGACACATTAACACACAGCTCATCCTTCATAACAGGTTTATCAGGAATTGTTTGAAGCCTAAAGGAACACGCTGGAAGCTTGAGCTGAAGGTGACCTGGGCTGGCATCCTCTTCCTCCTGACCTCTTAACCTTTCCTGTTTAAAGATCTTTTCAAACGAACCTCGCGTCCTTTGTCTGCGCCGCCATTTGTCTTTTTGTACAATCAAAACAGAAACTGCAAGATTAGAATTAAGAATACATGCAGGCTTGTTGAAGTGAACTGCTCTGCTTTTTTCTGGCCACACCTGTAATAGTCACTGGAGACACTTTAATCCCTTCTGAAGGGCAGAGACGGCACAAACAGCTCACTTTGTTGATCTAAGACTGTGGATTTTTTTTAAAAAAAGGCCAGTTTCAACCAACTCCAACGTTAAACTCTGAAAGTGGAAACTCAGGAGTTAGATCAATTCACTCTGAGTGCGCTCAGCCCGAGTTAAGATCGGGCTTTCATAATGAGATAAATCTATCATCAGTGGATCACCAATGCCAAGATTCACCATGGCAACGTGTAAATAAAGAGCAGAGCCTCCTTTTTAATGCAGTGATGATAGGAGTATGGATGAGTTTCAGTGTGGAGCCAAGGCGTTTCCATCTTAGTCACTGAAGGCCGACAGACCAGTTGGGAAAAATGTGGATTTCCTGGGCTGCGTGGCTGGAAGCAGGTGAAATCGGTGCTGCACCGGAAACCTCCCTGCAGGTGCTTGTTGTGGTTGGTGTAGAAAGCTGCTCGCTGAGCCACGGTAAAACTGTGGAAAGTGTGATGCTAACCCAAAATAGAGACTCTTTCCTTTCAAAGTAAAAGCTGTTTCTGTGATATAGTGAAGAACAAGTTTCAAAGAGTATTGATCAACTTCTTCCATTGATCCAGGAGAAAGTTGGTGACAGTCTCTCATTTTCCAGCATGATGGCGCTCCTCGTTAGAGACCAGCAAATGAATATTTTGGATCCATGAGTCATAAAACTGATAGTGAAGATTGTTTTTACTGCTCTGTTTTTTTTTTTTTTCATGCAGGATTTGCATGCAAACTATTCTGTAATAGCCACAAATAACAAGGAAATGCAAAGGTTTGTTACATAGCACAGCACAGAGTCATTGTGGGTTGATTGTGTCACAGCAGTCTAAAGTTAGAAAGATGCAGATTTTAGATTTTATTGTGTTTTTAATAAATGCACAATCTCTGGTGACTGTTGTTTCTGCCCGTACTTTAAAGACAGTGTGCATGTTAAATATGATGAATGAACTTGGGCGATGTTAAAGCTCTAATATGAGCTTTAACGTCGACTGTTGTGAACGAGGAAACGAAGCCGAGCATCATTCAGCTGCTTCAGGTGAAGCAGGAGGAGGAAACCTGCAGTAAGCAGGAGAAGAAATCCCAGGATTTCCTTCACCTCAGGATTAAACTCACTGCTTTCTAGAACAGCACCCAGATCATAATCCAGCATCTATGCAGTCTATCGGTGCCTCCATCTGTTTAGAAATGCCTTTACATGCATCCAGTCCAGTTTCTGCTTTCTCAGTTTCTCCGGCTCATGCTGGAGTTTTTCATTTCTCCGTCCTCGAGTATTTTTAGCCATTTATCTCTCATCTCTTTGCTTTCCATCAGAATTCTTCATGCTTGATGAGGAACACGCTGTCATTACACACTAAGCTAAAATCCAAAACTAGGTGCAGCAACTATAAACTAGAAATTAGGGCTAAATTTTGGAGCTTTTACATACTTACAAAACTAAGTTTTATTGAGACTGGGATCCAACATCCATCCAGGATGGGTAGGTCCAGTAGGTTTGAGTTTTAAAGCTGGTAATCTTCATTAATTTATATAATGCTGGGTAGCTTCATCTATAATAAAATACCACCATTTATTTTTATATTCATAGTTTTAATCAGCAGCCTCCTCGTGGCTACAATAAATAAATGTTAAAAAAATCATAATTTTGTTTAAAAGTACCATTTAAAAATTTACATTTGCAAAGAGACTGAACTAAAATTAATCAATAAAAACACAAAGATGGAAATCGTATCATTCAAGGGTTGAGTGGGAAGAAGAATTCCAGATTGGGAAAGGGGCCATGACAGTCTGAATTTGGGGAATGTCTGGAACTAAATCTGCAGAGTAATTAGCCGCTAAAGCTTGAAAGTGAGTGTAGTGGAGGACACCTCAGACCCACCTTAGGGCTCACCCCTGGATGTCCTTGAGCTTTACCTCCGTCTAAAACAAGCCAGTTATTACAGCTTTTTTTCTTTTTCACCTTTAAGCTTGTTCTTAACTCTTACTGGCGATTTACCTGTGAAAGTCTGGTTGCAATTACAGTAACAAGGTTTTCAGTTCAAACTCAGAGACAGCTGATTAGAAGCCCTGGTTATCTGAGCTGTAGTAAAACTTTGTACCCTTTTAGGGCTCCAGTCTGTATCTGCAGTGTTTTTACAGTGACTAAGCAGGAAGGAGGTTCCTGTCTTGCTCAATTAAACCTTGCCAGAACACGCAGGATCAAACCTGTGTCCCTCTGGCTGTGGGCTGGCCACTGAAACCACCGCGCCACCCTGTAATCCATAAATGCATTTCTGTTTTCGTCTGTGGAAAATCACACACACACACACACACAGCCCCGTGTTTCATATTTCACTAGACATTTCTTCTGGTTTCCTCTTCATGCAGCGCGGCCGGCGGAGAGATATTTGACCACTGTGTTTCTGAGGAGCTCCTGCCTGAGGCCCAGATCATCCGCCTGATCAGGCAGACACTGGAGGGAGTCCACTACCTCCACCAGAGGAACCTGGTCCACTTAGACCTCAAGGTATTCACACACACACACACATCCAACCAAAGTGAATCTATTTTTAAAGGTTTGCTCACCTCACCACAGACTTAACTTTAAGTCCTTGGGCGTTTCCTTTTTTAAAGCACTCAAAATCCCAAATTCCTATTTTGATGCCACAGTTAAGCCCAGAATCAGGATTACAGGTGGAAACAGAGCCTGCAGCGGCAGCGGGGTGTGGAGGGGGTTTGTTGCTGCGACATCTGGGTCAGACCAGTGAGTGTCCCCCACCTGGTTTGAATAACCTGCACCGGAAACAAGCACTGGTACCCTGGATGTTTGATCTATGAGAAGATTTCATGTGCTTATCCCCTGTTTTTATGAGGGGCTTCAAGTAAATCAGGTGGGGTCAGGTGGAAACTTTTCCAGATCTGACTGATTTCTAATAGGGAATGACCAAATGCTAGCAGACGCCTTTTCTTAATACTTTACTCATACGAGGGTTTTTCCATGTCAGCATAAAGCTGTCATCACTGTCAGACACAGCTGTTACATGACAAACAAAAAAATATATATTATATTTTCCTAAAATCAGTTATGGTGGGCGTGAGGGACCAAGCTGGTTAGATCTTAGGAACACACAAGATTGTTTGACAAAGTGAGTTTTTTACTGGGCCCTTTAAACTCAGGCCTGATCATAAAGTGATGAACCACAGTGACACAGCAAGTTAGCTATGCAAACAAAGGCAAACCGAGCGAACCCAACAAACAAAGGAGAACTTAAGTACTTGCTGGCATCAGTGCATTCACTGTAAACGAGCACATTTTCAGCTTCCATGTGTGCAGGTTTGGTCTTAAATTTCATTTAAAGTCTTATTCATACACTGATTACAGTGCAGTCCCATACTAAACGTACTCAGCCTGTTTTGTAGAGAGTGATGCAATCACAATAGTCGTGGTTGTACAGCTGGTGTATTTAATTAAATAACAGTGCAGAGACAGCATTCATCAGAAGGTGGGTTTTGCAATCAGAAGTGAGTTTTGTCCCTCGAGCACTTCCTGCTTTCACTGTGTTCCCTCTCCGCCTCTCTCAGCCGCAGAACATCCTCCTGACCAGCCTGTTGCCTCCTGGAGACATAAAGATCGTGGACTTCGGCCTGGCACGCAGACTGGGAGCGGTCGGAGAGCTCAGAGAGATTCTTGGCACACCTGAATACGTGGGTAAGGTGACGCTCATAAAACAAAGATCCCAGTTAACTGTGGGCTCTTTCTGGTTTATTAACAAACATTTCACACTTCCTTAAAGAAAACTGTCATTCACATCATGTCATGCAGTAATAAAATGTACATGTTGTGTAAGAAGGGATCGTGCATTCTTACTTCTTACTCAACATGTACTTTTTCCTATGCCAGCTCCAGTGAGAGTCGATGGGTGACGCATCTGAAATATATGAAAGAAAACAAGTCATGAAATAATCCAAGAAATTACTCACAGTCTTGACTGACAGCTGACTTTTACTTTTTCTTCTTCGCTTTCACGTTCAGCTCCAGAGATCCTCAACTATGAGCCGATCACAACAGCGACTGACCTTTGGTGAGTCTGTCTGATTTAACCCATTACACCCTTAAACTGGCTGTGCCATCATGGGAGAGTCACCCTTTTTAGAACTAACACATCATTACGAGGTTATTTTCTGTCTTACTGACATTTTGGAAGGTTGGTAGGAGCGGTGGCTGTAGCCCAGAGGGTGGAGGGTTCTTCAGCGTGAGTAGGGTCGTTGCACTGATCAGAAATAGAAAAGCAGAGCTGCAGAGGAGCAGCTATCGCTACTTATGTCTGTGTAGATTCTCAGTTATCCAGGTCATAGTAGTCTCTGGAGCTTGAAAAAGGCGACTGGACTTCTTTTTGTTTCTTGAAGACGTTTCACCTCTCATCCGAAAGGCTTCTTCAGTTCTCAACCAAATGGTGGAGAGACCCAGGTATTTAAACCCCTGTGGGCGTAGTCCCCTGGAGGTGGTTATGACCCTCTATTGATCATGTGCTGGAACACATGTGCCCAGGTGTGAAGGGGGCGTGGGTCATATTTAATCAGTGGTTTCAGTTGAAACCAACTTAGGACTCCGCTCCATTGTTTCCTGTGGCCTATTGAGGTCACTGGAACAAAGGTGTGAATGGGGGTTGAGACGTCTGGGAAGGGAGCTCAGGACAGCACTGTAAGCGGGGGAAAGTTGGTGACGTAATCCACCTCCTCTGTTCAATGATGGTTGTTCACAGTGGACATAGATGGCTTCTTTCACTCCTCTTTCAAACCATCTGTTTTCCCTGTCCAGAATGTGGACATTGGCATCCTCAAAAGAGTGCCCTTTTTCCTTCAGATGCAGATGTACTGCTGAATCTTGTCCTGTCGAGGTGGCTCTTCTATGTTGTGCCATTCGTTTGTGAAGAGGCTGTTTGGTTTCACCAATGTAGAGGTCCGAGCACTCTTCACTGCACTGAACAGCATACACTACATCGCTGATCTTGTGTTTGGCGGGTTTGTCCTTGGGATGAACCAGTTTTTGTCTTAGGGTGTGACTTGGTTTGAAGTATACTGAGATGTCATGCTTGGAGAAAATTCTTCTGAGTTTCTCTGACAAGCCTGACACATATGGGATGACAATGTTGTTCCTCTTGTCCTTCCCATTCTCTGTAGTTTGTGTTTGGCCTTCATTCCTGTGCATCTTAGCTGATTTGATGAAGGCCCAGTTGGGGTAACCGCATGTTTTGAGGGCTTTCTTAATGTGTGTGTGTTCCTTATGCTTCCCTTCTGCCTTAGAGGGAACACTTTCCGCACGGTGTTGTAGGGTCCTGATCACCCCAAGTTTGTGTTCCAGAGGGTGGTGGGAGTCAAAGAGGAGATACTGGTCTGTGTGTGTGGGCTTCCGGTAAACTTCAATGTTGAGGCTTCCATCTTCCTCGATAAGCACCGCACAGTCCAGGAATGGTAACTTGTTATCTCTGGTGTCCTCCCTGGTAAAACGTATGTATTTATCCACTGAGTTAATGTGACGAGTGAAGGCTTCTACTTCTCGGGTTTTGATTTTGACCCAGGTGTCATCTACATATCTGTACCAGTGGCTAGGTGCCGTCCCTTTGAAAGAACCAAGAGCTTTACTTTCCACTTCCTCCATGTAAAGGTTGGCTACAATGGGAGACACTGGGGAGCCCATGGCACATCCATGCTTCTGTCTGTAGAATCCATCATTGTATTTAAAATATGTTGTGGTAAGGCAGAGATCTAAAAGTGCACAAATCTGATCTGGGGTGAAGGTGGTTCTGTTCAGTAAGGAATCGTCTTCCTGTAGTCGTCTTCTGACGGTCTCCACTGCCTCAGTTGTAGGTATGCAAGTGAAAAGTGAAACCACATCAAAGGACACCATGGTTTCATCTGGATCCAGTACAAGATTCTGGACCTTGTTAGTAAAATCTGTAGAGTTTTCAATGTGGTGGGGTGTGATGCCAACAAGCGGGGATAAGATGGTGGCGAGGTGTTTGGAAATGTTGTAGGTGACCGAGTTTATACTGCTGATAATGGGTCGAAGTGGGACTCCTTCTTTGTGGATCTTTGGGAGTCCATAAATGCATGGAGTGGCTTCTCCAGGGTACAGGCGGTAGTAAGTGGGGCGGTCAATGGCTTTTTCCTTTTCAAGTTGTTGCAGGCAGCAAACAACTTTTTTCTTGTAGTTGCTTGTGGGATCACGTCTCAAGACCTCATAAGTATTGTTGTCACTGAGGAGTGTAGTAATTTTGTTGTGGTAATCCGATGAATTCAGCACAACCGTGCACCTCCCCTTGTCGGCTGGCAGTATGGTGATGTTTTGATCCTTGCTTAGGGCTGTGATGGCCTTCTTCTCCTGAATGGTGAGGTTGGATGGAGGAAGTCTTGCACTGGAGAGAGTGGCTGAAACTTTCATCCTGATCTGTTCTGCTACAGGATGAGAAAGTTTGTTATTCCTTATAGCGGTTTCTGTTGCTGTGATGACGTCTACTATAGGAAGCTGTTGTGGGGCTATGGCAAAGTTGAGTCCTTTGGCTAGCACATTTTCTTCTGGTTTGGTGAGGACCCTGTCTGATAGGTTCTTCACCCACTTTCCTTGGTTTCCATTGCTTATCGTGTCGTCCTGTTTGTTAACAGATGAATGGTATGCCTTGGTTTGCAGAGTTTGAAATTTACGTAGTTGTCTTTCCTTGCCTTTGATGTGTTGTGCGAGCTGGGCTTTGTCCACAAATGTAGAAACTTCTTCTGCGATGGTGTGAGGTAAGAGTGATGAGAGTTTCTGCTGAGTCTGGTGGATTTTGTTCTGGAGTGCATCTATGGTGAAATGGACCTGTCTTATCCTTTCACTTAAAAGGTGGTTCTGTGCTCTCCATAGAATTTGGTCAGCTCTATGTCCTTTTACTGTGGACCCAAGGTGCAAACTCTTGGGAACCAGTCTGGACTGTCTGCATCTCAAGTTGAAACGAAGGTGGTTCCTGTAGTCCGCTAGCTTTCTTGAGTCCCTTTCATACTCCCGCACCAATTGAAGGGTGTTCCTCCCAAAGTGCAAGGCAATATGTCTGTGTAGATTCTCAGTCATCCAGGTCATAGTAGTCTCTGGAGCTTGAAAAAGCTCAGAATCAGCTAAGATGCACAGGAATGAAGGCCAAACACAAACTACAGAGAATGGGAAGGACAAGAGGAACAACATTGTCATCCCATATGTGTCAGGCTTGTCAGAGAAACTCAGAAGAATTTTCTCCAAGCATGACATCTCAGTATACTTCAAACCAAGTCACACCCTAAGACAAAAACTGGTTCATCCCAAGGACAAACCCGCCAAACACAAGATCAGCGATGTAGTGTATGCTGTTCAGTGCAGTGAAGAGTGCTCGGACCTCTACATTGGTGAAACCAAACAGCCTCTTCACAAACGAATGGCACAACATAGAAGAGCCACCTCGACAGGACAAGATTCAGCAGTACATCTGCATCTGAAGGAAAAAGGGCACTCTTTTGAGGATGCCAATGTCCACATTCTGGACAGGGAAAACAGATGGTTTGAAAGAGGAGTGAAAGAAGCCATCTATGTCCACTGTGAACAACCATCATTGAACAGAGGAGGTGGATTACGTCACCAACTTTCCCCCGCTTACAGTGCTGTCCTGAGCTCCCTTCCCAGACGTCTCAACCCCCATTCACACCTTTGTTCCAGTGACCTCAATAGGCCACAGGAAACAATGGAGCGGAGTCCTAAGTTGGTTTCAACTGAAACCACTGATTAAATATGACCCACGCCCCCTTCACACCTGGGCACATGTGTTCCAGCACATGATCAATAGAGGGTCATAACCACCTCCAGGGGACTACGCCCACAGGGGTTTAAATACCTGGGTCTCTCCACCATTTGGTTGAGAACTGAAGAAGCCTTTCGGATGAGAGGTGAAACGTCTTCAAGAAACAAAAAGAAGTCCAGTCGCCTTTTTCAAGCTCCAGAGACTATCGCTACTTAATTTCTCACTTCCAGCATGATGAGGAAGTAATGTAACCGTAATGTAAACGTAAGATGCGCACACAGACCAGGGACCACAGAAAGTGACATTCTGCAACTTCAAGCAACTATGGCCGACAGGAAGTGGACAGGACCAAAGTTGAGGACCAAAGATCTCAACTTCCATCCGAGTGACTGAAACGACTACCACTGACAGTGAGGAATACTGTTGATTGACATTTGACCTAGCAGTAAATACATTAGAGGCAACCGGAGCCGGGAATGTCTGCAAGCGTCCGGCCATCAGCTTCAAAGCACGACGAGCAAATCGCTTCAGTGCGTACGCGGCTTAATTTTGTGAAGATTTCACAAAAGATGCCCAGTTTTCTCCAACGATGAAGAATCGTTCCAAAAATCCTTGCATCCAGATCCTGGAAGTTATTCCAGGTTGGGCCAGACCAATTTTTTCCAGACTAATCCAGCTAACAAACCTCTGTGGTGGTGGTAAAGATTCCTCGATGTTCAGACCTGGCAGGCTGCTGGGCTCATCTCAGGGAACATGTGCTGGATGCTGATCCCTTAACAATTTGGAAACTGGTGAAATCATCATACATGATACACTGAATGTTTCAGAGCAGCAGAAATAAATGGACACGCTGCAGACTTTGACTTCAGCTGGAGATCATCTTAATGGCCTGCGGCAGCCAGAATCCCTGGTAGACGTAAAAGCATCTGTTCTTCCTGGAGTTGAGCAAACCTCGCTCTGGCCTGGTGTGACGGAGACAACGAGATTACTGTTTGTCCAAGTTCTCCGAAGCGTCTCGAATCCACAGAGCAAAACATTGTTTGCGTTTGTGGAGCTGTGACTGAATTTGGAGATCATTCTTTTTTGGGCGGGGGGGGGTGAAAATGTAAAATATTCATTTGTGGTGATTTGAAAGAATCGGTTTGTTGTCGACTTCTGAGGACACACACAGCCTTATTTTAAAAACATCACAAACTGGACCTGAAAGTGAAGGTGATCTTTGGCAGGGTGGGTATTAATTTAACACTTCCCACTCCTGTGGTGGCAAAAATGATGAGAACGGAGCATGTTTGTTGTTTTCTGAGATTATTTCAGATCAGTTGCCCCAGTGTTATTTACCCCCAGACTCTCCATGTTCTGATGCATCGTGTGTGTGTGTGTGTTTCTCAGGAGTGTGGGTGTTATCACCTACATGCTGGTGACGGGCGAGTCTCCGTTTGCTGGGGATGACAAGCAGGAGACGTATCTGAACGTGTCCCAGGTCAACGTGGACTACAGCAGGGAGACCTTCTCCAGGGTGTCCGAGCTCGCCATGGACTTCATCCGAAAGCTGCTGGTCAAAGTGCCCGAGTGAGTAAACATGTGTGCGTGTGTGAGCATCACTCCCACTTCCACTTAACAGAGAGATGAAAATGAAAATGTTCATCATGACAGATGTTTTTCTGTCTCACGTCATGTTTTATTTTAGAGCATTTTCACTGGTGTGTGAAGGATTCACTCATCAGGCAGCAAGCTGAGCGTAACGACATGCATCCACAAAAAAAACTGCTGATGAAAATAGTTAACTTATAAAGGAAGAAATGTGGTTGAAAGATATTTTCTCTGAGCTGCTTTTTAATACATCAGAAAAACACAAAGATTTAGATTGAGTGTCCGGTGAAAACCGGTGAAACACCAACAGCTGCCAGCAGTTATTCCAGAGGTTTAGCTCTCTGCCACGCATGCGTCTAATCGTTGGACTTTCTGTGTTTCGACCGCAGGGACCGACCCAGCGCTGTCGACTGTATGAGCCACCCCTGGCTGTGGCAGCAGCCGCAGATCTGCATGAGCCCGGACCCCGCCGCCGCCGCCGCCTTCCGCACCAGGAGCTGCGGCGCCAAGTGGGCGGCCCCGCCCGAAGACCCCGAAGACAAGGAGAACTTCCTGGAGTCTCCCCACTCTTACACAAAAAGGTTTCGCTTCGAGGAGGAGACGCTCGCTGCTGTGGACGGTGACTTTTGAAGCTATAAAATAAAGAGGAGGAGGATGAAGAGGCAGCAGCGGTCGCTTCTTCCTCTGAGCTTTTAAATGGTTTTAAGTCTCCTGGAAACCAGCAGCGTGCCGCCCACCACTCACCAGTCTGTTTATACTGATCCACTCAAACCAAAGATAACCGGCTAAACTCCGATGTGTTGCTGTTCAAACTGTACAGTCTGTCTCAGTTAACGGGGTGTGTTTAAGCTCATATTTAATTTCCTGTCACTGTTGATCTGCGTTTGAAGGACTGCATGAAACCTGCTCTGTGCTGATGAAGGCCACTCCTGAGGACTTCCAGGGAAATCTATGCAACACATCTGGATTGTTTGCCTTTAAATCACCCGGAGCTGCGTTTAGTTGCACTTGTGCTTCAGCAGAAATGTGAGATGTGGAGATTAGCACCTCTGCTATGAGGAAGTGAGATCATGTCTTTATTTGCATGTTTAAAAGAGGCAGCAGCTTATTGTGAGAAACCAGTTTCAGGTTTCTGTTTGTACATAAAACTCGCCGCTGCCCGTGTCAGGGTCGTTTCTCCATGACATTAAAGTCAGATAGCAGCCACATTCAGGCCTGATCGGACCTGCTTCTAGCACTTATGGCTCAGTTACAGCAGCTGCTGTGTGGGCCAGATGTGGTACAGGGTTAGGGTGAGGGTCGTTTCACATCTGGCTTGTGTAAGGTTGCTTGTTGCTGAGTTACTGCCAGATGTGGGCCACACATTCCTTATTACTGCTGCAGATAAATCCTTCAAAAGTGGATACAAGTAACAAAATTAGTGTGTTTGTCCCTCTGGAGCTCAATTAGCAACTTAAATTTTCCTTTTTCCAGCTCAGTAATCGGATATTTTACCACAAAGGTTCAACCACTGGATTCATTTCAGGGGTTTTCCTCTGGTTTCTGTGAGGAAGTCAAATTCAACATGAATATAAATGTTCGCACTCCTACAGAGCTTAAAAAAAAAAACCACGAGAATTTAAATATGAAACAATAGAAAATCTGCAATGAAGCGTTTATCAATGTCAGTATTTTAGAGTCGGGCTTCTTCTGCCAAAGTTGGATTATCAGTGAGCACCCCACACACACACACACACACACACGCCTGTATCCACTAGTGAAAGATTTTCCTGCACGTTTGCCTTTTAACTTGATGTCAGCGTTTGATTTCCTCCCTGTGTGCTTCACATCGAGGGTTAAAAGTAGCTCAGGTTCTTATAGAAAGCTCCTTTTTAATAACTTAACAATCCACCTCTCAGTGTTGATCTGTCTTTAGGTTATTATGAAATTTCTGGCTGCAGTAAAAGCGTGAAATATAAAGGGATGAGTCAGCCACACCCGCACTTACTCAAACCATTTCCTCCCTGAGCTGCGAGTTCCTCTTAGAGGAGAAACTTTAGCACTTAGTTTGTGCCGAGGCCTCAGCCTGCCTTCAGCTCGAGCTCCTGCAGTCCTCCGCAGGTCCGGGTGCCTCGAGATCTCATCTCAGGGCTGCTGCTCACTCTGTTTTCTATTCTTAATGTTATTCTCACAAGCTGATTATTATTATTATTATTATTATTATTATTGTTGTTATTTATGTGCTGGACTTCTATTTTTTATGTAAATAATGTGCTCACGTGTCTTATAAGCAGAGATTCAGGTGACGAAAGCGAGGATTAGTCTTTGAGGTGGTTCGGGGAAGTGAAGTAAAGTGGGGAAACAGAGGTGTCAGATGGGTTTTAGAGAGGAAGGAGGTGATTAAACAGGAAGCGTGATTATGGGAAGAAGTATGTCCTGATGGTTGTGAAAAAGTTGTGATGCTGTAGAGAGGTGATGATGAGAAAGTAGGGATGATGATTTCACCGTCGGCGAGTCGAGGTGCCACCAACAACAAATCCTGACCTCAGAAAGCGGCAGCTCTTAACCTCCAGAGAAAACATTCCTCTGGTCTTATTTTTAGGTGCCAAACCCGAACGGGACCACACTGTGTGTTTGTTGTTGCTGTCAGCACAAAGGCCTCTGTGTGTGTGGGAGGCTGGGCCGTGCTGTCGTCCTTTAAAACTGGAACGCCACACTGTAAACGAGCGGACTGATGTCAGGCGATTGGAGCTGCTGTAAAGGAAATAAGCTTGAACCTGACGAGTCTGTCTGCTCTGAGAATAAAAGATTAGGAGGTTGATGAATCTGCGGGGCAGATGGGTTTGACGTCATTTTGGTGCAGATGCCCGATTGGACCATTGTCTCAGACTTGTGCTGTAACCGCTGTCGTTTTTGTACAGCTGCTGTTGTTCTCGTCACTCGGCGGCCTCGGCGTGTGCGAGCGCTCTTTGTGTGAGCGCCGCTGATGTCACTCAGCGTTCCTCTTTGTTGTCTTGAGACTGAAGGATTACTGTATGTCAGAGTGATACCAGCCACAAGCACAAATAAATGTCAATCTACCTTTATTCTGCTTTTTATGATTTTTATTATTAATGTATGAGCGTTCTGATTGCATCTGAAATTACTAAGAAAATTATTTGTATTCTGATTAGCTTCAGGCTAATGTTAGGCGTCACAAAACAAACTGGAAAAGCTCATTAAAGACTGTAGAAAATAAAGTGTGTGTGTCCTCTGTTGATCGTTTCCAGCTCCACGCTGCCCCCTGCTGCTCCTGCAGAGCTGAGAGTTCATGCAGGGAACAGTGTCAGTGAGTACCAGAAAACAGTAACTCGTTAAAGGGGCCCCTAAAAACTATGTTTAAAAAAAAATGTAGAGGTTTTTTATTGTGGATATGTGACTATGTAGAGACAAGGCAGCATGGTGGCGTGGTGGTTAGCACGACTGCCTCACAACTAGAATGACATCTAGGCCTGGGTTCGATTCCACCTTGGACCATTGAGGGTTTCCTCCCACAGTCCAAAACGTGCAGTTACTGGTTAACTGGTTAGGTTAATTATCACGACTATGTGATATGCAGTACTATGGACAATAATTACTATAATAATACAATAATTCTTGAGGTGCTTAGCTATAAGTGATGAGGAGGCTCAAGGCAGCATGGAGGGAAGTTGGCCAATTATCAGAGCTGAAGCCTTAGAAACTGCCAAGCTAAGACTCTCACCCTTGGCTAACTGCTTGAAAAGGAAGTCAGGAGGATAAACCAGATGTCCACTGAAACATCCAAAGTAGATAAGTCATTCGAGGTCAGCCTGGGTTGAGTCCAAGAAAGACTGAATGCCCCTGCACCTCACACCTGCCTAGAACTGTAAGATCAGCAGGACCCTGATCCTGACCCTGGACAAATGGGAGGGTTGCAATTAAGGGAGCAGCTCAAAGTACCTACCTTAAAAACTTCTATTTGGTTGCAGCGCAGTTCACAGGGTCGCTACAGTGGACATGTCTGAGCTGGCAGATGTTTAAGCCGGATGCCCTTCCTGAAACAACTTTCCCAGGGATTTGTACCTCCTCCCAATCCCAGACCAGGGTGTTACATAATAAAAGCTAGAATTGTTACAGCTGGGCCCAGTGGCACTTTAATATTTAGATACTTTACTGATACTTAATTATTACTCTCAGGATGTCTGTTTCTTAGGGGGTGCTCATGAGACCATCCAGAAGATTTGGGGTCCACTAAAGCTGTAGTCAAAAATGTAAAGTTCATTCACTCATCGACATTTTGACAGCATGTGAGATAAACAAGGATTATTTTTACCTGTGTATCATGCAAAGCTCCTCCAGCAGAGTCCAAGAACACAACCAAACAGAACTGAGCTGAATAGATCTCCTTTATTAAAAGGTCATACTCACTCTGCCTTTGGGCTCTCGGGCTTTTTAAACTGCACAGCGTACAGCGAGTAGTAAACACAATGGAATGCATCGGAAGTTACATTCAACAAAACGACTTGTGGCCATCAGCATAGTGCAACGATGCTATTTAAGCTCATACAGATAGATATACAGTACATGCTGCCAGCTACCAGCAGTCCTACAGGAAGAAGCCACTTCATTAATGGACACACAACAAGCAGGGCTGTGGTTTTTTTTCAGCTAGTGTCATGAAATACAGTCAGGTACAAAAGTATCTGGACAGGGGCTCATGGATATCAGCTGTAAAGATGTCTGCCTTCACTTCATTATATATATATATATATATATATATATACATATAAATAAAATTAAAATGAACGAGATAGCACTCACCTTGCAGTGCAAAAAGTAACAAAAAACAAACAAACAGCAACATCTGTTTCCACAAATCACACAGATTCACATTTTCTACCAATTGTTTGGGTCCAAGTCGCAGGAGCAGAACTCTGGACAGACACCCAGACCTCCCTCTCTTCCACCACCTCCTCCAGCTATTCTGGTGGCACACGAGGCTCTCCCAGGCCAGCCGACATAATCTCTACTACTCAGACACCCACACCACCTCAACCAATGCCTTAAATGAGGAGGAGTAGCTGCTGTACTCTAACTCCTCCCAAATAGCCGAGTTCCACAAAGGAAGTTAATTTCCACCACCGATATCCTGGATCTCATTCTTTCAGTCACTGCCCACACCAGACATGTAGCCTGGTGTGGAGAGCCCTCACGCACCATCAAATACCTCAGAGGAGGAATCATGACCCACTTACTCCAAAAAAATACACACATTCAAAAGAAGGCAAATATCTCTGCAACTCACCCCCAAAACAATTCAGGCGTAAATATCCGTACGATCCAGAGGAGAAACGCCCAACCGTCCGTTTAAACACTGAAGCACCTGATTGCATCTTATTACTGCAACTCATTTTACTGAAAAAAAAACTGTAGCTACACATTTTTTTCCTTCACAAGAACATAAAAAAGTAAATTTTATACTTTTAAAAAAATTAAATTTATCATGAAATAAGTTGTTAAAAAGATTTTGGTAGTCGTTATAATAATACTGAGTTTAAAAGTTGATTTTCAAACGTGATGACAGAGCTGACATATGAATCCATGATCTTCCTCAGCAGAACTGATGAAGATCATGTGATCAGAGGCTCCAAAATATGTAGTGAACAGACCTGGAAGTGACTGTGCTGGAATAAAATGTTTTACAGCGACTTAAACAGAGACACTGCAGGCGAACACGAGAAAAAGTATCAATGGGAAACTTACAAGGCTGCGCTGAAGACCACTTTTTGAAGCTTTGGGATTAATTATATTACTATAATCAAATATTGGAGGATTTGCTGGACGACGATGGCTCACATCTGATTCTGGCTGCACAACGAACAAAGACAGTCTGACACTCTTTACAGAGCTGAGAGAGAGCAGCTCTAGCAAGGCATCCAAAGATTTCTCGCCAGATGGTTTTTCCGATCAACCGTCTCCAAAGGGATGTGGCTAAAATCACATGACAAAGTCAACAACAAAGTAAAGTGAAGCACGATGATGACGGCTGTGAGTGAGAGGAAGGTCAGGTCAAAGAGTAACTGGAAAACCTTCCCAACAAGCAACACAGGCCTGAGAAAAAAAACAATTCCACTCTTTTGGAGCTTTTTGAATCAGGTTCTTTCTCTGAAAAATAAATTAATTAAAAAAATAAATAAGAATCACAGTTGGAAGATGTTTTACTATGGAACAACCATCTCACTGTGGCCTGGTGTCGATCAGCTGATGAAGACAGCTGAGAACGACAACACCTTTGTGCGTGTTTTGGGGGGGATAAATAAATGTGTTGAAGGAGGCCTGAACAGGCTCTAAATTTAGAAACAAATGTAGCAACAGTGCAGTGAACTGAAGCGTGATGAAAATAAACAGAAAAGAAATAATATCCAAGTACAGCCCGAGAAACTCCCCCTGCTGGCTGCTTACAGTAAGAGAATTATACTTTGTGTTCTAAGTTTTCCAAATTTGTATGTTTAAATATGCAAATGAGAGATTCTCTCATTAAAATACGCACTGATTTTTATAAACGCTCATTAGAAAAAGGCTTGTTGAATATGTAACCGGGGACTAACGGGAAGAAAATGTGCAAAAGTCCTGGAAGGTCTCAAAGTGGCAGCGCTGAGACTTCAAAATGTGCAGTCAGAAAGCGACAGGTGATATCACAGTGGCTACATCCATCCTTTATCTACAACATAACTCGTTACAATATAATTAATCTTGATTAAGATTAAAGAAAACATGTTCTGTAAGCAAAACAGTTCAAACTGTTTGCCTGCAGTGTCTCCCCTTAAAAAAAAAAAGGAAACTTTAAACTGTTTCCTTTTTCTGACTCGTCATTGGTGGATATCAACCATCAGGATCAAACTGAAGGAACGAACTCAAACCCTTTTTAAAAGCCTGCTTATTAATTCATTACAGCTAAAACACAATTGACAGATATTCCCACTGACGACGCCCGGGCCCGGAGGCGAGTTAGGATGCTCAGACATTCACAGGTCTAAAAGTAGCTCAACACTAGTGCAGGTATAAAGAGAATGTAAGAAGCTTTTCTGCTGCAGCTAAACAGGCAAACAAGTCGAGTTATAGAAATTAACCAAATATTAATCAGCAGCAACATGAAGTCTGAGCAAATGGAAAAGCTTTTGTTTAGCCTAAAGGACTTTGAAAGGAAGACAGTGGAGATGAGGGGAGCAGAGGAAAGATCGTCCTACCTCAGGGTAAGTGCATTTAACAAACCAGCATCTGACTCATCTGAGCCCTTAAATCTGAAGGTTTGAGGTAAGACCAGCGATTAGACACACAATCTGTAATCTAACAGGTCACGTAAAGCGCTCAAAACTCCAGGATGACCCTGAAGTGGTTCTCGATGGAGGGCGGCTCGTCCTTGAAGTGCAGCTTCTTGCTTGGACACGCCCCAAACTCCTCCAGTGTCTTAATGAAGTGTCTGTACTCGCGGCCTACCCAGGCCCGCATCGGGTCGCACACCTCGTAAGGGGTCACGTGGGCGTGGATCGACACGCCGCTGGCGGCCAGCTCCTTCAGAACCTGCTTGTCTGTCACCCAGGTCTCGCTGCCCCCCGGGTGGCCCCCGTCCAGCCAGAACATATCAGAGATGCGCTTAATGAAGGGCGACATCAGCGGGTCGGCGCGGGCCCCGGGCAGCTCGTACACCATTTGGTTTAGGACCACGCAGCCTTTACTGAAGCCCACCAGGGTCAGGGAGAAGCCTGAGGGGATGCTGTCCGGTTGGAGGGGGTCTGGCAGGCTGGCTCGCTCCATGCCGTGGCTCAGCAGCGCCCTGTGGTCAGAAACGCCGCTCAGACTCAGAGAAAACAAAACATCATCTGAAGGCTTACAGCAGCATTTTCCTATTTCCTTTGGAATTCTCCTTCACATCCTTCTTTGACCCCGTGATGAAATTAGGAAAAGACACCGTGGATGGTCTAAAGGCAGATGGATTTTGGCTTTTGCTCACAATTCAATCAAATCTTCAAAGGTATGAACCTGAAGACATGCAAATGTGCATTTCAAGCCCTGACTGTACAGAAGTTTTCAGCCTCCATCTGGAGACTCTCTACCTTAGCTTCAGGTGCTGTGGGGAGACGCGCTACACCTGGGTGGGTCACTTTATTCTAAACTGATAAAAAGGCCAGATTAAAATTTGGACTGAGTAAGGGTTAAATAATATTGCAGAAAATTCACCACTAAAATAAAACAAGCTCCAAACCTGAGGTGGTGAAACGCTCCGTAGTCGACCGAGTACGGCGAGTGCTCCGGCGCCCCGAACATGTTGCTCTCCACGAAGTTTTGGTAGCAGCTGAACTTGTGCAGGTACATGCGCGAGGCTCTCACCACCCACACGTGTCTGTCGGGGAAGTGGTGGCCCAGGATGAGGGCGACCTGCTCCAGGCTCCAGGAAAGCCACTGGGCCCCTTCAGGCTGCAGAGCCATCTCCTCCTGGAAGTTCTGCACAGAGGGAAACGGGAAGGTTTACAGCTGCTTTTCACAGCACAAAGGGGCCCACATGTTCCCAGAATGGGAGCAGTGCAGCTGAATCACACTCTGTGGCTTCTAACTGTGGTTATTTACATTTAAATCCAGCACAGCTGTCAGTTTTAATGTATGTCAACACAGATTTTACCATACGATATTGGAGTTATAGATTTCAGCAGAGGAGCGGCTCGAGTGTGTTAGCAGTTTTCACTGTAGTTGAGAAGCAGAGTTAAAGTCAATATTTTATAATCGTTTTGTTTGACAGCATGAACCAAAAAAATACGTACATAAGAACAGATCTGTTCTGTTTCAAAATACAAGAGAACAGGAAGGAAACAAATGACTTAAACTGTGTTTAACTGCACTGAAGCACTTAAAGCGACCGGTGATGAAAGTGTTAAAAAAAGATACAGTACTGTGCAAAAGTCTTAAATGACTCAACATTTCATTACATTTTGCTTGTAACTTTTAAAGAGGTCTTGAGCAACAGTTCTCCAGGCTTTCTGAAGGTTTTCCAGGGCGGCTGTCAAGAAGCCATTGTTAATGAAGGGAAACAGAGAAAAGGCTGAGGTATGCCACATTACACAAGAACTGGACTGAAAGTCAGATCAGTGGTACCAGGTCTGATGGAGTGATGAATCCAAATTTTACATTTTTGGTTCAAATCTTTATCAGTTTGTTTGGAGGTCAGGAGAGAGGTATAACAGTGAGTGTCTGCAGCCATCTGTAAAACACCTTCTCTCCAACATCAGTGTCTGACCTCACAAATGCACTTCTGGAAGAATGGTCAAAAATTCCCATAAGCACTCCTAAACCTTGTGGAAAGCCTTCCCAGAAGAGCTGAAGCTATTATAGCTGCAAAGGGTGGGCCGACATCATATTAAACCCTCTAGATTAAGGATGGGATGTTACTCAGGTTCATATGTGTGTGAAGGCAGATGAGTGAATACTTTTGGCAGGATAGTGTATAGTGCTTTTCTACTTTGAGTAAAGTGTTTTCCTACTACAAGCTGTGAAAGAGAGAAAACGCTCAGACAAAAGAGGGTAATGAATGAGGAAATGTTCGCGGTGTTAGTGGAACTGGATAAGTGCTGATTAAACTGAATAAAACTAATGTTATGCAAAATCACAGTAATGCAGTATGATCAACAGGACACTCCTGATGCTATACTTTAGACTTCTTCCTCATATCATGCCGTTAAATGGTGAAAAGGGACTTAAAAAAAACAATAATAATCATGGCAGTGACACAGAGCTGCCTCGGTCATCTCATTAGGTGATTAACATCATTCACACAAGGCAGCCATGTCCACCTGAGACCTCCTCCATCGCTCTCACCTGAATATCCCCGTGAAAAAACACCACATGCCGGTTGCTGCTCTTCTCCTGCCCCCCCGGGTCAGGCCGCAGGAGCAGCAGGTCGTTCACTTGGTTGGGGAGGCTACCGGGAACCGCCGGCAGCCTCTGCAGCGGGCTTCCCGACAGCGCATCACGGCTGGCCGAGGCGTGCAGCCCCCGGAGCTCGGAGGGTGTCGTGGTCATCGCTTTGGCCGCAGTTGTTAAAGTCAGGCCCAACACTACAGCTCGGGCGGCTAGCATGGACTCTAAAATAAGAAAATGAGGTGGCGTTTTTCTTCATCCGCGTACTCGCTCCATGGTGCTGCTGTCAGCTAGCATCACATTATCATCAGCTAGTGCACAAACTGGGCCACGCAGCCTTATTATACGCAAACACTTACAAACACACGGTGTCTACAAACGCTCTCCGCCTCACATTGTGACACCTGCGGAATAAACGTACAAGATTTACTTCACTGACAGTTTTAGAGTCTGTTTTTGTCCACGAAGAGGCGCTGTTCATCAAAACCAAACGCACCAAATAACAACCCTCTGCAGTGGGCGATAACGTACGCGCTACTGCGCATGTTCCGCTTTCTCCAGAGAGCTGTGTCAGAAAGATAATTCACCGTGTTGTACTTCCGTTTTCGTCTACTTGGTCTGTGAAGCCAAGAGAAAAACATACAAAAGTATCGCGTAAAGTACTTAGTTCATGACAAAACGCAAACTGTTGTCGGTGTGAACAGTGGAGATTTTTCAGGTAAACCAAAAACTGAAACTCCCACTATTCACCATCAATTTGAAAATTTCCTCAATCTCATAATTTTTTGCAATTTGATTAGTTTCTGAAAATAATATGTAAATAAAAGCGCGTTCGTTAAATACACGAACACTACAGATCTTTTTTATTTTTAAAATACATACGAGGTCTATAAACATAAATAAATAAATCCCACAGTGTCCATGATCGGCATTGGGGGGAACCATCTTGCACTGAGCCTCCAAACTTTAGCTGAACACACTAAAATAAACGTGTTTACATTTCCGTGGATCCAGACTTACGTGGGTTCCTGGCGGTTGCGCTAAAGTGAGTGCAAAGTGAGTTATTTTGCGCAGAAATCTGTTTATTGTGCTTATTTTCCCCATATAAAGGATGCGCACCCTTAAAGAGCGTTCACATGTACCACTGACTTGTTTGCATGACTAAATTTACAGCAGGCTGGACTTTGGACGTACCTGTGCAAACATAATGGATAAACCATTGCACAACTACTCAGCTTAATAATTCCTATAAACTGCACTGAATTGTTTTATAAACTGATAATTACCCACTTAAATGAATCTGTTAGCTTCAGTCTGTGTATAAGAAGAGCTCCATTCATCTGCTGAATAGTAACCTATGCTCTTAAACACAGACTGCACCAGCTTTTATCTACTGAAGAACTTTTCATAACCTTTGTGCTTATTCTGGGACTGCTTGGGTCTCCATGCAACAATTACAATTAAATTAAAAGATAAAAATATTATTTTATTGCTCTATTTTTTTTTTTTTTTTTTGCTGAGGGGAAGATGCAGTTCTATGAACTGTCTGCAGCGGGACCAAACTGTCACCAAATATCCAAAATAATAACATTATTCCCCCAAGTTCTCACAGTAATGAGCTCAAAGCTGTAGGTGCAACAGCAAAAAACATGGGAAAAAAATGGCAATTTGTCCTTTGATGCTCATGATGTTGGGATAATGGCACATTTTACATTTAAATAATGCAGCCATATTTAGTTTTTGGTAAATCGCTGAACATAGTATTTGTACCATAAAATGGTGCATGTCACTGTACCTTTATTTAGCCAAACAGGTAACATGCTGCCATCTAGTGGTAAACTTTTAAGTTATATTCTGAACAGGGTAATTACAAAAAGTACCTTTAATGGAAAACTGTGGTATTTTTAAAGATCGACCCTATTTTCAGATATTCTGGGGACTAAATTGTAAAAAAAAAAAAAAAAAAAAAAAAAATCCAGTATCCCTTTTTTTCTCAGATTAAAAACTTGAGACTTCGCTAAACAGCAGGTGGTGTCACAGGGGCTACATCCATACTTTATATTTCTTTGCTCAGTACTGGACTCTGAAAAAGAAAGAGCACCAGATATTTAAAAAAAAAATAATAATCTGGTCCTTAGCAGATCTTAAGATGAGTTAAGTACAACCTGAGATGAAAAACACCAGCTGAAATATTACAGTTTCATTATTTATTTAACAAAAACTGAGCGAAAATGCAGAAGCAGTGTGTGAAAAACTAAATACACCCTTACTGCTTCCACAGGAGGAGGGAAGGTAGGAGAAGAAGGCAAGTAGCAGCCAATCAAATGTACTTAATTAATGGATCATGAAGTATGAGCACCTCTATAAAAGTTTTGATGGTGCATTCAGGTGTGTGTTAACAGTCCTCCCAGGACTCCATTTCAGACTGTACAGGCCTCAGTTAGCATGTAAAAGGTTAAAGTTCATGACAGCACAATTGGAAAATGACTTCACATGGATTGTATTTTACTGTTTACAAATTCAAATTTCCATCTAAAGCGTGGCTGCATTTCCACCTTCCCGGTTCTGCTTGCGGCGATTGTTTCGGACCCGATGAAACATGGCCTCGAGTTCTGTGGGCAGACGACTGGCAGCGTGTCTCCTCAACGTTTCTGAGGCTCGCAGCAAGGAGCTGGTGGAGACGGTGGCCAAGGCGGCTTTGTACAACACGGAAGGTGAGCTCAGTGTATCAACTACCATCTGTTCTTTAAGCTACATTTGACAGTTTGCTGTACAGTGGCAACATGAGCTTGAAGGCTAAACTACCATATCTGCCCAACTCAGAGCTGCAAAATCACTGGACTGCACACAGTCAGGTCATCTATGTTGGTACCAGATGTAACCACCTTATCCCCGTCACCGTAAACCTGTACAACATAACCTGAAATCAGACATTCACTAAAACGTGTTGTCTTTATTGTGCAACAGGTGTGAGGCGGGAGGGGACCACGGTGCTGAACATCTTTAATGATCACGACTACAACCGCTCTGTCATCACTATTGTGGCCAGCATCGACTCCATCAGTAAGTCCTCTTTGTCTTCTGTCTTGTAACGTTTTCCATATTCACTCTCCTGCTCCCGGGAAAGGGATGAATGAATCAGCTGCGGTTTTCCAATCCTTTAATAAGCTTTGTGAGGGATTTAAACACACAGAAAACCAGCGAGAACCGTTTTCCAGCAAGGATCACAGAGAAAAGTTTATCTCCGTGAATCCTTGTCCAAAACACGACCCTCTAACAATGAAAGCTGGCAAAGTTTCCAGCTCTGCCTCCTGCCCGTGGGCCCTGCAGTGAGTTTGATGCTGTTTTTGATGTTTTTCAGGTGAGGCGATCCTGTCTGCCTGTGAGCAGGCGTGCGGGTTGATTGACATGCGAGCTCATACGGGAGTCCATCCGTGCATGGGCGCTGTTGACCTCATACCCATCTACCCACTGGGGGAAGAAGTGGGAGCAGAAGACTGTACCAAAGAGGCGCTCGGTGTGTGTTTCACAGTGTTCCCCGAAAGCACACCCCCCCCCCCATCATTTCAACCGTTGATCCACCACTTTTATTTTTTCTATTTAAAAGCTCATTATTGTCTAACGCAGTGGTCGCCAACCTTTTCTGAGCCACAGACCGGTTTAGTGTTAGACAATATTTCCTTTCAGGCATGGCAGATAAATACATCAAAATAAATGATGCGACCATAATCAAAAGTGTAACATCGTGTCACAACAAGAATAACATCCTCTCTGGTCGCCATGGTAACATTTAAACATGCCTTCAAAATAAGGTACAGCGCAAAAACAAATACAGTAGAAATCGCCTCAGTCGGATTCAAATGACCCAAGGAATTTCACCCGACTTGTAAAAAATCCATCATAAGTGTTCAAAGTATCAGACAGAATTTGGGTTCTAATATTGAATTTAACTGCAGGTGGATTTACTTCCGCAAATTTTATAATCTCATATTTTTGCTCGTAAGTGTGAGTTTGTAGCTTACGCTCGCCTCCTGCACTTGCCATGATTGTCTCCAGTGAAATGAACTGATATAGACACTAAAGCGATCTCCAGGTGTT
The DNA here is from genome assembly GCF_007364275.1 of Archocentrus centrarchus. Taxonomy (NCBI): domain Eukaryota; kingdom Metazoa; phylum Chordata; class Actinopteri; order Cichliformes; family Cichlidae; genus Archocentrus; species Archocentrus centrarchus. The sequence continues at coordinate 4,223,961 of NC_044366.1, forward strand.
GTTAGTGTGGGTAGTTGTGCATGAACCAGTCGATGCATGGAAGTGGGCGGACGGGAGCTGAGGAGGGCTTTAGCGCTAAACTCATCCGGCTTCTGGATCACATTTAATTGGAAATGTATTACAATGGGACCAGAATTTTCATCCGAGGTAGGCGAATATCCCACTTGTACGATCAGATTTAGGTGTTGATTTTATTGGAATTAACATTAGGAAAAATCTGGACCTGCAGAAACCGTCCGACTAGAATGAACATCCGATTTGTGCGACTTCGACTTTTTACTGTATAAAGCGCATGAAAAATACAACTCACCATAACGCTGAGTCAGAGTGAGCCCTGAGCTTGTTTCTCTGCAACTCATTTTTGCTAGCTTGTTATGTAGGTCAACCAACCTATTTCGTTAGACAGGCACGGGAACCAGTGAAGCTTGTGGGATTAACTTTAGCAGTTACGTATCACGTGACTGAGACAAGCATCTTGACACATCAAGAGGGAGTCATAGACAGATGTAAGAGAGAATCCACCCATTTTTCAAAATAAAACATCGTTCAGCCTCAGATATTGAGTAAAACGGAAACAATGTAAGTTACTAATTCTTTAAGTGCGGCCCGGTACCAAATGACCCACGGACCGGAACTGGTCTGCTGCCCAGGGGTTGGGGACCTCTGGTCTAATGAACCCTTTATCTGTTATTTTACTGAAAAATTTCTACTGCTAGTCATACTTTTAGCTAATACTTTTACAATTTCAACTGCTAGCCATACTTCCAGCTAATAATTAATTTATTTTTATTAATTGTTATTAATAATTTTAACTAAACGCTTAAATTATCTACCCATTATATTTATCTATAAATTGTATCCACCCATCTATATCGTTGGCTAACGATGAATAAATACTTGTAGCTAATTGTTTCAGCTGCCAAACATTTTTCTAGCTAATTATTTCCAACTTTTTATGAGCATTAAATTAAATATGTAGCTAATAATTTCAGCTGCTAGCTGGGTATATCTTCAGCTAATTATTTAAAACTTTATATTAAGAATTTTTAGCAGTTTGATTCATTTATCCGTCATGTTTAGCTAAGTTTTATTTGTTTATACACATTTTAGGCTCACACATTCAGCTGCTAATCTCGTAACCACACTGTTATTACTTCAGCAGTTAATCTGTGCTACGTATTTACTTAAATATTTCAGACTTATCATTTTTAAAAAATCTATATACAATTATATACAACACACTGTGGCTGAAAACTGCAACCTAACATTTTTTATTTTTCTACATTTAGCTAGCTATTTGGCTAATATAATCATTTGTGTGTTTGTATTTCTGTGCCGTCGCCTTTCAGCAGTTATCGTAGTCTGTTTGTCTAAAATTTTATTTGTTTATAGTATAGAAACTTTTCCATTTTTGTCCCCATCATGAACTGTTAACATATTACAGATAAAATTGTTTTTATTATAATTATCAGGCTATTTCAACATTTTCCTCACCTTTATAATCATTATTTATCTATTAAAATCATTTATGCATTTATTTGTATCTGTTACTACTTCTAACTCATTTCTTTAAATAAATTGTGAAATCTATTTTTTTCAGATTAGTTGAACTAATCTTCCCACATACCCCCGAGCTGCTGTATAAGCCCCCCTGGTTGGAAATCATATTTTAGATCCTCACTGGCTGTCAGTGTTCCTGATTTATTTTTAGTTCCTTTCCTGCTGTGGACAGATATCACTCCTGACTCAAAAGAAACTTCCAGTGTGTGTTCACAGAAATATTTATGTTATTCACACTTTTCCTTATATTTCCCTGAATTATTCTTCAGGATATGTTCAGTAATGAGCTCATCACCTGCTTGTAGCTGATGATGCGACGTCCTTTTTCATTTCTTGTGCTGTTGATTACTTTCACAGTTTCCCGGCTGACTTGGTAACCATGTGTCTTTCTGATAATGAGCAATAACTCGACACTTTGCCGTCATGCCTGCACTCTGCATGCTAATCTGTGTGGTGTGACTGCAAAATGGTAATTGGCAAACTCGCTAACAAGCACTATATTCATGCATGCATGTAACAAGCGGCCCATGTGTCCATATTTTCCATCCGTCTGAATTGCATCCCTGCAGGTGTGTTTCGGCCCGTCACGTTCTTTCTGCCCTCGTGTTTCTGAATTTGTGTGCATGTGACAACATGTGCTCCATTTGCCGGTCAGCTGTAACGTGTCTGTGCTCTTGCTCGGGCTCAGCTGTGGCTCGGGGACTTACAGAGAGGGTCCGGGGCACCAGCGCCTTCCTGTTCGGCTGGGCGGACTCCCCCTTACAGCGTGGGTTGGCGCACAGGAGGAAGGAGATGGGATGGTTCAGGAAGAAGCTGGACCTGCAGGCAATCAGGGCCGACGTGGGGCCTCAGCCACAGACACGATTCGGCCTCACAGGTGAGCCAAAGGTAGCAGATAACGAAGGTTAGTGTCTCTTTGGTGTGATTATACAATGCAGGTGACTTTGTGTCTGTGTTTGTTTGCTGGTCTGACCACAGGCTGTGTCCCTCCTCTGTTCTGACCTTTGAATGGAAAAAGCTGAACAGTTCAGGCAGCTAAAAAAATGTGGACGTGTTCTCACATTAAAAGAGTCAGACCGGTGGGCCTATTAGCACATTCTGAGTCAAAGTAAAAGGTGTCGAACGTCAGACGCTCACAGCCTGTTGTTGCCTTTAAAGTTGTGATCCAATAGTGCAACATTTACTCTCTATAATAAGCACTGTGGTATTTGCGAAGAACAAAAATAATTTAGTAGAAAAACTACAGGGACTGTGCCTAGTCAAGTTTAGCTGAAGCTAACAGGAGGGGCGATCCAGATCTCAGTGCAGTGGAGAACATCCTGTGAGGTTCCTGCACCAAATAAGTCATCACCGTCTGAGCAAAAGGACTATCAACCAGTTGGTCTCACACCACATGTGATGACGGCACTGGAGAGACTAGTCTTGGCCCACCTGAGACCACAGGTGACCAAATCTGAGAGTGGATAATGCAGTCACGTCTAAATGCTGCAGAGCTTACAGTACTTACATCAAGGTAGTAACAGCTGCACAGTGGAGATCTCCTTTTTTGTGCATTTAACATGATTATGCTGCTTCTACTGAGAGAGAATGTCAGTATGTGAGACTAAGCAGTGCTCTTTCTGATCTGGTGATGTGGAGCACAGGAGCTCCATTCCTGTTCACCTTCCAGTACAGTGATTGGGAGTATTAATGATTGGCAGGATGAGGACTGTCGATATTGATTAAAGGAGCTCATTTAGTTCTGATTCGTCTGATTTCTGGCAGGTGTCGGGGCCGGTCCCTACGTCATGAACTGCAACGTCACCATTGACACCCAGGACATCTCTTTGGGTCGCAGCATTGCCAAATGCATCAGGGAGTCAACCCCAGGAGGCCTACCTGGAGTGCAGGTGCTGGCCCTACCACACGAGGGCGCTGTGGAAATCGCTTGTAATGTGGAAAGCGTGAAGGGGAACCCACCGGATCACCTGATTGTAGGTGAACAGTGGCCATCTTTCAGCATCAGCGGCGAGTCGTTCTGTCACGCTCCGGCTTCTCTCATCACGGCAAGGGTCGCTGAGTTTGCAGGAAGACACGGGGTCAGCACGAAGGGCACCGCCTTGGTGGGGTTCACCCCCCGTGAGTGCAGGGGCCTAGCAGAGTTTGCTCTGTCTCAGGGGATTGCCGAGTTCTGGAAAGAGCAGCGCAGGATCCGCATGTGAAAACAAAAACCAGAGGAGGTTTCACCTCTGTTACCATGAGAACTGACTGTTATTGAGCCTTCAGGTTCTTTATGCTCCACTGCTACACAAATACAGTTTACAGCAGTGTTTACAGCAGTGTTTACGTGTCAATAGTTTTTCTATTTGAAGTGATGTTTGAGTAAAGTCTTCAGTTTCACACATGAAAACAAAACTGGAGTAACCTCTCTGTTACTCCATGTAAAGAAGGGTAGGACAAACAATTCATCATATTCCTCTTGCTCCTGTGACACATTATCAATACACTGAACCATATTATCAACTGAATTGGCACATTAAAATGGAGTAATGATGAAAACATCCACAAACACCTGCGCTAAAATGCTGTGAATATATCATAATGCCAGTTTTTTTTACTCATTAAAGTAGTGAACAAAGCAGGAAGTTGATCAGAAATCTAAATATTCAAAATAGTCGATTTAAAAAAACAAGTTTCCTTTGGCTATTTCTTGTCTTAAAACATTTATTTTTAATAGCTTTTACTGATGCTTAGTAGTATGTAACACCCTACTACCATCAGTAGGCGGTAATGCACCTGGATGCTGTTTCCCAGCAACCATTAAACAACAAATACAGATATTAAACTTCTGACGGCCGACTGATAGAATGTGTCTGGCACCTGAGGTGTTGTGGAAATCTGAAATAAACTGAGGTGCACATACCCAGGTTGTCTTTGTGAGTTTTATTTTCCTTTGCAGCAGTCTGCATTCCTTTTGACTCAGAGAGATTGTAAGCCTAGAATATTTATAGAGACAAGTTCTCTGTCTGGCATGGTCAAAGAATGCCATGAAGACAGTGTGTGATAAAAGACTCATACATTAATATGTGCTATATGTGACAGATTACATGGAAACAGAATAAGACAATATGGAGTCTTCCATTCAGTGAGGTCAGTTTGACACAGAAGTAGCAGAATGTCAAAAACAGGTTAGCTGCAAAGCCAAAGATGCTCCAGCCTGTCAGGTAAGGGTAGCACCTCACAGGTCTGCTGCGATTATGCATCACAAATGAGGCAAAATATTGCAGGTAACATTATTGGGGTGATACAGTACTATGAGGTCTTTAAGATAAGATGGGACCTGATTATTTAACACCTTGTATGTGCGAAGAAGTAGAAACATGCTCTCTTTTTCTAGTGCCCATCAGTACTCTCACTGCAGCATTTTGGATCAGCTGAAGGCTTTTCAGGGAGCGTTTAGAACAGCCTGATAATAATGAATTACAATAGTCCAGGCTAGAAGTAATAAATGCATGAATTAGCTTTTCAGCATCACTCTGAGAAAGGATGTTTCTAATTTTAGAAATATTGCACAAATGCAAAAAAGCGGTCCTACATATTTAATGTGCATTGAAGGACATATCCTACTCAAAAATGACTCCAAGATTTCTCACAATGTTACTGGAATCCAAGGTAAAGCCATCCAGAGTAAGTATCTGGTTAGACAGCATGTTTCTAAGTTTTGTGGGGCCGAGTATAAGCCCCACAAATTCGAGGTCATACAGGCCTTTAAGTCTTTAAGGCATTCCTGCAGTTTAACTAATTGATGTGTTTCATCTGGCTTCATTGATAGATAAAGCTCAGTATCATCTGCATAACAATGAAAATTTATGCAGTGCTTTTTAATAATACTGCCTAAGGGAAGCGTGTATAATGTAAATAAAATTGGTCCTAGCACAGAACCCTGTGGAACTCCATAAATGACCTTAGTGTGTGAAGAAGACTCCCCATTTACATGAACAAATTGGAGTCAATTAGATAAATATGATTCAAACCACTGCAGTGCAGTACCTTTAATACCTATAGTATGCTCTAATAAAATATTATGGTCAACAGAATCAAACGCTGCACTGAGGTGTAACAGGACAAGCACAGAGATGAGTCCACTGTCAGAGGCCATAAGAAGATAATTTGTAACCTTATAAACAGTAAATAGCTAGATTGATTAAAGCATTTAAACATGATCCTATTAATCTAACAGAGTAGTCTCAGTTTAGAGTAATTCAATTAGAAAGTGTATGCTAAATAGATATAAGACCAACCAGTGGCAATGTCTGCACATCAGCAATGGCTAATGTCCATCCGTCCATCCTCTCTCACGTATCCGGGTCCAGGTCAGGAATCTAAGCAGAGATGTACAGACCTCCCTCTTCTCAGCCATCTCCTCTAGCTTTTCTCAGAGGATAACGAGGTGTCCAGGGTCACGCTGGAGAGATTATGTCTCTCCAGCGTGACCCTGGACCTTCTCCCAGTTGGACGTGCCTGGAACCTACAGCCGTCCTAATCAAAGGACTGAACCAACTCAGCTGGCTTCTTTTCAGTGTGGAGGAGTAGTGGTTCTATTCTGGAGTTAGAGACTACTGAATTTAAATACTAGTGATAAAATAACCACAAATACAGACTTTGAATTGAAACAGAGAAACAAAACAGAAAAAGATTAAATTAACAAGTAATTATTTTTGGCTTTAGTAAACGTTGAGACTTGACTAACAGCTGTGGTGGAGCTCATTTTCACTAGGTCATCCTGTAGGCTGGATTTGACCCTCTGTCAGGCCCATGAGCCGCATGTTTGACACCCCTGACACAGAGGCTACATTGTGCAGATATCGGTACAGATGTGCATTAACATTTAGCCTCGCCCTTTGGCGTGCCTTGAAAAACCACTGACATAGGATTTGTGTAAGATACACATACAAACCCACTATAGAATCAAACTCTGCTTTATTGATTTATGTTTCATCTTTAAAAAGAAAACAAATTTGACCCCAAATCATTTTTTTCGTTATCTGCAGGTTAGGAGCTTTGCAAACCAGCTTAGCTCGGGTTCAAATCAGCTTCCAATGCAACATATTTTCTATGATCTCCTTATTAAACCTCCCACTTCCAAACATCTTGTTTCACAGTTTGTGAATGTTTTCTCTGTAACTACATCATTTCTTCATATCAGAGATGCATGGGCCAAAGATATTTAAAGTGGGGGTTTCTGGGATCGTATTCTGATAGGAATAAAAGACTGCTCCATTAATGCTAGGCTGCAGCTAATCCAGTTTAAAGTGGTACATCACCTGTACTATTCTAAAGCACGGTTTAGTAAAATATTCCCGAATCTTTCAGGTGTCTGTGACAGGTGCAGACGAATAATATGGTTTCCTGCTTACACCTTGAAAAATTACGCTACACTCTCAGAAACAATGTTTCCAGATTTGTTAGGATTTGGGGGCCATTCCTTGAACATATGAGCAGTTCCGCTCATGTGAGTCACAAGAAGTGGCTGTCTTACTTTAATTTGGTGGCCCCATCCTATCACTGCCTGATTGTTGGAGCTTGACCTACCTGTTGTTCCACATGTAATTTTGCATATCATACCTGGATACACGCACACTTCTAAGAGACTGTTGTGGAGCTGAATTTCTCTTTCCCTCCTTTTTTTTTTTTTTTTTTTTAATTTTTCTTGCAATTTATTATTTACTTTTACTCTCTCTCTGATTCTTGATTGGTTGGGGTGTTACCGTTTTGTTTTTTGATTTGTTTTTGTCTTTTCTGGACTGTTTATCTTTTCTGTAATAATACTGACAGTTGTGCAGTTGGAGTCTGGGATCCGATCACTGCTGTTATTGTTGTATGGACTCATCTGTGGATGAAGAGGAGGAAGGAGGTCCTAGCACTGTGAACGTCCATTTATGCTGACTGGTCTTAACTGACTCTGATACATATACGGAAGACTGTCTTGTTGTCACTGCTGCACTGTTGACAATAACTTGTTGAAAACAATAAATATATAATGTTAAAAAGCAAACAAATAATTGCACACAAAATTAGCTTATTAGCAGACCATCACTTTGTAAGATTAATTCGTCTGTTTGCTGATTTAGTAAGTGGAAAGAGGAGGAGGCCGAGCTGGAGGTGCAAGAGCTGAAGATGCTCAGATCTTCATTGGGAGTGAGCATGATGGACGTCAGAGGAACCGCTCAGGCTGAGATGGTTTGGACATGTGTAGAGGAGGGATCGTGGCTATACCAGACAAAGGATGTTGAAGGTGGAGCTGCCGGGCAGGAGGAAAAGAGGAAGACCTCAGAGAAGGTTCATGGAGGGCTGGTGTAACAGAAGAGGATGCTGGGGATACTGTGGTGACCCCTAAAGGGAGCAGCCGAAAGAAGAAGAGGAAGAGACAGTTACGCAGGTCCATGCGTTTTTGTAATTTTGCCTCTGTGAACGAACACAGTGGATTCTTAAATCAACCAATCAATACATGATTGGAGTGCAGACTGTCAGCGTTAATGCAAGGGGTCTGACAGAGGTATTACATTAACCGATGAATTAAAGCCAGTTTCTGAATGCCTTCCTGATGTCACACACACACACACACACACACACACACACACACACACACACAAAAAGCTTTGGGAGCTATTAATCGGAGTTTCTTCTGAACCCAGTGAAGAGTAAAACGGTACATTTCAGCGCGTCGTCCTCCAGAGTGGACTCAGAGCCAGCACTCTCCATATGCATGTGTGTCATTTCCTGTTTGGAGCAAATTGGATGCTTGTGTTTACTGACGAGTCTCTGCTGATGAGTCTTTTCCCATCATTTTTTTTTCCACCATGCGTGACTCTGTGGGAGAGTCGCCATCTGTGTGAGAAACAGCTATTTTTATCCCGCTGCCCGTTTAAAGGCTGAGTTTTCTGGGCTTTCTTTAAATTTTTCAGAGCTCCCGCTGCACAGGATTAACCCTTTAATGACAAATTTGGCCAGAGGACAGGTCAAGAATTAACTGGGGCGAGATGATTCCTCTCATTTTTACATAAGGCCACGTAATGCACCAAATAGCTGCACAGTAAGGGCGTATGGATTTGAGTCATTACTTTATATTAATCTGGACTATATGGAAGTGTTTAATTTTATGCAATATGGAAGAGAAATTTAAGAGCCCGTAACAATCTAATCTACATCCATAGTGGGTGCTAAGCTGTTAAGCTTTACGCCCAAACGGCTGTGGGGTGATTCCCCAAGTCTTGCAGGGAGTGTGTCTGCATTTACTATGCTTTCATTATGTTGTGCAATTTTGCAGTTATTCTGCATTTGACGTAATGTAAGGTTGCAGTGTGAGGCTGAAGATGTGCAGTTTTTTATCTGTGTGTGTTTGGATTAGCTCTCTTACTGTGTGAACACTCTCCTCTTTGTATGTCATCCAGCTGAGGCTCTTAGTCACACGAGCGTCGCAGCCGTGCAGCTTCATTTCATCTCTCTCTCTCTCTCCTGCATTTAGATGCACATGCATTTACTCTATGGGATGCCACACGCACACACACACACACACACACACACACACACACACTCGGATACACTCATCCTGCCAGGCTTGGGAGCATCAAGGCCTTATCTAGGTCACAGCATAAGCCCAGAGGTATCCTGTTCTCCACACACGCAGACGCATGAACGTACGTTTTGAAATTTGCAGTTGGAGTGACGTGTCTGGAAAATTGAATCCATTTTGACTCATTCCTCCTCAGCTAACAGAGAAAGGATTTTTATTTGGATTTCATATTTGTGCACACACACACACACACACACCTCCTCCCACATTAACCTCATTTGTGACTCGGTCTAACGGCTCTCATGATTGTCACAAGGCCATCATTTCCTTGATTAAGTGCTCTTCCTCTTGCAGATCACTGAATCGGAGACACTTTGCCACCGAGGCCTGAACGAAATGTGTAATCTGCTTGAAATAAAGACGCGCTTCTCTTTGCTCGCTGCTGCAGAGGCACCACAGGATGCCTTTGATTTGACTTAGCCTGACAGTGTATCATCCGAGATGCGACCGAGTGTCACAGCACAGAAATAGAGCTTATTTCTTTGCTTCAGTCGTCTATAAATATTCCAAAGCTCTCTTTCTCCCCCTCCCTCTTTCCACTGTTTGTCCTTTTTTATTCTGCCTCCCACATCTTCCCTTTCCCCTCTGCTCCTTTTCTATAACATGGAGTAACGTGGCTCTTGTCTGTCTATAGAGAGGCAGGAATAAAAACACTCTCAGGGTTTGGCTTCCCTCCCCTCATCTCATTCCTGCAGAGCCATCCTTCCCTGCCCCTTAACACACAGATTTCCTTCAGCCTGATGCTTAATCTCATCTAAACAAGTGTTTGCTTCAAAAATAAGAACATTTACAAAGAGGCCCGGCTGATTTTTATCTTGAAACAGGGTGCCGTCCTGCCTAACCTATCAGTGGGAGAAGTAAGAGTGCCACCTATGAAGTCAGCAGTCCCCCAACCCCCACCCTGAACACATGTTCAACATCCTCTGGGCACAGGCTGAGCAGAGCGCTGAGACACAGCTGAGAATTAGAGAGGAAGAGCGGGAGAGAGAGGAAGACGGAGCAGTGGAGTGGAAATTTGTGCGAGCATCAGAGAAAGACAGAAATAGAGCGATAAAGCAGTGAATTAGGCAGAGGCAGGGGCAGGGAGAGGAGGAGGAGAAAGAGGAGGAGGCAGTCTTTCACTGATGCTTGATGCAGTTATATTCTCGTACAGCAGCAGAGAGCCGTCGTCGAGCGTGGATGTGAGAACCTCATGGATTTGCTGCCGTCTGAGTCTCAGTGGAATTCGCTGCACCTGAAGGAGCTGCAGACGGAGGAGGAGGATGCTGCGACTGCGGCTGGATGTTAGGATACATGCGGGCCTGTGACGTCTGCGTCCTTCCTCGGGATGGCTCTGACCCAGATTGTGGAGTCGCGGCACTGCTCCTCGGGTGGTCTGCCGATGTGAGGCGGACGAGGGATGCTCTGCACCTCTGCGGACGCCGCTCAGCCCGCTGCCTCTGCTGACATCCGTCTCCGTGGATACGCACAGCAACTGAAAGGGTAAGGACCCACCGCTCTGACCTGTGCGCTCAAATGTCACGCTCACTGGTTTTCTGTGTGTGTGTTGTAAATAACAGGCTTCCTGCAGATTCTTAAACATTTACAAGGCTTTGAATTCATTAATCTGAAAATAAGGCCTTAATTGGTTTTAAAATGTCTCACACCAGGCTTTTAAAAGTCTTAAAAAAAAAAACAAAAAAAAACATGTTATGGCATTTTCTGACATTGCTATTTAAAATCTCCAAAATACAGGAGGGGACTGAGAACAAGGCAAAGGGGGCCAACAGGAGTCTGGACATGTGATCAGATATAAATGCATTGTAGAAAATTCGGTATGATTTCCAGGCTCATGTGCATCCCTGTGTTTAAAGGTACTTATTGTAAATCCCTGTGTTTAAAAATAGCTTAAAGAATGTGAAGAAACAGCTGCTAAGGCTTCATATCCAAAAGCATCTTTGTGTTGTGTTGATGAGATATCAACTGAAGTTGAACTAGGGTCGAGCTGTACTTTTATGCCGTGTGAATTTTTATCACTTGGTGGTGTAGCAAGTCAACTGGACAAATCATTAAAAACATGTTTTTGTTTGCTTTTTTTTTTTTTTTTTAAAAACAAAGCAAATCTTCAAGGAAATCCAGGTGGGGTTAAAAAGAAAAATCGAAAGTTAAAAGAACAGCAGAAGGCTGAAACGTCTGTACATGAGGTACAAAATGCTGCCTCCTGGTGGTAATTACAGAAAGTACCTTTAAACATTGTATTACAGAGCAGTGAAAGAATCACGCAGGCCTTTTACTTAAAAGCTCCGATCCTATTTCAATACAAACGCTTTAGCACCAAATTATACTTAAAGTACCTAAACCAGCGGACATCAACTACATTTGTCCGAGGGTCGGAATTTTTCTCGGCAAACACTATGAGGGACAGATGCCCTTGTAAGGTATAATAAAAGGAATACTGTATCCTCAGTAATATATTATCATTTGATATATCAATTTTCCTTTCAAATTTGTTCTATTTTTAATGGTGTGATGTACAAGTCTTGCACTTACATGGTCTTCTCAGTTACGTTGATGGTTATGGAGACAGCGCAATTGTGTGCTGTTGTGCTCATCATAGATATAATGAGAACAGAAACAATAAAATGTTACATGAGAGTAACAAGTTTATCTTTGCATACTCTACTTTTCAAAAGGCGTTTTATTTATTTATTTATTTTTAATCTGGATCTTATGGTAAATTTTAGTAATTTTATTTCCCAGGCAATGTTGAGATCTCTTTCTTCAAAAATGTTATAAAGTAATTTACCTACTTTTTAATAAATAATGTTTTGTTTTGAGACAAAACGTCCTCTGCCCAGAGTGAATGAACGCAAAAGGCCCAAATATCAGACTCTGACAAAAAGATTTCGACATAGATTCACGCACTACAACCGCAATGGCAAAAATGGCAGCACATTTATTTTTATCAATATCAGAATAGTAGGTACTAGGCCGCGGGGGACGCATGGGGAGGGCAGGGCAGGTGCATGTTGAGCCACTAGCCACCTACCGGTCCGGTTCCCTGCAAGCACAGTGAGACCCACGCAGGCTGCGGAGTACGCTCGGCAGCTCAGTAACGATCCTTCCGCAGGTTCACCGCCGGAAAAACCTCTTTTAGTTGGACAAGTTTGACCGTCGAACATTTTTTTCTACACAAAACAAGGTTAGACTCACCTTCAGCTGAGTTCACACTCTGATCACCAACAAAAGCCGGCTGCTCAGTGCAGCCACAAAATGCTTTAAGTCCGATCTTGCATTCTGATTGGTTATAGGGACATTGAGGCATTCACGGGCAATGGGAAATCGCGGTGTGAGGCATTTGATGATTCGGACCAGTCTGACGCCGGTATTTAACGGGTTATGACGATTGATTGGCATTTAGTATTTGTGGCAGTACTCTTTGGGGGGCTGGGTGTGGCCCGCGGGCCGCCAGTTGACGTTCCTAGACCTTTAAACTTTAAACTTTAGGTGCTTTAACTTTTAAATAAAAGCACTCACTCAAGGTTTTTCCTGAATGTTTAACTACACATGTAAGAAAGCTTGGGCCGTACATTGTTGAGGCAGTAAATCTATTAATTTGCTTCCCACCACTGGATAAACAAATTAAAAATCTGGCAAATGTTTTGTTAAAAATCAGAGTCCCGGTGATTTTTCCTGTGGGGGAAGGTCAAAAACTCTCTGATGACAGGATTTTCATTTTAATCCAGGATAAACTCTACTCATTATGCATCGAGTTCAATATTTGCATCCAAAGTATCGTGGGGTACTAGAAAGGAGAAAGCAGCATAACAGAGTACAAGTACATTAAAGCTGTAGTTCAGTAAAGTACTTGAGTAAATGTACTCAGTTACATTCCACCAATCGTCCGAATACGTAAGAGCGACAGCACTCTAGTCCGATAGCATTGGTGGGGAGGCTGTGGTCACACCCCCACCAAAATATCCAAAATATGGTGGCCAGGATGCTGAGAGCAGCAGGACTTTCTGCTTTCACTTTCCTGTCTCTCTCCCTTCAGCCCCCCCCAAGCCTGGTTCTGCCAGAGGCTTCCTGTTAAAAGGGGAGTTCCTCCTTCCCACTGTTGCAGTGTTTGCTCATAGGGGGTTGTTTTGACTGTTGGGTTTTCTCTGCAATTATTATATGGTCTTTACATTACAATATGAAGCACCTTGAGGTGACTGTTGTGATTTGGCACTATATAAATAAAAGTGAATTGAATAGCTAGCAGTGAGATGGAGTTCAATCCAATAATAAGTGGCTGTTCTATAAAGGAAGCACACTGTATTTTGTTCATTAATGTATCTGCATGTCAAAGTATCCCGAGCTGCCTCCAGTGCATCTGTTGGACTGTGAGTGTGTCAGGTTAAAAGCACTTAGGCATGGAAAAAAAAGCACGCGTATGAATGAGGCTTGTACTAGGAAAGCACTTTGAGTACTCAAATAGAGTAGAACAGCACTAGAAGTACCATTCCATTTATGTTTCTATTAAGGTGCAGTGAGATCAGCAGTTGTCAATGTTTTTAGGACTGAGTGCCATTTCAGGGAGGCGAAATATGATCGAGAGCCGCGCATCATCACTTTCAGTGTCGAGCGGTGCTTCATGCTGTGAGCTAACTGCCATCATCTTTATTGTGCTGACTGTGAGTTCTGAACACCAGCCTGTTCCCGGGAGACTATTTAACATGTTTACTTAACAGACTTTGGATTTATTAAAAAAGCACACATGCACCTTTTTAATTTAGTGAACTTTAATTATAACATCAACTAAATAAATCAATATGAAGTGAACTCAACCTGCTGCGGCCTGCTGGGTCAAGGAGAGCGTGCAAAACAGAGTGCAGTGCATTTTATTTCAGTGGGTTTTTTTTTTTCAGTGGAAGCCAAAACTGTCACTGAAATTAAAATTTGCTGAACTGCACGGCCCTATCATCAGCTGCATTACTGCATAAGAGCTGATTAAGCATAAATGGTCTCGTTCTTTGATATATGAGATGAAGAGGATACAGAAAACTGTACAGCAGACATTACTTTCTTTCCTTGTCACATATGCAAGTGCGAGCCACAAACACCAAACAACCTGCATCTCCACCCAAAGGAAATTATGTCATTTTCTGTGGTTGCTGCAGTTGGCCTTAAATTAAATCCTGGGTGGTGTTAAAAGTAATCTTACATGTAACTAGTATTTAAGCTTTAGGAACGCAGAATACATCACAAATCATCATGTTCAGTACTGCGCAAAAGTCTCATTTCTTCATATTTTGCTGGGAAAATGGGAACTAGGTGCAGTAATTTATTGAAGTGTGCAAACATACATGGAAACGTATGAACTCTGAGGAAGCTTTCTGTTTCAGGAACAGTTCTCCAGGCTTCCTGAAGGACATTCAAAGCTTTTCTTTATATGTTTCTGCCTTTTGTTCTGTCCTGTTGGGATGACCCCACGATGCTTCGGTAATGTTGAGGTCCGGGCCTTGGGGGGGACGATCCATGACTGATACTGCTACAGTGTGTGCGTTTGTCTATCCAGGTCTGCTTTTACTGCATTGGCAGTGTGTTTGGGATCACGGTCGTGCTGAAAAATTAAGCTGTTGATAATCAGATGCTTTCCAGATGGACCTGCAAGGTGGATCATAACTCCATCCTTCATTTTGATGGTACTTTTCTGTGTTCATAACTCCATCAATTTTGACAAGATCTCCAACACCATTGGCTGAAAATGCAGCTTGAAACCATGACAGAGCCTCCACCGTGTTTCACAGATGACTTTAGTTCAGTTCTTGTGTAATGTGGCATACAACATGAGACCATTTCTGATGAGGCTTCAGTGAACAGTAGATGGATCAGCTGAAGGTCCAGATGCATCTCTCAGGTCCTGTTTCAGGTCTTTGCTGGATTTTTTCCCCTATTTTTTAAGGACATGACTTTAAGATGCTGTTCATCTGCTGTAGAGAGTTTCTTCTTTTGTCCTCCACTTGTCCAGTTTCATCAAAGGTCACACAGGATCCAATGGTGGCATATGCCAAGATTTCAACTAACAGCTCTTTGGGAATCACCTTGTTGGTGCAAAAATACTATTTTATGTCAGTCAAACTATTATCTTTGGGATTTTTCATAGATTCAACTAAAGAAATGGGGGAAAATGTGTTTGTTACTGGCCACCTGTCACACAAAGTGCCTAAAGAGACAATTCAAAATTGGTTCTTTGCTAAGTTGTCTGTTACTTGTAGACAACACTGGTTCATGGCTTGAGTTAAGAGCCTTTTTAATGCTCAAATGATTCATAGCTCAGAGTTAAATGGCTTAAGAAACAAAACATTCCTCTCAATATTGTCAGGTACAAGGACTGGACTCAAAATAGGTGAAAAAACAGCCATTTTCCAAAGAAAACTTTGAAAGCCCGAAAAACTGTTACTCATGACCACTTAAAAAAAAAAAGTCTGACAATATGAAGAAATGAGGGGTGGGTCAAGACTTCTGCACAGCACTACAGCACCAGCTTCATGGCTGTGATGATGAGCTGAAGGCCATATTGTATGCATGCTCTGTGCAGAATAGCTGCATGTATAATGTATGACCTGGGAGGTGTCGTGGAGAGCAACAAGTCACTGTGCTTCCCCCAAAGTGCGGAGAAAAGTAGGCTAGGATGGCACAGCCGGAGGAGACCCGGATAAATAATTTACTCAAGTCCCTTTTTAAAAGCATTTGGCTTCATTCAGCTAGAAGGGAGGAAAAAAAATTGTATTTGTTCTTCTTACTGGGAAAGATGATGATTTTATGATTTTTCTCAGCAGGGACTCAGATGAGGTCAAACTGATGGCAGGCAGCCTCCTCCTCCTCCTCCTCCTCCTCTTCAGTGGAGCTCAGTTCAGTTTCATTCAGAATCCCGGTTGTTTATTTAAAAAGACGTGTCACATTTCGGCACATCAAAAATGATCAAATAAATTAGTAGTGGGTGTAATTTGATCCGAGGTCAGCAGGTGGTGAGTGTAGGAGGCCGATTTCACTTAATGTGATGTTTTCTTCTCCAGTTGGACTCTGCCTGCAGTAACCAGCCTGGAGAAGTTTGTGTCATAGTGTCCTTATTTAACATGTATTCATCACAGTGGGTTGTCAAGCTTCTGATAATAAGCACCCTGTGTATGCATTACTCATAACCTTATCGGTATTTTGCAGCCTATCAGGCTAACACAGATGCAGACATGTCAGTGAATCAACTTACAAGTTTAGAATTCATCATGCAAATCCTTTAAAGAAGCTATAGTAAGTTTTTTAAAAAGACTATTTGGGCACTCAGTGCAGAGGCTGACAGGAAGTGCACACGTGGGTGAGAAAGGCCATGACGTGCAACAGAAGTCACCCAGCTGGGAGCTGACCTGAGGACCGCTGAGATGTCATGAGACACCAATATTTGAATAATTAGCAGTGCAGCAAGTCTCCAAAACCATCCTCTTCATATCTGGGAGAAGAATTCCTGATCACTTGATTCTGATTGGCTCTTATGCAAACAATAAACTTCATTATTCTGATTCCAGTTGGCTTGTTTACCTGGATCATTTTTAAATGTTTCCATTTCAACTGGACTTGGATGCATTAAACAGGCATCAACAGCCTGGTACAGGAAGACAGAGCTGCTGTGTGAAATCGTGACCCAGAGCATCACCAGGAGCAGTAGTGGTTATTAATAATTTCTAATGAAAATTTTATTAATTATTATTATTAAAAGTTATTATTAAAAACTTGTCAATAACTTTTATACTTTGTAAAGTAGTCCTGTGGGCTGGATGGGACCCTTTGGGTCAGTTCTGGCCCGGGACCTGTATATTTGACATCAGTGCTATTCAATTCAATTCAATTCAATTCAATTCAATTTTATTTATATAGCGCCAAATCACAACAAACTGTCGCCTCAAGGCGCTTTGTATTGTGGGTAAATTGTAGGAAACTC
Organism: Archocentrus centrarchus; assembly: GCF_007364275.1. Classification (NCBI taxonomy): domain Eukaryota; kingdom Metazoa; phylum Chordata; class Actinopteri; order Cichliformes; family Cichlidae; genus Archocentrus; species Archocentrus centrarchus. The sequence continues at coordinate 4,241,090 of NC_044366.1, forward strand.
AAGGTGCGTATGTGACGCTTGCTCTTATTAGTTTACTGCTTTCAGAGCTGTTATTTAGGACGGCTTTAGAACCACATTCTGAGACATGGCAAGAAGGGGACTTCTGGGGTCTTCTGCAGCAGTCTTGCTGTGGAAAAGAAAGGAGGTTCTCCCCGAGGAGCATCGAGAGATTTTGCACGGAAAATGGCTTAAGTGGACTCTCTGATGCACATCTGCAGGTGGAGGTGTTAAAAGCCTAAGAGACAAGCATTTGCTGTTCCAAAAGAACGACATACTGCTCCATCTTTACAGTGATCAATGGGAAAGTTTCTGTGATGCCACAAACGGAAAAAAAGAAAAACAGATTTCTGGTTTGAGGAAAATAAAAAGACATGCTGTTTTTTTTTCTGTTTCCTATTCTTTGTGAATTTATGTTGTGATTTCAAATGGAGTAAAAGAAATATAATTCATTTTGCATTGTACGGATTTGGAGTATAAAATTAAAATAAAAAACAAACATTTTTTTTAGTTTTTTTTTTAAATACATGTTTCGAAAATGAAAAACAAATGACCAAAAAGTACACGGACCCCGAACAAACCACAGGACCTCTGGAACGATGTCCTTTGGACGGACGAGAGATGTTTGGAGATGTTTGTCCATAATTCACAGCAGCACGTTTGGAGGAAACCAAACTCAGCAAATCAGCTGGAGGATTTGGGCTCCTTGCAGTCATTGAGTTACCATGAACTCCTCTCTAAGCTTGGACCAAACTGGGTCATACAACAGGACAATGATCCCAAGTCCAGACCTCAGCCTGACTGAGATGCTGTGCTGGGACCTTCAGAGAGCTGTGCATAAATACCTGCAAACCTCAATGAACTGAAGCAATGGGCCAAAGTTCCACCAATGGAATTCAGATGGTTCCCACCATAAATATATTACATTTTCAATGATTTATAAATCTATGGCATAACTAAAGTGCTGAATACTTTATACCACAGCCTGATATGCACCTGTCCAGTTAAGTGAATACATGTTGCTACGATGCAGATTGTATGCTTGTCAGTAACAATGAGCAGCACAAGGATAATGCTTCAGTTAAACGTAACATCGTAGGCTGTAATTGTGTCTTCATTTTCATCAAAACGCACATTCAGAAGTTCGTATTCTTCCACTGTAGATGCCATCTCGGTTCAGTAAAAGTAACTGTGTATCAATTCAGTGAGTTCAGTTTCCTGTGTGATGGCACAGCATGGATTCAAACACCATCACCCAGAATGGCGTCGACTCCACGGGGATAAGAAGCTAGACAAAAAGATGCTTTCAGTGTGAAAAGCAAACCCTTAAACGAGCTGTGTCCATCTTTAATTCAGTCTGTGCTCAGTCCACTCACCGATAATCTGACCACTTTCATCATCTTAAACATGGCCGACGCCAGTCAACCCAGTCCACATCTGGGTCACATTTGTCGGGTATCCGAGTCCAAATTTACCTCCTGTGGTCATATCCAGACCTGGTTACACGCCATCGAGTGATCTTAGAGCTACACGCTCTTCAGGGCTGTGACAGCAGCGTCTTCAGTGGCCGTTTTAACACACAGGTTATCAGACTGTTCGCGGTGCTGTAGCTTCTTCCTGCAGGCAGAGTTAACCAGAAAAGACTTTAAAAGAGAGCTAATGTGACAGCTGAGAGTTAACATTAAATTAGGAAAAGTAAACAATTAGGTCCCGTCCCTCACGGCAAAAAAAATTACCGCACAGACTGAACTGTCACACCGATGCAATTACTCCGCTGATACGAGTCAGTGTGATAAGTAAGGGTTTGGTAACACTTGTAATCTCAGCAGTTACATGTACTTATCTCCTCAGCATGCTACTCATTCAAGAGACAGAAGCAGGAAACATGGAGCATTTGAATAGATTTATTAAAATAAAATAAAGTCCAGTAAACCACATTATTTGTATCATTGCAGCGGCATGGCTGACCTCATCTCGATGTACAAAAAAAGCCTTTATTAAACGTAGTGTATGAAGAGCAGCTCCGGGGCAAAGAGTTGACCATTGTCTGCTGCTGCATCTATTCCACGCTGGCTGCACAGAAGCGGATACTCTAATGCATCCGATCGGGAGAGTGTATGAGAGCACCATACAGCCACACAAAAGGGGTCAGCGGTAGCCTAAAGGTTGAAGAAAGGAAACGCGGTCATTGGTTTAATCAGTGCTGTTTTATAAGGATTCAGACCTGGAGGAGTCTAACTGTGAAACTATCAGGAATGAAATGACTCCACAAGATCAAAGTGGTCATTTGATAATTTTTGCCTCTCATTTATCAATAAATTCATGATACAAGCTCAGATAAATCCACTGGCGCACGCTGCCGTAGACTCCCACATTAAAATATCCAACTTTACAGCTGCTGCCTGGAGCACAATGATGGGCCAGTTAAAACATGAGGGGCGCCGAACTGAGAGGTAACGGGACCTTAAAGAGAGACTGGCAGCCGGCACAGCGAGGGACAAGACTCTACAGCTCAGCTGTGATTGGATACAGGTGAAACTAATGAGAGCGGGGCAGACAGCACTCCACTATCTCGTCTGTTTAAGTTATCAGCTAATGCCAAGTGATAATAATTAGTGCCAAGCAATAAAATCCTAAAATTTCAATCACCAAAACTGAAGCACAGACTTCTTAGTGCAATTAACTGCACAGGAGCCATATTATTGGTCAGATAACTGCATTCAATGGGCTTCGACAGCACAAACACAGTCCAGAGGTCGAGTTCAGGGACTCCAGTTAGCTGAGGTGAAGCCCAGCAGACAGCTAGCAGCTACAGCCGCCTGTGTCAGTCAAATCCTGCAATCTGAAGCCTGAACAGAGTCATTTACATAATAATAGCAGCTGTTTCAGACAGCCGGGGCATAACTGCACTAAGAAACAGGACAGAGAGTATTAGGATTGTAAAATTATTTAATTAAGGGTGACAACACCTGGACACAGTCACCATCACATCAGCCATCACTCTGTGGACCCCCTTCTTGTTTTGTAGGTAGTGAATGATCAATCCCAAGGTAGTCACAGCCTAAACCATATCCTGTTTGGTTATCCATTTTACTCTAAATGAGATCATATTCAACAAAGTGATAAGACTTGAAACTAGAAATTGAGGCCATAAATTCATCAGGAAAGTCTTACTGAAGCTGGGTATCCTGCCAGCAGAAACCACGTTTCTTTGGCTTCACCTCTCAGACCTTCAGCAATCCGCTGAAACATTTCTCTTCCCCACCGAGCAGCAGATCAAGTTTTCACTTTCTTTGACTGAGAACACTCAAATGAAAACAACTGCTGGACAAATACTTCCTTATTTCATCCATTTTAGATGACGATAGGCAGACCGTAGCTGCAGCTAGCTCTCAGTCTGCAGTCAGTCATCATCTCCCAGCCACCAAAATCCATTTTCACGCTCTCTGAGCAGGCAGGAGGCATGATGAGCTGAGAAAGGGCTGAATGAGTGTTTTAAAGTGGAGCTTAGCACACCTGAGTCACATCCAGGCCTTTTTCTCCTCTTCTTCTGCACTGTGCAGTCACATTTAGAGACAGTATCTGCAGTGATGCTGAAAGCCTGCAGGCCCCCCTACAGATAGGAGTCGCATGCCGATTCATGGTGCAGCAACTCTGGTTAATGTTTGGTTATTTAAGCCACAAAGACTACTTAGATTAAGGGAAAAATCCAAATTAGAATTACTGTTCTGTTGGGGTTGATGTAGCTTGTTGAATGTAACCAGCTGAGTCGAGTATCACTGCAGAGGGACTTGTCAGAGATGAGCTGTGCTCATCGGAGCAGGCTAACTGATCGATTGCAACACGTTGGGAATCTGTTTCATGTGTCGTGATATTAATTGATCATAGTGGAAGAATTGTATTTTAAAGCACCATTCAGCTCTCCTTTATCTGTGCTGTGAGTTTCCCTCCTGGTTGATTAACCTTCCCGGTATTTTACCGGCAGCAGTGTTAGGTTTTAGGTCTTTTACACTGATGGATGTCTGATCTGTAGTTTTGTAGCACTAACTGTGTTAGGACAGTGTGGATGAGTGATTCTTTGGGTGCAAGCCCCGAGGCAGCAGGGTCACATTTTAAAAGGCTACAAAATATTGCATCTTGCTGCATCACTTCCTGGTCAAACCAACAACCAACCAATCCAACACACAGACAGGGGATCAGCAGAAATGATTTTAACCTATTGTTACAGTTTCCACAGGAGGAGGACACCAGCACGCAGAATAAGAGTCCAAAAATCCACATCTTTAATCCAAAAATAGGCAGCAGTCATATACAGTGAGGCAGGCAGCAAGATGAGCAATCAGAAGGGGCCCAGGCAGAGGTCAAACTACACAAGGAACAAGACTCTGCCACAGAATACAGCAGGCCAGGGAGGATTTATACCACTGAGTGATTGGAAGCAGGTGTGGAAGACAACTCAGGTGAGACTAATAATCAGGCTGGGATGGATGATTACCAGAGGGAGGACGTAAAACTGATAACAAAATAAAACAGGAAAATCCAGAACCGTGTCGTCATTCGCTGCCTACGCCGCGCCCGAGGTGGAAAACTGAGTCATCACAAAACCAAAAGCTACACAGATTTTTGTGTAATATGAAGAAAACTACACAACTCACTGAAACCCAAATGATTACCAGACAAAACAGCATCTGAAGGAGCAGCTAACACTGGTTATTGGGACAAAAGGGAGAATACATGAAACTAAGCTCTAGCTTATTTCTGTGCTCAGTGCATTTCCTTAGCAGGTTGGCATACTGGTTACAGCTGTCACCTCACAGCAAGAAGGTCCTGGGTTTGAATCCAAGGCCAGCTTGGGCCTTTCTGTGTGGAGTCTGCATGTTCTCCCCCAGTACTCCAGCTTCCTCCCACAGTCCAAAAAACATGCATATTGGGTTAACGGGTGATTCTAAATTGGCCACAGGTGTGAATGTCAGTGGCGGTCTAGCCCACCTCTCACCCTGCAACCCTGTGACAGCTGGGATAGGCCCGTGACCCTGAAATGGATCAGGGGATAAGAAATTTGATGGATGGGAAGACCAGATCAAATCAAATTTGCCCTTTGCATGATAAAAACCTCTCAGCATTACATCCCACATTAATTTGCTCCGGTCACCCGGGCTGTGGGGCGGCGCTAAGCAGAGATGCACAGACCTCCCCCCTCCGTGGCCTCCACCTCCAGCTGTGTCCCTGCAGACTTTTGTTGCTTGAACATAAACACACACTCTGAGTCATTATCTGATTTTTGCTGTAATAACTGATGACTGATGTTTTTTTGTTCTTGGCTTGAAGCCTCAGTTTTGATCAGAGCATGTGTGGGCCATGGAGTCAGTGCAGGCAGTTTGAAAAAAATGAAAAATATGGAGTGAAGCTAAATGAAATTATTAGGATTTTTGGAGAGAACATACATTTATTGATGCTGACCTTTATTTAGACAAAATGCAATGTAAAAATTGTGGGAGTGGAGCATGAAGCTTGCAGACCACTGGATTAGTGTAACTTTAGTTATTTACTTCATTTATTCGTACAAAATTATTTTTTTGTCAGGTAATGTCAAATATTGTCTAAAGCAGAAGGAAAAATTAACCATCAGCTGTTGCTACAGATAAATTCTAATAAGTCTGCACTGGTATCGTGTTTTAGCTTCGGTGTAATGAAACTGTTCAGCGGCGTGAAGCTGAGAAAGAGCTGAATCATTCCCCGAATAAAAAAAAAACAGTTAAAATGAAGAAGAATCTGTAATAAATAGCTCTGCATCAAAGGCTGAAGCCTGACTGTTTGCTGCAGACTCAGATTAGAGGCTGGGGGACGACAGAATGGAAACAGCACTTCAGCATCAAGGACACGTAAAAAAAAAAAAAAAATAGCTTAGCGCTAAAAATATCTCATCCAAGGACTATTTATGGAATGAAAGCAGAGACGGATGCATAAAATTTCCATGTTTACCAGATAAATTAAAGTCCTATACCACCCTGAATTAGCTGGATCCACAAAAGGCTGAGTAAGTTATTACTGATCATACATGGATCTGGACATTTTGGCTCCACTCTATGTTGTATTGTTTGTAATATAGCAGCACTGGTTTATTTTTTCTTTTTAGCGTCATGCACACTAAATATCTAATGTGAATGATCACATTTGAATGCTGTGAAATAGATCACAGCTGTTTTCTGCTATTATGAAGGTAAAAATTTAAATGCAGGAAGGATGTTAAAGGTCTGAGTTGCCAGCCTGCACTGACATCCTTACTTCCAGTTATTTCCTCTGGTGGTACAGTCACCGGGCTGGCTCGCAGCTCTATCAGCAGGATGTGATTTTAGGGGAGAAGTATGTGTTCATTTAGTACCCAGGGGGCACTTTCAGCGAGCTCCTGTCCTAATTCATTCCTACATCAATGCCAGAGGCTGAGCCGCTGCCTTGATTATACCAATTTACCCTCCCACCAGCCCAAAAGGAAGACATGTAATTACCCTATTTACACTGGAGAGCTTTCCTCTCTGAGCGGCCAAAGTAAACACACACGAGCTGTTTTTCTTCTTCAGAGTCATAAAAGTGTAACCGAAAAGTGCAAGAAACGTCAGACTGTTTGTGACACAAAGGCAGAAAACTCTGAGCAGCTTTGGGTGCATTCAGAGATGGAAGAGCTGAAAATGCTCTGATGGGGACGTGTTATCTAACTTTGGCTGCTACACCACAATCAGATTACAGCTCTGCTTGCTTCACCGGTAACTTCATTTACTTTAAAGTTGCTGCCCTCACAGCGCTGCTGTTTCATGCAGGTGGGTTTTTTTTACCCTGTGTTTATATGGAAATCTTTGCCTGTGTCTCCACTGAATAACACCTGTGTTCAGAGGATGTTTACACCTCACGTCACCTGTTGGTTACCTTGAGAGACCCGTCCCACCTCTTCGCCATCTTGGTGAAGAGGTGGGACGGGTCTGACCGTGGAACCGCACACTCATTGACTAGTAACTTATAAATCACAACTTATTAGCCAGATAATCCTCCTTGTTGAAACGTAGAGTGACTGAGCCCATAAACTCAGCAATTAACTGTTCACAGAGGTCAAATCAGAAAGCCATTTCCCCACAGGCTTCCACAGGACCGGAAGTCATTTTCCAGCCGCAGCTATCGCCATCTGCTGGCCTTCAGATAGAATGCAGGTTTAAGGCATTTCTGCATTGGCTTCATTTTTCCAAACCGGAAGCTGTAACTATCTTTTATACTGTAAGTATGGAGTAGTTAAAGGTTTTTGAGAGTTTTTCTCTTTCAGGATGTGGTGTCGTTCGTTCCATCTCAAATCAGCTAATCTTTCATTCTTTAACATTTTCTGCACGACCATCTCCGATTTGCATAAAAATGTTTTGGTGCAAAGTTTGAATATATATAATGACTGCTGTAAGATTTTTGCTTCATATATCAAATACTTGATAGTAAAAAAATTAAAATTAAAATTTCAGGTTTTAAAAGATTTTTTGAAAGATTCAAAAAAAGGCTGAATGGCCTTTTTTAATTAAGAAAAACAAAAACATAATTATCTTACAATCATTTACACTTAGATTTACATTTATCACTTACAATCATTTTATATGTCTAAACTTTGGATCATAACATTTTTATGTGAATTGGAGATGGTCGTGCTGATCTGCGATGGAATGACTCGTGTGTGGACTGGAACCAACACCCGCTAACTTAAAGCTAAACAGTTACTGTACCTAATCAGTGTTAAAACCTACGATCTGAGGGGCAGTGATATGCTCAGATTACTAACTGCTGGAGCGCCTCCACAGGCCCCTATTTACTCTGCACATCCAGGCTGTGGGAGTTCTTGAACAGACTAATTAGAAGTTCTTTGCTTTGATGGAAACTTTCTGTCTTCATCAATGACTGCAGATAAAAGACAGATGTAGCTACTGTGATGCCCCAGATTGATTTTGGACTGCATTTTGAAGCCTCAGCATTAGCACCATGGTGGTGTTTTGGAGCCAAAAATAAGCATAATTGGATGAAAGGGAGGAGGGCGAAGTCATCAACTAGCTTGGTTAGTGGGCTGCATCCACAGACTACATGGGTGCAGAGCACAGACGGACATCTGCTAATTAGTGCTAAGTAACGTCCACATAAAATCCTAGAATTTCACTCACTGAAACTGAAGCACAGACTTCTTGCGTGGTCTGTTTGTACAATTAACCACACAGCAGGCCTTATTATTTGTCAGATAAGCCATTAAAAATGCTCCAAAACACAAACAAGATGAAGAAATCAGTCCAGAAACTCCCAAGAGGCCACACCCCCAACTTGGGCCTCAACAGTACCCAAATGCATGATTTATTAAAGGTATAAGGGGTATCCATAGAGGCCAAAACAATTTTCTGTATCAGGCTGTAAGCTGGTTTATGTGAACATTTGAACCTGGGAGTCTATGGGGCCTGACTCATTTTTGCAGGAACTGCAGTTTCACACTGGACCCTAGAAGGCACGAACGAGCTGGGATGCTCGGTGCTGAGAACCCACAAAGGTGAAAAGTGAGCAAACAGCATTTACAGTTTGTAGTGATGGACTTTAATAATCACTCTAACCTGAAGCTCTCTTTCCAGAGCTTCATGTGTTGTTGGATATCTCTCACAGTATTTTCAGCCATGCAGTAAAAACACTAAGAATAAACACATTACTGTTAGTGAACAGGTTAGCAGCTAAAGAGTCAGATAATTCCCTCTGCAGTTGGTGGAGACAAGAAGAACATCAGACTAACCTTCATCAGGTGGAAGGAAACAACTCTAAATGCTGCTGCATGTGTGAACAAGACCCTGAAGGCATCCCGATTTCAGTATAACAGGATATTTTGGCTAAATCATGTCTTTCACTGATATTCTTTTTATCACTCTGACGCCCAGAAACAGTGTGTGTGTTAAACCTGCTTAAACTTCTACGTTGTGCACAGCTCAGAGCATTTTTTCCTGCATTTGCAGCAGGGTAGGGTGTAGGGTGCCTAAGTTTGAGGTGCGTCTTTAGACCACCTGCCATCTGAATACTCTTTGTGCTCTACTGTTTATCTCTGTGTTGAGAGTGAAAGTCTCTATTAAACTCCTGCTGAGACGCATGAATTGAAACTTCCCGCAGTTTGTACTGAGAGAAAACAAAGCTGACCTCTGTTGGTGACTGTTGCTGTGGTACAATACAGCCAAAGAACTGCATGTCACTGTGTGTATTCACAGAAGACGTAGTCTATTCTTAGACACCTTCGTGGTATAATGGGCCCATAATGACATGCACTCACAGCTTCCTCTCGTAGTGCAAGTTAGTATTAAGTGGACTGGATTGTAAAAATAAAGCACACATAAAACATTCATTCCAAAGGAGTAGGATCCTGTGGAATGTAAAAAACAGAATTCAATTATTTACAAGTCTCCTAAATCCATATTTTAGTCACAACAGAACATAAAAAAATAATCAGATATTTAAACTGAGACATTTTACTATTTCATTTCACCTCAAGAAAGTTGGGAAAGGGCAACAAATGGCTGGAAAAGACCATCCAGCATGTTATCAGCTCAGTTCAGGGCCTGCATCTCTGGTGGTATGGGGGGGGGGGCATCAGTGGACCTGGCAGCTGGCACATCTGGAAAGACACCATCTATGCTGAAAGGTATTTAGAGGTTTTAGAGCAGCATGTTCTCCCATCCAGATGAGGGCCTTGGATATTTCATCTGCAAACGGCATCTAAACTTATCAAAGAAGTAAGGAAGTCGGTGTTTGATTATTTCTTTGCTGTAATGATGCTTCTTGGCAGTGGATCTTTTACCGTTGGAAAGCTTATTTAGTTCCCTTAAATGGAGCCACGTCGGTGGGCTGAGCAGCAGAGTTGAGTATGTGGGCTGCGCCCATGAAAAACTTGCCTAATCTTCTCTGCTGTGGTTTCTTCAGCCATTCATATACAAACCGCTCGCTCCGCTTTCATCATTTATTCTTTTACTCTCACAAAAACAAATGTAAGAGGATATTGCTGTGTGAGGCTGAGGTATTTTTTCAGGACAGAAAGTCACATGACTCCTGTACAGAGGTGGGAAGTAACGAAGTACAAATACTTCGTTACTGTACTTAAGTAGTTTTTTCAGGTATCTGTACTTTACTTAAGTATTTATTTTTCTGACTACTTTTTACTTTTACTCCCTACATTTTTACACAAGTATCTGTACTTTCTACTTCTTACATTTTCAAACAGATTCGTTACTTTTTAACACGTCAGAGAGAAGTTTGCATTTCCGGTCAGTGCGCCGTCAAACATCAAACGATCTGAGCCTAAATGGAGGAATAATAACACATAAGAGACAATCGTACTGCGTATCCTCCATCATCGGGGCTTATCTCGTACAAAGGGATTAAATACGCAAACCCATATAATTAATGTATCATTTATAGTACTATAATCGGGCCGGACCGAGTCCGTAAGTTGCGCTGCGGCACATAAACAGCTTAGCTAGCGCTACTGAAGAGGAGCGAGCACGAAGGAAGTAACGTGTGGCAGGTAAATGCAGCATTTCTAAATGCTCAACAAATATCAGCAAACACACAAAGTGTGTGCAGTTTGTCACACAGCTAGCTAAAAGAAGAGCTGCTGTATTTCAGGGAGAGCAAAGAGAGAGAAGTTCACTCAGAGATGGAGAAAGAGGACAGGAGAGGAAGAAGAGAGGTTAGAATTAAAGGTAAGGACTGGAAAATAAACTGAAGTATGCTGACTTTGTGTAATTCAAAGATTCTATGAAAATACTGCAGTTTAGTGTGTAATAAATAGGTTATCTTGTTGTACTGTATTTACAGTAAAGCTCTGTGTTGGTGCACTTTGTGTTGATGGTCAGAGTTACAGGTTACATCAGTGCAGCAGAGATGAGTTTGAATCAAAGCTGCTGATGCTGAGATTCATTCACTGAGTCCAACATTTCTACAGCCTGTATGCTGTCAGTGTAGGGGATGGAGATCAGCAGATAGCTGTGAAATACTGGGTTACATCTTTGTGAATTCAGTCCATCCACACAGAGCAGTAAACCTCAGAGCAGCAGCAGCAGATCAGCTGATCACAGCCTGCACACCAACATCATTTACTGCAGCTCACAATAGAAAGTTGTGATTCTTCTCCCCATGCAGAACCACTACAGCTGATCTTAGGGTTCCTCCACCTGAATCCCACTGTAACCCCTGAGTATCCTCATGTTTGTGTTTAGGTGGAGACACAGTCACCCTCTACTATGGAGGACACAGAGAACAGAGCTGTGTTTAAATTCCCTTTAACTGTTTGTGTCCTACATAACAGATTCAAGCTGAGTGCATTCATTAGGATTAAAATTTAGATTGGAATAACGTTTGTATTCTCATGTATTATTTTATATTATTACAATAATATATAATAAGGTTCGGTTAGTTTTACACAAAAATAGCTTGTAGAAACATCCTCCAAAGAACTACTTTTACTTTCGTACTGAGTACTGAGTACATTTCAGAGCCTGTACTTTTTACTTTTACTTAAGTAGAGAAGTTGAACCAGTACTTCAACTTTTACTAAAGTATTTTTTAACATAAGTACTTGTACTTCTACTTAAGTACAGAATGTCAGTACTTTTGCCACCTCTGCTCCTGTAGAGGTGTCATGTGACTCAACTCAGAGCCGAAGCAGAGGTGTGATCAGATGAGTCCAGACTACCGAAGAAGATGAATGAAGACCTCCATCTGCTGGACAGCTATTGGAAAAACATTTTTTCTCTCTTACAATAAATTAATGAAGAGTTCTGCACATCATCAGGAAAAAGGATTTATATTGTCCCAAAAAGCTGTTAGATTTAAACCTCGTGCCTTTAAAAAGAAAGAAAAGGTTGAGAGGAAACAAAATGAAGAAATAATCTGCTACCAGAATTTATACTTACAAAAATATAAATTTAACTGTCAAACAACCAAAAATAGTTTATCCACTAAAATGAAATGTCGCCGTTTGTGTTACCAGTCTGTTAGAAGAATGACATCATCATCAAAAGCTTTAATGTGAAGAAACAACATGAAGTTTAAAACGTATGCTGTGGAGTGCGTTTCCTAGAACAGCCACATGGGGGCGACATTGTACAGAGATTTGATCACATGCAGAAGTTCCACAATAATACATTTAATCTAAATAATTAAAATAGTTTCTCCTTGAAATGTAAATAAAGCCTGAATACAGTGAGTTGTAAACAATTTAAACCCTAAAGTTAAAGCACAAAAGCACATTTCAGAAACAAGCAGGTTTCCCATCACTTCATCTTTTACTGTCAGTGTTTGGAGGTGAAGAGAGCAAATTTCCCCAAACTCACCCGTGATCTTTGTTTCCCGGTACATGAAGAGTGAAGCTGTTCCTCTGCACAGCTCACAGAGCAATGAAGTTGTTCCTCACTGAATTACAGCCTCAGTCATTAAACAGTCACTCAGTGCCCTCAAAACCTTTAATTATGAGTTAGTTATACAAATTACAGTCATGTGATGTCTGGCTTTTTTTTACTGCATGCATACAAATAGATAACCCCTCTTTTAAAGGTCTTTCTGAATGCACGAAACAAGCTGGATTCAGGAACCGCTCTGCAGCTTCCTCAGCAGATGTATTTTACTCTGTTATGATTTGTCAGTATTTCAATAAGTCTTTTTTTGCAGCACAGAACACATGATGATATGATTTACAACCAACTTCTGTTTTAAAACTGGGTGAATCTTCATCCTCTGACTTTTCCCTTCAGCTGCTTTGTTACTTTTTCAAACATGAAAGTCACGTACAGTATGGTGCAAAAGTCTTGAGCCACTCCTCATTTCTTTATATTTTACTGGGAAAATGGAAAATATGTGCAGTGATTTACTGAAACATGGAAATTGAGTCCATAGGCCAAGAAAACAAACAAAAAAAGTGCAGTTCTAATGAGCCTGAAAGTTTGACCATCTTTGTCCTTCAACACAGTCTGAACTCTGAGGCAACTTTCTGTCATTTCTTTAAGCTGGAAACGTTCTCCAGGCTTCCTGAAGGACATTCAAAGCTCTTCTTCGGATGTTTCTGCCTTTTGTTCTGTTCTCTGTCAGGATGATCCCACAATGTTTCAATAATGCTGAGGTCTGAGCTCTGGGGAGGACGGTCCATGACTGATACTGTTACAGTGAGTGCATGTTTGGGATCACAGTCATGCTGACAAATGAAGCTGCTGATAATCAGATTGTAAGAGCCATATACAACTCAGTTGGTGTTATGGTGAATTTACGGTGTTGCATGTTTATGCCTGGGATTACGGCAGGCACGTAGGTCACGTGGGAGGTGTTTGGTTAATGGATAGGAAATATAATCACCTGGTCACCGGTGTGTCAGCATGGAGTATCGGTGAGTAGGAAGAGTGCATTTTTGTTGACCGCTTTCTAAGCACTTTCTTCACGCTTTCTATGTGATGCCTCGCTTTGTATGGAGTGCCATGAAGTAGCCTGCATATGCTTGGGCTTGACTGCTGTGTGGAAGCTCGGAACATACAAATAAACATCTTGAAGTGCAATGTGGGAACTGAATTGTTTGTGATCAGTTAAGAGCGAGTCAGCGGTGCAGTACTCCCTGCTCAAAGGTGTAGGGGCAAATGGTGGTGGAGTCGCTACACAACATTGTCAACAAAAATATGGACATTTTGATAGGCTGTACTTATGCTGTACCTGGACATTGAGAGTTTTTGCGGCGCAATAGAATCTCATCAATGTGAGTTGACTGGTCCTGCTCTGAATTGAGTGTAGTTGTCAAGCAAGCGAACCGCGGATATGGGAACATAAAGCCAGCAAATGCCCTACATTGTTCTAATGCAATGGATGTAATTATGAGTTTAATGGAGTACTTCTCCTCATGGACTCGATTGAGAAGGGCAGTAGCTTGGATCTTGAGGTTTAAGACTTTGCTCTTGCAACTTTGTCAGAAAAGGAAGGAGTTGGATTTGGTTTCTGCCCAACCTGAGTCAGTAAATCAAGCTAAAGGTCAAGCTTTTGGAAGTCTGCTAACAGTAGATGAGCTGACAAATGCTGAGAATGAAATAATTAAGTTCTGCCAGAAAACAGCATATTCTGATGAACTTGCATGTTTGCGGAGTGGTAGAAACGTCAAAAGGAAAAGTCATATCTTTAGGCTTTCTCCTGTGGTAAAGGATGGGATTCTCAGAGTTGGTGGACGGTTATCTAGGGCACTGATGCCAGAAGAGACAAAACATCCGATCATACTGGAGAAAGGATTGCATATAACAGATCTACTGTTACGGCACATACATCATGAAGTGGGTCATGGCGGACGTAATTACATGTTGTCAAGATTACGCCAAAAATATTGGATTCCAGGTGCAAGTACAGCAATAAGAAAAATTCTTTCAAAATGTGTAATTTGTCGTCGGCTACAAGCAATTCCAGTGTGTCAAAAAATGGCAGATTTGCCTACAGACAGGGTATACCCTGATGAAGCTCCATTCACTAGAGTTGGAGTAGATTATTTTGGACCATTTGAAGTCAAAAGCCGAAGGAACAGAGTGAAAAGGTATGGAGTGATCTTTACTTGTTTAGCTATAAGAGCTGTTCATATTGAGGTAGCAACATCATTGGACACTGATTCTTTCATCAATGCATTGCGACGATTCATAGCAAGACGGGGCCAGGTTCAAGAGATGAGGGCTGATAACGGTACCAATTTCATTGGAGGAGAACGAGAGTTGAGAGAAGCTTTGGAAGGATGGAATCATGGGCAGATCCATGATTACCTTCTTCAGAAGAGCATCAAGTGGCTTTTTAACCCTCCAACAGGATCACATCATGGAGGCTCTTGGGAAAGGTTGATAAGATCTATAAGGAAGGTTCTCAACTCCACATTTAAGCTGCAGACCCTGGATGAGGATGGATTCCACACTGCTCTTTGTGAGGTGGAAGCTATTTTGAATGGACGTCCGATTACTAAGGCATCTACGGATCCTAATGACTTGGAAGCATTAACTCCAAATCATCTTTTGCTATTGAAGACCTTTCCGGTATTACCACCTGGAGAGTTTCAAAGGGATGACATTTATGTTCATCGTCGTTGGAGACAGGTTCAGTATATGGCTGACTTGTTTTGGAAGAGATGGTCTAAGGAGTATTTACTTCAGCTGCAGGAACGGCATAAATGGAGTGGCATCAAGCGCAACATGGTGGTGGGAGACGTTGTGCTTATCATTGATGAGACTTCTCCTCGCAATTCCTGGCTTATGGGGAGAATCATTCAGACTTTCACAGATGAGAGAGGATTTGTGCGACGCTTAAAAATCAAGACCAAGACTAACTGTTTGGACAGGCCTATAACGAAAGTCTGTTTGCTATTGGAGGCAGATGTATGACGTTCTATTGAAGAGACGATCTGGACAGTGTGCTGACAACTTAGACTGACAGACTTGCAGAACATTGTTTAGTTTGGCCATAGGGTGGAACCCTTGGTTTAAACTTTGAACTTTACTTATTTTTATTTAGGTGTGATAAATTTTGAATCAGCATGTGTGGTATCTAGAATGTATAGTTTTAGGGTTTATAATTATTACATTGTGTAATAATTAGGGGCTGGGATGTAAGAGCCATATACAACTCAGTTGGTGTTATGGTGAATTTATGGTGTTGCATGTTTATGCCTGGGATTACGGCAGGCACGTAGGTCACGTGGGAGGTGTTTGGTTAATGGATAGGAAATATAATCACCTGGTCACCGGTGTGTCAGCATGGAGTATCGGTGAGTAGGAAGAGTGTATTTTTGTTGACCGCTTTCTAAGCACTTTCTTCACGCTTTCTATGTGATGCCTCGCTTTGTATGGAGTGCTGATTGGTGTTGATTGGTGGATCAAAATCCATCATCCATCCATCCATCCATCCATCCATCAATCCAGAAGTTTCAAATTTGGGTTCATCACTGACCAGTCCAGTTCTTGTGTAGTTTAGCAAAGCTCAGCCTTTTCTCCGTTTCCCTTCATTAAGAACGGCTTCTTGACAGCCGCCCTTCCACTGAGGCCATTTCTGATGAGGTGAACAGATTGATCAGGACCTTCAGCTTATCCATCTCTCAGATCCTGTGTTTTTCCTGTTTCTTAAGGACATGACTTTCAGATATTCATCTGCTATATATGTATATATATATATTTTCTTTTTAGATCTGACCTCTTGACTTCCAATTGTCCACTTTCCTCAGAATTTTAAAGAGCATATGGCACAATGATGCTGAGATACACCAAGTCTTCAGCTAACAGCTCTTTGGGAATTACCTTGTTGGTACCAAAAACTTATGCCTGTCAAACTGTTATCTGTGCAATTTTTCAATGGGGATGAATGTGTGTTTGTGACAGGCTGCTAGTAACAAAGTGTCTAAAGATACAATTTAAAATTTGGTTCTTTGCTAAGTTAGGAGCCTTTTTTAAGCTTGAATGATTCATAGGTTAGCATCAAATGGCTTAACCAAAAGAAAAAAGAAGAAGAAGAAGAGATTCCACAGAAAGTGAGTGAAAAAGCAGCCAATGTCCAAAGAAGGATTTTGAAAGGGCTTCAGAAAGCTGGAGAACTGCTGCTCAAGATCACTTAAAAATTACAAGACAGAATCTTGTGTCATGAGTTGTGAAATATGGACCCAAATGCAGACTAACAACACAGGCAGGAATAAACAAAAAGTGTTGGTTGGTAATCCACAAAGTCAGAATACCACCACATGCGGGAAGTAAAAACAAACCATCAAGCACAAGAACCTGACAACTAACAAAGTAAAATAAAGAAACAGAGTAGACAGAATAACACACAACCTGACAGCAGGATGTAAGAAACACAGGGGCAGTAAACACAACAGAAAACTCGAAGACTAAAATATCAACAATAAAATGATCAGAATCCAAAGGCTACATTAAAACTAAGACCCGAGAATTTAGACATAATGCAGGAATAAGTGCTAACATAATACTCACAATACCACAACACAAAACAAAAACTCAGCAGTAAATGCCCCCGGGGGTTTGTGATACCTTGGAAGCAAAAAGTAATGAACTGAGGGGTGACTCTTTTGCACAGTACTACATGCCAGAAATCTCTACAAAGGGTGCTAAAAACTGTTATTCCATGAGCCAAAATACAGTTTTTGGACTGGTTCCTTTGAATTTGTGCAAATGTTTGCATTTTATGTGAGAAGGGAAGCAGTTAATCACATTTTATTTCCCTAAAAGTCTTTTCCTGCATGTTTTCACACTGGATACTGTGTCCAAATATGATTTTTCTGAAGATAGCTGACTGTTATTCAAGCAGAAGAGAAATCTCTTCCACATGTGATCACTCACATGATGAAATAATGCTGGCTTCATTCACAAAAGCAAATGCAACCAACATTTCTTCACATTTTTGGCCCGAATGTCCTGAAACATGTTAAACATGCCGTGGCTCCACTCTGGTAATGATCTGCAATGACCACTAGATGGCAGTGCCAGATCAAACTTCACCACCTTTCCCAGTTTCACTGAAATGCAGATCAACACCCTGCAGGCCTGAAAAACCTTGATTAACATTTTAAGAGACCAGTCCAGTCATATTAGTTCACCTAAGACCAGTTCCTGCTTTGCATGTTTTAATGGGTTCGTCCCTGACTTTGGATGAACACAGTGAAAATCCTCCATCTTTATTCTGACTTTATAAGCTCCTGCTGGCTAAAGGAAGAACAAACTGCGACTGCATTTCATTGTTTTTAAAACAATGATAACGGGAGGAATAATTAGAAAAGAACCTTTTGTAATGACCCTGCTGTTTTGGTTTGCCTTCTGGTTACAGCAGCCTCTGAAAGTCTGCTGTTTTAACATTAATGACGCACTCGTGCTTTTGTACTCTGGTATAAATCTTTTCCACAGACAACATTTTGAGACTATACAAAAAGAAAAACACAAAGTCGCTTTAGCTGATAAATGTGTTTGAAAGTCTATGTGTCTGCTGTGAAAAGGTCTATTACAGGTTGGATGTTTCCATCCAGTCATCGTGGGCGTGAACATCATGGTAATTTGGGGCTTTTAATGACTTTTTTAAACTGTTCTTTTTCCAGGGTTGAATGATTGTACAGCCTACATCTTTAATGACTTAAAAAACAAGAATTGGGTGCCCAAGTTTGAATTTATTTAGGATTTTCTCTAATCCACACTGGGTCAAAGTGCACACGCAGGCTCAGATATATGCATATTTGGTTAAATGTCTCTTAGCAGGTTGCACCTCAACCAGATATGTTTGGTAGCAAATCAACAAGCTTCTGGCATAATTCTAGCTGGAGATTTGATCACTCCACTTGGCAGAATTGGTAGACTACATTTAAATTGGTTGGTTTCCTGGCACAGACCCGGCTTTAAAGCATAGTTCACAAATGTGTCAGTAGTGTTTAGGTCGGGGCTTTGGGAAGGCTTAAAGGAGTCATTTCTAAACAGCTGCAGATTCAAAATCTGGACCTTAAACCTACTAAAAATTGGTGGACTACGATTAAAAGCTGAGCCCGAGTCAGAGTTCCAGAAAACCAACCAATTTAAACGAACTCTGTCGTATAGCTCCTGTTAAACATGGCCAAAGTTTAATAATGAGATCAGTACGTGTATAAGTAATCCCCGTCAGGCTTCAGACAGCTCTAAACACTTGGTTTCACACAGTTTTAACTGTGTCACAAAAAAGGGATTTCCTTAATATGATCATCTAAGGTTTATGAGGGGCAACCAATCAGAAGAAGGCTTCCTTAAAGGAAGTGGGGAAGAAGTTCAGAGAGCTTGTTTCAGACAGGCCCAGTATAGGATAGATAGTTATTTTTGAACTATGAATAATACACAGCTAATCTAGTACAGTTCACGAATAAAAATAAGCTTAAAGTCCCGCCCCGAGCAACCTTCTTTAGCTCCTGAGATGCACCATAATTTATCCTATGAGTGTCTGAGCCTCCTATCAGTGTTCAAAGGAAGGAGTCCAGGATCGATCCTAGTGAGGCAAACCCTTCCTCTGGATGTCCGAGTTCCTTAGGCCACTCATGTAAAATAGAAGAAGTTTAGTGCAGCCCTCAGCATGTCCTCCTTCACTACAGCCATAAATCTTCTCTTCCTCTTTTCCTCCTGCCTGGCAGCTCCATTTTCAGCATCCTGTATATCCACCATCCCTCCTGTGCACATATTCAAACCATCTCACCTCTCTAACTTTGTCTCCAAACTCCCATCTTTGTGACATCATACATTCATGGATGCAGTGGGCAGCCCTTTTTTAAGGTTTTCTCTTTAATATTTTAGTGTCTTCACCTTGCACTATAAAGCGCCTTGCAGTGACTAGTCTTGTGAATTTGTGCTATATAAATAAAACTGAATTGAATTAAACCTAACCAATTAGATTCTGATAATTATCAATAATGCAGATGAAGTGTAAAAGTCTGTCCGGTGAGGGGACTGAATTGTGAGTCCCGTGTGAGCGGTGAAATGAGCAACCCCCTCCAGCCTCCAAATGTGGACCTTTTCACCTTTCAGAGTGGAAAATCTGCACTTAGCGCACAAGGACACAAATCAGTACACACAACACAGGTTAGATGAAAAAATTGGGAGCATTTGTGTGCAGAAGCACAAATCAGTAGATTCTTCTTTCATGTTTTTATTGGGAGGGGAATAAACGTGTAAATCTGAACATTCAGGGAGATGCATCCCGTGCCCCCCCCGACACCAATGCCTGGCATGCGTCCACATTCTTCCGTTGGATTCCCTCCTGCACTGCAGCACTGCACAGTGGAGCACTGCTGATGCAGTCTGATTGTTATAGTGAGTCACAGCAAACCAAACCTGTGGCTCGAGGCTTCTACTCATGCAGGAAAAGAAGAATAAACCGACTCAGCCAAACTGATTATTTCTGTAATAGCCTAGAAACTATCATCATTATGTTTAGCTTCCTCATATCGCCGCTTGGACTGACTGACACTAAAGAACAAATTAACTTTCCCAGATGGAAAATTCCCATTAAGTCGATGCAAACAAGACTTTAACAAACACAGAGCAAATATATGGAGATAAGCAGGAAATCCACTTATTTATGTCAGGTTTATCAGGGCTAAATTAGTGCAGCTAACACAAATATTGGTCACATTTACTGTCAGTGTAAAATTTTTCTTGGGCAGCAGTTTTTTTTCATTTTAATAACATCCAGAGTGGTAAACCCCCCCCCCCCCCCCCCCCCCCCCAAAAGGAGCAGCCATGAGGTATTATGGCCATTATAATATTTACAACACCTGAACTTTTGCTACTGTAACAGCATTTTTTTCCCCTTCTTCTTCTTCTTCTTTTTTTTTTTTACATGCACGGTATTTGGGTCCAAAATGACAGATTACCCCGAGGCCCTGTTTTAAATGTCATGAGTAGGGAGTCCAGCTCACAACCTGTCAGCTGTGGGGAAAGCAGGGATGTCAAGAGTAATTTAAAACTACAGTGTGTGAGCTGAACAGAGGAGGTGCAGGGGGAGCTCTGCCAAACTACAAAAATGTGCCAGCTTTATCGGGGGTGGGGGGTGAGCAGAAGCAGTGTATCTTTGAAATGTTCAGTGGGATTATGATATGCCAGATTAACAACAAACTAACTCTGTTTACTCCTCCCCCCTGCAGCTACGCCACCAAGACTGATCTGTGATAATAATCCCCGGCTGGAGAACAAACAACATCTGGGTGTGGAGAGAAGGGAGAGGGTGAAGTCTCAGCTGGGTGGGCGGCAGATGGTGACACTGCAGCAGCACTTCTCCAGGTAGTACCGTCATCATGCCGCACTTACACTCTAGAGTCCAAAGTCCGCTCATAAGGTTGATTTTTAAGGGTTTTTGAGTGAGATGCACATAGTGTAAGGTTGTGGAGGTAGAGCCAAGAGGGCTTATGGCCCCCCAAAACCCCAACAAAGCCTGACAAGGTTTTGGATGATTGTCCCTGATGGCAGTAATTGTTTGGCCCAAATGTACTCCACATTGCAGCCTTCTTTGGGCCACTTTTGGCACTGACAGTGTTGACTCAAGGTAAACGTGACTCAGCCACAGCTGTCAGGGATGTCATGACATTTGGGTCACATCTGGCCCACCTGGTGTATCCCATATGAAGCATGGCTCCTGACTTTGAGGCCAGGAGCCATGCAGTTTGCCAATGCAGTTATTGAGCCTCAAGTGCTAAAAATAGCCCAGATTACAGTAGGCCCAAGTGTGTCTGCTATCTGCTTATAATGGCTTATAATTAAAGTTTTCTTTGGGCCACATTTGGCCTTAACTGATGGTGTTGGATGTGCCCAGGGGCATCCTTACCAAATGCTCAACCCATCTCAAGTTGCTCCTTTTGACACAAATGAATAGCAGCTCTAATCCATTATTCCTCTGGATCTTAAGCCCAACCACCCTGTGGAGGAATTTTTTTTTTTTCTGGAGTGATTATATATCTTGTCTGGCCTGGGAACCCCTCGGGATCCTCCAGGAGGAACTGCAAAGTGTTGCGGGGGGAGAAGGATGTCTGGAATACCCTTCTTAGTCTGCTGCCACCATGACCTGACTTTGGATAAGCGATGGACAGATGGATGGAGATGACTCAGGATAAATGTGGCCTCAAATTACTCACAGTTCCACATTTTATGGACCAAATATCAGAAGTGCTGTGACATCCGAGCCACATCTCACTCACACAACATTTATCATAACTCCTACTTCAATTCGAGACGGCTTTACGGCTACATCTGGTCATTTTCTGCCACTTATCTGTGGCCAGGTGTTGGAGGGGCAGTTTAATCAGAGAAGCCCAGAACCCCCACCCCCCCAGTGATCTCCTCCAACGCACCCAGGGAAGACCCTGAGACACTCCCAAGCCAGCTGAGAGATGTGACTGTTCCCACCATCAATAGCAACAGATGATTAAAAAGTAACCACAAACTATATAAACTATAGATGTAGCCACAGTGACATTTTTTGGAGCCAGAACTGGTTATATTTGGTTGATAGGTTGGAGTGCTAAGTTACCAGCTAAAACAAGCTAGCTTATTTTTTCAGGGTGCATTGATAAACTGTGAGGGTGCAAGACACAAATGCAGATACTTTCCAATTAAAGCTCTAGTCTGTCCAGGGGCCCAGTACAAGGAATCCAATTAGCAGAGGTGCCATTAGAGGAACTGCAGTTGGCACACGTGACCCACTCTAGGTGCGCTCTAATGCCACCAAGCAGTATCCAGAGGTAGATGTAGATGACTAGACCCAGAAACAAGGTCCTTACATCATCACATAACAAGCTGATAGTATGTCAGCTAGGGTCACATGAAGGTTTTCCTCTCAGGTACAATCTTTCAAAAAGTTTCACCTCTAACACAGCACCTCATAACTCAGTTTATTAAAATCCAGTGGCCACAGCCCAGTAACAAACTATCCATCCAGGCTGCAAACAATGCAAAGCACATCCATCAAAGCACGCCGCAGCTCGATGTGATGAACTGCTGGGCTTCTGCGGTGGCGTCCAACAGTTTCATTACGGTAAGAGCCCACCACAGGTCGTCTTTGAAATAAGAAGAATCCACTCAGTTTTAATAAAATGCCCCACGCTAAAAACTCATGTCCACTTACTGATCTCCCCTCCTGGCATTGTGACAAAGGGGAAATAATAACCAAGCGTTATGTCCAGCCAACTGTTACTGCTACTGACAGCGCCTCGTGATCCAAGTTCGGTCTGCATATGCTGAGCGAGGTGTGAGATTAGACCTCCAACGTTTGTGACTGTAAGTTGATTCACCCCCTGCCATCCAGAAGATATTTGATCCACTCCCCAATATTTAGGAAAATTACAGGGGATATTAGGCCTTTCTGTCCCTGATAGTTATCACAGGGTGATGTGTCAGGCAGCTAAAAATTATGAAAAGAAGTAAACAAGCGTGCATGCTTAAAATCAAAAAATAACACACGAAGTATTCACTAAATGTCAAGCTTCTTTAAAAACAGCTGTATTCAATTATTTCATGTTTTCAGGTCTCATCCAAAGCGGCGTTTTGAAATAAATCCTCCCTCTCGGTGTTCTGCTCGCACACTAATTTTCCAGCCTCTGAGGACCTTTACGCTGCGCTGCTGAAGCTCTGCAGGATTTTCAGCCTCATCTTTTATTTACACGAACAACTTTATCAGATGTTTTCAAAATATCCGAGTAGCTTCATTTTAATGCTAGTACACGGATCAGTTACTGCGAAAGCAGACTTCAAATCAGAAGGATTTGCTTGAGCCTCAGCTGAGATGGTATTTATTTTCCCCATCTTTAAAATTATATTTCATAAGTGTGAAAATAATTTCTTCTCTCACTTAAAATACAGTTTGAATCATGGGACCTGCTGGGATGATTTCTTTTGAAAATGGCTTAATAGCCCACACAT
This sequence comes from Archocentrus centrarchus, assembly GCF_007364275.1. Lineage (NCBI taxonomy): Eukaryota > Metazoa > Chordata > Actinopteri > Cichliformes > Cichlidae > Archocentrus > Archocentrus centrarchus. The sequence goes on from NC_044366.1 coordinate 4,264,543, forward strand.
CTTCACTAAGAAGATCTCAGTCAAGAGTTTTGCTTTATTTTTTATCATTTTTAGTGATTTTCATACTCAAACCCGGCAGGACATTGAAGATAACTGAAGATGTGCTGAAGATAAGGACTGAGAGTGAATTACACCAAAGTAGGGAAAGGGGTCATATTATTACTTAAGTAGGTCATTTATTCATTCATGCATTATTGTGCATGATAGCTGAGGGTCGCGCTTTGGAAAGTGCAGCCTGTGGCAAAACATCACAAAGCAGCAGCAGCATCTCAGGGGTGAAGGAAGGGTCACTGAAGACCAGCATCTGCACGGCTGCTGGAGCTGTGACACACATACATGCATAGCTGTGTGTGTGTGTGTGTGTCTGTGTGTAATGTGCAGACAGTGTATCTAGAACATGATGAAGTTTTTACTACTATAATTATTCTAAATCAAACATGAATACAAATAGTTACTAGAACTAAAATATAATCAAAACCTAAATATTAAACAAAACTAAGAACCAGACAGAGAACACCTGAAAATAAACAAGCAACTCAAAACCCAAGAAACTGTTCATTCATCGCAGCACTGTCAGAAGCTTCCATCCACTCATCACGGGCATGACTGTGATGGTAATTCTGGGCTTTTAATGATTTCTTTGAATGTTCTTTTTCCAGGTTTGAATGTTTGAACAGCACACGTCTTTAATGACTTTAAAAACATCAAGAGTTGATTGTACAAGTTTGAATTCATTTTGGATTTTCTGAAATCCACGCAGGATCGAAAGTGTGCATACAGGCTCAAATAAATGCATACAGTCACTTCAATGTTTTAATAAGTGGTGCTGAAGGTTCTACAACATCTTTTAAACGGACAAGTCCAAGTTCTGGTAACCCTCTGCAAAGTTCTGAGACTGAGCGGACCCCACACCACAGTGTGATGCTGTAGGTCAGCACCAGTAGTTTCTCCTCCAGATGGTTTCCCTGCAGCACCCTCAGGAAGTGGAGGCTCTGCTGGCCCCTTTTGACCAGCGCAGATATGTTGGCTGACCAAGTTGATCCTCAGAGAAATGTGTCCCCAGGGTTTAAAGGAGGACACTTTCTCCACACACACCCCTGTTGATGGACAGGTGAGCATAATCCCTTCCATTTCCTTAGTGTTAGCAGTGGAGGTTGTTTTTGGTGTCATCAGCAAACCTGATGATGAATTACAGGGTGGGTCCGAGCTCATTCATATGTGTAGTGGGCTTTCAGGAAGGGGCTCAGCACACATCCCTGGGAAGATCCAGTGCTGAGTGTCAGGGAAAGGGAGCAGAGCTGGCCAACCTTCACAACCTGAGGACAGTCAGACAGGAGGTCTTTGATCCAGGAGCAGATAGGAGAGGGGACGTCTAATTGGGAAGGTCTCTTGGAGCAATTTTTGAACAGCTGCAGAGTCCAATACCATAAGTTCAGATAATTGTATATACAAACAAGTTATTCGGATGTGTCATCAATTTGCCAAGCTCTGCAAGAAGACCCAAACTGTCACCCTCAGATTAGAGGAAATTGGTTAGGATGTTCAGAAACAACCCAGGAACCACCCAGGCTCAAATGTGCCACGAACTGGAACCTGCCGGAATGCCAGCAGGACTGTCATGTCATGTTGCAGCTGCCCACATGGACCAGCCAAAGTTTGATGATCAGATGAGACAAAGATCGAGCTGTTTGGCCACAATCACAATGACACAACGACAATGTTTGAAGGAATAACGGTGAGGCTTTCAAACCTAAGATCACGGTAGGAACTGTCAAGCATGGTGGTGGTAGTATCATGCTCTGGAGCTGTTTTGCTGCCAGTGGTACTGGTACATTGCACAAAGTGGATGGAATAACGAAGAACGAGGACTACTTCCAAATTCTTCTACTTCACCTCAACTGAGCAGTTAGACAGTTGAAGCTTGGACACAACAGTGGGTGTTCCAACAGGACAAAGATCCCAGACATGTCAAAGCTGGTTTTAGAATGGATAAAGGACTGATCAACTGAGGACTGATGGCTACCAAAAACTGGTCGAGGTGCAACTTGCTGAGACATTTAACCAACTATTAGTGGGGGTGTATATATATATATATATATATATATATATATATATATATATATATATATATATATATATATATATATTTGAATATGTATGTATACCTTTAACCCAGTGTGGATCCTTCAGGTCTCTGTGGATGTGTCTGACATCACGCACTACTCACCATATAGTCACTCTGCCATTTTGTAATGCTGTCTGACTGTATACTGAGCATTGCTATACCCTATATAATGCACTCAGAATATCTCACGTTACCTTCTGATGGGTATGTTATAAATAATGGTCACTACCCAAGCAGTGTATCATGCATCATGCATTGCGCTAAAGTGAAAAAGGCCGAAGAATAAAGAGAACAGTGTGTCAAGAGTACTGAATCCACCCTTGGTTTAAAATCGAGGCTCCAGAAGAGGACTTTACAAGCCAGCGGGTGACATCACAGCAGCTCCCTCTGACTGTTTTAATCTCTGCACAATTCAAACACTCAGTATAGTTAACAACTTAACTCTGATAATTTATTTAAAGTCATAATAATTTCTGGCCTTTGCACCCCCAATAAATCAGTGCTTGCAGCTTTAAATCCAAATGATAATCAGCAGCATTAGCAGTATTTCTTACTCTGTACAGTCACTTTCAAAAGGGACAAAAGATCAGTTTTTAAACATGAAAAGCAGGTATGAAAACTCCATTTTGCAAAGCTCCTTTGTCATGTGATTTTTTTCCAACAGATTTCCTTAGTATTATCAAGGCAACAAAACAATGAACACTGCTGTTGTATCGGGCATTTTAAGAGACTTTATGAGGAATGCAGCTATTATAAATAAGTGAGGATATTGAGGCTTTTATTATGTTGAAGTCGTAATTTATTGTCATGCTATGTGTGACTGCTGTGGATTGATTCGTAGAGGTAACTGTTGGTGTATTACTCATCTGAAATTGAGAGTAATGAAATTCTTTCAGAGCTGATCAGCTACCTCTGCAGCCGCTGAATGAAACCAGACCCTCTTCCTCATGTACAGACTATCCAAGGAAAGGTCCACCCACTGTAACAATCCAGCCCCTACTCCAGTTTGAGGTGGATGGAGTGAAAAAGCAAAACAGGAAAAATAAAACAGAGTAATATCCTCATGAAGTCCAATCCTGTTTCCTGTTCTCAGTGGACAGCCGTCCTGAAATGAGGTCTGCTGGTCAGTCAGATGTCTCTGTGATGAGCCTGGGATGGCGAGGCCTCGTTATGACAGAGTCAGACAGAGCGAGAGTTTGTTTTTTGCTGTTCTGAGAGCACTCAGCTGCACATTATATATTTTGAACACAGCCCACAGAGAGATCTGCAGACCCACTTTCCCTTCAGCCATTGAGCGATGACTCGTGCAGTTAGCCTCATTTCAGATGACCAGCGGTCAGTCGGAAAGCAGCATGGAGCTAGTAAGGACTGAGTAGGAAGGAAGTGGAGGCGGTGGATGAAATATTGATGAGGATAACATGAATTTTGATAGGAATCAGGTGGGCCTCATGAGGAGCAGATCTAGTCTTATGACAGCTGCTCTTTTCCTTTGATAACCATGGATTTTTGGCCCAAATTTAGCCTACAGGTGCAGTTTTCTTTGGGCTGCATTTGGCCTTTACTGACAATGTTGACTCAGGGTGATTCTGGCAGCCAGATGTCAGGTGTGTTGAAATAATTGAGCCACATCTGGCCAACCCAGTGCCTGAAATAACCCATAGAAAACACAGATTATGATTCTGGCCTACATGACATACATATTATTACAGAGTCTTTAGCTTATAATATAAAGTGCCTTGAGGCGACTGTTGTGATTTGGCGCTGTATAATTTTATGACATTTTGAATTATATAAGATAAAAAAAGACAGGATAAGACAAAGCAAGCCTGCCACAGGCTGGCAACCTGTTTCCCCATGACAGATGGGATCGCTCCTGCTAACTCCATTATTATGAAAAGCATCTGACTTAATTGGCACTAATTAGCAGGTGTCTGTGTCTGTGCATTGCACTCTTATAGGTTATGGATGCAGTTTGCTAACATGGCCACTTCTGGCTCCAAAAAACTAACATGTTGGCAGGCCAACATTCAGAATCCAAAGCCAGCAGGTGACATTCATCTTTTATACACATTTTAATGCTTAAATCCCTGCCACAGGTCAGCTGGACGATTCATTTTCCCAAGGGGTCACATGAGAAACTGGGGCTGTTGTGGCAGGCCGCACCAATAAGCTTATAAAGAGATCAAATTAAAGAAGTGAGTTCACCTTATTGGTGCAATCCTCCCTGTGACCCCTTGGGATAATTAAAACCCACTACTCAATGTGAGCTTTACTGAGGTCAAAGGACACCAGTGTATCTCTGTGGCTACACAGACCACACTGCAGTGTTTAATGTCCTGGAATGACAATTAGCACCTAAATCTTACCTGAAGACTGCATATGTAAAAATAAGAAAGTAAAAAACATTTTTTCCCTCTGAATGTACTCATGCATGAGTGGGATTACAGTATATATAAAATTCCCTTGGAAAAGTACTCCACTCATATTTGTTTTAAAGGAAAAAACGTGTCGTTATAGAAACACGCTCAACCTGCAGCGTTTGACTTCATAACACGGTCGATTTTGCAGAGAATTCATCGTGTGGTCGGTCATGAATTTAATGTTTCATTGAATTTTCTCTTTGGTGGATACTGTAAGATCCAAAGTACTTCACTTAAAGCACCACAAGTGCAGCGTGGGTGGTACCAGTGGGATTTTAACCCCCAACCCTCTACAGCGCTGATGGTCTGCTCAAGCCTTTGAGCAACACACAGTGACAGCTGCATTTTACATCTGTGTCCACATCAAAATGCTTTATTCTGGGCTTTGAATTCAAAGATTGCTCGAGTTCAGTATCATCCCCTCCCACCACCATCCCACCCACTGTTTCCACTTTGGCTGGGCTTGTTTCAGGTCAGTGGCAGCGACTGACGAGAGGAACACCAATGGTGTGCTCACAGTCGGCAGCCGGTGCTAATGGCTACACCACACACGTCTAACAGAGGGAAAGGCTGGCCTGGAAGTGACAGGGCAAAATGTCACTGCGTATGACATTACGGAGGCATGGTCAGCGTCCATCAAGCATACACAGCTCCAGGGGGAAAACGATTACAAAATAACAGGCAAAAGCAACACGGATACATCCGAAGCCCTTTGAAGAAAAATGTCAGCAGCACCGTTTGGATGTTTTGGATAAAATCAAACATTAAAACAAACCAGTAATTGATTGTTAATTTGTCCTGCCTGCGGATGCGCTCATGATTCACATGAGCCCACTGTTACCAGCCAAAAAGCTCTTATAGACCCGGTTTTTACCAAACAAGCAGATACTGTAAACCATTTAGTTGCTAAATGACCAGATATTTCACTAATGTAGACACTGAAACATGAATAGGATTAACTAAAAAAAACATGCTGTTCATAGCTGCTCCTTTTCCTATGATTGTGTGTGGGAAAAAGGCTTTTTGGGTGTTAAATGTAGAAATGTAAACAGACTGTATATTAAAGATGGACATCACCCATTGGTCTGTGGACTCCTGTTTCCAAAGCCCCAAGTTTGACATTTGGCTCTCGTTTGAGTTCAGTATCATAATTTTTAAAATGAACATGCTGTATTGTACATGACTTAAAACTAGCAACTGAGACAAAAACTATTTCAAAAAATGTGGTAATAAATGAAGTAAGAGATTGTATAGAAGTCTATTTGAAAGTGATCCAATCAAACCTATTGTTGTAACCAGAGGAGTCGCCCTCTGCAGTTCCACAGTGGCCTCACCTTTCAGAAACCAGAGGCTACGTGTGCAGTATGACAGTGCACATCATTCAAATATCATCAAAGCAACAACTGGCAACATTCTATATTTAATCTTCTATTAATTTACTTTGTTACCAGTTTCCATTAGGTCTTCTCATTAGGTGCGGATAACTGTGGGTCAGGTCCTCACAGTGGCAGCTTATGTTATGACCATGTTGAATTCTCATGTAGCCAACATAAATTATGAAGTGTGGAGATGTTCTATTAAAGATCAACTAGTTTATCAGCAGCTTCACACTCCCTGTTTTACACCTTTGCTTCCAATTATCGAACTTCATTACTGTGTCCAGCCGACCGGAAATATTACATTGTACTGGAGACATGTTAACGTCTCCACTCACCATCTGCCTCGTCTTTAACTGTTAGATTAAGGGGAATTTGGGCAGTGATCCAAATGTGAAGAAGTAAGCCCATCATCAAAATTTAAACAGAATCTTGTCTCAGATTAGTTTTCATCTGTGAATGACCAAGAAGTAAACACAGCTACAGAAGATATTTCCAGTGTCATGACTTCAGGGATGGTTCTGTCAGTTAGGCGGCCCATCATTTTGGTCCAGATGGGTTCTTTTAAACTTTTCCTGGTACTCTATGATGAATCCAGTGATCAACCTCTGGTGTGTTTTGTTTTTTAAAGAAAATTTAAGGTTACTAGTAACATGATTAATCATGGTTAAACATGTCCTAGAACTGGATCTCGTGACCTAGACCAGCCTGGCCTCGCTGTGGACCTAAACAAGATGTTTTGGGACTTAAACTAGTGAGAAAGGTCCACATAATTGTCTGATGAATTCACAGCAAACAGGTGGGGATCGTTAATGTTGCCTCCTGCACATGTGCCCAGGATTTCCAGCAGTGAGAACATGTAGCATACTGTTTCCTGCTGTGAGCTGCATGTGAGAAAGGGAAACGTTAGATAAGGTCCCGACTTGATTTTCCCAACGCTGTTTGGAGTTTATGTGTAAAAAAAAAAAAAACCCAAACAAACATGGTATTTGGTCTCAGCAGCCAAAAATATAGCTGTATCCCTGACAGTGTGTATCTCAGGAAAGCTAAGGTTTTTAACAGGACTGCAGAGACTGAAATTAACACTGGTATGACTCATTGATGAACTATTTTTGTCATAGTTTTCATCAACGACCCTTTTTTTCATGTCGAAAATGAGACAATAATTAGATAAAAACTACCTAAAAGGATAAAAATGATGACGAAATTAATTGACACTTTCGTCAATGAATGAAAACAAGACAAAAATGCTTGGCAGGGATAATATCCAATCAGAACTGGTTTAATTATGTGAAAGGGTCGGGACAAGTTAGGAAAACATCCAATCAAACGCACCGTTGCACAAATTTGATCTAAACCCGGGAAGGCCAGACTAGCCTGTGAATTTTTCAGGCAGAGCAGGCCTACTCCTCATTATTTTATTGTTATGATCAATAAACAAGGTCAGGTAAATACAGATGTTTGTTCAATATGTTTGTGTGTGTATTGGTCTTTCAAGCATTATTAACATTCCATAACTTTTAATAAATGTTTAATTTCGTGTGTGTATAATGAGTACTTCATGGGAACTGAAGAAAAAGCATTTACATTTTACACTCTTTATATTTTAGTCAACTGAATCGACTGTAGATTTAGTCGACTATATTCTTACGCTAATTAGTCGACTAAAACTAAAACTATTCAGATGACTAAATTATGACTAAAACTAAATCAAAATTTGCTGTCAAAATTAACACCGAGTCGCACACAGGGGCCTGTGCTGCCTGATGCTAACTAGCCAATGCTGGCATGGTAACATGTAAAACAAAACTAGGGAACAAGATTTAAAAAAAAAAAAAAAAAACCCACTAAATGAATAAACTGATATTAGAAACTCAAAGCACCACTCAGAGCTGCTAACAGGGGTGTAAACTTACTATCTCATTCTTCTAAGCCACTTTTCCATTGCAGTTGCTTATACAGCGGGGCAGCAGTCTTAGCAGTGCCACCCAGACCTCCCTTTCCCCAGCCGAGAGGCACAATCTCTCTAGTTTGCTTTGGGTCTCCTCCTGGTTGGGCACGGAGGGCTCCTGGAGGCATCATAATCGATGTGCAGGACCTGCCATTTATATGATTCAAATTTATCCTGAAATATGAATTCTCTGATAACCAGCCCTAATTATCATCATTAGCCTTTTACATGTTCTGCAGCACTTTAACTCATTCAGCAGATCATCTCTAACCAGTTTGTTTTCTTCTTGCCCACAGCATGGAGGAGACGGTGCGAACACTACTTCAGAGCCAGGACTCACTGGAAGGGCCCAAGGTGGACCCACTGGACCTAATGAAAGCATACAAGGTGCCGCACACACATTCAGAAAAATCTTCTGTAATAATGTGAAACAGACACACGACCCACATTTTTTACACTAATGTCTTAAACACTAATTATCACGGTAAGCTGTGTGGCAGGCAAGGTTGGGCCCAGTAAGCAGGACTGAACTTAACATTGTTTATTAAGGGAATGACAAGAAATACAAATAACTTGGGAGTGGCCAGGTGCCAGCACTAAACATAAACTGTAGAGCAGGCTAACATAGACAACAACACGACAAAAAGCTGAACAAGACAGACAATATATACACATGAGGTAACGAGAGGAGAGTGGAAACATCCGGGAGAACAGGTGAACACTAGTATAACACTAACGAGACAAAGGAAGCAAAACTAAACGCAAAGCACACGGGACAAGGGACTGTCAAAATAAAACAGGAAGAGACCAAACATGACACAACGCAGACGTGACATATAGGAAGGCCGGAACACAGAGGGAATCTAAACATGACTAAACAGAAACCTAAACACAACACAGGGAAACAACAGGAAGCTAAACACGAGACACGGGACGAAGGACCAAGACATGGGGAACGAGACAGACACAGGGACGCAGACGTGGGGAAGACAATGACAAAGGGAAACCAGAATGGAAAAAATAACTATAACTAGTAACAGGGTTCAGGGACTACAACAAACTAGGAATGTAAACTGAAAACAAACCTAGTAACACAGCAGAAATACAACAAAAAAGAGAACCTTACAGAAAAACACCAAACACTGGGCAACAGCCCAGAATCATGACACTAATAAGAAAATATTTTAACAGATGATTTCATTTTCTATATAACAGAAACAGGGTTACTTTTAGATAGATTGTCTTGAATCACTTTTATAATACAGTTCTGCTTTGTGAAGCTGTGGTTGAGTACAATGGAGACTTGCTGGCATGTTTTTAAAACCTGCAGCGCTCGAGTGGATATTCAGCCACGCAAGAGTTTTTAGTTGTTTATGCTTATGATAAAATATCATGTTTATGTTGCTTCCAATAATGATGTAATAGTTTAGCTTGTGGGGGTCTGTGTTGTGTCCCCGGATGGATCCAAGTCCCCGCAATGTGATATTTTTTGTGTTGTGGGGACGTCGCACACACTCCAGATCCTCAGCTTTGATGTTGTTTATGAGTGATGTTGGTGTGGCTGAATGTGCAAATCACAAGAGCTAATGAACCGTAAAGCTAATGCAAACAAGACTCATAATTAGGAATCTCAGCATTATCCATCATCTCCTTTTTGAGTCAAATATTTTTAATATTTGGTTTCTCCAGTTTTACACTTATAATGCAAAGTGCAAGATGATGCATCGTTACACTAAGGGCCAGTCTGACATGCAAACATTTCATCATCTAATGTCATAAAAATAAGAATGAAGCTCCGAAGAACACATCAGAGCACCGATTGCACGAAGCTTCAAGTGCTCAAACTGTGTGCGCCAACCATGAAACATACAGAACACTGTCCTGCTGTCGTACCTGAAACACCTGAGAGACCATGTGTTTACTCTGCAACTCAGTATCAGTAAAATTACAAAGGAGGACAGCACAGAGGCAGCTCAGCTATTTTTAAGGTCTTAAATTACATCCACTTAAAGAGTAGGGCTTAGTTTCCAAAACATGGATGATCACTAATCCTAGACTAAATACTTTTTCCAGTGGATTTGATTTAATTTTTCCTTTAATCTGAGACTAGACTTAATCCACGACTGGGAAACACACCAAAAATGTTAAAGTTTTGCTCTTTTCTGTGCTAAACTTGTTGTAATGCCATCTGAAGGACAGGGACTGCTTTGCATTCATTAGAAAAAACAGTTTTAAAGTGAAGCTGCTCGGTTCATCCGAGCGCCACATTCTAATACTCTACTCTGCTCTACTCACAGTTCAAAATAATCCTTATTTATAATATCCTTGGCTTTGGTGCAGCTCCCTCACTGTCTGGGGCTATGTGCACACATACAAGGGTAGTTTTTAAATCACAGATTTTTCCAAGTTCAGTTTAAAAAATATCTCCGTCCACATGAAAATGCAAAAGACGATTTCAATCGCTGTCGTGGGCACGACAAAGCAACAAGTGGCAATATAATCTTAACCATTGGCATATCAAAAGCCCACAAAACAACAACATGAAGCACAGTCTTACATCAAATAAGGAGATAAAGGCACACGCCTTTGATGTTGCAAGATGAAGTCTCTGTTTTCCTTGTCCACATATAAATGTGGAAACTGAGTTTTTGAAAATCTTTACCCCAGTTCTTCAAAAGCCTTTCCAAAATCCACACACTGAAAAAGCTACGTTTGCCAAAATACACGAGTATGTGTGGATGTACCCTGAAACAAACGGTTTTAGCCCCGCCCCCTTTAAACCAACTTTATTCTGATTGGCTGCCCCTCACAAACAGCAAGTGGGTGGGGCTTCTGTACGCACAGCCAAAGTTGCGTGTTTAGTAGATATGACCTCTCTGTGACATCATACAGAGACAAGAGTTGAAAAAACTGCATAGAAGTGTTCAGAGCACTGCAGCCTAAGCTTTTGGCTCATAGCGATTATTGTAGCGGGCGCTGACTGACCTCACTGTTTGAAATTTTTAGTATGAAAATCGACCCCACTAACAGGAAACAGATTTCAAGGTAAAGCAGTCCCCTTTAAGCATGAATAAATGACGTGGAGTTCCCCAAGACTCCATTTTGGAACGTCTTCTTTTCAGTGTTTACATAATTCAGTATCATAGAGTACTAGCTGTCACATTTCAGCATAAATAATAGAAGTTTAATGAATCTTTGAAGTGATGTGAAGCAGCTTTTGCTTTTATAACTGGAGCCTACTAAATATGGAGCCTCTCGTTTTCATTTCTTTGTGACTCCAAGGCATGCATCTTTGATGCTCTCTGCTTTCCAGGACAAGCTCCTGGAGGAAATGTGGAAGCAGCAGGACAGTCTGGAGGGTCCCACATCCGCCATACCAGCAGCAGAGATGCCTACCTCGCCCGAGGCCGGCGGTGGATCAGAGGACATTTTGAAGGACAACAATCCCCTGCTGGAGCGACTCAGAGCGCTGGAGGTACAGCAGACTGCACAGTCCACTTCAACCCTTTCCCACCATTTTCATGTGCACCATGCTCTTCCTTTTCACTCCCGAAATGTCAGATTGAAAACTACATTTGAAGGTGATTTAATTAAACATATTTAATTTGATGGTTATAGACAAATGGGTGTAGCTCTAATTGCCGTATCTTTATTTAGAAAGGGTTATGTAGTAAGTGGTGATGTTTGAAAAAATGATGTGGTTGTAATGCTTTCACTCTGACTTGTTTAGGATATAAACTTTGTGTTGGTTTTTTTTCCAGCTTTCACAAAAGTGAGGTCAAAAACAGGTCAGCAGACTGGGCTGTTATAGGTTTGAGATGGCATTTGTATGGTGTCAGATGTGATGATGTGGTGATGAAATGTGTTAGCTGAAGCCAAAGATGCTTGAAATTATTAAGGAAGCCAGAAGAATAACTGAATCTATTCAAAGCAAAGACCATGATTTTAAATGTCTGTGTTATTAAAAATGTAACCTCTTAACACAGGACTCCTGCATCATTATAAAAAATCTAAATCAATGCTTTTTAAGACCTTCTTAAGCCGTAAGAACCCAGACTCATTTCTCCTTAAAGGAATATAAAACAGACCAAACTTTCAGCTGCTCCCTTTAGCGGTCGCTCATCTTGAGCTGTCCCTCTGATATGAAACAGACCAAACACTGGACTCAACTTGGACTTTTTTATTTTAAATTCTACAACATAATGTTAAAGAGCTGTAATTTCACAGATTAACAATGTACATTGTCAAAATTATGCACTATATACAGGATGCTGAGTTGGTTTTACAACCATAACGATGCAAAAACCCTTCAACAAGCAACTGCTTATTGTGAATACATTTCTTTGGGTTTTGGACTTCTGGCTGAAAAACACAAGTGGTGTGAAAAAGCTGCTTGAATTTGAGGTTTTCACTAATTACAGCAGGGTTTCTGTTAGAGTATTCCAAGCCCAGCAGCTGCTGGACCCCTGAAGGTTGGTTCATCTTATAAGCTCATTTTAGGAAAGCAGTTTAATTTTTGAGCTAAATATTGTTTATTTTTGGTAGTTCAAGTCAAGCCACTTTCATCTATGTGTTATACTGCATATTAAACCATATATATATGGTAGTGAGACCTGCTATGATGGATGGTTTGGAGATAGTGGCAGTGACAAAAAGACAGGAGGCCAAGCTGGAGGTGCTCAGATCTGACAAAGATCTCTGACAAAGTCAGAGAGGCGAGACTGAGATGGTTTGAACATGTGCAGAGGAGGGAGAGTAAATATATTGGACAAAGGATGTTGGAGATGGAGCTGCCAGATCCCGGCTCCCAGACACAACAGTGGACGTCAGCAGGCCTGGTATGCCAGATCCAGCTCACACAAATCACAAAGAGGGCTGGGGGAAGAGTGTCTGGTACACATTGACCCAGAGAGATATGATTACCAGCCTCAAGGCCAGCTAGGGAGCCGAATTCCTGATAATGCAGATGTTGTTTTGGAACACGCTGCTGTTATTTTTCTCAACAGCCTTCAGTTCACCGGGGGATCCACTCAGTAAATCCAATATTGTTCGATTACCGTCCTCGCTGTGCAGACCTGTACGTTATCTCCACATCTGATCCCTTTCGCCCGCGAGCACGTTTACAGCTGGACTATGCATCCAGCTTGCGGCTCTGGTCCAACAGGCTCTGAGTCTGAGCGGTTCTGCACAGCCCATCCATCTGGCCCATCCGTAGAACTGCTACCCAGATTTTCTTAATTTCCTGGTAAATTAGGTGTCCTCCAAGCCCAGACAGAAGAGATCCTGTTACCAAAATATGTATACATCTTCCACGTCCTCAACCTCAACACACAGGTCTCCACATGCTCCACAAATCAAAGGCGTATCCAACTGGGTCTGTTCCACTAGGACATGCGGGCTCCCCTTTCCCCGATCTCATAGTGGAGAAAATATGATCAATGGTGTTTAGGGCCCAGTTTGCCAGATCCATGTTGTTTCTTATTCGGTCGATGTGTAAGAGAGGCACTTAGAGCAAGCAGCAGAGCAGGGCAGGAGAGAGAGAAAGATGAAACCGTCTCCGTCGAGAGCAGGAAGAGATTCTTTAGATTCAGAGTTCAGCCAGAATCTCAGATTTGAAATTCAGACTCCAGAAAACGGGACGTTGCTGCAGGATGGTGGTTTAAAAATGACAAAATGACCAACAATTTCTTAAAGTTGCATGGAGGGTATCATATTAGCTTTGCACCCACTAGTGTTTCACCAGGTAACTACACCTTCAAATAAATTTGTTTGATAAGGATTTACTATTTTTTTGGCTATGATTTTCTGTACTAGATTTAAATACACAACCTGCAATTTTTTTTGCTTTTTAGACCTTATTTTCTTTAATTTCTAACTTTAAGACTTTTTAATGACCCATGGGAATCTAGTGACATCCACAAGGCTGCACATAACCTGTTTAGAGTTAGTGTTAGGTTCACATCTTCCATTTTATATGGAATTCTCACCCATTTGGCATATCCAGAAGGAAATCCTACAGCCAAAAAGCATGTAAGAGAGTTTAAATGAACACAAACACCGACTTTCTGAAATTACGCTTGTTTATCATGTGGACAGTGTATAGTCCTACCCCTACCCCTACGTGGTTCACCAGCATCCCGGTGGATGTTAAGGGGTTAAACTGAATTGCTTGCAAATGATAATTAACAACCATTAAATGTCACTCAGAGCATCCAAGGCTGTATGGTGCTTTCATTTTCATGTACTAGTGAGAAAAGCAAAAGAAAAACAAGCACACACATTGCATTTTGTAAAGCCTGCGTCCATCTTTGAATAGCACAAAAAAAAGAGAGGCTCCATTATGGTGAAGAGCGGTCCTAAGGGCACAGAAACCGCAGAAGACAAAGGAGATATTCATATCCAGGAGGTGATAATTAAAAGGCTGACAGGGTAGTTAACATTTGGAGTCGGTGTTCCAGTAAATGTACAGTATGAACCCCCCACAACCCCCCATTGCACCTTCCCTGCTGAAAAGGTAATAGAACTCACCATCTGCTGATGAGATCTCAGGCAGCCGTTATTGATGGAGCGCCTTTATCCACTGAAAAGCCTCAAAGGGAAAAAAAAAACCACAGAAAAAAAGATCAAATTCACTCTGTTTATTCTGCTTTGCCTGTGTTGTTTTGTTGGATATGCAGCAGTCTCACAGCAGTCTGTGAAATGCTCATGAAATTTAATCTGCTGCTTCAGGGATACAGCTTTTTCCTTTTTAATGGATTTCCCCCTCCTTTTTGATTTGAATGAAGACAAATTTCAGACTTAAGAGTATGAGTATTCCCCAAACTGAAAATGAGGAAAAATAAGAAGGAAAAGTTGTTTTTTTAGTGTCATACCATCTGTGATTATTTCAGAAAGAAGGACATGTCCTTCAGTCGGGTCCTTCGCCTTGACTCTTTAATGCAAGACTAAGTTCACGAGGTAGCAAACGAGGTCTAACAAAATTAACAAGGGCCAGGCACGATGGCAAGGTCTAAAATCAGGCAATACAATAAAATCCCAAACACTACAAAAATAATCTGAGAAGAGGCATAAATTTACATAAGGATAAAAATCTTTGTCTGGAAAAGACTTTGAAGCATGATGTAAAGAAGTGCAAAGACAACCTGGACGGAGAAATAAACAAGGATCAACTCGGCTTTGGAGCCTCAAGTGGCCTTTAGAGGAACTGCAGTTCTCGGCACTTCTGTGTTGGCTTTATTTTTCAAGGCCACAGGTTACCCCCTGGCAAAGACATGTAGTGACTCTGTTAGGGGTAAGAAGATTGGGAGTATCAAACAAAAAGAGTCAGTCACAAAGACCTAGGGACCGGTCAAATGTGTATTTCCTAACTGGCTGTATTTGGCAGTATTTGGCAGTTGCTAGCGTGGAACTGGTCATGAAGAGTTTTTTGGTGCTGCACCAAAAATATCCTTGTCATTGCTGCGGTTGCTGTAGTTTGTATGGAAAAGCTGACCTGTCTGCAAACACTTGCCAATTACTTGCCAAGCAGTCATGAAATAGTGAAAAGTGTGTGACACAAACTGGAAACTGAGAACTCTCAGTTTAGGGCCAAAATGAACAAGAATTAAACATTATTTCTCTGTCCAGATTGTCTTTGCACTTCTTTGCATCAAGCCTTTCGGTCTTCTTTTAAAGGTTTTAAAAAGGTTGGACCTTTTTTAAAAAAAAAAGGTCCAACCTTTTTTCGTTGAGAGTAAATAGCAAGTGTTTGCAGACAAGTCTTACAAACTATGAGTGACAACAATAACTGACAAGCAACCACAGCAATTACAAGGAGGTTTTTGGTGCAGACTGACTCAGATTGATTGCAATATGTTGGCAGTCTGTCTATGTTTGAGTTGGACTGCAATTTTTTTGGAGACAGGTTGCCTCTCACCAGGCAACCTGCGCAATTGCCTTGTGATCCAAAGATGTGTTAGAAGGTGCTGCATGCTTAACTTCTGGTGTTCACTGCAACTACTTGGAATTGGTTGCTGGATGCAAAAAAAAAAACCATTGAATGCAATTATCGTCAAACACACATTTTTCCTAGTAGCAAGGAGGTTGGCATACTATTTTTTCTCTAGTGTGACTGAGGTGTTGTGTAACAGTAGAACTGCGACATCGCACTTTATAACTAATTTCACTGGCAACAGCCAGCAACCACTTGGCAACCAGTCTGGGAATACGCATTTTTGCATAGTGACCAGAGGAGTCGTTGATCACTCTAGGCCTGTGTTAGTGAGGAAACTGATAGCAAACACACTGGCAGATGTAAGTCATTTAATAACTAATTACATATGTGTTTTGCACAGTACTGTATGTGTTTTTAACATTGCATCCTGCATCTGGATTATGTCCCAAAAACTGTGCATGAGTTCAGTCATTACAAGCTTGAGTGCTTGCAGGAGAACTGGAAAAAGGCTCATCACATTTCAGTGACATTTATATGTATTTACTGTAATACTCTGGTCTAAGAAAGTCTGAATAACCAGTTTGTCATTAATGATGTTCTCTTAAAATGAAGTGGTATCTTAAATTGCATCCGTTTTCCTGCCTACTCTGATGACCCTGAATGGATGATTCGGAGGGTGTTTTTGTGGTTTTTCACGCTGTTGCCTCTTCATGGTGGCTGCCTTTATTTTATCTGCATTGTAATTAAACTTTAATGCCAAACTGAAGAGAGACAGACATTAGAGAGTTTTCCATTTAGTTTCAAACTACTTCCCAGTCATTATGGCACACTTGGGTACCTTCCATACAGTCCACCATAGAAAATAAAATATTTGCTTTGAAAACCACAAAAAAAAGTGAGAATATAAATAATAAAAAGAGAGTGAACCGGCTTTCCCTTCTAACTGAGGGGAACTGCTGAACTGCTTCTCAGTTCCTCCACCAAACCGCAGTTTTCAGTGGAAGCTGACAGTTACGTCTGAAACACTGATTGATGTGATGCTTTCTGCAGATCGACCAAGTTAACGGTGCACAAACAAGGACGCGGGAGCCCGGCTGTAAGCGCGCTGACAAACATTTACAGCTTTGCAAGTGATTTATCTGTACATGCAGGATCGTTCTGTGGGGGTTTAATGTTTTGCAGATGCAAAAACAATTTATTTCAAGCCGCACTGATTGACATATAGAATTTTTTTTTTTAGCAATCTGCTGAATGACACGTTAATCCATCAGCCTCATTTGTAAAGATGGTGTAATGCAACTGCAAGAGCAAGCGTGAACTCATAGCACAACAGGCTGAAAGACAAAGTTCAGGACCAGAACTTGGACTTCCCTGACACACACACACACACACACACACACACACACACACACACACACACACACACACACACACACACACACACACACACACACAGTCTTTGTTAGTGACACCTGTGGCCATTATATGAACTGCAGTCATCATTCATTGATTCATCATTGTACTCAGCTTATGTTTGCACACTCTTTAAGACATGCACGATATACCAGAATGTATACTTCATATGTTAGTATAGGTATAATGCGAACAAAGCCAACTTGCACAAGACACAGTGTAACCTGTGGCTTCTTCTTCTTTTCTCTGCGTCGTCAACAGAACCTTTAAGTAGAACCCACAAAAAAGAAGGAGATTCACAGAGTCTACAAAAAGCACATATCTGCACCAGAACCCCAAACACACAGTGTAATAATTGTTATATAATCATTTCATCCAAAATGAATGACAGAGGAGACAGCTTACCAAATACTTTTACAGTCATGTTCTTTATCAGGCTGCGCCAGTTTGCATATCGTCTAAATCTGCAAGCTATGGAGGGCCCTGCTGGGGACAGGAACCATTTCCACAACAACAGGCAAAATAATAACAATGCTGGTGTTGCCGGCATTGCTCACGAGAGAAACAATGAACGTGCTGACCTGAATAGACAAAATAATGATAACATTGCTGTTGCTGGTGAAATCGACAATGAAATTGCTCATGAGGCAGCTGAAAAAGCTGCAGATGTCCACCAGGACATCCCAGAAGAGGACCCTTTGCCTGAAACCAACTCATGTGTGTGTGTGTATATATATATATATATATATATATATATATATATATATATATATATATATATATATATATATATATATATATATATATATATATATATATGTAGTTCCTACAGCAAGAACAGTTCTGCACTTCAGAGCTGCTGCTGTCGGGTCACGACATGGTGACAGTTTTAACAAATATGTGAAAAACAAACATATTTTTATAAAAGTTACATACTGCAGCTTTGAGAGTTACATTAAGTTCTCATCTTATTTAGTTCATTAGTGCACACTCTTCACAAACAGATCAGATTAGGTGCTGGTCCTACTGTCATGTGGTAGATCATACAGTATATCATTTACTAGGTTAATTGTACAATAACTTGTGCGTAAGTTGTGTTTCATTGCACTTTGTTATATATTTGCATGTAATGTAGCCTTATTTAACATCACTTTATATGCAACAATCTTTCACAATAAAGTCTTCATTGCTAAAAAAAAAAAGTATTTAATTTTATTTATGACTAATTGCTTTCTTGATCACCCTTTTACAAAAAACACAAAATAAAATGTGAGTCGGGCGACTTGGGCCTTATTTTCATGTGTGAAAGGTGGCGACCGTAGCGTGGGGTGACTTCGCCTTTGAACTCACTCCTGTGATCAGCCTCTTCTCTGATCTTCTGTGAACTTGTTGTTCAGAGGAGGTTGCCCACAGCACTAAGTGAAAACAAGCCAGCTCAGGTGGCCTGGCCTTTCAGATTTACGAGAATAATCACTTCAGTGGAAAGTCGCCCGCTGAGTTCCCAGAAGGGTGTCGGGCTTGAGCCTCTGTCAGTAATTGAATTATAACTGAGGTACCTCAGGTCAGCCTCGCAGACACAGCGAGGGTCTGCGGGATTGAGTTGGGATGCCTGAAATTTAAAGCATCATTCATTTAGGACCATCTCTCTCTCCAGTGAAACCAACAATTCCCAGAGTGCTGCAGGGAGAATACTTTATCAAGACAGACGTTCTCACTATCTGTGTGTCTGTCTGCCCCTCCATCCACAGAAAACAGCATCAAGGCCTTTAACATTTCTCATATTTCTATAATTATTCATGTTTTCTATCCTGCGTATTTTGATTATTTTCTTATTTACGTGATCGTTTACCTGCCTGCGTTTTGTGTCTGCAGGCGGAGAACTCGGCTCTGTCCATGGAAAACGACAACCAGAGGAAGCAGTACGAACGCTGTTTGGACGAGGTGAGTGCTCCCACACAGCAGGAGATATACAGTATGTGTTTACAATGAAATCACACATTCATTTTTCATGAATAATTAAAGCTTCTTATATTTTCACTGATGTGCAGCTGGAAATGTGGTCATTCTGCAGGATATGGCGATTTTAGGGGCTGAACCTACAGTACGCACAGTATGGCCACTTGAGGTTGGCTTCAGAAGTGAGTCAAGCCCCATAAAACCCAAAGACTGCACATAAAAGATGGAAGTTACCCATTACAGCCAGAAGTGTCCACGTTTAGCAGAGAGGGAGCTACTGCTAGTTAGCTTGATTAGCAAGCTGCATTCACAGACTGTACCCGTGCAACGCACAGACACACAGTCATGCGAACAAATGAAAGTACGCCATCTTTCAGCTGTAAGATTTTTATTTATCAGGACATAATGAAACTCATCTGGTTCTTAGCAGGTCTAAAGATGAGGTAAATAAAATCTGAGATGAATAACAACGCATGACATGTTACACCAAGTCATTTATTAACAATAATCAAGCCAACATGCAGGAGGAGCGTGTGAAGCATTCCCATGTGTGTCAACACAAAGATTAAAGGCATCAGCAGTGATCTTAGAGAAGCAACTGCTGCTGCCCGTCAGTCCTGGGAAGGGTTATCAGGTCCTTACCAAGCACCCTGAAGTCCATCGTTGTGCAGTGAGAAATTAATCACAAGTGGAGAACATTCAAGACAGCTGCCAACCTTCCCAGGAGGGGATGTGGCTGCTGTCAGTGTGGAGGGCTGATGATTCGGGTACCCTGCAATCACTGAGTCAAACAAAATATTCTTCCTCTGTACACCAAAGTATTCTAGAGTCGAATGTGAGTCCGCCTGGTCCACAGATAAAGCTTGGCCGAAACAAGCACAGCAGCCCACATCATTTTTATTATGTCCTGGTATATAAAACATTATAATTTAAAGACAGTAAAATTATTTTTTTTACATGACTGTTGATAAAATATGATCCTGAATTAATATTTTACTCAAGTACAGTACTTGAATTAGCAGAGGTGAGGCCAAGAGGACAGTTACAGGTGCCTGTGTCAGTCAGTCAAAGGGGCCACACATCTAACTTCACGCATTAAGAAGTTATTTTAAAAATGACCCAGTGCATTTATTGTGAAAGGAGAAACTATCCACAGAGGCCCAAACAGAACTGGCACCTTGGCCAAACATGAGTGTTTCCACCATTTTGGACTGTGGATCTGGAAACTCTGTCACTGAAATGATTGTTTAGTCCAGAGGTCGGAAACCTGTAATCCGGAAAGAGCCATTTGAACCCGGTTTCCACGGAAAACAAAACAGTGAGAGCTGCAAATACTACTGGAAGCCGGTAGCGGCTACCGCGAGTGACGCATATATTGAGAAAAGAAAATAAATAAATAGATAAATAAAATGATTTTATTTTAATATTTCAAGACCACAGTAATGTTCCAATTTAAAACTACAACAAAAACCGAACTGACGAAAATAAAATGCACTTCAATTGGATACTTATAATTTACTTCCACGACCCACACAGAGCCGCAGATTCAGCCTGAATGAGCTGCATGCGGCTCTGGAGCCGCGGGTTGCCGACCCCTGGTGTAGTCGGAGGACTTTTTCTAAAAGCAAATGAATGCAGCGAGGCTCATTTCTCGGAGTGAAACATGAATTTTCCCCCAAACTGCTTCTCAGGACTCCAACAGTCTTGTGACTGTAGCTACAGTAAGAGATGCACATACAGATTTAGTTTATCATCAGCACTGGTGAAGCCCACAGAGGGATGGGCCAGATCTTTAATTGAAGCAGACAGACAGCATGGCTCCTGGCGATACGAGGATAAGAGCTGCAGGAGCGCGGACTCCCACCTCTAACACGAGGCTGTCCGGCCGCGCTCATTCCCTCTGACAGCACCTCGAAAGTCTCTCCATCTTTTCCTCCATCTCTCTCCAGCCGCCACGATGGTGCCACTTTAGTTTTTTAGCAGCCTTCGCTAATGGTCTCGGTACCATGGAGATTGAGTGGTACCATGGAGCTGAGAACAAAAATTTCAGAGTTTCTGCTGTGGGATTAATTTCTCTGCTGCTGCTTTTCAGTCTCATTATGCCCATGAATTTATTTATTTATTTTTTAGGGGGAGGCGGGGGCATTCAGATGGTTTCCTGTCATCATCAGAATGAGCTGAGTCGAGGCGTTTTGATAGAAAGATGAAAGAGGTGGAGGGAAATAATTCTGTGGCACCAAAAATGTGAAAACACAGTTATTATTCCAGTGCCAAGATATAATGTATGCCTCCACTTCAGAAATCAAAATGAGCAGGAAAGAAAGCGTTTCAGATTGGACCGCTTCTTCTTCTTCTTTTTTTAATCAATCCACAAAACTGAACTGAACTTTTTCTTCTTCCTGCAGAGAATCACACAGAATACAGAATGAAAATGTTAGAACATCAACGTTAACCACGTGTATGTTTTGTGTAGAGAGACGTATCTGTGTGGTTTCAACGAGCCCGACTCTGATGCAACACGATGTCAGTTTGTCCTCACAGCGCCGTCCACGCCTCTAAATCCTTATTTCTGAAGTTTGTTCTCAGTCGTTTTAAAAGCTCTCTGCATCTCAACACAAAGTCACAAAGTTCAAGTCTTAAAATAACGACCAAACTTTTTAAAACACGGTTTTCCTTCTCGTGTCTCTTTCAGGTGGCTAACCAGGTGGTCCAGGCCCTCCTCACGCAAAAGGTTTGTACCAAAGCATCGTTGGAACAGCCGGTCCTCGTTATCAGTCGGAAAAATGATAATGAGGGGTGCCTAACATAAAGAAAGATTATCAGCTTATGTTTCGTCTTGATGTTGGAGGTGACACTGAGAAGAAAAGATGCATGTAGCATGTTTTAGTGTCTATAAATCACTGATGTTTAAAGTCATTTTCACACAAGAACTTCAGACAGTTTTGATGATGTCACACATACATTGCTTGAGAGTTTTCTGCCCGTTCACAAGGGGAAAAATGTAAATTCGCCGACTGGTTGGTGAGTGGTTCCACAAAGAGCAACAGAGAACATTTGCCTTCAAGGTAAAAGCTGTGCCGTTTCAAACACGTTGGCTGCAGTGCTGAGACACAATTTTTACCTTGAAGATGAACATTTTCCAGTTTGTGTCGCACTTGAAGTTTTTCTGCCGCTGAGCGAGTAGTTGGTGAGTGTTTGCCACAGACGCCTGTAGTTTGGACAGAAGATGCCAACTTGTCTGCTAGTGACAACAGGTCAGAGAATATGTCCAATGGGTCATCGACAAGTCACTACATCTGTGTGACTGGGGCTTTAGCAATTTATTGCCTAACAACTGCCAGCAACCTCTCACCAACTGGTTGGAGAATACACCCTTTTCACTTGGGACTGGTGGTTGCCAGACGGTTGTGGACCGCTCTCCAAACCTCTGTGACTGGGGCCTTATTCACTTTACTGTCACACGTCCATAATGGGGGACGATGTAAGATGTAAAACTACAGTTATCTATTGGTTCATGATGGTTCAAGATGGTATAACACGACCAGCTGCAGCTCCAAAAGACAGCTGCTCCCTGTATCTGAGCCTTTAGGCTGCTGCTGTATGTAGTGATTCCTCTTTTTCCCACACACACACACACACACACACACACACACACTGGCAAGAGGCAGCTGGAGTGAAATAATATTCACCCTCAGGTGACCTCTTGCTGTTAGCTTCCTCCACGCTGCGTTAGCTCTGCTGCTAGCTGCTGCTGGTGGATCGGTAAAAGTCTGATGCATCCTCAGTTGTAAACGAGGTGCTGTGTGAACCAGCATTGACCCTCGGCCCCCCCTCGGGTTATCGCAGCCAAAAGGAGGACTAGCTCTGATTTTTCTGTGAAAAACTGCAATGCTGAATAACATTACATGCAGTGAAAGCCATTGGTTTAATTATAGATGGAAATCCTATTTAAGTTTTCAAAGATGGGCTCCCCTCACACACCTCACAGTGGTTTCATCCACTGCCTACCACTTCCCTTACTTTGCAAACTTTGAACAAAGACCACATGAGTCAATGTTATTCATTTCTACAGATAAAATACATTTACTGTTGTAACCAGAATGTTTTATCAGCTCCTCCAGCTTACTGTTAAATCTTCAATCTGGCCCAATCTTCAATGCAACTGCTATATTATTACAGAGCAGCTCCATCTCCCAATGTGTGTTTATGGAAGCAGGAGGTCTTGTGATTTCTCTCGAACCCGCCCCTGACTGGATGTCAGCTGTCTCAGAGTCAGCCCGCATGACATAACCATACCGCCAGAGCGAGGCGCAGCTTCGTTCAGTGGACACTAACCTGAAAGAAGAAGCTGCTGCTGCGAGCTCTGCTTCTGTTAGCCACATTCAGTGACCCGATCTGAGAGTTGTACTCAGCACAAAACACGATATGACTATTGAGGAATGTGATTAAAGGATTCATAGCTAATGCACATAATGCACATGCAATTTTTGTATGACCTTTAACCTCGTTCATCCGTTTTTTGATGTTCTCCTACTTTTAAACCCGTCAGCTAGTCACAGTTTTTTAGGCTCTAACTACAGACAGCAAACAGCAGCGGCTTTGTTGTGCTGTTGGGGACATTTTACTGGGTCCACTTAGAGGAAAGGGTCACTCCAGATCGATACAGAGTCATCACCAGATCCCAAGACAGCTGAACACGCTGGTCCAAAGTGGGAGAGTCTGGACCAGCGTGTTAGAAAAAAAGAAACATAAAGATATTATGAGATTAAGCCTAGTCTTCATTTATTTGTTCCTCTTAGTCTGAGACTGGGCTTAATCTGTGTCTGGGAAACCTGCTGAAAGATACTTAATGCTGGTTTTCCCCTAATTTGTCACCTGTTTGTATATATTGGATGGTCAGCCAGACAGGAGAGCACATCTGAGGATGTAACCTTTACATTTTAAAAATAATAAAGATATTTTCCATTATTTTCTGACATTTCACAGGCAAAACAAATTAGCAGTGAAAATAAGCGGCAGATTAATGGGTGGTGAAAATATTAATTAGCTGCAGTCCTAATCCTTCAGTTTAGTTTTCACAAAGAGTTTCTCCATAATAAGACAAATACAAAAACAGATTATATTTACATAATTATGATAAAGCATACAAAATAAAAGTTATAAACTCAATTAAAACCTGCTGATTGCTTCAAGGCTGAACTATAAACTGACATTTATATAATTTTAATAAAACAATATAATAATTGTATTTGTAGCACTTTAAGTACACAAAGCGCTTCACATTTAGGATAAAAATCCACAACTCAAAAACGAGCAATGTGAGACGGTCTGACTGGACCACTGCTGTGTGTGA
The DNA here is from genome assembly GCF_007364275.1 of Archocentrus centrarchus. NCBI lineage: Eukaryota > Metazoa > Chordata > Actinopteri > Cichliformes > Cichlidae > Archocentrus > Archocentrus centrarchus. The sequence continues at coordinate 4,289,070 of NC_044366.1, forward strand.
AGACATCAACATCTGTCCATTTACATTTCATCCACGTTTACTGGAAGGCTAACATCTTTGCAGGATTTGGAAGAAAAACCAAAAAAGTGGTCAAACAAAATCCAGTCTCAGCTGCACTGGAATCAGTCTTCAAACTTAAATGTTCTCTTTGTGATGCTGCTTACAGGAACAGTAAAGCATCATGATGCAGATGTCAGGGGCGTGTCCTTATGGCCCCTTTATACCCGCCATTCGGTGCCTGGCGAACAGCAACGTACCAGTGTTAATTTTGACAGCAAATTTTGATTTAGTTTTAGTCATAATTTAGTCATCTGAATAGTTTTAGTCAACAAATTATCATAAGAATACAGTCGACTAAATCTACAGTTGATTTAGTCGACTAAAATATAAAGGGTGTAAAATGTAAATGCTTTTTCTTCAGTTCCCTTGAATTAGTCATTATACACACTTACACAAAATTAAACATTTATTAAAAGTTATGGAATATTATTAATAATATTAACATTAGTGTTCCACCTGCTTCCCACACACCTGATCATTAACACCACCTTACTGAGATAATCTGAGCGTTTTACAGCAGGACGCTCTGAAAGGTACAGGGCAGTGTTCAGGACTAAGATTATAAAGGCTGATCCACCGCGGTGTGGAGATTTTCTCTAAACACAAACTGGGAAAAACACTTTACCCTGCATGACATTAAAATGCTGACCTTTGCATGGAGATCTGGGTGACTGGTTTGCAGATGTCGTTTAAGATTTGTCGTGTTTTTACCCGAGATAGTTTACACATCGTTTAGTTTGTCACAACGTCAAAGGACAAATGTGTCCATACATCGGCTCTTCTCTTTCTCCCTGCTGACATTCTTTACATAACTTAGTTCTATCGGAAGGAACGACCAATCACAGGCTAGTTTGTCCTTCCTGGGTTTATAGCAAATTTGTGCAACTGTGCGTTTGATTGGATGTTTCATTTTAGGTCGTTTTTATTTAGTCATCGTCATGTTTTCGTCATGAAAAAAAGGGTCGTTGACGACAACTATGACTATAATATTTCGGCAACGAAATTAACACTGCAACGTACGACAAACCTGACATCATATCCGCTGTCGCTAGCTGCCTTTTCTGCCGGTCGTGCACCTTCTGATTTGTAACCTGAGGTGTTGTGTCGCTGCCGCTGGAGCTGGGTTAAATTTCAGTGACACATCAATACAGAAGTTCAGAGATTCACAGAATATACAGAGAGAGATCTTCTAAGGGTTTTCTCTCAGCGGCGATGCCTATCATTCAGGAGAAAACTGCAGCTGTAATGTGACCTTTGTGTCAGTATAAATGATGACAGGGCGGTTGGCTCGTGACACAACCCTTTATGTGTAAGTTAGTCACACTAGTGCTGCTGTCTGCTCAGGGATGAGGGTTTCGTTCCACCTCCACAGAGCTTTAAATTAAACATTTCAGAACCAGAGCCTTCAGTCTCCACAGGGCCTTTTATTTTGAAATTTTACTGGATTCTCTATGCCATTCCTGTGCCTGACTTCCTGCCCTCTTCACTCACTCTGTGCAGCTTGACACAGGTTCCTTAAAAAAATAGCCCCAGCACTATTTTAACCTGAGATGTGTTTCTGGGGTGCACTGAAGTATTGCCTGAGTAGATCCAGCAGCTGCAGTGGAGCCACAATGCGATGCAGCCACAATGCGATGCAGCCACGCTCGTCATCTACCCAGGATGGGGGCACACTGGACACTCTGTTTATTTTCATCAAATATTCTCATTTCCTGTTCCCCTGACCTTGTTCTCAGACCCACTCTGTGCCAAAGTCCCCTGGTATAAGTGCACTGTCGTGACCAACAAATCATTTTTGTTTGAATCAAAAAGTATGTGTAAAATTTAAATTACTACCTTTCTCATAGAACAGAGAAGCATTTATGCTGCCATAAACAGAAAGTCTGATAATTATGTAACATATGAAGAGTGTCACTGGAAGTTACTGTGAGAAATGGTTGCAGCAAATTAATAAAGTTTGAAAGAAAAGGGCTCAAATATGAACTTTTATTTTACACTGCAAATTTGCTTCATGCAGTTTCACAGGGGAGTCACACCTCTGTAGGTACTCCTGTCCAGGTTGATCATCATGTGCACCATCATGTGCATCTTTAGCTGAATACAGCATTGTTCCCCCATGGCTGCTAAATTAGCATCTGATGCATGTGCACGTCTCTGAAACGCCAACGCCACTCGCCGTTATCTGTCCATTTTTCATCTGTTTCCAGGACCTGAAAGAGGAGTGTGTGAAGCTGCGGACCCGTGTGTTTGACTTGGAGCAACAAAACCGCATACTGAGCGTGCTGTTTCAACAACGTGTCAAAATGTCCACGACTCCTGTCTCCCAGGTAGGAGCTCACGGTGCAGCGGATACAAACAGAAACTGACAGAGCTAGCATGCTCCAAGGCTGTTTGAATTTTACATGAGCAGCGCTCCACTTCTAAAGGTTACTAACTTTCAGAGAAACCCACCCTGGATGTGTTTAAATGAACTCGTCGAGATGTACAGCAGGTTTATAGCTGGATTTAAATTCCTCCCTCTTTCCTAATTAGTGTCGTTTTTGTCACGCCTGCATGCTCAAATGGACCATAGGTCCTCAAACAAGGATTACCAGCCCTTACCCTCCTCTTCTTTTATGCTAATCATGTCAGACTTTAGCCTAATAGTGAGGCAGACCTCTCACACAGCTGCAGCGGGAAAGCAGTGGTGCATAAATGGGAGACAGAGGACAGCGTGTTTTTCTAATTGGAAAAGCTCCAGAGGGGATAATTGGTTAAATCCTTTGCTTTTTTTAACTTAACAATGATGACAGCTGATTGTTCAGTTTGTTGACCTCCACTGCCACCTGTGCCGTAGAGCTTCAAAGATGCATTTAAACTTTTTATGTATTAAAAATCTTCAAATCTTCCACCGACAACTTAGAATTTTTTTTAGCTAGTTCTGCAGTTAGCTTTTCTCCTCAGGTTTCCATCAGGTGTTTATCTCCTGAAATAAAGAACTGCTATAAAACTGGATTTCTGGAGGAGACCAAATATGGAGGTAAAAGAGCAAATATTGGACTTTCTTTAGGGAGCCGGGAACTTTACTCAAATTGCCAATTTGATTTTTTGTTATCTGGAGGTGTTAACAGGCACCTCCTATTAACACATTAGCCCAAATAAGGTGGGAACCACCACCACCACCACCACCACCTCCAGGCCAGTCCAAGAAGGTCACAGCACCCCAAAAACTGAATTCGTTATCAAAAAAAAACCAAACTGAAGTTTTAACTGAACATTGAAGTTCAACAGTTTGGTAATGAAAGAGTTAATCCTGTTCTCTGTTTAGGAAGCTTTTTAACAAATAACCCCTGCCTCACCTTGCCAATTAAAAGCACCACCTGCACTGGGACAGGCAGGTGGGCGACGCTGATGGGAACATTTTCTTTTTTGCTAATAACAAAGTGAACTCAGACAGATTCCAATAATCTGGACATGAGAGAGGGTTAGAACAGCACCCAAATTATCAGTTACAGTAACTGAGTGTGGCAGTAACAGCCACACTCAGCCTGGTTATTTTCTCATTAATCACTGAGATGATGCCAAACTGCTAATGGGAACTATTTGTCCAGAAGTTGTGGAAGCACATGGATCTCTGCAAGTCAGACTTGGGAAATCCTGGCTTATTAAAAACAGACTTGTAGGAGGTCATTCATCAGCTCCTCACCACACTCAAACTGCGCAGAGCATTAGTTATAGATGTAATACAGGCTGTTTATTTGCTGAAGATATTTATAAGAGAGTTTAATAAAAACAATCAAAAGGTAATTTCTCTGTGAAAGGGCACACGTCATTTATTATGCTTTGACATTATCTCAATATCAGAAGCTCTAAATGATCTTAAATAATATTTTAAGACTGTTTGTCTCGTTTATTGCAGTTACAGTTGCAGGCCCAGAGTCGTGTCAGCTCTTGTTTTCATGCTGTCTGAATCCTGAAACAAAGCTTTGTAGGAAGCCTTTTTATTGCACAAGTAACAACTTTGGAAAGAAGCTTTTGTTGAGAGAGAATAAGAATGAGAATAAGACAAAAGGGAAGGCGATGTCGGGAGAAACACTGATGAAATTTGAGGCAAGCTTCAGAAGTCAGAAGAAATTTAAAGAAGTTATGGGAACATTAGTAAATGTCTGTCTTCATTTGTTATTTACTGACTAAATTTATTCTTAATTGCTTTTATTCCAGCTTTCAGTGGGTGAAGGGTAACAAACTGCACTAGCACAGCGCAGAGGGCTGGAAGCAAAGTGAGGCTTTAATAAGGACATTTTCAGCTTTGGAAATAAAGCAGGTTTCCATAAACCTGAGCAGAGGTGAACCTGTAATTAAAAGTTTACATAAAATATCACAGAAACAGGTCACAGGAGGTGCATAATTATTGATTTCTATCTTGGAAAATTAAACAAAACAAATGCATGAATGCAGCGTTTAACTCTGTACAGACCTGCTAGTAATTAATTTGCAAATATACAGTGATTTGTTTTGACCTCTGACCTCGTAAACTCTAACAGTGCGCCCACTCGTATTTTCTTTCATGCAGCCTGTAAATGTGCACCACGCTGATGCCATTTCTTGGAAGCCTCCCCCTATACGACGGTCCCCTGTGTAGTTTAATTTCATTTTTCATGCAGCAGTCTCGGGTCCACAGGTGGCTGATTTTTCTTTTTTTATTGGTATGTTAGATATGAGTAATCCTGCTGACAGGCTCCACACGTCTGCTGTTGTCAGTGCCAAACAGTAATGAGTTAGAGAGCTGTTCTCATGCTGCCTGATGGGCTGACTCATCTGTAACTGATCAAAGTTATGGTCAGCTGTGTCACACTTTCCAAAAAGTTTCATCTAGTTAGACTCAGTCACTCAGCATGAATAAAATACCTCCCTAATTAAAATGTCCTGAAGTCTGATTTGAGTGCAGCAGAAGTGTTGCAACAGACAGAAATAAAAAATAACAGATTCATGAAGTCTCTCCGCTGTTCTCAGGTCAGCTGATGACTCTCCCATGAATGATTGACTTTATTTTTGATGGACGGTTGCTTCTGTTTACATTCAGAGCATCGAACGCAGAGAAATGGATGGGCGAGCACAGCTTGTTAGCCGCATTCAAACATGTTTCGGCTGCATTGACAGAAGCGTTGGGTTATTAAAGCGCACTGAGGAGCTCTCGCTGTCACCGTACCAGCAGGAAGGCTCGTGCTCATTGAAGCCAATTACAAACACATGAGAAATGTGTGTTTTGTGCTGCTGAATAACCGCTCTGCAAATCGCTGTGCAGCGTGTTTACTCCACCTCACACTTTGATTATTTCTGGAAGGCTGCAGCGACGTCGTCCTCAGCTTTAGTTTGTTTTTTGTTTTTTTCGTTTTTTTGCTTTCACTTCTTTTTTATTTTTATTAAACATTTACTGAACGGGAACTCTCGAAAATGAGTAATTCTTTTGCAGAAAAACTTTTGCATTTGGATCGAAGCTGTTGGTTGAGCCACAAGATACACATTTCCTTCAAAGACAACGATGAGAGTACTTAATATTGCATTTTTTAGCGAGGTGCACGTCATTCTGAATCCAGTTGGATCCAATTTGTTTTCAAGGTTTTCTCAAAGATTTCTTAAAAACACTGAAAGCATCTATTGTGTTTTCTCCTTTAAAATACTGAACACAGTTTTTATGTGATGGCCTTCCGTCTTTTCTAGTATTATCTGCTCATCTTTGAGCTGAATTATTTAATTTTGTTTCTTTTTAACTCCGTCTGTCCTTTTTGGCCTTTTTCATTGAATTTACCCTGTGAGCGTTCTGCTTTTGCTTGATTTTCAAAGCACTTTGTAAAAGCTTAACAAACCTGTGTGTGTGTGTGTGTGTGTATATATATACTTTATTATTTGAGCTGAAACCACAATCTCTCTGTGTGCACACAAAGCTTGTTCCTGTGGAAAAACGTGGCACGAACTGTTTTGTGTTTCGACAACTTTGAATCTGATGTCCTCCGATAGGAAGAATATTTTGTGTCTGCAGCGTGTTGATTTATTCCTCCTGATGCAGGGGTCATCCTAACCACCGTGGCTGTGGTGGATGGGTGTGGGTAATTAATGGATCCTGACCATCCTCTGCAGCTGAGCACCTTCTCTAACATCTGTTGCAGCTTCACTGCCACAAGCACAGATACAGAAAATCTTCACCACCTCAGACCTGCATTCATTTTAGATTTCATCTCTTCTACTTTGGTAAATGCTGGCTCTTATACAGCAAAGCACTTTATATGACATGCCTCATTCACCCATTCATACAAACACTTTCTTCTACGCCCACGTGCTTTCTATATCTTCAGGCTAAAGGGATCAAACCACCGACCTTCCGATTAGTAGGTGACCCGCTGTACCTCCTGAGCCACAGGATCCCGAGGATGGACTTATTGAGCTCTTTTTTGTTGTGTATTTCCTGTTTATTACAAACTGTAACCCCTCCATATATGTTTTTGTTTGTTTTTTCCTTATTTATATGGCATCAAATCACAACAAACAGTTGCCTCAAGGCGCTTTATATTGTAGGTAAAGACCCTACAATAATCACAGAGAAAACCCAACAGTCAAAACGACCCCCTCTGAGCAGCACTTGGCGACAGTGGGAAGGAAAAACTCCCTTTTAACAGGAAGAAACCTCCAGCAGAACCAGGCCCAGATAACATACTTTGCAGACCCCTTATACTCCCAGGCCTCTGATAGATGTGATTCCACATCTGTATGTGATATTAGATTAACCATCTGCTGGGAATTTCCCATTTCCCAGAACAAATGTGTGGCTCCTTTTGTTATTCCAGACATAGAAAGTCTTCATGTTTCAAAAATACTGCCTGTCACGCCTTGAAATGAGTTGAAGTTGAAGGTGGAGCATGGTTACAGCAACTTAGGATAGGACCCTTCCTCAAAAACCAGGAAAAACATGCCCGCCCAGCACCAGTTCCCAACACATGCTAACTGCTGGGTACCGATGGCCCATCTACAGTTAGGATCGCGTACTTCGAACAGCCAAATAAAAACATCTCAAAATGAATGTACGAGACTTTAGTGACCCCGGAGAGGTCGCCGGTGACCTGACTGAGGTTAAAGTGATGAAATCTGAGTCTGCAGAGGTGCGACTGACAGCTGCAGCACGCTTTTGTATCCGGTAAGTTAAATACTGAAATGCTGCTTCGTTCTTTCGAGTTCTGGAAGAATTGATGCCAAAGTAAAACTCCTTGAATCCTAATGAAGTGACTCTCAGAGCCTCGTGCTGTAGTCATTATGCAGACATTTCTAAAGGTCTTTTTGGATCATCAGAGATCGCAGCACAATTCAGACACTTATTTGGGGGACCATCCTGCTATCAAAGACTGAATTCCTAATTAGCAAAAATATATTCCTTCAATTTCCGTTAAAAATTTTTTACAGGAGAGTCGAGCAGTTCCCTCTCCAGGCTGTTAAGCATGCTGCAGGCTCAGCAGAGCTGGCTACGCCGGCCTTCATCTTTGACCTTTTCTGTAAAGGTCAGACAGGCAGAAGCAGCGTTGGTATCGCTGCAGAGATGCTCGGCTGCTGCCGGACAGACGTTCTGTACCTGCAGACTTTCTCTCTGATTAAACACGTCCTCTTGTTAATTTGAATGCTTGTTTTGTGTTTTTAGAAAGTCGTGTGTGAAGTTTATCGAATCGAGTTTTATTTCTTGAGTTTTTCTTATCAGAGGATCGACTGTTTGACCCGCAGTCTGTCTCTCCATCCTCTGCCAAACCTTTCAGCTGAATCTCCGCTCATTAAACCCTCACATTAATCACTCAGATAAATACTTATTAGATCATTCTCAGGCCAGAAAATGAACTTTATTGTCATCTGTCAGTGTGGATGTTGAATTCCAAACTTTTGTGCTTTAGATGATTTTTTTTTTCTTTACAGCAGAAAAAAAAGTTCAGAATATTAATAACCTAACATTGCTGGCAGCGTGACAAAAAAAAACCTTTTATGTGCCAAATGCCAAGCCTTTGATTCACTAATGCCGCATTCCCAGTAATCCAGGAGGCTACATTAGTAGTGTAAGATAATTATCTCACACCGCCTGAAGCTTGAATATTAACTGCAGTTGTTATATTTGTCTCCAGTAAAGTCACAAACAAAAGTTTTGAGAACAAGGCTCGCATTTTAAATTATTGATTCGAACTTTGGGGGGTTTGTGTCTGTCGTCATCCTGAGGAAAGTTACTGATGAGACGTGCAGCTAAGCTCAGCTAACTTTATTTGTAGCTCTGACTTATTGATGAATTCACTGAAGGCGAAGAGTTTGCAATCGCAGTACAGAAAATGCTTAATCAGAATCATAAAGGCAGATATGCAGTAGATGATCTTCTCCAGCAGGGTCTTCTAACAGTTGGATAACCCCAAAACACCTCACAGAGGAGGTGTTCAGGAGGCGTCTGAGCCCATACAGAATGGCCTCCATCTCTAGAGGCTCCACCTCATGGCCAGAGGTCATCTCTCTTAGATTAAATTAGATTACATAAAACTTTATTAATCCTAAAGGAAGATTCCATCAGGGAAATTAAAGTATTAATCTCTGGCTCTCTCCCCTCAGCCCCAACCGGTCACAGCAGATGACTGCGCCTCCCTGAGCCTGGTTCTGCTGGAGGTTTCTTCCTGTTAAAGGGAGTTTTTCCTTTCCACTGTCGCCAAGTGCTGCTCATAGGGGGTCGTTTTGACTGTAGGGTTTTCTCTGTAGTTGTTGTAGGGTCTTTATCTCACAATACAAAGCACCTTGAGGTGACTGTTTGTTGTAATTTGGTGCTATATAAATAAAATTGAATTGAATTGAATCCCAAAATCTGGGAAATTGCTGTATTTCAGCAGCTGAAACTGTAAACACAACCAATAGGACAATAAAATAGTTTAATAAAGTAGAATAGCTCAAGTAAAAATGGAGACACAGAGACAAATGCTGAGATGGTTTGGACATGTGCAGAGGGGGGACAGTGGATAAACTGGACAAAGGATGTTGAAGATGGAGCTGCCAGGCAGGAGGAAAAGAGAAGATTGATGGATGTGGTGAACCAGGACATGCAGAGGGTTGGTGTGACAGAGGAGGATGCTGGGATAGGGTGAGATGGAGGCAGAAGATCCGCTGTAGCGACCCCTGAAGGAAACAGCAGCTCAGTAAAAGCCGAAGCTTCCAGATGTGGAGGCGGTTGACGACGTCAGACTTCACCAGCTGACACAGTGACCAACACAACAGGCAACGATATTCATATCCTGGACTATTTTGGTCACTACCTTCAGCTCAGACTTGCCTGTCATCACCCCTCCATCTTTTCATCCATGAGGGTTCACAGGTGCATCCTGGGTGTTTCTTCTACAGCCAGCCTTATTTAAAGTGACCATTGATGCGTTTAGTGGGTGGAACTGGACCGATGGCAGTTCTGCATTTGTATACCTTGTGGAAAAATCCAGAATCTATATAAAATAAAAGCTAACTGCCTGCAGTTTTCTCCACTAACATCATGCATGAATTCTTTACAGGCAGTTTGGTTTGTGTACTTCCTGCTTCTGCTACAAAAATGAAAAAGTCCCCAGAGCTTTGCAGCCGCTGCCATCACTGATCTGTCTTTATCAGCTGCATCACTTCATGTTTTAATATCATGCAAAACACGAAATGCTCTGCAACTCCAGTCTTTCTATGCAGTGTCGAGATCCTGCAGAAGTTTCTCTTTCATTCGGTTCCATCTTCTGCTGTGCAAACTGTGACTTTTATCCAAAAATTAGTCAACTAGCATAATTATATTTGGTAGCATATAAGCTACTGAGAATGCTTACAAACACCATCATAGGTAGGATTTGGTTTTGGTGTCTGTGGTGCACCGTTGGTGGCATCAGACACAAATGATTCATAGTCATTATTATTTAGGGTCCCCTTTGTCAGAAAGGGCTCATCACCTGTTGTGCTGATGAGCTCAGACAGCAGAGGAGCGGCGTGATTACTGCAACAAAAGATCGCAGCCTTTATACTTCTGCAAAATGGGAGCAAAGAGGCCAAAACCCATTAGGCCCTGCACTCTGTTCCAGCTGCAGAGAGTCCTCGAAAAAATTGGAACGTGTGTCATTTCATTGTCCCCATCAGGGAAGGGGACAATCAGCGATGTGGAGAAGGTGACGTGGAGGGTTTTGATATTACAGACATGACACTCTGGCTGTGTATCAATTTGCCCGGTAACACAGGGGTAATTATGTATGAATTATTGAAATGGAAAATTTGTTTTTGACTGTGAGTTGTGGTCGTTAGGTTTCTTAATCACTACGACAGCACACCTGTTCCCCGTCAGGTTGACTGACTCTGAGTGAGGTTACAGCAACGCCGCACACAGCTGAAGAGATAACAAGAATGAGACGAAACAAATCTGCTTTTATTCTAGCTGTTAGTCTGCTGTGCCTATTGCTGCAGCAATCCTGGAGCCAAATGAGAACAAAAAGTGGATGCATGAATAAGAAAAGCATTTCTATGATCACAGGCACCTGCTCTGATTTATATGGATACCATTTATTGTTGTAATCAAAGCGTCTTACACCAGTCAGCAAGCTATAAAAACTGTAATAACCCCTGTAGGGCTGATTTCAGCTGCGGGAACTATCAGGCGGGTTTCGGGTGGCTCTTTTGGGGGGGGAGAAGTCCTCCTGAGAGGTCCTTCAAAAACTCAACAGTGGGGCTGGTTAAACTCAGAGAAGATGACCAATTCTATAAACACAGCAAGATGAAAAACAGCAGAACAAATGGAAACGAGATGAAAAGTCAGAAATGGAACAATGAGGCTGTTCGGGCTCTTTTTCAGGGCCTTTAATGCTGCTGATGAGGTCCCGAGAGAGTTGGTGTCCAAGCGAGAGAGAGACGGTGGAGAACGAGAGGATGTTTATTTCAGTCAGTAACTCTAACCTTAGTTAACCCAGTTAGTCATTAACAATTTTCATTAAACTTTAAAAAACCTGTTCAGATGTGGGATTATTTGAATTTACAGAAGTGGAAACAAAGAGGTGGAGGTGATGGAGCCACAATCTCATCTGGTAGAGATTAGCAAGAATAAATGTTTGATCCCTGCACTGTGGGATGTCATGACAGAGCCACACAATGGCCAACACATCACACACACACACACACACACACACACACACACACACACACACACACACAGCTGAAAGGGGACCGAGTGAGATCCAGACCCAAGCTTCAGTTCTTGATGAAGTTCACCTTTTCTTCCTCTAGGTGGATCTTTTTGATGTAAGCTCTCTTTCCCCTCTTTCCATGATCTCAGTGAGTGAAACTGCACCACTGTACAGGAAAGGGGGGGTGGGGTGGGGTGGTGGCACTTTTTAACTTTAACTTTATAACAAGAAAAAAAAAAAAAAAGAGTTTTGTAGTGAAATGTTTTTATAATCACTGGTCACCAAAAATCATGATTGAGTTTAAGACTTGATTAACTGCCCAGTCCTAGCAAGTGGTGATTGACTGATTGGCTCTTTAGGATTTTGTCTCCCACCTGGTTTCAGAAGGGGCAACGACTCCATGTTCAGCAGTGGTGCTGACATAAAGCGTTGGCTGGACTTTCACCCGTGAGGCCGGGGTTTGAGTGCCACGTGGGATCCTTATTGTCAGACCCGAGCATGGAATCAACATGTTTACAGCCTGGTGCAAAAAAACTGGTCTCTGTAGTTAAATCCCTCCTTAAATAACAGCTGTATAAGGGCTAATTCGTTTTAAATAATAGTTCAGATGATTAATCTCGCACACATGCAGCAGTCCACAGTGGGACTGAGGCTGTAGGGACCTCTGTGGACGCTGCCAGCGCCTTCTTTTCTGCTACAATCTGACCGTGACTCTTCGGGCTGTTTTTATTCAAGGGACTGTCTACAACAGCATCCTTGCCTCCAGTTGACTCTGGGCCAGAGACTCGTGGCTGTTAAAAGTCTCATAGCTCTGTCACAGGGTCGTCTGTCACCGTGTTATTACAATTCAGCTGCCGAGCGGTGCTCGAGAGAGCCGACGCTGCGAGGGTGTTTAAACAGTGGCAGGTGTCCCTTCCCTCAGATGAACTTCCTGGGAGGGCTGCAGTGACAGATAAAGGCAAATACATAATAAAGTCTAATTTATTTGACCCTTTGAAAGGCTTCAAACAGCATTTGATTTTGCAGTTCTGTGAAGTCGTATAACAAAGTCCAATTTATTTTTGAAGTGCTGGAAAATACATGCAGATTTACAAGACAGGTGCGATCTGCAATAAAAACAACAGCTTTCCTCAGAAACCTCATTTGCATACGGTTCACAAGCACAGATAACAAAACTCTGACCAGTAACAAAAGGCAAGAATTGGACTTATAATGTGACCTTCTGGGCTTCAGTTTCGTTCCAGCATTTTATTAATCCGTTATTTTGCAGTAATAGCAGGTATCTGCACCTGTACGTTTTACAGATGCAGTTTTCGAACCACGATAACTTGGCACTTCATCCCAATATGGTAACTACTAGCTTCAAAGACATATCAGCATGCAAAACCCCAGTCTTGAGACCTGAGACTGCAGAGTCCAGCTCATTTATATGATGGTAGGAGCACAGATGTAAATCAGATTCACCTCCATCCTGAGCTCTTAGTTCATCACTGGAACATCATCAATCTCCCATTTCTGCATGGAAAATTCATGCAACATTAAAACAAATATCTCTTCTGGTGCACTTAACGTCATATTTATTCATTACCATTGGTTTACCAAGTTATTTATTATTCTTTTATTGTATAATTTTGGCAGTTTTGGTCCTCCGCATGCTTCACTGTATACGGTACGGTTAGTTTGTTGTGTTTCTGTTCCAGCGTTTCACTCCTGCTGAAACTAAAGTGAGCTGCTGTGCACCTTTTGAGCCCAGCAGGCGAAACACTGAGCAGCAGCAAAGACCTGAAGGTGGCATGAAAGAAAAGGCAGCAAAGTGTGGATGAGTGAGAAGTATTAATGATCAGACGAAGACGAGGAGGTGGATGAGACGGTGCTTTGAATGAGGCTCGAGCAGTGAAGACGGCTGTTTCGAAGAGATCGGAGAGGAGAAAACTGCTCTGAGGAGCGGCTGAATGAGTGTAACCTTGCTTTGGGCAGCTCGGAGAGATGCATGGACGAATTCTGATGAAACTGTGAAATTGAAAGTGAACTTAAGAGTCCATGGAAGCCTAAGTACATTGTCCTTGTACTTGAATGGTCTGCTGATCAGCGGGCTGGATCAGCAGCAGTGAAAATGGCTTAATAGCGAATTACCACTTCAGTGCCTCGGGCATGTCGTGATTTTCACACTTTAGGTTTTAAATAGATGGCAGATGTAAAACAACGAACAGGAAATGGAAGAATAAGGCTTCATGTATTCCTTTTGTTCACAAATCTAATGCATTGATCCTGCTGTATTGTGTGCATCCACAAATTCCTCGGGATGACCTGATGTTCGTTAGCATTCATGTACACTCTCCTGCTGCTGCAAACCCCACAGACTGTAAATAAAAGATGTAGCCACAGTCACTCTACTTTTAGCCTTTTGAGCCAGAATAGAGCACCGGGCTATACCTGTGGCTGAGATGTGATGCTGAGACGTGATTGGCACCTCTCACTTCACAGCAAGAGAAAACTTCCAGTTGGTTAAAGATTAATTTACGAAGACTGTATATGCAAGATGAACATAGTTGCTGTGACATCACACGTTGCTTTCTGGACATTAGAGTATTGTTGTTTTGGAGCCAGAGGTGACCATATTTGGACAAGAAGATGGCATGCTAAGTTATCAGCTAACACCAGCTAGCTGCATCCACATGGGAGCATCACAAAGACTGATACCTGCTAGCTACTGCTAGCTGATAGCAGAATTACAGTCACCAAAACTGGAGCTCAGACTTCTTGGACAGTTTGTTAGTACAATGAACTGCACAGCAGCCATATTATTGGTCAGATAATTGCAATGCTTAAAAAGGCTCCAGCAACACAAACACAGTCCAGAGGTCCAGTTCAGGGACTTCAGTTAGCTGAGGTGAAGCCGAGCAGACAGCTAGCAGTTTTAAATCATACAAACTTTAATCCAATGTAGAATTTAAGTGGGTGACTTTATGGTGCATAAAGTCACCCTAAGATCCTCATTCAGGACCACCTCACATGTACGTGTCCAACCTGAAGAAGCCACAGGCTCACTTCATCAGTATCTTCCTTTAAATCTCTTATGTTATATATTTATCCTCAGATGGTGTTTCTTGGGAAATATGTATTAATCCACAGCTGAAAATAGTCCCGAAGCCTTTGAAACCTGCAGATCCCTTCAGATCCCTGCTGTTTTAATAACCGGCTGAACTTTCTTTAAAAACAGAAACCTTTTAAGACCCTGTTGAAAGATTTAGAGCTTTAGATCCAAGAATAAAAATGGTTTCAGACCAAAAGACACAGAAGAAGAAGAAAAGATGGCGTAAACTGGTTTTAGAGTTTTAATGGCAGGCATTTAGCAAAAACTGCAGAGTAACTCGTTAAAGTCAGAGTAGTAATTAGCTACATGATGAGTCTGCAGGCTGGAACTCCCGTGAGCCCGATGCTTTGCTGTGGGTGTTACTGTTTGGTGTTCATGTATGATCCTGTGGCACAGAGATCTTAAGGACCGTGCAAAGATCACAGTGGTTATATTTCCATTAGTAAATCTAACATGAAAGCGCATGGAGTGGCAGTGCTGTGAGGTGCCTGGGATAAAAGCATGTCTGTAATAGAATATGCTCTGTGGAGAATCCTCCATAAGCTGCAGACCAACCAGCTGACACTGAACACACTGTATTATTCTGACTGAGAGGCTGGATGGAAGCAGGGATTTGATGATTTATTCATGCACGCAAGAGGACTCCCACACAAGTCTGGGAGTCCTGTCTTTACACAGTGATTATAGCTTTAACCCCCCCATGTAGATGCTGTCCAGCCCTGCAGAGTGGATTTAGGGTCGCACTTTAAAGTTAGATGGGACCAAAAACAGTCTATATGATGGGAGGAGCTCCACCAACCTTTGGTAGTAGCTTTCCTAATGCAGGATAATTACATTATCACCACACACTGAATGCAAACATGTTCCCACACAGCCCGCCCCCCAATAAATTTTTACTGCTCCACAAAAAACTAAAATTATTTTGCTCTTATATACACACTATTATTTATAAAATAAGGACGTATGAAGTAGTAGAGATTCTGATTTTATATTAATATAAATCTGCAAGATGAGTCCACTTAAATAAACATTATGGCCGTCCTGCAGGCTGCAAGTATCTCTGCTGCAGAGAGAGAGAGAACGGCCGCTGTCGCCCTGCTGCAGAGTTCACAAGAAATCTGAAGAGCTGGCGGTTTACCTGCTAACAGTTTACCTGCTAACAGTTTACCTGCTAACAGTTTATCTTTAAGGTCATCTATAATTACAAACACTGACTGCATATGTGGCAGCTTCAAGTCAAACTGGAAGCGTTTCAGAATCAGTGTGTCCTCTGTGTGGGGTCTTTTATTTTGAAAATTGACCACATTTAACTTCCTGAACTCGTTAGCTTCTGTAAAGAACCAGCACCATTCTGAGAGGGTTCTGACATGTTTGCGTACCCGACATAAACCTTCACGTTGTTCAGATGTGATGATGATAAACCCACAGACTGTAAATAAAAGATGGACACAGCCACTGTTAGATCACCGTGATCTCGCTCCACCGTTTGGAGGTTTAGTGTTTGGCGCCAGAAGCGACTGGAAGAGAAGCCAACATGTGGCTTTCATACCTGGCCTTTTAGTGCAGTGGAAATGCCAGGACACTCCCCCTGCTGGAGGTAGAACAAAACAACATTTTTTATATTTTTTAAAGCATCTAATATATTAAATGGATTCTTGTATAAACATTTTTACTGCAAAAGTGATTAAATTGACAGTTATTGTGATATAACCCAGAATTTAAAAAAAAATGCACAATACAGTGATCCCTCACCTATAGCGGGGGTTACGTTCCAGAGACCCCCCGCGATTGGTGAAAATCTGCAAAGTAGCAGCGTTATATTTATCATATATTTATTTTATTATTTATATATATTTTAAGGCTTTATAAACCCTTTCCACACTCCCATAAACCTTTCCCGTGCTTTGACTACAACTTGAATGATGAAGATGATGAATTATGTAGCTGTGCAGTAATGAAGGCGATGGTGCAGTATCTTCGCCGTTGGCCGTAACTTCCACTTCCGCTAAAGGCGTAGGCGTAACTTATCTATTCGTCGGAGTGATGAACATAGTTATGGGGTGTTACAGAAATACCTATATCCCGCAAAATCCCACAATATATTGAAAACTCGGCAAAACAGAGTTAGTAATATTTTTTTTAAATCCATGATACAGTGAAGCCGCAATAAATGAACCACGATATAGCGAGGGACGACTGTAATGCCAAGACAAATGGGAGATGCTGCACCTAAACTCATGAAATTTTAAAGAAATTACATGATTGTAAAGAAATGTCTGATTCATCCCAAATTTGGTGCGACAGTGGGTGGGAATGTGAATATGTTGATGTATTTAGAAAATACAGCACTTTGAAAAACATCTCCGTCCACATGAAAGCGTAGAAAACGTCAAGAGCATGACACAGAAAACGGGGCGACATAACCGCATAGAAATGTTGGCCAATCAGAAGCCTACAAACAACAGCACAGTCCGACCTCACAAAGGAGTTTAAAGCCGCACACCTTTGACCTTTAGTGTTGCAAGACAAAATGAAGCTTAGGCATAAGTTCAATAAGGAAGATCTGAAATCAGTCATCCACGTTCTTTCTCAGGCGTTTTGCCATTTCTCTGTCATCACCTCCACTTTCCCACACTGTCAAACTCAATGCTGACCTCATCTCATTGAGTCCAATCATCTTTCGGCCCGCCTTCCTCGAGCCAATCAGGGTGCTTTAAATATCACTGCTTGCCTGTCATTCTCCCTTCCAGATTCTTTCATGCAACCCACCCCCTCCCCTTCACCACCCAAGAGCTCCTTTCAAACCTCCATCTTAGTCTCCACCACCACCAACGTCTAGACTCCAGGGGGTCCTGCCTAATTCCTATCTCTACTGGGATTCCCTTCAGCTTCACTGGGCCATCGGAGTCTAATCGCCAAACAGCTATTTGTATTATCAATAAATCTTGTTCAAGTTCTCCTAATGTTCGCTCCTTATTGAAATCTCAGTTTTCCTCGTCCACACGTAAACACAGAAACTGAGTTTCTGAAAATCTCCAGCCTGAGAGGAGCCCTTCAAACACTGTTTCCAGTGACCTAAAATGCTGTTTACGTGCAGACGAAAGGCCGAAACGCACATGTAACAGGCCCCGTTACAGCGGGCGTGCAGACAGATTACACTCCTGTAAAACAGGAGAAATAATGTGCAGAAGAAAACGTGCTGCCGTTCGCCTGGTCAGTCTTACCAGAATAACAAGCTTACGCCAGCTAAGGCAACTCCTTTCCGGCAGGCATTCTGCTGCCCTCTACTGTCCATAGTGACACAGTCGCTTGCAGCACAGCGCTTGGGAGACTTATTAAATCTCGTGTTATTTGTACACAAACCGTGTGAAAGATACAAGATTTTATACATATAATCAAACTTAATTCACAAATGTGACCACATATTTGTGTGGGTCACACGCAGAAAAGGCGACTTTTACCAAAATCCCTGCGTGCGTGTGGACAGAGCCTTACAGCGACAGTATTTTAAATTCTTCATCGGTGAAACTCAATCACCTGCTAAAGAGCTCCTGTTTCAAACCAGTGTGGTAGGAGGGATTTCTGATATGTGTAGTTATTTAGAGCATATATTCGTTTTTTTCTTTATAAGAATTTAAAAAATGGCATACACAAAATTATGTTAGTGGTGGTTAAAGTGGGACTTTAGCTTTTCATGTGGCTTTCTGAGCCCTCCAATTATGCTCTTCCATATACTCACCTGAGACAGGTGGGGAATAAAAGGCAGCAGGTTCATTTCAGGGTTGCTTGGTTAACATTTAGTAGTTCCTGCAGGAGTTTCTGTTCAAGTTTCACATTAGGCTCAAACCTGTGAAACGGCCACGGGTCAAACTGAAAGAAAAAAAACTCTTCCTTGAAATCATGTTTCCATCCAAGGAGACGCGTCAGGAGTGTGTTGTAACAAACAGGTAGCTTCTTGTATGTCGGCACTGTGTGTGGAAACAACTTGAATTTGTTTATTTCTCCCAGTGGCTCTACAGATCTATTATAGCTGAGAGAAAAGTACAGAAAACATGCTGACATCCCGCTGAAGTCTCAAACTTCAGCTCGCAGGAACAACGGTTTGAACCCAGCGGCGAGCGCAGAGCGTGTCAAGTCCTGCATGAATGCTCCATGAGAAGAAAAGAGGAAACTTCCACAGCTAGACAAGAACACGGTTCAACAGTTACAAGAAACCAAAGTGATTTTAGCACTTTCATTTATACATGCATGCAGTTATTTATTTATTCCCTCACTTTTCCTTTCAGCCTTCACAAAGATGTTCCTTTAAGCTTCACGCTGAGATCTTAAGACGTGTGTGAATAAGTTCCTGTAATCACGGTAAATCTGCAGGTGTGGCAGAAACTTTAAAACTACATGTGGTTCATGTTTGGTGTTTTTGATGTGCTGCAGTGATAAATGCAAACACAGCAGGGCTACAGTGAAAGTCTACACAAAGCTACCCCACAGAGCTGTTTACTGCACCTCAGGGTAACCACGCATAGATTTTCAAGTATATGGGATACAGTATTTGTTGCTGGAAGTCCACGGACGGCGGCACTTTTGAAGTACACTGTGTCGTGTTTGACACCTTCAGAGGTATAAGGTTAAATTTGATGAAAATAATATGAATGAGGCCACATGTGCCTGCAGTGCTGTAGTGGTAACACATTCACTTGGTAAGAGAAAGGTTGCTGGTTTGATTCCAAAAAGGGTGGCATCCGTGGCCACAGCTGTCTGTTTGTGACCGTTTCCGTGCTGGATTATCCTGATAGGTTAGTGCCCCCCTAGTGTCAGCTGCCATAACTACATCCTAAAACATGTGTGATTAAAAATGAGCAGACACAAAGACAGTAGGAGCAGTGGCTTAATCCTGCATTTGTTCTTGATGGCCAGCAGGGGGCGATAACTGTGCTTTCCAGTCCTGTAGAAGTCATTGTGAAAAAGCCCATGATGCCTGACCGCTTTCCTGCCGAGTTTATGAGCTCTGTCAGGAGGTTTATCCACGGTACGCTGACTGGCAAAGGATTTGTGATTGATAAGGTGTTAGCCAATGAGGTCGTCACCCTGCTGGGCGGGTGGCCAATTTTTGACTTTGTGAACACGATAACTTGAGAATGGAGGATGTTCAAATTCACATCATAGATGCATCTAATCTCAGACTCACTTCTTACTATAATGATGCCAATCACAGACAGTATTTATTGTGATTTTTACAATTTCGTATTCCTGGTTCTTACTGAGCCATTTGCTTTTGAATGAATTTGGTGAATAAAGTTACTGAGACTCATGAGCACCCATTAAGATCTACTGAGACCTGTAAGAACCCGTTAACTTCTGGATCAGCAGTGCTTAAATTTATTAGACCAACTGTTTTAGAAATCTGTCAAAAACTTGTTTAAAAGTAAAAATAAGATTTTTATTTATGAGGTGAATAAACTGAATTTATGTTTTATACCCAAATTTGATCTGGCACATCTGAGAAGTCACAAATTAATCAGCTAATTTTTCTGTGAATACCTGTCATTTGGCATCTTAATCAAGAAATTATAACGTGCTTTACTATTTTTCTGCTTTTTAAAATAAAACAATACATTGAAAATTCACATTTTAGTGTTAAAAATATAATTGTGATTAAAGAACTTGTGCATACTGTGCGGATGAACCATTACAGAGGGATAAAAGATGATGTTGGTAATTACTCATACTGTTAGTTAGTTCTTAGACCACCACTGGGTGGTGGTCTAAGAAATGTGTTAAGTGCCGTACATAAACTGTTTGATTCATTGAGACAAAAACTGTAGATGTTAACTTTATTTTTTCTATTTTCCCTGATCTGCAGACTGATGACAGTTGACTTGAAACTGCATTTTTTTGCCTTAAGACATCTCTGTCCATCATCGATCATCTAGAAAAGTTATCTAACAAGAAAAATACCTTCTGTTGACCTTCTGTGTGAAGAACGTGGGCTTCTGTGTTCTTCTTTTTAAAAAATCCTGGCTGTGGCTCCGGTGAATGCACTTCTTTTCCTTAAAGCAATCTGGTTTTTAAAATTTTTTTAATGAGTTTGACATTAGAGGTCCAATAAAGTCATTTCTTTTCTGAGAGTCTGTACAGACAGAGAAATGATGAGATTTGTCCTCTTTTATAAACCTTTTCACATGGCCCAGTATTTGTTTGGTGCTGTTGCAGTCAAAAAGAAGTCGACTTATTTGACATTTTTTTTTCCATAGTGGGAATTTGAATACATGAAGTGGAAAACCGTCTCCACAGCCCTCGAGTTTGCCCTTGACTTTAAGCAGAGCACCGCTCTGATTGAGGGTTTTGTTAAACTGCATCACTTGTGTCAAATCTCAGATACCCCTCGACATGTTGACTGTAATTAGTTTCCAGATTAATCCGTGCACAGTCAGATGTGGCTTTCTCCCACACTGTTCTCGAAGTAAAGGCCATAGCTCGGATAATCAAATAATAGGTGAATATCAATGAAAGGACCAAATCACTTCAGTCCCCAGCTCCCCCATGCAATTATTTCCTATTCACATTAATTATTGCTAACAGATGACACTAATGACTTTGAGAGGAAGCTGGCTGTGGCGGCCCTGCAAACGATCAATACCTCTTTAAATGGGGTCACGGCACTTGACACTTTTGGATCCTTCTGATTGGAAACGGGACCGATGCAAACAGCATCTGCAGCGTGCCAGCGACTTGAGTGAAAGCTGAGGTTTGTAAGATCCTTCACAAAGAAGTGGACCCATCAACCATGAAATGAAGTCCAACTGGGTCTTCTGTAGTAGAGAACACCATCTTATCTTAGAAGTTATTTTTAAGGTGAAAGGCAGAAAGATTCTAACCAAATGTCCATGTCAGAGTCCATGCTTTACCCTGCTTAACGAACAGCATTATCTGTGCCTATAAGCCATAAAGTTTGTGGGAAACCAAAGCAAAGAGTCCATAAATTCTGAAAGCTAGTCTTGGCAACCAAGGATTGGACCACCAGGGCTTCCACCCCAACTACTACCCAATAAACACTGAACCGAACCCCATCACCCACAGGAGGCTGGGCTTCTGTCACTCTTTCAGGCTGTGCCTGGGATAAAACATGGCTATCTTAGCTTACGGGACACCACAGCTCCAGGGTGGGGCCCTGAGAACACGAGCTCTGGGCAGCAACTGAAAGAATGTGATTGAGGATCCAAGCTACCTCCTCCAGAAGAGCTGAAGGATGTGGCTGGGAAGAGGGAAGTCTGGGCATCTCTGCTTAGACTGCTGCTTCTGTGACTTGGACAAGCAATGGATGGATGGAAACTAGACTATATTGTATGTAGCCACAGTGGTGTCTCATTAATTTGTGGACTACACATTTTGAGGTATCAACATTAGCATTTTGGCTGCTGCCATTTTGGGGTTTTGGAGCCATATTTAAAAAGAAGAGTACTGAGTGCCAGTTGCCTGTTTTGGGATGCTAAATCTAGTTTCCACGTGTATGACTTATTTAAGAAAAAAAAAATCACCTTCCTCAGAGTTGTTATGAAGGGGGAAACTATCCACATAGAGATTTTCTACACCAGACTGTAAATATGCCTTCACAGCTCACTTGCGTTAACTTGGGTGTCTGTGGCCCGATGCACTGCGTTGGGGTAGTTGCTACGATGTGGGGTATTTTAACCCTAAACACATTCTAATCATTAACCTAACTAAGAAGTTTGTTGTACCTAAATTTAACAGACATGGACCAGGTGCTCTGAGCCGTCCCAGCGGTTTGACAAAAGTAACTAACGATGCCTCAGGAATGAGGACAGGCTGGGGATCAATCTGTATATTTAAATATGGAAAACTCTCCACTTTGAATCAACCAATCATTCAAAAGTTAAGCTTTCTTACAAGGAACTGGGGAGACTCCAAAATAATGTGAGTGATAAAATATTCAGTTTGTATTAAAGCTTTCAAAACTTTCCTTTCAAACCACATCTATCTCTCTTAACCTTTAATACAAGCATTTTGCATTAGCTGGAGACTTTTCAGGGAAAATGCTCTGTGATGTTTTATTTCTACAAGATCGCATTTTTGTCCTTGTGACAAACATTCATCATGCAGGCACATCTGGCACTGGCACAAAACTTGCTTTCAAAAATATCACCAAAGGACTCATATCAAGAGTGATAGGAGCCAAATGACTAATGTGGATGTTGATTTTGGTTCATTTTCTCGTTTTTTAGCCCTCACAGGGGCATCATCTTCATCTAACACTCATTAGTCTTTGTGCAGCTGAAATATAAATGAACAGCAGACACACCAAGAGGCTCCCAGCACAGTTAATAGCTTCCCTTTGTGTCAGAAGAGAGGCATTGTTTTAAAATGTCTCATTCAGCAGAGATCACGGTGCAGCTGCGAGGCCAGAGAAAGATGAAAAAAACGCAGTGTTTTTAACAAGAGCCATCTGACCGCAGGAGTGGAAAATGTCATCCAATTCCTCAATTAGCCTTTGGATGGAAAGAGACGGCGATGAATCCAGCATATTGATTCTTTTAAGGACCATGACGGAGATGAATGGAGAGCCGTGGGCCGGCCAAGAAACACAGTGTCACGAATTAGGTGGATGAGCATGTGTTGGGTTCAGTTTTGTGAATCAGAGGGTAAGCCTACAACATCCACCAGGTCATGAGCGACCTGTCGAGGGTTGGGTTCAAGATTTGGTTTTGGCTTAACATAGAAAACTTTCCGAAGATGTTACCTTTCCAATGAACTCTCACACATTCATTTTTGGCAATACAGTTTTCCTTTAACAGCTTTTCCATTTGGGTGTTTTAAACAGGAAACAAATTCCATTAACAGAGTTGGATGTCAGCTGAATCCAAACCTCTAACCCTAGATGGATGTTACGAGGTTAACTTCAGGTGCTCCTCTGCAAAAGTTTTAGCTGCAAATGAATGTAACACATGAAGAACTGAGCTGTTAGGGTTAGTAGTAGTCTCTCCTCCCATGGATGGACTCCAACTGTGTGATCTTGGACTGTATTTGATGATGAAGTTTTTGTCTGCCTCAGATAAACCCCACATGAACCAGCTCTGGTTAGTGCTGGTTAGAGCACGACAGGATGAGAGGCTCACTGGAGAGGCAGCTGAATTTTAACTTACATGGAAAAAAGAATGGAGCCACCAACACATTGCATCTACAGGAGCTTTTAATGACATCCCATTATAAAGTGCCCCCTTTTTGCAGCTGTAACAGCTTTTCTGGGAAGTAATTTTTGGATTGGAATTTTTTGGAGTATGTCAGACACTGTTGTTAGGCAAGAGGGCCTGGCTCACAGTCTCCATTCATGTTCATTCCAAAGGTGCCTGAGAGGGTTAAGATCAGGGCTCCGTGCAGGCCAGTCAAGTGCTTCCTCATCAACCCCATCCAACCATGCTTTTATGGAGCTTGCTTCACAGAGTCAGGTGCACTCATGCTAGAACAGAAAAGGGCCTTCCCCAAAAATGTTCCTACATAGTTGGAAGCAAAGAAGGGAAACATGGGATGGGAAAGGCATTGACTGATCTTCCAAATTAAGAGGGAGGGGCCTTTCTTCCAAAATAAGTTGCTATAAACTTAGGATGTTACACCAGGACGTTCCATTACTACTGTCTATACCGGCAGGAGTTGCAGCTCCTGTCAACAGTCGTGTCAGGTTATGGTGGTGAGGAAGCTGTAATACCAGACACCCAACAGAGACAGGGTATTATCCAGTGCAGACATGTTATATCTAGCTTTGGATTGTAAGCATTGTGTTGATGATTCACAGTTATTATTCATAATTTTCAAAGTTTTTGTTAAATTCTGTATTGCATGAGTACAAAAAAAAACTACCCTTTGATTAATTCCAAAATATCTTCTTTCCCAGGAGGTCCAAAGAAATGGAAAAGCAGGAATTCCTGCAGGAAGGTGGCCCAGTCTGCTGAGCCTAACATGCCCACGCAGTAGCGGCAGCGGCAGTGGCAGTGAGCTTTCACTCTCCAGTGCTTGCAGCGAATACTCCAGTGGCTCCCACACTTGGGCAGAGGGACGTGGCTTCTCCAAGCAGGTTGGTATGATTCACCTTCCTTTCGTCGCCTTTTTGTTTGAAGGACAGGAATTTTGCTAAAGCTAATTATGAATGCTGTTTCAGTAATTGTAAATAAATCTTTTAATGCACAGTGTGCCACAAGCCGGGACAAAAGGATGAGTACTGGCTCAGTATCCAGCAATCACTCAGCTGCCCTGGAGCACACAGAACTGGGATGGAAGGAAGGTCACATTTTGAAAGGTCTGAAGCGTCTTCAAATGTCCAACTCCAAGGGAACATCCTCACTTCCATCTGTACCTCACTGCAAAGATTGTATGACCTCAAACGAGGGCATATATTCACTTGGTGTCAAATTTGGCCAACAAGGGATTGCAGTCAAGCAAGTAGCCCCTACAAGTAAACCTTTCAAGGCAGAAACAAGGATTTCCATCCTAGATTCGGATGATGCAGATGACGAATCACCTAAAATACCAAACAGTGAATCCAGTGACCAACCAGCAAAAAAACTTCTAAGCTTAGATAAACTGGAGGTCACTCAGGATTTTCAAGTAGACCCCGTGAAACTTTCAGAGAATTCTGGTCTGTTTCCCTCACCTGTCACAGACAACTTCTTATTCCTGGAGGCCCCCACAGTTAAACCTGGTGTGAGCCCAACTGATAGCCTTGCACATCTGGAGGAAATGAGCACAAACTCACCAGAAAAACACAAAGGCATAAAGCTGAGTGACAGAAACAATAACCAGGAAAGGTCCACTGATCGTAAGTCCAGGCTCGATTATGTCAAACGACAACAGGACCGAGTTTCCACCAAACAAGTGGAAGCAGGAACAGGTGATGTTGGCACATCAGTTCAGCATACTGTACCAAGGGCCTTGAGCTGTGTGAATGAAGCCAGGCAGCGCAGCTCCTCGATGGAAGTTCCTCATCGCAGAGATCAGGCAAGTCAAGCTGGCAGTGACCGCCAGGACTATGCCATCTCAGAATCCCCTCAGAGGAAACCCAAACCTCAGCTCTGTGACTCAGCAAGGAAGGCTTTCATTCTGCGGAGCAAGAGTGCAGATGGAGGACCAGAACAACCAAAGCACACACATTCTCCTCTACATCAAAAACTTATTAAGGGTCAAAGGCCCAAAGGACAGTCAAACCCAAATCCTACAGGGAGCAGTGCTCCTAGCAAAAGGACGAATCCAAATAAAACCCATGGTTCAACCAAAAACACATTATCTAAATCTGAGAAAGATGAAGATACTTCAGTATCATCAAGTTCCAAGTCTCTTGAGAAGATGCAACAGTGCTCACCTCTTGTTTCTCCTGTGAAACATTCAAAGATATTCAAGTCCACAGGGGTCAGTGAAGGCTCAAAGAGTCCGACAAAATCACAAATCACTAAACTTCAGTCAACCAGTGACTCTACAGAAGACGGCATCTATGACAACTTACCATGCTCTCCACGAAAACAGCGACGGCAGGATCATCATTGTGATTCAGAACACAGATCCCCATCCCCGCCACTACCCCCGGGTCGAACTACTTCTCTTTTCCTTAGACCCAGTAGTGACAGCTTTCCTAAGGATCAAACATTTGCAAGCCAGGCTCAAAGCTTGAAGACTGGACCAACTAAGATGCAGCCACCTCAGGTTTCTTCAGTTGTACAACCTCAGCAATCCAGCACAATAAAAGACAGTCAACATGCAGCTCCACAAATGGGTGCTGAAGGTAAAATGTACCACACTCACTCATCTATGATACCTCCTGTTGTAATTCAAGAATCACAAGCTTCAGAATCAGTCCGGTTATCTTCAGACAGAGCTGCCATGAGCTATATTGAAAATGGTGCTCCCTCCATGTTGCCAAATCAAAGCATCCTGCAAAGATCCCAACAGAGTATCAGTGAGCCAAAACTTTCAGAAGTCTTACCTCCAATATATTCTAATGCATACTACCAACCCCAGACTTCCTCCTCAAGAGCTGTAAAAAGGACTCTTCCTGTAAATGCTAAATCTCATGAGGCAATTGCTGGACAAGAAACAAATACTTTCCTCATTTTTGGAAGGCAAAACAAGGATGATATGGACCCTTCTGCAAGAAGTGTCCAGACCTTTCAGACTTTTACATGTGAGCCGCAGATGATACATGAATGTGGCACTCATGATAACGCCCGCCGAAGGATCGAGACCCGCTGCAACTCTCTGGATTCTGAGCCTTCGGTCCAACCTGTCCCTTCAGACAGCAGCATGATGCTAGACTGGGGATTTGACGAGGAAGGCTGGCTGTTTAAACGGTCTGTTTCTGTTTCTACCAGACCTCCTCTTAAACCAGTACTGGGCATGAATGGGGCCAAAGCTCGTAGTCAGAGCTTTGGTGCACGCTATATGGACAGACCAAGCTTCAACAGATCTGGAAAGGTCCGTACACAGATCAAAACACACTCAGGGAGCTCCTTGAACTCTCTTGGTGATGTCCTTCCAGGAAGTATGAGTTGCTCCAGTAGTTACCATTGTCCAATGAATCGATCCCTCTTGAACAACTTCTTGATTGAAGAGGGACTAGCGGTTCCTTTACATCTGGGGTCCTCCAGTGAAAGACTTCAAAGTCTCAAACTCCAGCGTGAGCAGGCGAGACGGCTTCAGATCGAGCAACAGTTTTCGAGCGCCTTTGGGGAGCCAGTTTCTGAAGAGCCAGAGAGACAGAGCACCATAACCACGATTGAGGAGAAAGTGATGCTCGGCATAGAGGAGAACTTGCACAAGTCTCAGGAACAGGAGAGAACCAGTGAGGTGAAGCAAAAATCTGGATCAAGCTTAGCAAGTTGGTTCGGCTTTCGGAAGAGTAAGCTTCCTGCTCCCAGCAAAAAGATCGATCCACCAAAAGGAAAAGACGACAAGAGGGAGCAAAAGATCACATCGCTTCTGGGCGGAAAGCAGATGAAATCCGACAAGAAGAGAGACAGAAGAAAAAGTGATGGAAAAGACTGGTAAGAAACCCGGTAAATCAATAATGAATGTTATGTTTTTCAGGTTTCTCATGGGTCATTAAAGAGTCTTAATAGTGAAACTGAGATCTTACATTTCCAATAAATCTGTTGTAGGTGATGTGGTTTTATGCTGGAGGCAGTAATCTGATGCCATATAGATGCTGGTGTTTGAAAAAGCTGCAGGAAAATATAGACAACACAGAGTCTATTTCTCATTTCCAGCATAGAGAAAACCTCACTGGCCAGCTTATTCGTGACAGAGGACCGAGATAAACGATTAATCTCATTCGCAAAGAACAATTAATGACAGAGTCTACAGTAAGCACTTCTTTACACTTCTACTTAAAGGCTTGTTACAGTTTCTGCTTCCATTTGACATAAATTTCATCATCGGAAGGAGAATGTGAGGCTCCATGTGGATATCCGTGTACCTGCTAGTTGTTTACGACTGCACAGACTAGTCCATGGAGACTTTGGATTAAAATTCACCAACTGTGAACGCACCCTTTAGGCAGACTTCAAAGAAGTATAACAGGAGTGATCATTTATCTGTTTGTAACGGAAAACAAGCCCTGCTTTTCTCTTTCAGGCTGAAATGTTTTGTTCCTATAGTAGGTCGATAACATATGGCAAAGTTAAAGTTTTAGAATTCATCTAAAAAAACATCTCCTTAAAAATACCAGCATCCCCTGTTTTTCCCATGTTTCTCCCATAATTTACAACCATCTCTCGGTGGCTTTACGTGTTTCTGTTTGTCCTATAATTTATGATGCCTTCAATATTTATTGTTAATAATGGAGTACAATTATTTTAATATTCTAATGTTGTAATATTGCTCAAGTTGCCAGCCTGTCACAATCCACACACTAAATATAATTTGAACCCATTTGCTGGAGTAACCTGGAAAAACACACAAAATTAAAGAGGTGTGTGCCGCTACTCTCTGTGAAGACTCACCAGATGAATGCTGAATGAATTAGCTGCATTCCCAGATGTCTGAGCATTTCAGCTGTCCTTATCACGAAGACGGTAAAGAGCCTGACACTAAATAAAATAATGAGCTTTGCCAACAGGGAGCTGTTGACCACCATAGCTGAAAAGATATGAATCAATCCAATCGGAACAAATTAAGCCTCTTTTCCAACCATAAACAACAAGCTGCAACAATTTTCATCAAAACAGTCCCAGCTGGACTGTGAAGCAAGTTCACCGTGCCCAGAGTATCTTTCCCTTATCTGGATTTACTTACCCTAACAATGGTAATCAGGCTAATGGTCGCACGAAGCTGTTTATCAAATAAAATGAACCCAGGGTTTCCTGATCTAGGTGTGAGCACATTCACATGAAAGGGGTCTCAGCATCTGACCAATCACAAATATGGATAAGTCTCCTGGTAGGCGATTTGCAGATTGTGCAATAGAAATAAGGAAAATATGAAGCAGATAAACACATAATACAGACTGAAAGCAACACAGACAAATCAGTGATGTGTGTGTGTGTGTGGAAGGAAAAGCTCTGTACAGTGGTTTAGTGTGCTTTGGTCAGCATTTTTTTGGTCTTAATTTTAACTGCACGCCTTAAATTGGTCTTTAAAAACATTGGGTTTTGATCTTTAAATGGTGCTGAGACCCTGTTTGACTCTCTTTGTTTAATAAAATAATTACTGTACTTTTGAGATCCTCAGTGGCTCTCACAGCTTCATACACAAAATTTATTCATAGCTTTCCTGACTCAAATGACATGGGTCATTTTTTATCAAATGGCCGTAGACACATTTATGAGCCTCCTTAGCCCTGAGACCTGTTCATACAGAGGATCACAGCCAGGTTTCAATAGATAGGAGGGTCATTTATCAGCCAAATCTCCCTGGGCATCCAGAGTCAATATCACAGCATCTCAGTGTGTGGTGGTGTGTTGACAGACTGTTTTCTTTCAGCTCTGTGGGGAGAAGAGAGTCTCACGATGCAGTGCGGGCATGCATCTCAATGCCCTGCCCGGGAATGTCCCTGAGTGAGATACAAGGACACACTGACATCATCGGGGACCCGAAGGTAAATGAATCCTTAACTAATGCAAACAGGCAGTCATTTTACTGGCACGAGGTCAGCGCTGGTTTCAGTCGTCACAGCACAGGAACCGTACCTTTAACCTCTGAAAGAAAAGGATGGGAGAAAGACTCTAAACTGAAAACAGCGCTCAGCTGTTACCTCGAGTGCCACTGAGGCATTAAATGTAAATGTTTCCTAAACCAAACCAAGAAATTCTGGTGACTAAACTTTAATAAAAAATAAAACAGTGTGAAACACCAAGTAGAAAAATTGTACAAAGCTCCAAAACAGGTGGTTTATGGCACCATCATCCCTCCTGAATTGTGTTTTTTTTTCATACAGGAACATTTGCTTGGAGCATCCAATCTTAATGAGATCCCAGAGACTTATAACTAGAGGTTTTTTTAATATCCTGGGATGAAAGGGAGTTATTCAAGATCATTTTGCCATGTTCAGATTCCTTCTTTGCTGGATTAGGAAGCGTAAAAACCAACAGAAGTCCACATGTGGAGGCTGGAGGGGCAGTGGCAGCATAAATGTGATTTAAGGGGGGAGATGTGTAATCATTTAGAGGAGGTGGGAGTGGCTTTGGTTAAATCCAGGCCTTTTACCAACCACTGTTTTTAGACTTTCATTTGAATAACCAAACCTGCTGTTGTCACAGTTAGGCTGTGCAGGGTGGACATGAGACAAAACCAAAGGTTTAAGACAGCTTCAATACTGAAACTCTTTAACAAAGTCTTGAATACACAATCTGAGGTCAGACATAAACCATAATGTGACACACTGAGTAAACAAAAGGGGACGCGCATGCGCACACACTGCAGGCAGGGAACACAGACGAGGACGCAACAAAGAACAGAGAAAAACTGACGGCTTAAATACACACAAGGAGACAGCTGGGAACAACAGGTGAACCAAATGAAACTAATAACACAAAGGAAGCAAAACAAAACAAAGCACAGGGAACTCGAGACTGTCAAAATGAAACAGGAAGTGACCAACCATGACACACACGCAGACCTGACAGAACACAGAGAAGCACAAACACAAAGGGATAAACAAACCAAAACAACCTCAGAAAACAAAGTGAAGAAAACTCAAAACGCTGGCATCATGACAGCTGTTTGGTTTAAGCATTAAAACTAGTTGGTTAGGTTTTGGAAAATCCACTCCTTTACAACACCAAGCTTTTTTGACCATTTTCCTCTTTAGTACCGCTGCAGTGACAATACCAGCCGAGCACATTGGGCTGCAGTCTCATGGCACTTCAGTACTTTGAGTCTCAGCTGTTTTAATAAAGGAAATGGACTTCAGACTTTAGCTGGAGGACGTGTCCTGATCAAAAATCGCTCCCAAGTTCCTCAAAGTGCTGCTCGAGACCAAAGTGATGCCATCCAGAGTGTGTATCTGGTCAGACATCACGTTTCTTTAGAAGCAGAAAGTTACAGGATGTCCAGGTCTTTGTGTCTTTAAGACACGCCAGTAGTTTAATACGATATGATCTGCATAGCAGTGGAAATGTATGCAGTGTTTTCTAAGGGAAGCATGCAATGAGAAACTATAATATTTGTACATTAAAGAAAGTTTTGTAATTTTACTTTCATCCTTCTTCAAAAACCCAAACATGCAGATGATGAACCGAAGATCTGACAGTGAAAATGGATCCACGGTGAAGAGCCCGAGCCAGGACGCAGTAATAGGTCAGATTTTTCTCTCCTCTCTTCTGTCGCAGTCTCTGTGAATCATTTTAAATCCCTCTGAAACTTCTCTGTGCCTCACCTGGTACCAGTAGCAATGTTAATGTGTCTTTCAAAGAATGCTAGCATTAAGGTTTTATCTGTGCTTACCGTTTTACAGTTTGCAGACAGAAGTGAAGACCAAATTTGACACACATGTGTAAGTCATAAACATGATAAATATGCCATGAGCAGTCAAACAAACATGCAAAATGCTCAATTTTGTCAGTTTGTGCTTTTGCCGCCACCATATTTCTGTTCATTTTATTTCGATCGGAGCAAATCATCCCACCGTGGCTTTACACCATGCAGACTTTGCTCTTTAACGGTAGGCTTGACCACTCATCTTCACGGACTCATGCACTAAAAATCTGCATGCCCAGGCTCATCAAATTAGGATGAACTTATTCGCTCGAGTGGTGGATTCATAATGAATTTGCTTCAGCTGTTTTCATTCTGTGGACCAAACTGCTGCTGGAACCAAAGACAGCTCACTCCCTGCAGAGGTGTGACGCCATGTGATGCAGGGCTGACACACACTTCCACCTTCATCCTGCCCAAAAAAGTCTGAAAAACAGAGAAGCTTCAAAGTCTGTTCTTGGCACATGGCACAACAGTTTTCCTTGTTAGTCAGTACGGACCTTACATTAAACACGACACACAGGTGAGCTGTCACAGGTAAATCAGCTGTTTCACAGTGGATGTCCTCGTGCTGAACTCCATCACGGCTGTCAGGAAATGTTGATTTTACTAAGGCAGCATTTGTGGTAACTGTTTAAATATTGTCCATGTTTGTTTCCCATAACTGCCACAACCTCTATTAGTATTTAAACTGAAGTGAATGCAGTGGTCTTTATTGGCATTAGAGACTGAATAAAAAAATATTTCCAAAATAATATGGCTTTAGTATAATAATACACAGCATTTACATTGTATGAAATGTGTGGGGAAGTGAAACAACACGGGAATAACAAGCCTGACAACCATGAAATTATGCTTAGAGTCAGAGGGCAAATCAGATACAGGTTAATACTGTCTTTGGGACCTTTTTCCCTTCTTAAATACACCTGTAGGACCTCTGGACTGTTTAAGGGCACACACACACACACACACGCACATCATTTAGCTCAACAATCTCCCTCCAACTGATAGCTGAAAGTTGGTAATCTTGCCAATAAGATGAGGTGCAGACGTAATTTTCTCACGCAGAGGGCTGCACGGGACTGAAATTTCAATCTTAGTTTAATAATGTTCGAGTCCGGGCACACGTGGGGAAACACTCCATGTTTCAGTCATCGTTTCAAACTGGAATATCTCAGCAGCTGCTGGGTTGGATGGATTTTATACATCAGTTCATAACGTGCAGATCATAGATCCTGGTGACTTTGGTAGGTCTGCACCTTTAGCAGCAACATGAGACCAATTTGTTTATTCTCCCGTAAGAGATTATTTTAACCTTTTAATACCCACCAGGTCACTGCCCACATATTTAGGCTTAGGATCACCCAATGAGGCCAAAATATTTCTGCCTACCACAGCTTTAGTAGTGGGCACTCTCTCCCCTTTACCCTCTTCTCCATCTTGTGAAATAGCAGTTTAAAAAAAAAAACACAACTCAAAAATATAAATACATTAATTTTCCAATTTACCTAACAAACATGTCTTTGGACTGTGGGCGGAGCCAGTAGTACCTGGAGGAAACGCATGTAGGCACAAGGAGAAGATACAGACTGCACACAGAAAAGCTTCCAGCTGACCTGGAGGTTCAGCTGTAGATGCAGGAGTTCAGTTTGCTCCTCCAACACTAGAAATATATTTTCTATATTTTGTTATTTTTTTGCCCAGTGAGGCCACAGCTGTAAATGTGGGTACATTTGTGCAAATCAAACTCATCTCTCTGGATAAGAGTTTTTAAAATTGCTTCTTCTTGACCGGTTTTGCTCATACGGTCAGTAAAGTTCTGGACTGACTGTCCCACTCGGGTCTGTTCTAATTAACGTTTTGAAAGCTAACACACACACACGTTAAGTTGGGGTGGGTTTCCACCTGTCTGATTTGGCGTTATCCCAAAATTTACTCGTGGAACCAGAAAGTATCCAGAATATGCCAAAACACTGCTGCTCTGTGGAGGGCTGGGATTGCTACTGAATTGTAATTTGGTTCAGATGAGATCTCTCAAAAAGCATGTTTAAAAACCATTTAAATACCAGCCTGATGCTTCCTAACGAGGTGAAACTAAAGGTGGCAATTCATTTAAAAGAGAGCGAGTGAGTGGGAAAGAGATAACAGATGAGGAGTAAAACTTTATTTGGCTCTTTTTGCTTTGTGGTCACTCACTAAATTAGAAATAGCAGCTTATTAAACTTTCCACATCACTCCAGTAGAGGACTGGTGACAGACCCTGCTGAAATTCCATTGGCCAGAGTGACACCATCGGCGAGGCGCTGCAAATATCAAGCATGTTTGATACGGACGAACGCCTGCCCTCGGGGGTTAATCACCTCATTAAAATTTCAGCGCTGCACCGGCTAAGCACGATCCACCAAACTACTACCGAGTGAATTAAGTTTGCCTTCAGCTGTGAGCTGAATTATACCACCCAGACTCCAAATGCTGGGCCTGATCCAGACTCGACAGAGCAGCTTTCAACTTGAAGCATTAAAGCACGGAGACACAAAACAAAAATACCACAATTAAATTCTCTTTTTCAGTTTTACACTTTGCTGAGAAACTTTTTGGCTGTGCAGCGTTTATGCCTGCTCATCTTAGGCTTTCCTCATTGAAGTGGAAGTCTTATTTTAAAAGCCATCTGAAATACATCATGATTTTATTACCTCCTTGTCAGAGTTCACCTCATGAGCCACGACAAGTAACCCAAATTACATTAATTTATTGACCAAAAAGAGGCCAAAACTATAATCAGCTGTATGAGGTGTTAATCACAGTGTGTCAGCAGCTGGATGAGTGAATGTTAAGGACAGGGTGCAGTATGGTGCAGGGTGAATGGAGAGCAAACACTGAGACGGCCACATCTCCAGTGCTCCCACAGAGACCAGCCAGGTGCTCCCAGCTGCACTGATTAGCGCCACCTACCAGGAGCCTGCAAGGCAAAACGGAGGGACAAACAGGGGACTTCATAATTCAGGCAGGAGGGCCGTCACATTCCTGAACACTTACACGTCTTGAAAGTTTGAAAGTTGTTTGCATGATGGAAATGGACTGGTTTTTGTTTGGCAGGGTATGCTCGCTAAATCTGCAGCTTCACAGTCACATCATGGTGGCTGCGGCGGCAGGAGCAGGACAACCGCCATCTTTGCCACAGATTTACAGCATTTATTGTCTCCTCGTTATGTAATGTCTCCCTATATAACGTCTATCTATATAGCGTGTCAAATAATATCATCATGACTATGCTGCTCATGCTGCAGGCATCTAAGAATGCCTTATATTATTTTTTTTCTGATGCCCACAGCACAGTTATTAATCTCACTTTAGAAATCAAGCAAATCTGAGTTAGGAAGGAAGGCTGACTGTGCAAAAAAGGTGCAGGTTTATCAGCCAGGACACCTGGGGTCATGTCCCGTTGGAAACTTTGTGTTTTCACTGATCCGTTTTGTTTTTTCTCGCTGGTTATGTGTAGGCACTTAAAAAGACTTGGTTACGTTTAGGAACAGATTGTGATTTGGGACGAGTTTCACTAATGCTTCAACCTTTAACTCTGACACAGCAGAGAAATTATTTAATGCACCGGGAATGTGCTGCAAGTCTTTGTTAGGTGCGCACGTGAAGCTGAAGAAAACAGATGTGAAGAATAAAAGATGTGCTCCAGCTTTTAAGGGTTTCATGAGATGTTTGAGCTCACTTGCCTTCCCACTCAAAGTTAGAAAAAGAGAGCACTTCTTTTGCATCTCTTCTACCTTTTTGGGATGTTAGGAATTGGGGGGAAAAAAGATTTATTTTATATTAATGACAGTGGTTATATTTGTGATTTCAGAGTACTGGGAGGCTAGGCATATAGAAAAGAAAGAGGTGGCAATAAGGGTAAAAGCTTATAATGAGTTGTATGTGAGGCTCGACCATTAAGAAGGACAAAAGGACTTGTATCAACTGGCTAGGCAAAGAGATCGAGCTGGAAAGGATGTGCAGCAGGTTTGGGTGATTAAGGACAGAGGTGCTGAGAAGATGGAAAAAGTACTTTAAGGAGCCACTGAAGCAAATGAAAGAGAGAGGGGGATGGATGGAGGATGGTTAGTGAATCAGGAAGTGCAGAGGATTAGTAAAAAGGAAGTGAGGGCAGCTATGAAGAGGATGAAGAGTAGAAAGGCAGTTGGCCCAGATGGCATACCTGTGGAGGCATTAAGATGTCTAGGAGAGAGGGCAGTGGGCTTTTTAACCAGATTGTTTAACACAATCCTGGAGAGTGAGAGGATGCCTGAGGAATGGAGAAGAAGTGTACTGGTATTAACAAGGGTGACGTGCAGAGCTGTAGTAAATACAGAGGGATAAAGAAGAGATTACATGAGGCTCATGCAGGACATGTATGACAGTGAGACAGTAGTGAGGTGTGTGACAGGTGGATTCAAGGTGGCGGTGGGATTACACCAGGGATCGACTCTGAGCCCCTTCCTGTTTGCAGTGGTGATGGACAGGCTGACAAATGAGGTCAGGCGTGAGTCTCTATGGACTATGATGTTTGCAGATGACACTGTGATCTATGGTGAGAGCAGGGAGCAAATGGAAGAGAGCCTGGAGAGGTGGAGGTATGCTCTGGAGAGAAGAGGAATAAAAGTCAGTAGAAGTGAGACAGACAGGAAAACAGGTGGAAAGGTGAAGCTGCAAAGAGCAGAGATGGTGAAGGTGGATGAGTTTAAATACCTGTGGTCAACCACAGGTATTTAATAGACAAGATTAGAAATGAGACACAACTCGGGTTGAGCAGTTTCAAAACAGAGTCATAGAGGCAAGGCTGAGATGGTTTGGAGGGAGGGATAGTGGGTATATCGGACAAAGAGGAGCACAGAGGAGGTTTGTGGATGCAGAGGGTTGGTGTGACAGAGGAGGATGCTAGAGACAGCGTGAGATGGAGGCAGATGACCTGCTATGGTAACCCCTAAAGAGAGCAGCCAAAAGAAAAAGGAGAAGACTGAATGATGGCAGCTTAACTTATTGACATATTAACATATTCCCCCCTCTGGTTTGTGCTCTTTTGACGAACTTAATCATTTTTTTGTGTCTGTCCAGCCTGAAATGTAGACTCACGGCATGGTTACCTTTCATAGTCACGGCCAACATGTCAGATTTTATTTTTGTTTTTAAGCTGATTTCCATTAACAAGATGCCCTTTGCGCACACGCTCATTTAAGCCGACAGGTGTAGATTGCTGTCCAGACCTATTAAGATGTGAACATGGATAAATTTATCCAACATGTGCATATTATATATAAACTGTTCACGTTAAACACAGCCAGCATTTCATATAACAAGATCAGTAATCCCTGTGAGCCAAAGCTCAGGTTTTAGACCACACTAAATGCTGAGTTTCGGGCAGTTTTTTTTTTTTTTTCTCCAACTCTTGGCTCTGTATGATGTCACAGGGAATGGATATCTCTAATATGGTCTTCAGGCACACAGAAGCCCCGCCCACTGTTAAAATCAGAAGAAAGTTGGCTTAAAGTTGGTGGAGCTAAAATGATTGGTTTTCAACAAAGTATGAACTTCTATACAAATAATAAGGATTATTGAATTGTAAATCATAGAGATCTACCCTAATAAAGTCTGAATAATAAAAATATGGAGCTGGAAAAAAGTATAGAAGGTCCACTTTAAGTGAACCCTTTTTTGCTTAAACAGAAACCAGGTCATATTATCTTTATCTGTGTGCTTTATCATTTTAAAATACTCAAGAATTGCAGTGTTGTCTTGTGACATTAAGCAGTTATTGATTGTTCTTGATACAACTGAGGCTTGTTGTAAGCAATCAATTCTCAGCCTCTCTGATCCTGCCTTTCCAGGGAAGACTTCCAACCTAAGACCAGACTAATCAATAACATTTCTGTTCTACTTCTCCACAGTTCAATTATTTGTTCTTGTTTACAACTGCATGAGTACCAGTTTGACTGATTTAGACATAGCTACTTGAAGCTGTTCTTTAATATGAGGAAGCTGCAGTAGATAACTCTAATGGATGTTAGAGAAGTTTTCCAGCTGAGGCTGTAACTCTAAAGAAGCAATTACAATACACTGGGGTGTTTTCAGAGCTTCTAGTTTAAAATATGACACAAGCACCAGCTTAATGTACATTTAACTGCTACTGATACTGCATGTGTTCTATGTTAGACCATATTTCAGCATCATTTATAATAGTTTTACCATTACCCTGCCCACATTTGTCTATTTTTAAACATAGCGTCCATTAACATTAAACATGGCAAGACTTTTAATGTGACCATTTTAAGTTCTCAATTAATCTGGGCACTCCAGCTTAAAATCGGAATCAGAAAAAGTGCAGAAAAACAGGCCTGGAGAGACCCAGAGGAGAGCTCTAGAGTCTCATGCGTGCACATCTTAATTAATAAAAGGGGCGCAGCTGTTGCCTCAGCTCCTCAGTGTGATTGCCCACAGGCCTCATGCTTCAGGCTACATATTAAAACATGAGTCTGCATGACAACAGCTTGAAGAAATATTTTCTTATTTTGACGATGGGCACAGTAGATGGTTGACTGGAGTGATTCATGTTGTTTTTGGTTTCCTCCTATGATTTACTAAAATGGTTCTCTGATGCAAATGTGGCTGAACAGTGATGTAAAAGCTACAAATCCAGTGCAGATTCTACATATTTTAGTCTTAAATGAGTTCTGCATATGGTTTAATTCAATTCAATTTTATTTATATAGCACCAAATCACAAGGTGCTTTATATTGTAATACAGAGAATGTTAATGTACTGACTGTACATCAACTGAGAGACAATTATACCTGAATATCTGTGTAATGATTAAAAAGAAAGAAAGAAAAAAACTTGGATGTGAGCTACGTTGTGTAGCTAAGTGACAGCTAGCAGGACAACCTCCACCATTTTGGCTGTTACTGTATAACATAAATGTTAGTTATAATTCTTTGCTTTGTGCCATTACATTAGGTATTTGCACATCTCCAAGGGGCGCTACTGTTGTGGCAAAAATTTTGACAATGGCATTTTGTGCAATCCGACCGGGAAGTCATACCATTAAAGATTTCCCACTTTGCAACTCCAGCATGGGTAATACGATCAGTTTAGCAACCAGTTACAAACGTTTGATCGATCTGCCCCCCCCAAAAAATGCTATTTCCACCTGCTTTATCAGTCTGTAAGTGATTATAAACAGCTAATAAGTGTCACATGGTGAAATTCAAAGGAAAGGTCCTAATAAAGGCAGTTTTTAATGGTAGAAAGTTTTTTTTAAGATGTTTTCTTCACTGAATCAGGGCCTGGTTTTACACTGGTGGGTGCCGCAAGATGGCGAATTACATATTTCAGCAATTATGAGAAGCCGGCCTTAATTATACACTTCTGTGATGCAATGTCTATGACAAAAGACGCAAAAGTCACTCTGATTGGAATTGCCATATCTCATTCAATTTTTTTTTTTTAATAATTCAAAAAGCTTTGTGCTTTTGAATCTCAGGGGCTTCCATTAAACCAAAAACTTTAATGAACAGAGAACTTATAATTTTTAGGTGGGTACCTAATTACATAAAATCAACACACAAGTTAGTATCATGGATCACATTAGCTGATGAAGTTATTTGCCAGGTCATCCACTTAGTGCTTCTGCTCAGATTCTACTAGCAGTAAGCCATCTAGCCATAACTTGCGAATGTGGTGATGGTTAGTTTATAATGTTAGCTGATAAAATAGTTTGAAAATGGATAACCATAAGTATGGATGAACTAGTTGACCACTTCAAAACAGCAGTTTGGTATGTGAAATAGCTAGCAATTCATCTGTGTTAGCAGGCAAGCTAGTGTTAACTAACATTAGCAGTCTTTCTTATTGAGAAGAAAAACAGAGCTGCATCAGAATTAACTCCAAACATCCTCCATGATTAAATGCCCTGTTTATGCTGACTGCACCTTTTCCCAGTGGTCAAATTCAGTTAGCTAATATTAAGTTATCTCAAGGGTGGGAAATTCATTTTCCCATTAGAAACTCTGACTGTTGTTGAGTGCCAAACCAATAAGCAATAAAGAGATAAAATAATATTGAGCAAGACTGAGTTTGGCTTATTGGTACCCCCCCTTCAAGACCACCCAGGTTCTCATGTGGCCCCTTGAGGGAATTCATTGTCCATCTTTGCCCATCTCCTGCTAATGCACACAGACTGCTTGATAGCCAGCTTAGCAGCTAGCTGACTAAACTTAACTTGCTTGCTCACCACCGTCACTAGTAAATTCCTAACTGAATTGTTTATTTTCTATTTTTCTGTTCTCAGTTTGTATCCATGTTGGGTTGGGAGCTGGTGGTGTGGTGATTTTAGTGTTTAGTTGACTCAATTTCTAAGCTAACATAAGCTAGTGTTGCTAACTGTAGCATCACATCCTTTGGCTATTTATAGAAAAGGACAAATTTTTCAAGATACTTTACATTGGCAATAAAAAGTGCTTGATTGAAAAATGTATCTAACATCCTTTCAATTAACACGTGATAAAACTGTTTGTGTTTAAGATGTTTTGTGTTTTTGATATTTTGTGAATTAATTACACCCAGCAGTGTATATGGATGTCATGTCACATGCCATTACGTGCATTTCATATTCACCATGTGACCAGTGCATGCTAGTAGTCGCACTCATCAAGCAACATCTGTAAAATAAAAGCAGTGGTTCAAGTGGGCTTGATTTGGCTGAGTCATTGTTTGCTGGAGAGCAAAGAAGTCATTACCCTGCCTCAGACTTGTATAATTAGACTGAATGCCGCTTTTCGACTTG
The DNA here is from genome assembly GCF_007364275.1 of Archocentrus centrarchus. Lineage (NCBI taxonomy): Eukaryota > Metazoa > Chordata > Actinopteri > Cichliformes > Cichlidae > Archocentrus > Archocentrus centrarchus. The sequence continues at coordinate 4,329,187 of NC_044366.1, forward strand.
GCTTTTAAGGCCTTTGAAAGTCAGACCATAAGACGAAGGAAAAGACTAACCATCTGTAACAAATGACCAGAACACAGGGATCAAGCTGCTTTAACCAGTGAAGATATGTGGCAGGAATAACAAGGAGGCATGAGAGAAACAGTGATGATACTGCAGAGAAGAACCAGTATTATTGATTGATAAAGCTGCTTTCACTGGAACAGCTCCTGGAGACACATAGTCAGCTAGAGTACCAAGTAAATGATTAACAATAGGTCTGTTAGTATCTATATTCATGTAAAGTACATATTTATTTTAAAGGTTACTTTAACACCACTTCAACCATGGTCGCCCTGCTGTCTCATTCCTGATGTGCTCCCTTTTCTTCCCGCCACCCTGAACCACTTCAGCTGTTCTCCTTGTGCCGCAGGCTCCGGCTGCAAGATGCGAACGTTGGACAGTGGAATCGGGACCATCCCCCTTCCTGAATCCTGTTCCTTCTTCTCCTCCATCCTGCACTTCCTCCCCAAATCCTCATCAACCCCAGAGCAGTCCCTCAGTCCTCCCAGTGTTCCCGGCTCCTCCAGCGAGGACGTGTCTCCTTCCCCATTACCCCGGTGGAGAATTCCCTCCAGCTATAAGGACGGCAGCCATGCAGGGGTGCCGAACTCTCTGTCCGATTCCTCCATGACCCATATCCAGTCAGTGCCTTTCCCCACTGTGGCCTTCCTCCAGCCCATCCAAACCCCGTCTGAACCCATTATGACCTCTGCCAGTGTGTGTGAAACCCAAAGCAGGCTACCGAGAGCACCACAAGGTACAGTAAAATGACCAAAGGTTCAGCTATGTCATTTGGACTGAAGGAGAGATTCTTGTAGTAATTAAACTGGTATAAAATTTCCAAGTTGGATCTAACAAACACTTATAAACTTATCATAGCATCCACCAGATCACTGGCAAATCCAGATGGAAAATCTTTTATCTGGAAAACTGCAAATGCTAAAATGGATGAGACTTCATTTGTAAAGAATTGTCTTCTAGTTTCTAATAATTTCCCTATTTATCATGTGGCCAAAACAAAACCCAACCTTAGGTTTTGTTTGACCCAGATGGGTCACCGGTGACCTGGTGGATGTTAAGTGGTAATCCTTTGAGGTCCAAGTCATCCTCAGTGACCACCCCTAAAGATGCATCCACACTGGAAGTGATTCACTTGTTTTTCATCACATTGAAGCTGATGGTTCATCTAATGCATTTACTACAAGATTATATGTCAATGAGCGGTATCCTGTGATATCACTGGCAGCATTTTAGTTGCTCAGCTAGAAGGTGAGAAACGTTTACCTCAGGTCCTGGCTACTTCGCATCAGCGGATGTTATTTTGACCGTAGTTACCTGAAGTCACCGAATGTCAGACTTTCTGTGGGCTTCTTAAAAAGCAGAATAAAAATGACGTCTTCTGGTAGCATAGGGTCTGGGTTAGGGTCGTCGCCGATGATGACTTAAACCTCAGAGGGTTAACCCTCTTAGTGACAAATAAAAGGACTTACTTTTTTTAATTGAAGTTTTTTTGTCTCGTTTTTTGTGTTTGTTTTGTTTTCTGGGGTTCTGATGTTGATATCATATGGTTAGTGGATGGGGTTATTTCTTATCTGTGAGGATGGAGACTTCATCATGTTAGTGTTCAACTGGATTGGCATCTGAGAAGTTTAGAGGCCAGGTGAGCACCTTGGGCTCTTTACCGTGTTCCTCGAGCTGTTCCTCAACAATGTTTTTGGTGTTGTTTGGTGTACCATCATGCTGGAACTGACTGCTGCCACCACATTGTTTAAAAAAAAAAATTGGGGTTCCTGCAGTAGGTTAAACTATTAAAATTAAGGGTCTTTAAGACCTAAATTAACAAAACAGTATAACGCTAAAATGATTAGGTGTTTATTAATAAGCCATACGTTAAGTACTTATTCAATGGTCCAAGATTAATTTTAATGGGTAGTACATGATAAAACAACATCCAGACTGATATAAAATTAACCTAAGATTTCTCAGCAGAACACTTCATCGTACCAAGATGACCGTTATTCACTTCACCTTTCAGTGCCTTTAGCGCTGTGGCTAATCAGACTAAGAACACCCTATGATTTAAAAAAGATGATCCTGCTTTATAAAGCATGGTAATGATCAGCCTGTATTCTTGACATTTACTGCTCATTTCCTTTACAAGAGACATATCCAGAATAAATCTTGCTGGGTGGAAATTCATTACTAATGTATCTATTGAGCACTTAGCACATGGGAAAATGTCCTCAAGATCCACATTTATCCACACGTTCTCTGCGTTTCACAAGGTTATCGGGGAAATTGAAGATTCAAAGTTCAACATAGTTCAACATTTACCTTTATATTAAAGATTGCTGGAAGCAGCAGCAGCGATCACGATGTGTCATTACAACAAGCAGAGCCTTTATCACGCTAGTGAGAGCACATTCTACATATCGCCCGCTCGGTATGCTAATCACACGGCCTGTAGCAAAGGAAAGACACTCATGTAGTGAAATCAAAGCCCTTGATTTCATGCCGAGGCAGGAAGAGGCAGGTTTTCATTTGAGGCAGTAACTGTTAATCAAATGAGAGCTTAAATGACAACTATTGATGGCTGACTTTATAAACTACAAGCTAATTATGTGAGCTAATATTAATTACGGCTCATTAATCATTTTAAAGCACTATCTTTGGCAGATTAATTAATTTATTTATTATTTAATTTCTAGCAGTCTTTTGAAATGAAAAGCCTACAAAAGCTCAAAGACTGGGGTGCAATGTTAGGAGGTAAAAAGTCAGCATCCAAAGAGAAAAGCTTACTCTAGTTCTGCAGTTGTTAAGCACTTGTATTTTAAATCTGATTTGTCATATTTCTGCATTATATTTTAACACGCTCTCATCCCAGGGAGATACAGCTCTATAAAGTCTGCGTTAGGAGGCTGGAGGGGTGGTCCTGTGCAGATGTTGTAGCTTTGTAGTGTCACAATGTGGGGTTTAGTCCTTGCTGCAGAGAAGAGAGTAATCATGATATATAAACAACTTATTTGTAGTGAAACTAAACATCAAAAACAATGAAAACCAACTGCCAACTGCAGCCATCTTCTATGCTTTTTTTTTGTTGTTGTTTTGCACTCTTTTCCCTTCATGTTAAACTCTGCTGTCATTCCCTTCCTGTTTAAGCCAATTTTTCAACCAATCAGCACTCTGTCTACACCTAAAACAATCACATACTGTTGCATTTTCATTTTTACTTTTTTTTGGCACATCAGTGTTTGTTGCATAGTCAACGACCTGCATAACAGATACTACAGGGTGAGCATAAATCCCACATTAGCCCACAGTTCACGACCCATTTGTGCCTTTTTTCAAATGCATTCAAAAACAAAAATCCTGGGCCCATGACAGGTCCTCTTTTAAAGAGTCCATATATGAAAGTTGGCATGACTTGAAGAAAGTCCCAGGTTTGTCACTAGGACAAACCTCCCTGTCTGTCAGCTTTGTTTGGGTTTTTTACTTTATTCCACTTTATTTTTGACTGCTTAGGACCAAAAGCCAGCATTGAGATTGAGGATGTTAAACCTGCATCCTTGACGAGCAAATAGAGTTGAGATCTTTCCTTTATTATTCATATTTCTGAAGAGAAACTGTTTAATTTCATTATAAAAGCTTATAAATAGGATGAAAACGGAGCACTCTCTTCTAACTGTCAGACATGCTGACTAAGAGAAAAGTTAAAGGCCTCCATCAAGCAGGTGAGGGAGAAAGAATTACATTTTTAATGGGTGTACATTTTCACAGTTTTCTGGGAAATACTGATAGTGTTTAATTGGTTTGTATACATGAGAAGTTCCTCAAATGCCACCATCAGTTTCAAATAGATGATTATGATTAGTCATTTTCCAGGTTAGCAGATAAGTGAACAGTTAAAAGTCTATGAGGTGAGTTTGGAACTGAAGCCCAGCCTTGCATCAGACTGAATGTTTTTTAGGTGAAATGCATATTTAAATGTTTGTCTCCACAGGACATCCCCAACAGTCGGAACAGTTTTATTTAAGCAGCCTAAACTGTCACTCCCTATCTGAAAAACATGTCTTAATTTGCATTGTTTTTCACATGCAAGGTGGCTGTTGGAGCTATAAATCTACCATCTTTCTGGATGTCAGCTGCAGCTCCTTTAGCGTCTCTTAGATCTGCTGCCACTTTGAATTCAGGATGATAACAGCGCTCTCTTTGAAGATGTCAGCCTGTCAGTGTCAAGCAGTTCTCCTAACTCCACATTTGAGTCTCGCTCTTGACATGACTGAGAAGTACGTCTGTCTGCGGAGAAAAAAAATGTCTAAAATTAGTTTTATTTTATGCTTTCAGGTGGATTGGAACCAAAGAAGTTGACCTATATCAAATCAAAAACACGAGCCACTCCGAGCCAACAGAAAGAACAGACGAGACTTCAGCTGGCCAACTGTAAGACACCAGATGATCCATTTAAGGGAAACAGTACATAGTGAAGTCCATATATTTTGGACACTGACAACTTTTATTTTAGTTACTTACAATAACATTCAAGTTACAGTTATATGATGCATATGGGCTTTAGGTGCAGACTCATCTTTAATCTGTTTTGGGGTAAAGTGTAATCTGGCCTTTCAATTCTTGAGGCCGATAAGTGGTTTGTATTTGCTCTCTTTAAGTCTTTTCTTTATGATAGACTTACGATAGACTGAAACATTGATTGTTTTAAGAATTAAATTACTAGATTGGAGGCAGATAGTGTGCAGACCTTTTCCTTTTCAAGCAGTTGTTTTTCTTTACCATGGAAAGGATCATACACCACTGTTATGTTCTGCCGAGCTTGCCAATGCATTTTTTTTTCATAATTTACCAAACTGTTGGTGACAAGGAGGGAGTCCACACAAGATAGTATTAGTTTGGATTGGTTACATTCATTCAGAGTTATTTTGTGGTTAATATTGGAAGAGGGCAGCAATAGTTTTTTCTTGGACATCAAACTCATGTATTCAGGGTTTCATGTCTTTTTGGGTTTAGCCAGATGAGTCTCCTTGAGCCATCCATCCCCTCCTGCAGGCTTCATTGGTTGATCCTCATCGGAGACCAACCATGTCTCTCTTTAGTGTAGCAGCAGTTCACCACCGTAAATAAGCGTCTGCCTGGTTAAATAAAGGTTACATTGACTCACTGTCCCCAACTTGTGGTACAAAGTGGGATTACATGAAAGCGCTGCCCAACAGTTACACTTTTTATAATCTCTTCAACACATAAAGACATAACGTCCTACTCCATTTTAGTTGTAATTTTGGAAGATTTTAAACTATTTTAAGCAGAAATGTACAATAAGTACGTTTACTGTCCCAAATATTTATGAATTTGTTCTGTTTCTGCAGTCTAAGATGGTCAGCCTCAGAGCTCTTTTTACTGCATGTTAAGTTTTCAAAGAAACAGCTTCCCAACACTTGGAATAATCTCTGCAGCTTTTACCTGTTTAATTTATAGGGACATGCACTGCACTTAAATTCCATGGTCACCATATAATTGTAACTTAAATGTGTTTATGTATTACAGCCTTGGAAAATGCAAAATTATAAACTCTCCAACTGCAGGGGTCACAAGGACTTTAAAAATCTAAAAACAGTGTCAGTTTGTTCCAAGTACTGAAAATTGCACACTATTAAGTTGATTGTAGTCCACTGAAAGGGTTTACTGGGAATTTTCATTAAAGTTTCATATTTTTTCAGTTTTTATTCACTGAAATAAATGTGAAATCTTCTTTCGGGAGCCTTGTCAGACACATTCAAATGCTGCCTTTAAAACCTGTCAATGGAGCTGGCAGCTATAAAGACAGACCAAGGTTCAATAATTTCACTTCTTCCACAATGTACAAAAAAACAGAGGAAAAAAAAAAAACTTTAGATTTTGCTTTCAAACTATGCTCTGCTTTCAAGCCCATTTTCATCCCCACTGAGCAGAAAGCACACTTAATGGAAGCAGCTGAACACATGACTAGCACAAGTTTGCCAAACATCATTTGCATCTTCCTACAGTACATTAACGCTGGCATTTACAACGCGCGCCTGTGTGTAGCAGGTCGTGAGATGTGCCTGTGGGTTAAAAAATAGCCACAGGTTACAAGTCATCACAGCAAGATGCACATAAACATTCATGAATACAGTTTTATTTATAGAAATACACTCATCTAAGTGTTTCACACTCGTCTGCAGCCCATTTCCAATATTTTCATGCAGCGATCACAGAACAAAGGGTGACAAATTATAGGAAAAACCAAAACAGAGGTCCAGGACAGCTTCAGTGCTCTTTAGCATTCATTCTGCAAGTATCTGGAAATCTGCTGGAGGGATGAAGACCGTTCTTCTAAGGGATATTCCCTCGTTTCATGTCAGGGAGCTCTGTCTAGGAACAAACTCTCTCATTAGTATTCAGCTGAGTTAAGAACCAGTGACTGTGAAGGCTGAAGCATGTGATTCACATCTTTTTCATCCTCATCAAATCATTCAGGCAGCCCCCGTGCCATTTGGATGGGGGCTCTGGTGACCAGGTGCTCCACTTTATGTAGGACCACACAGCATTTTCATCCCCTGTCCCCATCGTCCCACAGATTCAGAAAATGTCCCACATTTTGCTTGGTTCATAATTCAAATTACAGGAGAGACACTTTTATCCAGCAACAGTGAAGAAAGCAATGAAGACTGTCAGGGTGGGTCAAGTGCAGGTTATCAAACCCAAAACTTCTAACATTACTGAACTCTTACAGGGTGTAGATGCCTGAACCAGTGGACTCGAACCACGCTGGCATAACACTGTAGGGGTCAGGGATTCAGGTTTTTCCCTTTAATCTGTGACCCAACTTTACACTCCTTGAATCAGACCAAGGGTCCATTTTAATTCGGACTGTGGGTGAAAGAGTTTCAGCATCACATCAACATGCGGTGAATGATGTCACCGATTACTGTTCAGATCACATTTTGTCCCAGATAGATGTTATGTTACCATAATTTAAGGTGCTCAGGAATCAGTGGAAGAACCTGCTGACCTTCTTTTGAGTAAGACTGGTTCTGCATGTACAACACGTTGAGGAACAGGAAGGCAGTCCACACTCCTCAGGCACTTCATATAACAGCAAGCAAGTGCAATACAAAAGCTCTGCCAGGTACTGTTGTGTCCTTTACCGTATGATACAGCCTGTAAACCCACTGACCACACCTCAGCGTCTCCAAAGACAAATAACAAAGTAAAGCCCCACTCTCTGTAGAAAGCAAGCATGTTTGATTTGGGAGCATTTTACACCAAATTCCCTTTCTGACACAACCCTGAAGGGGATTTGTGTCTCCAGCAGGACTCAAACTAGCAACTGTTTGCTTGTCAAGTGAATGTGTAAACCACTATGGTGCTACGCCACGCTAAACTACACAACCAAACAAAAATTATAGCCTCGACTCGAAAATGTGGTTCAAATATTAAAATGGTGCTGGTGGGCTTCTGTGTAGCTGACAGTGAAACCTGGATAAAAACACGGGCTGGCCCAGCTCTCAAAAAACTGCTTCTAGAGAGTCAAAACCGTAAGTAGTAACATAGAACAAGTAGTTAGTTTTTAGTAATAAAAGGATGCTCAGCAGCAGGTTAGACATGAAAAAAAAAAAGTCCTGCTTTTCTCATTCTACACTGGGGTCTCCAAACACATTCTGCCCACTAAAATGAATGGGGCTTTAAACACTAAATATTTCAGTAGCAGTCAAATGTTTGTCCTAGAAGAGTAATTAAATGTATCACACATAAAAGTCAGTTGTCTTGGTGTCTGGAAACTGTTCCTATGACAAACTGTGTGAAATGAGGCAGGTTTTTCTTTCTCTACAACAACGTGTAACAGGATTTTTGCTTTGCAACAATCCCATCAATAAAAATGACACAAGTCTGCACTTTAAATAGGCTGATGAAATAATGCTGCAGAAAAGCACTAATCATGTAAAATCACGAGTTAAAATGTTTATTTTACCCACTCGGTACCAGTGTTTAATTCTCATGTGACAGTTGCACATTAGAGCGCTGAAACTTTACACTTCATACAAGTGTAAACAATATTCCTTGTAATAAATATCTTTAAAATACACTGAAAAATGTTCTAATTTGAATCTAATCCTGTTATATGGTAACATAGTTTGTGACAGCTGCATTTAGCTTTGTTGCTAAGACTTGGTTCAACAGGTCACGTGTATAAAACTTGTTCCTACAGCAGATAATCTGTCACACTTGGAGCAGACCAAAGTTTAAAACAATCAGTGAAAACTTGGTGCTCCGACCGGTTTTAAACCTAAACTCTGAACAAAACCCAGGGACTGTATAAAACCGGATTCACAGGTAACGGGCATTTTTCCATTATCGGGATTCACTTATCCTAACAACGGCAATCAGCTGCCTCCAAAGACTGGAAAACAGTTACCTTATTAATTATTATTAACTTATTAATAAAGTTTCGTATATTTAAAGGCAGGAAGGAAAGCCAGCAAAGATGCAGTTAACTAAACCTATCAATATCACAGCTTTATCATTAAAACGCGGGACAACCTGATGGATTATAATAATATTCATACTTTACATTTTATTCTTTTATAAATAAATAACTCAAAATAAAAAATAAATAAATAAATATGGGCATTAATTTGCTTATACAGTTTTAATTTATTTAATATTTATAGCTACTTGACTTCGTATTGGTTCCTGTATTCATTTACTTTTTTTTTTTTACATTTATTACTTATTTGTGCATTTTTATATATATTTCCGCAAACTCACTTATTTCTGTACTTTCCTTTTTATATTTTAGCATTTTTTATGCATTTTTACATCGTTATGCAAATAAAGTCGTGGGGTCTGCTTTATTGGTTTATGTGACTTTAATGTAAATGTAAATAAATACTGAAGGCTGCTAAAGCAAAACTGTCCAATTTGTAAAAATTATTGTAGAGATTTATTGGTATTATTGTTTGGGGGCATTTTATCCCAAATTATTTATTTACTGAGTCATTTATTTATGGGGGGGGTTTTCCCCCCATTTTTGATTTTGGCAGCCTCGGTCCTCTATAATTAAGTGGTTTTTGAGCAGTCTGTCCCCAAGAAAGCCTTTGAGCTGATTAATCTCCTTTAAGGCCACTTTCTAAATATTGCATTATATAATTATTATTAATCACAGTTTGGGCTTCTTTCCTTTAAATAATGTCTCATTTTGGATATTGTTTGTGTGGCACAGTGCCTCAGTATCTTACTCTGCTCCACACTTTCTCTTTCAGAGTTTCTGAAGCTCGATGAGTCAACCTGAAGCGAGAAATCAAGTGATCGGTTGGAGTTATCGCTGAGCCACACATGGAGGATCTCCAAATCCCACAGTCTGGACTCTGTGTCCAGATGAAACGCTCAGAATGGGGACAAAAAGCGAGCTTGGCATTGTTAGGCTTCCACCTCGGCTCAGTGTAGCGTTAAGATACCGAGAAGCCTTTCAGGTGTAGCAACAAACTGTCTGGCAGCCATTTTGGAGGTCTGCATCTGGTTTGGCATCAGCTGTGAGCAGCTGATGTTATTTATCTACAGCAGACTTATCTCCACAGATAAACACAGAAACGGTTAATTTCACTTTTTTTTTCCTTTTCTTGTTGAATCAACAGTTTTATAAAACATACATTTAACATGTTTCAATTCTAGAAAGCTAATGTAGCATCAATGAGCTACCTGAAATCTCAGAATATCTTAGTTGTGGATGTGATCATGGACTATATATACACAATGGACATAGATACCGTGACATCACCCATTGGGTACCAGAATCCCGTCTGCTCAAGCTGAGCATTTTCACTGTCACCATCTTAAGATTTTCAAATCTGAAAAATTTTCTTTCTAGCACAACTTTATCCTCCTTTATTACTCTAATGGCAACCACAAATTAAAAAATAAATGTCACGTTGTATTGAATGAGACTTCAAACTAATGATGGAGCCCATAAACTCATCAGGAAAGTGTTTACTGGGGTCATAAATCAAAGGAGCCAAGGACGGTTTTTCCCTTCGACTTAAATACTCCTGCAAGTCTGAGGAGTTGCCCCCTGCTGGCTGTAAAAAGAATGCAGGTTTAATGTCCTTCCACATTGGCTTCGCTTTTCCAACCTGGATATTATATCCATATTTTAAGTCTAGCTAAATCACACTGGAGCTGGACAAAACCGTTACCGTTATTTAAGACCGCACACAGAATTCATTCACAACAGGGATGTACCATCTTTGACCATTTTTGAAATCTAATGACAATGATTGGTCTAATCCATCATTTCCTCCTATGCATTTCCAGTTTCTACTTCTTCTGTTGCCATTTTTCAAATTGACTGGAAGAAAACTCAAAGAGAGAAACCCTGCAATAAGCTAGTGTTTTGACAGTGAAATTGCAGAGCAATGCATGCACACCATGCATACATATAAATGCTGGCTGTTGCGTAGACTACGCCGTACGCCCTACATGTATTCAGAGCACAGGTGTAACTCATGCATAAGCTAGTAGCACTGGCAGTGAAAACAAACAAATGTGTCCACTCTGTTGAACTCTGTTTTTCTCCACATTTTTGGACGCCATAGCTCGGTGAGCCATGCTAACCACCGCTATTGATGCTCAGCAAAACTAAGAGGACAAGGCACCAGGTGAGACATGTAGGCTGTGACACATAAGCAGTTGACCTGCCGACCTCCACAATGGCACTGGCTGTCTCTCCTGGAGTTTAGAGGTCATGTAGCCACATTTATTTGTATTTTCCAGCCTTGTATGAACATTTTATTAAAGGTTTAAGACCTAACTGATTCAGATGCATTGATGATCTAAGTTAGGGTACATTCTAATATATTTTCCGATGGGCCTGCATAAACTCGAAATTACAGACTGTGTTATCCTATGTACAGCACTTACTACTGATTGCCATTCATGAGCTATTTACCTGACTGAGTAATGTGATTCTCTAAAGTGTGCACTAACTACTTTTTTATTGTCACTGTGCTAATACCCACTTGCATGCACTCACCCTCTAATTTAGTGTAAACCCAGTGATGTTTCTTATGAACAGTTTTATTGCAAGAGGTTTAAAAAAAGCTCTTAAATATTATTTCACATACGCCACTGCTTTGTAGGTAAACACTGCACGTTTCATTTTGAATTTAAACTCCCCATATGTGAGCTGCTTTTTGTATGTTTCCACAGTTATGACATCAGGACAAAGCAGTGAGTTTTGCATGTAATCGTAGTGGTAATGCACCTTGTCGTCAACATGCTAGCTCAGGGAAATTTATTGTCTCTGATAGAAGCTGTGGATTAAACTTTAATATGTACACCTGTTTCATTAAAGCACATGAATAGATTCCACAGGGAGGATTCACATGTACACACTTCCTTCACTTAGAACGCTCACGTATTTGTTGCTGTGCATCCCGTATTTCACTTTCCTCGTGTTTAAATTCAACTAAAGAACTTGTAATATAACTGTTCAGCTCTCTGGACTTCCTGTTTTATAGGAGGTGCTTACAAGGTATTCCAGAATGAATGAGGCTTTATGGCACTGTAGAACAAATACATACATTTTGGGGGGGGGAAACATTTTTCTTCTGAAAATTTTCATCATGTTTTTGATTGCAGGGGCTTCAATTACAATTTTAAAGATCAAACCTGTGAGTAGGTTTGTATCTGCTATTCTGATTAGAGGCGTGAAGTGAACCATAGCAGACAAAATGAGCTGCTTCTTGAAATATCTGTTAAGGTTTAACTACAATGTCTATAACTGACGTCCAGTTATTGTATGAAAATGAGTTTGTCCTGTTGTAAATCCTTAACTGACCAGAAAGGGTAAGGTGCAACAAAACAGGGGAGACAGATTTTCTAATTTTTAGATTTTTTACAAATTTGTGAAATTTTAATGATAAACAGTACATTCATGTTTAACTTCAGGGACTACTTCTCCCTTATTTATTGGCTGAATGTTTTGAAACTAATACTGCAGATGAATTTCTGATTTTAGACTTTTTTTTTCTATTTTACAAATTTTTGAAATTTATAAACAATAGAAAAGTATCAGCCCGAAGATGAAGCGAGGGGTGGGGAGTCCCATTGATGTCTGTAGCAGCGTCCCATGGGACCCATAGGGAAAAATGGTACATACAAATTCACAGAAATTGCCAGAAAAAGTCACTAGATTTGACACTAGTCACTCTTTGAAAAAAAAATGTCACTAGGAGAGTCTGCAAAGTTGCTAAATCTAGCTGATTTAAATTGAAATATTATTGCAGTTGCTAATGTCGGATTATCCTGTGCTAAAGGAATTCCAATAGGCCGCTGCTGATTGGTTCAGGCAGAAAACATTGTACAGACGTGTGGTTTCACAGTGTTTTTTAACTTTATAAACAGTCAGCTACTAATTAAACTTTTGTTAGCTTGGGTTGTGATTATGTTGTCGTATTGTGCACTTGATTCTTGAAACCCTACCCTTGAGCGTGCATCTTCGGTTGTTCTTACCATAACCATTGAAACGCAACCACATGGCAAACTAAATGAACCACTTACTTAAAAGATTGAACAAACTCTAGCCCAGTGGTATTGATGAGAGAGTAGTTAGCAACTAGCTTGTTACCTCATGTTTTTTTTTAATAAAGTGACTCAGTCGTCTAGCAGTGCTGAAAGGGTTGCACTTCTCCAAGATCTTCAAGGCAAGCAGAAAGACATTTACATTTTTAGGCTACAGCACCACAAAGCCCCATTTACTCTGGACTAACTCGAGAGTGCCCCCCTGTGAAGGTCCACAGAGTGGGAGTTCTCAATTACATGTCAAGTAAAGCTAACAGTTCCCCCACTGAGTTTGGGAAGACGCGACATTAAAGCGTGCGACAGCCTGAATCACGTACATGTGAATCCTCTCTTTCCTGAACTAGACATTTCCCTCTTGCCACTTCTTTTCTACACATTTAGCTGTCAGATATCTGAAGTACACTGTGTCCTTTGTTCTGCTGGTTTTGGTGTTACAAATGCATCCCAACATATTTGACGGTTTTAACCGCTCTGCGATGTCCCCCTCGCCTTCATCGATGCTTATTATGTGTAGATATTTGCTGAAATGCGTCTTTTCACAGCATCGCTAATGAGCTAACGGCATATACAGAAAATGAATGCAACTAAATTTACATATCAGACTTGTCAAAGTGATGATAGCCATATTCTTTTCACGTGATGTAGAGCTACGGAGCACCGCACATTATCACTAGTATTCACTGTATTTACCTCTTCTTTGTTGATGGTAATATTTCTAACCTTGCAGCAGTAGCAGAACATTTATATGTGTAATAAATATGTAGCGTGCGCAGGTGAGACGAGGATCAGGGAACAGATTGGCTGCACTGATACGGGTAGATGAAGCATGGCGTCTGTGTTTTTAAAACCGCTCGCATCACGAAGAGCGTCACTCTCACAGGAGGGTTGTATTTTTCTAACATTTACTCCGATGTCCTGTATTTGTACCCCGCACTGATGAGTGTATTTTACCATTTATTAGCACTTGTTGTCACTTTCACAGTTATCCTCCTCCTAAATGTCTTTATATTGCCAGATTCCAAATAATAACAGTGATGTTCTTGTGTCAACTTATCAGTACAAACTGACCGTTGTTTATTACCGATATTCTTTGTTTATTGTCAGAGAAAAAATAAACTATTTCAACAACAATCACATGAAAGTGGTCATCAACTCAGTAAGTCAGTCCAGGGTTTATGAATCAAGCTACTAGTGCACTTCAATGCAGTCTCACAACAGTTTCAGTTTTATTTATATAATGCCAGATCACAACAACATGTCTGTGTAGATTCTCAGTCATCCAGGTCATAGTAGTCTCTGGAGCTTGAAAAAGGCGACTGGACTTCTTTTTGTTTCTTGAAGACGTTTCACCTCTCATCCGAAAGGCTTCTTCAGTTCTCAACCAAATGGTGGAGAGATCACAACAACAGTTGCCTTAAGGCGCTTTATATTTTAAGGTAAAGGCTCTACAATAATACAGAAAAGAATCCAACAATCAGACGAATAAGCACTTGGCGACAGTGGGAAGGAAAATCTCTTTTAACAGGAAGAAACCTCCGGCTCAGGGAGGGGTTTTCATCTGCCACGACCGTTTGGGGGTTACGGCAGGGAGACGAGACCAAACACATGCTTTTTTTTGTGTGTTAATCAATACTAATTTCCCTTAAACACAACATCAGTCTAGTTTTATATGTTACAATTCACATCCACATTCACAAAGTTTATATTTTCCACTTTTAAAGACAAAAAAAAGTCTGTATTTGAAAGTGATGAAGCAAATCACTTCACTGCCTAAACTGTTAATCCTGGGCCCGTATCCGGGCCGCCCAGCAGCTTCTCTGAATCTACAGCCAAATATCTCCGTCCCTGGCAGGCCCACACATCAAAAGAAAGCTATGGCTCTCCTCTTTCCGACCATATATGGCATTCCCAGGTACAACAATCACAGCATATACACCACAGGGTATTACCGAAACTAGTAATTTGATGTTCCCTACCTTTGAAGGCTGTCTCGAATCCAAATCTTGATAATTCCCCACAAATTTGGCATCATTCTGTCCATAACAGTCCAGTGAATATAATCCAGTACATCCATGAGGTCCAAAACACGAGTCGCATCCACAAGGGCACCAAAAATAGAGCCTAAACTTTTCTTGAAAAAAGGAAATACACTTTTATGAAGACTCTGATGTAGAAGCTATTATTTACTTTTAAAACGAATGGTCTTAGTTCAAAATGGCCGCCCGGCGTCTTGGGCTTTGATTGACACCTAACTTGGCCAACTGGGACACTGTGGGGGCTGTCTGTAGCGAGCAACAGCCAATGAGTGTCACACCCAACTCTGAGCCCTGCAGATCCAACCTATCAGCTCACAGAATAAAAATGACACTACAGACGTTTAGCCAATGAAGTTTTGAACACGCGGGTGTGTTGTGTTTTGTAAACTATAGGAGCATGCACAGGATAATTTAGTCATTTCAGTCATTTCTGTGTGCTGACGTGTAAAAGTTGTTTTATGTGCACCATTGCTGTTTTGATGGGTTTTTAGTTGAAAACATATTGCGTTGTTTCCAGATGTTGTACAAAGTTATCCAAATTCATCCAAAGTGTCCATTTGGAGTCTCCAAAAATGTCCCTCTGTAAAACACACAACCTAAACCATATGAAGCTGTAAAATTCTCATTTTTACAGCTATTGTTTTCAAATTTAAAATGGGAATAGCCAAGAACTTATTCTTTGTAATCATGGTGTGTTTTAGTCCATAAGTACGAACTTTGTACTGTGTACACTCTTTTTTTTTTTTTTAATCTAGACACGAAAAAAAAAATCTTCATATCTGTCTGTTCCAAGGAGTATAACTTTATAATAGCTACACTTAGAGTAAATCTTACTTTTGTGGTAAAAAATACAGAATGTTACCTTTACAAAATGCCCAAGCTTTTTTCACACAGTCCTAAGGGTTTAGGAACAGCTTTAACTTAAAAATTGTATTATATTTTTAGGTGTTTTTGCCAACAATTGTTAAAGGGTTAAAAATGTTAAGTTTGGTTAAGTTTGCTTGGTTAAGTTTAAGCATCCTGGATGGGGTTAAAATACAGCAGTTACCTCATCTTTTCCAAGCTCTGTTTTCGAGGACTTGGACTCGGCCTCGGGCCCTTAGTTCCAGTGAAAAGAACTCTTAATGCTTCAGCATACCAAGACATTTGGGACAATTTGATGCTCCCAACTTTGTGGGAACAGTTTGGGGATGGCCCCTTCCTCTTCCAACATGACTGCACACCGGTCAAATCCGGGCAATCAAAACATACTCCCTGCCGGTCATCAGATACCCTGCTGGGATAATAAGCTGGCCAAAGGAGGAGATAGAAGCCACTGACATCAAGACAAGAAAGCTCCTTGGAGGATTTCACCACAAATCCAGCACCCTGAGACTGTACGCTAAGAGAAAGGAGGAGGCCAAGGACAGAACCACTATCTTGGATGAAACAACAAAGATCCATGAGTACATCAGGAAGATGGCCACAAATGATCACATGCTTAGTGAATACCTCAGGAAACCCGAGAAAAAAAAGAAGTATTTTATCAACAAAATGTTCTGAGTTGCAGATTAGCTGCTGAAGGAGTACGTTTTATAGAGGCAACCAAGTGATGACCTCTGCCCAAACCTGCAGTTCCACTTGAAGCTGCCTCCTAATGCAATAGTTTCCTCCTTCATAACAGCTGTACACAGATGAAGTCCTCAGCTGGTCTGAAGAAGACGGGGTGCCTGCTGACTCTGGGCTCTGCGATAGACTTAACCACAAAATAAATAAAGATTGAAACACATGAGGCACAACCATGAGATTGATGATAACCACCATCATGATACCCACTGTCTCTCACTGAAATACACCCTTGTGGTGTGATTTAAATCCCAGCAGTGGGGACAGCATCATCTGAATCCAGCATACTTTTCTAACAGTCTCACAAAAACAGCAACAGTTTGAATATAATAATAATAGGAATTAAACAGTTTGCAGAAAGCTAACCAACATGTCACAGGCGCTGGAGCAGAGCTGCTCGGGCTGCCAGCAAATTCCTGCTGGGCTTTCAAACATTGTGTTCACATGAAAATGAAAAGACAGACTTGAATGAAGAATGCTGCTTATTAAACTGGCATCTGTATGACTCTAAAATAAATGGTTCAGTACTGCTTATGATTTGTAATATAATAATAATTTCCACCTCCGTCTTTTATTCTTGGGCTTTGCACATTTAACAATAATCCCTATTCATCTCATATTCCACAGCCACACAGTTCATACCATAGACTACATATAAAGATGGATGTGGTCAATGTGAAATCACCACCTGGTTTCTTGACTCCATATTTGGAAGATTCAGTTTCAGCCTTTTGGCCATGTTGAGTTTTTTTGGAGCCAGAAGTAAAAATGTATTTGGATGAGAGGACGAAGCACCGAGTCGACAGCTTGATGCCAGCTGCCTGCATAAACTGGACAGGAGCAACAAACAACACAGATACCTGCTAATTAGTGCTCAGTAACATCTGCATAAACTCCTAGAATTTAACTGGGGCTCAGACTTCTTGGGTGGTGTGTTAGTACAATCAAACTCTCAGCAAGATATATTATTGGTCAGATAACCAAAGCACAAACACGGTCGAAGGTCCAGTTCAGGGACTCCAATTAGCAGCTACAGCGGCCTGTGTCTGCACACCTGTCAGTCAAAGGGGCCACGACCCAACTTTAAGCCTTAATGAGATCCAAAAGGATAAATTATATATAAAAATCACCCCCTCTACTGTTGCTATGAAGGGGAAACTGTCCATAATGTTCAAGCAATGTGCACATGATGTCACAAGGAACCTCAACACTCCACATCCAAGAGTAAAAAAAAAACTGTGATAAACGGAGTGTTCAGAGCAGTCTGAGGTTTGGCTCACAGGGATTCCTCGTACATACACTGACCTCATTGCTCAGAGCTTTGGTCACCTTTAATGGAAACATTAACCACAGGAACTGAGAATATCTATGACAGGAAATAAGAAATAGCAGCATGGGTCCCCTTTAATTGTTTTCTTCTGGAGATTTAGACTGAAACTGATACCACTATCGTTACCATAATGTTGCTGCAGGACCATCATTGTAAACACAGATAATGTGTTTTATGATGAGCCTTTGAAACCGGTTGGGCCGACATTAAAGGCTCTTTTGATCTTGTCAGATCTTGAATTAAAGTTGCACCAAAGACTCAACACCGTGTCTGACCTCTCAGCAGGAGGGCGAATAACCTCACAAAATCTTTGGTTCATCTTTGAGTGACATTAATGATGCTGAAAGCTTTGGCTGACATCATGTTTCCACAGAAATCTATTTTGTTAATACAAATTATGTGCACATAGCTGATGGGAGATGATGTTGGCATAAAAAGAAAGCAGGAAAGAGGCTCAAATAAAACCGCCCCCGCTCTGGCTGTGGGTAGCATTTGGATATTTGAGGTCTCAGGCCATCTGGTTTGGTTTATTCTCTGAACTATAAATCCCCTTTTACTCAAACCCAACACCTACAGCACACGGTGCCACCACACTGCTGCCTCACACTGTTCTCTGTCCAGGTTTCCCACTTTTAACCACACAGTTTCATTCTTCCTCCAAACAGGTGAGCACATCCTGTGTCTTGGACAGAGGTATTATGGAAATCTTGTTTACAGCGATGGAAATCTTTTTGCTGTAAACGGTAACTTCAGAGTATCCGGGGTGTGTCGAGACTGGGGCGCTGTGGGTGGCACCGCCCCTCCCAGACCCCTACCCCCACTAACGTAGTACATTTAGTCTCGCAAGTACTTCACTGAAGTACCTTTAAAAAAAAAAAAAAAAAAAACTGGATGGGAGTCAGCTTCACGAAAACGCGAAGCTCAAAATGCAAAGGCACACATTAGTGTAGCTATCAGTGTTGGAGTACCTGCTGTGTGGCTCCTGTCCAGTTTTGTACCTCTTGAGTTTAATTAATAAAGCTTAAGTTTAAATTTCGTTTGCCTCGTGAGTCCTGCATTGGGGTCCTCTGCTTTGCCTTCCGCAGCAGTTTGTGACACTTTAGGTGTATTTCCATGCTCAAACATTTGTAATATTGCTATTAAAAGTTATTTTCTTGGCGAGGCCGGCGACCACATGCATATGCCGCGTTGCAGTGCGGGTTCGAGTCCCGGCCCGTCGCCAACTTGCCCGTGTGTCTTCCCCTATATCTTTCCCCCATTTCCTGTCTCTCTCCACTGCCAATAAAAGCCGCTGTGGCCAAAAAAAGCAAAAAAAAACCTTATTTTCTTTGGTAAAAATATGCTAACTTTCACCAAAGCATTTCAGATATAATAAAGAACTTCCACTCTCTGGACTTCCTGTTTCGTACGGGTCGCTGTGGAGCTGCCATTGTGAGTTTGAGTTTTAGACCATCAGAGAGATGACATTTAGTAAAAACATAAAAAGTCTGTTTGAGGATTAAAGTTAAGTTTAGGTTAGGCTCTTCTTTGTGGGGGTTAAACATGGTGGTAAGATGCTTTAGAAGGCTTTGACACCAATAAATGTCCTTACAAAAAGCAACCAAACACACCTGCATGTAAATGTACACACAGAGTGGAGCAGACAGCTGAAGACACCACAGTTATTTGCGTCGTAGTGTTTGGTGTGGTTTTTGTGGTTTATAAGATGGCGACTCCTCAAGGTCACAAAAAATTGGAGGAGGCTGCACTCATTCACCCTTTTAAGGACAAAATCTATGTAATTCCATCCCAAACACTCTTTCTGCGTGTGCACAGAAAGTATCGGAGAAACACTGAAGCTCTTTAACTCAGAGGGTCGTTCTGTGGAAATGTCAGTTTTTCTGTCCCTGGTATTCACAGAAATATTAGTTTATTTTATATTAAAATAAAACAGTGTTGACGAGTTGAGCCCCGTTTACACGAGAACGTTTTCAGTGGAAACGCTAAAGTTTTACTGTTTTCTTTTTTTTTTTTAAAAACGCATTCAGACAAACATTTTAAAAACTGGGTCCGTTTGCAAGCTGTTGAAAACGCTGCAGTTCCCATTGCCAGGCCACAAGTTGGCGGCGTGGATATAGGCGTTGCAACCATAGTGCGCATGTGCGAGTGCCCCCATTTTCAAAAAGTAGTGTTTTTGCCTGCATTTGTCAATTCTCCTTCACACTTTTCTGTGACCTCATGACATTTTCCATCTGAGTCAAGGAAAAGTGGTTAGGAAAGGGAGCTAGGAGGAACATTTGTGGATTCTTTGAATATATCCTGAGTAATTTTAAAACAAAAACTGGAAATGAGAGAAACTTAAAAACACAACATTGCTGTCATGGCGGGCGGTGTGGCAGGCATAGTTTGGACCCAAACGCAGTACTCGTAATTTAAGAGGCTTTATTGCTTTAATCTCAGGCTGCAGACAAAACCTCCACGGAACAGAACCTGAACAGGTAATCCAGAACCTCAGACAAAAAACAGGAACACCATGAGAGGAGCTACTGACGAGAACATAGACAATATACACACACCAGGAAATGAGACAATGAAGCACAGCAAGCAAAACTTAAACACACAGCTCAAGGACCAAAGACACTATCAAAATAAAACAGGAAGTGTGAAAACAGGGAAACAGAAATACAGATTAGACAGGGGAGGCAAGCACACTGAGGAAAACCCACAACACACTAAACTAAACACTCAAAAACTGAAACACAAAAGGAAAAATGCAAAACCACAAACTCAAAACACTGGGCAAAGATCCCAGGACCACGATGACTGCCAAACTGGAAGATTGCTGTCTGTGAACATGAATATTTGGTTTAACTGTGCCGGCTGATTCTGAGGCCCTCCTTTCGTTTAACTGTGATTGTTTTGGGATAAAAACTGTTGGTTTTCCTCACGATGAGCACGCTGCGCTCAGCCTGAGCTGGAACTATGAAACAAACAGATTGGATTTGAAATCCTGTGCGTGCGACTGCAGCGCTCGCGGCTTAGTTGTGTCTGTTTGTCGTTTTGAGCGGGTTGCCAGCTTATGCTCACACTTCCTCAGCACCTTACTTTGGAAACAAGAACACATGAGGAATATTTTGTGTTAGTGTCTCACTTCTCTGCCACGTCTGTCAAGGTCGGTCCATTAGATCCAAAGTGTGCAGCCTGATGCCAGCGGAGAAACTTAAAATATTGGACTATCCTGCAGATCAGGAAGCATCAAGGTTCCTGTAACCTTGCACAGTTTGAGCTGTCAGATTAAATGTTCCGGCATCTTCCTCTTTTTTGACATAATGACTTTCTCTTGATGCACAGCAACCAATTTAATAACATTTCCCAAAGACACAAAAGTCTCATATTTCACCGACAGATTGGGTTCATTTTGGACTTTTTGTTTTCTTGTGCTCTTAAGATATGCTGGCCACACTCTGCATGCACGCAGAGGGATTTTTTTTTCCTGATCTGATGGTCAGTCATCTTTGATTACTGTTGCTTTTTTTTTTTTTAAAGGCTCTGTGCATAATGGCTCCCAGTGTGCCATCAGTCATGTTAGGATACTCTGAAGCTGCCATAAAGAAAAACTATAGCCGCAGCACACTTGGCTAAACTTACTGCTGATGCCACGAATTAAGTAAAGCACAAGAAGGGGAAGAATTTTAACCCTCTTTTACTGACTCTGATCAGGATGGAGGTTCTGGGTGTAGCAGAAAGGAGGAGGATGTCAGGTTTCTGCAGGATACAGTCCTGCTGGCTCCATCGAACGATGACCGTCAGCTCGTACTGTCCAACTTTACAGCAAAAGTAAACATGTTTACAGTCTGATACAAAGAACAGATTTGGTCTTTTTGGGTGGTTTTTCTCTTCATAATAACTCTACAGTGCATGAATTTGACTTCTGCTGGTCTGAAGAGGACCAGACTCACCGACTCTGGGCTGTGTGACCTGACCATAAATGCTGGATCTTGCACTGAACTTGGTGTTTATTTTACGGTGCATCTTTTTAAGAATTTTAGCTCTTACTGGTGTTTTTGTGAAGGTTTTACCAGGTGGCCTTTAATAGACCAAAGACTAAACAAAACTAACTTGAACCTGAGCAGTGACACCACACCAGGTGATGCAACCATGTGGTGACAAGAAGCAGAGCTGTATGCTGCAGACAGGTAGCAAAGAAGAGCAGGTACACCAAAGGAAGTGCAGAAGAGGGACTTTGGGGGGTTTTATTGCTTAGTATGAAGTTATTTAGTTCCCTTGAGTATTATAACCTCACGTCATGATTTGCTGTGTAGCAGGTGAGGGATGGACCCAAAACGCAGGACTCCAGATAGAACGTAATTTGCTTCAGCTTTATTCCAGGAACATAAGAAAAGCCGAGCTGGAACGAAGCCAAAACAGAAAACTCACTTAAACTGACTGACTGACTGGAGAAGGCAGGCAAAGTTTAACTGAACAAAAGGCAAGGTGTTTATGATCAGGCTCATGAAATCTAAAGGTAAAAATCCAAAAGGCAAAATACATAGTTCAGAAGGGTAACTGAAAATAATAACCTCACTGAACACAAAAATGAGGAACTAGAACGAAACACCAGGACAATGAGAACAGCAGCAGATGCTCTGAAGAAAAGAGACTACACAGGAGGGTGCTCCGGGGAAGTGGAGACAGGTGAGGAGGACAAGACACAGGTGGACAGAATCACAACAGACGAGACACAGGAAGCAAAACTCAAGGCAACACACAAGGAACACAACTCCCAAAATAAAACAGGAGGTGTGATAAAGAAACGGGGAAGACACAGACAGACTTGACACAAGAGGGAGGAACCCAGCTAAAGCACTAGGAACAAGATCAAATATATACTTAAGAGAAAAACATGAAGCAAATATAAACATTAAACAAACCAGGAATCAATAGAAAGCAAAAACAATGCTTGAAAGTCCAAAAAAACTCAGGAACGCTGGGCAGCTGACCCGGGATCATGACCGTCCATCACAGCCTGTTTTCATCATTGATGTCTGTGCAGCACAGCACAGCTGATGTTTCTTTCAGCTGCTTTTACAAGGTTTTAAACTCTTTTTATCTAAAAGAAAACTTTATTTTTGTGGAGGGTATAGATGATTTGGATGAATATTTTAGCCCCTCTCGCAGCAGTGTGTGAAATAGTCACAACATTTAATCGACTGTTTCTTTTTTCCTGTTTTTCAAAACAAACTTCCTGCATGTGGAGCTACTCGCTGTGGCGCCCCCTTGTGACAAGGGAGCAGCTAAAAGTAGCAATTTGTATCATTTTTAATTATGTTATTAATTTAAAATATATTGGTTGGTTAGCTTTAAGCAGTAAAAAGAACTTGGGTAGGTTTAGAAGAAGAAATAAAAGGTACCGTGATGACGGCTCCTCACTTTATCTGGAAAACAGGCTACTTCCTGTTGAAATACATTACTTACAAATTTGTGTCCATAAACGTGAAAAGATTTTTTTACTATTTTAGTAACTGACCTCAGACTTGCTGATATTTCGCTCCATCGTCCTCATTCTCAGACTGCTGCTTCTGCTCTCCTCTGTGGAACCAAATCACACTGGAGTTCCTCGACTCGCTCTAACCTACACGGCAAAGTTTGGAGTTTGGTCACAGTTCCTCTGTAGACGGCCTCTCAGACTTAGAGATAGGGTGAGGCCGTCGGTCCTTCGTGGGGGGCTTTATATTTAAGATGTTGCTTTCTTAGATGTTTTGGCCTCATCTGTGCTCACCTTTTGGTGTGTTTGTGTATTTCACCGAGTTTAGTTGTGTAACAGGAATAGCGCTGATGTTCAGACTCTGACCCGGCTTTACTGACAAACCAGATGTACTGACTCCCAGCAACATCTACTGATGATCATTTGATTCCAGGCTGATTCCACAGGACATTTACCCAAAACAACTCTCGGTTTGCCTCTAGTCCTCATTTTTTATCATTTTTCTTGTGCCTTGCTTCTCTGTAATAAATATACTAAGTAAGTTTCATCTGCTGCAAAAGAGTCAGCTGAGGTGGTTCAGCATCTGACCAGGATGCCTGCTAGATGGCTCCTAGGTGGGGAGTTTCAGGCAGGAAACCCTGGGCAGACCCAGGTCACATTAGAGACACTCGGCTGGCTGGGTAACCCCTCTGTGTCCCCCCTTAGAGGAGGTAAGTGCTGAGATGAAGGTCTGAGCATCACTGTTTAGACTCCAGCTCCTGTTTTCCACTCATGATCTGATGGATTTCAACTAGTCAGTTTGAACTTTCTTCTCCTGAAGTTTGGACCCATCTTTCACTCTTTCGACAGCTTCAACAGCTGCACATTAAGTCTTTTATTCTCACACCGGAGAGGTTTCACTTTAATTATCTACCTGGACGTCTCATTTCTGAGTAAAAACCTCCTTGGGTCGCCGCTGTAATTCTTCTCGTTCCTTAAAATGTAACTTAAATGACCGTCAGCTAATTTGAAGTTCGACCAAAGCTGGGATTCATAGCATTTAATTGTGTCTTAATGTGCAATTATCCAAGTTCCAATTAAGCTGATTAGCGCAGTAAATGACAAACAGCTCCTCGGCAGCCCCGCGATGCAGCACAGACCCCGACTATAACAGGCTGATCACAGCAGGCCTGAGCAAAACTGCCGGAGTTCAGGGGATTGAAACCTTCCTCTCCTGAGTCCTGTAAACTGTGACAAAGCATGACCCTTCTTTGCTGCAGGTCAGCAGTTTGCCCTCATCTGGGTTTGTTCTGCATTGAAATCCTCTTACTCTCCATGCAGCTCGAAGCAGAGAGGCGTGCACGCGCTCGGAGAACAGGTTGATCCGAGGACCACTCCTCAGCAGCAGCCAGGTTTCAGCTCTGCGTGAAATATTAGCCCACGATGAACGACACCGAGGAGACTAATCTGTCTTTCATCCTTTTTTTACCCCTCTGAAGTGTTGCAGGCAGACTTGTTTGCTTTTGAAAAGCATCTGAAAGCTGCCTCACCTCACGAGAGTCTTATCGCAGAGCTTCTCTGTTTACCTACAGCCTATGATGCCTGTGATTGTTTCCTTGGGCACACGTCAGAGGTCCCACGATGAAACCTCAGCTTGATTAAGCATCCCGTGTTTGTTTCTGTCTTCTGACACGTGAATGACAGCAGCAGTTTGACAACCTTTCAACCACTTTAAAGCTCCATGCATCAGAAAAAACATCGGTCTCATACGCCAACGTTTGATGGTTTTACTAAACTCCAGATTAGTGGTGACAAACGTGGCTTCACATCTAATTCTTCTTTAAAATGCACCTTTATTCCTCCTGTGGTGAAGCCAGCGTTACTTCAAATAAGTGAAGGCGTTATCAAGGTCTGAATGAAGCTTTCCACACACTCTGCTGCCCGTGACCTCTGACCTACGATCGAGTGTTTATTTGTTTATGTCTTGAAGTGAATAAAAAAGATTTTTCAATCAAAAGTGGAAAGAAGACATTTTCTTTTATGAAGAGTCAGTTTATTGGGTCAAAGTGTGAGATGGGGATAAAACTGAGGAGGAAACAAAGTGATTCCTGTAACTCACCAGATAAATAAATCTCACTGGGGACTTTGGAGGTCACAGCACTAAATCTGTCTCTTTACGGTCACTTTATCGTCTCATTTCTGTTTAATAACGAGCTGTAAATTAGAGACGGTAGTTATTTGTTGCCATGAGAAGGATTTAAGGTGGCTGAGAGAGCAAAAAACATTATTCATGTCTGTTAGCCGATTTTTGACTCCTGTGATGAATGAGATTGAACACAAGGACAGAAAGTGTCCAAATGTTACTACTACTGCTGACAGTAAGAAGAAGAATGAGAATGATGTGAAGGAGAAGAAGCTGGTGGAGGAGGACTTTGATCCAGAAGAAGAGGAGAAGGCCAAGAGGAGGGAGAGTAGAAGAATTGGAAGATGAAAAAGGAGGAGAGTGGAAAAGATAGAGAAGAAGGTGAGAGGTTTGTGAAGGAGAAACATGAGGAGGAGATTCAGAAGAAGATGGAGAAAGAAGGAGAATCTGGAGCAGGAGGAGAGCAATTAAAGGAGAAGGAGAAAAGGAGGAGGAAAGGAAGACGAGGAGGAGACAGGAGGAGGAGAAAAGTCAATGAAGATGAGAAGAAAAACAGTAGAAGAGAGGAAGAGGAGAAGAAGCTGGGGAAGGAGAACTTTAATCCAGAAGAGGAGAATAAGAAGGAGAAGGAGGTGGGGGAGGAGGACAGGAAGATGAAAAAGGAGGAGAAGAAGAGGAACAGGGAGGAGGAGGAAGATGGAAATCAAGAAGAGGAGGAATCAGAAGAAGTTGAAGAAGTTTGAAGGAGAATGAGAAGAATGAAAAAGATCTAGAAGAAGTTGATAAGTTAGTGAAGGAGTAAAGGGAGGAGGAGATTCAGAAGAACGGAAGGAGACAGGAGGGTGAGAAGGTATATGGTTAAAGTTTCTTTACCACGTGGTGCGCAGTATCTTCGTGCACGCGCCTGTGCGCGTGCGGCAGGCGGATAAAGCGCGGTGGAGGCGCGCGGGGGGCGTCAGGCTCACCATGCCAGGCTGCCAGCTGCCTCTCCGTGTCCGCACCTCCGAGCCGGCGCGCCTCCGTCTCTCAGGCTCCCGCGCGGAGTCTCACTGATCCGCGGACGATGC
Organism: Archocentrus centrarchus; assembly: GCF_007364275.1. NCBI lineage: Eukaryota > Metazoa > Chordata > Actinopteri > Cichliformes > Cichlidae > Archocentrus > Archocentrus centrarchus. The sequence goes on from NC_044366.1 coordinate 4,355,459, forward strand.
GGCTGCTCACGGTCTCCACTCTGCTCCTGCTGCTCCTCAGCTCAGGTACGGAGTCACCGCCTCTCACTCCATCACCGCGCGGGATTTATTAGGCTGAAAAACTTCCGCTGGTGGGAGCGCAGGAAGCGGCGCGAGAGAAACCGGGAGGCGCAGCGCTGATCCAGATCCTGAGCCTCTTTGCTCTTTTGTTTCTGATGATGCAGATGTGGATCTATTCAAATTAAACCTTTATTAATCTTACTGTAAGAGATTTCAGTCTGCAAACGCCGACTGTGGCGCTGCGCTCCGGTGCGCACGAAACGATCCAGGTAAGTTTGGGCAGCGAGGACACCTCATCAGCGCAGAGCCAGGGGCGTCTCCGGGATTTTAGACGTGAGAAAAAGACAAAAACAGAAAACTTCATTAGAAATAAATACAGAGGGGAGGATGTTAAGCTTCACGTGCAGCTCTGTGCGCTCGTACAGATATATTAGCGTGAAAAATGGATGCACAAAAGTTTAAATGTCGATTTTTATTGAATAACATATATATATATATATATATATATATATATATATATATATATATATATATATATATATATATATATATATATATATATATAAATTTTTTGTTTATTTATTTTTTAAAGGTGAACAAGTATTTAGAGTCTTTATTAACATAAAAGTCATAATCCAACTTATAGTACCAAAGGTTTCTGCTCTAAATTTGCTTAAAGTACTGATTATGTGCAGTTATTTACATGATATTATTAAATAATTATTGATTGCTTAATGTGTATATCACTTTAATGTTGCAACTGGAGATGATTTTAATTACTTGTGTACTGCTGGGTAGCTTTAAATATAAAATACAGCATCATATAGATTTATATTTAAAACATGCAAAGAAACATGGACTTTTGCTTGGACTGCTGCTCCCAACTGCTGACTATGGTTATATGTATATGGATGTTTTGTTTGTAACAGTTTGTTCTGATTATAAAAATATGATAATAAAAACAAAGTGGAAAAAAAACATGCAAAGAAGAAGTAACAAATCTTTAAAATAAACAGTAAATGGAAGAGTGCAAAGTCTGATACTTGCATCTATAATATAATGAAGTGCAGGTATAATAAAGTAGCATAACATAGAAGTTCTTAAAGGTAGTTTTTGTAAAACCCTCAGCAAAACTAATGAAAGTTTTGTCACAAGGTGGCAGTGTTTTAAAGGTACATTACCTTTTTTATACAGAAGTATCTGTAAATTGTAAAATTCAATGTGAGGTTAAAAAATACAGAAAATAATCAATAAAATATTAATAAGGAAATTCTTCTATTTGAATACACTATTTTAGATTTACTAATGTGTTACTTAAAGTTTTAATTTGAATGTAAACTGATTTTATTGCGTTATTTTGATTTCAGATTAGTTTCTACCTTACTAAGATATACTTTGTCATACTGCATTTTATTTTATTGAGCTACAAATACGATCACACTGAAAATGACTTGAATATGTTGGCTGTGTTTAACTGAATTTTTACCTGCTGTAACAAATAAAGTATCTTATCTTATCAAATTAGATTAAATAAAGCTCAACTCAGTAAAATGTACTGAGAAAACAAAATAGATCAATAAGGAAAAAGATACACAAAAAACAGCACAATTAAACAGCCCAAAAAGTAAAATAATATTCAAAATTTGCTAGACATTTGTAATGTAGTTATCTATCTCAACCAACATTAAATTCTTCCTAAAAAATAATTTTGTATTCCTAATTTAACCTGCTCAGATTCTCTCTTCAACCTGCCAAAATAAGTCAGTTTGTATGAAAGAAACAAGAACTCTGTACAGATGTTGAGCTAAAACACCAGCTGGAGTAATGCTAGACTATGCTGACACACTGCTCCATCTTGTGGTTTAAAGTGGTATTACAGGAAAGTACAGCCTGGCCTTATTTAAAGTTCATATCTCTGCAGCACAACACAGACGACACGGACATCACATTACAGCTGCTGTTTCTTCTCGTTCCTTTGCTAGCTTCAGTTAATTTTTAAACAAAGCACCATTAAATAGAGTGCATTGAAGCTGTGCTTCAGTAAAGTCCTTCAGTAAATGTACTACAGTCCACCACCACCCATCTTATGTTCTGTAAGCGCTTCTTCACCTCCTGTGCAGTCCCCATCAATCAGCAATGGAGGAAGCAGGCTGTTCAGACCCTGGAGTCAAAGGAGTCTTTATATACAACGCCAATAAAAAATCATTCACTCAAACTTTGACTCTAATAAAGAAATTCAGGGTTTGGGTGCACAGACACATTTTTGCTGCACAAAAAGAGTAATCACAGTGTTTGCTGGAGTTTTATCAACTTGAGCATACCAGTCATAACTGAGTGGTTTTAAAATAAGAGGAAGATGAGAGAGAAGTGTTTTTCTTTCTGTGAAATAAAGTAGCATATCCAGCCTTCCTGAGGCCACTCTGAGCCATGAAACTCTGAAAATGAGAGCTGTGTTAGGATGTATTATCTATTAGATAGTCAGTGGTAGCATATTACCTACTTTACAAGATTAATGATGCTAATACATCAATTTTTTTTCCATCGTGACACCATATGCTGGTCCATTTCTCACTTTCATCTCTACTTTATTAACATCACAGAGCTTCTGTTTCAAACTGACCTGATTTTTATGTGGAGGTGGTGAGAGCTGGGTCTCCAGTCCACAGTTTCCTGAGTGCAGTGAGGAGTGAGACCCGAAGCAGGCTCAGCATTTTTTTCATCATTCATGGGTTTGTGCACCGTGAATTCGTCCCCCCGGCGTCAGACACAGAGCTTTATGTGACTTCCCGAGGTGTCGTTTGGAGAACACTCGGAGGAAACCATCTGAACTGTGGAGCACATTGAAAACACAGGATCTGAAAACACAGTGTTTGCTCACCACCTGGACTCTTCCACTTCCAGAAAATGAAAAGCGAGCTTGAGGATCACCGTTCTGACACACTGAAGAAGATTCAGCATCCGGTATAGTTCAAGCAGAAGTGCACGGGGACAGAAAGACACTTCCACGAGGGATCTAAAGATGCAGCCGTGCTGAAAATAGTCCGGAAGTGCCTGAAAAGATGACTTAGAACGGGATCATCTAAATCAGGCTTTTGAATTTTTATTCTCTCAGCACTTTCTGATCGCACCTCGTTCATGAGCCTGTTTTTGATTTAAAATGAGGAGGAGAGGCAGCTTTTCCTTAAGCTTAGTTAGCAACAGCAGGAGCTCTTCTAAAATTAAAAAAGTGCTACATAACTCACCTGGTTTTTACATTTTTTTGAGAAGAAAAGGCTCCTTCATGGTTACCACCCCAGCTCCATGTGGACAGCACCAAAGGAGATGATGTGTACTGTACGGGTGTCCTGATATTCACCATAAATAATCACACAGTTATCTCAACTTAATTCATATTCTGGACCCACTGCTGAAGAAAGAGAGGCTGAGGCCAGTGATGTGGTTTTTTTTGATGATCTTTCATGCTTTTGTCGAGCAGGGACAAATGCACATGGAGCACGGGATCCATAAGGATGCATCCTTATGTACGCATACGTTACATATTTATTTATGACTAAACTTCCTGGAGTGCACTGCTGGACACGTGCACGAATATTTGCACAACAGCCTAATAAAATCTGAGATACTATATTTTTTTACGGGCCCATTTTTCTTTAGTGTTTCATAATATTTTTAGTGTCAAATCATTTTGATTAATTTTATGCCATTAAAGATGATCATGAGTTTTCTAAACCTGCATCTGTGCTGCTGTGACGTGAATTCCCACTCAGGGAGCGGATTTCGTATCACAGCCGCTGCAGCCTGTAAACTGGCCGCAGGGGTCGTCAGGACGCCATCTCCAGGCAGGCGGCAACAAAGTGTGGGTATCTGCCAAAGATCCAAATGTAGGATACACAGACCGTCATTCAGAAACAGTTCGGATGTGGGGCAGGCAGCAGGCTGTAATAACAGCTGTTATTTTGTTTTGACTTGTAGTTTTCAGTTGTGTAGTTTCTGGTGTGAGTCTGCGCGTTTCAGTTTTTGGTGTTTGAAGATGTTTAGTTTTAGTTTAGCGGCTGTTAGTTTCAGTGTTTTAGTCTTTTTTGAGGATTATTGTGTGTGTGTGTGTGGGGGGGGGGGGGGGGGGGGGGGGGGGGTGCTGGAGGTGAGAGTTAGGAAACTCAGGACAGGCAGAAACACAACTTCCTGAAAGCAGCTGATTTACAGTCCAGAGTGTCAATGAACACGTCCATCAGGCACGCTGCGACTTTACCAAACAAATGCTAAAACCAGGGAGCTCTCCTCAACAGTTTTTAGACTATTTTAGTTTCAAAGTTCACAAGTTAGTTTTTCCAAGAGCCCATCTTTTATTTTTATTTTAGCTAATTAAAAAGTTTTATATATATATATATATATATATATATATATATATATATATATAAACGTGAGTTCTGTGTGTTGTGTTTTAGTGATCAGTAAGAGTTGAATGGTGCTCTGTAACTGAGGTCCAGCTCCATCTGTTAATAACACACGGTGGTGCGTTCAGGTCACCCTGTGAAGGCTTCTGTACGTTCAGCTTGCATTGATGCACTGATTTCAGGTCAGTGTGCTCGTGACCTGCAGCGTATTTCTGCCGGTTTCAGAAATCTGTTTGTTCTTCGTTCCCAGTCAAAAAGCTCTCTGAAGGACACTCGGAGTAAACAAGTCAGCTTCGCTGTGGAAACAGACAAATATGAATTATCACAGGGAAACATGATGAAATGTGCTGCTAAGATAAATGCATCGGCAGCAACGCGGATAAATAATTGAGCATTTTCTGTCACACTGATTTGAAGCGGTCCGAGTCGCAGGCAGAATATTTAACAAAGCAAAACTCAGCTTCAGTTCGAGGTGAAACGTTCACAGTAATTCTTTATTTCTGGGGGGTTGAGGGCGTCGTGAGGGGGGGGGGGGGGGGGGCGGGGGGGTTCTCATGGAGCTGGACCAAATAACTATGTTTCTGTGGGTGTGTGTTTCAGGGCTGGCTCTGCAGATTCAGTGTTACCAGTGTGAGATGACACACGACTGCTCCACCCCGGAGTTCATCGTCAACTGCACCGTGAACGTGCAGGACATGTGCCAGAAGGAGGTTCTGGTGAAGGAGGACGGTGAGTCGGCTATCAGGAGCTTTTAAAACACTTTACAGCGAAACCCAAACTCAAATATGTGAACTAAGAATTCAGAGCCCACAGCTGTTCCCTGTGTCTCCAGGCAGGATTAACTTGTTTGTGTTCAGGCGGTTATATTTCCTCAGCCAGAGGAAATCTTGTAAACAAAAGGCCGTTTTGAAGTGACGCCAGAGAAAGAGTTTGTATTTCTGGCATGTTTTTAGGCCCCCTCTTCATGCAAAGACAGCTCTCCAGCTGAAATCAGACTGATCTGAGGTCAGCGGGGACAGGCCCCTCGTCGCACTGCAACTATCATTAGATGATGAAATGCTTAGCTGTAGGCCAGCTTTCATGGATATAAACTGTGCCATTTCATGTGAGAGGGAGATGTTTTGCATACAGAGACAGCTGTGTCCTTTGTGTGAGATCAGACTTTTCCACACCTCATATCCTGCAAATTATAATCCAACAGAGCCTGACAGATAAACCGCCAGATCTGACGCTTCGGCCGATATCAGCTCCCTGCAGATACACTGCTAGCAGTGTGCTGGCCTGCAAGTAATTGAGGTCATGTGAAAGGAAAAAGAAAGAAGAGTTTTATGGACTTTGGGGGGGGGAGAGAGAATAAGAAAAGAGCTGCAGTTACGTTGTGGGTAAGCCAGCAAAAGCAAAAAAAAAAAAAGAAAGAAGGGGACAGGAGGCGTTGGCAGTGGAGTCCAAAGACACTGGAGGGTGAACAGGGCGCTGTTCCAGAGAGCAGGTTAAACAAACTCCGAGTTTCCAGTTCCAGAAAAAGCTCATCAGAGTTAGTTTCATAAGTTCACCCTGAGTTCATAACAAGCCAAGACTCCATTTTTCTCCAGTGGACTGAGGAGATAATGTGAACACAGACTTAGAGTCACTTTATTAGGTACATCTTTTGGACCCCGTTTTGGCAGCGCGCCTCTTCCTCATTCTGATGCTCGCTTTCACCGTGTCTACGTGCCTAAATGCATTAAGTTGCTGCCATGTGATTGGCTGATTAGATATTTGCATTAACGAGCAGCTGAATAATAATACTAAAGTGATCACATATGGGTTCAAAAAACCAACACTCTGCCCATGTTTTTAGTCCAGCCTGTGATTATTACAGTGTTGTTGCTGTGCTGCACTTTAATCGGTCATTTCAGTGTTTGAAGTACGTTTGATGACACCTCAGTCTGAGTCTGAGACCTGCTGGCTCGGATTCTCTCCTCTTTATTCAGTGCGTCCTGCGGCTGCTTTCTTTTCAGTCATGCATTCACAACGCTTCTGTTCAGTTCTCATTATTCAGTGTAAAGACCGTGTAACCTCTTTATGAAGCTTTTCAATGTCATTAAAAAAGCAGACTGACACTCGGCTTTGATGATGTTCAGGAAGGGTTATTCACACTTGAAGTTAGCAGTAACACGCTGAAAATCCCTCAGAAACCTGCAGTGTTTACATCCCTGTCTGCTGGTGAGAGCCCAGGCACTAAAGGTCACTCTCCCTGAGGTGTCCTTCATTTTAATACCCAGAGAAAATTAGAGGTGTGTGGGTGATGTTTTTACTCCCTCTCTCTTTCTCTACAGCTGATGAGCAAACTCAATAAGTTCCCGTCTTTGGAAATGTGGATCCCAATTCAAAGGGCGAGCTTGCTGCACTGTGGTGTCGACAGTTCTTTAATAAGAAAATTTCTGCATGAATGCTCAAGTACATCCCGGCTTTTATCTCCCCGTGTTATCATTACTGCTGCTCTGCATGTGCAAGGAGGGCTCGGGAATCCAACTGACCGCACCTTATCGCTGTTTGCAGTGCAATAGATGGATTCACAGTAGCGCTGCCACCTCCGAGGAGCGTGTCTGAGTGATAAGAATGAAAATCTGTCCGGCTGTGTGATTCTGACAGAGCACACTTGCTCTCAGATTGCCTTTGCAAGTGTGTGAGTCTGCATGCAGCTGTTCAGTGCAGATGTAGGAGAGCATCCTCTGCTCTGCTCAAAGATCAGTCCTTCTTAAACAAGCCGTCTACTTCCTTAACGCCAACGTGCAGTTTTGTAACACTATCACTAACATCAGGTATATTTTACCCGATAAAACATACTTCCCATTAAAATATATTAAAGTACAACAATACGTTGAAGTACTCATCTTTAATTTCTGCATCTCAGAAAACTTACATTAAAACGGTATCATGAGGAACCCTTTAAAAAGGCTCTAAAATTAGTGAAAAATTGGGGAATCATTAATGAAACTATAATAATAATCATGAAACAGGAAACTTGTTCTATGGATCCACCCATTCCTGGGACATGTGAGCTTCTTCAAGTGGAGGCACAGTATCCCTGCATCACTGACAGCTGTGGGAGAGATAAACCCAAAAATGGCATTTTGTGAGAAGAGGAAAATGAACATCACATGATTGCAGTCACGTGGGTGAAAATCACCCGACAAAAAAAAATTGATCATGTAAAATCGGTCAAACCTGAGAAAAGGTCCCACTGGACCCCCTTAGAATCAGCTGATTTTTTTTATTTACAATAATTTGGTCCCTCAGGAGATATCAAAACAAAGTTTCAGGACTGAAAAACACATTTAGTCTGTTTAAAAAAATCAATTTTATACCCACTCCAAGAGTCACAATCTAAAGCCAAAAATCTGCTTTTTGCTCCTCATGATTTTTATATAAACATCTTTGAGCACCAGTATGATGGGATATATCTTATTCTCAGTAAACTACTCCAGGTTAGTGTCTGTGATGTAGAGGACCAGAAACCTGATATCTCATAATTCACTGGAGAAAACTTCAAAGAAGTACATTTTGGGTAAACTTTCAGGGTTCATTTCTCCATGTGGGATAGGCAGCTGTTCCTTTGTACCTACGCTATACTGCCAAAAGTATTCACTCATCTGCCTTCACACACACATGAACTTTAGTGACATCCCATCCTTTATCCATAGGGTTAAACATGATGTGGGCCCACCCTTTGCAGCTATAACACCTTCAGGTATTCTGGGAAGGCTTTCCACAGGTTTAGGAGTGTTTATGGGAATTTCTGACCATTCTTCCAGAAGCACATCTGTGAGGTCAGACACTGATGTTGGAGAGAAGGCCTGGCTCACAGTCTCCGCTCTCATTCACCCCAAAGGTGTTCTATCAGGCTGAGGTCAGGACTCTGTGCAGGCCAGTCAAGTTCTTCCACACCAAACTGGCTCATCCATGTCTTTATGGAGCTGCTTTGTGCACTGGTGTGCAGTCATGTTGGAACAGGAAGGGGCCATCCCCAAACTGTTCCCACAAAGCTGGGAGCATCAAATTGTCCCAGATGTCTTGGTCTGCTGAAGCATTAAGAGTTCCTTTCCTTGGAACTAAGGGGCCGAGCCCAACTCCTGAAAAACCCCCCACACCATAACACCCCCCCCCCCCCCCACCAAACTTTACACTCGGCACAATGCACGTACCGTTCCCCTGGCAACCACCAAACCCAGACTCCTCCATCAGATTTGCAGATGGAGAAGTGTGATTCATCCCTCCAGAGAACATCTCCACTGCTCCAGAGTCCAGTGGCGGCGTGCTTCACACCACTGCATCTGATGCTTTGCATTGAGCTTGGTGATGTAAGGCTTGGATGCAGCTGCCATGGAAACCCATTCGTGAAGCTCTCTACACACTGTTCTTGAGCTGATCTGAAGGTCACATGAAGGTTGGAGGTCTGTAGTGATTGACTCTGCAGAAAGTTGGTGACCTCTGTACACTATGACCCTCAGCATCCACTGACCCCACTCTGTGGTTTTACGTGGCCCACCACTCCATAGCTGAGTTGCTGTCGTTCCCAATCACTTCCACTTTGTTATAATCCCACTAACAGCTGACTGTGGAATATTTAATAGGGAGGAAATTTCACAACTGGACTTGTTGCACAGGTATCATCCTATCACGGTACCACGCTGGAATTCACTGAGCTCCTGAGAGCGACCCATTCTTTCACAGATGTTTGTAGAAGCAGTCTGCATGCCTAGGTGCTTGGTTTATACACCTGTGGCCATGGAAGTGATTGGAACACCTGAATTCAATGATTTGGATGAGTGAGTTAATACTTTTGGCAATACAGCGTACATTTAGATATAATACTCATGTTTGAAAGCAGCCGACAGCCACGCTGCATTATAGCCCAGTAATTTTTTTCTCATTTTAACTGTCAACTGATGCCTTAAACCAGTGCAAAAGATGCAAGCTGGTGCATAAAAAAAGCAACAACAACAAAAAATTACAGAATGCAGGAAATGACACTAGTAATCAGTATTTCCAGAGGAAGGCCCCCCCATTCTACATCTACACCAGTACTTCAAGGTATCGCTGAAGAGTGAACAGCCCTCATGAAAGCACCAACAGTGGACATGCAGCACAAACATCTTTTCATATGATCGCTGTTTTTCTGCTGGGCACCGTGAAACAAGCTCTGCTTCCCATCTTTTATTATTATAATGATCTTTTTCCTCTGATTATGTCTGGGGGAAAGATAAAAGGCTGTGCTTTTACCTTGGAGACGGCTGTTTATCGCCTGTGTATTTAAAAAAGGAGATGATAGCCACGCTCCAGTGGGCCGCCTTTCATTTCAGAGCCCTCTTCTTTAATGGAGGTAGTCGATTTACTGTAATAAATGACCTGCAATTGGTCACTCCTCAGAGGGAGTCTCAGAGACGTACAAACTCACACCAAAGAACATCTGGGATTAAAGTATTTCTGCAGTTTGTAGTGATGAATTATTTGCGCAGTGAAGATATAATAACATAATTTAAGTTTCTGATGTGGAAATGTTAAAAAAAAAAGAAAAAAGAAAATACCTCCTGTGGGCCCACCACCCACAGGAGATGCCTTAAGGGGGTTGAGTGTGATGTGTGTCCGGTGGCAGTCAAGGGCAGACGGCCTGGCAGTCCGATTCCTGGCTGCAGACACTGGTTATTGGGATGTGGAACATCAACTCTCTGGTGGGGAAGGAGCCTGAGTTGGTATGTGAGGTTGAGAGATACCGATATAGTCAGACCAATTCTATTTACATTATACATGCTTCCCTTAGGCAGTATTATTATACATTTTATTATATATATACATGCATACATTTTCTTTGTTATACAAATGATACTCAGCTTTATCTATCTATGAAGCCAGATGACACATATCAATTAGTTAAACTGCAGAAATGTCTTAAAGACATAAAGGCCTGGATGACCTCTAATTTCCTGCTTCTAAATTCAGATAAAACTGAATTTCTTGAACTCGGCCCCACAAATCTTAGAAACGTGGTGTCTAACCAGATCCTTACTCTGGATGGCATTACCTTGGTCTCCAGTAACACTGGTCTCCAGTGAGAAATCTTGGAGTCATTTTTGACCAGGATATGTCCTTCAATGCACATATTAAACAAATATGTAGGACCGCTTTTTTGCATTTGCGCAATGATTCCAAAATTAGAAACATCCGGTCTCAGAGTGATGCTGAAAAGCTAATTCATGCATTGATTATTTCTAGGTTGGACTATTGTAATTCATTATTATCAGGTTATCTTAAAAGCTTCCTGAAAAGCCTTCAACTGATCCAAAATGCTGCAGCTATGCCGGGTTTCCATTAGTATCTACTCAGCACGGGTTGACTCGACTCGACTAGCCACGGTCTTGTTTTGTTTCCATTGCAACAGAGTACCACCTTGATGTGGGTGGAGTCGATATAGCAGGGTGAGCAGTAGTCTCTTGACGTAATTTGTATGTGGCTCAAAACACAACACGACAATGGATGAGATAGAAGCAAGCTAACATAGCTAATGCCAGTTTACTCTCGTCACCATGCATAGGTCCCCCTTACAATGTTTTAATGGATGAAGGTTATCATTGTTAAGTAGTAACCCTATACCACTGAACGTGTCATAATCAACTCAGTGTACTTCAAAAGTGCTGCCATTTGTGTACTTCCGGCAACAATAATACCATAATAAGCCTATGTTGGTTGTGAAGGGCAGTTTCTCAGCTTTCAGAAACTGTTTGAATTTTTCCGATAGGACAAACAGTCAAGTAATTACGGTAATTCAAATTTCCTTTGATCAGCCGCCTCAGCTCTCAGTGTTAACCAACTGTTCACGGCTAGTAGAGGCAGGTAACGGGTGCTTCAGCGGCGATCCCCCTGCAGTATAGGGTTATAATATGTATGCTGTTTGCGTGTTTCAGATGGTTCTCATGTTGCAAAACTACCGCTGCAAATTTTCAGTCTGGGCATTCAACCAGTGATTTGAGTACCTCCCTTTTCTTGCTGTCGGGTTTTAAAAATGGCATGGCTGATTCTGAAGTCAATCTCATGACTCCACTAGTGACAACACTCCCTGGCCAATCAGAGGCATGCTGTTCTTTCACGTCACATCTTCAGATTGCCTCGGATCACTTGGAACCCCAGCTGAGTGAGTACCAAAAAAGTACCTGGAACCTGATCCTAATGGAATCACCTTCAAACTGTGCCAAGTCAACTCTCGCATTGAGAGGATACTAATGGAAACGCATCTCTAGAGTACTGACAGGGGCTAGAAAGAGAGATTTCTCCCATATTGGCTTCTCTTCATTGGCTCCCTGTTAAATCTAGAATAGAATTTAAAATCCTTCTCCTCACATACAAGGTCTTGAATAATCAGGCCCCATCTTATCTCAAAGACCTCATAGTCCCATATCACCCCAACAGAGCACTTCGCTCTCAGACTGCTGGCTTACTTGTGGTTCCTAGGATACGTAAGAGTAGAATGGGAGGCAGAGCCTTCAGCTTTCAGGCCCCTCTTCTGTGGAATCAGCTCCCAGTTTGGATTCAGGAGACAGACACCCTCTCTATTTTTAAGATTAGGCTTAAAACTTTCCTTTATGATCAAGCTTATACTTAGGGCTGGATCAGGTGACCCTGAACCCTCCCTTAATTATGCTGCAATAGACCTAGGCTGCTGGGGGGTTCCCATGTTTCTTCATTCACCTGTTTTCACTCTGTTTATACCCCACTCTGTATTAGCTATTATTAATCTCTGGCTCTCTTCCACAGTGTGTGATTTTGTCCTGTCTCTCCCCTCAGCCCCAACCGGTCGCAGCAGATGGCCGCCCCTCCCTGAGCCTGGTTCTGCTGGAGGTTTCTTCCTGTTAAAAGGGAGTTTTTCCTTCCCACTGTCACCAAGTGCTGCTCATAGGGGGTCATCTAAGTGTTGGGTTTTCTCTATATTAAAGCATCTTGAGAGGACTGTTGTGATTTGGCGCTATTTAAATTAAATTACATTGAATTACTTTCATTTCTCAGCTGATTGTTAAGTGTTTAAAATAGTGAAATCAACTGTATTTCTTTAACATCTGCAGTTTACAGAAGGCTCATTCCATGTTAGTTCACCAAATTCCCCTCAATTTACCATCACAGATTGTACAGAAAAAAAAATCCAGGGAAAGATCCACTTCTTAATAGGAATTATGCAAAATTTCCTGTCCCTACTGTGGCTGCTGTACTTAATATGGGTATTTTAAAAATTCATATTGGCAAAATGAGAACACTGCCACAAATTTTGGATGTAACATGAACAGAAACTTGCTCTTTCCATCTATTAAGTTTGATTTGGATTTGGTACATGGTGTCATACCCAGGGAATATCACACTGAAGTTGGAGGAAAATGTGTGAGGCTTTTTGTTTTTTTTCATATTCAAGATTTAATATGCATGAAACCATTCACCTGATTTTGACAGAAATATTTTGTGCCTTGTATATGAGAAGCTGTAAATCAAATCTCGGTCCCCTACCTGTGGCATATAAATGTCATATAATTCCTATTAATCTGAGATGGTCAGGTGGGAAGTTTTTTGGAGTTTTTTGATGATTTAAGTTGGGATGACCTGAGTACCAGGCAGGAAGCTGTAATATTCACCAGATTCCATTAATAAGGCTCCAAAAGGCATCAGCATTACTTCAGTTAGCTCAGGTGAAGCCGAGCAGACGGCTACAGATGCCTGTGCTGGCGTCCAGTTATCAGCAGTTATAATGCAAACTTTAATCATTTAAATAGACGATGTTTATAAAGATTCACCTACCACACAGTTGTTAAGAAGAAGGGGGGTTAAACAAAGGGACCACACGGTTTTTGTATCAGGCTGCAAACAAGTGGGAGTCTGAGGGGACTGACTGGAGCCTCAAGTGGATATTAGAGGAACTGCAGATTTTGCAACTTTGTCTTCGTATCTCAGCTCCAGAAGTTGCTGCTTGTGCAGAACAATGGCCAGATTTTAGTTCATGGGTCTTCCAATCAACAGAAACCAAATAAAAAGATGAACAGGCTTCAGCCCCCCCCCCCCCCCCCCCCCCCCCCCCACACACACACACACACACACACACACACACACACACAATCCTGTACAGGATAAGTGAAAGGGAATGGATGGATGGATGGATGATGGATGGATGGATGGATGGATGGATGGAATTAAATAAAAACACTTTTAACTATCTTAGTTTGAATTTTAGATCAAATCCAAGTGATGAAAGTCCGTTTGAAATTTTTTGGACTTCCTTTCAAAGGCTGTTTGAGCTGTTTAAACTTTGTGTTTAAGAAGGTTGGGCATGCACTATTGTCAGTAGATGTCCTCACAAAGATAGCCAAATAACCGTACCTGTGAGCTCATCCTCCTGTCACAGTGCCGTGAAAAAGTCTTTGTTCCCTTCCTGAATTCTTACTTATTTTGATTTTTTTTTCTTTTTTTTTTTGCATATTTGTCACGTTTCAGATCACTAAACTAATTTTAATATTAGACAAAGTTAACCTGAGTAAACACAAAATGCAGTTTTTAAATGATGATTTCATTTATTAAAGGAAAGATGTTATCCATACCTACGTAACTGCCCTGTGTGCAAAAGCAATTGCTCCCTAAACTGAATAACTGGCTGTGCCACCCTTGGCAACAGGAACTGTTTGCGATAACTTGCAGTGAGTCTTTCACGTCGCTGTGGAGGAATTTTGACCCAATTCTTCTTTGCAGAATTATTTTAATTCAGCCACACTGGAGGGTTTTTGAGCATGAACTGCCCGTTTAAGGTCATGCCAAAGCATCTTGATCTGGTCTAAGTCCAGACTTTGATTAGGCCACTCAGTTTTTTTTGACGCAGTCAGAGGTGTATTTTTGATCATTGACCTACTGCATGACTCAAGTAAGCTTCAGGCCACAAACTGATGGTCAGATGTTCTCCTTCAGGATTTTCTGGTAGAGAGGAGATTTCATGGTTCCATCAATTACAGCAAGTCGTCACAAGTCAGACTTCATGAGGGTGGTCTGAGGGCCCGACGTCCTCTAGTGCACCCTGTGTTCACTGCCCAGCACCGTGGAGCCTGATTGGCATTTACCATAGAATTATCTCAAATTTGGTGCTGGAATTTCTCGGGTTACCAGCAAAACATCTGCCAAATTTGGAGGCGATTGGATGAATGAATGGATAGACGTTATTGGTAAGATTTTGCTTTAAAAGATTAATTACCCATGTCCAATGGCCATTCTTTTTTTCTTAGTAGGTCGATCCAGGTATAGTGGTGAAGACAAGAATAACAGCAACTGTTTACTAAAGAAGCAAATGAAAATGTGCAGTTCCAGTTGGGCAACACTACTGTGTAAAACTGTCTTTAAAATCATGTTTAACAGCCTGCAGATGATGATCGCTGCTGTGTGCTTTAGTCTCACCTTCACACTAAAGATGTAAAACCTTCACGGAGGCAGCAGACTAAGTGAGGCAGTGATGAAAAGACGAATAATTGTAATTATTCCCCCTCGGATTCCTCTGAAAATCAAACGCCAGTGGCTGATGTGTGGCAGCACAGCACGTTAGGCAGCTGATGAAGGCAGATAACTAAGACCTCACCAGCTGAGCACAAAATCATCTTGTGTTTTTTGTTGTTGTTGTTGTGAAGGCTTGATTTCACCACCTGAAGCTGCTGCGTCTCGTCTCTGAGCAGGTTGTTGAGGCGTATTTGCTGTTTCATGTACACAGGTTCAATCAAAAAGGAAGTTCACTCAGAAGATTTAAGTATGAGTGCTTCCTGGATTCACATTGATTTTTTAATCGAGGTGCAAGAGCTGCCCCTCATTTCTTTATATTCTGCAGGGTAAATGGGAAGTGCAGTGATTTATTGAAGCATGTGCAAACATGTCCGGGCTCTGTGGAAGTCCAGTGTTACAGTGTGTTTTTCTACCCAGGTCTGCTTTTACTGCACTGACTGTGTTTGGATCATTGACATGCTGAAAAATTAAGCTGCTGCCAATCAGATGGTTTCCAGATGGTGTTGCTTGGTGGATCAAAATCTGATGATGTCCAACACCACTGGCTGAAATGCAGCCCCAAACCAAGTGTGTCAAGACGCTTGTCTTGGTCACATGATAGTCACTTCTAAAATTAAACCCGCAAGTTTCACTTGTTCCCGTGCCTGTCTAATGAAATAGGTTGGTTGACCTATATAAGGCTGTTTAAAGATTTGAGTGCTCAACAAGAGTAGAAAAGTGCCATATAAGAGCTAGTCCATTTACCATATATATTTAACAACACCAGGGATAGCAGCGAGGCGGACCCAGCCAAGTCAAGCTGAAACTCCGGCGCTTGACACTGCGGCTCTGCAGCCACTCTCCCTGATAAATCAAAGCTTGCATTGGTGTGTGCCGGCTGATACTTAGAGAGGCCGAACCCAACCAACCCACAAGCTAGCAAAAATGAGTTGTAGAGAAAAGGCTCACACTGATTCAGCGTTATTTTTCATGCACTTTATACAGTAAAAACCACCTAAATCGAAGTTGCACAAATCGTATTTTCTCTCTAGTCGGATGGCTTCTGCAGGTCTCGATTGTTCCTAATGTTAATTCCAATAAAATCATCACCTATATCAGTCGGATTTTTGCCTACCATGGATGAAAAATCTGGTCCCATTGTAATACATTTCCAATTAAATGTAATCGCATAAGTCGGATGAGTTAAGCGCTAAAGCCCTCCTCAGCTCCCGTCCGCCCACTTCCCTACATCGGCACGTTCATGCACAACTACACACACACAAACAACGCCTGGAGATCGCTTTAGTGTCTATACAGTCATGTGATGTCTGGATTGGCTGCGCTGGGCAAATCAGTTCATTTCTACAGAGACAATCATGGGAAGCACAGGAGTCAAGCGTAAGCTACAAGCTCACACTTACGAGCAAAAATATGAGATTATAAAATTTGCATTAGTAAATCCAGAGATGAAGCAGAAGCAACTGCAGCGAAATTTGACCTTAGACTCCAAACTATCGGATATTTTGAAGAATCTGATTTTATCCGACTTACACTTACGACAGATTTTTTACAAGTCGACTGAAATTCCATGGGCCATTTGAATCCTACTTAGGTGATTTCTACTGTATTTGTTTTTGTGGTGTATCTTACTTTGAAGGTATGTTTAAACATTACCATGGCGACCAGAGAGCGTTGTGGTGTATTTATCCGCCACACCTTAAAGGCCGGTCTGTGGAAATATTGTCTAACACTAAACTGGTCCGTGGCTCAAAAAAGGTTGGGGAGCACTGATCTACATGACATAAAGTTCTGTGTTTGTATGATGTTCTTAAATCTGCCCTGACAAATACCCCCCCCCCCCCCCCCCCCCCCCCCAATTATAAGAATAAAACACTAAAACAGACAAAAACCAAAATTAATCAAGCAAACTCACTCTAGAAACTAAACTGACATCAAACTAATGGAAGAATGTAAAAGTATATTAATTCTGGAGCCCTGATGACTGAGTGTTATAACACCAGACTTAATTCCTGCCGATGAGCCAGTTCAGATTATGTAACGACAGCTGATGACCCCAACCCAGCCGCCGCCGCTCGTCCAGACAAGACTCCGCAGAGCATCGTGGAGCAGGGCGGAGACAATAGCAGCTTCACCCGTGTATGCCTGATTTCACTGCTTATCTAAATTAGCTTCTGCAATTCAGAAAAGTTAATTTACTGTATCAGAGAAAAGGAAATGAGACTGGTTACTCACACAAGTTTACATTCATTTGGTTAAATCGAGGGAGCAGCGCTGCTGAAATTTGTGGGGTTTTGTGAATGAGTATTTAAAGGACTTTTAGGACTGTTTTCACAGATATATATATTTTAAAATGTATTATTATTTCTAAAAGGAAAAACTTTGTTTCTCTTACTCAGAAACTTCTGTTAGAACAACTACAGGTACACTGTGTAGTTGTGTAGCACATGAATTTTGATGTTTAGCTTTATCAGGTTGCCGTTACCGCAAATGATGATTGCGATGTTTGACCCTGAATGCCATGAAGCCTTTGACCACACGTGATGTTAAATTCTTTAACAATTTAATGTCCATAAACACCAACCAGCACAATTTGTGTAACGTCAGTGCCTGGAAAAAAAAGAAATGTTCCACCACAACAATTGCACAGGTTACTGGTGGGAGGCAACTTGTCTCCAAACCATCACGGTTGGACTCAGACTGACTGCAATCACTCTCAGACAGGTTGCAGGTTTGCAGATAACTGCAATCAACTGGAGTCAGTCTGTGACTGGCTGCAATACGTAGCTTGCGGGCATTGATCATGAAAATTGGTTGCCGATAAGCACTACTTCACTGTCTGCGTTGTGAGGCATCTCTTTACGACAGGAGACTCGACACCAAATGGTTTGTGACTAATAACGTTAAATATAAAAACAAAGCTGCTGAGTACCTGTGCCATTCTGCAGTCAAATCGCCATCCTGCAGTGACAGTGGGAAGGAAAAACTCCCTTTTAACAGGAAGAAACTTCTGCCAGAACCAGGCTCAGGGAGGGAAGGGAGACAGGACAAAAGACATAATGTGGAAGAGAACCAGAGATTAATAAGTGCACACATCACTTTGTCATTGCCATTCATGAGAGCAACAAGGCAAGCAAAAACTGTCACTGTTTTTGTTTCATTGT
Source organism: Archocentrus centrarchus (assembly GCF_007364275.1). Taxonomy (NCBI): domain Eukaryota; kingdom Metazoa; phylum Chordata; class Actinopteri; order Cichliformes; family Cichlidae; genus Archocentrus; species Archocentrus centrarchus. The sequence goes on from NC_044366.1 coordinate 4,373,601, forward strand.
TTTTAACCCAGTAACTATATTTGGCTAAGAAAATGGAGTGTGACATTATCATCTAATGCTAGCCTGGTAAGGCCACAGTCACACAGGCTCAGAGATGGATTGGCAACTGCCTGACAACCATCAGTTGCTAGGGAAAATGAGTTTCCTGACCAGAAATCAACTGCTAAGTCCAAGACATACAGGCCTAAAGAATGGTCCGTGACCTCCTGGCAACCTCCAGTCACCAGAGGATAATGTATATTCCCCAACTGGTTGGTCAGGGGTTGTTGGAGGTTGCTTGTGAAATTGGTCATAAAGAGGTATACGGTGCTCCACCAAAAACCTCCTTACAACTGCTTTGATGACTAGCAGATTTCCGCCATTGCACACAGTTTGTATTGAAGACAAATATTTGTCTGCAAACACAACAGACCAACTCACATCCATCTTTGATATAGCGTATATGAGGTGATTTTTACATGGTTTGTTTGTGTGTGTTGCTGTGTTCTTAGAAAATTTAACATGTTGCTTAGGGTCTCTCTGACTCAGGTGGTAGAACAGGTTGTCTAGCAATTGTAAGCCTGGTGGGTTGATCCCTGACTCCTCCAGTCCACATGTTGAAGCATCCTTGGGCAAGAGACTGAATCCCCAGAGATAAGCGTTATATAAGTACCAGATCCACTTGTAATCCATTGTATGCCGCAGTGGGTAGAGCACTAATATTCTGGTTGTAACTCATCCAAAATGCTCCGTTTCTCTAGACTTCTGATTTCTACATATTCTCTGCAGTCAGTGCAACCGAGAGATCTGAATTTGGTAACTACTTCATGAAATTCAGGCTTCCTTCACCAAAAATAATTGCCGTGAAATTTCACCGTCCCTGCTGGCCATTTATCTCGATGACATCTTTACATCAGCTCCTATAACAGCTGCCATCTCATTTCACTGCCTCGTCAGGCTTGATTTAAATGGACAGTAAACTCTACAGAGCAGATTCACTCCATTCAATCTCCAGTAATAAACTGTTATTTTGCACATGTCAAGGTCACTGCTTAAACAAAAATCAGAAGAGCTAGTGTTGATCCCGTTCTGTGCTTCTCTTAAAGTGTCAGTGAACTGCTCATTTCTATGGTTAAAAAGTCATTTAGCGTAGCTGCTGAAGGTTTTCCAAACACTTATTGGATGGCTCAGTCCTCCCTGTGCAGCCAAGCATGCTGATTCTCATTAAACTAAAGCCTGCCACTTCTCTTCATCCTTTCACCCTTTTCCCCATAAATTAACTCAACAGCATAATTTAGATTGAAGTCCTGAATCTTTGGATCCCCACGCGCAGATTAAACGAAATCCCACCCAAGCGCTTCAGACGTGATAGAGTGTTTACCTGATGTGCTGTGCAAGGTTCATTATGCTGATATCTGCTCCTGAAATGTGGCACATCAATGCATATATTCTCCACGCTTAAAAATACTACATATGGAGTGTAATCAATACTCAATACTCAATTAAAGCGCATCATGTCTGTGAGGATTTGTTCAGAATTCAAACTAGTAGAGTTCTCCTGGCTGTTCATGATTTCGAGGTAATGGCTCAAATATTATATCTAAGTACAGATTAGTGGACACTTTTACAGTTAGAAAAGGCACCTCTGTGATCTGTAATAGACTCTGCTGCTCTTCATCTTTTCTAATAATTAAAAAAAAATCAACACAACAGGAACTCCTCTCACTTTTAGCAGTGCAAAGCCCATTTGGAGACAGTATAACTCAGTGGTATCTTCTTATAGCCTTAAATGTGTAACATGCTGGCAATCAAAGTTACAGTACTCAAGATCTCCCACTCTGGATTTCCGGTTTCACATGGGGATCTTTGAGTATTAGGCATAGACTGTAAATAAAAGATTTTCAATTCAATTTTATTTATATAGCGCCAAAGCACAACAGTCACCTCAAGGTGCTACCTGGTTGATCCTGCCAATAGCATATGCTTGTCTCAAAGATTAAGCCATGCAGGTCTAAGTACACGCAGCCAGTACAGTGAAACTACGAATGGCTCATTAAATCAATTATGGTTCCTGCAATAATTACAGAGAAAACCCAACCATCAAGCTTAGCTGTTTAGCTCCATTTGCTCCTATTCATGGAGAATTAGCTTGTGAGGGCCCCCTGCTGTGTCCCCAGATGAATTGCAGCCAGTTTCTATAATGTTCTTGGGATCATATAAATCAGCCAATATCAGATTTTAAGACTGATACTGAAATTTGGTGATCTAAAATTCCATTATTATTATTATTATTATTATTATTATTGTTTTGTTTTCTTCTTCTTTCAGATGCGTGAAACATAAACAGTTTTCCCAACCATTTATTATGTGCAGTCATTTACTCATATAAGCTCTACCCGACTATGCTTGGATCAGGTGGTTGTTGTGTTTTGTGAGGCTCCAAACATGCGTTGCCAACAAGGAAGTTGCAGAGTTCCCTGTGAAGAGCAATCTATGTAGTTTCAACACTGATAACATGGTTCAAAGGTGTTTCTCCCATCTCTACTTTTTAATTTTCATTTATCAACCATTATAAATCCCGATACCAATAGTTTGGCTAATAGCTAATATCGGCTGATGACGCCGTCCCACTGACAGATCGCTCAGGCTGTCCTTACTGCACTCACTTAACGTGTCTAATTTTGGGTGCACACTATGTCCATTGCAAGCCACACTTTATGCACCATGAATTTAATAAATTTAGTTAGGACATTAAGCTTAATGCAAGTAGACTACAATGGGGGTGGGGGCCCAGATTACTATGAATTGACAATAAATTTTAAAGAGCAGAAGCATGAGGCTGATTGGTTTGCACAGATTGTGGGCAGCTAGATTACAGGACATCAGTGTAGCAGTGAAGTACATTCACCCGAGGTCACCCAAGTGTAGGAAAATAAAAGTGACAAAGAAAATAAAGCAGCAAGAATGGCCCCCCATCAACAAGAAGAGGCTTTACATGAGTGACAGATCTTCTTTATTAAACTTTAAATGAGAAAGTTAAAAAAGCTGTAGAGACAAAGAAAATCAGTCAAAATCTGACAAGGTGAGGAAAAATAATAAAACCTGAAGCCTGATTAATGAAAAACTGTTACTGACATGTAAAAAAAAAAAAAAAAAGCTGAACAAATGATTGAGCACAAAGGGTGGTGACTCGTCTGGAGTTTAAATAAAGCTTCTAGATGAAGGTATGAATGAGGATGAAGAAGCTGTAGAGGAGTTGAAGAAACAGCCTGCATGATTGTGACTGAAATGAGACTGAAACAACCACCCCTTCTGTTTTCTCTGTCAGAAATATCCCACTTTTATTAATGTTGATTTTTTTTTCACTATTTCCATCTTCTACAAAGGAGGAAAAAAATTTAATTGTGTATTTTGAGAATAAAGTCAAAATTTCGAGAAAAAAGTCAAAATGTGGAGATTAAAGTTGTCATTTAAAGTCAAACAACTGCCACACTGTGTCTGCTATACCCTCTCCAAAATGTCTTGTGTAGATGAGTCAGTGAAACTATACTTTAGAATCAGTTTTAGTCACACGTTAATTATTCTCTTTTTTTGTACATAAACACGATGTGGTGGTAAGTATGAGAACCTTAAAGAGATGAACCCACACAAACTGGCACCGGACAGATGCAAGGATATCGATGTTTGCACCTTCATGAAGTACGGAGGGGACATGTTGAATCACAAGACACAATACGACAGCTGATCAAGTTGTTCATCTTCCCAAGGCATTTTGTAGAGGGTATAGCAGCCGTGGCCATTGTTTGACTTGAAATGACAACTTTAATCTCAAAATAGTATTTTGACTTTTTTTCTTGAAATTTTGACTTAATTCTCAAGATGCGCAATTTTATTTTATTTTTTCTCAATATGGCCCTAATGCTCCTTCGTAATCTTCCAATATTGCTTAAAGGCCAAAAACGAATAGAAAAATCTACATTTACCAAAATACTCGTACACGTGTGGATGAAGCCTGACACGTAGAATCCCAGCTTTAAAGATGATCCTGAACTCACCATGTCCAATAACTCAGATACAAACTCGTCTTCTTTGCAAGTTACATGTCATGCAATGCCAAAGGAAGCCTACAAAAAAATAACAGGGTGCACAGTCTGACATCAACACCTTTGCCTTCAAGACTAAATCTGTTTTCTCTGTGCACACGTAAATGCAGGAACCAAGTTTTTAAAAATCCTGGAAAGGGTTTTTCCAAAGCTCCGTTTTCAGGGACCTAAAATGTTTGTGGAAAAAGCTGCGGTTTCTAAAATATCCGTGTACGTGTGACCGAGGAATGACATGCAAGAAAAAAAATATATAGGAAAAAACATGCCTTATAAGGTCACACTGACTTCTGATCTCACCAAAACTTAATTAGCTCTTTCATCAGTTCAAGTGGATGTTTATGCCATATTTTAAACAAAACCACGAAGATGTCCCTGAACTATCACTCATGAGAACTGGACAACAAGATGGACAGACAACCTAAAATCTGTTACCAGCTTGGGGTAAAAAAAAAAAAAGAGTTTTTCCAGGTTTGTTTAAGACTCAGCTAAAATTCAAAATGTAAACACAGCTTGTGTCTGGTTTTAATCTGCAGCCTTTGTGAGAGGATGGAGCGTTTCCCTCCAGAGCTCTGTAACATTTCACACTGTGATTCCTCTGGATTACTCTGCACCTTCTGGGACCTCCGCTGATATTTGCAGTGTATAAAGCACGAAAGGATACACAATTTAAATGAGCGTGCAGTTTCTTTGGGTGTTACTACGCCTGCATCTGTTGCACTTGGGTGGAGAGAGGAGTGAGATATTACAGGGGTTACTGCAAGTTCATGTGCTCATATCTATAATTTCTTTAAAACAAAATGTCACCAAAATGTTAAAGCTTACTCCAAGCTTACCTTCTGACTGGTTCCAGATAAATAATGTGTCTGTGTATAGAAAGCAAAAATATATGGAAAAAAATTATCTTTCTCCATCTCTGTAATTGCCCCAGACTTTATTGTGATGTGGATTATTTTCTTTTAATGACCAAATGTAAAACTGTGCCTGAAATGATTTTCAGAAGAGCTGGAAAGACTGAATGAAGTCATTGGAAATGTCTATAAGTATATATACATAATTTACTGTAAACTGGACAATGCCCCAAGGTGGGAAATGACCTCTCATAAACTGAAAAAGTCCAGCAAACATAAACAGTCATAACGGCACGTATGGAAGCTTGTTTCCATCACTAATATATATATATATATATATATATATATATATATATATATATATATATATATATATATATATATATATATATATATATATATATATATATATATATATATATATATATATATATATATATTAGTATGTATATATGTATATATATATGTGTGTGTGTGTGTGTGACTAATAAAGTAATTTCTTTGTTACCCAGAAGCATATGATGCCAACACATGCGCACTCAAGATGGGGTAGCGACAGTATCAGTGAGCTAGCACTGTCCAGCAAACGTGAACAGATTGTCATGTTTTTGACTGTCAATGGTCAAAATGCCTTCTAGTGAAAAACAGCTGTATAAAAGGTAAAGAATCAATGTTTTCATGTTGATCTGTTGGACAACTGATGCCTTCAGCCTCCTGCTTCTGGTTAACAAGGAAATTACGTACCATCACCGAGCTTCCTGATTGGCAGGACTAACTCAAAATTTCAAATTACTGACGTAAACTTTTTATGTTTTTGTTGTTTGGTAGGCAGGAAATAACAGCTCCTCACTGATCCCACCTTATTGACCTTACAAGAAAATGCTCAATCAATTTCAGCTTCCAGTTTGTGTTTTAGATCTGCTGTCAACAGTAACTATATCTATAATCAGATTTTCAGTAATCATTCATTTGAACTAGTTTGTCATGGTCATCAGTTCAGTATCTATGCGTAAATGACATAAACAGTTATCTTTTCTGCGTCCACGATTTCTCTATGAATACCATTACCTGGGAAAAATCCCAAATTTTGTTGCTACCTGCTAGCGTGAGAATTATGTTCCGTATAACCTGTCATGACCCTGTGCCCCAGCAGGGTGGCTCGCTCCACAGTTTGAGAAACACTGTGTGATCAGTATGATCAGGATTGGGTTACGGGAAAAGACGTTAACTTTGAAATCAACTTCCTTGCGTGGATTTTGGCCTTGAAGTTCATGATAAATTACATAAACAATAGCAAACATTTTTCTTTCAATTTTAAACTGCCATTTCAGTCTCATATGTGTTTTACATGGAGATAGAAAACCATGTTGATGGCCTGGCTGGTTAACTGGCTGGTAACTGATTCAAGTGAAAAAAGATGTTAAAAAAGGAGAAAGTAGAGGTGTTTTTTTTCCTCATTTGTACAGTTATTTATATATTTTCTAAAGGCACGGTGTGTTTCAAAGAGGGAGGACAGCTAAGTGATGACAATGACTTTGCTGCATTAAGAGGAGTTTGTAAAGGAGGTGTTGTAATCATGTTTCTCTTCAAGTAGATGAAAGAAATTCCCAGTTACCTATCTCCCTCGCACCCTTTAATCCTCTAATTACGAAGCTAATGCATCCATTTATAACTTCATTTCAGGTGTGCACTACCGAAAGTCCTGCGCCTCATCTGGAGCTTGTCTTATCGCCTCTTCTGGCTACCAGCAATTCTGCACCGGGAAGCTCAACTCGGTGTGCATCAGCTGCTGTAACACGCCGCTGTGTAATGGACCACGCCAGAAGAAGCGACCCCAGCCATCTGCTGCCGTTGTCCTTAACACGCCACAGCTTCCTGTGCTTTCTTTCTCCATCCTCCTACTATCCTCCATCCTGTGCTGACAGACCTTTTTTAAAATGCGTATTGAAACAAACTGAAACTGTACAAGCTGAATCATGCGTGCTTTAAAATGTATACAAGAGAAAGCTTTTAAAGGTGTTTGTTCCCCTGAGTCCTGGCGTTCTGTTGCAACAATAATTACACAGCAGTGGACAAAGTTATCATCATGTATCAGGGAGCAGCTTCAGGTGGAAGCTGGGTAAGGTGAGCTGGAGGACAGTGCCGTGGATAAAACGACTTCCAGCAGGTGGCTCATAAACATCTGGCTTTAGGGATGCTGCGAGGTGGAAAAAGACAAATGGCGTCAAAGAAGGCAGGTGTTATCTCCAGGAAAATCCATGATTTCTGCTCTATGAATACCATTACCTGGGAAAAATCCCACATTTTGCAGTGTATTTGCAAACTGAAAGTAACAATATATGACGTGTACCAAATGAATGTGATTTCTTTGATCTCTTAGTATCTACCGTGTGGTTAACAAACCGCTTAGAGGTATGGTCGGGATTGGGTTGCTGAAGAAGATGAAATCAACTTTCTTGCATGGATTTTGGCCTTAAGGTGACTTGGTTGATGTTGAGAAGTTCATGACAAATTATATAAACAATAGAAAACATTTTTCTTTTAATTTTTAACTGCCATTTCAGTCTGTTAGGTGTTTTACATAGAGATAGAAGACCATGTTGATATACCCTGCCTGGCCCAAAAAAAATTGACACAATATTAATATTTTGTTGGACCACCTTTAACTTTGAGGGAGCCACACATTCGCTGTATTTAAATAAGCATTTATTTCTGTCCAGAGTTTCACTGATTTTTTTTTGTGGAGATCTTGTACTGATGATGGCAGTAAGCGCTGGTCCTCTCCAGTATATGGACTGGTGGCCAGCCCATGTGTGAAAACGATGTCTCACTCCCTGAACCACTCTGTGACAATATGAGTCAGATGAATCATGGCTTCGTCATGTTGGAATATGCTTGTGCCACAGTGGAAAATTAAAATCCATTGATGATATGGACCATAACACTGCTAAACCTAGACCTGACCATCTGAAGCAACTCCAGATCATAACGTTGCCCCACAGACCTGTACAGTTGGCACGAGGTATGATGGGTGACTCGCTTCATCCACCTCTTGCTCTATGACTCAGGAACAGAGTAAAAAAGATTCATGAGACCATATGTGACCCGATCTGGCAAAATGCGTCAGAAGTCGCAGAGGCTAATTCTTAGGCCAATAATATATGAATCAGCGAGCTGTACTGCAGGTCATTTCTGAGTTCACAGGATGCTCTTAGCAACAAGGGAGAGAGTGCTTAGTGGCTACCAGTGATGACATCACTGGTAGCCAATAAGAGTGCCCTTTTCTGTGAACTGGGAAATGACCCACAATACAGCACACTGATTCATATGTCATTGGCCTGAGAATTAGCCCTTGCCACGTCCGACTGATTTTGCCAGATTGAGTCACATATGACCTTTTTCCATTGCTCCAGGGTCCAATCCTTATACTCTCTAGCAAACTGAAGCCTCCCCCCCCCCTGATTAGCCTCACCGATAAGTTTGGTTTCCTTAGCACTACGCAGCTCTTTAGTCCCCTGAGTTCTCTTAGCACTGTGGCAGTGGAAATGCTGCGAACTCACCAAACATGATCTTCAATCATGATCATTCAAGATTCTTTTCCGACTATGTTTCTCTCTCGAAGATGATGGTTCACCGCTGTTCTCCCAGGTATAAAGAGCATGTTGGACAGTTCTTGGTTCAGTTTTAGTAGTTTCTTAATTGCTGTTTTCTTTGCTTTATGCAGTTCAATAATTTGACCCTTTTTAAATATGTCCCCCGACATGGTTGTTTAAAAAATAAGCTACTCACTGGACTAATTAGGGTTCAACAAATCTGTAGCTGTCCAGTGGAAGGCTCTTACATATTTGCTTATTTAAATCCAGATGGCAACTTTTTGTTAGCTGGGTTGTGTATATACTCATCACAGTTTTCTCATATGGCTAAAATAAGACCAGTATGAAGTAAATATGTGGTGTGATGAGGGGTATTGAAATTTGTGACTGACCAGGACAATAAGAATGAGACTTTACAAAGCTGAAGTTGTTCTAAAGTGAAGTCACATAAGAGCCTCTCAACACAGCAAGTCACGACTCTACTTGAAAGTCCAAGGCTGGTTGAAATTGAGATTAACATCTGTTACCATAGTTTAATTTAACGATTGAGAGGAGCCATTACTCTATGTGGGAAATACCTGTGTGCATAATAATGATACAAAAATCTAATCTGCAAATATTTACTTCAAATTCAAGCAGAATATTAATTTACCAATTAAAATGCGCCTGCTGCTGTGATGGCGTTCGGGACTGAACCTGAGGATTGCTGCTCTTTAACAAATGGTTAAACTTTAAAACTGTGACTGTGTGTGTGACTGTTTGCCTGTGTACAGAATACGATTAATGTGTCAGTAATAATTGTTTTCAACAACCAGTGAAGTTACTTAAATGCATGCACACTCTCTTTTTGGGCATGCTCATATGGATCCTGCTAGTTTTCAGACTTATTCTGGCATGTCCCACACCCCACTGCTTTTACAGCCCCAAACATTTTTATCTTCCAATAACAAAAGAAAAATGGTCAAATGAAATTGAATATTACTAAAATGAAGGTAAATATGATACCATTAGCATACTCTTTGTGTTTCCCCTGGCCCTGCATCCCACTGCATTTAGTGAAGCTGCAGGTATGTGATAAATTATGACAAAATACTTTAAAAATAACTGCAAGCAGCAAACGACTTCAGCTCCTGCTAATGTTTTGTCAAACCTGGATTACCTTTCACTATTGTGTTTGTCTGCCCTAAAGTTACAAGAAGTGCCAAACTAAACCTAATTCTTCATCTGTGTAATGTCTGTTCGCACTCATGTGCAAAAAGCGCAGGTAATCATCATTGCATTGCATGCTCTGTCCAGGCAGTTTCCTTGGTAAACCAAACAGAGGATTCTCAGCGGTAATGTCCTGAGTTTATGTGTGAAAACCTTTTAGGTAGTTTAGGTTTCGAAACTTACCTAAACAGCAACTGAAAGTGAAATAGTTCCAAATGAGAAATAAACCCTCAGATTTTATTTATTTAAAAGATAGATGTAGACCCGCTGGACCAGGGGTGACCTGGTTTATCCTTTTTGGCTCTAATGGGACTGTAGTTTACAAAATTAACATTGTGTTGTATTCAGTAAGACTTTAAACTAGAGACCATCAACTCATCAACTCTTTTACACATCTCCAGGGCCTCCCTTTGGCTTTGACAACAAATTAATATGTATATGAATGAACACAAAAAAATTAACAAATTTTTATCATTGCTGTAAAATTGATTTTTCAAATGATTCGGTCACAGATGAAAGGAGCATGACTCTTTTTTTGCAATCAGAGGAATCGCCTCCTGCTAGGCATTAAAAATAATGCAGGTTTAAGGCACTTCCTGCCTATTTCAGCACTATTCATGCTATGCTCAAACCCCAGATTCCTGGTTGAAAGTCACGTCTTTGTGCCGCTGCCTCCCTGCCTAACTATACCAGAAGCACTTGTGTATGTTTGTTTCAGGAAGGCTTGTATGGGTCGCTTTGGTCAAAATGGTCGTGTAATTCTTGTTGGATTGCTCTGCTTGTTTCTGTTTTGTGTTCTGTAAATGTCGGTCTAAAAATGTGGAAACATTGTGACTCACAGTTCAGGGGGTGCAGTGTGTTTAACACTATAAATACAAAGCTGTTTTTGTTGATAATTATCTTACTGTCACAGTGATTTGGAAAAAGAAGTGGAACGACACTAACTCAGCTTTCTAGGCTGCTCCAAAAAACTAATCTAATCCAATTGACTGTACTATGCAGTTAAAAGCCTGTTAAACAATAAAAAATTAATTAAATACACACTGCACTGCCTCTGCTCATTGACTGAAATGTAGTGAAGTATGTGCATACAAGGGTCCCAAAGTGGATCCACAGACAAGAACAAATACTTTAGTTACTAATCAGTTTCTCAGAGACACAAAAGCTGAGATCAGACTCCTTCGGATAAAGTCAGACATCGTTGGCCGTTCATCTCAGGAGGCAGACTGGTAGCTGCTTCGATAACAAATAAGCTTAGGAAAGAAATTTAGAATATACACAAGCCAGCTTCATAAGTGTCCTTGATAAAAAAAAAGGCCATTTGGACTGTAATGGAGCCGTACCATGACTGACTGCACGAGAACAGACAAGAATACAGAGTGAGAAAGACTTTACACATCAGCATACGTAAACCTGCAGACAGCTGGGGTAAAGCGTGCGATGGCAGCAGGTAGAAAGATGTTATAGTTTGTTAAATATAAATATTCAGTTTCTTTTGATGCATAAAAATAATAAACATTTATTTTATATATATATATATATATATATTTAAAATAAAGATTTTATTTTGTAGTGACCTGAACCTTTAAGTGGCAGGGTAGCTGGATATGTCTACTTGCTGTTATATTTTTTATTCAAAACAGGAATTTCCTATCATGAATTTGTCTAAAATATTAATCAACCTGTCCAGTTAGGAAGCAGAAACCACAGTGAATCCATTCAACAATCCATTTGTGATAACAGGAAACAACAAGACAAACTCCTAAAAGGGAATGTTTAAGCAGGTGGTGCACAGGTAGCCCAGCTTCTCCAGGACGGCTTATCCATCAGTTCATAAGGAAGGTTTTCTGCATGTCCCAGCACACTTTCAAGAGTGTGGGGGAGCCGTTGCACGAGGAGAGCTGGACAGGACCGTAGGAGGGCATCAACTGGGCTTCAACCCAGTAGCAGGACTGGTATCTGCTCCTTTATGCAAGGAGGAACAGGATGAGCACTGCCAGAACCCAGCAGGCTACTCGTGTATGGACAATGAAAGCCATGGTGTGTGACAGCACTGTGGCGTTACTAAATGTTAAGAGATATAACAGTGGCCACATAATCTGTACTTTACTTACACTGAGTAATACTAAATGTTGCAAAAGGAACTTGAACAGCTCCTGGAGCACCGGTGTAAAGCAGCGGTATACTGGCTCACCGACCGGCTGGCTGTTCCAGCATCGGCAAAGGCCACAAGCCGAGAGCGGCACGCCATTGGTAAAATACTACTACTACTGTAAAATACTTTGGCTGCTTTAGAGATAAAAGTAAATGGACTAGTTCTTATATAGTGCTTTTCTACTCTAGCTGAGCACTCAAAGCGCTTTATACAACACATTTACCCATTCATACAAGCACTTCCTTGTATGAATGGGTTAGATAAGTGCTTTCGATCTAACATTCACACTGTGCCAGGAATCGAACCACCAACCTTCCGATTGGTAGATGACCTGCTCTAGCTCCTGTGCCACATCCACCCCGAAAATACTGTGTGATGTTTTCTTAGTTCAGTTAGGACCACTTTAGTCTAAAGAGGAGTGTTATTATATATTTGGTGATGTTACTGCTGTCAAAATTGGCCAACAATCATGTCCAGTTATGCATTATACAGAACTGAACCATTCAGATACTGCATGTTACTTCAACAACATTCGGAAGCCCATGAAATGAGAGGCAAAAATTAGTTGTACAGGTACATTTATTCCAACATAAAGATGGATCTCAAAATATATACATACCCACACATTACAGAGTAAACAAATAAAATATTAAGGGAACCAAATGAGTCAGCACAATTAAAGTTTCACAGTTTCTCACTTTAATGCCCCAAAACTGAAGTACTTCTCAAATTGTGTCTCTATAGACAATCTGGGTTGTGAACTCTGCCATCGTTACCACACGCTGCTCAATTATTCCAGGTCTAAACTGACCTCCCGTCAGGTCTGAGCATCAGTGAGCTTTGGCTTTTTAAGATGTTTTTTTAGACACAAGCTACAAGCGTTAGCCTACTGTTAGTGATCAACATTAAAAGCTACAGTGAAAAAAATCTCACTGGAAACAAGTTTTAGTCAGCCAGGAGATATCAAAAACATTTTTGTACTCGCTATATTTTAATATATTTGAATAATATCAACACTTACTAATAAATCAGGAATTTAAACAGATATGTGTCAGTTAAATATTTTGTGGTATTTTACGTTGTCGCCCTGCAGTAACCACAAAAACTCATCTGTACTGAGTTTAGGCTGTCAGTCCACTGTTACCTCAACTATCAACGCCGGGTGAGAAACGTCCACGTCTATTTACTCTGGAAGAGGCTGTAAAACTTTAGGAAGTTTGCTTCTGTCCCCTGACAGCAATGCTGAGGTGAGTTATTGAGGATATCCTGAACTTTTCTGCCTGTAAGCGCTGCTGCACCGCGCTCTAGCTACATAGATAAAACATTTTTAGGCAGCTCCCCGATGTCCATCTCAGCCACTGTGTTCAAGTCAGCAGGGCAACAGGGCAGCTTCCACAAACTGGTGCCCGCTCTGATGTATTTTTAATAGGTCATTTCTAATTGAGGAGGCATCACTGTATATTCATGAGTACATTCTTTTTCTATTAAATAACCTCAAAAAAACAACTGACTGTACCATTAAATATAAACAGTCTGAAAGAGTTTTTAAAAAATGTAAAAAAGAGTTTAAAAAACAAAAAGTCAGATAACAGATTTAACACTGTTTACCTGCAGTAGCACAGTTCAGCTCTATGGGCTTTAATTCAGCTGCTGGCCCTTCATTTATCCAAGTCCAAATGGTCTGCTAAGAGAATATTACTGCCTCCTGCTGGCCATTGAAAAGAATACAGGTTTCTTTCTGCTTTTTAGACCCATAAGCTACGTCCATCTTTTGCCCTCATCAAGAGTTGCACCTAGGTCCAAATCACTATTCCAAATTTTCCACAGACTGTGAGGGGTTAGCAGGTCAGTATTTACGCTGTTAATCCCCCCAGCATCCCTCGATCAAAACACTTTTTTGATCTTTTTTTTTCAGAAAAGTTAATTTTTCCTCAGTTATTAATTTTCAAAATTTAGTATCTTATTTTTTTTTTAATATTTAATTATATAATCAGATTTTTACTATTTAGGATCTCCTGCCCTTCTGTGAATATACATGGAAGGCCTGAGGTGGACACAGTAGCATTAACACCCAGATAGGACATTGATTAAGTTATGCAGTGCATTAATAGGTAGAGCTGTGCTTGTGGGTTGCAAAGCAGCTTGCAGTAGCAACTGTGGGAAGGCTAAATAGTGCTAACTACTATATCAGATTTACCAGCTGGATGCCTTGAAGGGTATCAGCTGAGTGTATGTGAGTTTGCATAACTATGGTTGATAACTATGGTTTATCAATAATCAAATTAATTGGTATTGCAAGGCAGTTCCTGTTGTTGAATGTCAGTGGTTGTTATGTGGCCTTCAGTTCCATCTGTGGCCCAAAATAATCAGCCACTCATAATCACTCACCCGTCTCTACCTTTAACTGAAGCCGTGGAATTTTTCCTGCTTAAATGAATATTTGAGGGTTTTTTTTTTCTTTTATCATCATCACTCAAGTTAAATGTCCTTTAGAGGCATGTTGTACTATGTTTATTGTGTATATGGAATATCTGCTATCTGAATACTTGTTACTGAACAGCACCTGCACCCATGGATAAAACTGTTTATTTTTATCCATTTTTGGTTTCACTGATTTTAATTAACTTGTACAACAGGTTATATTTCCAACTCGGATGGTGTATCTCTATTGACAAGGTCTGAGTTTTGCTCCTCAGGAAGGTTGCTGGACATCTGAGTATCCGTGCCCAATCCTGAGTCATTTTGTGACTGACAAGTCGTAAAAGTTGGGGGCGTTCTCTCTTGTGTGGTGTGACTCGACCTGTTTCGACGCAGCGACCTCAGCAGGGGGCGCCTGGAGGCAGCCTTGGAGTACTGCACGGTGGACTTGTTTTTATGTGTGATGGTAAGGTGGCACCGCAGAACCTGGATGAACACCTCCCTGAACTGCTTGGAGGAGAGGTTGTAGAGGAATGGGTTGAGGACAGAGCTGAGGTAGAAGAAGGTGTCGGCCACAGGGTGGAGGATGACGTAGGTCCGGAAGTAGGGAATAGTCCAGTTGGACTTGGGCACAGCGGCCATCATTAAACGACGAATCTGGTTGGGAAGCCAGCACACCATCAAGGATCCAACAATGAGAACTGAAAAAAGTACAAAAATATGAGAGAAGTAAGGATTTTTATATTATTCTCATGTCCGTCTACAATATGTAATAAATTAAACAGACAGGAAAGAAAATAATAAATGCTACATGTTTGTTTTAAAAAAAGAAAGTTGGCTCAAAGGGAATCGAACTAAAATACCAACTAAAATCTTTAAATAGTATTTCAGCTTAATTCTTGATATTCCATCTTTATTCATGACGTCGTTTTTCACCTTTATTCCCAAAGTAGTATTTCAGCTTTACACCTGAAATATAATCCCAATTTTTTAAAAAGTTGGGATGTGGTGTAAAAATAAATTTAAAAAAAGAAAACAAATCAAATGTTTAAACTGAGGAAATGTAAGTGGTATTTTAGCCATGCATTATACAGCAATAGACTGGTTAGCTATAATAAGGGCAATTATAGAAATACAATTAATTAATTATAAAATTTTAATGGATTTGTGTCAAATTTCATCACAGGACAGCTGTGGTTATTTATTTTATAAAATTATGATTTTTAAAATATTTAACCATTTTATTGAAGTTACTTGCACATTTGAAATGTGTAATTTTTTTTTTTTGTTGTTGCATTTTTGGCCACAGCGGCTTTTATCGAGAGTGGAGAGAGACAGGAAATGGGGGAAAGATACAGGGCAAGACACGCGGGCAAATTGGCGACGGGCCGGGACGCGAACCCGCGCCGCCCACACCGCAACGCGACATGCGTATGTGGCCGCCGGCTCCACCACTAAGCCACCCAGGTGCCCAAATGTGTCATTTTTTGTTCCTGAAATATAATGATTTACGCACTTCCTTTGAGGTTTAAGCTCATATTAAATTAAGTTAAATTAATATAGCACCAAATCACAACAAACCGTCATTTCAAGGTGCTTTATATTGTAATAATGACACAGTCAAAACAACAATAATTACACAGTCAAAACGACCCCCCCATGAGCAGCACTTGGTGACAGTGGGAAGGAAAAACTCCCTTTTAACAGGAAGAAACCTCCAGCAGAACCAGGCTCAGGGAGGGGGGGTCATCTGCTGAGGGGGGAGAAAGACAGGACAAAAGACACACTGTGGAAGAGAGACAGAGATTAATAATAACTAATGATTAAATACAGAGTGGGGTATAAACAGAGTAAAAAGAGGTGAATGAAAAGAAACACACATCATGGGAAGAAGAATTTTAAATTAAATTCTGGATTTAACAGGGAGCCAATGAAGAGAAGCAGAAATTTCTGTGATGGTGTTACTTTAGGCATTTCCTATCCCTTTTCTTAATTTGTATTCAATTCTTTTTGCAAACTAACTGATTAATAAAGAAAATAAAACACACAAACAAAAAAAAACAAAACAGGTTTGTTGAATACAACAATAAAGTGCTGTGTCGACACTAATAAAATAATAATAATCTGATGATTTATATTTAAACAAATTTTTCTTCATTAGACTTTTATTTTTACTTTTGTTTTATTAGTATGCAGCACTTGTTTGCTTCGCTCGTGTATTAAAACACAGAAAACAGTCTTTGGCTGTTATAAAACATGCGGACAACGTGCACTGAACGCACGGACGTTAGAGCGGCGTTAAACACGAGGACGATTCAGCACGTGCAGGAACATACACGTAATGTTGCCGTTCATTTTGAGACCAGCCACTGCATCTAATATATATAATTCGCACGACCTTGGGTGTTCTAAAAATAGTTGCTGGTTCATCACTGTTCCTTCCTTGGACCACTTGTGGTAGATACTGACCACTGCAGACCCAGAAGAGCTGCAGTTTTGGAGATGCTCTGACCCGGTAGTCTAACCATAAAAATTTGGCCCTTGTCAAACTCACTCAAATCCTTACGCTTGCCTATTTTTCCTGCTTCTAACACACCAAGGTTGAAGACAAAATGTCCACTTGCTTACTAATATATCCCACCCACTTCCGGGTGCTGTGATGAATCAGTGTTATTCATTTCACCTGTCAGTGGTCATAATGTCATGCTTGATCAGTGTATGTCTGTGTATTCAAAGGATGACATAAAGATGATGATGCGCTGAGGTTAATGTACTGTTATGTTCCTCGCTCATGGTGTATGAATGAAATCTATTGGACATTTGAAGACACCACACAGAATAATTGTGGTGATGATGGGAAATAAATCAAATGTAGACAAATGCAGTGCACCGACAAAAATAGTGTGAAAGAAAAGTGATTATTAAAGTACTCAGTGCAAAATTAAAAGGAAAAAAATATGTTAACAAAAGAGGAAGTGATGTGGCTGTGAAGACATATCATCAGATGGAAAAGGCACAGAATCCAGTTGGAGTAAATAGCACTACAATCCTGATCGATGATCTATTGCTGCATTAAATATTGGCCTTTAGCTGGCATCCAATAGTGCCGGCATTCAGCAGAGACCTTTGATGACTATTTAGCTCTAATGGAATTAAATAGTGCATTAATAATTTGCTTTTCTGCAGTCTGAAATTTGTTAATGGGTTTAATTTCAGCACTGTGCGAAAGTCTTGAGCGAGCCCTCATTTCTTTATGTTTTGCTTACAAGAACCCAGACTTTCTTGTAATGTTTTAAAGTGGTCTTAAGCAATAGTTCTCCAGGCTTCCTGTTCGCCTTTCAACGTTTTTCTTTAGACACTGGCTGCTTATTGACTCATTTTCAGCCCCTTTCTTCTATCTGACCATTTGTTAAGCCAGTGTTTTTCAACCTTTTTTGAGCCAAGGCACATTTTTTCATTGAAAAAAAATCACGAGGCACACCACCAGTCAAAAAATCATAAAAAATTATACTTTGATAAGAATGACTATATTGTTAATATAGGTTACAAAGTGTCTAGAATAGGAATCAAATAAACCAGCTGTTCGGCTAGTAGGGGCAGGTAACGGTGCTTCGCCTGGCAGTATAGGGTTATAATATGTATGCTGTGTGTGCGTTTCATGTTGCAGAACTACCGGTGCAAACTGTCAGTCTGGGCATTCAACCGGTGCCTTGCGTGCCTCCAGTTTCTTGCTGTGGGGTTTTAAAACTGGCAGGTTTGATTCTGGTGAAGGAGTCGCTCTCATGACTCCGCTAGTGATGACACTCCCTGGCCAATCAGTGGCATGCTGCCCTCCACGTCACATTTTTGTATCGCCTCGGATCGCTCGAACGAAAAAGTACCTCCAAACTTGTACCAGTTACTAATGGAAACGCCGTCAAACCGCAGCGAGTTGAGGCGACCCGCACCGAGTCATCCCGTATGGAAACACGTCTTTAGAACCTCGGGTGAATGAGTACGGAAAAAGGACCGGCAGAGTGTACCTGATTCTAATTGAAATGCCGTCAAATCGCGGCAAGTCGAGTCGACCCGTGGCGAGTCATTCCGTATGGAACAGTGGCTTAATTCTCTTGTTTCTATGTACAATGCAATTCGCTACCTGCTGCTAACTAGTCTAGCGATATGGAAGAGTAATACATGATTATGCTCCCAGTCACTACTACAGCACAGACACTCATGGCATATTAGGTGAAATATGATAATTTCCCACGGTACACTAGTGTGCCGCGGCACAGTGGTTGAAAAACACTGTGTTAAGCTACTTAAGAATAAAGGTGGTCACACCAAATACTGACTTTCAAGGTTATTAGAATTGTATAAACGCTGTTCTGCCTTATAAACTGTATTTCCATGTATGTTTGCTTATGTTCATCGCTGCAAATGAGACTCCAGAGGAGGAGGAAGAGCTCAACACACCTGATTTCAGCCACAGAGTCTGACATTTTATTTTAAATTTACTATAAAATATAATAATATTAAAAAGTTGCCATTATTAAGTGAAAATCCAAACAATTTCAGGGCTGGTCGAAGTTCCCAGTGTTTCAACATCCTAGCAACGCCCCTGATTTAAACTGTTAGATGACACAAAAAATAAATACAGCTTACATTTCTTTACAACACTTGTTAGCTAACATTAGCCAGAAGCAGGACAGCTGTCTTGTTAATCCCCCCCTTTCTGAACAGCACCACACAAGAAGAGTGACGTCACATCCACTGGTGCAAGTTTCACTTTGCTGTCATCCGCAGCAGTGTTAATTTCATTGATGAACTATTTTCGTCATAATTTGCGTCAACGACCCTTTTTTTTCATGACAAAAACGAGACAGTAAATAAAAACTACCTAAAAGGATAAAAAGGATGATGAAATTAATTGACATTTTCTTCAACGAATGAAAACAAGATAAAAATGCTTGGCAGGGATAATATCCAATCAGAACTGATTCAGTTTTGTGACGGGGCGGTTAAGAAAACAAGAAAACATCCAATCAAGTGCACAGTTGCACAAATTTGGCCACACTAGCCTGTGAATTTTTCAGGCAGAGCAGCAACTCATCAATATTTTATTGTTATGCTCAATAAACAAGGTCAGTTAAATAAAGATGTTGTTTGTTCAATATGTTTGTGTGTATTGGTCTTTCAAGCATTAATAATATTCCAGAACTTTTATTAAATGTTTAAATTTCGTGTAAGTGTGTATAATGACTAATTCAAGGAAACTGAAGAAAAAGCATTTACATTTTACATCCTTTATATTTTAGTCGACTAAATCGACTGTAGATTTAGTCGACTATATTCTTACGCTAATTAGTCGACTAAAACTAGACTAAAACTAAAACTATTCAGATGACTAAATTATGACTAAAACTAAATTACATTTTCATCAAAAGACTGTAACTAAAACTAAATCAAAATTTGCTGTCAAAATTAACACTGATCCACAGCCAGGC
This sequence comes from Archocentrus centrarchus, assembly GCF_007364275.1. Lineage (NCBI taxonomy): Eukaryota > Metazoa > Chordata > Actinopteri > Cichliformes > Cichlidae > Archocentrus > Archocentrus centrarchus. Next base: position 4,393,392 of record NC_044366.1, read on the forward strand.
TGAAAATAGGAGTTTATGATCACGTTGGTTTTTGACTGCCATTTTAATGATATATCAGCACAGAAGCTCAGAGAGTCTCAGATTATCCATCAGAAACATTGCAACAGTTTGAAAAATGTGGTTTTCTGGAAAAACCTTTACTTCTACTCGCTAACTTTGTCAGTGTTGGTTTTGGTCTTTATCCTGGGAGCAGATCATGTGCTTATATTTCTGTTTTTTTTTTTTAATTTATTATTATTTATTTTAATATGTGCTTATATTTCTAAAGCCAGTGTTAGCTGGCCAGTTAACATAAGCTTCACATGCATTCTTCAGACACACTAAACACCATCAATCTGCTGACTGGTAGAAGCAACCCGGAGGGTCAAGGAAGGTTTCTTTAAGTTAGGTTACAATCGTTAAGGCCTTTACACACCAAACGCGTAAAATCTGTGCTAATGTTTCGTGCAGTGAAAATATTTTTCAGACTTAATGCAGCCCTTCACACAGACCACATCATTTCACTGGACGAATTTGTGGTATTTCGTTTTTTGGATCAATTTAAATTTTTCTGACATTTCTCCTGCGAACAAACCAATCTGACCAACGGCCATCTCAAAACGCACACCGATGTACTGAATACAAAGTGATGTGGGAATAGTAAAATAATACAATTTTTCCTCAGACACACAGCTAGAGGCTGCTCCGGGTCAACTGAGTCACTGAAATTATGTCGCTGCCTCCTCAGATGTGATCCCAGCTCAACCTGCCCCCCCGACATTCTGAAATATGTACAAAAGCGGCCGTGACGCAGCTTCAGCTCCGGGATCAAACCATGAAATTCTCCCTGCTGCTTTCTCAGGAGAGTTGGATGAACCCAGAATTTCAATTTCTTCCTTCTCCTGTTTAGAAACATCACGGCCTCATTACATCATCGCTTGATGTCAACTGCATTTTTTTCACAGTGCGTTTTATGGGGACAATTCATACGCAAAAACGCAACACGTTCAGTGTGTATGTAGGTAACACGACAAGTTCGTATTCGAAAGATTTGGAATTTCGTGTCGTTTTTATGCAACGCGTCCGGTGTGTAAAGGCCTTGAGGTTAAAATGGGATTGAATGAATGTAAAAAGCTGCAGAGAGCACATTTAAGTGACATATATAAATTCCAGCACCGCTGTTACTCCAGCCCTGTCATTCATGTCTGAGTCACGCCTGAACTCTCTGAAAGGACAAACACACCCTCAGTCTCTAATCTGCTGTTTATCTGTTTCCCTGCAGTGTTTTTAATGGGGATTATGCAGCGACCAAACAGCCTGTCAGCAGTCACAAAATTATCTGACTTGAGACAAACGCTTCCTGCTGAGGAGCACAAACATAAACACATTCATTTATAATGACATGTCCAAAGCTGCAGAGGGAATTATATCCATCCTGATATTATTAAGAGATGAAAGGAGAGGAAAAACCAGAGAAAGATCACTCTTCATGTTTCTTACATGCAGACTAAATGCACTCATTAGTGTTTGTTTATAAAGGTTCAGGCTCAGGTGGAATGAGTCATTTAATGCTAATCTCAAGTGTCAGTGAGCTTTGATCACTTGCAGCCTGTCTTAAGTTTTGCCAGTGATGGTAGAGACTTTACGAAGAGGCAAGTTCACAAAGAAGACACCATGGACATTTTGTGAGAAAACCTGACAGAAATCTGGGAATTCTGGCAGCCTGAAATGCATTTTAATGTTTGTTTGTTTGTTTGTTTTTTAAGTGCTTCTATTTTACATCCCATCTTATCTGAGACCAAAAACATGAGAGTCTGAAGCATGCCACTTTTTTTAAAATCTGCATTAATACATCTGCCACATTTATAAGCCAAACATATGGACCACTAAAAACAAAACAAAACAAAACAAAATTGCCACCATAACTAGAAATTTGGACTTAATACCTTGAAATTTCAAGTCAATAACTCAAAATTTGGCATCAGTAACTTGAAATTTTGAGTTAGTTCTGCCAATCAGGAAGCTCCGTGATAGTACGTTATTTCCTTGTTAACCAGAAGCAGGAGGCTGAAGGTATCAGCTGTCCAACAGATCAATGTGAAAACATTGATTCCTTACCTTTTATACAGCTGTTTTTCACTATAAGGCACTCAAAGTTAAAAAAAGCTGACAATTTATTCACGTTTGCTATACACTGCTAGCTCACTGATAGTGTTGCTACCCAGTTTTGAATGCGCATGCGTTGGTGATATCTGCTTCTGGGCAATTTTGAGTTTTTTTTTTTTTGGGGGGGGGGGGTTGTAGTGGCAAAAACAAGCTTCCATACAAACAAGTTAAACAGATAATATAATGCCAAATATAATGGAAATGGGCGGGTCCTAATATAAACTTCTCTTAACTTCCAGGCAACTGAAATAGCTACCAATGAGAGTGAAGAATACTGTTACATAACATATGACCTGGGAGTAATACATTATAAGGTCAATCAGAGGTCATTATAAGGACAATCAGAGCCTGGAATATCCAGAAGCGACCAGCCGTCAGGTTCAAACAGATGTGCAAATCGCTTCCAGAGTGGATGCAGCTTTAGCGTTTTGGCCACGGCCATGTTGGTTTTTTGGAGCCAGAAGTGACCATATTTGGACAAGAGGGTGGAGTGCTAATGCTAGTGAGCCTGGTTAGAAAGCTATATCTATTGAGGTTGTTCATGTGACTGCACTGGATGTGATACAACCACCAGTTGCTTGGGAAAAATATGAATTTCCTTACAACCAAACAGTAGAAAACTTTAAACGTTTACATCACACTTGCTGGTTTGTGGCATGTTTCAGTTTCACTACAGCTCAGAGAGCAGCTGGACAGCTGTAAACAAGTTCGTCACTTCCATTCAAACCACGACCACAGCAGTATGGTAGCAACCAAAACCACAGGAATACACATTTTTCCCTAGTGACAGGTGGTTTCCAGGGGGTTATTTTCCCAGCGACTGCCATCAACCTCCAGCAAACACTTCCAACCGGTCAGGGAATATTTGTTTTTTCCCTTGCAACCAACGGTTGGTCATGGAGCGGTTTCTTTGTGACTCCGGTTGTCAATGATTGTCACGTCCATAATGGTGGACAGGTTAACGTCATGTGGTTTGTGGTTATGTGACTGCAAGACCCCAGTAATGTTCAGGTTTGTGGGTGCAAGCTAACATTGAAATGTCGATAACTGCAGATCCTCTTCAGGCTCATTCATAGACTCCCATATTAAAATGTCCAGAAATAAATATGTTTACAGCCTGGTATGAAACATGACTTTAGCTTTTTTTGAATGGGTTCCTCTTCACAGCTGTGTGAAGGGTGAATTTTCTTCTTTAATAACTTATCCCTCTGGATTTTATTAAGGCCAGAGTTAGGAACTCTGACAGGGAGCTCTGGTCAGATCCCATTAGTGAGGCCTCACCTCTGCCGAGTTACTGAACTGATCTTCTCAGCTGTGTCTGCTGTTGGTGAATTTCAAACTTTTTTGAGTGCAGCTCACTAACCAAATATGTCCAAATATGGTCACGTTGAGGCTTTAAAATGCAGAATCCAGATGGCCATCTTTCATCAGCAGTCTGTGATTTCAACTGTGTTTTTGAGCTGTCCATATCAGATGCACGCATCTTGTTTTCTCTGCATGGACACTAATATTTCATGACACCCTGCAGCCTCATGTCAGGTCTCCCCATGTGCAAACACAGCTTCACTGCAGGACCAGAGGCCGGTCCACCTGCCTGCTGATGTGACTTGGAGTTTATTCTCTGTTAGGAAGGATAAGCCCCAGAGTAATGCATGCTGTTGCCAAGCAGGGTCACTGGCCTCATAAAAACAGGTTTGTTTTTGGGCAGGCTTTTAAACAATGCAAACTAGAGCTGATGAAGAAATGTGAGTGGAAAACAGCGCTCTCCTCATTATGTTTGTCCTCAGCCAAACACCGTGTGGTCTGCAGGGTTTCAATCAGAACAATCAGAGATCACCATTGATAACTCCACTTCTGATCACTTTCAAAGAGGGACTCAAAGCAAAGTTTGTGAGGACAATAAAGAGAAGAGGATCGTCTGAGTTAAAGTACAAAGAGGGAGAAAGTGTGAAATCTGAGATGAAGAGTCACGCGAATACAAATATAAACGAGGGAGCAGAGGTGGCAAAAGCAGAAAAAAACAACTTTGGAGATTCATGTCGCCATGATTAATTTCTCCTTGACTCTTTAGTAGATAATTAAAGGCTCTCGGGTAATTTAAAGCGTCTGTCTGTCAAAATATCTATAAATATATTCTCTGCATGACCTTCTCGAGACTCCAAAAACCTTTTGGTCAGCTGGGCAAAGCAATTTCTTTAATAAGTGACAACACTCTCATCTTCACCTTCAGTGCACACTGCGACAAAGGTTTGCAGTCAAGTGTGAAGGACACAGAATGAGAATTTAAGTCTGAGTTCATGGTACTGTGCTTTTAAAATGGTGTGTTGGTCTCTCTGCTTATAGTTCGATCTCGAGACCTTATTCAGGAGCATCTGATAAATCGGTGGGTTGATGTGACCACAACAATAACACAGGTGTTGTAACAGAAAGCTGAGCTTAAAGTCAAGGCTTTCACTTTACCCAATGATCAATGTTCCAACCCTCATGTGGTCACGCTATACATACAAATGTCACAGTCCCTGGGTTTGGTCTATGTGGTCTCTGGGTTTGGTCCCCAGGTTTGATCCCCTGTGGTCTCTGGGTATGGACCCTGGGTTTGGTCGCCTGTGGTCATGGGTTTGGTTCCTGTAGTCTCAGGGTTTGATTCCTGGGTTTGGTCCCTGTCACCTCTGGGTTTGGTCCCTGGGTGTGTTCGCCTGTGGTCCTGGGTTTGGTCCCTGGGGTCTCAGAGTTTGGTCTCCAGGTTTGGTCCCTGTCACCTCTGGGTTTAGTCCCTGTCATCTCTGGGTTTGGTCCGTGGGTTTGAGCCCTGTGGCCTCTGGGTATGGTCCATGGGTTTGGGCCTGTCATCTCCGGGTTTGGGCCATGGGTTTGAGCCCTGTGGCCTCTGGGTTTGGGCCGTGGGTTTAGTCCCTGTCATCTCTGGGTTTGGTCCGTGGGTTTGAGCTCTGTGGCCTCTGGGTTTGGTCTGGGGATTTGAGCCCTGTGGTCTCTGGGTTTGGTCCGTGGGTTTGAGCCCTGTCATCTCTGGGTTTGGTCCGTGGGTTTGAGCCCTGTGGTCTCTGGGTTTGGTCTGGGGATTTGAGCCCTGTGGTCTCTGGGTTTGGTCCGTGGGATTGAGCCCTGTGGACTCTGGCTTTGGTCCGTGGGTTTGAGCCCTGTCATCGCTGGGTTTGGTCCGTGGGTTTGAGCCCTGTGGTCTCTGGGTTTGGTCCGTGGGTTTGAGCCCTGTGGGCTCTGGCTTTGGTCCGTGGGTTTGAGCCCTGTCATCGCTGGGTTTGGTCCGTGGGTTTGATCCCTGTCATCGCTGGGATTGGTCCGTGGGTTTGAGCCCTGTCATCTCTGGGTTTGGTCTGTGGGTTTGATCCCTGTCATCGCTGGGTTTGGTCCGTGGGTTTGAGCCCTGTCTTCTCTGGGTTTGGGCCGTGGGTTTGAGCCCTGTGGTCTCTGGGTTTGGTCCGTGGGTTTGAGCCCTGTGGGCTCTGGCTTTGGTCCGTGGGTTTGAGCCCTGTCATCGCTGGGTTTGGTCTGTGGGTTTGATCCCTGTCATCGCTGGGTTTGGTCCGTGGGTTTGAGCCCTGTCATCTCTGGGTTTGGTCTGTGGGTTGTCAGCTGCGTTAGAGCTTTTGGAGTCTTGTTTAATATTAAGTGTATTCTGTCGAGGTTTGTAGCAGGACCCAAAAACAGGCAGAGGTAACAAAAACTGACCTTTTATTCAGGTCAAATAAAAAAACAAACAATCTGACAAAGACAAAGGGAAGAGTGGAGACATCTGAGAAACTTGACGACACCCAGGGTAGTTAACACGGGGCACTAGAAACATAACTTAAAGTAAAACAGGAAGTTCCTAACTAAACACACTCAGAAACTTGACACAAGGTAAAGACACAGTAGGACAAAATAAAACACAGAGGAGCATACTATTAACAGTATTAAAATATAAACAGGGCTCAGGACTCAAAAATAACCAAAAACTAAACACCACTGAAAACAGAAGACTCCAAATAACATCAATAACCAAAAACTTCCTTACACATAATAACAAAACCCACAGACCATTTTAATTTTCTATCTGTTCTCACAGTTCTCCTTGTGAAAGTTACAGGAGATTTTATAACAAATCCCTCTGAAGTAAAAGGGTCTTTAAAAGTGATTTTAAAGGAAGCTTATCCCAGCCATAATTGGATGAGAGGTTGTCAGTCCTTCACATTCATACCTGCAGCCAAAAGCTAAGCTAGACTCATTTTAAAACACATTCAGCTTTAAGTTTTCCCCAGAAAACAAAGTATGAGCGAAGACATCCACAAACTCCACCATCACATCCATCTTTAGACCAGAGTCTTCAAGTGTGGGCTACGGCCCCCTGGGGGATTGTGAAGGTACTGCAAGCATACCATGATAAGTAATTTAAAATTAAAAAAAACTTCAGTAGTATGGTTTATGGTTTGCAGTTAAACATTAATAAATATTTACTTTTATCTGAAATAAAAAATTAAAAAACTGGGTGGGCCTCAGAAGATTTGCAGGTTGTATATTTTTGCAGATTTTCAAATGTCAGTGGACAAAAAGGGAGTGCTATAACTGATGGAAGTCTGCTGTAAAACATGCATGTATGGTGCAACTCTCCTGATCCTCCTAATGTGGGAGGATGATTTTTGAGCTCTGGCATTTCAAAAGTCTGCAGAAGGGAGGAACCGTCATTAAAGGCTGAAGGATTTAAAGCTAAATCCTGTTTCTCCTTTAGCTGGAAGACTGAGTCAGAGGTAACACCCGGTGTGATTTAGCTGATAAAACTGTGATTTCCTGGTCCTAATAAAGACTTTAACTCAGGGGTCTCAAACTCAAATGGCCTGGGGGCCACTGCTGGTGCTGTCATCTCAGCAGGGGGCCACTGTGTTTTATTATATATATATATTTTTATATATTAGGGGTGGGACTCGATTAAAAAAATTAATCTAATTAATTAGGAGCTTTGTAATTAATTAATTGAAATTAATCGCATTTCAATATTTGACATTCCTTGATGTTGAAATGTGTTATGCTTGTTTTAACAACTTATTTTGAATTAAAGACTTAAAACTAAACCACAAAAAGGAGAAAAGTTCGTTCTCTGTTTAACAGCTGCTTTTACACAGCTGTGCTTCACACTCATGGTTGCTAGGCGACATGAGCTACGCAGAGGTGAGGGCAGGTGATGCTGATATGAAGGCTAGCCGCTCACTTCCGGCCTTTGCAGTCTTCGTGGGCTGCGAAGGACGTAGGCCGGGTCCTTCGAATGATGCGGCCGCTGAATTTTTGACAAAGTCCGTCAATATAATCTGTATGCCGGGAACTCGTGCACTGAGAAACGTTCCGGTGCAAAGTGCGATTAAAATGCGTTAAAATTTTTAATTCGTTAATTTCCCCGTAATTAATTAATCGAAATTAGCGCGTTAAAGTCCCACCCCTAATATAAATATATATATATTACATATATATATAAAAAGTACAAGTGCTTGTGTACGTCTTTATTTGTACTTATTTACTTAAGTATAAGCATAAAAGTAAAAAAGTACAGGCTCTGAAATGTACTCAGTGTAAGAAAGTGAAAGTATCAGGTTGTATAAATGTTGAATTCATTGAATGAATCTCAGCATCAGCAGCTTTGATTCAAACATATTTCTGGTACACTGATGTAACCTGTAACTGACCATGAACACAGACACTGTGCACCAACACAGAGCTTTACTGTTAATACAGTACAGCAAACTGACCTGTTTTCATACAATCTTTGAATTACACAAAGTTAGCATACCTCAGATTGTTTTGCCAGTCTTTACCTTTAAATCTAACCTCTCTTCTTCCTCTCCTGTCCTCTTTCTGCATCTCTGAGTGAACTTCTCTCTCTTTTCTCTCCCTGGAAATACAGCAGCTCTTCTTTTAGCTAGCAGACACACTGTGTAACATTGTATTGTATTACTGTACTGTACTTTTACTGTATTTATTTTACTGTTCCTACATCACTGTTTATTCAGTGTATGGGTGCACGTATTCTGCTATAAGTTCACATGTTGCTAAATGCAACGCTTTGATTGGTCAGATGTTTGTTTGCGAAAGTCAGAAAAATCGAACTTGATCCAAAAAAAATAAATGCCGCAAGTTCGTCCTGTGAAATGACGCGGTCGGTGTGAACGGCTGCACTGAAAACAGGTGAGTCCAAAATATATTTTTAATGCACGAAACATTTACACGAAACATTTGAAGCAAATTTACGCGTCTGGTGTGTAAAGGCCTTTCCACAGGTACGGGAACCAGTGAAGATTGTGGCTTTAATTTTAGCAGCAACATATCATGTGACCCAGACAAGGTTGTGACATGTGTTATGACTGAGTCACAGACGGATCTAACGGAGAGAATCCGCCCATTTTTCAAAATAAAATGTCGTTCAGACTCATAATAATTAAAACAGAAATAATTTATTTTTTCAGTGTGGCCCAGTACCAAATGGCCTATGTGTTGGTACCTGGGGATATCTGATTTAAATTACACGACAAAAGGTTGTCTTAATTGAAGAGGAAAGCAAAATTTTTAAAAAGTAACTTAAAGGGCCAAACTGTATTATACTTTTGACATCAATTTGTGGGCCGGAGCAGGGGGGGGGGCGGGGGCTGGAAGTGGCCCGCGGGCCGGGAGTTTGAGACCCCTGCTTTAACTTGACTTTGACGGACACAGTGAAAGATAACAGTTATCTGATGCTTAAAAAGTCCACACCTGGTTCTCAGGCCTCAGACCAGAACTTGGGGTCCACCTCAGGTCCAGGTCTCTGTGGTCACCAGCAATGCACATCCAACTGGTAAACCTCATGTATTTTAATATATAAATACAGTTTCATTTCTTGGCTTTTGAAACAAGGACCCGGGCTTATTTTAAAGCAAGCTGTCCTGCCTACTTGCAGTCATACATTTTAACTGAATTTTAGCACTCTGACTCATTTTTCTGTTCAGTGTGCAGCCGTCTGCTTAGTGCATATAAGTCAGTTTGAGTAAAAATGTTGCCTATCCCGGCCATAAACTGTTTGCACCAGTCTGATCTTGTTTTGGAGAGAAAATACGGTTTTATTCCAGCTGGATGTGGAGGAACTCCGAGTGTGTTCATGTTGGAGATTTTCAGTGCTGGTTCTTCTACTGGGAAAAGCCGATAACTGCCCGGGGCCACAAACCCGGTGGGACTCCTAAAGCCGCAGGTTCCAATCTGCAGGACTGCCAGTCTGGCTTCTAATTGCTTGTTTCTTTTGGCACTTTCTAACCAAACTTACCAAATTTGGGGAGAAGGGGGGGGGGGGTGTTTGAAAATTACCAACACTGCTGAGGAGTGACTGTTTCAACTCTGACTGGGATAACTGAACATATTCCTCATAATATGCATTCCCAGTGGATCCTTCCAGTCCTGGTAGGACATCACAGCCTGAGGAAAAAAAAAAAAAAGCGCTAGTTCCCTACACTTAAATTGATGAAGACCTGCCATTCTTTATCCCATCAGCCTTATAAATGATCCTAACAGTTCAAATGAAGGCATTATCAACATCACACACTCCACTGATTCAATTTCAGTTAAACCTGGAGGGATGATGCACTGAGGGACATATTTTTTGTACTTTAAAAACTTACAAATTTCCCATTTTCAATATGTTGCATTAAAAACGTCACTTAGAGTAACGATGCAGCTTTTTCCTGACTGGTTGTATCATCTGGTCCTGGCAGCAGACCACGAAGTGGCCATATCTCTCTCTCTTTAAAGATGATTTTTTTTTCCCTGTAGATCTACCTATCACGTCGGCTCACTGATCACAGTCCAGGCGTTCACCTGGAAAATTGCCCCTGAGTCAGCACAGATCAGTGATGTCCCTGCAGAGGAGTTAGGATGCAGCTGAACATGTGAATGCGTGTTTTCCTTCACGCTGTTCATACATCATTATTATTACTGTTTTAATGCCGCTCTGTTCATGCTGAATGCACCTTGCCAATCTCAGCTGACGGCCTCATCAGTGAAGTTCCCAAACTTGTTGACATTAAAGACCCACACACACTCACGGTCTCTCTGCCACAGGCAAAATATAACCGCCAGATAATTAGCAGGCAATTAAAGGAGATTATGGAACAATTAATTGTCTGTCTTTGCTGTAATTGGAGTGTGTTCTCAGTTTCTCCGTGCAGCTCACAGCAGGAGAGAATGAAGCGAACCGAGTCTCTGCCTGGTGTAAACATGATTTACACTTTAAATAAGAGCTGAAGAATTAGACCGACCGCTGCTTCATTTACATGGAAACTTGTGGATATGGGAGCGATGCTGAAAGTAGTACAGGAATTGCTATGTATTAATCATTGACCACAATAACTCATTAAAAACCCATCAATAAATGAAGAATTTCTTGATTTTTTTCATGTTTTGGCAAAGTGTTGCTTTGGCAGTAATGCATGATGCACCAACTAACCTGTACAGATGAAAAATACTTAAGTGCCAAAAACTGCAGTCCCTCTAACAGCCCCTTGAGGCGCACTCCAAGAGTGAGTCAGTCCCCATAGGCTCCCATGTTAAAATATCCAACTTTGCAGCAGAAATAAACAGTTTACAGCCTGGGGATTAATTGGTTTAATCTTCCACCTGGATACTGGGTTTACGGTTGTGTCTGTTTTGATTTCCAGCACAGGCGGCTGTAATTAGTTTCTGCCAGGCCTCATGTCCACTAATCCAATCCCTACAGGACAAACATGGAGGAGATTCCAGGAGACAGGCAGTTGCTCTAGGAGAGCTGGACAGGGCCGTAGAAGGTCACACATTACCCAGTCCACATCAATACAGATATGCAGCATGATTTTTTTCCCATTGAGATCTGATGCATTTTTGAAGTGTTCCTTAATTATTTTTTTTAGCAGTATATATACAGACACACTGAGGGCAATCAAGGGAAGAGGAAACAGATGGGGATCAAAGAACAGCTGAAACTAATCAAAGTAAAACTAAATACAAAAACACAGGAAACAAATGACTGTCAAACTCAAATTGGAAGCAGTTGCACAGGGAATCACTAAGAGACGAAGACAATGACAGTGATACAAAACCCAAATACTCAAAACATAAATTTCCCAACAAAATGACTAAACAAAACCTTAAACAGAAGCTAAACCAGAAGCTATGACTTCAAACTCAAAATGACAGAAACCACAGGCCGTAAAACTTAGATTGCCTTCAATTGACCAGCAGGGGGCGCCTGAAAAAGATAGTTGCATTAGTCTATGGGACAGTGGCCTTGAGCTCCTTTGATTTATGGCATCATTAAACACTTTTCTTCAGTTGCTGATTTCATACTGAATAAAACATGAAGTTCATTTGTAAATTTTGGTCACTATTACAATCAGAAAGGAGGATCATCCAGGATCATCTATTGGCTAAAAATTTGGGTTCAAACTACCAAGATGGCAACAGCAAAAACTTTCATGCTTCATAACAGGACTTTAGAGACCAATGGGTGATTTCACAGTTGCACATATACAGTGGAAAGATGCAGATTGCTAACCAAACTTACTAACGTTACCTGATAACTCCATCTGCTGATCCAAATATGGTCACTTCTGGCTTCAAAAGCCAATAGGTGGCGTCCTTAACTTTTTCACAATCACTTGCCAGGAATCGTTGGTGGAGGGAACACTGGAAGGCCTGAGCAGTAACTGACAACATCTCTAAGAGTCGACAGATCCATCCATCCATCCATCATCCTGTCCCACTTATCCTCTAGTCACATTTTTTTATAATAGTCTCTGTGCCACTCAGATGCACTTTCAGAATAAACAGACTACTACAACATCCCAGTGAATCAGGTGAGTCTCTGAGGACTCTGGGTCACACCTGAGTCTGCCGGATAAATCAGATGAATATTCAGCACAGGGAGAAACTCTAAAACTCATTTTAAAACTTTTGCAGCTGATTTGACTCTTTTAGAAACCCCACAAACACCACACAGGTTGCATAAACCTGCACATGAATGCTCAGCGGGCCGTTTATAAACACAAATTTCTCCCATAATTCAGGGAGAAACTTTCTCAAATAGAGGGGCATCACTACATCATCGACGCCCTTCATTTCCATGATTGGAAACCGCTCGAAGACGAGCGCTGAATAATCGAGAGAAGTCAAGTCTTTCAACCACTATTAAGGATAAACACCTGATTGATGAGTTGATCTCACCGGTGACGACGGTCCTGATTGCTTACTGATTTAAAGCTTATGTCAAATCTATACAATTAGCCAACTGAAGAGTGCTAATGAAGGAGAAGATGAGCGTGGAGTGAAATTATTCAGATCTGCTTGATGAGGGTAAAACGAATGAGTTTCTTGTTTGATTGTGCAGCTGATTTCACTTTCAGGAGCTGTTTGTGGTGTGATATGAACCCCTGAAATACCCTGATTACTTCTCTAAGCCCTCACAATACATCTGCTCCGATCACCAGGCAAATACATCACTTACATCTTTCTACTTTTAAACAGAACATATGAACACTGATGGAGTAGCTTATATATGACTTAGATTAGAAAATTATTTTGACCCAGAAGGAATCACGGGCTGGAAGATGAGCACAGTACCAACAAGCAGGTGAAAAGGAAACCTTCATAGACTATAACTTGTTCTGAGCAGTCACCTGTCCCTTCAAAGTTTGACCAAAATGCACTTTTTTGAAGTTTTCTCCTATAATTATCAGGAAACAAATCCAACATCCAGGTCATCAGTGCTTGGTTTCCTCCTTGTTTTCTCTTGCTTTTCCCTTCGTGTTTCCTCTGTGTTTTTGTTTGCTTTCTGTCTGTGGTTTCCCTTCCTTTCCTCCATGTTTTCTTGTGCTCCTTGTGTTACCAAAAGATTAGAGGATAAACTTTCTATGTATTTATGCATCTTGAATTTTAACCACTTTAAACACATATCATGACAAATTGCACATTTTTAATCACTTCACACTGGACGGACTTAAATCTAACTGCAAACCCCTGCTGAAGTAAAAGAAACTGAAGGGAGGAAATAATCCTGCAGCTGTCTTATCGATCTGGTTAGATTTTCTCCTCAGACGGTGCATGAAGTCTGTCCTGTGGATAATGAGCCCAAGCAACCTGTGATGAAGGCAAACATCATCAAAGCCTGCAATGGTGAGCACAAATTTCCCTCAAACCCAGAGACTATCAGACAGAAGCACAGTGGAAGATTTCCTCCCACAGAGAGAAATTTGGGCTTATTAGCTGCATAATAATGAGCTTTTGAGTCACCAGATGGGTGGGTTTAACCAGCAGGCCAGCTGAGATAGTGCCAGGTAGATATGAGCCATTAAAAAAAAAACGTCCTTAATTGCAAATAGTCAAACATTAGTCAAGATTTTGTGGACTAAATTGTGTTTCCCTTCAAACATCCATCTGAGAGATAGAAGTCAAAATTAGACCAACAAGACTGACTGCAAATAGTTTTGACAAAAGGTCAATTAAGGTTGTTTCTGCTCAGCGCTGAATTCATTACATGTTATCCATGAAAAGCCTCTCAGATTGCAGATATCCAACATCATTTATGAGTCTGTCAGGCCCAAACACAGTGATCCCGCCTCACTCAGCGGGAACAGAGGAGGAAGTAATGCTGGCCTGAGACGCAGAGGAGTGTAAAGGAATCAATCTGACAGCTAACAGGAGATCCTGCATTATTATCCTGCATTATTACACCACCAGAAACACTAAAGTAAGTCACAGAGGAGTGTCATTCATTATAGAGCTAATCATCTTAGAGCAGATTTACAACAGTGTGTCAGGGGCAAGAAAAGGACGTGAGAAGGAATGGAAAAGAAAGGAAAGGAAGGAAGGAAGGAAGGATAGAGGAAAGAAAAAAGGAAAGCAAGGAAAGGAAGTAGAAAATAAAGCTAGAAGGAAAGGAGGAAAAGGGAATGGAAAAGATGGGAGATAAGAAGGAAAGAAGGGAAGAAATAAAGAAGGAAGCACAGATGCAAAGAGAGACAAAAAGAACGTGAGGAAAGAATGAAGGAAAGCAGGGCATGGAGGAAGGAAAGGAAGGAGGAAAGAATGAAGGAAAGCAGGGCATGGAGGAAGGAAAGGAAGGAGGAAGGAAAGAATGAAGGAAAGCAGGGCATGGAGGAAGGAAAGGAAGGAGGAAAAGAATGAAGGAAAGCAGGGCATGGAGGAAGGAAAGGAAGGAGGAAAAGAAGAAGGAAAGAAAGACAGAAGCAAGGCAGGCTGGAAAAGAGGAAAGGGAAGGAAGGAAGGAAGGAAGGAAGGAAGGAAGGAAGGAAGGAAGGAAGGAAGGAAGGAAGGAAGGAAGGAAGGAAGGAAGGAAGGAAAGAAAGAAAGAAAGAAAGAAAGAAAGAAAGAAAGAAAGAAAGAAAGAAAGTTAGTTAGTTCTTGGTTATATTAGAAGTCCTTGTTTTGTCTAATTCAGCAATGAGAATTGTAATCAGTGTTGCCAAGTCCGCTTATTATAAGCGACTTTGGGCTTGTTTTTTTCTAAAGTCGCTTGCAAATCTCGTGAGTCACGGGTTGCGGTTTTTTGGGTTTGTTTTTGAACGCCAAGTTGCTTATTTGGGCTTGACTTTCTTTCCGAGTGAAACCCCTTGAGCCCCATAATAAAGCAAAAGACGAGCGGCAGGTAGTTTGTCCCTTCCAAGCCCCCGTTTCCTGTTTATCGCTCCCGCCCAAGTTGACCGGGCGCACACCCAAACAAACACTCATAACAGCCCAGAGTGAGCTCCAGTAATTGGGGGAAATATAGAAAAAATATAATAAAGAGTGGGAGAAAGAGAGCGCACTTACAGAATGGATTCAAGCTCAGAAGTGAGAAAGTGGTGCTAAAAGTGGTTATGCATTATATGCAATGCATAGGGGCACCGCACAAGGGGGGGGCGCCAAAATGATGCAAAGAAATTATTTCTGTAGTTGGCATTTTCTGTATTTAACAGCTGTGCATGTGAAATGATCAGTAACAGGAACGGCGCTGATTAGGCACCCCTGTGCCCCCCCCCAAACCAAGTGTCCGCATACACCTCTGAAAGTAGCTGCGGTCCTAATGGCATTCCCCAGATTTTGCAAGTGTGAAAAATGGGCTCACCATGCTGATTTAGTTCAACATGCTGATATATAGAAGCGCACACACACACACACACACACACACACACACACACAGACACACATTAAATTGAGGTGCCGTTTACACGAGACCGTTTTCATTTTGAAACGGTGTCGTTTTGATGCGTTTCGCCCTTCTGTTTACACGACAATAGAGTGAAAACGATGTGTCTCAGAAACGGGGTCCAGAGTGGAGCGTTTCAGAAACGCACCGGCTTGCGTTTTCGTGTAAACACTTGAAACCGGGGTGATTTGAAAACGCTCGACTCGCACATGCGCACTATGGTTGCGACGGCCAGTTTTTCGCGCACGCGCAAACTGATAAACAGTACTCGCGGATTCACGAGTGCTTCTTATGCTTTTCCTGTGTTTTTACCGTTTTGTAATTCAGCGTTGTGTGCAGCAGCGATCCAACCTCATCATCGGTCCACACAAAACCTCTCACATTGGCCGTTTTGTAAGTAATGAACAATTTGCCGCACTACCTACTGTGTCACTCCACGCATGCGCGTCTTGCGTAAACAAACTTTGCAAAGAGAAAACCAACGCCAACTTGTGGCCTGGCATGGGAACTACATCGTTTTCATCGTTTCACATGTCCTCGTGTAAACGCGGATCGTTTCTGAAACGCCATCGTGTAAACGAAAGGCTGAAACGCATCAAAACGACACCTTTTCCAGTGAAAACGGCTTCGTGTAAACGGCACCTGAGTGACATCCCATCCTTAATCCACAGGGTTTAATATGATGTTGTCCACACTTTGCAGCTGTAACAGCTTCAACTCTTCTGGGAAGGCTTTCCACAGGTTTTGGAGTGATTTTGGGAATTTTTGACCATTCGTCCAGAAGCACATTTACTACTTTGGTATATTTAGGAACTAAACTGAACTTGGTAAAGTTTAGGCATAAAAAAAAAAAAAAAAAAAAAAAGAACTTCTTTAGATTTAGACATTAAAACCACTCAGGGGGGTTTGGCACAGAAAATTATTTAGTTGTGTTTAGTTAAAAAGAGCTTGGTTAAGTTAGACACTAGAAAGTAGATGGTGAGGTTTGGGTACTAAATGTCTTTTTCTCTGTGTTACTTATTTCCTGTTTTATTTTGACGGTTTTCTGTCACTCATGCTTTCTCGGCCTCAGGTTTACACAATGTTGTGGGTTGCCAGTTGGGCTTTTTTTGGGTTTGTTTTCATAGAACTGGTTGCTTGTTTCTGTTGCGAGATCTGGCAACACTGATTGTAATAAGAAACTCTAAACTTATGCTAGCCAAAATTAGCATCTCAGTTGATATCAGTGAATTGCAGATGCAGGTTGCTAACAAATCTAGCGAGCCAGCACTAACTTCTCCTCCAAATATGGTCATGACCATTAAAAAAAAAAAACATGGAGGATATGCCCATCTTTTATATACAGATACTAACATCCTCCTTATTATTTAATCAGTAAATCACACATTTATTTTATAGTTATAATTATGTAGAAACATCCTTTTAAAGGATTTTTTTTTCACTCCACTTTCAGACCACACAGCTGATGCCATTAATAGCACAAACAAGGCTGGAATATTGTTTCCCAGCCACGTTTTGGTTGTCAGGAAAGTTAAACGCTTGTAAAACAGCTGCTGGTGGTGTTTTTTGTAATCTCCTAATTAATCATCTCACGGATGCAGATGATGTTCTGCCTGTAAAAACTGCTTCACCACAGCTGTTATCACGGTGCTGCCTCTGGTATAAGAATTACTGCTGAACACTGTAAGCATAATCAGACAGTGGAGGATCTGCTTCAATGGAGACAGCCTCCTGGTCAAATATCTTGATCTTGGATGACAATGCTGTGAACTGAGTGGTAATTATTACACTGTATTTACACATGTAAAAGTTCCCTGCCTGCAGATTTACAGTATACCTGCACACCACAGGTGATCAGCATACTGAAACAGTGATTTGATGATATTATGCATCAGGACTTATAGCACTGCTGCTCATAAATTCTTAATAAATGCGCCCCAGTGTTTAATGGATGTGAGCTGATAAAGAATAGTTGTTTGCTAATTGTGCCAGGCTACACGTGGTATAAATCAAGGTAATCGTGATGCATTTAAATGCAAAGTGAATTTTTAAATGGGGTGTAATTCATCATAAGGTCAATGGGAAGACTGACCCATAGACCATTTTTATTAGTGAGGTTTCATTTACTTAAGCACAGCAGATATTTTAGGTTACCAGATGATCAGAAGTAAGAAAAATGCACATATGTGTTAAATATGGTTAACATGAAGTCACCCTTTCCAACAACCAGGAAAGTCCCAGGATTCTGGTGCCCTGTGCTACAAAGCAGGTTGACTCCAGGTTATCTAGCTTTACTAAACCTAACATCAGCAATCCAGCTAAGCAAGTATCCTTGCATCCGTTTTCCAGGGAAGACGGCAGAGCGGATGGCAGGCAGGAATCTTCCAGAGGTGGAGACTGGGCAGGTAAACATTAACAATAAGCTCCTCTCACAGGAACAGAGCAGTTCGCAGTTGTAGGTAAGTTTTTTCCTTCAGGTGAGTGAAGGAAGGGTGGAGACCCCAGCCAGTGTGTTCAAATATGGTGGGGGAACATGGCGCCCTCCATAAACCAGCACCTTTTCCTATGTATTTTCAAATGGATTAATTCTAAGTTTATGAGAATGCATCAATTTGTTTATTTGTTTATTTATGAGTACAATAGCATTTTTCTATTAAATAACTGAAAAAAAATTACTGACTCTACCTTTAAATGCTCAGCGTAAATGAGCTGATGGAGGACAGGTGCAGCGGCTGAAGCGCAGGAGACCACCAGCCCTCACCTGCCCAGAAAATACCGACTTACTCTATTATTGAAACATGCTGCTTCCATTAAAGTAGTGTTTTAATGTGCATAACACAGTTTAATTGTTTCACCTGCAAGTACTGATTAAAAATTAAAAGATAATTCAAACAAAGCTTATTTTAAAATTTGATCTAAGGTCAACAAGTCTGGAAAGGTGCCCTTTTTGAGGATCATATTAATATTTTGCTAATTAGTGCCCAGCAGGAGAATTTCTTGGACAGTCTTAGTATAATTAAACACACAGCATGCCGTATTATTTAATCAGATAACTGCATTAAAAATGCAAGCGCTCCAGTTCAGTGACTCCAAATGTTTGAGGTTAAGCCCCAAACATTTGTCATGTCCTCATTCACCTGGAAAAAAATAAGGTTCATATTCCCATCTGATCATTCCCAGCCCTCCTGTAATGTCTCTTAATCAGGAACCATTTCTTGCTTTTTTGTATACAGATTACAGGTCAGAAATACTAAAAAAAAAATGATTGTTTTTGACGAGTAATTCATGTACACCATTCTATCTATCAGAATATGTTATGAACTGATTTTCACCGCGGACCCCAGCTGCACCACCTCAGAGCTGAAGTAAGGAAGCTGCTGTGACTGCACTCAAGACCAACTCCAGCAGGAAGCGCTTCAGCTCCGACACTTAACCAAATCTGATTACTTTCTATGAATTCATTTACAAGAGTGCAGCCCCAAGTGTGCTTCTAACACCGAACATCCAATCACACATCTCACACAAGCCTGCATCAATCACACTGATGCTGGAGAGGAGTTCAGACTGCAGCACATGTTAGTTTTACTCTGATTAAATTGAGGTGTCATAACAATAGCTTATTGATTGGATGATCATAATAAGAATGCACTGTCTCTGTCTCCTCTTGCGTTTTATCATTTAAACAGCTTGAGAAGATTAGCCAATTTTCAGCCTCTTCTGCTTTTTGGCCGTTCATCTATCCATTTTCTTAACTTCTAATCCAAGGTGGGGATCCGGGTCACACTCGGCATATTTCACCCTCATTATGCTGCAGCCAGAGGTGAAGAAAAAAAAGCAGGGTCTCCTTGTTGCATTAGATTTCCTGCATAACCATCATGTTCACTCATGTTTACCTGGAAAGGGTTGAGGCCGTGCCTGAAGTGGATCTTCATATTGAATGTTATCCATCCTTAGGGTTTTGGTGTGAATAATTGGTTAGACCCTCAGACACTTGCAGTGGGTTTTAGACCACCCATTCCCAACTTCAGACAGCCACAGTGCATTTTGAACTCTGAAAATCATCAGCTTTGACCTTTAATCACAGCTCCGGACATTCAACAAGCCTAAGATCATGGATTTTGTGGTTCATATTGATTGCATTATGTGCTTGGTGAGGTTGATTCTCCATTAGTTAGTTTTAAACAAAACTGCACCGTTTAAAAATTAAACTTTTTTCCTTGTAAATGACTTTCTGGCCCAGCAGTTTGCGGCTATGTAAAAAATGGTAAATGGACTGGCTCTTATATAGCGCTTTTCTACTCAGTATGAGCACTCAAAGCGCTATTACAACATGTTTACATTCACCCATGCACTCCCATTCATACAAGCACTTCCATGTTTGCTAAGCTAAGTGCTTTATAATTAACTATCATTCACACACATTCATACTCCGACGGGACGGTCGGAAAGCAACTTGGGGTTAAGTATCTTGCCCAAGGATACATTGGCATGTAGCCTGGAGTAGCCAGGAATCAAACCGCTGACCTTCTGATCAGTAGGTGACCTGCTCTACCTACTGAGCTACAGCCACCCCAATTTTTTCTACTTTTGCAAAGTCAGATTTCACAACTGGAAAGCTTGAAAAGCGACACTTCCCCATCATCTTACAGCACCTTACTGCACTTACGGTAACATAATGCACTGTTAGCCTGACTTCTCCTATCTCTGTCTGCTCCACTCGGTGTGCGAGGAGGTGTACCCACAGTGAGACTGAGAGCAGAGAAAGGAGGAACTAACGTGACCATGAAACTCCGAAGTCCAGTAAAGACTCACACTCAGCCAAACTGGGTGTCAGCTGGTAACAACGAAGACAAAAACAACAAACAAAACAAATAAACAAGTGGAATAGTATGCAGTTCAAGTGTTGTCTGTCTGGTCAGGTGATGAATGTCACTACAATATTCAGGCTCCTTTCAGCTTTCCTTTGGTGTCCAATACCTGAGGGAAACATCAGGTTCTTTACCCTGGCCGGTAGTAGGTTTCAGGAGCTGTGAAGCTGCTCAGTTTTATTCAAAAGCAGCAGCAGCAGCAGCAGCAGCTATCTACGACACACAAGATGCTCAAAGCTCTCTGTGAGCTTATCAGAGGGGGCAATCTCTTGTAAAGTCTGGTAATCTTGTGTTATTTTATGTTATCTTAGTCTGAAGACATTTCAGACGTGCGTTTAAAATAAAGTTAAAGATTAACAGCAACTACAATTCAAGTATAAATATGTACCTTGTGTCAGTCTTACATTATCGTTGTGATAGAAGTGCAGAAAAAAAGGAGTTTATTTTTAACTCACTGTACGAGTTAAGTGCTAAGATACTCACACAGGTGCATTTATGTTGGGGAACCAAGTTTGTTGAGGCAGTTGCCTAAAGGGGGGGGGGGGGGGGGGGTATTACAGGGCAACACATCAATAGACTTGATTGATAATGAGGAGGATAATAAAATTTGTCTGTTTGGATTTTTGAGGGAGGGGCAGGGACAGAGAAGAGAGCAGTGAAGTGAAGAAAAAATGCTCAGTGCATCATGGAAAATCCCCCTAAGCCTACTGCAGGGAGGGTTCAGGGTCACCTGATCCAGCCCTAACTATAAGCTTGATCAAAAAGAAACGTTTGAAACCTCATCTTAAAAGCAGAGAGTGTGTTTGTCTCCTGAAACTGGTTCCACAGGAGACGGGCCTGATAGCTGAAGGCTATTCTACTTTTAGAAACTCTAAGAATCAAAAGTAAGCTGCAGTCTGAGAACGTGAAGTGCTCTGTTAGGATAATAAGGTACTATGAGGTCTTTAAAAGACCTCCAAGTCATAAATGCCTGAACTAGTTTATCAGCATCACTCTGAGACAACATGTTTCCAATTTTAATGATACTGCACAAATGAAAGAAGGCAGTGGTACAGTCCTGTTTCATGTGTGTGTTGAAGGACACATCCTGGCCAAAGAATCTGAAGGAGAACTGAAGAAGTGCTTTGGAGGTGAAACTCAGAAACCTAAAAACAAGTCCAGCTGCCTTCAACTTAAGTGCTTAAGACTACCATGACTTGAATGCCTGAGAACCTCACAGATTTATGGGAGCTTATTGTAAAGTGGAAAAAAATCAGGGACCTTATAGGTCTCATGAGATCAGATTTCAGAGGCATCACAGCAACAAGCTCCAGCTAACAGACAGTCAGGAAAGCCCTCAGTAGAAAGCCACAGATGGAGGATAAAGAAACACAAACATGCAAACTCAGCAGAAGAATCCAACCTAACTCCAGAATTTGAACTACTCATCATTAACTCCAACATCTGGAGTTAACGATTCGAACCAGAGCGGATTGCTACACGTCGCACTATCTGCTTCAATCAGAAGAAGTCCTGACAAAATGCCAGATGACACACCAGATACAGAACAAATACAGGCATGCTTTGGATTTTTCACTTGTACTTTGGTGTTTTCAATAAAAATATCTCTACATCATGTATGGATAACGGTGGGCTGACAGCACCATAATTCATCGTGGCATCGCCGCAACACAAGAGTGATTACAACAAATTGAGCAAAAATGGCATGTTGCTTTGTTCATCAGTCAACCTTCGGGGCACTTCCTCTCTACTAATCTCCTGCTTTTTAATTGCTTTTAAACAGTCAGTGTGATAAAGATGCCATGTTGCTTTCATTTGAGTTAAAGCTCCTTTAAGGACCACGTCCCACAAGGCTTTAAAAAGCTTCTTCGACCGCACCTGCTCACCTCCGGCAACTTATTACAAAAAAAAGGCCTATCGCAAGGATAAGTTTGCAGCACTGCAGGAAAGATTTACTGCTTTTACTTTGGCATTATGGGTCAGTGGGTGTAGAGTGATGTTCACAAATGGTGAATTTATTCATTTAAAATGGAACTAAACCTATAAAGCGTGCAAAAATAAAGATGTATGTAGCAAATAGATGAATGTAAATGAGAATAAAAGTTCAACAGGTGAGAACATGAATCCAAAAAAAACCCCCAAAAATAACGAACTGAGCAAATGATATAAGATTTACAGTCATAACTAATAGACATAGAGCCTAGCTCTGTATCTACAGATGCTCATTGTCTCACACTAAGTTTCAGCTGATATAAGGATTCATTTTTGATTGAGTCATTTACTTATTACTGGTTTGAATCTAATTATGTTTCCACGTTCCTTACTCTTGACAGTAGCTGTTATCTTAGCTTCAAATAGCCTCTATTTCCTGTCAAAGCTGAAAGGACGGCGTCAGAGGTTTCAGTGCATCATGAAATGCAGAGCAGGACATTACGAGGCTGACGACTTTTTCACTGTGAGAGTTATGTGCTGCGAATCAGTGCAGAAACACCAGCAAGTCTCCAAACTAATCTCCCCCCACCGACAGCTGCATGCTGTCTACTCCAAATGTCTGTGGAAGTTCAAGCTTATCAGCAAAAACTCCAAGTCAAACATATATTTCTCTTTTCTTAAAAAAAATAATTAGTTTTAATAAGGGACATAATGTGATTACATCTATGTTACTACAGCAGCTACTTTGTGTATTCAACCTGTTCACAAATGGGCACAAATATGTCAAGAAATTACAATTTGAAAGATCCAGTCTGCCAAAAACCTTGCTTCCTTATTAATTAATATAAATAATATGATCACATGATTATGTTCATATAATTGTGGTTAAATAATCATGTAATAGTAGTTTTGCATCCTGTTGGTTCAAAATGTTTGCAACCAGAAAGCAGACTAAGATCACTTCACACACCTGCAGTCAGTGCAGGTCTTGGCATGCTTTAGTGCGGGTGCATCGCTGTGCACCATACAGCGCGGTGTTGTAAAGCACATAACTAAACACACCCACACAATATAACCTGCAAATTCCTGAGTGCTGACACACCCTGTGAAGACGCACTCGCGCTCTCAGCCATCTGCAGGTTTGTCTCCCTGGTGGCTCACTGAGTGCAGCGCTGTCACTCTCAGGATGGCTTGCCTTCAGCTATGTTGGCTGCCACGGGGCCACGGGGGCCCTGGATCTTATTACTAAACCATGCAGCTGTCACTCAGTACAGCGCAGAAGATGGAGGCTTGGGAGGAGGAATGGCAAGGTGCACTGCAAATCCTCCCCGAGGTTTATTTTATATTTGAAGGAAAAAGGGTTTGAAGGAGGCCACCCAAGAAGCGTAAAGAGGCCAGCGGGGAGTCAAGGTATCTAGTCAAACACAATAAATAAGCCCAATCGATCCGAAGGAAAGAGGGTCGTGGGTGGCAATTGTGCTGTCACTGCACATCATGAGCTACAGCTCTGCTGTGGCAGAGTGTCTGATGGGAACAGGTAAGAAATGTAAGGCCCAGAAAGACGTGAATCCTGGTTTGCTCTGTTAGATGGCATTATTTTATGTTTATTTTAATTTTTGCTGTTAAAAAAATTTATTCCCTTCTAATTCTAATTTTGTGGAAGTGCAGTGGTACCAGGTTAACAAAAATGGGTAATCGTGGATTAGGACCTGAAATTAATGTGCTGTATACCTGTCATCTCTGTTTGCAATATTTTGTAGCTCAGTCACATTTTGGAAAAAAAAAAAAAAAAAAAAAAAAAATCAAAACAACTTATCTAATCAACTGCATTAATAAATTTTTTTTATTTAAACCTTTATTTCACCAGGCAAAAAGATTAAGAACAATTTCTTATTTACAACTGTGGCCTGGCAAAGGCTTGATGATATTTCCCACATTAAATTCAACTGCACCATCAAATCCTCTTAGCAGTGAGTAAACACTAACGTACGTAATGTACAAGCAAATTATGGTTAGCCAGCTAGTTTTATCTCCACTGTATGAATCTTGTAATTAACCCATAACATTAAATTCAGCTGACAAGTTGGACAAAGCCAACGTGAGAGCAGACTTTGCAAAGTCTCGTTATGAAACCTTGAGCTGAGCGTTTTTGCTGTTGTTTTCTTGGAAGTTTGAAAGTTTGCATCAGGTTGCCAGTTTCTAGGTGGCAGCAGCTCGGCTTTCATAGAATATATCAGTGAAGGAGAGAAAGTGGTGACCTCGAACAGTCAAACACTGTTATAATAACTTTAACAACATTTTTCTGTTGTTATAACCACCACAAAACAGTACAATTACACCTATGTTGGCTGGTGCTTCAAAAGGATGTTTTTATATCAACAGTTTTGCTATAAACAGAACTGTTATTTATATCAGTGTTTGACGGTATTATTTAGCAAGATGAGCTCTGTCTCACTGCCCACCCTGCCAGTTAAGCCTCACCATGGTTGTTGAGTTGTGAAATATTAACAAGAAGGTATCTCTGCTGCTTGCAGACTGAGTTATGTTGTTCTTAATAATATAATTCGTTAGACACCTGTATTTCTTTCATTACTTTATTTCAAAACATCTTTGTTTTCAAGGCATCTTCTTCAGTTTACCTCGGACACCCAGAAAATCTCCAATATGCACAGCACAGCTTTGTATACGAGTGTGGTGATTCTCTGGTTATGCTTTTGACCTGTTTGCCTTGGAAAATTTGGACTCATGTCATTTTGGTTCGGACTCGTGAAAATAGGCTTCAGAAGCAACTTTGTCTCTATTTGTGGAGGAATTTCTGTTTGAAATCTGAGGTTCTGGCTGGAGTCTGGATGTACATTAGTATTTAATATGAATTTCTGTGTATATAGATGACAAGAAAATTGCAATTTTTTACCAATTTATCATAGTTAATTGCCATATCATCACAAAAAATCAACAAATCTTCATGCACAAAAGTGGTTTTGAAGACAGCAACTGACTGCAAGTGATTGCAGACCTGGTCCCTGTCTTCAAGGCAACCATGCTGCAACCCCAACCCCAGTTTTAATTAGTGTTACTGTAGCATAAGAAACTGACGACTCACTGGCTGCCAGTATGTTCTGAACAATCCTCCTTTATGACTCTAATAGTGCACGTCATTTACAAACTGTACTTTATGTTTGATTCATTATGACCTTAAACCATCAGCTGAGACCATAAACTCATCTGTAAAAATGACGTCTTGCCAACCAGAAGTCTTTTTACAACCACAGCTGCTGGGAGCCAACTTTCAACAAAAAGGTGTTTTCACAAAGAAACCACAAAGATTGTTAAAGGCAGAGAAAGAGTCAAATTTTAAGTTTCATTCAGATTTACAAAGGGGGGGGGGATTTAATACATGAAAACAGCTGCTAAAAGCATATTTACCAAAGCTCTTCTATCTGCCAGTCGATAATTGGCTAAAAATCATCAAACAGATTCATGATGTGAAAAGACAACTTTCCCACTCAGATGAATAAATAATTTGTACAATGCCTGATGGACAAAAGGCAAAATATTTATGTTGGAATAAGCAGTGAAGCTCAAGGTTTAGAGGAACTCAAGGATTCATCTTATGTAAATGACTGAGTGAGCCAAAAACAGGACACAAGAATCCAAGGTAAAGTCCAAGATCCACATCTTTAATCAAAGACTGAGGTCATGCACAGGTTGGCAATTAGTGTAGCAAACAAACCACACGAAGTCTGGAAAACAGTCTAAAAAGCCACTCAGAGGAGTAAAAACATGAGAAAATTAGAACACGAGAGATGCTGGAAAGTGACGGAGTGAAAAGGGAGTAAAGATACTGGGCAGAGCGGTTCACAGATGGCAACAGTTGTGGCGCAAAATTGGAGGGAAAGATAACAAGTGGAGGAAGCAAAAGTGGAGACTTGGGATTATAAATTATAACAGGATATAACTTGAAATAAACTCATTCGAGTGTTTGGTGAGTTATACTACCTTTGTTATACTGCCAAAAGTATTCATTCATCTGCCTTCACACACACACACACACACACACACACACACACACACACACACACACACACACACACACACACACACTAAATTGAGTGACATCCCATCCTTAATC
The DNA here is from genome assembly GCF_007364275.1 of Archocentrus centrarchus. Taxonomy (NCBI): domain Eukaryota; kingdom Metazoa; phylum Chordata; class Actinopteri; order Cichliformes; family Cichlidae; genus Archocentrus; species Archocentrus centrarchus. The sequence goes on from NC_044366.1 coordinate 4,419,670, forward strand.
CACAGGGTTTAATATGATGATGTCCACCCTTTGCAGCTGTAACAGCTTCAACTCTTCTGGGAAGGCTTTCCACAGATTTTGGAGTGATTTTGGGAATTTTTGACCATTCGTCCAGAAGCACATTTACTACTTTGGTATATTTAGGAACTAAACTGAACTTGGTAAAGTTTAGGCATAAAAAAAAAAAAAAAGAACTTCTTTAGATTTAGACATTAAAACCACTCAGGGGGGTTTGGCACAGAAAATTATTTAGTTGTGTTTAGTTAAAAAGAGCTTGGTTAAGTTAGACACTAGAAAGTAGATGGTGAGGTTTGGGTACTAAATGTCTGAGTCTTTTTCTCTGTGTTACTTATTTCCTGTTTTATTTTGACGGTTTTCTGTCACTCATGCTTTCTCAGAGTTGAGCTGCTGGTTTCCACGCCGGCTGAAAATAAACAATGTTTTGTGTTTCCAAGCCAGCCGACAGCGAGCTCTACCTCCGTGTCTCGTCTTCTGTGATTGGTGCCTGTGTGTGCCTCCTCGTTTCCTCTCCCCTCGTTACCTGGTGTGTATTTATTGTCTGAGCCTCCCCTTGTCCTTTGTCGTGTCCTCCCTCAATGCTGTGTTTTTCCCCTGGACTCCTAGTTTTGCATTCCTGGCTCCAGTCCTGCCCTGTTTTGTATTTTGGAAAGTCTTCAGCATTAAAGCTGCTCTGTTCAGTTCATGTTCTGCCTCCTGAGTCCTGGATTCTGGGTCCAAATACTGCCTGCCGCACAGCTTTATATGACAGGTTAAGTTTTGGCACTAAAAACTTTTTGATTAGGTTGAGGAATTAATATTTACCTTTTTAGCGCCTAATTTTTTATATGTGGGAAAACCCCTGATGCAGAAATTCTCCTCCAGTTTGAGAGCTGCTGTTTTATATTTTAATAGAACATTAATGTTGCATTCACTCACACCTTACAGATGTTCATGTTGTTTTCCTATGATTTATGTTTACCAAGCACGAGCACATCCTTATTGCAGCAGCCAGAAACAACAGCACATGCAGCTCCCTTATTTTTCTGAAGTCCCATCACAAGTGGCCGCAAAGGTCAAATGTCACAGGCCAAAAGGCAAAAGGCAGCACAACATAATTAATATTCATTTTACAAACGCTGGCTCTCAAGCAATTAACCTTCTGTCCTGGAGGTGAAGTGTGGGCAAGTTAACGAGGATGTTCTCTGCTTTTAATTACTCTCCAAAGTCACACGGCCCAGCCAGCATTTAAAAGTTATTTCAAGGTAAAGCGGAGCAGCGGCAGGAACGGGAAAGATGCGACATCAGCGTTTACGACGAGGGAGACGGCAGAGTGGAGTCTGCAGCCGGTCACAATAACAATATTCAAATCCAAACTGGGATCATCGCCCTCAAGGTAATATTCAGTAAAACGTAATATTCCATTACGGAGACGATGATGAAGTCCAGTCTGCAGTGGCTTCGATTGCTGTTTATGCCTGAGCTCTTATGAATTTTGCATTAGTAAATATTGAAGTTTTTAAATTATGGTCAGGCGGTTCCTGAGAATTATAATAATTAGTGATTCAGAGTAAAAACACCCTCCTTCTTTCACTTTTTAAAATCCGGATGCAATAAAGTGAGAAATAAAAACAGTGACTTGAATCTGAGCCAAAAAAAAAAAAAAAACCCAGAAAAAATCCCCTCTGTATCTGTGCTCATCAATATTTATACGTACATCAATATTCTAGTCAGCTGGTAATAAGTGGAGGAGGGCGCAGAGATGGAGTGTGTGCTCCGAACAGCCCACACGATTCCTGCTGAAATTAAGTACAAGCAAACTGTTTGTATAAACGACTCTCACACGCCGAGGAGCATCATTACCTGTGGCCTGATTAAAAATCATTCAAGGCCGTCAGATTTTAGTCTCAGACTTCCACTTTTTTTTTTTTTTTTATCTTTCTAGGAATCTCATTTCTCTATGCGCAACTTCTTTTATAGAATAGAAAATGAGAGACTGAAACTCGATGAACCAAACTCAAAAAATGTGTTCCCAGCATCAGCAGTGGCTTTGCTGGAGGGTGAAACCTTTCAGTAAACTGCCTGAAAAACAGCAATAAAACTCACTTTTTGTAATATACGTGTTTAGTACATGCTGAGACTGAAGCTGGGAGAGCCGGGGAGTGTTACTTTGGGTACAAACACAATTTTCTTCACAGAACCTTTCCTCTAATTCTGCAAACACACTACAGTATTCATGAGTGTGTGGTTTAGAAATGGAAAGCAGGCTTATTTTCAGACAATATGCAAAACTCAACTGAAAAAGTGAGCCGTGTTCTTCAGACTGAATATATGCATTATGTTTTAGTTTCTCTCTGTTCTTTCTCATTATTCACAGCTCATTCAACCCTCGTCGAGAGCTGAATTTCCTCTGTATTATGTGCATTTTTCAGCTGATTTGGACGCAAAATGTGGAAGAAAACTGAGTAACTCGGGGGCATTTCTCATCTTGAATAAGAGTCAGGTTCACACTCACTAGTCACTTTATTAGGTACACCTTTGGACCCCATTTTGCCTTCAGAGCTGCCTGAACTCAGATTGTTGTTTCAGACTCAAAAAGGTGCTGTAAACATTGCTCAGAGATTTTGGTCCACGTTGACATGATGATGCTGCAAATTTGTTGGCTGCACATCCATAATGAGAATCTCCCATTCCAACACATCCCAAAGGTGCTCTGTTGGATTGAGACCTGCTGACTGTGGAGGTCATATGAGTGCAATGAACTCACTGTCATGTTCAAGAAACCAGTCTGAGATGATCTGAGCTTTGTGACATGGTGCGTTATCCTGCTGGAAGCAGCCCTCAGAAGATGGCTACACTGTGGTCATAAAGGGGCGGAGTTTAAGGTCCATAAAATGTGCCAATAAAACCCTAGAGATGGCTGTTTGGGAAAATCCCAGCAGATCAGCAGTTTCTGAAATACTCGGAGCAGCTCGTCTGGCACCAACAACCACACCACGCTCAAACCACCTTTCTTCCCTGTTCTGATGCTCACTGTGAACTTCAGCAGGTCATCTTGACCTACATGTATAAATGCAGTGAGTTGCTGCCACGTGATTGGCTGATTAGATATTTGTGTTAACAAGAAGTTGAACAGTTGTAATGAAAAAAGGAAAAAGCAGAATAGGTGCACTTTAAAGGGCATTTCCAGTATAATATATACTGTCTAGCAATTCAAATGATCATTACTGCAATCCTCTGATGAACCAGGAACATTGTTCACTATATCAATATATATTTTATGTCCTGCTCATTCTCACATCACTGTCACCATCACTGGCATCCTCCTCATCCTCCTCATTTCCATCATGCCGCCATCCACCACCAGGTAATACCAGAGACTCCGTGTTCAGAGTCACATCGACACTGAAGCATAGAAACAAATTATGGCCTATCAGGAAATTAAGCTGCACAGTAATTGTGACTAATGGATAAAACCCATTTTATGAGCTGTTGTAATGCAGCCAACCCTTCCTCGTTCATCCATGTGAGGACAAAGATTCTGTCTAACACTTATTACATAATTAGGCTAACGAGGATGTAGAACTGATCGGTAATTGAATCTGAGCACAGTGGGAGTGAAGCAGTCCTGCACTCAGGATAACAGTGAAATTACACAGGTGATAAATAAAAGCAGAGACCTGGAATTAAAAAAGAAAAAATCGTGAATAGGAATCTGTAGTTTCAGATCACCGTAGCAGACGTATGCAAACGTTTTCTGAAATAAAAGATTAAACAACATTACTGATAAGTTTCTAATTTCTCTGCGTATTTTATTTGCCGAGTGCTCTGGGACAGATAAAGACCAAAGAATCAGCTGCTTCTCCGGAGAATCATCTTCTGCTTGGACAAACTACAATTCCACCGGGTCCACTGGGACTCGTTGTCTTTGTTCTGTCCTGCAGCCTCCCTGAGGTTGGTGTGGTGGCAAATTAAGAACAAATTAAGGTGTTTTGGGCACGTCCTACCAGGAGGAGGCCCTAGATTAGACCCTCTTTGAGCTTCTGTAGATCAGTCTTCTGGTTTTGATCCTCCTCCTCAGCTCAACATTTCCCTCAGAAATATAAATGTAAAGTAGCATAAAATGGAAATTTTCAAATAGAGCGCAGACTTCGTTTGGTCGGCTCGCCCCCATTTGTATTAACAGCAACCAAATTATTTGCACTTCACTTTGAGTAAATGCCGTCTAAAAGCATGTCAAACACAGAGGCTGATAAATGTTAACTGTCTGATAACGACATGAAACAGCGTGAAATGTCCTACCTTGAAATTCTTTTTTCATTCCTACAGGCTCGGTGTAAATCTCTCCGTGCTCTCATGAAATCCTCGGCTCTAACCAGACCTCTGCAGCTATGCAGATGTGTGGTTTAAGTAATAAGCAACCGGTGCAATAGACACAGCACTTCGAGCCACAGCTGGTTTGCAGAACTTGTCCCTGGTTAGATTTTTAAGACCTTAGTTAAACAGGCCCAGAGACTGGTTGGAGACCCCCTTGCAAACTCTAGTCGCTAAGGAGAAATGTGCATCCACAACCAGTTGGCAAACAGTTGCTGGTTGCTGCTGAGCAAGGAGGGTGTTGCTCCAAAAAGCACCTCATGATTGCCACCGTCGCCCATAGTTTGCACGCACGTGCCTTCTACTTGCTGAGCTGTAGTGAAAAAAAGTGCAACACCAACCAGAAGTGGAGAACATTTGCCTTCAAAGTCAAAGCTGTGCCAACACATTTCAAAAGACACAGCTTTGACTTTGAAGGCAAACGGTCATCTTCCATGCAAACTAACTGCACACATCTGCTAACCACCAAAGCAATCACAGGGTGGTTTATGTTGCAGCACCTTACACCTTTGCAACCAACCAATCACGCCACAACAGCAAGCAACCTCTCGCAGCTGGTTGGCAAATATGCATTATTCTCTAGCATCTAGCAGGTATCTGTAGGCCTGAGACAGCATGTCAAAAATTAAAACAAACAGTCCAACATACAGACAGCGTTTGTGCTTTTAGAGCAAATTTTTGGTACAGACCATCCTCCAGTGTGCCCCAGCTGCAGGAAGGTGAAATCCAAATATTTGTACTCCTGCTTCTAAAAATCCAACAAGGTGGCCATGAAGCTTTAAAATGTGGAGTCAAGAAACCAATCAGTGATGTCACGGTGGCTACAGCCACCTTTTATATAAAGAAACTGCAGGTTTTTGCACTTTCACCTTGGTTTATCAGCCCTGGAAGTTGCAGCTTGGTGCACATGGCGTGTTATTGAATCTGTCTTAAACTGTTGCCATATGCAGAAATTATAATGATAACTATCACTAGATTAAGCTAAGATGGACCCTGTGCATTCATATTAAATGTGTTATGTGTCAGAGGAGCAGTGTGGTACACAATTTGCATCAATCAGCTCTGCAGGCTTTAAAACACCTTAACTGCCTCCATTAGCGGAGTGTCACAGACTCTGCACTAGCTTCCCGTTGTTTTCACATCCCACCGTTTCTTTACCTCAGTCTCTGCCGCCGGCCGCCTTCAGCCTCAGCTAAAACAAACATTTCACAGTGAAACCTTCAATGTTTCAGGGAATTTATAGACAGAAGCTCAAAAAAACAGAAAAAAAACCCCAGAACAAACACACACAAAAACCAAGATTGTAAAATCAATACGCGCCTGTGCAGTGATTCAGACACATTTTTGGCTGGTGCTCAATGCCAGACTGATCCAACAGGACATCACGGTGGACCGAGTTCAAACAGAGGGAGGTGTGTTTGTGTGTCTGCGTGACTCTTAACCAGTAATATTAAACCACTCAAACAAACATAATACAACACAACTGGATTCTACTGCTGGCCACCCTGCACATCTCTCTCGACAGTCTCATAACCTTGAATGGCATCATGTCCTGACATGTATTCAATTAAATTTGTAATATTAATATAGCTCCACACGCGCAAACTCACACACAAACACAAAACGCACCATCCGCACTCTCTTAACATTTACTGTGTTCATGTGTGCAGATCTCACTTATTCAAGGACTTATAAAATACAAGACTTCTACGACATAACTTACCGACTGTCTTTAAACCACTTTGAAAAGCTTGTTTCTATCCCAACAACATTTTTATCCTTCTCCCTCTTCTGTTTTCCGTTTTGTGCCCCGGAGAGCTTTCTTTTTTTGCCTCTCCATCTTTAGCTATTTCTCGTCAGATGATAAAGTTTTAAACGACACAAAATCCTTTCATGCTTTTTTTAAAATAAGAAGATTAGTGATTTTTTAATATTGTCAGGTAAATATAAACACTTTTGATGTCTCCGTTATAATCTATATTAATATAAATGGAGGTTACAGATGATTGCCTATTTGACAGATGATTTAAAACTTGGACAGCGTGCTTTATGAAGACTCTATCAGGAGGAAGATTTTGGTGTTGTAAGGAAGCAGTGTTATTTTGGAATAAAGGTGGCTCTCTGTTCACAGTGCAGGTTTAGCTCATGCCTGTCCTGTCTCCTGTCAGTGTTTTGTGTATTTGTGCAGTGAGTCTGTTGTATGACTAAAGGGACATGGGGAGTTTGTCTGCTGTACGTATCCGTGTGTCTCAAATCCGCTCTTATCCCGCCCGTCTTCAATGGAGAGCATCAACATCTGTGAACATCTCTGAGCTTCGTCCTTCTCATGACAAGTCCTTGATAATCCAGTGGACCAGGACGAAGCTCCTGCACACAGGAAGCCCCACGTGTTCTGCACACTGGACAGGTGTTGACACACCTGACTGCTCTGGTAGAAGACTTCCTCTCTGTGAGGTGTTTTACAAGGTTTTCCTCCCATGTTTTTATCCTCGTGATAATTTTTATGTTTTTTGTGAGACATAAAAAAATCACCATGGAGCCTTATGACTTCCTTCACCTTCAAGCTCTTGAAAACATCTGTCTGCGAGGCTAAAATCTTAAAGGGGTTTTAGCTTTCTGGTGGAAATCCACATTAAAGTTGGTCAAAGCTTCAGATAATGTACAACTAATCTCTAAATGCTCAGTTTCAGGCAGCTTTTTATGCTCCTGGATCATTATGATGTCATAGGAAGCAGATGACCTTAATATGGTAATTTCAGTCTAGATGCTCCACCCACCTGACATTCATAAACATGAGGGACATGGGGCAGCCAATCAGAAGAAAGAGGCTAAAAATATGGAGCTGGAAACGATGGGGACAGTTCAACATTCAGTGTTCACTGTCACAGGCGATGTTTGTGCAGCGTGTTTGACACACCTTAAACAAAGGCAGCTCGCGTGTGTGTCTTTGTGTGAAATCAGTCATTTGAACATTCACAACAGGGGAAACACAGCCCGGACTCATCTTTATTACTTCCACTTAAGGCTGAGAGTCAAGGCGGTGTTTTTGCTGTTGGTGTAAACAGCTGGAGCCTGAACATCAGTCATGCAGACGTGTAGCGTGCCGTGCACAGCGCATCCAAAGAAGATCCTATTCAAATATTTCTGTTAACATTTTTCAGAAATTTAGACTCAGACAGTTCAAGCAGAGCTCTGAGTGGTCAGTGAGAAATTAAAAGGCCAGTCCATCTCTAGAAATTAAGATAATTTGTTCCGACACAGCCAATGAAACAAACCTGGTTTCCAAACCAATCTGCCAACAATGGCGTGATTACTGCAGGTTCCTTAAGCGTGGATCTCTGCTGCTCCATATTTTTATTTATTGACTCTACTAGAGCATCTCTGCATGACTGACAGTTCAAAATAAGCCACGTGTATCTCAAACTGGGCCTGGGGGCAGCTCTGCAGCTCATCATCATCATCATCATCTCTCTGAAACAAGCTGTTTTAGCTTCTCCCCCTTTGAGACAACTTTCTTCTGATTGGCTCTTACATTTGTTACACTAAAATAAATAAAATGTGGGATTTTTATCTCGCAGTGTAAATACTTATTTTGTCCCAAAGGTCAGGGGTCAAACCAGCCCACAAAAGGGTCCACTGCAGCCCACTGGAATTCCTCTGATGATTACTCCCAGTGTGGTACGGCCAGCCTGTCTGAAGAGCTTGAAAAAAGGAGGCTGGACTTCTTTAAGTTTTTGAAGACATTTCACCTCTCGTGAGAATACCCTGACCTGGATGAGCGAGAGCCTACGCAGACATGTCCACATCCCTGCGTGTACATTTTCAGTTATTTTTCATCACAGGCCATTTCTTCTGGGTTGTAAATGGATGCCGAGCACGACAAGGTCTTAGCCGATTTGAACTTTGACCGTCTTGCAAACATGTCACTCTCCAAACACTGAATCACTGAGATAACACACAGGTCCTATTATCCATGCCCATCAGTTTAAAAAGTGAAATAACTTTGATTTTTTTGTTTCTTTTCATTTTTTTTGCAAAACTGTTCTTTCGTATAATGAAAAAATAGCTCGATAGAGTCAAAAATTATGCCATATATTCACGTATCTGGATCATATCCGGATCAAATGTTACATGTCTTCTAGCGACTTCTAGTGACTTTTAGGACAGACAATAGCTACTTTCCTTACTGAGGAGTTGGCAACAGTGAGCCACGGTCCTGTTTTTACCATTTCTTCTTCACCAAACGTGCATCACACATGAGGACAATATACAGGAAAAAGCATGGCGTAAATTATTGATTATAATTTTGGTTTTACCTGGTCTGTCAACGCAATTTAAAAAACGGTGCGTAGTTTGAAGTCAGCACTTCCGACACAAGTTAAAACGGAGACTCGCTGAGGCCGCGTCCTCCTTTTTCAGTTTTTCTGGATTTTTTTTCTTTTTTTTTAACCTTGACCCAATTATGGCAAAAATTTAAATCAGGGGATCTAGGGGGTGACCGGCCATCTTTCGTGGAAATTCGGTATGAATCAGACTCATAGATTTGCTGCAATTTTGTTAACAAACAAACATACCAGAAACAATACCCTGTTCCGCCTCTGGGGGCAGGGTAATAATGTCTTCCACTCATGATTTAAAGGTGTCAGCGCCTTACAAATCATGGCTGTGATGCAGGTGAATGTTTTCAGAATAAACTTATTTGCACTTAAAGAAAGGAAAATGTTTCAGTTATTTTTTTTTTTAATCTAACATGATTTAAAACAGCCCACTTGATATCAAATTGAGTTTCACATGCCACTTTTAGCCATTTAGCACCGTTCACTTTCATTGATTGAGGACTATTTTGTGAGCGCCCTCTGTTGCACACCTGACTGAACTGCGGCCAGGAACTGGAAGCCACTCTTTGACCCGCTCTGGTGTCAGGACGTCTCAGCTTCCACCATGTTTGTGGTATCAGATTCAAATGATTTCGCAAACCTCTGCATCTTTTTCAGTTGTAAAATATTAAAATTAAAACTTACCAAGAAAAATGATGGTCTGCTTCCTGGCTGTCTTGATCCTTGAACTTTCCTGGCTGGGTGCTCCATCCGTGAATCCCATAGGTTTCCTCAGGACCAGGATCATGGCCCGGCACATGAAGGCCACACAGATCACCACAATCATGTAAACAATGAAGGCCACAAAGATGCTGACCCTGTACATCATCCAGTGCTCCCTCAGATTGGTGCAGAAGGTCAGGTTCTGTACCGGCATATCCTGCCGGGTGGGAATGTGTCCCTGGGTTCCCGTCGTTATCAGCAGCGGTAGGGCCACGAGCAGGGACACCACCCAGGCAAAGGCGATGAGGCCAGAGGTCCATTTCCCGCTAAAGGTTCTGAAGCGAAAAGGGTGGCAGGTGGCGATGTAGCGCTCAAAGCTGAGCGTGGTGATATTGAGGATAGTGGCGTAGCTGCAAGCCTCAAACAGGAAGTTGTAGATCTTGCAGGAAACGTTTCCAGACACCGACATGAAGGGGAACCAGATGGCGCTGTAGAGCTCCACCGGCATGCCAATGAGAAGCACCAATATGTCGGAGCACGCCAGGCTAACCATGTGGTCGGTGACGTTCTTCTGAAGGTAGCCGTTACGCATCAGCACTTGTGTCACTCGGATGGTGACTGAATTACCCACAATACCCGTGATCAGGATGAGGCTGTAGAGGACTGTCAGGATGATTTTGACGGTGTATTTGGGCTCGAGTTCACGCCAGTCCTTTTTGCCTTCTCTCTCCATTTCCCCACTCACAGTTGCAGCGTGCCGTGTTCAGATTTTCCAGGTATAGATTAGCTTATCAGTCCTGCTTTGGGCACTCCCTGCGGTTGGAGCCAAGATCCAAAGGAGGCCGATATTCCAAGGAAACAGCTGCTAATAAAGACTTTTCTTAGTCTTAAACTATTCCTGCCTATCCCAGTGTTGGGAAACACAGATCACAGTGCTCACAGAGGAAACTGTGAGAAGTCTTGTGCTCTCTCTGCCCTCTAAACACTCATTTCTCAACAGTGCAACAAGTCAGGCGTGCTCTCCCAAACTGGTCCACCTCCATCCTGTCTTCATGATCAAATAGGATTCCCCAGCGACCCTGTGTAGAGTCCACGGGTGTAGTCCCTGTGAGCAGTCCGGTGGTTTCACCTCAGACTAAGCAAAGTGTTAGGCAACATTTCCTCCTCCTACTAGAGCAGACCTGTTAAACGTTAAACACACCCACAGGGCCTGGTTTCATTTCTTATCATCAGTCCTAATGTGCCTCCTTTTCACATGCTCTGCTTCCAGTTTTAGGAGAGATTAGAAGCAGGGGTTAAAAAGGTGTTTGATTTAGTCCAAACAAATGTTTAAGATCAGTTTTGAGGCTGTGATAAAGATAAAAACAAATCTCCACGACAATCAGAGACCCTGAAAGTGACCCTAACAGGACAGAAAAGTGCACTTTCAACCATAATCAAATATGAGGGTGGATGTCAGTTTGTGATGATGGAAAATAAAGAGAGACGAGGAAGTTCCTCAAACAGGAACCAGACTGAAATAAACCAAACATGAAGGATGTGAGTTCCTCAGCAGGCCGCTGTTTCAGACTAAAACAGATCAGACAGCCAACATCATCCTAAATGTGGTGAAAACAAACACGTGATGAGATTTTATTTAAATCGTGGTTTATTTGTACGGAGCAGCACATAGATACAGCTGCAGAGGTCCTGTCTCACGTGTTCAACATGAAACAGGAAGTGCTGTACTGAAGCCACAGGCAAGTATGGTTAGGCAGTCACTCTGTCACAGCCAGCAGACTAACATCCACTCTGAGTGCAGATTAAATAAAGCGTATGCTGTAACTGTAGGGCTGACCACGCAAATCATATAAAAGTGTGTGTGACTAATAATAACTGCAGTTTAACGCTAGTGACGAGCAGGCATCAGAGCACTCACCTGTGTAGCGTCACCAGGTAAACCCGCAGGCTCTTTTTTTTTGTTAAAAACAATGCATTTACATGTTTCCATTTTCCAAGTGCACACTTTAGTCCTGTGAGGGTCACTTTCAGGGTCTAATATCGTCCTCCGTTTTGATCTTTATCACAGCCTCAAAGCTGATCTTATTTGGACAAAAACACCGTTTAAACCCTTGCTTCTAATCTCTCCATAAACCGGAAGCAGAGCATGTAAAAGGAGGCACATTAGGACTGATGATAAGAAATGAAAGCAGGCCCTGCTGCACAGGTTAACGTTGGTGACGCATCAGCACACTCACCTGTATCGATCTTTAGCGTTGTAGCAAACAAATGCATTTTTAAAGGCCAAAATATTCACCGCGCTTATTTCCTGGTTTGCCGGCGCACTGTAAAAAAAAATCCGTAAGAATACAGCACAGTGTCCTATATAAAAGAGAAGGAATATTCCCTATCAGGTGTTTACAGGTGTATTTCTAAACCACTGCAGTGCATTGTGGGAGCAAGAACCCCGAAAGGAGGGAAAGGTTGGCGGGAGGGCAGCCATGACCGCGTTTCTAGTGATGGTGTGACGTGAACCGGCCAACTGCTGATAACACGAAGCCCCGTTTAACATTTAGGAGTGCTGACCCCTGCTGGACATTTGCTGTACAGCACTCCTGCTGTTATGTTACATGTTGGCCGGCGGATCTTTGAGCATAATTATGCACTCATTATGTCTTTGAGGTATTGTAAAAACCAGATTAAATAAATCTATGCTGATCGTGGTATAGCTAAGTATTAATAGATCAGTTGTGGTACATCAGTGAAGTATTGTATATAGACAGTGTGTGTTTGGGGATAAACACATGAAGTGCTTTACAATACAATGGTCAAAGGTGAGTTTTTGGCCACAACTCACTACATATGTATGTATACTGTATCATGAGTGGGCAGACAGGGATGCTGAGGCAAACTAACTACAGATAACAGCAAAGATGAACTTTTGAGCAAATGCTGGAGAGGTTGTAACTGTATAGAAATGTATGTTTAACGATGTAAAGTACATTTAATGAGTGAAAGGAAAAAGCCTGCAAATGGTAATATAAACAGAATTTTCCACTTTATTATTAATGTAAATGTCCCTTAACGGTACAGAGAATAAACTATAATCTACAGAATTTTCCATTTACAGAAAAGTCCGTGAAGTTTCTGTATAAATAAATAAATAAACAGCTCCTGTCCTGGTAGAAAATTACCAGGACAAATTAATAATAGGCCTCAGGAGCTCTGACCAAAACCCAACTCTGTTCTTTCTTGCTGGCTTTCAGTGGTGGAACAAATCCATCAAATTCCATTTATTTAAGTCATTTTCCACCTCAGTATTAAACTTTGTAGTTTTTGCTTTTAAAGATAATCAGTGATGAATGCTGGGTCATTCTTCCTCCATAAACATGAAGTACACTCGAGTGCATGAAGCCCTGAAAGGCTGATTCCTTGAAGCTTTGAGCACCTTCTCGCTGTGATCGAGTATTGTCAGATACGGTCAATTAAACCGCCGCACTCAGAGCGTCGCGCTGCCTGCCAGATGTTAGCTGTCAAAACTAAAATCGAGGTTGATTGCTCATTATGATACTGATGCCTCTTAATTATGTGACATTGTGTTCGGGTTCCTGTTTGTAATTACATGTGTTATACCTCAGTAACGAGGAGTTTAAGGGGCTGAAGTCTGTTTGACTTTGAGATCATCCGCAGCTGTTTGAGGTTAAAGGAAAGAGAGCAGACGTTACATGATGAGGATTCAACTAACAGCCAGTTATTTACAGGAAAACAGCAGCCAGACATCAGACACAGCTTGCAGCCTACGCAGAGTTCATCGTGTATTACTAAACTGAATCATCACTGACTCTGCAGAAGAACTTTCAGGAGGTCACGACCCGCTGAGCTAAAACCTGCCAGATGTCTAAATGACACTGAGGTTGGGTTAAAAACTTAAAGGACAAAAGCTTCTTCTGTGAAAGGAACCTCTTCCTCCACCTTAACGTCGCTGCAAACTCAAACAGGATGCACACAAAACTTCAGGAAAAACATCAAAAATTTACTCATTTATTCTGCCCATGTCAACAAAACGGAGGTGCCGTCATACTGATTCATGCTTCATATTTAATCAGCTGTTTTATTTATAAATGACTTTATCTTTACTCATGCACAAAGCAAAGTAACACAGTCAGACAGTGAGACACTGAAGATGGAGACTTAAGGCCAAAAGCTGCAGTACCTCTAATGGCCACTAGAGTCCGGCTCCCACAGACTCCCATGTTAGAATGTCCAATTTTACAGCAGAAATAATAGTGTTTACAGCCTGATACAGAAACTGTTTGTCTCTGTGGAGGGTTTCTCCCTCTGAGGGCCCATGCTGATTCAGTCTTAATCTTTAGTCATAATTTATTCCAGATTTATCATTCATAGACACAAATCACATAAGGCAAAACAAATACACCCAAATCTCCTTCCCACAAAGAGGCAACTACGCCAGTGTCTCTGCGATGAAGACTGATGTGGCGTCAGACCTTGTATCCGTTAACCTCACAATGATCTCATTCTCTGAAGAGCTGAGCCTGCAAATAAATGTTCAACCGTTGTGACTCCATCAGTTACCAACACCTCACTCGCCCAGAGCTGTCCCAGTCTCTTCACTTATAACTTCATGGCGTCATGGCTTTCCTGTAGTCCATCCACAGATGTCCCGTATACAGAGGTGCACACTATGTTCTAAAGAGATCTTCACTCTCTGTACGCTTCACATTTATGTAAGAGGATGTTTGCCTGGGCATACGTCATCTGACGTTGCTTATAAATACTGTCTGTCATTTGATTTGTCCAAGATATCTGACCTCATCACAGACAGATTAATCTGTCTGTGATGAGGTCATTACCTCCTCCTTGGTTCTGCAGATCGTTACACGCTCTTACAGGCATCACCTCCTGTCCTGCACCATAAGCAGAACATGTGTGAAGGAGCTGCTGGAGCTCAGCTCTACTAGGACTAAAGACCACATCATCATCTGCATAACATAGTTCACTAGAATATTACAAACCACGTGATGAGTTTTACAGGCTCTCAACTTCTTCAACAAATCAACAAAGTTTAAAAATGCCTGGGGACAGAGTTCCTGTCTGACTCCACTGCTCAGCCAAAATGCTTTGGTCATTTTTCCCACATCATCAGTTTGCCATATAGACAATTCATAACTCTCACAATGTAATTGGCACCCCCTCTTTGACCAGGAAAACCTTCCTGTGAATTACACAATCAGAAGCTTTGGAGACATAAATGAAAAACTAATCAATTCTTTCCTTTGATTACTGATCTGTTTATATTCTTTGAAGTGTAAACAAACAGATCAGCGCCGCACTCGGCTTTAAAGCCACAGTGGTTATATTTAATCTATCCAGCAAACTCTGTCAGTTTTGTCCTTAATGATGGGCACTAACAGAACAGGGAATATTGAGTCTGGCAACAAGCCGTGGACCAAAGAACCAGTCAAACAGATGGAAATCTGCCAGCTCTCATGAACTTGGAGTCATTGCTCTCAAATTATCCACCTCATACAGATCAGTCTGAGCGCAGCTTCATGTTTCTGCCATAATGCTCCAGAAATTCCTTTCACTGTAAACAGGAGAGACATCTTATTACTACAAACTTTCACCTCTTTCCAGAAACCTGTGACATTGTTCCTTAATAGTTTCTCCACCAGCAGATCAGCACCAATCGGTTGTTCATGTTCACAATAAATTGGTGTATTTGTAATTGACATCAGTGAGCTTCTTATACTCAAACACAGGCCCATCTGGGTCTACCTGCTAAAATCAATGACTTAAGTGCTTAACGAGCTTCCGCCTGATACTCTGCAACGTGTCTCACTTTCATGTTTGCAGTAGGGCTTACTACGGTCATAAAAAGCACTTACGATATCATTGCACATCAAATAAATCTCTTTCCTGAGTCTCACATCTGTACAGTCAACATCAACACATAATTGCATCCCAAGGCAAGTAAATATCACTTAAGTATAGTTTGTTTGTCAGAAACAATAAAAAAAATTAAATAAAAAAACCCCCCAAAAAAACGAAGATGTGGTCAAAATGAACATGACTGAATAAATACACCATCCAATGCACAGATTTAAAAGATATGTTTTAATAGTGCACTGAAGTATGAAAACAGAGTCGCAAAATAAGACTATTCAAGAGCTTAGATTGGTATAAGGAAGGTTAGCCTTCGTTTAGGTCGTATAACATCCTCATCATCAAAGACACTTAGAAGACAAAGAAAACGCCGGACAGTAAAGACAAAACAAAGAACCTGAGAAAGAAAATAATCACATCCATGATTCCACAAGCACCGCTGAGAAAACAGAAATAATCAATGCTATTTAGGAACTATCAACTCTTTGCAAACAGCTTTCAAACCTGAAGTTGTGGCTGAAGGTGGGACCGACTGATTGGCAAAAGACAGAAAGTGCAATACATTTTTCTATCATCACTTAAAGTGCTCAACTCGTTAATTCACCCTCACAGAACAATTACTACCTCCTCCACTCCAAACGCTCAAAGACGAGTGCAAGAAGAAAAAAAAAAAAAAAAAAAAACACTCCATGAAGACGAAGACATTTAAGAAGATGAGGGGAACAGCATCAGCAGCTCACCTCCATCTTTAGCACTGACATGACACTGAGGCTGATGAGAGAGAAAAAAAAAACAAGGCTTCTTCTTGTCACATGTAATCACAAGCACAGTAAATATTTCTTCTTAAGACGTAAAATAAATCGCACAGAGTCCAGTTCAGGTGGTGTAATCTCAGAGTTTGGCTGTGGAGCAAACGCTTCCTCTGGCAGTCATCGTTCACAATGACAGATATAAAATAGTAATCTGTAGTGGTCATTTGAAGGTCACAAATAAAACAATACCATGTTCATGTTTCACTGTGTACACTATTTACAAACCTTTATAAAAAAAGGAAACTGCAGACGACCGTTATGACACGAAGGCGATCATAAAGTTCAGCGACTCCGGCCTGGTTTGATTTCAGTTAATCTCCACTTCAAGGTTTTCTCCTCGGGAAATGCTACACCTCTTTTAGCATGCCTACAATTTCTGATCACTCCCTTGAAGTCCGGCTCTGACAGCATCATTTCACTTTTGTGCCTCCACTGGCGTGGGAGCAGGAACCCTTCACCAGGGTGCCAAACCTGGTGAAGGGAAAGGTGTAGTGAGTGAAGATTGAGTGTCACTGTGAAGATCCTCCAGCTACAAAATAATTATGATGGATGAATTTGGGGCTGAAAAATGAAGTGAAGGCAGAAATGGCAATAGCTACAGTTCCTCTAGTGTCCACTTGAGGCTGTCCCCAGCTGCGAGTCAGTCCCCATAGACTCCCATGTTAAACTGTCCAATCTGCAGCAGAAATAAACACGTTTACAGCCAGAAACAAAAACAGCTTTGGTCTCTATGAGCTATAACTTTAAGGCTTAAAGTTGGCATTTGCAGCTGCTAGCTGTCTGCTGGGCTTCACCTCGGTTCACCGGAGTCCCTGAACTGGACCTCTGGACCTTGTTTGTGCTGTTGGAGCCTTTTCAATGCAGTTATCTGACTAACTCTAAGGCTTGCTGCATGTTTCGGTCTGTCTAAGAAGTTTGTGCTTCAGTTTTGTTGAGTGAAGTTCTTGTATTCAGAGATCTAAGTCCGTGCATCGCACTTGTAGAATTTACAGCTTGACCGCCAAGCTAGCTAGCTTTGGCTGGTAGATTAGCATTTCTTCCTCTCATCTATATATGGTCACTTCTGGTCCAAAATGATCACTCAAATTCAAGACAAAACTTTTGGTTACACTGGTTTTACTGCAGCGTGTTTCAGAAGACTACCAGGAGCGTAACTGCACCCCATTGAGCTGGTGAGGAGGGCAGGAAGTCGGACACAGGAAGAGCACAGAGAATCTTCTTGATTTTAAAAATAAAAGACCCTATAGAGATTAAACAATGTGTTTAATGCCGATGTGACTTATAGCTGTGCAAAGGATGGAAGAAAACTGTGTCAGACACATATGCGACAGATTCCTGGGTAAGGCTTTAAAAATGGGTGACATCACAGCACCATCAATGAATTCATCGACACAACCTCGCATCCCACCAGGGACAATGTGATCCAACAACCCTGGAAATCGAGAACTCCTCACCTGGTGTGCCTCCTTCCAGACTCTTCAACTGAAAACTGTTTGTCAACATGAAAATGGGGTCAGTCTGAACCAGCAGATCTTCGCTCTCAGTGCCAGTTTGAGGACTGCGGTAAAACCAGATACAAACAATCAAAACGGGACATCCAAGGAGTCGAGCTGGAGGGGTCCAGAGGTGTACTCGGAGACAACCTTGAAGGGGAGCTCAATCTAAATCTGACACGGGTTTTTATTTTATTGCCCAAAACCTTTTGAAGGCTTTCTATCCCGTTTATGCTCAAACATGAAGGCTGAGCCTCTTTCAGAGCTCGCCTTCAAGATCCAGCACGGAGGAACAGGAGGAATCAGGACGCGACGCGGTCATGCTCAGCTGTAGTGTTATCAGACTCATAAAGATCAGAATAGTGTTCTTAAAAAAAGAGAAGTACCTCACAGGAGACAGAGGTCACTCTGACCACCCGAGCTGCCGCGGTGTGGTGCCACAAGCTCATCCATGTTCTATATTTCCAGTTGTGAAAGCAGCACAACACAAAGTTATAGTAAGAAGTGGGTCACAGGAACTGTTTGGAAATCAAGAATCCCAGATAATCTGAAAATTGCAAAGCTTACAGCTTCATAGGCAAATGTTTTATGTGCTGTAAGCTAACAATAAATTGTCATTTGTGAAGATCCTTCAGAAGACCCGTGACCAGTGGAAATCCAGAGCTCCTCCTCTTCCTCCACCAGGAACTGTTTAATTTGGTGATATCAAATAATTAAGTCCAGCACCTCGAGTATCGTACCATTTTTCTTTCTTTTTGATACAGATAATAAGCAAAATAAGGTGATCTTTAGTCTGTATGTTGGACTGAAGTGAAGATAAAAGTGACCTTGCAGAAACGGATCTGAAGACTGTAGAAAATAAATAATATGTAACGGGAGGCACTGGGGTACGTTCAACGTCTCTGAAAGCGTCCAGATTGTCAGCTCAAGCGGATCCACGATGGCCACCCTGGGGGAGAAATTGGGAAAAAAAAAAAAAAGTTACGAGACGCCAGAGACGACATTAACTTATGATGGACAGGCTTTAAGAAACTTTGACTTTTCAGCACAAATCCAGGACTCATCAATATTTGTTTGCACCCGCCAACATCAACAATATCAATAACACCTAATCTAATATAGCCACACTCTTTACTTATTACTTTCCTATTTCATAGGAAACACTTTCACGGCCACAGCATTGATCACACCTCAGCCTACAGAAACAACACTGATTAAACAAGCCTTGGAAGTCATCACTTGATTTGATTGGCTTAGAACAGAAGTGGGTGGGGCTTCTGCAGACTGAGATGGCCATATTAGGGATATCCCCTTTCTCTGATGTCATACAGAACCAAGAGCAGAAAAAAACTGTTTAACTGTTTTGGCTCACAGATTATTGTACAAAAATCCACCTTTTGACCAGAAGACATGAAGAAAAATCCTAGTTTTTAAACTCATTGCTGCAGACAGGGGCAAAACTAACTGACCCCCTTAAGCTGCTATTTAGTTTTAGTTTTCTTTGTTTTTCAGTAAGCTAGTAAGCTAACAAACTAATGTAAGTCTGTTAGCGGCAACCGACCGACTGACCAACCAATCAACATCCCATTCCGTACTGGCCAAAGATGGCGCTACACATGCTCTAAAATCTTTAACTTTAAAACTTATTTTGTAGCCCTCTGGGGCTCAGCTATATACCATTTAAACAACAGTCAGGTGTCACAATAAGATGCCACACAAACTATTTGTGCCCCTCCAAAACCAGATCCTGTCCCCACAGACACGTGGCGCCATCACAGGCCTGACACTTCCAGGTGTGTCCCCCCTCCTGTTGTACACCCAGAGACGTTTACATTTGACTCTGCCTTTGAACACTTTAATAGCATCTGCCTGTCCATGACTACAAAACACACAACACTACAGACTAACTATACACCCCAAACACAGGCTGCGTCCTGCTGCTACATGATCTTAAATTGGTGAGGGTTAAATCCAGCCTCACAGACTGAGTTAAATCCATTTTTAGAGCAGGGCTCCACAGAGTAAATTAGCCTTTATACATGTGGTGTTTCATGTCCACTTTAAATAAATATAGAAGCAGATTAAGGTTAACGTCATTTTCAATAATAATTAATATCATCTGCAATTATTTTTAAGATTTCTTTATTTCAGTCTGTTTCATTGTTAAAACTGATTATAGCTGACCACTTTAGGGGATAAAATTAGATTAGTTAAAAAAATTTAATTGAAAAAGAAACAAAAAAAAAAAAAACAAGAAAATTATGCAGGAAACTAAATATAAGGAAGAAATAAATACATTTTAATTTGCCACATTAAAAAAAAAAAAAAAAAAAAAAAAAAAATTCCTACATTTATTTGTAATATTTCTAGTGGTTTTAACAGAATACTTATTTCACTGTTATTGAATGATTGAGTCATTTATTTGTTTGTTTTCATTTTATTTTTTTTAATTTGAGCCGTTTTGGTCCTCCGTACACTGCAGCACCATCAGTCAGTTAAAGAGTAAACGGTCGAGTTTTTTTGTTATTTTCTAAGACTGAATCTAGCAGCCATTCACAAACACAATCAGGGGTGTAAACAGCACAGAAACCAAGGCCAGAAAAGGTCGAGTGTTATTTACATTTCGTTTGACTGCCGGATCACGAGCAGAAGCTTCCTTCGCCGGGGGAGACGGTGTGGAGGGGAATCAGGCTTTCACACTGCTCGCTGTCGTCTGGCAGCCTGCGGCGGAGGAAACAGGATGTCGATCATAATCACAGTCGTCATTCTGACAACCATCATCACTATTATTATAATCACTGCTAACCAAAAAGCAGAAGAGCGGAGTGCAGAGGGGTTAGTCAGTGGAGCATGTACAGCTGATTACAGACCTAACTTAGCAAGGCTGCCAGCTACAAATGGACTCCATTATCCAAAGTGTGTGTCAGAGTGAAGGTCAACCCATTTTTAATAGGTCGTACACCACAAAACCACAACAACTCACTCACTTTTTAAAAACTTAAAAGCTTTAACTTCTTAAAAGCAGCAGGCTGAAAGCCGTTTGATGACTCACTTCCTGCACAGACTTCAGAGTACATTAGCCCGTCCTGCTCTCAGGTGCGTGCACAGCTATAACTTCCATTTGCCTTTAACAAACAGACGGCCCATTAAGCAGCTTTTTGCAGATGCATCACAAATAACTCACTGCATTTGGAGCCCGAATGTACACTAATAAAAGTGAATAGTACGGAAATTTTGTGCCCATAAAGTCCAAAAAGACTCATTTGTTTCAAATGATGTTTTATATTTCTCTTCTTTTTTATGTTGTTGAAAAAATAAAACTAATTTGCTTTAGTTATTCAGTAATTACATTTTTGTCTCTTATCCCAAAAACAGAACAAAATTCTACTCAAATTTACTTTTTTTTAGTTGAATATTGCATTAGGCTCTAAGAAGAGACTTAAACCTTACTCATGACATCTTTAGAGAGATGACATCACCTTTTTTTTTTTTTTTTTTTTAAAGTTATGACCCAAACAGCACCTTCAGGGGTTGAAAAATCAAGCCACTTTTAAGGGCCAAAGCCTGCAGTTCCTTTAATGTCCACTTGAGGCTGCCTCACAGACTCCCGCGTTAAAAGCACAAACTGTATGCTTTGAGTATACAGAAGGACTTATAATAGCCAGCAGGGGGCGATATCTGCGGTCACAAAAATACTTCTGGTCCCAAACACTTTCCTGATAACTTCATGAATCTCTACTTGCAGGTCATATCAAATTTTTTTTTTAAAAAGTTAATTTTGTACATTTTGGCCATTCTTAGAGGAGGATTATCTGGGGTAACCTCATTGACTTGTCAATCACAACTCGTTAGCCAATGAGCATCCGGTTTCACATCAGATACTAATTCGTCACATCGGGTTTCAAAGCACCAGGATGACGATGGAGGAAAGGCTCCTCTCGAGGCTTCAAATGAGTGTAAAAAAGCTTGATGGGTACGTCCATCTTTTATCTACAGTCTATGCCTTGGAGCCAGCCTTACAGGCGTTTCAGTTTTTGGCACTTCCATATTGGTTTGGTTTTCCAGCCCCAGAGCCTAACTCCTTATCCACATCCGCCCTGATTCAGTTACTATCATCTGTAGCCCCTTAACTGGCAAGGGCCCGGTGACGGGCCGTTTGTAGTCCCTTTTATATGGCAGGCTAGACCCTCCCATTTTTATTGACACGTCATTCGGCCAATCATGTAACTGGCTGCACCAAATCACCTGACAAAGCTACGTGACGCCCTCTGAGTATTATTGGCTCTGGGAAACCCATTTCTTAACATGATTGGCCGAATGAGGTGTCAGTCAAAATGGGCGGGTCTAGCCTGCCATATAAATGCACTTCATTCGGCCCGCGGACCAGACGCAGCCGATTAATAGGCTATGAAATGGGTTGTTCAGAGCCAATAATGACCAGAAGGCGTTATGTAGTTTTTGTCAGGTGATTTTTTTGCTGCCAGTTAAGGGGTTAAGATTATTGTCAGTTTAAAAGATTTTTTTCTTGCTAACATTAAAACTAAAACAACAGCCATGAACTGAGTGACTGCTGACAGGGATGGATTTTTAAAATTTTAGCTCCAAATGAAAAGCTTTTTCAGAACATCTGTGCTGCTGGAGCGTCCTTGGTGACCCAGAGTTTAAGCTGGTGTGCATTTAATCAGTATTCCCTCTTATTAGGCACTGTAGCTCAACATCAGTGGCTTGAAAAGGAAGAAACCACTCAAAAAGACCCTCTGAAGGTAAAGTATTTAGAGTCCTGTACCTCTGAATGCGATGCTTCCTGCATATGAAGCCGTAGACCCTCCTCAGCCCCACCAGCACTGGGTCCCAGTTGTTGTAGTGACATAAGAGTGCGGCGATGAAGAAGGAGAGGAAGACCGGGACCGCCCCGGCAAAAAATAACCATGAGAAACGCACCTGTCAACACACAGAAGGGGAAAATAATTTAACACAACCTACGCCATTAAAAGGTGCATGCAGCATTTTCCATGTCCTACACATGGCAAACTAGCAAAACTCTTTAAAAGTACCTTTAACTGACCTATTCAGAATAAATTAGAGACAATTCACTATTTTCCTGCTGATTTCAAACAAAACAACAAAATTATGCACAATTTTATTTCAAACTCTTACTGTAAAGTTGCTGAATTACCTTCTGCATGCAAATATCCGCCAAAATGGAGAGTGGGATGGTGAGGCTCAATGCCAGAGTCCCAATTAGAGAAGATGTGAGGAAACAGCCCCTGAGGACACAAAGAATCACCATCAAATGAATGCTTTTCTAAAAGGGATACATTACCCACACACAGCTCATCGTGGTCCTTATGACAGTGTGAACTTTGATGATTTGTTGACAGTAATGCAACCTGAATGAATAATGTAAGAGCTGCTAACCAGAGCCAGAGGAACTCTGAGAGAACGGTCCCGATGAGGCCGTTAATGAGGATGTACGTCCACACGAGCTGGCTGGGGAGCTCGAAGGCCTCGAAGCCGGTGTAGTGGAGCAGGAGGAAGCCGGGCCACAACAGCAGCAGGTTGAACAGACCCACAAACCCTGAGAGACGCACAGCAGATCCAAATTTAGAAAACTGCATGAAGTAAAAATACCCAGGTACCTCCTGCTGTTTAAAACAAACACTTTTCTTACCGAAGAACATCGGGATGTCGAGCTTATCCTCCCGATCCACTCGCCGCTTGATCATTACGATGTAGACGGCGTACAGCATCGCCCCAGCCAGAGACCACAGAGAACCTTTGTAAAAATATAAAACATTACATTTCTCTTCATCTACTACCACTGCAGCCACAGGTGTGTGCATGTAGGTGCCTCATTGGTCACTGCTGTGAGCTCAGGGGGGTCTCCGCCTCATAATGCATGCACGTCTATGGAGTCAGAGGGCTACACGATTAAAATCCATCAGAACACTGAAGTGTCAACTGATCCATGTTAGACTAACATACTGGGAACAGGTTGATGAAGGGTTAGTGGAGCTCATCTGAAAGGTCAGTGTGGGCACTTATGATGAGATATATATTGAAAAAAAAAACAAAAAAAAAAAAAAGGTAGAACTCACTGACCGATGACTCCTTTCTCATCGGGGATGTCCATGCTGGAGAGACTCACGAGGGCGACACCTCCCATGCTAAACAAGAGAGACACTGAATTAACGTCACAGACAAACAAGAGCATGTTTAAAGAAAAGAAAAAAAAGTATATTCGGCAGAACATGAATCTGCAGAATTAAATTAACAACAGTTATTTTCATAATCAGATACAGGACAGATTAGGACTGACGGTGAGTTTCTCTCACTCTGCTTCCAACCGAGCGGGAACGAGACTGACGGAGAACAAACTGACCAACAATGGAGAGAAGAGAAAACCACTCACTCTGAGATCACAGCCAGTGTAAGAACTATCAAAATGAGCCATTTTGGTTTTTTTAATAAATAGTATTGTGCAAAATTCTTGAGCCACTCCTTATTTCTTTATCTTTTGCTTCCAAGGAGCCAGACGTTCTTGGTCATGAGCAGCAGTTCTCCAGCTTCTTCTTTGGACACTGGCTGCTTTTTCACCTGTTTTCAGTCCAGACCTCGTACATGACCATTTTCAGAGGATTTGTTTTTTTGTGCTAGTTAAGCCTCCAAACTCTGGCATATGAATCATTCATCAGTAAAAGCAGACCTGGATAGAAAAAACACCCAGTGAAACACTATCAGTCATGGATCGGCCTCCCTAGAGCCCAGACCTCATTACTGAAGCAGTGTGGGATCATCTCAGCAGAGAACAGAAGAAAAGGCAGAAACATCCAAAGAAGAGCTTTGAACGTCCCTCAAGAAGCCTGGAGAACTTTTCCTGCAGAAATAACAGAAAGCTGCCTCAGAGAGTTCAGACTGTGCTGAAGGACAAAGGTGATCACACCAAATACTGACTTTCAGGCTCCTTATAATTGTGTGTTTTTGCCTTATAAACTGCATTTCCAGTTATGTTTGCATATTTCAATAAATTGCTGCACCTATTTCCCATTTCACTGGCAAAATATGAAGAAATGAGGGGTGAACCAAGACTTTTGCACAGTACTATATGGCTATTAAAAGTTCCACATAAGAATATATAAATATAATATAAAAATTTCCTTGTTCAATCTCCCAGTTCATTCATCTGTGGTGCTAAACTAGCATCCTGTAGCTTCAGCACTGAACACCCAAAGGTGAGCAGGAAGCACAAACCTTCAGGAGAAAAAAAAAAAAGACAAATCTCAAATGGTAACAAACTAACAAAGCAGAAACACACACACACACACACACACACACACACACACACACACAAAAAAGAAAGTTGAGATGAACTTTTTCCTAAAGTTTTGTGCAGGTTGTTCCAACACTGGAAAGAAAAAATAATTTCCTGGGTAAACAAATGGAGTCATCTGAAACTATGGCTGCAGTTTGTTTACCAGAAAGTGAAAATGAGTGCAGATTAACTTTTTAAATTAAAAAATTAAAATTATTCATTTGGATTTTTAAAATTTATGTTAGTTTAATTTCTGTAAACCAACAACTGTTGAGCTGAAAATTACCCTCGAGACTTCTGTTCTGGTATTCTGCACCGATTTCAACCAAACGCAGGAAAAATAAATAAATAACGAGGCTTAAAAACGAGTTATGGTGGAAAAAAAAAAAAAAAAAAAGATGAATTTTGCCTCGGTGGGGCAGCGCGGTGGTTAGCACTGCTGCCTCACAGTTAGAATACCATCTAGAAGGCCTGGGTTTGATTCCACCTTGGCCCGGCCCTCTCTCTCTCTGTGTGGAGTTTGCATGTTCTCCCCGTGTCTGCGTGGGTTTCTTCCGGGTACTCCGGTTTCCTCCCACAGTCCAAAGACATGCACTTACTGGGGTTAGGTTAATTGGAAACTCTAAAGTACCCATAGGTGTGAATGGTTGTCTGTCTCTCTGTGTTGGCCCTGCGACAGGCTGGCGACCTGTACAGGGTGTACCTGCCTCTCGCCCTATGACAGCTGGGATAGGCTCCAGCCCCCCCGCGACCCTGAACAGGATAAGCAGAAGTGGATGGATGGATGGATGGATGGATGGATGGGCCAAACTCTAAAAAGTTCAAACTAAACCAGATTTGCAGCAGAGCTTGAGGATTTCTATGAACCTGACAGACGTTTTACCTGATTTTTGTTTTGTTGTGATTTGTTAATTAAGGACCTTTAGCGCTGTTAACTGGCAGATTTCCTGATTTTAAAACACTGAAGCTTGTTGTTTCCCCGTGAATCCAGTTTTTTCCCCATTTTTTTAGCATTTAAGACCACAAATGAAAAAAGCAGTAAGGCTGGATGGAAAAGGTGCAACAGGAAGATCAGATTATGAAATCTGGCCTCGCAAGAATTGATGCTCCTAAAACACAGACGGCATCTTGTGATTTTTATGTGTTGTGATTCAGCTGCTTAGGAATGGGAGACCTCAACAGAATATGAAGTTAAAAATACTCAAGACAAGAGCTGGGATTTAGACTCATTATATGAGCTGAAATACTCACAATGAACCACACAGGTGGTACCAAACATATGGCTTGAGGGCCACAGATAGCCTGCCAAAGGGTCCAATCGGGCCCAATGGATGGTTTTTGGAGAATGTGACAAATGTAAAGGAGGGCTTTAAGCTGCACTTTTAATCAGTTTTACAGCCTGACAGAGTAAGTATGTCGATAGCAGATAAACCATAAAATGACAGAAGAGTTTCTGCTTAAATTTGTTTTTTCTGCACATCCAGAGTTAAAAAATAAGCAGATTAGTTCTGAACAGCCACCTCCCACCTGACCCTTTAAAATTGACTGAAAATGCATTTTTGATGCTTTCTGATGATGTGAATTATTAGAAATCAGATCAAACTTGCTTGTTTCTGCTCCTCTACATCACCAACATTAAGCAGGTGCACTTTATTCAAACTGTAATATATCCCACGATGCTCAGAGGTGGTTACAGATCACGCTGCCCTGAAAAAATGAAAAATGTTGTCTTTAGATTGTGACAGCTGGAGTGGGTATGAAACTGATTTGGTTTAAGTTTCTAACAGAGTTTAAATGTGTTTTTCAGCCCTGAAAAATTCCTGTGGATCTCTCCTGTACTTATGATGTCGTCAGGGCTCAAAATGCTGGAAAAACATCAGATTGTGCCCCACCCATCCCCGTGTATTTGTAGGGCCTTTAACTCTGAAAATATTCAGTGTGAAGGTAAAATTTTGCTCGTCTTCATCAAATAAAGTTTCATCTTTTTCTCGACCTCTGTGTGATTCGGCCTTACCTCAGAGCCACGGCTAAGAGTTTGGACAAGGTGAAACGGTCGCTGCTGTTGCTGGGAAATATGGCCGCCAAGATGAGCGTAAACAAACCTGAAGAGGAAAAATGAGACATTCAGAAAAGATTTAATAAGATTTAAGGCTAGTCTTTGCTATGTTAGTCTCAGCGTTATGCCCTCAAATCTGCCCACAGAGAGATGGAGTCACCTGAGGTGGAGGATAAAATGTTGACGATGGCGACCTGTGTGTCAGACAGAGCTTCCTGGTAGGACAGGTTAGCCAGGAACCACTGGGAGACAAACAAAAGCAGCGACGAACCATGTGACAAACAGCACTTCATTTACATCATAAATCCAGCTGTAACAGATTGCAGGGAGCTGTAATTCCCCTCACTGCTTAGCCTCCCAGAGCCTGACTGCTGCTCACCACAAAGCAGAAGAAGAAGCTGATTTTGGCCACGTCCGTGATGGTCAGCTTGCCCACCGTGCGCAGCATGGCCTCGTGGTCCTTGGCAGCGGGGTAGGACATGCGCGACAGCTTGGCCTCCAGGGCCTGAGTGGAGGGCAGCTGACGCACCTCCATGATGTTACTGAAACGCACCCGCTGCTTTTTGGAGGCTGGGAATAAAGAGAGGAGGCGAAGAACGGCTCTTACTGAAAGGCCAACACTGAGAATCTAACAGCGCTCACACACTACATCTACATTTGAAGCAATATCATGAGTTTACTGCAGGACACCCTGATTAGGCTCTGACATATGGACTGATCGCTTATATCTGTATGTGAACCGAACCCACCACCGACAGGAGGGGCTCAGCTGTTTTGGAGATCTGATGGTCAGAGGTGGAGTCCTTGGAAACCTGCTCCCCTCTGGAGGTGAGAGGCAGGTGTAGGTGTCCTTGTACCCCCCCCCAGTTCGATGGCTAAACATTGGGATTTGCCCAAGTTTAATGTCATTTTATCCAGCATTATGAGATCAGAAAAAAAGGGTTATTTTTGCCTCATTTACTGTATATTTGCACCTATTGTCATATTTATCTTTAAGCATATGGGATTCCCTCTGGACACAGGGTTTATGAGCACTTCTCAAGATATTTTAATCTGATCACAAACATCAGTTTCGATTTCAGGTGCAACAAAATTAAATCTGAGCAGAAACACACACACAAAAAAACAAAAACATGTGACGGTTTTACCTTTTCACAGCTTCCTGTCATAAACAAACGAAGGAGAGTATAAACTACTAATTTGTTTTGACAAATCACTGAAAGTTAAAAGTCTGAGGGGCAGAACAACGATTTCATTTATTTGCACAGCTCAGCACTGCCCTCTGTTGTTCACAGGTTTTAACTCCTAATCGGTGACGCCTCGGTCAAAGCTTCACCTGCTCAGTCTGTGAGTGAGCTCAGTTCAGAAGCAGGGATGTTTCTAACAAATGAAACAACAAAAATCAGTACTCACAGGATTCACAGTCTCCGATTAAGCGGTTTGAGTGCTCGGTGGGGACGTCCTGGAACTTCACAGGTACGTACAGAGGCTCACTCTGCACAGGTGTGACAGGAAGTCAGCTCAGATACAACTACAGGAGGATTTACTTGTCTGCAGTTAAAGGTTTTTGCAGTAAGTAAACTACGTACCAGACAGTTGTTCACAGTGGTGTCGGTGGTGCAGGGTGTGAAGTAGGCCTCAGCATCAGCAAACTGCAGAAAAGTGCAAATCAAACATCGACTTACAGACTCAGACTGACCTCAGGAACAGAGGCAGCTTCTTTTAACCAAAAATGTTTGTTTGTTGAACACATGAACCAAACAGCTTATTCAGCAACTCATTCTTTAAAATATGGCAGGTTAAATATAAACATGCAGGTGGAGACAAAGTTAGAGAGGCCAGGCTGAGATGGTTTGGACGTGTGTCGAGGAGGGATAGCGGATATATCGGACAAAGGGTGCTGCCTGGCTGGAGGAAAAGAGGAAGAGCACAGAGAAGAGTCATGGATGTAGTGAAGGAGGACATGCAGAGTGTTGGTGTGAGAGAGGAGGATGCTGGGATAAGCGTGATATGGAGGGTCGCCACTGTGGGTCATCTGAAAGAAGCTGAGAGAAGAAGAAGATGATGATACCACTGCAGTCTTCCTCAATGTGTCTGCCTGCATTTTCTGATCTTTATGAAATACCAAATCTTTTGTGCTGATTTCTGAGGTTAAAATGAAAGATCAGGTAAATACAGAGCAGAAAGCTGCCATGTTGTTCTGTTAAGCAGTCCTAAATTATCTGAGTATTAAAAGGATTTGATGACAGTGACTTTGCATCAGTAACAGTTCAGTTTGTCCTTTTCATGGAGAAACATTCAGAACAAACTAAAGCTGGATGTTTGTCTCCCTGGAAGAGTTTAAAGCTCTTATAAAGGATTCTGTTGATATTTCTGAGCATTTTTCTGTTTCCTGTCTGTTGACGTTACGTAATTGTTGTAACTTTGTAATGTGAGCTTTCGCATGCAGGTCTCCTTTGAAGAAGAGACTTAAATCCAAAAGGACATCAAATAAAGTTAAAAATAAATACAGATTTGCTGAAAACTGGTTGAAAACTCAGTGAGTTATGATAATTTTAACCTCTTCTCTATAAACATACGTGCATTATGAGGCTCAGCTCCCCCTGAGCAGTATGGTGGCCTCACTGACTCATGTTAAGAGTGAACAGCAGGAAGCATAGCAGCATTTACATGTGTATCTATGAGAGCTTAAGAAAGAAGAGAGCACATCATCAGACAATGAACGCGCTGAAAAACAGCCCTGTGGAGCACCCAGGTGGCTCAGTGGTGGAGTAGGCGACCACATTTATTTATTTATTTATTTTATATATATATATATATATATATATATATATATATATATATATATATATATATATGCACAGAGTTGCGGTGTGGGTGGCACGGGCTCCAGTCCCGGCCCACGTGTCTTTCTCTGTATCTTCCCCCCGTTTCCTGTCTCCCTCTACTATCAATGAAAGCCGCTCTGGCCAAAAATGCCACAAAAACAAAAAAAAGTGCAGAAAAGTGTCGTGCGAGCACTTACGAAAGCAGACCGGCGGCGGTTCAGGGTGCCCGTGCACTGTTGCCTCCACGGCCGCCACAGCAGGAAACCCAGCAAGTACAGCACGAACATGGAAGTCTTGGCGAAGGTGCTGAAGAAGGGCTTGTTGTAATCCTGTCGCTTGAAAATGTACTGCAGGAGGAACGAAGAGAGGGCAGCTGTTACTGTTTGTTTCATAAACTCAGTTACAAAAGATCTAAACTCGTAATTTAAATATATTTAACTGCAGTTTTTCCTCATGAGTGGTGAAGGAAGAACACCACAGTCAGGTAAAGTTTCTCCAGTGCTATCTGCTTCATTTCTATTTTGCTTTCCCTCATTTTCTGTCAGTCTCCTCTCTCCTGTCCCAGTGGCGGATGGGTCATATTAAACACGGTCAGTCTTTGAATAAGTAATCCCTGTAAGCCAAAAGCTCAGGCTGCTCAAACACTCAGTTTCAGACAATTTTTCAGCGTTTGGCTCCATCATCACAGGAGTGGAGATCGGACAGACTTACAGAGGTTAGCTCAGACGAGGCGACCCAGATGACATCCACCAGCAGGAGTATCACCACCCCCAGAGCCATCCGTCTCCGCTGGGCTGCAGAGCTACCCTGAGAGCTCATCCGGTTCATGATGAACACCCACTCCATTGGGACGCCAAGAGGTGAAATTCAGAAACCGCCTCACTGATGATGAAAGCAGAAGAGGTGAGTAACAGGTAAGTACAGTAATCTAACAGGTAGGGAGTTCTGTGCCTCGCACCAACAAAAAAAAAAAAAAACCTTCACAATTATTTCCCTTTTTTTTTTTCTTTTTTTTTAAAGTTGATGAACCTGTTCTGAAATCTGCCATTCAACATTTCAATCTGTCAAAGTGTCTCAAAAATTTAAAGTATTTTCTATTTACGACATGTTCTCCCTGTGCCTGCGTGGGTTTCCTCCCACAGTCCAGAGACATGCAGTTACTGGGGTTAGGTTAATTGGTGATTCTAAATTGTCCATAGGTGTGAATGTGAGTGTGAAATGTTGTCTGTCTTTCTAACCTCTAGAGGGGCTGTCTGTCATCAAGGTCACACTGGGAAAGCTGTGAATGGAGGCTGAACCACCTGCTAAAGGTGGCTGATAGATGGCCCCCTTTACTCCAGTCTCAAAGCATCGGTCTTCTCAGTACCAGAACAGAGACTTCTGCTCAATGTTCTGGCTGCTGCGCTGCAGGAATAAAAACCCATCCTGTGTTATAACCTCCGTGGGACTCTCTGCCATCAAAACACCAAATGAAGTGACAGATTTTGGCAAAATGCTGCTAATGGCTCCACTTTCAGACGAACAGTGCGGAGAAGCTTTGTTCTGTTAGTCTGTGTAACAGTGGGCATGTTCCCAACTTTAAAACACATCAGAAAACGTTTAAACCGCCACTACTGACAGGTATGCGCACACCTTCACTTACCTGAGCTTTAAATGCCACTACACGCAGCGTTAGGCTCACAGTACCTAACGCAGGTACATCCAGCAAGAGCCGACAGTAACTCTCACATGTATAAACACATCTGCTGCAAACCTGAGCTCCTCGACGCTAGCTACGCACAGCTTTCAGGCTAGCAGGTTTATTAGCTGTCAAATTCCGTCAGTCTGGAGGCCGACAGGTGTCCCAGCGCTTTATTTTATGACCTAACGTGACATCTACTCCAGTTCATCGCCACAGCTCAGGCTGAAGTCCACCTGTTCAGGGTACTGACCGTCTCAGGTGTACTGCGTTTATCTGCTTGTTTACCTGTTAGCATTTTAAGCGCTAACAGGCTTTAAATGGGGAAAAAAACGTTTGAAAATAAGTTTTTTTTACCTGAACGTAAGAGTGCGTCATTTAGTTTGCGCCATTATGTAAGTGCTATCCCGCACGCTGCGGAAATGCTGCCGAAAGTGACAGTTTTGACCGATAAAAGTGTCTCCAGCCCAGAGGTTGTAAACATGAGCTCGACCTCCCTTCGCTTGTCAGGTGACATCACTTACGGTGCGGGGGATTCTGGGATATGTAGTCTTACAGGGGACGTTTTTTTTTTTTTATTCTTGTTTTTCTTCCGGTATTAGATAAATGTATATGGTTATTTGTTGTAGCTGGCTGTTTTCTCCTTTGAAAAAAGACTTTTTGTAAATTAAATTATGTTATTAATGAAACTTTACTGCAGGCTGTGAGGAACGGCACATTTACAAACACAAACAGAGACCAAAAAGTTGTCGGATCGTGATACGGCTCTCTCTCTCTCGCTGCCCGGCGGAGGTGAGACCAATGGAAACAAGTGCACTTTGGTAGTAACTCCACGCTTTACAAAACCTCACTGGAGATGAGCAGGTTTCGTTGCCAGGATTTAATTTAGCACAAAGTTAAACAAAGTACAAGAAAGACAAAAGCCCTCCCGGGAGTGAGTGCCTTTGAGCCGCTGCAAAGGTGATAGAGGAAGAGCAAAAAGTGCGCCAAATTTACCACTGCCTTTTATTCCCCAAACTCACATCTCCCCCTGCTGTTATTAGGGCCAGTGGCCATAGAAGGATGCTTTCTACTGGACAGCAGGTTTTTGTTGTTGTAGTGGCGCCAATGTCTCCACCAGTGGCCGCTGTCACTTCTGCACATGATTTCACCGAACCGCGAAGAAGAGTGACGCCGCTTTTTCGGTGAAATATGGCCGCGTCCACTATAAGTTAGCAGAGTTTCTGTGCTCTAATTTACCGAGCCTCCTGCATTTATACGTTCGTGACACCGGGGATATTTAACTGCTGTTGTAAGGACAAAGTAAAGACAGGGTTAAGCTGTGAGTAGCTGTAACACATCTGTTGGTATGAAGCAGTTAAAGGGGCTCCCGCGGTTAGCGCGGGGCTAACTGGAGCGCGCAGCGCAGTGACTGAAACCTCTCCGTTACAATAATACAATAACAGCCTCATTATCCGTGTGTTTACAGGATCTTCGGAGCATGTTCTCCTCAGTGTGAGGCCCGCATCATGGACTTATCTTCAGTGGAGGGGGGCCCTGAAGCCCCCGCTGTCGTCGACATGACCACAAGCGAGAAGGTCCGCTTTTCTATCCTCGATAGCAGATTTATGGGTTTTATGGTTTAGAAAATGAATGAGTGTGAACTTTTTTAGCAGCAGCAGACCACATGTTCTTCCTGCTTTTTGCCAGATTGAAAGGGTCACTAAAAAGTCTTGCCTTGTTGAACCTGCAGAAACGGGTACACGTACAGTAGTTTGCTCCTAATGAGCCACAGATACCAGCGTATTTGGGTGGAAAGCCTGTAACCTGGCCCGTTACTAGATGAACTATAATGCAACGAGGGTCTGCTTTCTCTTTCCAGGTTGTGGAGCTGCTGAATCAGGCTGCTCTGATACCCACAGATGAGAAGCTGAATGTACTCAAACAGGTTTGTTGTTTGATTTTTAGTTCGGCTGTTTCGAAGAAAAAGTTGAGGTATTGTCATAGTCTTCCACAAAAACTAACGTTGGCTGTAACTCGAGAACGATGTGACCTAGGATGTTCAGATTCACACCACAGATACATACTGTTCAAGCTAGACCCATCAACCTTCACACTGACTTGTTCACTGACTTTACTGTAACGGCACCTGCTCAGAGGTGCTCCTGTTTTTACTCTTTGATCACACTGAGTGGAGCCCTGGGTCCTGGAGGAAGGCAGGAAGGGTGATTCTTTTTTTATATATTTTATTTAATTTATATAATATACTGTCATTTAATGGTTTATCTTTCACTTACTTAGGTCTGTAGGTCAGGACATGGGTGATATCTTTGTCAGAAGCCCACACATATCTGCAGCTCAATGTTCTATTTACGAGGGGCAGCCAATCAGAAGAAAACTTGCTTTAAGGGGGTGGGCCTCAAACAAGTGCCGTCAGACTGGGGGGGGCTGTAGCTCAAGACCGAGTATAAGACAAAGAAGGATTATTTTGAACTGTGGCTCATTCAAAGCTACTCTAGTGGAGTCCAGTAATGAAATAAAAATGGAGGTGGAAATGAGCAGAACAGCTTATATATGCATAGGAACACTGAGACATGTATTTGCTCTTCAGGTCCAGGAGCTCATCATCAACAAGGATCCGTCTCTTCTTGACAACTTTTTGGATGTAAGTAAGCGTGTATTCAGCTCTCATAAGCAGCTGTAGTTTTCCTGGTTTGTTTAAATTTGGCTCAATTTTTTTCATTCTGTAGGAGATGATCGCTTTCCAGACAGACAAGTCCATCGAAGTGAGAAAGTTTGTGATTGGCTTCATCGAGGAGGCGTGGTGAGTTTTCAGGCATTCCATTTCTCCCATTTGTTAAAGACGGGGATAGGGTTTCTGCTTTTTTAATGTTTTATTATCTCGTGCTTTGATCAGTAAAAGAGACAACGAGCTCCTCCTCAGACTCATCGCCAACCTGAACATGTTGCTGAAGGACGAAAGTGTGAATGTGGTGAAGAAAGCCATCCTCACCCTCACCCAGCTCTACAAAGTCACTCTACAGGTACAAACAATCAAAGCCTCGTTTGTGCCGCTTCTTTCTTTCTGGGATCCTGCAACAAAACGAAGCCGCGCGTCCTTCACTTTGTCTTTACTTTTTTAATCCTTTCTCGTCTCAGT
This sequence comes from Archocentrus centrarchus, assembly GCF_007364275.1. Taxonomy (NCBI): domain Eukaryota; kingdom Metazoa; phylum Chordata; class Actinopteri; order Cichliformes; family Cichlidae; genus Archocentrus; species Archocentrus centrarchus. The sequence continues at coordinate 4,454,281 of NC_044366.1, forward strand.
GGCTGGTGCGCTCCAAAGCTGTGTCGGAGATGCAGGAGGCATGCTGGGATCTGGTCACGCAGATGAAAGGGGATGTCCTGGCCTTGCTGGACTCCGAGAACGATGGCGTTCGCACTCACGCCATCAAGTTCACCGAATCTTTAATCATCACCCTGTCACCGCGGACGGCTGACTCTGACGTCCCCAAACGACAGGAGGGCGACATCAGCCTGGACAAAGTTCCCAGAGATCACTCGTACATTCACTATGGTACAGATATCAGACTCGTGCAGTGTGCTAATGTGCTGAAGTTCCCCTTTAAATGTTGACGTCTTCTTCACTTTTTAACAAACAGATGTGCTGTGTGAGGAGGGAAAGATGGCGTTGGAGAAGCTGTTGAAGTTCATGGTCCACCCAGCCATTTCCAGCATTAACCTCACCACAGCGCTGGGTTCGCTGGCCACCATCGCCCGCCAGAGACCGATGTTCATGTCAGAGGTGGTGCAGTCGTATGAGACATTACACGGTGAGCGCTTCTCAGCCAGACCTCGCTGCTTTAGTCTTATATCGACAAGTTTGCACACAAGCTGCCAAACTGGTTTCAGTTTGAAAGCCAGGAGCAGAACCCACTGGGTTAGGATCCAATCAGTAGCAGCTAAGGTGACCAGATGACCCTCTTTATGTGGGACAACACAGCATTTTTATTCTGTCCCTCTGTCCCACATCTTGAGACAGTGTCCCACATTTTGACTGGTGCACTTTTCTTTTATAAAGTCTGGATTTTACACAGTGCATATGAAGGGAAGGGTTTTTATTATAGTCAGCCTAACTTTTTCTTTGCTTTTCCCCTCACAGTCTGGCTGCACATGCTAAATAACTGAGTTTTACTATGTTTTCTCTACATTTTAAATTTTCAGCGAACCTGCCCCCGACTCTGGCCAAGTCTCAGGTCAGCAGTGTGCGAAAGAACCTGAAGCTTCACCTGGTGGCGGTCCTCAAGCATCCCTGCAGCCTGGAGTTCCAGGGTCAGATCAGCACCCTGCTGCTGGACCTGGGAATGCCCCAGAGCGAGATCACCCGCTCCACGCCTGTGCCACGCGAGCAGCGAAAGAGGCCTCGCCATGATCAATACACCGAGGGAAAGAAGGTCAAGATGGGTGAGTGGCTTAAGGCTAGTCTGGATCCACGGATCTGTGCTCAGCGTGGAGGGCATTTTCAGTTTAAGTTAACAGCCGTGAATTAAACTGGGTCAACAGTGAACCATGAAAGTGCACTTTAGAGCATACGGTAAAAGTCAATAACAGGTTGCTGCATTCATTTGTCTTGCACTAATTACTAGGGATGGCACGATACCACTTTTTTAGGTCCGATACCGATATTTTATCTGCCGATACCGATGCAAATCCGATCTTTTTTTTTTTAAAAAAAAACAAACAAAAAACAATTGATTTCAAATGCCTGGATACATTTTACATACATCAACAGTCTCACACACAAAATCAAAATCTTATAGTTGTCCCACGCACAAGACTAAGAACCAGGGAGGGGCAGAGCTTTTCAGGCAGTGGCACCAAAGCTCTGGAACTGTTTACCACTCCAGCACCATTTAGCTGAGTCTTAAAAAAACAACCTGAAAACCTTTCTGTTTAACCAGGCTTTCTGCTGACTTTATTTTAATTTTTTTTCTTTTAATATGGTAATGTTAATATGTTTTTAACATGGTGTTTTATCTGGAGTTTTTTGATATTGTGTTTTAATTATTGTACAGCACTTTGTGACTTTTTGTCAGTGAAAAGCACTAAATAAATAAACTTTACTTACTTATAACAATCGCTCTATCACCTGAATCCTGTTGCTCCTGTGTGAGAAGGTGATGCATTGGCTTATGGTATGTTGCAAATTTCAGCAGGGCTGCAACTATCGCTTAATTTAGTCATCGAGTATTCAATCAATTATACCATCAATTACCCGAGTAATTGGATAAGAAATACTTTTTTCATATTAACAGTTCATCTGCATATTTTAACTTCTGTACTGCAGTTTTTCCCTGTGTGAAACAAACAGGGTGGATGGAGCAGCTACAAAGTTCTCTTTCCTTCACTTACTGATCAGGTGGTTGATGAAGGACCTCAAGCTGTTTCCCAGTAAAGGTTTAATGGTGCTTACAGGGAGAAAACTTTCTTCTGCTCCATCTGAGCTCACCGGCTCCGCCTCTTTGCGCTTGTGCAGACTGACTGCACGTAAACCAGCTGACTGCTGCTGTTGCGTCATCAGTGTTTATGTTGAAAAACTGGGGGCTGCGTGAGCGTAATCTTGTAATGCTTTATATTCACAAGCATTCTCCTAAATAGGTTTCTACTGCAGGTCTATATTACTAGCTCGCTAGCAGTATGTCCGGGAGCTGAAGTAGAGAAAAAAATAACAGCTGAACAGGGTTCTAGCCAGAAATTTTTTTCAGCCCGGCACCAATATTGACCAAGGTGAATGTGTAATCTACTGCGGGAGCTGTTCTTTTGCTAACATATTTTATAGCAGGTGCCAAATGCTGCTCAAATCATATGAATTTAACATGAAACTCTCACATGCACATGGTGTGGCTGCCAGCGTAGGATGCAACATTAATCTCCCCACTCCAGAAACCTCTGTCACCATTAAACAATCTGATGTTACCAAACAAAGCATCCTCATCCACAGAGCACACACATGGGTCTGAGTCCCCTGCAGTCAGACACAAAAGCATAGCACTTGAGGTAAATAAACACATAATATAAATGCAACTAAATTTCATAAGTGTCAGCATCTTTCACACAATCATTCAGTCCTCATGGTAGGGTTGCAACGGTATGATAATCGTCTCAGAAAATATCACGGTATCACCGTATTTCACATATATTATTACAAGTTACACTGATCGTTAAAGAAATAGCATAAGTTTTTTTTTTTGTTCAACAAATTATTTTATTGTGCTTGGAACCATTTTTAATGACAGTTTTGTTTAAAATGTCTCCTTTTAAAAAACATATATATGACACACACACTTTATATGTACTCTTAGAATTAAACATCCTGCATTTAAAATGTTCAGTAAAATTATGTATCACCATAAAAACATATTTAATATCTGGGAAACTGAGCCTGGGTCAGTGTCTGATCAACTACTGTTGACTGCTTTATAACACGCGTTGTACTGCTAAGTTAGTGGGAAATAACCAGATACTGCAGACAGAGGGGATTATTTCTTACATGATCCACATAATACAGATTTCACTTTTAAGGCTTTCATGCTGAGCCTGATTTTAAGGGATGAAAAATAGAAACGCCAAAGTTTTAAAAGGAACGCACGTAAATATGCCGTCTTTCACAGTAAGTCCGGAAAGGCCCTTATTAACACGGACATGCGCATCCAGCACAGCACGCGCTTCACGGCCACGGGTACCGGCGTGTCTATAGTTCGAATGACTCAGCACTTTTGCTGGTGGTTAGCGTGTGGAACGAGCACGAGGAAACATAGACGGGGTCTATACTTAACATTTCACACATTTTTGTTAGAGAGACAAGCAAACACCCACGGTATGATTACCGTGCATTTTAATACCATGGTATACGGTGAAACCGGTTACCGCTGCAACCCTACCTCATGGTGTTGCAGTGTCCTCTTCAGGCGGCGGAGGTTGAATCTCACTGACTTGCTTCCCGATTGTGACTATGGCTGAAACCAACTTAATGGTGTTTATCCTGTTACGTCAGTAGACCAAAAACCAGACAGCAACCAGATGACACCAGAATCCAATTCTTGTACCAAACACTGGGCCAGCACCCTCTCATGTGTTTCCATGGTTTTACTGTAAGACAGGTGCTGGTCATAAAATTAGAATATCATGAAAAAGTTGATTTATTTCAGTAATTCCATTCAAAAAATTAAACTTGTATATTATATTCATTCATTACACACAGACTGATATATTTCAAATGTTTATTTATTTTCATTTTGATGTTTTCTGGCCAATTAAGAACTGGGATACCATGGTCCTTAAAGCAGGTACTGGTAGCTTTGGCACTGAGTGCAGGTCCTGTTGGAAAATTAAATCTGCATCTCCATAAAGTTGGTCAGCAGCAGTAAGCATGAAGTAAAACTTCCTGGTAGACGGCTGCATCAACCTTGGACCTCAGGAAACACAGTGGACCAACACCAGCAGATGACATGGCACCCCAAACCATCACTGACTGTGGAAACTTTACACTGGACCTCAGCCAGCGTGGATTCTGTGCCTCTCCTCTCTTCCTCCAGACTCTGGGATCTTGATTTCCAAAGGAAATGCAAAATTTGCTTTCATCAGAGAACATAACTTTGGAGCACTCAGCAGCAGTCCAGTCCTTTTTGTCTTTTAGCCCAGGCGAGACGTTTCTGACGCCGTGTCTTGTTCAAGAGTGGCTCGACACGAGGACTGCGCCAGCTGAAACCCATGTCTGCATACATCTGTGCGTGGTGGTTCTTGAAGCACTGACTCCAGCTGCAGTCCACTCTTTGGGAATCTCCCCCACATTTTTGATGGGTTTTGTTTCACAATCCTCTCCAGGGTGCAGTTATCTCTGTTGTTGTACACTTTTTTTCTACCACATCTTTTCCTTCCCTTCACCTCTCTATTAATGTGCTTGGACACAGAGCTCTGTGAACAGCCAGCCTCTTTAGCAATGACCTTTGTGTCTTGCCCTCCTTGTGCAAGGTGTCAAAGGTCGTCTTTTGGACAACTGTCAAGTCAGCAGTCTTCCCCATGATTGTGTAGCCTACAGAACTAGACTGAGAGACCATTTAAAGGTGTTTTGAGTTAATTAGCTGATTAGAGTGTGGCACCAGGTGTCTTCAACAATATCTAATTTTCTGAGATATTGAATTTGGGGTTTTCATTAGTTGTCAGTTATAATTATCAAAATTAAAAGAAACAAACATTTGAAATATATCAGTCTATGTAATGAATGACTATAATATACAAGTTTTACTTTTTGAATGGAATTTCTGAAATAAAATCAACTTTTTCATGATATTCTAATTTTATGACCAGCACCTGTATGGTAGTAGCAGATAACCAATATCAATAATAGTGGGGGAGCTTTCAATGAGTGTCTTTTCTCAAAAATAGGGGTCACTGCTTATATAGAGTTCAATCTGTCCCTCAATTAGATTTTTTTTTTTTAATGCAAAGAAAACAATTATTTTGGCTTCTACAGGTTTGTAATTTTAATCCAGTCTGAGTCTTGTTGAAGTTGTATTTTGAAACTTGTCAATGTATTCGCTCACACGCTGTGTATTATTGACACTGAGCATCTGGCCCCAGTGCCACCCAGATGCCACTTGGGTGGGTGGGGGAGATCACAGGTCTATGCTATAACATACAGTTAGTGGATTTTAAACCCACAGTTTGTTTTCCAATTGAGGCAGCTGTTATTTAAAAGAAAAAAGTGGCCATGGTAACAACAATGTTTAGATCTATGTTTAAGTATACCTGATGATGTTCCAGTGTTCTGGAATGTCACCACAATTCCAACCTAAACAGTAATATCATCTGAGAGGTCACACATTATTAAGATCAAAGGATACCATCATCAAAAAGGCCTTTTTTTTTATGTTGGGTTCCTTTGATCTTAAGTCATTTAAACAGGCCAGAATCTTGAAAACACATACACAAACTCTCTCCTGGTTTACACAGTGCAGTCTTGTAAAGCGTAACCAAAGAATTCGATTGCAGATTTAGTGTAACATCATCTGGACTTGCTTGATACACAAAGATGCCACTCGAGGTTTTTAGAAAAGCTGCACAGTTCATCAGATCACGCCTGGGACACTCTCAGTCACCAGATCCTACGCAAGGTTTGGAGTCCCAGACTGGAATTCAGCAGAACACAGCTGAACAACCCACCTCTGCGACTGGGAGAAATGCCTCTGAGTTATTGCGGATAAAATCTGATCGAACTCAAGCCAAGTCACTGAGTTTCACTCAGTTGTTTAGTTGTTGTTTTAGAGGCTCAGAACAACTGGATGAAACTGAGGACATAGAAGACCAACCCACCTCTGCAACTGAGGGAAATGTCTCTGAGTTATCGGCACCAGAATCTGATCCACCTCAAAGTGAGTTAGATGATGATGATGATGATCATCCTGAGCCCAGAGCCTTGGAACAACTGGGAGCAACTCAGAACATGGCAGACCAACCCACCTCTGCGACTGAGGGAGATGTTTCTGAGTTATCTGCACCAGAATCTGATCCACCTCAAAGTGAGTTAGATAATGATCATCCTGAGCCCAGAGCCTTGGAACAACTGGGAGCAACTCAGAACATGGCAGACCAACCCACCTCTGCGACTGAGGGAGATGTTTCTGAGTTATCGGCACCAGAATCTGATCATTCTGAGCCCAGAGGCTTGGAACATCTGGGAGAAACTCAGAACATGGCAGACCAACCCACCTCTGCGACTGAGGGAGATGTTTCTGAGTTATCTGCACCAGAATCTGATCCACCTCAAGCCGAGTTAGATGATGATGATCATCCTGGGCCCAGAGCCTTGGAACAACTGGGAGCAACTCAGAACATGGCAGACCAACCCACCTCTGCGACTGAGGGAGATGTTTCTGAGTTATCGGCACCAGAATCTGATCCACGTCAAAGTGAGTTAGATAATGATCATCCTGAGCCCAGAGCCTTGGAACAACTGGGAGCAACTCAGAACATGGCAGACCAACCCACCTCTGTGACTGAGGGAGATGTTTCTGAGTTATCGGCACCAGAATCTGATCCACGTCAAAGTGAGTTAGATAATGATCATCCTGAGCCCAGAGCCTTGGAACATCTGGGTGAAACTCAGAACATGGCAGACCAACCCACCTCTGTGACTGAGGGAGATGTTTCTGAGTTATCGGCACCAGAATCTGATCCACCTCAAGCAGAGTTAGATGATGATGATCATCCTGGGCCCAGAGCCTTGGAACAACTGGGAGCAACTCAGAACATGGCAGACCAACCCACCTCTGTGACTGAGGGAGATGTTTCTGAGTTATCGGCACCAGAATCTGATCCACCTCAAGCAGAGTTAGATGATGATGATCATCCTGGGCCCAGAGCCTTGGAACAACTGGGAGCAACTCAGAACATGGCAGACCAACCCACCTCTGTGACTGAGGGAGATGTTTCTGAGTTATCGGCACCAGAATCTGATCCACGTCAAAGTGAGTTAGATAATGATCATCCTGAGCCCAGAGCCTTGGAACATCTGGGTGAAACTCAGAACATGGCAGACCAACCCACCTCTGTGACTGAGGGAGATGTTTCTGAGTTATCGGTGGTAAAATCTGGTCCACCTCAAGGTACTGAGGTACACCTCAAGGTACACTCTGGGAGTACATCCTTGGCCTCTCAAACAGTTCAGAAAAGGAAAGAAGCCCAGAGGCTCGAAACAACTGAAAAAACAAAAGGAAAAAACAGAAAGAAGAAGGAAAGTAGAAAGTCAGAAAAAAATAACCACGAGGTCTTCAGATCACAACGGGGAAAATCTCAGGCAGCATATTCTACACAAGATCTGGAAAAGTCCCTGATTAAAATTCAGCAGAAGCGGGCAGACCAACCCACCTCTTCGACTCAGAGAAATACCTGTGAGACACAGGAGCTCTCTAGAAGTACATCCTCTCTGACAGATGACATTCACAAGAGGAAAGAAGAAAAAAGAAAGAAGAAGCAAAGAAGAAGAGAGGAAGAAAATCCTGGCCTCAGGCTTGTTCCCATACCTTTGAGAGGAGATACTACAGTCTTCAGTTTTCTAACTGAAACAGAAGCTCCTTAAAAAGTTTATTCTGGAGCCAGAGCTGTTGTCCTGTGTGTTGTCAGGAATAATTTTTATCCTGAGGCCATGGATCAACTGCGAGACTACAATTCTACAAAAATCTTCCGTGGTCTGGCAAAGAAGTGCAGCTCTCATACAGAGATTGTTGGCTCCAGAAGACCTCAGAATAGCTGCTAAAATTTGTATTTAAATTATTGGTAGTAGAAGACCTATTTCAATTGGTTTGTATTCTAAATTTTAAGATGTAGTTTTTATATAACCAAAACAGCAATTGCCCCAAATACATTAACCCAACCTTCCCACTGTCGCCAAGTGCTTGCTCATAGGGGATCACTGGATTGTTGGACTCCTCTAAAATACTGCTGGGACTCCGCAGTATTATAGAGGCTTGGGGAAATTGCTGTTTTAAACTAAATTTACATAAATAAACTTAAAAAAAAAAAACATATGCAAGAGAGAACAGTTTTTTTTTTTTTTGTCTCACTCCTCCTGGAGACTGGCCACATGTATTGAAATCTAAGGAAATGGGAAATTTCTTTATACGTACACATTTATGGTGCAGAAGAACAAATGTAGGTGCATAGGGAACATGTTTTTGAAGGCAAAAAGAGGAAGGGGAAAAAAAAAAACCCTAAATAGTTTTGCCATGGTAACCAGAAAAAACAGAGGATGGAGCATGGAGCGCTGCTGCTTCTTCAGGATGGAACTTCAGACTACTAAAACATCCTCAGACTTTTAAATATTCCCCCAGCCATGTTTCACTGTTTTCTCATTCTCTCCTGTTGGTCTCCTTACTTACATTCATTGTGTTTCATCAGTAAAAGAACCAGCCACTGTGAAATGCTGGTTGAAGAATTTATAGAATTTATCCCCTGCTTATCTATGTTATAAAAACACAGGTTGGTCTGCAGAACTCTACTTTTGGAGCCCGCCTGTCATAAAACTTCCTAAAATACAACATGAGGTTACAAAGTCATGTGACCCAAAGATGTTCCTGCAGCCAACCACCAAGATCTCAAGCATATATGAGTATTGGCTATAACAGGCCTTACCTTTACCCCAGTAACCTTAATGTATTCATTGTTCATTAATTCAGGGTGTGTGTGTGAGACTCAGCCAGAAATTTTTTCAGCCCAGCGCAGGGGTGTTGCTAATGCTAATTAGCAAGCTAATGCTAACCCCTAAAAGCTGCTCCAACTTGTTAATTGAGTGACGGGGCCTACATATGTAACCAGAAAGCACCTCTGACGCCTAGGCAGTAATCAGTTTTTGTGGACGTGTAGTTACATTTCTCAAGGTGCATGTTAAGTTAGGTTCAGAGAGGATTTTCGGTTATGTACATAGGACCGACGCAGAATGCTAAAACCAGGCCTTATTAGATCGAGAGTGATAAATTTTGCATATAATCCAGAAGAGTTACACTTATATATCATGCATTTAATGTGTCCAAGAGTGCTGTTTACTTTCACTAATGGGTTTGCAGAAATAACATAAAAAGCATACCCAATAAAAACATAATCTAGATGTTTTAAGGATCAGCTGCTAAAAGCATTTTCTGTGTTCAAATATCAGTCACTATGTTGCAAACGATCACTAGTGCTAATCCGGTCTGACGCCATTTCCGGGTCCAAATGCTCCTAAATAAACAGCAATGGTATAACCAATTTCTGTTCACTATTAAGGATGATTGTAACATACCTTATCAACTGCAGCCGTTTCCGCTTCTCTTTCTTTCTTGAAATTTTCATTTGATCTTCATTTTCCTCTTACATCTCCTGGCGTTCATGGCAGTGTTACTTAGATTCGCGTTTCCACATCAGATACTGTTTTCCCCAGCGTCTCCTCGCCTCGCCGCTCCATGCCACAAAAAACGTGCGTGCTTGCGCCGCAAGAGAACTACGGACATCGTGAAAGCTGAAACGTGTTTAGGCGAAGTTGTCCCACTTTTTTCCAACTGCGCTCTCATCAGATACAGGATGCGTTCCGTCAGATACTGGGGGAACGCATCGTGATGCGTTGCGTTCGCTCAGATACTGGGGGAACGCATCGTGATGGCCCAATAAGTGCCATCAGATACCGTTCCCTAAGGTGTTAAACTGTCTTTAACACAGCGGGGAACCGTTCCCGTGTTTGACCTTTCACGGTGTTCGTAGTTCACTTGCAGCGCAAGTAAGCACTGAACAAGCCCGCGCGTTCTTTGCCGCGTGGGCGGCAAGGAGACGCTAGGGAAACAGTATCTGAGGGGCTCGACACACGGGGAGCGACGTCGCTCGCTCTCCATTCATTTCCTATGGAACTTGTGCGATGAGGCGACAATCGCATGCCCTCCTCCAGCTAAGCAACTGGCGACATTTGTGCATGTGAAATTTTGAGCTCGTAGACGTGCACACGCGACCAGGCGACGCGACACAATAAAGTTGAAAAATGTTCTACTTTTGTCGCTGTTGGGTGGCATTAAACCAATCAGTGAGGGTTTTATTGACTGACCGATGAGCGGAGATTATGCTACACGCTGTAGTCTGCAACTACTTTCAGCACGAAGGAAAGCATCGTTTAGCTGTGTTTAACTTTCCTATATTATATGACACTTCTCGCAGTGATTATCGAGTTACACATAAAAAACAGCCGTATGGGAATTTGTTGGCGCAAGACTAACGTTAGACAGAGAGGACTTTTGTGCTAATATAGGATGAACCCAAGGTTGTCTTTTTCTTTTGTAGCGGAGAATTCGCAATGCTGCGTCGCTATCGCCTCCCGTGTGTTCGGTTTCACCCCAGTGGCGATGCGGCCCATTTGTCGCTGTCGTTTGTCGCTCCCCGTGTGTCAAGCCCATGATGGGGAAATGCGAATCGACCTAACATTTCGATTTCCCTCAAAATCCAGTGCACGCACGACTGTAGGGAGATCAAACGTGCACATTGTGAACTTTCCGTGCTCTGTGGTAGATTGCAAATTGCAGTGAAATTATACAGGTGCAAGCAGCGATAAAAGCAGAGATCTAGCCGGCGCGGAGTCCGCGGGGCGGGCTCCTGTTTGCTAAATGCAGTGACAGCAGAACTCCAAAAGTGAAGCGGTGAAATCCTCAGCCCGGCACGAGGGCGTCTCAGCTCGGCGCAGCGCCTTATGATCAACCGCTAGTTAGAACACTGGCTGAAATTCTCAGCACAGCGAGCACAACAAACGAACACGCAGAGAGCGGTTGAGGCATTGAAAAACATGTCAGCGATGATCCACTCAGTGTTAAAGGGAATCCGTCGCAGTGACGGAGAATTGAGGGGGTTATTTCCTGATTCCCACTCCATTCCAGTAGGTGGCGGTAATGCAGCTTTAAGCTGGTTTGGTAAACCGCAAACCCACAAGAAGAAGAAGATGACAGAGACCTGTAAGGCAGCTAATGTAGGTTGGATCGGATTGCATTTTTTATTTCTTTCTGATATCCGATCCAGTAATTTAGGCCAAGATCAGACCGATACTGAATATCGGATTGGCGTATCCCTTCTAATTACTCTGATTGTTATGGCAGTGATTATGCTGAAAAACAGTGTCTGTTCATAAATCATATTTGAGACATGAAGACAACTCTGTGCATACCACGAAATTCATAACAACACATTATTTTAGCACCTTTAGAGGCTGCAAGCTGAGCCATGACTGCATCATGAAAATGCCTCTCACATACTCCTCTCCTTAAATAATTTATCTCGATTGTAAATTCTAAACACATCGTCCAACTCTTAACTCAGAAATCTAAACCAGGTGAAATGATGTTGAAACTAAAATCCCAATCACATTTTTGATCTCCAGAAAAGCTGCAGATTAATTATGAACACCCAGTATCCGTGACAGAGGTGTTAACCATGCAGCGTGTAAAAAAACAGCAGTGAAGTCATTCCTGCTGTGCCGGCGTCAGCACGGCCGCTGTGCTTCAGCACTTTTGTTATCTAGTTTTAAAATGTGTTTTTCTGCCTTTTTTCAGATCCACTTTAAACTGTGGAGCACATGTAATGAGACATACTGCTGTAACTGCACTTATTAAAAGCTTTTCTTCATTAAATCCAAACATTTTCAGACTGCACTAAAAGAATGGTAGGTAGTTGTGAATACTTTTATGAGCTAAAATTAGTTTCATGCCTCTGATTTATGACCTTTGTTCCTCTGTGTTCAGAGCCGGCCCTGATGGAAGATGACGAGGACAAAGAGGAGCCCGCCCCCCTCTCGGTCCCGAAGCCGGCTGCTGTTCCTGTCGCTCAGTCCGCAATCGACCTCACGGCCGAGTTCCTGCACCCACTGCTCACCCCTGAGAACGTGGCCAACCTGGTGGGGAACTTTTTATTTTGTTCGTTCCTTTTACTTTTAACTCAAACTGCCTTACAGCTCACATCATACCTCTGTGTCACTCTTCAGGTGCTCATCAGCATGGTGTACCTGCCTGACGTCATGCCAGCCTCCTTCCAGGCCACATACACACCTGTGGAATCGGCAGGCACCGACGCTCAGATTAAACATCTGGCCAGGCTGATGGCGACGCAGATGACTGCCGCCGGCATCGGTCCAGGTTTGAAGGAAACGTTTATAGAACCAGTCTCTTAAACTTGAAACACTTCGTGGACGAACTAGGATGCGACCACTATCTGTTTCTGTCTTATTGTAGGACTCGAGCAGTGCAAAGCCAGAGAGGACGGCGCTATTAAGGACGACGAGGACGACGCTGTTTCTAAAGACCTCCTCATCAAACGCAAAGTTCCTGCTGTGATGGTGGGTCAAGCCATCTCCGTGGTGGGAGGCTACGCAGAAAAGGCGTCACCAGAAGTGACCACGGTGGTCAAGAGGCTTCCTGAGCCCATCCTCCCTTCTGCACAAACCAAGTGAGTGCAAGAAATAATGCAAGATCACCGTGTCCAGTTTAAAGTTTGATGTTTCTCCATGTTGTGACATTTGGCCCCGTACTGGCAGGCGGAGGTCTAACTAAATTCAGTTCAGTTTTTTTATGAATTGAGGCAGAAAAACCCATTTCAAGTTTTCTGTCTTGACCGATTTTTTGTGATTTTCACATTGCTACTTCATGAAGACAGGTGAAATATTGTCAAGTGAAGCAACCATAAAAATAAAATGTCACATATCTTGGAGTCAGTAGCCAATCAGAATCCATAAGATAAAGTATATTTTATCTCCAAAGCTTCAGAAAGATTATTGATCAGTGATTTTTATTCTTTTTCAGGATGACTGGAGCCAGCGGCAGGAAAAAAGTGTTTCGGATATCCGATGTCGTCCAGCCGTTATCGGACACCCAGATTGAGAATTTAACCTCAAAGGCGGTGAAGCGCATCCTGCATTCAGAGAAGGCGATTGCTCAAAGTGGAATGTCCCATGTGAGTAATTCAAACCAGTCGTATAATCACTGAGAAGCCAAAAAAAACGATGATGCAACCAGATTTAAAATCCATGCGGCAGGTCAGGGTGAAGCTCCTCTCCCGGCTCGTGACGCAGTTCGACGGGATGATGAAAGCCGACGTGCTGGAGTTTATCCTGGACGACATCAGGACGAGGAGCGACCTGGCCTTCTCTCTGCTCTACCAGGAGTACAACACCTACCTCAGCCAGCTGCCGTCGGGGCTGCTGGACAGCTACGACCACTGTCTGTACACGCTGCTGTCCGGCCTGCAGGAGAAGCCTGAGCAGAGAGACGGGTGAGACCGCACGCTGTGCAGACCCTGCTTTATGGTGGCACGACTCTTTACTGCTCCTGAATGCAGCACAGAGCTCCTCCCACTGTTAGCTAGCATTACCCAGCATGCCATTCAGCTGTGTAATTTTAGGAATGTGATGTTAGGCATTTTTGAAATACTTCCTTTAACGTGTTTTTGTGTGACGCGAGATTTGTCCTGATGAACAGAGGCAGCTGTTGAGTGTTCACTGTTTTATATTTGTGCATAGAAGAAGATGGGAATACATAATAATACAGTATATTTGTCCTCTGATTCTCATAGATATGTATTTGAGAAAAATAATGTTGCACTTCAAAACTAGAAAAATCAAACAAAAATGTATTTTAATACTAAAATCTGCCATAAATTGCTTCCATCTCCTCCTGTTTGATTCAGTGTCACACAGTGAGTATGTGTAAGGGCTTTTACTGTGAAAGGTGGGGACAGGAAGAAGACCTTGTCACATTTGCATAGAAGAAATCTGGTTTCTGGCACCGATCTGATTCTCGTGTCTTCCAGACTTTTCACCAAACTGGTGCTGGAGGCTCCGATCATCACAGAGTCGGCGCTGGAAGTAATACGGCGTTACTGTGAGGACGAGGTAAACGACAGCAGGATGTAGATACGTGCACGCAGATGCTGCTCTGGCAGCCGTATTGATCAGGGGAGCTGAGGAGGCTTATAGGCAAATAAATGCCATCATAATCTGCTCAGTATCGGCCCGGATGTTGCATTGTGTATTGCGCACATATCTATGGGCTGTTTCTCGTGTAGTTAACTTCCTGTTAACTGTGGTGTTTGTTTCAGTCTCGGGTGTATTTGGGCATGACGACGCTGAAGGAGCTCATTGTGAAACGTCCCTCAAGGCAGTTTCAGTATCTGCACGTGCTCCTGGATCTCAGCTCCCATGAAAAGGAGAAGGTGGTGCTCGCGTCTTCACAGAAATTCCTCAGGTTGTGTTTAAAGGAAAAGTTTATTTATGTTTTCTTTGTTTCAGGTGCGAACCACTGCCTTGGCTTTTCTAAAGCGCATGTATGAGAAGGACCAGCTCAGGGACTACATCGAGAAGTTTGCCCTGAACTACCTGCAGCTTCTGGTCCACCCCAACCCCCCGTCTCTGCTCTTTGGGGCTGACAAAGATACAGGTTTGCCTCCAGCATGCACTCTGCAGCTTAGTTATACAATGAAAACAAAGCCAGTGCAGAAGTGCATTCTTTCTAATGACCAGCAGGGGGCGACTGCTGGTTTTATTGTATAGACGTCTATAGAGAAACAAACACTTTTTGGTCCCTGTGGATAGTTTCCTCTTTCACAATATCTGTATGGAGGCAAATTTATTTTACACCCCTGGGAGCTTTTAAGACTTAAAATTGGGGTGTGGCCACTTTGACAGGTGTGCCATTACAGCTGTAACAGCACACATCTAATCCAAGTCTCAGAACTTCCTCGTGCTGTTGGTCCCTTTTGGAGCATTTTTAATGGAACTGTCCGATAATAAATTGGCTCGCGGAGCGTATAGACTGTGTGAGAAGTTTCTGCCTCAGTTTTGAGTGTAAATGGCAAACCAAGCTTGCTGAGCACTTAACCATTTCATCCAAATGTGGGCACTCATGTCTCCAATAAACCAATAGTGGCAGCCTAAATGATAACATTGAGGTGTCAAAATGTAGAGTTCAAAGCCAGTCAGTGATGTCACAGTGGCTAAGTCCATCTTTTATATACAGAGTGTGTAAGAGTGAAATTTTAGGACCTCATTGAGTGAGTCATTTATAGTTATCTAGGCTGCCTTTCAGGATCTTTTCTAACCTCCCCTCTGTGTCCTTTTGCTGAGTCAGAGGTGGCTGCTCCCTGGACTGAAGAGACTGTGAGACAGTGTCTGTTCCTCTACCTTTCCCTGCTTCCTCTGAACCACCGGCTGGTCCACGAGCTCGCCTCCGTCTACACTGAGGCCATCGCTGACATCAAACGCAGCGTGCTTCGAGCCATAGAGCAGCCTGTAAGTCACTCGTCACTTTGATTTCAAGCTTTTGTTCTTTTTATAATCCTCAGCAATAACAACGGCCGTGACGGGAGGCATTTCGTTTGTGTGTTGTCTGTTCAGTTGCACCAATACTTGTGAAGGTGAAATCTTTTGACCCTTTTAGGAAATTTATTAGCACAGATTCGCTTGGATTCAAGAATTGACGTATTACTCAAAGTTTAGGGTTTACGTTTTTAAATATAACCCAAGAATTAATTTTCTAATTAAAACCAAAATTCATGCAGATGGACATTTTATGTCCAAAAGGTCAAGTGTGGACTGTAAGCATACAGGTGTGAGGTGCTAATTCTCTGTGTTTGCCTTAATGAGGTCAATTTAAATTTAACAGTTTAGGGTTTGTGAAGATGAACATCTCCCTCCAAGCAACTCGAGAAAAAAAGAGATCCTCCATTTGAGATCTACCAGCTGTGTTTAAAAAACATCAGTGAGTCCTTTAGAGAGGGATGTTTTCACCTGTTATCAGTTATGCTCCCTGAACATCAGGGCTTCAACCCCGAGTGCAGAGCAGGGATGATCTCTGCCTCTGAACACGGGCATGAGGCTCGTCCAGTCAGAGCACTGAACTAATTTCACACAAATTCATCTTATGGATACGGTAACCCAAGAAAAAGTAAAAAAGTACACTAACCTACATCTGTTCTACAATCACGAGTACCTGTGTCTGCCTCTACACAGGTAAAGGTCTTCTTTCAGCTGTTGATTGGCTCTTTGTGGAAGAGGCGGGGCAGCTGACATCTTCAGCATTTCAGAATTCTTCCCTAGATTTCTGTTCAGGAGTCTTTGAGTGCCATGTCTCTTTATAATGTTTCTAATCTAAAACCAGTTCCACAAACATCCACTGCAACAAAGACTGGAGTCGGTGCCAAAAACCTGTCACCACTACGGCAATACAAAATCAAGCCAAATTTAAAAGTGACTGGCAGATCCACCCCATGGAAATTAGCCCGTCTGCCAAAAGCTGCGGTTCCTCGAATGTCTCGAGGCTCCTAAAGGGAGTCGATCCCCATAGTTTTAGTCTCTTTAGATACTTTCCTCCTTCATAGCAACTGGACACTGCAGACCAGTGTTAGCATAAAGATGGACTTTACAAATTGCTATAGAAGATGTGATGCTAATCAAAGTTGCAAACTTTAGAGGACCCAGTACTGAACCTTGTGGAATCCCATTTGAAACTGCAGGATGACCTTCAGGGACAAGAAGGCCTGGAACCATTTATAGGCCTGAAAATCAAAACTACCATCACATAGCCTCTTTCCTCTCCCATTAATTTATATCTAGGCTCCAAGTTTGTATTATCAGGGGCGTGGTTAATGTAAGGTAAAATAAATGTACTTAAAGAAGTACTCTTTTTGAATATTATTAAAAGGTTCTTTTTCATTCATTGTTTCTGTAGATCCGTGGGATGGGGATGAACTCTCCTGAGCTGCTGCTTTTGGTTGAAAACTGCCCTAAAGGAGCAGAGACTCTGGTCACCCGATGCCTGCACATTCTTACAGATAAAGGTAAAAACAGTAAACCAAATTTCATCTGTACAGGACGATCTAAAGAAAACCCAGAATCCACCTAAAAATTACCCAGTTCTCCTGCTGATGTGTAAGATCATCTTTCTTCCTCCGCTCAGTGCCCCCGTCTCCAGAGCTGGTGGAGAGGGTGCGAGACCTTTACCACAAGCGAGTGCCGGATGTTCGATTCCTGATCCCCGTCATTAATGGGCTGGAAAAGGTAACGCTTGTTCTTCATCATCAGATGAGTGAAGGCAGGTGCTCATTTGGGATTGTGACCATTCATGAACGCAAACCAAATACTCAAATGGTAGATGCATCAGTGCCCTCACTTATCCTTCTGAGCACTGATCATGATCATTTGGACCAAACAGGTGTGATAACCGCCTAAAAGGTGAAACTTGACTCATAATTTTCTGGCCAGTCTCTTTCCACCTCCCTGCATTTGTGTTTTATGGGTAATTTGTTTAAAAAAAAAAAAAAGAAACAAGTAAAAGATTGATTTATAGATATTATGGTAATATTGTTATTGAGAGTTCTTTTGGCCCCCATAGTTGGGTCGTGGAATCGGGTGCTGTGAACGTTGATGGCTTTAATTTGAAAGCACCTACAGCGAAACCTTTTCTTGCTCATTTTTCTCTCATAGAACGAAGTCATCCAGGCTCTGCCCAAACTTATCAAACTGAACCCGATCGTAGTGAAGGAGGTCTTCAACAGACTGCTGGGAACTCAGCACAGTAAGTCCTTCATCACTTCTCTGACTTTAAGACTCGTCGTAGCTGCTGTGGTGCACTGAGATGATGTTTGTTGGGTTTTTTGCAGGTGAAGGAAGTTCATCCGTGTCCCCGCTCACTCCAGGTGACCTCCTCATCGCCTTACACAACATAGACTCAATCAAATGTGACATGAAGTCCATCATAAAAGGTCAGTGAGTCCTCAAACCTGATATGTTGGTCTTGGACAAACCGGTGTCAGCAGTTAATCTTCGGCGTCTGTCCGACAGCTACCAACCTCTGCTTCGGGGAGAAGAATGTGTACACGTCCGAGGTTTTGGCGGTGGTGATGCAGCAGCTGATGGAGCAGAACCCCCTCCCCATGCTACTCATGCGCACCGTCATCCAGTCTCTCACCATGTACCCCCGACTGGGAGGCTTTGTCATGAACATCCTGTCCCGCCTCATCGTCAAGCAGGTCGGCATCCTTAACGATCTCACAGGAAAGAGGCGAAAATCCTGAGCTAAAGCTAAATTTTCCTGTTCATGTTGTTCCGCCCTGCAGGTGTGGAAGTATCCAAAGGTGTGGGAGGGATTTGTGAAGTGCTGCCAGAGGACGAAGCCGCAGTCGTTCAGCGTGCTCTTACAGCTGCCGCCCGCACAGCTCACGAGCGTGTTCGAGCGCTGCCCGGAGATGAAGGCGCCTCTTCTGCAGCACGTCCACTCCTTCACGCCTCACCAGGTGACAGCTGCTTCCACACTTGCACAACTCCGAACATCTTAATTCACTCTTAACTTTCTTTTAAACCAGCTGCCTTTTTCTCTCTGTGTTAACAGCAAGCGCACATCCCTACATCCATCATGGCGGTCCTGGAAGCGAATAAAAAACCAGAGCCAAAGCCTGCAGAGCCGGTCGTGGAGAAAGAGGTGACGGATCAAATATGATTTTTGACTGTCTTCAGTCTGCATTAGGGCTGGGAACATCCATCAACTGTTGCTTTTATTATGAAGTTAGTTTTTGTAAACATATCATCCAAGTCTAGTCTGCAAAAATTAGATTTCTCTCCAACACTGCCTTTACCTCACGGCTCCTTTACTTCAGATTATTATGGTTCTTTTTTTTTTTTTCCCCTCACAATAATGAGGCGTCCATTGATTTACTGCGATTTCCTCCTACAGATGGAAGTGGCTCCAGGTGCTTCTGTTGTGGAAGAGACACCAAAAGAGCCGGAGACGACAGTCCAGCAGGAGCCCGCCGCTCTGAAAGATGACGAAGAACCGATGGAGCAAGAAGAGTCTGAACCAGCGATTCAGGAAGAGACGCTTAATAATAGCTCACAGGTAAAAATGAAGCTACAAGGAGTCGCGTAAAACAAAGCAACCAAAAACATGTTTCTGTTGGTGGAGGAGTTTCATCTTTGTAACCAAAGAAAAAACAGCTCGAAAAATGCTAAGTGTTGATTTATATGTGCAAAAAAGTAGATTTAAGAAAATGATTTTTTTTTCCCTGAAAACCGCGATAGTTGTTCAGCTGAGCAGAAATCAAAGCATGGGCAAGTTTTTCAGCATCATCCTAGGATGATAAAAGGCTCCAAACCACAGAAAACTTTTTAACTTCACTTCTGATCCGGCTCTGGAAAGTCAGGAAATTTAGCTTGTGAAGTTTAACTTGAAAATAGGAGTTCTGCCAGTTTAACTGTAGAAAGTTATTAACATCCTTTATAGGGCTGGGCCATGTCATTATCATTCATCATAATACCGGCAAAAAAAAAAAAATCTTGCCCGCGAAAATAAATTATATCATGATACGCTAAATTCATGGTGTAAATATGTCACCCCACCACTCGGCAGATTACGCTCACATGGGTCATGCAGCGATATTCAAGATGTAAAGGTGAAGGCAAACATGGCTAAAAGCGTTACCGCTGAAGAATTAATTCCCAAGAAAGGACGTACTTCAGTGGTGTGGAATTATTTTGGATACAAACGAGCAAATACAGAACAAACCACAGGCCATTCGTGGGTAGATGTTCACCTACTGGTGCTTTTCTACAGGTGGAGTCGGAGGCTGAGACCCCGTTACCTGAACCAGAATCACCTGAGGAGCCGATGGAGGAGTCTCAGCCCGAACCTTCAGAGCAACCGGAACCCGAAAAAGACGCCGAAGCCGATGTCACTGGAGAGGAAGCTGGAAATGGCAGCGAGGATGTAGAATAAGGACTCAATTTTCAAGATTTCTGGGGGAGGGGGGGTATTTGTAGGAAAAATGTGGCCATTTTGTGTATGAAAGCATTCCACATCATTAGTGCGTAAATAAATCAGTACACTGGTATAAATTTGGACTCTGTTCAATTACTGATCAATGGCATAAATCTGCAGTGCACCTCCCACAGTCCAGAAACATCCATCTGAGGGTTAATTGGCTGTAGGTGTATGTGCACCCTGTCTCTGCACACTTCCACTCCATTTGCAGGCCAGACACATTAAAGGTAGTTTTGGAAACCAGACTTTGCAGAATTGAAGTAAAACTTTGACCACCGGGGGGCATCATTCACTGGTTTTTGACTAATTTTTATTTCTTTGAGCCCTCCCTCTTTCCCTAAGAGGCTTTGGTTGTTTTTTTTAATACATATTGTGGGGTCTATGAGAGACAAGACTGAGGAACAGCTACATCCTGATCTCTGAAGAGCTGCATTTGGCGCTGTGATATCTGCTGCAGGATGCTATGTTATCTTTGAGGAAACTCTGGCTGAAGCAATAAAATCTCACAATACTGGCAGCTGTGGGAAGAGGCTTTTCTTCCAGACCAACAATTTCTAAAGTCATGCTGATGCTCCGCTCTGCCTTTATCAGGGATGTGTAAATTTACAATCCAGTTTCCAAGAAAGTTTGAAAACACATTTTAATTTAATTGCATTAAGTTTGTGCACTGATTATCCAAAATGAGTTTTAAGTGTTGATATTAAATCTTCGGAGCGTGCTTTCCAACCTTTCATCTGGCTTGGGCCTCAAGGTGAAGGCTTCATGGTTATCCACCACCTCAGCTCCCATTCTGTGAGGAGCCTCTATGTTCTCCCTGTGTTATCAGGTTTTTCTAAGGGTGCTCCGGGTAGTCCCAGTTTCCCATCATGCACTGTTTCTTCTTCACTCACCTCTTGTCTCACACTGTTTATACTACACTGCATTTAATCATTAGCGGCTGATGACTACCCCTCCCTGAGCCTGGGTCTGCTGGAGGTTTTTTTTCCTGTTAAAAGGGAGTTTTTCCTTCCCACTGTTGCCATGTGACTGCCCTTAAAGCAACTGTTGCATTTTGACGCTATATAAATAAAACTGAATTGAATTCTTAATTGGAAAATAAAACAATTCAATTTTAAACAAATGCATGTTTGTGAATTTCTCCAGAACTTGAGTTGGAGGGGAAAGTGAACTGTCTGCAGTAAATCTAAGCGACCACTAGGTGGAGACAAACACGAACTCAGCAGTCACTGTTTTTCTGGGTTTAGATATCCTGTTTGATAATGAATGTCTTACTGGATCTTGGATACAAAGGAACAAATGAGCCTGTAGATGGAGAAGTTTGTTTTTGGTGTAATTAAAAAAAAAAAAAAATTTCACAGCCTTGTGACTGACAGGTCTGAACAATGAGCGTGTCAAGAACAAACCTCATTTCTGACTCGAGTAATGATCACAATTTAAAAACCAGACTGAATGTTTAATTTAATATGACCTGAAACTCATCAGAAACGTGTTTACAAAGGTCACAAACAAAAGGGAGACCAGGCCCGTCTTTCTACAGGACCAGGAGCCTTACTGCAACCAGAGGAGTTGCCCCCTACTGGTCATTTGAAAGAATGCAGGTTTGAAGGGGAATGAACAGCTGCACTTATTCTCCTCGGTCCTTTCTGATGTGGTCATCCACGCTGTGCAGATTCTCACACTCCCTGCTCAGAACTCCTCTGTACACCTCAAATCGATGGTTCAGATCTTTCCTAGCGTGGATTTTGAATTTTGTCCCCAGGGCCCCGTTGGCTGAAGCAACCCCATAGAAAACCCGACCAATCCGAGAGTGGACCAGCGCCATGGCACACATCACGCACGGTTCTCTGGTCACGTAAAGGTCATACCCGGTGCAGATGTATGGCTGAGAGCCAGCCTCTGTTTGAAGTGAGCTCGGGGAAGTGAACCTGCAGGCGGGGTAGCCGTCAAAACTATAAAACCCGCCGCCCTGACTCCGAGCTACCAGGTCGATGACGACCATGACTGCGTGATGAAGGGGGCGGTCGTGTCTGCAGTCGTGGCCCACGGCGATGATGCTCTCCGTCTTTGGGTCAACCACCGCGGCCCCGACGGCCTCCATCCCCACCTCCATCCCAGCTCTGGCAGCAGTCACGGCAGACGCCATGTAGGCCTGCATCCTCTCCTTCTGATGGCGGCTGAAGAGCTCTCCTCTCAGGGCAACCGTCACCTGCTTGTCTTCATGAAAGGAAGTGGGCCAGTGTTGGCTCGCCAGCTCAAACTGGGGTCGCGTCAAAGGGGGCCGTGCGGGAACCTTAACCACGAATGGCTCACCTAACCCGTTACAGTTTACTCCACCTGAGGGCAGCAGAGAGTCAACGCTGACCACCTTCCCGCGCGGCGCGTCGCTGACGAGGCACACGAGGACCTCGAGTGGGTGGGGCTTCTCCCTGCACGGCCGCACCCTCTTGACATGTTGAAGGCCGCTCAGCGGGTGGAAGGCGTTCAGCTCCCTGACGATCCGAGACGTCTCCTTCTTGTCGAGAATGGGCGCGGCGAATACCTCCACCAGCTCGACGTCCTGCGACTGCTCATCTGACAGCACGGGAAAGGCGACCCAGGAGTCGATGTCACATGGCGGGCCTTTCCAGCGCTTCATCGGCGGCTCCGATGTTGTGGTGCAGTCCTGTCAGCACACGAGAAAACCTTCAGTTACACCAGATACACATCCAACCTGGTTCACAGCGGGGACAGCTCTCCCAAAAATCACCTGTACAGCCTTCAGGGCTTTTTATCCATCTGTTCTGTTGACGTCACAAATATGACGCTCACTGTGGCAGTTCTTTCCATGAGTCACACCCTAGTTATAAATCTACAAACCCTGTTTTGATGTTTTACTGGCAGAAAAGTGCTCTAAATAAAGACTGTTATTGCTGTTCAGCCGTCCTCACATGCTGAACTCACGATAAACTGAACTTCATGTGGAAAATAAGCGGAATGGCCCTTCAAAGTTAAGGTGCGCACACTTCCCCCTGGTGGACAAACTATGCATGACACCATTTTCAAATTACTGAGTTTTTAATGCACTCTGCTTCCTGTTACTGACCAAGAAACACGCCTGTATGCACATGTGACAAATTAAAGGAAAAACCAGAACCCTTGACCCCTACAGTAAGAGGCCCACCACGAGCGACCAACCTCTGCTTCTGGCATTTATTTCTCATTAATATCTTTATTAAAACTATATCAACAATAAGTCATAAGAAAAGGAACAGGAGAGGGTTCCTCTTACACATACTCTGTTAGATCAGATCTTTTACAAAGAGTCCTCAAAACTTTAAAAACGTTTTTTCTGTTATTCGTTCCAGTGAAAGGTTGTGGAGGAGCACAGCTCTCTGAAGCTCCCAGCACAGCATCTCAGTCAGGTTGAGGTCTGGACTCTCAGCCACGGCAGCACCTTCATTACTTTCTTTTTCAGCCGTTCTGTTGGAAAGTTGCTGAGGTGCTTGGGGTCACTGTCCTGCTGATGACCCAGTTTGGTTCCTTAGTCGTCAGGCAGGTGGGCTCACATTTGACTCTAGAGCACTTTGGCATACAGAGCAGTTCATGGTCAACTCAGTGACTGCTAGGAGCTCAAATCTTCAGCCCTCCTCCAGCTGACAGATGCTCTGAGGCATTTGTGCTGATATGCTGAATTTCTTTTTCTCCAAACGTGCTGCTGTGCATTACAAACATCTCCACTTTGGTCTCGTCCATCCAAAGGACATCGTTCTGGAGGTCCTGTGGTTTGTTCAGGTGCTGCCATGTTCTTTTTAGAGAGGCAGCTTTCTCCTGCAACCCTTCCAAACACACCAGACTCGTTCAGTCTATTCTAATTGTACTGTCATGAACTTTAACCTTTAACATGCTAACTGAGACCTCCAGAGTCTGAGATGGAGCTCTTGGGTTTTTGCGGTTGTTACCCGAGAGCTGCACACTCTGACCTCGGGGTGAATTTGCTGGGATCTCTACCCCCGGGAGGATTGTGTCCTTGTGGTAATACACCTGAAAGCTCCAGACCAGCAAATCTTCTGCTTTCATAGAGGTGCTCACACCTCTATGAAACTGATGATCAGTTAATCGAGTGTATTTAACCAGCAGCACCAGGCTGCTTCTTACCCTCTGAATTACTGTGGAAGCAGTAAAGGTGTCCTTAGTTTTTCACACACACTGTTTCTTAATTTTGGCTCAGTTTTTGTTAAATAAATATTTTGCTGTTCATTTCAGGCTGTATTTAAATAATTTTAAGACCTGCTAAAAACCAGATGATTCTTATGTCCTGATATGTAAAACCTTAAAAATGAAAGACTACTTTATTTTTCACACGACTGACTTCTGAGCTCTCTGCAAACCCTGTTTTTAAAGATGCTGCTTAAATAAAGTTCGTTATTATTGTGGCTTAAGCTTGTTGGAGGTCTTTGTAAGTAAACCCACGAAACATACACAGCTTATAGAGTCATATTTATTTCATGAATCTGTCGCATAAACAAGCATCCGATGAATTCACAATAAATGACTCCATTTAGAGCGTCACAAACGCAGACAGCTGCTCCACCGTCTGACTGAAAAACTTAAAGACTCCATTGTGATCTCTGGTAATTTGTTCTGGTTATTTCTCACACAGAATCCTTTAAAATGTTCAATCTTTGAATCCAGAATTTGAATAATTTCCACGGTGCATCCAGGAAAACTTCAAAGCTCCACAGAAACACGTTTCCAGTACGGACTCGTCTGAACTCAAACTCCATGTGCTGGAGTGTCAGGTCCAGTCTTTCTTCACCTCCTCCCCAGCATCAGCTTCGTCTTGATGACTTTGGGCACGTGCCGTATGGTCAGGGACACCCTGGTGCCTCGGCTCAGCTCCTCGCCCGGCTGCGCCCCGGCGGCGGGCAGGTTCACCACCTTCTCGGTCAGCGTGTCCCGCTCGTGTCCCTGGATGCCGTGAAGGAGGCGCTGGTACATTTCGTCCTGCAGGATGAGGAGGCTCCGCGGCCTCACCAGCAGCGAGAACAGGAAACGGCTCTCCTCCGTCTGCGGCGTGGCGCCCTCTGTGCTGCTGAGCGGTGCGTAGAGGTCCAGCAGTGTGTGAGAGCCCAGGCTGATGGTGGTGACGGTGGGGTGGTACAGCGGGCCGTCCTCGTGGGGCATGATCCCTTCTCCTGGTTTATACTCGTTCACCAGCACGTGATTGGCTGTTTTCCCGCTGAACGCGCCCAGAGAGGAAATCTTCTCGCAGTAGGTCTGGAGCCAATCGGGAAGCCGCTCTCCCAGCATGCCTTTGGGGTGCGGTAACCCTCCCCAGTTCTGGAGCCTCCGACCCGACAGCTGAGTCCACTTAGTCTTAGGAGACCTGTAGACCTGCTGAAGGAGGTACGACTCCTCATCCTCGGATATGAAATCTGGGATGTAATACGCTGTGGGCGGAGCTTCGCTTATGACAAACCGCTTCAACTCCTCCAAAATACAAGCTGGGTGCTCCATGCCTCCTTAAGAAAGTTAACATGAAACTCATTAAAACCCAGAACAATAAAAACAAAATAATAAAGCAGCCTGTCTGTGGTTCAGTGCACCGAGCGTGATCAGTGATAACTGTAAATCATACTAAAACATCTGAAACATGCAGATTATCTAACAAGACAATAATAATAAATCACAGATGAGTTGGGAATTAAAAAAAACAAAAAACATTTATATTGGTATTAAAAAATATAACAATTATATTTAAAAAACTGAATAAAATGTATTAAAAATAAATTAGAAACTATTGTTGAAATATTCTGAGAGAAACTCTGAGATTAAAATAAAGCTGAATATTCTGAGATTAAAGCGTCTGAGAGAAAAAACATAAAGGTATGAAATATTTTTTTCTATTAAGAAAACCAATTTTTCATTTTGTAAAGATAGCAATAAATGAATAAATAACCACATCAAATTAAAAAAAGACATTATAAGTTTATAACTTGATGAAGTTAGGTTTACTAGAAATTTATAACTGATCCCTCTTGGACCTAAAAAATACAGATTTGGATGTTAGAAATGTAAAAGTTTGTCTGAGATTAAAGTGGTTAAAGACAGTAAAAAAAACAAAAAAAAACACCAAAATACTCATCACAATTTTAAAGTCACAAATTTACACAGGGTTTTTTTTTGATGATTTTTTCTTATATTTTTTGTCTCACAAATGTGTAACTTATGAGGAAATTCTGACATTTTTTTCTGAAATAGCTCCGACCTCTCTGGCCTCAAAATCATTATTATTGTTGTTTATCTATTATTTACTTTCCAGCCAAAACTGAAACACGACTGTAAATTTACAAAATGAAAGTCACAAATCTTTGAGAAGGTCTCTGAGAAGACTGCCTCACAACAGACTCACAAATCTATGAGAAAAAAAGGATTTTTTTTTTCTGATAAATCGGTGACTTTTATCTCAGAGAATTTCTGAACTTTTCCTGAAACATTTCCAACTTTATATTCTCAAATAAATTTGACTGAGACTGTGAGATTCACATTTTGGCAAAATAACAAATTTACAGAAAAAAAAGGAACAGATTTTCTCCTCTAAACTTTATGACTTTGTCATCATTGGGATTTTTTTTTTAGATTTAGACATACTTGAAAATTCAGATTTATATGCATAAACTAAAAACGAGATTAAAGTTGCAAACTTACAGAGTAAAAAGGGAAACTTCTTTGACATATAACTGATACATTTACTACACGCAATTAATTCATCAGAAAGTGGAAAAATGTTCAGAATATTTTCTGATAAATTTGTGACTCAGAATTTCTGTTGTTTTTTTTCTCTAAAATGTGACTCCATGACCTCTGAGTTTCTTTCCATGAATTCAGAAAAGCCAGATTAACGTGGGGGGAACTGTATGCGAGTAATCTGAGATGATAAAGTCACACATTTACAATTAAAAAAAGACAATTTAAAAATAATATAAAATCTCAAGTCTCAATAAAATATCAAATTTCAAGAAATCTCCAAACATTTATGACTTTTTAATTTCAGAGAATTTCAGTTCTGCTGCAAACATGAATTATGCTCATTATGATTTTTGTTCTGCGCTTAAAAACAGAAAAATCTGAGAAAAACGAGAAACAGGACCACGATGCTCCCTTTGCTGTCGTGGGTCACGTGAGCTCCGGTGTGGTAAAAACGTTTTTCTTTACATCCGAACGAGATGTTTTTTGTTTGTTTGTTTTTTGATCAGCAAACACCAACATAACGAAGCTTTAAACGGAAGTCTTTTTGTGTGTGATGACTCGTTATGTTGATACCTAAAGTCGCTGCTGTCAAAGTTAATGACACCGTGAAGTAAATACAGATACTAGTTTTACTTTAGTTAAATAAATTCATATCAATATTCTGCCTTTAAAAAAAAAGAAAAGAAATTCTACGTTCCCACAAATATCAAGAAACGCTTCGATTTTCATTTTTGTTGGTGAATTATTTACTATCAAACAAAACCACGACATTCTGTGTGGCTGTGAAGGCAACACGGCTTACTACACGGAAACGGCCGATTTCAAAATAATTCGGGTTTTAAAGGCTCTGCGACGCCTGCAGGGACTTTAAAACGACACATTCAGGCTGCGAACATACAGGAGAACCTGGTTTACCTGGTCAGACATAAATACTCGGATGAAAAGTCCGTTTCTTCACGTATAAACCCAGCAGCTCGTCTTCATAACGTGCCTGTGCACCCAAATAAAATGCCCGGAAGAGAAAGAAGCATCGATTTCTTTTTAGACCCATGCCTTATTTTTTTTTTCTAATTACCTTTCAAATTATAGACTTTCTGAAAAGGTTTTCAATATCATTAATGACAAATTGGCTGAGCCAATTTTTTGTTGTTAGTTTTGTGTCTTTAGTCACGGAATTTGTGGTGGTCGGAATTATTTACATGTAACACAGCGAGAGGAAGCAGGACACGTTTATGTGGGCACGACCAAATTTTAGTATATATTCTGATATCTAAGGACGTATTCGTGACTGTTTTTAATTATTCTGTCAGTTTAAACTCTACAGGAACCGATGAGGTTTTACCTGTTTGTCGTCACAGGTGGGACAGGTGCAGGAAGATGTTCCTCAGGAAGGCTCTGAGGCTGTTCCAGCGAGGACACACACAGTGTCCCACCGCTTCCTGCTCCAGGCTGGTTCTGGGCATCGAGACGAGCTGTGATGATACTGGAGCTGCTGTGCTGGATGAGACTGGCGCCATACTGGGAGAGTCTCTGCATTCACAGAAGCAGGTGCATCTCAGGTAGGTGTCAGAGGTCAAGGTCACTCCTATAGACACATAGGAGGTTTCTGAATTTGTAACCTGACAGACAATCAAACCTGCAGGACCGGTGGCATCATCCCCACCGTGGCCCAGCAGCTGCACAGGGAGAACATAGAGCGGGTGGTCCGGGAGGCTTTGGAGAGGAGCGGCGTGACCCCGGGCCAGCTGTCCACCGTCGCCACCACGGTGAAGCCAGGTTTGGCCCTGAGCCTGGGCGTCGGGCTCGAGTTCAGTCGGCGGTTTGTGAGGCGACACAACAAGCCATTCATCCCCATCCACCACATGGAGGCCCACGCTCTGACTGTGAGGATGCTCCAGCCCATCAGCTTCCCCTTCCTGGTGCTGCTCGTGTCTGGAGGCCACGCGCTTCTCGCTGTGGCTCGGGGAGTCGATGACTTCCTGCTATTGGGCCACACGCTGGATGAGGCTCCGGGGGATACCCTGGATAAAGTGAGACCTTGATGCTACCATCCAACTTCGCTTCCTGATTATTAAATTCATAACTAATTTAAATGACATAGAATAGAACAGAATGTATGGAATTAATTTCCTGCCAAAGGGTTGAACACAAAGAAAACATGCTGCACACACACAAAACATATTTTACAAACTGTCCTCGAATACAAAACAATTCCACTCCTTCGCAGTAAGTTTCTGCCAAAAAATCACGTGATACCTTAGTTGGCATTACCCCCCCCCCCCCCCCCCCCCTCCACACACACACACACACACACACACACACACACACCCCAACAGCAGGGGGGAAAATAAAACTAAGGAGCACATGAAAGGAACCTCTCTTTTGTGAACCTGCAGGTGGCGAGACGTTTGTGCCTCGTCAAACACCCGCAGTGCTCCTCACTGAGCGGAGGACAGGCCATAGAGCTGCTCGCTAAGGATGGCGACAGGTCGAAGTTCCCTTTCAGGACGCCGATGGGACAAACGCATGACTGCTGCTTTTCTTTCGCTGGACTCAGAAATCAGATTACAATGACAATAATGAAAAAGGAGGCGGAGGAAGGTATGAGCGCATTTTGTCCTGTAACCTCTGTAGCAGCGATGCAGCTCTGACCTTTGGATTCTCCTTCCCTCCCTCTGTAGGTGTGGAGGAGGGGACGCTGCTGAAATGTGTGAATGATATTGCAGCTGCCGCTCAGCACACCGTCGCCTCTCACCTGGCAAAGCGCACACACCGTGCCATCCTGTTCTGTAAGGTGAACGGCCTGCTGCCGTTAAACAGTCCCACCTTGGTGAGTGCATCTCAATGTAGGATTATTTTGAACTGTGAATCATGCAAAGCTGCTCTAGTAGAGTCCAAAAATAAAAAGGTCAGTTTATGAACACTCAGTTTGAGGCAGTTTTTTTCTATTATTGGATCTGTTTGATGTCACCCAGAGGAGAAATCCCTAATATGGTCAAGTCAGATACAGAAGCACCACCCACTTTCCCCTTAATCCAATCAGAAGAAAGCCAACTGAGTGGCTGCATCAAGGCCCAGAATCAGATAAAGGAGGATTATTCTGAGCTGGAACTCATGCAGAGCTACTCTGAGCCCAAGAATACAAACTCTGACTTTGGAAATGATTTTTTTTTTTTAACCAAATTAGATTCCCTGCAGGATTTGTTTCTTGTTGGGAAACAACCCTAAATGCTTTTTATTAAAGCCTTTTTTTAAAAAATTATACTAATTTACACACTTCATAGAGTGTTAATAAATGCTCTGTTATAAGATGCTATAAAAGCTTTTTTTTTCTGCCCCTGGAAATTCTTCTACCACCAGATTTCTTCCATAGATTGGATGGATGGATGGATTTAATGAACATGGCTCTTTTTGCTGCTTTCCTGTAATGCGTTGAATATAGAATAACACCAGTCCTTTGCTTTAAATTGATGTATATTTAGGTGCTGTCTGGAGGAGTTGCGAGCAACCAGTATATCCGAAAGGCTTTGACAATCATTGCGGAGACGACCGGACTGCGTCTGCTCTGTCCTCCAGCAAAGCTCTGCACCGACAACGGAGTGATGATTGCATGGTGCGTTTACTGTCCAGTCAGCCCATCAGATTTAATTTTCTTATATTAATAGGATCCTGGCTCACGTGAGGCAAATATTTTCTTTAAACTAGGAACGGTGTAGAGCGGCTGCGGGAAGGAAAAGGGATCCTGCCTCCAGATGTTGATGTTTGCTACGAGCCAAAGTCAGTCCACGCTGAACAGCTGAGGTTTCTTTAAAGATTTTATTTGAAGTTTTCTTTCTCAAACGTTTTCGTGTCTTTTTTTCTTTCCTCTGGTTAAATCAACATCGGCTCATTGATGCCGCGCTGCAGGGCGCCGCTGGGCGTTGACATCACAGCGGAGGTGAAGGCCGCCGCGATCAGGCTGCCGCCCATCAAGATGAAGATCCCCAGCTGATAAAGTCACATCACTGCTGTGATTTTCCAAAGCAGAGTATTAACTGTGTTTATGTAACAGTATTGTATGTAACAAGAATGTTACACGTATTTATTAATACATTTTTTTCTCTTGCATCTGTTCTGAAACTGGATTTGTGTTCACATTTTTATCTTTTTACTTTTTAATTGTTTTCAAGTTTATTTATATAGACTTCTCAATAGTTAGATATTTTGTGCCATGTTAATTTCTCTAGTGAGTTATTTATTCAGGATTTTGGCACTCTCAGTCCTACGTATAAAAGAGGCTGAATGCAGATCTCTCCGTTGTTTCCCCTTTTTGGTAAAACACTCCCAGATCTGAGGATCCAAACATCAATAAAAAGCTGACACAGTGTCCTGCACACACATGAACACAGATGGGACCACACAGAGACAAATAAACCTAATCTGTGAGCTGCAGATCCAGAGGGAGCTGGGATGCTCGCAGTTGTTTGTGTTCCTGTGTGAAATGACTTTTTTGCACAGCTCACTGCAGGACATTATGCAGTCCTGTGTTTCTCCTGCAAGTTGAATCAAAGTTAAGACAAACTTGAAGAAATAAAACCCTTTAAATGGGCGCTGCAGGTATTCTAACTTTTTAGACTGAAATCAGCGATCCCAGCACCTCTCTCACCTTTACTTCCTGCCTGCTTTCTAAAGGAAAATAAATCCACCCTAAACCTGTTTTTAACAGCAGCTAGAAGCGAGGCCTGTTCTACGAAGCAGGTTTAACTCGGGTTCAAGGTTAAGCTTTCCACTTTACTTCTAACATGGGTACATTGCCATAGTAATCTCTGCTGCAGGTATGAAAACATCCCCTGACCAATCAGTTCTCTGGAAACCTGTCGCCATTCCTGGAAGGTCCCTAAGGCTTGTGTGCAAAGAGCAGGAGAGTCTAAAGGTTTCATCTTTGAATTCTTGGAAATTTGTCACACGCCTTTCTTCCTGTTTGCTGCAAAGAATTTTAAGTCAATTCTTGTTATGTAAGTTTAAAGATAAGTGATAAAACAGCAGCTAGGCCATGCACTTGCAGAGCCTAAAGACATTTTTTAAAAATATTTATTCTTTGCTTGCTCTCAGAAGATTAAACAATGGAGGTTGCAGCTGAAACTGTCCTGTGATGAAAATAACTGTTAATTTACAGGAATAATTCTGTTTTAGACCCTCAATGCTCCGTCTTAATCAAAGAGCTCTGATACAGAGAAGCCTAAATTACACAGTCTGCATTTATAAAGCACTTTCTCATTTCCTCTCACACTCTGCTGTGTGATTTCTGCTCATGCCAGAAATGGGAGAATTTACCGCAAGAAACCTTCAGTGATTGACAGATGCAGCTCACAGATTTTTCTTCCTCAGCCCAAAACTTCAGTTAGAAACCACAGACTGTATAAAAGACAGATGGAGCTTCCAGGTCTGAAAGTGCCTTAAACCTGCTTTCTTTTCAACGGCCACCAGGGGGCGATACCTGCAGTTGCACAAACACTTTGGCCCTGTAGACGTCCTGGCCAAAAGTTTTGGAAGTGGAACAAATTTTCTGTTTCATTCACTTTGCTGCTTCAGTTTTTGCTTGTTTCTCACAAAGAACAATCATATGCCTTTTTTCAGTTTCAAAGATTTTTATTAGCAAATAAATCACATTTATGCAAAGAGTCATAAATGTTGCACTGTTGACCTTTTTTCTTCTTCATGACTCCAGTTCTCCATGACGTGGTGGAGATCAGTTTCTGGGCCAGATCCCGATGGATGGAGATCCATTCCTGCCTTTTCAGAGCTCCATGTTGATCACAGTTTGTGGGCTTTTGCTGGTCCACCTGCTTATTAAGGACTAACCATAGATTCTGGATCAGATTCTGATCTGTGATGTTTCCTGACCACTGGTCCAAAATGTCAATCTGATGACCTCTGAGCCACTTAGTCATCACTTTTACCCTGTGACCTGATGCTCCATCAGGGTGGAAAATGCACAGACTGTCACCAAACTGCTCCTGGATGGTTGGAAGAAGCTGGTCTTTCAGGCTGTTTTCAGTATGGTCAGTCTTTAAAAAGCGGGTGGGCCAGCAGAAGCAACTTCAGAGTAGCTATCTTTTACACTGCCTAAGCTGGAAACTCAAACAATGGGCTCTCAGACTCAGAACTGGATCCACGTCAGCGGAAAAGAGGTTACTGAGACAGTCGCTGGCACATGATTTCCATAGCAAACATTTTCCAGATCATTAGCAAAATAAAACAGATACGAAACGACCACTGAAGAGGAAGAAAGGCTCTCACACGCTCGCTTCTGCAGGCTCAAACGTGCATGTTCAAAAAGTTTTGTGGGAAAAACAGGAAACTCCCAGATGAAGAAGAAGTGGTTGATGGTTAGTGACTGAAAAATATGTGTGTGTGTGTGTGTGTGTGTGTGTGTGTGTGTGTGTGTGTGTGTGTGTGTGTGTGTGTGTGTGTGTGTGTGTGTGTTCCCTTTAGTTTCCTCTCTACATAACACACAAACTAAACAAAAAAGAAGAATAAAAAATGTTAGAGCTCATCGTGGTGATAAATGTTGTACTCCGTCGCGCTGATCACGCCGTCTCTGTCGCCATCGTTCTTGTAGAAGATATCATCCATTATCTTCTCGTAGAAAGGGTCGTCGCGCGGCTTCCCCCCTTTTTCGTACTCCAGCTTCAAATATTCTTTCACCTGGAAACAGAGGACCACAGTTTCATAACGCCGTGCTGACATAAGAAGCCGCCTGCTGTGCGCGACAGCAAATGTATCACACACATACAGAATATCACATGCTATCTACAGAAAGCGGGGCAGTTGGTTCTGCTATCTTCTTTCAGTATTACCAGTCCAGATAGCACATTAGCTTTTTGGTATTGCAGTTAATAATTTAAAGATAAAACTGATTCTAGCCTCAGATAATGAGCTCATAAAAATGCAGCCTTCACTCTTTATGAGACGCCTGCACGTGAAACAGTGGAAACATGTGATAAACATGTGGGGTACACAATCTCTGCTGAGCCTGGTGAAAACAGGTCAAAGGTGCTGGCCCGCTGTGGTGGAAAATACTTTTTAAAGGGAATAATCTGAGAAATGTGTTGGTGCACGGGCTGGTTTACTGATGATCAGATGGTTTGGGCTAATTTAACTTTTAAACGATCAGCTTCTGCCAGCAGAAGTAAAGCCACGGGTTTATTTTAAGGAAACACTTTCTGTTCCAGAGTCACATGATAAGCCTGAGCTCGTGTCTGTATGAAGCTACAGCCTGAAGGAGATCAGCTCATTGTAATTTAAAGGGACATTTCACCAATCAAATATACATTTATTCTGAAATGGAGGTTTATTCCTCTGCATGGACTGTTTTGGTGAGAGCACTCGGTTTTAAAGGTATCAGCTGTAGAGACATCTGTCTTCTCTTGAATACCCACTGGCCACTTCATTGGGTACACATTTAACTGCTCATTAATACATATATCTGGTCTATCATAATTGCATTTAAGCATGTAGATGTTCAAACTGAGCATCAGAATGGGGAAGAAAGGAGATTAAAGTTACTGTGACCATGGCATGGTTGATGGTCTGAGTATTTCAGAAACTGCTGATCTGCTGGGATTTCCCCACGCAGCCATCTGTGGGGTTTCCAGAGAAGGTTCAAAAAGGAGAAACTACCCGGTGAGCGGCAGTTCGTGTTGCCTTGTTGATGTCAAAGGCCAGATTACTTCAAACTGATAGGAACGCAGCAGTAACTCAAATAACTGGTTACAACCAAGATATGCAGAAGAGCATCTCTGCACATACAACACATCATGTAGCAGAAGGTCTACAGCAGCAGAAGGTCACACCGGGTGCCACTCCTGTCAGCTAAGAAGAGGAAGCTGAGTGTGATGGTGTTGGGAATATTTTACTGGCACACTTTGGGCCCCTTAGTACCAGCCAAGCACCATTTAAACACCACGGCCTACATGAGTATCGTTGCTGACCATGTCCACCCCATTATGACCAGTGCACCCATCTCCTGATGGCTGCTTCCAGGAGGATAACGCTCCATGTCACAAAACTCAAATCGTCTCAAACAGGTTTCTTGAACATGACGATGAGTTCACCATGCTCAAATGGCCTCCACAGTCACCAGATCTCAGTTGTGTGAGAAAAAAAGACTAAAATAAGCCCATTTTCTGCAGTGCTGGATCCTGTTTTGTTACATAATCATGTGGTTTGTTGTTTCAGTTTCATGATAGAAATGACTGAGAAACAAATCTGTTGGAAGGTCTTTTCCACGCATGTAAAAATTGCACACAAACAGACACATGGGGCAGATGCTCATTTTTACCTCCTAATAACCCTGATTATAAGTCTAAAAGAAGCCCGTTCTGCTGGAGCTTTCTTCCTGTCAAAAAGGAGTTCTTCCCTCCTATTATCGCCAAATGCTGCTTATCGGTTTTTTAAGTGATGACGACCCTGTTTCAGCCTAAGCATCGCCTGCGTTTGATGAGGTTGCAGTTGTTTTTTTCTTTTCACTTTCCTATTCAGCTGATTAGGAACTAAAGACCTGAAAATGATGAATGATGTCAGACTGAACAAGTGGATATGGGATTGTCCCTCTACAATATAAATCCTGAGCTGTATCCTTGATTTCATGGCAATTACTGGCTCGTAAAATAAAGTTACCTCTGCCTTTGAGAGGCTTCTGTCTTTATTGAGGTCCATCTTTCCAAAAGCCGCCATGGTGCGTGGCCCCATGGACACAGAGAAGACCTCCACCTCAAAGATCACAGTGGCATTCGGAGGTACTGGACCTGTTTCAGGAGAGGGAAAAAAAACCCACATGATTTAAATACAGCATTCATTCATGATGATTCAGAATCTCTGAAGATTGTTTTCATGCTCAGGGGGAACATGAAAACAATCTTCATGTTCAGGGGAAGCTTGAATATAGCCCAGAAACGTTTCATTCAGATACTGATTTCAGACTTTGTGTTGACCTCAAGGAAACAGCAGCAAACCACACAGAAGCATTAATCACCGGGTCACATGGTAGTGGTTTGGTTTCGCCAATTTGCCTGCGTGTCTTCCCTGTATCTTTCCCCCATTTCCTGTCTCCCTCCACCGCTGATAAAAGCCACAAAAAAAAAAATGTGATAAGTACCAAAAATATGTATTTATTTCAGGTAAAAGCTGATTTATTTCAACAGCCCACTGTTTCTGTTAACTGTTTTATGTATTATAAAAAACTATAAAGAGATTTAAACAATGAATTAAGAACCAACCAACTTTCACAGAAGCCATTTTTATTTATTTATTTTTATTTTATTTAATATATTTTTATCATCAGACTTGTTTGTATTTTTTTTGACCCATTAAAAAAATCATCGATAATTACGCAACCAAACCATATTACACGAATCAAGCAGCAAACATCGGGGCAAAGAAATGATGAAAGAGGCTGAAGTGGGAGTCTCCATAGGCTCCCATATTAAAATGTCCAACTTTGCAGCAGAAATAAACATGTTTACAGCCTGATACAAAATCCGTTTTGGTCTCTGTAACTAATTACCCCTTAGTAACAACTGTGCTGTCACGGTCCGGCGTCCTTTTGACCCCGTGTTTTGTTTTTCCTTTGTTTTGTCTGTTCTGGGTTTCTTTTGTTGTGGGGTTTGGTTACGTTTTGATTTTCTAGTTCCTTGTGTTCTAGGTGTTCTGTGTCAGGTCTGCGTCTGTGTTCCCTCATCTCACTTCCTGTTTTATTTTGATAGTCATCTGGTCCCTGTCTGTTGTGTTCAGTTTTGCTTCCCCCTGTATTGTCAATGTAATGATGTTCAGCTGTGCCCCTCAGCTGTTTCCACTCCCCTCATTATCCCCTGTTGTATTTAAGTCCTGTGTTTCCTCTGCTTGTTGTTGCAATGTGGGTTTTTGTCTTGGTGGTGTGTTTGTGGTGCCGTGCCTCGGCTTGTTTTTGGATTATGCTCTTGGCCTAACTCCCAAGTGGATTTTTGTTATTCCTTTTGTTCTTTAATAAATACCTTTTTATGTTACATCTGTTTTTGGAGTCTTGCATTTGGCTCCATCTCTGCCTGTCACACCGCCCACCATGACACATACAACATTACAATCTGTTACAGAAGACATGATGTTAATGTGAATAAGGCGGGACCCAGTATTGAACCGTGGGGAACTCCATTTGCAAATGCAGCATGGTAACTTCAAGGACAAGAGGTCCTGAAACCATTTACAACAATGAAAATCAAAACTACCATCACATACCCTCTGTTCTCACCCACTAAATTATGTTAAAGCTATAAGTTTGCATTATTAGAGGCGTGGCCTTTAATAATATTAATTTGATAAATAATATGACTCATTCTGTGGTACAGACCTCCTCCTTCAATTTTGGTGAGTGAAACTATTATTTCATCCGTCTGTTTAGTGTGAAAAATTGAACTACTAAAGGACCACTAATCAAAAGGCAGCTGATGCACCATGAAACAGTCCATTTTCCAAGCAAAGTATGTGCAGTTTACAGAGGGCTGTAGTTCTGCTGCTGCCTCTCTGGTACTAAAAAAAAAAAAAAAATCCACTGGCCCTCCCTGGGCCATGCTCGTCCTAAAATTGCCAACCTACTCAAATAACCCACAATATAGTAAATGATGACTAATTAAAATTAATGCAACAACCAAAAGAAAATATGATAAATAAAAGTAAATGACCAGAAACATAAAAATATATTTGAACGTAATTAAACTTTCAACATGTTGCAGTTAGGAATAAGCTAATAAACAGCTTCTACACTCTTACTGGTAGCATTAATCAGCAGGTATCTGTGTCTGTGTGTTACACACATACAGGTTTGGTCCGGTCACTTCTGGCTCTAAAAACCCAACATAGTGGCTAAATTTGAGGATTAAAATGCAGCGTCCAAAGTTACTGGGTGAAGTGATGGTGGCTATGTCCATCTTTTATATACAGTCTTTAGCATTTCAGAGTCTCTGTGTGACTCATAACATTTTGGGGTTATATTTAATCAGAAATATTGTTTGCTTCCAACATCTTCAGCATTGTTTTTAGTTTTGCTCACAAATAACTTTTTTGATTACAGACCTTTTATGCTTTACTGCCTAACAAAGACTTAAAAAATACAGTCACTGGTTAAAATAAAATAAAGTTTAATAAAGTCATTGGTTTCAACACATTAATCCAGTGAGAGGAGAGAATATTAGATTACCATGCAGTTAATGTTAATGTTATTCAGCTGTACACAGAGACGAATCAGTGAAGCTGTGTTTCAGCCTCTGCGGTTAATTATAAAGCAAAGTGATGCAGAGGTGACTAAAACATGCAGGCTCAGCAGAAAAACTATTTCCTTCATACCAAAGGGTGAAATGCAACACCCCAGGGTGAACACTACCACCACCACCACCCATGATCACCAGGGAGGACTGTAGTTCCACTGTTAATTCCCCAGAACATGCAAAGAAGAAATGAAGAGCAGACCTTTAAACCTCTGTGCATGCTTACAGGACATGCCATGTGGAGAGGAGGAGCAAACACTGCGAGGGATGTGGTGTCCCTTCAGCTAAAGCACTGCAAAAAAAGACAAGACAGCATGAAGGCAGATCTGTAACACTCAGCTAATATCATAGAAAAGAGAGGTGATGCAACACAGCTACAGTGAGTAACGAATAACAAACAGAGTGATGTGTTCCTGATGCTGCTTGCTGCTCTGAATCCACTGAAGCTCTGACATGCTTTCATTTCACTAAAACAGAGCCAACCTGCAGAGATCTGAAGCTCAAGGGCACTCCACATTTTTAGACAATTTGTACTTGGTAAAAAGTTTCTGTGGGTCCTTACAGTCACTTCTTAATGGAGTATCTGACCCAACAGAGGTATACAGGCAGAGAATAAACTAGGACTGAGAACTGAGCCCTGGGGAACACCATAAAATGACCGGATAGAAGTAACTGAGGCTGCTGATAACCTGTTACGGCCTAACCTCGAGTATAACTGAAGGCTTTTTGTTAGTGATGAAAACCTTAAAATCACATCACCATCCCTGAGGGAAATATATAATCCTCAAACCTACCACCTCCTGCATGCTCTTACCTTTCCCCTTCTCTCCAAACGCCAGGGCTGATGGGACGGTGATTTTTCGTTTTTCTCCCGGACACATATCCATCATCCCAATATCCAGGCCCTTGATGACTTGTCCCACACCCAGCACGAACCACTGAGGGTGTCCGTCTTTCTCTGTTCGACTGAAACAGAAATAAACGCAGAGCCAAACAGCAACATCAGCATCCTTGGAAGAAATCTGACCACATATGGACTTTTATTTTGTTTGCTCTGAGCACATAATGAGGGATGAGAAGAATGGGTGGTGTCCAAACCTTTTTCACATGAACACACTTAAAGGGGAAATAGAGCTTTAGCATTTTAAACACACACATTAGAGAAGCCTTTAGGATTAAGCATGAGGATGACAGAGCACCGACCTGCAGTAAAACTGGGAACCATCTTTGGCGAGGTACCCATCGTAGTGAGCGTTGATCAGATCTCCTCTCTTGCTCCTCTGGCTGCACTCCTCGGGCTTAAATAAAACTTCAGTCTTCACCTCTCCTTCCAGCTCCTCTTCGGCCGCCCAGACGGACCGCAGGCTGAGCCCTGCAAACACAAACAGGTACAGTGTGTAGCTCAGTAACCTCCACATCACTCCGCTGTGCATTCGTGGCAACTTTTAAAGGTGACGTTTGAACACCGAGGAGGACGTAGGGGAGAAAAGGTCTGCGCCACCCTGAGCTCAGACTGCCAGGGGGTCGTTCTGACGCCTCCTTCGTTCTGACGCCTCCTTCACGGGATTGGAGAAACTGCGCATGCTTTTCCTGACAGACAATACAGAGGGCAGCAGTGCTTCATGCCGCAGGTACTGCGCTGCAGAATAAATATGTAAATGAAAAACCGAAACGCTGTTAAATCTAAATCAGAAATCTAAAATGAAACCTGCATGCTGTTGAATAAAACTAAGAAGGATGACAGATTTTATACATTGTACAAACAACCAAACAAATAAATAAACGAATGACTATCCATCTGTATTTGTGTGTTGCACTACGGACTCATTCATATCCCTGTATTCTGTTTTATGTTTTGTTTTCTTTGTTTCTGGAGCACTAAGCCCCTGAACACCTTAGTATAGTCTGTATTGTTAGTATAGTTTATATAATTTATACCTCCATTGTTTGGATTCCATTTATTGTGCATATCTATCTATCTATCTATCTATCTATCTATCTATCTATCTATCTATCTATCTATCTATCTATCTATCTGTCTGTCTGTCTGTCTGTCTGTCTGTCTGTCTGTCTGTCTGTCTGTCGATCGATCGATCGATCGATCGATCGATCCAAAAGCTCTGGGTGTGAATCCACCTTGCCCCGGGCCTTTCTGTGTGGAGTTTGCATGTTCTCCCCATGTTTGCGTGGGTTTTCTTTGAATATTCTGGTTTCCTCCCACACTCCAAACACATGCAGTTAGTGGGGTTAGGTTAACTGGTGACTCTAAATTGCCCATAGGTGTGAATGTGAGTGTGAATAGTTGACAGCTGGGACAGGCTCCTATCACAGCATCCTTCTCTGCATTTCCTCCTTCACTGCAGCCACTGTGGTCTTCTTCTTTTCCTCCTGCCTGGGAGCTTCATCTTCAGCATCCTTTGTCCGGTATATCCACTGTCCCTCCTCTGCACATGTCCAAACCATCTCAGCCTCACCTCTCTAACTTTTTGTCCATCTCCATACCTCCACAGGTATCTCATCTGGACCAACCCATCTTCCCATCTTCTTTATAGCTGCCCTCACTTCCTCCTTACTAATCCATCTACATTTCTGATTCAGAAACTGTCCTCCCTCCTCGTCTCTCATTTTCTTCATTCATTAAGTCTGTTGATCAAAATCATATTTCATCAAGTGATCCTGTTTTTTCTTTATGCATTTACTTTATTACAACACACTGCATGGCTTACTTCTGCACGTACCTTCTTCTACACGATAGTGTGTGTTTACCTTGTAAGGTTCATATTGTTCACAGACGTCTTGGAAATCTTTAATACAAAGTTTAATTTAAAAATGAAGAAAAAAACTTTCCTGTTCATCCTTATTTAAGTACCACATGACAATATGATGTGCAATAACTGCAAACTGCTTAGGTACCAGACCACTTTTCTTTCCTTATAGATATTTATTTATTATATTATATTTTCTTAAATTATTCAATTTATTAGTAAATGTACATTGTACATAGTTTCTTTTACAAATTGAATTGGAAGTTACCTCAGAATCTTTTGAAACCTCATTCCACTACCAAGTCTCCTTCCATAATAATAATAATAATAATGAATGAGTGTAATGAGGTGGTAATAAAGGAATGTAAATAAACCTCTTCCCTGTAAACACGTTGTAAAAACGTCATATTTAGGGGTCATATATCCAAACACAGTGGGCGCGTTATAATTACCTCACTCATTTCCACCAATAAAGTGCATTAGGGGGCGTGTCTCGCTCCTCTACAGATATATGTGTGAACTCCGG
This sequence comes from Archocentrus centrarchus, assembly GCF_007364275.1. Lineage (NCBI taxonomy): Eukaryota > Metazoa > Chordata > Actinopteri > Cichliformes > Cichlidae > Archocentrus > Archocentrus centrarchus. The sequence goes on from NC_044366.1 coordinate 4,495,612, forward strand.
CGTCTGTGAGTCATCACCAGCCGGAACGTTATCGTGATCGGAACTATTGTATAGCAGTGTATCCCGGATTTTTTTGGAACCAGTTTCTTTTTCATTGCCTGACAGGATTGAGATGTTACATTTTAGGTCACCGACAGTGCTGAAGCAGTTGTTTGAAGCCACCCTCAAGCGTCCTTTTCCCGTCTACAGACAGACGATCTGGTTGCCGAGCAGCTCCCGCTGCTTCGGTGCCACCTCCGTTGATGCCAGAGCCCCGTCTGCCCATCTGAAGGTCCTCCATGCTGCCCCGCTTCGCCCGGCGCTCCGCACCGCGCCCTGCGCCGCCCCGCTCCGCTACTACTGCGTGAAAACCGAAGGCGCTCCGGCCGCCGAGGAGGTGGACGAACAGCTGAAGAAGGATGGGGTCGGCGGCGAAGCAGCCAGCGACAAGTAAGTTCCAGTAACATCCTTCTAGAAGCCCGCTGTGACGTCGCAGCCGGTGTTCGTGTGACACGTCCAGGCGCGAGCGGATGCTGCGATCGCTAATCGCCGCGACCACAGTATAATAAATGCATTAAACATCGGTTGATCTAAGAAAACAGTGCTTGTAGGCTAATAACCCTCACATTACACAATCTAAGCGTCATATACAAAGAAAGCTAGCTTTTAGCCTGTGTGTGACATCAGCGGTTCTCACGCCATGTGCGTTCCTACCGGCGGCTTCGTTGATGGTAACGAAAAAGTACGCACGTCTTCAAGCACCGCGGGTCAGGGCAGCTCCGAGGTACCGGGGGTTTTCAGTTTGCCTGTCCGGCCAGATGTTGACCTGGTGGCTGTCTGCCCCTGAGGAGACACGCAGCGTGGAACCAACACGCCGGGGCAGGCCAGGAAGCAGAAGCTGAAAGACCTACATCTACACGGAGGATTTAGGAGACCGTGGCTCAGCTTCTCACAGTCATCGATATAAAACTCTTTTTCTTTTTTCTCTTTTTTGTGCTTTAGTGTATTAATTATTGCTGCTCTGCTGCAGAGGAGCCTGCGTAGCTTCCAGTGTTTTCTGCTGTGACCTTCACTGAGGAGGCTGCAGGTCACATCTGCTCCACAGGTCACTGCCAGGAGCGGGCACTTTTTCCGCTGAATTATGTTGAACTTTAACAAACACAATCAGCCCCGGTTGCAGTTTCAGAATAAAGAGCGTTTTGTTTCTGGGATTAATGCTAACATTAAACCAGGGCAGGTTTGGATCGCTGAACAAAGGGAAAATCAGGCGATGATCCACATCCAGTTAATGACCCTTCACAGCAATCAAGCCGAATTGATTTCCGTTCATGGGCCTCATACAGCACAATTTTAGTGGAACGGACCAGTAAAAATAATGCACAGTACCTTTTAGGTTTGCCTTTACAAACTGCATTATGATTTAAAGATCACTTTGGCACAAACACTTCACCTCCGTATTTTGGGAATAAGAAAAGAATTAAAAATTTGCACTCCACCGCAAAAGAAGCACCACAGAAGTATTTTGTTACCTCGCCTACCGATAATTGGAGGGAGGTTCTGTTTTCACCCGGTTTGTTTGTTTGTTTGTTTTCTGTCTGTAAACACATGGACAACTCAAAAGGTTTTCAGCCAAATTTGATGAAACTTTGTGGAAATATTTCTTAGGGACCCAAGAACATATGATTTCATTTTCAAGGTCAAAGGTCAAGGTCACCAAAAATTTAAAAAAAAAAAAAAATATCACGAAATAAAATATAAAATGAGATTTTAGAGTTTTTAACAGGTAATAAAATTTATTTCTAGTCTAGTAATTTATGATGGCAACATTTGGCGGGATCAGTGCCCCGCAGCTGTCATCAGATAAAGAGTGAAATCTTCATGGTCAGGAGTGTTTTGGATTTAAATGATTCACATCTGCGACTCACGTCCAGCTGCCAGCCTGCACAGCGACTGTAGTCCATGTCATTCCTTTTGCAGCGAGCTGTAAAAATTCACGGGATATCTCCTGATCTCCAAATGAAGACTCACAGGGACAGGGCGGCGTCACCGCAGAGATGTACGACATTAGTTTTTGCTCTAATGCACATGCTGCACTCCCAAGACTCTTTCACATTATTCCTCAGGGTCAGCCAATTTCCTGTCTGAAGTAATCTGTAATGAAGCGAAATGAAAGAGACTCAATGTGTAGTTATTGCTCTGGTTTGTAGTCTTTGTTTCTCCAGGCTTTTGAGTTTCCGGGAGGTAACAAGAGATGCTAGTTACAGGTTCCTTCAGAGCTTTCCTGCAGTAGCTGGTCAAACAGATGGTTCATCACATTAGCACTGGGTAATTTATGGCTATATTTAGGCTGGATAGCTTAGGCAGTGCTTTCACAGTATTGCTGCATAGCTGAGCCTTTGCGTATTAAAACATTAAAAAGAAAATAATCATTAAATATTTGGTATAAGTGATGGTGCGTTCACACTAAAGGTGAAGCAGAGTTTCTCCTCCTGCATACCCACCAATATTCACCGCTCCTGGTGTCAGGAGCAGGAGCTGCAGTAACACACTCTTTCAGCTTAACATGAAGTCCTGTGAGCCCTCTTTTCCCTGACATTGAAGCAGTCTGCTCCACCTGGCCTCAGACTGCATCAGTAAGCTCCACCCAAAAGTTCAGCAGCAGAAATTAAACAAAGCAAGTCCGACTGTCTATAAGAAGACCCAGCTCTTCACTTGGAGCATCTCTGCTCTCGTCCCTCCATCCTTCAGCAGCACTGAGCCCAGCTGCATTATACCGTTTCAAAAATTGTGTGCGGTGTTTGCCCTGTTGAAGAGGGTTAGAAGATTTTGTTTTTCATATGATTAGAGCTGTGGGAAGTAGTGCTGAGGTGAGCTAATGCCAGTAACACACTGCATGCGTCACAGATGTTCACCGTTAAGGTCAGTTTGTTTTGATGTCCTGGAGAAAATGCTCAGCAGCTGTGTGATCCCGGCCTGCAGCCGTAGAGGCTTCACAGAAAGCTGAAAAGGGGTATGTGGAACAAGATGATGCATTTAACAGCTACTTTAGTCTGGTTTTTCACATTGGCAGTTATATGAGCGCCCTGGTGTGTACACTGTTGTTTGTCCTGGTGTCCAGAGAGCAGCCATCAGTGCTAAAGCCCTCCCGGAGTAAAAAAAAAAACAAGCATGCTCTTCAGCTCGTTTCCAGGAAACTGAAAATGTTGTGCATGCACTGCTGAGCAGACTTCCAGTTGCAGATGGACTGACCCATCTGCCCGTGAAGGTTTTTAAAGGCACAAATGCAGGCAAATGAGGTGTTTGAGGCAGCATTTAGCCCTTACCTGTCTGCAGTTTAAACAGTCTGGCAAATTTGCTCATTTACTTCAGTTCATGTTGGCTGCTGACAGCTGTGAGCATCAAACACTTAAACCACAGGATTCTGTGAAACGGGACTTGTTAAGTCAACCATCTGTGGACCAGTGCAAGGATTTGAATAGGACTCAGCACTGCTGCCACTTTTTCTGCCTCAGTTAGCCTTGAGTAAAGGTTCAGCCTTTAATCTGCTTCCTGCTGCTTTAGACAGCCAGGTGAACATGAAGTGGTTGGGAAAGCGTATTCCAGGTAAAACCTTATTGGCTGATATGATCTGAACAAACCCTGGATCTGCAGCTCTTCTGATGTGCAGCAGAGGTGCCAGCAGTGAGTCAGTTCCCACAGACTCCCAGAAATAAACATGTTTACAAACCTATTACAGATAGTTTCTCCTGTCAGAGAGGGTCCAGGGCAGGTGAAATGTTTCATAGCCCATCCAGTTAGATGCTGGTAAGGTTAAAGTTAGGGGCGTGGCCTCTTTGACCAGCAGGTAGGGTTCACCTCAGATAACTGAGTCTCTGAACTGGACCTCCGGACTGGGTTTGTGCTGTTGAGTTGAGTCGACCGATGATCGAACCGATATAAGCTGAACAGCTGACATTTCACTCGGCACAAATACACGACACAAACTGTGGAGATGTACACGAGACAACAGAAGTATAAACTCATGAGCTAAGATATCTTAAGACATTAGAATGAGTCATTGTCTTGGTTCAAAAATGGACTCGGGTGAAAGTAAAGGCCTGACATCAGCTCGTTAAGATTCGGGTGAATTTGCGGCTGACAGTTAAAAATAAGGTCACACCTGCCTCCAGAGAGCATGCAGAACTCTAGTGCTGAAACTCCATAAACCAACGAGTTTACAGTGGCCGCTTCGAGCTTTATATAAAGTCAGAGGTCACATCCTGTCATGTTCTTTAATTTTCACATACTCCAGTTTAAGCCTCTTCTGTGTACTGTGGGATGACTTGAAGATGCCGCCAAAGGTTTTTGTTTACCCCGACAGGACTGCGTCTGGAGGTCCCAGCACTTGATTTTGTTTTATGTGTTTTGTGTGCCAAGTGGAGATTTATCAGCTTTTATAAATTAATGAATTCAAAAGCTAAGTGGGCCTCGTCATGACTAATGAATCCATCCTGATGTGTGGAGTTTAATTACATGAATGAGCCCTAATTTGCCCTCATGTTGTCTGCTGAACGTTTCAGAGCAAAAAGCACCCTGTGGAAACAACACCTCCACTAAAGCTCAATGATTTCTCAAAGTGAGAAACACACTTCAGAAAGTAGGTTGCGTTTAAGAGCGTGTGAGAGTCGGGGACTTATCATCGCTGCATATGGCACACAAACACACCCGCAGACAGTCTCCTTTTGACTCTGCGCTGCTCTTATCGATGCGATATAGAGACAGATGTCGGGTCAATAAATCTCTCTTGAATTACGCATGCCTGACAGCATTTCAGCCGTTCTCGGCGTGTTTGCACACGTTTGGCCTCCGTTACCTCGGCTGGATGTGGAGTGTTTACTCTGACTTTACTCCTCCCTGCCTTCGTCTGTGAAATGAGATGAAGGCAGGGAGGAAGTGCCGAGTCAATCCTGGGGTTTTAAATGCTGATGTGGCCGATGGCAGAGCTAAATCTGCTCTCTGTGCAGTGCAAAGTTGTTGCTCCATGGGGAAATTATGAAACTTTCTTTTTTCCCCCATGTTTGAATTTGTTGGTGTCTTGAGAAAAAATTCTGATATTTGAATGCTTGTCTGCACTGAGCTGATTTTTCTCCTCTGTTGCGGTGTCATGCCCGGCGTGTGAACGAGCCACAGTGTTTGCTTTATTAATCCAAGAGCCTCAGAGGGTTGGACGGGACCAAAGACGGGAGAATTCCTGGAATTTAGGTCTCATCCAGACTCGACCACCAAACCTGTGTGCAAGTTGTCACGTAGTTTGGTGGTTTATGTAATTATAGACAGTTCTGTTTCAACTTTATTTAAAATGGGGACAGTGCACACTGTTTAATACATACAGTCAGCTCCATTATACAAGGGCTGGCACAATGAAAAAACATTAAAGGAAGAATATATATATATTTGCAAGCTTGACCATTACATCAGATTATGGCAGCATAGACACACTAAGATACTCTCACCAGAAACATTATTAGGAACACCTTACTAGTACTGGGTTGGACCCCCTTTTGGATCAGGATCTGGTGACTGTGGAGGCCATCTGAGTAAAGAGACATGTTCATGACATGGCAGGTTCTTCTGCTGGAAGCAGCCATCAGAAAATGGGTGTGCTGTGGTCATAAAGGGATGGATATGGTCAGCAATAACACTCAGGTAGGCTGTGATGTTTAAATGATGCTCAGTATGTACTAAGGACCCCAAAGTGTGCCAAGAAAACATCCCCACACCATCACAGTACCGCCAGACTGACTGGTTGATCCAAGCCAGGATGAAGCCATACCTTCATGTTTACACTAAATTCTAATGCTACCGTCTGAACGTCTCAGTGGAAATCGAGACTCATCAGTCCAGGCAACATTTTTCCAATCTTCTGTTGTCCAGTGTTGGTGAGCCTGAGTGAACTGTAGCCTCAGCTTCTGTCATGGTTGCTGTGGCAGGCAGGAAAAAGTGGACCCCAAATGCAGGACTCAGAAATGGTGAAAAATGAACTTATTGTACTTTATTGAAATGGTGACCATACAAACAAATAAACTGGGCCGGGCTGAAGCCAGAACTAAAGCTAAGGGACGGAGAAACACACAGCAGGATCAACGACACCACAAAGAACAGAAGAAAACTGAGGGCTTAAATACACGTTAGGTAATCAGGGCAAGAGGAAACAGCAGGGGAAGCAAATGAAACTAAACTAAAGCACAGGGAATCATAAAGAGGTTTTTAATGGCATACCCAGGACCATGACAGCTTCCTGTCCTTAGCTGACAGGAGTGGCACCCAGTGTGGTCTTCTGCTGCTGCGACTAATCTACTTCAAGGTTCGACATCTATGTTAATAGATACTCGTCTGCATACCTTGTTGTTACTGCTGTCTTCCTGTCAGCGCAGAGCAGCCTGGCCGTTCTCCTCTGACCTCTTGCATCATTCCTGCAGTCTGAAAGCACCTGTAGTAGTATTATGAAGTAGTGTTATGCTAAGGCCACCGAAGGTGTGACATTAAAAACCATCTATATAAACATAATAATGCTCATTGGTAAATACTGCTAACAAGATAGACTTAGTAATGTGTGGTCTTATGAAAAATGAAGTCTTTGATCAGTTCATCGCGTACACACACACACACACACACACACACACACACACCTACCTTTTGTGGCTAACACTTGGACTGCCTGTTTTTTGTTAGGTGCCTCTGAGTCCTTCACTAATGTGTTGATGGCTGTATTGACAGCCAAAGATGAGCTCTATGTTTACACTGGTATGAAAGGTGCGAATAGGCTCCAGTGTAGCACGTGCTAAAGGGCAATTCTGCTGTGTATCGACAAACCTGAGAGGCTACAGCTACTTAACATCAGAGCTCGTATAGCAAAGTGCTTTTAGGAGAGGTTGCAGCTTTAAGTGCTTCATCTTTTTCTTTTTTTTTCCTTTCCCAGGAGAAGAAATGCGGGGATCCTCCCGAGTTTGGAGGATTTGCTTTTCTACACAGTGGCCGAAGGTCAAGAGAAGATTCCTGCTCACAAATTTCTCACAGTAAGTCCTTCAGATTCAGCTCAGCATGGAGGTGCACCAAAACTGGGTGTGACATTTTAGTTAACTGAAATAAAATAAAAAATCATTAAAACCAGAAACCTGCAGTTTGGCTGTAAACTGACATGATCCATGTTTCCAAAGAGGTTTTGACTTCTGAATTAAAAATGCAATAAGAGCCACCAAGATTTTTAAATTACTTTTTTTTTAAATTTTTTGTAATTATTTTTAGGCACTGAAAGCCACAGGGCTTCGTACCGGAGATCCCCGACTGAAGGAGTGCATGGAAACACTGAAGGAAACTCTAAAGAAGACTTCAGATGGCGTTACACTGGACAGGCAGCTTTTCAAGAAGTGAGGCTGCTTTATTGTTTTTAAATCTCCATCCTTCATAGTGGCACTTTTTTTTTTTTTTCTTCTTCATTATTCCCAGGAAACCGCTCTCACTCCAGCCTAAAAAAGTATTCTGCACATGTTGATGGTTATATATTTTTAATTTTAAAGCAAATTCAAGTGTTTGAATTTGCTTTTTACACGAGTGCAAAAATGTATCCATCAATCGTTTTATTCCTTAATGCAGTAAGAGTGAAACAAGTAGATGTTATGTGCAGAATTTACACCGCTCTTCATTGTATTTATGGAGGCATCCACGTGAGCGCTGCTCGATCGGTTCTTTAACATCATGAATTTGTTTTGCTTTTTTTAAACAGTGGATTTGCTTTTATTGTAATGAGTGGAGAGTTTGTCGGTTCAGGCTTTCAGGGAGGGCTGAAAGCACACTGCTGTAAACAAGAGGGGGCGCCTTTCTCTGGGTTTCCTAATAGTCGGTAGGAATGTCCTCAACCAGTCGGCTAGAGATATTAGTCGCTTAAACAAATTATTTTTATTTTATTAATGCACAGCTGCAGTTATAGGGGTTGTTAGGAGAGGTTGCAGCCAAGACAGACAACAGCGCCCCCTTTCTCTGTGGTGGAAGCTGTGGACAAGCAAGGTGAAACTTGAGGTCTCAGTCAAACAGCCCAAGAGACCAGTTGGTGCTCTGCTGGCAACCACTGGTTGCTAGGAAAAAAAAGTGTATTCCCCCACTGGTTGGGGAGTCGTTGCTGGAGGTTGTTGGCTGTTGCTAGTTGTAATCTGTTGCAAAGTGGGTGTGCCATTAAAAACCTTTTTATGATTGTTTTGGTTGCTAGCAGATTGCCGCGGTCATCTGTAGTTTTTATGGAAGACACCAACTTGTCTGCACACACTTGCCATTTGATCTCAGAGTGGTAGTGAAGCTTAAGAGTGTGACACAAACTGGAAACAATGGTTCACCTCCAGAGAAAAAGTTGTGCCGCAATGCTGCAACCAGCATGTTGCCAAAGTTCCCAAAGCAATCACGGGGAGGCTTTCGGTGCAGCTCCGTATACCTCTTTGTGACCACTTCCAACACTGGGAACCGCTGTCTAGCAACCACTTGCCAACTGGTTGCAGAATACACTCCCCTTTTCCCCCAGAGACCAGTGGCTTCCAGGGAGCAGCTGAATGGTTTCTAGGCCTACATTAATGGGACTTTTCTGACTGCCAGCACCTTTCGGCAGCCGCTTGCCCGTCAGAGAATACACTTTTTTCCCCTTACAACTGGTGGTTGCCAAGTGGTTGTGCACAGGTCTGTTGGCCTGTGTGATTCAGGCCTAAGAGGACTGCACAGACTGTGCAAATGAGTGGCTGTGAGTCAGAGCAGACTGACAGATAACTCTGCACTTGGAGCAATGAGTGAAAGTAGTACATTCCTTCCCCAAGGCTGGAAATTCCCATTGCAGCATGTATGCATTTGGTTGTAATACATTCTTGAACATTACTGGATGCAGACAGAATTCTAGCCTGTGCTTTGGAAATGTAAGTAGTCTTAATGTGCGTGTTAGAATGATAATTTTAGAGCTCATTTAAAGCGTCTCAGCAGGAGCCTCTGCTTAATTTTAGTTACCTCCTTCAGGCTCTTGCGGTGTGTGAAATCTCTCATTCATCAGCATGTGGATTCATCTCGGATCAAGCTCCTTTGAGGACAAAACGAGCAGCTGATCAAACTGTTGTGATGAAGCTTCTTCATCAAACATGTCACAGAAGTTTGTCAGACTTCAGGGTTGCAAACTTTACCTCCAGTTGCATGCAGTCCCCCAATGTTTTAGCATGCTTTTTGTGGTTTATTCATCAGGTGTGTCCAGAGCAACATTGTCCTGCTCACTCAGGCCTTCCGCAAGAAGTTCGTCATCCCAGACTTCCAGTCCTTCACCTCCCATATTGATGAGCTGTATGAGAATGCCAAAACTCTCACTGGAGGGCAGGTGTGTCCTTAGAGCCATGACTTTTTCTTTCTCTGTGCATCACGATTATAATTTAGCCATTATCATCAGTCTCTTCACAGGTGCTGTCGAGTTTGGATCAGTCGAGCCTTGAAGGGGAAAATCCACCCTCGGACATGTTGAAAGGGATCTTTGAGGCAGCTGTGAGCTAGCTGATACTTTGACATATGAGTGTAGAATTTTCACTGGCAGCACATTTCTGTGAGTCATCTGTTTGGTGCACGCTGTGAAAATGTTCAGGCATTTGAAAAGAAGTCAGCAAAGGGAGAATTATTGGCAAACATTTGTGAGTTAATTGGAAAACTGACAGTCATCTGGATACTTATGGAGGGTCCTTTACTCCAGCAGGAGGGTCTGTGGTCGAGAGGATGGAGGATGTTTGACGTGTTTAAATAAAAAAAGCACATGTGGAATTAGCGTAAGCAGTTTGTAAATATTCCCATCGGAAATACAGACTCAGACTTTCTATTAAAATTTTACGGAGGGGTGGAATAAGCCTTTTCATTTGAAGCCAGATATGAGCCCCGGTTATATCGGTAGATCAGGTGGCTTTTAGTAGTCAGTCATTGTGAGGTGTCAAATTTGGCTTTGTGCCTGTTAAATGACCTGAGCGACTGAGAGGTTGATTTTAATTTATAGGAACCCCTAATTTTATTTCTGGACTCCACCAGAGTAGCATCAGTTAAAAACAATCCTTACTCATCTCACTCTGTGCTGCTCTACCCATCTTAAGCTGTTTTAGCTTCTCTCTCTTTAAGCAGACTTTCCTCTGATTGGACGGCTACCACGCGTGAAACGACTGTAATCGGGGAAATCCCCTCCAGAGCCAAGAGTAGAAAGAACTGTCAGAAACTGAGTGTTTAGAGCTTTTACTCATTACGATTACCTGTGCTGGCCATGCTTAATATGAACATTCTTTTAAAAAGGCCTCATGAGCCTGAATAATAAGAGTGAAGGAAATGACTCACTGTAATGATGTAAATGGTAGCTGAAGATGAGCTAACACATCTGATGTAACTGACTTTTAAGTGTCCAAGGGTGGATCCTTCCTTTCTCAAGTAGAGGACTTGACCTCTTGTCAGTGTTGTTATTGTGTATTATCAGGTGTGTGTGTGTGTGTGTGTGCTTGATGTTGTCCAGTGAAGCCTGAGCTGTGGCGAACATCAGCAGTGTAAGGTGACCTGCTTCCTCTCTCCCCGGCCTCGTCTCTCTTTCAGGTTGCAGACTACATTCCTCAGCTGGCAAAGTTCAGCCCTAACCTGTGGGCGGTCTCTCTGTGCACGGTGGACGGACAGAGGTGAGACACCCGGGGCGCATTAATATTTAACGTTTGCTTGACGGTTCTCGCTCGGCTCTCCTGTGTGAAACCGCCGCGTTTGACCACATGCTGGTTAAATAATTACTCGATGACGTCCCAGGAGTCCTGTGAGGAATGCCAATGGGATTTTTATTCATTTTGACTGGAAAACATTCAACTCATTTATTTTATTTATTAAACCCTGTTTCAACCTGGTTAATGATTCCGTGCCTTTTCAGGTCCTTTTCCATCCTTTTGACCTAAAGAAAAGGTTTCCACAGCAGATCAGTGTCTCCACCTCTAATTACAATCTGCGCGTACTGACCGTAAGAATAAGATCAAGGACACAAGCGGCAGTAACACTAATACTGCAGCCACACTGGGAGACGGTGGCACGACCAAAAATATTGCAATCAAGTTGCTCTTGAGGTAGTTGCTTTGGCGACAGGGGACCAGGTCTGTGACCACTTGCAGTCAGTTGCCGTCTTAAAATCAACTTTGGTGCACCAGGCATCCACAGAGATTTTTTTCTAAGCACGAGGAGGTTTCATTCCTTAAAATTTAAGACTTTATAAGACATTATATTACCTTAAATTTTTTTGTGTGCAGTAAACTCAGTGTTTTTTTTTCTGAGAAACATTAGCTCAAATGTTATAGGGCGGGAGGACAAATAGATATTTGATTTACTCACACTTGTCTTTCCCAGATAAGACCAAACTAGTGCAGAGAAACAGCCGTGGGCCGTGTGGCTTTATTATGTCAGGAGGCGTTTCGGTCAGCTTGTTCTCTGATTAGTGGTTGTAAGATTTTGTAGAAGTGTGTCTGCGGGTCAGAAGGCAGTCGTACAGATAACTGTTGTTTGTTACGCCGTCTTACTTCAGTTCATGGTGACACTAAATACTCACGTTCTTTGAATTGTGAAACACTCGTGTTTCTCACGTGTCTCTAATCGTTTAACCCGCAGCCTCCCGGGCCGCTCTGATAACGTGCTATCATCTTGTTTCTGTTGCAGACACACGGTGGGCGACACTAAGCTCCCCTTCTGTCTGCAGTCTTGCGTGAAGCCTCTGAAGTACGCAGTCGCTGTTCACGACCACAGCACGGAGTACGTGCACAGTTTCATTGGGAAGGAGCCCAGCGGCCTCCGCTTCAACAAGCTCTTCCTGAACGAAGATGGTGAGACTGCAGAGTTTTCTTCTAGCTTTCACTGAACGTCCTCCTCGGAGCAAAGCATTGAAGAGATTTGATGCGGGGTGTGGGCATTTTTTTTAATCTAACCAGCCACCGTGTGTCCAAAATCCAGCGATTACCAATATACTGAGGAAGACCGCCACCGCACACACTTTCTTCTTGTAGGATAAAAACATGCAGGCCTACATTGACCCCCTGAATAGATTTACTTATTTTTAGATAAGGGCTACAAGCCTGAATTTTGTGCACATATTTGTATTAGCTGCTAAAGAACTGCCCCAAAAACAGCAAAAAAGGGGGACGAGTGGTGTTTCTGCTTGTAGGTGTGGTGTAGAAAACAGGTTTGAGTTTATTAAAACTAAGTCATAGAAACACAGGTGGTTAGTAAAGACTGTTTCACGCTGCTTTCCCGGAACATGTTTGCATTGTTCTCGTGGACTCACTTGATAGGGAGAGGCTCTCACGGCCTTCTCAGCTCATTACTCACCATCACTGCTCAGCTGACGAGCTCTAGCATCAGGGAGAGAGAGGGTGAGAGCTGTGAATGAGTCAGATTGAAGACACGTGGTTGGGTTGTACAAAAATGGGCACTTTGAGCTATGAGAGGAAATTCCACAATCCCCAGGCTGAGGATCAGGCTGCAGGCATGTCATGGTCACATCCTGTGACATCATGGTCACATCCTCCCCTCCCCGTACACGCTGGCGTAGGAGGAAGTGTGCCTGTCCTCTGCCAGGGCAGTCCCGTGGTGGTACTGTTTAAGTAGATCACATGACCGTAAGAATAAGAGGACTTAAATCACTAACAGGTCGATCTTGTCTGTAATAGGGCTGCTCGATTATTCACTATTTATTTATTATTTTTTTGGTCAATATTGAAATCATTATTAACCTCATTGACTTTGTAAACACACTTAAAGAACAGTGAATACCTTGAAGTTGAAAATAAAATATATTTAAAATATAAATACATTGCAGCATAAATAAATACATTATAAATGGAACATGAATAATAAATAAATAGATGAATAAATAAAGGTAATGCCAGTTATCATGACTAATAATATTAGGAAGAAGAGTTATTTAGACCAAATAAATGATCTGGCATTTTAGTGCCACAGCAACACTAACAGATCCTGCACATGTATGCAAAGGGTTTGGTATTAACGTTGTTAGCGACGTGAGTGGAATCGGTCAGGCTGGCCCATTACAGCCCAGACTGAACAGAAATCACGTTCAGCTTCAGACTAAATCAGAATCATTCAGCAAATTCTGGTTATTCTGGTTACACTGGAAATGCTGCGGTGTTTGTGTTGCGGATGTTGCAGCAAATCCATTTACCTTGTTTCTCTCAGCCGCACCGCATTTAAACACCGGGACTCTTTTTTTCCCCTGTTGGCCCAGGTTTTATTTATTTATTTGTTGGTTTTGGGGTCAAATATTATATTGCAATATTATATCATTCATACTGAACAATATCTGACATTCCTATATTGTGTAATATCCAGTATCATTCACTAGTGCAATATTCATCATCTTCATTATTATATGTATACACATATTTACTTTTCTTACAATGTACAGATGCACCAATGTAGGTATATATTTTTATACATTCTATTTTTTTGTATATTTTACACATTGTTTATTTCTGTATATCTGTTGATTATACTGATCATACGAGATTATAATATTTTTATAATATTTTTATTTTAGAGAGTTTGATTTTCTGTTACATGGCACTGAACAGGAGTGGCCCTCCAATCTCATTGTACATCCTGTATAATGACAATAAAGGCATTCTATTCTATTCTATTCTATTCAAACACATTTGTCCCTCTAGTTTTTCCACTTCTTTTTACATTTCCTCACGTACATTTCTGTAGTCTCCAGGAATTTGCTTACATGTGAGACCTTAAATTGATGCTATGATTTTTATTCCTTATATTGAGACGATGATTGTTATTCTCTCACCAATAAATTAAAAAACTGTGCAATAAAAGCCAGAAATCTACAGTAGGATCCGATGGTGCTGAACAGGCCGATCACGATCGTTGCGGGCTGCCTCGGCCCGACACGTAGTTACGTTTCTCAGGAGGTGCGGGTCGGGTTACGGCGTAGATTTCCTGCTCGATAATTAACAGCGTTAATAACGCATAATGCACCTGCACAAGCCCAAGTGCCGGCAGCGTTCACGCAGGTTACGTTGTAGGCCCCGCAAAGACTAAACGCTGCAGAATATATCGGGGCTTACAGTAAACTTGCAGAGCATCATTTTTTTTTTTGTTTAGTTTTTTTAAATCACACTGTTTTTGTGATCGTTTGGAGCCAAAGTCGAAATTAAAAGTCGATTAATTGCACAACCCTTAATCTGCAGCGCGTTTTCTGTCCAGAATAAAAAGAATCTGAGTTTTTCCGTCCCACTGTCACCAAATGCTTGGACACACGGGGCCGTTTTGATTGTTGGGTTATTTTAGGGTCTTTACCTTAAAATATAAAGCACCCTGAGGTGACTGTTGTGATTTGGCGCTTTATAATTAAAATTGAATTGAATTAAGAGATCACATGACCAACTGAGAGAGCTTTAAAACGGTTTCTGGTGTCTAAACCTAACTGGGTAGTTTTTAATGATTATTTTAATACAAATAAAGTGTAATTTTTTTACTTGGGTCTCGGTTGTGAGCCCCCTCCAGACCAGAAATGTGGACTTTTCACCCTTTAAAGATATTACTTTTGTGTACCTTGACGATGAACTGAGACATTTCAGACTGGATTGATGGGATGTTGACAGTCAGACCAGCAGCCTGTGCTGTACTTCTGTCTGTATTATGTTGAGTGTTTGCTCTGTCTGTACTTGACCCTCGTTGTTTGTGTATGTGCACATCGCTCAGGGCAAATGTTTGCACGCTGATCCTTCGTGGCACGCTAACAAGCTCTTGTTGTTTTCCCAGATAAGCCGCACAACCCGATGGTGAATGCTGGCGCAATCGTTTGTACTTCACTGATAAAGGTAAAAGCAGTCGCACTTCTTTCTTTCTCCTCCTCCTCCTCTGTGTGTGTTTGTGTTTACGTCCTGTCCGTATGCTAGAAAACTCCTTGTAATGTGGGTGTCACTGAGCTGCTTTATCAGCAAGATAAACTGAGGGTCAGGGGGGTTAATCAACCTGCTTTTGAAGCCCACTTTAATGATTTACCTGCCCTTTTCTGACTTATTAAACCGATTCTTCTGAAACACCTCACGATTTTCTTTCCGCTGTGTTCACATGTTTATGACTCTTGAGTTTGAGGTATTTGTAGGTCACTACCTTAGCCGCGTGTCCTGTTGTGGTGATTAAATCGCTCGTTAATCCTTCCTGGAGGAAACTTGGCTACTTTGAGCATCCAGGTTGAAAATAACCTGCACAGAAGCTGAACGCAGATTAAAAAGCACACCTTAATGAAGTCACACCCTATATTTAATTTTTTATAAGGTGGCTCCGCCTCGAGTTGGATTCAGTTTTGTTTCCTGGTGAGAAGAATAAAGGCAGCATTTCAAACTGGCTGCAGCTCGAGACTGAAGGAGAGATTAAAAGGCTTAAATGTCAGCTCTGTCCACGATTAACACGCTACACAGTAAAGGTGTTAATCATCATTCTGGGGTTAAATTTAATTTCTTTATCCTCAACAAGCTTCCTTTGCTTAATTAGTGCTTGCACACATGCTCACACAGGAGCTGTCAGCTGTGTTTTCACAGCTGCAGGTCTTTGTCTTTAAATTGGCTCCTTTTTTAAGATTTTTTTTAACAAATAATAATAATGCATTAGTCTTATATAGTGCTTTTCTAGACACTCAGACGCTTTACAATTTCATGCACTATTCATTCACACCTCACTCATACCTGGTGGTGGTAAGCTACTAATGTAGCCACAGCTGCCCTGGGGCAGTCTGACAGAGGCGTGGCTGCCAATTTGCGCCTACGGCCCCTCCGACCACCACCAAACACACAACCACATTCACACTTAGGCAATGTGGGTTAAGTGTCTTACCCAGGGACACAATGACAGCAACCCTCCAGTTGCAAGGTGAGCACCTGCCCACTGCGCCACTGCCACCCTCCTCTTTACAGCATCATAATTAGTCTTAGCGACCGATAGCTGCAGTTTTTCCTGGAGGTGACCTTTTTTTTTTCTGTGCCAGCACTTTGACTTTAACCTGTGTGACAAATGAAATGAGTCACCGCAGCTGCACTGATATGTTGCCCAGGCTCTGAGGTGTTTTAGTTTCTACTGGACTTCAGTGGAAGCAGTTTAGAGCGGGAGGAAGTTCAGAGTAATTTGGACCTTTTGTATTTAAAGGCAGCTCAGGTCTGTGTGTTTTCAGTGTCTATGCATTATCCAAACCCTGATTATCTTTTTTGTTTTGTGCTTCTTGTTCATCATCACCTTGCAGATTCAGCAGTTTTTAAAGTAATAACTAGTCTTTGCATCAGGATCTGTTCGCTTCACATTAGCGGGACTTTTTTCAGACTCATTCTGACTTTTTGAATCGTGATGGCAAAACAGCTCTGCAGAGGTTGGGTGGTTGATCTGGAGGGTGCAGATGCTTAACATCCCTGATTTCAATGAAAACAGAGAATCAGTGTTTTTCTTTACTGTGCATTTAAAACTGAAACAGCAGCGGCTGTTAGATTTATGCCAAACGCCGTCTGTGGTCCTAAACTGCAATAACACGGGACTCCCATGTTTAAGGCAAAAATAATAATCAGATTTATTCATTAACTTTATGAAAATTATGTATTTATTGAACTAAAAAATGTGTTTTTACAGTGTTACAAATCTTAAATCAAACACAAATGTGGGGAAAAAGAGGGCAGTGGTGGTGAAGGGAGTCTAGGTGAGTATGTGGGAGACCTGCACGGTAGATGAGCAGAAAGCAAAGAAAAAAATTAATTTAGTGTTTTAATTCTTCTTTAATTAGAAACCAAAGCAGTAATTTAAATTTGATTAATTGCAACATAACCCAGAGACAAAAGCAGCTGCAGGGAACCGCTAATAATCCCTGTAAACCATTAATAATCATACATGACTGAATATTGGCTCCATCTGCACTAAACTGAGTGAGTTTAGAGGAAAGGTAGAAAAGGGGCCAGAATCTGGTTTGTAACACAAAATAAGAGCTTTGCAGTAAAAATAATTGGCCAAAAGAAAAAAACTTGTTCTCATAACCATCAGAAACCAAAATCATGATTGAAATTAAAACCCAAACATTCTCGAGAGCAGATACCACATCTCTAAAAGTCACGCAGAAACTTGGCTTCATCCGGACGTTGATTCTGTTTAACGGCCCAGAGTCGCTGTGGTGGTTCACGCTCTGCTCTTATCAGCCGCAGCGGGAGGCAGAACAGAAACCAAAAACCAAACCGCAGCTTTTAGCAGCCGAGCGGTTTTTCTCAGGAGCTGATGAGGAGCAAAAAGAAAGCTGAGTCCACGTTAACTGTTTGTTTTTGCAGGCAGCAGTTTAACACGTTTGTGTTTTGTAGTCAGTAAATGCCGTTTCTTACTGAGCCGGAGTCTGGACGTGTTTAGCTTAACCAAAACACTGGAAACAATGATTATGTTTTAGCATTAAATATAATTTTGATTAAAGAGCTTGCACACACTGGTGGCATCCAAACATCCTTCTTGGATGGTCTCTTTGTGCAATTAACTGCGCAGCAGCAGTATTATTTGTATCAGAAATCCTCCAAAAGGCTCCAGCAGCACAAAAACCATTTACAGCAGGTTGCAGACATGTTTATTTCTGTTGTAAAGTTGGACGTTTTAATATGAGAGTCTATGGGGGCTGCCTCACTGCTGCAGTCTGCCTCGAGTGGACATTAGTGGAAGTGCAGTTTTTTGACACTGGCTTGGACAAACTTGCTGTTTCTGCTTGTTTGAAGTCCTAAAACGGCCTGAACATGTCCAGACTCCCGCTCTGTAGGCACGCGCGAGCTGATGCTGATATCACTAAACTCTGTGAGCTGGTCGCTCCTGCTGAGACACGCACCACTTTAAGTCTCTATATGATACAGAGAGGGGTGCCTTACATGCTCATAGCCATCAGACGGCTCCACCCACAGTCTTCTTATTGATTAACGATGCAGACTGAACTCTTAACCCTTAAACTGCCAGCAGAGAAACAAACCCAGAGGTGTGTGTCTGTGTTTACGTCAGCGTCTTTTTCAATGTGTTGCTTTTTATTTTGACTTTAATCGTAAAGCCGTTGGCGAGGTTGCACAGTTGGCCTTTAACCTTCGGTGGGGAAACTCGCCGTGAAGGTTGCCCCGGCAGTATGCCCCAAACTGTTGTTACATGCTGCTTGAAGGCTACATGTTGTTGCTGTTTTTGTATGTTGCATATTTTGCAGACTTAGGAACTGTGGGAAATAATGACTGCTGCAGCAGGTCAAATGACGTTGGTAATTTTTTTCTTCCTTTTCCATATCTATCTCCTCACTCTCTCCCACTCCCCCTGACCCCCCCCCCCCTTTTTTTCCCCCCTCGTCCCCCCAATGAGCTCTATAGAAACTTCATGTAGTGACTTTAACACCTTCATGAGTGCCACAGTTTTAAAATCTACCTGTAAAGTTAAAACTGATGCTACAGTACTTTAAATGTGCATGCGTGGCCATTTTCCCCCTTTTGCTGTGTTTTCTCTGCGGGACATCAGGGAGCTACAAGCTGTGAGGAAGGCCAATCCTCTCTCCTCTTCACCTCAAACACACACACACACACACACACACCTGCAGTGTTAACTCATAATACAAACCTGCCTGCATACACCCACATCTGTCAGATTTTATGTAGAAACATACACACAGTCAGGACTGTCACCTGTAACTAAAACAGGTTTGACAGTCAGTATTGGAATCAGTGAGCTGTAACGCACACGTCTAATAAATCTCCCTTTGAACTTCCCTCTTTGTAACCTTCCACAAGCTGATCGTATTAATTATTTGTGTAACTCTTGGAAAAGCTCCTGTGATTGTTACATTGTATTTTTAGTACACTCTGCTCATGCCTGCTAATTCTGTAAGCGTAATTGGTCAGCAGTATCATTGATCATTTTAAAATAACCTTTTCTGATGCTGTGCTTTTATCTTCTGAGGCTTCTCTCTGTGAGTGAACCAGACTAACTGCTTTTTATTTTGTTCTCTCTGCAGCAAAATGTAAGCAACGCAGAAAAATTTGACTATGTGAGTATTAGACCTGCATTCAGTTAACTTTCATTTTCTTTGATTCGTTCATCTAATTCATTCATCTACTGTCAGAGAACTGACACAAAATCAACCCCCACCATGTCATAGCCTGATGTACACATCCCCAGAAATGTGAAATAAAACTGCTGCCACTTTATTAGGTACATCTGTTCAACTTCTCATTAACAGATTTCTAATCAGCCAATCAGATGGCAGCAACTCGTTGCATTTAGGCATGGTCAAAATGGCCTGCTGGAGTTCAAAGTGAGCATCAGAATATATATAAAGGTGATTTAAATGACTTGCTGGCTGGTGCCAGACAGGCTGGTCAGAGTATTTCAGAAACTGCTGGGATTTCCCCTCAAACCACTGAGCTGAGAGGAAGGCAACAGTGAACCGCTCCTTACAACAAAGATATGCAGAAGAGCATCTCTGAACGCACAACACCATGATGCTGATGGGCTACAGCAGCAGCAGACCACTCCTCTCAGCTAAGAACAGGAAGCTGAGGTTACACGTCACACAGGCTCACTAAATCTGGGCAGCAGAAGATTGAGGAAACATTGGTCTGGTCTGAGTCTCAATTTTGACTGAAACATTTGGATGGTCAACACCATGGAAACATGGATCCACCTGGCTTGGTATCAACAGTTCAGACTGCTGGCGGTGTAATGGTATGGGGGATATTTTCTTGGCACACTTTGGGCCCCTTAGTACAAACTGAGCATCACCACAGCCTACCTGCTGGTTTCTGCTGCTTCTTCCAGCGGGACACACACCAGGTCCCAGAGCTCAGATCAGTCATCTTAGACATCAAAGTGCTGCATTCAAATGGCCTCCAGTTACCAGAGCTCAGTAACTGGATGTCATGGATGAGCAGCAGCTGTAATGCCGTCATGGACCAAAATCTGAGGAGTGTTTCCAGCAGCTTGTTGAATCTGTGCCATGAAGAATTCAGGCAGCTCCCAAGGTGTACCCAATCAAATGAGTGTATATAAAAGTAACATTACCATTTGTTCTGGTCTCCCCATTTTGAAGTGACAACATGAAAATTTTAGCTGCTGCCATGCTGGGTTATTCTTGATGCCAGAAGTGACCATATTTGAGAGGGTGGCGAGCACCCTCAGCACCTTTCCACCCCTCTGGCTGCCTGATGTTTTATTGTTGCAGTTGAAGGAAAAATAAATGCTCCCACTTGTGTAGATTCAGCGCAGAAGAATAAATCAAACGTCCCGCAGAGGAACATCCTGGAAAACAAACAGGCGTTGAGTTTTAATTATCTGGGTGTGGGTGTTGAATAAGTAAAGTATGACTTAATGTTTTTCTATGTAATGTTTAGCTGGTATCTCTTATAAATGTAGAAAGGTCATTTGTAGTGTTGAATATTGACTTTTCTCCTTTTTCCCTCCAGGTCATGAACTTTCTGAAAAAGATGGCAGGAAACGAGTACGTGGGTTTCAGCAACGCCACGTAAGTCCGTCTGAGTCATGTTCTGGGTTATTACAGGCAGCTAAAACTGGGGGAAAAAATCTTAACTGGAATAAAAACAAATACAGGATATTTTTAGTTTTAATGTTTAATGTCAGCTGTCCTATAATAGCTGCTCTGAAATGAAATATTACCCAAACATGTGTTCTAATAACTTTTCCTTCATACATAAAGACAACATGAAAACCTCGTTTACCCACATTAGTGTGTGGAGACGACTTCCACAGATGCTGCTGAGGTTTGAAAGGTTTGCATGATTTATGACGGCTCGTGTTGCACCATCATCACGTGATGACACGAGAGCTGTTGTTGTATCGCACAAATGGAGGGCAGGGCCAGTGAATACCAGCACAGCAGTGAAAACACACACACACACACACTCTTCCTTCCTCTGTAATGGCAGTGCTCTTCTTTGTGTGCCAGATTCCAGTCTGAGCGCGAGTCAGGAGACAGGAACTTCGCCATCGGCTACTACCTGAAAGAGAAAAAGGTTCGTCTGTTTGCTGCTGCTCGTCCTTGTTGCTCTCCAGGTTTTTGGAGAAGAGAAAAACAGAACATTTCTTTTTTTTAGACCAATCAGGCTTCACGTTTCTTCCTGTTTCACCACTAAAGTTTATTGCCACAGGTGCCGTCGGTAATGTTTCTCACCATATAAATTAGATGTATTCACATGTATAAATGAGAGAAATCTGCATATTTTTGCTTCCAGCCTCCTGATGTGCCTTTTAGGAGGAATCAGCTGGACTGAGATGAACTTTAACTTTTTTATCTCATGGATGGAAAAACTGTCACCACAGTTTCCAGAAACACAAAAAACTGCAGTCTGGTTTGTACCAGCGTCACAGATCAGTAATGATCTCACACAAGCTGAGACTTTGTCCAGAGCAGATCGTCGTGACGGCTGAAGATCTGCCTGCATATTTAGTTTCTCCAGGCTGCTGCTTGAAAAGCTGACCGGGAATTGTAGCCCAGGCTGGTCTGCAGGGATGCTCAGAGATTTCCTGGAAATTGTGGAGTCATTAAACTCAAGTACAGAAGCAGCCAGACTGCAAGAACCATGTGTGCATGGTTACATGTTACTTACATGGTTACAAGTTTGACTTCCTCTGTGATTAAATAGGGTTAAGCATTTCTTCTGTGAAGAAAAACAATTATGCTTTAATGGAAATGATAATTGTGTGTGGCTGCATCTCAGATGAGGTGATCTAATTTTTCGATGACATAAAATGAGCTTTTGGTGGGAGTACCTGCGCTCAGAAGCACGAATGCAGTCACAGCCTGTGTTCTACCTGCAAGGTCTAGGGGGGGGGTCACAGGGAGTGTAACACAAATACACTGGCAAACCACAAACTCAATCCTGCGTGCACTGAAGTTCATTTACAGTCTGCTATTTACAATTGACCCAATGCTATCAAAAAAAAAATGGAGGGAAAGAAACATCAGGGCCTCTAAGGCCAGAAAACAAAAACGCTCCCACTTCCTAGAAACTAAAGTAGAGCTGAGCTTTAGGTGAAAACCAAAGAAACAGTACCTAAGCTCCTTGGCTGGCCAAAAAAAAACAGGAGAGAAAGGGCACGAACAAAAATGGCAGACAAACCCTACCAAGCTTCCTCTAACAAAAACAACCACCGAGGTTTTGTCACTTCCAATCATAAACACTTGAAGTTTGTCTAGTCCAGCAAGCACACACATCTAAGCCCAGTGGCCTAATGGTGGGGAGCACTGGAGCCTCATGTGCAGTCTCCCAAACGACTGCAATCACAATTAGACAGGAAACACCTAGAGGAGAGAGAGAGAGGAGGAGAGCAGCTCGCCTCAAAAGGAGGCCAAAGGTCAGTGGCCGTAACAGTGATACTAGAAAAACTCAGGTACACATTTAAAGACCCGGATTTCAGCCCTTTGTAACGTAACTGTTTGTGATGCTCTCGGGTCTCTACAGCATTATTTCTAAAGGCAGGTTTTTATTTTTTCCCTCCTCTTTGCAGTGTTTCCCAGAGGGGACAGACATGACCTCCGTACTGGACTTGTACTTTCAAGTGAGTGTAACTTTGACTGCTTTCCTTATCTATACATTTTTAATGAGAGAATATGGTTTTCCTGCTTCATCACTGAGCTTCTTCCTGTCATTGATTTTTATCCTGGAGCCTCAGAGTCTGCTTCTTCTCAGTCTCCTCTTCTCGAGCAGCTGGCAGCTTCTTTCTGTTGAAATCTGTTTGTTTTTTAGCATGTTGGCCTCCCTGTGTGATGCAGTAGCTTCAGTTTGATTCCATGTTGTTCCCAAAGCTCCCAAACTAGTCAGATGGACTGAGGTGTGGTGTCTGATGATCACAGTGCACAATTTTCCATCATTTTCATCTCTTTGCTTTCACCTTTCTGTCTCTCGCTTCCGTAACTCGAGGTGCAATAACGGAGATGAGCTGCTCTGAAAATTGTGAAGGAGAAATTTTATATATTGTCCTTTTCTCTGCACCTCCAGCTGTGCTCCATTGAGGTGACGTGTGAGAGCGCCAGCGTCATGGCGGCCACCCTGGCAAACGGCGGCATCTGCCCAATCACGGGCGAGCGCGTGCTGAGCCCGGAGGCGGTGAGGAACACGCTGAGTCTGATGCACTCCTGTGGCATGTACGACTTCTCGGGACAGTTTGCGTTCCATGTGAGTAAAATGTGCACGAGCTGCACCCACAGACATGCAGTTTATTTTTGATTTATTAACTGTTCTCAGACTTTTAGCTTCACGTATTCTCACATAAGACAGAACTGGAAAACGGCGCCAGCAGCTGCTCAGTTGCAGGCTGCAGATTTGATAACTGCAGGACGCAAAGAACGTCCACTTTATTTATACAGCAGTTTACAGAGTAATTTAACAGACGGCTTTAAAGGACGTGCAAAATGGGGCAATTTAAAAAGTCGGTGAAAAACATACACACTGTAGATATTAAACAAACCATGTTAAAGCTGATGAAGAGATGGTTAAAAGGCATTTTGGTGGGTCCAGTTAGTATCAGGGGGCACACCTGCCTCAGCTGAGGGGCTTGTTGTGATTGGATATCAGATTTTAATGCCATATGTTGGCATTAAACCTCAGCTGGGATTATCTCAGAGATAATGCAACCGAGTCAGAGAGGCAGATTTTTTTTGGACTCCTATTTGAAGTATTTCTGTGCAGTAGAAAGGCGCCATTGCTTCGGATTGGATTACTTTTTTTCTAAGAATATTCAGTATAATGTGAGATTCACCAAAGCCGTGTTAGTGGACTCTGTCGCCGCTGTGCTGCGAGCTTTTCTGTGAACTCTTCTGTTTCCCTGCTGCAGGTCGGCCTGCCTGCCAAGTCTGGAGTATCGGGAGGGATCCTGCTGGTTGTTCCCAACGTGATGGGAATAATGTGCTGGTCACCTCCGCTCGACAAGCTGGGCAACTCGGTCAGAGGGATCCAGTTCTGCACGGTACGTACGTCCTGTCCGGAAACAGAAGAATAAACACTCGGAGCCATGCAGAGACTTTACTGCACCTCTGTGTTTATTCACTTTGCAGTGGGAGAAAGAAGCAGCGTGACCTGCATTTATTTTGCTCTACAAAAACACAATTCACAGCTGATCCAGAGAGGAGTCTGCGGCAGGTCACGTTAACCTCAGAGTGAAATGTCGTATTTCCTCTCTTTGTATTTCAGGACCTGGTGGAGCTTTTCAACTTCCACAACTACGACAACCTGAGGCACTTCGCCAAGAAGCACGATCCTCGCAGAGAAGGCGGTGACCAGCGGGTAAGGACAAACTCCGCCTCATCAGGCTCACGTGACAGCGCACCTTCCCTCCAGCAGCTTCCTGTAGCCACACCTTTTTGCACTGACCTGTATGCACAGACCTCCATAAATGTAACACCTAAACTGTCCCCGTTCATCCTTTGGGTGGAAGTGCTGCCGAAAGTGGGCGGATTTTGTTTATTTATTTTTTCTTGCACATATTTAATATATAAAGAGCTAAATCATCTAAATTTAATATAATCGAAACAGCGTGACTCTGAGGAAAAACTAGAACTGAGTTCAGTCAGAATTTTTTTATTTTAATTTTTTTCCATTATCCGCCTGAAGGTAATCAAACATGTCTGATTTATATAACGCAGTGTTTCCCACACATTCAGAGTGCCCAGAACCGTTTTCAGAGGAAGCAAAACATCTGAAGCTTTTTTTTTTTTTTTTTTTAAACATAAATCCGCCGACGTAGCGACTTCACGGTCCAGGCTGCACCCGCGCTCTCGCCCTCTCCGCTTTCTGTTCTGCGTCTGAGCTGTCGGCCGATTCGCGGCGACGCGACGAAACTGATCGCACTGGTGAAATGAGCGTTTTCTGATTGACCACCAGGTTTTTGCCTGTTAGTTTTATTTTCTAGCTCGCTCCCTCAGAAGAAGGAAACTGTAAGAATCAGATAAATGTTACGAGTTAAAGCCGTTTCCCTTCACTCTCTCAGCTGATACCCGTCCCTTCCTCAGGAGTGGAGGTTAGCGTGGATCGATCCCGAGTCTCTGGAGCTCCAGATGTTAAAAGTAAACACGACAGAGGAAACCAGACAGATGTTTACTGGCTTCATGAGCTGCTCAGTCTGCTGACCTTAATCAAACTTTTTAAATACTAATTTTAAGGTTATTACAATATGTAATATGTTTTATTTATTTATGAAGTCAGCTGTTTTGTTTGGGTCAGTACTGCTAATGCAGGTCAGACTCAAAGTGGCCTCAGATGTTGATTTTTGCCAGATTATAAGGCTTAAAGATGCTTTGTAGCTTTATAAACAGATTGGAAATAAGTTGCTGACATGAGTGGACAGATGTGTTGCATTGTGCACAGTTACTGTATGCATTAACCTGCCTGAATGTGTGGGGAACACAGTGATAATGGTAGTTAATGATGCTTTTATTGGCTCCTTCTTCATTTGCACCCAGCACATAAACACCGGTTTAAAAAACGGAGGGTTTGAGACTAATTTGTTATCCGTGTCAATAACAGCAGCACACCTTCGGAGCCATGGATTACGAGAGCCTCCAGCAGGAGCTGGCTCTGAAAGCCCCCCTCTGGAAAAAGGTGTCCCCCACCGAGTCGAACGAGGACAGCTCCACCACTGTAGTCTATAGGATGGACAAAGTCGTCGAGTGAAACTTAAAAACAGACCCAAAAAGATGCCCCCCCGCCGCCTCACCTGATCTCCCAACAACGCGACGACGTCTCCTCGCCCTTTCATATTTATATATAAGTTATGTAGAGGATTATTTATTGCTGGTGAAGCGGTTACTGTGTGGACAGATGGGGGGTTTTTTTTTATTTGTACTGGGAAAATGGGATGTTTTTTTTTTCTCCCCCAAACGACCTTCCACCTGTTCGTTGCCTTAGCGACGTGACGAGGTCTGACGTGCAGCGTTCAGGCCGCGCTCTCGTTTTATCTCATCACTTTTATAACAGTTTAGCTTTTTCCTCGTTTTTATTCATGTCGGAGTCTTCTGGGGGAAAAACGTCGGCGATCACACTTCGAGCGGTCGGCTGCGCGGTCGTCCACTTGGAGCGAAGTGATGCTTCTGTGCTCGCTGACTTTTAAAAATGCAGTAATTTCTAAATTAGGGATGTGTTATTAGTGATTAAAATTATTTGGCTGTGATGGTTTTTTTTTTTCCTGTTAATTGTTTTTATTTATTCCCCCCTTTATGACTTTAGGCTCTTAAACGCACCATCTCTGAGCATTTAGCTGGTCAAAAATGAGACTTAAGTGAAGAACATTAACGAGTGAGATCTGTAAATGTTGTATTATTTTGCAGATATTGATATTTGTCTACAAGCTCAATTTCTGTTTAAAGTACAGCATGATTTGTGCCTCCTTCCTCATCTTTAATATTGAATCTAGATCTGTTGGTGTGTGTGTGTGTGTGTGCCTGATGCGATTGATAATAATGGGGGGGGTGGGGGGTTGCTCACAGTCAGGTGACTAAAACTTTAAACTGTTAATGAGGTTTGACTCGGTTGACCTCGTTTACCTGCAGCTTTCAGACATGAAAGTGGGAGTGGGTTTGTATGTTCAGTTCAAGTGTCTGATAGTTTTTATGGAACTAAACGGTCTCCGTACAGCCGTTAACATGTCTACACAGCGTCTACACTGCATCGCTACACAGCGCACAAAAACATGCTCACGCATGTGCAAAGACTTTGCCTTGTTTTGGCTGTTTTTTTTTTTATTTCTTCATTTGAAGCAGAGAACATTTAGTCCAGGTCCAGGATCAGAGTCATTACAGCGAACCTTTTTTTCTCAGTGCAGTGGGCCCGATTTGCCAAGTGAGGCAAGCTGCTGTTCTGCAGGGGATTTACAAATGTGTGCAAATTTATGAGCACAATCTGCTCTACACAAACAGCGCAAACTAACAGGTCAAAGTGAGTCAGAGGGAGCGAGTAATCTGTTAACCAAAATAATACAGCGTAAGCAGCTTTACAGGTGGATCTGTCTCTGTAAACAGATCGATGACGGGCAGCTGATGGAGAACTGATGACCTGAAGCATGTGCTTGAAGAAACACCACGTGGTGTTATTTATCAGTCCTGACCCAAAGATGTGTTAATGAAGTTACTGTTAATGTGCTCTGGTGCTTTTACTGTGGGAAGCTGCAGGAGTTTTTGACTGACAAAGGAAAGAACCAGACTCTCAGCCTGATTATAGGAGTCGGCCGTTAATCTAACTCACTACACTTCTGCCCGACTCATTAATGTGCACTACAGTGCGCTACAGTGTCATTGTGGGTCAGCTGTGTAGGAAACGTGGCTAAAATCCTGAAACACTACAGACCCGTCAGCTCACCTGTCTGTAACACATCCCTCTGACCCTCTGTTACGTCCTGCTGTTACACTGATACACCAGAATCACTCGGGCTGATGTGCTCAGTCTGACGACCGCTCCCCCGGCTTTCATTAACATTTTCAGGTGTGTGTGTGTGTGTGTGTGTGTGTGTAAGTCGCCTGCTACAAACTTGGAGAAATCAATGTTTGTATGATTTCTATAGACTAGATCCCTTAAGAAAACTAGCAAAGATAGTTGAGTCTGGACCGTTTGGTCTTCAGTGTCTTAATTCTGGCCCCTTTAAGTTTTAGATGCTTTAGTGTTCTGAGCAGCAGCTGCTTTTTTTTTTTTTCATTAATGCCCCTGAAAACGTAATCTAAGGTAAAATGGGCACAAAGGAGGTGTTAACTGGTGAGTATACACATGGAACACATTCATTAGGGCGTGAGACGTTTTCAAAGTGTTACCCTAATTAGTTCAGGTCATAATTAATGGCTGCTTCTTTCCAAAGATGTTTATGTATTTCTGGATGTTTGTAGCAGCAGGTGTGCACACAGCCTTTAGCTTTGTGCTGTGCATCTGAACACGAGTGTCCTCCGCTGCAGACCAAAGAGTGAGTGTTTGAATATTTACTTCAGACATTCAGGTTTACTATGGGAGCTCCTCCAGGAGATGTAAATACTTGCACATTAATGTCATGTCAGCAGATGCCTTAGATATTGCTGTAGTGTGTGTGTGTGTGTATCACTGAAACTGTACACGTGGTGTGTGTCCTGAGGCTGAGCTCAGAGAGATGGCTGCTGGAGCCGCTGTCATCACTTTACTGCTGTCATGTTGTGTCCTTTATTTTGTTAATGTCCTTTTTGTTTTGTTTTTTAATCTTTTATATTGCTGACGTGTGTGTAATATATGATGCAGGAGTATTCAAAAGCCTCGGTCATCATCAATATTTCATATCTACTATTCACCTAAAATTAATTTAATCCAGTCCAACAGCGATGATTATTGGGAAGCAGCTCACACGACCAGTAAGGGATCCTCGTGAAACGAGTCGCTCTCGTAGTCCTAAAAAAGTTTTGAGTTTTCACATCTTTGCTGCTCCTTTAAATGGCAGAAAAATCTGAAATTCAGGACCTGAAATAAAAGCTGATGCAGTCAGAGCAGACAGGAGACTGAACTTCATCAAGCCAATCAATCAAGATTAATTATCAATCACACCTTCTCCTTTGCTTGGAAAATCCTGATTATTCCAATCCAAAAGATGACACCGGGGCTTTTTAAATGCAGCGTTAATGGAAATCATCAGATTTGTGTTATGTAAAGCTTTGTTCAGTTTGCACCATAAATAAAATTAAAAACTGCTCAGTAATCTGTCCAGACCCCAAAAAAAACACGTCAAACAAGAAGCAGAGAAATGAATAATTAGAATATTGGAAATTTAAAGAGATGAAGGTTTCAAACTGATTTTTTTTATGTTAATGGTGCAAAATGTTCCCAGAACAAACCTTTACACCCATATGTCATGTATGGATTTTTCTCTTGTATGCATGTTTTTTGTTTTTTTTGTCAATTTTCATGAATTTTCATCCTTTATTTGATTTCTTTTGAATGTTTTTTTTTTTTTTTTCTTTCACATGAAAGTGATCACTACCCTCACATTTGGTGACCCTGGAACTGTGAGGTTAGTCTTCATAGAAAAACAAGCAAAAGATTAAAAAATGAGCTGCTTCTGAACATGAAACCAAACAGTTCCAAGCTCACAGCTGTCAAGCTTTAATGTTTGTTTGTGAAGTCTCCATGAACTGTCTGCTTCTCTGTACTGAACATGCAGAAATGACAGTAAAAATTACATTAATGTTTTTTGTTGTCTTGGTGTCCCTTGTATGAAATGAAATAAAAGGTCTGTTTTAAATCAGCTCATCCTCTGAGCTCACAGCTGCTCTTTAATTCTTGACCCCATAAAGATGATGGGTTCTGATACATAACGCGTATCAATAAAGACGAAATTTGACGACCATTAGAATAGGTTCCAGGTTTTTCCAAGGGTAGCTGTTGAGGCAGAGATCACCCTCACTAGCCTTTATTCATTTAGTAAATATTATCAACAGCTCTCTACAGACTGGCATTTTCTCTTAAATGTGCTGTAATCACACCACTATTCAAGAAAAACAACTTAGGTTTACTGGTAATTAATATTTCCAAACCTATTTCTAATCTGCTGCGTTAAACCCTGATCGTGTTTTAATTCAAAGGTGGTTTAAAGGTCAGGTTCTTGACTTTCTCTCATATTTCTATTTGCAGTTTTAGATCAAAGTTTTAGATTAAATATCAAAATTAGGAGTTCCTCAAGGCTCTATCTCTTTAACCTTTATATCTTCTCGCTTTGTACTATCAAACAATCATAAATCCTATCAATTAAATTTTATTTAAATAGCACCAAATTATGATAAACAGTCGCCCCAAGGCACTTTACAAGGTACCATACCATAAAAACCCAACAGTCAAAACAAACGCCTATGAGCAAGCACTGGGCGACAGTGGGAAGGAAAAACTCCCTTTTAACAGAATGAAACCTCCAGCAGAACCAGACTGCTGCAACTGTATGGGGCTGAGGGAGAGACAGGATGAAAGACACTGTTGGAGAGAGCCAGAGATTCATAACTAATGATTAAATGCTGAGTGGGGTATAAACAGAGTGGAAAGATGAAGGTGAATGAAAAGAAAAAGTCAGTGCATCATGGGAACCCCCCTCCCAGCAGCCCAGGCCTATAGCAGCATATTTAAGGGAGGGTTCAGGGTCACCTGATCCAGCCCTAAGTATAAGCTTGATCATACAGGAAAGTTTTAAGCCTAATCTTAAAAATAGAGAGGGTGTCTGTCTCCTGAATCCAAGCTGGGAGCTGGTTCCACAGAAGAGGCGCCTGAAAGCTGAAGGCTCTGCCTCCCATTCTACTCTTAAGTATCCTAGGAACCACAAGTAAGCCAGCAGTCTGAGAGTGAAGTGCTCTGTTGGGGTGATATGGTACTATGAGGTCTTTGGGATAAGATGGGGCCTGATTATTCAAGACCTTGTATGTGAGGAGAAGAATTTTATATTCTATTCTAGATTTAACAGGGAGCCAATGAAGAGAAGCCAATATGGGAGAAATCTGCTCTCTCTTTCTAGTCCCTGTCAGTACTCTAGCTGCAGCATTTTGGATCAGCTGAAGGCTTTTCAGGGAGCTTTTAGGACAGCCTGATAATAATGAATTACAATAGTCCAGCCTAGAAGTAATAAATGCATGAATGAGCTTTTCAGCATCACTCTGAGAAAGGATGTTTCTAATTTTAGAAATATTGCGCAAATGTAAAAAAGCGGTCCTACATATTTGTTTAATATGTGCATTGAAGGACATATCCTGGTCAAAAATGACTCCAAGATTTCTCACAGTGTTACTGGAGGCCAAAGTAATGCCATCCAGAGTAAGTATCTGGTTAGACACCATGTTTCTAAGATTTGTGGGGCCGAGAACAAGAATTTCAGTTTGATCTGAATTTAGAAGCAGGAAATTAGAGGTCATCCAGGCCTTAATATCTTTAAGACATTCCTGCAGTTTAACTAATTGATGTGTGTCATCTGGCTTCATTGATAGATAAAGCTGAGTATCATCTGCATAACAATGAAAATGTATGCAATGCTTTCTAATAATACTGCCTAAGGGAAGCATGTATAATGTAAATAGAATTGGTCCTAGCACAGAACCCTGTGGAACTCCATAATTAACCTTAGTGTGTGAAGAAGACTCCCCATTTACATGAACAAATTGGAGTCTATTAGATAAATATGATTCAAACCACTGCAGTGCAGTACCTGGAGGAAGTAACTATTGAAGTTAACTCTGAAAGATCAACTGGAGCGAAAGAGTCTAAACAAATACCAGCAGTGCTGAAAGCAGCCGAACATGAAGAATAATCTTTGAGATGTTATGAATAATTTTTTCTCTAATATCTAAAATTTTATTTGTAAAGAAATCCATGAATTCACTACTAGTTAAAGTGAAAGGAATACTCGGCTCTTCAGAGCTCTGACTCTTTGTCAGCCTGGCTACAGTGCTGAAAACAAACCTGGGGTTGTTCTTATTTTCTTCAATGAATGATGAGTAGTAAGATGTCCTAGCTTTACGGAGGGCTTTTTTATAGAGCAACAAACTCTTTTTCCAGGCTAAATGAGCATCTTCTAATTTAGTGAGACTGTTTATCACAAGAAGCACTCGTGAATCCGCGAGGACTGTTTATCAATTTGCGCATGCATGGAAAACTGTGGCCGTCGCAACCATAGTGCGCATGTGTGAGTCACCCATTTTCAAATCACCCTGGTTTCAAGCATTTACACGAGAACGCTCCACTCTGGACCCTGTTTCCAAAACACATCGTTTTCACTCCGTTGTCGTGTAAACAGGAGGCTGAAACGCATCAAAACGACGCCGTTTTCATTTTGAAACGGCGTCGTGTAAACGGGGCCTTAAATGTTCCTAGAATCAGATTAAAGGGTGGGGTTTTCTGTTGTTATCTCCTACATTGAGCACGTTGAGTTTGCATGCAATGAAATGTGCTACATAAATAAAATTGCTATTGTTCTAGAAGCAAGCCTGAAATGTCAGAAACCACTCAGTTCAGAAAAGAGAAATAAGGGTTACCCCTAGAAGGTGTTCAAGGGTGAAAGAGTTAACAGAAACAACTTAAATTTGTTCAGAGATGGTTCTACGGAGCCCATGAAGTACCACGCACACAGTAAAAAATATTTACTGTATATGCAGTTTCTGTTTCATTACCGTATGAGTCTAATGTCTTTGGATGGCTACCATCAGAAGACAGAAGGGGTGTATTTCTAAATATTTAAAGTGCCTGAAGGTGACAAGCAGTCATCAGTTACTGCAAGTCTTCATTAGTGTTCCAGTTTGACTGCATATGAACAAACAGAAACTTGTTCGCACGAGGTTTTTGTTTTCTTGAACAACAACAAAGACTGTCATGTGAATGTAGTCACACAAGATGATCATCTTTTACATCTCAAGCACAGACTGCAAATAAAAGATGGCCAAAGTTGCCATGATGACACCCGCTGGTCCCTGAAGTCTCAATTAAGCATTTTTTAAACCAGGTGTCACAAATGGGAGGTGAATCTGTACATTTACATTTTCAAAACAGGCTCGTTACTTTAGGTTTAACATCTGAGGGAAGTTTGCATTACTGTCAATCATCAAACGATCGGAGTCTAAATGTGGGAACACTTAACACATAAGGGACAATAATACTGGCTATCCTCCATTACTGGGGATTATTGTATACAAAGAGATTAAAGAAAAAGACTCATATAATTTATGTATCATTTATAGCGCTATAATCAGGGGTTACAGTGGGCCGGGCCCAGGGCAGATGTCCGTAGGTTATTGCTTGTGGTACTTCAGCATCTTAAGTAACACTACTGAAGAGAAGCGAAAAATAAAGGGAGTAACATGTCACATTTAGATGCAATGTTTCCAAATGCTCAGCAAATATCAGCATACACACAAAAGTGTGTGCAGTTTGTCACACAGTGTGTCTGCTAGCTAAAAGAAGAGCTGCTGTATTTCCAGGGAGAGAAAAGAGAGAGAAGTTCACTCAGAGATGTATGAAAGAGGACAGGAGAGGAAGAAGAGAGGTTAGATTTAAAAGTAAGGACTGCAAAACAAACTGAGGTATTCTGACTTTGTGTAATTCAAAAATTGTATGAAAATAGTGCAGTTTAGTGCAGGATAAACACGTCAGTTTGCTGTACTGTATTTACAGTAAAGCTTTGTGTTGGACTGGTGCTCATTACGCAGGCGTGCAGGTGAAGGTGTTCAGAATCCTCAGTCATCATCAGTGTTGGACTGGATTAAACGGCGTGATGAGTTCAGTCCAGCATTGGCTTTTAAACTGATAATCTCCATGGAAAATAACTTTTAGCTTCATCGATTGGTCTTAATTACTCTGCTGCAGAGGTGGGAAGTAACAAAGTACAAATGTACTTACTGTACTGTACATAAGTATATTTTTCAGGTATCTGTACTTGAGTATTTATTTACTCCCTACATTTTTATAGAAATATCTGCACTTTGTACTCTTTACGTTTTCAAAACAGGCTCATTACTTTAGGTTTAACATCATAGTCTCAATTACAGGTTACATCAGTGCAGCAGAGATGAGTTTGAATCAAAGGGTTCCTCCACCTTCTGAATCCCACTGTGACCCCTGAGTATCCTCATGTTTGTGTTTAGGTGGAGGCACAGTCACCCTCTACTATGGAGGACACAGAGAACAGAGCTGTGTTTAAATTCCCTTTCACAGTTTGTGTCCTACATAACAGATTCAAGCTGAGTGCATTCATTAGGATTAAAATTTAGATTGGAATAACATCTGTATTCTTGTGTAATATTTTATGTTATTGCATTAAAATGTAATGAGGCTCAGTTAGCTTTACAGAAAAATAATTGGTAGAAACGTCCTCCAAAGAGCTACTTTCACTTTTGTTCTTTGAGTACATTTCAGAGCCTGTACTTTTTTACTTTCACTTGAGTAAAGAAGTTGAACTAGTACTTCAACTTTTACCAGTGTATTTTTTAACACAAGTACTTGTACTTCTACTTAAATAAAGAATGTCAGTACTTTTGCCACCTCTGCTCTGCTATAGTGATTGTGAAAACACTTAAATTGGTGTGTATTGTTGGTGGAGGTCAGCAGTCGCTGGGTTTTGAAGAGGATGTTAAGTTTCTGTTCATTACGTAGGCGTGCAGCTGAAGGTATTCACAATCCTCAGACATCATCAGCGTTGGGCTGGATTAAACGGCGTGATGAGTTCAGTCCTGCTTCAGCTTTTAAACGGATAATCCCCATGGAAAATAACTTTTAGCAACATTGATTGGTCTTACTAAAACACTTAAATTGGTGTGTATTGTTAATGGAGTTCAACATTCACTTGCTGGATTTGGCTCCTGAAAAACTGAAGATTTTCAGGTGAATCAGTGGATATGAAATATTGAAACTAAGATTTACATGCAAATTATTATAGTTTAAGTTTTTTTAAGTAAAATTACTGATTGTACAAACTCTGAGTCATTGAAAAATGTGTCCAATGAGGAGGTGATGCAGAGAAGGCTGTTCAGGCTACATGATATCAGCTGAGTCTCGGACGCCTTCAGAGAGATGAGCATCAAAAAAGTTTTGTTTTGAACATGCTCATCGAAGTGCAGCTGTGAACAGCTGTGAACATCTGTAAACTCGGTGAAGGGAAAGAGGATTGGTGTTTTCCAGAAGCAGCGCACATCACTCATGGCAAACACAACCAGTCAGGCAGCATCATTTCATCTGTCACGAAAAGGAGACTTTTTATTGTGTGGTCTGAACCTGCTTTAAATTGCGGAGGCCCAGAGGGCACCACAGAGGTGAAGGTATGCAGGACGTGCAGAGCAATTCATGCATTAAACTGCCTGAAGGTGACAAGCAGCCTTCATTTATCATCAGTCTTCATCTGTATGGCAGTTTGACTGCATTTTGAACATACCACAACTTGTTCACACGAAGTTTTTATTTTCATGAACATTTTTGAAATGATGAATATGAGTTTATTTAGTTTTCTCATTGTGGCTCATGTTTAGTTGAAGGATCCGTTTAGGAGGAAATCACTGTTTTTGTGTTTCTTTGTTTTTAATAACAGATTAATCGTCTTAATTTAGTTTTCTGGAGCAGAAATCTCTCAGAAGTTCACAGGTTGCAAAATGTGAATATTTGCTTGTTTTCTAAGTGAAAGTAAAGTTAATATTTTTGCATCTTTGTACCAACGTATCAGTTTAAGTCACACCTGTCCTTGATAAAGTGTCAGAATTTCCCAAGAAAGAAAAATCAAATTGATTGTTATTGTTAGGATATTTGTCTGCTGCAGAGACCTCCCTGTGTTTGTATTCCAATTTTTTTTCACATTTGTTTGTTTTATTTTGAAGTTTCGCTCATAGGAAATGATTCATTCCTGTTTGAGGGTAAATTAAAATCAAAGCTGGATTATAGAAGCAACGTGGTGATTAAATTAATAATAATATGAAATATTAATAAAGTCTGTTCCCCAAGATCCTACAATAATTAAATAACTGGCTTCCTTTCAGTGCTGCATAGAAATGAAATGTGTTGGGATGGGTTGGATGTAAGTGGAATAATTCCTGCTTTTTCCTGTCCAGTCCGTCATGATTCCCTCAGTTCCTTCAGCTCTTGCAGCTGCTGGTCCGGTGTGGTTTACTCTGAGGTCCATCTGCAAACCTTCTGCCTCTGTCCACAGGTCAAGTCTGTCATCAACCTGCTGTTTGCCGCCTATACTGGAGACGTGTCGGCCCTGAGGAGGTGAGCAGCTCACACACACTGATGTGAGATCAGTTCAGATTTATTTACTCTCTTTTTCCACGATAAACTCTGGCTGCATGAGGAAGCACTGCAGTGACCTCAAGTGGCAGAAAGAGGAACTTAAAGGTGTCCCTGTGGAGTTTTAGACCTGCTGTTTCCCACCAGAAATCTCATGAAACATTTGCACTAGTTTCAGAGTAGTTTAAAGTGTGTGTCTCTCTCCATGTTTGCAGTCTTCTTCACCTGTTAACTCTAAAATATGGATTAAGGGTGATTGTGGGGTTTTTCATCTGCCTTTATCTGTGGCATCCCTCTATGGACAAAGGTGCTCTGCACATGGACGTCCTACCCTGGGCTCAATCTGGTTGCTAGAAGTAAATTCACCTTCACCTGCTGAGAAATTTTCTGTTGATTAGAAGTCTAACAAACCTCTAAATGGTGCAAAAACCTGCTCTCAGGGCGACTGAACAATATTATTACAGATGAGCTGTTAAAAGATTTCACCTGCCCAGCAGGCCAAAACTGTTTCTTGTATCAGGTTGTAAACGTGTTTATTTCTGCTGTAAAATTAGAAAATTTTACATGGAGACTGCTGGAGCCTCTGGTGGCCATTAGAGAAACTGCAGTTTTTGGCTCTCGCCCTGAAGGTTGAAGCTTCTGGAAGAAAACTGCATTTGGTGGTTCAAAACTCCACAGGAAACCACGAAAAAAGAGGGATATCATGTGTGGTGATGGTGAACTATCCTGAGGCATATTTATTGATATAAAATGTATTGTTCTTCCTATTTGCCTGCAATTTCTAAGGAAAAGGTGCTTCGGGCAATACCAGCAGGATGCTCTTTAACTTCCAACCTGAAGCTGTGATATTGACTCATAGATGTGTAATTTTTCTGAATTGTTCAACAGTTAAAGTTGCACACAGTGTTGTTTACACAGCATTTGTGTGCGCAGGTTTGCGCTGTCATCCATGGACATGGAGCAGAGGGACTACGACTCGAGGACGGCCCTGCACGTCGCAGCAGCTGAAGGTAACGTTTAGCCTGAAGTCAGTCAGCGAATCCAGACACAGCTCGTCCTTAAATGCTGAGCCTGTGGTCCGGACCTGTTTCCATGAGATCAAAAGCTATCTTGGTTTAGCATCAAGTGATTCAAATCGGGGATACACACTTTTCACAAGTTCAGTCTTATTTCTGACATCTGCCCTGCTTCCTTCAGGGCACATAGAGGTGGTCCGCTTCCTGCTAGAGGCCTGCAAGGTGAATCCAGTACCCAGAGACAGGTAAGTCCATGTGGTCACATACCTGTATGTATTTATTCATCACAGGTTATAATAATGATGGGCAGAATTTTCAGGTGTTTGGTTAAGAAGAAAAAAGGCATGTCGTTCAAAAAGGAAAGTGGCTTCATCCTCCGACGCGCTGTGGAGAACCAGAACTTCCAAAATCAGAAATAAAATAAATAAATGACTAATAATTGATATGAGCTAATAATTTATTATTATTTATTAATGTATTTATTTACCTTCTTATGAAATTTCCATTTTTTTAAATTCATAAATTTCTTTCTTTGTACTATTATTTCTCCTTGTTATGCAAATGAGGCAGCTGTCACTCAAAGTGCACCATGTGATTGATGCTGGGCTATCAAAGAAAACACATTTTTAAAAAAATATTAAATTGGAGCCACGTGTGTGTGTGTTTTTTTTTTTACTTTTGGAACATGTTTTTTTTCTTTGTTTCTTAAGTGAATATATTGGGAAATTACTGGAAAGGTGAATAAATACAATAACAAATAAACACCTATATTTATTTGTTATTATTTGATAATATAAATATTATATTTATCTACAATTAATTTTGGCCCTAATCTTTCAGCCTATGACAGCTGGGATAGACTCCAGCCCCGCCACAACCCTGAATTGGATAAGAGAGGATAATGCATGGATGTTTGGATATTAATTTTGGTGCATTTTATTGGAAACTAATTTCTTCACAGGAAATTAATTCATTAATTTCCTTAAATAGCTATTTTGGGTTTTGGCACTTTTGGTCCTCCATACACAGTATGTAGGCTTACACTTGTATTTTTTACATATACATAAAATATATTCTTTTCTCTCTCTCTTTCTTTCTTTTTGCCCAGATGGGGTAACACGCCGATGGATGAGGCGGTGCATTTCGGCCACCATGACGTCGTCACCATGCTGCAGCATCATCATGAGAAATACAGCCCGCCCCCCGGTGACGAACACAAGACCAGCCCTGAGAAGAGCCTGGACAGCCTTCTGTGAGACCTTCTGCAGGTTGCTACGGAGGATCGGAGAAGGAAAAACTTTGTGGACGAACGCTCAGGCTTCTGTTTAGTTGCTCTGCCATGCTTTGCTTTCTGGCTGTAAATCACTGCTTCTTCGCCTCTATTGAAATGTGAGCGAGAGTGACCTAAACTCATATTTAAAATGTTTATGGTATAACTCCTGTAATCTCTCAGTACTGTAAACCACATTTCTAGGGTATAGCTTGTATTAGTTCTGTATTTTGTTAGTTTTACTCTCACTGTATAAGTGTTGTGAGCTCTGTGGAAATTATGGTGTAAATTATGCGATGTGTCTGCAGTTACGGGTGTGCTTGATTTCCATTCCTGCCTCTGTGCTCACTTGCGAGGTCACCAGCAGGTTCTCAAAGATTGTACTCCGAATGTATTTTTCAGTGGAAAAACTTTAATAGAAACAGTTTGTATTTATTTCACAGACTTTCTAAAGATAGAAATTCATTTAAGTGCGTGTGAGATGGATATACGGCCGTGTGATTTGTTGCATTTTGTGGTTTATTTTTGTCAGCATGGCTACATTTGTGTATTTAATTGGGACAAACTATAATATCAATATAATGTTGATCGGGACAAATTTTAGGAAAATGTTCAGTGACAATCTGATCTGGCTTCTTGTAGTAATTCTCAGGCATTATTTTCAGATGTTTTTTTCCATGTGTGGAATGTAGACATTATTTTTAACCCGTGAAATTAAATTTGCAAATATATAAACATGAAGGACAGGTACGATAATTATAATCTGAACTACACACTTAAATTTAATGTCCACGTGAGTGTTTTCATGGTGTCAGTAGAGCTCATGTACTTCATGGAAAAATGCCAATTAAAGAGCTGGTATAAGAACGAATGCATCTTCATATTTCACACAGTGTGGCTCAGGAGGTGAAGCAAGTTGTTCATGAACCTGAAAGTTGGTGGTTCAATCCTTGGCTCCTCCAGTCCAAATGTCAAATTACCAGTGAACTATCTAGTGTTTAAAGGCACAGAGCAACCATTTGATTCAAATTTGTGCCTGTAAATGGGGAGACTTCACACAAAGAAGTGAGCCACAGGGTTCTGTGCTGGGACCAGCCAATAGTATTAGAAAATACAGCATACATTTTCATTGCTATGCAGATGACACTCAGTCAGTGTTAATTTTGATTTAGTTTTAGTCATAGTCTTTTGATGAAAATGTAATTTAGTTTTAATCATAATTTAGTCATTTGAACAGTTTTAGTTTTAGTCTAGCTTTGGTCAACGAATTATCCTAAGAATATAGTCGACTAAATCTACAGTCGATTTAGTCGACTAAAATATAAAGGGTGTAAAATGTAAATGCTTTTTCTTCAGTTCCCTTGAATTAGTCATTATACACACAAAATTAAACATTTATTAAAAGTTATGTAATATTATTAATAATATTAACATTAGCGTTTCACCTGCTTCCCACACACCTGATCATTAACACCACCTTACTGAGATAATACGAGGGTTTTACAGCAGGACGCTCTGAAAGGTACAGGGCAGTGTTCAGGACTAAGATTAGGAAAGGCTAATCCACCGCGGTGTGGAGATTTTCTCTAAACACAAACGCTAAACTGGGAAAAACACTTTACCCTGCATGACATTAAAATGCTGACCTTTGCATGGAGATCTGGGTGACTGGTTTGCAGATGTCGTTTAAGATTTGTCGTGTTTTTACCCGAGATAGTCGCCCCACATGGTTTACACATCGTTTTGTTTGTCACAACGTCAAAGGACAAATGTGTCCATACATCGGCTCTTCTCTTTCTCCCTGCTGACATTCTTTACATAACTTAGTTCTATCGGAAGTAACGACCAATCACAGGCTAGTTTGTCCTTCCTGGGTTTAGAGTAAATTTGTGCAACTGTGCGTTTGATTGGATGTTTTCCTAACTTGTCCCGCCCTGTCACAAAATGAAATCAGTTCTGATTGAATGTCATCCCCGCCAAGCATTTTCGTCTCGTTTTCATTCATTGATGAAAGTGTCATTTAATTTCGTCCTCTTTTTTATCCTTTTAGGTAGTTTTTATCTAGTTATCGTCTCTTTTCCGTCACGAAAAAAGGGTCATTGACAAAAACTATGATGAAAATATTTCGTCAACGAAATTAACACTAGAATTATGCAGGATAAAGTTACAGGATGATATTTTATTCACAGATTTTTTTTTTTAATTTTATCATTTATTCATTTATTTTATTTTATTTTATTCATATAAGATTGTTCAGGATAAAATCTTCTGGGATTTTTTTTTTTCAAAATCAAACAGATTTTTCCTTTTGGAATATTGAAGGACTTTTACAGGAGTTTAAAATTGCCAAGAAATATTTACTTTTTAAAAAAGAAAATGAAAAAATTAAACTGAGTCATAAGCTTTGAACGTATGATTATTATATTATTTTATTTAATAATATGAAGGAAAACATTCTCCTGAACTTGTCTTATACCTCACTGTTAGTTGGAAAGAACTTAAATTAGAAAGCAAAGCTGCTCACGGAGAATCAGGTTTAACAAATAAGGTCAAACTTAATAATAAAAAAAAGCTAAATTTGGTTTCAGCATCTGCAATGTTCAGTAAAGGTTTTGGTGGGCTGAATTCAATTCATTTCAAAGCACGCCTGCATATCTGTTTAATGTGCAGACGCATCTTGTATAAAATACTCCCAAGTTTCTCACCGTGTTGTTGAAGGTCAAGCTAATTGTTAGATCCCACAAGTTCAGTTGTGACAGCTTCTCCATTTAAACAGGGTCCTGGCTACATGTCAATGGAGTATTACCCCATATGATTCACTGTAACACTACTTAAAGCTGTGGTGGGGTAACTCGCCTGGCTTCTGACCACCGTTAATCCTGATGTCTGCCCCGCTTCCTCTGCACCTTCGGTGCTGCCAGTCAGAGAGGCTTCCTGCAGCTGGGCCCGAAGTGCAGTCCCGTCAGTTGTGGTGGCTTACCCCTAATGGATCTGTGCACTTGGTACATGCCAGGTTAACATTTAAAGACTAGGCAAAAAGCCCTAGGGACATAAATTAGTTTAAAGTGGATTTGTAGACTAGTGTGATCAAATAGAGCTAGATGTTGGAGCTAACTTGCCTAGAGTTTTACTATCATGAAACTGAGTGTACCGTCAAAGAGAGAAATAACTATCAAAAGAACTCTTCTGACTTTTTAGAGTCAAACTTTATTATGCAGGTTCAGCTCAAGCAATTCGCAATAGCTCAAATCAATCAAATCAATTTCAATCAATCCTCAGAATTCAATAATTAACTCAAAATTCAGAATTCAGAATGAATTCAAATCAACCATAATACTAATCTCAAAACAATTAAGTTTCAATCAGAAAAGAATTACTTATGAGCTGGGTCGCTGAAGAAGGGGGAATTGGAAATGTCCAATTTTGTTTAAAAAATTCTTTTTGGGAAGGAAAGGCTTCGAGTGAGCCACTTGGCCAAAGCGACCACACTCAATTCCAGTCCATTGAAAGCTGCCTCCGTGAAGTGGGGAAAAAGGAGAAGTCCAAAAGGAAGATGCTTCTGTCCTTCTGTCGACTGTCCTTTTTATAATCCTCGCTCTGTAATCCAGAAATCTTCTCTGACTCAGTACAAAGTCAAAAGATAGAAATCCGACAGCGAAGTCACTTCCAACTTCAACTGCAAGGCAGGGAGAACATTCGCAGAACTGTTCAAAGTCGAATTGGTATCCACGGAGGGTTTGGCCCAGTCCTCTCCGCAGAGCAGTTCTTGTCCGGGGAAGAAACTCCTGAAATTCTCGTTTAATGCTTCTGCACTTCATCTTTTATAATCTAAATCTAAGACACATCCTAGCTTCCATAAATCATCATGCCAGACCATCACCCCACTATTCTTATCCAATTGAGGTGTTAGACTTAATCATTAGTTCATTTCTATTTAACATATGGGTCTTTTAGGTACTTTTCCATTCCTGGTTATTTTCAACATGTTTTTATCTTTGCTCTTGCTCGTCTCTAACCAACAGTTTTGAGTTCCTCATTTTACCCTTAGCTCAATGATTTCACAATTTCCTTAATACATTGCATATAAATCATTTCTGTGTTACACATACACTCATCATTTGATTTAAAAATCACAAAATTCACTTTCTAACAATTCTATAAATCTGAATTATGATTGTAGACTCAATACCAGGCTTAGGCTATCAGGTAATCAAGATCTCAACTCACTTGACATAATGAATCCAGAGTGAATATCTGGCTAGAAACAGTGTTTCTGAGGGTTTTATAAGTATATAAAAATTCTCTGATTATAATAACATCAGTTTGTCTGAATTTAGAGGTCATGGAGGACTTTCTGTGATTAAGCCATGACTGTAGTTAAATGAATTTGTGCCATCTGGTTTCATATACAGATACAACTGAGTGCCGTGTTA
Source organism: Archocentrus centrarchus (assembly GCF_007364275.1). Taxonomy (NCBI): domain Eukaryota; kingdom Metazoa; phylum Chordata; class Actinopteri; order Cichliformes; family Cichlidae; genus Archocentrus; species Archocentrus centrarchus. The sequence goes on from NC_044366.1 coordinate 4,538,105, forward strand.
ATTTCATTGACGAAATATTTTCGTCATAGTTTTCGTCAACGACCCTTTTTCATGACAGAAACGAGACGATAACTAAATAAAAACTGCCTAAAAGGATAAAAACGAAGGCGAAATGGATTGACACTTTCATCAACGAATGAAAACGAGACAAAAATGCTTGACGGGGGACGACTCTAAAGGAATCTTCAATGCATGGAATGACATTTTGTATTTTGTCAAAAAAAACTATCAGCATCATCTGAGGAATAATCTGAAGAGTACAATTTGGAGTAGAAATCAAAGACTTCTTTTTCAATAATCCTTGAATCTTTACATTCACCCTCATTTACCAATAGACTCGTAACTAAATTTCTCTGCTGTCTATATTTCTCCAGGTTACTGAAATATGATGAATTCTTCTCGCCAGCCTCAATCCATTTTGCCCTTGACCTTATAAAGGCCCCCTGGACTTTCTCAATATAAAGGGCATGTAAATTAGTTTGTAACTCCATCAATTTATTTTTTTTCCTGCATATTAAATGTTTCTTTACTACAACATTGAGTAATTTCCTGAAGTAAATTACTTTCATATTCTCGTTTAGTCCTGTTTAATGCTTTACAAAAATGTATAGTAAATTCTCTTATCTTAAATTTGTCTTTGTCTTTTTCTTCCTCCAATCTTCTCCTTTCTGCCTCACAGGGACAGCTCCTTTCTGTCACATTTCTGTTTCGTAGCTTCATCCAAAAATGACCGAAACTGACGGAGCATCAGGTCACCTGGAGCACTGCTGTTCCGCATGATTGCCCATAGTTTTTTCTTTCTTTAGGACACTGGCATGTTAAAAAAAAAAAAAGTTTCATCACAAATGTAGGCGAGCTTGGGGGCCCCCTGGTGGTCAAGGGGCCCTATGCAGCCGCATATGTCGCCTATGCCTTGGGCCGGCTCTGCTCCCCGGCCTCCTTTAGCAGTAACGGTACTTGTAATAAATGTAGTCTGTTTGTAGCTCTGGAGGCCAGGCTTTCTGAACTGGAGACTCGGCTCCGCACCCTGGAAAATCCTGTATCTAGCCAGGCCCCTGTAGCGGGTGCGGACCATGGTAGCTTAGCCGCCGTTAGCTCCCCCCCAGCAGATCCCGAGGAGCAGGGAAAACAGGCTGGCTGGGTGACTGTGAGGAGGAAGCGTAGTCCTAAGCAGAAGCCCCGGATACACCACCAACCTGTTCAAGTCTCTAACTGTTTTTCTCCACTTGGCGACACACCCGCTGTTATGAAGGACTGATGGGTTGATTGAAACTGTGCATAGGAGCCCTCTTGTGGTCACTGGATCATGCACTCAGTGCGTGCACCCCTGATGGTTCACTCGTGCAGATAATCAGAGGGCGAGCCTGGGGATGCTGTCACTGTGAGCGGCGTGTGGCCAGAAGAGCAGAATAGCGAGCAGAAGTGGGAAGTGTATGGGAGACGTGAGCGGTGTTATGTGTTAGCCTTCGGGATTATGTGTGCGTTCAGATACCCAGCCACACACACACCTACACCCTACGCTCACACCTGTATCATCATGTGCTATACCAAATAAACCCCTATTGGACTGTACATCCTCTCGAGCCTTTCTAATCGAATGCCCCACAGTGGCTTCTACCCAATCCTTACCAGGAGATTAAACAGCCCTCATAACACCCGCCGAGGAACAAACTCTGGTTATTGGCGACTCTGTTTTGAGAAACGTGAAGCTAGAGACACCAGCGACCATAGTCAAATGTCTTCCATTGGCCAGAGCAGGCGACATTCATGGAAATTTGAAACTGCTGGCTAAGGCTAATCGTAGATTTGGTAAGATCGTTATTCACGTCGGCAGTAATGACACCCGGTTACGCCAATCGGAGGTCACTAAAATTAATATTAACTCGGTGTGTAACTTTGCAAAAACGATGTCAGACTGTAGTTTTCTCTGGGCCCCTCCCCAATCAGACCAGGAGCGACATGTTTAGCCGCATGTTCTCCTTGAATTGCTGGCTTTTTGAGTGGTGTCCAAAAAATGACGTGGGCTTCATAGATAATTGGCAAAGTTTCTGGGGAAAACCTGGTCTTGTTAGGAGAGACGGCATCCATCCCACTTTGGATGGAGCAGCTCTCATTTCTAGAAATCTGGCCAAAATTATTAACCCTCCTAAAACCTGACTACCCAGGGTTGAGACCAGGAAGCAGAGTTGCAGTCTTACACGCCTCTCTGCAGCTTCTCTCCTCCTGCCATCCCCCGTAAACCCCATCCCCATAGAGTCGGTGCCTGCTCCCAGACCACCAAAAACCAAAGCTAAAATCAGCAAAAAGCTATTGAAGCATAAAAATTCAAAAACGATAAATAATACAGCTTCATCAACTGCACCAAAGAATAAAACAATTAAATGTGGATTATTAAACATTAGGTCTCTCTCTTCCAAGTCCCTATTAGTAAATTATTTAATAATTGATCTACATATTGATTTATTCTGCCTTACAGAAACCTGGTTACAGCAGGATGAATATGTTAGTTTAAATGAATCAACACCCCCGAGTCACAGTAACTGTCAGAATGCTCGAAGCACAGGTCGAGGAGGAGGATTAGCTGCAATCTTCAATTCCAGCTTATTAATTAATCAAAGACCCAGACAAAGTTTTCATTCTTTTGAAAGCCTGACTCTTAGTCTTGTCCATCCTAATTGGGAAACTCAAAAACCTGTTTTATTTGTTATTATCTATCGTCCACCTGGTCCCTACTCAGAGTTTCTGTCTGATTTCTCAGACTTTTTATCTGATTTAGTGCTCAGTTCAGGTAAAATAATTATAGTGGGTGATTTTAACATCCATGTAGATGCTGAGAATGACAGCCTCAACACTGCATTTAATCTATTGTTAGATTCAATTGGCTTCTCTCAAACTGTAAAGGAGCCCACCCACCACTTTAATCATACTCTGGATCTTGTCCTGCCCTATGGCATAGAAACTGAAGACTTAACAGTATTCCCTGAAAGCCCCCTCCTGTCTGATCATTTCTTAGTAACATTTACATTTACTTTAATGGATTACACAGCAGTGGGGAATAAGTTTTATTACAGTAGAAGTCTTTCTGAAAGTTCTGTAACTAAGTTTAAGGATCTAATTCCTTCATTGTTATGCTCTTCAGTGCCATGTGCCAACACAGTGCAGAGCAGCTACCTAAACTCTGCTCCCAGTGAGGTCGATTATCTCGTCAATAGTTTTACATCCTCACTGCTTACGACTTTGGATACTGTGGCTCCTCTGAAAAGGAAAGCCTCGAATCAGAAGTGCCTGATCAATGAAACCAGATGACACACATCAATTAGTTAAACTGCAGGAATGTCTTAAAGACATTACGGCCTGGATGACCTCTAATTTCCTGCTTCTAAATTCAGATAAAACTGAAATTCTTATACTGGGCCCCACAAATCTTAGAAACATGGTGTCAAACCAGATACTTACTCTGGATGGCATTACTTTGGCCTCCAGTAACACTGTAAGAAATCTTGGAGTCATTTTTGACCAGGATTTGTCCTTCAATGCACATATTAAACAAATATGTAGGACCGCCTTTTTGTATTTGCGCAATATTTCTAAAATTAGAAACATCCCTTCTCAGAGTGATGCTGAAAAGCTCATTCATGCATTTATTACTTCTAGGCTGGACTATTGTAATTCATTATTATCAGGCTGTACTAAAAGCTCCCTGAAAAGCCTTCAGCTGATCCAAAATGCTGCAGCTAGAGTACTGACAGGGACTAGAAAGAGAGAGCAGATTTCTCCCATATTGGCTTCTGTTCATTGGCTCCCTGTTAAATCTAGAATAGAATTTAAGATCCTTCTCCTCATCTACAAGGTCTTGAATAATCAGGCCCCATCTTATCTCAAAGACCTCATAGTCCCATATCACTCCAACAGAGCACATTGCTCTCAGACTGCTGGCTTACTTGTGGTTCCTCTGAACTACATTAATTAATTAATTACGGGAAAAATAACGAATTACGGGAAAAATAACAAATTAAAAAGTGTAATGCATTTTAATCACACTTTGCACCTTGGAACGTTTCTCGGTGCACGAGTTCCCGAATACAGATTATATCGACGCACAATGTCCAAATCCTGTGGTCGAATCTTTCGAAGGACCCAGCCCACGTCTTTTGCAGCCCACGAAGACCGCAAAGTTTGGAAGTGAGCGTCTAGCCTTCATATCAGCGTCACCTGCCCTCACCTCAGCGTAGCTAATGTCGCCTAGGAACGTGAGTGTGAAGCACAGCTGTGTAACAGCAGCTGGTTAAACAGACAACGATCTTTTTCTCCTTTTTGTGGTTTAATTTTAAGTCTTTATTCAAAATAAGCTGTTAAAACAAGCACAACACATTCCAACATCAAGGAATACAGCTGAGCGAATGATTAATTTCCAACTATATTAAGTGAGACATTAATGTTGAATAAAACTATCCAGTTATGATGCTTAACTTTAATTTCAGGAGTTTGCTTATCACAGGAGCACTTCCACCCTTCGTTGGTCTGTGTAGTAGACTGGTGGGAAAATAAACTAAATTTTGAAGTTTAAGCTTATGTATATTGATTCATTCATCAACTAAACTTAAATTAATATTTATCATGTTAAATATTTAAATGGAATTAAAATGCGATTAATTTGGATTAATTAATTACAAAGCTTCTAATTAATTTGATTAATTTTTGTAATCGAGTCCCACCCCTTATTTATTTATTTATTTATATATATATTTATATATTATATATATATAATATAAAATTTCATTGTCATTTACCAAACTTGAATTTGGATGAAGCTGCAATCCTAATTTTATGTTTGATCTATAAATCAAAGCTAATTATCCAGTTGTGACCTGACAGGACAAAATGTGGGAGAAACTGAAGATGTAGAAACAGATCAGACACAGTTTGGATCCATCCTGCTGTGTAAATGAACTCATGCATGATTTGCTGATTCATTATGGAGCCTATGATCCCTTCAGATGAATCTCTGTTCTGAGTTGACCTACTGAAACTGATTTAGGTGATTTTTCAGAGGCAGAAAAACAAACAGATTAGAGTTTCCAACACAGGAAATGCAGTCTGACCGCTGCTTTACTGCACAGAGTTAGAAAGATTGAGACTAAAGAGCTGATTATGAATGACAGAATCGCTGTTTCTGTGCTCGTATGTAGACGAGTGAATGACTGTAAAAACTTCATGTTATGTACACAAAATAATGAACTAAGGTCTAACTGGGATTTCAGTGTAAAACTGCAGATGAATTCACTCCTCTGACACTCTGACAGCCACTTTATGAATGAGGAGATGAATCAGTGTCAGACAGGTGGTTCAGGTGCAGCAGGAGGGGCGGAGTCAGATTCTCAGTTTGCTGAACAAAACCTGCCAGTGAGCACGCTAGGTTCACACTCTGTTACCATGGCAAGCAGGAAATTACTGGTGTCATTACTGCCGACGTGAATAACGTCTAAATAAGAAATAAGACTAAGCAATCAGTGTTGAATAGCCCTATAATTTGTTTTGCTCTGTGATTTTTATTTCATTTACCGTATTTTCCGGACTATAGAGCGCACCATACTATAAGCCGCACCTACAAATTTTTTGGAAAAAACTGGAAATGTACATATATAAGCCGCACCGGGCTATAAGCCGCTGGTATCTCCGCCGCTCTCGGTTTTCCACAATTACTCGGCACTCAGCAGAGGGGGACAGACAACCCCAAATTTGAGTTATAACAAGTCAATTCACCATCACATTAATTTGTAAACAAATTTATTAAGGTTAAAAAAGAAGAAAAAGTTGACAAGTTTAGCTTTAACTGAACCGAAAGGTGCATGTAACGAGCTTACGTGCAGCGGCTCTATTTCCCTCCTGTAGTGCCAGGTCGATAGCCCTCAACTTAAAAGCGGCATCATAGGAAGTTCTTTTTGTGGTTTCCATGATGAGGGAGTTTGAAAAAATCTCTTTTGTGCCTGCTGCTAGCACTTGTTGGCGCTTTCTTCTTTGATTTCCAACTTTGACGTCCCATGATTCATATCCTGCTAAAGAGCCCCCTGGTGGTTAAAGAAAAATCCACAGAAACGCCGCACCGGGCTATAAGCCGCATGGTTCAAAACGTGGGAAAAAAGTAGCGGCTTATAGTCCGAAAAATACGGTAAGTTTTTTACACAAAGTATCGGATTGGTATAGCCGACACCAGCTTGAATATTACTCAGTATTGGATCGGAAAGAAAATCTGTGGTATCGCACATCACTAGCTTAAATGAAGCACTGTACTCGCTGATACTGAATATGGATGCACTGAAGCTCATCGGGATATTTATTTGGAATCTGTGGCTGAAAAGAATAATTTTACTTAACTAGTAAGTCCAGAAGCTCATATTTCTGTCATAACATTGTTTAAATATTGAACGCTTTCCTACAATATCCGCTAACATTTGCACAGAAACTTTAAACTAGCTCCTCAAAGACGGCAAAATCCGCAATAATCTCTAAAAATGCATCTCAGAGTTGTGATATCAGCGCTCTCTTACACCACATTAATATAATTTCAAGTGCTTATTGACACTCACTGTCTTAATATCACTATATAAACGCTGTCCATTGAAATCCTCTTACCTGAACACTGCTGCATCCGCCGGAAGTCAGCGAGCATGGCTTCTGTAGTCCTTCATCCCTCTGTCAGTGATCCTCTGTTAGAACGATAACTACCTTCTCGACTGACTACGAGGTGGAGCCGGCTCTTGCTGGCCCATATCTACGGGCCTGAAAACCGCTAATAAAGGCAGCAATGACCTGATAACATCCGAAGCGGGCGAACCTGCAGTCATGCAATTTACCTGGACAGCAGCGGGACTACGCGTCACCATGGTCACGGCCGATGGGGGTCATGGGTACTGAAGGACGTGGGCCGGGTCCTTCGCAGGATGCGGCCCCTGAATTTGGACATTGTGCGTCGATATAATCTGTATGCCGGGAACTCGTGCACTGAGAAACGTTCCACGGTGCAAAGTGCGATTAAAATGCGTTAAAATTTTTAATTCGTTAATTTCCCCGTAATTAATTAATCGAAATTAACGCGTTAAAGTCCCAGCCCTAATATATATATATATATATATATATATATATATATATATATATATATATATATATATATATATATATATATATATATATATATATTGTAACGTTGTAAACACACTTCCACAGTCGGCGATGTTCACAACAAAGGTCGTCTTTATTAGCAGAAAAACGGCTGCTGTAGGCCACAGCCACGCAAACCACAACTACAACAACGGAACAGCAACACACACACACAGGCAAGCTCTCGGTCTTTTCTCTCTCTCCATGCTGCCTTCACGAACCTCCCGAACAGTCCGAAATCCCACAACATCAACACGCTCTCTAACTAAGAGAATCGCTACATTATATATATATATATTGTTTCCATGTGTAGAACGCTCGGAGCTAAAATGCACATTCTAGAATGCTGCCTTTGATCGTAGCAATAACTTCCAATTTCTCACAGTAAAAAGCGCTGAGCAGAGTTGCTTTTAAGTTTGAATGACGTCATCGCCCATCAAAGCGCTGGACAGTGGCCTTGCAAAGGTTGTGGCACCAGAGGGTTTATATGTAGACCAGAGGTTTTGCAAATTCATTCAGCCAACAAGCAAACAAACGAAACAACGATGTCACAGAAGCAACTGACGGGAGAAATACCTGAGCCTGCGGAGCTTCAGGCTGACGAAGAGAAACGTGCGACTGCCGCTGACAGCCAGTTAAACGTTACATCTGCGGAGCAGAGCAAGAAAGAGATATTTCAGCTAAAGGAAAGTGAGGCGGATCTGAAGAAGCAGAATAAGAGCATCATGGATAAGTTGACTAGGCTTGAATCTCAGTTGAGACAAAAAAATGCAGAGAATGAAAATGTATTGACAGAGATTCACACTCTTGATGAAAATGAGAAAATCGTAGCTCAAAAAACCAAGAGTCTCACTGCTGAACTCGCCGATCTCCAAAGCTTGATTGAGAAAAAACATCAGCAGATCAGAAATTTGAAACAAAAAAAAGAAGAGCTCGAATGGTGGGTGGATGAGGATGAATGTGACAATGATCAGATCGCAAAAATGGGGACAGAGATTAAGACAGTTTGGAAGACACTGCTAAATCTTCAGGGAAGAGAAGAATTTCTTCGTGATCAGAACGACCGCACTGTTACTGTGCTGACCCAGACGGAGAGGCACAGAGGCAAACTAAATAAAAAGTCTTTAGAGCTCGCAGGAGCTATACAAGATCTTAAATATGAAATAGCAGATGCTGCATGTCTATTCATGAAGAGTGAAGATGAAATAAAAAAACTGAACAGGATAATTGCACACAAGCAGGACCAGATAGATGATCTGAATGAAGACAGAGAAATTAAGAGACAGATAACCCAAGATCTTAAGGAGCAGCCGAGTTTGCTCCAGGAGGAAAACATGTTGGCTGACTCTGAAGAAAGGATGAATCCTGCTGAAGAAACGCCTCCTAACAGTGGTTCGTGGTTTCCCAGTACCAAATGTCTACTTAAAGTAGGTTTGGGTCTTGCCGCAGGAAGCCTTCTAATCTATTCAGCTTTCAGGGCCATCTCAGCGTTGTAGAGCTACAATGCATGTATCAGCTTTTCTTCATGGGACTGGGCCTGCAGTCTCCTCCAACCCTACTGACACTTTCAGCATGGTCCAGTTCCCTTTTAAATAATGGACCGCCGTTTTCCACCTACAGTCCAAAGAGCCTTATGTTGCTTGTACTACCCAAGTAGATGTGTGTGCTCTTTTTCTCCTCAGCCCCAACCGGTCGCAGCAGATGGCCGCCCCTCCCTGAGCCTGGTTCTGCTGGAGGTTTCTTCCTGTTAAAGGGAGTTTTTCCTTCCCACTGTTGCCTCGTGCTTGCTCAAAGGGGATCATTTGAATGTTGGGGTACAATAGCAGTCAAAAGTTTGGACACACTTATCCATTGGGTAAGTGTGTCCAAACTTTTGACTGATTCTGTAGCCAATTAAAATTAAATCCTATTTAATTTAAATTGGCTTGAAAAACTGAAGAACTCAGGTTCTCAGAACAACAGGCAGTTGTTTTCACTTTATGCATAAACTTCTTTATTTCAATAAAAAAAAATCTATACAATTACAACCTATCCAGCATTTGTTCAAAAATTCTTTCATTTTGTAATAAGCTGTACTTAGTACACATTTTACCACAGGCAAGTTGCAGTTTACATCCATGTCCGTACACTCATTATACAGTAAACTTATGGAGCAATTTATGGTCAAAACCTCACCTATGGAAAAAAATCATAATCACAATCATCCATCCATCCATTTTATCCACTTACATGGGGCTGGGTTGCGGGGTCAGCAGCCTAACGACTTAGTAAACACAATGGAGATTAATTTCACTTAAAGAACAGTGAATACCTTGAAATCTAGTACACTTCTCAAGCTTCAATCTCAAAATTGAAAATAACTTACAGAATAGATAAATATAAAACAATAAATTGCAAAATAAATTATAAATAATAGGAAATAAAATTGATGATAAAAAGTTAACGGGCAGATATCATGACTAATACTAGGAAGAAATGGGACCAAATTATTTAGACCAAATAAATTTGCTTAGTGCACTGCCACAACATATTGACAGATCCTGTATATGTATTCTAAAGTTTTGGTATTGATATTGCTATGGACATGCGTCAAATCGGTTTCTGGGCTCAGTGTTGTGCCAATTACACCCGCGGCGCAAATATAAGCCCTTTTCACACGTCACACAACTTCCGTTCGGCCTCGAAGCAGGGCATCTTTACTTCCAGAGAATGGAGTTTACACAGTCTAATACATCTGCCATAAATACATTTTCATGATATACTATGACTTGCAGACAAGTTTTCACTGACAACTTCAAAACTGGACAAAGGCTACATTTAACAGTACCTGTCTGACTATGGAGGTACATGTTTTTGTCTTTTCTAGCCATCAAATAATATGCTAGGATAGCGTTAGTCAATTTGTTAGCTAGCTCAGTGTTTTTCAACCTTTTTTGAGCCAAGGTACATTTTTTTCATTGAAAAAATTACGAGGCACACCACCAGCCAAAAATGTTAAAAAATGATACTCTGTAACCTATGTGGCAGTTGGTATTGGAGGGAAGAAGCGGAGGTGCCTTTAATTAGTGTTTCCAGGGGTGTGTGTATATATACAATCAACTGCAAGTAGAAACAGATGTTTTTGTGAGTGGGACCAGGCCAGTGGAGTGAGGCAAGAGCACACCGCACTCCATGTGAGTGGGATAATTTTGGGCATGAATAATGGTAGGTTTTAAGTCATATTTATTTATTTATTTATTTTTTACAGAAGTGTCTGAAATCGTGTATTTACTTATCGCTTAATTTCAGACCTGTGCCCTGTTGGAAACTGAAGCAGCTCATAGTCAATAGAGGGATAGATTGACATATCAGGCAGTGTGTAGAAGTAATACTGTTTAAAATGGATTCTAAATGTTTTTTTATTAAACTTTTAACAGTGTAAATTTGTCCCCTTGCAGGGCACGTGTGAGCCACTAACTGCTCTTACCGTGGATAATTGATTTTGGTGATTCATGTTGTTTTTCTTTGCCAGTGTATTCATTTGTCTAGTCCACCCTGGCAAGTGAGCTGGTGCGGGCAAAAAGATATGGGGGTTGCCCAGGGAGTGGACTAGTTTCTTTTCTTTTTTATTGTTTTTGTTTCTTTTCATCTTGTATTTCTATTCCAATCAAAACTTAGCGTTTCCTTTGGTCCATTTCCATTCCGCCAGTTTAATGCCAGGTTTTTTTGCACGCATGTGTACATTTTTTTATGGGTTGCAGTGATTCCAATTAGAGTTAAAGGACTCTTGAAGGGGTTTGTCCACCTAGTGTGTTCTGACTGATTTGTAGTGCAGTTGCCCCTGGATAGATGGTGTGGATTGGGAAGTGACCTGACCTTTTTACTTTTGAAATAAGCATTATGAAATAAAGATTTGCTTTTAAAAGAAAAACAAACTTTCATTGAATAGTCTTATTGTTTTTCTTTCCAATTGACCTGTCGTGGGTGTAACATTCAACCTTTTTTGAGCCAAGGTACATTTTTTTCATAGAAAAAATCACGAGGCACACCACCAGCCAAAAATGTTAAAAAATGATACTCTGTAGCCTATATTAACAATATAGTCATTCTTATCAAAGTGTCTTGAATAGGAATCAAATAAACACAAAAAAGAACTTTATCATATAATATTTCTTCTTTCAAATAAAAAGTGCACTTAAGAAGTCCACTCCAAAAACACAGCTTGAACATAAATGCCACAACAATGTGGTTTTATAGTAGAAACCTGCAGCGTTTTGCAAACTTTAATTCTGTCCAAAAGCTTTCTATTATCAGGAATAACACAACAATACATGAGATAGAGGCAAGCTCACAGCTAATGCCAGTTTAAAATCATCATCATGCATAAGTCCCCCGGTACAGTGTTTAATGGATGAAGGTTATCATTGTTACCTATAAGCCTAGCAGATCGAGCATTTTGAAACCTGCTTCACCGATGGAAAAAGAGAAAAAAAAACTTAAACATTGAAAAACCTAAAACTCTGAAAACATTGCAAAATGATAAATTATTTCTTAAAAAAAAGAAAAACGATTGACTTTGCCAGGTCTAGGAATGGTTTGACTAGACCTTGATTATAAACAAAAATTTGTTGGAAAAAAATAGCAAAATAGAGAAAATTGAGATGATTAAATTTGAATGCATTCCTGTTTTATGTCATTTTACTGTGTCAGTGCTCAATATCCACCCACTTTAAGAAGATGGTAACTGAGCATTTTGAAAGGTGATTTGTATCGTAAACTACTGGCTGTAATAAACTGTCAATAAATAATTTGCGCTCTCTGTTTAGTGACTCACTGGAATTGTCAACGGCTACACGTAATACACACTTTTCTCATTTGCAGTCAGGAGTTGTTTTTTTTTTTTTTTTTGTTTGTTTGTTTTTTAAATGTATTGGTTCCATTTTAAAACCTAGTGGTCAGCTTTCTTCCACCAGGTGTCACTCTCAGTTAGTTTTCAGATTGCAGGCATTTCCGTAAACTCCATGTACATTGTACATTTGATCTTGTGCCTTTCGAGCTAGGAATGGCGTACTGAAAAGTGCAGGAGTAATGCATGTCATGTTTAACAGGGCACACTGTGTAAGCACTGAACAGGAGTGGCCGCACTGAACAGGAGTGGCCCTCCAATCTCATTGTACATCCTGTATAATGACAATAAAGGCATTCTATCTATACCACCGAACATGTCATAATCGGCTCAGTGTACTTCAAAAGTGCCGCCGTTCGCGGAGTTACGGCAACAATTACCGTAATAAAATCATAATACCCTATGGTGGTTGTGAAGTGCAGTTTCTCAGCTTTCAGAAACCGTTTGAATTTTTTCGATAGGACAAACAGTCGCGTTATTACAGTAATTCAAAGTTCCTTTGATCAGCCGCCTCAGGCTCTGTGCAGCTGTTTAGCTTGTAGCGGCGATCGCCCGGCAGGGTTATAGGGTTATAATATGTATGACGTGTGTGTGTGTGTGTGTGTGTGTGTGTGTGTTTCAGATGGTTCTCATGTTGCAAAACTACCGCTGCAAACTGTCGGTCTGGGCATTCAACCGGTGCTTTGCGTGCCTCCAGTTTCTTGCTGTCGGGTTTTAAAAATGATTGTAGTGAAGGAGTCGTTCTCATGCCTCCGCTAGTCACGATACTCCCTGGCCAATCAGTGACTGCGGTCAAGTGACCGTCAATTCTGAGCCGCGGTCAAGCCAGCCGCAGATCAGCCGCCGCTTAAATTTTCTTGCGCTTCTAGCCTCAGCTTTATGGTAATGCTCGTCCTTCGTTGCCGATTTCTGTGCAGCGGAACGAAAATAACCAGTAGTTACTTTTGATTTATATATGTGTTCTCGTTCTGTAAACCACTATGACATATAACAATAACATTTATTAAATTATGGATTTTAAAGTTGTGGTGTGTGTGTTTGTGTGTGTGTGTGTGTGTGTGCTGTTTTGGTGAAATTAAGAGAAGTACAGCCCCAGAAGTCCTATTTTTTCCTCAATAAAGATGTGTTCCTTTAGTCGTGTGAAATTTGATTCGCTCTCATTACAAATTTATTCAAGTCTTCATCATGGCCTGCACAGCTGATTTTGCAGACATCTGCCACAGGCTCCACCCTGACAACCCTCCACCCACGACGCTTAACACAATGAGCGCAATACGATGGATGGATGTAGCTAATATTCATGCAGAAAATCAGAAGAAATAAACCCAGGGTCAAGTTATAGGACTGTACAATTGTAATTATAAACTGACAATTATGAGCCTATTTAATGAACTCAGTCCAGTGTGGTTATATTTTTTATAAAACTTATCATTGATAGCTGACATAAAACTTTTCTGTAGATTCAGCTTCTGCCTTATCCACTCTACCTGGCTGTGAAATTTCATCTAAGGCTAGTTAAGGACTCCACTTAAATTACAGAACAAATCTGCACAAAATTCACCAAGGTTTGTTCAATTTGGAAAATATCAAATTAAAATATTCATAAAAAATCAGCAAAGCTTTAAAAACCCTATTATTTATAATAGATACAGAAAGAACAGGTGAGGACTGATGTCAGGTTGATTTTTTTTCGATGATGTTTTCATCATTTCCACAGTACTTATAAGAGTATGGGTTAGGTTATGTTTAGGTTGCCAGGTGCAGTACAACACCCCACTAGAGTTCTGTACGTTTTTATGGTGAAATGCTTCTCCATAGTGACCAATAAGTGGATCTTTTTTCTGGTTTAGTATAAAATGAAGCACCTTTAGGTTCAGGAGCTGAGCCTCATCTCTGAAACCATTTAGTGTGTTTAGGAGCAGCAATGCAGCTCAGAGGAGACAGGAAGAGGAGAGGGTGGTACAGGGCTCCAGGTGAGCTCTTAAAATGAATGAGTGAAAAATGTTACTGTATGGGTTAGGTGATACTGTAAACAGAGCTGACAGTGTATGAGATATATACACTCTTAGGCTGGGCAATAAATCAATAACAATATATATCACGTTAGACACGTGATCAATATCAGTATCAGTTCCTCATTTGTTTTTATCATTTAAGGAACATCTCTAAGTTGAGAGCATTTGTGTCACAGACTGAACTGAGATGGTTACTCATGCTTTTATTTCCTCCTCTCAGCCTATTGTAATCTTTTTATGTGTCTGAATCAAACCTCCCGGCTCATCTTCAGTCTGTGCAGGATGCTGCAGTGAGGCTGTTGACTCAAACTAACAGAAGAGCGCACAATAACGCACAAAACTCTTCTTGCCTCCCTGCACTGCTTAATGTGCACTCGAGGATTAATATGAAAATGTTGGTTTTAACCTTCAAGGCAATCCACAACCAGGCCCCTAAATCCATTCTGGACCTTTTACATCCTCTAGCTTCATCCAGGACTCTGAGGTCTTCAAGTCAAATGTCGTTGCTGTACCTCAAACCCGTTTTAAGACCCATGGAGATCGTGCTTTTTTGGGCAGTGGCTCCAAGGCTGTGGAACGTCCTCCCACTGTCCCTACACTCCACAGACTCCACAGAAACAACAAGACATTTTCACTCACACAGGCTTTTGCTTATTGTTTTTTTTTTATTTTAATGTTTTGCCTTTGTGAAACACTTTGTGATCTATATGTCTGTGAAAGGTGCTATAGAAATAAAATGTTAATTGATTACTGGGAAATACAAGCGATAGAATGTTCAATCATTTCAGTGAACTCTTCTGGGGGATGTAGGCAGAGGAAAGGCTTTAGCTGCTCAACCTCAGCCAGCTAAGCAAGGTTGGTGGCATCAATTAACTCACTTCCTCATTGGTTACCTTTCAACAACCTGTTGAGTAAGTTGCTGAGCAGCAGTTTCAGGTTTCGCCGCCGTGCCTCATAACTGCTTAAAAATAAAAACAGTGGCGTGGAGTGAAAAGAGAAAATGAGCAGCTCAAGAGGAAACTGTGGATAAAACAGGAACAGTCGTGTCACCAATTTCAGATATTTAAAACTAATCAATGATTACGGATATTGACTGATAGATACCCTTATATCGTGATACATTTTTCAGCCATATTGTCCAGCCCTAATAATACATCTGCAAATCAGTTGTTAAAAATATTGTGTATGATAAAAACCTTAACAGATCCTTTTTTAGTTTTAGTAATCACATGCTAATACAACATGACATATTGTAATGTACAGTATGTTGTAAATACGTTGATGCCATGCAGGGACATCAGAGGCTTGAGGCAGGAAGTCAGAGCGAGGGAGCGACAGGAGTGGACCAACAGGTCAGAGAGAGTAACACACAGTAGATATTCTACAAGAAGGTAGATATTTAACACAAAGCTGGAAACAGTGGATCGCTTGCTTGCAGTATAAATACAGTCCTGTGGCATTGAGTGACATTGTGACTTTTAGGGAGTTCAGACTGGGGACAGACAGCTGAGAGAGTCTGAAGTCAGTGGACAGAGGACAGAGGACAGGGCCGTATCTACCACATCCAAAATTCAGAGAAACTCAAGTTCTGTCCAACAGGACTTTACATTTCCAAGAAAACTGGTACAAGGACTTTCCCTGGCTACATGATGATGCAGTGCAGAAGGAGGTTTTGTGTTTTTATTGCAAGACAATTTAGCAGAACAAACTCTCACCATTTGCTGTAAAATCAGAGCCCACCTTTATCACTTCTGGATTCAAAAACTGGAAGAATTTAAAGCACATGAAAATAGTCAAACACACCATCATGCTGTCTCTGTGACTGCACAAGAACGTCATCCTATAAATGCACAGTTGTCCAGTACTTTGGCAAATCAACAAGCTGACAACAGGCACTGTCTGGGGAAAACTGTAAGCTCAATCAAATATTTGGCACGGCAGGGACGAGCTCTGAGAGGGCACGAGGATGATAACAGTAACTTGTATCAACTGTTGAAAGATAAGGCAGAGGATGATGTCCTTTTAGCCAAATGGTTGCAGAGGTCCCAGAAAGAGTACATGAGTCCACAGATCCAGAATGAAATCCTGTCTACAATGAGCAACAGTATTGTCAGTGGAACAGCTGATACAATCAGACATCTACCAGTTCTTCAGTCTGCGGTTATTATGGATGAACACAAGACATTTCTGGGCAAGAACAAGAAAGTATTTGCCTGCATTATGTTGACAATGACATGAAGCCCCATGAAGAGTTCATCGGTTTGTCTTCTGTTTCTGAAACAACAGGAAAAAGCCTTGCTGGAGTCGTTAAAGATGTGCTTCTGAGATTAAACTTACCAATGCACGGTTTACCAGGTCAAACTTATGACGGAGCAGCTAATATGTGTGGAGAGCATGCTGGTGCGCAGGCACTGATAAAACAAGAACAGCCACTAGCACTTTACGTTCACTGTGGAGCCCACTGTGTTAATGTCATTGCACAGAAAGCTGGCTTAGCCTCAGTTCTGATTAGAGACGCACTGGATTGGGTCAACCAGCTCAGAGTCCTTTTGTCTCAGTCAGGGAAGTTTAAGGCAATCCATGCAGCAATAGCACAAGCAGAGAATCCATCATGCACTGCTTTTCTCTTCCTGCTCTTGTCGCAGACGGTCGCACTATCTCTCTCTCTCCCTGCCCTCCCCATCTCTCCGCTTGCTGCTTGCTGTGAGAGCGTCTCTTACACACTATCCGAATAAGAAAGGCTGGCAATCATATCTCTCCAGGACTATGTGTGACGGTCGCTCTTCCCCCCAGTCCACTTTGTGATTTGTGAAGCTGGATCTGGTGCACCACGGCCGCTGATGAAATTCCATCACTATCAGCGAACTGTTTTGGCTAGGAGCTGGCATCTGGCTCCACAATGCCCCCACCCTCTCATCTCCGTTTGCATCCCCTCCTGACCTGACCTTACCTACCGCTGCTGTCCTGGCTTTAAATGTGCATATATGCTTTGCTAAGGTGGTTTTTTGGACCCTGGTATGGTGCTCATTTTGAGCACTGTACCAGATGACTTTTTTTTAACCTAACTACCCCATGATGTGTGTTGTTTTCTTTTTCTGGGAACTGTAAAGGTAGCGCTGCAAGTCGGCTGCATGACCTCAGGACACCTGTCCCCCCGTGTTGTGTTGTGTTTGTTGTATTCTTGGATGGGTGCTCTGTTAACTGCAATTTCCAATGTGTGAACCTGTTCACCCACATGGCAATAAAACTTTCATTCATTCAATAAAACCCTTCTGTCCCACAAGATGGGCAGTACATAGCAAAGCAGTCACAGCTGTTCTGTCACAGTATGGGTCAGTGCTGGCTGGCTTGCAGGAGATGGCTTGTGGTGCCTCAAACACAGCATCCACTGCTAACTTCCTCCTGGGGCAGTTTAGGAAAGGCAAAAGCGTTCTGGGTCTCATCCTTGCCTCACCAGTGATCGGTGAGCTTGAATGCCTGAACATCTCGTTTCAGAAGAGAACTGAAACCATTGCTGGGATGAGGGCTGCTGTCACAGTTGTTCAGACCTCACTCAAGGCCAAAAGAGATGAGGAACGTTTCAACACTCTGTTTGAAGAGGCGATAGCTGTGGTTCAGTCTTTGGATGTTAAGCCGGTTACCATCCCACAGACCAGACCGCCCCCAAAACGTTTCACTGAAGGAGCTAAGAAACATCAGCCTTAATGTGCCGAGGACCACTACAGAGGTGAATTCTTTAAAGTCCTGGATGTTGGAGGTGCACAGCTCAGTGAGCTATTTAACCAGGATGAGCTGCTGACTTTGCAAAAGTTGGAAGAGACACTTCTGAGTGGAGAGATTGATGCTGCAGCCATTGAGAAATACCCAGAGCTGAACAGAGAGTTACTTTCAGTGCAGCTTTCTGTGTTTCACTTGAATTACTCATTTAGCAGCAGTGTAGAAGCTGCAGGGATCATTGGTGGATTACCTGTAGAAATATAATAGAAATAGAAAAATGCTGCAAAAGCACACAAAACAAAACGGAAGTGTTTTGGGGGAAGACAATATTGTGACGGACCAGCTGCGGAAGTGACAGAACCCAGCTGGTGTTTTCTTAAGTTGCTGTGCATTTATTTCCGTTTTGTTTTGTGTGCTTTTGCAGCATTTTTCTATTTGCTGGTGTTTTCTTACATTGCAGTGCATTTGGCCTCTCAAGGCCACCGTACTTTACTGTAGGTTGACAACTTTCTTCTTGAGGATGGACTAGATTACAAAGTATCTCATCTGGACAGACACCAGTTCCAGAGATCCAGTTAAGATCAAGTACTGTAAAAACTGGTTTGGGTTTGCAAGGGAAGTCTGTTAAATGACAATGCTGTACTACAAATACACACACGTATTGAACAAATCACCAGTTTTCCAAGTAAATACACTGCTCAAAAAAAATAAAGGGAACACTTAAACAACACTATATAACTCCAAGTAAATCAAACTTCTGTGAAATCAAACTAGGAAGCAACACTGATTGACAATCAATTTCACATGCTGTTGTGCGCCCTGTGCTCTTCACAGAAGAAAGCAGGTTCACACTGAGCACATGTGACAGACGTTCATGTGACGCCCGTTCCCCAGACCTGAATCTGATTGAGCACATCTGAGACATCACGTCACGTTGCACCACAGACTCTCCAGGAGCTGTCGGATGCTTTAGTCCAGGTCTGGGAGGAGATCCCTCAGGAGACCATCTGCCACCTCATCAGGAGCATGCCCAGGTGTTGTAGGGAGGTCATACAGGCACGTTGGATCAGCCTGTAGTGTGTTTTTCCACTTTAATTTTGCGTGTGACTCCAAATCCAGGCCTCCATTGGTTAATAAATTTGATTTCCATTGATGATTTTTGTGTGATTTTGTTGTCAGCACATTCACCTTTGTACAGAACAAAGTATTCAATGAGAATATTTCATTCATTCAGATCTAGGATGTGTTATTTGAGTGTTCCCATTATTTTTTTGAGCAGTGTATATTTTCTAAAGGTGCTATTGACATGAACTTCTGACCAGGTGTCAGTAACATCAATCCACACACATGCAGAGAAATCAAACCATAAACTAAGTTTTGTGTAATATTTTATTTTACCCCTTATTAACCTTTTATTTTAACTCTGTCTGTCCATCCATCCGAGAAATCACATGTGCATTATACTGAACTGAAACTCCAGTGTGAAAACATTTACAAAAGAGAAAACCCTTACAAAATAATTCAGTTTTCAATCAAGAATCAAGAAGAATTTATTGTCATTATACGTCAAGACATACAATGAGATGTAAACAGTTTGCTGATAGTGATGGGCGTTTGTCAGTGGTCATGGTTCACCAGATCCCAGTTGACACAAATCACAGAAGAGCGCAGGGAAGAGCATCTGTTGACATATCGTCCAGGAGAGATATGATCATCGGCGCCAAGGCCGGCTAAGGGAGCCAAATTCCAGATAATGCAGATGTTTTGGAACCAGGGTTATAATAGTTTTGGATTTTACATTAATAGTTACATATACATACATACATATACTAGTTTAGTTTTAGTTAGTTTTTACTTTTTTTTTTTCTCTAATTCAGTTAGTTTTAATTAGTTTTCAGAGTCGTTTTTCTCGATTTTAGTTTTGGTTTCATGCTTAGTTTCAGTTAGTTTCAGTATTAGTTTTAGTATTTTCATACCTAATCAGGTGCAAGATTCAAGGTGCAAAAGTGACTATTGTGTAATGAAAACTTGACAAAAGATACCGTTTAAAGAAATATATTCAACAACCAACTGTTCACAAGACATGCTAAATGTGTGTAATATTAAGGACACACATGAACATCAACAGGGAGAAACAAAGAAAAACATGAACTCCCAAACTCAAATTCTACAATAAAGTTCAGCATCAGTGCAGCAGATTAACAACACCTACATGTGGTGTTTGACAAAAACAAACTCTTTGAAGGAGCCAAAGGTCAAATCCAGCTGCATCCTGATGTTCTCCACCACCTGAGGCTGCTTCTGTTTTGGAGCTAGCTTGGTTAGATGCTGCTAATTAAACTTGCAGGGTCTTTGTACACAGCCTACGGAAGTTGCCGACCTCATGTCCACATTTATGCTTGTGTAGCTGGATTGTGTGTGTTAATTACCTTGTGGTCGCGTGCATATGTAGACCGCAGCCATCACTTTGCGGACCGCGCGGTGAGCGCACGCGCATGCGCACTCACACAGTTGTCCTGTGGCGCTCCCAGCTTAAACTCTGAGAGCGGAAACAATGATTTCATATCAACCCACAAGGCTTAACAAAAAACATGTAAATGAAAGTCAGTTTATCGATAATTTCAGTTAGTTTTATAAACTCACAATTCAGTTTTAATTAGTTATTGTTTTTTCCTTTTAATTATCGTTTTTATTTATTTCAGTTAACGACAATGTTTTTTCAATTTCCATCCATCCATCCATCCATTCACTTCCGCACATCCTGTTAAGGGTCGCGGGGGGGCTGGAGCCTATCCCAGCTGTCATAGGGCGAGAGGCAGGGTACACCCTGAACAGGTCGCCAGCCTGTTGCAGGGCCAACACAGAGGGACAGACAACCTTTCACACTCACATTCATGCTCTCATTCACACCTATGGGCAATTTAGATTAGCCAATTAACCTAACCCCAGTAAGTGCATGTCTTTGGAAAGTGGGAGGAAACCGGAGCACCCGGAGGAAACCCACGCAAGCACGGGGAGAACATGCAAACTCCACACAGAGAGGGAGAGGCCTGGGCCAAGGTGGAATCGAACCCAGGCCTTCCAGATGGTATTCTAACTGTGAGGCAGCAGTGCTAACCACTACGCCACCGTGCTGCCTTTTTCAATTTCAGTTTTCGTTATTTCGTTCGTTTTCGTTAACTATAATAACCCTGTTTGGAACAGACTGTCGTTGTTATTTTCAACAACCTTCAGTTCTCTGAGACACTCGCAGTAATTCTAATTGTCCAAATTGCCTGGTTACCATTCTTGCTGTGCAGACACGTACTTTCCTCCAAGATCTAATCCTTTTCACCTGCGAGCACGTTTGCAGCTGGACTGCGAGCATCCAGCTTGCGGCTCAGGTCCAACAGGCTCGGAGTCTGAACGGCTCTGTATAGCCCATCCGTCTGGTTAGGCAGTCTTTCCAGGGGCCAAACTGCTGGCCAGATTCTCTTAATTTCCCGGTACATCAGGTATCCTCCAAGCCCAAACAGAAGAGAACCTGTTACCACAAAGCCAAATATATATACACGTCTTCCACCGACAGGACGGCAAGATGCGCGGGTCTCCACACACTCCATGAGTCAATGACGTATCCATCCGGGTCTGTTCCACTAGGACAGGCGGGCTCCCCTTTCCCCAATCTCATAGTGGAGAAAATTCAATCAAGAGAGCCCAGTTTGCCAGATCCATGGTACTCGCTCTTATTTGGACGATGTGTAAAGAGAGGCACTTACAGCAAGCAGCAAAGCAGGGTAGTTAGGGGGAGGGCAGGAGAGAGAGATAGATGTGACCGTCTCTGTCGAGAGCAGGAAGGAGTAGTTTTGACTTTTGATAATTTTCTGACAAAAATGAATGTTGGGATCTCTTTTGATAGTAACCTAAATTTTGAGCTCCACATCACACAGTGTCATGGCCGGGGAGGAAACAGGCGAGGAATGGCTGACACGAAGGACTCCAGAAGTCAGCGTAACTTAAAAGGGATTTATTTAAGCAGGGGAAAAACAAATACAAAAATCTTGGAAGGGAGACGACGGTCAAAACACAGGGAACACACGGGCACACAACATCAACGACGCGACAAGGAACACATGGAAACTGAGGGCTTAAATACACACTGGGTAATCAGGGCAAGAGGAAACAGCAGGGAACAACAGGTGAGGCAAATGAAACTAATTACACAGGGGAAGCAAAGCTGAACACAAAGCACAGGAAAACCAGACTGTCAAAATAAACAGGAAGTGACAAACCAAGGAACATACTGACTAAACAACAGGCACAGACTCAGGACAGAGACGCAGACATATCACAACACTAGGAAACACAAGACATCAACCTACTGGGAGGACACACTCAGGAAATAAACTAACACAAAACGCTGGGCCAACGGCCCAGGACATGACAGTACCCCCCCCTCAAAGGCCGGCTCCCGACGGCCAAAACAAGAAACAAAACCAGACCAGGGCGGGAGGCGGGGGACCAGGAAGGAGGGCCCGAAACAAAAACAGACAGGGAGCAAACAAAGTCAGGAACAAACCCAAAAACACAAGGAAGCACTGGAGCAAGGGTAGAGCACAAGGGCAAAAAACAATAAGCACAAGGAACCGAACAAAGAAAAGCAATGGCACAAGCTGAATACAGTCCAAAAACCAGAGCAAAAACACGGGGATGAGAAAACAAAAAAAAACAACCGGATGAAACAAAAAGCGACGGCACAAGGCCGGAGAGCTCCAATGTCCAAAACAGGGGGTCGAAACAAGGAACAGTCCAGGAGCTATGACAAAACAAAAACAGCAGGGGAAAAAACAGTCCACAGTTCAGGGGAGTCAGTGGGAAATCCAAAACAAAAAACACACAGTTCAGGAGGCCGCAGAGGCCAAGGGGCCACAAAGCAAAGTCCCAACGAGGGAGGCCGACCGCGCTCCCAGCGGCGGCGGCGACGACGAGGGGGAGTCACTGGAGGCCGACCGCGCTCCCAGCGGCGACGACGAGGAGGAGTCACTGGAGGCCGACCGCGCTCCCAGCGGCGGCGGCGGCGACGACGAGGAGGAGTCACTGGAGGCCGACCGCGCTCCCAGCGGCGGCGGCGACGACGAGGAGGAGTCACTGGAGGCCGACCGCGCTCCCTGCGGCGGCGGCGACGACGAGGAGGAGTCACTGGAGGCCGACCGCGCTCCCAGCGGCGGCGGCGACGGGGAGCAGGCACCGGAGGCTGACCGTGCTTCCAGCGGCGGCGGCGGAGACGAGGAGAAGACACTGGAGGCCGACCGCGCGGCCTGCGGCGGCGACGAGGAGGGGTCACTGGAGGCCGACCGCGGGGCATGCGGCGGCGGCGACGGGGAGCAGACACTGGAGGCCGACCGCGGGGCATGCGGCGGCGGAGAAGGGCGACCCCGGGCTCTGGTGGGGAACCCTCGGGTGACGTGGAGCGCTCGGACTGAGCAGAGACCCCCACCGGCTCGGACTGAGCGGGATCCCCTGGCTCGGAGCGCTCGGACTGAGCGGAGACCCCCATCGGCTCGGACTGAGCGGGACCCTCGTGCGCGGAGCGCTCGGACTGCGCGGGACCCGCTGGCGCGGAGCGCTCGGACTGAGCGGAGACCCCCATCGGCTCGGACTGAGCGGGACCCTCTGGCGCGGAGCGCTCGGACTGAGCGGGACCCCCTGGCTCGGACTGAGCGGAGACCCCCATCGGCTCGGACTGAGCGGGACCCTCTGGCGCGGAGCGCTCGGACTGAGCGGAGACCCCCATCGGCTCGGACTGAGCGGGACCCCCTGGCTCGGACTGAGCGGAGACCCCCATCGGCTCGGACTGAGCGGGACACTCTGGCGCGGAGCGCTCGGACTGAGCGGGACCCCCTGGCTCGGACTGAGCGGAGACCCCCATCGGCTCGGACTGAGCTGAGCCCATGGGCTGAACGGGGCCTACATAGTGAGGCACCGGATGCGTAGGCTGGGACCGCGGAACAGGGCACACTGCTGCTTTATTGAGCAGCAGGGGCTGCTCGGGGAATAGCCGAGGTGCAGGGGACTGCGTGGAAGCAGGCCGGGAGACGACTGGCTGCGTGGAAGCAGGCCGGGAGACGACTGGCTGCGTGGAAGCAGGCCGGGAGACGACTGGCTGCGTGGAAGCAGGCCGGGCGACGACTGGCTGCGTGGAAGCAGGCCGGGAGACGACTGGCTGCGTGGAAGCAGGCCGCGAGCTAGGGAGATCTGGCTGCGTGGAAACAGACCGCGAGCTAGGGAGATCTGGCTGCGTGGAAACAGACCGCGAGCTAGGGAGATCTGGCTGCGTGGAAACAGACCGCGAGCTAGGGAGATCTGGCTGCGTGGAAACAGACCGCGAGCTAGGGAGATCTGGCTGCGTGGAAACAGACCGCGAGCTAGGGAGATCTGGCTGCGTGGAAACAGACCGCGAGCTAGGGAGATCTGGCTGCGTGGAAACAGACCGCGAGCTAGGGAGATCTGGCTGCGTGGAAACAGACCGCGAGCTAGGGAGATCTGGCTGCGTGGAAACAGACCGCGAGCTAGGGAGATCTGGCTGCGTGGAAGCAGACCGCGAGCTAGGGAGATCTGGCTGCGTGGAAGCAGACCGCGAGCTAGGGAGATCTGGCTGCGTGGAAGCAGACCGAGAGCTAGGGAGATCTGGCTGCGTGGAAACAGACCGAGAGCTAGGGAGATCTGGCTGCGTGGAAACAGACCGAGAGCTAGGGAGATCTGGCTGCGTGGAAACAGACCGAGAGCTAGGGAGATCTGGCTGCGTGGAAACAGACCGAGAGCTAGCTGACACTGGGGCCTGAGAGGGAGCTGACACTACTGGAGCTACAGAAGGAGCAGGAGCTGAGGGAACTGGGACCAAAACCGAAGGAACTAAGACAGGGGCTGAGGGAACTGACTGAGAGGGCACTGAAACAGCTGACACTGGGGACCGAGGAAGAGTTACTGGAGCTGACTGAAGGCGAGGGAGAGCGACTGGAGCTAGAGCTGACTGAGACCCTGCTGCTGCAGCTAACACAGAAAACCGATGCGAAGGCTTGGACCTGGCTGCCCCCACCCGCGGAACAGGTGCGAGTGCCGAGGTCAGCCCGTCCGTGGCTGCCCCCACCCGCGGAACAGGTGCGAGTGCCGAGGTCAGCCCGTCCGTGGCCGCCCCCACCCGCGGAACAGGTGCGAGTGCCGAGGTCAGCCCGTCCGTGGCCGCCCCCACCCGCGGAACAGGTGCGAGTGCCGAGGTCAGCCCGTCCGTGGCCGCCCCCACCCGCGGAACAGGTGCGAGTGCCGAGGTCAGCCCGTCCGTGGCCGCCCCCACCCGCGGAACAGGTGCGAGTGCCGAGGTCAGCCCGTCCATGGCTGCCCCCACCCGCCGAACAGGTACAGGTGCAGGGGAAGCTGGAGCTAAGGGAGCTGGAGCAGGGTGAACAGAGGGAGCTGGAGCTAACTGAGGGGTCTGGGACTGCGACTGAGGAGGAGCTGGAGCTACAGCTGACATGGAACACTGCGACTGAGGGGGAGCTGGAGCTACAGCTGACATGGAACACTGCGACTGAGGGGGAGCTGGAGCTACAGCTGACATGGAACACTGCGACTGAGGGGGAGCTGGAGCTACAGCTGACATGGAACACTGCGACTGAGGGGGAGCTGGAGCTACAGCTGACTTGGAACACTGCGACTGAGGGGAAGCTGGAGCTACAGCTGACTTGGAACACTGCGACTGAGGGGGAGCTGGAGCTACAGCTGACTAGGAACACTGCGACTGAGGGGGAGCTGGAGCTACAGCTGACTTGGAACACTGCGACTGAGGGGGAGCTGGAGCTACAGCTGACTTGGAACACTGCGACTGAGGGGGAGCTGGAGCTACAGCTGACTGGGAAGACTGCGACTGAGCTGGAGCTACAGCTGACTGGGAAGACTGCGACTGAGCAGGCGCTACAGCTGACTGAGGCGAGAGTGGCTGGGGGGGAGCACGGCGACGCCGGGAGCGCTGCTTCCTTCGCGTTCTGTTGGAGTGGGAAGCACGATTCTCAGCATCCAGGATGTCCACCAGCAGAGGTGAATCAATAATCTCCACATCATCTGGCAGCCAAGAGAGGTCTGGGGAGGCGGTGGGCTGTGGGTGAAAGGATGAAAATGACGAGGGGGGAGAGGTGAGTTGAAGGGATGACGGCGGATCCGGAAAGCGAGGCAGCGCCTGTGGTGCTGAGCTGCAGTGGTGCGGAGGAGACGACGGAGGTGAGATGACCGGCTGCAGGAGAGGTGAATTAGTGATGGCTTGGAGGAAAAAGGTTGTGTCTTTGCCCTGGACAGGGCGACCAATATTATACAGTTTAGCTTGTAAGTTTTTCCGGAGCATGATTATGGAATGGGCAAGGGAGGCAGTGTCAGGATGGGTGAGGAGCCAAGTGGAGGAAGTAAAAAGTCTGCAGCAGAAAATTGCCTGAATAATCTGACGGGGTTCATCAGTGGCATGAATGATGTTCCTGGAGAGATCTATGAGCTCCAAAATCACTTCCTCTTGCTCGGAGGGGCTCCTGGTATCCGCGGGGTCCATAGTCTGGTCGCGTCGTTCTGTCATGGCCGGGGAGGAAACAGGCGAGGAATGGCTGACACGAAGGACTCCAGAAGTCAGCGTAACTTAAAAGGGATTTATTTAAGCAGGGGAAAAACAAATACAAAAATCTTGGAAGGGAGACGACGGTCAAAACACAGGGAACACACGGGCACACAACATCAACGACGCGACAAGGAACACATGGAAACTGAGGGCTTAAATACACACTGGGTAATCAGGGCAAGAGGAAACAGCAGGGAACAACAGGTGAGGCAAATGAAACTAATTACACAGGGGAAGCAAAGCTGAACACAAAGCACAGGAAAACCAGACTGTCAAAATAAACAGGAAGTGACAAACCAAGGAACATACTGACTAAACAACAGGCACAGACTCAGGACAGAGACGCAGACATATCACAACACTAGGAAACACAAGACATCAACCTACTGGGAGGACACACTCAGGAAATAAACTAACACAAAACGCTGGGCCAACGGCCCAGGACATGACACACAGTGAACTTATCTTATAAATATTAGAAAAATAAGAGACATTCTGTTTTAGATGCTTTTATTTTTTCGTGTTCAGATTAATGCACCAGCCTTTTTACTTGCCTTAATAAAAAAAAAAAAAAAATCTATTGAACCATGGCAGATTATACATTACTCAACTACCAGACTAAACTAGAACAAAAAGATGGTATCAGATCACTCAAGACAAATTAGGGGTTTTTTATGCGTCACTTGTGTTTATGTATTTGCAAACAAAGTTTAAGGAGTTAAAAACTATGTTTAAACTTACAAACCTTGATTCCACATGTGGAGGAAAAAATATTTTGAAGTAATGTTGAAGCAATCAGGGATTTGAAGCTTCTGGCTTTTATACCCTAAGACCCTGGAACAGGGTGATGCAGTCTTATTATGAACATAAGCCACTTATGATTTTAATTTCATTTATGTTATATTAATACTTTAATGTTTTGTGTGGACTATTATTGCATATTATTTTTTATTTTATTGCTTTTTTAAAAAATATCCCATTAGCTTGTTAGTCATCTGTGAAGCACTTTGAACTGCACCAGCTGCACTTAATAAAAGTTTGATATATAAATAAAGTTTGGCTTATTCTTTGATTACATTGTTTTATTCTGCAAGGTGACCTAGAGTGTCTTGAAATGCACCCACAAATAAAATGCATTATTATTGTTGTGCCCTCAAAATTATATTGTTAATATAGTAAAAATTAAAGATGCACACACAGAACATGCTGACAAAAAAAATGACTTGATATAACACCGACCCTGAGCTGTCAGCATATGTAAAATTTATTTTTAAATCAATCAGTATCCCAATGTATACATTCTGACATACATGCATCAAAAAAGGCACTTTTGCTTGACTCCAAAACAAAAAGGTTAGTTTTAGGGTCATTCAATTTCATTGTTACTACTTTTATCATGGCTCTTATTTTGTCACTTGTTTACACTTCATGATCGCTCATGCTTAGTTCTTCCAAACAAATACACTTGTTTTAGTTTACTTCTGTATCATTTAATGCTCTACTTTTAAAATAAAAAATGCAGATTGTTTTGTGTGTGGCTTGGTTAGCCTGTGGGACTTCAGAGGCAGCTGTTGGGTACTGGCAAGCAGAACACCTGTCATCACGGGCCATTCAGTCCCTGTACAACCGCAGCGAGAGCTTGGTCTGTATTGCCGGCAACAAGTCAGACTCGTTTCCTGTGGGTGTTGGACTTCGTCAGGGCTGCCCTTTGTCATGGATTCTGTTCATAAAAATATGGACAGAATTTCTAGGGGCAGCCATCTAGGTTCAGCTCATCTCTGCTCTTTGCAGATGATGCTGTCCTGTTGGCTTCATCAGGTATGAGAATTAGCAGCTCCAAGCCTGAGGCCATGGCCCTCAGCCAGAAAAGGGTGGACTGCCCAGTATCCTGAAAGAATGAGATCATGGAAATGAGTTTCCTCCACATCAAAAGGAGCCAGATGAGGTGATTCAGGCATCTGGGTGAGCTGTTCCAGGCATGTCCTACTGGGAGGAGCCCCCGGTGCAGACCCAGGACATGCTGGAGAGATTATATATCTCAGCTGGCCTGAGAATCCTTCTGTGTTCCCTTTGATGAGATGGAGGAGGTGGGAAGGCTCACCTGTGTCTGGTTGCTGCGTTCACCTGCCAACCTCAGCCTTTCTTCTATGTTTCTTTTCTTTAAGAATGGTTTCTTGACAGCCACCTTTCTACTGAGACTATTTCTAATGATGCTTTAGTGGACAGTAAAAGGATCAGCAAATTCTGGAAACTCTTCCAAACAACCCCTATGTGTTCATTCTTTTTGCAATTGTACCATCATGAACTTTAACCTTTAACATGCTAACTGAGTGTAACATCTGACACGAAGCTGCTGGGTTTTTTGCAATTTGCAGAACATCCACTCCTAAGGGGATTGTGGCATTGAATTAACACACACCTGAATGCTCCAGACCAGCAAACTGCTTTAATAGAGACCTTCACACTTATTAAGTGCATTTGATTAGCAGTGCGTGACTGCTACTCACCCTCTTATAGTAGCAGAAAGAGTCTACTGCACAGAGTCCTGTCAAACTTTCTTTTTCAGATGACTTTATAATAAAACAGCATAAGTTAGGACTCATGACTTTGGTTAACGAATAATTTTTTGTATTTTTTTCTCTGGACACCACCACAAAAATATTATGCACATTTTTAAGCCAAATAAAACTACCAGCAGAAACAATAATTACAAGTAATTTTAAAATAAAACTCTTAAGTTAAATCCCCTCTTAAAAGAAGTAGACTAATGAACGGGCTAAACAGGAGTGATTTTAGTTTGGTTTCAGTGTTATGAGCTGTGTGGAAATAATGGTATAAACAGTTACAGGTGTGTGGATGCCCAAACCTAAATCTGTTCTTGGACTTCATGACTGTGGTGAGGTCGCAAGTTTTATAAGATGGCCTCAGATTGGGAGGGTCTATTTCCTGCTGTCTCCTCATCAGGAGTAGCACACAGTTGTGAATACAAACCTGCACTATTTTCAACAGGGAACACTACGATGGGGCACTGACAACCAGGACAATGACGAGGACATGACAACAAGCAGGGGGAAACTCAGGACTTAAATACGTGAGGGCTGATGAGGGAAGTGGACACATCTGGGAAACACAGGTGAACAATCCTAATCACAAAGGGGACGCAAACTGGAACACAACCTACAGGGACAAGACGACTGTCAAAAATAAAACAGTAAACAACTAGACAGACACAGGAACGCACACTTGACATACGACACAGGGAAACACCAAAACAACAACACCACAACATATGGGATTAGGAACCTAACAGACACTGGAGTCCCACACAGGGAGCAGGGAATCAATGTGAATAACTATGACTAACAAATACAAAACATTAAAGAAACTATGAATCTAAATAAGCAAACTAAGAAACACAATGAAAGGGAACCATGAGGGTGGAAACACAAAGCGCTGGGCATAAGGCCAAGGATCACGACACCAACAAGCATCCACCATTCACCTACAGCCAATTTAGGATCACCAGTTAACCTAACTTTGGACTGTGGGAGGAAGCCAGAACACCCAGAGAGCACATGCAAACACCACACACAGTCATTTAGTAATTTATTTAAATAAACTAAATATAAATGAAATACAGTACAACAAAATAAAACTGCAGTATTCTGGAAAGAAACAGTACGACAGAAAACAAATCTCATCAGAATCAAGTTTAACATTTAACAGAATGTAAATACACACTTTACAGTAGAGCAGGGTCTCAAACTCAAATGACCTGGGGGCCATTGCTGGTTCTGTCATGTGTTTTATTTTATATTATATATATATATATATATATATATATATATATATATATATATATATATATATATATATATATATATATATATATATATATTTATTTATTTTAGGGGTGGGACTCGATTAAAAAATTAATAGAATTAATTACAAGCTTTGTAATTAATTAATCGAAATTAATCACATTTTAATCGCATTTCTATATTTGACATGAGAAATATTAATTTAAGTTTGGTTGATGAATGAATCAATATACATAAGCTGTTTATTTTCCCACCAGTCTACTACACAGACCAATGAAGGGTGGAAGTGCTCCTGTGATAAGCAAACACCTGAAATTAAAGTTAAGCATCATAACTGGATAGTTTTATTCAACATTAATGTCTCACTTAATATAGTTGGAAATTAATCATTCTCTCAGCTGTATTCCTTGATGTTGAAATGTGTTATGCTTGTTTTAACAGCTTATTTTATCAATAAAATAATTGAAATTAAACCACAAAAAGGAGAAAAGTTCGTTCTCCGTTTAACAGCTGTTTTTACACAGCTGGGCTTCACACTCACGTTGCTAGGCAACATGAGCTACGCAGAGGTGAGGGCAGGTGATGCTGATCTGAAGGCTAGCCGCTCACTTCCGGCCTTTGCGTCTTCGTGGGCTGCGAAGGACGTGGGCCGGGTCCTTCGCAGGATGCAGCCCCTGAATTTGGACATTGTGTGTCGATATAATCTGTATGCCGGGAACTCGTGCACTGAGAAACGTTCCACGGTGCAAAGTGCGTTAAAATGCGTTAAAATTTTTAATTCGTTAATTTCCCCCGTAATTAATTAATCGAAATTAACGCGTTAAAGTCCCAGCCCTAATATATATATATAATATAAATAAAAAGAACAAGTGCTTGTGTATGTCTTTATTTGTACTTATTTACTTAAGTATAAAAGTAAAAAAGTACAGGCTCTGAAATTTACTCAGTGTAAGAAAGTGAAAGTATCAGGTTGTATAAATGTTGAAGTCATTGAATGAATCTCAGCATCAGCAGCTTTGATTCAAACATATTTCTGGTACACTGATGTAACCTGTAACTGACCATGAACACAGACACTGTGCACCAACACAGAGCTTTACTGTTAATACAGTACAGCAAACTGACCTGTTTTCATATAATCTTTGAATTACACAAAGTTAGCATACCTCAGATTGTTTTGCCAGTCTTTACCTTTAAATCTAACCTCTCTTCTTCCTCTCCTGTCCTCTTTCTTACATCTTTCTGCATCTCTGAGTGAACTTCTCTCTCTTTTCTCTCCCTGGAAATACAGCAGCTCTTCTTTTAGCTAGCAGACACACTGTGTAACATTGTATTGTATTACTGTACTGTACTTTTACTGTATTTATTTTACTGTTCCTACATGACTGTTTATTCAGTGTATGGGTACACTTTTTCTGCTATATGCTCACATGTTGCTAAATGCAGCACTTTGATTGGTCAGATGTTTGTTTGCAAAAGTCAGAAAAATCGAATTTGATCCAAAAAAATAAATGCTGCAAATTCGTCCTGTGAAATGATGCGGTCGGTGTGAACGGCTGCATTGAAAACAGGTGAGTCCGAAAAATATTTTTAACACACAAAACATTTGAAGCAAATTTACGCGTCCAGTGTGTAAAGGCCTTTCCACAGGTACGGGAACCAGTGAAGATTGTGGCTTTAATTTTAGCAGCAACATATCATGTGACCCAGACAAGGTTGTGACATGTGTTATGACTGAGTCACAGACGGATCTAACGGAGAGAATCCGCCCATTTTTCAAAATAAAACGTCGTGGGTATCAATTCACAGGCCGGAAGCGGGGGGGGGGGCAGAAGTGGCCCGCGGGCCGGGAGTTTGAGACCCCTGCAATAGAGGCTCTTACACGGTGATTGTTATTACATTTTTACAGCACATTACATTGTTTTGTTCCCTCGATTTTTCTGCGTCTGATTAGTGATCCAGCAGATTTTAGCAGAAACTAAAATGATCTGCACTTTGAGTGCTCAACATAGCGTAGAAAAGTGCTATATAAGAACGAGTCCCTTTACCATTTACCATCTGCAAAGAGGCTCTGAGGCGATAGCGGTTGGAGCTGAAACGTGTCCAGATGAGATCCCCAGGTGACAGCTGGAGAAAGCGAGTCAACCAAAGAAGAGATGAGTTCATCTAAGTAAGCCTGCAGTGAAACAAAGAAGGTTAATTTAAAATTAACTGCGACAGAAATGGGTTACGATTTAAACCTGAATTACTCAGATGGTGAAGTCTACAATACGTTATGCATTAGGTGCCATGTGATATACCCACAGACAACATTTGGTCTCCTTTATGTGGCATTTTAGCATCTTTGAACTCATTAAAACAGGCTCATTAAAAACAAGAAGCTCTACAAGCTTTGAGATTATCATTGGTGGTATTGATCCAGTATTAGTGAGAGTCCTGAGAGAACATTACTGTGATGGGAGAGGATCAGAGCCTAAAGCTGCAGTTCCTCTAACATCCACTTGAGGCCGACTCCAGCAGTGAGTCAGTCCCCATAGACTGCCATGTTAAAATAAACATGTTTACAGCCTAATACAACAAAGACTCTGATCTCTACAGCTAATATTCCACCTTCATAACAATATTATATCTGTTTAAACTATATTAAGGCTTAAAGTTTGCATTATTAAGGGCAGCTCTGCGCTGACAGCTGAGGGCTGAGGACAGCTGTCTGCTACGTCTCACCTCAGCTAATTCAAGTCTTTGGGGTCTTGGTGCCTTTTGTAGTTTAATGCGACTGACTAATAAAATTTCTTGTTGTGCAGTGCAGACCGTCCAAGAAGTTTGTGCTTCAGTTTAAGTGAATGAACTATCGCCATTGTCACCATTAGCTGATAACACACCACCTCCTCACCCAGAACACAAGATGACACTAAAAATCAACCCTTTAAAGTGCAAGTCCGTCTTTTTCATGCAGGCTGTGCGTGCCTGAAGTTGCTCATTTGACAGTTGTGTTGCACATAGTGCTACAGCCAAATGTTAAATGAGCTGTGCTTGAACCAGATCTAGTAAGAATAACAAAACTCATCCATACTAATTAATCAATGACTGCTGCATTAAAGGGCTACAGGAAAATGAACAAACCCACATTTTTCTCTGCATCGATGTCCATGTCCATCACGAGGGTCTCACTGGGTGGGGACGGAGGCGGCGTAGGATCGCTGCACAAAAACACACAAATATAAGGATAGGTTTTTTATTCCTACACAGCACAAGAGAATACAGAACACGTATGACATAACTGGCTAAATAATACAGCTAATAAATTAAGCTTTATTTTTTTTGTTTAACCTACAGAGCAGCATTTAAAGTGATGAGAATGAGCTGCTTTTTCCCCCCAATAAAACTTTGATCTACAAACCAAGGCAGCATTTCTGTTATGATTCTTACTTTGATATAAAAGAAGGTATTCTGCGGTGATATCCATCCCCTGAAGGTGCTGATGGGTCTGTGTGAACAGATGTGATTGGGCTCATTAAACAGAAAGTAAACTGGATGATCTCAGCATCGTTTGAAATGTTAACATTTACTTCATTTACAAACTTAGATTTACAGGTTTCTACAACATTATTATTTGTTTGCTGGTTATCGTGGAGAACGTGAGGCGAGAGGTGATACCGCAGGATTTGTAGCGTCCGAAGGCGGTGTCTTTGGGGATGTCGGGGTAAAGGTAGACCAGAGGATTTCTGCTTCGCTGGGATGACAGGCTGTAACGGTAAATGATGTCTGGCAGAGTTAACACAGACAGCTCTTTCTTGGTGTAGGGCTGTACTGCATGCACATGAGGCTCTACAGGGGAAAAAGACGAACATCTGAATATCAGTACAAAGCAGAACAAACCACTGGAGGCAGCTGCTTTTAGTGCTCTTGCTGTTATTTGGCTGCCCCTCTTTGCTCACCTGTGAAGTGAAAATAGGACCTGCTCTGTATACAGACAAAAAGGAAAAAAAAAAATCCATTCTAAGGTAACAAAGATACAAACACACCTATTTTCAGGATACTGTACCTTTCATAACAAATGCTTAATTATAACTATAGTTGTTACTATTCTATTTCTTCCTGTAGTTATTTAAATTGTACTCAGTGGACCTTTTGAGAAGGTTTTTTAGTCTTCTCCAAACACACACAGAAACATACCACCGTTGGACTGATCAACCCAGCTGAAGGTGACGGCGCCGTCTTTGCTGCTCTCGCTAAAGCGGATCAGAAAATTACCGGCCTGTTTTTCCTGCAGCAGGAGGCGTGTCCTCTCCCTGCTCACGAACCCCATGATGGATCTGAAATGCACACACAGGAAACAGTGGAAAGTTAACGGGGAACCACTTCCTGCACAGTAAGTGAGTAAAGTTTATTTATTAAGCACTTTTCACAGACAACAGTCACAAAGCACTGTGCATGCTAAATAACAAAAGAGTAATTAAGCACCATAATAGCTAAAAATCTAATTCAATAAAAATACTCAGCAGAAGGCCTTTTCAAACAGAAAAGTTTTTTACTGCTTTTTAAAAGAATCCAGAGTCAACTGAGTGTAGATGTAGTGATAGACTGTTCCACAGCCTTGGTGCCACTGACTGAAAGGCTCTGTCCCCCCTAGTGTTTAGTCGTGTGCGGGGAACCACATTAGTACGTTTTCCTTATGAAACACAGCTTTTACTGCTGATCTAAGTCTCGATGTTTTCGTATGTTGGAATACAAAGAGTTCATTTTTAAATGGTGCTGCACAAGCTGCAAAAAAATGGAGGCTGGAAAAAAGAAGCCAATGTCGTTCCAAGTCGTACCCATCACGCCAAAGATCCACCAAGTGTTTCTTGATCAAATCCAGGATGCCATCAATCCAAATCCAGGCATTTTCATTCTGCCACACAGGAAAATAAAGTCAGCCTAAGTGCTTTCACTGTCAAACTACAGGGAACAACAGGAATTCATCTCAACACACACCTTGGAGAAGTTGCTCCAGTGCACCAGGCCGTCAGGATCATCTGCAACGATGCCAACAGTGAAATCCAGTTAAGGTGAGGTTGACTCAAGTGTTTCATTACATTAAAACCACAAACACTGACTTTCTCTTCCTCCACCTTAATGCACACATGAACTCAGACATTTTCTTTTGAGACAGAAAAGTTACAGAAACCAAGTGTGTTATTTCACACTTTGACAAAAAACAAAACATTCAGTTTTTCAACCATTGCAAAAAAAAAAAAAAAAAAAAAAAATTTGAGCAAAACCTGAACCGAAATGCATGATCAAAAAAACCCTCCAAAACATGCCTGCCCAGCACCACACATATCAAAGCTGTAGAATGAACCTTTAGCCTATTAAACCTACTCATAATACACAAATTATATTTCTGTATACACCACCTAACAATTAAAACAAGCATCAGAAACAAAATGGGAACTCCTTTTTAAAAGCTACTTTGAGGAAATGGCATAAATTTTAATTACTTACCCACAATTTTGTCTCTTAGCATGGAGAGCTGGTTTTCATTAAGCCCTCGTTGGCCAACGGTCAAAAACTGCCAGCTCAGCGCCTGCGACAGCTGCTCCCAGGTGAGTGGAGGAGGGTTGATGAACAGCGACAGGTTCTAGAGGGGAAAATTCACAGAACTTTAAGAATGTTTATTGACTAGTCTTAACAGATGCTACTGGTGTTTATCTGTGATCATTTTTACCCAAGGTTCACTGGTGGACAGCACGTTCCACCACATGATGGAGGCCCAGGCACTGGGGACCTGACTCGTGCTGGAGATGACGACCACAGGAAGAGAGCTGGCCTGGACCAACAGCACAGGAGGAACCCGGTCAATAAAACTACAAACGCTCTGTCTGATCAGCAGCAGGGAACTCCTTATTTTGAACTCTAAGTTGAAATTCATGCGACCTGAGTGCCACGGTGACTCACCTCGATATTGCACGTTTGTCCAGCGTGCTGAAACTCTGACACAAACTTAATGATGTGCAGCTCTTCAGTAACTCCCAGGCGGTTCTAATGGGAAAAAAAAGTAAATCAAGTAAGGTGGCAGTTCACATCACTGGCATTCTGCTGAAACACATTTACAGTATAGTAATGCTCATAAATGCTGATGTGAAAAGTAAGCCATCATGGAGGTTATGGAGTAGCTTTGCATGATTCAGTTTATATTAATCCTTATTTAGCCTAAACCATGCCTCAATGTAGCCTTTCACCATTCATCATTAAGACCGCCCTCCCTTTTAAGCTAACTTTCTTCTGATTGGCTGAAAAGAAAGTTGATGCGGCTATCCCCCATTTATGACATCACACTGAGCCAAGAGCAGGAAAAAAAAAACCCAAAAAAGAACACTGAAGCTAAACATTTAGAACAGTCTGAATCCTGGGCTTCAGCTCACAGGGATTACTTGGACATAAACTGACCTTATTTAATATGAACACTCACCATTATAACAGCACATTTATGCATAATAGGTCCTCTTAGCAGGTACAACAGGTTGTGCATAACAGCAGAAGACATTAATATAAAATAAACTTCTCTTACCTCAGCTGATCCTTTAGTTCTTGATTTTCTTTCCTTGAGAGACTGAAGAAACACCATTTTTAGTAACAAACTAGATAATGTAGTGTATAAAATATGAATGTACAGCAGTTGAACACAAAGCTTTGTTAATTTTAAGCATTTTCATACCATGTGCCCAAATTCTGCCATCAAGCCTCCATCTGTGTCCTCGTCCAACACCTTACAGTCGTCCCTGTTGAAATCAAAGAGACGAAACCTGCAACACACATAAAAAGGTCAGTACTCATTTTTGGAAGTATAAACTTTAATAAATTTATGTTTCAGATTTCACTTTACCTACCCTTTCACTGTGTTGGCCTCTTCAACATCCCTTTTTTTGGGGAAAAAAGGTCAAGAACAGATTTTTGAGTTATTAAAAAAAGTTTTTCCTTTAAATAAACAAAGCTCAAAAAAGAAATGTTGCCATTTGAACCATATGTCAATGGTTCACACCAGGTTTTCTTTTGCTTACTTGTCAAATACAGGTTTGACTTTGAACTTGCACTTGAATTCAGGGATGTTTACCAGGAACCTGAAAAGAGAAAAGCTGAGTTTTTAGATGTGTTTTAGTTCAGCACTGGCTGTTTGGATCACAGTGAACATGTTAAAGATGTAAGTTTGCAATCCTGTAAATCCTGCTTTTGCTCCCAGTGTAAAAATCTTTAATCTCAAAACATAACTGGCTAATAGCGCAACACAGATCCAACACATACGGACAAGAAAAAGCCCTAAAAACTGATTTTTTTTTTTTTTCCAGATGGTATTTTGTTAGTTTGACAATAATATTGTCACTAAGGTTAGCCTGATAATTGCTATGTTGGGTATGAAGCACTTTGTCTGTTAGCAGTTAGTAGATGAAAAGCTAATTTAGCTAATGAAGTCTATCTGGCCAGCCTCACAGGGAAAACTACAGTACAAATAAAATGGCATTAGTTTAATTGAGGCATGGTTTTATTTTTGGGGTTAAACCTGACCCTGAGCTATCTTTCTACTAGCTAACAATGGCTAACACTAGCATGCCTGCTAACACGGAAATTACAATGTAAAATACTGTCTTGAATGAATAGTTGATCTTGTAACAGGCTGTTTTTGATTTACTGATGTTAAAAATTAGCAACCAAAGCTTTTTTTTGCTTGCTAATATTGTGCTATCAAAATCATATTGAGCATTGATAGTACTAACTGGGTAGCTTGCTAAATGTTATCAATGATGGACTAACAGGAATTCATGAGCTAATTTTTGAGATC
Organism: Archocentrus centrarchus; assembly: GCF_007364275.1. Classification (NCBI taxonomy): domain Eukaryota; kingdom Metazoa; phylum Chordata; class Actinopteri; order Cichliformes; family Cichlidae; genus Archocentrus; species Archocentrus centrarchus. Next base: position 4,576,152 of record NC_044366.1, read on the forward strand.
TAGGGCTACTGTGATAACCTAGCTGGCCACTTGGAAATTACTTTTAAAAGTTTGTTATATAAACCATGCCTAGAGTCATACGCATAATTAAGTTACAGCTAGCTCACTAACCGTGTCTTGCTTGCTAACATTAAAGCCATATATGAGCAGAAATACTAGCTGGCTAGCTTGGCAAATTAGTTACTTACCAGCTAACCTGAGCCTCACTATGGCATAACATCAAACAGCACTAATTTTGACCAACTTTAAGGTGTGTAATGGCACAAAGCAAAGATCGAGAACTAAAATACGATGCTTTTTTTCCTCCTCACCCTATTGTGTTCCATCTTTTTTTAAACGGCAGTGCCTTTGGTGGCTGCAAGGCCGCAAACACTTATTTCCCCTGCTTGTTTGATTTGTTTGTCTTTTCTTGGATGGGTGTTCTGGAATGTAATTTTGTTGTATGTTTGACATATAATGACAATACATTCTTCCTATTCTGAAAATTTGTGTTTTACAGTAATAAATAACATGGGGTTGGTTAGCCAGCCAGTATACAATGTGCGTCTTACATATATCGTGTCATCATAGTTATTACACTTGTAATCAGCTGCTGTAGAGGCTACATAACATACTGTACATTTAATATTGTATAACTATCACTATTTTGTTTGAAGCTGCACAAAAATGTGAATAGCAAATCAATGACTACAGCTAACATAATGGTGTCATATTATTATCTGTAAAGTTACACACCTTTTTCACTGCATGTAGTCAAAGCATATTTAATTATATACAAGTGAGACACTCGCAGCGATGGGAAATCAAATAAGAGACAAATTAAGTTGGAACATTATTTAAATAATGACACAATCACCAAAATGTCACAATAATAACACAATCATCTTTTTTATTTGCCCTTTTAGGGGTATTTTTTACTTATTCTGATCCTTATTGTGATCTCTATGATTAACACCCTGAGTGCTTTAACAGTTAGAGCTATAATGAATTATGATTAAAAACAGAAGTGCATTACCACAAATTGCCTAAAGTAGATAAAACAAAGGCAGATTTAGGCTGAGTAACATGAGGTCACAGCTCATATTTGGATTTATCAGACCTACCTGTATGTAAAATCTGTGCTAGTTTTTCATGTCTGAGAGCAGGCTTACCTTACTGTCATACTGAACTGCACCCCGGTCTTCAGTATCAGAGGCCGCTGTGGAAATTTCTGCATGACAGGCTGTTTCACGACCACCAGAGCGCTGTAATGCCAGACCACAACAAAGCATGTCACTATTTAGACTGCTGGTGGAGTAGTCTATCTACATGTAAAACAGAGCTCTGCTGCCATGTCTCACTTTGTGAGAAGTTTCATTATCAAGAGCAGTGCAAATTTCTCGATTTCTGAAATCGAAGCGGGGAGGTCGATGTTATTAGTGCTGCTGTATTTGCTATTCAGGTCTTGAAGTTTCTTCAGCTGTTCGTGGACTCCTAGCAGCACTTCAGCAACAGTTGAAAACCTGCATACAGAATAAAACAGGCACCGTATTCAGTGTTAAAAGCTGTGACAGAAACACAAATTATCTTGGATATGCAAAGGTGAGCACAACAAATGAGTTCTAACCACTTCTCAAGGAGGTCCAAATTGGTCTCAGCTGGACTTCCAATGCAGGCCAGCTGCTGCCTGCGCTTCCACTCCGGCAGCTCCACATCAGTGAGAGTCTCCACGACCTGGTGTGTCTGCTTTAAAATGTTAACCAGCTGACGCTGGACAATCTGCAAGACAAAAAATGAAAAAATACTTATGTGCACATAACAGCTTTCACCTTCTGACCGAGGCATATATAACAATTGAGGAAAGGTTACCTATCATAACCTGAGGTTCTATGAGTGTAGCTCTCCAAGAGCTGTCATCTATGTTACCATTTGTTGTGTTAGCCTATGTGACTTATTTACACCGTCAATGGTGATGTTTAAGAGGAGATTGCTATACAGTAGCTGGTTGCTGGTTTGTTCATCCAATCAGGACAAAGCCTGTCCAGCTATGTTTTGGGGCCTGCTCAGACACGTCTTTTAGTCATAATTTGGTAAGTTTCCAACATTATCAAGCAGTAACGCTGTGGCAACATTGCTCTGTGGTCGCAATGTAGCATTAACATCATAGTACAGTGTAAATATGATGATTTTACCAACGTAACTATCAGTGCAGTGTTACATTATCAAATATAACTTTTTAGAGTGTAAATGTAACAGATTCACAACATTGTTTTGTAATGTTTCTGCAACAGGGACCTGGTTTTACACATTCTTCGTGAGGATTATAAAATTTGTATAACACAATTAAAATAATAACTATGTATTATGTAATTTGAAAAATGAATGACCATGAGAGGAATCTGTGACATGAACATTTTCTAAAAAGTTTGAAAGTTTTTCATGAACTCCAGGAAAAGATTAATGAAGACTGATTAATTAAACCACATTTTATTTAAATTGTTCAAATCAACTACTGCCAATATTTTTACCAAACATGTATTTACAATACCTGCTTGGTTTGTGTGATGAACCATGCCTGTTTCTGACATTCCTCTTCAAAAACAGCTTGGGACTGGGCCAGTCTAGCATGCTCCTCCACTGGTAAAGAAAGACAAGGAACATCAGTCGAACACAAATGAGTAACAAACCAAACATACCACTTTTTTCTTCTCCTGCCAAGCTGCAACTTCATGGGCCAAAATACGTGACTAAACTGCAGTTTCTCTAGTGGCCACTTGAGGCTGGCTCTGACAGTGAGCCAGTCCCAGTTGACTCCCATGTTAAAATGTCCAACTTTACACCAGAAATAAAACATGTTTACAGCCTGCTGAAAGAAACAGTTTTGGTCTCTCTGGTTTCTTTCAAAACAATCGAGTGTATATAAATACATTTAGGGGAGTGGCCAATTTGATTGACAGGTGACACAGGCACCTGTAGCTGCTAGCTCTCTGCTAGGCTTCCCCTGAGCTAAGAGGAGTCACTGAATTGGACCTCTCCACCGTATTTGTGCCTTTTTCATGACTTTTAATAGCATTATCTGACTGATACTAATAAGAGTTGTGTTGAGATGCAGCTTCAGTTTTGATGAGTGAAATTCTAGGCTTTTATTACTGATCAAATCCTACAATTTGGGCTTCAAAGTCATCCACAGGGTGATGGCATAGCGACTTTGTCCATCTTTTATATACAGCATGTGGTCATACCTTCACGCGTCCAGGTCTTCAGAAGGAAGTCCAGTTTTTCATTTAGATCCTCCAGTGTCTTGAGTTCCTTCCTGATCTCCTGCATTAAAGTTTACAGGTTTAGAAACAAAGAGGTATGCTATTGGGTTTTTTCTTTTCTCAGGATGGCTAAATAAATCCCTGTGAGCTTACCAAAGTCTGTCTCTTCAGTTCATTGACTTGGTTGTCCAACTTTTCCCAACTTTGTCCCATTGTTGGATTGCTGCAACTCTGACAAAAACAAAGAAGTTAAAATTTTTTTACATATTTACTGGGTCAAAAACTCAGAATACGAGTAAAAACCAGGCTAACAGCAGCGTGAAGTGCACTGTGCTGTTCATTAACAGTATAACAGCATTAAACTCACCTGCACCTCACAGACCGAAGCCAGGATTTGCTTTTCTTCCTTCAGGCATTCAGACAGGAGCACGGCCAAGTTCAGCGGCTCATCTTGGAAATGCGCCTAAAAAAAAGAAAGAATCAATCAAATGCACTCTCTACTAAAAGAGCGCCTCCAACTCTGCACACAAGGTCATAGATCTCCTACCAGCAAGTAGTCCCTCATACTGGAAAAATCAGGCCCCTGCAAAATAATGTTCTCCTGGATAGAACGTTTCCACTGTTCTTCCAGAAACACCAGAAGAGCCTGGAAACAGGTTCTGGCTCTATTTTCATCCACAGCTGCTGAATCCCTGACACAGAGAGACAGAAGATTTAACTTTAGGACTGCATTTGTTTACACAATTTCATAATCGGCTTTCTTACACTATATAATATATAACTTACTATATGGTGTAGGTTAAAGGTCTTAAATCTTACACCATAGCTTTAGATTTAATTTAGCCATTAGCAGTCACTTGTGGGTCTCAGTGACGGTATATTTTCCTTGCTCTAGCATTCGGCCACGGTTCTTACCAGTCCTGGTTCTCGATCCAGACGCACAGATAGTGGCGGATATCTTTGGGAAATCGTTTCTCGTACAGCTGGCACACCCGGCTCTGGAGTGCCGAGTCCAGCTTCAGGAGGGCTTGCCACTGAGCCATCGGCAGTCACAAAGACATAAACCTGTTTTCAGAGGTTCAAAATGGGCCTTTGATTGGTCCACAAGTATTTGATGATGATGATACTTTATTGATCCCACAATGGGGAAATTACAGTTAACAGAACACCCATCCAAGAAGACAAACAGAACAAACATGGGGAGATCTAATGTAGCAGAATTGCTACATTAGATTCTGGATGACATATAGCATGGGAGCACTAGGGTGGGGAGGGCTACTGTGGGGCTGACTCAAACTCCCTCCTCAGCTAACAGGTCTGATAAGATGTAGAGTTCATCAGTGGCTAGGTCAGGGAGATTCCCATCATAAGCAGCCTTACCAAGGCCAGACATCTGCCTAGACTTCCTGAATTGCAACGACAAGCCAGGTATCTCCAGGTCCAATTCAGAGAAACCCCAGTGTCAATAAGCCAAATGTGTGTGTATTCCATTGACAATACGGCCAGGCACATCATCTTCCACACCACACAGGAATCTATAACGTAGCCAGCGGGAATGTCAATTGATAAGAGGGAATAGGGTTCTCCTTCCCCCAATCTCCTCATGGTGAAAATTTGATCAAAACAATAGCGTTGAGAGACCAGCTGACCAGATCCACAATTATAAATCCCAGTTTGGAAGTTGTGTGAAGAGAGGCTCTAAAGCAGCAAAGCAGGGGAAAAAGGAAGGCATTTGATAAAGTATGACAAAGGTGATTATAGATATGGAGAAGTGCTGCCGTCCTAGTATGGAACCCTGGGAAACCCCTTGAGAGGAAACAGGAAGAAGGCCCAGCAGAATTGCTGCATTAGATTCTGGATGACACACAGGATTCACTGATTAACCAATATTGTTAAGTCTGTTCACCAAGGTGGCATTTTCAATTGTGCCAGTAGCCTCAAAACATTTTATCCAGTTGTCACGATTCACATGGTTGCTCCATGTTAATCTGGGATTTTGATTTTTGGAATGTTTATACCTTTATGTGTATCTACGTGTCAAACACACCCTCGGGGGGAAAAAAGCAGCACAGTGATTTTTTTTGGTGTGCTGCCTCACAATCATTCACCACTTCAACTGCAGCAGTTTTGGTGGTCTGTTGTTTTCTAAAAGCTGACTGACTTGGAAAAAAATGCAATTAAAAAAAAAAAAAATCTTTCAGTTGGTGACTAATATGCATTCAAGAAATTTAAGTCAAGCTGATAATTTAGATATCAATCTGTAGTCATTAAAAACTGAAGGATCTCCCCATTGCAGCAAAGAGAGAACATATGCAGGATCATAGGTGCAGTGCCTCTGCTTTCATGCTCAAAGTAAGGAAATAAAGCATTCACATTCAGCATAATTCAGTTAAAGCTAAGTCATCTGTTTAGTGTATTTCATACACAGGAGCCATTAGAGACAAACTGAATGGCAGAGGTGCCAGACTGATGTTTAAGTGTGATTCAAGATGTCAACTCCAGGATTAGATACATAAATCACTTCCTGTTCTACTCCGTAGCAGAAAATCAGCATTTCCGTATGCATTTCAAACTAAAACCCTTCACGTCTTTTCTTATGAATGCTTTTACTTTTGAAACATTTGCAATAACGTCAAAAACTCTGACTTTATTTGAAAAAAAAATACATCAGCTTAGTGAGATTTGAGACTGTCAGTAAAACAAGCAGAGCTTCATGAAGGCAGTTTAATACAGTCCGTTTATGACTGGATCTCTCTGCAGAGGGGACGACTGCAAATACGAGATCTGCAGCAAAAATCTCTGGAAGACAAAGTGCGGTTCAAGCTTGTAAGCTTTATGGGGTTATTTTACTGCAAACCGCGTCTTGTCAGTTGCGTGTTGAGAACTCTCACTACGTAAATCAAGCTCAGCTGAATGGAAACGCGCCGCCGCTCTGGGGATTTCCAGGAATCAACGACAACTCCATGAGTCGGACATTTCTATTTATTTATTGTTTCTTTTTTTTTCCTTTTTACCTTTTTAAAAACATTTACAGTTACCTACTTTAAAGACCGCAGCAGGGGACAGCACACATTTTTGGAGGAAATATGCGTCATGAATTGCGCATAAACTGCTCAGAATAAAACTAAAGTTCGTCTTTCTTCTGCGACTTACCTGCTGGCTGACTGTTTGTTGGTGAAAGCAAGCGTCAGGTCACGTACAGTCCTCTGTTCACACTGTAAATTTGTGATTAAGAGGAATGAGGAGCGAGTTTTTATTCACCGGACACTCCCACTCACTCACCCCGTGATTCTCCAGAAATCAGGCTGTTGGGTGCGTGAAGTTACAGACTGTACAGTTTGATTTCCGGCAAGTCACAAACTAAAGAAAAAATAACAGCCTCATGTTGAACATTGTTTGCGATGATGCAATGATGGTGACTGTGGCTCGATCCACTAGTGGAACAAATCAGAGCCGGGCCGGGGGCGGGGCAAATGACCAGGCCCTTTATACCCAAATAATAAAGCTTATCATAACATCATTTTACAACATACACATGCCCAGAACAGCGGGAATGTGTATGTTATGAAGTGCCACTCATGTTAGCTTAGTCCATAAAAATGCTCCACTTAGTTTACAATCTGTTGCCAAGTGACCGATGATGACCTTGGTGGACACAATACACGTGGCATAAAGTTAAATGTAAGAGTGAAAATAAAGCCAGTCATGCAGCACAACATTTTATTCAATATTTTACACCTACTACATCACTAAAGTCAGTAGGTCTTGTAAAACTTTAGCGACCATGACTCAGTCCTGACTGTGGCAACCTTTAATATCCCCATGTAAAACATGATCAGTGATGTAAAGTAGGCGATACCTTTGACCATACACCATGTTCATCTGGATACACTCAGGAGAGGACTGGCCTTGTCCAGCTCTCCTCGTACGTGATAGAGGCCTAACTACCTGATATCTTATCCTCTCCCCTCTAGGCCCGGGCTGGGGGCGTGCCATCCTCCCAGCCCCCCCAGAAGTTCCGTCCCTGCTTCGATCACTGGATCCTCCACCCTGCATACTTTGGTGAGAACAGGCACTGAACCCCGGCGCATGTGTTCGTGAAAGTGGTTTGATTATTTCATAATGAATGCTGATTTGTAGAAAAGTGCTCTTGTTCCACCAGCTCCTTTCCAGTGCAGGGCATTAACTGTATATAAAAGATGGACCACTCGGATATCGTCCTCTAGATTACATTGAAACCGCTGGGTAGATGGAAATGACCATATTTGGACAAAAGGGCAGAAAGTGGAGATATTAGCTCACACCAGCAAGTTTGGTTATCAAAGTGCCTCCATAGTTTATACAGGTGCAATTCACAGACACAGATAGCTGCTAATTTGTGTTAAATAACAGATTAACAAAATACTTGAATTTTATTAACAAAACAGAAGCACGGACTTATTGGCCAGTCTGTGATGCACAGGAAGCCATATTATTCATCAGATAATTTAATTTAAAAAGGCACAAACAGCAGGCCAGAGGTCCAGTTCAGGGTCTCAAAGCAGTCAAAATGAGGCCTAAAAGACATTTAGCAGCTGCACGTGTCTGCACACCTGTCAGTCAAAGCCTGGTGATTTACTTATTGTTCAGTCTGGTAGTTTTCATCTTCTATAATACATAAAGTTGTATTTTTATTTTTTAATTTATTTTTTGAAGTTAACTTTTCATAAATAAAATAGTGTTTGAAACAAGAACCCAGGCTTGTTGTTATAATAAATAAACATCGTTGTTATATAGTGTATAGTATATAGTGTGTATAGTGTATAGTGTGAATTACTTATTTTTATTCTTCTTATTTATATGTGTGTGTATATATGGTTGCAGGTACAAAATACATTTCACTGTGCATTGTACTGTGTATAACTGTGCATGTGACAAATAAACACTTATAAACACTCTTATCTTAATTTGGCTGTGGTCTGTGAAACAGGCCTCAAAACTGAGAGAGTGAACTGTGGTTCACACATGAATCATGTCATTAAAATGAATCATAATCATGATATAAATTCTTATTTTCTGGAGTACAAAACACCCCACCCTTCCAGACTCCCGAGAATCACGTGATTCTTGAAAAATATCGCAAGAACTGCCGCCAAGCATGCAGCAAGTGCCTGAAATCTCACTTCCTACTGCTGCCAAAATAAAAGCACAAAAACTCAGCGCTGTTTCACTGAGGTCACCGGCAGGTGGGAGGAGAGCTCAGTAATGATGTGAATGAATTTAACACAGACTGAAACAAAACATTGTGTGTATTTAACTTTTTACCAACAGTCAGCTAAAAAGGAAAGATTAACACATAAAGTATCAAACTGCTGTTCATATGGTATATTACAATAAAAAACACATTTAGATTGATTTATATACAGTAAATTTCTTATAGAAAAACATTGTTGAACAGTTCAAATATAAAAGGCACAAAGTCAAGACAATAAACACAGACTGACGTTTTTTTCATGGACGACAACATAAAATTAAAAAAAAAAAAAACACACATTTGTAACCAGTAACAAGCTCTGGAAAAGTAACATTTCCACGAGAGTCACAATATTGACGAAGGACTCAAAGAAGCTCCCAATCCAAATGTTTCATCCCTTTTCACTCGGAATAAGGAGAACTCATCTGTAAAAGTGAAAAGGAGAACAGTGTTAATCACCAGCTCTGGAGTCTAACCAGAAACCCTGAGTTTTTGACTGGACTCGCCTTTTTCAAGCTCCAGAGACTACCATGACCTGAGTTTCACTAAGAACCTGTTTCTGGAATAGCACCCAGGAATATGGAGGACCAAACCAGCCAAAATTAAACATATATACAATGAAACTGACAACATTTAAATAACCAAAAACATTGAATGTCAGCAATTAAATGTATTGCATAAAATGTAACATAAACTGATATTTATGTTTTAATTTGCTTCTGTATTTATTTTCTGTTAATTCCACTAATTATCTACTTTCCTGTTAATCTTTCCATTTTATTTTTACTTGCACATTTTTATTGCAAGCTCAGTGTTGATCTACAAAAAGACAAAAAAGTCAACCTTACAAAACACTTTGGCACTTTTGGTCCTAGTTTTAGTAATTTTGTTTTATAAATCATGTTGGAAAAGTGGGTTTTATCAGACTTCAAAGAAGCAGAAGTTAACAGTGAATTATTTTTTTACTGCTGCATTAACAGTGAGACTCACAGATGTGTTTTCCACATTATCTATAATATTTTAGTTCTACTGTGCAGAGCAATAAGATTCAGACTTTGGATGCACACACAGTGTTACATTCATTTACAATAACAAAGTACGTAACATTGCCAGAATTGTCCTTTAAATATGAATATGCAAACTTACGGTGTCGATGTCGAAGCACAGGTGCTCGTTGAGCATGTCGAACTCTCCAGGTGTCATCGGGGGCTCCGGGGACTGACACGACCGCGGCGTGGTGCTCGCATTAGAGCTGAAATACCGACAGGAGACATTAAACACGTGAGTTAGCAAACAGGATTTCATGGCAGGTAAAGTATTTTAGTTCCAAATGAGCTGAAGTTGTTTGAAATATGAACTCACCGCATTTCTGAGATGGGGATCAGGGTTGATGGGATGTATGGATGCACTGGCAATTTAACAGAGGTATATTAATATTTAATTACACAACTTAGAGTCTCCCAGCAAACACTGAAGCACTAAAAAAAATTAGTTAAATTAGTCTTGTAGTCTTACCTTTGCTGGGCTGGCTGTTGTAAAGCCGCCCGAAGGCCTCGTCTTTGGGGATGTCGGGGTAGAGGAACTTGAGCGGGTTTTCGGGGACGACCCCGTCTGAGATCACTTTGTAGTCTCGAATGATGTCAGCGAAGGGGAGCGCGCTGAGCCGGTTTTTGGTGTAAGGCTCCACAGAGTTAAACTTCACTTCACCTGGAGCACAAAGGCACTGTTAGCAAAGCAGAACTCATGTGGACCAAATGCAGGTTAAAGCACACTTTAAACATTTTTTTCCAGCAACAAATATTATTTAACTGGCTTACAGTTCAAAGTTTTGTATACTTCTGTATTTTATTGCCACACACAGTCTGTTGATGGCAGCAAAGAGAGAGACCTCACCATTATCGCCATGCTCCACCCAGGTGAAGGTGATGCCCCCGAGGTGGCTCTCGCTGAACCGTAACAGGAAGGTGCCTGGCTCTTTGTCCTTCAGCAGAGCTCGCTCCATCTCTTTACTCACGAACCCCATGATGTAGCTGCAGAGGCGGGAAAAACAAAAATCTTAGGTTTTATTTTCAGTCAGTGGGATCTGTTGTCTGCTTTAGCCATCTTCACATCTGTCATTCATACAAAGTTTATCTTGCTGCTTCTCACAGTTTCTTATGATACTTCGCATATAAGCATTTTTAAGACCAGGTGATGAATAAATATCCTCTCTGAGCAGCAGACATCCATGGATGTGGTTTTCCAGGCTAAATCCAGTGGATAGCCTTTAATAAAACATCCCTTTGATGTCTAAATTTGGCTGACATGTCACCTTTCTTTGATTTCAGTCTAAAGTCAAACATGAGCTCGTGTTCACCCCCTGAAAATCATCCAAGTGCTAAAAGAAGTCTGAATGTTCAAAAGTGTAGCCGACTTCTCGATTGCAGCCGGCTGTTTAAAAAATAAATAAAGAAATACAAAAACCTATCACTCACTGAAAATTAAATAACCTCTAAATGCTTCAAAAGTAGCATTAAGAATAAATGCAGGCATTAATTAGCTGATAAAATGTGGCAGAAAATTATATTTCTGCTTTGATACTTTCCATTTATTTACCCTTTGGATTTCCTTCTATTTGTTTTCCATATATAATTATTCCGTTTCTTCATATGTTTCTGCTTCATTATGCTAATGAGGGGTCAAACTTGTCCCGTATTGGTTAAGGTCCAGGCACCAGGCTCACAGCAAAAATACATACTAATATTAATGAATTTGAATAATGAGAAAAAAATGTATGTTAATGTAATAATAAATAACTTATTTCATTTGTGATGTTGGCAGTTTTGGTCCTCTGTAATTTAATGCTAGTTTTGCATGTATTTAATGACCTGTCCATCTTTTGATTGAGTTGTTTTATTTTTTCAGACATCGTCACATTTTCTATTTATGAGCTTTTAAACCGCGACACGACGACCTACTTCTCATTCCAGACCGGCAGCAGGTGCTTCTTGATGAGCTCCAGGATCGAGTCGAGCCACAGCCAGAAGCTGAACGGCTTCCCTGGAATATTCTCCTGCATGATCGCAAAGAGAAACAGAGAGAAAATTTTGGGAGTTTACATTTAAATTAGATACGACAAGGAATAAAAATACACGACCACCATCAACAACACAGCAGAGGGTTTTATGACTGACCACTAGATGGCACAATCACACTGACTGTGATGGTACTGAGCTGCATGTGGTGATATTATCTAAGACTCACCTTGGAGAACTTGGACCAGGACACTTGAACTTGAGAGTCACTGAAGGAGGTGTGCTGACCTACACAAACAAAGAGAAACGTCATAAATGGCCGTCCCAGAAAGACGAGGTCAGCAGTTTCAGGTGCTCTCTGAGCTTGCTTTCAAACACTCTTTGAACTCGACATAAGCGCTGGCTGGCACTTCTGTAACTGTGTGCTCTGTGTGGTCTCAGCGTGGTTTTACTACAGTTTCCGAGACAAACAGCATGTTTTCCAGCAGCTTTGAGGGTTTGATGTACGGTTTCAGCAGCAACACGAGTTTACAAACCCACCAGCACTGATGACGGGGGGGGGGGGGGGGGGGGGGGGGGGGGGGGGGGTTCATGCACCAGCATTTCTGTTCCAATCAGTGGTGTCAGGTTGGACCACATCAAGAGCCAGAAAAATGAAGTGTGTTTATATGACTACATCACTATTAGGTGTGAAGACAATAATTAAAAACTGTAGCTGATTTAAATTTGGCTCCCACCCCTTTAAAAGCAGTCACCTTCGGCAGCGCTGCTCCCCGCACCCCACCAACACTTGGAAGACTCTGAGAAACCATAAAGCTCCATCTGTGAGAGATGCTGGATCTTAAGGTAGCCCCACAATGTCCCACATGTTGGTTGTTTACAGCGTTCAGAAGTGAACACGCTTTCTAAAGTCTGGCCTCATGGGTCACCTGCTCTCATCGTTACATCCCAGTGAGCTAAATTATTAACAAAAAAGGTTCAAGATTATCAAAGAAAGGGAAATGTAGTCTCTGGAGCTTGAAAAAGGCGACTGGACTTCTTTTTGTTTCTTGAAGACGTTTCACCTCTCATCCGAAAGGCTTCTTCAGTTCTCAACCAAATGGTGGAGAGACCCAGGTATTTAAACCCCTGTGGGCGTAGTCCCCTGGAGGTGGTTATGACCCTCTATTGATCATGTGCGTGAACACATGTGCCCAGGTGTGAAGAGGGCGTGGGTCATATTTAATCAGTGGTTTCAGTTGAAACCAATTTAGGACTCCGCTCCATTGTTTCCTGTGGCCTATTGAGGTCACTGGAACAAAGGTGTGAATGGGGGTTGAGACGTCTGGGAAGGGAGCTCAGGACAGCACTGTAAGCGGGGGAAAGTTGGTGACGTAATCCACCTCCTCTGTTCAATGATGGTTGTTCACAGTGGACATAGATGGCTTCTTTCACTCCTCTTTCAAACCATCTGTTTTCCCTGTCCAAAATGTGAACATTGGCATCCTCAAAAGAGTGCCCTTTTTCCTTCAGATGCAGATGTACTGCTGAATCTTGTCCTGTCGAGGTGGCTCTTCTATGTTGTGCCATTCGTTTGTGAAGAGGCTGTTTGGTTTCACCAATGTAGAGGTCCGAGCACTCTTCACTGCACTGAACAGCATACACTACATCGCTGATCTTGTGTTTGGCGGGTTTGTCCTTGGGATGAACCAGTTTTTGTCTTAGGGTGTGACTTGGTTTGAAGTATACTGGGATGTCATGCTTGGAGAAAATTCTTCTGAGTTTCTCTGACAAGCCTGACACATATGGGATGACAATGTTTTTCTTCTTGTCCTTCCTATTCTCTGTAGTTTGTGTTTGGCCTTCATTCCTGTGCATCTTAGCTGATTTGATGAAGGCCCAGTCGGGGTAACCGCATGTTTTGAGGGCTTTCTTAATGTGTGTGTGTTCCTTATGCTTCCCTTCTGCCTTAGAGGGAACACTTTCCGCACGGTGTTGTAGGGTCCTGATCACCCCAAGTTTGTGTTCCAGAGGGTGGTGGGAGTCAAAGAGGAGATACTGGTCTGTGTGTGTGGGCTTCCGGTAAACTTCAATGTTGAGGCTTCCATCTTCCTCGATAAGCACTGCACAGTCCAGGAATGGTAACTTGTTATCTCTGGTGTCCTCCCTGGTAAAACGTATGTATTTATCCACTGAGTTAATGTGACGAGTGAAGGCTTCTACTTCTTGGGTTTTGATTTTGACCCAGGTGTCATCTACATATCTGTACCAGTGGCTAGGTGCCATCCCTTTGAAAGAACCAAGAGCTTTACTTTCCACTTCCTCCATGTAAAGGTTGGCTACAATGGGAGACACTGGGGAGCCCATGGCACATCCATGCTTCTGTCTGTAGAATCCATCATTGTATTTAAAATATGTTGTGGTAAGGCAGAGATCTAAAAGTGCACAAATCTGATCTGGGGTGAAGCTGGTTCTGTTCAGTAGGGAATCGTCTTCCTGTAGTCGTCTTCTGACGGTCTCCACTGCCTCAGTTGTGGGTATGCAAGTGAAAAGTGAAACCACATCAAAGGACACCATGGTTTCATCTGGATCCAGTACAAGATTCTGGACCTTGTTAGTAAAATCTGTAGAGTTTTCAATGTGGTGGGGTGTGATGCCAACAAGCGGTGATAAGATGGTGGCGAGGTGTTTGGAAATGTTGTAGGTGACCGAGTTTATACTGCTGATAATGGGTCGAAGTGGGACTCCTTCTTTGTGGATCTTTGGGAGTCCATAAATGCATGGAGTGGCTTCTCCAGGGTACAGGCGGTAGTAAGTGGGGCGGTCAATGGCTTTTTCCTTTTCAAGTTGTTGCAGGCAGCAAACAACTTTTTTCTTGTAGTTGCTTGTGGGATCACGTCTCAAGACCTCATAAGTATTGTTGTCACTGAGGAGTGTAGTAATTTTGTTGTGGTAATCCGATGAATTCAGCACAACCGTGCACCTCCCCTTGTCGGCTGGCAGTATGGTGATGTTTTGATCCTTGCTTAGGGCTGTGATGGCCTTCTTCTCCTGAATGGTGAGGTTGGATGGAGGAAGTCTTGCACTGGAGAGAGTGGCTGAAACTTTCATCCTGATCTGTTCTGCTACAGGATGAGAAAGTTTGTTATTTCTTATAGCGGTTTCTGTTGCTGTGATGAGGTCTACTATAGGAAGCTGTTGTGGGGCTATGGCAAAGTTGAGTCCTTTGGCTAGCACATTTTCTTCTGGTTTGGTGAGGACCCTGTCTGATAGGTTCTTCACCCACTTTCCTTGGTTTCCATTGCGTATCGTGTCGTCCTGTTTGTTACCAGATGAATGGTATGCCTTGGTTTGCAGAGTTTGAAATTTACGTAGTTGTCTTTCAATGTTCACATTTTGGACAGGGAAAACAGATGGTTTGAAAGAGGAGTGAAAGAAGCCATCTATGTCCACTGTGAACAACCATCATTGAACAGAGGAGGTGGATTACGTCACCAACTTTCCCCCGCTTACAGTGCTGTCCTGAGCTCCCTTCCCAGACGTCTCAACCCCCATTCACACCTTTGTTCCAGTGACCTCAATAGGCCACAGGAAACAATGGAGCGGAGTCCTAAATTGGTTTCAACTGAAACCACTGATTAAATATGACCCACGCCCCCTTCACACCTGGGCACATGTGTTCACGCACATGATCAATAGAGGGTCATAACCACCTCCATGGGACTACGCCCACAGGGGTTTAAATACCTGGGTCTCTCCACCATTTGGTTGAGAACTGAAGAAGCCTTTCGGATGAGAGGTGAAACGTCTTCAAGAAACAAAAAGAAGTCCAGTCGCCTTTTTCAAGCTCCAGAGACTACTATGACCTGGATAACTGAGAATCTACACAGACAAAGGGAAATGTAGCTGCAGTAAAGACTTCTTTTTAGATTTTTCACTAGAAGTAACATACGGTGAGATATATGAGATGTGCTGATGCATCCCTACTGCAACCTGAGGATGCTGAGCAGACCAGTTTATTTCAATATGAAATATACTGGTAACATATTCCACACAAACATCCTCTGTCATACATGTAATGTCATGTTGGGATCTGGTCGCTCGGATGTTGGAATACTCCTGGTCTGGCTCCTCCCCCCGTGGCGTTTCCTTCAGCCTTTCAGACTGGTCTGTTTGACTGAGAACTGCACAGTCCCGGCCGGAGACGCAGCTCTCATCACCAGAGATGATCCTCCACATTAAATTTGGGTCCATGTGAAGCAGGTGCGTTTGCTTTCTTGAAGTTTTACGGTGAAACCTCAAGTGAGAAAGCAGCAGCTTTCTGCCCCGTGAACATGAGATCCACCAGATTTAAATCAGCTAAAGCTTTTCATTTTTATGGACCGGGTCTCAGAACTTGGCGCTTGTCCCTCGTCGCTCCTCTGCTGCGTTGACTTTCACTTTATTGCTCCACCGCTTTGACATTTAGCTCAAAGCAGCTTTTAGGTGTAGCTGCCTTTCTGGAGCCTCTGCACCACCCACATGTCTGAATATCTCTGCTGGTGTGTGGTTTCAAAATGACAATGTGTGTCTCTCCCCTCAGTAAACAAGTTGTTCTGTCTTCAGCTGTTTTCCAGGTTAAGAGCGTTAATGCCACATTAAAATCTACAAACATACCAAAGAGCTTTTCTCCCAGCATGGTGAGCTGCTCTTTGTTGAGCCCTCGCCCGGCGAAAGTGGAGAACTGCCAGCTGAGGACCTCGGAGAGCTGGCTCCAGCTCCCCCGAGGCGGGTTCCCGAAGAAAGCCAGGTTCTGTGGATGAACAGGAGAAGGTGGAGAAGGTGAGGGAGGCTGTGAATCATGGAAAATTAAAAGAAACATTTCTCTAAAGCAGCTGAAAACATGAGTCACAGTTACAGACCGGGAGCAATCGGGGGAAATGGAACATCACCGCAATTTGTTGTCATTCTCTGGAAGTCACAGACGTTCTATTTCTTTCTATTTGGTGCTGTTAATTATCATCTGTGTTGGTAAAACCTGTTTTTAGAGACATGAAGCGTGCAGGAAAAGCTCCGCGATGGGCCGTAGATGGACGGATGTAGAACTCAGGTCCAGCCAGATAAAGCAATAAATATCAGACTGCTACAAGTTGCTTTATTTGTGTCGCCTGCCGAGAGGCCGACGTGTCCATCCGTCTGTGTGTCACACTTTCAGTATCTCAGTAACAGTGAAACACACTGACTCAGTTCATTCACCTCTCAGCTGTCTCGTCTCTGTGTTTCCGATCTGTGTGTCAGATTTCTTTATTAATGCTGAATGAAATGAACTTAATGTATAAGATACAAACAGTATCAGTACTTGTAAACATTAACTGCTAAGCTCAACACCTCACTTACTTTCATACACGTGAATATATTTTCTGACGAGCCTTTGCGACGTGTGTCCTTCATTACGCTCTTGTTTTTTAATAAAACATCTGATTGGTAAATTATTTGGTCACTAAATTTTTGCGGACAGACGAGAACACAAACTCGTCTGCACATACACAGACAGTGTGACTCGAGCCTGTTTTAAATGTGTTTTTCTACATTCAGGCTCATTTGTTTGTATTATAATTTTTGCATGTTATCACATTTTGTTCTAAAGATGAAAGAAAACGATTCATGAGCATGAAGGTGCTTCTCGACGTGCAGCTCACCCTCGGCTCGTCGGTCAGGAGGTTGTACCACATGACGGAGGCCCAGCCTCCGGGCAGCTGGCTCACATTGGAAATCACCACAAGTGGCAGGGAGCACGTCTGGAATGACAATAAAGATATAAATGACATGTTCACTAAGTGAACAGCAGCAACAAAGATGGAAGTCCAAATGTGAAATAAAATCTGCTCTGCCGCTGACCTCCAGGTCGATGGTGAGGCCCTGCACCGTGAAACAGGCCTCAAAACTGAGAGAGTGAAGTTCTTCTGTCACAGAGAGCAGGCCCTGAAAAACAATCACAGAAACATGTCAGAGCTCAGAGACACGTTCGCTGAAATACGATGCACAAATACATTTCACTGTGAAAGTGTTAATGGTCACTGTGGAGGACAAAAACTGCCAAAATCAGTAACAATGCAAGACACAGGAATTGAAAAGACAAGAAAAGACAAATAAATAGGTTTGGAGAAATAAACAGGTGGGAGAGACCGACTGAAAATAATATATTTATGCATATTTATATTAATTAAAAAAATAAAAAAGAACAGCAAATTTAAAAAAAATTAAAAGTATAAAGAAAGTAGTTAATACAGACGGAAGGAGCAGTGCTTTACACATTTTCCTAACAAGCAAAAGATCACTAGTTTGATTCCAGGAAGAGACACAAATCCCTTTGGGGTTTCATCAGGAAAAAAAAAAAAAAATCTGCCAAATCAAACATGCGGCGCTGCCTGCTGTGGTGACCCCTGTGGATAAAAGAGCAGCTGAAATAGCTTAAAAGCTGATTTAATTTAGGGTATGCTTTTTCAGGCGTTTTTGTTGATTTTGGAGAGGCCAGTTAACAGGTTAAATAATCATTTGTTTATTGAGTCATTTATTTAGTTTTTCAACTAGAACTGAATAAATAATGCCGATAATAATAAAAATCTTAGAAATAAAATAGAAAATTGAATGAGAAAGTAAGTAAATAGGAGAAATAATACAAATGCAAAAAAATACAGAGGCCATTTAAAAAAAAGAAATATCAATTTACATCAATTTTTAAAATAAATTAATACCTAAATTTATTTTTTGTGCACTTGATGAAATGTTTACTTATTTACAGGTTTGCTCTGTTTTATTTTGGCAGCTTAGTCCTCCATAGACCTCCATATTTCTTACCTCATTTCCTTTTGTGCCGTTGATGTATTTCTTCTCTTTCAGCTGCTGCAAGACACAAACTCAGTGTCAGCAGACTGAATATGAGTTTTTTTAATGCTTTCATAAAACAACCAATTAAGCACTGTTAACATTCATTAGAGAGGGAGCGTTGTCCTACCAGGTGTCTGAACTCCACTGACAGGCAGCCGTTCGAATAGTCCTCAATGTCCATGACTTTAGTGTTGTTGGTCAGGATGAAAAACTGACGACTTCTAAGGAGAAAAGGAGGAAGAAAAACTTCACTGATTCATCAAAGTTAATTAGCATCCATCAACTGGACAGAATTAATTCAGGGAAGGAAGGGTCTGTGGATTGTTTTAGAGAATAAAATAAACTATATTTAAAATCTGTGTGTAGTTTTCAAAATAAAACATCCCCCTTCTTTCTACTGCAAAGGTGTTTAAATCCGGTAATTATACAAAGGCTCGGCTGCAGGACTCGAACCGTAGACTTTACTGCCTTAAATGTCTGTGAATAAGGTCTGTGCATCAAATCTAACCCGACAAATAAAATGTATAAATCTAAAACATTATGGGGCTTGAAAGAAACTGTACACAGTGAAGAGGTTTATCAAATAAAACAGAACAAGTTTACTGATTAAAGCTCATCAGCAACATTTTACTGTAAAGATTTAGTTAGAATTTGGGAATAAAATCCTTCCTTTTCTGAAACCACAAAGCAACAAAAACATGACTAAAGACGCACATTTCTTTAACAGGGATGGTTGTGATTTTAGAATATTTGACAAGTCAATGAGTTATAAAGTCAAACACATTACTCAACTATTTCATGTCTTAAAATAGATATTTTCCATTGCTTTTGCTGTGTGTACCTGTGAGATGTATCAGGCTACCCACACCAGAAGGTGGCAGTAAACACCTGCAAGGTGTTTACTGCCACCATTAAACAACAAAAATCAAGAAGTGCTACTTCTATAAAATTGAAGTGCAGTCAGACAGTTTTTAGAGGATATTTAGTTTCATATGTACATCCCTGTTATTATCTTCCTTATCTCCTGTTGCAGGGGTGAAGTTTCAGTGCAGAGATCAGTGTATGTAATCAGCAGGCCTGTGAGCTGGGAGCTCCAGACTCCTCTAACCCAGTAGTTTTTAAACTTTCTGAGCCCAGATCACACCAAAGAGCAAGCCAAAATCTCGATTTCTCACATCTGAGAAAACATTCTCGATGTCATCCCTGATGCCGTGAGTTATTCTATTTTTTTAGCTTTGCCGTAAACTCCCATAGCTTATAACATGCATTCATTCGGTCAAATTGAGTTTCTGCCACTGGTTTTACAGTAAGTTAAAAGTCTGGCTGCTCTAAAGACATTTTTTCCACTTTTAGATTTGTATGATGTTACATCAGAGTGGATATCCCTGTATGTTTATCTCAGGCACAGATGCTCCATCCACCTCCTGTTCAAACCTTTTTGTTCACGAGGGGCAGCCTATTGGAAAGTTGGCTTAAAGGGGGTGGGGCTAAAACAGCTTGTTTCAGACAGAATGAAATGAGGGGCTTCTAATGACTAGTATTAGAGAAAGAAGGATTATTTTGATCACTGAATCATGCAAAGCTACTTTAGTAGAGTATATAAAAAATTGAATTAAATCCACTTTAATCTGGTGTAGTTTCCTGTTCTTGAACATTGAATGTTGAGACGGTTTGTACTCACACTCTGCCTGGAGGGAGGTCCCTACACAAACACACAAACACACAAACATGTTAACCTTATTTTTCCTCAGATAACTGTGGAGATGTGCTGAGGAGTCCATTAGAGAAAAGAAATGATCTTACTTGTCAAATGTTGTTTTCACTTTCAGCTGATAATCAACTTCTGGAAGTTTAACCAGGAGTCTGTGAGAAAGCAAAATCAACTAAAATCAGCTGTGAACAAACAACCAGAGACGAGTCCTGCAACAACAACACGTCACATGACGATACCTGACTTTGGTGGTGAACTGTACTCCAGTCTTGATGATAAGGGGTTTCTGTGGATGTGTGGGCATGCATGGCTGCTTCTCCACCACAAATGAGCTGAGAAAAAACCACACCTCACATGATTTACAATTTCACTTTATCACCCGAGCCTGTGAGAAAGAACATTCAAACCACAGCTGGCCTGTTCCTCCTTCAGCAGTTAGTACCTTTCTGTGTATTCTCTGATGTGTTGTCAGAATTTGAAGTAGAGGAAGTCGTGTTTTTTTCCACAGCGCTGAAAGGACACTAGTCAAAGTTACCAGTGCCATTGTTCTGCACTCAGATGAACTGTCAGGTTATCGTAATCTCTGGCACGACTCTAAAATAATTTTCATCTTTCTTTTCTGTTAATAATGACACATTTTCATAATGCTACTCTTGTATGTGGTGTCCCTCAAGGCTCAATCCTGGGGCCACTTCTGCTTTCATTATATACATGACCCCTGGGCCATCAATTTAACACCTTCTGTAGTATTTTTAACCACTGCTATGGTGACGATACACAGCTGTACTTTTCTCTTAACAACCTCCACAGCCTCTCCTACCTCAGTAAAAGTGTCATTACTATCACTAATTAGATTACATTTCCTCCATCGCACTCCTGGCAAAACTGAGGTTCTTGGGTTCGGGGCGGCTGGCTTCTCTAAGGAGGTCCGCCACATAATCAGTCCCCTCGAGCTAGATAAAGCTACCCAGCAGTTTATAAGTTATTAAAATCATATCCAGGTGCAACACTAAAGAGATATATGCACTAATGAATCACTACAATCCCACAAACTGCAAGTATATTGCTACTCAAACTTGTATTTTTACTTATATTTTGAAATCTTTACTAAATTAGAAAGTCAAAATACTTCTTTATAAACAATGTTTAAACTCTGGTGCAGCTACTTTTCATGTAATACATCTGCGTGAGGGCACAGGGCTGCAGATCAAGCTAAAAATCCTGTCACCTCATTTAAAAAAAATCCTGGCAGTAGCCTTGCATGCTAAGATTTCCCAGATTTCCCTCGGAAATGCTCAAAGAAATAAACAAGTACTTGATGTGCTTTATGTGAGACTGTATGCTGCTGAGCTGTGCTGGTACCTCTTGATGAGATGATAGATGAGGTATTTGACTCGCTCTTCCATCTGAGGTTTTTGCAGTGGTATTGGGTCGCTCTCATAGGTAACCTTCACAACCAGCTCTCCTAGTTTGTCCAGCTGACGCTTGATCTGGAAAAGGCTCTGGGCAGTCAGGGTAAACCTGAGAGGAGAGAAGAAGGGGGCGAGGATGGAGAATTTATCTGATTTTGCTTTAGTCAAACTAACAGTACAGCACTATCTTAAAATCCTTTCTACACCACTGAGATGTTGTCCTAGAACATTCAGCAGCTGAAGCTGGAATTAATGGACAGATTCAGGAGAAATGTGCAGATAAATAAAACCCTGTTACTTTTGTATTAGTTTAATATTAGACTGTCACATTTATTGGCATATACATTTATTTTTTGAATTATTAATTTATTTTGGTGGTTCTGGGCCTCAGTACTTAAGTACTCAACTGACAACCAACACTTAAACTACCAATGAATTCACTATATGTTTAGTTCAGTATTATTACTGTCTAGTTAACTGGCATTTTTACTTCCTTCCTTCATTTTTACATTTTGTACTTAAAATTTTGTACTAGAAATTATTTAAGTAATATTAATCACATTTATGGGCATTTATTTTAGGTGGTGCTGGTCCTCCATAAAAATATAATTAACTGACAACTATTGGTTATAGTACACATACTAATGGTACTCAACTATCACAGATGCAACAGATATATTGACATATGTCCTTTTTAGTGGCATTTTTTTTTTTTTTAAATTGATTATTTTGGGTGTTTTGGGGCCTCCGTACAAAAGCACTTAATTGGCATTAACAGTAAGGATTTCAGACTCTGTTAGAGCTCTTTACCAGCTCTGCAGCTGCTCCAGCCCGGTGAGCAGAGGACCTCCGATGGCAGCGATCTGCTGCCTTCGTTTCCAGTCCTGCAGCTCAGGGTTGAGCTGAGAGGTCATCAGGTCATCAATCTCTTTGATCACAACATCCATTTTTGATAAAATCTCCTAACAAAGGCACGAAAAACAGTGTTTATGGCTTATGAACACATTGCAGTGAATTCTTATTTGTGCAGTTGCTTCAGAGCGTTGCATGTGCATACCTTCCTTTTAAAGTCAAGCCGATTGAGCATTTCCTGTAGTCTTGTTACTTCCTGTTTCATCATTTCAGAGTTTCTGTCTGTTGATTCTGAAAACCTCAAATACATTAGTACAAATAAGGCTTCTAAAATAGTAAATAAGTATTTTATAACAGGGCTGACCTCGAGACTGCAGGGTCTTGTAGCGGAAATCAAAGTCATCCTGCATGTCCTCGATGTATTTCACAGCCTGGTCCATCAACTAGAAACAGAAGTTTTTGTTTAAAATTCATCAATAAACTGCAGCCCCACCTTTTTTTTTTCTTTCATATTTTATGAAAGGTCTACCTGCACGCTGCCCCTGATGATCCCAACTCTGTTGTCCATGTTTTTCTGCCTCTCAAAGGCCACAGAGCTCTGCAGAGACTTCTCCAGAGGACCCTGTAAAAAAACATTTACTTGTAGTATTTTTGAACAGATCATAATCTGTAATATATATTTACTTCTTATTTAACAAGCCAACGTTAATGATGACACTCTATCTGTTCTCGCAGCATCATAACTAATGGGTGCTGATATTAGTTACAGTGTTGTAACATTATGGCTTTGTGACTCAGGGAATAACACCAGCTAATACTCCCAGAAACCCTTTAAGAAGCCTGGTGAGGTCGTATCAATAAACAAAGTGCTTATACTGAGCAGGTTGTGGTGCATAAATGTGTCAAACACAAACTTTCACACAGCAGGCTGGGGTTAATGTCCTACATGGAATAATGCAAGTATTTAAGTACTTGCTCCTTTGCTAGCATCAGACAATGAAGCTACACACATTTTTGGCTTTCAGATGTGAACTTTGGGCAATTTCAAAATAACGAGGTCAGGATATTTTCTATAAACATGTTTACAGTCCGCTACAAAAAAAAAAGTAGTTTCTATGTAAAATTTCCTCCTCCTTGGATACTGGTACAGTTTAAAAGTTTAATTAGGGGTGTAGCTGCTTTGATTGACTGGACCTCCAACATGTTAGTCCTTTTGGTGCCTCTGGAGCATTTTAATGCAATTATCTGAGAAATACTGCTGCTTCTTTTATTCATTTGGTATTCAGAATGTAACTGGTCAGTTTATGGATCCACCATGGAGATCAAGCTTTTAACTTTTAACTAATGTTGAAGCTTCAAAATGTGGAGTGGTTACAGCCATCATTTATGTACAGTCTATGTATTGGGACAAGCTGAATATTTTTCTGGCACATTAACCTAATTATAGTTTGGGTACCTTAAAATGTTTTGGGAACTTTCAGCCTCTGTGTGCAAAGAAATGTTTAACAATGAGTTAAAGACCTCTTCTTCTTCCAAAGGCTGAAACCAGACTGGGTTTAAACCTGCAGTAACAGATGTTTTGGGCATTTGATATGAGCAGAAACAACACTGAAATGTTTTATGCCGATGTTGCAAAATGGTTTATGATTGACCAATGTCTTGTTTTGGCTCTAGTTTTTGGTCTCCACTAAATTTTACATTAATATTGGAGAGATTAGATGTTAATGGGGCTGCTAATGATGTCTGTATATAGTGCCAAATCACAACAAACGGGGCTTTATAATCACATCAAGGGGCTTTATATTGTAAGTTAAAGAACCTTCAGTAATTCCAGAGAAAAGAGTAAAAAGAGGTGAATAAGAAGAAACACTCAGTGCATCATGGGAACCCCCCCAGCAGCCTAGGCCTATTGCAGCATAACTAAGGGAGGGTTCAGGGTCACCTGATCCAGCCCTAACTATAAGCTTTATAGTAAAGGAAAATTTTAAGCCTAATCTTAAAAATAGAGAGGGTGTCTGTCTCCTGAATCCAAGCTGGGAGCTGGTTCCACAGAAGAGGGGCCTGAAAGCTGAAGGCTCTGCCTCCCATTCTACTCTTAAGTATCCTAGGAACCACAAGTAAGCCAGCAGTCTGAGAGAGAAGTGCTCTATTGGGGTGATATGGTACTATGAGGTCTTTGAGATAAGATGGGGCCTGATTATTTAAAACCTTGTATGAGGAAAAGAATTTCAATTTCAATTGTAGATTTACTAGGGAGCCAATGAAGAGAAGCCAATATGGGAGAAATCTGCTCTCTCTTTCTAGTCCCTGTCAGTACTCTAGCTGCAGCATTTTGAATCAGCTGAAGGCTTTTCAGGGAGCTTTTAGGACAGCCTGATAATAATGAATTACAATAGTCCACCCTAGAAGTAATAAATGCATGAATGAGCTTTTCAGCATCACTCTGAGAAAGGATGTTTCTAATTTTAGAAATATTGCGCAAATGTAAAAAAAACGTTCCTACATATTTGTTTAATATGTGCATTGAAGGACATATCCTGGTCAAAAATGACTCCAAGATTTCTCACAGTGTTACTGGAGGCCAAAGTAATGCCATCCAGAGTAAGTATCTGGTTTGACACCATGTTTCTAAGATTTGTGGGGCCGAGTACAAGAACTTCAGTTTGATCTGAATTTAGAAGCAGGAAATTAGAGGTCATCCAGGCCTTAATGTCTTTAAGACATTCCTGCAGTTTAATTAATTGATGTGTGTCATCTGGCTTCATTGATAGGTAAAGCTGAGTATCATCTGCATAACAATGAAAATTGATGCAACGCTTTCTAATAATACTGCCTAAGGGAAGCATGTATAATGTAAATAGAATTGGTCCTAGCACAGAACCCTGTGGAACTCCATAATTAACCTTAGTGTGTGAAGAAGACTCCCCATTTACATGAACACATTGGAGTCTATGAGATAAATATGATTCAAACCACTGCAGTGCAGTACCTTTAATACTTATGGCATGGTCTAATCTCTGTAATAAAATGTTATGGTCAACAGTATCAAAAGCTGCACTGAGGTCCAACAAGACAAGAACAGAGATGAGTCCACTGTCAGAGGCTGTAAGAAGATCATTTGTAACCTTCACTAATGCTGTTTCTGTACTGTGATGAATTCTGAAACCTGACTGAAACTCTTCAAATAAACCGTTCCTCTGCAGCTGATCAGTTAGCTGTTTTACAACTACTCTTTCAAGAGTCTTTGAGAGAAAAGGAAGGTTGGAGATTGGCCTATAATTAGCTAAGACAGCTGGGTCAGTGATGGCTTTTTAAGTAGCGGTTTAATTACAGCCACCTTGAAGGCCTGTGGTACACAGCCAACTAATAAAGACTGATTGATCATTTTTAAGATTGAAGCATCAATAATTGGAAAGACTTCTTTGAACAGTCTAGTAGGAATGGGATCTAATAAACATGTTGCTGGTTTGGAGGAAGTAACTACTGAAGTTAACTCTGAAAGATCAACTGAAGTGAAAGAGTCTAAACAAATACCAGCAGTGCTGAAAGCATTTGAACATAAAGATAAATCTTTGAGATGGTTTTGAATATTTTTTTCTGTACTGGTTAAAATTTTATTTGTAAAGAAATCCATGAAGTCACTACTAGTTAAAGTGAAAGGAATTCTCGGCTCTACAGAGCTCTGACTCTTTGTCAGCCTGGCTACAGTGCTGAAAACACACCTGGGGTTGTTCTTATTTTCTTCAATGAATGATGAATAGTAAGATGTCCTAGCTTTACGGAGGGCTTTTTTATAGAGCAACAAACTCTTTTTCCAGGCTAAATGACCATCTTTTAAATGAGTGAGACGCCATTCCCTCTCCAGCTTACGGGTTACCTGCTTTACTTTGTGAGTTATACCACAGCATCACAATAACAAAAAAAGTTGCAGGGCATGAAACCAAAACAGCAAGCAGCCTCTGTGGAACAACGCAGTATGAAGAAACAAACTGTTATATAATCGTTATGGAAACACTTAAGTGATTACCGTAAAAAGCCCAGCACTGTTTGTTGGGAATAAAGTGAACCAACTGGTTGGTTGGGAGTGTGGGGGTGTAAAGTATGTTTTACGGTGAAGTCTTCCTGGTAGTGGCCCCGATTTACCAGCAGAGAGTAATAAAGGGACTTTCCCTTCACTGAGACAGACAATGTGACAAACCTGCTCCTGCATGCAGGCGCTGGAGAGAATACGCCGCTCTTCCCTGAGGCAGGTGGAGATGACTTTGGCCATGACAACAGGATTGGTGGCATATTTCACCTGGAGGGATGCAAACAGAGAATATTTCATTTATAAAAACCCCTCAAGGAAAAATCTTCCCATTGATGAGTCCCTGATGACGTAATAATTTGTGTATGTAGGCTATGAAACCAACCACAGCATGATTAATCCTCCCACAGTGTCGACTTATCTGTGAAGAAGGAAATTAAATAAAGTCCCTGACAGGGAGAATTGTGGCAAAACACCATTTTCACTGGAAGTCTTTTAATTCAAGAACAAAAGAATGAAGTTTAACCAGACACTAAAGAACAGCAGCAGAGTAAATGAGTTCAAAGGTGCAGGCAGATGTTGAGAGTGCAAACAGGTATTTCTCTTTAGGGATTTCACCTTTAACTGCAACATTTATTTAATCAAAAAACAAATTGAGAGTGTGATCCTCATTTATAACCACTTACAAGCAGCATAATCAAAATAGTAATTATATCACTTGCAGCAGGAGGTAAAAAAGGAAGTAACCATGCCAAATCTTGATAATCTTGCCAGGTAAACAACTGTGTTATGTAGTGACTGAATCTTTAAAAATTGAAAATTAAATAGACACAGGAGAATCAATAGAAAAAAAATGCTTTATATATAAATAAATAAATCTGTTTCTACAAGCTGTTAATGACATCTATATATATATATATATCCACTGAAGCATTTATTTGTTTTGTGTGTTATTGTTTTTATTTCAGCAGTTTTGATCTTCCATAAAAAGAAAGCAAGCCTTTCTTTATTTTTGATTTTGGCGCTTTTGGACCTCCATACCCTCCTGTACCTTTTAAACTCCATTCTCAGACCATATAAGGCTAATATATACAGCAGCCTAAACTTTCCCTCAGCTGCACATCTGCCTCTAAATGCTTAGCGAGAAAAGTACGAAAAGTTCTTCTGTAGGAAGAGGGAAACTTTCTGTCTCGCCTTCACGTGTGAGTAATTTTTCATCACTGCAGACGACAGATTGAGGATGCACAAACGCACAAACACCTACACGCTCAGTCTTATGACAGCAGCAGTGATGCACTGGCATCCTTTCAGTGTGTACAGGGTTTGCCAGGTTGACCTACATTATTCAGCAAAAATTCACTCTGCAGGTTCTTTACCAGCCACATCCAACACTCCTGACATTTTCTCTCAGATCAGGTCGGATCAAAAATGTGCGCCCACCATCACGAGGGGTTTCCCCGCAAAGAAAGACCCAGCATGAAGAGAGATTCAAACATGAGCTAAAATCTCTCCTATGTTACGTGAACGCATAACAACAATAACAACAAGCCGCAAACACCCTCGAGTATCGCACAAGAGTAGCTGCTTCCTCTGAGAAGTGTTGACACATATCACACACACACATTGACAGGAAGCAGCGGTATGAGCTCCGTGGGTTCGTTCTGCAAACGACATCACTCTTTTTTCCAGAATAAAAGCGAGTGCTGACCACAACCGAGGAGCTCCTCGGAAAGAATCTACATCCTCAAAGGGTTCATCGAGAGAGAAATTAACTTTGAGCATTTACAGATAATCATGCTGCATTAAGAATAGACTTAATGCAGCATATGAAAGGTCATAACTGCATCCTCTTTACTGATTCCATCTGACATTTGAATGAAACAGTAGCAGTAAAAACAGGAGCTGCAACTTTGAGGCATCACACAAAGAGAAAACTGCACATTTACAGCGAATCCCAACTCGAGAGTACGGCGATTATATTTTACTTCCCTTTCACCTTGGGCACATGTCCACAGCATGTGGCTACTTCTCCTTATTGTGGACATTTCAAACACAATAAATGGCAGCCTTTTGCAGACAGATCAGCCAGTTCACGGCTGAATGGTTTCTCTCTTGTTCAGTTTTACTTGAAGCATGTGGATAAAAGTGCACATTATGATTGTATTCATTTTAATTGTATCAAGTCATGCATAAATGAATATGGTTGGCACGAACTGACTCACGACACCAAAAAAAAAAAACAAGAAACCACAGACAGAGTAGCGCCATAACCTACAGGTACTGAACAAATAATCCTACTTGCCTTCTTTTCAAAGCTTTACAGACAAAGCTCAGAAACACCAAAATTTTCTAAATAAATTATTATTCTCTTACTATTCAGGACTAAAACAGCTTCTGGACTTTTAATCACCATCTCATTAAATATTGAAGTTCTAAATTCATCATAATAAAGTTTAGTTTATTATGAACTTCACATAATTCACAGGAGTCCTCCTCAACTTTTTAATTTCTTCAAACTTCATGGACTCCTGCTGAAGCTGTGCAACAATGGACCTCAGATTTGAATTAATAATTCTGGCTTCAACAAAATGTCTTTTCAACCATTTTTCTTCAAATTCATCGCGTTGCTTTATTCAAATTATAGTCACACTGCATGAAAAATTATCAACATACATACACTTCCTCAAAAACATTTTGGAGATCTGCAGCCTTCGCAGAATTTTGTGATTTATGTGAAACTATCAGACTGATCGAGATTATCGATTTGCTTCAGTCTGCACGCCAGAAACATGGGTCTGATTTTAGATGCACAGCAGCTGTGCCTTCAGTTTGAAGAACACGCTCTATTCGCTTCATTGACTTGACCATTGGAAAGCGTCCCATTTCTCTGCCTCGAGTTTGCTTTCCATCCACCTGCACTATGAAGCTCTGTCCAATCAGTTGTTCAGCATCTGTCTTCAAAATCTGTCTATAAGCCTTTACTTTTCACAATTCATCCAGCAATCGCATCGTCAATAAACACCAGTGAGCCAGGTCCACTGGCAGCCATGCTGTAGCATTACCGCCACCATGTTTGACAGATGATGATGTGGTGTGCTTTGGCTCATGAGCTCTTTCTCTCCTTCTCCAAACTTTTCTCTTCCCATCATTCAAGTACAGGTTTATCTTAGTTTTAAAGGATTTTTTTTTTCAGGATTGTGGAGGTTATTTTAGATATTTTCTGTCTCATTTCACCCGGCCTTCCTTGGTTTGCCACAGTAGGCCTCACCCGGACAGGATACTGCTCATCACTCAAATGTCTAATTCATTTTTGAGACTCTAAAATGGTTTAACAACTAAACTGTTCATGCTAATCTTTTGTTAAACCTGTTGATTAAAGCTTAAAGCCTGCACTTTGATCACAGTGGTGTACGGAGGCACAAATGTCCAAAAATACATAAATGGTCCTGGTCATGCAACAAATACTCAACACATCCCTAGATCAGTTTTCTATAATGTGCCCCTGTTAAAAAGATATTTTTGAATTCTTATTTTTCATTCTTTCCCCCAGTTTTGACAGTTTTAATCCTCAATGAATAACAATAATGATAATAATAAATAACAATCACAAATGATATAAATTAACAAATTGTGTCCATTTACTTTTGGCAGTTTTGCTCTGCCATAAATAATATTAAACAATACATAAATCAATATTCATTGAAGAATATTATTTTTTATATTTTCTTTGATGCCATTTTGTGCATAATATTTTGTATTTACTTATTTATAATCTTTTTTTGGGGAGCATTTACGATCCTCCATATAAATACCAGTAAATAGTCATGTTTCCCTCTAATCTGAAACCCTTTTGTTTGTCATCTTTTTGTCATTACTTTATGCCAGACAGTCTCATTCACTGCTGTGTAAACATGTCTGATCTGTGAAGCGTTAAACGCACATGTGGATTGTTTATCCTTTTCCAATCAATTCAATTTTATTTATATAGCGCCAAATCACAACAGTCACCTCAAGGTGCTTTATATTGTAAGGTAAAGACCCTACAGTAATTACACAGAAAACCCAACAGTCAAAATGACCCCTATGAGCAAGCACTTGGTGAGAGTGGGAAGGAAAAACTCCCTTTTAACAGGAAGAAACCTCCAGCAGAGCCAGGCTCAGGGAGGGGCAGTCATCTGCTGTGATCGGTTGGAGGTGAGGGAAGAGAGACAGGACAAAAGACACACTGTGGAAGAGAGCCAGAGATTAATAACTAATGATTAGATGCAGAGTGGGGTATAAACAGACTAAAAGTGGTGAATGATAAAGAAACATTCAGGGAACCCCCCAACATACCATCACGTCTGCGTGAAATCCCACCTGTGCTCGGTGTAATATGTGTCAGTAAAACTGTGTAAGGAGAACACAAACACACTTACACGTACTAGAAAGAAGCCTTGGCACACAGCTGCAGTGTAAACAGACACTTCCTCTGTTTACACTGCAGCTGTGTGCCCTGGCTGCTTTCTAATATGGGGCACATTAGGGTGAAAGTTGTTTTTGTCATCTGTGGAGCGCTCAGTGAGGATATCGTGATAAAATGAACTCTCAGCTTTTAAGGTTTTTGCAGGTTATGAGTGTGTCACAGCTACAGTAAAGACTCTCCTAGAAAACAGGAAGTCTAACAAATGTTTGTGTTACAAAGGCAGATGTTGAGGTCCCTGCTGAGAAATGAGGTTTTTTGGGGGGAAAGGGGAACTCACCTGCAGCTGCTGCTGAATGATTTTCATGTTGTGTCGCTGCAGGAAGTTCTGCTCCTGCGAGCGCACCCTCTCCAGCTGGGACAGCAGGTTGGTGAAGAGCACCCCAGCCATCGACTCGTCGTTCACCGCTGTGTCCCTGCAAGCAGACAGAGTCACACAGTGAGGAGATTCAGACCAACAAAAACCTGTCAAGAAGACAGGAGTCACCAGTGCCATGCTCAAGAGACAAAAATAAGTGTTTTCACTTAGGACCTTTTGAGAATGATAATTATTTAGGAAGTCCTGACAATAATGAACGGAAACCTGATGTTTATGTATCTGCTGCCTGTGTGATCCTTTTATATGCAAAGGAAACATCCATCCATCCATCCTCTTCCACTTATCCTTTTCAGGGTCGCGGGGAGACTCAGCAACTAAAAAATAAATCTAGTGCCAAACTACAGTTCCTCTGATGGCCACTGCAGCCTGACTCCAAGAGCAGGACTGCCTCTTTAGGTCACCTCTGTATCCAAGAGGTACATGACCGGCCCAAATGACACCAAAGCTGCTGCTTGTGCTGGCAGATGTGACATCACTTTGACATACGATACTGTTTGCCAGACGGAGAACAGAGAGCATTATGGAGCCCTTAGAGTGCCATGTTAAAAACATAGACTGTATATATATGATGGATGTAGCACCATGACAACACCCATCTGTTTCTGATAGCTGATTTTTTTTTTAACCTTAACCCAAAAAACTGTTTATTTGTTTGTTTGGTTTTTACCATGCTTGGATTAAGCGAACTACACTGTCTGTGAGCATGCACCATTTCGCACTGTCCTTTTCGTACGCTGTCTGTCAATTAAATGCTCCAGTGATGGTGGACTGTCGGGAACCTGAAGACGAAGACGGCCCACCGGTTGTAGTTTTTTCCATGATTGTGCTTCGGGTGCAGGTGCAAGTTGGTTGTATTGCTGCTCTTAGTTGCTACCGTTTTATGACAAATGCGACATACCGGCTCGCAAAGGTTCAGCGGTTCGCCTCGGTCATTTGGTTTAAATCCGAAGTGCTCCCACACTGTTGCTGTTGCATTCGACTTTGGAACCAATTTAATTTCTCCCCCAGTATCAAATAGCGTTTCTTTAGTTTGCTAACTCTTCACGGGGCTCTAATGCTGCAGACATACAAGACGATGTGCCGCGGCTGGCTACCTGACGCGATAGTTTACTCCCCACTTACGCTAAGAAAATGAGAAAGGGAAGGGTCAGTGGAGAGCCCCAGAGCTCAGCCTTTTGCCATCCAGTGTCTTCAGTAGAAAGCAAGAGAGACAGGAAGAAACAATAAAGCCGATAAATAAAACTTGTCAACCTCATTTTAAGTTATCATGTGATTAATTGATTTATTGTTTATCGCGACAGGCCTACACCTATCTATTTTTATTTAGCTGGAAAACACTGAATGCATCACTTGTAGAGTCGCTATTTGTTCTTCTGTTCTTGCTCTTGTGTTTTTACTATATTTTGTTGTTATTGCATATTGAGAGGACAGAAATTACTTGAATAAACACTGTTAAAAAATAAATAAATAAAAAATTTGGGAAAGCTGTGTTTAATTTTCTTTACTTACTTTAATTTGGACCAGCAGGCCCAGCCCAGGTTCCCGTCCCTGACCTGGTCCTTTCCACTGTGTTTGTGTTTGTGATAAGAATGGGACAGGATGTGCTGTGCAGCACACACCGCCCAAGAAGCCTGTGTTTGAATTTGGTGAATGAAATTTTAGTAGTTTATCAGTCTGTTCCTTAGCATTAATTATGAAGAATCTATGTGTGCAGGCCCGTACAGGTCATGAATACAACTCGCTAACAGAACTAGGTAATAACTTAGCCCTCCACCTTCTTGTCCAAATACGGTCACTTGTGGCTCCAGAAGCTAATGTGTGATGTCATGATGGCTATGTCCATCTTTCACGTACAGTCTATGATCCCATTTCAAAACGACTGTGCAAATACAGAAACATTTAAAGCAGCATTAGCTGGCTTCTGACCATCAGGGGACAGCAAAAAAAAAAAACACAAAACAAACAAACAAACAAACAAAAAAAACAGGTTACCCTGGTTCTGCTTTCAGGGTTTTGGGGTTTTTGTGTTTGAGTTCATGCTTATGATTTTGTCTTTCCTGTTTTGTTTGTGATTATTGTTAGGCTGAGTTTATGATTCCTGCTTCATTTCTTTGTTTTTTTTAAGTTGACTCTGAGTCTTAGCTCAGTGAGTCTTGGTTTCCTGTGTTTTCTGTATTCTAACTGATGAGTCTTAGTTTAGGTTCATGTGTGTTATTATCATCATTGTTGTTGCTGTTGTTAGTCTCACTCATGTTTGTGTCTCCCTCTGTGCTCCTTTGGCCCTGACCTGTTCTCAGTTACTTTCACCTGTGTCGATCTTCACCTGTTTGTTCTCAGTGTCTTTACAAAACAGTGAAAGCTGCTGATGTTTTTGATACATTTCTTGGACTTTTTATAGTAATTTTTTCTGGAAGGCAAAGGCTTGTAGTGTCAGGCAAACATGCCATTTCAATAAGAAATGAGAGAGCTGTCAGCCAGACAGGCTTTCTCAGATCTGCCTGACATTGCTGAAAAATCATTCCTGAGCGCAAACCTAAACCTGCTGAGACTGAAAAGTAAAAGAACATAAAGGAAGTTTCAGCACTCACTTTCCTTTCAGCTGAAAACAAACACTCTTTAGCTGCTAAATCGTTTCTGACTTCGCTGCTTGATGAAAGAAGCTGCAGCTACAATGGGTTTTTCACTGGAAACAGCCTCCTGTAGCAAATGAGGTTAGGGGGTAACGTAACGCTGACGTAAAGCTGAGGGCTGCAAAACCAAGAAGCCATGGCTTCGACCCTTCAGCTTCAACTGAACCACAATATAAACTCAGCGATTTCAATCCAGCCTTGTTCACGGTTTTATGCACAGGTTTTTATGTTTATGTTTACACAAACCTTCACTGAGCTTTAGAGGATGCCTGGATTAAGACCTACTTTTCTGGATTATAATTTAAAGTGCCTTCCTATGTCTTTTTTAACTGTATTATATATATATATATATATATATATATATATATATATATTATGTATATATGTATTATATTATGTTATTATATATATATATATATATATATATATATATATATATATATATATATATATATATATATATATATATATATATATATATATATATATATATATATATCCTTTCCCATGTATTTATTTGGCCTATCAAAACCAGGCTCACAACATAAATATATTTTTTAAGTACCTGAAACTCTGAAGTAAACCTTAACAAATATTTTATACATTTAAGCCATTTAAGCCTTTGTGTATTTTATTTGATGTATTTTATATATATATATATATATATATATATATATATATATATATATATATATATATATATATATATATATATATATATATATGAAGCTGATAACTCTACATGGCTGAATCAAGGGTTTGTTTTGTACCTACGTTACAAAAAACTTAAACTAATGCTGAAAATAAAAAAAACCCCACCTATTGGAAATTAACTGACATTTACCTAAACTGAAGAGAAAAATCAAAGTGAATAAATGGATCATTCTACTTTAATATATGAAGAAAAACATGAATATTATTTGTGGAGCATTTAATTGCATAATTGTTTATGTACAGAGTCATTTGTGTATATGTTTATTTTAATTTTTGCAGCCTCGAACCTCCATACCATGTGGTCTTTTCGTCTATGATAACCGCTGCCTTTTATGTAATGCAGACGTTTCTACACTTTTTCGAACACATTTGAGGACTCACCAGTCCTGAGACTCGATCCAGGTGGCCAGCCCCTGCCTGATGTCCATAGGAAAATTGTCGTCATACAGGTAATCCACCTGTTCCAGGAGTCTGATCTCCAGCTGCTGAATCTGCTTCCACTGGCTCATGATGCTGTGCCTTCGGAGACCAAGCGATGCACACACCCGTTATCACCAAAGAGGGCTTTGAAGACATAAAATGAATGTTAAATATGATCTAAAATAACAGCTTATTAATTATCTTTAATTATTTGACAGTCTCTCGCCGTTTGTCCTCATGTTTGTTACCTGAGATGTTTCCAGGCTGCCTTCCCGTCAGCCTTCATCGACCATGTGCACTTGTTTCCCTCTCTCTGACTTTCGTTTTTTATACGTGCCTCTCAGATCAGGAAGCGACCTCGTTTCCCCTCAGAGGCGGCTCTCAGGTACTCAGCCCCCCCCCCCCCCCCCCCCCCCCCCCCCATAGGGCCAATCATCAGGTTTAGCACGTGCAGTAGTGAGACAGGTAACGTGCATGTTATGACGAAATAGCTTAGAAATAGTTAGAGATGTTAGAGAAGTAGCCAAAGTTAGAAATTGAAATGCATTCATTTCACTTTAATACATTTAAATACATAAAGTTATATCAATTTTTCATCAGTTTTAAAGACCCAACTTTCATTCCTTTCATTATTTTTCTCTTTTAGTTCACTTCAGGTTTATTATGACTGCAGCCTGAGATGAAACAAGCCCAGCTGTTATATTTCAATAAAGAATTAAGTAGAAATGATCAAGTCTGAACTGAAAATTCAAGAGTTAACTCAAAGTGATGAATAACAAATAGGAAAAGGCAGCATAAATGTTTAAATAGATAAGTAATGATCAAAAATTAAATAAATGGTTGTACCAGTTTACGAAGTAAGGACAAACAAACCAAATTATTAGCTAAACATAATGGAGATACCATAAACCTTTATACAGCTTTTATACCATCATTTATGGAAAGTTGTTTGTGCCACATGAAATAAATAAAAAGTTCAAAATTTGAGTCATTATCTCTAAATTTAAAGTTGCATATCTGAAATTTTTGACTTTCTAAGCATCTCAAAATTTAGGGTTACTTCTGAATAAGTTGAAATTTTGATTTGTGTATCTTGAAATGTTGAATTTAATAGTCAAAATTTTAAAAACAACTTCCTTCAGTGGTAGAAGCAATCGTCCTTAGTTATTGGTTTAAATACAGTAACTAGCTTGCATGCTAAATAAAAGTTATAAATTATTTTTGATAAAGATATGGCTAGCTGATAAACTACTCGCTAACAATATGGACTGCCAGTTGTTAGCTGAACACAATTAACCATATACTGTAGCTAACTTTAGCTGTTCTTTTAGCTAACAATTTGAGCCGTAGCATTAATAAAATCATTTCCAAATCTTTATTAATAATCTAACAGTTTTAATCTTTAGCTAGGAACAATGAATAAATGATAAAATGCTGAAATACAGTAACTAGCTTCAACTGTGACTAAAAAGCTATAAATTATTTGTTAAAGGTGTGATGAGCAGTTAAATTGTTAGTTAACAGCATAATTTAAA
This sequence comes from Archocentrus centrarchus, assembly GCF_007364275.1. Taxonomy (NCBI): domain Eukaryota; kingdom Metazoa; phylum Chordata; class Actinopteri; order Cichliformes; family Cichlidae; genus Archocentrus; species Archocentrus centrarchus. The sequence continues at coordinate 4,612,626 of NC_044366.1, forward strand.
AGCTATTAAACTAACAGCTGAAACTGTTAGTTAAACACAACTGACATGCCACAGACTGCAGATAATATAATTAAAAACAGGAGCTAGTTTAAATTATAAATAAAAATATGGAGACTTTGCTAAAAGTATGGTTAGCGGTTAAACTGTTCGCTAATAGCATAGATTAACCGTTGAAACTGTTGCTAACACGAAACCATTATTTTATCCTTTTTTGAAGGTTTTAGGTATTACTTAATGGATTTAATGACATTTGGTGAAAATTTCAAATTCAATTGTTAAAAAATTTGGAACATTTATAGATTTTGTTAAACATGTGACTAGTGGTTAAACTGTTAGCTAAGAGTATGGATTAACAGTTAAAATAACCTGGTGAAAGCATGGATAAAAAATGTCCAACAGTACAAAAATAAAAGTTAGAAACAAAAATAAACTTGTACTATTTTTGTGTATTTTATATGCTGGTCAATCCTGTCATTAGGACTGGCAAATGCCCCTGGATTTGAACCTTAAATATCTACTAACATCTGTAGTGATTAATAACTTTTAACTTAGATTAACTGTAGTTCTATATAGGGTTTAAGATGGACTATCATGGTTCTTTAGGCTATATCATAACAATGCAGGCAAATACCTAAAGAATAGAAAAAGACAACAAAGACATTAAAGTAGACAAATCTTAAGACAAACTGATAATCATAATAGTGAAACTGCAATAACAGTGATTCATATTTGTCCTGTTATAACTTAGTTGACCAGGTGACGACAGTGATATTTAAAAATCCTGGATTTATGGTTGACCATAAAGCACTGATCATGGCTGCAGAGAAAGAAGTGAAATATTTTGTTCTATTATGAGTCACTGGCCATGTTTAATATCCGGTGAAATACCTCTGAAAGCAGTAGAAGCAGTTACACACATTTCTTCCACACTTTAAAAGGTCAAATGTACTTTATTTATTACAAAAGACGGTAAATTATATATTACAGCAGCCAAATTAGGTTAGTGAGCCAGTTTAATTTGATTTTGGATGTGTTGAATTTGAGATAAGTCACATCATTATTACATAATATTTTTATATGAGTCAATTCTTATTTTAGTTTTTCCTTTTAGGACATTTGTTTGGTTGCACTCCATTCTGTATACACACATACTATTTCTATCCATTGCAAACGAAGGGGAACATTTAAATAAAAAAAAATAAATAAATAAAAAGTGAAATAAAAATAAAATTGCTCACTGAATAAAAATATCAATACGATACGGAGCATAATAAATACAAGGCGGCTGGAACTTATTCCAGCTGCCCTAAGCGCTGTGTGCACTTCTTGGACTAGCCCTCCCTTCCAGCAGGGGGCGCATGTAAAACGGAGGGGTGTCTAACGGCTGAATGTGTGACGGAACAGCGGTCAGAGTTCAGAGGTTAATCCGGGAAAAACATGGTTGAACACGGGGATATCCGCGTGGTTCACCGCGGCGGCAGTAAAATAAACTTCAGGGAGCCCGTCGTCACCCATGACTCTAGGTGAGTGTCTGCTTTAACCTGCTGGTCCGCGGGGTTGTTGTTAGCCGCAGAGCTGTTAGCGTCAGCTTTGGTGTGTCCGCGGCTGTTTTCAGGAGCGTGTCCGCGGCTCTCCGGCTCCGGCTGTGCACACAGAGCCGGAGCTGTTATGTGTGATGTGCCCGTGGCTCCTCGCGGCACTCTGGCTCTCTCCGCCGCGGGCCGCTCCTCAGACGTGTTTGTGTCGCTGCAGGTTCCTGCTGTGCGCCTCCGGAGAGGCCGTAAAGGTGTTCAGCACCTCCACAGAGGAGTGTATCCACGAGCTGCGGGGTCACACCGGGCTGGTGACAGGTGTGCTGCTCAGACCCTCCAACCACCTACAGGTACAGTCACCCCTCCACCCAAAAGAAGTTTTCACCCAAACACTCGCAGCTAGAAATCTGCACACAGAGAAGCTGCTGAAGCCGCTTTTTCTTGATGAATAACGTCTAATTATTCCGTACAGTTTGATTCACCTCCTGCTCTCAGATCTGTGTTTATCCCTCCTCTGCTGTTTGATCTACCTGGCTCATTATTCTTGCTGTTCAGGGCTCTGTACCAGACAGCAGGTTTAGCTACACCAACTTTTATCCTGAGATAAATTGTATTAAGAGCTTCCTGAATTCTTCATGGCACAGACTCAGCAAGCTGCTGGAAACAGTCCTCACAGATTTTGGTCCATGTTGGCAGGATCGCATCAGACACCTGCTGCAGATATGTCAGCTGCATCTATGATGAGAATCTCCTTTTCCACCATATCCCAAAGGAGCTCTGTTGGACTCTAGATCTGGTGACAGTGGCCATCTGAGATGGCTACACTGTTTCATGTTTATGCCAAGTTCGGACCAGAGGTGGCAAAAGTACAGCCATTCTTTACTTAAGTAGAAGTACAGACACTTTTTTTAAAAAAAAAAAATAGTCTGGTAAAATTTGAAGTACTGATTCAACTCCTTTATTCAAGTAAAAGTGAAAAAGTACAGGCTCTGAAATGTGCTCAAAGTAAGAAAGTAAAAGTAGCTCTTTGGGGAACATTTCTTTCTATTTTATCCAAAGCTAACTGAACCTCATAATGTAGTAATAAACAATGTTACTACATGAGAATACGAACTTTATTTCAATTTCAATTCTAATTCTGATGAATGCGCTCAGCTTGAACATGAGCAGGGTAAAAGAGAGAGAATTTGTGCATTGTAGAGGGTGACTCTGTCTCATCACCTAAACCAGGGATCCTCAAATCCAGGCCTCGAGGGCCGGTGTCCTGCAGATTTTAGATGTGTCTCTGCTTCAGCACACCTGAGTCAAATATAGAAGTCATTAGCAGGACTCTGGAGAACTTGACTGCATACTGAGGAGGTAATTCAGCTATTTGATTCAGGTGTGTTGGATCAGGGACACATCTAAAACCTGCAGGACACCGGCCCTCGAGGCCTGGATGTGAGGATCCCTGACCTAAAGAGAAAATGAGTATAGTCGGGGGTTACAGTGGGATTCAGCAGATGGGCAGACCCTACAAGCTTTCTTTCACAACTTGTACACAACCTTAACTCGAGGTGAATTTACTCAGACTTCAGCTGACTCTGATCAGGGTGCTGTTTTTTGTTTTTTGTTGCCTTGTTCAATTGTTTTTGCAGTCTGTATTTTTTTTCCTATTATTGTTGGTTATATTTTGAAAATCCCTATACAAATATGGCTTATATTTAAACCATTATGTATCACGCTGTGCTGCAGGTCTACTCTTCTTCAGTAGATGGCACTGTCAGACTTTGGGACTTCACAGATGGGATTCTCATTAAGGTCAGAGGTCAAGTCTTGTTGTTTCTCTCCAGTCTTTTTTGTCACTGTCGATCATCAAACTCCAGCTCCAACACACACTTTCCTGTTTCATCTCTTGTTTGTAAAAATGAAATGAAAGGTTTTATTTATTACAGACAGCCCACAGACAGTTAACCTGAACGTGACTCATTTGATCAGTCTGCAAACATGCAGATCCTCCTCCTCGTGACAGACAGCATGCGGTCGGATAATAAAGGAAACATGTTCCATCTTCTGTGTTTTGACCAAATAACTGAGCGTACTGGCCTGTAACAGATTCTCTGTAAAGAGAAGAAAAACCACAAGTGGACTTTCCAAGGAAAAAGCAGTTATTTCAGCTCGAGCAGCGTAAATTGACTATTGTGCGATAAAGTCAATGAAATTATATAAATGGATAGATAAATAAACAGTAGCTGCTTTAAAAGGCTGCCACTCAGCACAGTGCCAGGAAAAATAAAGAACATTTTAAAAAATAAGTGTGTCTGCAGGATTGAAATAAACTGCTAAATTTGCCGATTTCTGTGCTGTCGGGTGTGTTTTGCATAAGATTTGAAACATTTTCCGTGCCTGTCCTTGTGGCTGAAATGGTCAACTAATTACAAAATTTTTTTGTAACTTATATAAATGAACTGCTTATCTTCATAGTAGCTACAAAACATGTAAATTCAACAGGAAAAAGGTGTTTTATGATGAGGCTCGGGGATCCAGGCAGCAGGGATGAGTTTAAGAAAGAGTCCCTGTTTCTCAGAGGTGTGACAGCTGTGTGGTCTTTTCCAGACTTACGTCATTGGATACCCAGTCTACTCGATCTACGCCTCTGCCAACCACGAAAAGATCCTCTTTATTGTTATCCCCATGCAGAGTGACAAAAGAGCGGGTAAGTTTGACATCAGAGCGCCCTTTAGACTCATTTAGTAAAGTTTCTAGAGCGTAGAGTAGTCTTTGGTGTGGAACTGTTACGCCCCCGTCTGACGGTCAAGGAGCACAGCATTTAGAGTTTAACCACAGGTTTGTCAATGAGGTGGGATATTTATTTAGAATAACACAGAGGAGAGCTTTCTGCCCAAACAGGGCTGCTTCTTTGCTCCGAGTGACACATACTAAACCAAACTCCCCAGAAAAAGGCAGTTCACCCCTCCTGCTTTAGTGCTGTACATAATAAGTGACTCGATCTATTTACACAAACACTTAACATGAGAACAAACAAACTGCAGGCAAGTGAAACTCACAAACCGCATCGAGCAGGCCTAAGAGTCCAGCCGTGAGAAGGAAGTCTGCGGCCCCTCGCAGAAGCAGGGGGGTCATGCACTCTTACAAATACAGGAACAGGAAACGGCTGAGGCCAAAAGTCATGAGCTTGTAGTCTTCGTAAAGTTTATGGTTTAAACTCTGGAGATTCATAAATAGATGTTTGTAATTGTAGAGAAACATCTTGGGTCTTTTTAAAAAAAAGAAAAAAAAAATTTTTATGCCCAACATGTAGCAAGAGGAGCTTTTTCTTTACAGGCGAGTCTTCATGCGAGCACAGAGTGGCGACTGCTGGGGTGGGCTTTTATAAGATCGCTGCTCAAATTCAGTGGGGAATTCACAGGGAAACGTTCCGACGTGCCGCACACCATCGCGTGCTGTGACTTTAGTTTCGTATTGGCCTCCAGCATTAGGCGCGTGGTCTCACGTGCACTGACAAAGGAGCCAGAGCTAAAAAGTAAGATGGTCGTGTCCAATCTGGCTTTAAAAGCTGTGCTTGGAGTTCAGTTATGCTACCAGGGTATGGTTTCTGACACCTAAAGGATGAGTAGTTCTGCATTTATCTGCAGTTCAATTTTCACATCTAGAAATGGGTCGCCGTCTACACCATAGAGTCTGCACAGCATCCAGTCCATCGTGCAGAAAATCCAGAAACATGAGCACAACACCTATAAACACTTAAAATCTCAGATTTTTAAAAAATGGATAAAAAGTCACCATAGTGCAGAAAATTAAGTGTCTGGGAATGAAAATGTTCTGCAATCCTCTCATTAATGGAAACTATCGTCTTTTGTTTATTCTGATTTCAAGTCAATAAATGAACAATTAAAAAAGAAAAACTTGCCAGACAGATGCCTTCCGATGTGTTAAACCTCTCTGTGTTGAACGTTTTTGCTTGTTTTGGAATAGTTTCCATATTTAGGAGTCACAGGCCATCCTCAGCCCAGCTTTAATATGTGGGAAATGGACGGATGGTTTAGGGGTCACTGGGTAGGAGTGTGAAAAAGGCTGGTTTGACTGTGTGTGTTGTGTTTGCGTGTTTGCAGAACTGTTCCAGCTGGTTGCGGTCCATCTGCCAGAGAGCAGAGAACAGCTGGTGGAGACCCGAGAACTTTCTGCTGTGCTCAGCAACGTCAGCTCCAACCCAGCAGCCATCGCCTTCGGCAGAGGGGTACGCATACGCCGCCATAGCTGGCTGTGATGACCTTAATCTGATGGGAACATTAGCTTGAAAACTTAGACTAATTGAGGAAACAGTATTTTTAAGAGGGCAGTGCGTGCACACATCAGGAAAGGGGGCACATGTGCTTCCTTACACTAAAAATGTGGCCAGACATACTTTGGTGGCATGACCATGCTAAAAAAGACTGTGTGAAGAAGCAGAACTGTGTTATAAGCCTAATACTTCACCTTGTTGATCAGACAACAGTTCGAGTTTTACGTCAAACTGAATTGTTTAACCTTCACAGGGAGAATATCTCGCTTCAGTGAACGCCTTGGAGCTGGAGGTCTATTTCTTTAAGAAGCACAAGTCATTCAGGTGAGAGTGAAGATGGTATTTGGAGGTGACTTTTGAGAAGAAAGTACTTGAAAGATGTACATTATTTTAAAAAACAGTTTGAGAACTATTTAAACTATTTAAATTTAAAAACTTACCTTGTTGTTTTTGCTCTTTGGATCAATCGTGTTGCAGACAGCAGGAGTTAAGTTGGGCTCTGAATCATGTTGACTGACCTAACATCTGTCCTCATGTTGGTTATTAGGTTTCCCCTCAAAAAAGACAACAAGAAGGGCGGCAAGAACACGTTCACGTGCCTCGCCTGTCACCCAAAAGATGACTGCATCGCCACGGGACACGAAGACGGGAAGATCCGCCTGTGGTGAGGGAGCAAACGAGCACAGATTATTGATGATTTAGATCTTAAACGCCTGCTGCTCGCTTGTTGTTTTGTGTGTTCAAACTTTGACATTCCCGTTCATCCTTTCAGGAGAAACTTTAACCATAAGAAGGAGTACACATACTCCACCCTGCACTGGCACCACAGCGCCGTCAGCTCGCTGTGCTTCACTCCAGAAGGTATTCATGTCTGCCTAATCGTGTGATCATATTGTGCTGTGTGATTGTCTGTACCTATTTGACCTTTACTGACTAAAATGGAAATTTCTAGGTGAAGAGCCAGTCTGTTTATTGTAGTTATAGTAACATCAGTTCTAGGCTGCAGCCTTATTGATTACCCGGTGATACCAGCTTCAGATTGGCTGATCTATCATGTTGGTCATATTTTGCTGGAATATTAATTATATCTGTGCTTACCCAGGGGGTGACTAAAAGTGTTTGGATACAAATTTAGGGCAAGGCCTCCAAATTAGGGCAAAATAGTTTTGCAGAAGGTAATAAGATCTCTGCTGATGGGTTTCTGTTATGAAGTGGCACTAAAGTGATAGGATAACGTGGCCATCTCTGGTGGGAGGTATTTAAAAAAAGAGGAAGAGCAGTTAAGACTACCATGACCCACACAGACAGATATTAATATAGAGACTTTGAATAGTAAATTTAGACTTGAATATAGATTGCACTTTCATTAGTTACATGCTGAGCTTCAGTTATGGTTCGGTTCCTAAAAGCCACGTTATGTTTTGGTTTCTTGGAGACTTGACGTTTGGGTTTTGTGTTATCAGGGACCAACCTGCTGAGCGGAGGCGTGGAGTCGGTACTCGTCCAGTGGAGGTACAACCAAGAGAGCGAGCGGGACTTCCTGCCCCGCCTGGGCGCCGCCATCACGCACATCACCGTCTCGCCTGACGGAGCGTTATTCTGTACCTCACACAGCGACAACAGTAAGGAGTCTTAACCTGCAGAACTTGGTTCTTGTTCTAAAATCTAGTCCTGCACCTCTCAGTCTCACTAAATTGATTTAAGATCATTTTAAATTACGTGGTGTCTGCAGACGTTATGCCTCATTAGTTTAAGCTTATGTTTTGGATGGTTTTGTTTCTTTATCTCATATTTGTATGTTTATTTGGGGTATTTTGCTGTGTGTGTGTGTTAGTGGTCTGTGTACCATCTTCTGATGGAACTGCTGCCTATCATGCACGGAAAGAGATTTTTAATTCTGAACATTTATTGGTTTATTGAATGTAAAAAGAAAAAACTCAAATGAAATGCAGTCCAATGAACCGGGTGCAGCTGTAATAGATGCTGTCTCTGAACATTTTTTGAACTGCTTCTGAGATTTTCTTGTTAATTTAAAGATTTGTTTTATTTCCTTTTTTAGAGGTCACCATCATCCAGAGTTGTGTTAAAGTGTCTGCTGTCATTCAGGGTCTCGTCAAAGGTGAGTACAGACTGTAAAATGATGGTAAGCATGATGTATGGTCTCGTAAATAATACAAATATTTTACATTTCTAGGAAAACAAAAAAGCCTTTAATCCAGAAGTTGGTAAAATTTTTAAGCCAACACAGAATTAACTTGAACTAAGATCAAAAAATAATACAATATCATAGAAAAAGATGGCTCAGAAAGTAAAAAAACAAAACAAAACAAGGAGCTCAGTTAAATATAAAACAGAAAAAAGTGAGGTCAAATTGTAATCTCAGTATGAACAATGAGGAGCTTAAATATACAATAAATGCAGCTGTTGTGGTGTGAAGTGGCGCAGATTTCTGTATCTGTCAGGATCCATTAATTATCCACATCCGTTCACCACAGCCACACTCACTGTCAGCTGATGGAGGAATCCAAATAGAGTGTTGATTCAAACAGAAAGGGCAATGATGAATTGATACCACATTTGTGTCTGGTTGATATTTGCCTACACAGAGTGACGGATTATGGGTACACAACCTACACAGATGTCTTCCACGCAACCAGCAGCATGTAGCTTGAAGTGGATGATGCTGTGGGTAGATCGAATGGTTGAGTGGTTGAAAAGTGAGCTGGAACAGGAAAGGGAGCGACAGGTGAGGTCACCATGCAGTGAGAAACATGACAGAGCATCAAACCCAGCAGGAGAAGCGCAGTCAGTCACTGCAGGGCAAAGCTGTCACAGTTTTTAGCACTCAGGTTTCAGTCCTCCCCGCTGGCTGAAGGGCCAACAGCAAGAAGAGCTGTTTGTGATGCTGCCGTCTGGTGACGGTAAATGGCAGCAACGTGTACATGACGTCTGTAAAGGTGTGCGTAGGACAACGCACAACCACGTTTGAGCATTAATATGGACGCATTCCAACAGCTAGCAGTCCAGTGTTCAGGCCTGAAGAGTGTGTGGTTCATAGGTGGATCTTGGATACGCTGTATCAGAAAGGGGAAAAAGAAGCTCTGAGTAGGGGGGTCGGTTAACCTTCTTTTAACCTGTTTTCTTGTTCAGGAGACATCAGGACAGACTTGCTGGTGGACCCTCGCAGCAAAGCTCTGGTGCTAAACGGGAAACCAGGACATCTGCAGTTTTACTCGCTCCAAAGGGACAAACTGCTGTACAACGTAAGCTCTCAACAGGTCTCGCTCACTGAGTGGATTTGAAAGTGTAGAAGTAATACTGGGCTAAGATCGTCTGTTTCTCCCACAGCTGGACATCGTGCAGCAGGAGTACATTCATGAATCAGGCCTGCAGCAGTTTGAGGTGGTCAAAGCGGCGTTTGATGCCTCCGGCTCGTGGTTAGCAACAGTGGAAGAAAGAAATCAGAAAGCTGCTGAGCTGGAGTTGAACCTGAAGCTGTGGGCATTTGATGAGCAAACGCAGAGGTACAGATGTTACAGCTGTTTGTCTTTGGGCTGCAGCCTCAGTCGAGGTTTCTCTTTAATATGACGAAAGCAGTTTAACAATAACCAACTGCACCCGTGTTACGTGTAGTTTTGTGCTGAACACGACCATCTCGGCCCCCCACGACGCCCAGATTACCGCCGTGTGCTTTCGCCAGGCCGCCGACAGCCAGACCACCCTGCTGGTCTCCACCAGCAAAGATGGACACTTCAAAGCCTGGCAGCTCGCCGCTCCAGCCCACACAGAAGGTACAGACGGCGGGCAGCTGCCCGAAAGGTGTTTGTCTGACCACCTTATAATTCTCATATTAACTCTTTAAGTTTGAGTTTTCTGTCCTTTAGTGTCCACCTCAGATTTACTGTTCAAGAATTGTTTTAAGTTTTAAATTGAAAATATTATATACAAATATTATTTTTCAAATACATTAATAAGTAAAAATCTAAAATATGACATTAAATGAAAAGTAAAAATATGAAGAAAAAAAATCCATGTAAGTATAAATAAATTTGTTAAACAGATATATCTGCCTCCAGTTTTTAATCTTTAATCTTTTTTTATGCTTTCTGAGGAACATGCATATAGATGACCTGAACTACCAAAAAAATCCAATAAAGCAAGAAATAAATATATAACTAAAAAATATATATGGTTCAAAAATCATTTAGATTTTTATATTAATTTTTCTTTTATGCTTAATTAAGGGCATTTATATGGAAGACCAAAATTGACAAAAACAAAAATATGAAGTAGAAATGAAAAAAGTTATTAAATGAATCAAAATAATTAAAAATAAATGTAGGCATGAAAAAAAACATACAATATAAGGTAAAACATTATAAAATGTGAAAAATTTATTTCTTTTTTAAATCTGAGTGTTTGCTCTTGCCTTTTTATTTCTTACTCATTTTTATGTATGTTTTTTTGTCTTTGTATTTATTTGACATATTACTATATTTTCTTTTCATATTTGTTTCTACATTGTTAAATAAAATGGAAAAACTAAATGAGCAAGTAAATAAAACAACACCTGGTAAACCACATTGCAGCAAACAACACACACAAAACACTCCTGTTTTCTTCAGTATATTTGTTGTTCCTTTCAGTGGAGGTAAGATACTGTTTTTTTTTTTTAGCCAGTGTGCAACATTTAGTCACCAAATTCTCTTATTGGCCTTTTTAAAAAACTGAAGTTCATTGAGGTTGTTCTTTTTTTTTTTTTAAAGATTTATAATTGTGTCCTCCTTTGTACAAAAAAGTAGAGTCCCTTTGTAGTCTGGAGGACATCATTAGGACTCGGGCCATCGTGTTGGTGCCAGGCTCTCCCTGTTTAGCTTTTCAGGACTGTGAGGTTTAAGCCAAATTAAGCTCTCACTCACTCTCACTCTCTGTCTCTCTCTCTCTCACACTCTCTCACACACACACACACACACACACACACACACACACACACACACAGTAATCCAGCTGATGTCTCCCCCTGTTTCCTCTGACTTGCAGATGAAGGTGCTTCCTGGCTGTGTGATTTCGTGGGGGCCTATCACGGCCGGCTGCCTGAATGCTGCAGCTTCTCGGCTGACGGATCTCTGCTGGCCGTCGCCTTTCAGGAAGTGGTGACTGTGTGGAACCCCGCCTCCTGGGAGCTCCTGACGACCCTGTCGCAGCCGCCAGGAGCCATCAGGTGAGAATGTAGACGTGCACATGCAGTGGGTCAAATAGCAGCACTGTTACGGGTCACTGGCCCAAGTTTGCAGCATTGTTAGGCATTAGCCTAACCCCCTGAAGGCTCCCCTTCAAGGAAACTGAGGCTGGGCCTGTATTATAATAAAACATAGCTAAAATGTAATTTTAGCTTTATTAACTGGGCTAAATGAGAAAATGAATTAGTTTGAGGTTGATGGCAGTGACGGCTCACCTGTAAACAAAGCGGCTGTTGCATCCCTCACTGCTCAGTATTTTTCTTACAGTGTTTGTTACATTCAGAGACGTGTATGAGGTTATGGAAGCTACGCAGCGCCCGTGCTGTGAGGGTTTGACTTGAATTTGTGACTAAAAACACAGATTTTAAGGAGCACGAGTGTGACTCACTTGTTACGGGTCAACAGTCAAAATCTTCACGTGTAAAAAACCAATAAGAGTAATTTGCCGACCCACCTGTTCACCCAGCCACCACCCCCACCCCACCCCAGCTTTGAGCTGTTAATATAAAACATAAATCTAGTGGCTCCATAGTGGGGTGGTTTACACATTCACCAAACAAGTAGACGATCCTGAGTTCGATCTCTGATGCGATGGAGACTCCTGGTGAATAAGGGAGCAGCTGAAAGTAGCACACAATATAAAAGATAAATCTGACATTATTATAATCTGCCAGTATTTACAAAAATTTAACTCAGGAATTGTGATGCAGGATGCAAAAACCAGACTAAAAGTCCAAAAATGTTTCCTAAAATTGCACAACTTCTAGATTAATCTGCAAAAAAAAAACAGATTTATCTGTTTTTTCTATGAACTTTTAACTTGAAGATGCCAAACTGTGTCCATTCTTTGAATTATTGTAGTTTAGTAATGATTCAAATAGAGAAATACTCTCACAGCACGTTTGTAAATGATTAAACAAATCATTTATTCACATTATTTACCAGCTGTGCAACTCTAGCAACTGTGGACAGTTAAACAGGTTCACCATCATCAGCTGTTTTGAATGAGTTAAATGAGTCAGAGCTTTGTTTCTCAAACGAAGGGTTTTTAACCTCCTGAGCTGAAAGTGCTGCCTGTCAGCCGGCTGAACACACGGGGAGAGGGGCTGCAGTTTCGCAGCGTTACTCGAATCTCAAAAAAATGTTGGCACGTGTCCCCTCTGCTGACAAAAGAGGCCCACGGAGGTCAGTGAGGACATGAAACTAGTGCTGCCTGTTTCTGTACCACTTTTGTAAAAGAATCCCTGAAAAACAGAGTCAGCTTTTAGCAGGTTTCTAAGAAAAACAGAAGAGTTGCAGTTTGTCTTAAAATAAAGGAACCAGATTGGTGAGAAACCTTTTACTTAGTAAATAACACTTGAAAATGTCCCCGAGGTGATTACTTGGCATTTATTTGTGTTTCTGCTAACATGAATCTCAGCTTGTCCAGAGTAAAAAGGCAGAAAAGCCAAAGATGCACTCACACTCTGACAGCCTCTTCAAATGAGCACTTTGTTTAATTTGGGAGTCAGATTTGCAGATGTTTAGACAGCTGCCCGTTGCTGCCACTTACATAACCACCACCTATAGATGTCCAGAGCTGAGTCACCAGATCTCAGGAATTAATAATGTTTGTCCTCGCCTGCTGAGGGGTAAAAATATGATTCTTTTTCTCTCTCTCTAATAGGACTGTCTGTTTTTGAATTTTCTGGGTTCTTGACTCTCAGTGGGTGTTCCCATTACATGTTCCCATTTCAAGCCCCCAAAGAAAAACTGGAAAGATAATCCTGAGAAATATGTGTGGTGTAAGGAGGTGGTTGGTTGGGAGTTGTACTTCAGATTTTTTAGTCACAAGATGAACACAAAAGGCTTCTTTTTTTTTCCTCCATCAGGGATCTTTGTTTCGGGCGGCTGAGCTGTTCCAAGTATCTGATGGGAACCACCGCCAGCAATCTGCTCTGCTGCTGGAACCTCCTCACCTGCTCCTGTAAGGCCGCCTCCTCTGTACAGAGCTGTCTATCTGAACAGACTGTAACATCTTTAAAAACGGCTCAGCTCCAGCTAACAGCCTGTTGACTGATTTCTAGCTGGAAAATAAAGCTGTCCGTCTGTTTTTGTCCATGTTTTCCTCTGCGTCTGGTCTGGCAGTGGAGTGGAGCACCTCCATGGACGTCAGCCTGCTGCTGGACGACCCCCTCTCCGAGAACATGGCCGCCTTCTGCTGTCAGAGCGGATCCACCGACTGTAAGACATCCAAGTTCACACTACATGAAGGCATTTGAAAAACCCGAGCTGATTGGCTCATAGTGGTGCTGAAACCGGTGCTAAAGATCGGTCTCAGCGAGGAAATCCAGTCAGATTTTACTCTCTGTAAAGTTTACTTCAGTAAAGGGCCAGTGTGTGAAGTTTATCTTGCAGGGAAGAGCCAAGCTTACAGTTTACTGAAAGCTGTAAGTGAATATGGAGGACCGAAAGTGCCAAAATCAAATAACTAAATGTTTGTATTGGCTTTGCAACAATCCCACCAATAAAGAAGCACATAAATGGGGCACCTGGGTGGATCAGCAGTGGAGCAGGCAACCACATGCATATGCCGCGCCTCGGTGCAGGCAGCGCAGGCGCGAGTCCCGGCCTGTTGCAGATTTGCCCGCCTGTCTTCCCCTGCATCCTTCCCCTAGTTCCTGTCTATCTAAACTAATAGAAAAGCCGCTGTGGCCAAAAAAAACCAGGAAAAAAAGAAGCACATAAATGGCCCAATGAATGAATTATTCTGCCATGTAATACCTAAAAAATAATAGTTAAAAACTAAATGTTATACATTATTATGTAAAATGCTGCTTAAACTGATGTTTTTGTTTTCAGACTTTTAATTTTTTTGTATTAGTTTCCTGTGATTTAATGCCCCAGTTTATTTGTAAATATATCAATTTTTATTATGCATTTTATTAATTAACATTAGGGGTCTTTATGCAAATATATATATATATATATATATATATATATATATATATATATATATATATATATATATATATATATATATATATATATATCACACACACATTATGTTTTTGGCAGCTTTGCTCCTCCATAACTGTCCCTTTATAAAGCTGAAGGACCTTCAGAGTCAGACTGTATATTCTGTGAATATATTTATGGGAATGCATTCAGTATTTGTTGAGCTGTTTCTTCGTAGATCAAAATGGGGACGACAGAGCTGCTGTGTCACAAAAAAAAATTAGTTTTTGACTCTTATCACAGTTTCTGTCTTTTCTGCTTTCAGTGTTCGTGTTCAAGCCCAGCGAGCCTCGGCCACTGTTTTCCCATAAGGCCGTGTGCTCAGGGGCGGTGACTCGCGCCATCTTCGCTCCGAGGGAGGAGATGCTGGAGAGCTGCGAGGAGAGCAGCCAGTGGCTCAACCGCTCTCAGCTTTACTTTGTCACACAGCACACGGTAAACAACACGCCCAGAAAAACACTCTGAAATTTACCTGACGACAAATACAAACAAAAGGTGCCGGGCACAACGAGCTCCGCCCCCAGCAGACGTTGTAGCTGATTTAAATGTGTCACTCTTCAAACTTTATAACACAGAGGTCCTGTTGTCCATGCCCATCAGTTTCCAAGGTTCACAAAGTTGAACTAAAATGATTTTCATTTTATGAACATTAATGGAATTTCCAGGTTAAATTCAAGTAGCCTGCAAATCCAGAATCTGGGTTTCACTTTTAAACCAAATTTAAGCATGAAAAGATGCTTTCACTGACTGAATAAAAAAATACTGTCAGGTGCCAGCGCTCCCCCTCAGCCTCCTGGCAGCAGAATCCCCTGGAAGCACAGGTCCTAGGACATGTACCAAAAACAATACCCCGTTACCCCCACCGAGGGCAGGTAAAAAAAATATGTTTGCTTCAATGCTGTTTACGGTGATAGGTGGGTCTGTTTTTACTGGCAGGGAGAGTCAGTTTAAAGCAGAAACACACCTTGTTACTTTCATAATATTAAATATGAGTATTTTTTAAGGAAAACAGTCAGATTTGAGTCTGAAAGATGTTACAGAAAGCCCTTTAAACCCAAAGGACCTGTGCCCAGAGGCTGGATTCTTCTATGAAATTGGAAAGTCCTCAGCATACAGTGTTTTTTTTCCTTTGCCACATTCATTGCAGTTCAAGTTAAAAATGGTTCAACTACACTCATCAGTCTCACTCATCTCACTGGCCAATCAAAAAGCAGGAAGCTGGAGAGGAACCCGATTGGCTTCTCTGACGGCCTGCTCGTTTACGACCTTTCGGTGCATTCACCTAAAGTTTTGCCTCCTGGTTCTTGTGTGAATACAGCAGTGGTGGGAAAACCACAAATATTCACCCCTAACGGCCAGCGGGACGAGGATGAGTCCAGCTCTTTTCTCCAAGCTCTCTGCGTTTTATTTCTGTCTCTATCTAAACAACAACAACAACAAAGATCTTTATTATCCCCTAAGGGCTATTGTTCCCACAGCCAGTAGTACAGTAATCTAAAAACAGTTATACCATAAAAACAGACATAAAACAAACATTGAATCACAACAAATCATTTAAAAACCTAATTGCTGTTGGGACAAAAGATTCCTTCAATCTGTTTGTCCTACAACCTGGTACCCGGTATCTGCGTCCAGAAGGAAGCAACCTGAACTCCTGGTGCAGTGGATGGTTTAAATCTGCTAGTCTTGCCTTTTTCACTGACCTCACCTTATGTAGGTCAGTGAGGTTGCTTAGGGCTGTGCCAGCAATTTTTCCGCACACCTTTACAACTTTTAGCAGTTTATTTCTATTCTTAATATTTAAAAAACCAAACCAGCAGATGAGATTAAAAGTGATAACTGACTCAATAAAACAAGAATAAAACATTTTCATAAAAGTTGAATCCACATTAAAACCACGGAGCTTCCGATAAAAATACATCCTCTGATGGGCCTTTTTACAAAGTGAGTCTACGTGGGCTTCAAAAGTCAGCCTATTGTCAAGGATCGTTCCCAGATATTTATACTCTAAAAGCAAAGTTGATTCCTTCAGGTGGCGTCAGTAAGCTCCTCCTCCTTTTTGTATCTTTGATAGCATCAGATTCACATCCACACCTCAGTGCATTGACGTTTGGTGTGACCATACCATACTGAGGGTTTACCGTAATCACACCTTAAAACCAGGAGTGTGAATGGTTGGTTTCACGTCTGTCGGTTTGCCTAGATTTTCCTTTATCACCTCAGTCGTGTCGGTTAAAGTTCAGCTTATCTTACAAGCTCGTAACATTACTACAGATGCTATGCAAAGCCGTTCATCGGGGCCGATGATTAGGCAGATTTTCCCCAAAACTGTCCCAAACGGATAAAACCGTTATTGTTAAGACGCAGCGCCTGAAGCAGTCTGTAGTTTGTCTCGTGCAGCCAGACTCCACTTTTCACAATTTTCTTAAAGCCCGTGGGAGAAAACTGGCACCATGGCTGGAAGATGAAGTTTGTGGAGCTCTCTCTACAAACAATTAAATAAAAAAAGTGCTCACCTTGAAGTCAGAAATGTTTTGGTGGACACACCCTCTTCATAAAACTCTCCACAGCACACTTCTACCTGCAAACAAGGTTTTACTTTGTTTCTAATATTCATCTTTAATCCATGCAGGTTCAGGGTTTATGAAAAGTCCTCGTGGCCTAAAAGCTGGAAGTTAGGAAACTTTTTTTTTTTTTTTTGGGTTGGTTGGTCTTTGAGAGGCCCAGGAAAAAAATTCAGGGACTGTCTGCTGATTAATTCTATTTATTGAATGTATTTGGTCTCCTTTGAATATTCTTGGGTCTGTGCACTCTGACATTTGTACTCTTAACAGTGAGTGCACCAAACTGGGCGCTGCACCTACCGGTTGTTGTATCTAGTGCCTTGCTGATTATGAGGTCACTGAGGTCTGCTGGGGAGTGGAACCTCTTGCAGCAATGTCGTGGCTCAGCCCCTTCAGAAGCTCCCGTGGGCTGAAGAGTCTCTTCTAATTTTAGGAGAGCAGATGGGACCTTACATACGTGACATTCCTACACCTCTGTTTGACTGGCGGTACAGGAGCTGTTCCAGCCTTAGAGGGTGTAGACGTGAACAATTTAGCTTTATCTTATCTCTACAGGCATCTGAAGGTACTTTATATTGTAAAGACCGAACAAGCCGACAGTCCTCTTTTGACAAGCATATGGTAAAAGTGGGGATGAAGAACTTAACAGAAAGGGGTAGAGGCATCAAAGGGGGAACATCGTATGAAGATATTTGTTTTAAAGGACAAAAATGACTCTGGGGTCGCTTCCAGTTTTGCTGGAGGTCCAGAGTCAGTATCTGGTCAGACAGCTGGTGTTTCTGAGCGTTTCCAAACTGACCATCTGGAGTATTTCTGTGCAAAACCTTCATCCCTGCAGGACTGAACCTGAACTCATTTTCACAGCAGTGAGGCTCACTGTGGACTTTGTCGAGAGATAAGATACTGGCTGTTTATCCCCCCCCCCGGCTGTGGATGACCTTGTAACAGATATTGCTGTAAACGTGCTTATCTAAACTCAGAGTATCTGCAGTGAAGAATGAGTGTATTCAGTCAAGCCACAGGAAAACTTTTCTGTTTGCTTCATAAAGAGTTAATAAAATGCTGTCATCATGATATAAATGTGTACTTTGTGCTGACTGTGGACTCTTCCTCTGCAGGATCTCATGACTTTCACCACCAAAGCAGAGGAGGACAGGCTGATGGCTTCCAGCAAACAGGTGAGCTCCTCCCACTGGTTTGCACCAAGCACCTCGTCATGGTTACAGACATTTGGGCATTAACTTAACCTGGTAACACATTTTCCCTTTAAAACAAAGTCCTGTCCATGTACTTTGGTGTGGTAGTTTTGATGTTCAGAGCTTTTGTACTACATAAGGGTCAGTGCAACCACAGGCTGCAGGAAATGGATGTGTTGCTCAGAACTTCCTGTTCCATGTGCTGGGTGTTGGCGGTTTCCAAAGTGTGGGTTGTGAAGGTGATCTTAGGCTTGTGTGCTGATAGCAGATGTGATTAAATGCTTGGTTGGGCCATAGTAGATCTTCAGATTTTGAAATGAGCCGTGGAAGTCTGAAATTTGGAGAACGGTTGCTTTGCGGTGTTTCCCACACATTTGTGTATCTGGGGATTAATTTTAGCATTTTTGCGTATTTATTTCTTTAATATGCCCCAGAGAATAGACATCTGTCTAATCCAAATGTGGTCATTAAAATTCAATCAACTAAAGTTTAACTGCCAGTATTGATGATCAACAGTGCCAGAAATTTGCAATTTCTTAGAGTGACTGCTTTGATCTGTCAATACATAAAAACGTTTTAGTGATGGATAGTGTTTCTGGGGCAGTCCAAAGTGATGCCAAGCTTAAAGCTGAGATCTTTATTGGACTTATTAGAGACAAAGACTTTCCATCTAAGCTCAGACTCCTTGAACTAAGAGCACGGGAATCATTTGTTCAGGTGGGACAGAATTTCATGGGCAACCACAAAACCACAAACTATGAAGAACTAGTTGACGACATGCTCGTATCATTCAAACATGGGCTGCAGAAGGTCACTTAAGATTCACTTCCTTCACCCTCATCTTGACTTCTTTCCACCCAGTTTGGGTGATGTGAGCGATGAGCATGGTGACAGGTTCCATCAAGATATCTCTGAAATGGAGATCAGGTACCAGGGGCGCTATAACGCAAACGTGATGGGTGACTACTGCTGGTTTCTACAGCGTCAAACTTCATGAAGCACAAGAGCAAGTGTTTGTCACACCTTTGAACTGTTCAGGCAGACTAACTGTGGACTATATTAGTTTTAGTCCTCATATGATTGATTTTGGTATCTGTGGCTTCTTTTAAAGATATTTTTTTGGCCTTTTCGGCTTAATTTGGTAGTTTTCCTGTGGAGATACACGGGAAAGCGGGGAGGAGAAACAGGGGAAGACACGCGGCAAATGGCGACAGGCCGGGACTCGAACCTGCGCTGGCCGCACAGCCGAGCGGCATACATGGTCGCCTGCTCACGCCCTGAGATATGGCGACCGTCTTTTTTCACCAGTTGTATGTTTATGGTGTACTTTTCTAATAAAATCATTGACGTCGATTTTGGCTATTGGCATTTGTTGGCAAAGTTATGTAACTCAGGATCCTGACCTGCAAGAGAAATCCTGTTTGCATATTTGGAATCAGCATACCCAAATTAGTAAAAGTTAGTTATTTTTCCTTTTTTGTTGACCAGTGTTATTTGCCACAAAAACCCGAAAGTGTGTTTTTATCTTCGGGGTGATCAGATCCCAACAAACCACATGTTGGACAGATGATGGTAGTAATGTGAACCACATGTTTGGTTTGAATATGACTTTCACAACTCCCTCGCTGAGCAAATATTATAAGAGGAAGCCGAAGTTCAGTCATGACAAAGGAGGAAGATGAGGAGTAGTTCCACATAAAGAGGAACATCTGGCCAAACAAATGTCAATTTCAATGTCAAATTTATTTATATCGCACATTTAAACAACCTGAGTGGAGCAAAATGCTTCACAGGCAACCAAAATATAAAAAAGCTAAACCTAAAAGACAAAACAAAAACAACAAAATCCAAACAAAATATAATAACTTGTATCTAACGGGGCCAAAGAAAGCCTCATATCCACTCTGTTTCTCATTAATCTGACATGTTTGTTTTTTCCCTCTAAGCTCGTGATTGACGACAGCGTGGCCATGACGCCGTTCTACCTGCTGTTGGGGAAACACAGACAGCAGCAAGAGGAGAATCGGGACCCCGAGAGCAGCCTGTCGGTGGCGAGAACGGCGCTGCCCCAGACCTCCACCTCCATCAAAGAGGTCGGCCATTTGTCTGTGCAGGGATCACCTCCCCTTTCTTCTCTTCATAACTGTAGATGATAACATTTTCTATGTGCTTTTTTTCCCCCCCTCCAGCTCCTGCAGACCCCGGCCCACGTCCTGCCCTCCACCTCCCACCTGTGCTCCATGTTTGTTCAGTCTCTGCTCATCTCTGTCTCAGGTTGCAGGTCAGTAACCAGAAATCCAGCAAGATTTCTTAATCTGTGTCCAGCTATTCTTGGATAATTGATCAAAGTGTAAGATTTTTAGATTTCCGACTGAGCCTTAGCGTGATTCAGCAGCTTAAAGTGATCATGTGAAACTGAGGGCTGTTTATCTCTGAAAATATGCAGAGTCACGTTGGTGATATAATTTTTGTTCTCATGGGCTCAGGGAGGAAAAGGCACATACAGAAGAGGAAATGGAGAGTGAAAAAGAGGAAGAGGATTCGGAGGAGGAAATGGAATCCAGCAACTGCAAGCCGGGGCCGGCGGCAGCGGCGGGGGGGCAGGCGGTGGAGCCAGACGCCCCCACTCTAACGAAGGCTCAGGCCAGAGAACTGAGGAGGGTGAGGAAGCTGGACCACAGCTGGCTCGCAGACCTCCTGGACTCCTAACCAGAACACATACTGAGCCTGTACGAGGCTTCCACCAGCAGCTCGGACGTTTTCTGCATTTCTTCCACTTTGTTTCCCTGAGTGGAAACAAATCTCTGTGCAAACACAAAGCATGTATTTGATCGCATAATCAGAGTCAATATGGACAAGTCTATTATATTTAAACAGTGGAACCCCTCCCAGCCTTTGCGTGAGTTTCCACCAGTTTCATTGCCAGAACTCTGGACTGAATTTTGGTCTGGATTCCTTTCAGTCCTTTGCTGTTTTTTTTGTTTTTAAATAAATCTTTTTACCAAACCAGAATTCTCCTGCAGCAGGTTTTTACTTTTCACTGCAGCATAAACTCAGTTCCTCTGTTCTCTCAACCAGAGGTTTGAAAGGTTAAGTACAGTAACGAAGTACAAATACTTCAGAGCCTGTACTTTTTTACTTGAGTAAAGAAGTTGAACCACTACTTCAACTTTTACCAGAGTGTTTTTTTTTTTTTAACACAAGTACTTGTACTTCTACTTAAGTACATAATGTCAGTACTTTTGCCACCTCTGCTCTCAACATATTTTCATGTATACAGAATCTGCAGTATATGCAGTTTTTGAGAAATGAGACAGTGCCACAGTTTAAGTTTCTGCTGTAGACGAGCATCTCTGAATGATGGCTCTCACAACTCTGTTAACGCTTGGAGTCGGTGTTGATGATGTTGGTTCCAGTTTTTAATGGAGCATAAATGTGTGTTTGTCTCACGTGGGTGTTAGTGTCACACAATGTTGGTGTTCTGGGGTCAGATGGATTGACCTCGTGCTGTGGGTGAATCCTCTCAGGCGTTCCCTCGGCTGAAGCTTTGGTCTGTTTGGAGGCATCTGATGGCGTTTTCCCATCAGGGACCCTCAACGTGAACTTTTATTGAGAACTTTTTAACCCTCATCGACCATCTTCCCTGTGCAGGCGTGTTTCTATCAGCATCATTATCTGCAGCGTTTGGATGATTATGACTTCTCTAAACCTCGAAACGTTGCTGTGGTTTATTTTCTGTGTTCATTGTTAGTTTTTTTTTTTTTTTTTTTTTGGATAGAAATGAGCCAACTTTCTGCTTTTTCTCTAATTAATTAAACCTCTTTTTTATGGCTCTCCAGACATTAAACTTTACGTTAACACCTGGGAGAATACCCACACTGATCGATTCATTGGAAAGAATTTGGACTGATTTTAACTTTGATTTTGGAAATTTAAAGAGAATTTGAAAATTATTGCACTTTTAGTGCATATCTGTTAATTGTAGCTACAAAAAAAAAAATCTTTTTTTACTGTCTCATCAGATCAGCGTCAGTTAAACAATGTAAGGCTCTCCTGCTTTGCAGTATACGAGCCTCCATGAATCCAAGCAGTTTTTATCATCAGTGTAGTTATGGCTAAATCTCGTATATCATCACCCTCTTAAAATAATGAGCCGTTTTTTTTCAGGTTTTGCAGAAAATACAAAAAAAAAAAAAAAAAATGAACCAAACATTGAAAATAAGATTTAGACAAAAATAAAACTTTTGTTTAAAAAAAAAATGGATTAGGCCATATGTAACTTATGTTGTACAAGCTTGAGATCAGCATCAGCTTCTGCTTTCACAAAGCGTCACTGCTGCTTTTCTTGATCAGTGCCTGTTTTTTATGCATGACTGTGACCTTGAAGTATCTCATTACTGGGGATGCACTTTTAGATCAGCATCTTTCAGTTCCTTTCCTGATCAGGTGCCTTGACCACCGGAGAATCATCTGTTTTTTTTCCTTTTGCGATCTCCGCGTTTGACAGATGGTCCCAGTTTCAGCACCGCTCCCTTTTGCTTTAACTGATCGCCCTGGGTCATCAAATCATAAGCTGTCAGTTTTATTGGCCCAATACGATTGAGGGATTATAAAGCTGAGCCAATTTGATTTATGTAGCTTATTTCATTACAAGCAAACTCTTAACACAGAAGATAAAAACCTGTGTAGGTTTAAAATGTCTTAAGGCAGTGAAAACAGCAAAATATTAATACATCAATACATATACGGTCCCAATTCAGAAAATGTTGGGATGCTGTGTTTGGAAATCTCATAAACCCATATTTTATTTACAGTAGAACAGAATGGAAATCAAATGAGAAAATGTATCCTTTAAAAAAAAAAAAAATGAGCTCATTGGATTTGATGGCAGCAACACATCTCAAAAAAACTTGGCACAGGGCCGTGTTTCCCACTGTGCAGCGTCCTCTTTTAACAGTCTGTAAACATCTGGGAACTGAGGAGAGCAGCTGCTGGACTTTTGGGAAAGGAATGTTGGAGCGTATCCCAGCTGCTATAGGGTGAGAGGCGCGGTACACTGGACAGGTCACCAGTCTGTCACAGGGCTGACGCCGAGACACAGACAGCCATTCACATTCACACATATGGGCAATTCAGAATCAGCAGATAACCCCACTGACTGCATGTCTTTGGACCGTGGAAGGAAGCCAGAGAACCCACACGGACCTGGGAGAACATTCAAACGCTACAGACAGGTCCTGGCCAGATGGCGGATTTGAACCTATGACCTATTTGCTGTGAGGCAACAATGTTAACCACTGCACACCGCACTGCCCTGTTTTCAATTCAGTTCCATTTTCTTCCACTTATCCGATTCCGGGTTGCGGCCTGGATATCTGTACTGATATGGACTGGGAGATGTGTGAGGAATGAACGGATGCTGCATCGTTTGATGGAAATGAAAATGATCAACCTACAGAGGCTGAATTCAAACACACCAGGAAAATCAAAGTGTAAAAATTATGCAGCAGGTTAGTTTCATTGCAGCGTCGAATGGATTAAAACATCATGTCCCAGAGGTGTTCTATTGGATTTAAGTCAGGTGAGCGTGGGGGCCAGTCAGTGGTATCAATTCCTTCCTCCTTCAAGAACTGGCTGTATACGCTCACTACATGAGGCCGAGTATTATTGGGCACCAAGAGGAACCCAGGACCCACTGCACCTGCATAGGGTCTGACAGTGGGTCCAAGGATTTCATCCTGATACCTGATGGCAGTCAGGGTGCCGTTACCTAGCCTGTAGAGGTCTGAGTGTCCCTCCATGGATATGCCTCCTCAAACCATCACTGAACCACCATCAAACCATTCATGCTGAACAATGTTACAGGCAGCGTTAACGTTCTCCACGGCTTCTCCAGACCCTTTCATGTCTGTCACATGTGATCGGGGTGAACCTGCTCTCATCTCAAAGCACAGGCCACCAGTGGACCTGCCAATTCTGGTATTCTGTGGCAAATGTTAATCAGGCTCCACGGTGCCGAGCAGTGAGCACAAGGTCCATACTGCATGCTCTTGAGACTGTGCTGGGAGCCGACAAACCTTCTAGCAATGGCACATATTGATGTGCCATCCTGGAGGAGTTGGACTACCTGTGCAATCGCTGTAGGCTCCAGATATCACCTCATGTCACCAGCAGTGACACTGACCCTAGCCAAATGGAAAACTAGTGAAAAAGACAGACAGAAAAGATGAGGAGGGGAAAATCCGAGTGTCCTCCACCTGTTAAATCAGTCCTGTTCTGGGGTTGTCTCATTGTTGCCCCTCTAGTGCACCTGTTGTCAATTTCATTAACACCAAAGCAGCTGAAAGGGATTAACAATCCCCTCTGATACTTACTGACCAGATCAATATCTCAGAAGCTTAACTGATGCTAAACTGATTAAAATGTGTTCCTTTAGCTTAATGGGAAATTTCCAGGAATAGTTGCTGTGCTGGTATAGTGACCTTTAGGAGGAAATGATGGGACATTATGTGGAACCAAATTATGAGTTTTTGTTTTTATGGGATTAAAGAAGATGTATAATATGCTATTGTTTTAGCTCGATAGCAAATTTCACTTTTTAAAATAATTTTAAAATAATTTTCCGTCTTGCTGTGAGTAACACGAGAACCCTGATGGCGGCTTTATGGCAGAAAAACATTTCTTGGAAAACGTGCACTCTGATGTCTCTGCCCATTACAAAGCTGTCCACAGCTGCTATGCTAACTGCTGATAGCAGTAAAAGTGAACATTTTTATAGCGGGAACTTTAGTTCAGTGCAGTGATCCTCAGGAAAAAGTGACGTCACATTACCTGGAATCAAACTGTGACTTTATGTTTTGATGAGATTCAAGAAGATGGTGAATTTTTTTCAGCTCAGTAGAATATTTCAACATTTTTTAAAATAAAAATATTTTTATATTTTAAAAATATTATTTGTTTTTGTAGAGAGTAACAAGAGAGGCTCGATTTCGCTCTCATGTCTCAGTCAGGGTAATAACTGCTTTCTTGCCATGAAGCAGTCGCTGATGTCCTGAAACAGTTCCTGCACAGGTGTGATCACGTTACCTGGAATCAAAGCACACAGGCTTACAGCATGGCAGCATCTGTAGTGAATGAATCCAGGTGATAAACTCATAAAAAGGCCAGTTTAACATTTGATAGTTTCGGTTTTTGTATTATTTTCAGTAAAATATTTACTGAAAATGATTTGAAAAGTATTGCATTATGTTGTGTGCCAGCTCCTCTGGAAATGAGGTTGTAACTGTAATAAAGGTGGGTGGGTTTAACACCTGACTGATTACTGACTTGTAAAATTGAGCAATATGAATGTCTAACACCTGCCTTTTCTTATCAGCTGTGGGATCAGGTACTGATGTTTTCCATGTAGATACAGTAAAAGTGTTTTTTATTTCCTGAAACTTTCCCTCCAATAAATAGGTGAACCCAAGGTTTTGATAAAATACACCTTTTTAAAAAAAAAAGTTTCCAGTTAAAGTGTAAATCTTGCACATAAAGCATGTAATATTTCCGCCGTGCACACTAATCTGGAGTCCCGGCTCTCGTCTGTAGACTTTCACTAAGGTCAGAGGTGTGTTCCCTCTCAACTGTGTGCTTGATTGATATAATGGGGCCTCTTTCTACATGGACCTGATCTGCTGTATAGGTGAAATCCAGTGTAAGTAAGAGTAAATACATGTAAGTAACTGGACAGCAACAAAAACAAACATGCATGTCACAGTGTAGGGTCTAAATAGGTGGTTCTCAACCCTTTTAATGTGATGTACCTCTAAAGACCTGTGAGCTGGACTCCTGCATCAGCACCGCTCCTCATGAACTCATTTTAAACTGGATCTAGACTTTCTGCTCACATTTAATCTTAGCAATTATACTTAGTTTAGGAGATAACAACTGCAGCTACACAGAGCCGTGCAGGCTGAGGATTACCCTTTTATCTTTTTGGTAGCATTATGACAGCGCGCGCACACACACACACACACACACACACTATATTTGGTCATTTTACTTCCATCCAGAGCCAAATTAATCCTGAATTTCTGTGCGTTTGATGCACAAAGACTCCTTTAACACTGGCTAAGCACTCTCACGCTGGCACAGCCTCTCATTAGTTTTTTTTTTAAATCACTTATTTCAGTCTAATAGTGTTAAACATTCACCAGCAGCTACTTTAAGTTAACCAGTTAACCCGAGAAGCAGGTCTCTGGACAGGTTCAGGTATAAAACCTTCTTCCTGTGAAGCGACGGGGGTACAGCACTGTGCAGCTAATGGCTGTTGCCTAACTCGTGCAACTAAACTGCACTAAGTTTCTCTGTGTTTCACCCCCTCCTCTGTGGTAAATGGACTGATTGATTGAGTGATTGATAGTCTTTTTTTTACTCTCATGTAGCATTCAAAGCACTTTTTACTGAATCCAGTTAAAAATTTGGGACTGAAATATAGTATTGTTCTGTTATACATTTTTGCTAGCTAATTTAACTGACTTTTAACTATTGATCACATAGTTAGCTGCCAGCATAATTTGTTCAGTATATTTAGCTGACAACCACTAAGCTTAACTATCAATAGTTAATTTAAATTCTCACCAATTTTGCATGAATTTCCATCTTTTTACTCTTACTCATTATTACTCTTACTTATTATATACTGTACATAACCAAGCACTATTGCATGCATTTTTAGTTTGGTTGGACTAATTAACTATGTCCGAACATACAGCTAACTGTAACATTATTAATGTTACAGTTAAACCAAAAGATACGTTTACATGTATCTGTACAAGTGGTACTAACTGGTTTGCAGGTTGAGTATTTGCAGTAATGAGATATGTAAGCACACTCAGTGGTAATTAAAGTGCCGAGTCAAAGATCTCTAACATGTCTGAGGCTGAAATGCTCGTTTGTGGCTCATGTTGTGCAAATCCAGCTCACTCTTTAGTCTTAAAGCAAAGGTCACCCAGCTCAGTTTAACACCGGCTGCTTAGAGAAAAGGGAAATCAGCTGCTAACTCCTCTGTGGTATGTGACCTCATACGGCAGCAGCAGCCAAGGCCAAGAAACCCTGCAAACACACGCACACACACGTACACACGACTTTACAGAGAAGTGATTGTAAAGGTTTTCTTTATTTAAGACACCTCATGCAATACAACCAGTACCAGCCTCCTGATATTGAGTGGAGTGTGATTATTACACAAAAAGGATTTCTTTATGATTTCACGCTTTTATTCTATCAAACTACAATAACACTGATATATAGAGTTTATATGTGTGTGTAGAAAGAGATTAAAGCAATATAACACGCAAATTTCAATAAGAATCACAAAGTGTTGACACTGGATATATAAAAATGTAAAAAAAAAAAAAAAAACGTTTCCAAACAGCACAACAACAGTATACACTCAGTTTTTTTTGTTTTCCAATTGTACATTAAAGTAAGTTTATATTGACTCACAGCTGCATATATTTACATTAAAAAATTGAGCATTTATGGCCATGTGTGGTATTCCTGAATCAGCAGACTGATGTGTTCTGAGTGCTGCTTTTGTTCCTGTGTGCAGACTGAATGTGAAGCCGGTGGAATATGAAAATAAAGCTCCTCCGTCCTGTTTCACGGGACCTATAAAATGGTCCTCTGTTCTCCTACACCTGGTGCGGTTAGCTCGCTCTCCAACCCAAACAGGTCTCCCCTCTGCGGCTGGGATTATGGCTAACCTTTTCACGTGGAGGACCGGCTAGTCTCCATGAAAACAGCTGGCGAGGCTAGTTTGCATAAAGGAGTGTGAAATTTCTGAGGTTCAGAGGTGGAACGGATGCAGGTAAAAATGCACAAGGTAAGCGAGCGAACACATTATTCGCCTGAGCACTTGACTCTACAGGGAACAAAATGCACCTCTGGGTTTTCCTGCTATACTCTTTACATAGATGCTGATCTGTTATAGTAATTCTGTAACGGTCTGTGATTTTAAACTGCTTCTGGAAACATTCGTTTACAAAGACAACATTTAATCTGTTAAATCACTCGATGGGGGAAAAAACAGCACACAGGACAGCCAAAAACCTGTGAAGATGTCAGCACAACCAGCCAAAACCCCAGCTGGGTGAAGGTTCAGGGTCTTGGTGCCATGAAGTGATTTTCAGATAAGAACTGCTGACTCAGATCCCTGAGTAGCTTTTTGAGGAAACAGGGGGGGGGGGGGGGGGCGCCTGAGGTAAGCTGAGGCTATTTTCACAGGAACTCGAGCAGTTTTTTTTTTTTTCCTCATGACCATGTGGTGGTGCTGAGTGTTGCAATATGTGCCGCCCCCCCGCCCCACCCCAACAATGACATCTGAAGAGGCAAAACATTACTGTGCGCGGCGGGGAGGGTTTCAGGGAAGTCGGGACTTCAGCTTTGTGCAAAAACATATCGAACTAATGCCTGATCACGCATTAGGCGAAAAGACAGTAAAGTGCCTGAGTTACAATCACGACTGGAAAAATCACTCCAGAGAACATGAAAATCAAAAAGGTGACTAAAGGTGTTACTATGACGCCATGCTAGAGCCGTTCAAGGTATTAAAAATTTAAAGAGTGAAGGTGTGGATGATATTCTGAGGAAAAACTTTACAAATATAAAAAATATAGAAAAAAAACCTCAGAATTTTGTGATTTTTTTGGATAAAAACTTGGATATCCTCTAACAAGTGGTAAATACAAAAACATTGTGTATCCTAATATTCTGTAAGTTTTTAAAGTCTGAATTTTTTCCTAATTTTACTACTTTAATTTCAGATTTTTTTTTCTCACAAATTTCAGAATTTTTATTCTTAGACATTATTCTGGGATTTTTCTCTCATAAATCTACTTTTTTCAGAGAAGGTTATTTCAAAAAAGTATGAGTTTCCCCTCATAAATTTATGACTTTATAATCTCAAATTATATTTTTTCTTATAAATGTTTCTAATGAATTTAATTTTAGAAAATCAAATTGTTTCCTCTTTTTTTCTGGTAAATTTGCGATTTTAATCTCAGTTTCTTCTCACAAATTTATGACTCAAATTTTAGTGAACTTTTTTTTTTCCCTGAAAAAAGTTAATTTCTTACAAATATACTCTTTTTATTTCTGAGAACATTGATTTTTTTTTTTTTACCTATATTTGTGGCTTTTGTAGAGAAATTGGGGGATTTTTCTTAAAAATTGTATTAATCTCAGATTATTTGAATTTGTTTCATAAATTTCCAGCTTTAATTTAATATTGATTTTTTTCTGTGATCTCACACAATCTCAAAGTTTCTTTTTTTTCCATCATAAATGATTTAAAAAATATTCACATTTCAGGGGACATCCAAGTTTGTTTTTTCATGATTTTACATCGTTTAAATCTTGGAGTTTATTTTTCACAAAATTGTACCGTTTACTTGTTGTCAAAATGTTTTTTTTTTTAATCCTACAATGGCCCTAACACACCTTCATATGATAATTGCAATCTACCAGAAAAACAAAAATTAGATACAATCTC
Source organism: Archocentrus centrarchus (assembly GCF_007364275.1). Lineage (NCBI taxonomy): Eukaryota > Metazoa > Chordata > Actinopteri > Cichliformes > Cichlidae > Archocentrus > Archocentrus centrarchus. Next base: position 4,641,973 of record NC_044366.1, read on the forward strand.
CAAGTGGGTTCAGATCCACGAAGGTTTGCACCGGACGTAAAAATCTTCTGTATATTTGGAATGCTTAGACAGACAAAAGCTGGCTTCCCTCACTTCCTTTTATGCCATATAAGGACTTTAACTTTGGTAACTGTGAGTTATTGATAAGGGTGCATAGGATTTCTGTGTTTCATATGGCACAACTACAAGCACACAATACTGATGATACAGTCATTACAAAAACCACTGCCTGCATTTCCTGAATAAATACAGTTAAATGCTTAACACCACACATTAAAGAGACTAGATCCCAGTTTCCTGTTTGGTTAAATAAAAAGTAACCACAACCTGCTTAACATACACGTATATACGTAAGCTGACACAACCAAAAGAAGTCTACGAGAGAACAGCGAGCGGACACAGCGATGGCACCAACGAACCCAAACTGTGAGGCGAGCTGAGCGGCGTCCTGACTGTCAGGATCGCGGCTTCCTCTGCAAGATTTTGCCCTTTTTTTTTTTAGCTGAAGCACCTTTTAAAAATCTATACAGCTACATCCAGGGTGTTAGAAGGAGGATATCTTACAGTGCGCTGTCCCCTGATTTCTCCAACACCACCCAGAATGCAGTTGCAGGCCTAGAAGGGATGGATCCCTGTTGGGCAGTACGTGCATGTTTTAAGGAGCGTGGATCCATAGATGTAAGGCTGAGGCACTCATCTGACTCCCAGACTGAAAACGCTACAGAAACCCCTGCATTATCTAATGTTTCACTGCTTTCTAACACTTTCTACTCATTTCTTACTGCTAATGGGTAATAGCTACAGACAGCATGTTGTCTACACTTTACGTTAGCATTCTGCCAGCTACAAGCTAAGATGTTAATGAGATAAATAAGATGCAGGGCTTGGGTAAGGCTTTAAAAGTATGTACCCAGGACAGAGTCTCTTTAATGGGATTAGACGGTGGTAGGAAGTGAGGGACTGTCAACCGCCTCCACCTTCTGCTCCGGTGAGCAGCAGAGGAAGAGACGGCTGCCCAGGCTTCTGAAGGCAAACCGAAAGTACATCATGTGGCCCATGGCCACGAAGGAGACAGAGATGATGACCAGAAGGCCAAAGGCTTCTGGGTTTGGAGCCAGAATCACCATGATGAAGTGCAGAAGGTCTAAGAGGTAATTCATGGAGTTCTGGACGCCGTTGATCACACCTCGCTCTGACTCAATCACATTCTCCTGGATGAGTTGGGTCACTGTCAGGTCAAAAGACCACAGACCTGCAGGGCAGAGGAAGAGATCAACAGTCAGCTCTAAAAGTCATTTTACAGCCACAATGAAACAGCTTCAGTACTCCACAGTAGCTCTACTGGGAATAATGAGGCAATATTACTGGCATCAAAGGTTGTAGATATTGCTCTGCCATTAGACCTGCAGAGATCCTGTGTGACATTGGTGCAAGTTACATAAAAGCCCAACCTGTGAAGCTCCTTGAGTCACCTTTACGGAAGTGATAATTTCTAGAATTTGCTGTCTGGTCACAGGAAATGCACATAACCATAAAGCATGGGCAGCAGTTCCTTAACACTCCAATTTCCTAACAAATAAAATGAGCACACCTTTGGGAAATGATCATGAGCACTTTGGAGCCTCTATGAACATAACATATAATGAGGCCTTCCCTGGAATCCACTTAATAACTGGCTCTGGCCCACATGACATACGACAATGCAGCATAAAAGTGCAGTCTGGTGTATGCACATGGTATTCAAGCATGAGGTCCATGCAAATGCAACCTACGCTGCAGTTCAGTAAATGGCGAGTAGAAATCAAAATTAGGGCTGGTTTCCTAAGGTTACGTGGAGAGCCTTTAATATTCTCCAACTGACTCCAGTGACTGTTGATTTCACATGTATTCTCATACATCTGGACTCAGCCACTAACAGCTGATTTACCATTTACCATGTGGTAAATCTCGGCACTACATCCAATAAAATACTGCAGGTATTCAGATTATCATTTCTGTCACCACAGTGGGAAGAAAAATAAAGGGGAGCTACTTCACTCACCAACTCTAGCAGCAATGACACCAGCAAACAGCAGACTGACAGACATGTAGGACTGCAGAGGTGGCATCTCTTCGGTTGGTGCGGCAGTAGTAGGCGTAGTGGTGTTTAAACTGGTGAGGCTGTGGACTGCTTCAGGCAGGGTTGTCTCTCCAATCAGGTGGGTGTAAAGGTCCTGGAATGGCGAGACGCTGAGGTCAAAGGGGCTTCCAGGAGCGAAGACGGAGATGACGCACAGCATGAGGCAGGAGAGCTGGGCCATGCCTGAGATGAAGCCAGTGCGGATCAGGCCACATTTCTTGCGAACCCAAGTGAAGGCGACGGTGCCGCAGATGCCCGAGATGGCCGAGGCTCCCATCAGTAGGCTGAGCACCGAGCCGTTGAGGCCCTGCGTGTAGGCGTACCCCGTGGTGATGCAGTCGAAGCCCAGCACCGTCATGTAGAGGAAGGCCAGGGACATGCCGGCAAAGAAGATGTTCTGGTTGTAGTAGGCCACCCAGCCGGCCTTCAAGGTGCGCAGGGGTTCAGTCATCTGGTAGCAACAGCTGTGCTTTTTGGGAGAGTCAGACTTGGCAACAACAGACGTTTCATTCATGAGTGGCTGAGATGACTCCTCAGGACTCTGGCCATTCTCCAAATCTGTCAAAGGACAGAATAATGGAGGTTTTCAATTACCAAATCTAAAACAGCAAAATAACCACCATCAGTTTTTTTCTAGCAATATAAAAAGAAGATCTGCAGCTACCTTTTGTGGGGCTGAGCTGTTTGAGCTCCTGCTGCTGCTCCTTTTGTCCCGCTTTCACAGCCAGTGCGGGCGTCTTCTGGTAGACCTTCCACAGCAGCGCGTACTCCACACACATGGAGCACAGGTTCCAGCCAGAGATGAAGCCACAGCCAATGAAATGAGAACCAAAGGCCATGATCTGCCCCACTAACATGGGAGCCAGGATGTTGGTCAGCTGGTCAATAATCCGCACTGTGGCATTCATATCTGTTTGGCAAGGGATTGAAAGGAGGTGCAGGTTAGTAAAACAGCTTATTTACAGCTGATTTAATACACTGTTGTAGTCAAAAAGTGTCCCATTATAGTCATATAATCATATTTTTGTATTTATGGTTTACAGTAATGTAAACTAAGAACTAGCACAGCAGATTTATAAGGGTCACCCAGTTCAAAGTGTAGTGCACCATGTGACTAAATCTTTTAAACAGCTTGTTACAATCAGTGGAAAACTGCAGTGACATAAAATAAACCAGAACGCGAGTCAGTATCCGGCGCTCAAAGTCCTCCCAGCTGAACATATGACCTGATAACAAATCATATGAGGCCTACATCTGAAGATAAACCACCAGTGGGTAAGAAGCACCTACCTGCCAACTTGCTGCTATCCTGACCTGCTACAACCACCACCCAGTCCCTCTGGATGGTGATGGACATAGCCGTGCTGGCAAGGTTGGCGATGTTGGCAATGGTGATGACCAGAATGTAGCAGCTTGTCTGAAAAAATTAAAAAATTTAGAGTATTTTTACATTTGCATTGATTTTGTGTGATAAAAGGACAAACACTCCTATGAAACAAAGAAAAACCAAGAACCAAACTGATCTTTTTTCCACTGTGTCATCAAACTGAACACACTCTGCAGTCATGTTGAGGTTCACTGTTTCTTTTAAGTTCAAGAAACTCATCAGAGGAGTAAAGGAGGCCATTCAGGTCCAGCTGGAACAGCCATCATTGAACAGAGGTGCTGGCCTACGTCACAAACTATCAGCCACCTGTAACACAATCTGAGATCTCTTCCCAGGCGGCTCAAACCGCCATTCACACCTCGACCTGCGTGACCTTAATGACTCACAAGCATGGCCTGTCACATCGGACGTGTCTCAACCACTCTACTAGCTCAACTGGAAGATAAACACCTGTGACACCCCATCAGCCTTTAGAACTGAAGAAGCTTTTCATATGTCAAGAAACAGCTACAAGAACCTAAAAGGGCGCTACTGCCTTTGACTCAAGCACTTTCAATCCAGATAAAGTACGAGCTTTCTGAGAATTGATTACAGAAAACTACAACATCCTGATATTTTAGGACATTTTGAATACTTTTTTTAACTTCTTAACATTTACCAGATCACCAATGAACTTATCAAGCATTAAGGTCAGAGTTTGGGTTAATATCCAGAGCTTTTTATAACATTTCTTGTATATTTGGAACAGTCAAATAAAAAAGCTTGCAAAGCCAAGATAAAAGTGTAAGACATAGCATGTTGTAGTTTATGAAAATCTGCCTATTTAGTATGTTGTTATATCTAAACTCAGTGACATGGCTGGGGAGGAGCTCCACAGAGGAAGGAAGTACACAGGAAGTCCATTGTTGCTATTAGTCTTTTTAGAAGATGTCTTAGTAAGGTGCTGTGAACCCCATGAGCCAGCTTTAGCATAGATTATCCAACTCTTTGGACCTCCAATGAAGGAATGAACACCATTCTTCCAAAAGATGAGGATGACTGACTGGATGTTTTGATGATCTGGTGGGGAGCACAGCCTAAAGCCTTATTTTGTTGGTCATCCCTATTAGTTGCTGAATTTCACTGACATTTTGTGGTCTTTGGTCCCTTTTCCTGAGTGGATGCTCCATAAAACACTGGCACAAAATTCTCCATCATTCCTCAGTTGGGCTGAAATCTGTCAACTGCAATTCACATCAATTTTATCCTCATCATCAAGCATCTTGCAAGAGACGATTCCAATCAGGACTGAGATGTTTCAACACTCAGATGGTTTTGTATTGATCTGCAGTGACCTTTGCCTTTATTTTCTAGGGTGGAGGAAGGGTCCACAGAAGTGCTTCCCTTCCCACAGCAGCTGCACCCTTGAGCAGCCAAAGGAACAAATAATAATAAAAAAAATTCTAAAATAAAACATTTTAATTTATTCAGTTTACCAAATTTATGTGCCTTTGTTTAATTTTACCGCAAACTGAGAATCAGCTGCATTTTGCAGCCATTTACGGTCATCTTTGTTCCCGCTGTGCATAATCAGTCTGTTTGAAGGGGGGAAGGGCGGCAGGAAACGTGAGACGGGAGAACAAAAAATGTAGGTCAGAGGTGACTATAAGGGAATAAATGCTTCCCAGCAAGTGTTCAATCATCTAAAACCAACAATGAACAGACACCAACTGACCCCATATGTCTGTAAGTCTGATGGCAGGAAAGCTAGTCCTGACCAACCACCACAGAGTATGGGCACCACCTAATCCCCCCCCCCCCCCCCCCCCCCCCCCCCCCCCCCCCCCAAGCAGTCCATCCAGGGGGATGGACCAGAGTGATAACCGAGGGTACAATGAGGCTAAATATAAGTGACGTAAAGTTCTGCAAAGTGTGTTAGGTTTGTAAAAGGAATGCCAGGAAAAGCTAAAGAAGACGAGAAGTCTGCACTAACAAAACAAAGACTAGAAAATGCGAGCTTCCCCACGGTGGAAAACAACAAGAGATGATGGTGCAGCGAGTGTCCCAACAAGTTCAGCTGGAATCTGAAAGCATATCTCCAAGAGTCTGCAAGGAAAGGACACAAGAGTGTGTTTATGGGGGTACATTTGGTGGTGGTGGTGGTATTCATGAAAATATTTATCTTCAAAAAGGGAGTCCTTGGGAGTGGATGCAAAGAATGCCATCAGAAAACCTCCCAAGCAGCATAGCCGAGATACTAGATCCCCTCACTGCAGGGGTCAAGGGTCAACATGGGTTTCAGCCACTTCTATCAAAATGAGACTTGATTCGCTAATAATGATGGCAAAAAATCTTTAAAACCAAAAGCAAAGGCCAAGTGCTACCACCACGTGTCACATCAATAACTTCCTGTGGAAAAAAAAATCTATACCAGAAGTTAAAATTCAGCTTTTGACCAGAAAGACGACTTTCTGAAACCTGCCTGCTGAAGCAGACGCTGTTTGTGGGTCTGCATGTAAATTTTCTGCTCTGGTCAGTACAACAACAGAAATGTTTCAGCAGGCCCAGCCACATTTCTTTCTGTGTCATGTGACTGGCCATGACCAACCTGCTGACTACACAGCGTTCAGCAAGACACTAAATCTCCTGTTTCACCAGCCTCTCTCCACCTCCACCAGCACTCCGACAGCGGCCAGCCCTCTGAACTCTCTGACCGCTGAAAATTGCCCCATTTTTTTCTGGAGATACTGCAAACACAAAAGAGCAATGCTGGAGGCCTTTTTCAACCGGACACCCAAACCCATCTCTGGATGGACGGAAACCCGTCCAGTTTGAAGTTCTGCATTTCAGGCTCGCAGAAATCTAAATATTGACGGAGCTCCTGTTAAAGCACGTAGCTCAACAAGCGTAAACAAGCCCCTTCCAAAAAACCTGAACTCTCCTCGTCTTCAGCAGGGCTTCCTGTTGCCCTAAATTTACTGCAGACTTGAGAATCTAATTGTTTTTTTAATCATTTCCCATGAAGTGATCTAGTAGGAACCAATGCTGGCCGTTCCTGGATGTTTCATCTGTTTACTGGTAATTCACTGCAGCAAACTTCAAATTTAAACTTAAAGTTTTTAAGGGCAACATCACCATCCCACGACCAGAACACTGAAGCGCAAAGTTAGTCGCAGAAGAATATCACGCAGAGCAAAAACAAAGTTTGAGCTTTAGACTGTCCCGCCGATCAGCGGCTCACCGACACGTATCAGCTGTAAGATGTAACCTGAAGAAGGCGAAAGCTGATACATGTTGGTGATCTGCGTATCGCGTTTCAGGTGATATGTTTATCGCATATTAGCTTTACACTTCTTCAGATTTATATCCTGAAGAAGGCAAAAGTGTATCTTTAATGTTCTTTAGCACTGCAAAATAAAGGCCTTTAATTACCTATTCAAGCCTACCTACCAGAGACACCAGCAGTGCTTCTGTTGTTTCCTTTGATGTGGCTGCAGTTTTTCACTGAGCTTAAATGTGTTCTTCAGCCCTGAATATTTCATGTGGATATCTGCTGTACTTATGAAGTTATAGGTGATTAGATTATTTAAAACAGACAAATTTGGGTGCACCCCTTTATACTCAGAGGGCCCTGTTATTCAGTTTATTTTTGAATAAAATATCTGATTTGTTGTTTTTGTTTTCATCTGTTTTTATTGTTTTTGATGATTCTGTGTATCTGTGGAAGTCCACCTCAGGCTGGGTCCTGATGGTGGTTTGATAAGACAAGCTGCACCCACACGTTTCAGAAACAGGCTCTTTCTGCTGCTTTACAACATTAAAAGCAGTAAATACTTAACTGCAAACGGCACTGATTTCATTCACCTATTCGATAATAATTATTTATGATTATAAGATGATTTACTCAAGTTCAAGCAAAAATTAAACTAGTTCTAGTGGAGCTTCTGTGGATGAACTACGCTCACTTCAGTCCCACTGATGTGGAAGCCTGTATCAGTGAAAGTAGGCAAATTTTCACACTTGCCTTCACAAAAGGAGATAAAAACGCTTTCTGAGACAATCCCCACCAAAACAGGTTGAAACAGAAGGGGGGGGGGGGGGGGGGGTCTTACCAGAATCCATCCATTGTAGAGGTCCGCGAGCTGTTCTTTGAAATGGAAAACAAGCATCAGGAGGATCCCACACACGATGACGCAACTGTTCTGGACGAGCAGTGAAGTCTGGGCCACTGTGGAAACACCAGGACGGGCATTAGGGACAGAGATCTGAGCAGAGACAACACACTTCTGTTTGATGTGAGGGTTCATTAGAGTGCAAGGAAGCTGATTTCACCTAATTGTGCCTTTGCCAAATTCCTCTGGGTAATTATTCTACAATTTAACTGCTAAAGGCCCATGTTTATGTTAGCTCATGTTCACCGTCAGTCCACTGAAAAAACACCCAGATTCCAATAACTGTTTGGCCCATATTTACAGTTTTCTTTATCATTGGCTGAAAGCGGTGACTCGGGGTGAGCCACAGGTCAAGGTCCTTATATGGGCCAAATGTCTGAGGTGTGGTGGCATCTGACCCGCAAAAAACATGCCAAAAAGCCAATTCAAGCCCACCGAACTGAGCCAGGAAAAGTCTTTGCCTGTGTCTTTCCTTACCTTTAAGCCTAGGGTTTCTGTCCACCCAGTCCCCAATGATGGCCCCCAGCAGGAGCACCGAGCCAGCCACCACCAGCCCGTACACGGCCGTGAGCAGCAGGCTGTTCCCGTACAGCTCCACCAGGAAAACCGCTACAGCAAAGTTCCACATTCGGTCACCCTGGGGAATTTAAATTCTGATGATGAAAAAGTCTTCCTCTATTTTTTTAAATCTGTCTGTAATATCTGTAAATATAGCACGTATGGCAAGGTGCACGAAGAAAACATGTGATTTTAAGTAGTTATAATGACATATAATGCAACAATAACAAAATGATAATGTATTAGGTTTGACTTGACACTGGACAGCCACAAAAAAATATCCAGTCATCATGGTGAACATGTACAAATTTACTGTGTGATGTCAGTTAGATGGACATGAATGTGTTTCTAAGACAATGCTGGTTATAAATAGGGCATGCTCACCCATGTTGACAGAGCGTGGCCCATGTAGATGAGAAATTTCGCCGAGGTGAAGAAGTCTCGGATGGATTCTGTGGAGAAAACATGTTACAGCTGGTGCTCGATCCCCATGTGTGACACTCAGGCTCCTCTCATGGGAAATATTCATTAATTTCTAATGCAATAAAAACAACTCACCGCAGCACGTCTTTTTAGCTCCAGGGTTATCCATTTTGCAGCTCTCCAGGTGAAAACAACCCGCCGAATATGTCTTTTTTTTTAAAAATGTTTTCTCTCGCTTCTGCCAGATCCCCTTTTGTAATGCAAAAGCAGGTCGACCCCCGCAGCCTCTGCACTAACTGACACAACAAAAACAACACAAACGCAAAGAAGACACGGCGTTTCTCCCCTTTCCTCCTCTCCAAACTTAGCTATCACTGTAGCTGAAGTTGGAAAGAAATTATTTTATAGCCGAAAGGCCGGGTGGTTGTTAGGGACGCGAAGATGGGCGCAGAGGTTCTGCGGACGGTCCGCTCAGCTGTGCGCTCCGCGGCTGCTGTTGCTGCTCCGCGCACGGCCCGCCTCGGATATACTCCGAGCGCGCGGTCACGTGACCTCACTCTATTTACACCCGTGTCAAAAACAGCTGTGGCCCTCCTACCTAAAAAAAAAAAAAAAAGGAGAAAAATGTGCTTTTATTACGGCGTTATTGTTAAACCCTGTTCTTCTTACACAAGTGAGCTTCGGTTTGAAAGACCTCCCTCATCCATATGTTTGCCTCCTCGCAACGCGCACCTGACATCTCAGCGCGTTTTCTTTAATTGTGGCAGAAATGACAAGAAGTTACAGTTACAGTCAGAGATTTAAGGAAAGACTTCAAATTGTTAAGAAAAACAAATAATCAAATGAAACTGTAAATGGGGAAAAAGGGGGGAATTATTACCTTACAGCATGCATAACAGTAAAATTGTTAGCTATATTGTTTGCTAAAAATATTGGATGAATATAAGGCTGAGATAATGAAAATAAAGTTGGAATAGTAACAAATATGTTGAATGCACACATAACAATATGACAGGTGCAGCAGATAACACTGATTGTGTCATCGTGTCACCCATTAGTGGGTGGGATATATCAGGGAGGAAGTGAGCATTTTGTCCTCAAAGCTGATGTGTTAGAAGCAGGAAAAATGGGCAAGCATAGAGATTTGAGCAAGTTTGATGAGGGGCAAACTGTGATGGTTGGACGACTGGGTCAGAGCATCTCCTAAACTTGAGCTCTTGTGGGGTGTTTGCGGTCTGCTTTGGTCAGCATCTATCACAAGTGATCCAAGGAAAGAGCAGTGGTGGCCAAGGCTCACTGATGCAGGTGGGGAGTGAAGGGTGGCCCATGTGGTCCGATCCAACAGAAATTTAATGCTGGTTCTGATAGACACGTGTCAGAATACACAGAGCATCACAGTTTGTTGTGTATGGTGCTGCATAGCTGCAGCCCAGTCAGGGTGCCCACACTGACCCCGTGAGTATCAGAACTGGAGCACAGAGCAACAGAAGAAGGTGGCCTGGTCTAATGAATCACGTTTTCTTTTACATGGCCGGGTGCGCGCCGCTTACCTGAGGAACACCTGGATGCACTGTGGGAAGAAGGCGAGCCGACAGAGGCAGCGTTATGATTTGGGCAATGTTCTGCTGGGAAACCTTGGGTCCCACCAGCCATGTGGATGTTACTTTGACATGCACCACCTACCTAAGCATTGTTGCAGACCATGCACACCCTTTCATGAAACAGTTTTCCCTGATTGCTGTGGCGTCTTTCAGCAGGATAATGCGCCCTGCCACAAAGCAAAAATGGTTCACAACAATAAGTTTGAGGTGTTGACTTGGCCTCCAAATACCCCAGATCTCAATCCGATCGAGCATCTGTGGGATGTGCTGGACAAAGAAGTCTGATCCATGGAGGCACCACCTCACAGCTTCCAGGAATTAAAGGATCTCTTGCTAACATCTTGGTGCAGATATCTGATTGTTGCGGTTTCTTTCTGATATTGTATGGTCTTTATCTTACAATATAAAGTGCCTTGAGGTGACTATTGTTGTGATTTGGCACAATATAAATGAAACTGAATTGAATTGAAAATGGATTATGTTGAAGATGGAGTTGTCAGGCAGGAGGAAAAGAGGAAGACCATAGAGGAGGTTCATGGTTGTGGTGAAGGAGGACATGCAGAGTGTTGGTGTGACAGAGGAGGATGCTAGAGTTTGGGTGAGATGGTGGCAGATGATCCACTGTGCCAACCCCTGAAGGGAGCAGCCGAATGAAGAAGATGAAGAATATATAGGCCTACTGGAATTTTGCAATCACATGACCACTGACCACATGATGTTAACTTGTCTGTCATTTTTGGCCATGTAAGAATGTAGGGTCAGGTGAATGTGGTGACCATCCACAATCATCTGGTCACTAGCAGTTTGTAGTCCCAAAGAGGTATAAGGCACTGCACCAAAAACGTCTTTGCAATTGTTGCCCAGAGACTGCCACAGTTGGTCGTAGTTTGAATAGAAGACAACAACTTGTCTTCAAAAACTTGCCAACTACTCTGCAAGCGGCGGGGAAACTATGAAAAGTGCAACGCAAACCAGAGACTGGTTGCACTGGTTGCACTTGCACCCAAAGAATCCTGATTTTAAACACGCAGGAAAGTTCTTCATCAGCAAAGGTTAGTGGGGTTAGGTTAACTGGTGATTCTAAAATGAACACAGGTGTGAATAGTTGTCTGTCTCTCTGTGTTAACCCTGGGACAGGCTGGTGACCTGTACAGTGTATGACAGCTAGGACCCTGTAGAAGAAAATAGTTATATGATAATTCTACCGATTTTATGCTCCAGAGACCACATTAAAGTTAATTCAGGTAGTGCGCTGAGTGCAAGACTTGCTTCTTGAACACAGACTGTTTATAAAGTCATGCATAACTTCTGGGTTTGAAAAATGAAGAAGTACCTCAAATCTGCTCTCTCTTTAATGGGCAGCAGGGGTCGACTCCTCTGGATGCACAGAAATCTAATTGAAAACGGCCCTGTGGCCCCATGAATGGGCTACATGACCTGATAGGCTTACAGACTCAGTTGCTTGTTTGGAGGTCACTTTGTAAACTGTGTTTTTAATTAGTCTGAAAGAAGCATAAAGCAGAGTGTGTATGCAATTTATGCAGGGATTCTGGAGGTAAAATGTATTCACAACTAATCAGAAGGTTGCTGGTTCGATTCCCATCTCCTCCAGGCAGCATATCGACGTGGCCTCGGGCAAGATCCTGAATCCTGAGTTGTACCCGATGCATGCATTGGAGTGTAAGCGTGTGTGTGAATGTTAGATAAGATACTCAGATCTAGAAAATAAGCACTTGTATGAATGGGCGAATGGAGCTTGTAGTAACTGAGTGCTCAATTACAGTATAAACGTACTATATGAGTACCAGTCCATTTACAATTAGCTAGTCTGTGTCCTATGTGCATGTGGCTTGTGACGTCTGCTTTCATAACACGAACACGACGCAGGTGAAAATGTTCAGCCTGGACTTTATTCGACATTGTGATGTCACAATGTCTTTGCCCATCTTTATATACAGTCTATGGTATTTAAAAGTTACATGACTTAGATATACCATTTGTACTCTTATTTGAAAGTTTCCAACTATTATTACTGCTGAATTAAAACAAGTAAACATATTTTTTTTTTATTTTCCATCATCAGCTGCCTCAGAGAGAGTCGAGGTGTTAGAATTTGTCAACTACAATGATTTATTCATTTTCTGGTAGTACATTAGATCCGATTTACACAAAAACTCTTTATCAATATCAGTGGAGACTAAAAATTTCACCCTACGTTAAATACATTTGAAGATGTTTTTACACCTAACATAATTTCTTACATGCCATTCTTTCTTTAAAATATAAATTCAACCATAGAAAAACAAAGACCAAAGGAGAGCAGAGTTACATCAAAAGTTAAAGATTAACTGAGCTTTCTCTGCCCACGTGATGTCACATACAAATGAAACTTTTGGTTATTGCGCTGACCTGGTGGAGCTGTTTACCTGCCGCTTGCTGCTGCAGGTGAGTTTGGAGGTAAACAGATAAAAATTGTGTACAGAGCACACATTTGGATGACTTGCATTTGTTCACCTATGTCAACAGAACAGTATTACGGCCGTAATTACAGGCTGCATGGAAGAAGGCTCCTCGGGCCGCAGTAAACACTCAGTGAATGCATGCATGTGTGTTTCTTTAAACTGCACATTGTGTGGACTCTGATCAGCTGAGCGGGACCCCCGCTGAAGCCTCATGACTGTTCTCTGGTGACATGTTTTAGGGTTTTCTTTCTTCTCTTTTTTTCTTCACTGGACTGGCCTGGTGAATAATACCCACACATATAGCCCTGTATTATGCTCAGTCCTGTGGCAGCAGGTTCTGTGTGGTTTTCATGTTATATCACAAAGATCAAGTGCTTTACTTTTGTAGGGTTTGATGCAACTTTAGAGCTTCTCTTTTTATCCATTTGTAACACTAAATTCTGCACAAACTCCACTAAACCTTCCAGTTTTACTCCCCCAGCCCTGCAATGTTACGAAAGCCGAAGTATGAAAACAAAAATGCACTCTGTGAAGCTCCTAATCTGCCCCGAGGCCAAAAACACTCACAAACACGCTGAACACAGTCCATCAAAATGACATGAGGTGAAACAGAGCCTCTTCAGTCTTTGTGGGAGCTTTGCATCGCAGTCGTGTTGGTTTAATTAAATCCTCACCTGCTGCAACAATACTCTTAAATCTGAGGATCAGTTGCAAAATCTTTTGAATTTTTAAAGAGTGGAGAAAGAAACACTTCTGCAACTTTTTGATGCATGAAGAGAAATGCATCTCCAGAATGCATTATAACAGACTATTCCAAAGTACTGTTTACAATGGCCACTTAGGTTTCGTTTTAATGATCTTCATCCTCTTCCTTTCATAAATATTATTGCTTGGGGTAAAGTAGTATAAGTAGATTGCAGCTGATGATGATCAGTCATCTCCTGTTGGTTTACAGGCAAGAGAAAAGTTTATCCACAGCTGAGCTGGATCTATCCAAAGGTTGCAAAACTGACCTTCCTGCAGCTCCAAAGGTCAATAATCAGTGTGTTACATTAGACTATATAGTTTGATCTGAACAGAATTATAAAAACACGAGGTTACTATGCCAAGCTGTAATCCAGTTCATGACCTCTGTAAATCTGTGGTGTTGAATATTGTGGTGCTGGCAGGGACGTGGATGCTGGTGCTTTCTGCAGTGAGGTTATGCTAATTCTGCTGGCTGTAGAATTTATGAATCTTATCATTGTTATTGAATGCACAGACACGAGCGCCTTCCTCTGAGCAGAGACTGCTCTGGGTCACATTAACACAACCCTCCCTATGGACTCTTCACCTTTTTGGAACACCAAATGGAAAAGTTAATAATGGATGAACTGTAGCATTAAAGCAATAAACATTACAACTTCTAGTTCCTGACAATGTGCTTGTTTAGCATCTGGCTAAAACACAATCACACCCTTAACGAGATGCAGGCGACCTGACGAATGTTAAGAAATTAAGGGCGATGCCCCATTAAAACCACTGACATTGATCTTCTCATTATAATCCAAGCCTTGATCCCCTGAGTCCTGGCTTTCATTTAGGTATTACTTAGATATGCATTGTCTACCTATAAATTGTTGCATACCAAGCACCCCAGCCCTGCACTCCTACGGCAGCGGCACCAACTGAGAGCCTGCACTCCCCTCCCACAGGATAACGTGCTCCTCTGCACCTCAAAGTGGCTCAAAGACCAAAAAGGTGTTGAACCCACCTCCAGTCTGACCAGCAGACCTCCTGACATCACCTCTAGCTTTGAGCCTTACTACAATCCAAGTGGATGAGTTATAAAAATATTCACCAACTAAAAACATTATTATGAAGGGTGAAACTGACCTCAGATAAAAAGCTGTTTTTGGTAAACATGTAACATGTTTATTTCTGCTGTAAATGTGGGCATTTTAACACGGGGCATGACTCACTTTTGGAGGCAGCCTCAGGTGGACATTAGAGGAACTCCAGTCTTTGGCCTGAGAACCCCACACCACAGTCCAGAAGACCCAAAGGATCCCCTGCAGAGACTGCCCCCCTGAAGGTCCTCCATCAAAGGTGCTTTTATTGTTGTGGCTGATCGGTGTATACTTTGCATACATACTGAGTTTTGCCACCAACTACCTGGTAATTACTAATAAATCCACCAATTTACAGACATAAAGAGAATCAGTGGAGGGACCAGAGCTTATTTTAGCCCAGGTTCCTTTCGTGGCTTAATTCAGCCCTATATTTATCTTTTATTGTGTGCTCCAAGCAGGATGGAGGTTGGGCTATTTTAGGATGAAGCGCTATGAATGTCCATGACAACAAATGCAGTGCAGATCTATGCTGTATCATTGCATGAGGGAGCAAAACTGACACAGACAGGTAACATAAGCATGCATTTTGAGCCAGGTGATGACAATAGGCCTTTCAGTCCCTTTGTGATCTTTTCAGAGTGCTCAGCCATGTGAAAGCCTGCACACACTGAGCTGCTGCAAACAGATTAGCAGCCGCACTATTAGTGGGCCACTGTGTCAGGTAGCTGTCATCAGCGGTCAGACGGCTGCTCTGTCATTTTGTGGCCATGTGACCTGCAGGTGTGTCGGCCCCTGACGGAATCCCGGGATGTGCAACAACAAGCTGTGTTTACATCAGCTAAATTTGTACTCTGGGGATAAAAATATGAGGATGACCTGCCTCCTGTGGCCTTAAGTTGTCTGACATTCACCAGCCGCAGCTAAAGAAGGGATCCAGGAGCAGGATGTGAAATCTATTATTCAGCTATTCTCTGTGCTTCTCTTCTTCTTTGTGCTCTGTTGCAATGAAGACGCTAAAGAGCAGCCCAGTCACATTTCAATACAATGTGACTTCGATACCTGAGGCCGGGCTCTTGAGGTTTCAAGTCACAACACCTGATATGAAAGGATGACTAACCATCTGAGTGACCAAAGAAACAATGGCTGTAATCTCCATTTTGGGAGCACAACAGGGCTGTGGTCGCTCTGTTTCTGTGGATATGAGGCCTAAGACTTTGATATGTGCCTGAAAACTCTGCCAGAGAACAATAAACATCAAAGGTCACCGTCTGGTCAGCTGCGATGACCTGCAGCCGCCGTTCCTAAAATGACAGCCCTCGCTTTCAGGGAATGAGACAGCAAACATCTGACAGCTGTTTCCGATCAATAAGGCACCGCAGCTGAGCGGGCAGCGAACCAACATGAGGCCTCAGGCAGGTGTGTTTGTCAAGTCTGAAAGGTGCTTGACCAGCTGCTGGAGCAAAACATCAACATTTGTATCACTGAAGGGATTTTTGCTTCTTTCAGCAGCAGAATTATGCACGAGCTCATATTGTGACAACAGGTTTTTGTGGCTCTAAGGAAGGCGATGTTGGTCGACCCATGGCTTTGATTCAATCTCAAATATCTCGGAAGCCTTCTGTAGACCTTTATGGAGACTTCTAATGGATTTCGTGGTCTACAAACTCTTTATTAAACCCCTCCAGCCTCCGACAGTAATGAACATTTGGCCCAAATGTGTCCTCAGGATGAGTCTAGCTGCCTCAGCTCAGCCACAGGTCCACCTACAACCCCAGAGGTCAGGTGTGTTGTGGCAGCTAGACCACCCAACATCTACAATAGCCTATTTCAACCACAGCTCATAATGTGTGGTCTGCACATTTACTAACTGAGTAGTAAGTCCCAGAAGAAGCCCACATCTGTGGTTCTGGGTGAGATAAATGGGAAAGTGATACCCAGATCTCCCTCTTCGGCCAGCTCGAGGCAGACCCCGAGGCATTTCAAACCCAGCCGAGAGACATAATCTCTCCATTGTGTCCTGGGTCCACCTTGGGGTCTCCTACCAGTAGGAAGTGCCCAAAACACCTCACCTAGGAGGAATCGAGGAGGCATCCTGGTCATACATCACCTGAACCATCTTAGCAGGCTCCTACTGATGCGGAGGACCTACACTATATTGGCAAAAGTATTCGCTCACCCATCCAAATCATTGGATTCAGGTGTTCCAATCACTTCCATGGCCACAAGTGTATAAACCAAGCACTTAAGCTTGCAGACTGCTTCTACAAAGATTTGTGAATGAATGGGTCACTCTCAGGAGTTCAGTAAACTTCAGCGTGGTGCAACAAGTCCAGTCCTGAAATTTCCTCATTACTAAATATTCCACAGTCAGCTGTGAGTGGGATTATAACAAAGTGGAAGCAATCAGGAACAACAGCAACTCAGCCAAGTGTGTTAGATCACGTAAAATCACAGAGTGGGGTCAGCAGATGTTGAGGCGCATAGTGCGCAAAGGTCAGCAATCTTCTATAGAGCCAGTCGCTACAGACCTCCAAACTTCATGTGGCCTTCAGATTAGCTCAAGAACAGTGCATAGAGAACTTCATGGAATGGGTTTCCATGGCTGAGCAGCTCCATTCAAGCCTTGCATCACCAAATACAATGCAAAGCGTCGGCTGCAGTGGTGTAAAGCTGAACACTGGCCTCTAGAGCGGTGGAGACATGTTCTCTGGAGGGATGACTCACCCTATGGATTAAGAATGGGATGTCACTCAAGTTATATGCATGTGAAGGCAAATAATTTTGGCAATACAGTGTATTTGTCCACCAACAGTATAGCGGTGAACGGCGATATGACCGCCCACCAGCAGGAGGCAGTAGAGGTCAAACTGTGTAAACCTTCAGCACCCGGAAAAGCTTCGTGCTGGTTACATACATGTGTTTACACTGACTGAACGGACTTTTTAACTATATTTTTCCTACGTTTGTGCTCACCAACATGTCTTCGAATAGCCGCAGCAGCGACGATCATTTTGAGGGACAGTCCGAAATCAAAGAAGAGCTAAACAGAAAGGTAGCGTTAGCTCAAACATGTTCCTGCTAGCTAACGTGGCGGTTTCCCAGCTAGACTGATTTAGGCTGTTATTTACTTTATTCAAAAGTATTCTGACTTTTCTGTTAGTTTTATGCGTCTTAGCAGATTAAAACTGTGTAGGTTCTTTTTCAGTGAAATATTCCGTGGTGCTAATTTACAGATCAAGGAGCAGAAGGTTGTTGTGGACGAGTTGTGCAACTTGAAGAAAAACAGGGTGAGTGGAGGAGGTGGAGAAGTCTCATAGTTTATTAGATTATCTCTATATTTGTGCATTCATGATGGGGAAACATGCGGACTTCACCCCTTTGTTGTCAGACTGGTTGAGTCCTGAAAGCTTAAATGTGGATTGATGCAGATTATTTCCCCCGCAGAAAGTCTACGTCCAGCAGAGGAACAGTCACATCTTCTTCCTGGCAGACAGAAGTCAGACGCTCGCTTCATGTAAAAGTAAGATTAGACAAAGGCCTTTTAACCCTTCTGGCTGAGAGGTGGATATATAGATATATAAATACATGTCACACAGCATGTGAAAAGCAGGCTGAAGTCCACTTTATGTTTCCTAAAATGTAAAAACTTCTAGATTGACATGCAAAAACCAGATTTATCCCTCTGTGTTTATTTTCTTCATCCATCTATTTTCTGCCACTGTCCGGGGTGGGTTGCAGGGGCAGCAGCCCTTGCAGAGAAACTCAGAGCTCTTTCTCCCGAGCCACCTCCTCCAGCTTATCCAAGGGAACACTGAGGCATTCCCAGGCCAGCCGATATATAATCTATCCAACCTGTCCTGGGCTTATCCTGGGGACTCCTCCTGGTAGGACATGCCCAGAACATCTCACCCAGGATGCTTCCTTGTCACATGCCTAAACCGTCTCAGCTGGATTCAGTGTGGAGGAGTCCCTCTCAAATGACTGAATTTCTCACCCTCTCTCTAAGGGAGAGGCCAGACAGCTTTTGGAGAAAGCGCATTTCTGCTTCTTGCATTTGTGATCTCGTACTTTCAGTCACTACCCAAAGCTCGTGACCATAGGTGAGGGAAGGAACGCTGTTACACTCACCTCTATTGTCACCATAAGGCACTGGTACAGTATCTGCATCACTGCAGACACAGACCCGTCTGTCACTCTCCCACAGTTCTCTCCCATGAACAAGACCCCAAGATAGTTTAACTCTTTTAGTTGGGGATGCAGCTCATCCCTGACCTGGAGTGGGCAGGCTCCAGGGTGGGGTCTGGTAACCCTATCCCAGGCAAGGTAAACTGCTCTCTGGATTTTTTTTTTAATCACTCATAGGGGTGATCCGAATCACTCTTCATCTGGCTCCTCACCCTATTTGCTAAGGGAGACCCAACAAGGTGCAACATAGCCCCAACATGGGATCACTGGGACACACAAACCCCTCCACCATGATAAGGTGGCGATTCACAGAAGTTTGTTTATTTTCTATGAAGTTTTAACTTAAAGATGCCAAACTGTTTGTTCTTTGAATAATTGGGATTTAGTAACAATGCAGAAAGATTAATGCTCACTTGTAGCACGTTCATAAATTATGAAACTTACGATAAAAACTCCACTAGGTTTACAAGTAACTGGTAATCGATCACAACCCAGTTACTGTTATCCCCAGAAGCTAGACAGAAAATTCACCGGCATCTTCGAGGAGTAAATATCTGTGGCTGACTGGCTGGGTCGCATCCCTAGGTGTGTGCGGCTGTGCTGAGTGGGGGGGTTTGTTTATTTTCACTTTATTCATCAGAAACGGTTCAATAAAGGACTTTTTACAGACGTAGATTTGAGAGATTTGGAAATATTGGAAAGTCCAGTTATTCTTGGTTGTGCCATTGCTTGACTGCCTTTGTGTGCAGCCACGGTTCTCAGTCTGTGCCGGCTTTTCCCGTATTTGCTCATTTTCAATTTGATGCCAGCAAACGGTTCCTGTAAACCTGGGACAGGGTCACCAGTCTGCTGCATCATTTATTTGTTTTTAACAACACTAAGAAGTTTATCCTGCAGTAACCTGCTATATTAACCTTGCTGTGTCCTAAATACTGTTTTGTTAATAAATTAGATTGTAGGAAAAATATGAGCTTATGGTATCATGTAACTGTTGCGTTCTTCTGTCTGCAGAGGAGCTGGATTCTATGAAAAAGGAACTGCAGGACATCTGAGGGCACAGCACCACCACGATGTGCGGGATTTTCTGTGCGCTGAGTCTGGCGTCCGCTCACTTCCAGAGGAACCAAACAGTTTATGAACATTTAAAAAAAAGAGGTCCCGACTCGAGCCGGGAGCTCGCTGTCACAGGCTCAGATCTCAGCTACCGCTGTTTATTCTCTGCTCATGTTCTTCATATGAGAGGCCTCCTCACTGCTCAGCCGCTTCAAGACGACGCTGGAAACATCCTGCTGTGGAACGGAGAGATTTTTGGCGGCCTGCCGGTGACGCCAGAGGAGAACGACACCGCAGTTGTAGCTCAACGGCTGTCGTCTTGCAATTCCCTTTCAGAGGTTCTCTCTGTCCTGTCTGCTATTCGTGGACCATGGGGGTTTGTTTATTATCAGAAGGCAGGAGACTACCTCTGGTTTGGCCGAGACTTCTTTGGTAGGCGGAGCTTGCTGTGGAAGTTTGACATAGAGGCCGGGGAACTGACTCTGACTTCTGTGGCTGCTCACGTTTCTGGTCCCGCTCAGTGCGTATGGCAGGAAGTCCCGGCAGCTGGTGTGTACAGGGTTGACCTGAAGACAGCTGCAGAAGCTGGCAGTGTGGCATTTGAGGTTTACCCATGGGCTCCTGCTGGAAGTGATGGCACCTTGTCTCACGTGTTGGAGTCTGTACCGAGGGGTTGCAGTGCTGCGATGAACCAGTCAGGTCTTAAACTCGCCTCACCTGTTTCCCCTCTGAATGTGTCGCTTCCAAATTCATTAAACAAGACTGAAATTCGCTGGAACTCACATTTGTCTGTGGAGGATCTGCAGGAGCTGCTGGCCAGCGAGGAGAAAACTGATGAGGTGAAACATCTCATCGATGTTCTCAGCGAGGCGGTGAGGAGACGCGTTCAGTCTCTGCCTTTCAGGGCTCAAAACTGCTTACCTCCTGCTACTGACTGCGCTAGTGTTGCCATACTTTTCTCAGGAGGCATCGACTCTATGATCCTGGCTGCTTTAGCTGACCGTCACATACCTGCTCATGAGCCCATAGACCTGCTCAACGTGGCCTTTAAACTACAGGAACCCAGAAAGCAGAATGAGTCCTCAAAGAAGCCCAAAAAGTCCAAAAATAAGTTGACAGATTCAAAAACCGATCGGGGAAATTCCCAAGTGTTCGTCCCCTTTGACGTTCCTGACAGAATCACTGGAAGAGCTGGGCTCAAGGAACTACAAGATCTGAACCCTGAGAGGAAGTGGAACTTTGTAGAGATCAACGTAACGCAGGAGGAGCTGCAGGAAAAGCGCCTGGAGCGCGTTTGTCACCTGGTGCATCCACTGGACACGGTGCTGGATGACAGCATCGGCTGTGCCGTGTGGTTCGCTGCAAGAGGGGTGGGGTTCATTACGGAGGGCGACCGCCAGAGGGCGTTCACATCGTCCGCAAAGGTGATGAATTTGATGAAATTGTCCCCTGAGGAGGATACTGAGGGATAAAATTACAAAAATACTGAGCTTGGAGTGACCAGAATGAGTCCCCTTTAATTTTAAAAAGGTGTGATCAGAGATGTTCCTGATTTTCCTTCTCTTTGTCCTGACTGCAGGTCATTTTGACAGGAATTGGAGCAGATGAGCAGCTGGCGGGTTACTCCAGACACAGAGTCCGGTTTAAGACCTCTGGACACGAAGGCCTCATCCAGGAGTTGGCCATGGAACTGGGCCGGATCTCATCCAGGAATTTGGGCAGAGACGACAGAGTGATTGGGGACCACGGCAAGGAAGCGCGGTAGGTTGGAGTGATGACTTAAAGCAACTTATTTTGTCTGTGTGGCAACTAAGATGTTAATTTTAATGGATTTCCTTATAAAATCCTGAATA
Source organism: Archocentrus centrarchus (assembly GCF_007364275.1). Classification (NCBI taxonomy): domain Eukaryota; kingdom Metazoa; phylum Chordata; class Actinopteri; order Cichliformes; family Cichlidae; genus Archocentrus; species Archocentrus centrarchus. The sequence goes on from NC_044366.1 coordinate 4,663,597, forward strand.
TCCTTGATGTCCCTCTGTCATCCTTGATGACAACTTTTACTAATTTGCTGTTGTCGTCTTCACTGTTTTTAAAACATTTTACTGCCACCTGCTGTCAGTACGTGGAACAACATGCATGACAAAGAATATAAACAAAAAATTGGAACCAGTCATGGGGAAAAACTGAAAATGACCCTGAAAGCATGTTTTGGTTCAGTTCTGGTTGTTTCTGTTTGATTGGAGGAGGTACTGTCTGCCTGTGTCTGTGAATTCTTTCCGTATAGAGATTTTAAATTGAGCTGTTTGTACACTGATTATAAGCTAAATACCAACTATTTCCATAGCTTCATTATAAGATTGTAAACTGGATTGGAATGACTGAAATTCTGGTTGATATAAAAATTATATTTAAAATAAGTTTTTTGGTTATTTATTCTCCCTTTGTGTCAAAGTCTCAGCTTTTCATCACAGTTATCTCTGAATATTTATGCAGCTCAAACTCAGAACCGGATTAAATGTCATGTTATTTGCACATGGGCCAGTATAAGTTGTACTTGTTAATAAGAGCAAAGAGCCCATCAAATTGTGCTCTTCAGTGGTGTAATTTGTGTTAAGGCACAATTATTAGTGTAAGCAACTGTTTCACAAATGATATATTTTTGTATCATATGATCTGAGAGTCCCAGGGTGCTCCACAGCGCCCTGGGAGGTGCCTTAAAATGCTACAGTGGTTAATTTATCTGTTAGTATTTGATGCATGAAATTATGAACGGCACACGGCTCAAATCTGATGCCCAGTGTCAGATTTCATGTGTGAGCATCGCAGATTAAAGTCGTTTCCCTCTGTGGACGCTCTGCAGGTTTCCATACTTGGACGAAGACGTGGTGAGCTACTTGAATTCTCTTCCTGTGTGGCGGAAGGCTGATCTGTCGCTTCCCCGAGGAGTTGGCGAGAAACTCCTCCTGAGGCTGACGGCGAAGCGGCTGGGGCTCGGCCAATCGGCCGTCCTGCCCAAAAGAGCCATGCAGTTCGGTTCCCGCATCGCAAAGATGGAGGACAGCCGTGAGAAGGCCTCAGACAAATGCACAAGACTCCACATCGTTTAGATTAATAAAACAAAATTTATAGAAGATATTCATTATAAAGCCAAAGGTGTATTTACAGTCACATGATAATTTTCTTCTTGGATCAGTTTTAACATGAAATAATAAATTTCCTTCTACTTCATGTACGACTCAACGTCCTGAAGTTTTTCTTTGAAGTAAAGATCGCATTCAACGTAGGAAGGCAAATTCCCGACATCAAAACGCCCGGAAATCTCCTGAATGTAAACGGGTTTCCTGAAAGAAAGAAAAATACTGTGAACTACCCAAAAACTGCCATCATCATTATGTGGAGTATCATTTAAGTGTATGATGAATACAAAAACAGATACAAAATTAATATTTATCTTTTAAGTTTGGAGGAAAACTCAGATTCCTGAATGTCTGCAGAAATTACCTCGAGATGAGCCACGACACAAAGTTCCCGGGAGCGTCTTTCTCTGCAATGGGAGCATCCTGTGGAAATATGAAGTTTCACAATAATAAGATGAAAACGCACAATTTAATTTTAAGACGTCTGATTATTTGGCTTACCTTCTTTTCCTCGAGGAAGATGTCCAACAGAGGAAGACCTTTCTTTGAAAACACGTAGAAACACGGGCACTGAAAACCAGAAACCTTCAGCTGAGTGTAAACTCACACCCTGCACTAAAGCTGCTCCATTAAAAAACATAATCTCATTCATCTGATCGGCACTGTAACGATATCATGATGATTCACAAACTTCATTCAGTTATTGAACTTAATTTTTTTTTTACTGTGAAGTTAAAATCAAATGAAAATGGCATTTAAACACAGGTGGGGGTCATGGGGTCGTCTGTTTAGGGGCTGTTTTTGGATCTTTGCTTCATGAGGAGCGTCAGGTGGCAGCGGGCCTGCATGTCAGCAGCAATCACCATCTGTGTTAGCCTGATGTTTAGCGGATAATTTGGTCCACCCTCCTGTTGATATGGTCACTTATGGTGCACAAAACCAACATGGAGAAGCCCAAAATGCAGATTCCAAGGCCAATGAGTGACGTCACTGTGGCTAGGTCCAGTTGTTTTTACAGTCTGTGTTTTTGCTCCAAGTTCCTCAAGTGTATGTAGCACCACACAGTGACTGTGCTGAACTTACTGCTCTCCTGGACTCTGTCTCAGAGGGAAGAGGCTTCTCCTTCATACAGAGGACACAAAGATCACCGTCTACCTCCAGGATTCCATATTTATGAGTTTCTGAACACACAAATACAAAATACAGCTAAATGCGAAGATTAGGTAAAACCAAAGCTGACATTGGACACCTGAACGGTTCATTAACCTCACCCTCGTCTCTGCACTGATACGACAGCACCAGGCAGGCGTCTTCACACTTCGACTGCACGTCGGAGAATCTCTCTTTAACTTTCCTGAGGCTGAAATCTTCTTTGAAGAGTGTGTCACTGTTCAGGATGGAGAGGGAGAGACAGCCACATCTCAGACCCGATTACACACTCAAAACACACTTTACTGCGAGTCAAGGAAGATAAACGTACCCTCCGATAACCACGACATGATCTTCTATGTTAAAGTGCTTCACGGCAAGCTGCAGGCAGGCCACGGCGCCGAGACGCTCCTGAAGAACGACGAGTCAGACCATTTAAAATCAACCCATGGCACTCTAACGCCACAGGATGTCAACCTGATCTGGGCGCAGTTTTTACAGGAGCTTAAATGTGTTTTGGATAAAACGTGTGCATGCATCTGTGACACCGTCTCTTTAGAGGTGAATACAGCAGGACGTTAGCTGCTCGGGATGTTAAATGTGTGATCAGGCTGTGTCAGAAGTGTGTATTGTCACACACCGGTCTGTTTAAAAACCCAGCACTGCAGTGGGCGCATGTGTGAAAACGTCTTTAGAAGACGTATGAAAGTGTAAAACATTACATCATTGCTTGTCGTCTGGTCACTGAGGATCTTGACATTTGTGAAATGTGTCGCCCATTCTTCAAACGCTGCGTGGTACAGAGCGTTGGTCTGTGGAGAGAAACAGGGCGGGTCACCGACTCTCAGATCAGGGTCAGAGCTGCACGCCGCTGATGAAGATGAGATTTGGTTCTTAATGTTATTAAAATGATCTGTACTGTAAGCGGAACAAACAAGGACAGGACCAAAGTATTATTAACAAACTTTACTTACTGCATCACAAGTGAAGGTACCCACTTTTAAACATCTTTCATTTATGTCTATTTATTTGATAAATATGTAAACTGAGTCACAGAGTTATTTTTTATGTTTAACACAGACAGTGTATGTAGACCTTTATTCAAACCTGGTATATGGTTTAACAGTTAAATAGGGTCGGGTCAGACTCCTGTGAAATGTAGTCAGTTACTGAATAAAAGTTACATGGAACTATTAATGTAATCCCTTAGATTACCATAAGCAGAATTTTTTTTATTCTTTTTTTTCTCCGGGTTTTTAGATCTTTCTGAGAACAGAACAGATTGGCTGGGAAAGCTCGGGGAGAGCGCAGGGGAAGACAAACGACCCGGGGCGGCTCCAAACTCAAGCTTCTGTGGCGGCCTCGCAGTGTGTGGGTCACATGCTAATCTGATTACTTTTGGATTACTCTGACATTTGCTGTATTTTTTCTACATTTAGTAAACAATTTTATTCTATTTTACTTTATTCAATTGATTTTTTTTTACTTATTGTATTTTATTTACATTTAACTTGTTTTTTGTATTTTATTGATTCATTTGTTTTGTTTAAACTACTGACCTCTTATTTCTTTAAAATTTTTTCTATTTATTTGAGCTTTCTTTAAGCTATTTTCCTGCAGGTTGTGTTTAATGCTGTGGCTGCTTTCCCAGCTTTGGGGGTAAATAAAGTTGATCTTATTAAAATTAAACTTTACTAAAAACTTTAAAAACAGTCACAAATGTGTTTCATAAATGTTCTCTTTAAAAACCTCTTAATGCTAATGAATTTATACTGCATAAAACAATATCACAGTAAACCAGATTCCCCACACACACAAAATGTGATGTGTGTGTGTTAGGACTGGTAATCCTAATGCAATCTTTGCTGGTTACTTATTTGTCTCTACACTAAGCGAACATTTACATGCACTGGAACAAACATACTCATTGTACGAGAGTAAAAGCAGATACCGTTACTATCTGACAGTGTTGTAACGGAGTACTTACTACGACATAAATGCTGTCCACGAAGCCGGAAGCGGTCAGCGCGTGGACCCAGTGGGTGATCAAAGCGCACCGACCCACCGGCAGCAGCGGCTTGGCGACGGCCGCCAGGTGAGCGAACCTTCCGCTGGTGTCCGCCAACACATCCCTCTGGAGCCGGGTTCCGTACCCGGCGGCAAGAATCACCGCTTTCATTCAGACTTTGTGACCGGGAGGACCGCCGGTGAGCTATCAGCGGCTTTACCGGGAGACACGGCCGAACGTCAGCGGTTATAAACCGAGAGAAATGGGGCAAACTTTGAAAACAGTCCACAGAAGAGGTTCTGGGTGTTCTCGCGAGGTTAGAGGTGTAACTAGTAGTTTGAAAATATAGCCACGCGAGATCCGAGATACTCTAACGGCTCTAAGGAAGACTATCACTTCCTGTTGCTATTTCCAAATTAAAAGCAGAGCTCGTCCAAGGAATTTCACAGTAAAAAGACTTCAATATTATTTATTGAAGTCAAATATGAAACTATTAAAACCCCAATAAATATAATAAAATATGTATCATTACTACAAGATAATATAGCTTGTGCTTTTTAATTATTATAGAGCACAAGCTTGCTATAAGATGCTCATTACTGGATCATCAGTTTGACAAAGTGAAATTCCACACAGCCTAATCACACATTCAGGAGACCATCGGGGCAAGAGCTGGGTGGAAAACTGAGTATTTGTGAAATAATGCCAACAAGTCCAGTCCAGCTCAGAGATTTAATCAGAAAAAAAAGATTTTGTTTTAAACAAATGTGCGAGCAAATACACAGAAAATCACTGTCACTAAACTCCTGCATGTATCAGTACACACAGCTGCAAAAACAGACAAAAGTAGTCACAGAAATGTCTTATTGGAAACACAAGAAATAAGAGTTTGTGGGATGCAATGGTAGGATCCAGTAATGGCAGAATATTTATATCACCAGCCAGCGCCAGCTTATTTAAACTTTACCAGTAATCTGGTGCTGGTGATCATGGAGAAATTATTTTGGCTGTTTCATATAAAATTTAATGCATACAATAGATCTACCTTCTATAACTGAATTTTCAGTTAAGTTTACTTACAAAAGTATTAGTTTTCATATTTTTAACTGCAAAATATCCCACCTAAACACTTTATCAACCTTTTTCAAGGAAAACATTCTAAAATATTCACAGATGTCTTGGAAAGCCTACTGTCTGGAAAAAGATGTGGAAATATAAATGACCCAAAAGCAAAACCATCTTCTTCTATCATGCTCTTTACTTTGCAGACAGTCTTAGCACCATATGTGGCAGAATACAAATTCTCGAGTCCGTTTGTGTCTCCTGTAAATTCATGCTTCTTCACTGCGGGGCCAGTGGGATGCCCCGGGCATCGGTCACTTGGCCCTCCTGCAGGTTCTTGACCAGCTGAGCCAGCCAGCGTTTGGTGGTTGTGTCGTCCTTCAGCACCTGGGCAAAGGTGCTGTCCTTCAGCTGGTCAGGTAGGCACTGACGCAGGGCCTCTCTGGCTCTGAGGATGGAATGAAACAAGTCAAACCAACATAGACACAAAGCCTCTCATTTTAATGCCACTGTAGCTGAAATTTCAGCTTGAACTTGATGGAAAAATTTAAATATAGTCTTTCCAAATAACTGATATCACATTAAAAAAAAATACAGTAAGGTCGAACATCATTCAACTAAAGAAACATCACCGTCCTAAAAGATGCAACACCTTCATATGCTTTGTAAGTAGTTGTTCCCAGGTCTTTTAGTCTAAGCTGCAGCTATTATATCTAATGCATCTTATGAGCCTGGATCATTGACTGTTTTCACACACATAAAGCCTCAGCATAAAAATCACCAGTGTATTTTTGTGATGGCGCCTCCTAGTGACAAAAGGATCAAAGTCTTCAGTCATATTTCCCCAGGCCATGAGTGGAGTGAAGCTGCTGTTAAACAGATTCATCAGCCAATGAACAGTTAAAACATGCGAGCACACACAGTAAACTGCAGCTGAGTGATGACGCTCTACCTGAGATTATCAGAGAGGCGAAGGTAGCAGCGGACGACGTGCTTCAGCAGCCGAGCTGATGGTTCTTTGGAGAGCTGCAGCACCATTTTACCCTGAAGAGGCAAACGTGACAAAGTCAGCAGCTGCAGTCACGTCTGTGGCTCTCCAGAAGCCAAAGATCACGATCCACATCCCACAAAAATCAATCATTAGTAATTAAAAAAAGGACAAACTACATTTCAGTTAAAGGTCGGACAAACGTCAACTTTGTTCCTCTTCACATCGCACCTGGTGGCCCACACCTCACAGTTGGAGAACCACCATGTTGGATTGTCATTCTGACCAAAGTATTAAAGGTCAGCTGTGCACATGTGACAGGATTTTACAGGGTGGTTTTTACATGTCAGAGGTTAACTCATTCATTTTCTTGTCTTTGGCACATTTATTTGATGCTTCCTAGAGACGGACATGCAGTAATTACCACTGCATACTGCCTGCTGCTCTTAATTCCTCAAGAATTTGATTTATTTTTTAAATAGCCATGAACATGTGACATAAACCATATCACATGGCACAGCACTTTTTAGCCTAGGCTAATTTGTGATGTCAGCGCCTAGTTGTTATTTTTGTTTTAAAAGTCCAAATATTAAGAAACAGGACAAAATATAGATGAACAGGAGAGCGCAGTGCATAAACTGCAGTGTAGTGAAGCCCCATAAAACGAGAGGCAGCAGATTATTCAGGACTGCATGACCTGATTCCTCTTTAAACTCTGTCTCAGTTTAGTTTTAAAATGATCCCAGTCAGGGTCCACTTAGAGCTCAGTAGATAAGGAAACTCAGCAGTGAACCATTTCTGCTTGGACCCACACACTGAAGTGAAGAGGTGCAGCTTTTCTTCTTATCAGTTTATAAAAAGGCTTAAACAACAAACTAAATTTTAAAAAAAATCAAATCAGTTCATTCCTGTTTATTCTGATCAGTTTTGGAGCATTTTTATTCTGTTTGGACTTTTCAACAAATTATTAAGCCAGCACGACCGAATCACTCTTCTTGTGATCAGTGTCACGTCACGTGGTACAGAAAGGCTATCTGATCATGTCCACACACTTTTTTACAAACACTTACAAGAATCATGGCCACGTGGGAGAAACGTTCATAAGTCTGACATATATAAGCCAGACCTGTGTCATCCAGCAGGATCTTCTGCAGTATGAAGGTAGCAACCTGAGAAAAGTAAAAAAAACAAAACAAAAAAACCCTTAAATGTATAAAGATTACTCGAATGTATAAAGATTTCTTACTTGTAGGAGTCAATATTATACAGCGACCTCTGTGTAAGGGGTCGGAGTGTTTAATAAACAGAATAGTTATGTACCGTCTTGGACAGTTCGCTCCCCGATTCCATGATGCGGAGACACAGAGGGATGATTTCAGTTGTGAGAAGGAAGTTTATCACTTCTTGTTCATCCGTTTTGACCAAGGCGCCTGCAGCAAATACAAAGAGACATCTTAATACCTGTACGCACACTTTGAAGGACACACTTCATCCTACAACAAGAGGAGAGTTTACCTATGACCCCGAGGCTGGTGAGGCGCAGGTACTCAAATGGGCGCGTTTTGCTCACAGTGTGCAGAAACGGATAAAGGAAAAGGGGAATGTGGGCTGCGAGAAAAGCCGACCTGGTGAAGAGAGAGAAAAAAAAAAAACAACAAAAAAAACTTTAATCAATACGACCACACTCACAGCCAACGCAATATACCTTCATTTAAGGCTTAAATGCCTAAATTAACAGGACAATCTGCTCTGTAGTGTTGAACAGCTAAATTTTTCTGTAGTTAAAGCTTCTAATCATCCCATTACCGTGTCTCTGGGTGAGAGGCGACACACTGCAGGAGTGCCAGAGCATTGCACACTCTGTTAGACTGATGTGCTGTGAGCGTGGGTGGGTTTATAGATGGATAGATGTTCACTATTTCCTACAAGAAGAAAGGAAACTCATTATGGGTGCACAGCAGGCGAGAGTGGGCAAACAGCACTAAAGAAATGACGGGTCTTTCCATTGCAAACATTTTCTGCTCGAGCATCTCACATTTGCCTAAAAATGTTATGGTCCAAAGTTTGGACAAATTTATTGATTGCTGGAAATTTGAGCTTCACACATTAAGCACTTTAAGACATATGTGTCATGTTTTTTCACATGCTGAGGCCATTATTGAACATGAACATCTCAAGAACTATTAAAGATAAAGACCTGAAATTTTCATTGGCACCTCTTACCATAAAAGTGAAACAGAATCTGTAATTTGGGGCAGATACATTAAAAAAAATTCTCAAAGTTAAAATACTCCATTTCTCTACCTAGCATTTCAAGACCTACTGCACTGGAGGGGTCTTATAATTAAGGTTAATTTCAAAATATACTACGAAGGAATAAAAACGCAGCAAGTATCAATGCAATGTTTTGTACAATTAAGAGTAATGGAAAAACAATTAATAGTTCGTTTTGCGTAAGTAGTCTTGCAAGGCATGTTGCCGTGTCCACATGATGTGAGTGGTAGTCTGATACAAGACTAACTCTAATGCCTGATATAGACTTCTGCAGTGAATCTTTGTAAAGCCCAAAACATAATTTACGTAAGTGGGTGACATTGCTGCTGGAGTTTATGCTTGTGCTGGTGCTTTATATGTTACTTACCTTCTGGGAGTGTCCCTGTGTTTTACACAGGGTGCCAGCCAATAGAAACAAATAAAATAATGGGACTATTCCCCTCCTGTTGTGGTCAGTTGTTTTCAGGGGCAAACATATTTGTAAGTACTTATATTAATTTTGTGATTATTATTCCTCTGGTGAAAAAAGTACCCTGAAACACTGTCAATTACATTGTAGGTTATGCTGTAAAGTTTCAGACAAGTTTGCAGTTACGAAGTACATACATGCTGAAGCATAAATCCACAGTAACCCCCCTAACCCTAATGCCATGAATGCCTCAGGCAAGCAGGGATCAGGCAATCTGCATGCTGACTGCCACAATGAATAATAAAGCATTGAAAAAGATATGAAAATGCTGCTTTGCTGCATTTTTAATGCCTCTTAGTAAACTTTAAATTTAACCTGAGTTAACAGACTCTTCCCTGACAGTGTACATGCTTACAAAGTGTGTCTGAAAAATATGCATATATTTAACAAAATTGTTTTCTATGCTGGAAGTAGAAACAATTTTTTTCACCAATCATTACATATGTCCAAACTTTGGATCATAAAAATTTCAGGCAAATCTGAGATGGTCGAGGTGATCTGAGATGGAATGACCCTGATGTCCAACAGGCAGACACGGGCCACTGGTCTCACCTGCAGCAGAGCAGCAATGGTGCCACAGGAATGCCAGAGCATTGGTGCCAGGTCTGGCACGGATTCGCGTTTCTTGCTCAGCTCCAGTAGGGCATTCTCTCTGGTCTCTGGGCTTGACAACTCATTGATCCACTGGTAGATCTTCTCCCGGTCTACCTGAGCCAGGGCTGTGACATTGGATACAGCCTGTACAAAGTTGAGTTAAAAAGCGTGATGCCCCGGGATCAGATGTGATAAAGAATTCCATCTTTTTGTAAATTAAACTAAAGGAGGAGGAAGCTGCATGTTAAGACGGGTTGTGCCGTCAAGACAAAGTAAGCTGAAATTAATACTCACCGCTCCCGTTGCCAGCATTCTCTGAAGCTCTCTGTGGTGTCTGTGCCCCTTTGTAAACTATTAAATCTGCCTAAGTGTGGTCAATGTGGTTGCAATACTACTAAGTTGGCGTTACTAGCGCGAAGCTAGCCCGAGCTAGCTACTAACTGTCCTGACAAATGGAGTCCAGCCGGCGCGTTCGTTAATATACCTTCGAGTTCACGGATATAGCGGAAAAAACAGACTACTACCAGTGCAATCTGTGCGTTTTAAACCGCCTCAAATAGCTCAAAACTCAACGTAATTTATCCCAAAACTAAAGCGAGGCTCTACTCGGCAGACCCGGAGACATAATGGATACAAAAAAAAAGCAAAATATCGCGAGATGATATCGCGGTCATCACTTCCGTTGTAAATTTTCACATTCCCGCCATCATCGCGCAGCTCGGCGACGCGTCGTGTGCTGCTCCGCTGTCAACAGCGCCGGAGAGCAGGTGAATGCCGGCAAAACAAACTTTCTGCCCGCTGAGCAGAAGCGACACCGGATTTTTCGAAGTTTGAAGTCGAGCTCGTATCACAGACAGGTGAGTGACTGTTCGGCGGAATCACACCGCGGTACTCTTTTCGTCACCAAATTACAGTCGGGCAAATTAGCCAGTTAGCTAGCACCCGTTAGCCTGTTAGCCGACGTGCTAATGTCGGCCTCCTCCATCCCATTCAGCGGCTGCGGACAAGGAGACGACATTATCCACATCCCTGGTATCCAGCGGCGCTCTGTTACTTCAGGCTATCCGCTTTCTCAGCGCCGGCGGCTTGTACAGGTCGTTCTGTGAGAGCAGCGCAGCCGTCAGCTGAGAGGGAACAAATCATGTTGTTGTGCACGTACAAAGCGCTTGCTACCGCGTCGCACAGTGGCTGTTAGTGGGGCTGGTTTGATGGCAGATCCAAACACGGGCTTATAATGAAGCTGCTAGCAAAGAAAACGGCAAGGGTAAGACACGAGCTGCCGCACGCGGTGAAGCGACCTGCTTTATTGGTCGGAGATGTGCAGCGAGCTTGCGGTCCGCTACTGTGCTCTGAGCTGCTGCGCTGACTCCTGTCAGTTTGTTTTGGTTGTTTGTAGTTTCTTGTGACTTTGATAGCGTGGGCTGCTTGCCTGTGTTTTTAGCAGCTGAACATCGTAAACTTTGAAATTGTTTGCAGCAGCCCTGTAATGTAGATAATGCTGGCATTATTACAAACAAGCGGGGATGTATTACTTTGTGATTGAGCTCATTAGTCCGCTTCTGTGTTTAACTGGGGAATAATTACAGTCAGAGCTTATTCCTGACCGTTCATTAAAACTGCACCTGCTGAACATATACAGTTATTAAAAATATAACCTGCTCTATCGCTGAATTGCTGAGTTTGTATCACAGTTGATTCAATTTGTCTTGTTTAGGGTTTGTTTTGAGTCCCAGCCTCCCAAGTGCACCAACGGGATAGCGAGCCATGGCAGCTGCAGTGCCCAAACTCTCCAGCGGTGGGGCTGTGAAGATCCGCTTCTCCAGCCTGGACCTGGGCACCACCAGGTGGAAGGAGGGAACTTTTGAGATTTTGGAAAAGGACAACAAAGTTAACCTCTGCCTGAGATTCAGTTGTGGAGGAGCTTCCAAAACTTTCCAGGTGCTACTTTTTGTCTCATGTCTATGACCATCTTAATTAAAACATTTTAAATTGACAGTAGTTAATGGCTTGTTTGTAAAAACCCAAATATAGTGCATCACTTCATTGTTCTATCTTAATTTGGTTTTGTTAAGGTCTTAAGAAATACTGATTTAGATTTTTAAAATGGTGTAGTAACCTTGTTGCACTGCATCCAGATAGAGTTTTGTTTTATCTGGGTCAGTTGGCCTAAGAGGCACAGTGGGTTGCCTGTTAATCGTGGGATTGTTGGCTCAATCCACATGTCAAAATAAGTTACTTTGAGGTGAATCATGCCAGCACCTTATATGGTATTGTACCACCACTGCTGTGTGTGCCTGTATGGGTTGATGAGAGTAAAGTTTATAAAAGAAAATATAAGAATGCACCAGAAGTGCAAATTAAACAGCTGATTAAAAACAGGGGGCAGCTTACTGAACCCTCATAATCCTACAAGAAACTTTGTAAAACAAAAAAAACAACATTTTGCTTTCTTGTAAGAAGATGGTTGAAGACTCCTGCTAATGGGCAACTAGATGAGCAAAACACATTCTTATTCTTAAAGTCTTACAGGAAAATACTTGTTAAATGCCACCATAAACTGTGACCACATCAGTCTAACATGTTTGTTTCATGTCAGTGTGAGGTGAGTCTAAGCTGTCAGTTTTGAGGTTTGTCTCATTATGCAATGAATGAGCAGCAGCTCTGTACTGTAACCATGAATGAACTGGATTAGAAGCTTAATCTCACTCATGGCACATGCCAGGGTTTGTTCAGCTCTCAGGTCAAGGGTTTTTATCCACGTCTGTACTTCTCTCTCATATGGTCCCTGATTCCAGCATTAAAATATTTCAGACTGAATGTAAAAAGAATAATTAGACACAAAATCCACACGTGGCAGTCAAGGCACCCAGTCCATCTAGAATCAGTCATGTTAACTGTAGTTTGCACAGTAATTATGTTTTTTCATGTTTTAGAGAGCCTTGAACAAAACTGTCAGCTTAGAAGTAGACTTCGCAAACATGCATCACCTGCAGTTTTTCCCTACGTATACCTATGTACAGTAACAGCAGCCTAAGTATATTTTGTGCTTTATTGAAATTTCTCATCTGTCAGAGAGAACAACATAATCACTTTAATAGTGGACATTTCCCTTGCTCTTATTTTGAAAGTTGCTGCTGCTGCTAACCCATTAGCATCTCATTCTCTGTTTCCCTACTGGTGGGCTGATCAGGACACTAAAGCCTCTTTCCTACCAACAGGGTTCCGGAGCCGGAGCCTTGAATTGAACCGTTAGGCGGGTTTTCCACCGCCGAAACACTCGGTGCTCGGCCGAAAAACGGGTTCAATTCCGGCCCCGCAAACTAGCTGGTCTGAAACCAGGAACCCGTGCCGAAAGCGGCAGAGGGGCGTGACTCTGCCGTCTCAACATCAAGTTTTCTACCATATTACATGTGTATTACATGAGAAAAGCGAAGCAATTTTCACGGCTGTGAATTAGGTTGGGCTCTAAGGCTGAACTTGCTGCTTTGTATCAGTTCATATCACAGATAAATAGGACACAAAGTGCGTACTTGTTGTCTTGCTTTAATCGCTGTCTGTGTTTACCTCTGTGCTGCACACAGATGCTGCAGTAGTTTGGTTTGGACCGTAAAACGTATTTGCAGCACAAGAAAGGAGAGCGTGTTCTCCCACGTTTGTGCGCTTCAGCTTCCGTGTCCAGGCGAGGACCCGCCCACACTCATACGTAAAGGAGCAGTTCACAGAAACGCGGGCCCGTTCTTAAGCGTTTCGCCGGTTCATTGGGATCGGCACGGGAACTTGCTCCAGCTCCGGAACCTCGGCGGTGGGAAAGTAGCATAAGAGAACCTCTTGTCTCGTGGTCAAACTCCACAAAGTTTGATTTTTTTTTATTTATTTATTTATTTTTTTTCTTAAGAAAGTATGTGTGCCTTCTACAGTATGACTGAATTATGTGGGAAATTTTGGAGAATTTAGTGGCTCTAACTGTGATTACAAGACCTATAAAACAGTTGACTTTGAGTGTGATGTTTTGTTATAAAGAGCTACAGAACTTTGGTAGATTTGTGAGCCAGTTTGTTTACAGGTATACTTTATTAATATGAATTAATCTGAATAATTACTGGTCTTTGTCCTCAGCTGAACCAGAATGTGAAGAACATTAACCAGAATATGAGTAGGATCATCCTCACTCTGAAGGACAACAGCGTTATCACCCTGGATAAGATGCCTTTATCTTTGGTTCAGAAGACTAAAGAATACCTCGAAAAGCTGAAGCAGGGAAAGCCAGGTAAGGACACTCCTGCTCATTTTGAGAAACTGCAAAAAAAAAAAAAAGTTTTTTTTAATTCTAGTACACTGATCCTGTAGAGCAGTGGTTACCAAAGTCAAGAGTGCAGCAGCCCACTTAAAAACCAGAAAATCCCATACCTGATAAAAACAACTTTGTAATAAGTGGGGTTTAATTACCTCAAAGGTAAAGTAGAATTTTGTTTATAAAATGGCCAAAAAAGCAGGAAAATGCAGATTTTTCTTCACTAAGGTAACTCAGACTTTACTCCGTGGTGCCTACATGTGCAGTCATCCCACATAGGCCTGTTTTGAACCAAGACATATCAGGAAAAATAAGTTTGAAAGATCATGTAGTCAAATAGTTAGTTGAGGTGATTAATTCTTTTTACAGAGACCAGAGGGATTTCTTATTTGTGAAATGACTGTAAGCAAAGGCCAGTATCACTGCAGGAGCTATGAGCTCAGATTAAACAGCTGCACCTGCAAGCTAAAAAGATAAAGGCTGACAGCTTCTAGAGACGCGGTAGACTGAGTACGTTTTTACCGAGTGTAAACAGAGGCCCGTGTACCCACTGGGCCTGAGATGATCTGTTTTACAAGAATATAATTAACGTCATCATTTTGAAACTGCATACCAGCAGAAATACGGCGCTATAGCGAGGGAACGGCTTTAGAAAGTGGCTTAACTGAAGTTAAAGCTCATTATAGCAGAGGAAGATCGGGCTGAAAAACTACCATATTTATTTGCAGCCCCCCCCCCGTGCATTCTGTTTCATATAGCCAAACATTTTAGGTACCGATACTTTGGCTTTGGGTTTCTACTGATACTGAAGATCGATCCACTGTGAGTGTTGAATTGATAAGAGACTGAAATCATTGTTTTTTATCTGTGAGGCCACATCAGGCTCCACTTAAACATTCCCAGATTTGAAAAATAAAATGTCACAAGTTGGTATTTATTAGTAAAATAATAAATGAACACAGACCCAAGATAAATGAAGTAAAAATTGTAATTATGCTGTTAAACTGCTGTTGTCTACAGTTGTGCTAGTTTCTCTTTTTCCTGCACCTTCTCACACATGGAGTGAAGCAGCCAAGAGACAGCTGAAGTGAAATAATATTAATCAAGGTGACGGTAACGTGTTGAGTTACTGTGAGTTTAATAAAAACTTCCCAACAAGCTTCCCAAATGCCTCTCTGAGCGAATATACAGGCGAGTGAGAGAGGAACGGAATTAAATGGATCGGCTCGTTGTCACTCGTGTCCAGTCCAGCTTTTTGGGTCAGGATTGGACCGATATCAGGTCGATGTGTCCCTAATGATCAAAGATCTTTTATTTATTAATGAAGATAATACGTTCACGCCTTTATAAGAAAACCAAACGTCCATTAGTTTGCTGTGAGTTGGCTGTGTGATTGCCTACTTTTAACCCTTAAACAGCGGCGATCGCTCTAGATCACCTATTACCTGCCTTTACTTGCTGTGAACAGCTGGTTAACGCAGAGCATATCGCCGCTGAGACGTCAGATCAAATGTACTTTGAATTACGGTAATTATGTGGCTGTTTATCCTATCAGAAAAAATGAAACAGTTTCTGAAAGCTGAGCAACTGCACTTCACAGCCAACATAGGGTTATTATGATACTTAGATAAGATAAGATAAGATAGTGTTTATTTGTCACATGCACAGTTATACACAGTACAATGCACAGTGAAATGTATTTTGTACCTGCAACCTAATAAACACACACATATAAATAAGAAGAATAAAAATAAAAAAAAAAGTAATTCACACTATACACTATACTCTATATACTATACACTATACACACTTTTTAAATTATAATATTTACACTGTGCAATAATGGTCCAGTTAGGGCTCAGAGTTGAGCAGACGGATGGCTTGTGGGTAAAAACTCTTCTTCAACCTTTCAGTCTTAGCCCTCAGGCAGCGGTAACGCCGGCCTGATGGGAGCAGGGAGAAGAGAGAGTGTCCAGGGTGGCTGGGCTGTTTTAGGATCTTCATGGCCCTCAGCCTGCACTGCTTGGTGTAAATGTCCTGCAGGTTGGGGAGGGTGGTTCTGATGGTCCGTTCAGCTGAACGAACCACCCTTTTTAGGGCCATGAAGTCCTGCTTGGTGCAGTTTCCCATCCAGGTGGTGATCCAGGTACTTGTTGCTGGAAGTCCATGAATGGTGGGACTTTTGTCGTTAACAGGCCTGCTGGCTGGCCCATGGTGAATAAAGGGTTAAAACTACAATCAGAATGCATTATTTTGCCTCAAGGGCTTAATGTGCTTCAAATTGAACACGAGCCGCGTGCAGCGATAATTTCTTTATTTTTCAGTTAAATTAAAGCATGTCAGTGAACTACATGTCTGACTCTGACGTGATTCTGACTCCACAGTGTGGTCGTAAGTTAAATGAAGTTTGACATCTCTGATTTAGATGCTGTTTCCTGAGGTTTTATTCTTTAATTCTTCAGTTTTAAAATCATCTCATGGAAGTGCCAACTTCAGTGTGCTCGGGAACCGCTCTGTGAAAAATGAGGCCAACCCACCAGGGGAGAGGCAGGTGAGCAAGAATGCAATAACCATTTTAACTTGAAGATATTTAGAAAAAACTTTGTGTTTGAATTAATTACACCTGATGTGTTCAGACGACACCGAGGCGACAGAGTGCAGAAGGTCGGGAGGACGCAACACCGAGAAAGCCTCTCAGCAGCCCGAGCAGAGCAACCTCCACTCCCACTCGCCCTGGACTGTCTGAAAACAGGCATGCTGGGAATTTTTAAGATTGTATCACACAGTAAATTAAATTAATTCAGGAATGTTTAATCCAGCTCCGTTTGGCGTGTGAATTATTCAGTGTTTCTTGTTTTCCAGGAGCGAGAAGAGAAAGAGACTCCTTACACCTGATAAAGACCTCAGCGAGGACTACCCAAAGGAAAACGACTCCTCGAGGTATAATCAGCACTGAATTGCAGTGCTGTTGGTAACTCATAGGATGACCTTATCTCTGTGGCCTTTTGTCTGAACCACTGGCTGTTTTGTTTTCTTGCAAATCTCGTGGTGAGATAAATAAACCAGTAACTGGTAACCAATGTGTTGCTGCTTTCACTGGCAGAAAGAAAAACTTCTAGATTGATTGATAGAATTTTGTCTTACTGAATTCATTTCAAGTCCTTGATTTATCATTTGAGTAACATCCAGAATATACAATTTTCAGCAACAACAAGGCCACTTCAGACCCATCCAGGAAGTTTCTCCTTAGCTGCAAAGAAAAGCTAAAACAGTCTGAGGAGAACAGGAGCTCAGGTAAGCAACCACCTGTTTGCAATCTGCACAATTTAGTCATGTTATAAAGCACCTTTGTAGCAGCCTATGCAGACTTCCAGGCCTCAAACTGATAGTGTTATGTGCCTTGGTAACCACAGCTCCTCTGGGATCTGCGCCCCTTCAGCCATCGTCTTTCTACAGCAGATCCGTGACTAAAGACTACAGCCAGAGCCACTCTTTTCTGGACAGGTGAGTTTCTTCACGGCTCAGTTAAACCTTAGGGAACTTGGAGACAGGAATCTCAAGCAAAAAATTTGATATTCACTGAGAACTATTTGACTGTTCTTCAGAGATTGCCCTTCACCCCAGACCTGTCTGAAACCACTCATAGGTGTGGCAGACATGCAACACCCTGGCTTTGTCTTTGTGTGATTTTTCTGTTTGTACAGTATCTCACACTTTACTGCTCTGACACCTGGTAGCTACAGTAGTAGCAGTTATGCCACGTTTCCATTAGTATCTACTCAGTGCGGAATGACTCGACTTGCCACGGTCTTGTTTTGTTTCCATTGCAATTGAGTACCACCTCAATGTGGGCAGTAGTCTCTAACACAACACTACAATGTATGAGATAGAGGCAAGCTAATATGGATAATGCCAGTTTACTATCGTCATCATGCATAAATCACCTGTACAATGTTTTAATGGATGAAGGTTATCATTAAGTATTAACCGTATACCACCAAACATGTCATAATCGACCCAGTGTACTTCAAAAGTACCGCCATTCGCATACTTCAGCAACATTTACTATAATAACCCTAATTTGGTTGTGAAGGGCAGTTTCTCAGCTTTCAGAAACTGTTAGAATTTTTCCGATAGGACAAACGGTTGCGGAGTTACGATAATTCAAAGGTCCTTTGATCAGCCACCTCAGCGGTGATCACCCAGCAGTATAAGGTTAAAATATGTATGCTGTGTGTGCCTTTCTGTTGCAAAACTACCGCTGCAAACTGTCGGTCTAGGCATTCAGCCGAGCCTCCCCGTGCTCTGCGTGCCTCCATTTTCTTGCTGTCAGGTTTTTAAAATGTCGCTCTCATGACTCAACTAGTGACGACACCCCCTGGCCAATCAGTGGCATGCTGTTCTTCCGCATCACATTTTTGGATTACCTTTGGATGGCTTGGAACCCCAGCTGAGTGGGTACTAAAAAAGTACCTGGTACCAGGTACTAATGGAAATGCCTACAAACCGTGCTGAGTTGAGTCGAGCTGAGTAGGTACTAATGGAAACGCGGCATTATTCTTTTTTTGTTTCACAGCTGTAAACGGCTTCTAGGGGCCACCTTGTGGCAGTAGTGGTTCATTAAATCCTACCAGGCAGGGGTTAAAAAAATCAGAATCAGAAATTAGAAAACTTATTGTCATCAAACTAGGGCTGCAGCGATTCCTTGAGTAACTCAAATAATTCAGTTAAAAAAAAAAAAAAAAAAACACCCAAGCAAATTTGTTGTTCCGATGCTTCGTTTAAACTCTGCAGTGCTCAGATGGCTCTGTGTAAGTGGAACGTTTCACCTGCATAAGCAGCATTAAAGTTCTCCGTCGTCATCTTCTTTTTTTTGTAGGTTTAATGGTTGGCAAACCAGCTTAGAGCTGCGTTACCCGCCACCTGATCCACACTCAAGTTACCCGACTGGAGTGTGGATCAGGAGTTTGAGGGATATAACCACAGTTTGCTAGTGAATTATATTTTCTATACTTTAGTCCCTGATTAGTGATTAAAAATAGACCTGCAGTAGAAACGTATTTAGGAGAATGCTTCCATAAAGCATTATAACATTACGCTTATGCAGCCCCAAATTTTTCAACAAAAACACTGATAACACAACAGCAGCTGTTTTATGTGCAGTCTGTCTGTGGAAGCGCAAAGGGGCGGAGTGGTTATAGAGACGGTGAGCTCAGGTGGAACAAAAGGAAACGTTTTCTAGCGTCCAAAACAGAAGCTTTTTTCCTGTAACCTCCATTAAACCTTTACTGGGAAACAGCTGGAGGCCCTTCATCAACCACCTGATCAGCAAGTGAAGAAAATAGAACTTTGTAGCTGCTCCATCCACCCTGTTTGTTTCACACAGAGAGAAACTGCAGTACGGAAGTTAAAATATGCAGATGAACTGTTAATACGAAAAAGTATTTCTTATCCGATCAGTCGATGGAATAATCAATAGAATAATCAATTACTAAAATAAACAATAGTTGCCGCCCTACATCAAACACAGTTGCTTGACGAAATTGTGACAGCTGCCGCTGGCCAGTGTGTTATTTAGTTTTCTACATGCTTATATGAGGAAGAAAAATTATATACATATAATGAATAAATTAAATAGTATAAAGTGTATATATAATACAGGCATGTGTGTGTGAGAGAAATATGAGAATAAAAAATAAGGAAAGATAAATATTTTAATAAAAAACAGTCTCAAAAACTTTTATTTTTAAGAACTTAACTACCTCAGCATCATGCACAGTCACTATAAAAATTAGTATAAATCTGTTTTTCATAAAGACTCAAAGTAGTCTCATATAATTTCTTTAAAAAATTATTTAATTAGACTATTTGAAAGTCAGGATGGTGCTTATTTGAGACACCAGCTCCTACTAAACATGAATTGTGCTCCTGGAATCAGAACGATATCTGGATCCAGGTTACTTATGTTCGAAATGATGCCTCCCAAGTTTCCTTATTTCAGTTTGATATAAATTAATTGATAAAAATGATATAAATTTGATATAAATTAATAAATAAATTGTCCAATGGGTTTCTCTGTTTGCTCCAGTTTCTTCTGCCAGTGAAACACATGCTGGATTAATTCTCCAAATCTTGGCCGAGGATAGAAAAAAATAGCGAGTGAGTGATTTAATTTCCTTTTTTTTTTTTTTTTTTTTTTAATAATTAATATCTCCTCAGGCCATCCAGTACGGCACAGACCCCCACAGCCAAGAGGAGCCTCATGCTCCCTAACCACTCCACTCCCTTCAAGAAGATACGACCCTCTCTGGACTACGGTGGCTGGAACAAACAGAGGCCCTCCACCCTGCCACAGTCTCAGCCCCCACTGCAAGGGTACAGAAGAGCCAGCTCCACTGATTGAGAGATGATATTTTATTCATTAAACCCCAATAAGGAGGAAAGAAAATCAGGAAAAACAAACAGTTGTTGACACTATTTTTGATTTATTTTACAGCTTTTCCAACCTGGGTAACACCTGCTACATGAACGCCATCCTGCAGTCCCTCTTCAGCCTTCCCTCCTTCTCTAATGACATGAGGCAGAACATCCAATGGAAGAGGGTGCCCATCAATGCTTTGCTCAGGTACTGGATTGCTGTAGGCTGATAAGTAGTAGACTGAAAGCAAGTGGGACAGTTGGGATATACACAGACTGTTAATGGTACTCGAACAGGATTGTAGGTAATTTTAACATGGATGTTGAATGTCACAGGAAGCAGTTTTAAATAAACTTATTGTGAAGTTGCAGAGAGGAGGTTTTAACTGGGATCTGTGTCCTGCCTTCACCCTGTGCAGGCGATTTGCTCACCTTATGATCAAGAAGGATGTGGGCTGTCCGGAGACGAAAAAGGACCTTCTGAGGAAAGTGAAGAGCGCCATCTCTTCCACAGCGGAGCGTTTCTCAGGAAACATGCAGAATGTGAGATTCCCTCTAAAATTCTGGGTAGTCGTGGAAAACAGAGACTTTGAAAATGTATAAATGCACAACTGAGCTTAGTTGTGCATCAAAATAGCTGCTGAAGGACAATTTGTTGTAGTGGCAGATCAAGATCATTATTACTCCGGCTGTTGGGAATTTCTCTGGTGCAACCGCTAAAAATTAAACTCTATTTTTTTAAAAACAGCAGGTAAAAACGATGAGAAAGCAGCTCAATTTAAAACAAAAAGGAAGCTAACACAATCTAACACAATAGAACACAAATATGATACAGTGCAGAGCTCAACAATTTAAGACCAAAAATAAACTAAGTGAATGTTAATAAAATATTAATTAAAGCTGAATGTAATTAAAGTGGATTCAGAAAGCATAAATCAAATTCAGTAAAGCTAACTCTAACTGAATAAAAATGTCTCAGTAAAACAAATAAAATGATTTATCTTTCCCCGTCCTTCAAATTTGCTCTTTCTTTGCAGCGGTGCACCCGCAGTTTAATTCAATCTGAGCCAAGATGACAGAGCCTTTGGTCAAAAAGATCTAACTGGAGGAAGTAAAATCCATTCAATGTTTCGGGTCATTATGATTATACAGAATGATTCTGGGCAAATTAGCTGCCTGCCAGTGGTTTTATGGGATAGTGTATCTGAGCATCATAACTGTGTAAAACATTTTAAAAAACTTTGGACCATATAAGCTGAGTATTTCCTTTAAAGTGACAGTCTCAGCTGTTTTAAGTCCCTACATGTTTCTTGTTTTTCAGGATGCTCATGAGTTCTTGAGTCAGTGTTTGGACCAGCTGAAGGACGACGTGGAGAAGATGAACAAGAGCTGGATGAACGAGACTGCCTCCTCCTCCTCCTCTTCTTCTGTGGTGGGTGAGAATGGTCAGGAGGCGACATCGTCAGTGCTCAAAGCAGAGCCTGGGGACGAGGCAGACGTCTCGCGGATCTACACCTGCCCTGTGGCGGTCAACATGGAGTTCGAGGTGCAGCACACCATCACGTGCAAAGGGTGAGTCCTGTCTCCTGCTCGCCCATCTGAATTCTGTGAAGGTGAAAGGTGATTGATTCCCTTTATTTTGTGTTGCAGCTGCGGCGAGGTGGTGACCAAGCGAGAGCAATTCAACGACTTGTCCATCGACCTGCCACGCAGAAAGAAAACACTCCCCCTTCGCTCCATCCAGGATTCACTGGATCTGTTTTTTAGGGTGAGTCATGGGGTCGGGCGGTCTGCTCCATAGTGCTGTCATCTTGTTTTCCCCCTGTGGGATCAGCGATAACCAACAGCATTGCTGGCGAGGCTGCAGAGGAGGCTAACGGGTACTGATTAGCCTGGTGTGCACAATGTGTCACCCCCAAGCAGAAAAATCTGTGGCATTTTAGGAACTGAAATATCCTTCATAAGGAGGCACAAATTAGAAGAAACGACCATCAACTGGATGTATTTTAATATGTTAATTTGTTACTTTTTCTATTTTGCAGATGGAGGAAATTGAGTATTCATGTGAAAAGTGCAACGGGAAAGCAGCAACGGTTACGCACAAATTCAGCAAATTACCGAGGTATCTACAGACTGTTAAAGAAACATGCACAGTAAAGACACTCCTTAAACATTTGTGTTTTATATATAAGAAAAGTTGCAGCCTGTACACGATTGAAAACAGAAGAGTTTTTATCTCCACAGAGTGCTCATCCTACACCTGAAACGGTACAGCTTTAACGCTCAGCTGTCTCTGAACAGCAAGCTGGGTCAGCAGGTTGTGATCCCTCGATACCTGACCCTGCTGCCCCACTGCACCGAGTCCACAAGACCCCCCATCAGCCTTGGGTGGAGCCCCCAAACCGCCATGTAAGATGGGAGAAGACATTTTAATATGTGTAAAAATGAACTCAGATACATGAAGTGATTTCACAGGGTTTTAAAAGAGCAACAGGCAACTTTTCAACATCTGCAGCCTTGATTTTCATGTAGGTTTAACGTCCCAGTGGCAGACAGAACTGTACAGGGAACAGCTAATAAAGTCAACATTTCATTTATAATAAGTTAATTTTAAAAAAAAAAAGAAAAAAGTGTCTATTGGCCCTTTAGCAGTCTGCCTAGAAGTAGAGCTGCAATAGCAGCAAAAGTTTGGATTTCTAACATTTTTCTGTTTGTTCTCAAAGATCCAGAACACTTAAAACGTCACAGTCAGTCAACTCGTCCACAGCGCCTCTCCGGTAAGTCCTGCAAGATGTTTAGAAAAATCAAAACACTTTATGTGCTTTAATTAGCCTCTTTGATATAAAAAACCAAAACAAGTATATTATATGTCACGTACTGCATGATGCTTTTTTCTGCTCGTGAATTCATTTGCTGACCATATGATCTTGTGCAGAAGGATCGGAGGGAAAGTTTCCAATTCTAGCTGCACCTCCATCCTCGTGGACTCTGACTGTGAAGAGGGGCCTAAGAGGAAGGTAAACGCGAGCCGCAAGCGACGCCTGAGCAGCTGTCTGACTGACGACGATGACCGTGCTGAAGAGGTGAGCATCAACTTTTAGACTTTAACAGATATAATTCACCCTCCTCTTCCTCCTGCTGGTGTGACAAAGTGTGTTTTGTTTTCAGAGGAGCACAACAATAGATTCAGCAGATTTCAGTGGCATAAATGATGACGAAATGCTGGCAGCTGTGCTGGAGATGAGCCGTCAAGAGGCCGGGCTCTCTGCATCCCCTTCTCTGGAAGATGAGCCGACCAGCAGTCCTGACACGGGGTTTGGTGACACAGATGCCCATGACTTGGCCTATCATGCAGATCTGCTGGATGCAGAGAGCAAACAGCCTGCAGGTACTCCAACATGAGATTAAACCAGAGACATCATAGGAGAGAGACACAAAGAATCCTAAATTTGACATCAGAAATGTATTATTTGGGGCATTTCTAAGAAAGGCTTATTGATAGGTTTTGCTCCAGGTTCTCTAGAAGGTACATGCTGCTTCAAATGAGTGTAGCTTTCTATATTCACATAAAAACTGGGTTGCCAAAAAAAGAATCCAAGGAATTTATGTATCAAGTTAGTTGACCAGGGATTTGTTGGACTCTTTAGATGGTCTGGACTCCCTGGACCTGACCATGGATGAAAACAAGGAGAACCAGACTCCAGAGAGCGTGCAGCAGCAAGGGGACCTGGACTGGGTTCAGCAATACAGTCTGGAACAGGAGAGGGAAGAACAGGAGCTGCAGCAGGCTTTGGCCCAGAGCCTCCAGGAGCATGTAAGACCAGAAACCATGTGACATTTAACACACCTGCAGCTCGACTGATTTTATATTGATATGTGCCAACAAACAGAGTAAAAATATTTTGATCACACCTAAATGGAAGAATTGAGGCAGGGTTTATACTCGCTATAGTTGCTGAAGAGAGGATGGAATGGTAGCCCTTCCCATTATACTTAACAGTACACCAAAAGAAGAGATGATTACATTTATGTCCCTTGGACCCAGGTGGACCTTCTAACAGTAACAGCTGGGTTACATTAGAAGGTGTTAGAGACATCTGTTAAAATTTTCCAGCTTCCTGTAATGTGCACCGTCCAGTCTTGAGTTGCTGTTCTAATACAGTCAATCTCATAATCCTTAAAATGTCATTGACTACACTGAAGTGCCTATCAGACCTAAATGGAGATGCAGAACAATAAAACTAATGATGTAACCTCTACAGGAAGCTCAGGAGATGAGGGAGGATGATGATCTGAAGAGGGCCACCGAGCTCAGCTTGCAAGGTAAGAAATAAAATTTAATCTCAGCAAATGCGTGTTTGGCCAAATGTGTATTGATGGTTATTGTGTCGTGATGGATGCTGTTGGTCCTGCAGCAGTGTGGAGATGTAAATAAGGGTGGATGCAGCCACTGAGCAGAGACATCCGACTGGATATTTGAAGATCTATTCACTGATTTCACAACTCGCTTTCAAATGTCCTTTTTACCCACAAACAAACGTTCAGAGCGCTCTTTAATCATGTGACAATACTGCACCGGCATCACCATCTGCTCCTCATCCAACAGAGTTTAACAACTCCATGCCTGAGCTGCTCTGCTCAGACGATGATTCTGGCAACGAGGACGTGCTGGACATGGAGTACACTGAAGCAGAGGCCGAGAACCTGAAGAGAAACGCCGAGGTATGAAAACATCCTGCTGTCACACAATGTAAAATGCTGCAGAGGATAAGTAAGCTGCAAGTAATTTATTCACCTTGGATTAAATGCAAGTGTCGCATATAACTAATATACAAAAGCAAAACCAGCACTTTATACATGAAAACATTTCTAAAGGATTGATTTGAACAGTTGACAGCATTGATAAAGTCTCTCAGGAAACAAAATGAGTTGATTATGAATCAAAACAAGGTGAAATACATACCCTGCTCCACCTGTTCTAATAAATGGCAAAATAAAGTCAATAAAGCAGCAGGGAGATAACGTGTTGTGCTCTTACTGGCAGTTGGCCTTCATTAACCCTGCTTTTATATCCTCTAATGCACAGAGCGGGGAGGTGGCCAACTCTTTCAGACTCATCAGTGTGGTCAGTCACATCGGGAGCAGCTCCTCCTCCGGTGAGCACTTAATTTGTTTGTACTTTCATCCCGATAATGAGGTTAGGTCCTGATATGTTTGGACAGTGGCAAAATTCATAGGAACCATCAAGATGCAATTGAAGGGAAAACTGTCGTCTTTAATAACGGCTGAACATAAATATCGAATGAAAACGTTTGCAGTGATGTTTATACATCTTTATTTTATACCCTTATCTCAAATGTCAGTGAACAAATCAGTGGTCAGAAATTAAGTTTAAGGATTCTCAATAAGTTATTAAAAAATAAATTATGAGGGGGAAGACTGCTGGGTGCCTGAAACTAATAGACATCGGGATGTGGTGCTGTGGTGCTTTGCCAGGCCTTTACTGCCGCTCTCTTTAGTTGGTGTGTGTTTGTGGGTCTTCCTGCCTTCAGTTTTGTCTTCAGCAGTAACGCACAGCTCAGCCAGGCTGAGATCAATCGATGGACTCGGTCATTACCGCAGGTGTCCCCTGTGCGACTTCAGTGGTGGAAACCTGAACCAGAACCCAAAGAACAAATACTGACCGGAGTGTCCTTCAACTTTATCTTCCCACCATAGGCCATTATATCAGTGACGTGTACGACATGAAGAAACAGTCGTGGCTGACCTACAACGACCTGGACGTGTCGCGTACGCAGGAAGCGGCTGTCCAGCGAGACCGTGACCGCAGTGGATACATCTTTTTCTACATGCACAAGTGAGTGCGCACTCTTCTGTCATTTCATTAAAGACATCACTGTGTGTCAGACATCCTTTAATGCTGCCTTGTGATCCCTCAGAGACGTGTTTGAGCAGCTGTCTGAGATGGAGAGATCTGGATCCAGCAGCACCTCAGAGGCGGGAAGGAACGTCCTGCAGCCCCTCTGAGCGCCACGTCTTTGGGCACCCACACACTCACCCACAGCTGATCCCCGTAGATGAAGCTGTCCTGTGAAAATCCTCCTATACTACTGATTGCCGTCCTTTTTTGGTAGTCTTCAGGCACTTCTTTTTCCTTACAGATCACTAAATGCCAGGCTAAACATACACCTGATGATACCAACACAGGTGTACGACCTGTCGGGACTCTTTCAGATACCAGAAATGCAGTTAAAATGTTCAGTGGATCAATTTTTTGCCTCTGTGTTTTTGGGGCTGGAGTTTTTCTTTGCTATGATTTTATCAACTGTTTTGTAAGGTTTCATTTTCTTTTTTTTTTTTTTTTGATTTGTTTCTTAAAAACTTTTTTTCAGACTTTTACTTAAAACTATCAAGCACCAGGTGCTCCTGGTGCTTTGTGGATTGTATGTTTGCAGACCCCTTTATTTCCCATATAAGCAAAATAAAGATATATTCTATGTTGGAGTATAAGCTATTATAGAGTTTAGAGGGTTGTTGTATTTAGCAGGTACATTTGGTGCAATATTTCTGTTACTGGCACAAACTGGTCATTCAAATCAGCTTTCTGTCACACAGTGTGGAGGTCTTCCCAGTTGCTTTTTGTGCTTCACGTGGAACCTGATCATTTTGTTTGTGCGTGTGGTGACTTCCATATTTTAGAGATGTGAAAGAACAGGTGTTCATTAATAGTTAACTGAGCTTTTCTCAGTTGATCCCACTTTGTTCTTTTTTTGGGGTTTTGACCTTGTGCCTCCCAAGAAAACTTTTATAAATGTGTATACAAGCTTTACTTTGGAAAGTCGCACAACCTTGTTGTTTTTGAATGTTTGTCGAACCTAAACAGTGTGTAAGTCAGAGTTTCTTCTATAAAAAGCCAACAGATTTTTCTATTTATTGCATATAGATGGGGTTGATTTGTCGTAATTAGCCCATGATGAGCCAAGGCAAATAGAAGTCATTACTACTAGATGACCAGAGAAGTCACCTGTTGCATAAGGTCTTTTTATTTCACCATCTTCAGAGCAAGTATTAAGAATTTAAAGTGCCCCGTTTATGCTCATTTACCTGGTTAAAATAACGCCTTATTGAAACCGCTATCGGCTCAGTCGTAGCGCCTGCCCTTTTAAGTGACAAATGTCCATGTAAATACAGCTGAAAACACTTATTTTAAAATGTGCCAAACTCACTGCTCCTCGGGAGTACATTGTGATGTAGATAAGCAACAAAATTTAAAAAGCCCGGAGCTCAAACGAGGCCTTTCGGCAGCAGTGTTTTTTTTTTTTATTCCTGTTAAAGGAAAACTTTCCTGAGTTCAGACCAAACACGAAGCAAAGTGTTGACTCCCGAATTTAGTTGCTGGAGTGTTTTTGAGCCATTTCACAACCCACAGATATCCACCGTAGGGATGAATGGTGAAATAAATTAATGGGAAAATATTTAGAACTTTTCAGAACTTGTTTCTGAGTGTCAGTGATGTCTCTGCTGATATGTCAAAGACGATATATTTTCACCTCAGTTGGTGTTCACATAGACTGGCTAATAATTGTGTGGAGGGGGGGGGGGGGCATAAAAGGGGCACTTTACTAACAGTTGCTGTCAGGCATTAAGTATATGGAATATTTGTCATTACTGGACACCAGCTGTGTAACTTATTCTGTGTGAAAAATGAGCTCACTCTCACACACCACTACTGATGTGTAACTTTGAAACATATTATTTCAGGCTTAATCTGGCCACAGCGGATTATTCCCTCAAATTAGCACAACATAGCATTAATTTCTAAGAATTAAATCACAGTACACCAGATTTGACACGGTGTGTCTATATTTGGGGTTTTAGGAAGGGTGCGCTGATTAGCTGACTTCCTGTTGCACCGCGATGTGTTAATTCTCCGTTTTTTTTAATGTCCATGTCTGATTGACATTTCTGAAATGCTCCTCCTGAACATCCTGTCTCACATGCAGTGTAAAGAGGGTAACGTGTATTAGTGAAGTGAGAATGAACAGCTTTTTCTACCCTTCATACACTACCGACTCTTCCTAAAGCAGATTTTAATAAAATATTCCAATGAAAGTACTCAGATGTCTTTATTTGGTGTGTGGAACGTTTGAGGAGGTCAAACTGCTGATTACTTAGTCACAAGTCATTACAGTACAGGCTTCAGAATACAGCAGCGGGTGTCTTCAATTAAATATGTGAACCACAACAGTGTAAAGCAGTTTCCAGCATCACATAGTGCAATATTTAACCTCAAAGGCCTGCAGGTAGCAGTCGGGGGTCACCTGTCCTGACTGCACCTCTTCATCAGGGGCTCCAGGTGTTGGCCTGTGAGTCTGCTGTACTCACTCAGGATGTAGTTTTCCCTCTGCTGCATCTGCAAGCACATTAAACCTTTAACTACTTCTAATGTTTTCATCCTTTAATCCAGACATCACACAGGTGGAAGTTCATAAATCTGGTAGAAAACAAGCCTCAGCTCAGATGGCAAACAGGAGTTTTTCTTTTTTTTTATGTCTCGTGTTTTGATGATGAGGCTGTCTTCCATGTCAGCTGATCTAATGTGTTGAGATCTTGTGGGTTGAGCATATAGTGGAGGAATAAATTTGGATGCATAAATCCCCCTGGCTGCATGCCAGCAGAGGTAAAGTGAGAAAATAAGCTGCAGGATTATTTCACAGTGTAACTGCCATACAAACCTCAGTCCATTCTTCCTCCGTCTCGTGTCTGTAGCCCAAAAGGTGGCAGATCCCATGTGCTGTGACCACCTGTGACAAGAACAGTGGGACACTTAATCACACAAAATGACACTGATGGATTACACTGGACAGACGGATGGTGGTACCCACAGTTAAACCTGAGTTACTGTTTCAGCTACGCACAGTCAGAGCTCTGTGCAGATCCAGGGACTCCTCCTGACACTGCTTCATCACAAATTCCACTCCGAGGAAGATGTCCCCAAGGTTCAGCTCATCTCTGTGAAGGGGGCAGGGCAGCTTCCCGGGCCTCAGGTCCTTAAAAAAACCCCACAAAACACAAAGAGGTATGACTGGATAAATGACCCCAAACCTGCAGATTTTGTTCATGTTTGCCATTTTTAGATTTCCTTCACCATCTATAAGGCCACTAATCACCTATTATTTTAATGTGTTACAGTTAAATTAAGTTAAATGTACATATTATGAATTCCTGTATTTAAAGATTGTTTAAAATGTTCAAAAAAAATCACTGAAACTATCAACAGAATGTGAGTAAGCAACTGATCTTAATATCCAAAATGTATTGTGCTGAAGAGAGATCAACTGAAAATGAACCAGGGCTGGGCTGTACTTTCATATCATATCAATATCTGTCACAAGGTGGCACAGTAGGCCAATTTAACCCCAATTATAACCAGGTAAGTCATTAAGAACACATTCAGATTGAAAATGTTAGCATGGAAGAAGCCTCTTTATGAAATAGAGTTAAGATGAAGATGAGGTGTTTCAGGCTCTTCAGCAGTGTCTTCCTGAAGCTCCATCTGGCCTTTGTAACATTACAAATGTTCATTGCACACAAAGCAGAATGACAGACCAAAGGCTGAGGAAAACCTCAAAAAACAAAAAAAACAACATATACTAGCTCAGTAGGTAGAGCAGGTCACCTACTAATCGGAAGGTCAGCGGTTCGAATCCTGGCTACTCCAGGCTACATGCCAATGTATCCTTGGGCAAGATACTTAACCCCAAGTTGCTCTCTGACCGTTCTGTCGGAGTATGAATGTGTGTGAATGTTAGTTAATTAAAAAGCACTTAGCTTTGTAAAAATGGAAGTGCTTGTATGAATGGGAGTGCATGGGTGAATGCAAAACAGGTTGTATAAGCGCTTTGAGTGCTCATACTGAGTAGAAAAGCGCTATATAAGAACTAGTCCATTTACCATTTACATTTTAAACACCTCAAACCTCTGCTGACCCCAAACACCCAAGCAAGAGTCTTTTCATTTAAAGCTTCGCTGCCACATTTACCTCATAGAATGGGAATGAGAGGACATCCGTTGGGCTGTTCTTCTTCCTGTAAATGTGATTAATCTGCTGCATCCTGCGGTTGTCCACGCAGATGATGCCCAGGTCGAACTTCTGGATGCCCAGGATGTGCCTCAGCGTGTCCACGTCCCTGCGCAGCCTGGCGCGGCGAAGAGGCACCACCTTCTGGAGGTTCCTCAGAACTACTCCCATGTTAAACAGCCGACGGGAAAACAGAATACCGCTACGGAACGATAGCGGTACATAGGTGAAGGTTACCTACTAACTTAACCTATCTCCTACCTGGCGGTATACACTTTTTTTTTTGGTCGGTTGGTGAGCTTTGCGTTAGCCACGAGAGCAAAGTGCAGCCTTCAAGGTGACACGAATTCAAATGTAGTGCCCCCGAAACCGATAGTGTAGGTTTTTTCTGGTTTATAGAGATCTGATAATATAACTTATGTTCATTAATCATATTCAGTCATTTAAAATGTCGCTTATCTGCTCAGAAGCTCCTCGTTGACCATCGCGGAACGGGCTGTAAGCATTACGAGCAGGGCGGACTGATAATTTTGTCGGACCGGAACCGGATTTAGAAAATGTGAGTCAAAAAAAGAAAAACAGTAACACAAACAGTAAAAGGTAGGATGTTTTTTTTAAAGCTTTTCTCCGGGTAATCCTTTAATTCTGCTAACTGACCAACTGTAAGAGCAACTAAACTTTAAACTAAGCTTTACTAAGTAATGATGGGTTCAGGCTGTGCTCGCAGCGGCGCTCTCAGTCTGTTTTTGTCTCCCTTTTAGCAACTTCTAACCGGAAAATCTCCGCAGGCTGGAGCTGCCTCACAGCTTCCTGCTGTTTGAAACGTTTTCCTCACAAACTAAAGCGATATTTCCGCCATGAATCCACCAAATCCGTTTGGTAGTCCGCAAGGAGGAGCTTTCCAGGCCCCGAGCAGCAGCGCAAAGCCCGGCCTGTTCCCGTCATTTGGGCCGCAGAGCTCCAGCACCCAGCCCCCGCAGAGTGTGAACTTCTTCGCGCAGTCCGCGTTTGGACAGCCGTCCCCTCATGGGGGCAACATCTTTGTACAAGCCCCACCCTTTGGACAGCCGCAGGCTCCGACGTTTGGACCGCAGTCATCAGGAATGAGCAGCTCGGGTTTTGGGGGTGGCCCGACACCGGCTTTTGCACAGGATGGTGGAGCCAGTCAGGGTTCAGTGTTTGGGCAGGCACCTTTTGGACAGTCTTCGGGATTCGCCCAACAGCCCTCTGGGTTTGCCAGCCTGATGAGACCTGCAGGGAGTCAGCCTCAGACTCTTGGGTTTGGGCCATCTGCGTTCGGACAGCCAACACCATCATCTTCATCATCATCTACCAGTGCCCCCAGCACCAATTTATTTGGTGTAGGTCAGAACAGAGGCTTCGTATCATCTGAATTCAGTTTCAAGCCGGCCAATGAAGCACTTTTCAAACCCATCTTCAGTGCTAGCCCCGAGCCGGCCAACCCCCAAACCACTTCACTGTCCAGCTCAGCTTTTGGTGGGTCACAGACAAGCTCCAGCGCCACCACCACCTCCTCCAGTTTCTCTCTGTTATCTAAATCTGGGCCTTTAGGTTTCAGCTTCTCTGAGCCAGCTACAGCCCCCTCTATTTCTTCTCAAAGCAATCCACTAACAACTGGCAGCAGCAGTGGTCCAGCCACTACTCTTCAGTTCACCTTCGCCCAGCCAGCCACCCTCTCCAGCTCCAGCGCTAAGGCTGCAACCACAGAACCCACCACCCCTTCATCTTTCAGCTTTAAGCCCCAAACTCTCCAGCCTCAGGCAGCACCAGTTTTTGGAGGACCAGTTTTTGGTCATCCCATAGCTTTTGGTGACACCAAAGCTAAAGATGAGGCCAGCACAGATGATAAAGCCCATGCAGGCCAAGGGGAGGTCAGTGTATTTGCACGGCTTGGCAAAGGAACCAAGCGAAAGGACGACCCAGCGGTCTCCGGCACCGCCCCGGAGAAGCCTGCTGCTGCTGAGGAGGATGTTCCACCTGAAGCAGATTCACCGAGACATCCCCCAAAGAGGCTGCTGATGAGGTCACGCTGTCCTCCAGGAGGCTTATTCAGTCGAGCATTGAGCAGTCTTCGCAAGGATGGAGCTAAATCAGTGAGGCAGGAGGCTGCAAAGGAGCCAGACAGGGAGGCGGTCCAAACTCAAGGTCATGACCTCTCTGTCACACCACCTGCTGCGCAGACACTGACCAGAGGTGTGCAGGAAAAACCTGAAGAGTCAGGTGAGACATAAAAATCATACATACCCTGCATTAGTAATAAAAGTGTGAAGCATCAAGAGAAAAATGCTGCATTATACAAATTACCTCCAAACAACTGAGGATCAGTTTACTTGTTGCTCTGCACTCACTCCAGATCTCAAAATAACTCATAGGAATGGGTTCATATTTGTTTTTAAATGTACACTTCAGCTTTGCCAGACATTTGTTAGCTAGACAATTCCTCATTATCAAGCTGTTCCAAGAGCTCCCTGAAAACCCTTCGGTTGATTTAAAACACTGCAATTTGAAACAGAGATCATATTGAATTTAAAATGCTTCCCCTCAAAAACAAAGTCTTGAATAATCAGGCCACGTATCATAGAATCTATGATGAGGACCCCTGTCATAGATAATATCTGATCAGACCTAATAGAACCGTCCCAGCAGAGCACTTCGCTCCCACACTGCAGGCTTACTTGCAGTTCCTAAAGTAGAATGGGAGGCAGTGAAACTCACTCAAACCAACTGGAGAAATAAGAACAGCTGTGTTCGAATTTCACTCTCTCAACATTAGTCCTCATTCACAAACGTGCATGCTGGCACAAAGCCAGGATTCATCAAGATTTTCTGCATGAATTTTTGTTATTCTGAACAAAATGATGAGGGCCAGGTTGTGTTAGAAAATGTAAAAAAAACAACTTTAAACTGAAACTTACCAAAATTAAACTTAATAATACGAATAATTTTGTTATATTTATTATTTATAGCTTTCCAAAAAGTGAACCAACAAATAATTAAATAAGTAATTTAATGTGAGTCTTTATGTACCCATCTATATTAAAGAGAGAGCTGAGTATGAAGTTGAAGCTTTGCTGCTCAGTCTGTGTTGTGGGTAGTGGAGGTTGGGTGGAGTGTTGCTCTCCCTGAGACCCGGATGTAGATCAGTGGCAGAAAAATGTTCTCTTGCTCTTTTGCTTTCGCAGTGCAGCTTCTCTCTTGTGTACAGCTTTACCGCTTTCTCCAAATAGCGTGCACGTTTCATAATTTTGCACGTGCACTTATTTTGTGTGTAAGGCAAGAACATTTGTAAGCATATATTAGTGAATGAGGCCCATTGACTGGAGTTCATGTGTGAAAACGTTTGCGGTTTTAACCCAGCAGGGCTTGCATTATTAGACCACACTTATCCTTTAACCTTCTGTAGAATCACCAAAAGGTTCGGATCCAACCGCTGAAATTATGACCCCAGTGAAACGTGGTGTACGCACCGAGAGCTCGGAGAGCCTGAGCGGCATGTCTCCCACCGACTGCACCACCCTCGTGTGCAAGAACGTCCCTCCAGCGCTCAACAAAAAGGACACGATTGAGAAACACTTCGCTCGGTTTGGGAAAGTCCACAAGATCTACTGCCGGCCCGCCAAGAACCTCACCACAGTATGCTTCATTGACCATGTGAGTCACCTCCCCGTAACCTCACCATGGTGTCCCCAAAACTGGCATTCAGTTTAACTGTTCTCTCAATCTTTGACTCTTTAACTGTCGGCTGTCTGTAACATAGATTTTCTGTCTCCTCCTGTCGTATCTTTCAGGCATCAGCTGCAAAGGCAAAGAAAAAAGGAAAAATCCTGCACGGAAAAGAGCTGCTCCTCCTGTGGCAGAGAAAGAAGCCGAGTAAATGCAACTCATTTCTTTAAGGGCTCATTTATTTTGGCAGAATAAACAGTGACGGTTCTGGAGGTGTCAATCTAAGTGATTTTATTGGTTCTGAGTTGTTGTTTGGTTTGTGGATCAGGTCCAGCGGAGAAAGCGAGCAGACCTGCAACTGGAACAGAGATGTCAGAAGGAGAAAGTCAGGAGGACACAGAGTCCAAAGCAGGTACTTCTTCGCCGCTCCGAAGACCCACCCCCAGACCTCCTGCACTCAGCAGCACGGTGGCCTTCAGCCGCAGGTAACTCAGCACCTGATTAAACTTTACCTACAAACCTGTTGTGTAGTATGATTAGTTCCTGCAGCAGTGTGGTTCTCTTACATGTATCAGCTCTCCGGTGAAGAAGCCGTCCCCTGTCAAAGTTCTGCAGTTTGACACTGAACCTCAGAAAGAGAGCAGCACTGAGACCCAGAGCTCAGAGCGCCCAGTCCCGTCCTCCCTCCTCCACCTCATCGGGCAGGTGGCTGAGACCACAGAGGACAAATACCGCCTCCT
Source organism: Archocentrus centrarchus (assembly GCF_007364275.1). Taxonomy (NCBI): domain Eukaryota; kingdom Metazoa; phylum Chordata; class Actinopteri; order Cichliformes; family Cichlidae; genus Archocentrus; species Archocentrus centrarchus. The sequence goes on from NC_044366.1 coordinate 4,698,470, forward strand.
CGAGCAGAGGGACAAGATCCTGCGTCAAGGTAAAGCCACCTGTCACATCAACCATAACAGAGCTAAAAAAAAAGAAAGGTGGGTGACATTTAGTGCTAATGTCTTCACAGGCCGACCAAAGCGGACAGACCTCCACCTGTCCAAGGTGTTTGTGGGGACGTGTCCTGACATGTGTCCAGAGAAAGAGAGGTACATGAGGGAAACTCGGAATCAGCTCAGCGTGTTCGAAGTCATCCCAAACACGGAGATGGTAAAGTCTTTAATCCAGATGGAAAATACTCAAATAAATACATTTTTTTTTCAGCCAAAACTGTTTATAGCATTTGGAAGCTTCTCTCGAGCACTTTTAGATTTCACAGGTACTCCTTTAAAAGCAGCTTTGTTTTGTAAATCATCTGGTTGCGTTTTCTGGTTATTTTGGTGCATCTGCTTCCAGTTGATCACATTGAAAATATGTTTGTTATTCAGGCATAATGAATGAATGAGTCAGTGTAGGCTGCATCTCAATGATAAATAAAGCTGAAAGCTCGAAGACAGGAGGGACACACAGAGCCTCGTGTGATCTCGAGTGTTCCAGAACAGTAAGTGTAAAGTTTTTTTTTTTTTTTTTTTTTTTTTTTAGCCTGTCATGTCTGGTAGATCTTGCAAGCAGAACTGTGATCTGAATGCGTTGTTGTGCCAAACATATTTGCTATTTCAAGATGAGCTCTATAGGTTCTCAATAGGCTCTTCTTGTTGATGTTTTAACCCTTTATTTTATTTATCTGAGTTATTTTTCCACATACTATGTAACAGCCAGAGCTGACAGGCTGAAGAAGAGGAAAATAAAGAGAAGAAAAAGGGAGAGAGAAATGGAGCAAAAAAAAAAAAGGGGAAAGAGCACAAGTCTATTAATCAGATAGTTCATCACTTTAACATATAAAAAAATACTATCAATACTTGCAAAAATAAATTTGTGTGTGAAAAACAAAACTAACAAAGCATGTTACGCACACCAACAATTTTGTTGAGTTGTGATTGAGTGGGCGTTTGTGTCTGTGTCATGTTTGTGTCTGTGTCATGGAACGTACTTACCAATGAGGGCAAAACGCTGCAGCTCCACCCATCAGAAGCCAGAGGCAGGTACGGAAAGCCCCCGGAAACCCAGGCCACCAGCAGCCCACCAAGAGCCAGGAAGACCCCCGGCCACTCAGTCCAAAGACAACCGCACACCTACCCCAGCAGACGGGAGAGGGTGGTCTCAGACGGAGCCCCCCCAGTCGAGGAGCGAGGGCTCCAGGGAACCCAAGGCGATGAGAAGCCAGCCCCCCCCCAGCGGCCAGCCCCCTGCACTGGCCGGCGGCAGGGCTCCCGGGTCCACGGCACCCAAGGACCGCCCGACCCTCCACAGAGCCCCCCCCCCCGCCGAAGAAGCCACCGCAGCCCCGCACCGCACCCCCCAGGGGGGCAGGCCAGCACCCCCGCCAGAACACCCAGCCCCCCCCAGGAACCCCGAGGCACCCCCATCCCAGGGGGGAAGTGTAAAGTTTTAACGTAGAGAAGTGTGTTCTAAAAACATCCACATGAAATGAACCACCTGTTACAGAAGAGACGACGAGCAGTCTGAGATGCCTCTAAATGTCTTATTACATCTATGTTTATGCAATTAAACTACAGAAGTATTTTAATCAGTGTGTCAGATAAGCTCTCAAGATCTAAAAATATTAACCTCGCGTCCTTCCCATCTCCGTCTAGGTGGATCACACAGCCGCCATCAAGGAGTACAGCCGCTCATCGGCCGACCAGGAGGAGCCCCTCCCCCACGAGTTGCGCCCTTTGCCTGTGCTCAGCATGACCATGGACTATCTGGTGACTCAGATCATGGATCAGGGTCACGACAAGTACCGGGACTGGTACGACTTTGTTTGGAACCGAACCCGCGGCATCCGCAAGGTAACGCTTCAGATCAGCTGCTCCAGTTATTCTGCGTGGAGTGTTTGGCACACTTTTGGAGAGACTGATCTTTTTCTCTGTCTCGCTCACAGGACATCATCCAGCAGCACCTCTGCTGCCCACAGACGGTGTCGCTGATTGAAAAGTGCACCCGCTTCCACGTGCACTGCGCCCACCACCTCTGCGAGGAGCAGTTGTCGTCGTTCGACCCCAAGATAAACAACGAGAACATGACCAAGTGCCTGCAGAGCCTGAAAGAAATGTACCAGGACCTGGCTACACGGCAGATCTTCTGCCTCCGTGAGGCGGAGTTCCGCCAGTACAGCGTGCTGCTGAAGCTCAATGACGGGGACATCCTGCGGTCAGTCGTAGAAACATACAGAACTACTTAATTTCTTAATTTAGGGCTGTGCTTCAGCTGTGTTTTGATACCTGACCATTAATCTCCACCCAGTGAGGTGCAGCAGTTCCGTGATGAGGTGCGAAACTCCCCTGAGGTGAAGTTTGCGGTGCAGGCGTTTGCTGCCGTCAACAGCAACAACTTTGTTCGCTTCTTCAAGCTGGTGAAAGGAGCCTCGTACCTCGCCAGCTGCCTCCTGCACAGATACTTCAATCAGGTCGGAAAATGTCCGGAGGGCTCATCTGAATGTTTTTGAAAGTTGGATTGTTTAAGCACTAAATAACCGCGTTCAGGGATGCACTTATAGTGACAATGTGGGCTGGTGCTTGTCTTTCAGCTTCTCTGAGCTCATAGTGATGGCTTTTAATAACTGCTTTCTTCTCCAGCACAGTTAAAACTCATCGATAATTTGCACATAAAATACAGAAACCAGTGAATATTTTGACTGAAGAAGCTGAAACGAGAAAAATATTTTTTTATTTTTAACTTGGCAACATGACTCACAAATAATAAATTATTATAAAAATGGTGGCAGATCAATTTCCTGTCCATTAACTAATCTAATTAGTCACGTACATTTTTTGTTTTTTGTTTTTTTTAATTAAGAAAAGGTTTTAGGACTGAGACAAAGAACTGGAGTAACAGGACGGCAGCTTGTCTTACACTCAGTTTGCCTGGGTTAAGTTATTGTTAAGCTCATCCTGTGTTTGGAGTTAAGATAATTAAAGATTATTGATTCTAAGTGGGCAGATATCAGCTGAAAAACTGAAGGTAAAACTGTTTGTAAAGCACACCATTTGCCTGAGTTGTTTTAGTGTGTTTAAGGCTGCGTAGCTTCATAATGAAATCCGCTGTGGCTGTTTTTATGTGTGTAAAAACTCTTTAACACAGGTATAATGCAGGTCTTGAAAACTCTTAAACTTGTTTGAACCAGTTATTCAAAGAAGTATTTTATCTTTGTGTGCAGGTCAGAGCTAAGGCGCTGAAGACCCTGAACATGGCTCACACCGTGGGCCCCCGATCGACTTTGTTTCCTCTTGACGACGTTGTCCGGATGCTGATGTTCCGCAGCGCTGCGGAAGCGGCCGACTTCATCCAACAATACGGCCTCAACGTCAATGACGGGTGAGTGTCCACGCTGCTGTTTTCTTTCTCTGCTCCTTTCAGTCTTTTTAAGGTCGACCGGCAGATGTAATGAACTGACGTGACCGCCTTAAATGGCCTTTGAATTAAACCCGTTTCTGTGTGAGAGATGTCTTTGGCTTTACGTTACTTTGTGCTTTAATATTTTGTCCACAGCATGGTTGAGCTGAGTCGGATAGCCTATCAGGAGCCGGAGCTGCCGCTGTCCCAGAAGAAATCTGAAGTGACCCTCACCAAAAGAACGGTCCTGATCGGAGAGGTGGTGAACGGAGGGCCCCTCCCGAACCCTCCGCTTCACACCCCCGTCTGCAGCTTTGACTCCCAGAACAAATACAGAGGAGAGGGAGGTCTGATTGAGCCCCAGTTTAAAGGTTAACATTGTTTATTTTCTTCAGCTGTTGCACACAGGCTGACCCAAGAAGTTCCTGTCTTATTTCTGTTTGTCTTCATTAAATTGAACTATAAATGATAATTTAATTACATTTGGGAGGAGAGGTATTTAATTCTTTGATACGGGTTTTGTTGTTTCAGCTGCTGCCGACAGGACGGAGTCAAAGGCGCCACCCGGTGTCGAGCTGCTGCCTCAGGTCGTTCCAGGCAGAGCTCCAATTGCTCCTGTTGACGAGACGGGAGAGCCCTCCACCCACCCAGCACAGCTGCAGCAGCTGTTCCAGCCGATCTCTCAGCCTGCCAGACCACCATCGCCTCCACCCAAACCTCAGCTGGTGTATAGCGACGAGGTGAGGAAGCGCTCCCAGCTCTTTATAGAAATTATTTGTTCCAGTTTGTGTTCTTTTTTTTTTTTTTAATGAAACTTAAAGATTTAAAACAAACATACTTTTACCACCAACTACAACCTGTCTGTCAGAGGTACTCTGCAAAGTTTTCTGGTAAACAAACTTGTATTTATGTTAAGCGTTTCCTAAAAGCACCTCCTGTACCTGTAGTTAAGGTGAGGAATGCATTTTTTCATCCCTCCTCCTTTTTTGTGATCACTAGGCAGCAGTTTGTGTGATTAATGAGAGCTCATTAATATGTGTTATTTGCAGTGTGTTCATGTTTCTGTCGCTCACTGTAGGACATTATGGCTGAGCTGGATGGTGTCATAGAAGAGGTGGTTGGTGCAGCAGTGAAGGAGGTGGCTGAGGCTGGTGCCAGCTTTGCTTCAGCAGCTCTCAAGTAAGGAAACTTTTGATTACAGTGTGTGGGAGAAAGCAGTCTTGATAAGATGACTGATAATTGGTTGTTTTTTGGTTCTGCAGGGAGAGCGGCGCACAGGTGGAGTCGCTGGTGAACGAGGTACTGAGACAGATGCTACAGGAGGTGTCCACCGCCGAGATCAAGCTGGAACAGGAGCGCGTCGCTGAGGAAAAGCGCAAGCTTGAAGAAGCCAGGTTGGTCAGTGGGCAGTTTATAACACCGGCCTGGGCTCAGTTAAGAAGAGGAGAAATATCAAATATCCTGACGCAACACTGAGCACATCCTGTGTGATTTTCTTCAGCCGTAATGATCGCTGTATCTGGTTTCTGTGTCAGGAGGCGTCAGGAGCACGAGGCCTTCTTGGCTCAGTTCAGCTTCTCCCTCTGCACAGAGATCATCCACGAAGTGCTGGATGAGACCGTAAAGGAGACCGCCACCTCCGAGATCCAGTAAGACTTCAAAAAAATCAAATCAGATCGAATGTGATGTTTAATGGGATTTATTATGCTCATTTTGGGCGTTACCAAAGTAGCTTTCCAGGATCCACAGTTTAAAATAAGCCTTATTTGTTTGTACTGGGCCTTTGTGCAGTGATTCAGTTCATCCTAAAATACAAGCTGATTTTAGCTCCTCCTCTTTTAAGCCAACTTTCTTCTGATTGGCTGCTTCTCACAAATAGAAGGTTTGACCAGCAGGTGGGTGGGGCTTCTGCACCTGGAATGATGATATCAAACACATCCGAGAGGAGGAAAACAGCCTGAAGCAGCGTGCTTACAGCAGTCGGAGTGTTTGGATCACTTAAACACACCATGCCCTCATTATTTGAAAGTTAGACCATGTTTAATATGAACACCCACAAATTTAACACTATGCATATGACAGGAAATAAGGAAAAGCATAATAGAACCCTTTTAAATAAAACAGAGGAATTTGATTGGAGCTCTTCGAGCAGCGTTCGTTAACTTTTTGGAAATTTGTTTTTCAGGGAAGCATTGAATGAGAAAGCAGAGCGGGTGGCTAAATGCACAGAGCAGGTCTGCATGAGTCTAGTTGAGGAGACTTTGAATGTGGACATTGCTGTGTTGGTTGAAGACCTCCTTGAAGCGGAGCTGCAGCGTATCCACAAGTACATCAAAAGGTAAAAACACGAATAATAAGGACAGTCATGTAAAGCAAGACAGCACAAAGAAACCCACAAACTTCTCCCGCTGTTAAGACAGACACAGCAGTTTTAAATATTAAATACCGTTAATCTCTTCCTCCTGTCCTTCCTCCTCTGCGCTACCAGGTGGCGTGACGTGGTGGCAGTTCGCCGGCAGCTGAAGAGACAGATGCGAGGGTTTCCTGCAGCCCCCTGCTGTGTTGACCCTCGCTTCAAACTGAAGGCTCTGGCTCCCAGCGCCCCTGCTCGGCCCTCCATAGCAGATCTGGCTCGTGGTTTGGTCAACCTGGGAAATGCCGGCATGTTAGCGCTCTCCAGCACCAGGTGTGTGCATCTGCCGTCAGCGTCGCTGCTCCATGTGAGGACAGATCGAACTGTGAGCGATTTAGTGTAACAGGTTTTCTGTCTTCTGCAGGTTGTACAACATGAAACGAGGAGCGATCCACCAGATGAGAGTTCACTACTACTTTCAGCAGCTGCTTGAGTAAGTCCTGCATGTGTATATATTCAGTCTGCGGCTCACGTCACACAGCAGCAGTTTGACCTGTTTCTGCTGCCACCCTCAGTGAGACGGTGTGGGCGCCTCTCGACTTGTCGGCACTGGTGACGGAAAACATCCCCAACCCACCTGAGCGAATCTTCTGGAAGGCCGTTCTCCTCTTACCCAGCAACCACGAGAGCGTCGCCAGCCTGGCAGACAGGTGCTTCAATGCCTTACAGATATTTTATCTCCTGAGGATGCCCAGCTCTCTCTGAACATTTCACTGAGTGTGTCCTGTCCCTAATGTTTTCAGGATCTTGTCAGACTGGCTGGAGGTGAAGCTTGGTGGTGATAAGGGGTCAGAGGGGATGGAAGAGAAGCCAGAGGGCACTCTGCAGACACTGTGTGTCACAAACGTGCTGCAGGACGCCGGACAACGCACTCACAAAGTCCACATCAGCGTCAAGGTCGGATCATGTGGGGCATGCAGAAATAGAAATTAGGAGTGTTGGCGGGTAGTCAGCAGGGCTGTGGTTTTTCATCAGCAAACACAAAAACTCTTTCTACCCCCCCCGCAGGTGTCTCGAGGACCACTAAATGAAGACAGCCTGTTCAAACTGGAGGAGTGTTATGAGCTCCAGGGAACGAGCGCCCTCATCATGCTGCTGCCCGCGCTGCCCGTCGTGGAGCCCGGGCAGGATGAGCAGGACGTCCCTCTGCTGTCTGCCTTGCTTCAGCTCAAGCAGCTGCAGCAAGCCAGCACCTGGCACTGCCCGCTGCCGCTGGTCATCCTGGTGCCAGGGCCAGAGGGGGGCGCTGCTGATACACAGAAACTTGTCGAGAGTAAGAAGTGATTGTAATGACAGCATAAACAGATTTGTGCAGATTTGAGCTGCGTCTGTGTAGACAAGTAGAGTTATGACAAACTGTTTAACCTGTTGCTCTGCTGGTTCTCTTCTAGCTCTGATGCTGCACACACTGGTGAAGGACGGCCTCATATCAGAGTACACGTTCTTCTTCATACCAGAGACCACTAATGACCTGCAGGGGTCCAAACAGGTACGCATCTTTAGGCTTAATCTTTAGATATACTTTAAGGTTTGTTTGTTGTTTTCTTTGATCGTTTTGTTTTTAAGCTGCGGTTTTTCTTTTTAAACTGACGTTCTCCATCTTCTCTCCATCCTGTTGTCTCCAGCTAAACCAGGCCATGCGTTGGCTGGCTGTCCGTGCTCCCCCACCTTTCCCTCTCTCCTGTCAGACCCTGGTGCAGCTCATTGAGTCCACTTTGAGTCATGAGTTCAGTCCCAGAGTTTATGCCCACCGCCTCGAGCGAGCTGCTGCACATCTCCCATCCCAGGAACCGGCTCCTGTTGTCCAACTTTACAACGCAGTCCTGGCTCACGTTGCTGATAAAGTGTCATCCCAGGACCTCTGCAGGCTCTCGTGGCCTCCAGGCGAGTTCTGCCTGCCTGACGTGAGGGACTTTGTGCCGTATCTGGCCTGGAACTCCCCCCAGCACCTGGCCTGGCTACGTGAAATCATCCTCAGCCTGCAGCTGCCACAGTGGGAGCAGCTGTCTGCAGCAGGTCAGTGACAGAGAAATTTATCTTCCACAAAGATATTCAGAGGCCAGTAATCCTGTTTTTCTAATCTTATTTCTCTCTTTAGACTCGTGGTCTGAGCTCTGCTCCTCCATCTTTCACTACGCCGCTCAGATCCCGGTCTCACGTTGCAGTCAGCCCCTCCTCATGTCTCGACTGGAAAACCTTCTGGAAAGAGTCAAGTTAAATAGTCAGCACAGCCGAATCCGCGGATCTAAAAGAACTTTTGGAAAAAGTAACAATGGCATGGATGATGTGTGTGTGGACTTCAGTCGGATTCCTTGGGATGACGTGCTGGTGATCTGCATTGACCACAAGCTGAAGGACTGGAAGATACCCGAACCACCTGTCTGTCAGGGTGAGAGCCACGCTGCTGTAACTAATTAAAACTAATGAAAACCAAAATAGAGCACTTACAAAGTTAGTGAACTTTTCTGAGAAAGCTCATTTAAAAAGCAAACACATTTTCCAACTGTGATGGTTTTGACCTGTATATCTGATAATTTGTTGGTTGAAGATGCCGTGACGGAGGATGGGGAGATCCTGGTTTACTTTCTCACAGAGTCACTGAAGGGTTTCCAGCCGCCTGAGGCGTGGACGGAGGCCATCAAACAAACTCACAGAGAGAAGCAGCAAGAGGAGGAGGGGTAAGAAACTTCCTTCTTTTAATCTGACAGCAACTGAACACATGAGCTTCAAATCTAAATGTACGAATCTTTCACTTGCAGCAGAGGTCTGCACTGCATGAAGCAAAATCCCCCAAAACAGTCATACTCACTGACTCTGGTCCATAAACATCACCTGTGTGCCTTTTTGTTGGCAGACGTCATAGACGGTATAAAGACAGACGTAGCCACCCTGTCATGTCTGCGACTCTTAAATTGTTTGAAACATCATCAGATGCAAAGTCGGCATTACTCAAACAACATTTCTATGAATCAGGGGAAATGTGCAGGTGTACTAACACTCTCAGGACTTATCTTATCTAAACACACGATCATCATCCCTTGTTCCTCTCTCGTTATCTCCATCAGGGCGAGTGCAGCTGCCTGTCCCACGCCCACCACAGCGTCCCTCAGGCAGAGGTTGTTCCACACTCTGGTTGAGCCCGTCTGGGCCCCACCAGCCCCGCTGGACATCACACACACGCCCACAGCACAGGAAGTGCTGGCCCACAAAGTCCTGCAGAGCTTAGAGGAGGAGAAGGCTGAAAGCAAGAGGTACGCCTACATCACAACTTAATAATGCAGGGAAGAAGCCAGAGCTTTGTAGCAAGAAAGAACTCAGAATCATCAGAAGCCAAAATTGTGATTTTTAACACACACACCACTCTGCCTCTCTGCAGGAACATGGAGCAGCTTCAGCGCTGGGTGGATGGCAACCCCTTGGAGCACTTGACCACCCCGCTCTTCCTCCCGTCCTCCACCCTGCTGTCCATGCCCACTACCATAACGCGGACCCCCACAGCCAAGACTCGAGAGGCGGCTTTCACACAGGTACGACTGCTTCCCGTCACTTGGATAGATCCGATGTTTAAGTTACCACAGATGGAGAAAGTAACCTTTTGTCTTTCCAGGAGCCCAGTGAGCCATCGGGGAAGGTGGCCCGGCCTAAGACGGCTCCCAAATCTATAGCGTTGCGGCTGAAGGAGCTGGAGCGTCAGATTTTGGCGAGCCAAGAGGAAGAGCTGGCCTGCAGGCTGAAGCTGAGCGGCATGCTGAGCATCGTCGATGATTGATGACACTTGAAGCAACCAATCCCAATCATGCAGCAGACTTACATGAACTTACATGGACTTAGACCTTTTCATTTCAGTATTGTGGTCAGAGCCACAGGTTGCAAGGTCTTATTTTTTTGTGTTGAGGAACAAAATGGATATTTTTACTCTAAGTCTAAGTCTCTAGGTTTTACAGAAACCATATTAGTCTGTTAAATGCTGAGGATTAAACTCATTTGTAAAACCTGTTTTCCCTTTGTACTGCTAAATGATGAAATTATTGAATAAAAATTATTTTTCTCCTAAAGCCTCTGTTTGCTCCTCTTATCATAATCCAGCTGTGAGCGCATGTATAAGTTTGTTGTAGCAGCTCTCTGATTGGATGACTTCAGAGCAAATCCCGCCCATTTCTCCTCCCAGGTGGGTTGTGATTGGAGAGCCCAGTCTCTGCTCATGTCTCTCCATGTGGAGAACTCCTCGGATGTGCGACGCAAGGCTTGCTGGGAAGTGGAGTTTTACATGCACTGAACTCACAACTCTTTGTCTTCTCAGCACTACAGTTCCCATGGAGACGCTGGAAGGGGCGGAGCTTCGGGAGCAGCAGAGACGAAATTCATTCATGTGTTTGAGTGGAGTTTGTCTGATCTGACAGCAGCTATGACTGAGGGGACGTGAGTATTTTTCTTTAAAATAACATCTGTGGTATTGAGATGCCATATGATTAAAAAAAAATAATGTTTTTGTTATAAAATTCACCAGATAAAACTTTAAGACTATTTTTAAAAAAAAAAAAAAATCATTATTGGGGTGTACCCTTTGATGAGTTAAGGAAACGTAAAGAGATTTTTTTACCTAAAATTTGGGGTAGTGAGATGCAAGGGGGCGGGGCCAGGCCTCACCTGGTCATGAAGCTGCTTGACAGTTAAGCTGTCAAATTATTTTTAGGACTGTGAATAAAAATGGCTTCAATTTCTGAGCAGTTAAAATGCTTTTGTTAAAGCCTTTAAGTTGAAATAAAGCTGAAAGTCTGCACTTCAGTCACATCCTGATTGTGAGATTTAAAATCCGCTGTGGTGGTGCACAGAGGCAAAAGTGTGTCATTGATATACTTATGGAGCTGACTGTCCATTACAATACTTGGTCTCTGGCAGGCACCTGCGGAGGCGAGGGGGGCCTTATAAGACGGAGCCAGCCACAGACCTGAGCCGCTGGAGACTGACCAACGTGGAGGGCAGGCAGACGTGGCGCTACCTGGAAGATCAGGAGGCTGCAGACAGAGCGCAGAGCATGCTGGAGGCCCATTCGCTCGGCCTGGACACAGTAGGGTTTGAATGATCTTTTTTTTTTTCATGTTAAAGTGAAATTATAGTGAATTTGCAACCCTCTTCATGTGGTTATTGCTTTTGAATTGGCTGGAAGATTTTAGTCCTGTCAGAGTGGTACAGTGTGGACAGGGGCGCAGCTATATACTTTCTGAGGTGTATGCGGACACATTTTTAGGCGCCCCCCCCCCAGGGGCGGTGGTGGTAATGCTAATTAGCAAGCTAATACTAACCGCTAAAAGCTGCTCCCGATTGTTAATTGAGTGAAGGGGCCTACACATGTAACCAGAAAGCACATCTAAAGCCTAATCACAGTCTTCGTGAACCTGTAGTTACATTTCTCGAGGTGCAGGTCATTTTTCTTAAAAGCCTTTCACAGCTCCACTGGTGCTGAAAACTAATGTTTGACTAATGCTTTCTGAATACAGCTATCGATTATTTTCAGAATCGAGTATTGTATCGATTATTCCATCAATTATTCAAGTAATTGGATAAGAAATAATTTTTCGTACTAACAATTCATCTGCCCATTTTAACTTACTGCAGTTTTTCTCTATGTCACATGTGTCAGACTTAAGGTCTAAGGGCCACTTCCGGCCCACGATCTAATTTTATACGGCCAGCAAGATGATTTCATAGCTATTATTAATAGCCCGCGGGTAAATGTGCTCCCACCACTTATACTACAAATTCCACGCACTGCAACAGCTGCCAGCAGGCCAAGAACTGTGCGCTAACCCGTTTTCCCTATTGCCGATTGATCAGTGATCAGCGGATAAAACATTGGTCAGCACTTTTTACAGTGACATTTAAGCTGCCTGACTCCCCCAAAAATGACCAAAGGAAAAGTGGAAAACAGGGATTTTCCAAACAGGTGGGAGGCAAAAGACCTGAACGCTGACATCGGAGGTAAACCATCTGTCTCTTTTCCTCACTTGCGCTGCGGGGGAAAGAGCGGATTGGTGGGACAGATACGGAAAAGATGAACAGGGAGACCTGCACAGGTGAGCTGACAGTGCAGGACTGCGTCACACAGCAGGAAACGCTGCGCAGCAAAGTCCTGAAGACAGAACGCGTCATAAACACCAAAACACAGACAGGGAACTTTGTAAGAGGCAGTTTCAGTCTTTTCTGGAGTAAATAGTTTATGAATTTGGTGACGCGCCTTATTACACAGGTGCGATGAGCTGCCTGAGGAAATCTGTCAGTTCATAGAAAGTGAAGGAAAAGCCTCAGCAGGGCTCCGGGATGAAAGGTGGCTGAGAGTCGACTTTTCTCATGAAGCATCATAATGCGTCCCTGCAGCTTTGGGGACTGGACCGCGTGATAACTTGTCTCCACCGCTGTGTTTGCAGCTGCGCTATTTGCTGATAAACTGGACACACTGCGCAGTTTATGCAGCGTTTTTCCGACTGTGAAGCGCAGAAATTCACATTACAGTTTTTACCTGAAAAATTTGCAACTTTTCATCAGTTTGAAATATATTCATTTTTCCTAATGTGATTTTTGAAGGATAATATAATTTTATATTTTATTTAATGTGTTGAGGAAAAAAGCTGCTGTATTCTGGCCATTGAAATTTATTTTACTGATTTAAATAAATCCTGTTTGCTAAATGCAGAGACAGCAGAGCTCCGAAAGTGAAGCGTCTCAGCCTGGCGCGGCGCCTTGCGATCAACCACTAGCTAGAACACTACACACACACACACACACACACACACACACACACACACACACACACACACACACACACACACACACACACACAAAACGCAACATCCGCATCCTCTCAACGTTTACTGTGTTCATGTGTGCAGATCACTTATTCATGGACTTATAAAATACAAGACTTCTATGACATAACTTACCGACTGTCTTTAAATGGGACAGGAGGAGGGGAGGTGAAGGAGCGCAGGGGCGCCTAATCAGCGCAGCGCCTCTGTTATTGATCATGTCATATGCACAGCTGTTAAATACAGAAAATGCAACTAGAGAAATATTTTCCCACATCGTTTTGGCGCCCCCCTCTTGTGCGGCGCCCCTATGCATTGCATATAGTGCATACCCCCTTTTTGCGCCACTGAGTGTGGATGTCCACAGTAAACTGTCACTGATTCTCTCCACAGAGTGACTTTGTGTCCGACTCCCCGGCCGCCCGCACCGCTGTGGATGCCGCTGTGAAAGGCATGCACTTCTACAGGCACCTGCAGGCCGAGGACGGTCACTGGGCAGGAGACTACGGAGGGCCCCTCTTCCTGCTCCCAGGTGAGTCAAGTCCTCCTCTTGACATCTGTACTGACTGAACACTCAGAAAATACCCCTGACAGTGTAATCTTCAACCTTCAATTTTGTACATGAATGTAATGTTGGAAAAATGTCCCTTTAAAATAAAGGTGCAAATTCAGTACACAATGTATTTATTGCACAGTGCTTTACTAGGAAAACCCTGGAAAGTTTGTTTATTTTTTTCTGTGAAGCAACAGTTTTAAACTTTGCACCAGCATGTTGCTGATATACAAACAAGCTCAGTTAAACTCTACAAACAAACTCTGGGATCAAGCATTTCCCACCAGCGAGACAAGAAAAAAAAAAGAGAAGAGGTATTAAGAAGGGCAAAAAAGAGAAGACACTGGCAAGACACTTGTAAAATGTTTGTGCGTCCGTCCCGGGTCACCGGCACCGCAGCAATGCAAAATTAAGTAATCGTAAGGAGGCGGCTCAGCAGGTCACGGAGGTCAGCAGCAAGGCTGTCACCAAACACTCCAGATCGCTGTATCACAGTTACCTTAAACCTTACAGAAACACAAACAGAGGGGAAAACCCCTCTTAAACCAGAGAAAATTTATATTTTTCTTTTAGCATTTCGTAAGCTGCACATGGTTACCTTGAAGTCTAATAATTGCCCTCGGGGGATAATTTTGTGAAGATTGTACCCGTAGGGACAGAAAAAGATATTTACTGCATCCATATCTCTGAATGTGTAGAAATTAAATTTCTCTTGTTTGCTTCTTGAATTAGGTGACTTAATCTTTGAATAGCCGTGGAGTTCCCCAGGGTTCTGTTCTGGGACCAGTGCTTTTTACGTTACTCATGTTTCCCTTAGGCAGTATTATTAAAAAAACACTGGATACATTTTCATTGTTATGCAGATGATACTCAACTTTACCTATCAATGAAGCCAGATGACGCACATCAATTAGTTAAACCGTAGGAATGTCTTAAAGACATAAAGGCCTGGATGACCTCTAAAAAATCTGAAGTTCTTGTGCTCAGCCCCACAAATCTTAGAAACATGGATGGCATTACTTTGGCCTCCAGTAACACTGTGAGAAATCTTGGAGTCATTTTTGACCAGGATTTGTCCTTCAATGCACATATTAAACAAATATGTAGGACCGCTTTTTTGCATTTGCGCAATATTTCTAAAATTAGAAACATCCTTTCTCAGAGTGATGCTGAAAAGCTAATTCATGCATTTATTACTTCTAGGCTGGACTATTGTAATTCATTATTATCAGGCTGTCCTAAAAGCTCCCTGAAAAGCCTTCAGCTGATCCAAAATGCTGCAGCTAGAGTACTGACAGGGACTAGAAAGAGAGAGCAGATTTCTCCCATATTGGCTTCTCTTCATTGGCTCCCTGTTAAATCTAGAATAGAATGTAAAATCCTTCTCCTCACATACAAGGTCTTGAATAATCAGGCCCCATCTTATCTCAAAGACCTCATAGTACCATATCACCCCAATAGAGCACTTCGCTCTCAGACTGCTGGCTTACTTGTGGTTCCTAGGATACTTAAGAGTAGAATGGGAGGCAGAGCCTTCAGCTTTCAGGCCCCTCTTCTGTGGAACCAGCTCCCAGCTTGGATTCAGGAGACAGACACCCTCTCTATTTTTAAGATTAGGCTTAAACCTTTCCTTTATGATCAAGCTTACAGTTAGGGCTGGATCAGGTGACCCTGAGCCATCCCTTAGTTATGCTGCAATAGACCTAGGCTGCTGGGGTTCCCATGATGCACTCTGTTTATACCCCACTCTGCATTTAATCATTATTTATTTTTAATCTCTGGCTCTCTTCCACAGCATGTCTTTTGTCCTGTCTCCCTCCCCTCACCCCCAACCAGTTGCAACAGATGGCTGCCCCTCCCTGCTTATTACTGTGAAAAGGGAGTTTTTCCTTCCCACTGTCACCAAGTGCTTGCTCCTCGGGTGCTGTTTGATTGTTGGGATTTCTTTCTAATATTCTAGGGTCTTTACCTTACAGTATAAAGTGCCTTGAGGTGATTGTTGTTGTTGTGCTCGTGCTTCCGCAGGTCTCCTGATCACCTGCCATGTAGCTAAGATCTCTCTGCCTGAGGCCTGGAAGAAGGAGATGGTGAGGTACCTGCGCTCAGTCCAGCTCCCAGATGGAGGCTGGGGTCTGTAAGTCAACAGCATGTTATTATTATTATTTTTTATCTTTTAGTATGCATAGCTCTATCACTGATGTGTATCTGCTATCAGCAGTAACATGGAATTCAACCACAGAGGTCCACAATTAACAGAAAACCCCTTACCTGATTTGAATTAGAAAGTAGAAGCCAACAAATATAGCAGGAAACGAAACTCTGCACTCTCACAAGAGATTTTCATAATATTTATTGGTTAAAGAGCAGAAAAATATCCAACTTAACCTTAACCAACTTAACAAGCAAACAAGCCTCCACAGAGAGGCACGGGATTTTCACGTCTCCACAGCCGACCCTCAGTGTAGATGTGTCGCTTTTCTGCAGACATGTTGAAGATAAGTCCACCGTCTTTGGCACGGCACTGAGTTACACCTCGCTCAGGATCCTGGGAGTGGATCCCGATGACCCAGATATGGTTCGGGCCAGGAACAACCTGCACAGCAAAGGTCCGAAGGAAGACGCTGAAACAAAACTGAAAAGTGTATTAGGATGTGTTTAGTGTGAGCTCTTCTCCACGGTGTGGTATTTTGAGCTGGAGTGTACCAAAGCTTTATGTGTTTATTTGGTGCAGGTGGAGCAGTTGGGATCCCCTCATGGGGCAAATTCTGGTTGGCCATTTTGAACGTCTACAGCTGGGAGGGAATAAACACGCTCCTACCAGAGATGTGGTGAGTGGGGGATGATTTCCAGGCCCATGTGCAGGATTTTAACTCTTTGAGGTGTCAGTTGTTATTGGCGACCACTCTGACCCTGAATGAAACCGTTCCCTCGTGTATAAATATTGTGATTCCAACGTGTTTCTGACAATCCAGGCTCTTCCCGACCTGGATGCCGGCCCACCCATCCACCCTGTGGTGTCACTGCCGGCAGGTCTACCTCCCGATGAGCTACTGTTACGCTGTCAGACTGACTGCAGATGAAGATGCCCTGGTTCTCAGCCTGCGACAGGTGTGCAAGCCACCGTGTTCCACAAGGGGGCGCCATGCTCAAACACAGCACAGACAGAAGTCAGTGAGAAACTGAGTAGTTGGTGCTTTGGATCCAAGCTGTAGCTTTCCTCACCTGGTAGTATGTAGCAGTATGGAGTTGCTCTGGGACTCGGACTCCTTGCTTATTTCAGTCTGAGAGGATTCTCGAACTGTTTGTAACTATGGGCCTGTTTTTTTGTTTTGTTTTTTTAGCTTTATTGCCTTAAAATATACTGACGGACAATTTGCATACAACAAAAAGAATAAAGAAGAGGGAAAAAAAAAAGGTGTTGAGATTGAGATTGGGCTCAGAAACCTAAACAAACGAGATATATATCTGTAAAGTCAGGATACATACAAAGTTCTAGTCAGAGAGGAAAGACAATTGCGACAATTTTTGTGAAAAAGTATCTATTTTCATTTGTAGTTGGGCAGTCAGATGCTCCATCATGTAGAATTGTTTCAGTTTTTGTCTCCCTTCGGCAACGGTTGGTGGACAGCGTTTAATCTGATTTAGTGTAAAAGTCTTTCTTACAGCTAGTAACAGAATGTGCAATATATAACATTGATCTTTAGTGAGTAAATCCTTGGGATATATGTCCAGCAAAAATCAAAGAGGGTCCATGGGGAGATCCGTCCTTAGAATGTCATCAGTCTTCTGTTTAATGTTCTCCCAAAAGGTCTTGATTTTTGGTTAGTCCCAGAAGACGTGTGCATGATCACCGACCATTCCACAATTCCTCCAACAGCTGTATGTAGTTGTAATCCTGGAAATAAAAGTTTTTAATGGAGTTCTAAAAAAATCTAGTTTTTGCTTTCAAGTCAAACTCTTTCCAGAGCTGGCTTCTGATCCCTCTATTGGGCCTGGGTTTTCCCTCTCATTTGTCCTCCTTCTCAGTAGTCTGACTACTGTTGTGCTTGCTTGTGTGCCTATAATATAAAAGTGCTACTGGAACTATAATTTCCCTGGCAGAACTCTCCCAAAGGGATTAATAAAGTCTAATCTGGGGTGGCTGTAGCTCAGGAGGTAGAGCAGGTCACGTACTAATTGGCGGGTTGGCAGTTCGATTCCTGGCTGCTGCAGGCTGCGTGCCAAAGTATCCTCGGACAAGATACTGAACCCCAAGTTCCTCCCTGACGCAAGCGTTGGAGTGTGAATGTGTGTGTTAGACAGTAAGCACTTATCTTAGATTCAGAAGGAAGTGCTTGTATGAATGGAAACATGTTGTGTAAGCGCTTTTAGTGCTCAGCTAGAGTAGAAAAGCGCTATATAAGAACTAGTCAGTCTAATCTCTAATTTCGTCTCCAAATGTATGAATGACGTCTGTCTTCCTCTTTGTTCTCCAGGAGCTTTACGTGCAGGACTACGCCTCTATAAACTGGCCGGCTCAGAGGAACAATGTGGCAGCGTGTGACTTGTACACCCCTCACAGCACGCTGCTCACGGTCGCCTACAGTAAGTCTGTACGACTGCCTACAGTGGCTGTAGATATAAAACAGGTTGTAATGACAGCTAAGAAGAAATGCTTCATCAAACGGTTTAATAAAAGTGAAGACTCAGATGTTTTGCAGAACAGCAAAGGCTGGAGAACGGTTTACACAGTGATAATAATAAGTGTCTTCAGTGGGTTCCCCGTGGATCTCTCCTCTAAGCCTGTGACTTTGTCCCCTTTGCCCTGCAGTGGTGTTAAACATGTACGAAGCCCACCACAGCACCATGCTGAGAGGAAGAGCGGTCAAACAGCTGTATGAGCACATCGAGGCTGATGACCGCTTCACTAAATGCATCAGCATCGGACCGGTAATGATTACACAGATACCCGAAGCAGAGAGCACAGATTTAGTGCAGTTTAAGCTTCCTGTGTGCAAAAGTACCACAAAAATCCTCTTATTTAAACTGACACCGGAAAACAAAAAGAGTAGCGTGAAGATTTTGTTCTCCTCAGATCTCCAAGACTATCAACATGCTGGTTCGCTGGTATGTCGAGGGTCCCTCCTCTCCGGCCTTTCAGGAGCACGTGTCCAGGATCCCAGACTACCTCTGGTCAGTCAGCCGCACTCTAACAATTCAGTTATGAAACTAAACTGGTTCAAGAGCAACTTTTTAGTTCAGTGCATCATTCAGCAGAAAAACTGAAGGTTTTCTGTGTTCCAGGTTGGGACTGGATGGGATGAAAATGCAGGTGAGAATTTGTTCCATCTTTTTTTTTTTTTTTTTTTTTACCTCTTTCAAGGAAGCGCATGGACCAAACAGATTTTAGGAACTACTGACAAACAGTTTGGAGGTGTGTTTGTGAGGTTTGCACTTGCAGCTTGCATATCCTTTAACGCCATCTTAATCTGAGAGTTTGACCACTTTGACCGTTTTCTCTAACACAGGGGACGAACGGCTCTCAGCTCTGGGACACTTGCTTCGCTGTGCAGGCTTTCCTCGAGGTAACACAAAAATGACCTCTAATGCTCACAGTAATTTCACATTCAGGGTCCTGTATAACACCCTTCCCATTGTCTCTGGCTGAGCATTGGCTGACACAGGAGTATCCTCAGTTAACAGAGCTCACCTGGCCCTTCCTTCCACCTGCTGTCAGCCTACTTTGGTCTTTGTGGTTCTATTTTTTTTTTTTTAAAGTAATCCCCTTGTATGGTCATCTTAGACCAGTTTTTGGCAAATGGTCATAATGTGACTTTCTCTCTCATGTGGCTAATAGCAGCCTTTTTTTTGCAAATAGTCCAACTCACAGGAGATGCTGTATATGCATGTACATGAATTCATAAGTAATACGATATATGTGTCATAGGTTAATATGATATATGTTAAAGATGATACAATATGTGGAAATCAAAGTCAGGCCTGTTTGAAATGTTACTGGAGAGACAAACACACACACAGGTCACTGATGACCCTGAGAGGAGCTGTTTCAGTGCTGCGGTTGAGAAAAAAGCCAGAGCTGAACAGAAAGTTCAGTTTTGCTACCACTGTTTTATTTTTATTTTTTGTCTTCAGGCAGGAGCCCAGGACGACCCTAAACTAGCCGAATGCCTTCGAGACGCCCATCAATTTCTCACCATCACACAGGTGCAGCAAAACATTCACTTCATCCACCTTTCATGCTAAAAAAGCATGCATGTGGTCTCTGTTTGAATAATGTGAAAAACTATTTTCTGATTGGGTTAATTCACGTAAGCAACCGAGTCCGAGAATATTTTGGTACATGAGTGCTGGAGTTGTTGATACTGATCAAAATTTGGTCAATGTTGAGGTAAAATTTTGATTAATGGTGCAAATTCAGGTGGTTGTTTTGCAAATATTTCATTTTTTATGATATTAGGATGTCACAGTTTGTTTATTTTAGATGAGGCTTCAAAATAACTGCCAAATACATGTATGGTGACCTTTTAAAATGGCTACCAAATTGCAAGCCTTTCTTCAGAAAGGTTTTTATAAAAAACAGCTGAATTTATTTCTATGCCTGACCAGTTTTGCTGCTCTTACAGATCCCTGAGAATCCTCCTGAATATCAGAAGTACTACAGACAAATGAACAAGGTACAGATAATTTCACCCAACAGCCACTTTTAAGCAGTTTTGCTTGTTATTATTGTTAAATAAACACTCAGGTGCCTCCTGACAAAAATTAACGGTTAAAAATTTGAATGCATGCAGAATAATCGCTGCATTTCTGTGTACGTCTCTGTCAGGGCGGATTCCCCTTCAGCACGCGTGACTGTGGTTGGATTGTGGCCGACTGCACAGCAGAAGGCCTGAAGTCACTGATGCTGCTGCAGGAGCTCCGTCCCTCCATCAGGCAGCCCGTCGCCGCCGGGCATCTGTACGACGCCGTCAGTGTGGTGAGTCTGCAGAGAAGGAAAAGGGAAGACTTATTCAGTTAACATTATTCAGCACCTCATACTGTTGTCATGCTGTTTGAATTCTAGCTGGTAAAGTAAACATGGAAACACGGAGGAGCGTTTTCTGTTATGCTCCACACATCTGTGTCAAACTCCCAGCTTGCCTTTGATTAAACCAAATAATTACTCAGTTGTTAAACATTTACACTGATGTTGTTATACTTTATGTCCTGTACAGAATAGACTTAGATGGAGAATATCTAATAATTTGGAGGTTCATCACAGGCTTCCTGTGAGGTGTTGCTGCCTTTTCCCATTAAAAGCAGTCTGAACTGAAAACCCAGCCCCTCGTCATCTCGCTCTTCATCTTTTCACCCTGTTTCTTCTCTTTTTAGCTACTAAGCATGAGAAACACAGACGGTGGATTTGCTACATATGAAACTAAGAGAGGAGGGAGACTCCTGGAGCTGCTCAACCCCTCCGAGGTGTTTGGTAAGTCATACTGGAAAAAAACTTGCTCTCTGTATAAGAGGAACATTGATTTCAAGGAGTCGTGTACGGGGGAGTCCCCTGCTGCTGCTGCCAGAACTGCCTGAGTGACTCAAACTGCAAATATGTAGATATGAAACAGGGAAAGCACTAAATATAAACATGACATTTAGAATGTGGAAACCTTTGTTTCCATTGCTGGAAATGTGGCAATGATCTTTCCAGTAGCAAAGGGCAGAAAGTCAAAGACTGGCTTATTTTCCAGTGAAAAAGGTTGCATAACGTGTTGTGAAATGTCTGTTTTTCCTCTTTTCTCTCTTACCTTCGTACACTAACAGGCGACATCATGATAGATTACACATATGTGGAGTGCACCTCAGCAGTTATGCAGGCTCTGAGGCACTTCCAGAAGGTCTACCCCAATCACCGTGCTGAGGAGATAAGGTAGCATAAACACACTGTTTGGAGTTACACTGTTTGCTAAAGCTGTTTCCACACATGCACTGCAGCCTGAACTTTTCTGCACATCACCTGACAGACAAACAGGTGTGAAAGCAAACATCAGGTTGGACATTAGCTGGACTTTGTCCTCCTGCACACGCTGCCCATTTAGCTCCCCTGCCTAAATCAAATGGAGGATGTCTATGAGTACAAATGTGTCCGTGGTGGACTTTTTCCCACAGTGTGAGAAAAAGCAACTCTGGAAATACCATAACCCAATTCTCCCGTAACTTTCCAAAGTTCATGTGAAACGGCTTAAACTAAACTCAAAGCCGACCTAATAACATCTCTGTATAACTAAAACATCTTTTTCTGAAATGATCTTGAACGCGTTTAGTTTCTCAGTTCTGCTGAAGTTCAGGAGGATCCTCTGAGTTTACTCTCTTTTCTTCAGGTCAACTCTGAGAGAAGGGCTGGATTATTGCAGGAAGGTTCAGAGACCTGATGGATCCTGGGAAGGGTGAGTCCATCCATCCATCCATCCATCCATCCATCCTATTCCGCTTATCCTTATTGCAGAAAAAAAAAAGTAATTCTGAGAAAAAACAACTAAATCTGAGTAGGACACGATGAACTGAAGGATGCCACAGGCTTTCCTTCATCTTGGTCTTTGTATAGGTGTGTTATGTCTTCTTATTATAAGACAAAATGATGAACCACTACTGTGAATCAGTAGCAATGCTAATGGAAGACAGGTGAAGCTAATGAGCTGGACAAGAAGGTAAAACAGACAAAAGCAGGAAGTAAAATAAAGTAAAATTTAAAAAAAGGTGTGCGAGGAAAGCTGAAACTAAGCAAATGGAAGTAGAACCAGACAGGAAAAGTGTGAACGTGGCACATCCTGTCTCATTGATCTCCTGCCTTTCCTCAGGTCCTGGGGAGTCTGCTTCACATATGGAATATGGTTTGGTCTGGAAGCTTTTGCTTGCATGGGTCACATTTATGAGGATGGGTAAGATTTTAATGATGCCCCTAAAACACTGCAGTTACCTGCAATTACCTCAAGCCTACATATTTATTTTACTTTGCCTTCTTTGTGAGCAGAGATGCGTGTGAAGAGGTGCAGAAAGCCTGTCGGTTCCTGCTGGATCGGCAGATGTCAGACGGAGGGTGGGGGGAGGACTTTGAGTCGTGCGAGCAGCGGCGCTACATGCAGAGCGGCGCCGCTCAGATCCACAACACCTGCTGGGCTCTGCTAGGCCTCATGGCTGTCAGGTAAAGCATCGCTCTTTTTGTCCAAAAGCCAGAATAAAGAGTTCCCACTGATATGAGCATCGTGTTTATCAGGTTTTTTACTTTTTATAGTGCATGCATGGTTTACTTTTTTACTTGCTCTTGCTTTAACTACCTGCAGACTGTGCATGATGTGTTCATCTGTGTGTGTCTGTGTGACTGTATAACCAGGCATCCTGACAGGCAGGCCGTTGAGAGAGGAGTACAGCTGCTGATTGACAAGCAGTTGCCCAACGGAGACTGGCCACAGGTGACTCTGCATTTAAAGGGACAGCTCACCCTAAAATCGAGCATTCATGTTTTCCCTCTGGCCTGTAGGGATATTTATCCATCTGTGTTGTTTTGGTGTGACTTGGCTGTAGAAACCTCAGCCTTCTCTAGAGTATTATACAACTGCCAACAAGAGAAACATGCGAGGGGGAGGGGAGTCGGGCTTTCAATGTTTACACCCCAACACAGGATCACCAGAGCGTGCCTTTCTTCTTTAGATGCATGCTTCCCTCTGCAAAGATTGATTTGGGGATGTAGTTCAGTAGGAAGAAAATAGTTCCTTATATGCTAACAATAGCTCTATCGTGACTTCTGGAAAGAGACATTTGCTGCTGAGGTTTTCAAATGTATTGTTTAGACATTTAGCAGATATATCCAAAACTGGAGTGTCCCTTTATTGCCTGCATGTCACGTGCAGCTGATGACAGTTTAAGTTAATTGATGATCAAGTGAAATGTAACAGGAGCTTTGATAGGTTGTTGTTATTTTTCTTCCTTTCCAGGAAAATATTGCAGGCGTGTTCAACAAGAGCTGCGCCATCAGCTACACCTCCTACAGAAACGTCTTCCCGATCTGGACCCTCGGCCGCTTCTCACGACTTTACCCCATCAGTCCGCTGGCAGGGAAGGTCAAGCTCTGAAGACCGTCAATAGGACTGAACAGACTGCATGCCAAGAAAAATCAATATCTCCAACAGAAAATACAACAACAGAGATTCAGTGGATGATGAAATCTTTAAGTCACAGCTGAATTGACAGGAAGAATGTGCGCATCTTTGTGTTTGAGGTGTGAACACATTTCATTCTTTGAATTATTTTTTATGCAGATAACTCCCCCGCTACAGCTCCTCCTTAAAATCCTGTCACAGATTCATGTCCGTGTCGCCTTAAATCCCCTTTTCCATTTGATTTTAAAAATTAAAAAGCTACAGAGTTTGGCTTTGTAATGTGTTCCCATAAATACATAAAATATTTGTTTATATATTCACACCAAGACTTCATCAGAAGGTTTGATGTAGTATGGAGGGTTTCCAGATCCCAGCAAAACTAGATGTGTTGCAAAGAGACACGCTGAAATCTGCAAATCTTATCACTTTGCAGTGATATTTTGGCAGCAAAAGACAATGACACAAAGCTGCTTTCTGACCTGTGAGGCTGTAGGGTGGACCACTCAAATACAGCAGACCGGGGGGGGCTGATGAGTCCTGGAAATAAAAAAAAAAAAGCTGAACAGCAAAGACAAAGAGCTGAAGTCACAGTGGGAAAGACTACGGGATTTTAAACAGGGCAGCACATCTGGAAGGAAAAACAGATGCAAACACAGGAGAGACTAATAAGGGTTGGGAAGATAATCGCAACAGAGGGAAAATGCAGGAAATAAAACTAGAACAAAGACACGAGAAACAATTATCAAAGTGAAACAGGAAGTGACCCAGAGACGATAAAACTATACTGAGAAAATAAAACAGAGACCAAGGAAAGACTCTTTGGTTTATTTAGGTGATACTAATCCTACCATTGACTTCAGAGGGCTTTTTTTAAAGGATGCAGTTCAGTGATAGACTGTATGATGTACAACTAAAAGGCTTGAGCTGAAGTGTCTAATGCAAACATTCTATAAAATAAAAATCTGTTCTTGGAAACAAACATGCCAAAGATTTAGATCTGATTAATCCTGTGCTTTCTGTTTTTGTTTGGATTTTTTTGCTCTTTGTTGGAGTTGGAGGCCTCCCAAGACACTGATCAGGAAACTGGTTTGACTGCACCTCCGTCACATGTGAATACAAATTCAACAGAAGTGCCAGTTAAGATGATAACACTTTGTTACTTTGTCTGTTCATTTAATGGAGTATATTTCGAGGCATTTACCACAATGTGTGGATGGCCCTAAAAGTAAAGTCAGTGCTTTCAAAAAATATATTCTTAAATTATCAATCAGCCCATTTCATTTACTAATTATTCAATAAATCTCGCTACTGTCTGTTCCTCTTCTATCACGCCAATCATTCATTGGCTGGTGTATTTCTAGGGACCCCGAGTTAGTGGAGTGCCAAGTCTTGAGGTCATTGCATGAATTGTTCTCCTTTGGTATTCCATAATTTGATCTTCTTCGTTAGGATATTCACTAATATTTCTACCTTTTACCTCTAACCGTCACAATGCGCCAATTTCATCACTCTGATAGTCTGAAAGTCAAACTTGGATCTCACAAAACTTGTTTTGTATTTAATTTGAATTCTTTTTTTTGTCTTGACTTCAGTGACTTCTGTCACATTGTTTGCAGTGGTCCTCGAGAGAGCTGCACACACAGCCGTGTGCCTGTTTTCAAAGCAGTAACTTTGTGCATATGATGCATTTAAGGGACTCCTGTAAGTTGTAACTACAAAAAATAATCCAGGTTACATTTTCTCTGAATGTGCACTGCATCGATCATCTTAAAAATGAAGACTTGAGACGTGCAGTCCTGAAGACTTTACCATACCTGAGGGTTGACTTGATTATCAGATGCCTTCTGTTCTTCTGCATTAAAGCTTTGATGAAAATGTAAATCTTGTAAATCTACATTAAATGTTAACACACCAAGACAGACTTTCTAACTCTTTTCTGGATTGTGTTTCAGGACCTGAGAATTTTAACAAAACCAAAGTGCACTTAGACAAAAATGTAAGTATTAAGAAACAAGAATGGCCTCTTATTATATTTCCAACCATAAAAAGTTAAAGGATAGTCCAGGTTTCTTGATTTATGAATGGAAACGAGCACCATTATTAGGTCTGGACTGGAGTGTGTAGCCTTGCGATCAAAAACAACAACTCAAAGAAAAAAAAAGGCCTTTCTTCAGAGTTGGGCAGTACATTTTTTTCCACCTGATAACATCAAACCAAACAAACAGGCCCCTGTCAATAACACCCTTCACTCACCAAGCACATATTTAACCTACTGGTGGGCGTTCAACGTGCTTCAGGTTGAGTGCGGCTGCACATAAAAAAGCAGAAGCTGACAGGTGGAGTCAGTGGATCCTGTTACCAGCACACAGTAAGTTCAACACTGTCTTTCTGCTGATGATCATGTGCAGATTTCAACAATGTGTATCTGTGAAGAAATCCAGCGTTGAAATCTGCAGATTTCAACGCTGGATTTCTTCATAAATACACATTGTTTGTATGCATGTCTGATAACATTGTGTTTATTTTCTGTTTTCTGAGCAGATTTTTGTGAACTCTCAGTGGATCTGAAGTTGGAAGTTTAAAATGTCTGGTAAGTGTAAATAACACAGCTCTAATTGTGTATTTTTTTAAAATCTCTCACATACTTTTTTCTTTAAAAATGTATATCCTGAAGATAATTTATGACTAATTTTAGGACATGGTGGCAACCGTGGCGGACACTGCCACCATGGACATGGTGGTGGCCATGGCGGACACGGGCACCATGAACACGGTGGTGGCCATGGCGGACACGGGCACCATGGACATGGTGGCTGTCATGGCGGACATGGGCATGGACATGGTGGGTGCCATGGTGGCCGTGGCGGACACGGATTGATGAAGAAGCTTCGGCGCAGGCACAAGCATGGACACAAGCATGTCAATTGCCACAAGAAGGGCAGAGATTGTCACGGGGTAAGACTGAATACTGCAGCAGTGCAGATTTCACAACAGGACGTAGATGTTATTCAGCTACGAGTGAAGCACAAATATTTATGTAAACCATCTTGAAAAAAATTCTGGAATACTCTGCTGTTGATATGATGTGTCTCGAAGGTTATTCATCAGGTGGCAGGACAACAAGTACACAGTTTAAACCAAGTTTAAGCATATTTTGAGGTCATAAGGAGAAAATAAACCCTCATCCGTACCACTGAGCCAAAAAAGAGTGATGAAGTGATCAGATATTATCTGTGTCTTCTGCAGTACTCCAGCAGCTCCTGCAGCAGTGACTCCGACTAGACGAGGATTTCTGGAGGGAACTACCTGGAAACGCTACCATTTTATCCTATAGAGTGATCTGTTTGTTGAAATGTTTTAGGAATACTTAAAAAAAAATCTCCTTAACAGATGCAAGAAAAAATACATTAAATAAACCAAGAACATGTAAAACAAAAGACTGATACAGTTTGAAAAACTGGATGTATTGGTTTGTGTAGTACCATTTGAATCCTTTGCTGTCACTATGTTTGTTGTTGTGAACTGGGTCATGTCAGGCATGGCTCAAGTCTGAGAAACTCAGGACACTACATTCTTATGGGGTAGCAACCTGTTATCACTTCCATCAATCTTAACATCAATAAAGAGTTCTTTACTGCAGAACGAGGCTTTCTGAAGCTCTGAACATTTTTGAACCATCCATCCATTCATTCGCTTATGTTCAGGGTCGCAAGGGGGCTGGAGCCTATCCCAGCTGTCATAGGGCGGGAGGCAGATACACCCTGTACAAGTCGCCGGCCTGTTGCAGGGCTAACACAGAGAGACAGACAACCACTCACACCTATGGACAATTTAGAGTGACCAATTAACCTAACCCCAACAATTGCATGTCTTTAGACTGTGGGAAGAAACCCATGCAGACACGTGGAGAACATGCAAACTCCACACAGCAAGAGCGAGGCCTTGCTGTGTGGGCCAAGGTGGAACGGAACCCAGGCCTTCTAGATGTCATTCTAGCTGTGAGGCAGTAGTGCTAACCACCCTGCCACTGTGCTTTTGAACCGCTGAATGAGTTCGCTACTCGAAGGTTTATTCTGTACTCTTGGTTGACATCTGGTAGCCACAGTGGATGTTGCACTGCAGATGTGACGCACCTTTCATTAGATTAGATTAGATTAGATTAAACTTTATTATCATTGTACACAAATATACAACAAAAAGCACGTTCCAGAACACACATCCAAGAGACGTGTCTGCAGTCATGCAGCCATTATACAGGAGCTACCGTTCATGTGCATAGAATAGAATGCCTTTATTGTCATTATACAGGATGCACAATGAGATTGGAGGGCCACTCCTTTTCAGTGCCATGCCTGAAGAAGTGTTTAATAACACTTCTTCAGGTGTGTTGGGACAATTCCTCAAATGACCTGGACTCCAACTGTGTTTTAGGTATTTGTTCTTTGTATCCTGCATTGAAAAAATAATCCGCCATTTGGGAAATGATTTGATGTATCATTGATTCTAAATTACATACTGGACATGGAGGATGTTCAATAATAATAATGAGGCAGTAGGTGTGATTGATATGTTTTTCCCCTCCTTTTTTGGATGTACATTTATTCCTTTGTTATTGTGCTTGGTGTGCAGGAAACATGTGCTTATGCATCTTTTTTTTAATTCAGAAATAATTTCTTCACAGTAGATGGGCTTAAACAGTTCCTCTCTTTAGGGACACCTTTACCAGCCTTTGAGAACACCCTTTCATAAGGAACAGAAGAAGCTGGTGTCACCAGGATATAAGAAAGGGAGAAATAATGAATGATTTGGCACTATGTTTTGAATAAACTGAATAGGTGTGTTGCGATCACTGCGTCTTTGGCCAGTGAAGGTGAACAAGCTATCCTGTTTGCTTTTGACACGCTGAACGTCGCTGGCTGCTAATTGCACATTTGGACACCAATTTAAAGGTATATGGATACATTATTTTATGTTTCAACTTAAATCTGACTTAGTTTTATCATGTTTTCTTGATCAAAAAGTAGTTTATGCACCGATAACAAAGCTTTTGCCTGGTGGCTGAGCGATCAGAGAGATTAATTGTCTGTAACCTCATTATTATTATTTGGGCTATTGATTTGGTTTAAACAGGCACAAATTTGAATTTGATATCTCAGGGTTTCTTAGTTTTAGACTAGTCGGTTATTCTAATTTTTTCTCCTTGTTTAGTCAACTAAGAAATTAGTTGCCAGGAACATCCCTAGTTATGGCCACACAGGTTTTTGTTTGATGAAACAAAAAAAAAGTTTCCTTCCTTCCAAACATCTTACTGAGAGCTTTAAAAACAGACTCAACATGGAGAGATCCATAATGGTTGTCTTCATAGGCAGAAAACAGATTGTCTGTGAGCACAACCTTCGGTTTACAAGGGACAGCCAATCAGAAGATTTCTTAAAGGGGAGGAGCTAAAACAGTTTGATGATGATCTGAGGGACTACAAGAAGGCCTGTATGAGCTAAATAAGGATGTCTCTGGAGTCTGAATTATGCAAAGCTGCTCTAGTAGAGCCCAAAAATAAAAAATAAAGAGCGGAATATGTCGAGCCTTTAAACGAGCCTATAGTTAATGCACTTGTTGGCTTCTTTCACACTCTTTTATGCAGGGAAGTTTAAAGCTCATGCATGATGCTCATCAGCGATCTTGATTGCTCTGATAAGGCCAAATGTTGGTTCTTAACAACGTGATGCAGTAACACGAAGGATGGCCATCACAACAGTGACGTGCCATGATGTTTCAACCTTTATTCAGTCAGAATGCTTTTGTTCAGCAACGCCCTGCATCACCTCCTACAGCACATAGCAGAGATTATTGATACTAAAGCTGCTGTTAACTTCAGTGTTTTGTTTTGTTTTTTAGGCTGCAGTCCAGCTGTTGGTGTGGTTATGACGAAGGCTTTGAGATATTTGAGCTGAAGAGGGAGTGCCTCATACAAATGTTCTGTAAAAATGTGTTCTTGCAAGCAAAAATGATGATTGGTCAGTCCTGTGTTACCTGTTTTTGCTTTTTGTTCAGAGCATCACAAAATGCTGATCAGGCAACTGGTTTTATTGCACCTCCATCACATGTAAATTAGGGTATTCACTTATATTAGTACTTTTTACCACTAACAATCACAAGGCGCCAGTTTCATCACTCTGATGGTCTGAAAGTCAAACTTGTGTCTCACAAAACTAAGTGGACATGTTTTGTATTTGAATTATTTTTTTTGTTTTTAGGTTTCCTGTGATTAAAAAAAGACTTCAGTGACATCTGTGATACTTTCTGTAGTGGTCCTCAAGCCTTCAGCCCACACTCTGCCCTTTCTGTGCAGCTGTCTGCAAACATTCAGTGACTGTATTCTTCCAACTGTCCTGTTTTCAAAGCAGTGACTTCCTGCATAACTTCCTGTAAGCTGTAGCAATAAAAAATATTCCCAGTTACATTTTCTCTGAGTGTGCACTGCATTCATCATCTTAAAAATGAAGACTTGAGACATGCAGACTTTACCATACCTGAGGGTTGACATTGAGACTTGATTATCAAATGCCTTCAGTTCTTCTGCTTTAAAGCTTTGATGAACATGAACTCTTTTCTGGTTTGTGTTTTAGGACCTGAGACTTTTGACGAAACTAAAACCAACTATGACAAAATGTAAATTAAAGTATCAACAAACAAAAATGGCCTTTTGTTATACTTTCAACTATAAAAAGCTAAAGGATATTGCAGGTCTCTTGATTTATGCGAATGTAAACAAGTACATTTAAGTGTCTAGACTTGGGGTGCCCGGGTGGCTCAGTGGTGGAGCATGTGCCGTGTTGCGGTTCGACTCCCGGCCTATCACTGATTTGCCCGTGTGTCTTCCCTGATATCTTTCCCCCCTTTCCTGTCCCTCTGCACTGCCAATTAAGCTGCTGTGGCCAAAAAAAAGTGCCTGGACTTTAGTTTTAATAAAGCCTCTTTGAAGTTCAGAAATACAGCTTTTATTTCACACCTCTTTTACATGAGAAAACGTGGCACAAACATGCCTGTGCGTCACTGTTGGCTCACTAAGAGACAAATCAAAACAAATATTTTCCCTAATGATGGGCGTTCAGCGTGCTTCAGGTTGAGGTGGAGCTTCATATAAAAAAGCATCAGGTGACAGGTGGAGTCAGTGGATCCAGTTAACAGCACACGGTAAGTTCAACACTGAATCTCTGGTGATGATCGTATTTGTATATGCACAGCTGTCAGTACTTTATTGGCGCCATCTGATAATTTTTTGTATATATGTTTGAAAATATTTTCTTTGTTTTCTGGACAGATTTTGAACTCTCACAGTATCTGAAGTTTGAAGTTTAAAATGTTTGGTAAGAGTAAAATAACACAGCTCATATCTTTTTCAAATCCCTTAGATACTTTTTTCTTTAAAAATAAATATCCTTAAGATTAATTTATGACTAATTCTAGGAGGACACGGTCATCATGGACACGGACACCATGGCCACCATGGACATCATGGCCACCATGGACATCATGGCCACCATGGACACCATGGACATCACGGACATCACGGACACCATGGACACCATGGACTTGGTGTTGGATATGGTGTTTATGGTGGTGGCTATCCTGTCTATGGTGGTGGCCATCCTGTCTACGGTGGTGGCCATCCTGTCTACAGTGGTGGCCATCCTGTCTACAGTGGTGGCTATCCTGTCTACAGTGGTGGCTATGGTGGATACGGGCACGGTCAAGGACTAGTTGGTGCACTCGGCACTGGACTCGGATTGTTACGAAGGCTTAGGCACAGGCACAAGCATGGACACACGCATATCAGATGCCACAAGATGGGCAGACAGTGTCACGGGGTAAGACTGAATACTGCAGCAGTGCAGATTTCACTTCATTCACAACAGGAAGTAGATGTTATTCAGCTACGAGTGAAGCATAAATGTTTGTGTAAACCATCTCGAAAATGATCTCTGGAATACTCTGTTGTTGACACGATGTGTCTTGAAGGTTATTCATCAGGTGGCAGGACAGCAAGTACACAGTTTAAACCAAGTTTAAGCATATTTTGAGGTCATAAGGGGAAAATAAACCCTAATCCCTACCACTGAGCCAAAATAGAGTTTAGAATTTAGAATCAGTGCGATGAATTCATTGAATATCATCTGTCTCTTCTGCAGTACTCCAGCAGCTCCTGCAGCAGTGACTCCGACTAGATGAGGATTTCTGGAGGGAACTACCTGGAAAGGCTACCATTTTATCCTATAGAGTGGTCTGTTTGTTTAAATGTTTTAGGAATACTTAAAAATCTTTTTAACAGATGTAAGAAAAAAATACATTAGATAAACCAAGAACATGTAAAATAAAAGACTGATACATACAGTGTGAAAAATTGGATGTATAGTTGTGTAGTACTATTTGAATCCTTTGCTGTCACTGTGTTGTTGATTTGAACAGCGACATGTCAGATGTGGCTCAAGTCTGAGAAACTGAAGACACTGCATTCTCATGGGGTAGCAACCTGTCAATCACAAGGTAGCCCCGCCTTAAGGTATACCCTGCTTTATAGTTTAATTTACTCTTAATTGGACCATGATTTTCAAAATTAACACCATGTTGTAGAACTAGCAACTCACCATAATCTCATGTGGAAATTGTTTACTGACGTCATGAATCAGAAGCAGGGACGTTTTCTCATATACGCCATTGTTTTGCAGCTAGCTGCCCCCTGCTGGTCCTCAGAGAGAATGCATGTTTGAAGCATGACAAACTATGTTAAAACACACAATAAGCCTCAACTGGTCACATTGCAATGAAATAATAAATCTGGAAATGGATCATTTTTCTCTATATTGTCTCATTCTTTCTGGGTCCCCTGGGCCAAGGTCCTCCTATACAGCCAGACTTATTGTGGACATTAGAAAGAATGCAGGTTTAAGGTATCTTTGCATTGGCAGACTGGGAAACTGTGACCATCTTTTACATAAAGTCTATGCAATTAGATCAGGCATTGCAATAATAAACCTTGAACCCACACAAAGACTAACTTGTTAGTGGCTGACACAGATCTTAGGGGCATATTAAATCCATTATTGTGTTTCTCATGATTAACAATGACATGAGTTTGTGTGTTGCTTAGCTGATGTCTTGTTGTGAGAGGTCTCAAAAAAGTTGGGAGTTCAGGCATGCCCCTGATGATGTGAGCTGGATTTCAAGCTGAAGGTGTGGCTTTATATAAAGGCAGAACCAACTGAATACTGTGTGTGTGGAGCTGCACTACAACACACGGTAAGTCCACTGGCAGCTATCTAAGCATGTGCACGCGCACTTGTATTTCTTCCAACTACTTCCAACTTCCACAAAAGATCAGGTATCCTCCACGTCCAATCAGGAGAGATCCTGTTATTCATGCCAGGTATGTTCCACTCGGGCAGACAGTCCCCTATTCCCAATTTCCTCATAGAGAAAATTTGATCGATTGCGTTGAGAGGCCAGTAGTAACATGTACTTCAACCACAGAGGTCCAACATTAACATCAAACCCCTTACCCAATTTAAATTTCTTTTGACCCCCTTACAAGCAAACAAGCCTCCACAGAGAGGCACGGGATTTTCATGTCTCCACAGCCGACCCTCAGTGTGGATATGTGTGTTGCTTTTCTACAGACATGTTGAAGATAAGTCCACCGTCTTTGGCATGGTGCTGAGTTACACCTTGCTCAGGATCCTGGGAGTGGATCCGGATGACCCAGATATGGTTTGCGCCAGGAACAACCTGCACAGCAAAGGTCTGAAGGAATTTGGAATACAAAAATGAAAAGTGTATTAGGATGTGTTTAGTGTGAGCGCTTCTCCATGGTATGGTATTCTGCTCTCTGTGTTTATTTGGTGTATGTGGAGAAGTTGGGATTCCCTCATGGGGCAAATTCTGGTTGGCCATTTTAAATGTCTACAGCTGGGAGGGAATAAACACGCTCCTACCAGAGATGTGGTGAGTGGGGGATGATTTTCCGAGACAAAAAAACCCATAAAATAATAGGGCAACAAAGACCAAAAAACAAACCAGAAAAGAAACAAACGGCGGCAGCACAAGGCCGGAAAAAAGTCCAAAACAAAAGAAAAACAGTTCTGGAGGCCGACCGCGCTCCCAGCGGCAGCGGCGACGAAGACGAGGACGAGCAGGAGGCCGACCGTGCTCCCAGCGTTAGCGGCGACGAAGA
Organism: Archocentrus centrarchus; assembly: GCF_007364275.1. Taxonomy (NCBI): domain Eukaryota; kingdom Metazoa; phylum Chordata; class Actinopteri; order Cichliformes; family Cichlidae; genus Archocentrus; species Archocentrus centrarchus. The sequence goes on from NC_044366.1 coordinate 4,732,078, forward strand.
TGAGGACGAGCAGGAGGCCGACCGTGCTCCCAGCGTTAGCGGCGACGAAGATGAGGACAAAGGCGAGCAAGAGGCCAACCGCACTCCCAGCGGCGGCGGCGAGGATGAAGGCAAGCAAGAGGCCGAAGCAGTCCAGGGAGGGCCAAGGTCAGAACTGAAAACAAAAACATAAGGCCCAAACAAAAAACAACACAAGGCCAGAATAGTCCACAATGTTCAGGGGGCCGCCCAGGCCAAGGGGCAGAACTCACAGGCCAGGAAACAGAAGGGTCACCAGGAGGCCGACCGCGCTCCCAGTGATGGCGACGATGGATGATCTCGGGTGGGCGGCCGCGTGGCATGCGACGGAGCCGGATGGCCTCGGGTGGGAGACGAGACAGGAGGCCGACCGCAGCTCCAGCGGCAAAGACGTGGAGACGAGACAGGAGGCCGGCTGCGCTCCCAGCGGCGGCGGCGGCGAGGACATGGCGTGGCAAGAGGGGCTGCTGCACTAGCTAAGGGGGCTAATATTAGAGGAACTGAAGGTACCTGAGCATAGGGAGCCTGAGGGATTGAAGGGACCTGAGCAGGGGGAGCCTGAGGGATTAAGGGGACCTGAGCAGGGGGAGCCTGAGGGATTAAGGGGACCTGAGCAGGGGGAGCCTGAGGGATTAAGGGGACCGGAGCGGCCGAGGGGACCAGAGCTAAGGGGACCTGAGGCAGTAAAGGGGCTGAGGGGACCTGAGGCACAAAAGCTGAAGGTGTACGGACTAAAACTGCGGGGACCGCAGCTGGAGCTGAGGGGACCAAGAGACCTGAACGGACCGAAGCTACAGCTGAGGGGACCAAAGGAGCTGAGGAGGGGACCTGAGCGACCAAAGCTGAAGTCGAGGGAATGAAGGGCTTGAAGGGACTGAGGCCACAGGGAAGGCTGAGGGGACTGAGGAGGGGACCTGGGAGACTAAGGGGACCAAAGAGGGTGAGGCTAAGGGAGCTGGGGGGACTCCCCTTAGAGATCCTGCGTAACTGTTTATTGAAATACCAGAAAGCAGTAAAATATGCAAAGTCTGCTTATTTCTCTAACATTGTTTCAAGTAACAGTCACAGGCCTCATTTTCTTTTTAATGTTTTTAATTCACTCGCTGATCCTCGCTGTAATGTAAACCAAGCCAAGGTCTGTCCTGCACTGTGCGAAAACTTTAAGAAATTTTTTTGTGGAAAAAATTTCTGCCCTCAGGCCTTCATCACCTCAGGCTGAAACAGGCTCATCTGCACCTCCTCCCAGCAGAGCTGTCTTTGAGCAGTTTGAGCCAGTCACACTCTCCACACTAAAGGAGGTGATTCAAAATATGAGACCTGTAAACTCTCCCACAGACTGTGTTCCGTCTCGCCTTTTTAAAGAGGCTTTTGATTCAGTGGGACCAACTATCCTCGCTCTGATTAACAGTGCGCTTGCATCTGGTTGTGTTCCAGCTGCCTTTAAACATGCAGTTGTACAGCCTCTAATCAAGAAGAAGAACCTTGACCCTGATGTTCTTTCAAATTACAGACCAATTTCTAAATTACCATTTTTATCCAAGGTTCTTGAAAAAGTTGTTTTTAAGCAACTTCAAGCATTTTTAAGTGAACATGGAATGTGGGAAAAGTTTCAGTCAGGTTTTAGAATGCGTCACAGCACAGAGACGGCTCTTTTAAGAGTTTTTAACGATCTGCTTTTAACTGTGGCCTCTGGTAGTCCTGCAGTTTTAGTACTTCTAGATCTGTCAGCTGCCTTTGACACTGTGGACCACGAGATCCTTCTATCCCGCCTAGAACATGAAATTGGCATTAAAGGCACGGTTCTGACTTGGTTCAGATCTTATCTTACTGATAGAAGTTTCTCTGTCCATCTAGGAAACTGTTTTTCTACCACAGCAAAGCTTTCTTGTGGAGTGCCTCAGGGGTCCATTCTGGGCCCAATTCTTTTCTCATTGTATATGTTGCCTCTAGGGTCGATTTTTAGGAAACATAATATTTGTTTCCACTGTTTTGCTGACGACATCCAGGTGTATATGCCCATCAAACTGAACAGCAGAGATCCATGGGAACCCCTGCTGAACTGTCTAAGTGACATCAAGTCCTGGATGAGAAACAATTTCCTAAATCTTAATGAAAGCAAAACCGAGGCCATATGCTTTGGTAAATTTGACCCCTCAAGCTACTCCTCTGGCACTCCGAGTCATTTGGCTCCTCACTGTCATGATGCTGTGAAAAATCTGGGTGTCATTTTAGATAGTAGTTTTAAAATGGAGAAGCAAGTAAGTGCTGTTACCAAAATCAGTTTTTACCAACTCAGAGTCATTGCCAAGGTAAAACCTTATCTCCCGCAGCAGGACCTGGAAAAAGTTATTCATGCTTTTATTACTTCCCGCCTGGACTACTGTAATTCTCTGTACTTTGGCATAGATCAATCATCTGTGCGCCGCCTGCAGGTAGTCCAGAATGCGGCAGCTCGTCTTTTAACCGGTTTAAAAAAGCATGAACACATTACCCCAGTCCTGTCATCCCTTCACTGGCTCCCTGTCCGTTTTAGAATCGATTTTAAGATTTTATTGCTTACTTTTAAAGCCTTAAACGGACTGGCACCTTTGTATCTGTCTGAGCTGCTTCACTGTCACACCCCTGTAAGAGCTCTGAGGTCATCGAACCAGCTGCTCTTACAGAGGCCTAAAACTAGACTAAAACAGAGAGGTGATCGAGCTTTTGCAGCAGCAGCACCAAAGCTATGGAACGATCTACCTCTCCATATCCGCACAGCTCAGACGATACACACATTTAAATCTCTATTAAAAACACATTTCTTTTCCTTGGCATTTGGCTGCAGTGCTACCTCCTTTTAGATGATTGTTTTATGGTATTTTTATGGTACTTGTTTTAAACGTTTTAATTTTTAATTTTCTTATGTTATTTATTGTTCTTAATGTTTTTATTTATTTATTTTTATTTTATTATTTTTATTATTTATTTATATATTTTTATTTTTATTTAGTATAGTCCTTGGGGTTACAGATCTTGTACAGCACTTTGGTCAACGTCGTTGTTTTAAATGTGCTTTATAAATAAACTTGACTTGACTTGACTTGACTTGAAGCTGCGGGAGCTAAAGGGACCGAAGGTGCGGATGAGCTAACAGAGGTGACAGAGGGAACTGAAGGAGCTGAGGTGATTGAAGGGAGTGAGGGGACTAAAGGGACCAAAACTGAAAGGACCGAAGGTGAAGGAGCAGAGGGGACTGAAGGAACCGAAGCTAAGGGAACTGGAGCTGAGGGCGCTAAAGGAACCGAAGGGGTCAAAGAGAAGGGAATCAAAGGGATCGAAACTGAGGGGACTAAGGAAACTGAGGCTGGGACTGAGGGAATCGAAGCGGGGACTGAGGCTAAAAGGACCGAGGGGACCTGAGGGACCGAGGCGACCAAGGAGGGAGCTAAGGGGTCCGAGGAAGGAGCTGAGGGGACCAGAGCTACAGGGACTGGGGCTGAAGGGAGCTAAGAGGCTAAAGAGACCGAAGCTGAGGGAGCTGGAGCTGAGGGAGCTAAGGGGACCGAAGCTGAGGGAGCTGGAGCTGAGGGAGCTAAGGGGACCGGAACTGAGGGCGCTGAGGGAGCTGGGGCTGAGGGAACTGAGGGCGCTGAGGGAGCTGGGGCTGAGGGAACTGAGGGCGCCGAGGGAGCTGGGGCTGAGGGAACTGAGGGCGCCGAGGGAGCTGGCGCTGAGGGAACTGAGGGCGCCGAGGGAGCTGGGGCTGAGGGAACTGAGGGCGCCGAGGGAGCTGGAGCTGAGGGAACTGAGGGCGCCGAGGGAGCTGGAGCTGAGGGAACTGAGGGAGCCGAGGGAGCTGGAGCTGAGGGAACTGAGGGCGCCGAGGGAGCTGGAGCTGAGGGAACTGAGGGCGCCGAGGGAGCTGGAGCTGAGGGAACTGAGGGCGCTGAGGGAGCTAACTGAGGCTGAAGGGGAGCTGGGAGGACAGAGGGAGCTAAAGCAGAGGTCTCTGATGCGGAAGCTGGAGGCTCAGAGGATGATACGGAAGCTGGAGGCTCGGAGGCTGATGCAGAAGCTGAAGATTGGGACTGGGTGCTCCTCACCCGAGGAGCAAGGACGGGTGCCCGAGAGAGCCCGTCCTTGGCTACTCTGTGCAACACTCCTGGGTGTCCAACAGGAGTGTTGCACAAAGTCTTGTAGTCCAGAGCAGCAGACTCAGGAAGACCATTAGCAAGAAGTTCACAATACCTTAGCTGTCCGACAGTTTTAACAGGTGGAGCCAACAAATCAGGTAGAATTATTCCGAAAACAAAATCCTTGATTAACCCAGGCAAGTAATCCAAAAAACCAGGGTGTTTCGAAACCAGTCTATGAACAATGTGCTTCACTGTTTCCTGCTCCTCTCCATTGGATAGCAAAAGCCACTGCTCACAAAACAAGGTGACTGAATCAATGAAATCCTGCCTCGTTCTCTTGTCAATACAGGCAGTCCTAGAAGTATTCACAATGTTACAGTCTTTAGCTGCCTGTGCAGCAGAAAAGGCATAACCCGAGTCTTTAGCCGGTTTGGAAAACTCTCTGGTAACCTTTTCTGAGAATCAGCCGGCATAACAAAAGGTTTACTCACAGTGTCTGCAGTGCCAGCGCACACAAGCGAGAGGGCAGAATTGTCCAGTGGCTGCACATGCCGCGCAGCGAAGTCCAGCTGGGGTGGTGCAGTAGTTACAGGTGAGGCAGAAGAAAGCTGCCGTTTTCCCCGATGAGAGCCACGTTTTCTTCATCCAGAAGCTGGACAGGGGAGCGACGAGGAGATATCCGGTGAACCGCTCCGCTGCTGTGGCAGTGAGGCTGACGGTATAATCTGTGGTGAGGGCGAAGAGACAAACCCACCCACTGTGATAGCCGTCGGAACAGGTGAAGGGGTTGCAACTGGCGGAGGAGTCAGTGGCTGTGGCGAAACTCAGGGCTGAGGTGGAGAGCACTTAGACACGCGGTCCGGGGTGAGCCAAGGTTTCCACCTCATTTCTTCATCTCGGTAATATTCCATTACCTTCTGGCGCTCTCGTAGTTCGTTGTCCGCGAGGTCCATTTCAGGGTCGGGTCCTATTGTCACGGCTGGTGCAGGCAAGGCAGGGCAGTGAGGACCTCAGAGCAGGACGTGAAACGAGAGCTGAATAATACTTAACGCTTATTGAAAATATCACAAATAACAAAACTGGACAGAGGCCAGCTACACCAAAACCAAACACTTGAAAAGAACTCGAAAACTCAAAACACTCAGCACGAACGTTTACCTAAACGTAAATAGACTTAGGACCCGACAAAGACCAGAGCAGACACTAAATACACAAGGGTAAATGAGGGGAGTGACAACAGGTGGGAAAACAGCTGACCATAATTACGCAGACAGGGGGAAGCAAAACTGAATACAAAGCAAAGGGAACACGAGACTGTCAAAATAAAACAGGAACTGACTAGACATAACAGACACAGACTAAACACTGAAACTTGACAAAGGGAACATACACAAGAAACAACAAGGGAAACTAAACAGCATACTCGAACTACAACTATAACAACAAGAAACAAAACCTGAAAAGTACAACAAGAAAACTACACAAAAGAAACTCAAAATGCTGGGCCACCGGCCCAGGACCATGACATGATTAGGACAAAAACGGCATTGTTCCTCTTGAATTCCAAGTTTCACAAACAGACGGACTCTCCTTTCCAATCAGAAGATTTCTCGAAGGTGAGGAGCTAAAACAGTTTGATGATGAACTGAGGGACTACAAGAAGGCCTGTGTGAGATAAATAAGGATGCTTCTGGAGTCTGAATTATGCAAAGCCGCTCTAGTAGAGTCCAAGAACAAAAAATATGTCCACTTTAAATGAGCCTAAAGTTAATGCTCTTCTTGGCATCATTCACACTGTTTTATGCAGGGAACTTTTTAAGAAGGTTAAAGAACCGCGATCTTGATTGCTCTGATGAGGCCAAATGTTGGTTCTTAACAACGTGATGCAGTAACACAAAGGATGGCCATCACAACAATGACGTGTCATGATGTTTCAACCTTTATTCAGTCAGAATGCTTTCTTTTAGCAATGCCCTGCATCACGTCCTACCGCACATAGCAGAGATTATTGATATTAATGCTGCTGTTAACTTCAGTGTTTTTTTGGTTTTTTTAGGCTGCAGTCCAGCTGTTGGTGTGGTTATGACGAATGCTTTGAGATATTTGAGCTGAAGAGGGAGTGCCTCATACAAATGTTCTGTAAAAATGTGTTCTTGGAAAAAACATAACAACTGGTTAGTCCTGTGCTACCTGTTATTTTTTTTCCTTTTTGTTCAGAGCATCACAAGATGCTGATCAGGAAACTGGTTTTATTGCACCTCCGTCACATGTGAATACAAAATCAACGGCACACAGTTACAGTTTTTATGTTACATGAAAGGAAAAAGTGAGAGCATATTTAGAGGTATTTACAGCAATGTGTGAAAGGCTCTAAAAGTAGCTTTAAAAAAAAACACCATCAGTTCTGTACAGGATTTATTTATCCAGTTTCCAAATTGGGAACCCATCAACTAGCCTTGTAATCAGGAACAACAGCCATTTTGATGGCTTCTCTTGTAGACACCAGGTTTCTAGGCCAAGATTTTGTTTTTTGAGTAACTAGTCCTCAACATATGAGTGTGAAGTATTCCTCAGATTCACAGTCGAATCTGCCCCACCGTGCCCAGTTTGACGATGATGTAAGATGCATGTCACAGATGCACCGCTGGGACGCATCATCAGTGATGCAACCTGGGATCATTGGTTATTTGGGGGTTTTGAGCAGACTCTCCCAAGTGACCCCAACTTGATTCTAATCAATCAATCAATCAATCAATCAATCAATCAATCAATCAATCAATCAATCAATCAATCAATCAATCAATCAATCAATCAATCAATCAATCAATCAATCAATCAATCAATCAATCAAATCAAAACTATTAATCCACAGGCTTTTTTAGTAGCTGATAATGTCTGGGTGCAGCTGTGATGGTGTTATTTAGGCCGGGACGCATCACTCAAGCTCTTACAAAGGTCTCATTGTGCCAAGTCTGAGGTTATTTGCATGAAGGGTTCTTCTTTCCTTTACACTTTGTGCCCCGTTCACGGCGACATCATTTTCCACTGAAAAAAATGTCGTTTTGCTGTGTTTTGGCCTCCCGTTTACACAGATACATTTCAGAAATGAACTGCATCTACATGAAGACACTTGAAACAGTGAAAATGATGTAGTTCACATTGTCAGGTCACAAGTTGGCCTGAAAATTGTTTTTTGCAAAGCTTGTTTACACAACACGCGCATGTGCGGAGGGATTCTGTAGGATGTGTTGCAAAGATTTGTTCATTATTTACAAAATGGCCAATGTGAGAGGCTTTGTGTGGACTGTCGAGGTTGGATTGCTGCTGCACACAACACACGATTATACAATGCCAAAAACACAAGAAAAGATCGACTGTGACTTGCGCTACTTGAAGGTTGCTGAAGCACTCGTGAATTCTAACCCTAACGAGTGTTGTTCATCTATTAGCGCATGTGTGGAAAACTGTGGGGTTCGCAATTATAGTGCGAGTGCCCTTGTTTCCAAAACGAGAAAACGGAGGCTGGAGCGTTTCTGAAACACTCCTTTCTGGACCCCGTTTCCAAAATGCATCGTTTTCACTCCGTTCTCGTGTAAACGGAAGGGCGAAACGCATCAAAACGATGCCGTTGTGTCGTGTAAACAGGGCCTAAGAAGACTGAGGCCCCGTTCACACGAGAACGGAGTGAAAATGATGCATTTTGGAAACGGGGTCCAGAGTGGAGCATTTCAGAAATGCACCAGCCTGCATTTCCGTGTAAACGGATGAATACGGTGTCTTTTGGAAACGGGTGACTCGCAGATGCGCACTATGGTTGCGACTGCCACGGCCATGCATGCGCAAGTTGATGGACAGTACTCGTGGATTCACGAGTGCTTCTTGTGCTTTTCTTGTGTTTTTACCGTTTTGTAATTCAGCGTTGTGTGCAGCAGCAATCAAATCTCATCATCAGTCCACACAAAACCTCTCACATTGGCCATTTTGTAAAAAATGAACAATTTGCCGCACTTCCTGCGGTGTCTCTCCACGCATGCGAGTCTTGTGTAAACAAGCTTTGCAAAAAAAACAAAAAACAAAAAAAAAACAACGCCAACTTGTGGCCTGGCATGGGAACGACAACGTTTCAACGTGGATCGTTTCTGAAACGCCACCGTGTAAACGGAATGCCGAAACGTATCAAAACAACATTGTTTCCAGTGGAAACGGTGTCCTGTAAATGGAGCCTTAGTTAAGATGTTCACTTATATTAGTACTTTTTACCTCTAACCATCACAATGTGCCAATTTCATCACTCTGATGGTCTGAAAGTCAAATTTGGGTCTCACAAAATCAAGTGGACATGCTTTGTATCTAATTTTAATTTTTTTGTCTTTAGGTTTCCTGTCAAAAAATTACTTCTGAGACATTGTAGGGTCTTTACCTACAATACAAAGCGTCTTGAGGTGATTGTTTGTTGTGATTTTGTGATATATAAATAAAATTGAATTGAATTGATATTTTTTGTAGTGGTCCTCAAGGGATCATCTTAAAAATGAAGACTTGAGACGTGCAGTCCTAAAGACTTTACCATACCTGAGGGTTGTATCAACAAACAAGATTATATTTTCAACTATAAAAAGATAAAGGAATTCCAGGTCTCTTGATTTATGCAAACAAGCACATTTGGACTTGAGTCAAAACCAGCAGTTCAAAAAAAAAAAAAAAAGCCTTTCTTCGAAGTTCAGAAATACAGGTTGTACTTCCTCATAATGTCTCACCTGCTTAGCATGAGAAAAGTGCACGAACAAACAGCCTGAGTCACACTGTTCGCTCACTAAGAAACTAAACAAATCAAAACAAATATTTAGCCTGATGAGCATTCATCAAGCTTCAGGTTGAGGTGTGGCTTTGCATAAAAAAGAATCAGGTGACAGGTAGAGTCAGTGGCTCCAGTAAACAGCACACAGTAAACTGATCATACGTGTATATGTGCAGATGTCAGTAATTTACTAGTACAATCTGACAAATTTTTTGTATATGTGTTTACAATATTTTCTTTGTTTTCTGGACAGAATTTGGTGAACTCTCAGGGACCTGAAGTTTGAAGTTTAAAATGTCTGGTAAGTTTAAATACCACAGCTCATGCGATCATGTGTTTTTTCTCATATCTCTTAGATACTTTTTTCTTATATCCTAAAGATGAATTTATTACAAATTTTAGGACACGGCCATCATGGACATCATGGACACCATGGACATCATGGACACCATGGACACCATGGACATCATGGACACCATGGACACCATGGACATCATGGACATCATGGTGGGGGCTTTCCTGGTGGCTATCCTGGTGGCTATCCTGGTGGCAATCCTGGTGGCTATCCTGGTGGTCATCCTGGTGGCTATCCTGGTGGTCATCCTGGTGGCCATCCTAGTGGCTATCCTAGTGGCCATCCTGGTGGCCATCCTGGTGGCCATCCTGGTGGATATCCTGGTGGCCATCCTGGTGGCTATCCTGGTGGCCATCCTGGTGGCTATCCTGGTGGCCATCCTGGTGGCCATCCTGGTGGCTATCCTGGTGGCTATCCTGGTGGCTATCCTGGTGGCTATCCTGTCTATGGACAGGGCCAAGGACTTGGTGGTGGATTTTTGCAGAAGCTTAGGCGCAAACACAAGCATGGACACACCCATATCAGATGTCACAAGAAGGGCAGACAGTGTCACGGGGTAAGACTGAATACTGCATCAGTGCAGATTTCACTTCATTCACAACAGGAAGTAGATGTTATTCAGCTACAAGTGAAGCATAAAATGTTTGTGTAAACCATCTTGAAAATGATCTCTGGAATACTCTGTTGTTGACACGATGTGTCTTGAAGTCTCTGGAGCTTGAAAGGTTATTCATCAGGTGGCAGGACAGCAAGTACACAGTTTAAACCAAGTTTAAGCATATTTTAAGGTCATAAGGAGAAAATAAACCTTAATCCCTACCACTGAGCCAAAAAAAGAGTTTAGAATTTAGAATCAGTGCGATGAATTCATTGAATATCATCTGTCTCTTCTGCAGTACTCCAGCAGCTCCTGCAGCAGTGACTCCGATTAGATGAGGATTTCTGGAGGGAACTACCTGGAAATGTTACCATTTTATCCTATAGAGTGATCTGTTTTAAAAAATCTTTTTAACAGATGTAAGAAAAAAAAAGATTACATACAAGAACATGTAAAATAAAAGACTGATACGTACAGTGTGAAAAATTTGATGTATAGTTGTGTAGTACTATTTGAATCCTTTGCTGTCACTGTGTTGTTGATTTGAGCTGCGACATGTCAGATGTGGCTCAAGTCTGAGAAACTGAGGACACTGCATTCTCATGGGGTAGCAACCTGTCAATCACAAGGTAGCCCCGCCTTAAGGTATACCCTGCTTTATAGTTTAATTTACTCTTAATTGGACCATGATTTTCAAAATTAACACCATGTTGTAGAACTAGCAACTCACCATAATCTCATGTGGAAATTGTTTACTGACGTCATGAATCAGAAGCAGGGACGTTTTCTCATATACGCCATTGTTTTGCAGCTAGCTGCCCCCTGCTGGTCCTCAGACAGAATGCATGTTTGAAGCGTCACAGACTATGTTAAAACACACAATCAGCCTCAACTGGTCACCTTGCAATGAAATAATAAATCTAAAAATGGATCATTTTTCTCTATATTGTCTCATTCTTTCTGAATTATATGACATTTTTCCAAGTTAAGGCAGCCAAGGTCCTCCTATACAGCCAGACTTATTGTGGACATTAGAAAGAATGCAGGTTTAAGGTATCTTTGCATTGGCAGACTGGGAAACTGTGACCATCTTTTACATAAAGTCTATGCAATTAGACCAGGCATTGCAATAATAAACCTTGAACCCACACAAAGACTAACTTGTTAGTGGCTGACACAGATCTTAGGGGCATATTAAATCCATTATTGTGTTTCTCATGATTAACAATGACATGAGTTTGTGTGTTGCTTAGCTGATGTCTTGTTGTGAGAGGTCTCAAAAAAGTTGGGAGTTCAGGCATGCCCCTGATGATGTGAGCTGGATTTCAAGCTGAAGGTGTGGCTTTATATAAAGGCAGAACCAACTGAATACTGTGTGTGTGGAGCTGCACTACAACACACGGTAAGTCCACTGGCAGCTATCTAAGAATAATTACCATAAAATATGTGTGTATGCATGTGCACGCGCACTTGTATTTCTGGTTTTATGGACATAAATCTGTTTATATGGCCATCAGTGTGGACTTTCCACGATTATAGCAAAAAGCAGGTGAAACAAAACCTAAAGGCTATCGATGAGTAGTTTATAGTAATTAAAAGTGATCAGGCTCTCTTATATATTTATGTTATTTATTTATACATTGTATGATTCCATATTTTTAACCTGTTAAAGAACTTTTAGCAAACTTTTTTGTCGTCTCTACAGTGGATTGCATTTGATTTTTCTTATTTTCTTTCTTTAATTGTCATAAAAATAAAGTTACTTCTTTCTTCATGTGAACAGATAACAGGTGATAATAAGTTCTTTGAATTTCTGGGTTCACATCTGAATTTTTGACATGTTCGGGCACAACAGAGGTAAAAAAATCACTGTTATTCCCACTAGAATCCACAATCAGTTTTGTAAAACTTTATTCACAAAATTTTAAGGAGCAAAATTTTGTTTTTAAATTGAGGATGTCAACCTCGGCCAGTGCCCGGAGGACGCCCGCCATGCTCGGCCCCACCACCGCCGCCATGCCCACCTCAGCCTGGTCCACCTGGGTGTCATTCTGTGACCCCACCTTTTGGAGGATCTGGAGGTCATGGTCATGGAGTAGGGCCTGGCTGTGGGGATGGACCTGGCTGCGGACATTGTCATGGTCATGGCCATGGACACCATGAGCATGGGCATCACGGCCATCATGGTCATGGTCATGGCCATGAACACCATGAGCATGGGCATCACGGCCATCACGGGCATGGTCATGGCCATGGCCATCATGAGCATCATGGGCATCATGGTCATCATGGGCATCATGGACATCATGGTCACCACCAGAGGCCCAAGCATGGTCACGTGCACAATCATTGTCACAAGAAAGGAAGAAAGTGCCATGGGGTAAGAGCCAAGTATTTTGTGCTACAATGTAAAAATATTAATCTTTTTGGCTGTAACTGGCTCTGCTGTGTACTTTATTTAGTTACTTTAGGGCAACAATATTCAAAAGAGAACCAAAGAACAATCAGAGATCCCCTATGAGCAGCACTCGGTGACAGTAAAGAGCAGACTCTTCCACTGTGTGTGCGGTCATTTATTATAAAAACAGTCTGTCAACATCATGAGCAACATCATGTGTTTGCCCAAAGTCATGAACCCCTTTCATATTTTGATCTAACTCTGCAGTTTCTCTGAGCTTTAAAGAACATTTTTTGCATTGTTTTAGTTTTCACAGCTGCTACTCCAGGTTCACCTTCAGCATTGTTGCTTTCGGCCACCTCAGGGACTCGTCTGTAGCAGAAAAAAGCTCAGACAGCAGACAAACTGGCATGCTGACTGGTGAACAAAGGAGCCTGGACTTTGTAAAGACAAAAAACAGAAGAGTGAATTGAAAGGTCATCAAAGCCAGTATCCACAGCTATGAGCGTTCATGGGCACCAGCACAGGAAGGGGAAGGCCTAGCATGGGGTAGGATTCAGTAGTGCAGCAGTGAGGCAAGACGCATGACAAGTTTGTTCAAGCCTTCCTGGAAACTGATCTCTGGAATTTTCTGTTTTTTTAAAGATGATTTATTTCAGCAATACTACTTTCAGCACTAATTCTTTCACTGCTTGTTCAGACTTGAGGAAATTTATGGGAAAAGAACAAATACTTTCCAACATCCTTATTGGATCCAGTCACACTGAACCAAAAACTGGAGGATCTAATGCTGTCATTTTTACACTGTACAAAACAGAAACAAAGCAAAACAGTTTGCTTCAAAGTGTTTTAAAATATCTAATAACATCTGTGTCCTTCCCTCCTGCAGTCCTCCAGCAGCTCCTGCAGCAGTGACTCTGACTAGATGAGGATTTCTGCACGAAATAAGTTTCCACCTGGAAATCTTCCTCACACTCTTACATGATATGGATGTTAGATATGTAAGATGGAAAATGTTGTGTTAACTCAAGTACAAATGTGTTTTTGGCCCAAGAAATGTAAGTGAGCTTTTGGAACATGCAAACCACAAAATGTTTGTGTTGCATTAACCTCTGTGGTAATAAATTTGAATTTGAGAACAATGACAGGATTGCTTCATTTACTCTAACACACACACACACACACACACACACACACACACACACACACACACACACACACACACACACACACACACACATGGTGGCTGACTCTCTCTGCAGCCCCTGCTGGCGTTGTGGTGATGTAGACAAAACAGCTGCTTATCTATTGGGACAGCTCCTCCTGGATGCTGTGGGGGGGTTTAGCTTGGGTTATGTTAAGTCTCTTAAATCACCTCATTCTGATGCTCAGGTTAAACTTCAGCAGGTTCATCTTCACCATATCTGCATGCCTAAATGCACCGAGTTGCTGTCACATTTGACCGCATGATATTACTGTAGCCAGATTATGGTGCAGATTATAATAAATGCAACAAGCAGAAGGTTGTTGCTAACTGTGGCTGTGTTGAATGACAATCACAATAAGTGTTCTTAAAAACAGCCAGTCTGTACATTTGTGCCTCTTTAGATTTGACCTCATTGGCTCTAATTACTCCGTGGCCTTATCTTTATTTACCCAGGGAAGGTTGGACCTTTGTTCTGCAGTGTTTTTCCTGGTAATTGTTACACACCTTGCAGCTCCCAGTGCAGTCACTTGAATTTGGTTTTTATCGCAGTTTATGACACTTTTTGGTGCCATCTAATCTTTGCTCTTCAGCCTGTGGACAGAAACTTTCATGCATGTTGCTAATCTGGCATAATTTCAGTGGGTGGTGTTTTGTTTATAAAAAAGCATGTAAAATTCAAGAAATATGAGTTTCTGTGAGAAAAAGATCCTCATTTGCATCAGTGTAGATTTCAAGGGGATGCAGAAGACATTTCTCTCCAAATATTACACGCATTTATCCTCCTAAACAAGTAAAAATTTGAAAAAAGTGGAGCACTGTACAGTATAGTGTTGAATTGTCACCTAGTGCTTTGCATTTACGAAACTTTCATTATAAACTGATGCAGAAAAGGGACAAAATTCAGCAGAAATGTAACGTGTCTCCTTCAATAATTATATAAAACCCACACCCATGCTCCTGTGTGTTGACTGGACATCCAATAGGTGCAAATACTCGGCCCCCTTGGCAATAACACATGCCCCAAAGTATTCAAATGTTTCACAGGGATGCAAATAATAGTAATAAAGAATCTCTAACTGCAGGGAAAAATAGGTGATGTGGGCATGTGGGTGTGTGTCCTTATAAAATCGAGTCTGCTGACTATTAACGATTATTCACAAACTCACACCCATGAAGGTCATAAAGTAGGAAATGGTCTGATAGGAGCTCAGACTCAGCCCCTGTTTCAGCTGCACATAAAAAGGAGCAGCAGGAGACGCCTTTTTCAGGATCTGCAGTTTCTCCTGGTAAAGCAGCAAAATGTACGGACACAACCAAGGTAAGCACGACTTTTTTAAAACAAAATGCAGGCTGAATGTGCATCGCCCCCTCAGCTGATTCCTCTGTTCTCCTTTTTTTCAGGAAACCCGTACCCACCTGGTCACCCAAACCATCCACCGCAGGGCGGTTACCCTCCACAGGGAGGTTACCCTCCACAGGGAGGTTACCCTCCACAGGGAGGTTACCCTCCACAGGGGGGTTTCCCTCAGTGTCCTCCAGGCGCAGTCCCACCAACTTATCCTCCTCAGCCCCACGGCCCACATGGAGGCCACCACGGACACGGACCTGGTCCTGGTTTTTCTCAAGGCCATGGATCGTGCCAAGGGCATGGGCATGGGCATGGGCACGGACACGGGCATGATCATGGACATGGACACGGACACAAGGACAAGAAAAAGGACAAGAAGAAGGACAAGCATAAGCACAAGCATGATCACAAACATGGCCACTGTCACAAGAAAGGAAAGGACAGCCATGGGGTAAGACTGAGTGCACCACACTGCAAATTTAAAGTGTAACATGAGAAATCTGCACAACACAACCAAATGTGGACTTTTACAGTAAGTCACAGGAAATCACAGAAATGCTTTTTTTCATCATGTTTTGACAAAATGTTACTGAAGACCTGCATGACAGCCTTTATTTTTTAGTCCCAGAGTTAATCCAGATAAAACAGTGACACACTGAGCCTCGTGTGGGCTTTGCACATGACTAACATGACTCATGTTGTCTGTTGTAGTCCTCCAGCAGTTCCTGCAGCAGCGACTCTGACTAGATGTGTTCGACGTGAACCTGGAGACCTTCATGCTCCTGTCTTGTCATTTGACTGCCTGCAGTTTCTTTATATGTCAGCTTTGAAGCAGATTTAATTAAGAATAAACAGAGCTGACAAAAGCAGTTTAATTTTTGTCAGAAAAAGCTGGTTTAATCTATTATCTGTCAAGGTAGCAATGTTTTTAAAGTTATGTAAGATCATTGTGAGTCTTTAAAAGCATTATTTTATCCAGTGTTTGTCAGGAAAGAAATAAAAGTGATTTTAGTGCCTGGTCAGTTATTTTAAATTGACACCACAGTGTCATGTGTTTACATTTTATCCCATCTTCCTGTTTTTTATTAATTTATTTGGTCATATAACCAAACCAGGATCTTTATTTACCCAAGTAAGGTTGACTGAACTCGTTCAGTCAGCCACACCTTGCTCACAGCAGCACATCACACCCTGAAACTGCCACTGCTGTGACCCTGATCTCATGATAGCCTGTGCAATTCAACTGTTTACACAGGAATTTCACTGAGCCACCACCTCTGATTTTCACATTTATAAAATTAATAGAAACCTGTGCTGTCTGTGGTGAAGATTCATTCATTCCTTTGCTGAAGGAAAATAATGATCTTTAAAGTATCCATTGTAGATAAAACCCACGGTATAAAAGGTAGAATACAAACAGGACTCTAGTTGTTTCAGTGTTGGTCTTGTATTGCTTCTCTAAAACTCAGTGCAGTACTGGAAAGTAGTGATCTACATATAATTAAACTAGTAGTTTAATTATTCTTGCAGTACTTTGGTGGTTAATATTTGCACATTGATTTAAGGACTTTAATTACCTTTTGACCCTTCCCCCTTCATTCTCCACACTATCGCTTCTACTACTGTTATTAACTCTCTTATTTGAAGGATACAGCATGAACCCAGATAATACATTTTAAGGCAGGTGTTCCCACACACCTTACTGTAATACATGAAATCTCTGTATGTCTTTCCGCGATCTCCTCCTACACAACCAGGAGTTGAGCAACCACACATGGTCCCTGAAGGTTCTTATCTATATCAGATATTATGAAGTCATCATGTTTCATAGCAACCACCTAACAGACTAAAGTCACAGACCAAACAACACTGTAGCATGGACATGTTGTAAATAAGAAAGTGTTCATAATGTGTTTGTGTGGTTAAATAAAGGTTTAAATAAGACAAAAGTTTAACGAATGTGTAGACAGACTTTCATATTTACACAGACAGATCACAAAAAAGAAATAAAGAGACAGGAAATAAAGCTTCAAAACAAAACAGGAAGTAACCAGAAGAAAGTTGGAGACAAGAAGACTCAGACTAAACCAGCAAATCTAAAGTAGCAAATACTGAAGCCAGACAGAGAGGGAAACAGTCAGGGTGCTAGGAACATAAACAAACATAACAATGAAATGTACAGAAAAATGAAGAAATAAAAACAGGAATTCAACCGACGCCTAAAGCCAAACGTTATGCCTTAGAAATAAGAATTAAAGTCAAACTATTAATCAGAAAGGGACATCAACAGTAGGATCTGGGAAAGACCAAGAATAAGGGAGGGCTATACGTAGACAGAGTGTGAATTAAACAGTCAAAAAAAAAAAAAAAGATTAAAACAGTGAGTGAGGCGCAGGGCTGGCCCAAGGGGCCCTAAGCAAAATTAGATGTTGCCCCCCATAGTGCTTCATTGTCACCTGAGCCTAGCCATTATTAATGCTGAAGGGTTGAATTTGAATATTATTTTTTTGGGATGCATTGCTTTTTCAGCCCCATCTACACAAGCCCGCTGAAAAACAATGTATTTCAGTATCATACACATGGTAAAACTATGTCATGTCCATGACATTGCAGAGGGTGGGACAAAGTGGCAATGCACGTCATATCCAATCTAGTCTGACCTGCTTTTGGACACGTTGGACATGCTGTTTTCATCCAAAAGGTGTAGATTTTTGCATAACTATGCAAATGCACCTAATTACAGACTAGTAAATATGCCATTTGTAATATATAAATAATAATTATGCAGCATACAGAGCAACAGTGGAATAATATTAAATACAAGTAGTCAGCAATTGGTCCCAGTGCAACAAGAAGTGCCGTAAAAGTTATTAGGCTGTTATACCACAAGATGGCGTGGCAGTGCCCCAAGACCACAAATGAGGCGTGAATCCAAGGTGGACTAGACTTTCCATGCAACCTGACCACAGTGTGAAAATGGATGGATGGATGGATGGAGAACTGGTCCAGGCAGGTGAGGGGATACACCTCCAGCCCATCCCACAGACAAAGGGACCCTTCTACACACACTCACATCAAGAATATATAGAGAGTGAGAAGGGGACCTGTGGGACAGTGACAGATGAGTTAGTATTTTAAGTTTCAGTGAACAGCTGGAATCAACTCCACATCTTTTATCTGCTTCATTTATCATAGAATAATGAAGGAATAGGCCTCACCTGGACACAAACCTGCTTATCAGTTAGTTATCCAATTACTTTTGAGCCTCTGAAACTGGGAGACTGTGTATGAGAATGGCTGTAATTCCTGAACAGTTAATGCAACACTTTTGTTAAACCCCTTGAATCAGAGTTAAGAGTCTGCAAGTGACGAACCATAAGCTGAGTAATCACAGCTGTGCCCAGCTACAAGCCGCATTTTATTTTTCACAAAGCTCCAATACGAGCTGCTAATGACAGCCAATGAACAAACAGCGTAATATGCCACCAGGTGGTACGTGCTGAGCATGCGAGAAAGCCTGAGCCTGATGGTTTGGAGGACATACCTACTGAAGTTAGAAAGCTCAATCAGAGAGAAACAGTTTAAATAAATATCAGCAGTATTAAAAGTATGTAATGATATGAGGATGAATACATCCTGTCTCAGAGTGAAAAACTAATTCTTGCATTTGTTACTGTGAGGCTGGAGTATTGTAATTTCTCATTATCAGGCTGTCCTAAAAGCGCCCTGAAAAGTGTTCCACAGTGGCACCAGCAGGGACCAGAAAGAGAGCTCATAGTTCTCCCATTTTAGCCTCGCTTCATCGGCTCCCTGTAAAATCCAGAATTGCATTTAAAATCCTTCTCCTTACAAAGTCCTCAAGAATCAGGCTCCTTCATGTTATAAAGACGTCATGGCTTCATATTATATTACCTGCAGGGTTGATTAGATAAGTTTTGTAAGCTCATTTTAAACCTATATGCAGTGTTTAGCTGAGTTTTGATCATAAATGTTAAGCCTAGATTTTTATGGTTGGTTCACATGGAAATATTTCACTATGTAACAATTTAAAAATATGTAATGAAGTATTATGTTATAAAGTATAGCTGGGTAATTCCAACTCAATACACACACACACACACACACACACACACACACACACACACACACACACACACACGCACACACACACACACACACACACACACACACACACACACACGCACACACACACACACACACACACACACACACACACACACACACACACACACACACACACACGCATGGTGGCTGACTCTCTCTGCAGCCCCTGCTGGCGTTGTGTCAGGCCAGGTCAAGAGCTTGTGACAGAACATTATGACATATAGTTAAAATCAATAGGTACACCTGTTTACCTGTTCTTTACAGCAAACATGTAATCAGCCAATCACATGGCAGCATCCCAGGTCCCAAAAATGACCTGCTAAAGTTCAAAGTGAGCATCAGAATGGGGAAGATTGGGAATGGGGTGATAACATTTATTACACAAAGCATTTTTGCATGTTTTTTATTACTAATATTGGGATTTCATTTACCGTGTCCACTCCAGCTAAGAGAAGCTCAGTGACGCTGCCATACACGTCTTTAATGCTCATCTGTGTGTTTGAGAGGAGGTATGTCAGGTATTCACCCTCCACATCCTGGTGGTTGTTCACGCGCTGCTCAATCAGCTCCATCTTCTTGTCAATCAACTTTTTAGCTAAAACAAGTGCAGAAAATTAATTTTTTTAAACTAGTCGTGCAAAAATTTAGAAACAAAAATATTTTATTTTCAACAGAACACATTAGCTCATTTTCAATTTGAAGAAAGCGACAGTCCTTGATATTGTCACTATTTAATACTGCAACTTGTGGGGTATGAACATTTTTCAGATTCCTCTCCGAGCCTGAGAGGAACCTATTTCACCCAAATAGGTCAAAAACAATCATTTCCACTCACATAGCAAAAGTCTTTCCCTGGAAAGCTGTCACGTATCAGAAGGTTAACACCGACTAAGAATTTTGTTTAGCAGTGGGACACGGAAGTGCAGCATTGTTTGGTGGTCTCACTCTGTGAAAGGTCCGTAGCCGAATCCTCTCATGTCACGATATTCTCTCCATACGCCCATGTCTCCTCTGCAAGGGAATTTGTCGTCTTTCCTCAGGATCTCTTCCACAAGCTCCGGGGTGTTCAAGCATACTGACCCGATTCCATCTCTGTAAATGGGCCCATATAGCTGCTTCTCATAGAGCTGATGGTAGACAAAGTAATAAAGATAGAGCAGCATTCTTATAATGTGAACATGACAAAGGTGATGACCTCAATCTATAATTTAAAAGACCGATGAGCCACATTTGAGCCAGTGAGTAGATGTCATAGGTCAGAGCATGTTAGAGTGACTGAATGTGAACCCACACAGAGAGAAAACAGCCCATGCCTCTGTGTCAGTTAGCTGAGACAACCCGATGTGATCTGAAGGTAACACAACCAGCCTAATATTTTCTATTCATTCACTTGTAACCCCATTAGCTCTCAAATAAAAGACCATACTTGTCATTTGGGTTTCTGGAATGCACCATGTGGAAAACACAACATTTTTGGACTCAGGCTGAAACAAGCATGAATATTTTAAAGATCACACACGCTGCAGCCTACCTGAAGCTCATGCAAACGGTTGTAGAAACCCTGAAACACCAATCTGTAAAGAAGCTCCAAGAAGCTGACACGTGGGAGATCCTCCGCTGTCCGAGGCTTGTCCTGCATGGTGGAGAGGGCCCCCGAGGCAGGAGAGGCCCTTGACACCCCTCTGGAGCAGACTGGGGTCTGGGAAATAGGGCAATGCAGCAGCCAGCTGTCATTTCTAGTCACAAGTCTCCTCAACAGCCATGCAGCCATGATGAGGGCAAAACAGCAAATGCACAGAGCTCCAAGAGACTAGCCGAGCAGGGAGGGACTACATCTCGCTGAATATTTAACCCTTCCAGCCCAGGTCAACAAAGACAAGAAGCCACAAAGGACCATGAATGGAAAAGGAACCAAACGCACATCTGACACAGTAAGATGACTGCTTTTTTTTTTCTTTGGCCGTTTGCAGCTTTATTAGACAGTTTGCAGAGACAGGAAAGTGGGAGGAGAGAGACTAAACTCAACACACACACACACACACACACACACACACACACACACACACACACACACACACACACACACACACACACACACACACACACACAGTCAGGCCAGGTCAAGAGCTTGTGACAGAACATTATGACTTATAGTTAAAATCAATAGGTACACCTGTTTACCTGTTCTTTACAGCAAACATGTATTTAGCCAATCACATGGCAGCGTCCCAGGTCCCAAAAATGACCTGCTAAAATTCAAAGTGAGCATCAGAATGGGGAAGACTGGGAATGGGGTGATAACATTTTAAACCTATATGCAGTGTTTAGCTGAGTTTTAATCATCAATGTTTACCCTACATCTTTATGGTTGCTCCACATGTAAATATTTCCCCTTTCTTCATTATGTAACAATTTAAAAAGATGGCCTGATATGAAATGTTATGTTAGAAAGCATAAAAGCAAGAAAGGTGATTTAAGTGACTTTGACCCTGGCATGGTTGTTGGTGTCAGGCAGGCTGGTCTGAGTATTTAAGAATCTAATGGTCTGCTGGGATTTTCCCTCAAACCATCTGTGGGGTTTACAGAGAATGGTCTGAAAAACAGAAAAAAGCAGCAATTGTCTGTATATTAACAATTATGTACACACGCCCACCGATGTAGGTCATGAAGCAGAAAATAATCTGATAGGAGCTCAGACCCTGCCGCTGCTTCAGCTCAGCACATAAAAAGGAGCAGCGGGAGACCCCTGCATCTGTAGATCTGGTTTCATCGCTCAGTACGTTCACCTGTGATACTCTGCAAAAGGCTCGTCTTTGTGTTCAGCAAAGGTTTTATTCTAAAGTCTGTTTTATGTTTCTTTTTCAGAATCTGCAGTTTCTTCTGGTAAAGTAGCAAAATGTATGGACACAATGAAGATAAACATGATGGACACGGGCACGGACACGGGCATGGGCACGGACACGGGCATGGGCACGGCCACGGACACGGACACGCACACGGCCATGGACACGCACACGGCCACGGACACGGACACGGCCACGGACACGCACATGGCCACGGACACGGACACGGGCACGGACATGGCCACTAAAAGGAAAGGACAGCCATGGGGTAAGACTGAGTGCACCGCACTGCAAATTTAAAATGTAATGAGCAATTTGTACAACACAACCAAATGTGGACTTTTACAGTGAGTGACAGGAAATCACAGAGATGCATTTTTCATCATGTTTTGGCAAAAATGTTACTGAGGGCCTGTGTGACAGCCTTTATTTTTTTAGTCTCAGAGTTAATGCAGACAAACAGTCACACACTGAGCCTTGTGTGGGTTTTGCAGATTACTAACATGACTCATGTTGTCTGTTGTCCTCCAGCAGTTCCTGCAGCAGTGACTCTGACTAGATGAACAGTGTTCGACGTGAACCTGGAGACCTTCATGCTCCTGTCTTGTCATTTGACTGCCTGCAGTTTCTTTACAAACAGATTTAATTAAGAATTAACAGAGCTGACAAAGTTATTTTAGACCATTGTGAACCTTTACAGGCATGATTTTATCCAGTGTTTGTCAGAAAATAAATAAAAGTGATGAAAGTGTCATCTTTATGACATTTTATCCCATCTTCCTGTTTTTTATTAATTTGTTTGGTCATATATCCACACTAGGATCTTTATTTATCCAGGCAAAATTGACTGAACTCATCCAGTCAACTCCCAGCAGCACATCACACCCTGAAACTGCCTCTGCTGTGACCCTGATCCCATGATAGTGTGTGCATTTCAACTGTTTACATAGTTACACTGAGCCACCAACTCTGATTTTCACATTTATAAAATTAATAGAAACCTGTGCAGTCTGTGGTGAAGATTCATTCATTCCTTTTTGAAGCAGAAAATCGCTTAGTGCAAATATTCCTTGAAGTAATATTGAATATTACAAAGTATTAGCAGGAAAAACTAAATTGATTAAAAAAACAAGTCGGCTAACTCGTTCCACATCGTTAGTACTGATATTTTTGTGCTTATGCAGCATTTGATTTTGTTGCATCTGCAAAACTAACTGTGTTTATAGTATATCTGCAGTATATCAAACAGAGCTGTTTCAGTGTTGGTCTAGTATTGCTTCTCTAGTCCGTGCAGTACTGGGAAGTAGTGAACTACATATAATTAAACTAATAGTTTAATCACATTTTGCAGTACTTTGGTGATTAATATTTGCACACTGATTTAAGGACTTTAATTAATTAATTTGTTTTTTGCCCCATCATCGCTACTACTACTACACTACTACTACTACTACTACTACTGTTATTAACGCTCTTATTTGAAGGATACAGCATGAACCCAGATAATGCATTTTAAGGCAGGTGTTCCCACACACCTTACTGTAATACATGAAGTCTCTGAATGTGTTTCAAGGTCTTGAGACCACCATGACCTGGATGACTGAGAACCTAAGTAAAAGATTATGTATAAAGGACTGCTTTCCTTCGCTGCACAATATTGCTACTATTAAGAATATCAATTAATTTCAATTAAGTCATCCATCTTTATCCGCTTATCCAGTGAGGGTTCCAAGGGTGGCTGGAGCCTGTCCTGGGTCTGTTGCAGGGCTAACACAGGGACACAGACAACTATTGCAATTTAGAATCACTGATTAACCTAACCCCACGTCTTTAGACTGTGGGAGGAAGCCGAAGTACCCGGAGAGAACCCAAACAGACACGAGAATATGCAAGCTCCACACAGATTCAAACCCAGGACCTTCTCGCTGTGAGGCAACAGTGCTAACCACCGTGCTGCCCCAGTTCAATTCAATTCAATATTATTTATATATTTATATATATACCACAACAGTCACCTCAAGGTGCTTTATATTGTAAAGTTAAAGACCCTACAACAATACAGAGAAAACACCAACAATCAAAATGACCCACTTGGCAACAGTGGGAAGGAAAAACTCCCTTTAACAGGAAGAAACCTCCAGCAGAACCAGGCTCAGGGAGGGGCAGCCATCTGCTGTGACCGGTTGGGGGAGAGAGCCAGAGATTAATAATAACTAACAATAACTAATGATTAAAGGCAGAGTGGTGTATGAACAGAGTGAAGAAAAAAACACTCAGTGCATTGTGGGAACTCCCCCCAGCAACCTAGGTCTATTACCTGAGCTTTAGTGTAAATTCACCACAGTACAGCAGTGAATATACATGACCTGTTTATCCTGCACTAAACTGCAGTATTTTTATGCAACCTGTAAATAACAGGTTTCACAATATAAAAAAGCATAGCTTTACATCATATACAGATCTAATATCTGATTTTAAAATGAGGACGGATGGCCTGATATGAAATATGATGTTAGAAAGAAAAGCTGGGCAATTCCAACTCAATCACAACAAACAAACATTACTGAATTTATTTAGAACCCACGCTGTCAGGCCAGGTCAAGAGCTTGTAACAGAACATTATGACATGTAGTTAGAATCAATAGGTACACCTGTTTACCTGTTCCTTAAAGCAAATATATAATCAGCCACATGGCAGCGTCCCAGCGCATTTTGGCATGCTGACATGGTCAAAATGACCTGCTAAAGTTCTGCTTTAGCAGAACTAGACTTTCCATGCAACCTGACCACAGTGTGAAAATGGATGGATGGATGGATGGATGGAGAACTGGTCCAGGCAGGTGAGGGGATACACCTCCAGCCCATCCCACAGACAAAGGGACCCTTCTACACACACTCACATCAAGAATATATAGAGAGTGAGAAGGGGACCTGTGGGACAGTGACAGATGAGTTAGTATTTTAAGTTTCAGTGAACAGCTGGAATCAACTCCACATCTTTTATCTGCTTCATTTATCATAGAATAATGAAGGAATAGGCCTCACCTGGACACAAACCTGCTTATCAGTTAGTTATCCAATTACTTTTGAGCCTCTGAAACTGGGAGACTGTGTATGAGAATGGCTGTAATTCCTGAACAGTTAATGCAGCACTTTTGTTAAACCCCTTGAATCAGAGTTAAGAGTCTGCAAGTGACGAACCATGAGCTGAGTAATCACAGCTGTGCCCAGCTACAAGCCGCATTTTATTTTTCACAAAGCTCCAATACGAGCTGCTAATGACAGCCAATGAACAAACAGTGTAATATGCCACCAGGTGGTACGTGCTGAACATGCGAGAAAGCCTGAGCCTGATGGTTTGGAGGACATACCTACTGAAGTTAGAAAGCTCAATCAGAGAGAAACAGTTTAAATAAATATCAGCAGTATTGAAAGTATGTAATGATATGAGGATGAATACATCCTGTCTCAGAGTGACAAACTAATTCTTGCATTTGTTACTGTGAGGCTGGAGTATTGTAATTTCTCATTATCAGGCTGTCCTAAAAGCGCCCTGAAAAGTGTTCCACAGTGGCACCAGCAGGGACCAGAAAGAGAGCTCATAGTTCTCCCATTTTAGCCTCGCTTCATCGGCTCCCTGTAAAATCCAGAATTGCATTTAAAATCCTTCTCCTTACAAAGTCCTCAAAAATCAGGCTCCTTCATGTTATAAAGACGTCATGGCTTCATATTATATTACCTGCAGGGTTGATTAGATAAGTTTTGTAAGCTCATTTTAAACCTATATGCAGTGTTTAGCTGAGTTTTGATCATAAATGTTAAGCCTAGATTTTTATGGTTGGTTCACATGGAAATATTTCACTATGTAACAATTTAAAAATATGTAATGAAGTATTATGTTATAAAGTATAGCTGGGTAATTCCAAGTCAATACACACACACACACACACACACACACACACACACACACACACACACACGCATGATGGCTGACTCTCTCTGCAGCCCCTGCTGGCGTTGTGTCAGGCCAGGTCAAGAGCTTGTAACAGAACATTATGACTTATAGTTAAAATCAATAGGTACACCTGTTTACCTGTTCTTTACAGCAAACATGTAATCAGCCAATCACATGGCAGCATCCCAGGTCCCAAAAATGACCTGCTAAAGTTCAAAGTGAGCATCAGAATGGGGAAGATTGGGAATGGGGTGATAACATTTTAAACCTATATGCAGTGTTTAGCTGAGTTTTAATGATCAATGTTTACCCTACATCTTTATGGTTGCTCCACATGTAAATATTTCCCCTTTCTTCATTATGTAACAATTTAAAAAGATGGCCTGATATGAAATGTTATGTTAGAAAGCATAAAAGCAAGAAAGGTGATTTAAGTGACTTTGACCCTGGCATGGTTGTTGGTGTCAGGAAGGCTGGTCTGAGTATTTAAGAATCTAATGATCTGCTGGGATTTTCCCTCAAACCATCTGTGGGGTTTACAGAGAATGGTCTGAAAAACAGAAAATAGCAGCAATTCTCTGTATATTAACAATTATGTACACACGCCCACCGATGTAGGTCATGAAGCAGAAAATAATCTGATAGGAGCTCAGACCCTGCCCCTGCTTCAGCTCAGCACATAAAAAGGAGCAGCGGGAGACCCCTGCATCTGTAGATCTGGTTTCATCGCTCAGTACGTTCACCTGTGATACTCTGCAAAAGGCTCGTCTTTGTGTTCAACAAAGGTTTTAATCTAAAGTCTGTTTTATGTTTCTTTTTCAGAATCTGCAGTTTCTTCTGGTAAAGTAGCAAAATGTACGGACACAATGAAGATAAACATGATGGACACGGGCACGGACACGGGCACGGGCACGGACACGCACATGGCCACGGACACGGACACGCACATGGCCACGGACATGGCCACTAAAAGGAAAGGACAGCCATGGGGTAAGACTGAGTGCACCGCACTGCAAATTTAAAATGTAATGAGCAATTTGTACAACACAACCAAATGTGGACTTTTACAGTGAGTGACAGGAAATCACAGAGATGCATTTTTCATCATGTTTTGGCAAAAATGTTACTGAGGGCCTGTGTGACAGCCTTTATTTTTTTAGTCTCAGAGTTAATGCAGACAAACAGTCACACACTGAGCCTTGTGTGGGTTTTCCAGATTACTAACATGACTCATGTTGTCTGTTGTCCTCCAGCAGTTCCTGCAGCAGCGACTCCGACTAGATGAACAGTGTTCGACGTGAACCTGGAGACCTTCATGCTCCTGTCTTATCATTTGACTGCCTGCAGTTTCTTTACAAACAGATTTAATTAAGAATTAACAGAGCTGACAAAGTTATTTTAGATCATTGTGAACCTTTACAGACATGATTTTATCCAGTGTTTGTCAGAAAATAAATAAAAGTGATGAAAGTGTCATCTTTATGACATTTTATCCCATCTTCCTGTTTTTTATTAATTTGTTTGGTCATATATCCACACTAGGATCTTTATTTATCCAGGCAAAATTGACTGAACTCATCCAGTCAACTCCCAGCAGCACATCACACCCTGAAACTGCCTCTGCTGTGACCCTGATCCCATGATAGTGTGTGCATTTCAACTGTTTACATAGTTACACTGAGCCACCAACTCTGATTTTCACATTTATAAAATTAATAGAAACCTGTGCAGTCTGTGGTGAAGATTCATTCATTCCTTTTTGAAGCAGAAAATCGCTTAGTGCAAATATTCCTTGAAGTAATATTGAATATTACAAAGTATTAGCAGGAAAAACGAAATTGATTAAAAAAACAAGTCGGCTAACTCGTTCCACATCGTTAGTACTGATATTTTTGTGCTTATGCAGCATTTGATTTTGTTGCATCTGCAAAACTAACTGTGTTTATAGTATATCTGCAGTATATCAAACAGAGCTGTTTCAGTGTTGGTCTAGTATTGCTTCTCTAGTCCGTGCAGTACTGGGAAGTAGTGAACTACATATAATTAAACTAATAGTTTAATCACATTTTGCAGTACTTGGTGATTAATATTTGCACACTGATTTAAGGACTTTAATTAATTAATTTGTTTTTTGCCCCATCATCGCTACTACTACTACACTACTACTACTACTACTACTACTGTTATTAACGCTCTTATTTGAAGGATACAGCATGAACCCAGATAATGCATTTTAAGGCAGGTGTTCCCACACACCTTACTGTAATACATGAAGTCTCTGGATGTGTTTCAAGGTCTTGAGACCACCATGACCTGGATGACTGAGAACCTAAGTAAAAGATTATGTATAAAGGACTGCTTTCCTTCGCTGCACAATATTGCTACTCAGTGGCGGTCCTAGCCTGTTTGGCGCCCTGGGCGAGCATCCCTGCCGGCGCCCTCCCACCCCCACCCCAACCCCCCATAGCAATCGCGCAGCAGCGCCTACCGCACTACTCCACTTGGGGGTTAATGAGCACCTGCTGTGTGGTGCATGTAGCTTTCTGCCATGGTCTGACAGACAGGTTTTAACAGAAGGTCTCCCCACCATCACAGGCACACTCAGAATTTCTTTTAAATTTTATTTGAAAAAACATGGAAGAAACTGAAATATTACACAGCTTCTGCTTACCTTCATCTTTGCTTATTTCTCCTGTTGTTCTTTTCTCTTTTTCCTAAACTGCGCACCTGATGGCTTTGACCTTTTCCTTTCCATCTGCCGTAATTTGCACTGAAGCTGAATAGGTTATAACCACCGCCCATCCACAGGGTTGTTAGATCTGACTGACAGTTGCCAGCCCAACACAACAAAACCTCCATTGAAACTCATGTTAATAGCACCAGGTGTGATATATATTTAACTAGAAGCACTCAGAGAGCGCAAACCTCCGCTAAGGCCATAGGGTCACTGACGCTGTAATACGTGTATCTAAATACTTTGAAATAATCTTTCATCTTTCCCAGACAACAATAACCCCCTATCCCGCAATAGTGTGTTACCTCGACCAGATCGCGGCTCCTAACCGTAGTAGGGAGACCTCTGGTCTCTACTTCGCTTGGCTCGTGGCTGGTAACTAACTTGCTCATCCATGTGGGTCACCTTTAGCAAGGCGGAGAAATGCAGCAAGTCGAAGGATTTTAGCAACAGAACTTTTATTCCTTTTTCCACCGCCACCGAACACACTTTTTCCCTCGCGCTCGTCTCCCACGCTAGCCCGCATACACACACGGGGCAGAGAAAGTGGGTGGTGTCTCTTAAAGGGGAAGGCTCTGCCTGTATCCCGCAATACTGAAGAATCCTTAAAAAAATTCCTGGATCCATATCGTGATTTGGAGCGCCACCAAAATTTAATCACTGCTTCCTCTTGTCATTTCCAACTGCTCCACAAAATTTCAGTGACATCCGTTCATAACTTTTGGAGTAATTCTGCTGACAAACAGACAGACAAACAACCAACGCGACCGAAAACATAACCTCCTTGGCGGAGGTAAATATACAGAGCTTTGGGTGAGTTGCCTTTATTTATAATTCAGCAGTTACTGTTGGCTGTAACCAGGCCAAAACTGTACAGGCATGAATGAATGAACCCGGCTGACTGTCTCACTCTCACGCCATCACTGCTTCACTTGACTCGCAGGAGAAGGGGGCGGGGCAGCGCTGTGTGTGTGTGACGATGTAGTGAAGCAGTGACAGCGAGACAGAGAATCCCCCGCCTGCCCCTTTCCTTCTGTTACAACCTGTCTGACCATTGCAGAAAGCTACATGCAATACACAGCAGGCAGAGGGCGCCCATTACCCCACAAGTGGAGTAGTGCGGTTGGGGCTGCTGCGGCGATCGCAATGCATTGGGGGAAGGGGGGCGTCATGCCGCCCTAGATGAAATGCCGCCCTGGGCGGCTGCCCATGTCGCCCATATCAGAAACCGCCACTGTTGCTACTACTAAGAATATCAATTAATTTTAATTAAGTCATCCATCTTTATCCGCTTATCCAGTGAGGGTTCCAAGGGTGGCTGGAGCCTGTCCTGGGTCTGTTGCAGGGCTAACACAGGGACACAGACAACTATTGCAATTTAGAATCACTGATTAACCTAACCCCACGTCTTTAGACTGTGGGAGGAAGCCGAAGTACCCGGAGAGAACCCAAACAGACACGAGAATATGCAAGCTCCACACAGATTCAAACCCAGGACCTTCTCGCTGTGAGGCAACAGTGCTAACCACCGTGCTGCCCCAGTTCAATTCAATTCAATATTATTTATATATTTATATATATACAACAACAGTCACCTCAAGGTGCTTTATATTGTAAAGTTAAAGACCCTACAACAATACAGAGAAAACACCAACAATCAAAATGACCCACTTGGCAACGGTGGGAAGGAAAAACTCCCTTTAACAGGAAGAAACCTCCAGCAGAACCAGGCTCAGGGAGGGGCAGCCATCTGCTGTGACCGGTTGGGGGAGAGAGCCAGAGATTAATAATAACTAACAATAACTAATGATTAAAGGCAGAGTGGTGTATGAACAGAGTGAAGAAAAAAACACTCAGTGCATTGTGGGAACTCCCCCCAGCAACCTAGGTCTATTACCTGAGCTTTAGTGTAAATTCACCACAGTACAGCAGTGAATATACATGACCTGTTTATCCTGCACTAAACTGCAGTATTTTTATGCAACCTGTAAATAACAGTGTTAAGTTCTGTTCTCAAATTCTTCTGTTAGACACTGTTTTATTTTGGTGAGAACTTTTATTTTGATATATCCTGTGTGGCGAATGGAACTTCCTGCAGAAACTATTGTGTTTTTTTTTACTTTGTTTTACGACAAGTGTAAACGTTTTACAACCATGGCTACTGAGCACATTTCCAGAGCTGTGATGAAGTTGAGAATAAAGGAGTCAAGAGACTAAGAAGTGTGTGATCATTTACGACATGGAAGAAGCTGCAGCAAACCCAACAGGTTATGGGCCCAGGCGCAACACAGAAGGAAGATGGCAGAGATTAACTTTTGATGGCGATGAAAACAACTACGAACTTTGGGAGGTAAAGTTCCTCGGCCACATGAGAATAATAGGCTTAAAGGACACAATCCTATCTACTGGTAATCCAGATCCAAGAAAGAATGCAGAATGCTACGCGGAACTAATTCAATTTCTTGATGACAAAAGTCTGTCGTTGGTGATGAGAGACGCTGCGGATGATGGCAAAAAGGCGCTACAAATTCTACGCAGCCATTACGCCAGTCAGGGTAAGCCAAGAATCATCGCCCTGTATACAGAGCTAACGTCCCTCAGAAAGAAGCCAGACGAGACAGTGACAGACTATATCATACGCGCTGAAAAAGCAGTAACCGCCCTGAGAAACGCCAAAGAAGTGGTAAGTGACGGACTGACAATCGCTATGATTCTGAAGGGCCTCCCGGAGTCGTACAAACCTTTCGCCATTCACACGACGCAGAGCAGCGAGGAGTTAACATTTACAGTGTTCAAAAGCAAACTCCGAAGCTATGAAGAAACAGAAAAGTTTGACATTAAACCAAGATCAGACAACGTGATGAAAGTGGACATGACATCGGTGACGTGTTACAGCTGTGGTAACCGCGGCCACATTGCGAGGGACTGCCGGCAGAAGGGAGTACCAAAGTGGTGCAGCTACCACAGGAGCGCGACACACAGCGATGAGACATGCAGGAGCAAAATCAAGCACAAAGATGATGCAAAGCAAACTGCAGAGAGACGAGAAAACAAAGAGGAACAACAGACATTTGTATTCAAAGTCAGTCAGTGTTTTCTACCAAACAACTTTAAAGAAAATAGAATAATGGTAGATTGTGGAGCCACATCTCACATCATCAGAGAGGAAAACAAGTTTGTGAGATTTGATGATACTTTTGACCCAGATGAACACTACATGGAGCTAGCAGATGGAAGCAGGATGAACAACGTGGCACTAAAGCGAGGAGATGCAGAGGTGCTTTTAAAGGATTCAGAGGGGAGAGACGTCGTGGTCACACTGAGAGGAGCCCTGCTCATCCCAACTTACCCACAGAGTATATTCTCAGTGAAGGCAGCCACGGCTGATGGAGCCACAGTAACTTTCAGAGAGAGACAGAATAAACTCATAACAAAAGATGGGACACACTTCCACATCAGGGAACATGAGAGACTCTACTACCTGAAAACGGCAAACAACTACAAGCAGTACATTGAAGGTCAGGTAAATGACATGTCAGGTGACAAAGTGAATGCAGCCTACGATGTCAAGACATGGCATGAAATATTGGGACACTGCAATGTAGATGATGTACTAAAACTGCCAGATGTGGTTGAGGGCATGAAAATCACAGGTAACTCAATGATAGAGTGTAATGTCTGCACAGAGGGAAAGTTTACCAACAGTAGAAACAAGAAACCAGATGCAAAGGCTAAGATGCCCCTAGAGTTGGTTCACACTGATTTAGCAGGCCCTATTGAGCCTACTGGGTTAGAGGGACATAAATATGCCATTTCATTCACAGATGATTTCTCAGGTGCCGTGTCAGTTTACTTCCTTAAAAATAAAGGTGAGGCAACTTTAGCGACGGAGAAGTTCCTAGCAGACAGCGCACCATACGGTGAGGTAAAATGTATCAGGTCAGATAATGGCACAGAATACATGAGCGGTGCTTTTCAGTCACTGCTAAGGAACAAAGGGATAAGACACGAGACATCATCCCCTTATTCTCCTCACCAAAATGGCACTGCTGAACGGCAATGGAGAACCCTTTTTGAGATGGGAAGGTGTCTATTACTAGAAAAGAGGCTACCAAAAGTACTATGGCCTTATGCTGTTCAAAATGCTGCTCACATTCGTAACAGATGTTACAACGACAGAACTAAAAACACACCATACTTCATGCTAATAGGAAGAAAGCCAGATCTCTCAAAAATGTGGGTGTTTGGATCAGAGTGTTATGCATACAAACATGATCAAAAGAAACTGGACCCCAGATGTGAGAAAGGAATATTTGTAGGGTACAGTAGGAACAGCCCAGCATATCTGGTCTATAATCCACAGACAGAAAAAGTGTTAAAACACAGACTGGTGAGGTTCATTAAAAGGAACAGTATTGAACAACAGACACAGACAGATGAGTGTGACCCAGAAATCCAGGGATATAACAGAAGAAACCCCAGTGACAAAAATGGCATAGATGTACAGCAGAGTCAGACTGATGCAGGAAACCAATCTCAGTGCGAGAATGATGAAAGTGTGAACACAGGTGTTACAGAACAGCTACAAGATGAGGAAAATATAGAAATTATAGCACAAGATGGACAAAGTACAGATGCAAAAAGTGAACAAAATCAGAATCATTACCCACGAAGAGAAAGGAAGCCTCCAAAACACTTGAAGGACTACCTACCAGATTTTGAAAATAATGATGTAACTCAAACCACTGTAGACTGTTGCTACAAGGCAGTGTGTGGAATCCCCCAAACTTATAGTGAAGCCAAGATGTCACCCGATGCACACAGATGGGAACAGGCCATGAGAGAAGAGATCAGCTCGCTTAAAGAAAATGACACTTTTGAACTGAACCTTCTACCAGAAGGTAAAAACACAGTAGGAGGAAAGTGGGTGTATGCACTCAAAGAAAACACAGAAAAGGGGCAGATCTTTAAGGCCAGATACGTAGCAAAGGGCTACAGCCAAACAGAAGGTATAGACTATCACGAGACTTTTGCCCCAACAGCAAACATTACATCTGTAAGGGTGCTGATGCAGGTAGCAGTACAAAACAATCTTACCATTCATCAAATGGATGTTAAGACAGCATACCTACATGCTCCAATAGATGAAGAAATTTTCTTGGAGCAACCAGAAGGATTTGAAGAAACGTCAGAAACAGGGGAGAAGTTAGTGTACAAGTTAAAGAAATCCCTCTATGGTTTAAAACAGTCTGGGAGAAACTGGTACAAGCTTCTAAATGATCACCTTGAACAGGACAACTTCGTGCGAAACCTGTCTGACCACTGTGTGTATCGCAAGCAGTTCAAAGATGATATCATTATTGTACTCATTTGGGTGGATGATTTAGTCATAGCAGCCAGCAATAATGACCTACTTGACAGTTTTAAGGGAACCATGAAGACCAAGTTTAACATGAAAGATATGGGAAAAATATCATGTTTTCTGGGCATACGATTTGAACAAAAAGAAGGAGAAATCAAAATGAGTCAGAAAGAATACATCCTAAAAATGCTTGAAAGATTTAAGATGTCTGAGTGTAAAGCCAGGTCTACACCAAGTGAGCAAAAACAGGATGACCTTAAAATGAGCAGGAGGATACAGAGGAGGTTGTCAACTCAAAAGAGTACCGTGAGATAATAGGCAGCCTTATCTATGCCATGACCTGCACCAGACCAGATATCAGTTGGATTGTGAGCAGGCTCTCACAGACACTGGCAAAGCCAAAAGCAGAAAACTTGGTGGCTGCAAAACATGCACTGAGATATCTGAAAGGGACAAGTGACTATGAACTGAGTTTCAAGAAAAGTGAGGAGGACTTGAACTTAATCGCATTCAGTGATTCTGATTGGGCATCTTCAATGGAAGACAGACGCAGCACTACAGGGTATTGTTTCAGCCTTACTAAACAAGGTCCAGCCATTTCGTGGAAATCAAAGAAACAACCAACAGTGGCTTTGTCAACTTGCGAAGCTGAATACATTGGTTTAGCAAGCACCACTCAGGAAAGCATGTATCTAACTCAGCTGTTAAATGGTATGGATAAAAGAGGGTACAAATGCACAGTGATTCACGGAGACAATCAGGGAGCCATTGCACTGAGTAAGAACCCAGTGAGCAGACAAAGATCTAAACACATTGATGTAAAGTACCACTTCATTCGTGAAGCATTCAGCCAGGGAAAAATAGATGTCATCTATTGCCCAACAGAAAACATGGCTGCTGACATACTGACAAAACCCGCAACCAAAGCAAAACTTGTTAAATTCAAAATGTGGTTCTTTGGAAATTAAGTATCTGGGTTACAATGATGAGAACAAGGGGGGGTGTTAAGTTCTGTTCTCAAATTCTTCTGTTAGACACTGTTTTATTTTGGTGAGAACTTTTATTTTGATATATCCTGTGTGGCGAATGGAACTTCCTGCAGAAACTATTGTGTTTTTTTTTTACTTTGTTTTACGACAAGTGTAAACGTTTTACAACCATGGCTACTGAGCACATTTCCAGAGCTGTGATGAAGTTGAGAATAAAGGAGTCAAGAGACTAAGAAGTGTGTGATCATTTACGACATGGAAGAAGCTGCAGCAAACCCAACAAACAGGTTTCACAATATAAAAAAGCATAGCTTTACATCATATACAGATCTAATATCTGATTTTAAAATGAGGACGGATGGCCTGATATGAAATATGATGTTAGAAAGAAAAGCTGGGCAATTCCAACTCAATCACAACAAACAAACATTACTGAATTTATTTAGAACCCACGCTGTCAGGCCAGGTCAAGAGCTTGTAACAGAACATTATGACATGTAGTTAGAATCAATAGGTACACCTGTTTACCTGTTCCTTAAAGCAAATATATAATCAGCCACATGGCAGCGTCCCAGCGCATTTTGGCATGCTGACATGGTCAAAATGACCTGCTAAAGTTCTGCTTTAGCAGAACTAGACTTTCCATGCAACCTGACCACAGTGTGAAAATAGATGGATGGATGGATGGAGAACTGGTCCAGGCAGGTGAGGGGATACACCTCCAGCCCATCCCACAGACAAAGGGACCCTCCTACACACACTCACATCAAGAATATATAGAGAGTGAGAAGGGGACCTGTGGGACAGTGACAGATGAGTTAGTATTTTAAGTTTCAGTGAACAGCTGGAATCAACTCCACATCTTTTATCTGCTTCATTTATCATAGAATAATGAAGGAATAGGCCTCACCTGGACACAAACCTGCTTATCAGTTAGTTATCCAATTACTTTTGAGCCTCTGAAACTGGGAGACTGTGTATGAGAGTGGCTGTAATTCCTGAACAGTTAATGCAACACTTTTGTTAAACCCCTTGAATCAGAGTTAAGAGTCTGCAAGTGACGAACCATAAGCTGAGTAATCACAGCTGTGCCCAGCTACAAGCCGCATTTTATTTTTCACAAAGCTCCAATACGAGCTGCTAATGACAGCCAATGAACAAACAGCGTAATATGCCACCAGGTGGTACGTGCTGAGCATGCGAGAAAGCCTGATGGTTTGGAGGACATACCTACTGAAGTTAGAAAGCTCAATCAGAGAGAAACAGTTTAAATAAATATCAGCAGTATTAAAAGTATGTAATGATATGAGGATGAATACATCCTGTCTCAGAGTGAAAAACTAATTCTTGCATTTGTTACTGTGAGGCTGGAGTATTGTAATTTCTCATTATCAGGCTGTCCTAAAAGCGCCCTGAAAAGTGTTCCACAGTGGCACCAGCAGGGACCAGAAAGAGAGCTCATAGTTCTCCCATTTTAGCCTCGCTTCATCGGCTCCCTGTAAAATCCAGAATTGCATTTAAAATCCTTCTCCTTACAAAGTCCTCAAGAATCAGGCTCCTTCATGTTATAAAGACGTCATGGCTTCATATTATATTACCTGCAGGGTTGATTAGATAAGTTTTGTAAGCTCATTTTAAACCTATATGCAGTGTTTAGCTGAGTTTTGATCATAAATGTTAAGCCTAGATTTTTATGGTTGGTTCACATGGAAATATTTCACTATGTAACAATTTAAAAATATGTAATGAAGTATTATGTTATAAAGTATAGCTGGGTAATTCCAACTCAATACACACACACACACACACACACACACACACACACACACACACACACACAGACACACACACACACACACACACACACACACACACGCATGGTGGCTGACTCTCTCTGCAGCCCCTGCTGGCGTTGTGTCAGGCCAGGTCAAGAGCTTGTAACAGAACATTATGACTTATAGTTAAAATCAATAGGTACACCTGTTTACCTGTTCTTTACAGCAAACATGTAATCAGCCAATCACATGGCAGCGTCCCAGGTCCCAAAAATGACCTGCTAAAGTTCAAAGTGAGCATCAGAATGGGGAAGATTGGGAATGGGGTGATAACATTTTAAACCTATATGCAGTGTTTAGCTGAGTTTTAATCATCAATGTTTACCCTACATCTTTATGGTTGCTCCACATGTAAATATTTCCCCTTTCTTCATTATGTAACAATTTAAAAAGATGGCCTGATATGAAATGTTATGTTAGAAAGCATAAAAGCAAGAAAGGTGATTTAAGTGACTTTGACCCTGGCATGGTTGTTGGTGTCAGGCAGGCTGGTCTGAGTATTTAAGAATCTAATGGTCTGCTGGGATTTTCCCTCAAACCATCTGTGGGGTTTACAGAGAATGGTCTGAAAAACAGAAAATAGCAGCAATTCTCTGTATATTAACAATTATGTACACACGCCCACCGATGTAGGTCATGAAGCAGAAAATAATCTGATAGGAGCTCAGACCCTGCCCCTGCTTCAGCTCAGCACATAAAAAGGAGCAGCGGGAGACCCCTGCATCTGTAGATCTGGTTTCATCGCTCAGTACGTTCACCTGTGATACTCTGCAAAAGGCTCGTCTTTGTGTTCAACAAAGGTTTTAATCTAAAGTCTGTTTTATGTTTCTTTTTCAGAATCTGCAGTTTCTTCTGGTAAAGTAGCAAAATGTACGGACACAATGAAGATAAACATGATGGACACGAGCACGGACACGGACACGGGCACGGACACGGGCATGGCCACGGACACGGACACGGGCACGGGCACGGCCACGGACACGCACATGGCCACGGACACGGACACGCACATGGACATGGACATGGCCACTAAAAGGAAAGGACAGCCATGGGGTAAGACTGAGTGCACCGCACTGCAAATTTAAAATGTAATGAGCAATTTGTACAACACAACCAAATGTGGACTTTTACAGTGAGTGACAGGAAATCACAGAGATGCATTTTTCATCATGTTTTGGCAAAAATGTTACTGAGGGCCTGTGTGACAGCCTTTATTTTTTTAGTCTCAGAGTTAATGCAGACAAACAGTCACACACTGAGCCTTGTGTGGGTTTTGCAGATTACTAACATGACTCATGTTGTCTGTTGTCCTCCAGCAGTTCCTGCAGCAGCGACTCTGACTAGATGAACAGTGTTAGACGTGAACCTGGAGACCTTCATGCTCCTGTCTTATCATTTGACTGCCTGCAGTTTCTTTACAAACGGATTTAATTAAGAATTAACAGAGCTGACAAAGTTATTTTAGACCATTGTGAACCTTTACAGGCATGATTTTATCCAGTGTTTGTCAGAAAATAAATAAAAGTGATGAAAGTATCATCTTTATGACATTTTATCCCATCTTCCTGTTTTTTATTAATTTGTTTGGTCATATATCCACACTAGGATCTTTATTTATCCAGGCAAAATTGACTGAACTCATCCAGTCAACTCCCAGCAGCACATCACACCCTGAAACTGCCTCTGCTGTGACCCTGATCCCATGATAGTGTGTGCATTTCAACTGTTTACATAGTTACACTGAGCCACCAACTCTGATTTTCACATTTATAAAATTAATAGAAACCTGTGCAGTCTGTGGTGAAGATTCATTCATTCCTTTTGAAGCAGAAAATCGCTTAGTGCAAATATTCCTTGAAGTAATATTGAATATTACAAAGTATTAGCAGGAAAAACTAAATTGATTAAAAAAACAAGTCGGCTAACTCGTTCCACATCGTTAGTACTGATATTTTTGTGCTTATGCAGCATTTGATTTTGTTGCATCTGCAAAACTAACTGTGTTTATAGTATATCTGCAGTATATCAAACAGAGCTGTTTCAGTGTTGGTCTAGTATTGCTTCTCTAGTCCGTGCAGTACTGGGAAGTAGTGAACTACATATAATTAAACTAATAGTTTAATCACATTTTGCAGTACTTTGGTGATTAATATTTGCACACTGATTTAAGGACTTTAATTAATTAATTAATTAATTTGTTTTTTGCCCCATCATCGCTACTACTACTACACTACTACTACTACTACTACTACTACTGTTATTAACGCTCTTATTTGAAGGATACAGCATGAACCCAGATAATGCATTTTAAGGCAGGTGTTCCCACACACCTTACTGTAATACATGAAGTCTCTGAATGTGTTTCAAGGTCTTGAGACCACCATGACCTGGATGACTGAGAACCTAAGTAAAAGATTATGTATAAAGGACTGCTTTCCTTCGCTGCACAATATTGCTACTACTAAGAATATCAATTAATTTTAATTAAGTCATCCATCTTTATCCGCTTATCCAGTGAGGGTTCCAAGGGTGGCTGGAGCCTGTCCTGGGTCTGTTGCAGGGCTAACACAGGGACACAGACAACTATTGCAATTTAGAATCACTGATTAACCTAACCCCACGTCTTTAGACTGTGGGAGGAAGCCGAAGTACCCGGAGAGAACCCAAACAGACACGAGAATATGCAAGCTCCACACAGATTCAAACCCAGGACCTTCTCGCTGTGAGGCAACAGTGCTAACCACCGTGCTGCCCCAGTTCAATTCAATTCAATATTATTTATATATTTATATATATACCACAACAGTCACCTCAAGGTGCTTTATATTGTAAAGTTAAAGACCCTACAACAATACAGAGAAAACACCAACAATCAAAATGACCCACTTGGCAACGGTGGGAAGGAAAAACTCCCTTTAACAGGAAGAAACCTCCAGCAGAACCAGGCTCAGGGAGGGGCAGCCATCTGCTGTGACCGGTTGGGGGAGAGAGCCAGAGATTAATAATAACTAACAATAACTAATGATTAAAGGCAGAGTGGTGTATGAACAGAGTGAAGAAAAAAACACTCAGTGCATTGTGGGAACTCCCCCCAGCAACCTAGGTCTATTACCTGAGCTTTAGTGTAAATTCACCACAGTACAGCAGTGAATATACATGACCTGTTTATCCTGCACTAAACTGCAGTATTTTTATGCAACCTGTAAATAACAGGTTTCACAATATAAAAAAGCATAGCTTTACATCATATACAGATCTAATATCTGATTTTAAAATGAGGACGGATGGCCTGATATGAAATATGATGTTAGAAAGAAAAGCTGGGCAATTCCAACTCAATCACAACAAACAAACATTACTGAATTTATTTAGAACCCACGCTGTCAGGCCAGGTCAAGAGCTTGTAACAGAACATTATGACATGTAGTTAGAATCAATAGGTACACCTGTTTACCTGTTCCTTAAAGCAAATATATAATCAGCCACATGGCAGCGTCCCAGCGCATTTTGGCATGCTGACATGGTCAAAATGACCTGCTAAAGTTCTGCTTTAGCAGAACTAGACTTTCCATGCAACCTGACCACAGTGTGAAAATAGATGGATGGATGGATGGAGAACTGGTCCAGGCAGGTGAGGGGATACACCTCCAGCCCATCCCACAGACAAAGGGACCCTTCTACACACACTCACATCAAGAATATATAGAGAGTGAGAAGGGGACCTGTGGGACAGTGACAGATGAGTTAGTATTTTAAGTTTCAGTGAACAGCTGGAATCAACTCCACATCTTTTATCTGCTTCATTTATCATAGAATAATGAAGGAATAGGCCTCACCTGGACACAAACCTGCTTATCAGTTAGTTATCCAATTACTTTTGAGCCTCTGAAACTGGGAGACTGTGTATGAGAGTGGCTGTAATTCCTGAACAGTTAATGCAACACTTTTGTTAAACCCCTTGAATCAGAGTTAAGAGTCTGCAAGTGACGAACCATGAGCTGAGTAATCACAGCTGTGCCCAGCTACAAGCCGCATTTTATTTTTCACAAAGCTCCAATACGAGCTGCTAATGACAGCCAATGAACAAACAGCGTAATATGCCACCAGGTGGTACGTGC
The DNA here is from genome assembly GCF_007364275.1 of Archocentrus centrarchus. Lineage (NCBI taxonomy): Eukaryota > Metazoa > Chordata > Actinopteri > Cichliformes > Cichlidae > Archocentrus > Archocentrus centrarchus. The sequence goes on from NC_044366.1 coordinate 4,772,876, forward strand.
TGAGCATGCGAGAAAGCCTGAGCCTGATGGTTTGGAGGACATACCTACTGAAGTTAGAAAGCTCAATCAGAGAGAAACAGTTTAAATAAATATCAGCAGTATTAAAAGTATGTAATGATATGAGGATGAATACATCCTGTCTCAGAGTGAAAAACTAATTCTTGCATTTGTTACTGTGAGGCTGGAGTATTGTAATTTCTCATTATCAGGCTGTCCTAAAAGCGCCCTGAAAAGTGTTCCACAGTGGCACCAGCAGGGACCAGAAAGAGAGCTCATAGTTCTCCCATTTTAGCCTCGCTTCATCGGCTCCCTGTAAAATCCAGAATTGCATTTAAAATCCTTCTCCTTACAAAGTCCTCAAAATCAGGCTCCTTCATGTTATAAAGACGTCATGGCTTCATATTATATTACCTGCAGGGTTGATTAGATAAGTTTTGTAAGCTCATTTTAAACCTATATGCAGTGTTTAGCTGAGTTTTGATCATAAATGTTAAGCCTAGATTTTTATGGTTGGTTCACATGGAAATATTTCACTATGTAACAATTTAAAAATATGTAATGAAGTATTATGTTATAAAGTATAGCTGGGTAATTCCAACTCAATACACACACACACACACACACACACGCATGATGGCTGACTCTCTCTGCAGCCCCTGCTGGCGTTGTGTCAGGCCAGGTCAAGAGCTTGTGACAGAACATTATGACTTATAGTTAAAATCAATAGGTACACCTGTTTACCTGTTCTTTACAGCAAACATGTAATCAGCCAATCACATGGCAGCGTCCCAGGTCCCAAAAATGACCTGCTAAAGTTCAAAGTGAGCATCAGAATGGGGAAGATTGGGAATGGGGTGATAACATTTTAAACCTATATGCAGTGTTTAGCTGAGTTTTAATCATCAGTGTTTACCCTACATCTTTATGGTTGCTCCACATGTAAATATTTCCCCTTTCTTCATTATGTAACAATTTAAAAAGATGGCCTGATATGAAATGTTATGTTAGAAAGCATAAAAGCAAGAAAGATGATTTAAGTGACTTTGACCCTGGCATGGTTGTTGGTGTCAGGCAGGCTGGTCTGAGTATTTAAGAATCTAATGATCTGCTGGGATTTTCCCTCAAACCATCTGTGGGGTTTACAGAGAATGGTCTGAAAAACAGAAAATAGCAGCAATTCTCTGTATATTAACAATTATGTACACACGCCCACCGATGTAGGTCATGAAGCAGAAAATAATCTGATAGGAGCTCAGACCCTGCCCCTGCTTCAGCTCAGCACATAAAAAGGAGCAGCGGGAGACCCCTGCATCTGTAGATCTGGTTTCATCGCTCAGTACGTTCACCTGTGATACTCTGCAAAAGGCTCGTCTTTGTGTTCAACAAAGGTTTTAATCTAAAGTCTGTTTTATGTTTCTTTTTCAGAATCTGCAGTTTCTTCTGTTAAGTAGCAAAATGTACGGACACAATGAAGATAAACATGATGGACACGGGCACGGACACGGGCATGGGCACGGACACGGGCACGGACACGGGCATGGGCACGGGCACGGACACGGCCACGGACACGGCCACGGACACGCACATGGCCACGGACACGGACACGCACATGGCCACGGACACGGACACGGGCACGGACATGGCCACTAAAAGGAAAGGACAGCCATGGGGTAAGACTGAGTGCACCGCACTGCAAATTTAAAATGTAATGAGCAATTTGTACAACACAACCAAATGTGGACTTTTACAGTGAGTGACAGGAAATCACAGAGATGCATTTTTCATCATGTTTTGGCAAAAATGTTACTGAGGGCCTGTGTGACAGCCTTTATTTTTTTAGTCTCAGAGTTAATGCAGACAAACAGTCACACACTGAGCCTTGTGTGGGTTTTGCAGATTACTAACATGACTCATGTTGTCTGTTGTCCTCCAGCAGTTCCTGCAGCAGCGACTCCGACTAGATGAACAGTGTTCGACGTGAACCTGGAGACCTTCATGCTCCTGTCTTATCATTTGACTGCCTGCAGTTTCTTTACAAACGGATTTAATTAAGAATTAACAGAGCTGACAAAGTTATTTTAGACCATTGTGAACCTTTACAGGCATGATTTTATCCAGTGTTTGTCAGAAAATAAATAAAAGTGATGAAAGTATCATCTTTATGACATTTTATCCCATCTTCCTGTTTTTTATTAATTTGTTTGGTCATATATCCACACTAGGATCTTTATTTATCCAGGCAAAATTGACTGAACTCATCCAGTCAACTCCCAGCAGCACATCACACCCTGAAACTGCCTCTGCTGTGACCCTGATCCCATGATAGTGTGTGCATTTCAACTGTTTACATAGTTACACTGAGCCACCAACTCTGATTTTCACATTTATAAAATTAATAGAAACCTGTGCAGTCTGTGGTGAAGATTCATTCATTCCTTTTTGAAGCAGAAAATCGCTTAGTGCAAATATTCCTTGAAGTAATATTGAATATTACAAAGTATTAGCAGGAAAAACTAAATTGATTAAAAAAACAAGTCGGCTAACTCGTTCCACATCGTTAGTACTGATATTTTTGTGCTTATGCAGCATTTGATTTTGTTGCATCTGCAAAACTAACTGTGTTTATAGTATATCTGCAGTATATCAAACAGAGCTGTTTCAGTGTTGGTCTAGTATTGCTTCTCTAGTCCGTGCAGTACTGGGAAGTAGTGAACTACATATAATTAAACTAATAGTTTAATCACATTTTGCAGTACTTTGGTGATTAATATTTGCACACTGATTTAAGGACTTTAATTAATTAATTAATTAATTTGTTTTTTGCCCCATCATCGCTACTACTACTACACTACTACTACTACTACTACTACTACTGTTATTAACGCTCTTATTTGAAGGATACAGCATGAACCCAGATAATGCATTTTAAGGCAGGTGTTCCCACACACCTTACTGTAATACATGAAGTCTCTGAATGTGTTTCAAGGTCTTGAGACCACCATGACCTGGATGACTGAGAACCTAAGTAAAAGATTATGTATAAAGGACTGCTTTCCTTCGCTGCACAATATTGCTACTACTAAGAATATCAATTAATTTTAATTAAGTCATCCATCTTTATCCGCTTATCCAGTGAGGGTTCCAAGGGTGGCTGGAGCCTGTCCTGGGTCTGTTGCAGGGCTAACACAGGGACACAGACAACTATTGCAATTTAGAATCACTGATTAACCTAACCCCACGTCTTTAGACTGTGGGAGGAAGCCGAAGTACCCGGAGAGAACCCAAACAGACACGAGAATATGCAAGCTCCACACAGATTCAAACCCAGGACCTTCTCGCTGTGAGGCAACAGTGCTAACCACCGTGCTGCCCCAGTTCAATTCAATTCAATATTATTTATATATTTATATATATACAACAACAGTCACCTCAAGGTGCTTTATATTGTAAAGTTAAAGACCCTACAACAATACAGAGAAAACACCAACAATCAAAATGACCCACTTGGCAACGGTGGGAAGGAAAAACTCCCTTTAACAGGAAGAAACCTCCAGCAGAACCAGGCTCAGGGAGGGGCAGCCATCTGCTGTGACCGGTTGGGGGAGAGAGCCAGAGATTAATAATAACTAACAATAACTAATGATTAAAGGCAGAGTGGTGTATGAACAGAGTGAAGAAAAAAACACTCAGTGCATTGTGGGAACTCCCCCCAGCAACCTAGGTCTATTACCTGAGCTTTAGTGTAAATTCACCACAGTACAGCAGTGAATATACATGACCTGTTTATCCTGCACTAAACTGCAGTATTTTTATGCAACCTGTAAATAACAGGTTTCACAATATAAAAAAGCATAGCTTTACATCATATACAGATCTAATATCTGATTTTAAAATGAGGACGGATGGCCTGATATGAAATATGATGTTAGAAAGAAAAGCTGGGCAATTCCAACTCAATCACAACAAACAAACATTACTGAATTTATTTAGAACCCACGCTGTCAGGCCAGGTCAAGAGCTTGTAACAGAACATTATGACATGTAGTTAGAATCAATAGGTACACCTGTTTACCTGTTCCTTAAAGCAAATATATAATCAGCCACATGGCAGCGTCCCAGCGCATTTTGGCATGCTGACATGGTCAAAATGACCTGCTAAAGTTCTGCTTTAGCAGAACTAGACTTTCCATGCAACCTGACCACAGTGTGAAAATAGATGGATGGATGGATGGATGGAGAACTGGTCCAGGCAGGTGAGGGGATACACCTCCAGCCCATCCCACAGACAAAGGGACCCTTCTACACACACTCACATCAAGAATATATAGAGAGTGAGAAGGGGACCTGTGGGACAGTGACAGATGAGTTAGTATTTTAAGTTTCAGTGAACAGCTGGAATCAACTCCACATCTTTTATCTGCTTCATTTATCATAGAATAATGAAGGAATAGGCCTCACCTGGACACAAACCTGCTTATCAGTTAGTTATCCAATTACTTTTGAGCCTCTGAAACTGGGAGACTGTGTATGAGAATGGCTGTAATTCCTGAACAGTTAATGCAACACTTTTGTTAAACCCCTTGAATCAGAGTTAAGAGTCTGCAAGTGACGAACCATAAGCTGAGTAATCACAGCTGTGCCCAGCTACAAGCCGCATTTTATTTTTCACAAAGCTCCAATACGAGCTGCTAATGACAGCCAATGAACAAACAGCGTAATATGCCACCAGGTGGTACGTGCTGAACATGCGAGAAAGCCTGATGGTTTGGAGGACATACCTACTGAAGTTAGAAAGCTCAATCAGAGAGAAACAGTTTAAATAAATATCAGCAGTATTGAAAGTATGTAATGATATGAGGATGAATACATCCTGTCTCAGAGTGAAAAACTAATTCTTGCATTTGTTACTGTGAGGCTGGAGTATTGTAATTTCTCATTATAAGGCTGTCCTAAAAGCGCCCTGAAAAGTGTTCCACAGTGGCACCAGCAGGGACCAGAAAGAGAGCTCATAGTTCTCCCATTTTAGCCTCGCTTCATCGGCTCCCTGTAAAATCCACAATTTTATTTAAAATCCTTCTCCTTACAAAGTCCTCAAAAATCAGGCTCCTTCATGTTATAAAGACGTCATGGCTTCATATTATATTACCTGCAGGGTTGATTAGATAAGTTTTGTAAGCTCATTTTAAACCTATATGCAGTGTTTAGCTGAGTTTTGATCATAAATGTTAAGCCTAGATTTTTATGGTTGGTTCACATGGAAATATTTCACTATGTAACAATTTAAAAATATGTAATGAAGTATTATGTTATAAAGTATAGCTGGGTAATTCCAACTCAATACACACACACACACACACACACACACACACACACACACACACACACACACACACACACACACACACACACACACACACACACACACACACACACACGCATGATGGCTGACTCTCTCTGCAGCCCCTGCTGGCGTTGTGTCAGGCCAGGTCAAGAGCTTGTGACAGAACATTATGACTTATAGTTAAAATCAATAGGTACACCTGTTTACCTGTTCTTACAGCAAACATGTAATCAGCCAATCACATGGCAGCATCCCAGGTCCCAAAAATGACCTGCTAAAGTTCAAAGTGAGCATCAGAATGGGGAAGATTGGGAATGGGGTGATAACATTTTAAACCTATATGCAGTGTTTAGCTGAGTTTTAATCATCAATGTTTACCCTACATCTTTATGGTTGCTCCACATGTAAATATTTCCCCTTTCTTCATTATGTAACAATTTAAAAAGATGGCCTGATATGAAATGTTATGTTAGAAAGCATAAAAGCAAGAAAGGTGATTTAAGTGACTTTGACCCTGGCATGGTTGTTGGTGTCAGGCAGGCTGGTCTGAGTATTTAAGAATCTAATGATCTGCTGGGATTTTCCCTCAAACCATCTGTGGGGTTTACAGAGAATGGTCTGAAAAACAGAAAATAGCAGCAATTCTCTGTATATTAACAATTATGTACACACGCCCACCGATGTAGGTCATGAAGCAGAAAATAATCTGATAGGAGCTCAGACCCTGCCCCTGCTTCAGCTCAGCACATAAAAAGGAGCAGCGGGAGACCCCTGCATCTGTAGATCTGGTTTCATCGCTCAGTACGTTCACCTGTGATACTCTGCAAAAGGCTCGTCTTTGTGTTCAACAAAGGTTTTAATCTAAAGTCTGTTTTATGTTTCTTTTTCAGAATCTGCAGTTTCTTCTGGTAAAGTAGCAAAATGTACGGACACAATGAAGATAAACATGATGGACACGAGCACGGACACGGACACGGGCACGGACACGGGCATGGGCACGGACACGGACACGGGCACGGGCACGGCCACGGACACGCACATGGCCACGGACACGGACACGCACATGGACATGGACATGGCCACTAAAAGGAAAGGACAGCCATGGGGTAAGACTGAGTGCACCGCACTGCAAATTTAAAATGTAATGAGCAATTTGTACAACACAACCAAATGTGGACTTTTACAGTGAGTGACAGGAAATCACAGAGATGCATTTTTCATCATGTTTTGGCAAAAATGTTACTGAGGGCCTGTGTGACAGCCTTTATTTTTTTAGTCTCAGAGTTAATGCAGACAAACAGTCACACACTGAGCCTTGTGTGGGTTTTGCAGATTACTAACATGACTCATGTTGTCTGTTGTCCTCCAGCAGTTCCTGCAGCAGCAACTCTGACTAGATGAACAGTGTTCGACGTGAACCTGGAGACCTTCATGCTCCTGTCTTATCATTTGACTGCCTGCAGTTTCTTTACAAACGGATTTAATTAAGAATTAACAGAGCTGACAAAGTTATTTTAGACCATTGTGAACCTTTACAGGCATGATTTTATCCAGTGTTTGTCAGAAAATAAATAAAAGTGATGAAAGTATCATCTTTATGACATTTTATCCCATCTTCCTGTTTTTTATTAATTTGTTTGGTCATATATCCACACTAGGATCTTTATTTATCCAGGCAAAATTGACTGAACTCATCCAGTCAACTCCCAGCAGCACATCACACCCTGAAACTGCCTCTGCTGTGACCCTGATCCCATGATAGTGTGTGCATTTCAACTGTTTACATAGTTACACTGAGCCACCAACTCTGATTTTCACATTTATAAAATTAATAGAAACCTGTGCAGTCTGTGGTGAAGATTCATTCATTCCTTTTTGAAGCAGAAAATCGCTTAGTGCAAATATTCCTTGAAGTAATATTGAATATTACAAAGTATTAGCAGGAAAAACTAAATTGATTAAAAAAACAAGTCGGCTAACTCGTTCCACATCGTTAGTACTGATATTTTTGTGCTTATGCAGCATTTGATTTTGTTGCATCTGCAAAACTAACTGTGTTTATAGTATATCTGCAGTATATCAAACAGAGCTGTTTCAGTGTTGGTCTAGTATTGCTTCTCTAGTCCGTGCAGTACTGGGAAGTAGTGAACTACATATAATTAAACTAATAGTTTAATCACATTTTGCAGTACTTTGGTGATTAATATTTGCACACTGATTTAAGGACTTTAATTAATTAATTAATTAATTTGTTTTTTGCCCCATCATCGCTACTACTACTACACTACTACTACTACTACTACTACTACTACTGTTATTAACGCTCTTATTTGAAGGATACAGCATGAACCCAGATAATGCATTTTAAGGCAGGTGTTCCCACACACCTTACTGTAATACATGAAGTCTCTGGATGTGTTTCAAGGTCTTGAGACCACCATGACCTGGATGACTGAGAACCTAAGTAAAAGATTATGTATAAAGGACTGCTTTCCTTCGCTGCACAATATTGCTACTACTAAGAATATCAATTAATTTCAATTAAGTCATCCATCTTTATCCGCTTATCCAGTGAGGGTTCCAAGGGTGGCTGGAGCCTGTCCTGGGTCTGTTGCAGGGCTAACACAGGGACACAGACAACTATTGCAATTTAGAATCACTGATTAACCTAACCCCACGTCTTTAGACTGTGGGAGGAAGCCGAAGTACCCGGAGAGAACCCAAACAGACACGAGAATATGCAAGCTCCACACAGATTCAAACCCAGGACCTTCTCGCTGTGAGGCAACAGTGCTAACCACCGTGCTGCCCCAGTTCAATTCAATTCAATATTATTTATATATTTATATATATACAACAACAGTCACCTCAAGGTGATTTATATTGTAAAGTTAAAGACCCTACAACAATACAGAGAAAACACCAACAATCAAAATGACCCACTTGGCAACGGTGGGAAGGAAAAACTCCCTTTAACAGGAAGAAACCTCCAGCAGAACCAGGCTCAGGGAGGGGCAGCCATCTGCTGTGACCGTTTGGGGGAGAGAGCCAGAGATTAATAATAACTAACAATAACTAATGATTAAAGGCAGAGTGGTGTATGAACAGAGTGAAGAAAAAAACACTCAGTGCATTGTGGGAACTCCCCCCAGCAACCTAGGTCTATTACCTGAGCTTTAGTGTAAATTCACCACAGTACAGCAGTGAATATACATGACCTGTTTATCCTGCACTAAACTGCAGTATTTTTATGCAACCTGTAAATAACAGGTTTCACAATATAACAAAGCATAGCTTTACATCATATACAGATCTAATATCTGATTTTAAAATGAGGACGGATGGCCTGATATGAAATATGATGTTAGAAAGAAAAGCTGGGCAATTCCAACTCAATCACAACAAACAAACATTACTGAATTTATTTAGAACCCACGCTGTCAGGCCAGGTCAAGAGCTTGTAACAGAACATTATGACATGTAGTTAGAATCAATAGGTACACCTGTTTACCTGTTCCTTAAAGCAAATATATAATCAGCCACATGGCAGCGTCCCAGCGCATTTTGGCATGCTGACATGGTCAAAATGACCTGCTAAAGTTCTGCTTTAGCAGAACTAGACTTTCCATGCAACCTGACCACAGTGTGAAAATGGATGGATGGATGGATGGATGGATGGAGAACTGGTCCAGGCAGGTGAGGGGATACACCTCCAGCCCATCCCACAGACAAAGGGACCCTTCTACACACACTCACATCAAGAATATATAGAGAGTGAGAAGGGGACCTGTGGGACAGTGACAGATGAGTTAGTATTTTAAGTTTCAGTGAACAGCTGGAATCAACTCCACATCTTTTATCTGCTTCATTTATCATAGAATAATGAAGGAATAGGCCTCACCTGGACACAAACCTGCTTATCAGTTAGTTATCCAATTACTTTTGAGCCTCTGAAACTGGGAGACTGTGTATGAGAATGGCTGTAATTCCTGAACAGTTAATGCAACACTTTTGTTAAACCCCTTGAATCAGAGTTAAGAGTCTGCAAGTGACGAACCATAAGCTGAGTAATCACAGCTGTGCCCAGCTACAAGCCGCATTTTATTTTTACAAAGCTCCAATACGAGCTGCTAATGACAGCCAATGAACAAACAGCGTAATATGCCACCAGGTGGTACGTGCTGAGCATGCGAGAAAGCCTGATGGTTTGGAGGACATACCTACTGAAGTTAGAAAGCTCAATCAGAGAGAAACAGTTTAAATAAATATCAGCAGTATTAAAAGTATGTAATGATATGAGGATGAATACATCCTGTCTCAGAGTGAAAAACTAATTCTTGCATTTGTTACTGTGAGGCTGGAGTATTGTAATTTCTCATTATCAGGCTGTCCTAAAAGCGCCCTGAAAAGTGTTCCACAGTGGCACCAGCAGGGACCAGAAAGAGAGCTCATAGTTCTCCCATTTTAGCCTCGCTTCATCGGCTCCCTGTAAAATCCAGAATTGCATTTAAAATCCTTCTCCTTACAAAGTCCTCAAGAATCAGGCTCCTTCATGTTATAAAGACGTCATGGCTTCATATTATATTACCTGCAGGGTTGATTAGATAAGTTTTGTAAGCTCATTTTAAACCTATATGCAGTGTTTAGCTGAGTTTTGATCATAAATGTTAAGCCTAGATTTTTATGGTTGGTTCACATGGAAATATTTCACTATGTAACAATTTAAAAATATGTAATGAAGTATTATGTTATAAAGTATAGCTGGGTAATTCCAACTCAATACACACACACACACACACACACACACACACACACACACACACACACACACGCATGGTGGCTGACTCTCTCTGCAGCCCCTGCTGGCATTGTGTCAGGCCAGGTCAAGAGCTTGTGACAGAACATTATGACATATAGTTAAAATCAATAGGTACACCTGTTTACCTGTTCTTTACAGCAAACATGTAATCAGCCAATCACATGGCAGCGTCCCAGGTCCCAAAAATGACCTGCTAAATTTCAAAGTGAGCATCAGAATGGGGAAGATTGGGAATGGGGTGATAACATTTTAAACCTATATGCAGTGTTTAGCTGAGTTTTAATCATCAATGTTTACCCTACATCTTTATGGTTGCTCCACATGTAAATATTTCCCCTTTCTTCATTATGTAACAATTTAAAAAGATGGCCTGATATGAAATGTTATGTTAGAAAGCATAAAAGCAAGAAAGGTGATTTAAGTGACTTTGACCCTGGCATGGTTGTTGGTGTCAGGCAGGCTGGTCTGAGTATTTAAGAATCTGATGATCTGCTGGGATTTTCCCTCAAACCATCTGTGGGGTTTACAGAGAATGGTCTGAAAAACAGAAAATAGCAGCAATTCTCTGTATATTAACAATTATGTACACACGCCCACCGATGTAGGTCATGAAGCAGAAAATAATCTGATAGGAGCTCAGACCCTGCCCCTGCTTCAGCTCAGCACATAAAAAGGAGCAGCGGGAGACCCCTGCATCTGTAGATCTGGTTTCATCGCTCAGTACGTTCACCTGTGATACTCTGCAAAAGGCTCGTCTTTGTGTTCAGCAAAGGTTTTAATCTAAAGTCTGTTTTATGTTTCTTTTTCAGAATCTGCAGTTTCTTCTGGTAAAGTAGCAAAATGTACGGACACAATGAAGATAAACATGATGGACACGGGCACGGACACGGGCATGGGCACGGACACGGCCACGGGCACGGACACGGCCACGGACACGGGCACGGACACGGCCACGGGCACGGACACGGCCACGGACATGGGCACGGACACGCACATGGCCACGGACACGGACACGGGCACGGACATGGCCACTAAAAGGAAAGGACAGCCATGGGGTAAGACTGAGTGCACCGCACTGCAAATTTAAAATGTAATGAGCAATTTGTACAACACAACCAAATGTGGACTTTTACAGTGAGTGACAGGAAATCACAGAGATGCATTTTTCATCATGTTTTGGCAAAAATGTTACTGAGGGCCTGTGTGACAGCCTTTATTTTTTAGTCTCAGAGTTAATGCAGACAAACAGTCACACACTGAGCCTTGTGTGGGTTTTGCAGATTACTAACATGACTCATGTTGTCTGTTGTCCTCTAGCAGTTCCTGCAGCAGTGACTCTGACTAGATGAACAGTGTTCGACGTGAACCTGGAGACCTTCATGCTCCTGTCTTATCATTTGACTGCCTGCAGTTTCTTTACAAACAGATTTAATTAAGAATTAACAGAGCTGACAAAGTTATTTTAGACCATTGTGAACCTTTACAGGCATGATTTTATCCAGTGTTTTTCAGAAAATAAATAAAAGTGATGAAAGTGTCATCTTTATGACATTTTATCCCATCTTCCTGTTTTTTATTAATTTGTTTGGTCATATATCCACACTAGGATCTTTATTTATCCAGGCAAAATTGACTGAACTCATCCAGTCAACTCCCAGCAGCACATCACACCCTGAAACTGCCTCTGCTGTGACCCTGATCCCATGATAGTGTGTGCATTTCAACTGTTTACATAGTTACACTGAGCCACCAACTCTGATTTTCACATTTATAAAATTAATAGAAACCTGTGCAGTCTGTGGTGAAGATTCATTCATTCCTTTTTGAAGCAGAAAATCGCTTAGTGCAAATATTCCTTGAAGTAATATTGAATATTACAAAGTATTAGCAGGAAAAACTAAATTGATTAAAAAAACAAGTCGGCTAACTCGTTCCACATCGTTAGTACTGATATTTTTGTGCTTATGCAGCATTTGATTTTGTTGCATCTGCAAAACTAACTGTGTTTATAGTATATCTGCAGTATATCAAACAGAGCTGTTTCAGTGTTGGTCTAGTATTGCTTCTCTAGTCCGTGCAGTACTGGGAAGTAGTGAACTACATATAATTAAACTAATAGTTTAATCACATTTTGCAGTACTTTGGTGATTAATATTTGCACACTGATTTAAGGACTTTAATTAATTAATTAATTAATTTGTTTTTTGCCCCATCATCGCTACTACTTCTACACTACTACTACTACTACTAATACTACTACTACTACTGTTATTAACGCTCTTATTTGAAGGATACAGCATGAACCCATATAATGCATTTTAAGGCAGGTGTTCCCACACACCTTACTGTAATACATGAAGTCTCTGAATGTGTTTCAAGGTCTTGAGACCACCATGACCTGGATGACTGAGAACCTAAGTAAAAGATTATGTATAAAGGACTGCTTTCCTTCGCTGCACAATATTGCTACTATTAAGAATATCAATTAATTTCAATTAAGTCATCCATCTTTATCCGCTTATCCAGTGAGGGTTCCAAGGGTGGCTGGAGCCTGTCCTGGGTCTGTTGCAGGGCTAACACAGGGACACAGACAACTATTGCAATTTAGAATCACTGATTAACCTAACCCCACGTCTTTAGACTGTGGGAGGAAGCCGAAGTACCCGGAGAGAACCCAAACAGACACGAGAATATGCAAGCTCCACACAGATTCAAACCCAGGACCTTCTCGCTGTGAGGCAACAGTGCTAACCACCGTGCTGCCCCAGTTCAATTCAATTCAATATTATTTATATATTTATGTATATCAGAATCAGAATCAGAATCAGAATCAGAAGGTTTTTATTGCCATATGGGTGAACAGGTTCACAGCATTAGGAAATTGCTGCGGTACTTCGTGCTTACAGAAAAAAACAAATAAGTATAAAAACTATAAGACAATATACAAGATTACAAATTGCAAATATACAGAGATATTAGAGCTATAACTATAGCACAATATTACAAAATTACAAAATATACAGTGCATACACAACAACAATATACAACAACAGTCACCTCAAGGTGCTTTATATTGTAAAGTTAAAGACCCTACAACAATACAGAGAAAACACCAACAATCAAAATGACCCACTTGGCAACGGTGGGAAGGAAAAACTCCCTTTAACAGGAAGAAACCTCCAGCAGAACCAGGCTCAGGGAGGGGCAGCCATCTGCTGTGACCGGTTGGGGGAGAGAGCCAGAGATTAATAATAACTAACAATAACTAATGATTAAAGGCAGAGTGGTGTATGAACAGAGTGAAGAAAAAAACACTCAGTGCATTGTGGGAACTCCCCCCAGCAACCTAGGTCTATTACCTGAGCTTTAGTGTAAATTCACCACAGTACAGCAGTGAATATACATGACCTGTTTATCCTGCACTAAACTGCAGTATTTTTATGCAACCTGTAAATAACAGGTTTCACAATATAAAAAAGCATAGCTTTACATCATATACAGATCTAATATCTGATTTTAAAATGAGGACGGATGGCCTGATATGAAATATGATGTTAGAAAGAAAAGCTGGGCAATTCCAACTCAATCACAACAAACAAACATTACTGAATTTATTTAGAACCCACGCTGTCAGGCCAGGTCAAGAGCTTGTAACAGAACATTATGACATGTAGTTAGAATCAATAGGTACACCTGTTTACCTGTTCCTTAAAGCAAATATATAATCAGCCACATGGCAGCGTCCCAGCGCATTTTGTGATGCTGACATGGTCAAAATGACCTGCTAAAGTTCAAAATGAGCATCAGAATGGGGAAGAAAGTTGATTTAAGTGACTTTGACCCTGGCATGGTTGCTGGTGTCAGGCAGACTGGACTGAGTATTTCAGAATCTGCTGGGATTTTCCCTCAAACCATCTGTGAGGTTTACAGAGAATGGTCTGAAAAAGAGAAAATATCCAGTGAGCAGCAGTTCTGTGGGAGAAAATGCCTTCTTGGTGTCAGAGGAGAATGGCCAGGCTGCTGCTGTATTACAAAGCTCAGATCATCTCATTCATCTTGAACATGACAATGATTTTACTGCACTCAAATGGCCTGCACAGTCTCCAGATCTCAGTCCAGCAGAGCACCTTTGGGATGTGGTGGAATGAGAGATTCTCATCGTGGATGCAGCTGACAAATCTGCAGCAACTGTGTGATGCTGTCATGTCACCATGGACCAAAATCTGTGCGGAATGTTTCCAGCACCTTGTTGAATCTGTGCCATGATGAATTAATGCTGCTCTGAAGAAAAACGTGGTCCAACTTGGTAGTGGCTGGTGAGCGCATATTAGAATGCATAGCAGGGTTTCAGACTTAAAACATCTATTTACACCAGGGGTGTCAAACTAAATCAAAGGATGGGCCAAAAAAAGTCGCCGGCCAAACAGGATTAGCAGTCTAAAACTGAAAATAATTTAAATCAGCAATAAGAATTTGAATGGCCTGAATACAGCAACTTTTTCCTCAACACATTAAATAAAATATAAAATTATATTTTTCTTCAGAAATAACATAATGGAAAATGAAAATATTTTAAGGTGATGATGCATACACAGGCTGGGACTTATTCGAACACGAGGACCTAGAAACATTCACAGGGACGGTACTGGACTACATTAAGTTCTGTATCGGAAATGTGACTGTTAGCAAAAACATCCGGGTTTTCCCTAACCAGAAACCCTGGATGAACAGCCAGGTCCGTTCACTCTTCAAAACCCATGATGCTGCCTTCAGGTCAGGCGACAGAGCTCTGTACAGGGCTGCTCGAGCTGACCTGAAAAGAGGAATTAAAAAAGCCAAAACGGACTACAGGAGGAAAATAGAGTCCCATCTGTCCAGCAATAACACACGGGAGGTGTGGCAGGGCATTCAGAACATCACAAACTTCAGAGGCTGTGATGTGACTGCAGGAGACCTGAGTGTGTCACTAGCAGAGGAACTTAACTGTTTCTTTGCTCGCTTTGAGATGCCTCAGGACCACCCATCTGCTCCAGTCCTGCCCCCCCCACCAGGCCGCACCCCACTCACTGTCCAGGAGCATGAGGTACGGCGCGTGCTCCTGGCAGTGAACCCCAGGAAGGCTGCCGGACCAGACGGAGTACCTGGCAAGGTGATCAGAGCGTGTGCCCACCAGCTCACCCTGATTCTCACCAGGATTTTCAACCTCTCCCTGGCCCAAGCAGTCATCCCCCCCTGCCTAAAAACAGCCACAATCATCCCTGTGCCCAAAAGGTCATCTGTCACCAGCCTAAATGATTACCGCCCTGTGGCCCTCACACCGGTAATCATGAAGTGCTTTGAGAGGCTGGTTCTCCAGCACATCAAAGACCATCTGCCCCCCACTTTCGACACCCATCAGTTTGCATATCGTGCAAACAGATCCACAGAGGACACCATCGCTGTAGCCCTCCACTCTGTGTTGAGCCACTTGGAGCAGCAGCAGAGCTACGCTCGCATGCTCTTTGTGGATTACAGCTCAGCGTTCAACACAATCATCCCGGACATTCTCACCACCAAACTGCACACCCTGGGCCTCCCCCCTCTCACATGTTCCTGGATCAAGGACTTCTAAACCAACCGGCCCCAGACTGTGAGACTTGGCCCCCATCTCTCCTCCACCCGCACACTGAGCACTGGCTCCCCACAAGGCTGTGTGCTGAGCCCCCTCCTGTACTGCCTCTACACCCATGACTGCAGTCCGGCCCACAATAACAACCTCATCGTCAAATTTGCTGATGACACCACAGTGGTCGGACTCATCTCAAAGGGAGATGAGGCAGCTTACAGAGAAGAGGTCTTGAAGTTGACAGCCTGGTGTTCAGAGAACAACCTGGTACTGAACACCATGAAAACCAAAGAGATCATCATCGACTTCAGGAAGCACAGGACTGACCCAGCTCCCCTCTACATCAACGGCGAGCGTGTGGAGAGGGTCCACACCTTCAGGTTTCTCGGTGTCCTCATCTCTGCTGATCTCTCTTGGTCAGATAACATCACAGCTGTTATCAAGAAGGCTCAGCAGCAACTTCACTTCCTGAGGGTCCTCAGGAAGAACAACTTGAACTCAAACCTGCTGCTGACCTTCTACCGCTCATCCATTGAGAGCCTGCTGACGTACTGTATCACAGTATGGTACGGCAGCTGCACTGAGGCAGACAGGGTCAGGCTTCAGAGGGTAGTCAAGACAGCACAAAGAATCGTTGGCTGCCCTCTAGCCTCCCTGATGGACATCTACACCTCCCGCTGCATCAGCAGAGCCAGGAACATCATCAAGGACAGCTCACACCCTGGCTTTGACCTGTTTAACCTGCTGCCCTCTGGCAGGCGCTACAGGTGCATCGAAGCCAGAACAAACAGACTCAGGAACAGTTTCTTCGCCAGAGCAATCACCACCCTGAACTCACACACTCACCCACCGTAACTGTGCAACACCCACATCTCTGTGCAATATTATATCATTCATACTGAACAATATCTAACATTCCTATATTGTGTAATATCCAGTATTCATTCACTAGTGCAATATTCATTCACCAAGTGCAATATTCATCATCTTCATTATTATATGTATACACGCATTTACTTTCTTACAATGTACAGATGCACCAATGTAGGTATGTATGTATATATTTTTATACATTCTATTTTTTGTATATTTTACACATTGTTTATTTTCTGTATATCTCTTGATCATATTGATTATACTAGATTATAATATTTTTGTAATATTTTTATTTTCATTTAGAGAGTTTGATTTTCTGTTACATGGCACTGAACAGGAGTGGCCCTCCAATCTCATTGTACATCCTGTATAATGACAATAAAGGCATTCTATTCTATTCTATTCTATTCTAAAATCTGCAATTTTTTCAGATAAAAGCTGAATTTCTGCGCTTCACAGTCGGAAAAATGCTGCGGAAACTGTGCAGTGTGTCCAGTTTCTCAGCAAAAAGTGCAGCTGTAAACACAGCGGTGGAGACCTAGTCTGATTTTTATTTATTTATTGGCAACGCTGGAAAACGGGTTAGTGCGCAGGGCTTGACCTGAGTTGCAGTGCATCATGGGATTTGTAGTATAAGTGGTGGGAGCGCTATACCGGCGGGCCATTAATAACAGGCACATGAAATTATCTCGCGGGCCGAACATAATTATATCACGGGCCAGGTGTGGCCCGCGGGCCTTAATTTTGACACGTGTGACTGATACCTTCTCAAAAAAACAAAAAGACAACACCAACAAAAAAAAAAAAACTGTACAGAATTGATTTAGAGCTCGACCTGCAGGGCCAGATGTTGTCCAGGTGGTTTGTTGTGACATGGAGAAACATCACGTTCATCTGATACCCAGAATATCCTGACATGACCTCCTGGCTTCATCTCCAAAGTTACTAACCCATTATTTCTAATAATCTGCACCGGATGCACCGAAAGGGACAGGAGCAGGATCGACAAACTGGTGCGGAGGTCTAGCTCTGTGTTGGGATGTCCTCTGGAGTCTGTGATGGTGGTGGGTGAGAGGAGGATGTTAGCAAAGCTGACATCCATCATGAACAACCCCCATCACCCTCTTCATGAGACCGTGGGTGAGCTGAGCAGCTCCTTCAGTCAGAGACTGAAACATCCTCGCTGCAGGAAGGAGCGCTTTCACAGGTCATTCATCCCAACAGTAGTTAGACTGTATAACACATCATAATGTCTTGAGTCACTTGGACACTTTACCTACACTGCCATCACTTTATCCATACAGTCAGATACATTTTATTTATTACACTCACCCATATAATGCATACCGTGTATGCTGTGTACCTTACCGGCTACAAATGTATATAATATTTTGATATCTTTATATAGTGTTTGACGTGTGTGTATATGTGTGTATATGTAAATATATATATATATATATATATATATATATATATATATATATATATATATATATATATATATATATATATATATATATATATATATATATATATATATATATATATATATATATATATATATTTATGTATATAGTGCTTATGTATATGTGTATAGTTTTTTGCTATTTTATTTTATTCTATTGAATTTTAGTTTTAGTTTTTAGTTTAGTTATTTGTTCTTACTCATCCTTTTCATTTTTTCTCTGTATTGAGCTGCTGTAATGCACAAATTTCCCCGTCGTGGGATCATTAAAGTTTTATCTTATCTTATCTTATCTTAATCTAATGAACATAAAGGTGTCTTCTCTTCTTTCACCAGTAGGTGGCGGTGCGGCACAAACACACCGCGCAGGGACGCGCTGGCGTCATAGACCCCCACCAATCAGCGGCAGCTCCTCACCGCTTCCAGGAAGTAAACGTAGAAAGTTCATAGCAGAGAGCAAGAAGAGCATCAGGCTGGAGAGGTACAGCTGCTGACCTCGCGGCACGAGTCAAAAATCATCATGTCCCTGACGGTTCTGACGTCTGCGTACAGGTACGGAGCCGCACCTATCAGGTGCAGCCGGCCTGTTCTCTGGCACGTTTGTTTGACCGGGAAGCTCGTTTGATGATGTCACACAGGCTGCTTTCTCTACGTGTTTTTACTTTGCATCGCAGAAACAACACAAATAGATGCATGTACAGCTGAAATGTATGCAGGTGATCAGCATGATAAGGTGATTTATTGCAGTCACCTGCTGGGACAGGAGGCGTGTTTGTAGCCAGGTCCCCTGCTTGATATCATCATCATCATCATGTAATTTGAATCAGTTAATTCTTCTTTTAAGAGCTCCTTATTAACCCCCATCATCCTCTCTCCCTGTTGCTTCCTACAGACTGAGGTCCCTCTGCAGACTGCGGCGAGTCCAGGCTCACATGGTGAGAAGCTGCTGCAGCTTTTCCACTTTCTCTGACCTCTTAAAATCCCCAAAGATCTGCTGCTGGCCTGCTTTCATGAGCACTGATGTCCCCCTGCTTAGTATAATGCAGTTTTTCTTCTGCTTTATGGTGGGGAAACATTGGGAGATGCGGTCCAAAGCATTGGTTCATGAAGAAAGATGAAAACAGTTCTAGCTGAAATGCCTGTAACATGATTATTTTAAGTGGGGTGGAAATAGCAGCTGCATGCTAAAACATCTGTCTATGCAACCCACGTATGTGACGCTCTATGTATGTGCACCACAACTGCTACAGTAGCGACTGAAGCAGATTCCTGATGAGTAACACGACAACACAATGCAGCACAAAACAAGGAGAACCAACTGCTGTATCTAGAGAGTAAAGGAGTACCAGGATATCAGAGCTTTCCCTGCATATCAAAACCATTTGTACCAACCTAACAGGTTTTGGCCTTCACCCGAAGAAAAATCACTCGCAGTAATTAGTTTTTCTTTTTCTTTTTTTAACATGTTATTTAATTTACTCAAGCTTGTTTATAAAATGCAAAGACTTCTGTCGAGCCAACGCAGACTCTTTGCCTTAACTACATGCCAACCAGTCGTGATTAGCTGCACTTTTAAGCTTTGGAAAACAAACCCTGAATTTACTGTCGAGCAAACAGAAAAATAAAATGTGCAGATGCAGTCGGCTCACTTCAAATCCCAGCCGTCCCCCAAATCACATCCGAGCCGTGTTTTAAATAAGATGACAGCAGCAAGTTTGCTGATTGGCTCACGGCTGGTCTGAGCTTCTCTAAAATCAGACGAGTACAGCCATGAGTCTGAGGTCCATTTACTGCAGGATCTGCAGGGTCAAACCATCTGTGCTGTCCAGATCTGTTGAGGAGGGGTGCAGAGTAGAGGCACTACTTCTTCACACTGAAAGGATTTGAAGCCTCTGGGACACTTCCTAGGTGAGGCGTTCTGGGCATGTACTACTTTGAGCAGACTCTGAACACACCGGAGACATTACATCTCTCAGCTGGCTTGGGAGCGTCTTGGTGTACCCTCGGAAAAGCTGGAGGAGATAGCCAGGGAGAGGGAGGTCTGGGCATCTTTGCTTACGTTGCTGCCCCCATGACCTGGATAAGCAGCAGAAAATGGATGGATCTGTTGAAATGTGACTGTTTCTTTTTTTGTTGTTGTTGTTTGTTTGTTTTTTGGAGATATTTTTACATAAATTTCCTGCTTCTCTTCTGTGTCAGATGTCGAGCCATGCAGAACCAGAGGTTCTCCTGGAGAAAGTGGGCAGAGCCGGTGTGATCACCATGAACAGACCCAAAGTCCTGAATGCCCTCAACCTAACCATGATCCGGCAAATCTACCCCCAGCTCAAGGTATGTAGTAGTTTCAAGCTCAGGTGTGTGACAGGTTAAAGGAAAAATGTTGACCCTTGGCTCTTTGCTGGCATGGTTCAAGTCCACTAATTTTTTCCTGATTGCTTTTCTGCTGATGGAAGTGGCTGCATCCGCAGAGCATGAGGGGTCACAGAGTGCTTTGATGAAGATTATATATATATAAAATACGTAGAAATAAATCACATGATAATTTGTTTTGTGAGCTTCAGTTGATTTTTTTTTTTCTTTCTGTACAAACTGATCAGCTGTTTGTGGGTTTAGCCAACTGAATTCAACAAAATGTAAGCAGATGTTTCATGAGCATTAGATTAGATAAAACTTTATTAACCCTTAGGAAGATTCTGTCAGGGAAATTAAAGATGACTGATTTATGACTGATTTCCAACCCTCAAACACCATAAAGCTGGTTTAAAAGGTAGAATTCACTGAGCAGATCCCATCAACATCATCTGCTCACTTTGATATAACCTAGTAACAGTACCCCAGATGTGACCAGTCCAGGTAGCACATCCCTGCAAACTAACCAGTGTGGCCTGCACTAAACTGCCTGGTATTTTCATGCAACCTTTGAATAGCACAAAGTTGGTGTACTTCAGTTTATTGTGCAAGATTTTTCACAAAAACATAATTTGACAAAACCTTTCTTCTTCCCTTCTTTACTCTCGTTCTGACATCATTCCCATCTCTCAGTGTTACATTGTTTTTTCTCTCCCTGTGAAATACAGCAGCTGTACGTGCAGCTCACAGACACATTTTGTGACAAACTGCACAGAAACAGTTTGTGTGTTTGCTGATGATTGCCATTTGAAATGACCTGCCAGCTAAAAAAACAAAAAAATTACTGCATTTATGCTTGCTCCTTTATCACAGAGCAAGTATCTCCATGCCATCAGTCAGCAGCAGACAAAAAAAAAATTAACTCATTCAATAATAATGAATTAACCTGCCTGTTAGATTTTATTGCTCGTTAACAGAAGGTTCTGGAATGCCATTCCGGATCATTCTGGCCCACTTTAACCCCTGCCTATGGAACATTTTGGACTGACGTGTTAGACAGTGGCACTGACAACATAACAGGAAGACGAGGAGCTGGAGGTGGTAGAGCTGAAGATGTTAAAATTTTCACTGGGAGTGACCAGAATGGACAGGATTAGAAATGAGTCCATCAGAGGGATCAGCTCAGGTTGAGCAGTTTGGAGACAAAATTTAGAGAGGCAAGAGGAGGGATAGTGGATGTATTGGACAAAGGATGGTGAAGATGGAGCTGTCAGAGGGGAGGAAAAGAGGAAGACCACAGAGAAGATTCATGGACGTAGTGAAGGAGGATATTAAGATGATTGGTGTGAGGATGCTGGGAGTGAGATGGAGGCAGATGAGTCGCTGTGGCGACCTCTAAAGGGAGCAGCCAGAAGAAGGCATTCGAGAAACTTATATCAGGAAGTATTGAAGCACACTGTACACAGGATTTTTTTTTCTCCTCTGTCAACTCTCTGCAGTTTGACGTCAATCTTACTCTAAAACTATCCTACAGAGTTCTTGTTGGCTATACTTTGTACAAAAAAATCCTTTTACACATTCTTAGAACCCGAAATGTAGCTGTTTATGCCGTAACTGTGACTTAATAAAATGTCTAAGGCAGGTGTTTGGATAAAAGCACATTTCCTGTAAACTTCATTCTATGTTTTTTCCTATTTGGGATTCTAGAAATGGGAAAGCGACAATGACACTGACATCGTGATCATCAGAGGAGCAGGTGACAAAGCTTTTTGTGCAGGTGGAGACATTAGAGGTAAGCAGCCGTCTTCAGGCTTCACTTCTCAGTTTTTGACCAGGTTTCGTGTTCACCTGCATGACTGATTACAGTTTCTGTTTGGTTTTTTTCCCTCTCAGCTGTCACAGAAGCCGGGAAGGTCGGCGACTCTCTTGCTCAGGACTTCTTTCGTGAGGAATATATTCTGAACAATGCTATCGGTATGCTTTATGGTCACACTGATGGTTTTAAAGGTTAACTTTTGGTATTCATTCACCTGGGCTTCTTCATGTCTAATGTCAGATTTCACTCTTGTTCTTACACATTTTATTTCATCTTTCAAGGATCGTGCCAGAAGCCGTATATTGCCCTCATTGACGGCATAACAATGGGAGGGGTGAGTTAGATTTTTCAGTTTGTATTATAAAGGTGGATAGGTGGATATTATTCCTCATTATTGGCATTTGCTGGGATGAAAAGCACTCCATGTATGATGTGTGATATTAAATTCTGCCAGTAGGTGTCAGTGGAGAATTAGCTGCTGCTGTTACCTGCTGCCAGTGGCAAGGTGGCCTCTGATTGGATGAAATGTAATGTGACAAAGCATCGCTGCTGCCACTGGTTTCTCCCTCCAGGTGTCAGATATGGGTGGAATATGAATTGGTACTTTTAACCCACTGGAAGCTCAGTGAAGTGGTGTACACACAGAGCTGCACACACACACACACACAGACACACGAGCACACACTTATCAGGACAGGCTTTGATGCCGTGTAATTGTTTAACTCACCTGGTTAGAGGAGATGTTTCACTCCTGCATGGATCTCTGTTGTGACCTTGATGGGGATTTTGCTCCTGAGGTGTCACCGAGGTTGCTCACAGCAGCCAGTATCCCGCTGGCTCATTAGTCATCATGACTGTGTCTGCGTGCATGTGTGTGGGTGTGTTTTGGTACCTTTGTAAGGACCAGTTTAGGTCTGAAACCACTGACATAAGGGCATCAAGGTTGTTCCTCACATCTTCAGAGGGAAATGGCTAAGTTGCAGTGTTAAAGGAGATTGATTATTAACTATTTGCTGCTCTATCTTTTTTTTCATTCTTTGACTTCTATGATACACAGTTCAAAATAAATGCCTTACACTGCAGTGTTTCTTACTGAACTGGATTATATTTGTGGAGGTACCCGTGCGGAGAGTTCATATTCATGCACCTGTCTGTGTTTTGTAAAAGAGTTAATAAAACACTGCAGTATATAAAAGCGTAGTGGTTAACACATTTGTCTTACATGCCGAAGATCCCTGTTGGAGGCTGGGAGGAGATTCAAACACAGCCAGTGTACTCCCAGTGCTGGTCCCAAGCCTTGAAAAGTGGGAGGGCTCCATCAGGAAGTGCATCCGGTGTAAAATCGGTGCCAAATCGAAGATGCAGATCTGTCCATTCTTGCAGCCCCTTGGGGAAAAATAAGGGAGCTGCTGAAAGCACCTATAGTTATTTCTCTGTAAACATAAGTAGGAACACTTTGAAGAAACATATAAAATGCAGCAGTGATCAGCTGCCTCTCCAGTGAGCCTCTTGTCACATGGTTGGATGCCAGAATCGTGGAGAGCAGTCAGTGATGGCAGTGCCTGTTGTGCTGAAGCCTGAGCTCAGAGATTACTCGTACACACACCGACTTCAGGCCATGTTTAATGTGAATATATTCCACCACTGGAACAGTATATGTACATCAGGAAAGTAAGAAAAAAACTTAACAGGCCCACTTTGAGGTTAGATTAGGGTGAGGGAATGCATTATGTCAGTGAGTCCTGCTTCACTGGGAGTGTAAACAGATGTCAGGTCTGGATAACAGGACAAATAACGAGCAGAGGAAACGTGCTGCTGTTCGTCTTGTCGGTCTTTGCAGAGTTTATTTAACAAATATTCTGCTTTCTCACCAAATAACATCTTACATAACACAATAAAAATAAGCTTAAAATTTAAAGGAAAATACATTTTCTGTTGACAAAAAAATATAGATTATCCATCTTGATGATAATATAGCATGAAATGAAGGAAGAAACCTGCACCCATAAAGTAACCTCCTCCAGACTGATGGATGTTGGTGACTTTGTTTCTTTAGGCATGATGTGCTGCTTTTTGAGATCTTTCAGCCTGCTTCACTTTGTCAGACAGGCTCTATTTAAGTGATTTCTTGATTCAGCAGGTCTGCCAGTGATCAGGTGTGACTGGTAATATTTAACGGGGGGGATTTCTATTTACTCTGGTTTCTCTCA
This sequence comes from Archocentrus centrarchus, assembly GCF_007364275.1. Taxonomy (NCBI): domain Eukaryota; kingdom Metazoa; phylum Chordata; class Actinopteri; order Cichliformes; family Cichlidae; genus Archocentrus; species Archocentrus centrarchus. The sequence goes on from NC_044366.1 coordinate 4,797,357, forward strand.
GGATATCTTTGTCTAAAAATTACAATTTGTTTGTTCTGAAACATTTAAGTGTGACAAATATGCAAAGAAAACTAATAAATCAGGAAGGAGACAAATTATCACAGCTCCGTATATATTCTCTGTATGTCAGTGGGCTAATAGTGTAGCACGTTTTACGAATGTAATACACATAAGACATTTTAAATGTAGGAAAAAAATGAACATAACTGAACTAATCAGGGGGCTGGAGCCTCAGCTTAGGGACTGAAGAGTCTGGCATTACCCACACTTGTAATGGGACTTACAAGATCCTAAAATAAAAAAGGGAGAATGCTAATCAGTGCTCATTTGTTAACTGCAATTTCCCCATTTGTGGGACTAATAAAGGCATTCTTGATACATTTTTGTGATTACTGACATGTAAAATTTGAGAAACGATGAGTAGAGTAAACTTGCTGGTGTTCGACTCATCACTCTTGCCTGAGTGGTGCGTTTGTCAGCTACATCATCATGACACAGAGCTCCTGTCTGCTGCACACAGTGGTATACACGTGCTCTCAATGCTAGGACTTGAAGCACAACAGTACCTCTCACTCAGTACTGGCCTGTAAGAAGCCGTGGGCCCTGTGGTGCCCCATGTATGTTAAAGATATTGTCGTAGTCACGGGACGTCACCTCTTGGTTTGTGATATCCCGTTCTGAAGTTTCCAGTTTTTAATTCTCCTTTATCAAAATTTTTGAAGCAGTAAGGACAATGATTTAAAAAATGAACATCATGTTTTATGAGACCCTAAACTCCTCAGGAAAGTGTTTACTGAGGTCGCAGAGCGAGGGGGAAGTAGGGCGGTTCTCTCAGACATTTATACAGCCCACGTTCTTTTTGTAACGAGTCACCCCCTGCTGGCTGTTGGAAAGAATGCAGGTTTAACTCTTTCCCCCCTGGACGCCTGCTAGGGGTAACCCTTGTGTCTCTTTTCTGAACTGAATGGTTTCTGTCATATTTCAGGCCTGGTTCCAGAACAAAATGACTGGGTGTGCATCAGAAGTTAGTGACGCTGATCTCTGTCTGTACAACTTATTAGGGCTACCCTTGGAAAACCCAGAAACCTGTTTTAATGGTCATCAAATCCCATCTTCATTGATGTGTACTGAGGTGTCAAAACTAGGCATTAAGGGTACGAGTGCATTTTGATTGCATGCTGTCTGTTCCGAATTTTAGATCTGTTGTGATGGGATTGAAAGAGGATATAAGTCTTTCAATACATGATGTTCTTCCACCTCGGCTTGGCAGTTATCTCAGGTGGGCAGAGTCAGGAATAACAAGCTGTGAGGTGGGCTGTAGAGCTGGATAGACAGCAACTGGTTGTGTCTTGTGTTGACACGGGGAACAAAGGAAAACAAAACGGAGAGAAGGATGAGGTCTTAGTGGATCAAACTGGGATGCGTTGGGAGACGACGGCATGAATAAATCAGTTTCATCTCGAGTTTTTGTCCGTTTCATCCGTGTTTTTGGTAGCGTTGCTTCTTCCAAGTGAAGGTTAAAAGCTGGAGGGCAAATCTGGACTTCTGTTTGGGTCTAAATTCAGAGAGGCACAGTGATTTATTTGTTACCTTTGGGAGGAGTTTAACATGATAATTAATGCTGTTCTACTTCATAAATGAGCCTCACAGCTGAATAAAATTTCCATACTTGTAAGTGAAATGCGGATGTGCAGTCCGCTTCCAGTTTCTAAATATCCAGTGTAAATTTCATTTGCATATCACTGACCGGAGGTTTACTCTAGTTATTCTAATAATGTGATGATAGATTTTTGATCAACTTTGTACAAGAAACAAACAACCTTTATTTTCCCTGATGGGATGAAGAGCGGGGCACTTTAGAAACTGCAGCTCTTTTACTGACTAAAGTTTTAGGTTATACACAAACATTGTCAAATAATTTTTGGTTTATCTTTAAAAGCAATGCTTTGTCTTTGCAGTGTACATCAGAGTGAAGCTAAGCTGTAAAGATGCATTAGTTATTTATATAAATGACCTGTTTCTATAAACCAGTTTTGGATTTAGTCTTGATTGTTGGGGAATTGTAATGAACATAATGCCTCATTAGCATCAAAAACAAAGCTGCTGAAGGAGAATCAAACCAGAAGAGCAACGTGGAATAAAACTATGAGAGCAGAAGACAGCTTGGTCTCATGTTTGGGCAGGTCGTGACATTATTATACACCATTTGACAGACAGGATGCATTATGTGGTCACCTACGCCGGGCGGGCAGCGTTCATTAAAGTGTCTGCTCAATAACTCGAGAACCGTTCGGACTACACTTACCAAATTTCATGGGTCGATATTTTATGACCAAAACAAGGCTGGGATTGTATATGGGGTCACTTGACATGACCTTGACCTTTCAAGGTCATGATAAGTTTTTTCATGTCCACTTCACATCAAAGAAACGGTTTGAAGGATTTTGATGAAACCTTGCGTTTTTTTTTTTTTTTTTTTTTTGCCATATCAAGACATTATGCACAGATCAACTCCTGGAAGTTAAATCTTTGTCATGTCACAACAAACAGGGTTAATCTAGCGTGACGGGCGGATTTTGCCACGCCTGGCGGTGCTTTTGTTAAGTTTGGAAATGGCTGGTTTTAACCTACAGGTTAACCAGCCGCTGTCTTAACCTGTAGGACAGCACTAAAAGGAGGGCCCAAACCCCTCCTTTTAGTGCTGTTTTTAAAAACCACCATCTGGAAAACAGTTGTTACTAACTGCTACACCTTTCTGCTAAAAACCAGCAAACCAGATGAGCAGTGACCACTTAAATAAAAAGAAAAGGAAAAAAAAAAAGTACATTTTACAGGGAGATGAATCCTCAGAGCTGTGAACCAGAAAATCATCTTGTTTGCTGGCTTACTGTGTTTAGACAGGCATCAGGATGATGATGCTATCCCCCACTTGTATTTGCTTTCCAAGACTGACAGAAGCTGTAATTTATTTGTCAGAAAAAAAGCTTAAAAGAAAACGCCATAAAGGAAAATGCTGGATGGATCCAAGGGGAGGGCTGAAGGATCTGGATCTGATGTGTGTTGCATCGTATGGCTTTTGGAAGTCAGATCTGGTCATCAGCCCATTAAAAGACAAACAAAACTATTTATTGCACTGCTTATCACACAGAGAACTTCCTTCTATGTGATGAGTTATAGTTCTGGAACTAAAGCGATTTGAAGTCGACCTCTTCCACGTGTCACGTCAGTACTGAGGCGACACTAATGTCGGAGCAAACCATCCTCGGGGTGATTGCTCTTTAATGTGCATAACTGGATGAAAACAGGCTAGCTCCATATAAGGAAAAGTCCAAAAGGACCCTGTTCCCAGATCTGATCCAAGCTCAGGGCAGAACTCCCACATGGATTGGATTTTCTTACATTAGAGATAACAAACCACCAGGGAGTAAACGGCAGGTCAGAAACCACTCAAAGAGAAACACGCAGTCTGTTCGGTGATTCTGCCGCACATCCTTCAGAGTTTAAAATCCCTCAAATTAAGGTCTGTGATTGCTCGTTATTAATCCAGTGTGCTTTATGTTTGAGCATACTCCCCTTCTCTCTCTCTCTCTCTCTCTCAGCTTGCACTTCAGATTTCAAACATTTACACAGTGAGAACACTCTGTATTTAAGACTGCTCCTAACAGGGAATGCTGTCTGTCTGACAGATATTTGTCCGGGGCTGTGTGACTCTGATTTGTGTCTGCTGGAGCAAAGGGTTCTTGTTCTTGTTTGCGTTTGTTCTGATTGCCTGATGAGAGGAGTGCCAACAAGGCTTTTAATCCCCGTTTTAATGTTTCCATCTTCCATCCAGAGCCTGTGCGGCTGTTTTGAAGATGAATGCTCTGAGCGAGGGTGACGTGGAGAGCAACTAAACTGTCTGTCACTTGGTCTCGTTACACCAGCTGGAAGGTTTCGGTATAATCCACACAGGCGTTCTGGTCTCTCACCTGCTGCAAAAGCCAAAGAGAGTAATTCAAACAATATGTGACGATTATATTATAATAACCCAGATATCCTAAAGAGGCCTTCAGGAACACCTCTGCATTCTTCGGCAGTGTAAGCTGCTTCAGAGAGGTTGTAAATTTTTAAGATGTAAACATCCTCATCTGCAGACAAATTGCTATTATTTACACAAGGATCTGGAGACATGTTCTTATAAGGCTCCTCACCAGTGCTTAATATTCCACTACTTTTATGGTGAAACTAAAGTAATGTGATATTAACTGCCCCTTGTTCCACAGAAGGATCCTCCTTCTCATTTGTCTGGTTATCTTTCTTCTTGAAAAAGTCTGCTTTCCCACAGTTATTTTCAGGTTGTGTTATTTTTGCGCTTTGGCTGAGTTTGCTGCTGTGATTTACGCCGTTCATCAGTCTTATAGTTCAGGGTCACTCAGATCTACATGACTCATCGGGTTTCTAAAAATAGACGCAGGCAAGATGAACACTGGCTGTTTTGCTGAAATGCAAATTCTGAATTCTTTGTTGTGACCGAATTTGCATTGCCTTTTAAATAAGCATAAACACGCAGTGAAACCAAAGAGCATGACTGAGATTAAGCAAACAAAATGCAAAAAAAAAAAACAAAACCCACACAGGATGATAGTCCAGAGCTTTGTAAGATCCTCCCACCATATGGGCCCAAAGTTTAATCGTGCTTTATTTAGCCCCATGGATACAAGCAGTGGAAAGCTCAAGATATCATCAACAAAAGGGAGCAACCGTTGTCATTTAATAAGCAAATACTGGCATAGCTACCAATTGACGACCAACTTTTTTTAGTTCCCATCTAAAAACGCAGAAATCATTTTAAAAAACGAGACTGTTTCCAAGAAGTAGGCAGCCACTCCCATACCATGTGATTAAAGGTGCCAGTTGTGCCTAAAGAGCCTAGTGCACAATTTGGGTCAGCTTCACACCATAAAGTCAACGTGGAGTCGTGAATGAAATAACTGTATTTGCTGATGATAGTGATTCCTGCAGGACTATTTAACCATGTCCCAGACACCACTCCAAACTAAACTCAGGGATATCTTCCAGAGCCAGTCTGACAGCAGGAGGATATTTCCTCCAGAACGTAACAATAAAACCTGAAGACGGCTCCCCCGTTTCCCTGAGACTCACGCCACTAAGAAGATCTCAATGCAGGTGTTTTTGTATTAGGAGTAGAAATGAGTGATTAGAGATGATGTAAATTTCATCATTTCAGTTTGGTATGCATTTGAAGATATAAGGAACGTACAGTTCTGCCTTTTCTCCCAATGGTTGCTTGCATATTGTTTTTTTTTCCAGGATTTTTGAGCCCTTATACCTTCATAAATTAATAACATACATTTTCAGGCCTTAAAAACACATTTAAGCTGTTTAGATTCTCTCCAAGCGTCACAGACAACAGACGTGTTTTTTCTATAACCAACACTGAGCACCAGTATCATGGCCTGTCATAATTTGAATAAACGGATTAATGTCTGTGGAGTAGAGGAAAAGAAACGAGCACTGCTGCTCTGGATGTTTGATCTATTTCTGATCATTTGCTGGAGGAAAACTTCAAAAAAGTGCATCTTGGGTAAACTTTGAAGGGTCATACCACCATGTGGGATAGGTGGCTGGTCAGCACACACACAGAATATGAGAGGTCTCGCTTTAACCTACATTTTGTACCAGACTCATCTTCTCTTATTTATGAGGCTTCAAAATATTTGGGAAAAAATATGGTGTGAAATTTTAACCCACGACTATGTGCTTTGAAGGCCTGCAACTTGGAAAATATTCTAGTATGAAGATGGGTTCATTTGCATAAAATAAAATCGGCTTATTCTGATGGGGTCAGGTGGGAACTTTTTAAAATTCAGTAGGTTTTTTTTTTTTTTTTTTAAATGGCATGGCCCACTTCTAAGCGGGGCACAGCCTCACCCCTGAAAAAATTCTCAATCCAACCTTAACTTTTTTTTTGGGGGGGGATGTCATCATGAGATAAATGCAGGATCTTACAGCCTGTGTTTCCCTTGTTTTTTTGTTTTTTTGGGGGGGGGGGTCTGGAGCAATTTTCGTGGCAGAGGTCTGTTTAGTCCCCAGTGATCAGATATTTTTAATGCTGTGGTCATTTATCTCTGCTGTGAGGCCAAATGCTGACTCTCTTTTGCTGATCGCTAAGATCAAGATAAAGACAGTTTGTCAGCTGTAATCAATCGTTTTGGCTGTGATTGATCCTTCAGCAGGTAACAGCCTTTATAATGCACTACATAACAGCATTATTTAGTGGTGCAGAGTCATGGACTGTGTATACTGTAAAAGGAGGAGACATGGCACTCAAAAAAAAAAATGACGATATGAAGTTATGGCTCTCCTTGTTCATTTAGATAGAGTAGGTCGAGCGAGGTCAAAGTTTATAGCACACTGGTCAACTGAGGTTTTTTTTAAAAGTGCCATACGGGCTGTACAAAATATACATTATATATAAGTGGACAATAAATGTACACTAAAATAAACAAAAGCCACAAACCTGTAAAAGCTCACCAAGGAAGGGTGCGCCAAACCATTGAGACTCTTGGAATTTCAAACTGGATCCTGAGATGGACTGGAAGCCAGTGTAGGGAGGCCAATAAAGGTGTGATGTGATCACGCCATTTCTGTCCGTGGCAATGGGTAGGCGCTCGCCTTGCAGCCGGAAGGTTGCAGGTTTGAGCCCCTGTCACTGTGCTGCGTTGTGTCCTTGGGCAAGACACTTGAACCACATTGCCTAACGGTAGCTGCATGACCACAGATGCTCGTCTCTGGATGAGTGATCTGGAACGATCATTTCGTTGTGTGCCTTGTGCGCACAATGACAATGAGTTGAATCTAATCTAATCTAAAAAGGCGAGCAGCTGCATTTTGTACAGGCTGCAGGTGAAGAAGTAATAACTGAGCAAGGCCAACATACAAAGAATCACATCAGTGTAATCGGGAGGTAACAAAGGAATTACTCTCTCAAAGGCGTGTGGAGGGAGGAAGGGAGGCCTTCACCTTATTGAGGAGCCCTAATTGACAAAAGTCACACCAAGGTTTCTTGCAGCCAGGTGACAGTAAAAAGCACTGTCGCACCCATAGGAGCTTCAAAATGGCTGCAGAACTGTAAGATTTGCCCTTAGGAATGCTTTGGACCATTGGTTTCTGGAGGACCACTGCTGTGGTGGTCTTGGTTGGAATGTTGTGAATCATGTGAGATTAAATTTATGTCTCAGTTATTCAAACAAGCCTTTAGAGTTTAAATATAGAATCTGCTTTTCAGGCAGTGGAAAACCGGTTGGCCCATATCGGGCTGCATTGTGACATCAGTTCTGTGTTTTAATTAAGAATTACTGGCGATTAGTCAAAGACGAATGTGGCTCTGCGTTACATTCAAATCCCAGACACATCACAGGATGCTCTCATCAGAGGGTGGGCTGTATTAATAAACTGGTGTAATAAGAGCACATGAACTGAGTCTGAGTCTGCTTCATAATGAAACCCACATTCATTAAGCCACATTCCTGAGTTTATGAATTGGGATCTTTTAATTAGGAGAATCCTCTGTTGAAAGTTTGCATTATTTAACATGATTATGTTAAATAATCCTGGCTTTGGGGCTCTGGTCTGTCGCTTTCTGGATGTTTTTATTGTATTTTTATATTGATGCCATCCACATAAACTGATTCATTAAATGCAGTTCTGTGTGTTATTAGTTTCTTTTATGCTCTCTGTGTTTGGATCAACACATTTGCATGTCTGTCATGTCAGGTACCGCCCGCGTCTTTCCATTATGCACAACTTGTCTTTTCGATGTACCTCCTGTGGCGGTATTGACCACCAAAGTCCACATTGGTTGGAGTGCTGCCACATTCCTTTTACCTCAGAAGTTAGATGTTGGAGCTGGGAGTAACATCACACCCACCTTGAATATGTTCCAGAGTGGTAATAAACCGTTCCTCAGCTAACTGATCATCTGCAGAGGAACGGTTTATTTGAAGAGTTTCAGTCAGGTTTCAGAATTCATCACAGTACAGAAACAGCATTAGTGAAGGTTACAAATGATCTTCTTAGAGCCTCTGACAGTGGACTCATCTCTGTACTTGTCCTGTTGGACCTCAGTGCAGCTTTGATACTGTTGACCATAACATTCTATTACAGAGATTAGAGCTTGCTATAGGTATTAAAGGTACTGCACTGCAGTGGTTTGAATCATATTTATCTCATAGACTCCAATGTGTTCATGTAAATGGGGAGTCTTCTTCACACACTAAGGTTAATTATGGAGTTCCACAGGGTTCTGTGCTAGGACCAATTTTATTTACATTATACATGCTTCCCTTAGGCAGTATTATTAGAAAGCACTGCATCAATTTTCATTGTTATGCAGGTGATACTCAGCTTTACCTATCAATGAAGCCAGATGACACACATCAATTAGTTAAACTGCAGGAATGTCTTAAAGATATTAAGGCCTGGATGACCTCTAATTTCCTGCTTCTAAATTCAGATCAAACTGAAATTCTTGTTCTCGGCCCCACAAATCTTAGAAACATGGTGTCAAACCAGATACTTACTCTGGATGGCATTACTTTGGCCTCCAGTAACACTGTGAGAAATCTTGGAGTCATTTTTGACCAGGATATGTCCTTCAATGCACATATTAAACAAATATGTAGGACCGCTTTTTTGCATTTGCGCAATATTTCTAAAATTAGAAACATCCTTTGTCAGAGTGATGCTGAAAAGCTCATTCATGCATTTATTACTTCTAGGGTGGACTATTGTAATTCATTATTAACAGGCTGTCCTAAAAGCTCCCTGAAAAGCCTTCAGCTGATCCAAAATGCTGCAGCTAGAGTACTGACAGGGACTAGAAAGAGAGAGCAGATTTCTCCCATATTGGCTTCTCTTCATTGGCTCCCTGTTAAATCTAGAATAGAATATAAAATTCTTCTCCTCACATACAAGGTCTTGAATAATCAGGCACCATCTTATCTCAAAGACCTCATAGTACCATATCACCCCAACAGAGCACTTCACTCTCAGACTGCTGGCTTACTTGTGGTTCCTAGGATACTTAAGAGTAGAATGGGAGGCAGAGCCTTCAGTTTTCAGGCGCCTCTTCTGTGGAACCAGCTTCCAGCTTGGATTCGGGAGACAGACACCCTCTCTATTTTTAAGATTAGGCTTAAAACTTTCCTTTATGATAAAGCTTATAGTTAGGGCTGGATCAGGTGACCCTGAACCATCCCTTAGTTATGCTGCTATAGGCCTAGTCTGCTGGGGGGTTCACATAATGCACTGTTTCTTCTCATTCACCTTATTTACTTTGTTTATACTCCACTCTGCATTTAATCATTAATTGATATTAATCTCTGGCTCTCTTCCACAGCATGTCTTTCTCTCCCCTCAGCCCAACCGGTCGCGGCAGATGACTGCCCCTCCCTGAGCCTGGTTCTGCTGGAGGTTTCTTCCTGTTAAAAGGGAGTTTTTCCTTTCCACTGTCGCCAAGTGCTTGCTCATAGGGGGTCGTTTTGACTGTTGGGTTTTCTCTGTATTATTGTAGGGTCTTTACCCACAATACAAAGTGCCTTGAGGCGACAGTTTGTTGTGATTTGGTGCTATATAAATAAAATTGAATTGAATTGAATTGAATTAATACAGACTATAAGTTTACACTCGCTGCTCCCGTCTTCAGTCGCGAAGTCAGGGTTGGTGTAGTTTTTCCGACTTTAAGTGGAAACTCAGATTTTAGGGGCGATCCAGCTGAAAATTCTGACTGGGAACTCGGGATTTCTGATGTCCGACTTCAAATAGAACGCAGCGACAGTCACAGGTTCATCAGACAGGACTCTGTTGTGTTTTGCACTTGATTTTGTTTTTTTTTGTCACTTGACGGTCACGCTTAGACAGTGATACTTGGTTAGAGTAGAGTTTTCCTGTGTCTCTTTACAACCACAGCTGTCGCCCCCCTGGTGGCCATTAAAAAAATACAGGTTCAAGGCGCTTCGCCTGGCTTTCACTTTTCAGACACAGAAGCAAGGCCCATCTTCTATACCATCTGTGAATTTGGCAACATATGACGTCATCTTTCCAAAGTCAGTGTTGGAAAGATGATATATCTCAGTCAACTGAGATACATCAGAGGCTTTTACATTATGACCACTGACAGGTGACGTGGATAACACTGATTATCTCTTCATTGTGGCACCTGATGTGGGTGGGATATATTAAGGAGCAAGTGAATATTTTGTCCTCAAAGTTGATGTGTTCGAAGCAGAGTTTGACTGGGTCAGAGGATCTCCAAAACTGCAGCTCTTGTGGGGTATTCTGGCCCGTGTGGTCCGATTGGCGAACTAGAACAGATAAGCTATTCCAGCTCATTTAATGCTGGTTCTGATAGAAAGGTGTCAGAATACACAGAGCATCACGGTTTGTTGTGTATGGGGCTGCATAGCTGCAGACAGGTCATGCTGACCCGTCCACCACCAAAAGCATCAACAATGGGCATGTGAGCATCAGAAATGGACCACAGAGCAATGGAAGAAGGTGGCCTGGTCTGATGAATCACATTTTCTTTTACATCGTGTGGTGCGTGTGTGCCACTTACCTGGGGAACACCTGGCACCAGGATGCACTATGGGAAGAAGGCAAGCCGACAGAGGCAGTGTGCTGCTTTGGGCAATGTTCTACTGGGAAACCTTGGGTCCCACCATCCATGTGGATGTTACTTTGACATGGAACACCTACCTAAGCACTGTTGCAGACCATGTACACCCTTTCATGGAAATAGTATTCCCTGATGGCTGTGGCCTCTTTCAGCAGGATAATGCGCCCTGCCACAAAGCAACAGTGGTTCAGGAATGGTTTGAGGAGCACAATAATGAGTTTGAGGTGTTGACTTGGCCTCCAGATTCCCCAGATCTCAATCCAGCTGAGCATCTGTGGGATGTGCTGGACAAACAAGCCCGATCCATGGAGGCCCCACCTCATAGCTCCCAGGACTTAAAGGATCTGTTAACATTTTGGTGCAGATACCACAGCACACCTTCAGGGGTCAAGTGGAGTCCATGGGTCGACAGGTCAGGGCTGTTTTGGCATCCAACACAATATTGCGCAGGTGGTCATCATGTTATGCTTGATTGGTGTATGCAGTTTTTTTTTCCTTTTGGATTGACCAATGTTATGTTCAGACATACAACACTGATATTACAGATATCAAAATAAAAGCATCTAATTGACAGGTACTTGAGCTTTGGTGGAACAGTCAGGCAGTGTAATTCTCCTGTCTATGGTCATATGCATTCAGGTATTCAAAGGGATGTTGTTTCCAAGGCAACCTTATAATATGACACACACACTCGAACACTCGGTCCTTACTGGGCTGGAAATGTCCTCTGGCCAACACTGCTCATTAGCCTTCACCTCTCTTCCTGCTGGTATCTGCATGAGTTCTCTCTGTCTCTCTCTCATATACACACACACACACACACACACACACACACACACACACACACACACACACACACACACACACACACACTACCAGTCAAAAGTTATGAGAGCTTAGTCTGGTTTACTTTTACAGTCAAATCTCAGTCTCCAGCTCTCTGAGAGTCATTAATGACACTGATCCCCCGTGCGTGTACAATATTTTCCCACCTTGGCTGCCTGTTTCACCTTCTTCTATCATACTCTTTATTTTTATTTCATTTATTTATTTTAACAATTGTTCTCTTCCACCTGCAGGGCGTAGGTCTCTCAGTTCATGGACGGTTTCGAGTGGCCACCGAGAAGACGCTGTTTGCCATGCCAGAGACTGCCATCGGTAAGCCAGTTATCCGGCTGAGCGGGAGCAGGGCTGGGTGGCAGGGACTAGCCCCACACCGGCGGGAATGGGTATCTAGACTATTAATTATGTAGGAGCAATGATTACAAGCTTGACCCAGTTCACATATGAGGTCTGTCTGCACGTGTAGCTGGGGAACAAAATGCCAGCAGGAAGATGATTTGTATTCAGTACACAGTATATGTTGATAACCTCATCCCTAAATGAGGTTGAAAATTAACTGCTAAAATTAGCAGTGTGATAAAGGGAGTCTAACATGGAAAGAATCCATCTTTTAAACTGCTAGCTGGTTAGCAAGCTGCATTCATAAACTGTACAGGTGCAGCACAGAGGTACACATACCTGCTAATTAGTGCTAAGTAACAGACTAATAAAATAATTATAACTAACAACAAATTTGCTTCCATCACATTTGATTTTCTGCCGTTTGTCGACTGTTTTCTTGTTATATTGCAACTGTTGGTGACGCTTAGAGGGCATAGGGAACATCTTTGTTGTAGAGCAGCGGGATGAATCGCAGGTCAGTTAAAATTGTTTTTTCCTTTCCGCTGCTTCTTACGTGCATTGCTTGGACATGTTCATTCAACAGCTCTGGGATCAGCAGCAAGAGCTTTGCAAAGTGGCCAGGCTACGTTTGGCAGACATGCCTTCATCACTGAGAGAGAAGATTAGTCACCACCTCCATAAAAATGTTCAAGAGGCCATGTTCAGTGACAAGAAATAGATGAGGTGAAGCCTAGGAGAAAGCGATTAGGTGTGCCTGTCAATTAAGCAGCCACACCCCCTCACTTTGACCCTTAACAATATCTAAAGGAGTGAGCCAAGTTGAACGTTTGAATACAGGAGTCTTTGGGGGACTGACTCGCTTTTGAAGAGAGCCTCATGTGGACATTAGAGGAACTGCGTGAAAATGAAGCACCTCAGTCATTTTAAACTGCCGTGTTATTGTCTATTTTAAAGTGGAAATACTCCAAATGTCATTTCAGGACCCTTAAATGAGTTGTTGTGGTTGGTTAGTTGGACTTGTAAAGTGCAATAATGTTAATTGTGTGGACTCACTGGACAGCACATCACTTTCTGTACTTAAAAAAAGATTGATATAGAAGAGTCAAGCCCAGTGAGAGGTGATCCAGCGGTGCAGCTGTCATCAGTAACGGATGCTGCTTTTCCCATATGTGATTCATCTTTTCCTTCTCCTGTCTATCTTTTCCTGGAAGACGTACACGTCAGTGATAGAAAAGCAGGCTGTACATTGTTCTGCTTCTGTTGCAGCCTTCTGACACACAAAATTATTTTTTTTATCTGAGCCTCCAGAGAGATGGGAGGGGAAAAAAACAGATTGCATCATCCAGAAGGGAAGAGACAGATCCAGGACTTCAACACAGTCACAGTGCAGGAAAGACAAATACTTTGGAGGTTTATGCCAAGAGTTTAGAGTTCTTGATTAAATGTTCTAAAAATATTTTATTTAAAAATCTGTTATTCCACTCATTGTCTTGTGGAGTATAGGGCCTCCACAGTCATCTTCCACTTCTTGCAGTCCCTGCCGGTTAATTTGACTACCTCCCAGTTCAGTCCTAACGCCCCACCCGCTTTGAATGTTATCAGTACATTAAATGCATGTTATCAACAGTTATTAGACCCATTGTTAAGGTCCAGGAGGGGCCGTCTCCACCTCCTAGCCTGTCAAAAAGGTTGTTATCATCGTTCTAATCAAGGAACACTGTTCCGTTGTGACGTGGACTGGAGTGGATGTCTGGAGTGGATCTGGATTCATCGTAGTTCCTCCCAGCAGCCAGCTACCGCTCTAATTCAGCCGATTTGAATGTTATCAGTCCTTAAATGCACTTTATTAACAGTTATAAGTCCCATAAGTGTAGTTCAGACTGGACCCTCCTGCACCTGCTAGCCATCTCAGTTGGCCGTTATCACTAATTAGAGCGGAATCCAGATCCACTCCAGACATCCACTCCAGTCCACGACACACCGGAATAGTGATCCTTGATTAGAACCATGATAACAACCTTTTTGACCGTCTGGGAGGTGGAGACGGCCCCTCCTGGCCCTTAACTATGGGTCTGATAATCGTTGATAACGTGCATTTAATGGACTGATAACATTCGAATTGGCTGAATGCCTTCAGGTCCTTCATCTGCGTCTCCAGGTCTCCCTTGGGTGGCCTTGCTTGTGTTTCCCTTTGGGGTTCCATTCAAGTGCTTGCCTGGTGATGTTGGAAGGCTCTGCCCATTGAGTATGCCCAATACATCTCCATTTTTGCCCTTGAATCTGGATGTCCATCAACTGTTGTTTAGTTTGTGTCCAATGGGCTTCATTTGGCACTTTGTCAAACCACTTCAAGTGGAGGAGTTGTCTAAGGCACTTATTGGTGAAAACCTGGATGCATTTGGAACTGGAATTCGTCATTCTCCAGGTTTCTAAGCCTTATAAGAGCACTGCTCTCACATTGGAGTTTAACAGCAAAAGCTTGCTGAGCTTTCCTGATTCTGGCTTTGATGTATTCTTCGGTGCCCTGAGTAGTGCCGATCACACTGCCAAGGTATACAAACTCTGACACTTTCTCTACTGCTGCTCCTCCTGTGTTGAGAACTCCTTGTTTGGTGTTCAGACACAGCAGTTTGGTCTTCCAAATGTCCAGCTTCTTCATCAGTGTCCACTGGATTCCCTTTCCATCACTGGTGTAGGCTATTCTTGTCAAGAACCCAGTCAAGAACAACAAGGAAAAGAAGGGGGGATATCAAGCAGTCGTGTCTCACGTCAACATCTGGAACCCCTCAGACAATCTCCCGCCATGAGTAACCTGGCAGGTAAAACCATGGTATAGCTCCGATATGAATACCACGATCTTCTCAGGCATTCTATAGTGTCTCAAGATGTTCCAGATGGTTTGCCTACCTACACTATCAAACACCTTATCAAAATCTATGAAGGTTGCATACAAGGATGACTGCCACTCTGATGACTGTTCTACAATAATTCCTAAGTGTGGTAAACTGGTATGTATAAGGCCACTACTTCCTAAATTCTGCCTGCTCGTCATGCAATCTGCTGTCAACGACGTCCTTCATTCTCTCTAAGATGATTCTGGTCAGGAGCTTCCTGGCGGTCGATAGCAGGGTAATGCCTCTCCACTTCCCACGCTGTGGCAAGTCTCTGCTCTCAGGCAGTTTAAACAGCAACCCTTTCTTCCAATCTGCTGGAATCCTCCCTTCAGTCCAGAGTCCAGATCAGGTTCAGAAGCTTATGCAGCCAGTATACAAGTTCTGGGCTTGCCTCCTTTAGCACTTCAGATGGTATGTTGTCTGCTGCTGCTGCTTTTCCATTCTTTAGCCTCTTAAGACCCTTATGGATCTCCTTTTTAGTGATCTGCCCATTGTTACTATTAAGCGGCTCTCCTTTATTTAACTGTAGTGGATTTTGTTCTGGAGGCCTGTTGAGCACTTCCTCAAAATGTTCTTTCCAACGTGCTAGCTAGGCCTCAACTGATGTAAGCAATTTGCCTTGCTTGTCTCTCACCGGTCTGTTCAGGTTGCTCCTCCTTCCACTTAATATCTGGTTGTTTCATACTTTCAAATTTTCGACATTCTGCAGCTGTTTCTGCGTGTTTTGTACTCTCATTAGCATAATTTGTCTTTTCTCAGCTTCTTCTTTACTACTTTGGCTATCTCTGTGTGTCCAGCTGCTGCTTGCTGCTTCTGTTGCTTTGTTCTTGCTTGATTCAATTACTGTTTTGCTGCTTTTCTATCCCTGTTTGGTATCTTATCTTCTACTGCCTGTAATTGGTCATAGAAGTGCTGTTTCACCTCTTCTTTTGTACAGAGGTGGCAAAAGTACTGACATTCTGTACTTAAGTAGAAGTACAAGTACTTATGTTAAAAAATACTTTAGTAAAAGTCGAAGTACTGGTTCAACTTCTCTACTTAAGTAAAAGTAAAAAAGTACAGGCTCTGAAATGTACTCAAAGTAAGAAAGTAAAAGTAGTTCTTTGGAGGATGTTTCTACCTGCTATTTTTGTGTAAAACTAACCGAACCTCATTATATATTATTGTAATAATATAAAATAATATTACATGAGAATAGAAACATTATTCCAATCTAAATTTTAATCCTAATGAATGCACTCAGCTTGAATCTGTTATGTAGGACACAAACTGTGAAAGTGAATTTAAGCACAGCTCTGTTCTCTGTGTCCTCCATAGTAGAGGGTGACTGTGCCTCCACCTAAACACCAACATGAGGATACTCAGGGGTTACAGTGGGATTCAGAAGGTGGAGGAACCCTAAGATCAGCTGTAGTGGCTCTGCATGGGGAGAAGAATCACAGCTTTCTATTGTGAGCTGCAGTAAATGATGTTGGTGTGCAGGCTGTGATCAGCTGACCTGCTGCTGCTGCTCTGAGGTTTACTGCTCTGTGTGGATGAACTGAACTCACAAAGATGTAACCCAGTATTTCACAGCTCTCTGAGCTGATCTCCATCCCCTACACTGACAGCATACAGGCTGTAGAAATGTTGGATTCAGTGAATGAATCTCAGCATCAGCAGCTTTGATTCAAACTCATCTCTGCTGCACTGATGTAACCTGTAACTCTGACCATGAACACAGTCTCTGTGCACCAACACAGAGCTTTACTGTAAATACAGTACAACAAGCTAACCTAAACTGCAGTATTTTCATAGAATCTTTGAATTACACAACGTCAGCATACTTCAGTTTGTTTTCAGTCCTTACCTTTAATTCTAACCTCTCTTCTTCCTCTCCTGTCCTCTTTCTCCATCTCTGAGTGAACTTCTCTCTCTTTGCTCTCCCTGAAATGCAGCAGCTCTTCTTTTAGCTAGCAGACACACTGTGTAACAAACTGCAGACACTTTGTGTGTTTGCTGATATTTGTTGAGCATTTAGAAACGTTGCATTTACCTGCCACACGTTACTCCCTTCGTGCTCGCTCCTCTTCAGTAGCGCTAGCTAAGCTGTTTATGTGCCGCAGCGCAACTTACGGACTCGGTCCGGCCCGCTGTAACCCCTGATTATAGCGCTATAAATGATACATTAATTATATGGGTTTGCGTATTTAATCCCTTTGTACGAGATAAGCCCCGATGATGGAGGATACGCCAGTACGATTGTCTCTTATGTGTTATTATTCCTCCGTTTAGGCTCAGATCGTTTGATGTTTGACGGCGCACTGACCGGAAATGTTAACTTCTCTCTGACGTGTTAAAAAGTAACGAGTCTGTTTGAAAATGTAAGAAGTAGAAAGTACCGATACTTGTGTAAAAATGTAGGGAGTAAAAGTAAAAAGTAGTCAGAAAAATAAATACTTAAGTAAAGTACAGATACCTGAAAAATCTACTTAAGTACAGTAACGAAGTATTTGTACTTCGTTACTTCCCACCTCTGCTTTTGTAGCATTTGTTGCAGCATATCACATGATGATGGTGACCTTCTGGAATCTGGACTTGAACTTTGCTCTGATGATACGGTCCGATGCTGGTTCCCATTCCATTAGGCTGAAATTTGCTATTTCGGCTCCTTGCATGTTTACCTTGCCACCTGTCTCCCTCTTATTCACACACATGCATTTTGTCTTGCTTCGACTGAATTTCATTCCTCTTCTCTCCAGAGCGTACCTCCACCTCTCCAGGCTCTCTTCCACCTGCCCCCTACTCTCACTGCAGATCAGTGTCGTCTGCAAATGTTGTAATCCACAGAGACTCCTGCCTGACCTCATCAGTCAGACTGTCCATCATCACTGCAACCAAGAATGTGCTCAGAATTGATCCCTGATGTAATCACCTCCATCTTGACCCCATCTGTCACTCCTACTGCACGCCTCACCACTGTCTCACTCTCCTCACACGTCCTGCACCAGCTTCACTGGGATAATTTTTTTTTTGACTCTTATAAGGACTGTAAAAGTGATCTTCACATTTTATCCAGCATGACCTGAAACTGAGGTCACAAAGCAAGGGAAATAAGACTGTTTTCCCATAGACTTGTATGCAACCAGGTCTTTTTGCATCCTACTGGCCATTGCAGGTTAATGCATTTCTGCATTGAATGTGCCTTTTAAGTGTGGAAGCTACATCCATCTTTTATACAGTCTTTGTAAGCAAGCATAAACATCACATCCTGTGGATTCTTCACCAATAATCAGTCCTCAGGCTGGTCCTTCAGGTGGCAGCTGAAGAGTTGAGGAAGGTCTTTTTTTTTTTTTTTTTTTTTTTTTAAAGTTGTGTTCCAGTCAGTATGTCTGGTATAAAAAAATATCATTCAATACATGGGAGAATAACATCAGACCTGTTTAAAGAAAATGGATTACTCATAGATTACTCACATGGATCACCTATTAGAAGATCTTTTAAAGCGTGATAGCTTGAACCACCAAGTATGTGGTCAACAACTCATCTGTTATTTGCAGTGTGAGGCAGGTTCTTTGGTGTAAAAGGCCACTGCTCAGACACTGCTCTCTAGCTAATTGTCTCTAATAGACAGATGGTCGTCTTCTGAGGTGCTGAGGAGATTAGGAACAAATCTCTAACAGCAAATGCAGCTGACATTGTACCGTAAACTGGCATGTTGTCCATATCCACATGAATTATCGCAGTTCTATTGCTGCATGTGAATGTAAATGCATATAAACTATTTGCAGAGTGATATCAATGAAATTACATTGCCAAACGTATTGCCATAACAGGTCTCTTTTGCATATCAGACACTGAGTCTCAATGGGACCTTTATAAATAAAGGTTAATAAAAAAAAGTATTCGCTCATTCGCTCACCTTCACACGCATATGAACTTGAGTGACATCCCGTTCTTAATCCATAGGGTTTAATATGATGTTGACCCACCCTTTGCAGCTATACCAGCTTCAGCACTTCTGGGAAGGCTTTCCACCAGTGTTTACGGGAATTTCTGACCATTTTTCCAGAAGCACATTTGTGAGGTCAGACACTGATGTTGGAGAGAAGGCCTGGCTCATAGTTTCCGCTTCAATCCATCCCAAAGGTGTTCTATCAGGCTGAGGTCAGGACTCTGGTCAGGCCAGTCAAGTTCTTCCACACCAAACTGGCTCATCCATGTCTTTATGGACCTGCTTTGTGCACTGGTGTGCAGTCATGTTGAACAGGAAGAGCCATCCCCAAACTGTTCCCACAAGGTTGGGAGCATGAAATTGTCCAAAATGTCTTGGTATACTGAAGCATTAAGAGTTCCTTTCACTGGAACTAAGAGGCCGAGCTGCGTAAGGCTTGTATGCAGCTGCTCGGCCATGGAAACCCATTCCATGAAGCACTTTCACTTTGTTATAATGCCACTAACAGTTAAGTGTGGAATATTTAGTAGTGAGGAAATTTCACAACTGGACTTGTTGCACAGGTATCATCCTATCAGAGTACCAAGCTGGAATTCACTGAGCTCCTGAGAGCGACCCATTCTTTCACAAATGTTTGTAGAAGCAGTCTGCATGCCTAGGTGCTTGGTTCATGCACCTGTGGACATGGAAGTGATTGGAACACCTGAATTCAGTTGTTTGGATGGGTGAGTGAATACAATACAGTGCAATATAGTGTATTTGTCACAGTGGATTTGTGTTGGGAATAAGACTGTGGTCAGTTAATGTCCTCAGTGTCTTCTCAGTCAGTGTAATCACATCATAAAGGTTCTGAGAGTGTTTTATTACCTCTTTGACTTTCTGTGCAGGTGTTATTATGTTTGTCCTGGAATCAGTGGAATAGGAAAGTGCTTTTCAGCGTGGGCACTGCTCTTTTTTTCTGCAGCTTTAATGTTAGTCTGTTCAGGTTCTGATTAATTGACTTCGTGCACTCACTCTCTCATACGTGCAAATGTCCGAGGACCCTCGAGTCATTCTTCATTTGACACCCACACATACAAACAGAAACATGTCAGGTATGTTATTCTGAAGTACCCAGGGCTCCAACTTTATAATAAATCTTCTACTGATGTGTAGCATTGTGGAGTAAGAGAAGGGTAAAGATTATGTTGTCAGAGGACAGGAAATGAGCGTAGCAGCAAGAAAAAGGAGGAGATTCTCGCTGATGTGGTCTGATATTTGTGTGGGATTTTCTCAAAGGCGAGGCCACAATAAGGAGTGGGAGGAAATGGGACCATAATTCAATTGTACATGCTCAGGATTGGCTATAATGGGTCGTAGATATTCTACACTGTATGTGTGTCTGTTAGTCTGTTTTAAAGTATTAATTCTTTTTACAATGTGCTCACTTGGACATAGGATACTTTTTGGGCAATTTTAACCTCACCATTAAGTTTCTTGAGTGTCCTGCTCTCTTGGAAACTCTCCCATCACTTTGGCGAGGAGAGCAGGAAATCTCACCTAATCCCCTTCCCAGCTGCTGTGGCCATAACGTTGTCACGATTGTTTTTACTAAAAGCTGTTGACTTGCAGGTCAGCGCATGGCCTGTGCAATCAGAAACTTCACACTGCGTGATTTTCCATCAGGAACGAGAGTGTTCTGCCTCTTTCGCTGGAAAGCAGCTGCCTTTTTATTTATAGTTTTATTTCATCCCAAAATTATGATAAACAACTTTTTAAATGACCATAACTCATTACCATTTCTGCTGGAGAGAAAATTCAAACTGCTTCAGAAAGAAGAGACAACAAGCTTTATGGGGATATTTTATGTATCATGGTCGCACAAAGCACTCACAAGATACTGCATATACTGTATATTTTAATTTCATATAGTAACACTAATCAATAAAGAGTTTTTTTTTCCTACTGAAACTAGTTACGCTAATTTAACTCTGGATACAAAGCTAAACATCCATCTATTCATTCTCTTCTGCTTATCCAATTCAGGGTTGCTGGGCCGTAGGGTGAGAGGCAGGGTACAACAATGATAAA
Source organism: Archocentrus centrarchus (assembly GCF_007364275.1). Lineage (NCBI taxonomy): Eukaryota > Metazoa > Chordata > Actinopteri > Cichliformes > Cichlidae > Archocentrus > Archocentrus centrarchus. The sequence continues at coordinate 4,818,118 of NC_044366.1, forward strand.
ATATAACTTGGTAATTATCATGAGGGTTACAGAAACTGTGTCATTAAGTGTCTTCTTGAAACAGTTTTTTTTATAGATTAGCATTTATGTTTGTCCCGGCTTGTATAGTTTTTTTTTTTAATTTTACTGTCTTTGTTTTATTAGTATTTATAGTTCATATTGGCTTTTTTGCATTTTCAGTTCTTTTTTTCTTGTTGTTTTAACTGTTATCTTAACTTTACCTTAATTTGATCTTGTTTTGTTTGGCATTAGAGCAGTAATGTACACTAATCAGGCATAACATTATGACCACTGAGAGGTGAAGTGAATAACAGAGTTTGATGTGTTAGAAGCAGGTAAAATGGCCAAGCATGAGAATCTGAGCGAGCTTGACGAGGGCCAAACTGTGATGGCTAGACGACTGGGTCGGAGCATTTCTAAAACTGCAGCTCTTGTGGGGTGTTCCCGGTCTGCAGTGGTCAGTATCTATCAAAAGCAGTGAACGTGCGGGGCTCACTGATGCAGGTGGAGACTGAAGGCTGGCCCGTGTGGTCAAATCCAACAGATGAGATACTGTAGCTCAAACTGCCAAAAACATTAATGCTGGTTCTGATAGAAAGGTGTCAGAGTGCACAGTGCATCACAGTTTGTTGTGTTTGGGGCTGCAGACAAGTCAGGGTGCCCATGCTGACCCCTCTTCATCACTAAGAGCACCAACAATGGACATGTTAGTTATCTATATATGCTGTTTCTCAAATTATGCTATTTATTTGTAAATATATATATATATATATATATATATATATATATATATATATATATATATAATATAAAAGCCAGCTTGCACTGGAGGGACCTCAGAAACTAAGTTTCGTTCCTGTAATGTTTTACATGTGGATGTCACTTTGACACGTACCACCTACCTAAGCATTGCTGCACACCATGTACACCCTTTCATGGAAGCAGAATTCCCTGATGGCTGTGGCCTCTTTCAGCAGGATAATGCGCCCTGCCACAAAGCAACAGTGGTTCAGGAATGGTTTGAGGATCACAACAATGAGTTTGAGGTGTTGACTTGGCCTCCAAATTCCCAAGATCTCAATCCAATTGAGCAAATGTGGGATGTGCTGGACAAACAACTCCAATCCATGGAGGCCCCACCTCGCAACTTACAGGACTTAAAGGATCTGTTGCTAACATCTTGGTGCAGATACCACAGCACACCTTCAGGGGTCAAGTGGAGTCCATGGCTCGATGGGTCAGGGTTGTTTTGGCAGTAAAAGGGGACCAACACAATATTGGGCAGGTGGTCATGATATTAGGCTTGATTGCTGTATTTTCAGTGTAAGCAAGTCTTTGCTTGGGTTAGAGTGATGTAAAATGTAATCATTAGCAGGTGAACATGAGGCTTCATGTGGAGCTGTAAATGCACCAGTTGAGCATCGTATGGATGGGATTCAGCTGTAGTTGTGAGTACCTGAGGTTGCCTAATTATTCCCTCAGGAAAACCTCTTTTAAGTGTATTTGTAGCATCTCTAGCAGGGTAGCATAAATGCTAAGTTCTTACATCACACCTGCATATCGACACGTAAGCACACTGTAACCCCCATTAACCCCCTCTGAGGCAGGATTAACAGATTTAACCCAGCCCTGCCAGCCTCCTGAACAACAGCCATAATCTACCACATTTATAATATTACATTTTCAGCCATGAATCAGGTCAGCTCATCTAATCCCTCTCTCTCCTCCATTCCCTTCCTCTCACATCGTGCCATGCTACAAAACCAGCTGTAACCACAGGGCTGTCAGAAATATTGAAATCAAATGGAAACATTATTGAAAGGACAGACTGAATGGATTAAAGCTGCGGATTGTGATAAAATTAATCATTAATGCTTCTAATCTGCATCTTTGGCCTTTTGTTGTGTGCCAGCAGCCTTTTGTTGTAATATCACTGTATGTAAATCATCTTAGACTGAGGTGGACGGCATTTTCGAAAGGTGGGACTTTTTCCACGATTCATAGACAAAAAATGTCAGAATAAAAAAATTTGAAGAACTTTTCAAACATTATTTGGCTGATGTAAGTCAGTGATTAATGGGCATGCTGCTTTCATAAAAACCTTTATATTAAAACTGTACAAACTGTTATTAACTGTGCTTTGCATTTTATTTTGAAAGGGCTTTTTCCCGATGTGGGAGGTGGCTATTTTCTGCCGAGGCTCCAGGGGAAGCTGGGATTGTTTCTCGCCTTGACGGGCTTCCGACTTAAAGGACGGGATGTGCAGAGAGCCGGGGTCGCCACTCACTTTGTGGAGTCTAAGAAGGTCCCGTAAGAGCTTTCAATTCAACTGTTTATGAGCGATGTTGTTGCTGCAGGGACGAATGAAGGGCGGGAGGATGTTGGAGGTAGAGGATGAGGTCAGAGCTCCACTGGAAAGCCAGGTGCTGAGTCTCACTCTTGTTTAAAGGTGCCAACATTCACAGGTTGGCTCAGAGGCTGGTTGTGTTTCTCTTGCTGTTGGCACGAGTTCAGGACAGTGGGTGGCAGGTTGTTGATGACTCTAACCTTGGTTTGGGCAGAAACAAGGCTGGAAACGCATCTCACCTCAGTGGAAGTTGAGCAACAAGACAAAGTGTTATATAAGACAGGGTGAGGACCCAAAGGTAAGACTCTGAGGCAGCCAACAAAAAGTGAGTCTTTAATGAGCTGATGCAAGAAAACAGACAAATTCTGAATGAGTAAAAACAACAGAAATGTGCACGAGCATGAAGAATGAACAGCCTGACAAGAACAAGGGAAAAATACAAAACTCGGATAGTCAGATTTCCTTAGGAAGGTTACTGACTGACTGAAGGGTTCGGGTCCGACGCTCTAAATGCTAAGGAAAGGTGCTTCAGTGCTTCCTTTATTACCTCCTTCAGCAGAGGATGCACTGGAACATCCTTTATGAAAGGAAAAGAAATAATGAGGTCTCATGAGGCCCAGCAGCTCCTCTCTGGCCTCAGGTGTTTAAAGACCTTCGGTCTGAGATTTCAGATCCTTAGAAACTTACCGGAGCATCATAGAGAGCCGTCTTTACAGGTGGCTTCAATACTAGGTACAGTGATTGCACCTGCAAAGCTCACATTGGCCATGAGGAAAGTGGTGTACATGGCTCAGGGCATCGCTGGGTCTGAAGCACCTGGCCTATAAGAACTGTGCACACAGCGACATCTCAGGAAGGTCTGTTTATGCAACAGCCTGCCCTCTGCTAGGAGAGAACACACACCAGAAGACTAAGGAATAAATAACAAATACACACAGCCCGAAGCAATGCATACATCAGTGCATGTCTCCTGTGTGCAGTGCCTTTTTTTCTGTTGCAGACCAACCTTTTTCTTTGGTCTCTACATGAACAGATTCCAGACCTGGAGAAGGAGCTCATGGACCTGAAGCTTCCCTCTGCTGAAGATGTCTCCAGAGTGCTAGACTCCTACCAGAACCAGGTTAGAAGCCAAGATGTTGTTTGTACCAAGAACATGTGGCTTAGACTTTAGGTCTGTAATTTAATTGCTGAGTCTTACTCTTTGTTGCTGCTTTTTGTCCACAGAGCAGTCTGGATGCTGAGAAGCCTTTCATTTTGAAAAAGCACCTTTCTGATATAGACAGGTGGGCTTTAACTTTCTTTCTTCCTAAATGTACTTAAGAAAGGAATCTGGATTCTCTGTTTGTTTTTTTCCTGAGAATAAATGCCATGAAAAGTCTGTTAGCCTCTGTCTCACACTGTTTCTGTCTGTATCCACCCAACACCATTCATTCCCAGCAGAGATGGACATCTGAACTCTCTGAAAACTCAAAAATTTAACCTTAATCTGGAAACGTGTCCTGTCCAAAACAACTATGGACATGCAACAATACACACACACAATTAAAAACAATGTATGGGAAAAAAGTATTTGTGAAATAAAGGAAAACTACAGAAACGCCATAATCAATAAGAAATGTATTCCTGGAATACATCGGCTGCGTCTCAGACTCAGTTTTTCAGGTCTTCAAAGCACCCCGGGAGTGTTTCAGGAGCAGAGCGTACACTTTCATTCAGTGCTGGTTTTAGTTATTTATTTTCACTTTGATTTCCTTTTTCGTCCTGTCAGGCTGTTCAGCTCCAGCAGTGTGGAGGGCATCATGAAGAACCTGAAGACAGACGGCTCTGAGTTTGCTAAGAAACAAGCGGAGGTGCGTCCTTCCATCTGCAGCTCAGTGCGGGTCACCAACAATTACGCTGTTGTTCAAGTACACATGAACTCTTATAGACGGTCTCCGTGAACACCTCCCACCCTCAGATAAACCCACAAACAGAGCTGTAATGAAGCCGGGGTGTTACTTGGCTCTTCTGTACATGTTAGTAATTAGTAGCTACCTCAGTCTAAGCACTTAATGAGGTTAATCACCGTACCCTACTGGCTGGACCTAAATCACTTTAGTGGGATTTCAGAGCGAATTATCGTGGCTTCATTCACCAAAATTCCCTCAAATAGTCTAAAAAAACCCCAAATGAAGTCCCACTTCACCTGATTTACGTATGTGCAGTTGAGGAATGAATCTTATGTAATCTTATGCCCTCCCTCACTCCCCCACCACACCCCTGTTCTTGTTTCGGCTCTCCCGATCACTCAAAGTCCAGGACCTTCATGTATAACGCAGACTCAGGTTTAATCTTCAGTAAAGCAAAAAAAAAAAAAGTTATTTAAGAATCTTTATTTTCATGTGGAGATAATCGTAATTTTTCTCTTGCTTTTGTCAGGAATATTGCATATGTGTTCAAGCCTACAGTGAACTGCATGAGTTTTATAAACATTGTGATCGGAGCGATCCATTAAAGGTTTGAGGAATTAGTTTAAGGATGTTCTGTAAATGGAGTCGGGTTAGAAGGAAGTAGCCCTCGCTGTTTTTGTGTTGCTGGAAGACTGTGGACACGGGGAAGGGGGAGAGTTTTCAGAAACTGGAATGCCTTTTTTTTTTTTTTTTTTTGGCACATGATCTTCATAAAAAGTTTCCTTCTTTCTTTTGCCTGTGCCTGACTAAATCCTGCCATTATTCAGAGGTTTGTATGTGTGTGAGCTTCTTTACTAGAATCTTTTTTGTTGATTTCTCTTCTTCTAGACTCTGTCCAAAATGTCTCCCACATCCCTGAAGATCACCTTCAAGCAGCTGCAGGTGGGCGCGTCGCTGACCCTGCAGGACGTGCTGGTGATGGAGTATCGACTGAGCCAGGCCTGCATGGTAAAAACCAGCACAGTGAGGTCTGGAACCAAAATTTCAGTTCTAATGAGGTGTTTCAGCTAGTGATTTGGGATTGTGTTGTATTGCAGAGGGGATGCGATTTCTATGAAGGCGTTCGAGCCGGTAAGTCACTGCAGTAAAATACGGAAAACAAAAGCAGAACAGGACGGGTCTGACATTTAGTCAAAGATAAAATAGAAGCTGCTCTGTTTCTTTCTATTACAGGATCAATCTTCCTACTATTAAAATATAAATAATAGAGAGTTTAAAACCTGATTGTAAACTGTGCTGATCTCCCCTTTGAGGTCATCTCCTTGTGCACTTCTGGACCTGGTCCAGCCTAGCTGCTATTTATAGATCACCCCTTGGAGTCCCTTTTTTTTTTACCACTTGGATGTCCTCAGCTGGTAAACCTTCAACTTGAATTTTATTTTGAAGAAGAGGAGGAAGTTACAGAGAGACAGTTCTGGCTAACTGGCAGGTGGTGGTTTCAGTGCCAAAGCACAGTGGCATGCCCAGCAGCAGAGACCTTAGAAATGAGCCTTTTTGAAGCTCTTACTAGATGTGTAGAATGACCAAGCAAATCTAATACAAACATTTGAAACCCAAAATAAAGACTTCTACTATAAATGCATAAAGGTTCACAATACTCAGTATCCGCTGAATCCAGAGTGCCGATGTGATCAATATCTCTGGCTCCTCCCACCACAGTCCTCCGTGGTTGTCCAGCTTTTCCGGGCATGCATCACCTCTGCAGCAGAAAAACGTTCCTCCCCGACACGCCACAATTTTCATGCAACAAAACAACTTTAAAAAAATATATATACAGGTTGAATTTTTGTGGGGAAAAAGTCAGCACGATGGCATCAGCAAGCTTTGGAAGTCCACAACTCACCTGCACCTCTATAACCCACCACCTGGGAGGCCCGACAGATACTTTGAGATCCACCTGCAATAAGCCGAGAAAAACCATGAGCTGCCACTGTCGTGAGCCTCAGCTGGACTCAGGCATCGTAGGATTCCTGTTTCAGCTGCTGATCGGCTGTTTCAGGGGCAGGCTCGGGACTCCCGTCAAGTTAGTCTTTATAGAATTCCTCTATAGGTTTCTAGTCGGGATCCTTTAAGTGCTGTTTCTCTTTCTTTTAAGTCTCCATGCTGACAGACTGACTGAGGGAGCCAAATTCAGTTAATGTTGGAAGAACATAACAAGCAGAACCAATCCATCACCTTCAGGATTAGACACTGTAGACTCTTCGTGTTAAAGCTGATTTTTGGAGACCCAGCTCTCATTGCCAGCGATTATCCTCGACATTAAAATCAGGTCTCTGTGGAAGTTTAAGGTTTGTGTTGAAATAACAGATGCACACATGCAAATGGGGAGAATGGCCCATCCAGGGAGAGATTAAAACAGCAGCCATGCTGGAAGAGGTCCTTAGGTACACGAGGAGACAGCCTTAAAGGGCAGATGGGTTAGTTTTAAAGTATCTGCTGGGTCCTGGAAGGATTCTGACTCTGCAGAAGTAGATGATTGTCTTGAAAGGTTGTGGGTTAGTTATTGTTCCTCTTAGCTTTGCTAAACTTGATTTTCTCTGTTTCCAGTACTCATTGACAAAGACCAGAATCCCAAGTGGAACCCATCAACACTGGAGGAGGTGTCTGACCAGATGTTGGAGCAGTGCTTTTCCTCGCTGGGAGAGAAGGACCTGACTCTGTGAAGTCATGTTGGCCAGCAGCTGCCTCCCAGCTTCAAACAACACACCGCTAAGCCTTCTCTAAACGGTCCCTTCCTGTCCCCTACATCCTTTTATGGAGGAATGTACCACTGTGGATGGGAGTGTCCCCGTCATAGTTCATAAATCGTGTTATTACTTTAGAATTAGTTGTTCCTGTGATTCTTTATGGAAAATCAGGATTGTCTCTCTGCAACTGAGTCATGCTCACAGCCAGAAATGAAACATAACAGCAGAAAAGGTAACAGACAGTTTGCTGCATTGTTGTTCTGCAGTAGTAGTGGAGTCTTTTTACATAGTTTGTACAGCAGTAATGTTATAGCGCGGCATATCGAAGGAGCTGAACAGCAGTGTTACATTAGCACAAGGACACGGGAGGGGATGATGATCTCACCGCTGAGTGCTTCACTACATTTCCTGTGGGTGTTTGTTGATGTGACACGGAGCGGTATCATCTGTAGTTCTGCAGCGCGGTCACTGCTTCTGATACGGATCACGTATCGTCTCTGCTTCCTGTTTCCCCCCCCCTCAATGTTTAAAACGTTTAAAAACCTCAACACTGGAGAACATTGATCGTCTTGTTACAGCGCAGTGCTGGGAAATCTATGGGCACTAATGTCGATGTTACTTTGACGAGGTGCAGCCACCTAAAAGATTTAGGCTTGATCGGATTTGCTGGAAAAAGCTCAGTCCGCAGAGGCCCCAAAGATAGACTGTATATTAAAGATGGGCATACCCACTGTGACATCATGCCCTGGTTTCCTCTTTTTGAAGCCTCGAGCTGAGCCTTTTTAACTCTTTAAGACTAACGTTACGAGCTAGAGGTGGATCTGACTGCTGTGCTCTGTCCTCCTGTTTACTGTAATTTACACAGAACATCACATTTAGCCCATAAACTTTTCAGGAAAGTGTTTTCTGTAAATCAGTGTAGCAGTTAAGTTTTTTCTCACAAACATCTATTTAAAAAAGTGTTCTTTTTGCAGTTGGAAGAGTCACCCCCTGCTGGCCATTACAAAGAAGGCAGGTTTAAGGTATTTTGGCTTAACTTTTTAGCCCCAGAAGTTCAGCCCATCTTCATATACAGTCTATGACCCCCACCCTGCGACCAACTGGATCCAAAGGACCGTCCTAATGCCAGTCCATTCCTTCGTTAAGTCAGAGCTGTTTGCTCATATTATGTTGCAGCACCAACATCAGAATATCAACGCAATCCATCTGAAATTTGAAGCATTATTTCATTTCATTTTAATTTTAGTGGTTACGGGACATGAAAACTCGACTCATTGTTAAAATCTGATTAAAATCCCAAAATAAAAAGCCCCCCCTTCCCCTCTAAATTCCAATTCAGGTGTTCTTGAATGGATGAATGGATTTGGACAAATGGTTTCAGTGTCGTGGCTGATTAGTTTAAGTACTGCTTGTAGTTGTTTTAGGTGCAACAGGGATTTAAACAGGTGTTTTAACACAAATCCAAGTAATACTTTGAAGACGAACCTAGATATTAGTACTTATATCAGAGCGTGTTTGCATGATTTTTTTTCAAACAAAGATGGTTTTAGCCGTCTGAAATGTGCGATGTTGTGTTTTCCTGATGTTTGTTCAGAGGAAATCGAATCACTTCCCTCATCGTTAGGTCTCTGCAGCTGCATTATTTATGAAACAACCGGTCAGAGTCGATGCTGGAACAGAGGGCAATAAAAGAGCTGCTCACATCAAATTCTGTGTGTTTTTTGGTGGGTGTGCTCCACTATGTTGGACAGTAATTTTTTTTATGACCCAAAATGTTCTTGTGCAACTTTACAAAGTGGCTTTGTTATCAGCATGAGAGCACAAAGCTGCTGCTCCGATATAAACTCTCCAAAGTAAACACATTTATTTTACGTCAGGTGCTCTGTTCTGTTTGCTTCCCTGCCAGGAAATCCTGCTTCAGTAGCTCAGGCTGGCACCCGGGAATGATGATGCTTTCTGTCTGAATTTGCTCCGTCGAGCTGCACAGACTCAAAACAATTTATAAATCAGGCTCCAGATTATTCTTTTAATCCCAGGCTCTCTGCAGCGTGGGCCACTGTCACCTCACGCCTGTTTTAATCTTCTCTACCTGCCTCACATTCACACAGTCTGAGCCCATAAATCCTGCTTAAGAAATGAGTATTAAGGCTTTGACACATTCATCAGTGCAGTCTGAGGCTCATGGAGCAGACAGGACGACTTCCACGTACTGAGAACGCCGAGTGTTTGTCTCAGATGAACTCTGATTTATGGCTGTCGTTCGCCCTTCAAACGAAAGCCGGCCGGGACTCGTTTCTGATCGTTTGTCCTTCGCGGGTCTGAAGTCTTGGCCTGCTGATGGCTGTTCTGTTTTGCAGGAATTTTAAACAAGTACTGTGAAGTCATCATGCACCGCTAATGTGTCAAAATCCACTGCACCTACTCCATGAACAACCACAAAGACATTTCATTGATGGAAGGTGTGAATCTGATTTATTGGCATCAGTTTTACACATACTGTATGTACAGTTTGCAAATCAGAGTCTTATACCACAGAGGAAGATGCACAGAGTTACTCATTCCAAGTTATTTTTATGACTGATTATTCACAGGCTGATGTCCCGTCCCACAGAGCTACTTCCTGGAGGTGGTTTTTCTTATTTGGCAGCAGACAGGTCGTGGCCTCTGCCATCGTTCCCCGGGCTGCTTCTGTTTGGCTTTATAAAGTCAGCTCAGGTTTTTCTGCTTGCCCTCTGTTTATTCTGTGGATCGCTCAGACTGTTATAGAAAGCCAGTACATTAGATTGTGAGCTCACACTGACCTCAGATTTTCTTATTTTTAACAACTTTCAAAAGAGTGGACAAATTAAGGAGTAATTAGAAAAAAAACTAAAAAAGGAAAAGCAAAATTTTTGAAGTGAAGGACCTTCTTGCTATTTTTTTTTGTGTTTGAATTGAGGAACTGCTCCCTCTCTGCTCTGGGAGCTCCTGGTTCATCAGTCAGGTCAGGATGACTCATAAGAGTAAGAAACAGATGAAGTGTCAGATCCGGCTTATTTACAGTAAAACCTGACCTCCAATTTTTAGCATGAAAAGTAGAATTGCACCACAAAGGTGTTCCCAGTATTTCATAATTTCAGGAGGAGCTCATGCCTTATTAAACTAACCTGTCCACCCTGTGGCAGCTGGTGGCTGCTTATCTCCACTTTCTTATGGTCAGTGTAAACTTCAAACATATATATATATATATATATATATATATATATATATATATATATATATATAATATGACCTCCCTCAGAAAATAGACGGGGAGCTGCTGTTCTGTCAGATGTCACAGATGCTGCAGAAATGCATCGTACTCTAGCATAAGGAGTACAAGGACTCCTCATGAGACACCAGCAGCTCTGACAAAACAGGCTAAAAATCATGTTTTCATGTTTTGTCTTATATGCACCGTGTCTTCGAGGTGGAGAACCGCTCTGTTGTGCTGCTTCTCTGGATAAACGCTTATCTGTTGTGCGTGTGTGCACAAATTGGGCATCGTGCGTACAATCACGAGGCCATCTAGAGATTTCTGGTTGTGCCAGTGCTGATCTCAGGGTAATTAGCAGCATTAGCTACACCTGGACTCAGTGTGGTCAGCTATAAGACACACCTTTCAGGGCTTCTCCTTCTTTTGCTTTAAGATTACTGACATGCTGATAAATAAATTGTCTTAGTTGTCTCTCAAAAGGGGGGGGGGTCCATCAATGGCCATTGAAGGGCTCCAGGTTGAACCAGTGGTTGATTTAAAGATGAGTATTTTGTAATATTTGAACACTGAGCTGCAGAAGAAACCTTTTAAAAATCTGTTTTCTTTTAAAAACACAACATTGCATCAAGAATATACTTGATAATAATACTTTGCTCCAGCAATGATTTGAACTGCACCGAGGAGCACTACAGCTGTTTAGGCTCAGATAATCTGTCCTCATTGTGAAAAAAGCCCGTCTGTGGGAACGAGTGACCTTTAAAACCACGAATCACATTTCCCAAAGGAGGCATCACCTGGAAGACACAGATGTTTGGATGAAGACAGACGTTCGCACTGGATCTGAGATTTTTTTCCTCAGCTCTCTGGAAGATCCAGTTCACTGCTTTTCTTTTTTTACTGTACGACCACTAGACCCCATATCTGTGAATTTGTAAACACAGGAAAGGCAGTGAAACCTGACATCAGTGTTATGGCAGCATCTTTAAGAAACAGCCTGGAGTCGATGCACTAAATTAAAACTGTGACTCCAGCATGTGAAATTAAAGGAAAATTTACTTGCATTAACTGCTCAGACTCTGGCTATCACACCCTCTTTGTGTGTGTGTGTGTGTGTGTGTGTGTGTGTGTGTTTTTTAACGCCAGCCTTTCATTCACAGAAAGCAGTTTTCAGGAAAACAGATTGGCCTTTTCTCATGTTTATCTGAAGCAAAACATCCGATTAGCGCGACCTCTAATCTCCAGTTTGTTCGCAGCATGTTTGGAGAGAGATTAATCTGCCCACGCAGGAACATTGTGGTTAATGTGTTTGATTTTTGGAGTGTTGGGTTTCATAGCACACCATTGTGAAGCCGCCCATCATCACCGACCTCTCAGCAACAATTCAGCCCGCAAACTGAGGCTTAGACCTTTTTGCTCCTCTGCAGAACTGGCTCAGTTTAAAGCACTGAATAGCATCAGCTAGTCTTCCCGGTACACTGGGTCTACTTCCTGGCTTTTATTGGTCAGTTTTATGTGAGCACAGATGGGGAGAAGGCAAGCGGTAACCATACCCTACCATTTACTTTTATGGCTTTATTAGCAGTTGGTTCCTGCCATCGTGGTTCATCCATACAGTTATTTTATTACTACTTTATTCGAAGCTGTTGCCTCTGCAAACAGCTGCGTGGCAGTTTAGGTGTCAGCTACCAACTGTGACTTGAGTTTAGGGTAAAGCCCACTTACAGTGAGTGTACCTGTGCACAAATGGTTTCTTCTTCAGAGGTTCTGGCTTGCAGCTGCACTGATGCCCCCTTTGATGCAAAACAAACAGTGTAACACAGATTTTAGTGAGACCTCTGACCTGTCCGCACCCACCAAGTTTCCAGCGACCCATTTAAGGGTTTGGGTAGGTTCACATCCATCTATTTTTTTTTTAATATAATTTGCTTACCCAAATGGGATGGCTTATGACAGAAGAACTGCGAGGCCAAAACACAACTTATTTTAAAAGTAAAACTTCTAATTACTGAAAAAGCATTTAACATGTGGTTTGAGTCCTGGTGATCATTAAAGGGACATTTCACCCTTGAATTTACAGTATTTTCTCTGGTCTGCGATGCTCTGTTTTGGTGTGAGCTGTCCGGGTTTGCAGATATCAGCTGCAGAAATGTTATAGTGGAACTCAATAGAACTTGCTTTATGGTGCTAAAAGTGCCAAAAATACATAAAAAAAAAAAAAACTCCACAGCAATGTCTCTTTCTTGAAATCATGACTCAGGACTTGAAAGAAAAAAAAAACTGACTCCAAACTTTATTGAAGCCATTGACTGTATATAAATGATGGCTGTAGATTCCAGTTCTGAAAGGTAAAGGTTATGTGGAGGTGCCTTAAAGATCTGGTTGTTTATAAGTTAATGAAAACACAGCTGATCTGAGACCTCAGTAAATATTCAGTTCATTTGAATTCAGCTTTATTTATATAGCACCAAATAAACAGTCACCTCAGGGTGCTTTATATTGAAAGGTAACGACCCAACAATCAAAATGACCCCCTATGAACAAGCACTTGGCAACAGTGGGAAGGAAAAACTCCTTTTTAACAGGAAGAGCTGGGCTCAGGGAGGGGCAGCTGATGTCTATGGGCTCAGTTGCTAGTTTCAGGTCTTATTGAACACAACGTGTTTGTCCTCGTTTCAGTCAAAAAGGAGAATGCTCATTGGCTAACGACTTGTCAATCCCAAGAAGTTAGCCAGTGGGTGTGCAGCGTCCCTCAGTTTCACAGTTGCATCTGCCCCCGGGCTCGCAATGCCAGCTCGGGGTTTCACTATCCAATCTGACATCACAGTGTCTATGTCCAACTTTTACTTACAGTCTATTTCATGTAGAAACTAGTTTGTTCCTACCAAACTACACCCGTATCACCATGCAGCATGCTACACATCAAACCAGTCCACTGATTTCTTATTTTTCCTTCTCACTTGTACTCTGTAATGCAGTTTTTCTTTTTATCCACAAGCGAATGAACCGATATCAGTGATGATATCGGGCTGAAAAATAGCAGAAATCTGCCGATGCTCTGCAGCCAAAAACCAAATTACTCTTATTTACTCTTAAATACAGTACCAGCCGCCACTATTATGGTCTCAATCAGCAAATTGATATCCGGCAAGTAAAACCTAAAATCACATCATTATTTGGCTCTGGCGCTGTGCAGAAGGAAGTGCGCTGCGAGGCTTGTGACAGCCTGACGTTAACATTAATGACATCCGCCTTCAGCTGAGCTCCAATCTTAGAATAATGAAAAATAGTTCTTAGATGAAGCTGCTCACAACGAGGCCAGAGGTCTTTTTCTTTTTGAGTAACAGGTCATGATTTCTGGAAAGAGACGTTAGATCTGATGTTTGTTTAAATGTATTTTTATATATTTCACTATATGTAAGAAAGAGCAAACTTGGCAACTCACACGAAAACAAACAACAATGAAGTAGATGGACAAATATGACCAAGGCCAGAGGAGTTCTGGGGTGAACTCCCCTTTAAAGCTGGTTCACTGTCATTAAGGACTCGGGCGGTTTAAACCTTATTCCAAATGTCCCGGTTTTGTGCTTTTTGTCCTCTTTAGGGCAGGCAGCAGTATTTCTCAGTCATACACTGACACGATGTGGACAGAAAAACTAGGGCCTAAAACATTTTGCCAAACTGTTGCTATTTTTTTCACTCTTTTTCTGTTGATGAGCCAAATGTTTCTTGAAAGTGTGTCAATCCTCCTCGTGCCCTGATTTCTTTGCGATTCAGAGACCAGCCGGCCTCCTGCACGATCCAAGTCCTGTCAAAGTTCCCAAACTGCGACTTGTGTGCAGAGAATATATCCTGGAGGGCAGGAAGTGCATCATTTGCACACTTAGTTTCCTGGACTCATTTTGAGGGCATGTTTAGATTGAGGGCCACGGCCAAGCCTGCCTAATTGCAGAGTGGAGGATAATGCTCCTCGTGGATCTCCAGGGAGGCCATTAGGAGCCCACAGAGCCGTTTGTCTGACCAGAAGGAGTCGCACAGCTGGGTGTGTTTCTGACCTGCTGATACCAGTTTTCAAGTGAGAGCCTTCACCAAATGAAGGGATCTATAAATAAGTTCCTCCGTAAGAGGAGAGAATCTTGGCCCCAGGACAACATCAGTGGATGAGATAGACTTTCACTGGCATGGAGGAACATTGTGATTCCAGGCGTATCTGATTTCTGAGTCCAGCCATGAAGAGCCAGCACCTACTGCGAGAGAGCGGGGACGAATAAGGACGGAGAAAGATGATATCCAGCTGAAGATGGTCTGCGTCAGTGAGGCTCCAACTCTGATATCAATAATCACAGAAACAAAGGTGGAATCAGAGCACTTTGGTCACTTTGGAGGAGGGTTTTTAGTCTCAGTCCATGTAAATCCAAAAGGAGGTCAAATCTGAGTTACTGACACCTCAGTTATTCTCCTGCTCACAGCAGGTGGAGTGATTCAGCTCAGCCCAGCCTTACCTTTCCACGCCGATACACCCTCCCCTGTCATGGCACATCACATTCAATGTAGGGGATGTCGCTGTAGCGGCGGTCTACCTCCACCCACTGCTGCACGGCCCGGGCCACGATCTCCTCTGAGAGCTTCTGGGCGTACTCGAGCAGCACCGGGTTTACCTGAGGGGAGTTCTCCACCGAGCCCATCTCTGAGTGAACCAAGTAGGCTTTTTCACCCCTCGTCCCTTTGCTCTTTCCCTCCACCTTCTCTGTGGAGTTTGCATTTTGAGCTGCAGAGTCGCTCCTCTTGGATTTGACGCACCCCATACTCTGGAGGATGTAGCATTGATTCACTTTAGGGTGGGTGGTGTAGGGTGGCAGTGAGGAGCCAGAGTCTCTGGTTAGATTTCTAACAACATTTTTTTTTTTTAAACCTTTGGAGGGGAGCTGTCTTGCTGCTTCAGTCACTGTCATCCACTCTCACTCTCAGCCATGTCTCTGAGCACAACAGGTGTGGCTATCGGGGTGGTGTTACACAGCTGAGGGTGGTGATTTAGTGGGGTGACCGGCTAGGAGGCCCATTCCTGTGTAGGTCTGACGGTTCGGCTCCTTTGTTGACCAGATTGCGCGCTGTCCTCGGCTGCGGATAGAAAGCAGATAAAAGGAGGATTTTACAGTGATTTATTTTCCACCAGAGCAAAACAGCCTAAAAATAACAGATGGCAGAGAGCGAGGGGAGGATTGTGGACGATTTTCACAGCGGCTGTGACCTCGGGCTCCAGCGGCTGGCTCGAGGTCAAGGCCCTGGAGTCGGCTCACCTCTGCAGGGTCACTTTTAACCACGCTCCGCTCTTCTGCACATCCACTGTGTTACTCATCCACCCTCCTCCTCCTCCTCTACTAACTCAGAGTGTTTTATGACTCAACCCCCCTCGCCCTATTTTGTATAGCATGACACAGGCTCGTCTGTCTCTGGCTCGAGTGCCCTGATGCTGTTTTGTTGTAAGCCTGTGTCTCCCATCTGTTCCACTAAGCGAGCCTTGCAGCCTGATTTGCAGTGACAGCTCTGTTTTTTTTTTTTTTTTCTAGGACTACAGGCCTCAGTGTACAGCAAACATGTGCTTCATTCAGAAAGCTGCATGTAGTCTGCACAACACGCAGCACATGAATGATTCATGCAGAGCCGGGGAGTCTCCCTGTGAGTACAACATTTGGAGGTGCAGGCAGACATCAACACAGGAAATCCTCATCCACAGCTGATGTTATGTTAATGAGCTTAAATGGCTGTAAACAGTTGCCTTAATATGAAAAACTGAAAGCATCCGTTAGACACATGGGATTTGGATTAAACCTGCTTTGAACAGCGGTGTTGAGCCTTATCTCTGCAAACATGAACATGACTGTATTGTGGTCCAAAAAAGCTGTACATACTTATAACAGAGTGTCTCAGATTTCCCTCCATTCCACTTTAAAATAAAAATAATCCAGCGACAGAAGAAGCAACAGCCCCAAGGTCGTTCATGTAAACAGTAATCCGGACGTCATGTGGTGTCTTTGCGCTTCCCCTGCTCTCCAAACAGCATCCGAGGGATCTCAACTTGAACCTTTTCTAATGTATGTAAAGAAATAAAATGATCTCCCCAAGTTCCTGCCGCTGCTGTTTGGTGATTGATGGTGAAGCGCTCCCTGCCAGACTGCCAAATAATCTCCGAGCCTGCAGGCTTCGGGCGGCAGACTGTTTCCCCTGATGCCTTCACGTCGGTCGGTCAACGCAGACTGGAGCTCCGGGAGAGGAAATCACAGGTCTGGAGTGACTTGAGCGCAGCGACGCTTCACGGCAGCTGCGGCGGAGCTCCGGATGAGAGAGAGCCCAGGCGCTGCGCTCCCACACGGGACACGCCTGCCATCTGCCGGCCACAGGTAACAAAATCTTTAGAGGTGCATTTACGCCATTACTGGAGTCACCATATCCTAAAAAAATTCATGTGGGACATGTCCTAATGACAAATAGATTTATATTTGAATGTGATGGTCCCAACTTTATTGTTAAGTAAACACCGTCCTCAAAAAATTTAACACTTTTTAATCAGAGTTCAGCATCAGGTCAGTTAAACTGGGATATTGATCTGGTCAGGTAACTATCCGAGGGGGGTTGTTAATCAGTTTCAGCTGCTTTGGTGTTAATTAAATTAACAACAGCTGCACTAGAGGGGCAACAATGAGACAACCCCCAAACAAGAATGGTTTTACAGGTGGAGGACACTCACATTTTTTCCCTCCTCATCTTTTCTGACTGCTTTTTCATTCGTTTTGCATTTGGCTAGAGTCAGTGTCACTACTAGTAGCATGAGGTGATACCTGGACCCTACAGAGGTTGCACAGGTAGTCCAACTCCTCCATGGCACATCAATATGTGCCATTGCCAGAAGCTTTGCTGTGTCTCTCAGCACAGTCTGAAGAGCATGGAGGAGATTCCAGGAGACAGCCAGTTACTCTAGGAGAGCTGGACAGGGCTGTAGAAGGTCCTTAATCCATCAGCAGGACCAGTATCTGCAACTTTGTGCAAGGAGGAACAGGATGAGCACTGCAGAGCTACAAAATGACCTCCAGCAGCTGCTGGTGTGAATGTCTCTGATGACACAATCAGGGTGGGCTGATGGCCCAGTGGCCTCTAGTGAGCCCTGCGCTCTGGCGCTGTGGAGCCCCATTTGCCACAGAATATAAGAATTGGCAGGTCCACCACTGGTGGCCTGTGCTTTGAGATGAGAGCAGGTTCACCCTGAGCACATGTGACAGACATGAAAGGGTCTGGAGAAGCCGTGGAGAACATTATGCTGCCTGTAACGTTGTTCATTATGACCGGTTTGATGGTGGGTCAGTGATGGTCTGGGGAGGCATATCCATGGAGGGACACTCAGACCTCTACAGACTAGGTAACAACACCCCGACTGCCATTAGGTATCCTTGGACCTACTGTCAGACCCTACGCTGGTGCAGTGGGTCCTGGATTCATCCTGGTGCGCAATAATGCCTGGCTTCACGTGACAAGAATATGCAGGTAGTTCCTGCAGGATGAAGGAAGTGATACCACTGACTGGCCCCCACGCTCACCTGACCTAAATCCACTGACAAGCCCCTCCAAAGAGTCTTCAGAATATACAATAACCAACCACTTTATTAGATATGTCTCACTAGTGCTGGGTTGGACTCCCTTATTGAATCTTATTACCAGCAACCTGTTAAGTCTGTGGAAACATTCCTCACAGATTTTGGTCCATATTGGCCGGACAGCATCACACAGTTGCTGCAGATTTGTTGGCTGCATCCATGATGAGAATCTCCTGTTTCACCACATCCCGAAGGTGCTCTGTCGGTTTGAGATCTGGTGACTGTGGAGGCCATTTGAGTTCATTGTCATGTTCAAAAAAACAGTTTGAGATGATTTGAGCTTTGTGAAATGGTGCATTATCCTGCAGCCATCAGAAGACGGGTACACTGTGGTCATAAAGGGGTGGAGATGGTCAGCAACAATACTCAGGTAGGCTGTGGCTGTTTAAAGGATGATCAGCTGGTACTAAGAGGAAAAACCGTGCCAAGAACCCACAGCATTACATCACCACCAGTCGGAACCACTGATACATGGCATGGCCATGCTTTCATGTTCTTTATACCAAATTCTGACCCTACATTTAAATGTCTCAAAAATTGAGACTGTATTTTTCCAGTCTTCTATTTTTCCAATTTTGATGAGCTTGTGTGAACTGTAGCCTCAGTTTCCTATTCTAAATTGACAAAGTGGCGCCCAGTGTGCTCTTCTGCATCCTGTGGTTGTAACAAGTGGTTATTTCAGTCACTGTTGCCTTCCTATCAGCTCGAAGCACTCTGACCTCTGACACCAACAAGGCATTCACCCAGAGATCTGCTGCTCACTGGATATTTTCTCTTTTTCAGACCATTAAACCAGTAAACCCCAGAGATGGCTGTGTGGAAAGTCACTTAAATCACCTTTCTTTCCCATTCTGAGGCTCAGTTTGAGCTTCAGTTCATCTTGACTATGTTTACAAGCCTAAATGTTGCTGCCTTTGATTGGCTGATTTAGATATTTCAGCTTGATGTGCAGTTGAATGAGTGTACCTTCTAAAATGCCTGAAATCTTTCCACAAAATCATGCTCATCCAACTTCAGGGCTGGTATCTATCTTATGCTGTAATCAGAAAGTCTATTTTATAGAAGAATATTTAATGTATATTTAATGTATAAATGCTCTAACATTTTTTTCTTCCTGTGCTTGTCCCCTTTCTTTTGTCTTTCATATTATTTTATTCCCCATCTTCTTCATCCTCCTCTTTCTCATTATAACCTCCACCAAGGTGCTTTTATTTTTGGTAGTATGTGCTTGTGATTCTGTCAGCTCGAAAAGTTTTGAATGAATTCTGATAAAACTTTGTAGGGGTGCAGAATGGGGTCATTGTTGATCCCAAAATGTGTTCTATCTTTAAAGAAAGTATTAAGATTAGCATATAAAGAAAGAGAAGGAATCCGCATAAATAAAAAATAATTATACTCAAACTGATGTCAAGCATATTAAAAGGATAATTACCTAAAGCACCGCCTGTAGATATTTAAGCTTTGTCTATCACAAAGAGTGCATCAAAATTAAACACGTGTTTTAAAATAACCTCGACAGATGATGTTTCTGATGTTGGCGTAAGTAAGTGGCCACACGATGGCGCTCTGTTATCAAGTTGATCAACCAAGTTTCACCGTTTTTTTATTTTCTACAGTTTTAATTTATTCTGGATTCATTTAAATCTTCTTTTGGGAAATAATATATTTCCAGTTTTTTGTTTTTTTTTTCATGTGAGAGGATGAATTCGTTTTTCGCAGAAAGCCTGACCTCAACAAAGACGACACGTTTACTTGCCGCTCGGTAACAGTACAGCTGCTGTTTTTCTTCAGGAGGCACATTTATTCAGAAATGTTAAATTTAATCCAAAATCACCTGCTTCCAAAAAACGCTGCCGTCTCTCGACGACGCAGAGAGGACGCAAGCAAAGATATCTGACTGTCGGCTGTTCTTCAGAGAAAAGACGCATTGCAAAGTTTAAGAAAATCAAATGAGTGGAACTTTTTTCTTTACTCGAGGCTCGCATTAGATCGTTTGCTTTTTGGTGATATAAAATCTTACTGTGCGCCGCCGTCCAGCACATGCCCACAGCCTCCGTCCCTGTATGGGTTGACTGCGAAAAAAAAAGTTTTCATGTCAGTCGGTTAAAATTCATTGTTGTCTGTCCAGCCAATCATAGTTTTTGACGACACAAAAGAGGCTAAAGTTGGAGTATAAAAAGGTGCGCGCTAATAAAGTATGATGCCTATCAGTGTGGGACATTAATCCAACCCCATTTCAGCCGCGCATCAGCTCCAGCACACTGCAAAGGATCTTTTCACTTATTTTGAAACCAGACTTCACGCCTTAGAGACGATGCATCTGTCTCAGATTGTGCTGTATCTTAGCTTGCTGATTGCTTTGGGTCCAGTAGTTCTGAGTGACCAAGAGGCGCACCAGCAGCCCTCCGCCAGCACCCCAGTAGACACGGAGCAGTGCGCTACCTGCGAGGTCCGGCAGCAGATTAAAACCATGCGATTAAACGCGATAAAGTCTCAGATTCTGAGCAAGCTGCGAATGAAGGAAGCTCCAAACATCAGCAGAGAGGTTGTGAAGCAGCTCCTGCCCAAAGCGCCACCGCTGCAGCAGCTCCTGGACCAGTACGACGTGCTGGGAGATGACAACAGGGATGTGATCGCGGAGGACGACGATGAGCACGCAACAACGGAGACAATCATGATGATGGCAACTGAACGTAAGTCAGAAATTTCTTTACTTCTTGGCGCGCTCAAACGCGTCTCCAAAATAACTTTTTACGCACGTGGTAGAGCGCGCAGGAGACGCCATAAAGAGGTTTTATCTTGAGACCAAGCGATCTGATTTTTGTACGAGGTTTTGATAATAAAATGTAAGATTGTAAGATTTCAAGCACTACATAAGACGCTGTACTTTGGCAAGGAATGCGCCGGGTGATAACGCACACGTTTTACTCAACCATGCATATGCGCCACTTTATTTCTCGGTGATCATGGAGATAATTTTCTTTTCCCGTGTTTCCGCAGCTGACTCCGCCGTCCAGGCGGACGGACAGCCAAGGTGCTGCTTTTTCTCCATTACTCAGAAGTTTCAATCCAATCGCGTAGTTCGAGCTCAGCTCTGGGTGTATCTGCGTCCGTCGGAGGAAGCGACAACGGTGTTCCTGCAAATCTCCCGGCTTACACCGGTCACAGACGGGAGCAGACACATACGAATCCGCTCCTTGAAGATCGATGTGAATGCCGGGGTCAGCTCTTGGCAAAGCATAGACGTCAAACAAGTGTTGACTGTGTGGCTGCGGCAGCCGGAGACCAACTGGGGCATCGAGATCAACGCTTTCGATTCGAGGGGACATGACTTAGCCGTGACCTCCGCAGAGCCCGGAGAGGAGGGACTGGTGAGCTCAACTTTTATTTGCAATTTAACAGAGAGCTGGTGGTTAAGTTTTTACTTTAAAGTGTTGAACTTGCTCTTTAATTCAGCTGAGTGGAGTTTGGGCGTACATGTGCAGAGCTGCACTCATAGACTGTTCTGTAAGAAACAATTTCTAAAGCGTCTGTGTTCAGAAAACAGTTCACGCTTCTCTGTTGGACCGTACGGAGGGTGAGACTTTAACTTCCAGTGTGCAGAGAGGCTTTGCAGGCTCAGCAGGTGGTTAAACATTCCTGGAAGAAGGAATCAGGATATAAAAGACTTTTGAAAGCTGTTAATCAACACAGACTCCATGTAGGCGCACACCTGCATTTGGACAAACGCCCGGTCCACAATAACCTCAAATCTTATTGCTTCATTACATAAAAGTTCACCTGCTCCACATTCCTTTAAGTATTCAGTGTGGCTGTGCAAATCAGAGTAATTGCCTGCGCGCACACACACACACACACACACACACACACACACACACACACACACACACAGCTACTATCAATGACAAACACACATCACACAGCTCTAATAATGGCACTAGGCGCTGGGGCAATTAGAATAACTAGACAGCTGTGGGTAACCAACCATCAGATCATTTAATTTCTGCAGAACTCAAAGTTTCATAATATTATCGTGCCATGTTTGAAAACTGACTGCCGCAGGGCAGCGGATTAAAAGATGAAAAGCCGAACGCTGTCACCCGCCTCCTGCAAACCTGTTATTTTCAAAGGGTTCACGCACGCTCTGTCGTTTCAGCAACCGTTCATGGAGGTGAAGATCTCAGAGGGCCCCAGGCGTGCCCGGAGAGACTCGGGCCTGGACTGCGATGAGAACTCTCCAGAGTCCCGGTGCTGCCGCTACCCACTCACTGTGGACTTCGAGGACTTTGGCTGGGACTGGATTATTGCACCAAAACGCTACAAGGCCAACTATTGCTCTGGGGAGTGTGAGTACATGCACTTACAGAAGTACCCACACACCCACCTGGTGAACAAAGCCAACCCCAGAGGGACCGCAGGTCCCTGCTGTACCCCAACCAAGATGTCACCAATCAACATGCTCTACTTTAACCGCAAAGAGCAAATCATCTACGGCAAGATCCCCTCCATGGTGGTGGACCGTTGTGGATGCTCTTGAGTTGGAATGGAGAGAGAGAGAGAGGGGAGGACGGTGAGGCCGAGGCGCCGTCCGGCCCCCGTCTTTCAGACTGTTTGACACCACCAATCCACCAGTTCCAGTGCTTTCCTGCAGAACACGGTGCAATAGAACCAGAGTAGAGGCCACAAACAGCCCGATCTTCCTGCAGGGCAACGCTTTCATAGTTCTCACTTTTCTTTCCTCCAGTGAAATCTTAGCCATAGAGGCTTGAAGCCAGGTGGCTGCAAGAATGCAAACACAGACACACACACACACACACACACACACACACACACACACACACACACACACACACACACACACACACACACACACACACACACACACACAAAAAACACATGCTGGACTTTGAAGTGAATGTAGCCAGAAATGATCACAGTTATCCAAAACCGTCTTGTTTTTCTTCTTTTTAAAAAAAGTGTTCTGTGCTCTGTCCATTTATACCAACATGCCGTCCGTTTATACTCCATCTACTCCAATCCACTCGTAGCCAACATACAAGCTATTACACTTATTGCTCTGTGTTTGTGATAATCATTTTTTTGAGTTTTGTTTTCAGAGTGAAACCAGGAATCCTCAAGGACTTTTTGAAAGGGCTTGGAAAAACGCAGCTGGAGACTCTTTAGGGTGATATTTCAAACTGGTAGAACACGTTTTAGTACAGGTGTCCCTAAGAGCTGATGAAAAGTTAAACCGCAGACTGACTAATTTGGAGATTCGTCTCTCTTGTGTTGCTCAGAGTTTCAGTTTTAATGGTTTTGTTTTGTTTTTCTTCCATAACCATGTGGTGGCAAATCCCTCTTCAGATCCTACGGACACAAACACGTTCCACCAGTCTGAAGTACCACTTTAGGTCTTGACAGGTCTTCATGTACTCTGCCATACATACATGCAACAATACACCCAACAGAGAGATTGTTCTCCCTCAGTCGCAATTGTCAGTATCCAACCAAACAGCCCGACCTGCCCGATACACTTGAATTATTCTGATTGTAAAATTCACATGACTGGACAGAAGGACTTGAACTGAAGGCACGATGAACGCAGCCTCCAAATGAAAATGTGTTTAAGACAGAAAACGATATGAATGTCGAAATCATGCTTAGACTGTCTTACAAACAACACAGTTTGCACTATGGCACACCAATAGAAAGAGTTGGTTGCTACAAAAAAAAAAAAAAGTTGTAAAAACTGATTTTGATATGTTTGCTAATTTGTATTGTATACATATGCCATTTGTTTCCAGTAGGAGTTGCCTTTCTGAACCACTGTTGGTAAAATGTATAAAACCGCAATCTAGCAAGATAAATGTTGTAATGCAGCAACTCTATATACTTGTTTTAACAAATAAAGTTTCTAGCTTGTTTGATGAGTTCTGTTTCTTTGAGTAGCTCACAGCCCGATGAAGCACGCTCATTTTAAACCAATCGGAACATAAACCGCAGTTTTAGTGCAGTTTTTCCTCAAGTATAAACCCCGGAACTGATTTGTCATTAGAGCTGCTTCAGAGAAATCTTCGAGGTCGCTCTCGCAACCCACATCCAAACTTGACGTTTCACTGTTACAACACAACAACCTGAATCTCGATATTGCAGCCCCCCCCCACCCACCCCTTCCTGTCACACTTCAGCAGCTGAGAATCTTTATGTCTTCAGCACATGGTGTAAGCTGATACAGCCGGTGTGTGACTGCATGTGCAAAAAACAAATTCCAGCACACGCTCTCCCTCCATCTACCTGATTACACCTGCACAATCCCGTCACCCTGAGCCTGTTTTTTTGTTTTGATTTTTGTGTGTGGCTCAGCGCAGTTTTCCTGACTCTGCTTTTTTTTCCCATGAAGGGATATTGAAAGTATTGGAGTCTAATGAGAGGATGTGAACTCTGGTGCGCTCTGACAGCATGACCTATTCCACTGACAGCCTCATTGAAGCCTGACTTCCGCCCAGTAGAGGGCGAATTGAGCGCCACCCGTGAGAGCCACTTCCTTTCCTGCTGAGAGCTGGAAAACTGCCACGAAGATCGGCCACGGCGCAGAGCCGAGCCTGGGCAGAGTGGATCCACAGAACCTCTCTTCTCCCTAAGGGGAAAGATTACAGATTCTCCACTTTTGTTCCAGTGGAAAGATCTGTACATAAAAAAAAAGAAGATTCAATTATGTATTGCTAATTTATCCTAACCTAACCTACAGCAGTGCTATTTCCATCTGACACATGGACGCAAACATTTTATGAGTCCCCAAATGTTCTTATTTCCAATGTTAGACAGGTACCACAATTTATAATGTAATTCTTCTAAATTTATAATGTAATCTTAGTATTCAAAATTCTTGCAGGTGCACACAATAGAGCACATTATACTGTAATAATTTTTAAGTCATGACTACCTTTGGAGTGCTTTAAATGAAAAGAGATGCAAATTATACAGTGAGTTTAAATCAGGAGCACTTTGAGGGTATTTTAGAGGAACAATGTTTCCCTTTGCACTGTATTATAATGGGTGTGGGCTGCATATTCTTGAGTATCCTTTCCTTTCCTGCCCTTCTAACATTGCACAGATTTTTGATCTCAAGAATGATATTTTCCTGGTTAAATAACGGTTAAACACAATAAATAAAAACTGTGATCATCTGCATCATTCTTAGGGATGAAGGCCGTTGTTTTCAAATAGTGTGGTGATGCATGCTGGTGTGCTGTGAGCTAAATTCAGCCGTGTCTTGTGCTAGCCATAAACCATTACTGTCATATCCAAGTGCACAAAAAGTAATTAATGTATTCAAAACTCACTATATCAGTAGTTTTTGGGCATTAATTTAATTACAGTAATTGGTAGTGAAATAATGAACAACTGTAGAAAAAAGAGCAGTCCTTAGAAACGGTTGCAGAAACTACCAGGCCCATGGCTGTTGCTCATCCTGGGCCTGAATTCGGCATCTGCTGGGATAAGTTGGCTAATGCTGACATGGAGCCATGCAAACTAAAGACCTAGAAATCCAGCATTGCTTCTGAAAGAAACCTGGGCTGCTTCCAAAGGGATGAGTACAGGTGTGTGGCTCGGGCATTAAATATTTGAAAACACCTGTCATAGAGTATCCTAACCTCCCCATCGTACAATGAAGTACTATGTAGTATTATGGGTGTTGGATATATTATAATGTATCCTAACGTCTCCTTTATACATTATACAAGTAAGCACAGGATGTATTATAGAGCACCTTAAACTCCCCTCCTAACATTATAAGCACAAGTTGGGATCTTTTAACACTAGTTTTTCAAGTTGTTTTGTCCATTATTATTATTAACTTTAACTGTATAACAAAAACCTAAAATTAAAGAAAGAAATATTAAGTATCTGTTTTGTATTCAATTTAATCACCAGAAGTTGAGAAATAAAACTATGATGAGCTATACAATTTTGCCTCTGGGTAAAATATAATCTTTATTATTATTATTATTATTATTATTATTATTATAAATGCAAATTACTTTTTTTTTCAGTTTTGCAGTTGTAAAACTGCTGAGGTTATCGGTTTGGGAACATAAAATGTAGCATTTAAAAGAATCTACTATAAACCTTTAAACATCCTGCAGCCACATGAGCTGCCCTGGCTCAGTAATGACTGCCTATCCTTTTCATTCATGAGCTGCTCGTTTCGGGCAGACTGCAGCTGCTGTTCCACAGCGGACGCTGCCGTGTGTTGTTTGTGAACAGGAGCTGGGAAACATTTCCACTGAGCATCGTTACATCTGTCAGGAGTCGGACCCCTGAGGACTGGATCTGCCAGCGACATTCCACCTCTGACAGGTGAGGAAGTGAGAGTGAGAGAACGGGAAGAAGGATGTTCAGGGGCGGAGGAGTATTCCAAGGCAGCTGGAGACCCCGTTATTGGACAGGATTCCCGTTGTGTAAAGTTAATAGAAATTGAATGGATTAAACATGTATTCCTTGTTAAGTAGACATTTATGAATAGCCATTAATAAAAAGCTGCTTAATACTGTAATTATGTGAAATAGTAATTATGTGAAAATGGATACTGAAGGGATGCACCCCAACAGCAAAGGCTTGATTTACGCATGCTTCATATTTTCCAACAGTTTTTAATTTTGTTTTAAATCCCATTTAGTCCAGTTTAGTTTACAGAGTGCATCCACTGCTTTCAGTTCAGTTTTTCATTCTTTAAAAAGTTTCAGTTTGGTTTTTATTAGATTTTATGTTTTAGTTTTTTTCATTTAATTATGATATGGTCATATTTGTCATATTGATTTGAAGTTCACAACATTACAATAATACAATAAAACTAAAACATGGGTAGACTCAATAAACAAACTCACCAAAACCTCCTCAGGATGGTTGTGTTGACAAATTTGACCAAACTAACAAAGATGCCAACTAAAAACATTTCTCATGCATTTTAGTTCAGCTTATTTATTTCTGAAGACATTTACAGCACCTCTATGATACTGCCTCATGCTTATATTTATCATGTTAACCCTCTACTTTTTTTCCTATTTGACACAAATGTCCAGCTTAAGCTACTGGGCATGATATCTGGTCATGAACCACAGTAGCTATTCAACACACTGAAATGTTCATATTACCCCATTGGGTTTTGCTTTTATATTTATATTTTGTGTATAATAATCAGTTTTTCTTGACTGGAAAGCACTTTGGCTCAGTTCCTGTTGTTTGTAATCAGCTTGTCTTCACTTTAAACTGCTGCTGTTGTTCATGTTGTAGTGGCTAAAGTGCTACGATGTGGTACTTGAGCATGAGTAGCAATATGGCACAGAAAAGATCCAGAAGATGTTTCCTCCCGTTTTTATTAAAATCAAAGTATAGTAAATTTTTGTGTGCTTTCAGGGGCTCACTGTTTTGATTTGGTGCAGGACAAAATAAATGTGATCCTTCTTGTTATCATGTGGTGAACTTGTGGAAAGAATAGCCTCACTTTTTTCCAATTTGAACCAGTCTAATGGGACATAGGACAGCAGCATAGAGCTTGCAGCATTTGCTCACCAACATTAAGCACACACTACAGCTCAGGACGATAGCAAGTTATACAAGTCATACCTTTACGGTCATGAATATTGGTACCAAATTCTGAGAGTTCACAGTGGCAGTAGGGGAAAACCAAGGGATTACTAAAGTCATTAGGATGTGCCATCTGGGGACCATCCTACAGACATTTAAACCAATCCACCATGCAGAAAGTTAAGAGATTATCAATATAATCAGGATTTTATCTTCTATAGCAAGTCTGCAGCACATTTGATGGCTACAGATCCAATAGTTGTTGAGATATTTCAGTCTGGATCAAATGGGTGAGCCATTCGACTGACCAACAGCTGGTAGCAAATTAAAAAAAAAGAAAAAGAAAAGGCCTAAAAAACAAACATAGTTGTAATAAAAAGAGGCATAAAAGTTTTAAAAGAAAGAATTCCAAAGAGCTGCAATGCACGTACCTCGCCAAAGTTATTAGAATTTATCTGTAGAAAAACATAGACGTCTGTGCCAAATTCAATTGCAATCAATCCAGTAGGAGGAGAGATATTTCATTTGGAGCCATAAATGTCCTCCTTACGGCCAGGGGACCAACAGAGTAATAATGATTCATCCTTTGGACAGCATTTATGCCTTATACTATTTATACTGTACATTCACACTATTTATAACTTTCTGAAATGACTGTATGTTTTTTAATGTCTGTTAAGTGACATATTTTTGTAAGCAGGCAACAAAGGGACCCAGCTGTATTTCAGGAAAGTCTAAAAGGTCTCTAGAAAAGTTGCGAAGCATCACTTATCAAAAAAAACAATGAATCAATTCTGTATAGATTGAGACAAGTTGAACTTCAATCCAAAGGCTGCAATAAAGTAATAAGACAAGAATAGAAGGTTTGTCTTAACTATAAAGTCATTTGAGTGTATCTATATTATTTGTATTATCAACTAACTGTTTAACACAATTGATGGATGGTTTACAATTGTCACAATTCTCAGAGTGCAACATTGCTTGTCCTCCTACACCTCCTTCACCCCCCCCCCCCATCCCCCCACATCTGGACAAATTAAAACGAAGCCCTGGGGCTCGCCAGGTGGATGCCAAAACATCTGGAGGCTTCAACAGATGTGCAAACCACACCATCTGGAGAAGTGTTTCAGCAGTCAGATTGCTCAGTGGTAAAGGTCTTCCTGGAAGGCTCAAGAATGGCAAGAGTCCACAAGGTTTGGAGAAAACCATTGAATAATATTCTAAACAATGTTTACAGCAATGATGCATTTTCCTGTTGGAGGAAAAAGAAATCTGACACCTAGTTCAAGCTGTTGTGTGGACCTCTAAAGAGACTGTCTGAAGACCCTGATAGGCTATATGTGTGGGAGCATGGCAAGAATTAAGTTTTTCAAGAATTAAATATTGGTTATTGTCAATATATGAATAGTTAGTAACACAGCTCAAAAAATAAGTCCTTAATAGACCTCTTTACTCTAAAATGTCTGTGGACCGATCACTAATCACTAATGTCAAACAAACTTAATACTCCACATAAGGATAAAAACCAAAAACAGATCAACTTCATTTAGTACTTTAACAATTTTTACCAGTGGCTAATAGGGCACTCGATTCACTGAGGATGCCTTTATTGGTTTCAGTGATTAAAATCAATCCTTGGTTGTATTTATTTAGCGAGCTTCGCTACTAACATGGACTAATTGTTAGCTTTGCATATTCGATTTGGCAAAGATTTTATGCCAGATGCCTTCCTGATGCAACACTTTCTATTTATCAGGACTTGGGAACAACACTAGCAGTAAACTGGCTTGTGACCATAGAGAGTTTTGGTTTGTGAAATCCCGTATAAAAGTCTCAAGATGAGTGTTTTTGCCACTGGCATCTTTTGAAAGCAACAAGCAAGGGTTGGATGTTCTTGATAAACCATACGCTCACTGGCTAGCGACTTGTCAGTACACATTGCTTGAGAGTTGTCTGCCATATATTTGATGCAATTCATCAATTGGTCACAAGGGAACAATAAGTATTCATCAACCACTTGATCAGTGGTTGCTGGACGCTGCTGGTTGTTGCTAGGTAAAATTTGCTGCAAAGAGGGTGTAGCACCAAAAATCTCTTTGTGACTGCTTGGGTAACTACCAGATTGCTCCAGTCACCGCAGTTTGCACAGAAGTTGCAGATTCGTTTGCAAACATTTGCTAAATAACCACCGAGCAATAGTGAAACTTTAAAAAGTGGGAGGCAAACTGGAAGCAGTGAAATCAGTACTTTTCAAGTCACAACTGTTATGTTGAAAGTGAATGTTCTCTTTTATTGGTTTGTAACCCACACTTCACAGTTTTGCAATCGCTTAACAAGTAGTTCCCGAATATTTGTGATACTCGCCAACTATAGCGACCAATTTCACTTAGCAAGCAACCTCCAGCCACCACTCGCAGCCTTTTGGGGAATACTCATCCTTCCCCAATGACAGTGACAGTGGTTACCAGGCAGTCATCAACCAGTCTCTAGGTTTGTGTGGCTGGGGTCAATTGTTAGTAGGTTCATCATATACAAGTCCAAGCTTTGTTGCCATCATGTTGCAGTCACAGTACAACAAACATGATTCATTTCTCTGTAATCACTTTATGGTCTTTACCTTACAGTATAAAGCGCCTTGAGGTGACTGTTTTAAATATAATTGAATTTAACTGGATAAATTGCATACAGCAGTGCAAAATAACAGTGCAGGACAGTCCAGTGTATTTGTATCACTATTTTGGCCTAATTTAGGAACCCTCCACATTATCTGTGTCTCCCAAAATTAGCTGAAGAGGTCAATGTATAAGTGACACTGCTGTCTGTTAAGTAACTCTCTTTATATGAACATTTTAAACCTTATTCCATGAAAATACATCAATTGGGGTTATAGTAAACAGCCTCCAATGTCCATCTGACTACTGACTTAAACAATGCACCCCTGGGAAGCCACTTCATCTTACGGGGGCATGATGTTTAAAATCCAGGTTGTAATCACTTAAACAACCAGCAGAAGATGATCATATCAGGCAAGATTGACAGGTTGTTTGTTAAAATCTCTCTCGGGCCCCCAGAAAGCAATGAAAAGCAATAAAATCAGCCAGTCTGGGATGTGATAAGGGCCAGATGGCCAGCTGCTGAATGCTACCTGTCTTCACTTCTAGAGTGATTTATCCTTTCCGTCTGCACTCTGCTTGCTATTTCACTTAGCGATGAGGAATCACTATTCCTACCCTAAAACTGACAGTCACCTCTGGGAAGCTATCGCATGATTAATGACTTTGTAAGGCTGCTGGAAGTTTGGAGCGAGGACAAATTTGGTATTCACTCCAGATATGTTTACAAAATTCCTCAATGTCAGTGTTTGTTTGTGAGGTGGGGTTAGGTGACGAGCAAAAAATGTGACCCTAAGTTCCAAGGCAGCTGAGCATTGTCTCTCCTGGGAGAGAGAGCTGACAGTGATGAAGAGTAGATGTTCCTCTAAGGAGACAACGGGAGGGAGGATTATGGAAACCTCCTGTCTCCCAATGATATGCCTGTGCTCCTAACGCAGACGGATGTAGAGTAGTATCAGGTATGTGTCAAAGAGCGCTGGATTGGTTTTGACATCTCAGAAATAACATTTATGGTACATTTTTACAGATTAATGCGCACAATTAATTTTACAAGAGGTTCGGTTGAGTGACATTCATGCGGCAAGCAGGACTTTCTGGAATGAGGCCTCAGTGGATAGATCCAGGAGACTGTCTGAACAAGGGCTTGACATTTATTGATATGGAAGAAAATGTAGGTTTCTGAAAGTTTATGGCAGATTTATTTGAAACATAAGCAGTGTTTATTTATAGGTTTGTTTCTTTCCAAGCCACATGACGAACAGGCATCTAGTTAAAGCAGGTATTCATTTCAAAGCAGATATTTCTTGAGCTAGGCGGCAGCATGAACCCCAAAGTTAGCATTTTCTTTATTTACCTAAAACATATTCCTCCAATTAGCACATCTTGCTGTGGGAATTGATGACAAGTGGTTAAGAATTACAAACAGCAGACTTGATAGCCCCATTGTGGATGCCCTTGACCCATGAAATTGAATTTGGTGTGACTGTAAATTCTCCAATGGTTGGGAACCTGTGGCTTTTTAACGGCCATTGCATTAGTGTGTGTGCCTGAAGCCCATAAAAATAACTGAGTGGCCGTTCAGTGGTTAGCAGAAAAGTGCAGAGTCACAGCAAGGCACCAGCACCAATTACCAGCCAAGAAACGAAAAGTGGATGCAGCAAAGTAGTCCCATATGGACCGGTGGTATGGTTAACAGCTTTGATTGAGTCTTTCTGAGATGTGCTGATAATGGTAAGAGTTTAGTTCTGGTGGCAGATTAAAGACTTCTCTTTGGGTCTGTTTGAAAGATTTTGATGGATCCTAGGCCTGTGGTACCATGACATTAAGATAGATGTCAGAAAATGGATGGGAGTTACACCAGTTGCAGATGAGATGCAAGAATTGTACCTTTGATGTTATGGTCAGGAGCAATGAAGATTCAGCGGTGAAAACCACCTTTTCCCTCAGCCCCCAAGGTCGACGACCACTGGGGAGACTGAAGAGGTTGTGGCTCAGCACCAAAAGAAATTTTCCATACTAAAAAGTTTCTTGTCTTTTCTTTAGATGGTGGATCATCAGGATCTTCTTAGATACTTATTCATTTTAGGGACATTTGACGGGAGCCTATCCCAACTGCCTTTGGGCAAGAGGTGGGGTACACCTCAGGCAGATCGCCAGTCTAGGTCCAATGATCTATTTCACCCCTTATTAAATTCTTCTGTGTCAATCAAGGGCAAGTACAATTCTCACCATCCTATAACTATGTGTAATTTTATAAAGGAAATGAGTGCCTACCAAGCACCAATACAGTAAATAATTAATTCATAACTTTTTTTTTATAGCTGTGTATTAATATATGAAAATAAAGTTGTCACAACATGCCACAGGTCACTATGTGGGAACCACTGATTTAGGTCATACAATAAAGTAAAATGTATAAGATGTTAACTGAAAATTTACAACTTTTAAATTAAGTGAATACTACATTTAAACCTAGTGACCCAGTTATATTTATGTCCCGTGAGCACATGAAAATGTCATTTTTCTATAAATCTAGCTTCATATTTCTAAACAGAAACAGGTGGTGCTAGTACCCAGAGCTGAGCACAGCTTTCTATGTGAC
Organism: Archocentrus centrarchus; assembly: GCF_007364275.1. Taxonomy (NCBI): domain Eukaryota; kingdom Metazoa; phylum Chordata; class Actinopteri; order Cichliformes; family Cichlidae; genus Archocentrus; species Archocentrus centrarchus. The sequence goes on from NC_044366.1 coordinate 4,850,781, forward strand.
CACTACTCATAAAAGTTCCAAAAATAGGGTGGGAAAGGGGGTTAAATATAGTTCATGTCATTTTATTTTGGATCTGATGACTCTGTTAAAGTCTATGGTTACCTCTGGGTTGTGAGAGTGGGGTACAGTTGCCCTGGTTGCTGAATACGATGTAAAAAGCGGTAGCTGTGCACATTAGGGCAGTAATACGAGATGACAAAACTATCTAGATGACGCTGTATGTGAAATTAATAAGCGCAACATATTGCATGCTATTCAAAACTGCTCTTTTTGCTCCCATTCTTCACGTTGGCACAATGACCAGCAAATGTCTCATTTTGGTTGCAGAAAATGTCAAAAAGAGTGCAACAGGTGGTTTAAAAGACAGTTGGCAAAACGAATCACTGCTGACCTTTTAAACACTGTGGTCACATGGTCAAAAGATGATGATCAGTTAATCCACCCCAATTACTCTGATATGTCCCCTGGATGCCGAAGACAGCGTGCACACAGCAGATTCTGCTGCTGCGCACATTTCTGGACACAAGCAACTGAGGAGCGAATCTCCAGCAGTGAGGACTTTCAAACAAGCGTCCATGTGGGAGTGAGGGGCAACGAGCGGGGGGGTGAAAGGAGAGGGGGCATGGGTTTTTGCTGGCATTTATCCCTTCCCCAGAGGCACTTCGCAGAGCGTTGGCCCTGCAGCAATGCTGAAGCCATCTGTGGGTTCTCTCAGCAGAGGCCACGTAAAACAAGACGTGTGCTGTGGTTTGACCTTTCACAGTCCTAACTATAATATTATCATAATTTGACCGATCAGATTGCAGTTTTTCCTGTGGTTGGATTCAGTGTCCATATGAAAAGGCGATGAGTGAAAGCCTATATCTGCTGTATGTTCAGACCTGTTTAGATTCCACCAATTATCATTACATCAGGTTGAGAAAATAATTAAGAAACATGAATGACTAAAAACTTCCATACTCTCAGATTTTTACTCCTGTCACCCCTCTCCCTTCTGGTCCTATTTTAATTCCCCATGGTAAACGTTAGGCAAGGTATAATATACTAATGTCTTTAGGAAGTGGCACCACTACACGTTAGCACAGTGTCAAGGATTTGCTAAACTTTGTGGTTGAAATTACAGTGCAAATCTCTGAAGCATTTAATGCAGCCAGGGATAATATACAACTATCTGTCAATACTAAAGGCTGAGCGGCCAGCACTAATTGAGGGAAAAGAATTATGGGTAGTAGCTGGCACAGTTTGCTTCCCTGCAGTGCCAATGCCCATTCCAATGGTGCCACAATGAGGCTTAGGAAGAGTAAGATACTGTGGCTTTTGGACAGAAATCAAGTTAGGAGGTCAGATGTCACTGTGCAGTTTGAAGGCTGCCGTTAGATAATGCACAATCTGCAAGAAACAACCAAATAAACATCAACCATTATTACTACCACGTTCCTTTTTTAGTTATTAGTCTTTAGACCATGCAATACAGCCTGGCTCATTTTTTTTTATTAAACTGAACCTAGTCTGCTCATTTCCAGCTAAATATTTTATACTTGGAGTCTACTAAAGTTCACGATGATTAATATTCATCTTATACTGGACCTTAGTGCAGGTCCCTCTGTTTGAAACAAGCATTAGAGTTCTTTAAGCCAAAGCTACCTTTTAAGTCAGCTTTCTTCTGATTGGCCGCTCCTTGCAAATACAAGTTTTGACTGGAGCTTCTGTGCCAAAGTGGTTCAAAGCATCAGCTTTTAGCACATTTGAACTTTTGTTTCAGATTTTTTGTTTAATATGAGCATCCATCTATTTGGTATTATCCATCTATCAATCTGGTCTACTTATCCAGCCATCTATCTATGTATTACCATCTGGTACTATCCAGTAGTAACTAACTGGTACTGTCTATCTATCTATCTGGTTCCATTCATCCATCCATCCTATAAATAAGACATTCGTTTTCTTAATTTTCTTTTTTGTTCTCCTCTCAGTTTAAGCATCCTCAGGCAGGAATCACGTGCAATCATCATAGCTAATTAACCAAGCAGTTAGCATTAGTCAAGCTAGCTGCCTGTTACCAACTTGATGTACACCAGGCTCCTTGCTTACGGCAATGATCAACTTCTACATTTGATTCTCAACTGTGCAAACAACCACCTCGCTCTCTCAGGATATTTTCACTACAGTATTTGATTGGCTGACGTTGCCACTGTTGCTTGAAAAACTAGAACTTTTTACAACGCATTATGTAACCCCACACAAAGTTCATTCATGTGAATCCTTTTAGGGCTACAGTATCTGCTGTAATTGGACAGTGTAGTTTAGAAAGACACCCTCTGGTCAATCTGCTTTTTGGGTTAAAGTAGTAGGGGTCTAGGTTTTGACTTAAGTCAACACAACAGATTCTTTGCACTGATTGTACGGATTTAACTTATATTTTCTTAGCTTCTTCTTACACTGATGGACTTTTACATTGTGCACTTTTACCCACTTTAGACTGGCTCCAAAAGCAAGTCAATCCCCATAGACTGCCATGTTAAAATGTCCAACTATCCAACTATTTATTAGTCCCATTGTGGGACTAATAAAGGTATTCGTATTTGTATTCACAAGTGAGTCGCCACAGCAAGTAGCTTCACATGTTTGAATTGGCAGATTTTTTACACTGGATGCACTTCCTGACACAATCCCAAAGGGATCTGAGTCACCTCCCGGGAACAGAAACCCAAGGGGCACCCTGTATATGGCTATTAATATGCAGATATTTATGTAGACATTAGCAGCCAGCTAATTCTAGAGAAGTGACATTTAATTATAGTCTTTCACTCTGAAAATAAAGAAAATTTTTTAGCAGTTCTGAGTCAAATGAAATCTTATGAACAAAAACCAACTATCCAAGGTTCAAAAAAACAAATTTTATGCTGGCCAAAGTCCCAAAATATGGAAAAATATGTTTATTTTATGTGTTCCAGTTGTAACAAATTGAGAACAATCATTTGCATTACAACGAGGCTGCTTTTATAGATACTGTCAGTTTGTTAGAGCTCTAAAGGTCTCAGTAGAGCCTTTACTTCCTGGTCTGTGGCAGGGATGTCAGTCAGATGCTGAAGAAAAGGTCGTCCGTGGATGCAGGTCTGGTTGGTGTCACCCAGCTGCTGTTGCATCCGCAGGAGGGTTTCCTTCACATCTTCTCTGGATAAATTCACAGGCAGCTGACGGGCAAGTCGGACTGCTTCACCCTGTGAGGGAAAATTCAAACTAAATTCAACAACAAAAATGCCACCCTGATGCTGTGCTCATTTTTATACTGAGAGCATCTCTCACTTGTAGATAGTTCCTGACTTTCAGTGGCCGACACTCCCGCACAGTCCTGGCCTTCCTGTGAAGAACTGCAGTCAGGATCTCCCTGAGGTCCTCCACACCGAGGAAAGGCACGCAGTCTGCCATTGCTGTCACTTCCAGATGTCTCTCGGCTGACGTGACGCCTGGCCAAAACAAGCAGAAAGCAAGGATTAATATACTCCAGACGCTAGTACTATCTCCAGGAAAGAATAATAAATAAATATTGTGGTTTACAGCCGAACTGTTGACCAAGTCAAACAAGCGGAGGGCCAAATGGAGTGTTAAATGACTAATAGAAGCCCCAGAAGACTGGAAGGAAGCTGTCTTGTAGGGTGGAAGAATGATGGCTTCTCATTTCATGAGGAAATACTGCAACTCATGCACAATTTATTATTTCTAATACATAACTTTGGATGGTAAAGAAAAACCTGGCAGAGGCAGAGACAATTTGAGAATGTCTGTGCAGGGAAACACTGCAGAGTTCAGATCATTCTGTTATATAGAGAATATATATATTAAATATATATTAAAACAGAAGCTCAGAGGCCCAAATTTGCTTATGGCTGTAACACATTTCCTTCATATCCAGATTTAAATGAAAATATTTGCGGAATTGTACACAAGTTTAGGAACATATTTTTCAACAATATAACAAAAGCAAAAGAAACTCAGCAGATTTTGTGCACTGAAAACATCTTACATGCACCGCTGCCTTCAATCCAAGCACACCCACAGAGGCTGGCAGTGCCAAATGAAAATTCCTGGAATTTTTTAAAGGGCAACCATTCTCATCACCTGCACGCTGGGGTACAAACCTACTGTGAGACCACGCTGTCGGGCAGAGAGCCAATGTCAACTGAGGTGAACCATTCCAGCAACAAAAACAACCAGCACTCACAGGACACTGTATACCCTCTGCAGGCAAACACTGCAGAAGTAACATCAAAGTAAGGATGAAGAAGCTGGTAAAAACAGGTCTCACCGAGGGAGTTATTCTGCTTTATTCTGACATCATGTTTAAGCCTTACCTTTGCTTTTGACTTCAGTTATGAGACATACTTGGATAAATCAGACAAACCTGGTTTTATTTAATAGCCACGTTTCTTTAGCTCATTTACAGCTCCACGCTTTTACTCTTGGTCTCTATTAGAGTGGCACTGAATGATTTAAAGTTCAAAATAATCCTTATTTATACTATAGTTGGCTGTGGTCCAGCCGCTCGGTTCATCTACTGTCTTAAACAAGACAGTTTAGCTCCCCCACCCCTCTCAGCCAACTTCCTTCAACAGAAGATTTCAACCATAGCCTGAAGATAAAAGATGGACACAGCTTCTGTGTCTAAAAAGTAAAACTGTGTGGAAGTGCCTTAAACCTGCATTCTTTCCAATGGCCAGTAGGGAGGAACTCTAGATGAGCAACTTTTCAGGAGCTGGTCTTACTGAATGAATTTAAGGTGAGTTAAGGTGACCTGGACGGAGCTGCTATAATAATATTTAAGCAAAACCTTTGGCTGAATATTAATACCCCTGTGTCTTCCCCAAAGCCAAAGGTTACACTGATGTTTTAGGCATCAGTGACATGGTTCATAAATTTAGGTTCTTTTTAATCACATTGTACATTTGGTATACTTACTTTGTGCATTTTTGTGTGTTTTACTAGTCTGTGCAACCACCACTGACTGGACTGCTGTCTGTCTTGGTCAGGAAACTCTCACAAAAGAGATTTTTAATCTGTAGGGTCATTCTATCCTGGTTAAATAAAGCTTGAATAAAAATGAATAAATAAAAATTCCTTGTATGGATAGAAGAAGTCTGATTGTCTCTCAGAAAACAACTGCTTCTCACTTGATATATGACCTTAGTATACAATTTATTTATGGTCTCAATCAATAGTTTCAAGTCTTTCTTAATTAAGTACAATATGCATTACTTTGTGAATTGTGGTCCCATTAGAGACAAAAAGGAGGATAAAGGAAGCCAAAATGCTCAACTTGAGGCTTCAGAAATTGGACTTCACAAAAAAGAAGGGAAAAGGCTTATTGTTAATGTTACAGTGGCTTTGTTCATCTTTTATATACAGTCTATGATTGGAACATCAAGTGGGTGGGGCTTTCATACTCATAGCTAGAGCTGTGCACTCTGCAATGACCATATTATGGATATCTGCTCTTTCTGACATCATACAGAGCCAAGAGTAAAAAAAAAAAATAATAAAAAAAAAAAAAATGGAGCATTTAGAGCTTTTGGCTCACAAGGATTACCTGTACATAAGTTCACCCCAGTATTTGAATCTTTGACCATGTTTTATATATATATATATATATAATGGAATAATAAAAAGCATTATATTTCCCCTTAAAAATAACATTATTTTAACATTAACATATTTTGGGGCAAAGTCAGCAAACTTTGTCCAGTGATTGTATAAATGCAGTTCTTTATGTCTCAGTGAGAGACATAAAGAACTGCATTCAATAATGCTTAAAAATCAGTGTTTTGAGATGACTTCTAATAACCTAGTTATTATTAACAGTTACTAGAATATTTGACAAATTCTTCAGGCTTTTAATTTTGTAAATACAATTAAAAGACGAGTCATTAAACTTTATTGGTTGTTCATGGGCTTGAATAAAGGTATCGTGGTAAATAAATACACTGTTACTACTTAAAAGCTTGAGAATTTTGTAATTTATTGTTTAACGTGACGAACAAACTTGTGAAGGAATGGGAGTTTTTCATTTTACCCACAGCTAATCCGACACAGAGAAACTCTGTCAGAAATAATTGCCTGTAATCCAGTTACGGGGACTCTACGTTTGACATTTCTGACTGCTGAACTATGACATTAATGATGGAAAACGGAATAAAACAAAACAAACCTGTCAGACCTTTAAAGGCTTCTTTCCTTATTGGACTTAAAGATTTTCTTTTGTTTATAATGTTTAAATTTTTAATGAAATTTGGACACTAACATACAGAAGTTTTTCTTCTTGTGTTTTGTTCCCTTGAATTTTACTATCATGCTCATGGCTGGCTCCTTTTGCAGAACATTTGTTATTTTAGTTTTTGTTCATGTACTATTTGGAATTGTGTGGAGCTTCTGCTTTTAGTTTTAGCACCCTCTATGGGTGATATAGGTGGACTGCCACCCAGGGCTGGAATTTAACTCAGATTGATTGTGTTTGTCAGACGCTGATGAAGATACCCCTCGGTATGTTTTTTATCTGCCAACTGCTCAAAGAATAAAATTAAACTCTCTTTTTTCCAGAACCAGGGTGCCTGAGTAGTTTTCTATGGTTACATGTGCATAACATAATATCTAGCCAGTTCTAGTTCAGTTCTTTGTACCTGGAGTGAGTTTGATTTTAAAGCCATTCGCCACAAGCCTGGGATCAGAAAAGAGGGCGGCTCCGTTCAGCTCTGAGCTTTGTTTCTCCATGTTGCACAAAGCCTCTGTGTATTCAGCTCCTCCAAGGCTTCTAAAATAGAGAAAAGAAGATTTTGAACATACATCCAGCAGCTTTTATAAAAATCAAAGATCACAATTTTTCTCTCTTAATTATCTCTCAAACACATGCATGCGTGTATATAAAGAAACTGGCTGAGGGTGCATTTATCTGGTGAAATGTGAGTGACACGTTACCCATCTGTTAACTGTATAGAGTTCTGCAGTCTCGCTGCTGGAAGTATGTTATTCTCTAGAAGTCTCTTAAACAGCAAAGCCTCCTCCACTCGAAATGGGTTTAACAACATGAGCCTCTGACCACATAAAATGACCCAGGCGCTCTGAGAGGCCAGCCGGTTTACAAGACGGAGGCCCTGCGGTGCTGCGCTGCTCTGGGATGAGAGGCGCTGAAGCTGCAGCCGGAGGGCAGCCACGCTGCAGGGGAGGGGCTGTGAGGGCTTAGGCGCAGGGTTCTTCACCTTCTTCTGGGGCTGAACGGCGAAGAGCTCATCCAGCAGCTGCTGGTTGGATAACGGGGCCTTACGTTTCTGACCCTGCACATGGATCCTCACACCAGGCTCTCTGAGGCCCTCAGCTGAGGCCAACTTGGTCCTTTGTTCATGATGTTCCAGGTGCTTCTTTGCCTTCTCCTCATACCTGCAGAATTAAACCAAGTCTTATAATGGTAGGTATGGCTGTCTCTGCTATTAAATCAACAACCCCTTTCTAAAAAGTTGGGGCAATGTGTAAAATTTAAATAAAGAGAATACAGTGACACAAGAATTAAAGCCTAATTTTAGTTGACTACAGTAGAAAGAGATTATGTTTCAAAAAACTTGGGATGGGGCCAACAGAAGACTGGAAAAGATGCAGTGAAACATCTCACAACTAATGAGGCTGTTGTTTTTTTGGGTTTTTTAAAAAAAGCATCCCATGGATGGATGAGTCTTTCAGAAGTAAAGGAGTGGAAGTATTCACCACTCTCTCTGAAGAGTGCAAGAGTTCAACTAATTAGGAATAACTTTTCATGACTATAAGAATTTGTGGGTCACCTGCAGTTGATAATATCGTACAGAAAACACCGTCCTCACAAAGAAACTCTATTTCGGTGCGATATGACTGGCTGAGGATCATTTATATCAGCACCTCTGTCTGAGGCCATGGTCCTCAGCCAGAAAAGGGTGGAGTGCCCACTCCAGGTCAGGGACGAGTTGCTGCCCAAGTGGAGGAATTTAAAGATCTCGGGGTTTTGCTCATGGGAGAGGGGAGCGGAAAATTGACAGATGGGCTGCAGTGATGCGGACGCTGCACCGATCTGTCGTGGTAAAGACGGAGCTGAGCATTAAAGCAAAGCTGTCCATTTACCGGTTGATCTACGTCCCTACCCTCACCTGTGGTCACAAGCTTTGAGTAGTGACCAACAGAATAAGATCGTGGATACAAGTGGCGGAAAGGAGCTTCCTCTGTAGGGTGGCTGGCCTCTCCCTTAGAGATATGGTGAAGAGTGCAGCCACTTGGGAGGGGCTCAGAGTAGAGGTGCTGCTCCTCCACATTGAAAGGAGCCAGTTGAGGTGGTTCAGGCATCTGATTAGGATGTCTCCAGGGCACCTGTTGGGTGAGGTGTTTTCAACATGTCCTACCGGGAGGGGTCCCAGGGCAGACCCAGGACACGCTGGAGAGATTATATCTCTTGGCTGGCCTGGGAACGCCTTGATATTTCCCTGCATAAGTTGGCTGGGGAGAGCGAGGTTTGGGTTTCTTTGCTTGCTGCCACCTGAGACAAAGCCCCGGATAAGTAGAAGAAAATGGATGGATGAAGGATAATGCCTGTATCGATTAAAAAAAGGCTGCAAAACTAGCACAAAAGACTGTAAAAAGCTCAAAAATTGTGTTTTGTCAATCTGAAATCTTTGCACATTCCAAAGCCAACCAAGCGTGCCAATTTAAGCATTTTGGCAGGCTGGAGCTTTCACCCTGATACGGAGACAAGGCTAAAAACACAACACTGAATGTTCACAGTGTTCAGCCTTTGGGAAGCACTTCATTACACAGGCTCAGGGACACTTGTGAAAACCACCATTAATGAACATAGTTCATTACTTCATTGACAAAACTAAGTTAAAACTTATCCATATAAAGGAAAAAAACAAGATAAATCTGATCTATGATCTCTCTGGATTCTCTGAAAATTATTTACTACTTTTTACTAGGAAAGAAAATTCGTGAACTGCCTGCAGAGTGGTGAACTTGTCAACATCTTTACTGCTCAAAGACTCGTCCTCTTTGGGAGCTCCAATCCTTTGAAAAACTCAGCCTCTCCAGGATGCTCTTTTTATTGCCAATCATGTTACTAATTAACCTGATTAACTCTGAGATGTTTCATAAAAGTTTGTTTATTTACTTTTGCATAACAAACTTTCAAAGTTTTTTTTAATAACGAGGTTGTAAATTATATCAAGAGTACCACCATGTTCCCAGAGAACATGTTGAGAAGTTGATACTAGGGTGCATCGGGTGCTTTCTCATCAAAATATCATCAAATCCTGTTTCCACATACTGCATCTTCATATGTTGAACATATGATGCTTCATTACCCCATCATTAAAATAACATGCTACAGAAACTTGTACAAATGTGTGCCATTTAACAGTGGCAGTGAAAGATGCCAAGTCATCTTATTTCAGCAGTTAGTTGGCAGTAGCACAGTGAAGCAGGAGTCTGAACAGATGTCTTTTTCCATATGCTCTTCCATACCTTATATAAGGTCGCAAATTCTGCTGATACACACTTTCCAACCTTGCAGTTACTTTAAATTGGTACGCAGTAATCTTATATAATTGGGTTCAAACGCTTGCAGCACAGCGTAATGGAGCAGCTCAGCAGTTAGAGATCAGATTCTGACATGTACAAGTGCACCTGGGCCAGTTTAGAAGTCACTAATGACGAGATTGACAAATGACTGAAAAGTGATGTTTAATGTTGAGTCAGTCAATACAAACCCTGAGCCAGGAGAATGACAAACTATCCTGCCATAATTATACGCCCATATATTAACTACTGCATCTCTAGCTGGTTTCAAGTAGCTGAAAGACCTTTAAAACCAATGAGATCGCCTTATAAACAAGCTTTAAAACTTCTGGATAAGAAACCACAGCAGTATCACCGCTACAGATACCTAAGTACCAAAGTCAAAGCCCAATTTTGTATTCAGATCTTCATTTTATATTTGAAATGGTTCCCAATGCTGCATCTCAACAACTTACAAAGATTTTTAAAACTTCCTAAAAAAGCTCTGCCTCTACACATTCTTCCTCTTCATTTAAGGCCATAAAGTGATGTAATGAGTTTTAAAACATGTAGATATGGGAGCCATGTCATCATTAGTCAAATACTTTTTTCCCCCTGTTGATCTTCATACTACGTTTATATATTGAATGAATAGTCAAGTTATTGAAAGGAGGTGTGCATACACACTCACCTGCCACTTTATGAGGTACACCTACACTATATTCATTCAAAAGTATTCACTCATCCATCCAAATGATTAAATTCAAGTGTTTTAATCATTCTCATGACCACAGGTATATAAAACCAAGCAAGCAGACTGCTTCTACAAACATCTGTGAAAGAATGGGTCACTCTCCAAGCCTTACATCACCGAGCTCAATGCAAAGCATCAGATGCAGTGGTGTAAAGGATGCCGCATGGACTCTAGAGTAGAGCAGACGTGTTCTCTGGAGTGACGACTCGCGCTTCTCTGTCATGTCTGGGTTTGGCGGTTGCCAGGAGAACGGTACTTGTTTGACTACATTTCGGCCCCTTAGCACCAGTGAAAGGAACTCTTAAAACTGAGTGGCTGTCCTTGTTGGCGTCAGAGGTCAGAGGAGAATGGCCAGACTTCTTCAAGCTGAATGAAAGCAACAGTAACTCAAATAACTACTCGTTACAACCCAGGTATGCAACATGTTGAATCTTGAAGCAGATGGGCCACAGCAGCAGAAGATTACTGCCAGCTAAGTACAGGAATCTGAGACTACAATTCACACGAGCTCACCAAAACTGGACAACAGAGGATTGGAAAATCATTGCCTGGTCTGATAAGTCTCAATTTCTGCTGTGACACAGGGACAAATAAATCTCCTTCTAACCCTCTGGGGGCTGGTATGTGCATGTGTTCCTCAAGCTTGGGTCGTCTACTAGAGCCCTGGGAGATTGAACATTCTGCACAGTATGTATCTTAAGGTGATTTTATACCCTCACAAATGGCACCTTTGAATCAAACTGACATCACATCTGCTATCGCTAGACGCCATTTCTGCAGGTTGTACACCTCTTGATTTTTTTAACCTGGTGCGTTGTACATTGCTGTGACTACCTGTGCGTGCATAAACAGATGTGGATGTGTAATGCTGTTATTGGCAGTACATAAAAGCAGCAGGCATGGCAGGCTCCTAATGCTCCTATCACTGGGACCACTTTGGAATTTACCTTCCACATACCTTCCAGTCATTCCTTCAGCCACTATTTTCTCATGCTCCTTCTTCCTGATGTTACTGTCCGCTCAGAGTGCCACATCTATGACAACTGTGGTCTTCTGCCCCTTGTCAACTACCACTATGTCTGGCTGGAACTGGGCCGTGTTGGTCTCAACCACCTTCGGTGGTGTCTCCCATCGGGACTAGGGACCGTCTAATCAATATGCGGAACAGATATTCCTGTACACAATCCCAGCCTCTTGGTTGTGCCTCTCAGTGTATACTGTCCCAGCTTGTATCTTACATCCTGCTACTATGTGGTAGATTGTGCAAAGGTGCCCGAGAGACTGTCTGCAACTTGAGTCCCTTCAGCTCATAGAGCCTCAGGGCGCTGGACTTCAGGTGGACACCTCGATACATTGTGAGGATTTTTCATGTCTTGACATCAGTGGCATCTGTCTCCTCCTGTGGCCAGCTTCAAGCTAAGCATCTGATAACCGGTAGGGCATGTATTGACGACTTCTGGATTGCAGCTGGATAGTGTAGTGGCAACATTACTGTCTTTGGAACAATAGGTCAGGGGTTTGAATCCTGGCCAGGGCATGAATCCAGTAAGATGCAAGCAAATAGAAAACAGATAACAGCTGAAGAATCTTTCTTCTCATGAAATATGAAAAATTTAATGTTTTTGTGCATTATCCCTTCAAATTCAAGAATAAAACTAAACATTTTCTTGCTTTTCTGTTTGTTTATTTTATTTTTTTTTTAGTAATTCCGTCCTCATCTAACCTTCATTAATGTCAATCCTTTGACTCTGAGGGGTGCCGGGGTCAAACACAAATGCTCATTACCTCCATGTGTGCTGCGCCAAGTCTACTCTTGACTAGCCAACTATGTGTCAGTCCTCATGCCACTTATGCAGTGTAAGTGTAGGTGAGATTTTTAAATGGACAAAGGGACATGTGCGAGCCTGAAAAGGGTCTCTAATTAAAAATGAGTGAATATGAGTTTAAATCAGACAGAATGAATTCAATCATTAATGCCTGTGTTTAGTCCCTGTATATGGGAAGAGAGAAAATCTGTCAAACCTGAAGAAATGAGATACGAGTCTCTGGACAGACAGAGGTCATATAATCATTAGGAATACCTGCTGCACTATGGAAATCTATTTTACTTCACTCTCTATGAGGCACAGTTGTGTGGAAATTAGAAATACAGCTCGTATCAATAAAATTTCCACAGCAGGCCTCTCGCATGCAAATGACAGGTCAGACTTTCCCCTTTCTCTCTCCGTCTTGCAAATAACAAGAGATGGAAACTCGGAAAGGTGAAGGTCTGGAAACTCACTTCTTACGGTCTTCCTCCCTCAAATTTTTCCACCTCTCATGGACGGCGATGCTGATGTCCTGCAGGCTGGCTGTGGGTTTCTCTCTCAGGACCTCGGCTCTGGCCTCCTTCTCAAAAAGGGCAGCGGGAGACAGCGGTGCCCTCAAGGTGCGGTTGCTGATCAGGTCGTAGGCCGTCAGGGCAGCTCGCTTCTCCGTGATGGCGTTTAATGTCTTTTTGCTTGCGCTGCTCTCACTCTTGACCTCATCTGGGTCAGAATGATTCTGCTTTGTAGGTTGATGAATTATGATGGGCTGCAGGGGTTCTCCTGATACGGGGTCGGTCAGAGCAGTCCCCCGGCTCCAGTCCTCGGCCGAAATTTGGTCTTTGATTGTGTCTGCAGCTGACACTTCATTGTCCACAAGTCTCTCTGGGGATTTACTTGTTGAAGCTGTCACCGTCTGAGACATTTCATCACCATTAAGAGAAAAGTTGGACTCAAGATCAGCTGGGATCTGATTTACAATCCAGTCGTCTGCTATAGAGGAAGAAGAGCTGCAGTTTGAGGCCTGGCGATCCAGCGAGGTGTCAGCGCTCGATTGCTTAGGTCCATCTTTGAGTAGGTTATCATTGCTGTGACCAGTCTCTGCACTTCGCTCACTGTCAGTCTGCAAAGGACTAGATGGTGAGGGAAATGGCTCACAGCTGAGGTGTTTGTCGACTGGGAGATCAGTGCTAGGCCGAAATCCATAGAGAGAAACCAGCAATGCCTCTACTGCAGTCAACACAGTCTCCTAAATATCAGACAGACGACAGAAGGTCAATTTACTTCCTCAAACATCTCTACAGCCAAATACACTCCATATTCAACTCACTTTGATTACGCTTGAACTTTAAGCTTACCTTGTTATGAAGAAGAACCTGGGTCTTGTCTGGTGTCAGATTAACATCCACCGATGAAGGTGGAACCGAGATTTTAAGCATGAGGGTGGGATATCGATTTCTGGCTTGGTCATCTGCATACTGAGCAGTATAGTGCTGACGCAGCAACTGATGGCCAATCAAAAAAGGATAAAGTTTGCAGTGAAACAAAAAAAAATGTTAAATGCATAAAAACTGATTAATTGATTGAAAAAGACTACCTTCATTATCTCCTTGTGCTGAACTGGCCGGCTGTTGACAAATATGAAAGTTTTGTCAGGGTTGGATGAGCTCGTAGAGGAGTAATCAGCTCCAGGCTTCGGGAAAAAGCCCTCCAAAAGAATCTGAAAAAAAGAAAAATTAATTATCCAACACAAGGAAGGCTAATGAAAAAAACAAACAAACAAAAATAATGAAATCATCCATCCATCTTCCACCGCTTGTATAGGTCTGGGTTGACGCACAGTAGTCTAAATAAAGACCTCACTCTTCCCAACCACCTACTCAAGCTCTTCCAAGGTGATATAGAGATGTTCTCATGCCAGCTGAGATACATACTGTCTCCAGCATAGCACTGGTCTGCCCCAAGATCTCCTGCCTGTGGAACATGCCAGAAACACCTTACCTAAAAGGTGTCCAGAAAGCTACCTGATCAGATGCTTGAACCACCTCATCTGGCCCTTTTCAATGTGGAGGAGCAGTGGCTCTACTCTAAGCTCCCCTCAAATGACCGAGTTCCTCTCCCTATCTCTAACAGGTACTCAGCATCAGTGAATAAACAAATACAGTGATAAAAGACAAAGCCATGGTTTTGTCTTTTATCACTGTATTAAGATGGTTAGGAACGTACCATCTTAAATCCTTAAGCTGAGAACTTTAATTATCTATGTTTTATTAAACCAGATGTGATGATGCTTCAATGTCCATAAGGTTGTTGCTGGATGTAAGGTTTGCATGTCACTGAAAAACCACGGGATATGCTCATACGGTAGCAATGACTTGGCAGCATGTGCTTTTTTTTGTTTTTTTTGTCTATTTTAGCTAATGAGGACCATAATTTACAAAATGAACATTATGTTGACTTGAAACTTGAAACTAGTGATTCAGACCATAAAATAATCAGGAAGGTGTTTACTGAGTTCATAGATCAGTTGTGAAGTAGCATCATTTTCTCTCAGACTTCTATACAATTTGAATTATTTCTGTTACCAGAGGAATCACCCCCTGCTGGTCATAAGAAAGAATGCGGGTTTGAGGCATTGTCTTCACATTTCAGTCTGACTTTTATATAAAGTCTCTGCTCACATTGTAGCCATATTCCCATTACATCTAACTCTGTACAATTTTGCTGTCCAAATATAAAACCTTTAACATTTTAAGCTTTAAGAATGATCAGACTTCCAAAAGAGGACCAAAGTCCCCTCTTCTACATCAAGGCCTGCTCCTGGTGCTGAACATTTTCCCATTAAAAATCTGCATCATACATGATGACAATCATGCCAGAGGGGGTTCTCATGAGCTAAAATTGACCACTCAGCATAAAACTCTACAACTGTACTTAAATGTCCATTATGAACGCAAGCTAGTAAGAAATTATGGAAAGCTATTAATGTTCAGCAGATTGCGAGCGGTGAACAGCTACGCTTTTTTCCACATGGCCTCAGGCTCATTATTAGCAGCAGCGCACGCCAGTGAAGTTAATAAATGAACTGCTGTTTCAGGTCAGGGCACATATGCTTCTCTCCATTTCTGCTCATTAGGGTCACTTTATGAGAATACGAATGGCACCTCTGGCCCCAAAGGGCCTCGGCTATGTGTAGTCAAGCTGCCAAAAAGCGAGTGACACATTTTGTTCTGCAGAGGAACAGCTCTTACAGCTCTCCCCTAGAGAGGCTGGTGAAATTGTCAACCCGGTCCCCTTGATCGCTGAAGCTTTGTTCTTAGGGACAAGGTGGAGAAAAGTTCCCTTTCATTGCTATGGGGAGTAAGAGGAAAAGGTGAAAGGTTGTTCTCATAACCGGGCACCAAGCAGCAAAATAACAACAACAAAGGGGAAAATGGGAGAGAAACAGGGTGAAAAGGGCTGCTCCATATCTGTCAGACTAGATTAGTTGGGAGCCTGACAGCAGGTAGGAGCCACATGACACCTACCGTGACCAAGCAGAAAGTTACAGCTCAACGGTAATTCAATTACAATCTGCAGAGCAAAGCTTAGCTAACAAAAAATCACTCACCCCTCATCAGGAAAGAACTCGAGAGAAAAGGGCAAAGAAATTGTTGGCCAGCCACCAACTGACCACATTTGCTGGCTTGAGACCAGGCGTTCATGATGAGGTTATTAGCTCAGAGTCGAGTATAACGTGCATGCTCTCATTTGCTCTGCAGAAATTATCCATCATATCCAGGCATTAAATGCAGTATTGGCAGCTAAAATTAGATCTCTCTAAAAGCAGTAAGACAAACAGGTCGTAATCATTAATCATCACCAATAATGTTCAGCTCATTTTAAACTTGTTTTCAAAATCTGTTCTCAGGTTTTTGAGCACTAGCCTTGCATAACATCAACAGAAGTCATGTTATGTGCGCTGCAATGTTACACAATATTTTATCGGATGTGCATCTCAGGATGGATTTGTTGACACTGAGTTTTCAAGGTGAGTGAGGGGCAGGTGTGTGCTTTTTGAAGACAAATGTCCACGTAATGAAGCGCAACGGGGGCATGGGAGAAACAGCGTGAGTGCCAACGAAGAGCATGTGTGTGCGTGAGGCAGGAGAGGGGCAGCGTGCGAATCTAAACCTGTGACATGTGTCCGTCAGGCTCCACGCCGTCTCTTTTGTCACAACATTAAAATGTGAATGTGAGACATAACAGAGTTAACGGCTGTTTTCTGTTTGTCTTGCAGAATCGCTCAGCTTTTCTCCAGTTTCTGCAGCTTCCCCTTAACTGACCTCTGGTTGCTCCTGGTGATGGTGGCAAGGGATCAGGTTGGCAACAGCACCGGGCCCCAGCGTAGCGAGGAGGGCGCTTCTGTTATCGGCCACCTTGGCTTTCTGCCAAAGGACCACCTGGAACGAAATGACACCCGTCCACTCCGTGAGTCCACATCAAGGTTATTACAGTTTTATATTTTTATTATTTGCTTTGATTTTCCAATTTCAGTTTAGATTTAATACATTTTAAAGTTAATTTAGGTTTCTTTTTAATGCTTTAGTTTAGTTTACCTTTTATTAATTTCTGTGTTTTGGTATTTTTTTTATTAAGCTTTTATCAGAGGTGAGACTCAAAGAGGTCAGAAAATCTAATAAAAGAAGAATATACCTGAAGACATTTTTGGTGAAATTACAGCTTCTGTTAGTTGGTTATCACTTTTTGTAGAGCCTGTTTTTTTCTTTAGGAGGTCCAATAGCCAAGGTGCTATTACTGTGAAAATATTTGATATAATGTAGTATGAATGCTTGAACAGTCAGTCTGTACAAAGAAAAAATGCTGGTTATTCTTTATGTTTTACTAATTTCTCCAAATAACAAATTTCTAAATTGGTAACATTTTCAAGTATATTACATAAGAACAAAAAACTTGATGTAGTATTTGCAGCAGTGCAACCGCTGTGCGTACAAAATATGTTAACACCCAGTTTGTGTCTAGCAGTGAATTTATCTCCTGGGTGTTGATTTCTAAAAGCACACACTGTGTTGCAGGACATGCCTCACATATTAAATGTACAAGCAGGCACTTGTAAACGGATAACTCCTGTAAACAGTTCCTGAAGAAACTGTGAAACATGACACAAGCCAAATGGCAGAGTTGGAGATAAAGGATAGGGGGCAACTGAGTGCTGATGGCACAGAACGGGTTCACTACCCTCCCCTGACGACCTCCAAATTGATTTTTATGAAAGCTATACGCTGGTCGTGTGCTCCCTCCCTGACCTGTGCCACCTACACTATTCTGTGTACAAACAGGCTGCAGCCTGAAACTGAATCTGAGGTCAAGTCCGCAGCTGCGATCAGCAACTTAACTCAGGCGTTATAATCACCCAAATTGCAGCCACAGTTGGTCATATTTGTGTTGGGGCGCCTGATGGGTAGGTGATAAAAATGTGTATGCAACGAAACAAGTAAAAAAAATTAAGTCTGAAGTTGTGGTGGACAGGAGAGTCATGCAATCCACTGTGGATCCATCGTGGATTCTACTGAAAACCCTATCCACCACCTACCGAACAGAACGGAGCACCATCTCTATGATTCTGCTCCACTGCCACAAGAACAGATAAATTGCTCCTTCTCAATGCAATAATTTTTTATTTATTAATCATTTTATTTGAAAGAGCCAGTCTATAGAAATAAGTATCCAACATCAACACACACAGCCTGTTGCCAGTTTGTATACAAACACAGAATACTCATCGCCAAAAGCTGTGTTTCCTCCCTTGAGATGCTCTGTTAGGCCTTTACTGCAGCCTCCTTCAGTTGCTGCTTGTTTGTGGGTCTCTGCATTCTGTTTTATCTTCAGTAACTGAGAAGCATGCTCTGTTGGGTTGGGATCAGGTGACTGACTTGGCCCATTTCTTTGTCTTGAGAAGTTCTTGGGTAGCTTCACTATGCTTTGGGTCATTTTCCATTTTCACTATGAAGCTCTGTCTAATCAGCTTTGCAGCATTTGGTAGAGTCTCCGGACAAGTAAAGCAGCCGGCCCAGACACGGTGTGCCTCAGACTGCTGAAAGCATGTGCTCCTGAGCTGGGTGAACCTCTGAAGCACGTCTTTAACCTGAGTCTGCAGTTGGGGAGGATCCCCTCACTTTGGAAAACATCATGCCTGGTGCCTGTGCAAAAAAAGTGTACACCAACTTGCTCAATGACTTCAGGCCGATTGCTTTAACATCGCACATCATGAAGCCCATGGAACATCTGCTCCTACATTTTCTTAGATCCGAGGTTCAACGTGCACTGGACCCCCTGAAGGTGGGCGTAGAGGATGCCATCCTCTACCTTCTCCACCAGACTTATTCCCACCTGGTCAAGGGGAGTGGCACTGTGAGGATTTTGTTTTTTGACTTCTCCAGCGCCTTCAGTACTATACAGCCCCCTCCACTGAAAGACAAGTTGAACAGGATGCAAGTTAACCCTCACCTGGTGACCTGGGTTATGGATTACCTCACTGGCAGACCACAATATGTGAGGCTGAGGGTCTGTACATCTGAGACTGAGAGACCACAGGGAACTGTCCTCTCTCCTTTCTTGTTCACACTTTACACACCTGACTTCCAGCAGAACTCTGAGACGTGTCATATGCAAAAAAATCTCAGGTATGTCATCGGGTATGTCAGGAGTGGACAGGAGAATGAGTACAGGAGACTGGTGGATGACTTGATGCCAACTGAACCAACTGCTGCTGAACATGTCGAAGACCAAGGACACAGCTGGTCTCTATTGGGGGGGTTGATGTGGAGACGGTGAAGACCTACAAGTATCTCGGTCTGCAGCTGGAGAACAAACTGGACCGGTCAGTACGCACAGACACACTGTACAGGAAGGGCAGAGCCAGCTTTATTTCTTCATCCATCCATCCATCCTGAGCAGAGAGTAAAGCTCTGTCCACTCCAGAATTCATCCTGGTGCTTCTATCAGCTATCACATCATCAGTAAACACTAGTCAGCCATACATCCTCTTGCCATAACAACAGATGCTTCAGATCATGAGCTGTTTCTTTCCTTCTCCATAATTTTCTCTATTTTAGATGTTTTCTGGCAAAGTCTAATCCAACCTTCCTGGACTTGAGTGCAAGCACTGGTTTGCACCTTTTTGTAAACTCTGTATTTCCATCCATGAAGACATCTATTGACAGTAGACTGTTGTTGTTGCTGAGCTGGCCGATGCATTCATTCTTTTTAACAGTGCACCAGTTTGTTGATTTGGCCCCTTCAAAGCTTTTGCTCTCCCTCTCTCTCTCTCTCTCTCTCATAGGTGGATTTTGGTTTTTCAGCCTAATGATGGCCTCCTTTGGACCTTTTATTGACAGTTCCAGTAAAAAGCAACCAAATGCAAGGTCAACAGTTGGAATCACCTTCAGATCTTTTGTCTGCTTAGCTTGTCATGAAATAATGAGAGAACAGTCCTCATCTGGTCATGAAACTGCTTGTCAATAAATTGTCCGAACACTTTTGAGCCTCTGAAAATGGTGGCCACGTATAAAAATGGCTTTAAGTCCTAAATTAATCTACTAAATTTTCTTAAACCCCTTAAATTAAACTGACAGTCTGCACTTCAGTCACATATTGCCTAAAGTGCAGAATCAACCAAACAACTACAAAAAACACAAGTACCATTGTCCAAAAACTTTATATAGAGGAAATAAATGTCTAAACATTCTCATTTTCTGTATTCACCTGTGCATAACCTATTTATATCCTACTTATCTGATATATGCTCAGCTTACATTAAAATACTAACTCTATATCGGAGAACCAAGAGAGCTTATACTCCTAGTAATCCCATCCAGTAACTTTTATGTTAGTTTGGTCAAATGCCGTCCACTGTTTGCTATACAATGCATGGCATATATACAGAGACATTTTATTTTTGGTAATTTTATTTTATTGAGACATTTGTTGCATAACCTCATACTTTTGTTACTTATTTAGCCATTTTATTCCATTTTCAATCATATTTTATTGCCCTTTTTAGTCCTGTATTAAGATATTTTATTTTATTGGGCTACTTTGCTTATTGAACCATTTATTTTGATTTGTTTTCTTTACCTTTCAGACATTTCTTTTCTCTATGGAGACATTCTATGTTTTTTAAATAGTTTGTCTTCTGTTTTATTGTGTGATTTTACTGTTTAGTCATGTTTTTTCATTTATTTTGTACTTCTTTCTTTTCTGCTGCACGAGAATTTCCAAAATTTTTAGACAAATTAAAAAAATATATCTAAATATGTACACCTCTAAATTATTATAAAAAATTACCAAACACTGGACTAAAACCAAAAATCTGCAAAATTATTTAATTAAAATTTTTAGTTGTTCATGCAGAAAACATGCTCTGATGAGAATTAATGACTGTTGTTAGGTCAGTGTTTATTTATGATCCATCTCTTCGCAGTTAATTAAATGACACCCGACATTGTGAAAGCTGATGCACTGATTCAGTACACGTGTTGTTTATGTTCAGTTAAGCTTGTGTTAGCTATCTCATCCAACAATCAAATTGTTACCATTTGCTAGAAGAGACAAGCAAATGGCAACACTTGTCAGGGATTCACACATCGAAGAGCACGCACCGATGTTTGTGTTTAAAGCAATTTGGACTTCAGCGTTCTCTGAACAGCTACGAGCTCTACAAGCCCAAACGATGATGCCCGCTGCATCATGATGCAATGTTCATGGCTACACTTGGTACTGTTTTTCTTTCAGCAGCATCCAGCCCCTCCAAGGCTGAAAATTCCCTCCACACCAGGCACAAATTCAGTCCCTGGATCCGGATTAATTTGTGATTTTTCTTGAGAAAATCAAGACGACGTCTCACATGTTTTTTTTTTTAATTAAATCTGATATGCATTTGTGAAGATATGAAGAAAAATATCTCGCAATCAGAGCCGCTGCTTGATTAGGGCAAATATCAGTCACAACTATTTTGGTTACTGTTGAGATCACAGTGATTTTTTTTTTTAATGCAAAACAACAAGTGATAACAGTGTAACAATAAACAGATAAGACAGACAACTTAGAGTCCTTATACTTGAAGTGTGTGTGTGGAGATTATGATTATTTAAATGACTATGCTCAGAAAACAACATTGGAATTATTAAACTTAAAAAAAATGAAAAGAGTTTCTGTATCTTTAGACTTTCCATGAACTTTAATTGTGATTCACTTGAATAAACTAAACCTCAGGGTGGCAGGGAATGCAGCAGGGAGTGGATCTGGAATTTTATGGTTGACCAAAGTAAAGGAAAAGGAAAAGGTAAAGCGAGAGAATTACTGGAAAACTGAATGTGGCACAATAATATCTTTTATCTGTATGGTCTTATTTTAGTAAAAGGTGGATGTTAAAACCACAGCTGAAATTAAAATTCAAATCAACTGTACAGGTCAAGTATTGGTACAGAACTATTCCCAAAATTTCTGAATCTAGATCCAGATTGACTCCAAAAGCCAAGCCCCACTCCTGGCAAATTTTCAAGCAAATTTCTCCATAAAGTTTGGGGTAATCTTGTAACAAAAATAAATAAATAAATAAAAATAAAACCAACCAATCTATCAAACAAGCATTAGAGCTCTCACTTAATTTAATACTAAAAGAGATCCTGCATATCCGGAAGTGCTGCCCTTAAAATGTCAGACATCTCTGTTCGCAGAGGGTTTGTTTCAGCAATTAGTTGCATTAATTATACTATTTTGATCACCATCTGACAGACTGTTGCATCACAAGCCTTTGGAGAAGGTCTGGAGGTTTTACTGTACGTCGTTTAATCCTGTTTAAAACATCTCAACCAAACTTTTAAAAACAAAAGATTCTGGGTCCAGTTTCTCAGATGTGAGGTTTTTTTCTTTGTTTTATGTCATTGTTTCTCTTTTGGTTTGGGACTGTTTTACTTATTTACCTGGATTTCCAACACAGACTCTCTTTTACCTGGCCTGACCTGGACTCGGCTGAGGTGGCAGGCATATGAACTCACAACATGTTTTTAAAAAATGCAACCCAAAAAAATACAGTGTACACAGCGTGATGTAAAAATATCCATAACAAAAATGCACTAGTGGCCTCCTTACGAAGCACTATAAGTTGTAAAAAACAAAAAAAGTCATTTAAATAGCTGAGATTAGATTTTCTGACATTACCTGAAAAGAACAATTAGAAAAAAAAATAATAAAGTGATTAATCAATACGCGAGCTGCTTCTGAGTTCAGGGAAGGCTCTGTGCTTAAATGGTTTTGGTGTAGGCCAATGACTGACATATTATTTAGGTTGATAAAAGTGTTCTTCAACACTTAAGTATTTTTTCTGCATCTAAAGGCAAAGCTCCTTTAAAATCATGCAGGACAAAGTAAAACCTTATTGGCTTCAAATGTATTCTATTGCATGTTTTTATGTTGAGTTTATTCATTAATGACTAACACCTTTATCAGCCTGAAAGTGGAAAATGCTCACTAACCTTTCAGTGTTTCAGTCTGTCTTCCTCAGGTTGACAGAATCTTTAGTGTTTCTAAAGCGCCTCTAAAAGCCAAATGAAGATTTTCCATCACACGTTAACAATTTCACAGCTCACTGACTCACATTAGCACGGACAACAAACCAGCAGGAGGCCGGGGACAATTTCTGTCTTCAGCCAGGTCGGTCAAGCTTCTCGATATTCTCCTGTAATTGTCTGTTTACACATTTGACAGAGGACACAACCAACTCCACACACGAGCACTGCGGGCAAAAGATGCCACGAACACCTTACAGCTGTAACTCAAGAGGACAACTTACATTTGAAAATTCTTCACAGGTGAAATGTCAGCAGGCAAACTGGATGAAAAAGGGTGGCAGGGTGCTATTATATGTATCTCTCTTCCATTTATTTGGGTTTTAGTGCTTGAATTTCAGTTGGCACAAGCTATCCCTAATAATGGATCAATATGCTGCTCAATAAAAATACATTTTTACATTAAAACAAAACAAAAAATAAAGCAATAAATAAACTAAACCTCTGCAGATCATTTTTATTTTGCATCTTCTTCATGCACTGCAATGTCTGTGAAAAATCTCATTTGTACCCTCAGATACAGTATAAGGAGCAGTAGTAATGGTACTAATTAAAATAGTGAAACCAAATTAACAAGGAACTGATAATCTGACGCAGTCTGTAATCTTAAAGAGATTTTCACAATACTGACAGATGTCAGTGTTAAGATTGCTACATATCAAATACTGAATTTAAACAGGTTGTCAGAGACCTGTATTCAAAATACACACATCAGCACAGACAGCGATTATACATGGTCACAAATTAAGTGCATGTGCAAGAGGAGTTGTAGGTATATCCGCTGGTTCCATCTGTAATCCAGTCATACATACATGGCATATTAATAAAAAAACTGAAGGGGATTTTGGTCATGTTGGGACAGTCAGCTGAAGACTAACGAGGACACCTAGTGGTTGCATCAAGTCAAAGCTTTAAATCAGGGTGTTTAAATACAAAGGTGTTGTGCGTTTAAGTACCATTTAAGTACTATGTAACCACAGTGACCACAGCATCATATGCCAGAATGACTATCAATGTATCATAATCAGCCTCATCTCCATCTTTACTTGTATGTTCATCTTCATCACGTCCTGGACCACAGTGTGACCCAACGTGGCTTTGGGATTTCTTTAGAGACATTGATCTGAGCAGTAACAAGAAATGAGGGGGGGCTGTGAGTAAAAGTGATGTAATCCCTGAGTTAGTTCAAAGGATCCTTTCTGTAGCCTCAATGTTGAACTGCCAGCTGTATGAATGCATCCACATTAGCCGAGAATTTGCAGTTTTTGCAGCTTGAATCGAGTTTTAAATTGGATTCCTGCATCAGCTGGTGCTGTTAGTTGTGTCAGCTGTTGGAGGAATCCATCCTCTTACACCACCTGCACCAATCATTGAGCCACCTTTTATGACTTTTATGATTTTTAACTTAATAAGCTCCTTATTATATTTTATCTAGATTTTTATTCACTGAAGTCTTCACTTTTTTGTTTTCTATTTGACTGTATTCCTGTTGTTTGCGTAATTTTTATCTTGTTGAACCATTTTGTTATTTTTTAATTTGTTTCATTTAATTAAGATAATTTATTAATTGTTATTAATTATTTATTAATTAATTAATTATTTATTTATTATTCTTGTGGCTGTAACTGAAATTTCCAAACTTTTAGATAATAAAGTACATTTTATAAGGATTGTAAATTATATCTTACTTTAAACAGAACTGATTATCAGCTTTCATTTGTCATGTTTGTTTTTCATCTTTCATTAATATTTATTTTTGTGTTTTTCTGACTTTAATATCTGGCTTCCTCAGTAACTCTTTCACCTGTGCACTCTGCCTCGGCTGTCTGTCGAAGCACTTTTTTTTTGTTTTTTTTAAGGTGCCATTTAAATAACTCAAGTTTTTTTTGGAGGAGTTACTGACCTTATTGTGAACAAGCATGAGTCTCAGCTCTGGTTTGACGATAGCATAGGCCATCAGCAGATCCTGCACCTTCTTCAGCTCCTCTTTGCACTTCTTGTTGGAGGAGAAACACTGACGTCTCACTGGAAGGTTCTTAAAAAGCTTCAGTACACTCACTGTTGTACCTGGAAAACACACAGAGCAGACGTCATCCAACAGTTGGAGTTGATAAAATGGAAGACCAAAAAGTGCAAAAATAAAAAGTAAGTACATACATAAAATACTAAATGTATTAATACACCATTAACTAACCTTAATATCTAAAATAATCTTTAAAAAAAAAAGAAAGATGTAAACTAACATTTGTTTTAATTTCTTTCTGTATTTCTTTATTTACCTTTGTTAAACTCCCCCACTGATTTAATTTCCTGTTTTATTTTTTCAATTGTTAATGCACAATAAAACCAAAATAATAATTAAACAAATAAATTTTAAATAAAAATAAAATATTGTGCAATTGTTCTTTTTCTATGTTTTTCAGTTATGATTGCAGACTTTCTGCCCTACGACAGCTGGGATAGGCTCCAGCTGCCCCGCGACCCTAAGCAGATGAGAATGGATGATGGATATAAAATATGAATAAATGCATAAAGCAATAAATTTCAGCGTAAACGGAAAGGTAAACATAGAGGAGGCTAAGGAGAAAGGTGAAAAAATACAAGTTCACATTAAAAATGAAATATTGTCACATTTTATAAATTATTTAAGCATTTATATCATATTATTTTATTTAAGCCCTCCAAATAATCAAGATGTGCATTTTTTATTATTATTTTTGATTTATTATTATTATTATGATTTACTCATCTTTATTTTATTTAAATTTTTCTTATTGAGCTTTTTTTCTGTTTAGGTGATCTTTGTTCTTTTCTTTAATGTTTCCCTTATTGAACTATTTTTGTTGTATTTTATTTAATTTTTACATTTTTATGAACTACTCTCCTTTATTTAAACCATTTTGTGGCAGGTTGTGTTTAATGTATTATCTTCTGTAAGACAGGAACTTTGGAATAAATAAAGAATATTTTATGTTATTCCAACATTTTCAGTCTAAAAGGGCAAACAGAAGATGTTCTTAAACATCAGTCCACAGTTTCTATGCTTTCATTAAGACATATTGTTGCAGTTTTGGGGGGTGAAAGTCTTAAATGTGCCAGTATTTTTTTCATGATAGCATTTTTCATAAAATGTCAAGAATGTTTCTATTTTTGTTAGGTTAATAACAACTCACATAAATAACGTTATAATTAAGGTACAGCACGGTTTATAATGTGTCTGCTGGATGATGTTATAAACATCAATCTAAATCTTTCTAGTTCAGCGGGATTAAAATCAATTCTGCCTTCATATCTGAAGCAGCTTCAGAGTTTTCTTTTTTTTAAAGAATGCATTCATCATTCTTTTTCTCTGCTGTCTGTGCCTTGCCTTGACCCAAGTGAGACGGCTTCTGGGAAACAATTTTTCCTGTCAAGTCCAGTGTGTACTGGGTGCTGATTTCATCCTCCTCTGTCTTTGTGGTAACAGCCACCTGAAGGGAAACAACAAAAATACTTCAGTTTGCCCAAACTGAGCTTGCAGTTGTTTTAATTCATGCAGCAATGTTTGAGTCCTAATATATCACCTCACCTCAGCCACGGCACAAATGGAGCCCAGCGCCTCCCCTCTGAAGCCGTATGTTTCCAGACGTTCCAGGTCTTCATGGCTGCAGATCTTTGAGGTGAAATGTCTCACAGCCATCACAGGAGTATCTACAGCTTTGATTCCTTGCCCATTATCACGCACCTCTATGCGGTCCAGGCCAAAATTCTCCTAAAATGGGTACAACGTGAGTGAAACATGAAGGGAAAATCAAACTTAAAACTGAGAGTTGTGACCATCTGAACAGTGACTGCAGCAGGAAAAATATTAATACAGTATTAATAATATTAATAATTAATTCCAGTTTCACACAAACTCTATTAGATGGGTTTTAAATTTGCATTATTAATGTCACTGTTAAGGAAGGGTTAATTATACTTTCTGCTGCCAAAGGAAATCACACTGGTTACTGGCTCTACTTCTTCAGAAATATGTATTTTTTAAATAAATCATTAATTAATTATTGATCTTGGTACATTATCTGTAATTTAGGTACTGTACCAGTTTAACATCAACGCTTGTAGCTCCAGCATCCAGGGAATTCTCAATCAGCTCTTTGACGACATTCACCACAGACGTGATGACCTGGGAGCTGGACAGCAGGCGCACCGTGTCAGAGGGCAGCTGCTTCATGACTTCAGGTATCTGCTAAGGAGAAGCATCTGGATTTAGGGGCAGATCTCAGTATCATCCACATTTTCAGTGTTACAGCAGTGGTGTCAAACTGTTTTAAGCTTGTCAGATACATGCAATCGGATCCTAGGTGGGGTGATCAGTACTTAAAATGTTACACAAACCTATAAAGAGAAACACTTCCAAATGTTTCCCTTTCTTCAGTGTAAAGTACAAGAATGTGTCTTGGTTTTTCCACATTCAGTCTACTGTTAGGACATACATGATTCAAACCTGTTCAGTGAAGTCACTTATTAGGTTTTTTTTTTTTTATCTGGCGTCATGTACCAAAAACGCAACCCAGCAACCTACAGGTTATTCTCTGGCTTCTTCCACCTCCAGTCTTTATTTTACTGTTCCTGTCAGAAATATTCATTTACTGCTGCTGATAATAGAAATAATATTTACATTTTATTTAAAAAAATACAACATGACTGCTCACTGATGCATGAATTCCTGCCTTTATGTCGATAAATTCATGATCACAGCTAATAATAATCCATCAGTGAAGGTGGGAGTTAAAAAAAGCGACAGCCCTAAGGTCTCTTTGTACAATTTAGCCACAAACTATACACCAAATCCCTGTACCTAAGCACTAGCTAACTGCTCCCTGGAGCTTATGTGGGCTGCTCAGACTCGTTAGCTCACAATTAAAACCCAGCTTTACTTCAAACTCACGTATTGTAGTTTCAAACTGTTAAATAATTATCACAGTGAGGAGTTAAATAATACCCACATTCAGAAGCTCCTCGGCTTCCACCGTTCATAACAACACACGGAGCGCCACAGCCGGAAGAGACCAGTTTCCCGCCCCCTCCGCTGCACGTTGATTGGCTATAAGTCAGGCATGGGCGGGGTCTAAAGAGCAGTCTGCCCCGAGTTAAAGCTGACAGGTGTAACATCGTTTTTGGTGTTTGGGGGATTTCTGTGTTCCCCACCACTTTGTTTTCTCTTTTTTTGTGATTTAAACTTGTTTTTATATTTGTAATGTCTGAATGTACTTGTTTGTCAATAAAGTTTTTTAGGGGGGAAAATAGAATGTCCAAGTTCCCTTTATGATTACCACAATAAAACCAGATATAAAAAATATATACATTTTTAAAAAATTTAAGTGGATTAAAAAAGATCGCAGCAATGAAATCAGTAAGAAGTTTAAAAATAATGAATAAAGGACTATTTTTTATTATGTTTTCTTCCATCCATCCATCCATCCAGCCAGCCATCATTCTCTTCCACTCACCCTTTTTTTCTTTATTTCTGTTTTTTACTGTTTTACCTTTTTGTTCTTCTTCTTTCAACCTTTAAGAGATGTCAGCAGATCACTTTCCTCCATCTCACCCTATCCAGCATCCTCCTTTGTCATACCAACCCTCTGAATGTCCTCCTTCACCACATCCGTGAATGTTCTCTGAGGTCTTCTTCTTTTCCTCCTGCCTGGCAGCTCCATTTCTATTATCCATTTCCCAGTATATCTAGTATCCCTTCTCTGCACATGTCCAAAACATCTCAGCCTCACCTCTTTAACTCTGAGCGGTCCCTCTGATGGACTCATGTCTAACCCTGTCCATCCTGGTCACTCCCAGTGAAAATCTGAGCACCTCCATCTCTGCCTCCTGTCTTTATATCACTGCTACCATCTCCAAACCACACATCATAGCAGATCTCACTACACTCTTCCAAACCTTCCCTCTTCACTCTTGCTGCTATCACAAATCACCCCCGACACCCGTGTCCATCCACTCCACCCTGCTGCACTTTCTTCTTCACCCCTTTTATAATTTATATTTAATTAATATATTTGAATTCATTTGTTTTATTTATTTATTTACATATTTTTATATATTTTACCTGGTTGGTGTGACGTAGTGGCATGGTTATAACGTATATTTGTTTATTTTAACCTGGTGGGTGCGATCCGTCAGGGAGCGGGGAAACTGCCTGACACGTCAAACTCTGGAGTGACTCCTCCCTGAGACCGCGTGTACTTCCGGGGCGTCCTTTTGCGCCTGCGCTGTTTGCGCTGTCTGGTAGCCTGAGGACAACAACAGGAGGAAAAAAGCGATTCTCTTACAGCGGTTTGTTCGTGTAAAGACCTCCACTGCTCGCTGCTACCTGTAAGTTTGGGACTTTCGGTGTGTGGGAGATTTATTTTTATATTTACTTAATCGAATTCAGCTTGGTTTATGAAGAGTGGCTGATGGGGTCCGGCTATGTCCTGAAAAAAAAAAAAACAATCAAGGGAGGCGTTTCGTGCTTATACAACTAGTTGTGAGTAGCTGTTAAATGCAGGGTTTAAATCCGTTTAATAACAAGTGCAGTGAGTTTAAGTTAGCTCAATGTGTGTTGGATTATTTTAAGGCTCAGTGTGAGTTACCTGAGCGCTGGTCTGTGAGGATTTTTCTGGCTCTTTCTGTGTTATTCTCTGTATGTCTATTGATAGGAGCAGCAAATGATAACCACGGTGAACCCTCTCTGAGCATAATGTTTTTAAAATTCAAGAAATGGGTTATTCATCTGCTCATTCACAGTCCTTCATCCATGTAACAGTTAAAATAACAGATCTTAGAGCTTAAAGATGGCTGGACACTGTTGGCTGTTTTTAACAACAGCATAAGATCTCTTTCTGTCTATTAATCCAATCTGGCAGCAGAAAGTGTGCCATAGGTCGAAGTTTAACCAGGTTACATAAGATGTTTTTTTTTTCTTCATTGTTGTTATCACACCTGGAGGGCAAAGTATTATAGTCACACTTTGGCAGCATAATTAGGTTTTCAGAATAAAAACTGTGCCACATAGATTCATTGCATTCATACAGTTAAGGCCAGTCTGTTTTTTCAGAGCTAAACCAAATCCTGCTGATGATGTTACTGTCATTATATACCTATCAGCAGCTTTACAGTACAGCTTGCTGTTACCTGGTTGGACACCCTGTGGCCTTCAGAGCTGCTTAAGTCTTCGTGAACTCACTGTTGTGGTAAAGGAACCAGTTTGAGATGATTTGAGTTTTGTGACATGGCACGTTGCTGCTGGAAGCAGCCATCAGACGGTGGGTACACTGTGGTCATAAACAATTGGAAATGGTCAGCAACAAGAAAATGATGCTCAGTTGGTACTTAGGGGCCCAAAATGTGACAAGAAAATATCCCCCACACCATTAAATCACCAGCAGCCTGAACTGTCGATACAAGGCAGGATGGAGTCATGCTTTCATGTTGGTTACACCAAATTCTGGCCCTACCATCAGAATGTCACTTCAGAAATCGAGACTCATCAGACCAGGCAACATTTCTCCAATCTTCTGTTGTCCAGTTTTGTTGAGCCCCTGTGAGCTGTAGCCTCAGTTTCAGCTTGTCAACATGCACTCAGTTTTAAGAGTTTAGCTCAAGTATTAAAAACTGCAGTTCCATTAATGGCCACTTGAAGTTAGCTTCAAAAGTGAGTCACTGCCCCCCAGACTGTACATTAAAAGATGAACCTAGCCACAACACTGAAGCTAATGAAGTTAGCATTTTGGTCGCCTCCATGAATGACCAGATTTAACAAGAGGGTGGAGCACGACGTTATCAGCTACACAGATGCATGTAAGTGATAATTAGTGTTATGCAAGAGACTAATAAAGTATGATAATTTAACTCAGCAAAACTGAATCATAAATTTCTGGATCAGCCTCTACAGCCACCCTCCTAACTTTAAGCTGTAACACTATCCAGATTAATGGTTTACAAAACATTTCACCCCCAGTACAGTTCTTATGAAAATGGAAACTATCCATAGAGACCAAAACAGTATTTTGTAGCTGGCTGGAAACATGTTTATTCCTGCTGTAAAGTTGGACATTTTAACATGGGAGTCTACTGAGAATGACCTACTTTTGGAGCTGCCCTCAAGTGGCTATTAGTGGAACTGCAGCTTTTGGCACTTCCACACTGGCTACCCACGAAACAGCTTTGAAAACAGTCATTGTATTTTAACATAAACCACAATTGTTTTCTTAACTCAGTAGTTTTTAGTGATAATTAATAACGTAATTAAAACTGTGGTCTGTAGTGTGAGTGGTGAAAGGATTTACACCATTTCCCACACCACAGTCCATGAACTTTAAACACATACTTTTCACTAGAGATTACCTGGACAGTAGTCTTCCATGTTAAAGCTCTGAAGCAGAATGGTTTATGGTTGGCTGGAAGAGCTCAATGTGAGAAAGCCTTCATTAAAAAGTTGGATATTTGTACCAAAACACATCCGCTTGTTCAGTGGGAAGTGGATTAGCGAGGCTGGATTATGATGCTGTTATCTGTACACCTCCACTCTTAAACCCCTGCATTCAGCTCATCACTCCACCCGAAGGCTAAGCGCTTTCAGTTCAATTTCAACACTCAACCTCCAGGTGCATCAAAGCAGATTAGGTGACATTGCTTTTTTTTTTGTTTTTTATACCTGTATCACAGAAGTGAAATGTTTTGTGAATGTCTTTCTGTCCACAGACCAGGATGAATGTGGGTGTGGCTCACAGTGAGGTGAACCCGAACACTCGGGTGATGAACAGTCGAGGGATCTGGCTGACCTACGCGCTCGGTGTTGGTGTGCTTCACATTGTGCTCCTGAGCATACCCTTCTTCAGCGTGCCCATGGTGTGGACTCTCACAAATGTCATTCACAACTTAGTAAGTTCAGAGTTCTCTCACGTTGTGTTAGTGCAGCTCTCCGAGTCTCAGAAACAAACCAGGCTGTTCAGGGTTTTTCCTACATAGAGAGAGGCTGTTGAGACAGTACCAGAAGGAATAACAAAAGTGAAAACGATTGAGGGGGTGGCATGCTGCAAATATTTGAACAAGCAGCACATGAATTAAATGTGGCGTCTTTAACTTTCAGCTTAAGCAGGCACTGGGTCAGCCAGCTAAGCTGCCGTGTTCTGGTTACAGTTTTCATTCTGTTCACAGTCCAAATGCTTCACAAGAACAGCCCAGACTGTCCCGGTGGGTTGATCAGTAGTTTATTTAAGGTTTGGCAACACTCACTCACATGAGCATTATCTTAACCTGTTTCAGCACCGTCACTGACCCAAATCATGCACCTGGTAGAACAGTTTTGGGATGAATTGGACCAGAGACTGTGAGCCAGGCCTTCTCATCCAACATCAGTGTCTGACCTCACAAATGTGCCTCTGGAAGAATGCTCAAAAATTCCCATAAGCACACTCCTAAACCCTGTGGAAGCAGTTATACCTGCAAATGGTGGGCTGACATCAGATTTTTAAAAACTCTTGCTTTGTTCTAACCAACAGTCCAGAGGCCAAAAAGATCAAGTTTTCTGTGTTTGGCACAGAAAAACATCAAATATTATTTCATAATTGTTTGGTGTTAAATCATATTTTTAGGTCTTGGGTCTTGATTTGATGCAGGAACCCTGTTTTTTTTTTTGTTTTTTTCCTTAAGGCGGTTTTCCTTGTGACAGCCTGATGCCTGACCTATTGTGATAATTTCCCCACGCCACAAAGTCTGACAAAAGTGACCTTTCATTGCTGCACGGCTGGCCTCAAATAAAGAGAGTTGATGTGGGTGACATCATCGAACAGTCCGAGCTCAAGGATTGTGTATCACAGCCAATAAGGAAGGCTATTAACAGTAACGGCTAGGGTCAACTATAGCCTATTGTTTTCCATCACAATACAGCATCAGTGTGCTGATTATTCCTTGGCCGTATGTCAGCGCTTTTGTTTTATTACGTTTCCCTCTGTATTAAGCTTTTTCCATCTAAAGCTCCAGCGTTTGGACACAGAGGCATGTAATTAGAGTGCCCCAAGATAGCTAACTTAGTTGGCAATAAGAGGACATCAACTTTTCCAAGTTTTCTTTTTTTTGGCACTGAGGCTTTGCATAAAATCATCAATATATTTTGGGGTTTTTTTTTTAGCATTTATATTCATGAAAATCCTTTTAATCAGACTCTTGGGTTTTCCTCTCCACAGGGAATGTACGTTTTCATGCATGCAGTGAAAGGCACGCCTTTTGAGACTCCTGACCAAGGAAAAGCCAGACTTCTTACTCACTGGGAGCAGCTCGACTACGGCGTGCAGTTCACCTCATCTAGAAAGTTCTTCACAATCTCCCCAATTATTCTGTACGTATCATATCCCAACGATTCTGTCTCAACCTGTCATTTTCACACGTGCCTGCAACCCTGATAGTTCTCCAGACATTACCCTGCGGATCTGAATATGAGACTGCCAAGTGGAAACTTCTGGGAAAATTATGCTAGTAACAAGGAAGTGCCAAAAACTGAAGTTCCGTTAATGTCCACCTGAGGGTGGCTCCAGATTTGAGTCAGTCTCCATAGAATGTCATGTTAAAATGTCCAACTTTACAGCAGAAAGGACAACCATGACACCACCCATTGTTTTCTAGGCTCCACATTTAGAAGCCTAGTAACTGCACAGCAGACTGCTTTATTAAACAGATAATAGCCTTCACAATTCTCTGAAAGGCACAAACTCTGTGGAGAGGCACAGCTGAGGTGAGGTGTAGCAGCAAGTCTTGGCATCCACATGTGAGTCAAAGAGGCCACTAAAAATACAAACTTTTAGGCTTTTAACGGGTTAGAGGAGAGGCTGTGTAATTTTGTTTTTTTTATTTTTATACTATAGATTGTTTCAGTACTTTTTGTCCCCGAAGTTATCATTTCACATGGTTGGGAGTTCCGCAGGGTTCAGTATTGGGTCCCATCTCATTCACATTTTTAATTAACTTCTTCTGTAACAAATTGTGATGCCCATCTTTATGCTGATGACACAGTTCTGTACTGTATAGTTGTTATGAAGGGGGGAAACTACGCGTAGAGGTAGTTTTGGTAGCAGACTGTATGAATATGTCTGCTTCTGCTGTGAAGCTGGAGTTTGTGGGAAGTGATTCACATCTCAAGTACTCACAGAACTGCAGTTTTCACTTCATGGTTTTATTTTATTGAAACTGAAATGCTTTCATGTATATTTTAAACCCATTGTTTTTCGTTTTGTTGGATTTTTTTTCTTGCTCCACAGGTACTTCTTGGCAAGTTTCTACACAAAATACGACACAACACACTTTGTCATCAACACTGCCTCGCTTCTGAGCGTCCTGATACCCAAGCTGCCACAGCTGCACGGAGTCAGGATCCTTGGCATCAACAAGTATTAAATATTGTAAATACCGTGCCTGTCAGCAACTGAAGCTAATCCCAGTTTAGTCTGTACCGCCGATGTGTGTACTAAGTCATACAGTTTGTGTAACGGCCACTGTTGTCATTTAGTAACACCAGAGGGATGTACTACGAAGCAAGATACTTTGAGCCTAAAGAGTTTTCGGTGTCATGAAGGTGGCTAACTTTTGTTTTTAAAGCAGGTAACTCAGCGCCGGGCGAGGCTGCGTTCAAAGTTTGTTTAAAATCAGCAGATTTTCCGCTGAGATTATATATGCAAACCTGTTGAGCCGTGTGTTTGTAATGCCACCCAAAGAAGCTGCGCAGTTATGGTAGAGCAAACTGTCATAGCAACAGGAGTTTACATGCATTAAGCTAGTGATGCAAAAAATACTTCAGTGATTTTATGTTTGTTCATAATTTCCTGCGGATGTAAAGCAGATTATAACATTAATTAGTCTAATCTTGCTTTTGATTTGGCCAAAAACTAAAGTGTTTTTATCCTTTGATATGGGACAGTGTCAGGTCTGTAAGCACTTCCTGAGTTATGTTAGAAATAAATGGCAGCAAAGAGAAAATGTTGAGTGGTGTGATCACAAAGCTGTGCAGCTCTGCCCATTAAAAATCCAAACTCCTAATTCCAATTTAGCATTGGCTGATCTCCCCTTCAAGATCATCTCCTTGGACGCCACCGTGGTTATTTTTAGATCACTCCCTGGATGTCCCGCTCTGACCTCTTGGACTTTGATCTTCAACGCTGACTCAGAGAGCAAATATCAAATTGAACTGACCCTGCTTTTGTTGTGAGGGTTCAGTATATGTGAGCAGAGCTGGTTCTGCAGCTATGACTCAGAACGTCGTTGCCCAACTAGAAACAGTTCCACGCATTTCCACCACCTTCTAGTGACAGATTAGAAATACTGACATAGGCGGCAGCTGCACATAATTCACCAACGATTCAGTGATTCCGTCATTAATGATTAATTTATTCCCACATAAATTACCCCAACCTCTGCTGGAAACACTCTGGAATAATCACTTCACAAACCTGTTGTGATGAGCTGGGTTTTAAGATGGAACTGCCTCTGCAGTGGTGGGAAGTAAGGAAAAGATCACACAGATATATTCACTGGAAGAGTCGACAGTGACCGAAGGCAGCAACTAGAACAGGGTTCCTATATATTGTTTTTAAGAGGTATTGAATTAATTTATCTGAAAATGTGGCCTTAATTGGTATTAAAAAGTCTTAAATTGACCTTTCAAAAGTCTGAAAAATCCTCAGGTTCAGGGAGGTAATTTAAAATCTTAAGTGTTCAAACCTTGCCATGATGGGAAGGAAGGTGCAGGGGAAAACCCCTCCTAGTTTCAGTTCAGTTCCAAGTAGTTCTGACCTACATTGTTTACCTGCATAGCTTCGCTTTTTGCTCAACAAAAACACCACAAGATAAATAACTTGTGTCTACAGCAATAAAATCCCTATCTAACTTAAACTGTGGAGGCTTCCCCGGCTTTCCCTCTCTCAGTCGTGGGGTTTTTGCTTCCTGGAGTCAGATGTCCTGCGGCCTATGAGGCAGAACAGAAGACAACTCGAGCTGTACAGAGCACATGGGCATAGCTTTCATGTCAGAAACGTGAAGCCAGTGCATTAGTGCCTTAAACCTGAAGTCTTTTCATGGCCGGCTCCTCTGGTTGTCAGATTGAATAGAAGTATGTTGAAAAATGACCCTTTTTTTTCCCCTCGATCCATCCACTCGGTAAACTTTTCTAATGATTTTATGATCTCGGTCGCCAGTTTCAACTCTGATTTAAAACAACATGCAGTTAATTTTGTAAATTATGCTCCTCATCAGTCAAAAAGGATGATAAAGTAGGCCATGGCTATGTGAATGACAAGCTAAAGGGAGTATATAACAGATCCGGCCTGTGCTCACGGCGCCTGGTTTCATAAAACTGAGATGGTAACAGCAAACACTGGCGTTGGCGTTGCTGTCTACCACAAATTAAAATCAAAGTTAAAAAGTTGCTATTTGGACACTTGATCACTTCCATGGAGTGATCAGAAATCAGCAGAGGTGGATGAGGAGGTGACATCAAAGGGGAAATTAGATCAAATTAAAATCCGTGTACTTTTGTATTAACTTCCATATTTATAAGAGTTTCTTTCTGGCCTGATGTTTGGCCGGAGTAATTCTCTTAAAGTCTTGATTGCCCACGTTGCCCAGCAGCTCATTTTATGGGTCCATGCACACAGTCTGGATTAACAGATATCACCTTCAAGATGCCCGTCGTCTCTGACAGGAAGCCCGGCTGTGTCTAGCTTGCTTCGTGTTGCGCCCCTCTGGTTTAAGATGCAACGTCTGTAGATGACAGGATGCCATATGCATTACTAACTTCCGTGAATATTTCATGTGTTTTCGGCCTGTGTCGACCCGGGCTGGCCCAGGCGTCAGTGAGGCTTTCGGTTGAGCTTAATTTTCTTTCTTTCTTTGCTCTCAGCTCACACACAGTGACGCAAATTGTGTTTCCAGCCACAAAGATGTTGCAAATGTATTTTTCAAATATGTTTACTTTGTGAGGGTAGGAGCCCGTGGCTCGCTGTTTACCGGTACACTCTGGTTTTGTAACGGGTGTCGGACTTTTTCATGCTGTGTGAAGAACAGAATCGAGCTCTTCCTGCGCATGATTTCCTTTGTATGTGAATCATTTGTAACCAATCAAAACAGAGCTGGCTTTTTTCCATTGTAGTTATTATTTTTTGTGTGTTTATGTGTTATGTTCTTTATGTAGCAATGAGACAGATTATTGTTGTCAGATTAAATGTTTAGTGAGGGAGCTCCACAGTGTCTTTGTGATGAACTTACACTCATGTAGCTGCTCTCTTCAGGTTTTGACTTTTTTGCTATAATCAAGGCAGCTAGTCCTGCTTTGTTTGGCCATAGCTCGTAGTACGTGGTATTTCTGGTTCTTAATCTTATTAAAATGTTTGCCCTCCATCTGCTCTGTCTCACACCTCTTAATTGCTTCCCTGTTCTTGAACTTCTCGATTTCGACGGGTACTCCCTCCCCCACAAAGATCTGAGAAATATCAGAATTTCACAGATGTTTTCTTTCAAGTCATAAAAGAATAATAATCAGCTGTGTTGGATAAGTTTGTTTTTGTCAGTATTGCCACCACAGAGCACAAAGCAGGCCTATTCTGTTCACTTCCTCCTCCATGTCTTTATTCTAGTATTCTACTAGAGTAGCTTTGCATGATTCTCAGTTCAAAATAATCCACATTTATGGCATAGTGGCCCTTCCTGCACATAACCATATTAGGGATATTCGCTGTCTATGACATCACACTGATCCATGAGTGGAAGATAAGTGTGAATTGGAGAATTTAGAGCAGTCTGAAGCCTGAGCTGGCCCTGTGGACAGAACTAGTGTGCAGTAAATGGAATTGGCCACTAGATGGAGACAAACAGCTGACCTCTGAGCGGTCACTGGATCTGCGACTAGATTAAATTTAATAAACAGGCGCTTCCGTCAAGAGAATGGTTTATTAAAGGGCAGGTGTATTCAGACATCTGAGCGTGCCATAAAGAAGATGACGGAGGTTCGTGTCCTTTATGTTCCACGTTCACTGTGGATGAATGAAATCTCGTGGACATTTGGAGACGCTACACAGAATGAAAGAAATCCAGTGTAGATTAATACAATGCAGTGACGAAAACTGTACGAGAGGAAAGTGATTATTAAAGTACTCTAAAATTAAAACACTGATAAATTAAAAGGAAAACATAAATTACCAAAAAAAGAAGCAGAAAGGGCTCAAAATCCAGTCTGCATTAAATGGCCTGTAGCTGGCAGTATTGACTTTGATTATTTAGCTCTTATGGCACTGAAACGGTGCAGTAATAATTTGCTTTTCTGCAATCCGATATTTGTTGAATAATTGGTTGAGTCAGTGTATAAAATAATTTGGATTTGGGGCATGCTGACCGCATTCTTCTTATAACCAGGACAGGAGGAGAGAGCAGAGGAGATTAAAGGTGCAGCAGATTGATGAGAGCAGGAAAGGTGACGAAGAGCTGAGCATCCAATAGATGAGCAAGAGCGCACACAGTTTAAAAGGAGCCATGATGGCAGAGTAAAAGCATTAGCTATGAGGCCAGGGCTGGTAAAGTATAAAAACTGGGCTAAACACTGTCATCATGCTGTCTCACAAATGACCACAGCATCAACATTTTTACTGTTTCTTAAGGTTGTACTCCAGCTGCTTGAAATGAAAAATAGTAACAAAGAAGAACTCAAACTCCAGGTTGTTTATTCCAGTATCATTCTTTGACTTCTACCTTTAGGTAGTAGATGATGTTTGGCTCTAAAATATAGTGAATAACGTCAAAAAGGTGCTGCTATCAAGTGAAAATCCAAAATGATGAAGATGTATAAACGCACTTGATACAATTTTATTTACAGCTGCTTCAAGGTGTACCCCCCCCCCCCCCCCCCCCCCCCTCTACATTAATACAAAGAAAACCCCAACACTCAGACGATCTCCTAGGAACAAGCACTTGGCGACAGTGGGAAGGAAAAACTCCCTCCCGACAGAGCCAGGCTCAGGGAGAGGACAAAACACTGGGAATGGGAACAGGGGTGTTGTGGGGGGTGAGGGGGGCTGTCGTAGGAACACTAGTAGCAGGAAACAAAAGGCTATTATATTTCATGTAATTGCACACATAACCCTAATTTAATCTAATGCCCTCATTATGTAATTATGCAAATATTACTATCAACTTTACTTTTTTTTTTTTTACATTCCCGTTTATTAAAACTTCCTTGCAGACAAACACGGTTTTTTTTTCATCTGACGTAAGCGCATCTCATACAATTAAAATAATCAGATAAATATCCCTAGTCCCCATTCAATTATGCAGGATGTGCGTGAATAAAACTCGCGCATTGTGAGGTCTCTCTCTTATTTCCCTTCTGATGTTTTGCATTTCCCCCTTTGGGAAAACTAATTGCGCGAGGGAATAATGGGTCTTTTTTCCACCGTTTTCCCGAAGTCTTCCGCAAGTCTTTGGCGACTGCGCCGCTGATACCAGCGCGTCTTTGCGCGTCTGGATGGATGCGCTGACAGGCGCTGTGGAGCCGACACCGAACAGTTCACGTTAGCAGCCAGTGTGCTGCTTCCTTCGGCTTCCGTGCATTCACTGCAGTTTGTGGTTTTCTGGCGGTTGAATGAGTTAGGCCGTGTCGCTCTGGGTTGCAGACACGTCTCTTTGATGTGCTCTCGGTTAACTGCACTTGCTCTGTGACGATCTGCTCCGAGGGAGAAGCTCCTCGCGTGAACTTCATTGTACATTAGTTTTACTCGACCAGACTGCATCCAGGAATCCTGAAGCTGCGCGGTGCAGGGAACAGCTGGGACTGGGCACACATCAGGTAGCGATTTAGTGATTTAGAAAGTGCTTGATTTGCTTTTTCTTTGTGTTCTGTTGGGGGAAGCACGCATTTTCAGCCTCAGGCGATCATCTTCCTTTAACTGCGTGAAGCCAAAACTGTGATTGCGATTAAAATTTGATTATTTGTGCATTTCTACTTCAAACTCTGCAGACTTATCATAGATTTATTAAATATTAAATTAGTGGCAGCCCTAATGACCGCTACAGATTGTTGTACAGTTTTCGGGTCAGTTATTATTATTAAAAAAAAAAAAAGATGTGTATGACATATGGCTCAAGAAAGGAGGGGGGCCCACAGAGTTTATATATAGGGCCCAGAGTCCTTAGTATTTCTTTTATTATTTGACTGTAGAAATCACACAACAATAAATAAAATAAGTCCAAAATAAAACAGCAACATGAAGAACACACTGATATACACACACGAACTCCTAGCTGCTAAGTTAATGCCTCCAGAGAGATTTTCAGAGTAACTAAGATCTGTCATATGTTGGCAGTGTAACAGGCAGGATATGGACCCAAATGCAGGGCTCTGCAGAACATTACTCACAAAACACAAAGAAACCTGGAGAGGCTTTACAGGAGCAAATAATCAAGCTGACTGGGTTAAATACACAGTGGACTAATGGGAAAACAGTGCAGCTGAGAAACCAACAGCTGAACCTATTCAATCTAAGAACGCAAAGAGGAAGCTGCACAAGAGACGAGGAACCAGCAAAATAGGGCAGGAACTGACTGAACACGACAGACACAAACGCAGATGTGACACACAGGAAGGTGGGCACGCTGAGAAAAAACACAAACACCGTATTAAAAACTAAATACTCAAAACTGAAACACTAAAGGGGGCAGCACAGTGGCGTGGTGGTTAGCACTGTTGCTGCACAGCTAGAAGGTCTGGGTTCGAGGTCTTGGTCCGGGTCTCTCTGTGTGGAGTTTGCATGTTCTCTCTGGGTACTCCAGTTTCCTCCTACAGACCAAAGACATGCAGTTACTTTGGTTAGGTTAATTGGTCGCTCTAAATTGCCCATAGGTGTGAATATGAGTGTGAATAGTTGTCTGTCTCTCTGTGTTGGTCCTGCGACAGGCTGGTGACCTGTACAGGGTGTACCCTGTCTCTCACCCTATGACAGCTGAACGGGATGGGTGGAGGAGAATGGATGGATGAAACATTAAGAAAAAATACAAAACTCCAAACACTACAATAAACACACACTAAATAATAGAAACTGAAGGTCCAAAACTGATGGCGCTGGGTCACAGACCCAGGATGACCTCATAAATACAGGAGGGTTTCAGGGCTATAAACCTTAAAAGTGCAGCTAAAGCTATGTGACGCCCACTGACGCTTTTTACCTACATTTGGATACCAGGCTCATCTTCCAGCTTGATTCCTTCTGTGCCCCCCCCCCCCCCCCCCCCCCCAAAAAAAAAATGACTGAATGAATTAACATTCATTCATGAATTAACTGTGTCTTTAAGGCCTGAAACTTTTATGTATCTATCTCCTATAATTTATAAGAAGGCTGTAAATTGCTGGAAAAATAAAGTAAAATAAAAAGATCCAACTCCCATTTACTTCAAGTGTCTGTGACTTGGAAAATATTTGTAATATGAAGATAAAAATTTGCATGACTGCATTAAGCATACTAAAGTGATTATACAAAAAAAGAAAAAAGATGATATCAAAGGCACCGGGTGGGAACTATTCTCAAATTTGACTGATTTTATATGGAATGACCCAAAAAAACAAAGGAAAGCAGGAACTCCTCGAATCAAAAAAGCAGCTGGAAGCAGCCTGTGTCGTTATGTTTAGGTGATAAAGTTATTATTAACATTATCAGTGCTAATAATCGATTTGAGCATCAGCGTCAAAGCGCGCAGCTTAGATTTAGACTTGGAATAAGAGTTTGATGAACGCCAGCATCCGTGTTTGATTGGAGACAAAGATTTGAAGTTTGTTTCTTTTTCTGTCCTTTTATGGCTCACCTGTAGCTCACTGAGTGCCGAGCTCCGTCTAACAGCCCCGCAGACTTCACTAATGTGCTTTCATTTCCTCTCACCGGTACATTATTATCGGATTGTTGCCCCACACGTTCCATTATCCTCAATGACTGAGATGGACAGCGTGCATTGCAGAAATACCTGATCCCACTGGGAGATGCTCCTAAATGTGCACTCTGTGTTTTTCCTCTGTTTACTGTTTATGAAGGAAAGAACTAGAACAGCTAAAGTCATTATTAGTATGCAGCAGGTGCAAAGAGCACATTAGCTGGATGGGGTCAGCCATGGGGAGAGTACTGTTTTCCATTTTTGTGCTGCCATTTGTGTCCACTGGAAAGTTAGACCATACATTAGAGTGGGAAATCAAGGTTGTGCAGTGTGTGGCATACTGCCAACATATATGACATTGTACTTTATTAGTCTTTGCTCCGTCTCTTGCAATTATAACTATCACCAGGCTAAGACTTAGTCAGGGTCATTGTTTTATCAGGGAAAGAGTTCCAGATTCTGCAATCACATCCACAGAGGACGCACAACACACACTTCTCATTGTTTTACTATTTGGCTTCTTTCCACATCTAACCTTGTTCCCACCATTGTGTTGCAAGTTATCAGTGCTGATAGAGAAACCTGAGAGTCCAGGAGAGCATCCCTGAGAGAGAAGGACAGAGGGACTGAGGGAGGTGACTGAGTGAGGGAGTCTGGATGCCGGAGTGAGGGAGCGGCAGGAAAGGAAGGAAGACTGGGCGGGAGGGGCAGGGCTGTGGAGAGGACAAGGAGGGTGAGGAGTGGTGGCGAAGGTGGGAGTGGAGCAAAGCAGGAACGAGGGAATCAGATTTCCCAGCCGTAAGGCTGCAGGGAGGGGAGGAGAGAGGCTGGGCCAGATTCCCCTTCAGCCACTCCCAGTCTTTTAAGGAGCTGAGAGCTGAGCTGAGCTGGAGTCTCCTATCCACCTCCGAAAGCCTCACTTCACATCCCTACTGAGGGTTCTCCTTTTGGTGAGTCTCTTTATTTACTTCATTTCAATTTTCTGATGAGTCATGCTTGATTTTTTTAGCTGCAGCTAAAGAAATGTTTTCATGTTTCATATTTCTAATGCACTGAACACAATCCTCCCTCCCCCAGCTGCCCCTTAGATTTAGAGCTATTGGTCTGGCTGTGTTGTGTGCAGAGCTCTGGAAAAATATCACAAATTCCAAAATTGGAGCAATCATTGTGATGCATTCAGTAGACTTAAATTTAAACAACTGGTGACTTCTGTTGACCGGCTGTCATGAGTGGGTTGTTTGTTCTGAACTCGTCCCCCAGAGTCACATCCTTGTGTGTTTGTGTCTGCGTGTGGTCAGCATGCTCCCTGATGAAGTGGCCGTGTGTGAGTCAGAGCCCTCAAAATAAAACATAACGTGACCCAAGTGCAGCTTAAAAGTTTGGATTCTGAAAAAGGGTGTGTTAACTTTTCCACAGAGGAGGCTGAAAGGACCATGAAAATGTCTGCCGTGAAAGCTCGAAAGCACACATTAGTTAATCGAGCCAATAGGTGTGAAATGTAAGCGGTGCTTTCATGGTCACTGTGTTCCACTGTGCTCTCATAAACTAACCCGGAAAGGGGAGAGCTGTGAGAGAGAGGACAATGAAAGGAAAAGAAAGCAGGAATACTGACTCTGGGAAACCTTTTGATGCACATTTATCAGCGAGCAGCAGAGATAGCAGAAGAATATCAGCTTTCATTGACAAACAGTCAGTCTGCAGTGCATGTGTCTGCTTCTGTGTCAGTTTATCTGCTCTGACTGAGACTGTAAGCTGCAGATCAAATTTCTGTGTGTTCCCCTCTGGTGCTTTCACTCCATGTTTTTGGTGTGAGTTTTCCAGCTTTAAAGCTATCAGCTGCAGAAATTTCTGCCTTTTCTCGGCTATAATGGAACTAAA
The DNA here is from genome assembly GCF_007364275.1 of Archocentrus centrarchus. Classification (NCBI taxonomy): domain Eukaryota; kingdom Metazoa; phylum Chordata; class Actinopteri; order Cichliformes; family Cichlidae; genus Archocentrus; species Archocentrus centrarchus. Next base: position 4,894,328 of record NC_044366.1, read on the forward strand.
TGGCATCGAAGTGTTCAAAGCATCAAATTAATACATTTGAAAAATTCAGCAGCAACGTCTATTTCCAATAATCATGACGTGGTTACTGAAAAAAAAAAAATTAATCCACACACCTTGTTGGGAGCAGTTTCATTGGGGAACTATTGTCTTTCTTCTGTCTGCATCCACCAGCCAAAAGAAGTGAGCAGTTAGCAAACATTACCCTCTCAGCTGACGGAAATGCCAAAAAGTGAGCATCTCATCATCAGTGGATGGGAATCTCCCTCCTGCACAGTGATACCGCGGGTGAGAGTGGTTTAGTAGAAAGAAAATAGTTCGGGGGGAACTGCCCCATTAAAATACTCCCTTAAAGCCATTAAAATCAGAACTATTTATTATATTATTGTATATATTATGATTATATACTGTAATTTAAATATCAGCAGAAATACAGACATATAGCTAACTATAGTTGCAAAATAGAGATTAATCTAATTCCAGCTGGCCAGGGGTTGATTGCATAAAATCTAAAACTTTATCGTTTCATTTATTATCAATTTTTTTGTTGTTTTTTGAAATAATGGAGCCATTTACTTCCATTATATTGAAGGAAAGGCAGACATCACTACAGCTGATATCTCCAAAACTGGGTAGCTCTGAGAACTGTTCCTTTATTACAGATGCATAAAGGGTAGAATAGAAAAAGAAAAATCCAAAGTTATCCATGTTAGTTTAGTGTGTTACCAGACCAGTATTACATTTTAGTGCTTATTAAACACTTATTAACACTCTATAAAGAATCTGAAGCTCACCAAAGTCTGCTGGATGGATGCATCCTCACAGTGATATCTGAGCCAAACCTCCATCTCACTACTTCCAGTTTATTCCAAATTATTTATATTGAGCCTCCTGTTTGTGACAGATGTTATTTCATTCTGTGACAAACAGAATATTAGAAGATAATCATCTTAGAGAGACTGAATTACAAGCACAAGGAGATAAATCAGAGAAAATATCAGACCTTATGCTGGAGAGTGTTTTTTGTCTGAGTCGGCACTCGAGCTGCAGCAGCCTTTCAGCTAATGAAAGAGTAAAGATGTGCTTGAATCATGGTTTGAAGCTGACTCATGTTTCTTAAAAAACACACACAAACACATATGAATTCAAAGTGCAGCCTCTTGAATTGTTACATATTGTTTTTATGGCTTTAATGTGCAGCTGGAGCTGCAGAGAGTCAGTATTTTGCTTCCAACACAAACCCCTCAGTTCAGTAACATTAATGATTTTTATCACCTTCAGAGGCTCAACGGTGTCATGATTTATTTATTTGCCTAACGAGCAAACGATCCCTGGTTTGATCCTGGGAAGAGGCACAAATCCCTTTGGGATGGCATCAGGAGAGCACACAGTGTAAAAATCTACCAAAATCAAACATGTAGAACCGCCTGCTGTGGTGACCCTTAATAATACCTGAATAAGGGGAGCAGCCAAACGTAGCCCATTCCCCTCATCCTTCCACATCAGTGTCTGGCTGTTTGACTTGATGCCTGGACTTCTCTGGATCAGCAGAGATGTGCCGAGCCTACTGAAAGAAGCTAAATAAATTTGTGTAATGAAATAAATCAGACCCAGAGAAAACCTTCTGAACAAGCAAAGGTAAATATTATGCTGTGATTATTTCCCAGTTATTTAGATGAAGCGATTCGCTGAACTTTTTTACAATATCTGTTTAGTTTGGATTCAGGCAGAAATATTTGGAAGCGCCCACTGACATCTGGTTCCTTTTAGAAACATATTTCCACTGGCATGTGTCGACGGTAGACATGGATCCCGAAGCTTCAAGTGAGTAAAAAATTATCCACTCACTCTGTGACGCTGTGACCTTTAAGTTGAGTGTTAAATTCTTTCCAGCTCTGATGGTGTAGCACCTGTATATTGTGACCTTTGTGCAGGCATGGAAGACGATCCACATGTTAAGGTGATGATGGCCGGGTCGATTCTAAGGAAAGTCAAGTCCCGCTCCTGGAAGAAGAATCGCCATTTTCGCCTTCTGGAGGACGGCTTGACGATCTGGTACAAATCCAAATGGGTCGGGAAAGGCCACGCCACCTGTGAGTGCAGACGCATGCATGAGATTTTGTTCATTCACAGGAACAAAACTGTAAATATCAAATCAAACAAGCCATTTTATATTGTAATAATGTGAATTCAGTAAGTTAAAGGTTAACGAGCTTACGGCATATGTAATTCAAGAAGTCTGAATGGGAACAAGACTCCTGCACCTCCAATGGGTTACTTCTTTAGGTCTTTAAAGATGATATGAGGACTTTCACCAGAGAGAATGAGGTTTGAATCCTATGCAAAGCCAAAAGTTTGGATTGACTTTCATTGCACAAGCATTTGCTCACTACCATGCTCGTCTGATGGGAAGAGCTTAGAAATGAGATGGAGGAGCTGCAAGTGAGCATATATACATACATACCCACATACCCACATACTGTCCCCCCATCTCTCCCAGTCATTTTTTCTGCTCCTTCATTACAAATTTAATTTATTCTAGCATTTCCTCTCGATATGCAGAGATGTTTTTAGGATGGATCTTTTATATTTGAGTTTGCTTCTTCTGGAGAAAACCAGGATAGCTGTTGCCCCCTGTTTTTTCACAAAGCTAAGCTAACCACACTGAAATTGTTAACCACATGTTGAGGGTTTAGTCATTAGACCCTCTTAAATGATGTCACCAGGTAAGTAGGGGTTTTCCAGTATAGAGTTTTTTTTTCCCCTGTAGGCATACTAATCACACATTATGCAAAGTCCCAGCACTCTGATTAACCAGCGAGCTATGTGTTTATGCTTGCAGGTAGAGGTTTTGCTGTTTGGGGCTGTTTACTTCCTCTAGTGATTATTTGTTTAAGCCTCCGGTCTCAGCTGGTAACCCTTAACAGAAAGTGAACTGTGGAACTCCCTCAGGCAAAAACACAGACCTGTGGAAAATGTGAATAAAAGTCTGTGAGAGAGCCTTGGAGCCTTTCACAGTATGATAGTAGAACAATCCTAAGCCTCACAGACTTAGCAGGGCTGCGTGAGTCTACAAATATGGACTGGGCATACTTGAACATGGTATTAGTCTTCTCATCTAACTGCCAGCAAGAAAGCAAATAGGCATATTACCCAAGGAGTTGCACTGTTGCTTTAAGAAGCTTACCTCAGTACAGTGGAGTCCTTTATGAACTGGTTACCGAGGGTAGATTACCAACAGAGCCAAGCAGGCTCTAGCAGGCGTTATCCATCCAAAGACCCTGAAATCTAGAACTTTACTCTGAAAGAACTGATGGCATCCATCGTATGATGGGGAGGTGTGCTGTAGGTGTGCTGTAGGTGTGCTGTAGGTGTGCTGTAGTGTTGGGGCCTCACCTCCTCAACGGAAGTTTGCTATAACGCACATGTTCTCAAGTTTTTTCTGGTTTGCCCCAATTTAGAAACCAGTAAAAAAAAAAATTTTTTTGCATCTGCATATTGTCCCAGTGGTCATCCACGACCTACAATCTGGCAACCACTGGTGTCAACCACAAGCTGCATTCCTGTTGTGGATGCTACTGCAGAGATACAGCGATAACTGGTGATTGTCTTTTTTTTAAAGTCTGACCCGCCCAGTCCAAGTTTGACCCATTCCAATATTCCTTTTTTTAAAGTAGTATAATTGACAGCATATAAAATCAGTTTGTAGGTTTTCTTGTTCATAATAAAACATCAGGGTTTCCGGCAGTGTTTCACAAGCCGGGCCGATGTGCAGGCACTCAGCTAATATTCGCTGAGTTGGAACAAGTCCTAAGAACTCTCAACGTGGTGAACGTCCGTCTACTTTAGTTATTGTTTGAAACAAAGGGACTGAGCTCGTTTTGGCTCAAGATCCCAGAAAACACCTTTGACCTCCATCCAGACGCATATGAAATGCATCAAAGTAAACCTCCAAACACTGAACTTCCTCCATATGATGACTGTGTTACAGTCTCAGTGACCGATTTGGAAGCTGTGCGTGAAGGCCATCAGTCTGAGGTCCTGCTAAACATCGCCGAGGAGTTCCCCGCTGAGCTCTGCTTCACCTTGGTGTTTCACGGCCGCCAAGGCACTCTGGACCTTGTGGCCGAGTCCCCAGAAGAGGCCCAGGCCTGGATCCAGGGGGTGCGCAAGCTGATTCACAAATCTCAAACAATGGATGAGAAGGAGAGGCTGGACCAGTATCCTTCAGCTGTGGTGTTTATTGTGGTGTTGGCTGATATCAGATACTAGCAGGCTACTCGGAGGTCTATCTAAACAAAGCTCAGAGTAGTCTGCTTCTAACCTTTTTTCTGAAATTAGCAGGATGTTTCTAAAGTTTAAAATTTTTATTCTGCTACACATCAGAGCTGGATTTTCCTCAGCGTGTTCTCAGGTGGGTCCGGGACTGGTTTCATAAAGCCGACAAAAACAAAGATGGGAAGATGAATTTCAAAGAAGTGAAGACGCTGCTGAAGATGATGAATGTAGACATGAATGAGGACCACGCGCTTCATCTCTTCACGGTAAGATTTTATTCTAAATCTTTTGGTTCCCTGAGTGACTGACTCAGAAAAGGGTTCAGAACTTTTCCCCAGCTTTTGTGGACGTGATGTGTTGATGGTAAATTAATTAGTAGATATTAATAAATTAGAGGGACAGCTCAGGTTGGGCAGTTTGGAGCCAAAGTTAGAGAGGTGAGGCTGAGATGGTTTGGACATGTGCAGAGGATGCTGAAGATGGAGCTGCCAGGCAGGAGGAAAAGAGGAAGACCTTAGAGGAGGTTCATGAAGGAGGACATGCAGAGGGCTGGTGTGACAGAGGAGGATGCTGGGATAACAGAGATAGATAACCAGCCCTTCATATGTCAGTTGCTCCGTTGCTAGTTGCTTAAATGTTAGAAAAGTTGAGAAAAGCTGAACTCCAGACCTGTCCTCTCATTGCTACAAATTGCTGAATTTCATTGACACGTCACAGCAGCTGAATCACTGTCAGTCTCTTCCTGTGTGGCCACCCTTTTAGGAGCAACGCCCTGTGAGACATTTAAGTTCATTTTTCAAAATATAAAAATGTAGTTTTGTATCTACAGCCGGAGATATCAGAGCATATTATTATGTTATACAAGACTATAAAGTTAGATTTACATGTTACAGTAATGGCATCCCAAAATCACTGGTCTTGGCTGCATTGATATGACAACCCAATTCTGGGGAGGCAGTCCAATTTCTGTGGACAGGAATATCTCCCCAGGGTTCATTTGAGCCACACATCTGGTTATCTTGACACAGCCAATAATAAAAAAAGAAAACTGTGCAATTTGCTGAACTTAAAAAAAACACAGCAATTCTACAAACACAAATTTGAATTTTAAAAGAAAGTAAAGTCTTAACAGTTTTTTAAAAAATATGCTTAAAGGCATACTTTCTTTTTTCTCCTCAGATGGCCGACAAGCCGGAGAGCGGCTCTTTGGAAATCGAGCAGTTTGTCCAGTTCTATAAGATGCTGACTCAAAGGGACGAAGTGTGGAAGGTGTTCCAGGACTACTCTGAAGATGGAGAGAAGTTGATGTTGGAGGAGCTGGAAAACTTCCTGCAGACGGAGCAGCACGAGGGAGAGCAGAGTTCCCAGCATGCCCAGGAGCTAATTGACCGCTATGAGCCGTCAGAGAATGGTAACGCGGGCGGGGGGGGGGGGGGGGGGGGGGGGGGGATCATAGTATGCTACAAATATAAAGAAAAATGATGAACAACAAGCTACAGCTGCAAGTGAGGACGATTACTAAAGGCCAGTAAAAGCAGCAGGGGCCTATCCCAGCTGTCAGAGGACGAGAGGCTGAGTACACCTGTACAGGTCACCACCCTGGCACAGGGCTTAAAATATTTATATTTGCAGTATAGATGTTGCACAATATTTATGCAAAGTTTCATCAAGATTGGTCCACTAGTCTAGGAGGAGACGTGGAACATACAAACATGCTACGATCATTATAGTATGATCCTAATAATCATAAGATCATAATGATTAAAGTAAAAAGAGATAAAAAGATTGAAATTTGTGTCATAACTTCTCCGCAGCCAAGAAGCAAGGCACCATGTCCTTAGATGGTTTCCAGATGTACCTGTGCTCCCAGGAGGGCTCCATATTCAAACCTGAGCATCAGGACCTTTACCAGGACATGAGCCGGCCGCTCAGCCACTACTTCATCTCCTCTTCACACAACACCTACCTGCTGGAGGACCAGCTGCGGGGCCAAAGCAGCTTGGAGGCCTACATCCAGTGAGGACACCCCGAATACACCACACATACAACTTTATACAGCTGTCACAAAGTGGCAATTTTGCTACACAGACCAAAATCATTTTTCTGTTTTTAATGTGGTTTATTGTGGCATTTTAACACGGGAGACTGTGAAGACTCACTTTTGAAGTGATTGGCCGTTTGTGTGTGTGTGTCTGCAGGGCTCTGAAAAGAGGCTGCCGTTGTGTAGAAATAGACTGCTGGGATGGCGGCGATGGGGAGCCGGTTGTGTATCACGGTCACACTTTGACCTCAAAAATCTTCTTTAAGGACGTCATTTCAACGCTTAAAGAATACGCCTTCAAGGTGAGCAGCTCATAAAGCACTGCTTCACCTCCACATACCTGTTTTACCCACTCAGCTCTACTGTTACTTTTAGTACTCTGTACACAAAACTCCCATCTGTCCATGATTTCCAGGGAAAGAAGAAACTATCCCTGCAAGATCAGGTTACTGTGCTCAGCTGATTATCCAGAACATCTGGGACTCTTTCTTTCTAACGAAGCCACTAAAGAACACTAATTAAATTCCACTACCCTCTAATGTGTTTAAGTAGGCCACACAAACCTCAAAGGGAGGTGTTTAAAAAAAAAAAAGTCAGGCAAATAAATCTGAAACAATCTGTGCTGACGAAGATGGAAAGAATGTGTTTCTGCAGATATAATTTATAGGACTGTGTGTGTGTGTGTGTGTGTGTGTGTGTGTGTGTGTGTGTGTGTGTGTGTGTGTGTGTGTGTGTGTGTGTGTGTGTGTGCCCAGAAAAGTGTAAAGCTCACATTCAGTAGTTGGTAACTTTCACTGACTCCTGCTGAGTGACACACATGGAAAAAAAAACAGGAATTTCTCATGTGTGTCTGCTTTATCCAACTCAAACTTTCCTTCACAGGAAGATGTGATGAAGAAACTGTTTTGGAGGAATGTGGAAATTTATGCTCAGCGCTGCAGTGATATTTACCACTTTAAATTGTTAAAAGACAGACAAAATAGTCATTTGTTCTTTGTAAGTGTGTTGTGCCCCGTGTGTTTGGTAGGCGTCTGAGTTCCCTGTCATCCTGTCACTTGAGAATCACTGTGGTGTGGAGCAGCAGGCGGTCATGGCCCAGTACCTGACTCAGATCCTGGGGGACATGCTGCAGACCACCCTGCTGGATGGACAGGTCCCTCAGCAGCTCCCTTCTCCACAGGTCAGAATCTCTTTGTTGATCAATGGGAATGCTTACCAATAAATAGTCATGCCAAACCCAAAGGTTATTCCCGGTAACCAGAGACATATGGGCATGGATACACTGTAACATAATGGGCTTCTGAAGAAGTAAAATGAGAACTAGCGGGCCAGAGTGGAAAAAGTGAGCACGTCCAGGAGTGCAGGATTTATTTCAGAAGCAACAAATATCGGATTCAAAGCTTGAGACTCCAGATCCAGGACCAGGAGCTGAACTGCTAATCTCGCAGGTTAACACAATCACTGTGAGCTTACACACGGTTATGGCTGTCTTCTGTTCTTCTCTGACTTTTATATTCTGCTTGCATTTTGCGTTTTTAAAGTAAAATTCTCAATTTGGGGGATTTTTTAAAAGCTTTGTTCAGTTGTCAGTTACACTTAGCCCGGAGGATTGAAATGTTTTCACTCTGACTGGAGGGAAAACCTGGCTGTCGTTAAACATTCAGAAACTTTTTAAAGATTAATGGTCATCCTGCGTCTCGTTATCCATCACACACACAAACTGAAAGCACTTGTATAACTTTTAAACTCTTTTCCATTAGTGCACTCAGGACGATCAATGCTAACTTAAAGTAATGGGCATGAGTAATCCCACTGAGGGTTCAGCCACTTAAAGAGTGGCACATTGGTGCATTTACCACAAAGTGCAAGAAGACAAAGCACCTTCATCAGAAGTCTGAATATGGAAGACCGAAATTTAGTCTTCAGTCATTTTGTCCTTCTGATCCTTCCCACATTCCAACACTCGGCAAATCAAGCCGGCATTCATGACTTTCTGTGTTACTGAATTAAATTAGGAGGATCAAATGTCCTCATTTCACTTTCAAATTAAAAGAAAAAGACAACAGATGAAGCGGATAAGTGGTCATGCTCCCAGATATCTCCATTACAGGAACTGAAGGGCAAGATTTTGCTGAAAGCTAAGAAGATCGGTGGTCTAGAAGAGTGCCTCGATGAAACCCTGACAGATGAAGGGAGCGATGAGGAAGAGATGGCCAACGGTGACGCTGAGATGGCCTCTACAGAAGATCCATCTGACAAGGTAGATGCATGCAGTAACTTCTTCAGCTCATGTCAGAGAGGGAGTGAAAGCAGAGAAAGGGAATCCCATAGATCGTAAAGCGAGCCAGGATTGAATGGTGCTTGATAGTAAAGGCAGGAAACCGGGCTGGACTCAGGAGACAGAGAGGCGAGTTAATGAAGGGAGAAACAGGAAACAGATATTTCAGGCAGATATGAGATGCACTAAAGTGAGACTCCGCCTCCGGTCTTCTTCTCGAAGTCTGCACTTTGAATCTCAGTGTGTTCGTTTTTACACAGAAGGTTCACCAACCACTGAAGCTGTTGGGCAGTGAGAGATTAGCTGGAAGATTTGTGGCTTAAATAAACTCGATAAGGAAGACACAAAATAAAGGAAATAATCATGTTAGCCAAATTTTATTAAAGCAGAGATATTCTGCTGATTTTCAGCTCTATATTTGTGTTTTCAGACTCATTTACCTCATATACTGCACCCCCTCGTTTGCTCCTTTCCCTTTAGGCCTGCTTTATTCTGATTGGCTGCCCCTCCTGAGGTGAACATTTTAGAAATATCCAGCTTCTCTGTGACACTGCAAAGAGCTCAGAGTGTAAAAAAGTCTTCAGCCTGAGCTTTGGACTCAGATTACTTGCACATATGTTGGCCTCATTATTTGATACTCTGTCCATGTTTAACATGAGCATCAGCCACTGGAACAGGAGATAGAAATGTTAGAAAATATATTTTGGAGGTACCCTGCAGACATTTTAGAGGAACGATAGTAAAGAAACTAAACCTAACTCAACCTGCCATATCTTAATAATTCATATTTAATTGAAGTGAAATAGGAAATTTTGGCTTTTTAGGTAACCGCTTCCTGGGAAACACAAATGGACATTAAATAATAGTTGATGTCCTTACTATATTGATTCAAATACTCGATATTGCCTGATTAATATAATACAGACATTACGGTTTGTTGGATTCACCCTGTGAGCACCATCATGGGTTAAAGTTCGGGTGTACTCAGCTGGGATTTTAGGAATGTTTAAAATGATTTTTAGAGGTTTGTTGACTGATCTGATATTTTTTGCTGCTTCTTTGCAGGAGTCCAAACAAAAATCCGACATGTCCCGGGAGCTGTCAGACCTGGTGACTTACTGCAAGAGCGTGCACTTCCACGGCTTCGAGCACGCTCGTTCTCACGCCAAATGCTACGAGATGTCCTCATTCTCTGAATCCAAGGCCAAGAGGCTTGCTAAGGAAGCAGGTACCGAGAACATGAAGGAGCAGGGTATCCCTCAGATAAGATTCTGATGTGTCATACATGTGTATTACATTATTTATAACTGTATCTGACATGTAGGTGCTGATGCTGCATGTCTTCTCTTCAAACCTTTCCTCAGGGACTGATTTTGTGCAGTACAACTCACGGCAGCTGAGCAGGACGTACCCCAGTGGCCTCAGGACGGACTCATCCAACTACAACCCGCAGGACATGTGGAACGTGGGCTGTCAGATCGGTGAGGAGAAGCTCGCCATGCGCTGGTCTAACAAAGCAGTCATAAAATCGCTGCCGGTGCAAAACCAGCGCAGCTAGAGATGAGTGACTCCTATAATCAGTATTGGTGCTGGTTTGATACAGACTAAAAGCACTTGATCTGATATGAAGGGTGTTCTGCGGGCAGTAACCTATGAATTGTGATGATGGTGAATCGGATGAGTTGCTACATCGTTGACCTTCTGGTGCTGAAGTTGTTGAATTCTTGGTTATTTTGAGTTCTTCGTTTCTTCTTGTGTTTTTAGTTCCACCTGCCTCGTCTTGAACCCTCTCTGTTATCTGTAACTGTCTTGTTTATTTCCTGTTTTACTTTGAAAGTTTTCTTTCATGTCCTGCATCAGTTTATGTCTTCCTCTGTGACGCTGTGCCCTGCCCTGATTGTCTTCACCTGTGTGTAATTAGGTTTGCCTGTGTCTGTATTTGGGGTGCAATCGAATAGTCTAGTGCTGCTAGAGCAGGGGTAGGGAACTCCAGGCCTCGAGAGCCGGTGTCCTGCAGGTTTTAGATGTGTCCCTGATCCAGCACACCTGAATCAAATGACTGAATTACCTCCTCAGTCTGCAGTCAAGTTCTCCAGAGTCCTGCTAATGACTTCTATATGTGATTCAGGTGTGCTGGATCAGGGACACATCTAAAACCTGCAGGACACCGGCTCTCGAGGCCTGGAGTTCCCTACCCCTGTGCTAGAGCCTATTCCAGCACTTAAGAATTATAATACTAAATGCTGGCAATGCAACAATGGACAATACTAATGCAAACTGAACCACAACAAACCTTAAATGCACCTTAATATAATTAATATTTACACAACCTGCACTACTTTTCAGTTACGTTGACTGTTTTTCTGAATAGTTTGTTGCTGTGAATCATAAAGGATGCTCTCCGTGTATCCTCTGCTAAAGAAACTAATAGAGGGAAGGATGGAAGCATCTTTCCTTAGGATTTGGAGAATTCAAACAGCTGTTATTATGGATGCAGATACTTCCAGGTCACTTCACTCAGTTAGAAACCTTCTAAGTAAAACTGACTGTTCGATTGCACCTGTGGTGCCCTTCTTTGCTCCCACGGGTTCTGTTGAACTTTTCCATTTGTTGAATATTCAGCCTCAAGTGTGCTGTATTTGGGTCCTGTCCACATTAATCCTGCCATTAATGCTGCTTGTTTGCAGGGCATGTTTTGAATGACTAACAAACTATAAATAAAGGAACGTCCCATGTTTACTTTGGCAGTGGTTTTAAGAGCCGGCTTGTTACAAAAAGTCTTCTCAACCCATTCAAAGTCTGCACATCTTTAATAAAAGTTCCCTGTAGACACGGAGAGGGAATGCTCAGGAGTGATGGGATGAGGAAACAAAGGTTCCCTGCAGAAACTGAAGGTTTACTGCCTGTTTTAAACATGAAAATAACAGACTGGATTGAAAGTTTCTTGCAGCCATGTTTGATATAGAGTTGGATATAGAACATCATCCATGCCGGCCGGAGAGGTTTGACAAGACGGATGCTTCCTGTCACACGTGCTCAGACTGATGGTGTCTGCTCAGGATGAAAGCCCATCTCCTGCTGTCTTTTTTACATTATCTTTGACAGCTTTGCAGACTCTGAGTCTGGGAAATGATGTTATACAGCCATCCAGTAAAATCCAAAAGTTAATTGGATTATTCCTCCTCTGTCTCTCTCCCAAAGTGGCTCTGAATTTCCAGACGGCCGGTCTGGAAATGGATCTGAACGACGGGCTGTTCGGGCAGAACGGCTGCTGCGGCTACGTCCTAAAGCCCGACTTCATGAGCGACGGAAACACTCAGTTCAATCCGGAAAAACCTGAAGAGTGGGAAGGCTACAAACCACTCCGCCTATCCATACAGGTACCGAGCTGCATAAAAATCCACTCATTTGACTGTGAGTGTGGAAATTTCAGATGTGAAATAAGATAAAGTACACTAAAACGGTTTGTGTGTTTGTCAGGTGATCAGTGGGCAACAGCTTCCAAAGGTGAACCAGAAAGAGGGCTCTATTGTAGACCCGCTGGTCCGAGTGGAGATCTACGGAGTACCACAGGACCAGGCCAGGGAGGAGACCGGTTACATTAACAACAATGGTGACTGAGTATTCAACACTTAGACCACTCACAGAAAAAAATTGGGTATAGAGTAAATTTCAGTTGGTTATATTCACTCCTTTCCTGCAGGTTTTAACCCAGTGTGGAATGAAACTCTAAATTTCACCATCCACACCCCTGAGCTGGCTCTGGTTCGCTTCGTGGTCGAGGACTATGACAAAGCATCAAGGAACGACTTCATTGGACAGTACACTCTGCCCTTCACGTGCATCCAAACAGGTGAGCAGAGCATACAGAGCACCAGCATCACCTGCTCGTCTGCGTTAGTGTGACCGATGCAGTCGCTGTTCTCACGATATATCGAACCCACCCTCATGACTAGAGGAGTATTTCTGCTGAAAAATGTCCCTCCTCTAACTCTGACATGTTCCCCGCATCTCTGCCTGCTGCTTCAACCCGTCCACCATAGCAACATCCACCGTTTTGCTCTGTGGGGATATTTTACTTATCACTCCCCAATTTTGCACGTAATGTGTTTGCAGGCAGTGATGAGCTCTGAGCCTAGATGGCAGACTCCAGCTGCATTTTGCTGCTGTAACAAATCAAACACGAGTCATCAAACTGCTGCGAGGAAGCTTGGAGTCATTTTTAAAATCAGGATCTTTCCTTTAATGCAGTCTTAAACATCTAGACTCTTTTATGTCTGCAACATTCCCCAAATTATGAACATTCCTTGTATGTATAATGACAATAAAATTCTATTCTATTCTGTCTTAAAATCATTCTCCTTGTATCGATATTCCCTTTAGATATATAGTTAGGGCTGGATCAGGTGACCCTGAATCTCCCCTTAGTTGTGTCTCATTGTTGCCCCTCTAGAGCAGGATCTGGTCCCCCGGGCTGGACTCAGGAGACAGAGATGCGAGTTAATGAAGGAAGAAACAGATATTTCATCACTGCCTGCAAACACGTTACGTGCAAAATGCCACAGACACTGCTGTCATAGGGGAACGTTGGGGTTTTGCCTCTAAAATATTGGAAGCTCTTTATCGAGCAATACAAGGTGAAATTCTTCTTCCTCATTCCAGGATATCGTCACATACATCTACTCTCTAAGGATGGAACGGCTATCCCGCCCTCGTCGCTCTTTGTTAACGTCAGCATTTCAGAGCTCACATGAAGAAGAATGCGATGATGTGGTCACGAGGACAACATGCACCACTGCTTCAATCTGCCAAAGCTAAATGAGACCGTCACACTGAACCTGAGTGAGCAAATCCTCTCAGAAACCAGAAACTGTTTTAATGAATTTCTGTAGCAGCAAAGTTGAGTTGATGCATCTCTTTTAAGATCAATCTATAATTTTTAACCAAGAAATAAAAAACTGGAGCGTGCAGTACTGTGTAAAAACTGGAAGAAGATTTATTCAGGTTTTTAAGTCTAAAATGTGCACGTTTACAGTTTCAGCCATTTAAAAAAGATTTTAACTGTAAGGATGTGAAAGTAAAACGAAAGATTGCTGCATGCAGAGAATTTTTAAAATATCTGAAAGTGTGGGAGAAAAAAAAGACCAAGTTCAATATTAAACATCCAGAAATATCCTCTCAGCTTTGCATCGTGTTGTGCGGTTCGGCTGCCAAGTATCTGCTTGAATGACTTTCTAATTATGGATGTTCTTCATGGCCATGCTGTGTATAATGTAAATATATGTTTATATGGAATTTGCTGAACGGTTAAACACCTGTAAATAAAATTCAATCATTCACAAACATGTGTGGCTCGTTCATTTATTTAACCCTGTTTCTAGAGTATCTGCACTCATGCAAACCCCGCACAGGGGCCATGGCCAACCAGCCAGCATACTCAAATCCAGGACCCTCTCACTGCGAGGCAGCAATCCCAACAACTCAGCATTTAACAGAAAACTTTAATAAGGCAACAGGTTGAAACTGATGCAAGCAACATGTTTCAGAAATACTGGGACAGATGCCACGAAAAAACACCTGGTGTAACATTTTGCAGCTATTTAGGTTAACAGGTAACAGGGTCACTCACATGACTGAGAACAACAACGTAGCCAGTCAGAGAGACGGAGTCTTTCTGAAGCAAAGATGAGGAGAGGTTCGTCACTGTGTAAAAACGTGATAATAAATTTATTTTCTATGATACACAATAAATTTAAAAGATTCCCAGAATCTGGAGAAATCTGAAAATCTATGTTGAACAGTTGTGATCTTCAGGCCCTCGAGCTGCACTGCATTAAAGCCAGATCTGATTCTATGATGAAATCAATGCAGAGGCTCAGGAAGTCTTCTGAACACCATCATCATCATCATCATCATCATCATCGCCGCTGCATCCACAAACTCAAGCTCTAAAACCATAAACGGCCACAATCCCACCTGAATTCATGTAAGATGGACTGAGGTGCTTTTAGAAATCATGGATGCTGCATTCACCAGGCTAAAGAGGAGCGAAACCAAACCGTTTGTTATCGGCACATATTTCAAAGCCAGTGATGTATGTAGGGGAGCATTAGTGCACACGGAAGGGGTAACACACATCTGTGAAGGCACCATTAAAGCAAAACGATATATATATATATATATATATATATATACAGGTTTGAGGCAAAAATAAATAAGTTAAACACCTGGTGGAACATTTTACAGTTATTTAGGTTAGCAGGTAACGGGCCAATCACGTGACTGGGTGAGCTGTTACCTGGGCAACAGATGCTGCCACCCAGACTACATCTATGTCAGGAAAAGTACTGAGAATTTCTGCACCCATTCCAACCGTACGGCTAAACTGGCAATTGGATTTTGCTTTTCGGTTTACATTTTACAAACCATCCCGTTATGTGCGCCCTGCCCTGTGTTCTGCAGCCATCCTGAGAACTGTAAGATGCTTTTTAAAGCATCTTACAGTTGGGAGCTACCAGCAGTCCTGCTTTTCACAAATAAAGTTTATTAATATTCATGTAGGGATGCCTGCTTTTCTTCCTCTTTTGTTTCTTTTTTTCCAGGATTCCCATCTCCCGTATTTGTGTTTGATCTTTGCAAGTATTATTTTGGGTTTATTAAAAGTTTCTTGACCTGCAGCGGAGTTGTGGCATCGCATTTGTTGGGTTTCTTTCAGCCGTGGATTGAGGGACTGTAACACCAACCTTTTGTGCTGCACTCTGTCATCCATACAGTTATATTTTGATTATAGGCAATTATGAAAGGATACAGTATTTTAAAAAAGATGGTTTATTTTTAAAAGAACTTACCTCTCTTTACATTCTCTCTTAATATATGTATGACTTGTCTTATTACACTTGGCAGGACGCTAAAATCAACTATTCAAACATCAGTATTACCGGCTATGTCACCACTGCATCTTTACTCTGTCTCTTCAGGGTTTATTCTTGCATTGACCTCTTCAGCCACTTCCTGTACCTCACTGGCTGGAAGAAGCAGCAGCTCACTGGCCGTTTCTTCTTCTGCTCTTTTATCCAGAGTGCCCTGCAGAGCCTCCTTCAGGGTGAGGCCTCCAGCTTCAGAGTCTCTCACCACACCTTTGTCTGCTGGCATCTCTGGATGATGCCTCTGCAGATGCTTGACCACCTGGAACTTCTGCTTGGCTCTGTAGGAGCAGTGGCGACAGCTGAAAGGTTGCTGCTTGGTGTGCGTCAGGTAGTGATGTCTGAGACCCGCCGGCCACCTGAAGGCCTTTTGGCACAGCCCGCACGCGTACGGCCGGTCGTCGCTGTGCTGTCGCTGGTGGGTCTTCAGGATGAAGCTAGTCTTGAAGGTTTTGCCGCACTTCTCGCAGACGTACGGGCGCGCGTCGCAGTGCTGCGTGTCGCGGTGTGCGCGGAGGGCGTCTGCTCTGTTGGTGCGGTAGTCGCACTCGTCACAGGCGTACGGCTTCTCTCCTGCAGACGACAAACGTTTAAAATGCAACCAAATCACTGTAGAACTTAAACATGATCACAACATATCATCAGCAACACTCACTGTATGTGTTGCTGATATTGTAGGTGACATTTTTGGTTTGTGTTTTCACCCCTGGCCACTGGATGGAGCTATTTAACTGACTATGTGTATATGGGAGGCATTTTTTGACTATCTAGCAGGCACTGTGTATGTATGTGGACTGTTAGTTTGGGTTTTGTGTTCAATTTCTAATCATAATATGGAGATTTTACCTGAGCTGTATGGTAAATAAATGTAGTGTCACATCCTTCTATGGCGGCCCCTCAGTGGCATTTTAAAAGAGGTTAAAACAGCTGCTGTTGATACCTGTGTGCTTGGTCATGTGATACTTCAGCTGAGTCGCCCACTTGCATTTGTAGCCACACTCAGGACAAAGGTACTTCTTCTCTTCTTGGTGAACCCTCATGTGAAGCTATAGAAACATTAAAAATAAAAAAAGACCTGTTATTGTTTTCATTGTGCTTCATTTCATGGAAACACTCGATGTCAAGCAGACGCTACACAACCAGAGACACTGAGTAAAAATCTTCTGCCACTGTTCTTTTTTTATTTAAAAAAAAAACATATTAACATGTTGGTGTCATGAGTTTTGTTGTTGTCTTTGGGATTTTTGTTTAGTTTTTAGTGTGTTTTGATTGCTGTTTATAATTTTTAGCCCTGTTCTGTGCTAAAAAGCAACTTTAAAATACTCAAGATATCTTTTTTTTGTTATCTGGCTTCGCTTACCCTAACATTGGCAATCAGGCTCAGCGATCACACAAACTGGTTATCAATTCATGAGTTTATGATTCTAGCTACAAATGTATATTACACATTTATTACACATGTATTCTTTGATTGTGCAGCCAACCCTTTAGACCCTTTTACTAGCCAAACGCAGAGGTCCAAGGGATCTTCCAGGAATGGTGATGCCATTTTGCATGTAAATGATTGTTCAGTATGGTGTTTTCATACCTGTTGGTCTTTAATCTCAAACATAACCTGCTGCAGAGCGCATCGTCTCTGCAACATAAGAAGACACGGTGGGGTAACGCTGCTATGAAGTAAAAGTCCAGGTTTAACCCTGGAGCTCAAATCCTACTTGGCAGTACGCGCTGCCGGTGATGCAGAAGTTTTTAATTCTCGTGTTTTCATTGAGCTTCAGTTCCTGTTTTGAGTACATTATTTCTTCTGGTGTTTTTAGCTCCCTCAGTGTTTTTCTGTCTTTTCTATGTGCTTTTGCACCTTCTGCGCTCCACTGCCTCCATTATCATGTTTAACATGTGACTTTTTGTCTCTGTATTTAGTATTCTGGTTATTTCCTGTTTTACTTTAATCGTTTTCCAATGTTTTCCAAGCTTGTGTCCTGGTCTTCATTCAGTTTTTATGTTGTATTAAACTCTCCAGCCAGTTTTGTTCAGTGAACTTTGTTTTCGCATCCTGCATTTGCACCCTCTCTCTCCTGAGACAGCTGTTGGAAAAAAAATAGGACTGCATTTTCTCTAAAGCAACATGTTTGCAGAAGTTTGTTTATTTTCCCTACAAATCAGACCTGTAAACTGCGGTTGTACCTTCAGCCTCGATGGATCTGTGCAGGTGTAACTGCACTCCTCACAGCTGTACGGCTTCTCCCCGGTGTGGATGCGGATGTGCCACGTGATCTTCTGCTTGTTCCGGGTTGAGTACTCGCAGTCGGTGCATTTATACAGACGCTTGGTTCCATGTGAGCGGAGGTGCTGTTCCAGGACCAGCTGATGGTGACAAGCAAACTGACAGGTGCTGCACTTCAGCGGCTTGTCCTCCAGAGGTCCCTCCTCATGTTCGTTCAGCAGGTGCTGGGCCAGCAGCTGCCTCGTTTTGGTAGCAAAGGGACACACGTGACACTGATGTGCCAGGTGAGCTCTCTGATGAAGCTCGAGGCTCTCCTTAGATTCAAAGGACTCCTGGCAGGTGGTGCATTTCACTTGGGGATGCTTGCTCTGCTGGTGGGCCCTCAGCGTGACGTCGCTGCTGCACGTGTAGTCGCACTGCTTGCATGAGAAACACACCTGGAGCTGGTGCACGCGTTTGCAGTGGTTTCTCAAAGCAACCTCTGAACTAAACTGAGCGTCACAGTGAGTGCAAACGTGCTGCAGCTCCCCCGTGTGGCACCTGAGGTTGTGCCGTCTCACGTCGTCAAGTGTGTAGCTGCTGAAGTCGCACGACGAGCAGAAGTGCGTAGGCTGTTTGTCGTGAATCCGCCTCTTGTGCTGGCGCAATTTGGTCACAGCCCCAAAGGTTTTATCACACACGTCGCAGCGGTGACGGCCGACTCCCGTGTGCAGAGACTCGTGCTCTTCCAAGCGGTAGCGCCGCGTGGTGCTGAAGGAGCAGTAATGGCAGCGGTGAGGTCGTGCACCTTTGTGTTTGAATGCAACGTGCTGCGTCATGCAGCGCTGCTGTTTGCAGCTGAAAGTGCAGTGCTGGCAGTGCAAACGTTTGGATTTGGAGGCGCTGAACTTTTCCTTGTTATGAGCGTACAAAATGTGCCGGGTCAAAGAAACTTTAGATTTGGTTACAAATGAACAAACAGAGCACTGGACTTCACCGGGCCTCATGCAGCCTTTCCTTTCATGGCTGTCCAAGGCTCTTTTCTGACTGCACTTAAATGCACAGCTTGGACAGCCAAAACTTTGACGTTTCTTAGGAGCTTCCACGAGGTCTTCATCGGGTTTCTCCAACAGCTCTTTTCTTTCTTTAGCTGACCCATTACCATCTTCGTCATCTGCTTCTGAAATGCTCTGATTCTCTTGTTTCCTGAATCTTCTCCTGCAGGTTGGAAGGTGCCGTTTGACTGTTATGAGCCTGACTGATGAAAAACTGCACAGCTTGCATCTGAATTTCTCACCTTTTCTAGTGTAAAGGGACTTGGGCTGCAGTGAAACATTTATGAGTTTGTTACTTGAAGCGTCTGTTTTTTGCATAAGCTTATTTGTGTGAATTTTGCTTTGCTGGTTTGTGGATGTGGCAGCATCATCCTCGAGAACGGTCTTAAACTGAGACGTGCACTCAGGATCAGCGGAAAGCTCCGTCTGATCTGAATGCATTCCTTCACCCAGCTGCTTGGATCCTTCCTGACCTACAGCAGAGCTCTCCACACATGCATCTGAAATACCTACAAATGTTCTTGTTTTCCGTGGCAGGGCTGGGCACTTACTTCTAAGGTGGCTATCAAGACCTCGCCTCTGTTTGAACTGGGCACCGCAGGCCTGGCACATGTGGCCCTTCATCCTGCTGTGGCACAGAGCTTGGCGGTGGTGCCTCAACGCGCTCTCTCTGCAGGTTACATAAGAGCATTTCTCACAGCGGTAAACACCTTCAGTTGGCACCACGAGCATCTGAACCCGCCCCTCTAAAACCATGGCCTCTGCTTGGTCCTTGTCGTACTTTTTCATAGCGTTCAAACGCTCCTCAGACTGTAAAGGCTGGCTTTGCTCAGATGGAAAAGTGGAACTGAGTGTTTCAACATTTTTGTCAGATGCCTGACACTCTCCTGGCTCAACAGGTTCAGCTGTATTACTCAGAGGCTCATAGCTGTCATGTAAATCATCATGCTCCTCTGATGAGCTTCTAGAGCAGTCTGCTTTTTCCTGTGACGTCTCAGGCCCGTTAGAATCTAAAGTTGGAGTGCTTGCACAGTTTTCATCTTCATTTTGTAAAGACGGGGTTTGAAAGTCAGAGGTGGACAGTGTCGTTAAAACGAGAGTGCAGTATTCCTCGGGACTGTCGACAGGAGGAGGACTGTCTGTAATGGCCTCCTGAGAAACATCATCAAAAACACCAGGTTGTGAAGCGGGGGGAGTTTCTGCGCTGCCATCGTGATCGGGCAGGAGTTGCTCACTTTGCGCTTCAGAAGCAGCAGAAGGTGGAGGTCCTTCAGGCTGCTTGTGAGTAACTGAAGGCTTATTGTAAAAATCCTGCATGAATTCAGCTGAGTTCCTCTCCTTCTCTTTTGCAGCGTAGTTCTCCAGCCACGCTTTGTCCCCGGGCACGTACCCGTGGGTTTTCCTCTTGTGAAGGAAGAGGCTGATGCTGCTGAAGGACGAGTAGAAGCAGAGGGCGCAGCGAAACTCTTTGAGCTTGGTGTGTTTGCAGTTCTCGTGGTTTTGAAGCGCCTGACGGTAGCCGGTGGTGTACGTGCAGTATTTGCACTTGAACACGGCCGACTGTCTGTCCTCTCCAGAGTGTTTGGCCAACATATGGTTGCGAAGCTCATATTTGCGCTTGCAAGCGTAAGCGCAGATCTCACACATGAGTGATTTGGCTTGATGCCGTAATTTGTGGCTGTTTAACTGGTCCACGCGGTGACAGCGATACGGGCACTGATCACAGGAATACCTAGGAGAGGAAACAGGGAGTTTAGTCGGAACAACCGTGCTGAATATAGTACCCACAATACTGCTTCTTCTTCCACCTCCACTACTCCCCACAGTGAACACACTCTGGTGGTGCACTCTCAGAAAACTCAGCATACACACAACAGAACCAAGATTAAAATATAACACAAAGATGTCTGAGAAACTTCTTGTGTGTACCTGAGGTCCCCAGCATGTTTCCTCATGTGAACATTAAGGTAGTGCTTCCATTTGGTGACGTATCCGCATTCAGCACACATGAAGTTCTTATCATCTGAGTGAGTGAGCATGTGTTTAGAGAGGTAGGACTCATCTCGGCACCTGAAGCTACACAGGCTGCACTTGTGGGGCTTCTCACCTTAAAGAGAAGCACAAATTTAAGAGTTAGAGGGAGATGCCCCGACAGCTACTCTAAGGCAGGAGTCATGTGACCAAAATCATCCTCACCACTGTGCATGAGCATGTGACGCTTCAAACCCCGTTTATGCGAGGTCACGTAGCTGCACTGAGGGCAGCGATGGATCTTCTCGTTGGCGTGCAAATGTCCGAGATGCTGCTCGAACTCCACGGGGTTAAACGTGACAAAGGAGCAGAAGTCACAGCTGAGCTCTTCGGGCCCGGCGTGACCGAGCCGCTGGTGCTGGAGGAAAACGGTTTTATTGGAGCAAGAGAAACTGCACTCGGAGCAGTGGTAGGCGAGGTGTGTCCGATAGTGGTCCTCCATGTCTGTCTCGCTTTTAAAGACGGTGCTGCAGGCGTGATGACGGCACTCCACTGCTCTGACCCCGTGCACCTCAGCAGCGTGTCTAATGAGGTCTTTGTGCTGAGAACTCTGGAAAGAACAACCCTCTTGGAAACAGACCAAGGGTTTGTTGTCTGACAATGTGTTGTGCGTCTTCATGTGAGCCTTCAGCGCGCTGCTGAGGTGAAAGTGTCCGCTGCAGGTGGGGCACGTGTAGCTGTGACCGTTTTCACCATTCTGAGCGTGCACGCTAACTAGATGGCGGCGGATTGAGCTCCTCTCCACAGCAGAATACTCGCACAAGTGGCACTGGTGGATCTTCTTGCCAGCCTCTCGGAGCCTGTGTACCCGCAGCTTGCTCTTGCTGGTGAAGTAACGTTGGCAGGTGGGACACTGGAGGCTCGGGTCAGGGAAATGCAGACGAAGGTGCTCCTGAAGGTGGGAGCGCATCTTGAAGCAGCGACGACACTTAGGGCAGGTGTGGGTGCGATAAATGTGCTCCGATCCCTCTGCAAGGTACTCTGATGGGCAAGAACAATTACAAAAATTAAAATACTAAAAATAAAATGCGTTGTCTTTGTTACAATTTATATTATCTATTGTTTCCTGGTGCTGTTATACCTATTTATTAATCATTTATTAAAGAATAAATCTTTTATTCACGTTATGCCATGTTAAAATACTCGTTAAAGTCCTGTAGAGTAAAATATTATTATGAGATGTTTACTTTTGTCTTTGCTTCTTTAGTTTTTTTTTAATAAACCACTTGTGACATGCACCAATCATCCACTTCATCTGCCTAATAACGTGTAGGTCTCCTTTGTGGCACCAAAACATCTCCCAGCGGTCAGGGCATGTGGATTGTAGTTGTCTGTCTACCGTAGGTGGCTGCCCCTCCCTGAGCCTGGTTCTGCTGGAGGTCTCTTCCTGAGAGCTGTCACATGGGCTGAACTGTGGAGGATGGAGCCATTTCCTTCCTACTGAATAAAAGCCTATTACACCCTACCATGACTGGCCAACCTGCACAGGTGGGGTCTGAGGGGGAACCCACTGCAAGTCATACTGAGGGACAGGAACCTTAGCAGATAGGGCCTGGGGTTAAATCAATGGCAACAACACTTGAGGATGCCCTAGAGCAGGAAAAGAGACATTTGACCAAAACAAAACCACAACTGCACATCATCATTTTTACTAGAGGGGCTCAGGCCAGTACCAAGCAGAACCTGTTGCAGTTAACCCAGGACTGGAGGATGAGGGTTAACCCGGGTAGATAATTCTGGTTCCCAGAAGCGATAACATACACCACCCCAAGAAAAGAATTAATGATGTGGTCTCCTGGTGGAACCAACAGTGCTGTGGGAGGAGGGCTGTGAAGAAGCAGCCAAGAGGACAAAGACCAAGTACCAGCAACTCGTCCAAGATTGCTGGAAGAAACGGTGGACAACACTGTAGAGGTGTTTGTCACAGATTTCCACCTTAATCAGTCTGGAGGAACCACAAGAGAAAAGCAGCTGTCTGAAGGGTGGGGGGACTGTCAGAAAGGGCTTCTTACTGGTGCAGAGAAGGGTAGAGACTTGGCCACCACTGCCAGCTGGAGAGTGTTGTGGAAAGGTTCAAAACTCTCTGTGAAGTTTAAGTGCCACCTGATGACCTCTACACCTGGCCAAAGCGCTGTCCAATGAAAATGTTTGCAACCTGTAGGATCGTTAACTCACAGTATAAAGTGCCAGGAGCCCCGGCTTCCTAGGAGACTACATCACTGCAGTAAGATAATCGATTTTACTAACTTCACCAGTCATTAGTTTTAATGTTGTGGCTGCTCAGTGTACAATGGGCACCAAGTAGGTGGGTTAGGTGTTCATACCTTTGGATGGCACAGGTGTAGCATCTCCTGCTGAAGCGGCGTCTTTCATGCCCTCCAGCCTCTCCGGCTCTTCCGCCCGCCCACTTTGTGTTGACGACAACCCACAAGCTGTATTTTTTCTTTCTGACATCCTGGAGGCCTCAGGTAAGCGGCTTCCATTAGAGCACATCTTTGTCAGCTCCTGCTCGTTCCCTGAGAAAAGGTGCATAAACGACCTGTAAAATTATAATTTGCATTTACATCTACTGTTTGAAGATATGAGAGTTCCACCTCCCTGAAGAGTCTGCTTACCTTGAGCATTATTTGTCAGATGTTTGTGCTCCAAGAGATGATCAGTCAGGGTTTTAGCATTTTGAGAGATGAATTGGCAGTGAAAGCAGCCAAAAGGCATGTGGCCCCTCCGATGGCTTTCCATCTCATCCTGTGTGAGAAACGACACTTTACAGGCCCGGTAGGTGCAGGGAATGAGAGTGAGGCCATGTGTGGACATTACGTGGTCTCGATACTCCTGATGGTCTGAGCTGCTGAACTGGCAGCCTTGCTCAGAGCAGGAGAACGGGCCTGTCAGATCAGGATCACTGTGGCAGGTTTTAAAGTGGTGTTTCACAGCAGCTGGCTTGGAAAAGACCTCGCTGCACTGAGAACACTTGAAGCTGCTCAGCTGCGCTTTACTGGATGGACGTAGTTGTCTTTGTGAACAGGAGTGAGAGGCAAACACGCCTCCGTCCGAAAAGCTCTGGCCACATTTTTCACATCGATAATCCGCCGTCTCCATTGTGTCTGAAAATCAGAGCAAAGCCTTTAGTCACAATGTGACAGATTTCACTGTTGTAACTTTCATTTGGTAACAATTTAATATGTCGTGGTAGAGAGGCAACATATTCATCATCCTTTGTCAAATATATTCACTATCCCTCCTCTGCACATGTCCAAACCATCTCAACACAACCATCTCTAGAGTTTACGGTGAATGACCTAAAAAAGAGGAAATATTCAGTGAGCGGCAGCTTTCTGGGTGAGAATGCCAGACTACTTCAAACGGGCAGGAAGGCAAAAGTGGCTCAAATCACAACCAATGTATGCAGAAGAGCATCTCTGAATGCACATGCCGAACCCTGAAACAGATGAGCTATAGCAGCATAAGACCACACCAGGTACCACTCCTGTCAGCTAAAAACAGGAAACTGAAGCTGAGGTTTGCACAGCCTTCTTCAGTATTGTTGCTGACCAAGTCCATCTCTTTATGACCACAGTGTAGCCATCTTCTGATGGCTGCTTCCTGCAGGATAACGCACTGTGTCACAAAGCTCAGATCATCTCAAACTGATTTCTTAAACATTACGTGAGTTCACTGCATGCAAATGGCCTCCACAGTCAGCAGATCGTAATCTAAACCTTTGGGATGTGGTGGAACGGGAGATTCAGATCATGAATGTGCAGCTGACAGATATGCAGCAACTGTGTGATGCCGTCATGTCAACATGGACCAAAATGTTTGGAATGTTTCTAGCAGCTTTTTGAAACTGTGCCACAAAGAATTAACGCAGATCTGAAGGCAAAAGAGAGTCTAACCCAGTGCTAGCAAGGTGTACCCAATAAAGTGGACAGCAAGGGTATGTTCCCACTGCTTTTCTAATCAAACCAACACCCTCACTGGGAGATAATCATGTAAAAGGATGAAAACTACAAGTTGCACCAGAAAAATTCTCCACTGCTAGTGGCAGCTACTTTTGCTGGACCACATGCACATTTTTCACATCTCTAGTATTTATTTTATAGAAATGCTCACAGGAGAGAGAAACCCTGCACTTCAGCAGAAATTTGGAAGTTGTTCTACAATGTGTCGCTACTGGGTATTTATGCCAAAAGCATGAGACCAAGACCAACTTCAAACAAACAAAAATGCAAATGATTTGATGCAGATTTGTGCATGTATAGGAAAAAGTCTGGAATAAAGCAGTATCTTTATGGTAATATGTGTATAATTTCAGGAAATGCCCTTAAACAATCCTAAATGTTCAAGCTGAGGACCAAACTTATGTTCTCACTATTTTCTAACCAACACCTTATCCTTTACTCAGGGATGTCAAACTTAATGTTCTACAAATATTAATATATAATTGTGATTGCACATTCTGGTGTTTCATGCAGATGAAGTTATGTTAATAGTATTAATTGTAATAAGACACACACCAAAAGCACACAGTTACACGCACTAAATTACAGGTACTTACAGTGAAAGTGAAAGTCTGAGTCAGACCTACTGCCCGAGTTTCCACCGTCCTTTCTATCTGAAAAACAAAACATCAACGGCTCTGTTTAACCGTAAGGTTGCGTCGTCTGCCTCATTGAATCCACTTGTACTGACGGACTGCTACAGGAATCCCTTAAATGACATTAAATTAAATCTGCAGGAGTTTTACTCGCTCTTATTAATTATATAAAGGTCTAAACACGCTAATAACATCGCCTTTACCGCTAGCTGAGCTAACACTCGTTAGCTTCTTGAGACGCTCGCAGCAAAGTGTTTGCGTCCCTGTTGGCGGTTAATCGCGGTTGCTGTTTAAACCGTTTACACTAAAATTCACACAGTGCATTATCCACCATCTGATAGATATTTTCTTATCAGGAAAGCAAAGTTAGGAGATGATAATAAAATGATGCTGACGAGAGGGAACGAATGTTCGTGAGCGCCAGAGGACAGTCGGGGGGATATTTATCAAACACAGGAAGTGTAGTAAAGGTCGCCGTGCTGGAGCATCCATACGTTACACGCTTGGGCATTTTGGGTAGATGAATGAAGGATTATACGCGGAAATGAGCGAAATCACCAGCGGCAGCTGTGAGAGATGAAGGCAAAGGGAACAGGACAACAGAATAATCGTAGTTTAACCCACCAGCCAGCTCCACCTGCCGCGTTTTCCAGCTTACAAGCAGGTGTCAGGTCACGAAGGGGGACCGATAACCGTAATTTACGGGGCTGCGCAGGTCCGCAGATGAGCGCCCTTTGCCGGGTTATCTAGAGTCTGGGCGTAGGAGTCATCGCCATGCCCCTGTCGGACTTTCTGGACGGCCTGAAGGACAACCCGTACTTCGGGGCCGGCTTCGGACTGGTTGGGGTCGGGACAGCGCTGGCGCTGGCCAGGAAGGGAGCCCAGGTGGGGATGGTCTTCTTCCGCAGGCACTACATGATAACTCTGGAGGTGCCCAGCAGGGACAAAAGCTACCACTGGCTGCTGAGCTGGATCACCAAGCACGCCAGGCACACGCAGCACCTGAGCGTGGAGACCTCCTACCTGGCGCACGAGAGCGGACGGGTTCACACGCAGTTTGACTTCCACCCGAGCCCTGGCAACCACATCATCTGGTCAGAATATATTTCCCCGAATATAGCACAGACCGCTACACGTATAAGACCGTATACTAATTTGATTGGCCATTTTCTCTGTGACACTCACATCCGTACACTCACATCTGCAGGTATGGGAGGAAGTGGATCAGGGTGGAGCGGACCAGAGAAAAACAGATGGTGGATCTGCACACCGGAACTCCGTGGGAGTCTGTCACGTTCACTGCTTTAGGCAGAGACAAACAGATCTTCTTTAATATCTTACAAGAAGGTAAATGTTTGATAGTATATGAAGTCAGGTACGTAAGTATTTGGACACCAAACATCTCCATGAAGATGGGAGTAAAGTGCACTCACATAAATATTGCGTTGACTTTTGAGGCTCATCACTCCAAATCTTTGCAATCAGTGGCTGCCTGAAGTCTGGAAAATTATTTGTCAGGCCTGTTCTGCTCCTGCTGTTGTTTGCAGGACACTTGACTCACATCTTGATTGCTTGGTTTCAGCTCCATCGTGCAGGTGTTCATGGGCTAAATTGTGTCCAGAATACTGACTGTACCCGACGGAGGTTTAAGCCTTTTCTTATGAGCCACATATAATCATACACAGCTGGTCATTTAGTGCAGCTTTCAATCCCGTTTTGCAGCAAGAGAGCTGGCACTGAAGCAGGAGGAAGGGAGGACGGTGATGTACTCCGCCATGGGTGCAGAGTGGCGGCCCTTCGGTTTTCCTCGGCGACGCAGACCCCTCAGTTCTGTGGTGCTGGACGTGGGCATTGCTGAAAGGATTGTAGATGATGTGAAGGACTTCATTGGAAACCCCAAGTGGTACACAGACAGAGGTAAAATGTCACAGGACTCACCTTTATTCATACACTGCTTTGTTTAATTTTCAGTCACAGAGTTAATGTTTGACATCAGTTTCCTGTATACAGTTAAATACACTAATCTTTTGGAACTAGTGCTGGGATCAGTAACAAACCATTAAACCAAACAAATCAATAAAGCATAAACACGGGGTTGCACAGTTAATGGAATTTTAATCTCAATACCTGCAAAAACAAATCAAGCACTCCCTAAATCACTACCTGATGATGTGTCTGCCAATCAGAGCTGTTCCCTGCACCTCGCTGCTTCAAGTTTCCTGGATGTAGTCTGGATGAGTAGCAGTGAATTAAAAGACAGATATTATACAACAGAAGGTGAAGAGCTTCTCCCTCAAAGAGCAACATCATCCGTTTTTTGGAAATACTTTGGATTTAGCCCAAGTGATGTGACCAAGAACATGTCAGCCAACAGTATCCTTTTTTTCTCATTGGTAGTTGCTTCAGTCGCTTCCTCAAACTTGTGGAAAATTTAAACTCTGACACGCTCTCTTCAGTTTTCTTTTGAAGTTGCTGACTTTTTGTGGTATCTGTTCGTGACACTGCTGCACATCACTTCCCTTAAGGGTCACATCCTTTGGATTTTTGCCAAGGGTCCAGCCCGACTCCTTCCCAAAGGCTGTTAGAGAGTAGGGAAGGGCTCGTGTTTTTACGTTGTCAACTATTCAGACACTGGCAATAAAGAAAACCTAATACACAGAGAAATGTTGCCTAATGTAGTAATTTGTAATTTCTTTGTGGTGGCTGCTCCTTCTGACAGTGATTGTTCACCTGTGCAGGTATTCCCTACAGAAGAGGATATCTGCTGTACGGCCCCCCTGGATGTGGAAAGAGCAGCTTTATGTGAGTGTGCCCTTCATTTGGGTTTCGTTTCCCTCCTGTGTACTCGTCAGGTGCGTGTGCGTAACTTCATCACCACTTGTGTAACTCACTCCCTTTCAGCACGGCACTGGCTGGTGAGCTGGGCTACAGCATCTGTCTGATGAGCCTGAGCGACCGAACGCTTTCGGACGACCGCCTGAACCACCTCCTGAGCGTGGCGCCGCAGCAAAGCATCATTCTGTTGGAGGATGTCGATGCAGCCTTTGTCAGCCGAGAGCTGCTTCCCACTGAGAGTAAGCAGCAGGAAGGATCAAACATCACACACTTTCACCAACTCCACTTTCTGGGTTTAGAACAGGCTTGATGTTCAGTACTGAGATAACCTGTAAAGCTGTAACTGACTGCCATTGTTTTATTTTGATTTGAAGCTCTGTTTTCTGTTGCCTCGCAGACCCTCTGGCCTACCAGGGAATGGGAAGACTGACCTTCAGTGGACTGCTTAACTCTCTTGATGGAGTGGCTTCATCGGAGGCCCGAATAGTTTTTATGACCACCAACTTCATAGACAGGTACTGTTGTAAGCAAGCAAACCAATACATCTCCTTCTAAAATAAACAGCTGGAGCAAAAAAGTTTTAACAGTGTCGATAGAAAATGAAGAGACTGAACAAGAGGGGGCGCTGCATTAACGTATGCTGGTTCAAAAAAAGCTCAGACTTTAGAAGAACTTCAGTAATTACTGTGTTATAGCAACTTTACCTCATTAAAATAAATACAAGGTTAGATGTAACCAATGGCTCGGGGCCAGAGGTGCAGCGCCGTGTGATGAAGCACCAGAGCACACAGGTGACACGCGTGTCATGCATGCATGTGCACACTGGAGTTTGTGGCAGTTTGCATACATATATACAGTCAGCTTTAACTGATCACATGATCAAATGGTAACCTGGCTTTATGTTCAGATCTTAAATTAATCTGAACTCTGTCTGACCATCTTCATCAGCCGCCTCATCTTCCTCACATCTGTGTGCTTCATGAATGTGTCCTCTCTATTTGAGGGTGAACATCAGACAAACATATTTTTGACCATTTTTCTTAAAAGGTAAAAGTCAGTTTATTTTATACAACAGCACTGTTAAGAAATGAGGTGTTTCCAACTAGTCAGACTCTAAAGGGCTTTTAATGTGAAAAGATCCAGGAAATGTTTGTGTAAACAGTGTGGTGCAGTAACCTTAACAGACTGAAAGACTGATGATTATTATGACTGTCTGTGAACACTGTGATTATGAGGTCTTAAAAAAAGAGAAGGAATAAGAGAAGGCCAGGTATGTTCAGCAGCTCATGTGAATAAAGGTCAGTGACTATAAGAACAGCATAGAGCTCTAAGAGTGTTTCTAATTTTAGTTAACCTTTACAGTTTGAGTTGCTCCAAAGCAGCTCTTATTTTTTATTCATTAACATGTAAGCCAGCAGCTGCTGACTGCTCTTAAGGTGGAATCTTCTCTAATTCATTCAAATTCCATCCATATTTTTCCCTGGTTTTTGATGCCACAACCAGTATATTACTGACATTACTGTCCCCAGCATACAAACTGCTTTAGCTGCTTTCTCCAGGAGCACATTTTGTTATGATGACACACGTGGATTCAGAAGGTGACATTTCTGCAGCTAGTTATCACCCGACTCCTGAGTGTCCTGCAGGGTGCTCTGTTTGAGCCCGCAGACACCAGTCACATGTGCACTAACTGCCCTGTAAAACATTAATTAATATTTAAATAATCTAATTAATATTTAGAATAAAATTATACTTACATGCAATACCTAAATTTTAAAGGTACTTATTATAATTTCCATTGTTTAAAAGTAGTTCTTAAACAATCCAAAGTCAATGAAAGCTATCACTTGACTGGATAGAAACGTTGTGTTGCGTTAGCTGAAGTTGATTTGAGGCCACTCTGCCTCCGTGTAATACTAATTTGTACCATAAGATGGTGTTTCAAGTTATTTAACCAGATAAGACCTGGAGAAGGCGGAGCCTCTTGAGGAAATTGTTGCAGGAGTTAGAAATAAATAAAAATAAATGAACAGCAGACACTTCTGAAAACCTTTCAGTACATTTTCTGGTGAAACACTGCCTCCTGGTGGTGAAAGTTAATTACATTTTGCAGGGAGTCATTACAAAATGTACCTTTTTAAAAAAAATAAATAAATAAAAAAATAAAAATTAGTTACATGATTTCCTTCTCGAACATTAAAATCTTTTTGTCATTGCTAGATAAAGTCGTTCTTTCACTTGTGAAACATTAAGGAGTAATTTCATTAATGTGACATTAACATCCGGTGCTGCCTGTGACGTCCTCACACAGGTTAGACGCAGCGCTCATCCGACCCGGCCGTGTTGATCTGAAGCAGTACATCGGGCATTGCACCCACTGGCAGCTCACCCAGATGTTTCGGCGGTTCTACCCAGACGAACCCGCCTCCGAGGCAGAGCGCTTTGCAGAGCGGGCTTTAGCCGCACACTCAGAGATCAGCGCTGCGCAGGTGCAAGGACACTTCCTGCTGCACAAAATGGACCCTGAAGGATCTATAGACAATGTTGCTGAAATAAAAGGATGACGGGGATTTGGACGCCTGAATAAAGAGAAATGAGAAACACTTTCAGTTTAAGTTTGTTATCAGTGATGCACTTTGATGTTAAAGGATATCAAATAGCTTTCCATAATGTGTCATTTTCTCTTTAAATATGAAGCAACTCTAGACACAGTTTCAAACTCTAACACTTATCAGCATTTTTGGCCCATCAACATGAGCTGCTGCTATTTAGAGTGTTTGAATTGCACAATACAGCTTATTGAACAGGGTACTTTGAAGGCTCAGATATGTTTCATTATGTTAACCAGGGAGTGAAGCAGAGATGAAAATAAAATACCTTACGGTACCTTTAGGGGTTCGAGGGCTTGTCACTGGGTTCTAAGTGCAAAATTGTGTTCGTGGTGGAGCATATAGTGATGTATTTCATAAATATGTCTTCAGCTCGGTAACATTGAAAACTTTACTCTGACTTTCACAAAATTATCTTTTAAATGTATTGCGGTATATCTGTCACTTATACTGCAGAAGGTACATATTTTGCTCAGACACTGGAATAATATTTTAAAATTCTTTTCTTGTATATTAATTTGAAAATTTTGATGATTTTAATGATCCTGTAGTGGACAAGGTGAACATTTGGAGTGCATCAAGAAGCAGGAGAAAGACGGGCAGCATAAAACCAAACAGTTATGAAAAAGAAAGTACATCTTTTAATTAGCAAGTCTTAAAATTATCTCAGGTATTATTTACCTAAACAATAAGACATGACATATTACACTGTCATTTATTTAACAGAAACTGAACCAAAATGCAAAAGCAGTGTGTGAAAAAAGTACCCCCATGATTGAGCAGCTTGTTGAACCACCTCCAGCAGTAATAACTTGGAAGTAATGGTTTCCTGTGTGACTATCAGTTTCGCACGTCATTGTGGAGGAATTTTGGCCCACTCTTCCTCACACAGATTTCATGCTGTGCTTGGGATCACTGTCCTGCTGCATGAGTCAGATTTGGCCAAGCTGCAGCTGTCAGACAGATGGCCGCACATTTGACTCTTGTATACTTTGGTATACAGAGGAGTTCATGGTCGCCTCAGTGACTGCAGAACAAACTCAAATCCTCACCCCGTCCACCACCGCTGACAGTTGGTATGAGGTGTTTAACGTGCTAAATGCGGACTGTAGAGTCAGACGTAGTTCTTTGCTTTTTTTTTTTTTTGCAGTTTTTCTGCACTGTATGGTCTGGCCTTGGGGAGAATTTACCAGAACATCCGTTCTTGTTGACGCACGCCGGAATTGCCCTGGATCACTAACCTTTCAAAACTTGCTTTTTTAAATTCAATTCAATTTTATTTATATAGCGCCAAATCAACCCACACAGTCACCTCATGGCACTTTATATTGTAAGGTAAAGACCCTACAATAATTACAGAGAAAACACAGCAATCAAAACGACTCCCTATGACAGCCATTCCCAAAATCAAGAGTGCTGCGGCCCACTTAAAAACCAGCCAACAGGCTGTTGGCTATAAATTGCTAAAACTACCCAGTAATATATAAAGTGCCAATATGTGACCCACCTGCCACAAACTTCAATACGAGAGCACTAAATATATGTCAGAGTAATGAGTAATATCAAACTAATTTTCTCTGTTACAAGTTTCACTTCACTTTTTATATAAATAAATACATTTATATAAATATGTAACTGTGTATACATGTGAGTAATTTCACAGTGAATTTCTGTTATTACTGCAGCCCTCCTGCAGTACCTTCGCGGGCCACACGTTGGGAACCACTGCCCTATGAGCAAACGCTTGGCAACAGTCGGAAGGGAAAGCTCCCTTTTAACAGGAATAAACCTCTTTGACGGTCTGCAGGAAGTAACTATTGAAGTTAACACAGAAAGATCAACTGGAGCAAAAGAGCCTAAACAAATAGCAGCAGTGCTGAAAGCAGCCGAACATGAAGAGAAATCTTTGAGCTGGTTATGAACAATTTTTTCTCTAATGGTTAAAATTTTAGCCAATTTCGATAGCTGGGGATTGGTCCACCAGGGCCTCCGCCCGACACACACTGCACCCGACCCCTACGATGCCTCCTGCGGGTGGTGGGCCTACAGGAGGGCGGGCCCATGTAACCTCTTAGGGCTGCGCCTGGCCGAGCACCACGGGCTAATGCCCGGCCACCAGACGCTCTCCCTTGAGCTCCCTGCCCAGGCCTGGCTCCAGGGTGGGGCCCCGGTAACCCTATCCCGGGCAGGGTAAACTGTTCCCTTGCTGTTACGAACATAGGGGTCTTCTGTGCTTTTAGAGGTGCTCACACTTGCTCATGACCAGGGCCATCCGGGAGGGGCTCAGAGTAGAGCCGCTGCTCCTCCACATCGAAAGGAGCCAGTTGAGGTGGCTCAGGCATCTGATTAGGATGCATCCTGGCCACCTCTTGGGTGAGGTGTTTCGGGCATGTCCCACCAGGAGGAGGCCCTCTGGTAGACCCAGGACACGCTGGAGAGATTATATCTCTCAGCTGGCCTGGGAATGCCTTGGGGTCCCTCCAGATGAGCTGGAGGAGGTGGCTGGGGAGAGGGAAACCTGGGCTTCTCTGCTTAGGCTCCTGCCCCCGCGACCCGGCCCTGGATAAGCGGAAGAAAATGGATGGATGGTTAAAATTTTATTTGTAAAGAAATCCATGAAGTCACTACTAGTTAAAGTGAAAGGAATACTCGGCTCTACAGAGCTCTGACTCTTTGTCAGCCTGGCTACAGTGCTCAAAACAAACTTGGGGTTGTTCTTATTTTCTTCAATCAGTGATGAATACTACGATGTCCTAGCTTTACGGAGAGCTTTTTTTTTTTTTTTTTTTTTTTTATAAATAGAGCAACAAACTCTTCTTCCAGGGTAAATGAGCATCTTCTAAATTAGTCCAGCTTACGGGTTATCTGCGTGTTTGTGTGTTAGACCACAGAGTCCGGCACTTCTGATTTGAGGCTTTACTTTTCAGAGGAGCCACATGTAGCGCTCCCCATAAATAGGAATATTAATAGGGGTAGGGCTTTTGGGTTCTTACAGTGTATTCTACTCTATTTTAACCCTGATTAATTCAGGGTCAATTTAAGCCTTGGATTTGTTTTACCCTGTACCAATAAAACTTTTTGAAATACACTTTTTAGGAACTCACCTTTAAAGATTTCTGTCTCTCCAAGAGTTTTAGCAAAACAACCTGTAAACACACTTCCCAGATGAAATGTTTTTTACTTATCTACAAGCTATAAACAAACTCACAACACTCAAGTTTTAAGAAACACTATTAACTGATTTACTTAAAATTATTAGTTTTGATTAAAGATAGAAAAAGCAAATGCAATTACAGTAAAGTTTCTTCAACATGTAAATAACTTGTACCCATTTGTGTAAATTAACAACCCATATAATATGTGGGCCCACATACACACACCCAAAGCCCAAAGCCGGCAAACTCAAAATGACTTAAAACCCAAATTAAACGGTGCAGGCCTGGTTCGTGGCTAGCTTACTTGGAGGCCCAAAACACACTGGCCGTTTCACTCTTTAATGAGCCAAAATAAATGAGTGGTACCTTAGTATTTTGGTTGCTGGGTTGTAATCCAACAGTCAGGTAATTGCTCTGAAGCAGATCCTTCTCACCTCACCGGCCCAGCAGAGTCCACTGTCTCCTCGCTCACCTCGCTTCCAGAACAGGTACAGTTGAGACTCTGTCAATCCTCGAGCAGGGTATTTACTCCGTTCCGTGCTGAAAACAGTCTTTCCCCTCTCGCACAGTTCAACTGGGTTAGTCCAACTATACGCAAACAGTCTGTACACTTGTGGTGTGCTGACTCACTGCTATCAAGCTCGTTAGCTTAGCCGTGGCACACGCGCTAACGCTCGGGCTAACCTTAGCATTCGTGCCACGGTCATACACAGTCTGTGACAGAAGAATTGGCCATCCCTCTCGTCCTCGCGACAGGAAGAACTTGTGCTCTAACGACAGATTGTCGAGCAGACAGTCCCATAAGAAACACAAGAGTCCCCGCTTCCGTGTACTTAGCCTTAAAACTCGCTTCCGTCCTGTTGCGACACGCTCGTTCTTAGCTCCTCTCTTTTTCCTTTTCCTACCATTGACACTCCCTCTACCGTCTGCTCCTGACGCATTAACCCCATAAATGCTGGTTCAAACAGTTTTTAGTCAAACTTTCCATTTTTTAAACATAACAAACAAACAAATCACAGTATTAAATGTATTTAAATCTTTCATTACATAAATAACAGTTTTTAATTGACACATTTATATATTAACTGATTTTAACAATTGTTTTTAAACTAAACCAAACCGGGTTACACACAATATCCAGAGTTGTACGCAGTGAAGATGTAAAACTCGTGCTTTTAGAGGTGCTCACACTTGCTCATGATCAGTTAATCAAGTGCATTTGATTAGCAGCAGCTGGCTGCTACTTCCCCTCTGAGTTCCTTGCAGGACAATTATGTAGATCAGATCTAAAAACTTTTTCCCGCTCAGAATTACAAGCACTGACTCAAGCTCCAATAACTATCAATAGTATAGATTTTGTTTAGACACTAAAGACCAGAGATGTATAGTAACTAAGTAGAACTACTTAAGTACTGTACTTAAGTACTAAAATGCAGTATCTGTACTTTATTGGAGTACATATTTTTTCCCCTACTTTCACTTTTACTCCACTATATATTTTTGATTAATTTAATACTTTTACTCCGATACATTTTTCACGTGCTGAATCGTTACTCGTTACTATTATGAAAACGTTATTAATCATCCCCAAGTCATAGTATCAATGCCAGAGCGGTAGATGGCGCTGTCACGGTTTATGAAGCTGGCTCATCATTGGGCGATTTGAGCGATCAAGCCTATAAAAAAACGCAGGCTTCGTCTCCGCCTTTTGCGCTGTTGCTTGCAAGTATTGAGGACAGAACGCGTCAGCTTACTGTCCGATATCGAGATGGCTGACGTCCCAGGAACACCTTGTCCAGGTTTGTCTTTTAGCTGCTCTGTGGACTGCCCCTCTGGCCTTTTGAGATGTTTTATTTGTGTTTGTTTTTTTGTAAACACTTGTATGGCCTTTTATCATTGTACTCCAGCTTCAGCCAAATACATTGTGCCTTTCAAATGTTTGAAATAATATAAACAATGATAATCAAACTTTTGACTGCCTTTCTTTAATATACACAGTACTTGTACTTTTACTTGTACTTGTACTTTAGGTACTTGAGTAGCAATTTTTGAAATACTTCTACTTGCAATACTTAAGTACCAAAAAAATTGAGTACTTCTGTACTTCCACTTGAGTATGGTGTTGAAAGAGCACTTCAACTTTTACTCAAGTCAATTTTTTTATATAGTACTTGTACTTCTACTCCACTCCTCTACTCCAGTACTTTATACATCTCTGCTAAAGACAGGCTTGCTCTCTCCTCCCACTTTCCTGTCTCTGCAAACTGTCTAATAAAGCTGCAAACGGCCAAAGAAAAAAAAAAAAGCAGTCATCTTACTGTGTCAGATGTGCGTTTGGTTCCTTTTCCATTCATGGTCCTTTGTGGCTTCTTGTCTTTGTTGACCTGGGCTGGAAGGGTTAAATATTCAGCGAGATGTAGTTGTAACCCATGTTAAAATCTGACATAAAAAGAATAAACAGTTGATTAAAAGTCTGCAGACAGAAAATAACGTCACTGCCCCTTTAAGGAACTAGCGTTACAGACGCAGCACCTGAGTGACGCTGCAGTACACAGACCGGAGGGAGAGAGCAGAGGAGGAGTCGGAGAGAAGAGCGGTGATTAATTAACAGGAAAAAGTTAATATTATGGTGAAAAAAACATAATCTACCTGGTCGGGAACTGACAGGGATTTTATGAGAACTAAGCTACATCGGGTTTGGTGAGTTTTATGTTTATTTTCCTGCATTTTCACCGTGTCGTACTTTTTCTTTTGGCGGAGGGCTAATGCTAAAAAAATGTAGCCGTTACAAAGAAATGCTCTGTCATAAACTGTTACCTGATTAATATATTGGGTTTATGAAGAAGAGTTTATTTGTATAATTTGAGGATTTAAAAAGAGTTTTATTGTGTTTGTGACCTGTTACACAGGTCAGGTTTTTTGCTTGGTTGGAAGCTCGGTCGGAGCGAGGATTGGTTTGCCGTGTGCGACGTGCACATTCACAGACGGGATTCAAGATGGCGAGCCAGACCCAGACCTTCAATTCATCTTCTCCATCGCATTAGGGAGGGATTCTCCTGCGTGTGGTAATTCGCTGCCGGAGCGGTAGGAATATCAGGAACTAGTTCGAACTGAAATGACCAGAACTGAGAACTGATTGAATTATTATCCTTTTTGGACTGAGTCAAACTGAAGCTTTTCACTGAACTGAGTACCTGAATTTACATTTTGACTTGAACTTGAATTTAAAGTGCCATACTTTGATTTTCATATGTTTATGTGTCTGAATGTGATTTGAATAGTTGTGGTCCACTTTGATTTAATTGTGTTTGAAGGTATTTTTCTTACCTCTAAAAGAAAGGAGATTGAGTTAACTCAGGAAGAAAAATAGGAATCTTAAAATAGATGCAACCTAGGAAAAAAAGACTGGTTTAACTAACTCAAATTAGTCTTATTAAAATAAGCTAGGTAAACTAAAGAGCAAAAAGAAAGAGTGACATACTCTTTATTTTTTTTCCTTTTCAATTATATTTGCCTCCTTATTAAGAACCTGCAGGGTAATTTTTGTTTCATGTATTGTATTTTATGTGTGTGTTTTTGCATTCAGTAAATTGCCGGCCTGTTCCACTTAAAGCAGCGATCTCTGGTGTTGTTATTCTTGCTCCCCACTCCTTAGAGCCTAGAACTGGTCCAGTGGCGCAGTTAGCGGTGTGACACCGGTGCTACAAACGTGGCGAGCCAGCCAGGAGTGGCTTAAAGCATTTAAACTAGAAACCAGAGACCGTATAATATTGTTATCAGAAAAAAAAAGAAAAAAATGGATGTCGTTCAAACCAGTAGTGTAAAAATCCCTAACTCAGTCATAGTTAGCGGCATGACCGATACAGAAACTGATGACGAACTAAGTGACTTCCTGAAACAATATGGTTCCGTTCAAAGAGTAATCCCAGTTGATCTCACTGAACCAGATTCAGCCAAACAGGTTATCGTAGAGTATGTGTGTGGTACAGCTGTGCAATCTCTCTTACCTTCATTGCCATACAGGCTTAACAGTAAGACTAAGACTGACGTCACCTACCACATCAGAGCCCTAGCTAATGTTTACACACCTGTAGCTAGCAAGACAGCTACACAGACTTACCTTTCAGAGTTAAAGGACATTGCAAAACAGACTGGTAAAGACTTTGCAGCTGTCCTCAGAGAGGAGCTCTCCCTCATCAGTGAGACTGTCGATCTAGATCACTCACCTGATACCCCAGAGCAACATGCTCCTGAAAATGCTGCGCAGGTAAGCTCCCTGCCCAGTATGACCCCACAGCAGCATGTTCAACATCATTGGTCCCCACCGTCGACATCATCTAAGGAAAAGACACTGCCTGCCCTGAAACTTTCTGACGTCAATCCACCTGACCTACAAAAAGTAGTTGTTGAGCACATAGTGAGAAATGAAGACTCTGCTCTGCAGGTGCACACTTCCTTGAGACTCAGACCCTTCTCTGGGCGTGTCCCACGTCCCAACAGTGAAGTGGATTATGAGACATGGCGCTCCAATGTGGAACTTCTTCTTAAAGACACAACACAGTCTGATATTTACAAGTCACGAAAGCTT
This sequence comes from Archocentrus centrarchus, assembly GCF_007364275.1. NCBI lineage: Eukaryota > Metazoa > Chordata > Actinopteri > Cichliformes > Cichlidae > Archocentrus > Archocentrus centrarchus. Next base: position 4,932,918 of record NC_044366.1, read on the forward strand.
CTTGAAAGTCTCTTATCACCCGCCATTGATATTGTGAAGCACCTGACACCTGATTCTCCTCTTAGTGTGTACTTAGAGATCTTAGACTCTGCTTTCAGCACAGTCGAAGATGGAGACGACCTCTTTGCAAAGTATCTCAACACGATGCAGGATAATGGTGAGAAACCCTCAGCTTATCTACAACGGCTGCAGGTGATGCTGAGCACCACCCTCAGAAGGGGAGGTGTAACTGCAAGCGACCTTGACCGGCATCTTCTTAAGCAGTTTGTCAGGGGCTGCTGGGATAACAACTTGATAGCTGAACTCCAGCTAGAACAGAAGAAGCAGGATCCACCTACCTTTGCTGAACTTCTCCTGTTACTCCGCACAGCAGAAGATAAACGTTCTTCCAAAGCTTCATGCATGAAACAGCACTTCAATGTTTCAAAGCCAAGAGTGTCTTCTCATTATCAAGGTGTTTATGTGCAGGGTGAAGAAGACTGCAGCTCATCTCAGCCAGCTCCTGATCACAGGTCTGAAATCCAAGACTTAAAGAAACAAATAGCTGATCTACAGTCTCAGCTCACACGTATCACACAGAAAGACAGTAGAAAAGCTAAATCAGCTACCAGACCACTAGCTCCCCCAACAGCTAACACACATTCCCCACCTATCACTCACACATCTCAAAGGCTGCAGCCCCACAGCCGAGATGCAAACAACAGCACAAGCAATAGACCAAGGCCCTGGTATTGCTTTAGATGTGGAGAGGATGGGCACATTAAGCCTCAGTGTGAAAGTGAGCCAAACCCATCTCTTGTGGCTGAGAAGAGGAAGCTGCTAAAAGAAAAGCAGTTAGCATGGGACAGTCAACATGGCACTTCAAAGCCTGATCCTTTAAACTAGACCCAGTTCCGGTTGTGGGACAAACGGGGACTGGAGCACAGGCAAAGTGTCCCAGAAAGGAGTTTTACAGAGCCCATGTGTACTCTCACACACAAAGACAGTCAGTGACTTTGCCAAAAGGTCTGATTGGAGCCAAGTGCACCGCACAAGTGACCATAGCTGACAAAGACTGTAGTTGCTTGTTGGATTCAGGATCCCAAGTAACAACGATCCCCAACTCTTTCTATCTAGAGAACCTTTCTCACTTGCCTCTCAATTCCTTGAACGACTTGCTTGAAGTGGAAGGAGCCAACGGTCAAAGCGTCCCTTACCTTGGCTATGTTGAGGCCACCATCAGATTCCCAAAGAGCTTGCTTGGAGTCGACATCGAGGTACCTACGCTGGTCTTGGTTGTACCTGACATGCGCTCCACATTGTCATCAGTGCTTATAGGCACAAATACTTTGGATGTTCTCTATGAAAAGTATGCAGAGATCGCACCTCAGAACTTTGAGTCTCTTCCTTATGGCTACAAAGTCGTCTTAAAGACCCTTGAAATCCGGAAAAAACAGTCTGTTGATTCCAGCCTGGGAGTGGTGAGGCTTCATAGTAGGGACCTCGAGACCATTTCAGCTGGACAGACTAAGGTCCTTCAAGGATCAGTGAGCTGCACAACATCTGGTGTTGGAAAGTGGGTGATGGTGGAGTCACCAAAGTCATCGTCCCTGCCTGGTGGCATCCTGGTGACAGATAGCCTGGTAAGTCTACCACCAAAGCCATCACGCTGCATACCAGTCATACTCAGAAACGAGTCACAGCATGACGTCACTCTGCCCCCAAAAGCTGTGATAGCAGAGATACACGCTGTCAAGAGTGTTCAACCTGTCAAGACCTCTGACTCAGACTCTCCTACAAAATCTGACAAAAAACCAAATCTCGACTTTGACTTTACTGATTCTCCTGTACCCATCGAGTGGAAGGAGAGGATAAAAGAGAAGTTGAATTCCATGCCAGAGGTGTTTGCAATGCATGAGCTTGACTTTGGCCGCACTGACAAAACCAAACACCATATAACTCTCGGTGACGAGACACCATTCAAACACAGGCCAAGACCTATACATCCGCAGGACATAGAAGCTGTGCGTACCCATCTCCAGCAACTCCTCGATGCAGAAGTCATCCGTGAATCAGAGTCACCTTTCTCCTCGCCGATCGTAGTCGTCAGGAAAAGGAATGGCGATGTCAGACTCTGCATAGATTACAGAAAATTGAATGCACAAACGGTAAAGGATTCATATGCCTTACCCAATCTGGAAGAGTCCTTCTCAGCATTGACCGGGTCCAGGTGGTTCTCGGTGCTCGATCTCAAATCGGGCTTCTATCAAATAGAGATGGAGGAGGCAGACAAACACAAAACCGCATTCGTCTGCCCTCTAGGATTCTTCGAGTTCAACAGAATGCCTCAGGGGATAACCAATGCCCCTAGCACGTTCCAGAGACTCATGGAGCGTTGTATGGGAGAGTTGAACTTGAAGCAAGTCCTAGTTTTTCTGGATGACCTCATCGTCTTCTCCTCTACATTGGAGGAGCACGAGGAGAGGTTGATGCACGTGCTCAACCGATTGAAAGAGTTTGGCTTGAAACTGTCACCAGGGAAATGCAAGTTCTACCAAACTTCTGTAAAGTACCTCGGGCACATTGTGTCTCAAAAGGGCATTGAGACCGATCCTGACAAATTAGCAGCACTAAAAACCTGGCCAAAACCAAACAACTTGAAGGAGCTAAGAATCTTCCTGGGTTTCTGCGGTTACTACCGCCGGTTCATTAAAGACTATTCTAAGATCGTGAAGCCACTTAACGAGCTCACTGCTGGCTATCCACCACTAAGAAAGCACGCTAAAACCACAGTGAACCCTGAGAAGTATTTCAATCCAAAGGACGTCTTTGGTGACAGATGGACACCTGCTTGCCAAACAGCGTTCGACACTATAATCGAAAAGCTGACAACCGCACCCATCCTCGGGTTTGCTGACCCTAAGCTCTCCTACATTTTACATACAGATGCAAGCACGTCGGGCCTCGGCGCTGCTCTCTACCAGGAGCAACAGGGACAGAAGCGCGTCATTGCTTATGCGAGCCGAGGTCTGTCGAGGTGTGAGTCCAGGTATCCCGCTCACAAATTAGAATTTCTCGCCCTTAAATGGGCAGTAACAGAGAAATTCCAGGATTACCTGTACGGAAACACATTCCTTGCTGTCACAGATAGCAATCCATTAACATACATTCTTACCTCAGCTAAGCTCGACGCCACGAGCTACAGATGGTTGGCCGCTCTGTCAACGTTCGATTTCCAGCTACAGTACAGAGCCGGTAAGCAGAACCAGGACGCGGACGGACTGTCCAGACGTCCTCACGGCAGAGTACCTGATGACACATCATCACAAAAAGAGTTGGAGAGAATACAACAATTCACAAAAAGACACTTGTCAGAGGCTGATTATGCACACCTGAATGAAAGCACCATCAAAGCCATCTGTGAGAAGCATTTGGTCCATGAAGTAATCAACAATCACCCTGGGGAAACAACACCCAGCACCACCTTGGTTGTGTCACTTGCCCACCACCCAAAGGCTCTCCCTCAAAGCTTTGAAGAGGAGGATCAGCTTGGTGGCTTACCTGTCATTCCACCATTAGCACCAGCTGAACTAAGAGACAAACAAAATGCTGATCCCTGCATTGGTGAAGTCATCAGGCAAGTGGAGTCAGGAGAGAAACCTCCACCCTCCTTGAGGAAAGAACTTCCTGAGCTTGGTCTCTTATTGAGGGAGTGGAACAAACTGGAGGTCTCAAATGGTGTTTTGTATCGCAGGCGACAAGAGGGTGCTCAGACTCACTACCAGCTTGTACTCCCTGAAGCCCTGAGATCCGTAGTCCTCGAGAGCCTCCACGACGACATGGGCCATATGGGCACAGAGCGCACGCTAGATCTTGTCCGGAAGCGATTCTATTGGCCCAAAATGTCAACTGAGGTGGAAAATAAAGTCAGAACCTGCAACCGTTGCATACGACGTAAGACCATGCCCGAGAAAGCGGCACCACTCATCAACATCGTGGCTACAAGACCACTTGAACTCGTGTGCATGGATTTTCTCAGTGTGGAGCCGGACTCAAGTAACACAAAAGACATTTTGGTCATTACCGACCATTTTACGAAATATGCAGTGGCAGTCCCCACCCCAAATCAGAAAGCCAGGACAGTGGCCAAGACCCTGTGGGACCACTTTTTCGTTCATTATGGCATTCCTGAAAGACTCCACAGTGACCAAGGTCCTGACTTTGAGTCTCAAACAATAAAAGAACTGTGTGAGCTCATTGGCACTCAAAAGATAAGAACCACGCCTTACCATCCGAGAGGGAACCCTGTAGAACGCTTCAACAGGACCCTGCTCAACATGTTGGGCACCCTTGAAAACCAGAAGAAGAGTCACTGGCGTGAGTATGTCAGGCCGTTAGTACACGCTTATAATTGTACTAAGAACGAGACAACCGGCTTTACCCCCTATGAGTTAACCTGTTAACTGGCAAGGGCCCGCCCCCGGGCCCTCTGTAGCGATTTCCGACTTTGAAGCCTCATAGCGTCACAGTAACGCTGCCGTTCGCCCTCACGATGCTTTTATATGACAGACTAGACCCTCAGAATTCGATTGACACCTCATTTAGCCAATCATGTTATGAAATGGATTTTCCAGAGCCAATAATATCCAGAGAGCGTCATGTGACATTTAAGGACATGCCCCCAAATGTTCTCCAATCGTTCTTATTGGTCAACTCTAACCTGAAATCTAAAACCACAGATGGATAGCCAATAAAATTCCCGACACGTGGGTATATGGCACTATGGGGTGTGTTTTCACATGAAGGCATAAACTCCCTGCGTATTCAGTGCGTATTTGCTGCGTCCTCCATGCGTAAACCAAACAGGAAGTAGGAGTCTATGCGCTGACGTGCATAAACAGTATTTACAATGTTTTCTCTCGGCAATGGATTGTCAGAATGCATCAAAAACAGACTACATTTATTCAACGAAGTGACTAAATGACTCACGAGAGTGGATTATTTTGTATTAGAGAATGTCGTCGCTGATTTGACCAGTTTTATCGCTGCAAATGAACACCTGTTACTCAGAAGGCAGAAGGTAAGTTTTTATTCTCAGCTCGTCCTCGTATTATATGCCGTTCTGATGTAAATATGTATGTAATGCTGAGCTTGGCATGCACCATTACACAGAAAATATAACCGTGCGCCGCTGTGGCGCCACTTATATTGTGTGTTTGCGTGGGCGCTGTATAGTGGTGTGATTTACGTATTGAAATGTGCCAGGTGTTTGGGGGTAGGGAAAGGTGTACTGTAAGTATCGATTGGGGGTTTCGCGGGCTTCTCTATTACGTCAGCATCACCCGATAAAAGGGCAAGGTGAGGTGGACAACGTCTCAGAGCTTCATTTGAGATTCGTCGTGATCGCATCGTTGTTTTGGAGTTTTGCGAAATGGCACAGCGGGCCGCCGGCAAGACCAAGTTCAGCGCTCAGGAGGTTGTGGAATTGCTCACACGGAGAGAGAGCGACATTTCAGCATCAGACTTTTTGGGTTCAACTGATGATCCAACATCAGAAGACGATTTGTTTTCCGATGGAGATGACCAGTAAGTGTCTAAAGTTTTACAAGTTGGGGGTGGGGGTTATTGTATGGGAGGAGGTTGTACATTTTGTATCAGACAAGGACTACTGGGAGGATTGTGTGGTTTTTATTTTATGTGTGTATGCACTGTCTGCATTTACTGTAACTTTTTTGATATACAATGTATTTATTTGTGTGTGTAAGGGAATCACTGAAAAATGACTGGGTTTTTGGTGCATGAAGGCCTGACATTTTCCTTCTTTTACAAATTAGGGGAACCTCTGATCATGAGTGGCAGCCAGCCAAAGAGAAGATGGTGGAAGAGGCTTCTTCATCTGATGAAGAGGATCTAATGCCTGTTACAGCACAGGCCAGAAGGGCCAGTGCACCACATGTGACAAGCCATTGTGCTTTGTCCCAAACAGAGACTGCTATAACCAGTGGCACATTGAAAATTCCATGTGAGGGGGGGTGGGGGTAGAGCAGAATAATTGTAAATAGTTGCAGTTTGCTGTGCTGTGTTTTTTTTTTTACATTACTCTGAAAAATAAAATAGCATTTACAGAAATGGTGATTTGTTTTGTGACTATTTTTTTTTTACAATGTACAATAGTGTCATTCATATTTTATTGGATTAATATGGCTTTATTTATGATTTATTCAGTAATTTTGTGTGTAGTACAGGATTCCTCAGGACAGTATCTTTGATTAGAGCCCTCATTGATGACTGTATGTTGAAGCATTGAGGAGTTACAGCCCTTTAAAATTTGCATGTCAAAGGGGGCTTAGATGCGGCACTTGGACTATCCAAATGGCACATGAGAGAGCACGCCAGGGCATCAATGCACAAAAACCTTTACAAAACAATAGGCTTTTGTGCTATCTTGATGAAATTCGAAATGCACGACAAAAAGACTTCATTCTACAGCTCCAATGTATTTTCCAGTTGTTACCTTCTATATTCAGTGTGTAGTTACATGATAACAATCAGGAAAAATCTAGGCGAGGCAAAAATTGTCTACTTTTTCTGTGTTCCAAACTTAATAGCTACAAACTCATTACAGTTACAGTGCTTTTGACTACATAAATGAAAAATATAGGTTGTCTGCTTCGCAAAGACACTAAACTTTTGTGTGTACTCCAAAGAGTTCAGGAACAGCAGCTGATTTAATTTGGGTATGCTTTTTCAGGCGTTTTTTGTTTTTTTTAGCCGCCAGTTAAGTGGTTAATGTTCGGGCGTCAGCCGAGACTGCCAGTTGACCTAGCCTTTGGCCTACCAGTCAATCATCAGCCAGGCTCTCACTCGCAATATGTCCGCAACCTGAAATCTCAACTTGAAGACAGTTACAGAGTAGCAACTGAGAATGCTAAAAAGACAGCCAATCGCAACAAAGCAAGGTTTGACAAGCATGTTGTTGACTCCACCTTGAAAGAAGGCGACAGAGTCTTGGTTCGAAATGTCCGTCTCAGAGGCAAGCACAAGTTAGCTGACAGGTGGGAGTCCGATGTGTATGTTGTCCTGAGACAGTCCGGAGACATCCCAGTGTATGTTGTGAAACCTGAGACAAGAGATGGTCCACAAAGAACTCTTCATCGTGACCTCCTGCTGCCATGTGGTTTCCTTCCTGCGACCCCGGTCGAAAGCGAAACTAACCCACCAAAAGCAGTAAGGCGACCAAGAACTCGACAAGATTCTAAAAATGACACATCAAATGGAGCTGATGGGGATGAATCCCAGTCTGATTCTGAGGGATATCACTATCGCAGAAACCTAAGAGTGGAAACACTAGGTTTCAACCTGACTTCAGAACCTACGGAATACTTACCTGAAAGGAATGAACCAGAACCTGACTTGACTGCTGTTGAGCAAGATCCTTCAGACGTAGCCAAAGCTTTCCCTGAAGATCCTCCAGTAGAAACTTATGATTTAGGCTTACCTGATACTGAAGAGAAAGACCTACCTGATCCTGAAGAGAGAAACTCAATCGCTGAACAGGAAATTGGAAGCCTACCTGAGAAAGACCTGGATAATGTCCATCCTTCTACTCAACCTGCTCAGGAGAGCAAGGAAAACACAAGTGATCTGGGTCAAACGGACAACCAAAATGAAAGTGACTGTTCGGGAAGACCTGTCAGAGACAGAAAACCGACTAAAAGACTGACTTATCCTGAGCTAGGAAACCCGTTGGTTACAATAGTTCAGTCTTTATTTCAAACCTTGAGTGATGTGTTTACAGATTCTCTTGAAGAACCTAGCTTTCCAAAAACTCCTAGAGTTATGACAGTATAAATTCAAAATGCACAGGGACGTGCATTAGGTAAAGAGGGGAGGATGTAACCCATGTTAAAATCTGACATAAAGAATAAACAGTTGATTAAAAGTCTGCAGACAGAAAATAACGTCACTGCCCCTTTAAGGAACTAGCGTTACAGACGCAGCACCTGAGTGACGCTGCAGTACACAGACCGGAGGGAGAGAGCAGAGGAGGAGTCGGAGAGAAGAGCGGTGATTAATTAACAGGAAAAAGTTAATATTATGGTGAAAAAAACATAATCTACCTGGTCGGGAACTGACAGGGATTTTATGAGAACTAAGCTACATCGGGTTTGGTGAGTTTTATGTTTATTTTCCTGCATTTTCACCGTGTCGTACTTTTTCTTTTGGCGGAGGGCTAATGCTAAAAAAATGTAGCCGTTACAAAGAAATGCTCTGTCATAAACTGTTACCTGATTAATATATTGGGTTTATGAAGAAGAGTTTATTTGTATAATTTGAGGATTTAAAAAGAGTTTTATTGTGTTTGTGACCTGTTACACAGGTCAGGTTTTTTGCTTGGTTGGAAGCTCGGTCGGAGCGAGGATTGGTTTGCCGTGTGCGACGTGCACATTCACAGACGGGATTCAAGATGGCGAGCCAGACCCAGACCTTCAATTCATCTTCTCCATCGCATTAGGGAGGGATTCTCCTGCGTGTGGTAATTCGCTGCCGGAGCGGTAGGAATATCAGGAACTAGTTCGAACTGAACTGACCAGAACTGAGAACTGATTGAATTATTATCCTTTTTGGACTGAGTCAAACTGAAGCTTTTCACTGAACTGAGTACCTGAATTTACATTTTGACTTGAACTTGAATTTAAAGTGCCATACTTTGATTTTCATATGTTTATGTGTCTGAATGTGATTTGAATAGTTGTGGTCCACTTTGATTTAATTGTGTTTGAAGGTATTTTTCTTACCTCTAAAAGAAAGGAGATTGAGTTAACTCAGGAAGAAAAATAGGAATCTTAAAATAGATGCAACCTAGGAAAAAAAGACTGGTTTAACTAACTCAAATTAGTCTTATTAAAATAAGCTAGGTAAACTAAAGAGCAAAAAGAAAGAGTGACATACTCTTTATTTTTTTTCCTTTTCAATTATATTTGCCTCCTTATTAAGAACCTGCAGGGTAATTTTTGTTTCATGTATTGTATTTTATGTGTGTGTTTTTGCATTCAGTAAATTGCCGGCCTGTTCCACTTAAAGCAGCGATCTCTGGTGTTGTTATTCTTGCTCCCCACTCCTTAGAGCCTAGAACTGGTCCAGTGGCGCAGTTAGCGGTGTGACACCGGTGCTACATAGTCCCTCCCTGCTCGGCTAGTCTCTTGGAGCTCTGTGCATTTGCTGTTTTGCCCTCATCATGGCTGCATGGCTGTTGAGGAGACTTGTGACTAGAAATGACAGCTGGCTGCTGCATTGCCCTATTTCCCAGACCCCAGTCTGCTCCAGAGGGGTGTCAAGGGCCTCTCCTGCCTCGAGGGCCCTCTCCACCATGCAGGACAAGCCTCGGACAGCGGAGGATCTCCCACGTGTCAGCTTCTTGGAGCTTCTTTACAGATTGGTGTTTCAGGGTTTCTACAACCGTTTGCATGAGCTTCAGGTAGGCTGCAGCGTGTGTGATCTTTAAAATATTCATGCTTGTTTCAGCCTGAGTCCAAAAATGTTGTGTTTTCCACATGGTGCATTCCAGAAACCCAAATGACAAGTATGGTCTTTTATTTGAGAGCTAATGGGGTTACAAGTGAATGAATAGAAAATATTAGGCTGGTTGTGTTACTTTCAAATCACATCGGGTTGTCTCAGCTAACTGACACAGAGGCATGGGCTGTTTTTCTCTCTGTGTGGGTTCACATTCAGTCACTCTAACATGCTCTGACCTATGACATCTACTCACTGGCTCAAATGTGGCTCATCTGTTTTTTAAATTATAGATTGAGGTCATCACCTTTGTCATGTTCACATTATAAGAATGCTGCTCTATCTTTATTACTTTGTCTACCATCAGCTCTATGAGAAGCAGCTATATGGGCCCATTTACAGAGATGGAATCGGGTCAGTATGCTTGAACACCCCAGAGCTTGTGGAAGAGATCCTGAGGAAAGACGACAAATTCCCTTGCAGAGGAGACATGGGCGTATGGAGAGAATATCGTGACATGAGAGGATTCGGCTACGGACCTTTCACAGAGTGAGACCACCAAACAATGCTGCACTTCCGTGTCCCACTGCTAAACAAAATTCTTAGTCGGTGTTAACCTTCTGATACGTGACAGCTTTCCAGGGAAAGACTTTTGCTATGTGAGTGGAAATGATTGTTTTTGATCTATTTGGGTGAAATAGGTTCCTCTCAGGCTCGGAGAGGAATCTGAAAAATGTTCATACCCCACAAGTTGCAGTATTAAACAGTGACAATATCAAGGACTCAAAAAAAAAGATGAGCACGTCATGTAAGAGCAATGCACCAAGGTTTGTTTATCAAGAGAGAAAAGACAGAAAGCAGCTTCATCGCTGATACCAAATGTGTTAAACTGGTAAATTTGGTATCGGTGATATTCAGTAAATATCAGTAAATAAGGAATCCAATCATCATGGGTCAGGTCTGTCTGTCCTGCAGACTCTGCTACACCTTCAGCACAAAAAGCTTCTCTGTTCACGCTTTTAGAAAAGTATGCAATCATACTTTGTTTACACCCAATCAACTTGGTGATATGGCACCAAACTGCTGAGCACACCCAGCTCAGATACTTGGGTGAGTGTCTCAGTTTGCTGTTCCCTCACTTGTTTCTGTTCCAACAGTGAGGGGGAGACCTGGTACAAGCTGAGGGTGGTGCTCAACAAGCGCATGCTGCATCCAAAGGAGTCGGCCCGGTATTCTGGGACTTTCAATGAAGTAGTTAAAGACTTCATCAAGAAGATCCGCTACATGCGCCAGTGCAGCCCAACAGGAGACTCTGTGACCAACATGGCCAATGAGCTTTATCTATTTTCACTAGAAGGTACGTCTGAAGGTTAAAACTACTCACTTGGTGGTAATGCTCGATTACATATTTTCTTAATTACTTAAATACTAACATTTAATTTCAAACTTAAGTTCACCATAAGCTAAAAGCTAAAAACTGCTGCAAGGTTTATTAAATTTTCTTATCATAAACCTGAACAGGTATCGCCTCCGTATTGTTTGAAACGAGGCTTGGTTGTCTGGAAAAGAAAATCCCTGCTGGTACACAAGATTTCATCAGCGCCATAGCCCAGATGCTCTCCTACAACACGACTGTCTTCATCCTTCCCAGGTGGAGCAGGAATCTGCTGCCCTACTGGGGGCGTTACATCGCTGGCTGGGAGGGAATCTTCAGCTTTGGTGAAACCTTAAACCTCACAGTCGTGACATTTTAGTTGAGCGTTTGTTGCTTAATACCAGGATCAGAGTCTGAGGAAGCAGTAAACTGTATTATTTATAAAACAAAAAGAAAAGAAAGTGGAAATGCCATTATTTGTTTTTTTCCACTAACTGTATATAAAAGATGGACACAGCCACCAAGCAGCCTTTGTTTTAGCATTAGTCTACCAGCTGCTATTTATATAGTGTTTCTCTCATTTTATTGAGCGTTCAGAGGCATTTTACACTTCAAACTTTTTGCTTTTTTTTCTTTTTTCTTCCGGCTCTCGACTGAGGCGCACGCGTTTTTCCTGCCCTCCCTACCCTCATTACCCTGCTTTGCTGCTTTGCTGCTTTGCTATGCTTCAAGAGCCTCTCTTTTACAGCGAGAATGGAATCATGAAATTTGGATTATTGGAGTTGTCGCCATTGAGGCTGTCCAGTAAGACTCTAAAGGCTGTCAGCAAAGTTATCAGTAACAGCCTGTACCAAAAACAACTGTACTTATCTGGAATTCTGCCTCCCCTACCTGGCCTTGAGACAGCTGGGAAATCTCATTTTCCTGGAATTATGTAAACAGATGCTCTTCCCCCGCCTATCCCGTCTCTTGTGACCTGTATGAGCTGGTATCCTAGCGACCTGGCTACTGATGAACATTATTCCACCTTTTATCAGAAACTGTTTAGTCAAGGACAGCTGGAAGGCTCCATAGTATCCTGGACTCTGGCCTCAGCCGGCCCCCACATGCACATGGATGGCCCCATGTGCATGTGCAGGGTACAACCCCAATTCCATAAAGCTAGGACACAAAAATGTAAATAAAAACAGAATTCAATGATTTGCAAATCTCACAAACCAAAGTTGTATTCACCATGGAACATAGAAAACACATCAAATGTTTAAAATGAGAAAATGTATCATTTTAAGAAAAATATTGGCTCATTTTGAATTTGATGACGGTAACACGTCGTTCAGCTTTGTCCCTGCGCACAGAGATCTGAATCTTCTTATGATATTATGTACTGTCGATGATGAGATGTTCAGTCTTTACAATTTTATGTTGAGAAACTTTATTCTGAAATTGTTCCATAATTCATAGATGCAGTATTTTGCAGATTGGTCAACCTCTGTCCATCATTACGTCTGAGAAACTTTGCCTCCCTAAGATGCTCCTTTTATATCCAATCATGTTACTGACCTGTTGCCAGTGAATCTAATTAGCTCCAAAAATGTTCCTCCAGCTCTTTTCTTTCAGTACCACTAACTTTTCCTGCCTTTTCTTAAAACGGCTCCAACCTTTTTAACGTGTCGCTTTCTTCAAATTGAAAATGAGCTAATGTGTTCTGTTGAAAATAAAATATTTTTGTTTCTAAATTTTTGCACGACTAGTTTAAAAAAATTAATTTTCTGCACTTGTTTTAGCTAAAAAGTTGATTGACAAGAAGATGGAGCTGATTGAGCAGCGCGTGAACAACCACCAGGATGTGGAGGGTGAATACCTGACATACCTCCTCTCAAACACACAGATGAGCATTAAAGACGTGTATGGCAGCGTCACTGAGCTTCTCTTAGCTGGAGTGGACACGGTAAATGAAATCCCAATATTAGTAATAAAAAACATGCAAAAATGCTTTGTGTAACTCAACCAAGCTGCCACTTAGTCTTCATTTTTCTGTTGTCTGTACACATCAGGAAGATGCAGTAAATTGACTTTTCACATTTTACTTCACTGCCAAGACCTCCAACACCCTCACGTGGGCTTTGCATGAGCTGTCCAGGAACCCGCATGTGCAGGACAGACTCTATAAAGAAGTGTCCACCATGGTACCATCAGACCAGATCCCCACTGCTGCTGACGTCACTCGCATGCCCTATTTAAAGGCCGTTATCAAGGAAGCTCTGAGGTGAGGCTGCTGGAGAGCTTCGTGGCTCGATTTTAGCTTTAACTGAAGCCATTAATGCAGTAAAAAGTTTTTTTTTTTTTTTTTTTTTAAACATTCATATTTGTAACATTCAAACTGAAAAAAGCTTAAATACAGATTAATTCATCTGATTATTTTCTTTAATATCTATTGATTAGCATCACTTGCATTAGAAGAAGAAGACTATTAGCCTAAACTAAATGGGGGGGGGGGGGGGAAACAAACTTCTTGTCTTGCAGGATGTATCCTGTTGTTTCTCTGAACGCGAGGATCATAGCAGAAAGGAATGTTTCTATTGGTGGATATCATTTTCCAAAGAAAGTATGTTTAACTATTATTAGACCTTTTTGTTATTGCTTAAATAGACCCATTTAACAGTGCAAGGATCTAAATTGAGTGTTAGAAGTGATTATAAGAGAATGATACTTTGGATGATCAGTATTTCATCTTTTGTTGACTTCCAGTTCTTGATTGTTTCCACAGACGGCGTTCAGCTTTTGTCACTATGCCATCAGCCACGATGAGAACACATTCCCTGACTCGTTCGCGTTTAAGCCAGAGCGATGGCTCCGTGACAACCCCGAGCGGCCAAACCCCTTCAGCTCCCTCCCGTTTGGCTTCGGGGTGCGAGGCTGTGTCGGTCGCAGGATCGCTGAGCTCGAGATGTATTTGCTTCTGTTTCAAGTAAGTGAGAAGTGGGAGAAAAACCTGTTTAACATCCACATTTGTTAAAATTGTAAATTTTCTCAATTTAAACATTTGATGTTTTCCATATTCTACTGTGAAATATGGATTTCTGAGATCTGCAGATCCTTGCATTCTGTTTATTTACATTTTAGTCTCACCCCCCCCCTTTTTTTTTGGAATTGGTTATGTGTTCATGTCACTAAAAATGCAGTGTTTATATTGTCTGTGCTTGTATGAGCTCATTTGATGGCAAAAGAGTTGAATAAATTTGTCTAATATATTCTGATCAAATGTCAATATTCACTAACTCCATATCATTTTTTTTTTTTTTTTCTCCTTCCAGCTAATCAGGCAGTTTGAAATCAAACCAGACCCGACACTGGGAGAGCTGAAATCCATCAACCGCACAGTTCTGGTACCAGACAAACAACTAAACCTGCACTTTGTGGACAGAAGATGTGAAAACACAGACTGTTACTAAAATGACAGAAAATTTAAACCTGTCCAGACAAATGTAAATATATCCCATTTACACAGTGAATTTTGCAGCATCAAAGTGATGCTGTAAGAGTTCAGTGTAACTGTTTCCACAGTGAATCCGTTCCCATTCAGAGACCACTGCACAATTATTCACTGTAAAAAAAAAACAAAAAACAAAAAGGAAAAGTGTCCTGTGATTTTCTACCAGGACACTTTTTTTTTTTTTTTTTTTTTACAGAAAGTTCGTGAACTTCTCCGTAAATGGTAAAAAAAAAATTCTGTAGATTTACAGTACTCTGTACTACAGTACAGTACTCTGTACTACTGGCAGATATTTCCTTCAACTCTAAAAGGGAAAATTCCATTTACAGTATATTTTCTGTGCAATTAACAGGCACTTCCTGTTTTATATTACCATTAACAGGCAGTTTCTTTCACTGTAACTCATTATTTTTATATATATATATATATATATATATATATATATATATATATATATATATATATATATATATATATATATATATATATAATTATTATTAATTTTTTTTTTTTTTTTTTTTTTTTATATCCTTAAAAATACATTTCTAGACAGTTACAACCTATCTAGCATTTGTTCACAAATTCTTCACCTTTGTTATCTGTACTTGGTAAACAACAACACTGTTATACTTAATAACTGGTACATTTATGGTTAAGCAGACCTTCATTTTCTTCAACTCAATATATACAAATATATGACAGCATCTATCTCTAGACTAATGTAATGTCGCATAATAAAATGATTAAACCACCAATACACGAATAAAAGAACTCACAAACGTTTTTTTTTTTTTTCCTGAAATCAGTTTTTCCTTGTGAAGTTGTTCTCATACGTGCATTAAACTGGCTTCAAAGTGTTTTCTTCAAACAGGATACCTGGAAAACACTGACATAAATTGCATTTAACAATATGCAGAATATGTTTAAGCTAGAATCACTACCTTGCATTTTACCACAGGCAAACATCCATCGTCTGTCCACTAATGATACAGTATACATGTGTAGTGAGTTATGGCCAAAACCTCACCTTTGGTCACCAAATTGAATTTACTTCAACAATGAGTGAATATTTATCCTAGATTAAACCTGCTGGGTCTTTACCTCACAGTATTACAGTGCACCTGGGGACAGGATTTGTTGACTGCTAACTGGTGCTATATGAATAAAACTGAATAGATCTAACGAAGTGTTCCTGAAATTTGGGTTTATTAGAGCAGGCCAGATGGATATCCACAGCCCTCTCAGGCTGACAGGACTTTGACACCAAAGAAGACCTTGTGCAGCGTCTGACAGAAGAGCATTTAATATGCTGGGATGTGGCAAACTTACAGATAAAAGTGCATTTGGTGGATTTGTTTTGTCAGCTCTTGCTTTTCAGAGACAATGAGGAGCAAACAATGTGCAAAGCACCATGAGAAGTGCATGTTCTGATCAAGACTAAACAGCCGCTAAGTGAATCTGTGCTTGGGGTTTTTGTGTCCATCATAAAAATCCTGAGCAATGACAACACAAAGTCCTTGGTTCAATAATCTCTCTCAGTGCTCATCTGCTGTGCTCATCATGTGCACACGTGTGTTGCTGGTACCTCTCTCCATGTACCAGTGTGACAAAGTCCTGAATGCAGTCTTCAGTCTGCATCTTCAGCCTTGGAGAAAATAAGCTCAGTTGTTCAGTTCATACAGGAACTTCAGCAGTCTGGGTGAATGTGTCTATGTTTGGTCCTCCATCTCAGCTTTTGTGTCTGCTCAGGATTTCTTCGAAATGATGATGAACTGGCAACGTCTCTTTTATACTGGGAAGATCAAAGCCGATGTTGTGCCAAAAAAAATTACTGGCTGTTGTAAATGACTTTTGGCCTATGATGTGCGAAACTTTTCAAGCACATCCCTCATGAATGATATCGAGTTATTTTGAGTGAGAAACAACATTCCTGTCACGAGGTGACAATCACTTTACGGCAAAGCGACTTTTATATTCTTATCAGGGTAAAACCTGTCACTGACATTAAAAATGTCTTAAGATAGATCTGGCCAAAGGCAGCAGAAATCACAACAAATATAACGTCACAGGTCTGTAAAGATGTTTTAAGTGACCAAAAAGGACTGCATTGATTATAATGTAGATGCAATAACGCAGTCATAAAGATACTTGCAAAACAGATAATTTCTTCATTTTATATATAAGTCCTTCATGAATCCTGTCGACAGTCTATTTACCAACATAAGCAAAGATATTACTCATTAAAAAAAAAAAAACACACACACACACAAACATCAGAAATCACTTTTTGGCACACCATTAATACTGGAGACTGCTCGTGTTCATACCTGTGGCCAGTTTAGAACCAAGCACATGTTTTGAAAGTGTAGGACACAAACTCTCACAGAAAAGCTGATGTGAAAGTTAGAGCCCAGAACCTTCTTGCAGTAAGGTAGCAGTGCTAACCTCTACACCACCCTGATCTCATCCCGAATACTACTTTTTTTTTTTTTTACTCTTCTGCTGTGACAAATCGACTCTCTGAGTTATGACACTGTACTGAGGTATTACTTAACAC
Organism: Archocentrus centrarchus; assembly: GCF_007364275.1. Lineage (NCBI taxonomy): Eukaryota > Metazoa > Chordata > Actinopteri > Cichliformes > Cichlidae > Archocentrus > Archocentrus centrarchus. Next base: position 4,949,838 of record NC_044366.1, read on the forward strand.
TAGGCTTTGAATAACTCATGCAAGCATTGTTAAATTGTCTCAACTTTTTTCATCAAAGTAAACCACTAAATTAATTAAACCAGCAAAATAATGCATTTAAAAATGTTATTTTGAAGTGTGTCAGGCCCAGAAGCTAATATTTCATACAAAATACAAATACTTTAAACAGACTAAGTCGTAAAACAGGGAAGAACCTGTTGTGCCACACTTCACGTTAAAACACTGAAGTGAACTCAAGAGGCGAATGTGTTGGACACCATAGACATGACGTAGTGTAGGATCCGTTTGTAAAGTCTGACAGTGCTGCGTGTGCATCTCCAGACCCGAGGAACTCCACACACCAGTCCACGACAGCCAAGATTAACCCCACTGACCTGGACTGTGGCCCCATGAACCAAGCGTTCAGACATGGCAACTTTAAGTCTCTTTGTCTCAAGCACCTTCAGATCATTGATATCAGCTCCAGTATTGAATTAAAACTGTAACATTTGAAGTCCTGTGCCATGAATATTAACCGATGAGGAATTAAAAATTCCTTAATGTAAAATGTACGGGGCCTAATTTGTGCACATCCTTTTTAGAGCCCAAATTATTATTAATCTGTAAGGCATCTTTTTCTACAGCAAATAAATTGTTTAAACTAATTCACATAAGTCTGCACATGCGCCTTCCAAAGGGAACGCGCCTGGATTTGAACATGTCAACAAATTTGGAGTTTTGAAAAACAGTTTCCAGTGTTTCCAAAATGAGTACATATCCAAACTTATCAGTGACGGCGACCGGACTTTTGCTTCTTCTGCTGTCAAATGTTGTGCTAAGTATCAACAGGTTCTGCCGTTCTCTGTGAAGTGTTTGTTCTGTGTAGTTTCTGGATTTAAGGGTGTGATGGGGTTTCAACATTTTGGAAGGATTTTTCTAGTTTGCTTTTACTTGCATTGTCCTGTGAGGATAAGCGCTGTAAAGCTACGTCTTTAGCCCGACCGCGGATCTGGAAAAGCACTTGAAGAGGTGAAGCACAGACGGGCTTTGTCACGATCCTGAGCCTGTGGCCCTGCTTTTTGAGTTCTTTTAGTGATGTTTTGTTTTGTTGAATCTTCTGGCTGTGTTTCTTAGTTTTTCTTACCGTCTAGTTTCTCCGTTTGTTGTAGTGTTGTTTTTTGGGTTTTTTGTTAATTATAGGTTATTCTGATTTTCCTGTGCTCCTGTGTATGTGCTCCTCTGTGTATGTGTCTCCCCGTGTTCTTGTGTGCTGGTGTTTGTGTTCATTGTTTGTGTTTCAGGTGTCTGTGTCTTCCTTGTTCACTTGTTCCCTGTCTGGTGTCAGCTTAGGTGTTGTTGGGTTCTGTTTAGTCATGTTTAGATTCCCTTTGTTTGCCAGTCTCCTTATGTGTCAAGTCTGCGTTACTTCCTGTTTTATTTTGACAGTTCTTTGTCCTGTGTGCTTGTGTTTTGCTTTACCTTCCTGAGTCTTGTTAGTGTTATTCTGTTCACCTGTTTGCCTCGGCTGTTTCCACTCACCCCTCGTCTCCTCTGTGTATTTATTGTCTGAGTTTTCACCTGGTCAGATGTCAGAGTCTTGTTGTCTTGTGGCTGTGTTTCCCTGTGCTCTCCAGAGCGTCAGCCCTCCAGGAATCTTTAGTTATTTTCCAGTACAGGTTTCCTTTGTTTGTTTTGCTGCTTTAGTTTATTTTTTGCCATTCCCTTTGTTCTGTTGCCCTAATAAATGCTCATTTTGGTTCATCATTTAACACCATCTCCTGTGTTCTGCTTTTGGGTCCTCACCAGCTTTCCACGTCACATGGCCTGCCCCCCCCGAAACGTGACAGGCCTAATCCAGGTACCTTGAGTTGAGAAACAGCAGAGGTACACATACCCACAGGGCTCCTATTTGACTTGCTCAGCATTTCGGATGTTGTGGTTGTCGCTTATACGTTAGTTGCCACTGCACTCTCCTGCACTACTAACTGGTTTAGCTGCCACATCTAACTGTAAACGAACATCTGTGTCAACCTGCTGGCCAATACATTCATGGAGAGATTTTCCAAGACCCGAGAAAGTTCCAAACACATCCAGCCAGGTAGGTTCCAGGCAGGTAACTGAACAAATCATAAATGCCTTACAAGCAAATTTGAACCAGTTAACTCAAATTGACACACAAAACACTTCATGAAAGAAACTTTAACCACATACACTCTCTTCCTGGAGCTCGGTGTGGCATGATGAGCCTCAAACAGTTCAACACATGATCAGGCAAAATAAACTGAGCCATGTCTGGGAGTGAGCAGGTGAGGTCCAGGTACCGGGGAGTCATTGAGAGGAGAGAGAGAACGATATTAAAGTCCATTCAACTATATTTCCTATGCAAATATCAAAGTCTCTGGCTTTGTTTTCAGGAGATTATTGCTGGGAGATGAAGGAGTCGGTCTTTACGGGAGTCCAGAGCTTAATGAGTATTGGAGTGTGGGCAGGCAGGCAGGCGAGTGGTGAACAGACAGAGGTCCAGGTGGCAAGTGATCCGAACCGGTAAGGCAGGAACAGAAGAATTCAGCAATTACAGTGGAAGAGGTGACGTGGAGACTCTCCAGCTGACAAAAAGGATTTCCTGGAACAAGGGAGAAACTGGTGAGTACAGGATAAACTGTCACGGAGAGAGTAAAGGTTGGCCTGATTACCACAGTGGAAAGCACACTATCGGGCAGAGAATGGGTGGGACCACTGGTCCCTAAATCATGGATGAGGATGAGGAGAATGAGGAACAGGTACTGACTTCATCTCACTTACACTGACATGTTACCAAATGCCACCTCACTAATGGCTGAAAACACTACAATTACCAACGTAAACTGACACATTATAGAAACTCAGAGTGTTGATTTGTGCATATCTTGACTTTTATCACTGAGATATTGTTAAAAACTTTGCACTGTGCAGCTTGTTTGGCATTTACTGGAGAACAAAAGAACAGGCAGGGACACCACTGGTGCCCTGTTGTTCTCACAGATGACAGCAGCTTCACACTGAGCCCATGTGACAGATGTGAAAAAGCTGGAGACGACGGGGTGAACGTTCTGCTGCCTGCAACGTTCAGCTTGACCAGTTTGATATTTGGTCAGCAATGGTCCGGGGAGGCACATCCTTGGTATCTCCTCCCTACATTTGAGACTGATGGGGGAGACAGAACGTACACACGAATCATACAGCTGGACTACCTGTAGAACCTGAATGGGCTGCAGGAACCATCACACGCTACCAGTAATGACAAGGACACCAACAAAAAGCAGAACTAGAGAAAAATCAGTGAGGAGTGATAATGAGAGAGCAATGGTCTGTGGCCACCACCTGCTAATCCAGAAATTGGAAAAATGATGAGGATAGTTGTGCAACCGTGTAAGTATTTTTGTATCTAATAGAAAGACCTAAAGGTTAATAACGTGCAGCTTTATTATGTCTGATTGCTACTTCACAAATGATCCAGCAGGGGGAGACATCACTGCATGAAAAGCGATGGATCTTCACCGCTCGCATTCCATAGAGCAGGGCTCTTCAACTCCAGGCCTCGAGAGCCCCTGTCCTGCAGGTTTTACATGTGTCCCTGATCCAACACACTTGAATCAAATGGCTGAATTACCTCCTCAGTATGCAGTCAAGTTCTCCAGAGTCCTGCTAATGACTTCTATATTTGACTCAGGTGTGTTGAAGCAGAGACACATCTAAAACCAGCAGGACAGGGGCTCTCGAGGCCTGGAGTCGAAGAGCCCTGCCATAGAGAGTCCTGCAAAGTCCTCACACCAGGGATTGAAGAGCAGCTAAATCTGAAGATCATGAAGGCTGTTTATAGATTTAGGCTATACTGGACACAGTAGCTGATGTGAAAATACACAAGAAATGTTTTTCTCTTTGGTATAGAAGACCCAAATTAAAACACAGTACACTGGGAGTTTTTTTTTTTTTTTTTGCACAATCAAGTGTTGAACCACCAATCAAAAAGTCATATGATAAAACATATAAAACCAAACTTGTCAGTATGGATTCAATACTTTTCATTTAACTTAAATAGATAAACCTTAAAATTGAAGAGTATTTTGGCTTTGGCTGAACACAGACTGTCTCCTGATATATTGACTATATTCTGCTACTTAATAGCAGAATATTATACTTAAATTATCTGATTTAAAAGTACTTAAAGTACACATTATGCAGAATAATATACATTTTATAACGGGATAAATATATCAGTTTTATCAGGTTTGGGAGGCTGTAAATGCAAGTCCAACTTTGCCCCAACGGTGGCGCTAGAGTGCTCAAGGTAGTGGCACATAATTTGGTGGAAATGATAATGAGACTGTCTCCAGAAAGTGAGCCAGATTTCACAACTTTTGACCAGAAGGTCCCAGGAGCTGCCTTAGACTGCCACTGGATGGGGTGGGGGGTGGGGGTGGTTGTTGATAATACAATAATCAGAAAACCTGGAATCACTGTTGGTGCCCTCTGACTCTGGGCCAGTGCCACCTGGCGGCCTCTCTCTATACACGCTCATGTTTAACTTGAGGTCAGATAATTACCCGGCAGGGTGGGGGGGTATGAAGATTGTACTTGTTAGGACAGACATTTATATTGTACCAGTCTTTTCCTCTTTACACACCAGCTGTAACATTAATGTACTGCCCAAATAACTGAAGTGGAGAGAGAGAGAGGGAGAGAGAGCGAGAGAGAGAGAGAGACTCTGTTTAAGGCTGCAGGCTACCTGTCCGTCCTCCACAGTCTGCAGTGGGAAGTCACTTGAGCTCAGTGTGCCACTCAGTCTGCGCATGTGGGTGAAAACAAGTGCGACGAACTCCTCGAAACGTCTCAAGTCCCCAAACAGCGCACAGTGATGCCGCACAGACTGCGCCCATTCGTGCTGCGTTTAAGCGGAATGAAGTCATAATTAAAGTACCTACCGCCGCGGCGCGAGAGAAGGGCACCGAGCGCTGGGACTTTTTGAATGGGTTTGGACGTGCGCGCTCTGGCTTTGCTCGGATGGGATGCACGGTGAGCTTCATCTGCTGTGAAGAGGACTTTCTGCAAATGCCTGTTTACCAACATGAGGAGGAAAAGAAGAAGGGAAGCCCGGACAAGGTAAGAAGTTGCCAGGAGGAGAAATGCGCGGGTGGCAAATGTGCGCAGACACACGAGTGGGCGTCAAATTTGACAAAAGAGCAGACAGGGGTGCGTGTCTGTTCAGGTTGTTTTCCCTGCAGGCTGGGCATGTTTATTTACTTACACATGTTTGTGATATACAAGCCAGCTGACTTTCTTTATGTAGGACATCTGATAAGACGTATCGACCTTTGGTTCCACTTGGCAGACTCGATTCCAGGGAACCTCCTCACACGTCCAATTGTCTATAGCAATAAGTCACTCATTTAAATGCAGGATATATCCAGTTCTCGTTAAATGAACAAGAAACAGCCTGCTCCCCATCAATCCAGGTATAGTGTGTGTCTAATTCCAGCATAGACAGGCATTCAAACAGTGCTCCTGCGCAGGAATGAGGTAAACCATTCACTACTATGGATGCCAAGGGCAACTCTGAGAAGTCCAAGTTCAGTCATGCTTTTAGTCCATGACAAAAACATGGGATCTACCTGTGGTGATGTCATGGAAATAATTCAGTTTCTTCCTCTTAGCTTCTGCTGGTGGGTCTGTGCTGGTAGATCTTTCACAAGTTGTCTAACATATAGCTGCTCTGCACCCAGCGGTTCAAGTTTAAATTGTAAGCCAGTGTGGTCACTGACCTGCTCCGCATCAGTTCAACACTTGTACATATATTTGAACAAATCTTTCAGCTTCTGTGTGCAGATAAACAGCCCACCTCTCAGCACCTCACTGACAGGAAAATCAGCTCTGTGTTTGCAGGCTCGCTTTGAAGATCAGTCACGATGCCAAATTGCAGCTCCAACGAGCCTCCGGTCGCTTTGCTGTAATTTAGAGGTAATCATGAAGTTTTACTAACTTATTTTCCCCACTCAAAGCTGATGTTGTATTAGGCTTGCTGCGCACAATGAGCTACAGTACTGTACTAAAGTCTTGAGAAACTCATCATTTCTTCATATTTTGATTCCAAGGCTTTTTCTGCTCTGATCAGATTTTCCTGACTACAGATCAGCACAAGACACGCGTCTTTCCCCAAAGGTGGATATTATCTAACACTCTTTTCCTCTTTCCTGTGGTCTTCAGTCCATAAAGTTTGCATTTGCACAATGAGAACCCCGGGGTGTCAGGGTCATTCAGCTTGACCTCGGTGCTTCCTTGCAATCTTGTTTTGATGCACTCTCTTACCCCCCCAGCCTGCTGATGTGTGGATAAAGGCATGCCTGTAGTGGTGTAGGACACGCCACTTCTTGCTCGACCTCCTGAAGCTCTCCTGGCTGCTGCTGCTTACGTCGACCTGTGTTTCTAAAAACGATGTTGCGGCTCATGAGCCACGTTGCAGCATTAATTGTAAGACGGCCCAGATTCATATCCTGTTGCAGTCCTAGCAATAAGACAGTGGAAACAAAATGGGATGAAGCACGTTTTCAGTTTATTGCGGAAAGGAATAAAAATGGTGTAGAGAGATTCTGCTTCTGCAGAGCCTGCTGGCTGAGTGAGATGAACGAAGGGTTATTGAAAGCCTTGTCAGGTGCCAAGGATGGTAAGGAGTAGTTTCAGTTTCCCTGGAAAAACCACCAACAAAGTTGCGTTTTTTTTCCAGTCTGGTCCCTACAGTGTCCCACTGTGTGACAATTCTCTGTCTAAATGGCGATAGTGTGCCACTTTTGGCTTTAATCTGCCAAAAGAATACAATAAAACAAGATGACTAGTGAAATTAGTAGTTTGGTATGCTGGCCCACCAATTCAGTAGCTCATCCAGTGGATTGATAGCTCATGGGGAATGAGTCAACTTCTCATTTTCCTCATTTTCCAGTCAGATACCAGTTATGGCTGCTCATTGGTCAAATCAGCAGCTGGCTTTAGCAAGGCTGTAGGCTTACCTACACTGTATTTGTGTAGCCGCAGTGTAGCAATACAGTGGCAAGATTTAAGACATCCTGCCTTGTCTGACAGAAATAGTAACTTCAATTCAGCACCTGTGACATTTTATACTTTAGGTGGACGTATTAAGATCATGTCCAGTGTGCCAGTTGGTCCACTTCCATCGAGGCTTTCTCAACATTTCTGAAATGCTCCCACTTGTTCTCATTCTTTCAAAAGTATGTGAAGGTATTACTACACTCTTTCGCTCCAATTAAGCGTTTCAAATGGAGAATCCGCTACATTAAGCACTGCTCAAGACCAACTAGTCTTAAGTAGAAATGACTCGAACTCCGAGTCTGCTCCACTGCATGTTTAGTAACCACTCTGTGAGCTTCATGTGAATTTTTCAGGACTCTCTCAGTAACAGACAATGAAGTGGTCTTTGTGGTAATTTGCATGTGACTTTTATATGGTTTTGAGCAGTGCTTCATCATTTTTTAAAATTATTTCTATTTATTTTTGTTGTTTAAAAATGCCAAAGAAAGAAGAGTGAGAACATTTTAGAAATGTTTTTGGAAAAACACCTGAATTAAACTGAAATGGAATAGGTGCATTTTCGAATAAATAACTTAATCTTAATATACTGCTTAAAAAAGTAAAGGGACACTTTTTAATCAGTTTATAGCATCAAATCCATCAAACCTTTGGGATATTGATCTGGTCAGTAGCTGTGGATGTTGTTAGTAGGGTAAAGCCATACCTGGACCCTACAGAGGCTGCACAGGTAGTCCAACTCCTCCAGGATGGCACATCAATACATACCATTGCCAGAAGGTTTGCTGTGTCTCCCAGCACAGTCTGAAGAGCATAGCAGAGATTCCAGGAGACAGGCAGTTACTCTAGGAGAGCTGTACAGGGCCATAGAAGGTCCGTAACCCATCAGCAGGACCGGTATCTGCTCCTTCATGCAGGGAGGAACAGGATGAGCACTGCCAGAGCTACAAAATAACCTCTATCAGCCACTGGTGTGAATGTCTCTGATCAAACAGCCAGATTCAGACTCCATGAGGGTGGCCTGGGGCCTGACGTTCTCTAGTGGGCACTGGGCTCAGTGCTTGGCACCGTGGAGCCCAACTGGCATTTGCCATAGAATACCAGAACTGGCGGGTCCATTGCTGGTGCCCTGTGCTTTTCACAGATATGAGCAGGTTCACCCTGAGCACATGAGACAGACGTGAAAGGGTCTGGAGAAGCCGTGGAGAACGTTATGCTGCCTGTAACATTGTTCAGCATGAGCGATTTGGTGGTGGATCAGTGATGGTCTGGGGATGCACATCCATGGAGGGACACCCAGACCTCTACAGGCTAGGCAACGGCATCCTGACTGCCATCACGTATTGGGATGAAATCCTTGGATCCATTGTCTTATCCTGCGCTGGTGCAGTGGGTCCTGGGTTCCTCCTGGTGCTCGACAATGCCAATTCCTAGCACATTACCTATATCAGTATAGATATCCAGCCCGCAACACTGAATTGGATAAGCGGTAGAAAATGGATAGAAGGATGGATGGAGATCTCATGTGTTTTCAAAGTGTTCCTTTACTTTTTTTTTTTTTTTTAGCAGTGTATTTCCATGTGATAGTGGTATAAATCTCTGATGATGCCAAGTTCCTGTTTCCATTGCAGAAAGGTGAGAGCATCCCAGAAGTTGTCGCTGTATTCTACCCTACCCCTTATAGTTAAGTATATGTAGCATTCTTCTATTAAACATTTCTATTTTTTTTTTTTTTAATCCAAGCTGTTCAACAGTCTTTCCATCTAACTGTGGCAACTGCACCCCTGGTAGGGAATCACCTCATGATACCATGTCTATCAGTACTGTGGAAGGAAAATCCTTTAATCTCTTAAATAATAGGCATTTATTGCCACCATAGCACAGACATATACTTTATATTAACCAGTGTAATCCTGCGCTGCTTGGAGGTAACACTGCAGACACACTTTTAGAGCGCCTCGGGTGACTTTTCCTGGATGTTTTGAGCTGCCCGGTGGCGCAGACAAACAGCTGGCACTGAGGCATGTAGGGCTGTGGGTGCACAGGGAGCTGTGGGAAATGAATGCCCTGACTCTGCCAGCAGAGCTGTGGTTGAAGTAATGAAGTGGTGCTAAAGTGTTGAAAATAGTCACTCATGTGAGGTAGCCAAGTGTCAGTCATGCTGAGCGTAAACAATCAGTAGTCGCTTGAAGGAACAGTGAAAAAGCAGCTCTAGAAGTGTGGATCTGTGTTTCTGCTGTTGCTGAGTTAGTTTTGCCTCACTTTTTAAAGAGAAACTAGCTTAACAAGCATCTTAAGCCTTAAACTTGACTAAAAGCCGTAATCCTTTGTGTTGAACACCTTTGCTTCCCTGGCTTTATTTACGTTGCAGTTTTTTGCATATCATTTGTTTTCCTTTTCATGTCTGTGTGTGCATTGGCGATGTACTCAGGTCCACAGAGATTGCTTCTTGTGTGATGCTTGTGGGTTTGCAGAAGGTAGTTTTGACTACACCTGTCAGCGGCGCTCAGGGAGACTCATGGCACCGAACTTTGAAGAGCGATAACGATCGAACAAACCATAAAAACAAGGCTTTGAACTTTATGAGGGGATCTTGAGCTTCAGGAAGAATGCTGTGTGTTTTGCCTCTAGTTGCTGTGGCACAATGGGAATGCATGGACTGACAGATGACTGGCAGAGGGACAGAACATAATCTGACAGCAACAACTTAATTTTTTTCTTTAAACTGTGGTGTTAATGGACAAAGATGCATTTATACTGTTATACCGACACAGATTGGCATCGAGGTTGGGTTTTATTTTGACCACATGCTCAGTAGGCGTAGTTTCAGAAACTAGTCAATGTCAGTTAAACCCAAACTCTTTCCCCCAAACCCTAGATGGGTCCCCAATGACCTGGTCGATGTTAAGAAGTTAAACTACATTTGTGTTTTTAATGCAAATGCAGTTTAAACAACCCTGACCCTAAAAACAACACTTTGTAATGTGTAAAGGTAGTTGGATCTGTCAGAATCCAACTACCTTTACACATTACAACAATTAGTCTGCTGTTCAGTCAGAAACAGCAGACTAATTGTTTGTGATTTGCTAACCAGTTTTTAGCCACGCTCCGTTTTGGTTCATCTGAAAAAGGACCAATGAGCTTTTGCAGTGGTTGATCCCCAACCCTACTTTAAATCACATCTATAGGGAGTAACCTAGAAGCTACTTTCAGCTGCTCCCTTGTCACAAGGGGTCACCTCAGCGGACAGTGCTGCATGTTTGATTTGGAGTTTTACCCATTGGGGATGCTCTTCCCCAACGGGCATTTGTGTCTCTGGCTGGAATCGAACCAGCGACTTTTCACTTGCCTAGTGGCTACACTTTGGAGCCACTAGGGGGAGAGAGTACTTTATTTAAGCTCCAGAGACTATGACCTGGATGACTGAGAACCCACATAGACATACTACCATGGCAGATATTTTCTATCTGACAGAGGAGGGTAACCAGATTTCTAGAGGGAGTAGTCTATTCTGTAAGATTGCTGACAAAATGAGCTGCTCTACTTTTAACCACATTTGTAGAAGCAGTAGTCTGTTTTAATAGTTCCTGCCTGATAGAATAAACCCCACTAGTTTAAAAGGAGGAATAAACTATTCTGAGAGATACCACCTACCTGACTGGATGGGCTACCCAACCTGTGACCATATTCTTCAACCCAACAAAATGAGCTGAACCTTTTCATCACATTTATTAAGGAAGTAACTTATAAAGATGAAAAGGTGGATAAGCTGATACGGTTTTCTGTTGACTGACTGGCTGCTAGGCCTCACAGGCAGCTACATGAACTTGACTTCTTGACCATGTTTGCAAATTTGGGAACTATTTTAATGAAACTGGCGAGCAGTGCGGTTAATTGTATCTATTTGAGAAGTGTGTTTTGGTGAGTGTAACTGTAATATTTTATACACTTTATGGATTTTGCTTGATAGCTAAGCTAAATACACAACATGGTGGTGGACAAAATGCTAATGGCGAACCACAAAACATGATGTTCAGATGTTTCTTTTGCACACAGACTGTGCAGCAAACCTGTAAAATCTGCTTGTCAGGTATCAACGACCATCTCACAGCCGAATGACCAATCACAGCAGAGCCTTCCTCCTGCTGATCCACACTATCACTGACTCTTTCAGTTTGAAGCAAATGCTAGAGTAACCACATCATATCAAACTTTGGCAAGCTGCCTCCAGCTCAGAATAGCCGATTGAATTCCTGGTGACAAGTGGTGAGCAGCTGATGTAAGTAAAAAAAAAAAAAAAAAACAGTTCTGCAGTAAAAAAAAAAAATCTCCTTGTTTCATTCTGTCTTTGACCGTGAAAAGCTTCTACTATCTCAAAAAGGTATTAGCTGAATGAACCGCCTTTCTTTCTCTTATTTTGCTTCAGTTTCTCACCCTCCCTTGGCTTTATAGGCTCATGAAACAGACTGTACAATGGTAGGTTAACTTGCACAAGTATCTGCACCTCAGCTTAAATTAGAGGAAATTTGTAGGCTATTGCATCCTTGTAATTGCTCTGCCTTTTTAAAATATGCTTTTTGTGAAGCCAGCCGGGGCACACCCTAAGAGATATTTAGCAGACCAAGCCATGTGGGTATATTAAGAGTGGATTCATCACGTGGCGGGAAACATGACTCCAGTGAAAGGTCTATTGCTATGTATGCTGCTTTGTCAAGTGGGTAATTGTTTGGTGGCACGTGCCATGCACGCCAGATAAGCTGACAGTAAATTGAGCATTGAGGTAATAGACAGTCAGAGAGGTAATTTAAATACTTTACACTGGTATCAAGATAAAGTTGCTTTATAAATGAATTCCATGTACCATTAGTTTGAAGTTTAAAAAATACATACAACATCGGGTACACGTGGCATGCACATTTACATGTAAACAAAGTGTGCTTTGTTAGTGTGAAAGTCAATACATGTTGCTAAATGCTGAGCATTAGTACTGAGATTGTTGTGTTTTAAAGATAAATTATTAAGTTTTTGATTGCTAAAAGAGAACAGCTGGGTTCACGGTTTGTTTTGCGTTTCTTGCTTGGATCTGCATTTAGAGTCTGCTTACCTGCTTCATAAACACCCAGAATCCCCTAATGTGGGGCCTCTGTTAGGTCCACCAACACCCTGGAGAAATCTCTGGCTTCAGCTGACTTTCTGTGCTACTGCTGTTGTGTACTTTGGCTGCCCAGCCAGCAGTGAACAGTTTGTTTTAGCTCCTGCGCTCGGAGCAGCTCTCCCTTACAGTTCTATACAAAGCAGTGGGTCCAGATGCCTGAACAGTTAGGTCAAAGCAGAATCAGAAATGATGTGACCATTTGTTAAAAAAATGATCATTCTTCTGTAAGTTAATGCATTCAGAAAAAAATATTGCTCATTTAAGCGAAGTCTAATAACTGGTTTCCTTTGCCCTGTAGATCATGAGATTTCAAGGAGATGAACAGTGCTTAAAAGTATTTTCCCCCTTCCTGATTTCTTATTACTTTGCATATTTGTCACATTTAAATGTTTCCAATCACCAAACAAATTTTAATATTAGGCAAAGATAACACGAGTAAATACAAACTGCAATTTTTTTAATGGAAAAAGATTATCCAAACCTACCTGGCCTTTGTGAAAACGTAACTGGCCCCTAAGCCTAATAAGTGTGCCAAGAACTGCAATCAAGGGTTTGTGATAACTGGCAGTGAGTCTTTCACATCCCTGTGGAGGAATTTTGGCGCACTCTTCTTTGCAGAATTGTTTTAATTCAGACACGTTGGAGGGTTTTTGAGGATTGACGGCCTGTTTAAGGTCATAACAAAGCATTTAAGTCCAGACTTCGATTACGCTGCTCCAAAACCTTCATTTTGTTTTTTTGAGCCATTCAGAGCTGGACTTGCTGGTGTGTTTTTGATCATTGTCCTGCTGCATAACCCAAGTGAGCTTCAGACCACAAACTGATGGTCAGATGTTCTGCTAGAGAGCAGAGTTCATGGTTCCATCAATTACAGCAAGTCGTCCTGAAGCAGCAAAGCAGCCCCAGACCATCACACTACCACCACCATGTCTGACTGTTGTTATGATGATCTTAGTTTTCCTAAGTCTCAGGGATCATCAGGATGTTTTTTTTGGCAAATGAGAGACGAGTCTTTGTGTCCTTATTGGTCAGCATTAGTTTTCACCTTGGAGCTGTCCCATGGATGCCATTTTTCCTCAGTCTCTTTCTTATTGTTGAATCATGAACTCTGACCTTAACTGAGGAAAGTGAGACCTACAATCCTTTAGATGATGTTCTGGGTTCTTTTGTGACCTCCTGGATGAGTTGTTTTCTTGGAGTAATTTTGGTAGGCCAGCCACTCCTGGGAAGGTTCACCACTGTTCCAAATTTTCTCCATTTTTGAATAACGGCTCTGACTGTGGTTCACTGGAGTCCAAAAGCCTTAGAAATGACTTTGATTGATGGATGTCAGTAAATTTGTTTCTCAGCCGTTTCGTTGGATTGTGGCATGATGAGTTACGCTTTCGGGAAAAAGACTTTCCCACAGCACCTTATTGATTATATTAATTCTAGCAGTTTAAAAAAAAAATCATTTTTGAGTGCATTTGGGATTGGCAGAGGTGTTTTTATAGCTTTCCTAGGCCCAGACCATCAGGAGGTCATGAGGTGAACTAATTTCTATTGGATGGTTCCTGCTCCTCTGCCTGTAACGCTGCTGCCTAAGGAGTTAGTTGTTGTTTTTTGACAATAAAGCCAATCTCATGAGGTCCCAGCCAGTTCACAGCAAGTTCACAGCCTCAACTGTGGGATGTAGTTGTAGTTGAAGAGGCCAGCTGTGGACTCGCGCCTCTGGAGTTGAATGACAGTGAAAGTGGGAGGCCATTGGAGAAAGGTGTGAGACAACCACAAGAAACTGTTCTAGAAAAATATTTTACTTCTTCTGAATAGATCTCGTTGACCAAAGCCTCGCTCTTTGTTACCTTGGAGAGCTGAAAAAAGTTATGGAGGGGTGAAAGTGCACTTGAACCAGCATTTTCTCTTTTGCCCAGCAGGAGGTCGCTCACTGGCTGGAGTCGTATTGTATAAAGGTCTGTGTGAGGACCACCCTGCTTCTGACTTGATTTATGACCTCACTAAAATGAGTTTGTGGTTTTAGTCACTAAGCCTCATTTATAACAGTGTGATGTTCATTTTGTAAATCACTGTCTGAGAGTAAAATGCATGGTAAGTTGGGGTATGTGGTGGAGGAGTTATTACCGTGTTGGCATGCACGGTGTCCTCGGTTTCTCTGTGAGCTCTACGGCCGAGCAGCGGCAGCATTGATTACCTGCTGTGCTAGAAGAGTGTATGGGGGATGTTACCCCTACCCTGCAGGGGTCAGGGGTGGTTGGGAATTAATTATTAGTTCTTTTGTTTGTTTGTTTTTTGTGGTAATTATAGATATTTATTCCTATGGAAAAGGATTGCAGACTTTTTAGCTGCAGTCAAGGAGTTCAGGCATGTTTGAAAAAGATCTTCAGGATCAAAATGTTCCCTGTGGATAAATGTTTTAAGAAATACATTAAATTGAAGCAAAAAGAGAGTGTAGATTGTTTCCACATTTTTGCACCTCAATTAAAAGAAAAGAAAACAAAAAAACTCAGTATGTGCACCTGTTTTTTTTTTTTCTCTAGACTTTAGTTTTTGCCATTGTTTCATATTTTTCCTAAAGGTTTCTGATTATTTGGTTTGATCAGAGTTCTGTTAATAAAACGCTGCTGTTTTGAAGATGTCTTTATTTTGATGATGTTCTCAGTTGCTGATGCTGGACTGGTCTTCATGGTTAGCGCTGTTATTGTTCTCATTTGAATTAAACCAGTCTCATTCCTTGTTTGGCTCGTGCTGCTATAAAAACGTCTCCATTAAATTTGATTAAAAATTTAATTGTACAGTTGGATTTAACATTTAGTGCATTTTCATTTAGATTTTCCTTCTTTCAAATATGTACATTTTTCTGTGAAGCCAGACTTGACTAGAGCAGCTCTGTGTAAGTGCTTTTCTCTCAGTATAGTAAGCACTGATCTAGGGCAGGTGTCTTGACAGCAGTAATGTGCTGGACTATCCCTCCTTAAGAAATGAATCCTCATTTCATTTTGATGCCTGTCAAGCGCCGCTCTCTATCTCCCCTGTTTCTGAATTCCCACCAAAGTGTCAGACGGCAGGCGGGGGCTTTCCTGCCATTTGAAGATTTTTGATAAAGGTATGCGGTGAACTGAGAGTTACCTGCCGCCCCATATTGCATTCCAGTGGATGCTTTAGCTGTGGGAAACAGTGTACCCTCTGTGCTGTGTCCCTGGGGAGGCCTATCATTTCACTCCTACCTGCCGGCACTGACCTGCACATGGGCTGCAGAACAAGACGCTCTCTGTGTGTTCCTCTGTGGAGAGGTGCCCACTGTGTGCTTGACCCGGGGAACGGCTGTGATGCCTCAGCAAAGTTAACCCCTGTCATTTTCCCTTTTAATGCCTGTGCACACAGGAATTTGACTTCTTGCACACATTTTAGTGTGATGCTGCAGGCTTTTCAATGGAGCATGTGACAATCTGGACTGAATGATTTATTGTGTTTGACTCCATTTACACCCCACTCTGCATTTAATCATTTGTTATTATTAATCTCTGGCTCTCTTCCACAGTGTGTCTTTTGTCCTGTCTCTCTCCCCTCAGCCCCAGCTGGTCACAGCAGATGACTGCCCCTCCCTGAGCCTGGTTCTGCTGGAGGTTTCTTCCTGTTAAAAGGGAGTTTTTCCTTCCCACTGTCGCCAAATGCTGCTCATAGGGGGTTATTTTGACTGTTGGGTTTTCTCTGTAATTATTGTAGGGTCTTTACCTTATAGTATGATGTGCCTTAAGGCGACTGTGCATTTTGATTTGGAGCTATATAAATAAAACTGTCAAATACATACATACATACATACATACATACATACATACATACATACATACAGGGTTTGGACAATGAAACTGAAACACCTGGTTTTAGATCGCAGGGGTCTCTTTTTGACATTTTGCTAACTCCTCTTAATTGGAGGGGAAAGCGAAATGTCAAAAAAGCAACTTAAAGGGCCAAATTGTCATGTTTTTGACATCAAATCGTGGACCGGAAGTACGGGGCGTGGCCGGATGTGGCCCACGGATCGCGAGTTTGAGACCCCTGGTGTAGGGCCTCCTTTTGCGGCCAATATAGCGTCAATTTGTCTTGGGAATGACATATACAAGTCCTGCACAGTGGTCAGAGGGATTTTAAGCCATTCTTCTTGCAGGATAGTGGCCAGGTCACGACGTGATGCTGGTGGAGGAAAACGTTTCCTGACTCGCTCCTCCAAAACACCCCAAAGTGGCTCAATAATATTTAGATCTGGTGACTGTGCAGGCCATGGGAGATGTTCAACTTCACTTTCATGTTCATCAAACCAATCTTTCACCAGTCTTGCTGTGCGTATTGGTGCATTGTCATCCTGATACATGGTTCGGTAGTCCTTGGCAGTGACGAGCCCATCTAGCACAAGTATTGGGCCAAGGGAATGCCATGATATGGCAGCCCAAACCATCACGGATCCACCCCCATGCTTCACTCTGGGCATGCAACAGTCTGGGTGGTACACTCCTTTGGGGCTTCTCCACACCGTAACTCTCCCGGATGTGGGGAAAACAGTAAAGGTGGACTCATCAGAGAACAATACATGTTTCACATTGTCCACAGCCCAAGATTTGCGCTCCTTGCACCATTGAAACCGACATTTGGCATTCAAGGCCACGTCCTCTGTTATATTCTGTTAGTGTTTCGTGTGACTTGTATAATGTTACAGTAGATCCTGCATCAGTGATTTAATCTGTCAAAATGGCAGCCTTCAGATTTTTCTATCGATAATGGAAAGCTTTCGGCTAACACAATCTCTGGTGTCATGTTTAGGCTCGGATTTTTGGACTCCAGTGAAAACTGGTATTTGATTTCTAGGTTGTATCTGGACACCCAGTTTTTATCATTATTATGAAAGTCAACAGGAAGGTCAGGTTTGAGGTCCACTTGCATGTGCAGGTGGGCCAGAGCACTCCTGAAGAGTGATCTAAACATAGTAGGAGAGCTGGAAATGGTCCAGAGGTTCGTGAGACCTCGAAGGGGTCTGTGGCCAAGTTTAGATCTGTGAAGGTTTTTTTGCTTTTTATCTACCAAGTATAGATCATACAAAAGATGTAGCCAAGATGTAGTCTAAGAACTATAATTGAACTATACAAACAAAAACTTTTCTTTGATGCAAAACTTTAATAAGAATGTTTTTATAGTAAACGTTACAGTTTCCTCCAAACTGCAGTAAATTACAGGATCCTTTGAAGTGCTCTGCTACTGGAAAGGGGAACAAATAATTACATGAGAATCAAATGGGTGCTTTACACCCACCTTTACCTGATATATTTTACCTTCTCACACAAAAGCAAGTGCAGCACATTTATTTAATAAAATAACTGTCATATACTTACATCATTTTCCAGTATGTTTGCAATGTCACCAGTAGGGCTGCAACTAAAGATTTTGATAGTAGAATAATCTGTCAATTATTTTCAAACAATCATTCAGGCATGCTTGATGCCAGTGTTTCCAGGAGGCTAGTGGGAACGTTGCTCCAAGTGTTGAAGATGGCTTCATGAAGGGCATCCACTGTCTGGAACTGATGTCCATTTTTGTAAACTTCCCTTGCCATCCATCCCCAAATGTTCTCAATTGGATTTAGATCAGGGGAACATGCAGGATAGTCCAAAAGAGTGATGTTATCCTCCTGGAAGAAGTCCTTTGTCAGGCGGGCATTGTGAACTGCAGCATTGTCCTGTTGAAAAACCCAGTCATTACCACACAGACGAGGGCCCTCAGTCATGAGGGATGCCCGCTGCAACATGTCCACATAGCCAGCTGCTGTTTGACGCCCCTGCACAACCTGAAGCTCCATTCTTCCATTGAAGGAAAACGCACCCCAAATCATGATGCCCCCCCCCCCCCCCCCCCCCCCCCCCCCCGACTGTGCCGTGTAGAAAGCATCTCAGGTGGGATCTCCTTGTCATGCCAGTAACGTTGGAAGCCATCAGGACCATCAAGGTTAATTTTTTTTCTCATCAGAGAAGAAAACTTTCCTCCACCTTTCAATGTCCCATGTTTGGTGCACCCTTGAAAAGTCCAAACGGGCAATTTTGTGGCGTTGAAGAAGACGTGGCCTTTGAAGACCTCTTTTGTTTCTGAAGCCCTTCCCTCGCATATGCCGTCTGATGATTACTGGGCTGCAGTCAGCACCAAGAATGGTCTTAATTTGGGTAGAAGCGATGGCACGTTGTGAGAGGCCTTGCTTATGCAGCTCAACAATCCTACCACGTTCAAAGTCAGTGAGCTTTTTTGCTTTTGCCATCAGGAGGTCTTGACAGTGTAAAGACTTGACAGAAAATGACATGGAATCCAAATTTTTGCACAGCTTTTGGCTTTTAAAGGCTGTGGTCTTAAACTTTTGATCAGCTGAAAAAAAATCACGTTTAAGTGTAAGAGATTAAGATTAAGATTAAGATAGTGTTTATTTGTCACATGCACAGTTATACACAGTACAATGCACAGTGAAATGTATTTTGTACCTGCAACCATATATACACACACATATAAATAAGAAGAATAAAAATAAAAAAAAGTAATTCACACTATACACTATACTCTATATACTATACACTATGCACACTTTTATAAATTATAATATTTACATTGTGCAATAATGGTCCAGTTAGGGCTCAGAGTTGAGCAGACGGATGGCTTGTGGGTAAAAACTCTTCTTCAACCTTTCAGTCTTAGCCCTCAGGCAGCGGTAACGCCGGCCTGATGGGAGCAGGGAGAAGAGAGAGTGTCCGGGGTGGCTGGGCTGTTTTAGGATCTTCATGGCCCTCAGCCTGCACTGCTTGGTGTAAATGTCCTGCAGGTTGGGGAGGGTGGTTCTGATGGTCCGTTCAGCTGAACGAACCACCCTTTTTAGGGCCATGAAGTCCTGCTTGGTGCAGTTTCCCATCCAGGTGGTGATGCTCCCACGCATGATGCTCTCGATGGTGCAGGTGTAAAAGTTCCTGAGCACCTTGAGTGGGAGCTTGAAGTCTCTCAGCCGCCTGAGGAGGTAGAGACGCTGTCTGGCCTTCTTCACAGTGATGTTTATGTGATGAGTCCAGGACAGGTCCTGTGAGATGGTCACTCCCAGGTATTTGAAAGTGTCCACTCTTTCCACCTCAGCACCACTGATGACAAGTGGATGGTAGTCCCTCTGCTGCTTCCTGCTGAAGTCCACGATCAGTTCCATTGTTTTGCTGACGTTGAGCAGGAGGTGGTTCTCCTGGCACCAGTTCTCCAGGCGGGAGACCTCTCTCCTGTAGGCTGTCTCCTCATTGTGAGAGATTAGTCCCACAACAGCAGTGTCGTCAGCAAACTTGATGATGACGTTGGACTCTGACGTCGCCTCGCAGTCATGGGTGTACAGTGAGTACAGCAGAGGGCTGAGCACACAGCCTTGGGGGGATCCAGTGTTGAGGGTGAGGGAGGATGAGGTGAGGTGACCCACTCGTACCACCTGTGGTCTGCTGGTCAGGAAGCTGTGAACCCACCTGCACAGGGATGGGCCCAGGCCCAGGTCCAGCAGCTTAGAGACCAGCCTGGAGGGAACTATGGTGTTGAATGCTGAGCTGTAATCTACAAACAGCACTCTCACATAGTTCCCCTTACCAGTGTCTATGTGTGAAAAGGTCTTGTGGAGGAGGAAGGATATGGCGTCATCTGTGGATCTGTCTGGCCGGTATGCAAACTGTAGTGGGTCGAGGGTGGTGGGCAGTGAGGCGGTGATGAATGTCTTGATGAGTCTCTCAAAACACTTCATCACCACAGAGGTGAGCGCTATGGGCCTGAAGTCATTGGGGCTGCTGGGGTGCGGTTTCTTTGGGACAGGGACTATGATGGACTTTTTAAAGCAGGTGGGAATCACACACAGTTTCAGTGAGAGGTTGAATATCACTGTAAACACAGGTGCCAGCTGGTCAGCGCAGGTCTTAAGGACACGTCCACTAATACCGTCTGGTCCAGCCGCTTTCCTGGTGTTTACACGTCTAAACGCCCTCCTCACGTCGCGCTCCGTCACAGTGAGTGTCTCCGCCCCTCCGGCCGGGAGCGCAGCGGGCTGTCGGCTGGCTGGCTGCAGCTTGCAGCATGCAGCTTTCAATAAATTCCCTGCTCAAAAGTTTTTGTCTCTTGTGCCGATTTCTTCTTTTAGCATTGTGAAGCTCTACTTAGAACCTTCTTAAGATCCAATAGTGCAAAAATGACCCAGATCCCCCCTCAGCTAACAGTTCCTGATAAGAGGAATGTTCATCAGCAGCCTTGGTCTGGGGATACCAGTTCACACAGGTCAGAAGTCAGGGTAGTGCGGGGGTGTAGAGCATCTGTTTAGACATCCAGGAGAAAAATGAGATACCCGGCTATCCAAGGCCGGTCAGGGAGCCAAATTTCAGATACTACAATTGTTTTGGTACAGGCTGTCACTGATTAATTTGCCGACAGCCTTACAGTCTTGCTGGAATGTCTCAATGGCGAAAAATCCAATCATCCGAATTTTCGTGGTTCTTTCCTCGCCACGCAGAAACATACACTTCTCCAAGATTTAAGCCATTTCACCTGTGGACGTGGACGCCGCTGGCCTGCGAGCCTCAAGACTCGCATCCAACTTGCTGTGCAGCTCCAGCAGATACTGAGTGTGCGCTGCTCTGCACATACCTTCATACTGGCCAGGCAGCCTTACCAAGGCCCGAATGGCTGCCCAGACTTTACTAATTTTGCGTTAAATCAGGTATCCCCCAAGTCCAATCGGAAGAAATCCTGTTATCAATAGGCCTAATATGTATATGTCTTCCACGTCCTCAATCGACAGTGCAGCCAGGCACGTAATCTTTCACTCTCCCCAAGAATCCATAGCGTTGCCAGCTGGGTGTGTACCACTGGGACAAGAGGGTTCTCCTCGTGGAGAAAATTTGATCAATAGCGTTGAGAAATCAGCTGATCAGATCCATAATTCTAATTTCCAGTTCAGAAGATGTGTAGAGAGAGGCTCTCAAATGCAGCAAAGCAAGGTAGATAAGGAAGGTTGGGAAGAGAAGAAAAAGGTGTCCACCTCTGCTGAGAGCGAAATAAAGCTTCAAATTAAATCAAAAAGATTTTTCTGTGCAAAACAACCGAAAAGAAGAAAATGGATGGATCGAAACACCTGAAAAGTTTACAGATGATTCAGTTCATGAAGAGGTTTACTATTCAGAATGAATGAATGCTAATATTAATGCGAAGATTAAAAAAAGGAGCCAACATAGCTGATCCTATTGTCCTTCACTCATTAGCTAACATAACTGAAATGGTGGCACTTAGTAAACATCATCCATGACTGCTTGTTTCTGACAGGTAAACTAACAGAAACATTACTGTACAAATATTAACAGGTATCAATGCGACACACTAAAACGTACCCATCCAGAGCTGACATCACAGCTCCAGGGTGCCAGAGTTTTAAATGCTCAGCATTGCAGTGATGCTGCTGTGGAGGGAAAGCTCACTTTGCATAGTCTTCATTCAGCTCTATTTTTGTTTTGTGTCAAATGCTACCACAACTTTGACAGTCTGACTCCATTTTCTCCACCCTCCTCTCTGTTCCCATATCATCCTGTAGTGTATTGCAGTTACAAAATCATATAAGTTGAAGAAAGTGGATGGATGGGTTATAAAATATGATGCTTCGATGATAAAATTACACGTTGACTAATGTTTGTAGTCGACATCATTGATTACGCTGATGAATCGTTGCAGATTACAGGATATTAGTTCTTTTCTCTTTTTCACTCATCTCTATAATTTTCCTCATAACTGCTTTGATCCTTTGCTCATACTAAGGCTGCTGGTTTGTGTCTGGATAACTTTAGTTTTAGCCATTTTTCCTTTCTTAGCTTCTTTAAAATATCCATCTGGGTGAGGGTGATTTAAGTGTCTGATTAGGTTTGTTGGTACAGGCGTTTTTATGGCGCTCCCTTCATGTTTTACTTCGTCACTTGCAGCAAGGAGGTTCCACGCTTATGTTAGTGTGTGGCGGTGAGCGTGCATGCGATTATTTGCCTGCGTTGCTGTGCGTGTATTGCACATGCATGAAATGGATTGGCTCGCAATCAGACGTGAGGCTGACCGGCCGATCACCGA
Source organism: Archocentrus centrarchus (assembly GCF_007364275.1). Lineage (NCBI taxonomy): Eukaryota > Metazoa > Chordata > Actinopteri > Cichliformes > Cichlidae > Archocentrus > Archocentrus centrarchus. Next base: position 4,972,180 of record NC_044366.1, read on the forward strand.
TCTGTGCCGGAGCTCAGTACGGATCAGTGATCGGCCGGTCAGCCTCACGCATGTCCGATGAAAATCGTGCAAATCTGGTCCCTGGCTGGCCGATTGGTGCATCTCTAGTAGTCTCCATGATGTCACCCACCGGTTTGTTACGTTGTGTTTTGATTTGTCATTTGAATAATCCTCCTTCATGAAACATTTAGTGACCAAAATTTACAAAAACTACTTAATGTTTTATACAGTATGACCTGAAGTGAGTGACTGAGTCCATAAACTTATCAGGAAACAGTTTCCAGAGGTCATGTCAGAGTTTCTCATAGACTTCTATAGGACTTTTTGCAGACACGTATATAAAACAGTCAATAAAAAGAATGCAGATTTAAGGCACCTCCGTGCTAGCTTCACGTTTCAGACCCAGAAGGCGTGTCCATCTTTTATCCTGTTTAGAAAGAAAAGCTTGCTTACGAATAGCAAATTTGAACTCTTTGGCATTAAATATCAAATGTAGTGATAATGCACTTACATCAAAAAGTTCTTTTGTCAGCAGCAGGCGTGGAATTGTTCGACTTTTAGCTTTTTATTTCTTTTGGGAGTCCAACAGCTTTCTACTTTTAAAGCTTTGCGGGCAGAGGATGTGTGAATCCGATGAGCGGATATTTCTTTTCCAAATAGCCTTTCAGGACATTACTGATGCAGCGATGCGTGACGTTGCCCACAAAGCCTCTGGAACGAGAAAATAAAGGGATACAAAATGAGCTTCTTAAAGTGTCTTTAATTCACTTGGCAAAGCACAGTGGATAGAATGACAGTCAGAATAATAGATTAAGGCAGAGAGCAGCTAAATTTTCCCTCCAGAGCCCCAGTTGTTTGCTTCTTTTCTTAGGATGTAAAGCTGAGATCTTACTTCCACCTCGGCCTCAGACCTTGTGGCATCAGTTCTACATAATACACCCTGTTTAGCCTTTTACCATCCAGCTTCGATGGCTTTGTGTAGCTGTGAATGTGGTCTTTCTATGCTCCAGTTTTGTTGATATTTCTTTACGTGTGTGTGAGAGTGTGTGCGTTTGAGGGGGGGGGGGGGGGGTTCTTGTCTTCGCTCCTAATACTTGGCGAGGCGATGTGGCATTCACTCTTGGCAACGTTGAAATCCCACAAAGTCTCGCTCTGGGGGCTTTTGTAACCATTCACAACACTTCCGAGTGACTGACAGGCAGCTCGGCTCTCCCAGGTCGCATCCTTTTTGCCTCAAAATGTGTCTTTTGTTGATATTTGTGCCTTCTCTCTTTTCCTGGGGTCTTTTTCACCAAGGTCAGATGCCACAGGGCTCCAAGGGTAATTGCTGTGACAGTGGAGCAGAAGTTAGGCTGGGCTGCCCAGGTCGCCCAATCATGTTTTCATCATCGGGAGAATGTTTTCTTTGGGGACGTAATAAATCCCTTCTTTGACATGCTGCATTTACTCTGAATACATACAGGAAGAAAGACCCCAGATTTTTTTTTCCTCTCTATTTTGCACTAATGCTTGTAACAAGCTGAGGCAGATCTTTGTTGGTAGTTTGTCTTCACTTTTTTTTTTTTTTTTTTTTTTTTAAAGGGATAGGTTTGCACACTTACACATTCCTCCTAGGAGGAATTTCATAGGTGTTTGTACTGGAATGTGGTTTCTGGTACTTAAAACAAGTGTTGTATCAAATAATGTAAGTAATGGATTCTATAACTCAGTAACTCTGTAACTAACTCATCATTGTTTCTTTGTGTATTTTTGCATAGATACAGATCTTTTATTTCATGTGTGGTGGAGCCTAAAATGCAGGAGGACAACAGTGGATTGTTCTGCTGTGAAAGCTCTTGATGCCGTTATTATTGCTAGAACAGGAGTTGAAACTCAATAGCTTACCATTAAAAATGAGAGAAAAAAGAGGCGTGCTTCACGTTCCCGTCCTGATCCCTGTTAATGAGAGCAGGCGTGTCCCGCTCCATGCACAGGGTGAAGGAATCTTTAATTAAATCACACTCTTGGACACGATGCTGCACATGTGTTGCACGCGCCTGAAATCCTACACAACCACGACGGCATGCCGCACATTTATGTCACATAGGCCCAGCTGGGAGTTCATTTACAGTGACTCCAAGGCTGTGTTCACACTGAAGCTGAAAATGTCCTGATTCTATTTTGATTCCCATGTGTATGGTGGGGTACTTAAAATTATATCTAGATGATTGGAATGTGTCTGCAGATTTTCTACATCTTCTTTTTATGTTTATAGATGGCTGTCATTGTCATGACTCCAGTTGCATTTGTCTGCTGCAGGCAGGGATGTAAATAAGTGGCACTGGGCTTATAGGCTTTGGCCATCAGTGTGTTGCAGCGCTACTCGGTTATGGCAAAAACTCCTCAGTCTTCTCACATGGATGCTTGCAGAAGAGCATTTCTCACATTTAAATGCACTGGGTAGACGTTTCAGCGTGCGGGGGTTGTGTTGTGAAGTTGGAATATTTTAGCTCATTCGTTGAGCATTTCTGAAAAGAGTTAACCTAACCAACAAGGAAAAACTAAAGTAGAAAACAAGTGGTAGTGAAACAAACACTGTGGTCAAAAGTACTGGGCACCTACACGTTACACCTACAGGAGCTGCATGGCCATGGAAACCCATGCTGTGAAGTTCCCAGTGCACAGCTTTTGTCCTGATGTTAATAACCTGCAGTTACTGAGTCAGCAGAGCATCAGTGACTTTTACACACTGTTTACCTCAGAGCTCGGCGACCCCGCCGTCTAACTTTACGGGGTGAGTTTGCACGATGCCTAAATGCTTCCACTTTGCATCCTGTTACAGTACCATGGTAGAATCCAGTGAGCTCTTTGTAGAATGACCCGTTCCTTCTTAAGTGTTTGTAAAGGCTGACTGCATGGCTTGGTGTAGGTGCTTAATTTTTATACACCTGGGATAATGGAACTGAAAACACCCGAATTCAAAGATCAAGAGGCCGTTTGGCCCAATACTTTGGTCCATATAGTGCATCAGTGAATGAAAATCAAGTGATGCAGCTGCAGAAAACTAAGGTCTCTTGGCTGACATTTGAATTTCTCCACCATCAGCTCTCCAGCCTCCTGAAAAAGACGTGGTTTAAAGAAAGAACAGTTAACTCTGATATCTTACCTGCTTACCTCTGCCTCTCTGGGGGTATCTGACAGAATACAGTAATCCCTCACTTATCGCGTTCCAGGACCACCCGCGATAAGTGAAAATCTGCGAAGTAGGGACGCTATATTTATTTTAATACTTATACATTATTTTAGTAGTTATACACTATTTTAAGTTTTTATAAACCCTCCCCACACACTTATATACCAAATATATACATTACTGTACAACACGTACTACGCATATGAAGAAAGAGTACCGCAAAAACCCGCGAAACAGTGAAAATACCGCAATAAATATTTTACAATAATATTGACTGAAAACCCGCGAAACAGTGAGTCAGCGAAAAGCGAACCGCGAAGTTGCGAGGGATTACTGTAGCAGTATTTGAGAACCCCTTCATGATGTCATTTCAGTTGTAGTTTAATTAACATAGGAACGAAAAAGTCTAAGAAGAAAACCTACATTTCCAAACACATTACACCTGGATGCGATAATGGACAAATCCCAGACTGCTGAAACCTCATTTATGCTCTGGACAAAGTTTCTAATGCTAATTTTTATAGAAAGAGGACACAAGCTTTTATCCTCCCTCTCTCACTCTGAAACACTTTAGAAAGAAAACTGTTCAGTGACACTAAAACAGCACATTTTAGGGCATTAAGAGGAAGAGGATGGATGGATAAACAGACTCTAGGTTCCTGACAAAGATATGTATTTAATTGCACATTTAGCAGTTGAAATATTAGTACTGGCTGAATTTTTTTTGTTTTTGTTTCTTTGTTCACGTTGTCTCCAGGTTCATCTTGTTATATTTGCATGGGACAAAGACCAACTATGCTTCATCTGTGTTTGAAAACACTCATCAAAGCAAAGCAGCAAATGAATTCATATGGCAGTAAATGGGTGTAAAAAGCCTAAAAGCATTTGGCTTTAATGCGGGTCTGGTTTCGTTGGTTCTTCATGGACTTTCCCAGACTGAAAGAATGACATATTGGATTACCAAAATTGAGGGGTTTTACCCTTTAATCCCACTTCATTTTACATTATGGTAGTCACAGGAGTTCTGAGAACATAATCTGCTGCTTCTTTGCCTTCTGCGTGCCGAGCTTCGTGGCATGACTCTGAAAATAGCCTGAATACCTCCACCTTATTGTATTGTGTTGTTAGGTCTGTGTATCAACTCCGACTAGAGGCTAATATTTCTTTGGGTATGCAAGTAATATAGTACTTGTTGACGTGGAATGGTGACAATGATTCATAGTTACATAAGAATAGAGTAGTGCTGAGTCACTATATTGCTTTAAACTGTTATTCTACCACTAAATGTGCTTTAATTAGACTGATGGATGTTTGAATTTGTACTGTAAATGATAATTAAGTAATTAATCTTTACAGCAACATGACATTACATCACAGTTTATGGGTTAAAAAAAAACAACCAAAATCTATTAACCTGCTACACACTATCTTTGGGGAAAGCTTGGCCTCCTCCTTTTTGACATTACAGTAATGGATTTAACAGCCTATTGTTAGATAAAGTGCCTTTAAATGGTTTTAGATGAAGCTGAACAAGTTACTTTAAGGACTGCATTATCAGCGAGCAGCTCCCTCCGCCGCGACACTCTTACTTATCGCTTCACTGGATGGCATTCCTCTCTCTGCACTTTCACTTTTGTGGCACATTCCTGAGATCTCTTTTGTGCAATTGTCTTATATTACTGCTAAGCTCCACCATAACGGGGCCTGTAACACATGTGCATTCTTAAAATTAGACTCTGGGATTAGCTCTCAGCGTGTCACGGTCTTTTATGGAATAAAAAAGGTGAGCTGCCAAAACTGAGGCCCGGCCCGGGGGTGGGGGGGTGCTTAAGCATGGTATTCCTTAAGAAGGGTCTAGGCTGTGATTGTCAAGTTACTGACCCACGCCTCGCTCATCACGTGTAGTCCCAAAACACCACGGTGGCCAAAATGGTCCAGGCTTCACAATAGGACTTCAATGGTGACTTCATCCCTCATTATGTTTAGTGTGTGTTTCTCACTCTATCAGTTTAATGTCTGTTTTCACTGATCAGGTGGTTGATGAAGGACCTCCAGCTGTTTCCCGGTAAAGGTTTTAATGGTGGTTACAGGAAAAAGTGCTGCTGCTTTGGATGCTACAAAAATGTTTCCCTTTTGCTCCACCTGAGCTCACCATCTCGGTAACGGCTCCGCCTCTTTGCACTTGCCGCATGTGTGCAGACAGACTGCACGTAAAACAGCTGCTGCTGTTGTGTCATCAGTGTTTTTGTTGAAAAACTGGGGGCTGCATGAGCTTCATGTTGTAATGCTTTTTATTCACAAACGTCCTCCTAAATACGTTTCTATTGCAGATCTATTTTTAGTTGCTAATCAGGGATTAAAATATAAAAAATATTTTGATGGAGCCCCTCGGAACTGGTGATGGATCCTTCAGCGCCTGCTAGCAAACCGTGGTTATAGCGATCCATTCTGGTAACTAACAGCTGAAATAAAGAAAAAAGAAATAACAGCTGAAATTCTCAGCACAGCGAGCACAACACACACACACAGGGTGTAGAGAGCAGCGGAGGCATGGAAAAACGTGTCAGTGACGATCCACTCAGTATTAAAGGGTAATTTTTCCAAATGATGGATATCTGGCGGAGCGACTATTTTATTTTATTTTATTTTTTTAAATAATTGAATTATTCGAGTTACTTGAGGAATCGTTGCAGCCCCAGATCAGAACCACTGAAATGAACCCATAAATTACTGCAGATGGAATAACAATCATTGAGGTGGCATGACGGTGCTGGTGTTAGCACCGAGTTGGGAGTTTGGTGGAGTTAGCAGGTTCTCCCCGGGTGTTCCTGCTTCCTCCCGCAGTCCAAAGACATGTTAGGTTAACTGGTGTAAATGTGAGCGTGTGTGGTAGTCTGTTCGTCCCTGGCGACCTGCCCAGGATGTACCCCGCCTCTTTCCCTGTGACAACTGGCAGAGGCTCCAGCTCCTCCCGCAAACCTGAATCGGATGGATGATCCTGTCTGAAGTCAGATTTCTGCAAAATCAGAAATGTCATTTTTATTAACTAAGTTGGAAAGTGATGTCTCAACATATTACATTTTTAGACTTTTTTTTTTGTTGTAAACTTTGTAGCTTGTTAAATCACTGTTGCATGCCAACCTGCATTATGATGAACAGTGTTAGTATGTTTAGCATATAATTTAGAGACTCTGTAATCTATAAAGAAACATTTTCACCTGTTGCTGCCTACCAGGAGGGATGAATTTAACAGTTTAATGAATTTGGACAAGAGGTGATAATAAAAGAGAAATGAAGGATCCAGCAGAGGGGACGGTCAGACCAAATGTGAACAGGCCCTAGTGTTGTTGGACTGGATTCAGTGTGTTTGACCTGAACAGACTTGGAGAAAGAAACCCCGACAGCAGCAGCATCACGCTCTGCCAGTTAATGAGCAGCCTGAAAAGCAGGGCAGGCCTTTATTTCTGAACTTCCCTGTTGACTCTCTGAATGAATGTGTTTCTTTTGACACTAGACAAAATTTTACTTTCCTGTGGGGGGGGACTTTAGACACTTTTTATCTATTTGACGAAGAGCTATTCGAGTGTAGAGTTATTTGCTGTTTGATGCATATCTAACTTAAATGCCAGTCTTATTCTAAGCCCCATAAATCACCCTGCAGAGCTCAAATCCGCGAGCCTGCATGAATCAAACACATCAAGATGGCAGAAACTTGTTTGCACTGCATTATCTCAGACACTGGCCAAACATTTGGACTACCACAGCTCTTTTATCTGTCAGAAAAAAAAACCATGTGACACTGTTTGCTTGGCATCTGGGTGGGACTGTGCCTTTGACTGCGCCACTTTGTCCGTGGTCAAAGTGAAAGAAAAAAGAGGAACGCATTCCTTCTTTCAATCAGCGCCCTGTAGTCAAAACAACAGCAGAGTGCATTTTATCTGAAGACCGCTTTCAGACACTTCAAAGTGGACGTCAGGCCTCCTCAGCGTGGTTTTAATGATGCTGTGCCTTTTAACCAGCAGATGGGGACATTGCCATTGACTTTTTTTTTTTTCCTACCTTAAACTGTGATTTACTCACATAATTGCACACAAATGCCCATGGCTTTAAATGGAGGACTAATTACTTTAAATTAAAGTTTTACTTAAACTGTGTGGGTTTTTTTGGCACTCAGTATGTGACATTCCTCTACACCTAATAACCTAAAAACAAGGCTAATTTATGTGGATATGGCTTAGTCAGATTTGATTTACTTTACGTTGATTGATGTGCAGGAATATGTGACGACAGTTAGTCTGAGTGAACCCCACCCACTGCAAACCAGTGAGAGGAGCAGAGACAAAAATGTCTCGTGAAACAGCAGTAAATTCTTCTTACTTTGGCAGAAAATAGTTTGTTCATGCAGGAATGCCTCTCTAAAGCCAGCAAGCTGATTGAGGAAAGAATTTTTCAGGAGCTTAAATTACCTTTTTTTTTTTTTTTTCTTTGCAAGTGTTTTTTTTTCTTTTCAGGGAGCAGAAACAGATGGGGAGCAAGTTTGGTGGTGGTGATGGTCCATTTGCTTGTCTGCTTTGTGACTGTGAGACAAATGTGTCATGTAGCTCTTAAAGAATAAGAATTACCAATTAAAAAATCAAGTAAAAGAGACAACCCCCTTTTCTTCTGAAGAATGAAATGATTCCAGTGTAAACACAGTTAAAAGCTCCCATGCCGGTTTGATGGCTGTGCAACGTCCCATCGCTCTCCTGCAACAAGGTCCGTTTCTGAGAAGTTAATTCAATTAAAGCAGACAAAAGGGCCACTGGCACCAATAAAGTTTGGGTGATATGTGAAGCCATGCGATGGACACACACACACACACAGTCTTGTGGCCAGTCAAGCGTGATTTACATTTGCATAATGCCTGGCTGCTGGGCAGGCTCGCCATCGCCATGGGTTACAGTGGGTGCTGCGAAGAAACGCAGCTCCGTGTTCAGCGGGTGTATCAGGTCTGAAGCCGACAGGCAGGGTGTCCTCGCCACAGCCACCACGCACAAACACACACACACACACAAACGTGTTTTTTTTTCTTCTATAAGGCCTTACTATAATCTTAACCTTGGTTCCGTTTTTGTAGTTGCAGTGTAGTAACTAAAATTTGTATTTTGGTGTCATCCTTATATAAACCTTTACACTCAAGGGTCCAGGCTGCAAACACAACTGCAATCATGGCTTTCTGTTAGTGTGACAGCACGGCACCTAAATAAGACATGATTTCTAGCTGGAATTATCTAAAGAATGAGGGACAGACTTAATGTGGGGAGTTCAATTAATATAACCCACCTGTTTTAAGAGCATTTGTTTGAGTGTTTCTTCCTTCGTGTTAAGTTTTGACTGAAAAACTTTGACCTCAGTGTTCAGGAATGGAGAGAAGCGTTATGAGAGTAAGGTCCCACCCACACACACAGGCCTAGAGACCAGTCAGTCACTATGGGAAAAGTGTGTATTCCACGATTGGCTGGCGAATGGTTGCTGGAGGTTTCTGAAATTGGTCATATATTTGATATACAGTGCTGCACTGAGAACCTCCTTATGATTGCTTTGCTTGCTAGAAGGTTGTCATGTTTTCCAGTAGTTTACATGGATGGATGTCACTTTGTGTGCAAACAGTGTGCAAACTGCTCGAGGAATGGCAGTGAACCTGTGAAGAGTGTGATGCAAACCAGAAACAGACATTTGCCTTCAAAGTAAAAGTCGTGCCTTACTACTGGTACCAACACATTTCAAAATGCGCAACTTTTACTTTGAAGGCAAAGTTGTCTGCTTCCGATTTGTACGGCACTAAAGTTTCACTACAGCTTGGAGTGTAAAGGGTGAGTGTTTGTAGAAAACTCACCATCTTGCATGCAAACTATGAGCAACTGCAGCAATCTGCTAGTGATCAAAGCAATTACAAAGAGGTTGTTGGTGCAGCACCTTCTTTGTGACTCATTTCCCCGACAGACAGCAACCTATTGTTTACATTTTTAGTTGTTCTGTGGTGATGTTTGGGCACAGTTAGTCCAACAACCAAGGTACAATATATTTGTGGACACACACACACTGGCTCATTATGAAGAACAATACAAATTATTATTATTTTTATTTTAAACCCAGCAAAACTGGTAAGCTGGGGTCCTGAATGAAAAACTCTGAGCTGAAGGAAACAAATGAACAAACGGGTGGGACTAACACATGCTATGAAATTTTTTGGGTGCGTAACCACTAATTAGTTGGACATGAGCTAGTAACTAGCTTACTTAGCATGGGCTCTGAGGCAAATTGTTTGCTCAGAAATGGTGGTGCTCTGTTTTACACTGCTTATCACATCTCCTTGACTGCCACACCACTGCAAACATCTTCAACAACTGGAACTGTCTCCAGTTGACTTTACTATTATTATTTATTATTATTTTTTGCATTCGTTTAGATGATGTTTTGCCAAACTTTGTGTTAATTTACAATCATCACAGAATTATGCTTACCGTATTTTTCGGACTATACGTCGCTCCGGAGTATAGGTCGCACCAGCCAAAAAATGCATAATAAAGAAGAAAAAAACATATATAGGTCGCACTGGACTATAAGTCGCACTTTTTTTGGGGTGGGGGGGTGGGGGGGGGGGTTGATAGAATCTGAGACCCAGCGCAGAAATTCCATCTTGAACGGCAATTTAAAATAATAATGGATTAAAGAACAGGACGAACACGGTTACGCCTACGTTATGCTAACGTAACACATTCAGCTACATGACGCACAACGAACACATGTTCGGTATGTTAACGTAACATTAACAGTTATTCAGATAACCATAGCATAAAGAACATACTAACAAGTTAACCAAACCATCAATCCATTGAATTCTTCATCCTCGGTGTCACTTCTAAACAATTCCGTATACTCCGTAGACGAAGCGCCGCTTCCTCTTCTGTGTCGCGTTAGTCAGACTCGTCGTCAGCTGCAGTTCCAATTATTCCAGCCTTTCTGAATCCCAACAGGATGGTTTGGTTGTCACTGAAGCCCATGTTTTCTTGATCCATCCAATGACTTCCAGGAAAGTTGGGTGGCGCATTCTCCCAGTCGCCGTTAAGCTGTGCTCTCCATCCATCATCCATCAGTTACTTGAGGAATCGTTGCAGCCCTAGATCAGAACCACTGAATTGAACCCATAAATTACTGCAGATGGAATAACAATCATTGAGGTGGCATGACGGTGCTGGTGTTAGCACCGAGTTGGGAGTTTGGTGGAGTTAGCAGGTTCTCCCCGGGTGTTCCTGCTTCCTCCCGCAGTCCAAAGACATGTTAGGTTAACTGGTGTAAATGTGAGCGTGTGTGGTAGTCTGTTCGTCCCTGGCGACCTGCCCAGGATGTACCCCGCCTCCCGCAAAGCTGAATCGGATGGATGATCCTGTCTGAAGTCAGATTTCTGCAAATGAGAAATGTCATTTTTATTAACTAAGTTGGAAAGTGATGTCTCAACATATTACATCATCCACTGCGCCCACAGGTTACGCAAGACTGCCTTAAAGCTGCAGTTCACGGAGATGTCAAGTGGCTGGAGTATTTTGGTTCATGTGTTATAAATGTCACATATACGTCGCTCCGGAGTATAGGTCGCACCCCCAGCCAAACTATGAAAAAAAAGTGCGACGTATACTCCGGAAAATACGGTACATGATCTATAAATCTTTAAGGATTGAGATTTTTGTCTCTCGTTCTTAATAACATTCCAGCACCATCCCACATGCAGCATTACATCGTTTATTTCACATGCATAGACTCTGTGTACTCCCCAAAACACATCTGCTGCTGATGCGACTGTGATTCTGAGCACTTCGGTTACTAACTTGTAAGAGAAACGGTCCTCCAGGGTTCATGTGAAGCAGCACTGCTGTGTGTACAGTCTGATCAGCGGCGTTAGGGAGCCACATGGGTAGAGGCTAACATTTGCATAGAGTGCAACATGTTGGATTTCTACCACTAAGTCAAAAACTTTGGTCTTGCCTTATAAACAATTCTGACATTTGGTAACTGGTGAAAAGAGGCCAGCAGGTGGAAGTCAGTGCTGTAATTCTTATCTATATTGAAGTAACAACTCGCTTTTATGTGACGTTCGTGCGGTTTAATCAGACATGACAAATGTGAGGTCATGCAACAAGCACGCCCAATTTAAAGCCAGGCCTTCTGCCTTATCCCCAGCACACATGGCAGGGAGGACTACAAACATTTCAGACACTCCTCTTGGCAGCAGCGTTCAGCATACAGGCCTCACTCATGGCTTAGCACTTTCAGGGACAATAACAATCGACAAGAAAAGTACCCCCCCCCCCCCCCGTGTTACAAACCAAGCCCACAACACGGCCTTTGATCCAGCGGTAGGGAGCTTAGAAAGGCTTCAGGAAGAATGAATCCTATATGGCGTAAGCTCAGGGCTTCACTGTGTTTACAATACAGTTAGGATCCCTCCATCTACTACAACATGCACAGACAGAAACACATTCTCAGGATTTAAGCAGTCAGTCTTTTGTGTTTATAGTTGTTTACTGTTGTTACACTATTATGAAAATTGTGTTTAAGCTAGATGTGTGGGTTTGTAAATGTGGGAAATTTAAGTTATGGGTTCACAAAAACAGAGTTCTGCTTATAGGAAAAAAATCATAGACTGTAGGTAAAAGATGGACATGGCCACTGTGACATCACTCGTTGATTTTGGACTCTGCATTTTTAAGCCTCCGCATTAGTGTTTTAGCTGCTGCCATGTTGGATATTTTTGGAGCTAGACGTTGCCATATTTGGAGGAGGGGGGTGTAGTATAAGGTTATCAGCTAATGCTAGCAAATTTGGTCAGGAAGTTGCATCTATATGCTCATAAATTATACAAATGCAATTCAATCACCACAAACACTTTCTAAATTATATATAGTGAACAATCATTGTCAATCACAAGTTATTAACCGATGAGCGTGTAGTTTCACAGTCAGACCCACCTTTCATCACTACATCCGATTTTTGAAAGCAAAATGGTGACAGTGGAAGCACTCCTCTCAAGGCTTTAAAACGGTGGGTGATGTCATGAGCTACGTCCCGCTTTTATAGTGTCTCTAATTTATAGTGAGAAAATTACCCATAGAGACCCAAACCATTTGTACCAGAATGTAAACATGCTTTTTAATGCTGTAAAGTTGGGTAATTTAATATGGGAGTCACTTTTGGAGCCTTGGTCAAGTGGCCTTGATATTGCTGCTAAGGGAAAACCACTACTTTTTTTCATGCAGGAGACTTTTTGCATGTTGTCTATAAATTTTAAGGGTTTTAAATGCCATGACAACATTGCCTTTGTCGCCAGCAAAGTAAATACCCCTTCCTTCTTCAAAAGCTTGTGAAAGTCATGTGGAGAGGAGAAAAGCAAACTGGAGGGAAATGTTAATGTTCAGTGGCACTCTGGCTGCTCTCAGTCTGCATGCTCTGCTTCCTAAGAGTGCCCTCCTAACTCACGGACAAGTGGCAATGAATCTGTCAGGCCTGAGGTGGCTTCCATTAAGGGTCTGTTAAAAAAACAAAAGAGAAGGCTGTTTAGTTTGGAGTTAGTTCTTTAAGAAAGGGCTCGGTTGTAAAGGGCCGACCTCTTCACCTTGGCCAGCACATTAGTGAGCTGATTTATCTGTTTAAAGCAATTTCCTGCTTCCATTTTGTTTTTTGTTTATTTTTTTAAACATTCTTTAGACTTTTAAATAAGATGTAAAATCAGATGTCCCTCCTGTGAGGTACCCACAATGAACTTATACTCAACTCTGCACTTTCCTGATTTTACCCCCCCCCCTTCTTATATTCACATACTTTGCCAGATTCACAAATATCTCTTCATTTATAAGAAGAGCAAAGAGTCTTACAAAAGACATGGCCCTAATTTTTAACATAATCAGGGATTATATGAGGAGACAGAATCATTTGAAAAACCCTGAATCTAAATAAGAACTGTGGCAAGTTCTTCAAACTGGGGTAGATGCTGGTGCAATGCTTAACATTCCTTTCTCTCCAATATAAGGTTGTGGTTTCAAATCTCCCAGTTGGCTGGTGCCTTTACATCAAGTTCATCAGTTTGAGTTTCTGTTTAAAAACCTCCAGGTCTGAAAATTTAAGCCAGAGCTGAAGTGCCTTATACCTTCAGTCTTCCTAATGCGTGCAAAGGATGGCAAGTGCAAGAAGAAATCTGATTGATGAGAAGTCTGGGAAAATGATCCTTCACACCCCTTGATCTACAACTTTGCTAAACCCTTTGCTGATGAGTTTATGGTCTTAATAATTTAGTTTACTGGTTGTAAGCTGCACCAAAATGCTGTTAGTCAAAAACCTGTTTGTACCAGGGTTATTATAATTAATGAAAATGAGCGAAATAATGAAACCTGAAATTGAAAAAACATTTTCATTAACTGAAATAAATACATAAACTGCTCTGATCCTACAACGTAACCTGACGTGCACCTCTGAAGAAATGTGACTACTCGTTGGGTCCATGCAGCCCACAACGCTCTGATTAACCTGTTCAGTCCTTGAGTTTCCGGCTGCTTTATCAGCCAGAGAATAACAATCAGGAATAATAATCAAAGGACTCACAAATGTTAGCAAATTCCTGGAGGGAGACTGCTGAAACTGTTGGGATGAATGTGAGGGAATGAAGAAAGTGAAAAAACGGGGACAAATATGTTTGCAGCCAAAAAAAACTGAGCACAAAGAGTGACGACCAAAAAAGTCCCAGCCGGGTCCACATGGAAAACACCAGCACACGACCACAAGGTAATTAACACACACAATCCAGCTACACAAATGTAAATGCAGACATGAGGTCGGCCACTTCTGTAGGTTGTGTACAATGCACATGTACCCTGCAAGTCTAATTAGCAAGCATCTAACCAAGCTAGATCCAAAACAGAAGCCGCTTTACATGGTTGGTAACATCAGGATGCAGCTGGATTCAGAACAAAGGAGGAATTCTACCAACACATTGAGAATTCTAAGCTCAAAGCCAGTATTCAAAGATCATATTCAGAATTCTGAGAACAATGTCTTAATTCTAGCAGCGCACTGAGAATTCTAATATCAAAGCTAGTATTAAAGAAAGATCAAATTAAGAATTGTCAGAAAAAAAAAAGAATTCTACCAACACATTGAGAATTCTAAGCTTCTAAGAATTGTCACAACAAAGGAAGAATTCTACCAACACATTGAGAATTCTAAGCTCAAAGCCAGTATTCAAAGATCATATTCAGAATTGTGAGAACAATGTCTTAATTCTAGCAGCACACTGAGAATTCTAATATCAAAGCTAGTATTAAAGAAAGATCAAATTAAGAATTGTCAGAAAAAAAAAGAATTCTACCAACACATTGAGAATTCTAAGCTTCTAAGAATTGTCACAACAAAGGAAGAATTCTACCAACACATTGAGAATTCTAAGCTCAAAGCCAGTATTCAAAGATCATATTCAGAATTGTGAGAACAATGTCTTAATTCTAGCAGCGCACTGAGAATTCTAATGTCAAAGCTAGTATTAAAGAAAGATCAAATTAAGAATTGTCAGAACAAAGGAAGAATTCTACCAACACATTGAGAATTCTAAGAATTGTCACAACAAAGGAAGAATTCTACCAACACATTGAGAATTCTAAGCTTCTAAGAATTCTAAGAATTGTCACAACAAAAGAAGAATTCTACCAACACATTGAGAATTCTAAGCTTCTAAGAATTGTCACAACAAAGGAAGAATTCTACCAACACATTGAGAATTCTAAGCTTCTAAGACTTCTAAGAATTGTCAGAACAAAAGAAGAATTCTACCAACACACTGAGAATTCTAAGCTCAAAGCCAGTATTCAAAGATCATATTCAGAATTGTGAGAACAATGTCTTAATTCTAGCAGCGCACTGAGAATTCTAATATCAAAGCTAGTATTAAAGAAAGATCAAATTAAGAATTTTCACAACAAAAGAAGAATTCTACCAACACATTGAGAATTCTAAGCTTCTAAGAATTGTCACAACAAAGGAAGAATTCTACCAACACATTGAGAATTATAATCTTCTAAGACTTCTAAGAATTGTCAGAACAAAAGAAGAATTCTACCAACACACTGAGCATTCTAAGCTCAAAGCCAGTATTCAAAGATCATATTCAGAATTGTGAGAACAATGTCTTAATTCTAGCAGCGCACTGAGAATTCTAATATCAAAGCTAGTATTAAAGAAAGATCAAATTAAGAATTTTCACAACAAAAGAAGAATTCTACCAACACATTGAGAATTCTAAGCTCAAAGCCAGTATTCAAAGATCATATTCAGAATTGTGAGAACAATGTCTTAATTCTAGCAGCACACTGAGAATTCTAATATCAAAGCTAGTATTACAGAAAGATCAAATTAAGAATTGTCAGAACAAAAGAATTCTACCAACACATTGAGAATTCTAAGCTCAAAGCCAGTATTCAAAGATCATATTCAGAATTGTGAGAACAATGTCTTAATTCTAGCAGCGCACTGAGAATTCTAATATCAAAGCTAGTATTACAGAAAGATCAAATTAAGAATTGTCAGAACAAAAGAATTCTACCAACACATTGAGAATTCTAAGCTTCTAAGAATTCTTATAATTGTCATAACAAAGGAGGAATTCTACCAACACATTGAGAATTCTAAGCTTCTAAGAATTGTCACAACAAAGGAAGAATTCTACCAACACATTGAGAATTCTAAGCTTCTAAGAATTCTTATAATTGTCACAACAAAGGAGGAATTCTACCAACACACTGAGAATTCTAAGCTCAAAGCCAGTATTCAAAGATCATATTCAGAATTGTGAGAACAATGTCTTAATTCTAGCAGCGCACTGAGAATTCTAATATCAAAGCTAGTATTAAAGAAAGATCAAATTAAGACTTGTCACAACAAAGGAAGAATTCTACCAACACATTGAGAATTCTAAGCTTCTAAGAATTGTCACAACAAAGGAAGAATTCTACCAACACATTGAGAATTCTAAGCTCAAAGCCAGTATTCAAAGATCATATTCAGAATTGTGAGAACAATGTCTTAATTCTAGCATTGTCAATTTTTTTTTGTCAAACACCACATGTAGGTGTTGTTAATCTACTGCACTGACGCTGAAGTTTATTGTAGAATTTATTGAGTTTGGGAGTCTTTCTTTGTTTCTCCCTGTTGATGTTCATGTGTGTCCTTAATATTACACACATTTAGCACATAGTGCTGCTGTCTTGTGGACTGTTGGTTGTTCAATATATTTCTTTAAACGGTATCTTTTGTCAAGTTTTTTACACAATAGTCACTCTTGCACCTTGAATCTTGCACCTGACAAAGTATGAAAATACTAAAACTAACGAAAACTAAACTAAAACTAAGCATTAAGCCAAAAATAAAAACTAATAAAAATGAGCAAAACCACTCTGAAAACTAACTAAAACTAACTGAATTAGAGAAAAAAAAAGTAAAAATGAACTAAAACTAAACTATAATGTAAAATCCAAAACTATTATAACCCTGGTTTGTACTTTTTGAAAGGCTAACAGTATTGTTTATCTCTCTTCTAGATCTACACAAAAAGTGTTGAATGAAGAGGACTTGAGTATTTTCTTTTTTTGTCAGGCAGTGCAGAAATGCCTCAAACCTGCATTCTTTCTAATGGTCAGCAGAGGGCGACTCCTAGCTGCAAAAAATGTCTAATTTATATAGTAATCTCTGAGAAAATTAGCCCACTCCTTCCTTGATTAATAAATTCAGTAAAGGTTGTCCTGATGAGCTGAGGGTCTCAATTACTGTCTTATTTAATACAGAATGATGTTCATTTAAAAATTTTTGGTCCCATTTAGAGTAAAATAGAAGACAAATGCTGTAGGAGGCTCTACTCTACAGGCAGGCACTATCCTTCTTTTCTCACTTCCTTGTGATGTCTGGTCTGAAAAATCCAAGACGGTGACAAAAATTCTCAATTTCACAAACCAATCAGTGATGTCACTGAGGCTGCATCCATCTTTTGCATACGGTTTGTTGTCTGTATATACTACATGTGCATGTAGGGGTTATTTCCTGGCTTTATCAGGTTAGTTGGTGAATCCTTCTGCTCCCAGGGGTCCAAAGGAATTAAATCAGTCTGAAGTTGGACATTGGAAATTTTACTTTGTCACATCTGCATAGTTTTGATATTTTTTTTGTTTTCTTCCTGTGGTAAACTTTCCAGTTAACCGAATTGGAAACATGGACGCATCTGTCAAAGTTCTGCTAAAAAAAAAGATTGTTAGAGAGCAACTGGCCTGTTCTCATCTTAAACTCTGACCTTGGCAAAAATCCAAGAAGAAAAAAAAATTCAGAACAAACAGCTCCTGGTATTCTCACTTTCCATGTTATGATCTCCTGACACTGGCTTTCCACAGTGCATGTGTTTCCTCTGCCTGCACTAACAATGCAGCTCAGGAAGTATGTCAGGATAAGGGCCAGACTGTCAGGCTCTTTTTGGTGAGTACATCCAACTTTGTGGGACACCAACATAGTCCTGTTAGTCCCAGAAAAGCCAGCTCAGTGTTCAAGAAAGCTGTGGATCTGTGGAAGGGGATTACTGCCCAGGTGTCTTCAAAGTGAACTGCGATGTCCCTCTGGCTGGTGAGTGCTGTTGTGACATGTCATCTTAAGCTATGGGTGGTCAGGTTGTATCTCCCGGTGTCGAGGTCAGTCCAGCGCCAGCACGCAAAGTGCCCAAAGCTGGTGGTTTTATCTGTTTTAAGGTGGCTGTTTTAACTGATTTCCTTTTAGGACATTTTTTGACCTCTTTGATTTTCTGTTGTTGGTTTTCCCTTTGTGCAAGAGAGGTAGCAAAAAAACCTCAATTTGCACATGGGGTAATAAGTCAGAGAAAACCTGTAAAGATGCTTTTTATGGGCTGAAAAAATAGTGAATCATGGTGAGCCAAAATGTCCATGCAGGACTTTAAAACTGAAAAGTGTAATGCACTGATGATCTGATTATCCTGTTCTCGGCTTGAATCTTTCCTTTTGTTTGTTACGTTAGAAAGGCACAGTGTCCTTTTGTATAATGGTTGTTAACAGGATTGCTCTTTCCAATTCTAAACAGTCTTTAATGGAGGCCGACATCAAACAGGAGACTGGATAACAGTAAAAAGTTTGGTTTAAGCTGATTTGGTATCAAGGTTAATTAGACACAGCTAATTTATGTGCTGCAGATGATGTCATTTTAACAAGTGAAAGTGACCGGCTAATGTCCTCTCAGCTCCTCTGGCTATTTTGTGCGCTGCTTTCTGCTTAGAGATAAGAATAGGATCAGTTCGTAACGAATCCATCGCGATCATCCTGAATGACCACCCTTGTCTGCTGCTTGACGTGCGGTAGATAATCCATCACAATGCATATACTGTACTGTCTCCATTTGTTTCTCAGGCTCATTGTTGCATGACCTTGTAAAAGCCATCAGCTGGAAAGTGTTATGATCATGAGCTTTGTTTGAAACCTGGTTCAGCTGGTGAGCTTTGAACACTGTAATAATTACATTAGATGGCTCGATAAAGGAAAATGCTGCTAAACAACCCGGCCTCGCAGAATCATGCGCAGGCTCTCCGTCAGCCAGGTTATGGTAGTCTCTGGAGCTTGATGCTGTTTTTCTGTGCTTTAACCTGATAAATGTTTTTATGACAAACACCATCCCTTGTTCCGTCTGTCTGGTTTTCGACCTCACTCGTAGACAGTCTGTGCTTCGCCCATTTGCCCGCAGTTTTCTTTTTTCTGTCTTGTCTTTTGTCCCGTCCTCTGATGTGGAGGTGTCTGGACAGTTAATTACTTTATGGCTCCACAGAACGTAATAACTTTCACACTGACGACTGTTTTACACAGCGCTGTGAGGTGGACTCACATCTGTCATGGACTGGTCAGTCTCAACTGAGCACATAAAAATCCGGTGTTCCTACAGTTTCTAAGTGAGGTAGGATGGAGCCGGCTCCAAACTGGACCTTCACAGCTTTCATCACCCTGGCCTACGTTTTGTTCCTTTAAGCCTCGTCTGGGCTTTTATAAGACAGCTGATGATTGCTCAGCAGCACGCATACAATAGTTGCTCCAAAGGTGAAGTGGTCACTGTGCATACTTTGTGTGTTGTGGCTGCTTGTGTAGATGATAAGTAAAGGTTAAATAGCTCGCCCGTTCCCTTTTGGAATTTGCAATTTACTCTCCTAGAAAGGATTGAAGTTCCCAGGGAATTTTTCCTTTTGTGAGCTTATGATTTATTAGCTCTATAGTTGCTATGTATGCATACAAAAATGTACGAAAATTGGGATAAAACTGAATAATTTCATTTTATATGTTGAAATAAGAGATTATTTTAATGCAAGAAAGGTTGACGTCTTCTTGCTTGTCCGTGCGGTATTAATTTAGTTACATCTGCAAAGCCTATAAAATCCTCTGAGGCATAAGTACCCACAACCCAACCCTAGACCATACACCTATCAGGATATCTGAATTATTTTGGCTTTTCAAAACTGCTCTCTTATGCAAGTTTTACAATTTTACCCTGCAGGACTTCAGAATTTCAGGATTCTTTGTTGTTTCTCCTTAGAAAACATTAATAAAAGTTAGGGCTTCAGTATCGGTTGCCTGCAGTTACAAACCTGGATCTTGGTAGTTCTTTGTGCCTTCTTTCATCTAAAGAAGCTTTGGGTTAGCAGCTGGGATTATAGCTTTTCTCAAACCAGCATCTCTCATTGTGCTTTCCATTCTGTCACCAATCCACACATAAATTTGCCATGATTGCTAATTTGCCCAAAATGCTCCCATCTGCCGACTTAAGATAGAGGAGTGTTTCTATGGTATGTCAAAAGATGAAATGAGCTTTCACTTAATTCCCACATGGCTTTCAGCCATGTGCTTAAAGCCGCCAAGCTCTCAGTCTCAAAAACGCCTCAGATCAATAATGGGAGGGGCGGCTGGTAATTGCAGCATCAATCACAACCACTTTCTTGGGGGCCCAGAAATATGAAGTGGAATATTTAAACAAATGGTCTCCAGTGCAAATAGTATTAATGGCTATTAGTTAGCTTCATTGTAGATTTGTTCTGTCTTGTTGTGCAGCAGTGATAACTAACACATCCTGGATGTACTTGCCATGTGCATACTGGGTACAACCAGGACGGTCTGCATGATGTAATTAAGGCTCCGTCAAACATTGGCACTCACTGCTGACAGCTGAAATGTATGTAAAATATTGAATAAGGATGAAAGAGCCTGCAGTGTAGCACAGCGGCTGCACTTAATCAGTCTCATGAGGAGGCTGCGACTAACTGGCACTGCCTATTGAATGTAAAGTATTAAATTTTCAGTTTTGAGTTTATATGCTAGACATTATTTTCTTGCCCTGCAGCACTGTTAGATGTGATGTTCTGGGAAAATAGGATGATGTAATTCTTGAGTGGAGATAAAAGTATAACCCAGACGGCATTGAAACCGTTTTTAGAAATCGACTGCATTTTACTGATACACAATATCAAATTAAAGTGATGAATGGATGCCACCAGCTGTGACCAAAACATCCCAGTGACACCCCCCCCCCCCCCCCCCCCCCCCCTGCCCCCCGGCTGCATTAAGACCATGACTGGCCACTTCCCCTTGTATTCTCCCAGAAACAATGACCCTTCACTCCCTCACCTCTTGTCTGGTTTCCTAGAATGGACAACAGAGCTGACGTTGCCAGATTGAGACTTGAAACCAGCCCATTGTGTGTCCCACAGAGAGGCAGGAAGTGTGCATAGTGTTGTCCCTGTGCCTTCTCTGGAACTTGTCTCGCTTTGCCAGTATTGTGTAGGGCTAAAGCACTCCAATGGTGAGATGTTGCCTTCACCCGAGTGCATATAGTGAAACAGAATATCTGCTCTGGAAAACAGTATTGCTTTTATTAGAAACTTGTGGCTGTATTATTTTTGTTTGGTAAATGTCACATCAACGGCCCATTTGGTGATTTCTGTAACTGAAATTTAGAAATTTTCAGAAATCTGCAAGGACCTGCCCAGAGAGCTAAATTGGAAGCTTGTTTTGTGCAATGTGTGTTTCAGTTTGTATGCTTACAGTTTTTGTACTGTATTCTACACCCACAGTCTTAAGGCGCATATATACTGGCAGCGATTCGCTCGTCGCACATTGTATTGGAGCTGACACCTGGTTGCTTTTGGACATTCCAGCCTCTGGTTGGCTGAGTAACTCTAATGTATGTACTGCCAGGTCATATGTCATCATCATGTCATTATAGGTATTCTTCATCTCCATCAGTAGTTGGTGGAAGCTGGGACAGGTTTATTTCAGGTACGTTGCCAGCTAACCGTGTGTGAGGTTTTCAGATTAGATTAGATTAAATAAAACTTTATTAATCCCTTTAGGAAGATTTCGTCAGGGAAAATTTCAAGTCAGGTTCAGCTAAAAGCTAAAAGCTGCAGAGTTTAAAATGGATCCACTGGAACATAAAAGCTAGCTTGCTGACAGACAGGTAGCTTTCTAACATTGAAAGCTGTTTTTTTTTTGTAGACAGTTGTGGGTTTATGGCAAGTAAACACTTAAGCAAACTCTGAAACTGTTGAAATAACTTTGGAATTAAATTAGCAAGCAAGCTAGCTTTTTCCCTTCTAACAGACATTTATGCTGGGATTCTAATGACCACATATCTGAGTCCGCTAGGGTCTGAGTTACAAAAATTTCACTATCGTCACTCATCACAGTGAGCGCAAGGGTCCATGCAGATGTCACCAAAGAATTAGTATTGCCATGCCCCAACATATATTCAGAAATGCTGAATATATGCTCTGGCTGACAGTATTATAACAGTTATTACATGCCTGTCAGCTTCACTACAATATTAATGTTTCACTATGCAAAAATTTATTAATTTTTGCATTTGAATGTCTGTAAGGTTGTATTGACACAATGTAAAACTATTAATTGGATTGTAAGAATTGACTCTTAGTTTGTTCATGCAAATGCATTTATTATTATTATTATTATTATTATTATTATTATTATTTTTGCCTTTTTAGATGTTACAAATGCATTTATTAGGATAAACCCACTGATTTGTAATTTTCCAGGGTGTCTCTACACAGTCCCTAGAGTATCAAATGAATGCTAAGAGGTATTTTTTGCAGACAGTTGGAATTCACATGGGACATTGAAGGGTAAACGTCTTGATATTTTCCAACATCTTTCTGGCATTTTTTTAAATCAGTGGCAGGCTGTGAAAAAGGCTGACTGTAAGAAAACACAGGAAAAGGCTAAGAATACACCCATTAAGGCCTATCTTTCAGCCTTTTCACCAATGTATCATGGTCTTCCTTTTCTCATTTCTCTGAGGGGAAGCAGTGAAACTGAGCTGCTGTTGTGGGATTTGCCGAATACATTTCTGATTTCTTTAAATGGAGAAATTACCTCATGATCAGTGACAAATTGGCATCATTAGAAACCTCATTTTTTTAATAATTTCATATGCTTTCTTGCTCTTCTTCAAATGTAAAGCAAGTTAGGCATATCAATTAAATTACCTGCCACTTTATCCAATAAGGGAAGCTGGGCACAGTTCAGTTTCTGTCACTGAGGTGGTCCTCAGTCTCAGTACTAACTAATCACTAAAAATGTAAATGGGCTCAGAGGCTCCATAGACCGTTTATGACTGGTCATAGATTGCCAGTTGTCATTAGGGTCACCCTCCACTCAGTTCAAATGGTCCATTCATTTTATTCATTTACGTTTCTTTTACTGTAAGCCTCTGAGATAAAAACAAGAAGTCCTCAAATCATCAGCTAGAAACACTGTGATATACATTATTATTTAAACTGCTAATGATATGCTGTTTGTCCACTCAACATATCTTGGATTCATGGTTCTTTTTGTCTTCAAGCCATCCCTCACTCTTCCACATTAAATTTAAGACCCCCCCTCCTTTTTCCATCACTGTAAGTGCCTCATTCCTAACCAGACTGCTCTGCCTGACCCATCCCACCACCGCCCACTTCTGTCTTCCCCTCTCCTAATCTTTTTCCTCCTCATGCTTTGAATGGCAGTTCCTACAGCATCCACAGAGAGATGGAGGGATGTTGTAAGGATGCTAAACAAGAGATCGAAGAATGCATTTAGGACTGATCTAAACTGCACTTTATTGGAATCTCCAGTTTACAAAACCCAAGAAAAAGGTACCTTTTCTTGGTTTAGATGAAAAGCCATCCCAGGATTCTCTCCAGGACACACTTCTATAATCTTTGCACCTCTGGACACGAGTCTTTGAAGGACAGGCTAGAGAGGGAGGGGAGACGGAGCAAGGAGATACAGGATACGGTAGAGGACGTGAGGAGGTTTTTTTTTTTTTGTTTTTTTTTCTTTCGGGAGAGCATGGGCGGACTGGGGTGGTGTCTCGCCGCTGTCTTCAGTTGGGCAAAATTTTTCTTCTACTGCATCTTTCCTTTCTGGAAGCCGAGGAAAAGCAAAACCAAGGTAGAGCTGGAATTTTAGGTGTTTTGAACTTTAATAAAATGCCATTTCGAGGTCAGTTTTTTTAATTACTCAATTTAAGAGGCAGGAACCTTCATGTTGAAGTCGAATTGAAAAACTGTGGCAGATATTTTTATTTCTTTGGTCTGTGACTGCTTTCTGTAGCTCAGAGCTGAGCTGGTTCTGGTTAAGACAGTATGTATGTTAGCGATGTGGCAATGTCACTGTGTCAGTCTGCCAGTTTGGTCCAAGCTGAAATATCGAACTGATGAAATTCAGCTCATGGTTCCAAGAAGGTGCACTTTATTTTTTTAAATTTAGGTGACGCGCTGCCTTTCCTGTTGCAGCACAGTGAGGTTCACATTTGTGGTTTTGACTGAAATGTTTGACAAGTTTTGGATGGACAAGTATAATATGAACTGAGTTATTGTGTTTTGGTGCCTAAACCAAACCAACGTTTTTAGTGCCTAAACTGACCTGAGTAGGTTTTTGTGCAGCATGAATAATAAAAAATAGTTAAAAAAAAACAAACAAAAACACTGAAAACAAACAGTGATTGAAGAAGGGGGCGGGGGGGGGGGGGGGGGGGGGGGGGGGGTCTTGTAAGCTCAGCAAAAATTAAATAGCAGTAACTATTTAAAAATTGTGTTTTTTGTTCAACTAATTTGATGAACAAGGTGAAAATGATACCTTCTAGACACGAGTGTGTTAGCTTTGTTATGATGAGCATGTTAGAACATGGCTGAGAGCACAGCTGCTCGTAGGCGCTGCCTGGCAGAGCTGACAGCGCGGCTGTGTCTGCTTCACTGTCATTCATTCATTCACTGGTTTTCTAAGAACATTATTATAGTTGTTCTTTGCTCGATGGAAAACTTGTCACAGATTTAGAAGCAGCTTCAGTTCATGTGTGTAGCACACACGACCTTTGACTGAAGATGCATGAGAAGTTATATATTATTGTCATGGTTACAATCTTTTGCCATCCCCAAATATCCTAACATTTCCATCTGCAGTTGCCAAGTGGCAAAGGAAATGTAATATTTGTATGATGCTCTGCAGCCTGGTGAGAGCATGGGAGCTGTGACGAGCTGGAGAGATAAGCACATACGCACCGAAACAGCAGGATATTGCCAGGTTGACTTGACACTTTTCCTGATTGTAGGTCTGTGCTGATGAACAGAGCCATTAATCCTGTAAATGCAGCCGCTGCTCAGAGTCTTAGTTCACACTCTGACGTGAACACAGCCACACACCAAACTCAGCTCTTTATTGCAGTTGTAAGATTCATTATTGTACCTCACACTGCAGATTAGTTTATTTATTTATTTTTTCCCGCTTGGCCTCTGTTTTATGGCTTGCTGTCAAAATTATCTGTCAGTTAGGATCTTTGCTTATTATGCTTTTAATCATACATCCTCTCATATATCTTAAGCCGCTTAGAATTCTAACATTATTCTGAACAGTAATCTAGAGGGGATTTCTTATCTTGACAATTTTTTTTGTCTCTGTCTCTGTGTGTGTGTGTGTGTGTGTGTGTGTGTGTGTGTGTGTGTGTGTGTGTGTGTGTGTGTGTGTGTGTGTGAGAGAGAATCTGAGCACTGTGTTTGCTTTTATTTCTGGAGGATGGAAACGACTCAAATAGGAGGAACAGACTGTGATGGCTTTGCTTTGGTTGGTTTCTTTTTGTTAATTTGTAATTACTGTTAAAAAAACAAGTAAATATACTCTTCAGAGATTGCAAATGGAAGTGGAGAGACACAGTTTACTGTGCAACACGGTTTTGCAGTTGAGTGAATCTTTGTAGGTTGAGTGGCCATTTGGATAACCAAGAACAATGCATTTTATTATTAATTTGACTAACTGCTGGAAAAGCAGGCTACATTTAGCTTTAATGTACCCATATAGCCATCAAACTACAGTGCAAATAATTTCTGTACAATATATGAACTTCAGGTGCATGTGTGACATATTTGCAGTTGATTGTGTGACTACTGAAAATATGTTTGTGAATTACAATTCTTGGGCTAAAAAGTGGTACAACTTTAGCAAGCGATATTCAGGGACTATATGAGAGCCACAACATTGAAATGGGGTTCGGTGCTCAGTGGGTTACCTGCTGCACATCAATGCACCAGCTGCAAAATGTCTGCTTGCTCATATCATGCCCTGCTGCTGCTGCTGCTGCTGCTGCTGCTGCTGCTGGTGCTGCTGCTGCTGGTGGTGAAGTGAACCTGGGAATCATTTTTATATAAGTTGTGGCTCTGCAGTCACTTGATCAGGCATCCTTTCACTAATGATGTGTTTTTGCAAAGCAGAAAGCCTTACTGCTTCAAAAATGTCTCCAACATACAGTTCTTCAAAGCGTAGGCCTGACCACCCTGCAAGGCCTCACGTCGTGTACTGCAGCCGTGCTATTGTTGCTTTCATGGGTCAGCGTGTTCTGGTCCTTCCTCTCAGCAGAAAGAACAGAGGAAAAACGTGCGCACACATGTGAGCCCTCTCAAAGGGAGGGCGGCGGGTCTGTATTGTTTGCAACAGATGGGAGTCACAGGGGTGTGTGTGTGAGTGTGAGAGGCCTGCTGGAGTGTGTTCTTCCTCTGTCTGTCAACAAGTGAACTCCCCTTCATCTAACACGTCAGGACATCAGCCAAGATCACAGCACACACCCCTCTGCTGTTTACACATTCACTCTCCCTTTATCTACCTGCTGATCTACGATCTCCATCTATCTGTGTGACTATTGACTGCAGACCCTGTCTTATCAGTTTGTCTTTTCTGTCCACCTCCTTTTCATTCGTTTCTGTTTATTTTGTTCTTTTTATCTGTTCAGTCTTTCTTTTTTTCTCCTTGTGCTGAACCCATTGTAACAGGCTGAGCAGCTTTGATCCCTGTCAGCTGTTTACCCATCTTTACATGGTTCAAGGACAGTGATCCGACACCAGTTAATCTTCTTAATTGTCTCGCTGTCCGCTCTTGGCTCTGGTTTTACAGAAGAAGACAGACATGGCCAAGGTTAAAGATGTACTAAAACAAATTATTCGAGTGATCTGATTAGCCTTGGAAACATACCCTCCTTTCCGTTCCTGCATTACAATCGCTCAGTCTCTGCAGTCCCTCTTTATAATTTATGACCAGGCTACACTGATGAGCCACAACATTAAAACCACTAACAGGTGAAATGAGTAATATAAACCATCCTGCCATTCTTCTGGATGTTACTTTGACATGCATGCAACACTTCTGCAGGATGGGGCTTCCAGCCACACTGCAGACCTCCTCAGGAATGGCTCATGGCAAATAACTCGAGCTGACCTGACTTCAGACTCCCCAGATCAGACTGAACATCTGTGGGATGCACCAGACCGAGCACGATCCATGGAGGCCCCAACCACTGGAAAGATCCAGTGGAAACAAAGCAGTGCCAGGTACCCACAGCGATCACGTGTCCATGCCCTGGCATGTTAGAGCTGTTTTGGTGGCACAAAGGGGGATCTGGTTTTAATTGTTTTGGCTGATCAGTGTTTGAACAAATGTCTGATAATAAATCATTACTGCAGTTTGTTCAGAGACCACCAGTGGGCGCTGCTGCTGCACTTAGTTTCTATTTGATTTTCAGTGGTCCTATAGTGCCTGTGTAGCTGTATATAGAAGGTATTATGATTATCAAAAACTAAATTATGCATCACACACTGTTACATGAGAGTGTGCTGGCGAGAGGAGAACATAGTGTGCAATACTGTGAGTGTTTTTATTTCCGTACAGCTAAGCTCTGCTGGACAACACTGCAGTGCTGTGACAGAGTTATGACTGGGAAAGGGCATCGGCTTCATTTCACACATGGGGGCAAAAAGAAAGAAGTAAACAAACGAACTTCCTGTTCAGACATTTCTTGAATAATAATCAAACTGCTGACCTTGTGGTTAAACAACCAGTGCCTTGCCACCTACGCCTCTGCCAGAGTATAAATTAAGGACTCAAGGTAGTAATTTACCTGAAATTTTTGTGGCGTGGCGTCAAATGATGTCCAAAAAACAAATTGACACAATATGCAATGAAACTTCCAGCATCATGTCAAGTTTCCTCTCCCATCAAGCATCCCAGAGAGCTCAGAGACTCACAGGACTGTTAATATTCTAATGTGTTATATGTTATATTATATGTTATATATATTATATGTTATATATAACATATGT
The DNA here is from genome assembly GCF_007364275.1 of Archocentrus centrarchus. Classification (NCBI taxonomy): domain Eukaryota; kingdom Metazoa; phylum Chordata; class Actinopteri; order Cichliformes; family Cichlidae; genus Archocentrus; species Archocentrus centrarchus. Next base: position 5,000,091 of record NC_044366.1, read on the forward strand.
AATATGTTATATGTTATATATATTAGACGAATATGTTATATTCGTCTCTACCTCCTCAGGCGGCTGAGAGACTTCAAGCTCCCACTCAAGGTGCTCAGGAACTTTTACACCTGCACCATCGAGAGCATCATGCGTGGGAGCATCACCACCTGGATGGGAAACTGCACCAAGCAGGACTTCATGGCCCTAAAAAGGGTGGTTCGTTCAGCTGAACGGACCATCAGAACCACCCTCCCCAACCTGCAGGACATTTACACCAAGCAGTGCAGGCTGAGGGCCATGAAGATCCTAAAACAGCCCAGCCACCCCGGACACTCTCTCTTCTCCCTGCTCCCATCAGGCCGGCGTTACCGCTGCCTGAGGGCTAAGACTGAAAGGTTGAAGAAGAGTTTTTACCCACAAGCCATCCGTCTGCTCAACTCTGAGCCCTAATTGGACTATTACTGCACTATGTAAATATTATAGTATTCTATAATTCCATGTAAAAGTGTGTATAGTATATAGTGTATAGTGTGAATTACTTATTTCTATTTTTATTCTTCTTATTTATGTGTGTGTATATATGGTTGCAGGTACAAAATACATTTCACTGTGCATTGTACTGTGTATAACTGCGCATGTGACAAATAAACACTATCTTATCTTATATTCAAATCTGAGGTCTTAAGTTGCAGTTATGTTTTTCGGCCTTTATTTTTATGCAACTGTGACTTTTTTTTTTTAAGGCTTAAAAAAAACAAGTGTTACCTTTAACTGGCAACAGGTGACCAAGACTGAGGCTGCTGTGCTGATAAGAGACATCATGTAAAGCATTGCTCCTGGAGCTGTGTGATCTTAAGAGAACTGAGATGGCTGCCTCTGTGAACTGTGAAAAGTCTGCTGTCTTTCACATAAAGTGTTTGACTGGGGCCAGCAGTGCAGCGGTTAGCGCCGTTGTTGCACACCAAGAAGGTCGTGGGTTAGAATCCATCGGATGGCTTGAACTCTTCTGTGTGGAGTGTGTGTGTTCTCTCTTCTGACTGCTTCCCACAGTCCAGAGACTGCATGTTAGGTTAATTGCTAATTCTAAGTAGTCTGTAGGTGTGTGTGTGTGTGTGTGTGTGTGTGTGTGGTTCTCTGTCTCTGTTAGCCCAGCACTAGACTGATGACCTGTCCATGATGTGTGCACTGCTTCTTGTCCCGTGACAGCTGGGGTAAGGTCCAGTCATGGCTTAATCCATGACTTAAAAGGACTGTGGGATTGGGCTTCACCTGCCTGTAAGTGGCCAAAACTCATTAATGGAAAAAGTTAATATTACAAAGAATCCACCTGCAGGTTCTAAACTGTTGAGAGCTCAGTGAGAAAGTTGGTCATGGCCACTGGTGATAATCTACCTGCCTACGTAACCATCCAACTCTTAATTAAATTCTATCATTGAATTCACTATTTACTGATGCCATTATAAAAGTATATAAACCCATTCAGGACTAACCGCTGCTGGTGGCTGCTGGTCCTCTTCAAGAGCAGCTTTTTATTTTATAGCGAATTAAAACTGTAAGCCTTGTGTCTGTGTAGGTGGTGCCCAGCAGCAAATACTGGGGCACTAATACTCTGTGCCACAGGGTGAGTGTGTTTGACTCTTTCTGTGTGTGGGTGGGTTTGTGTATTTACACACTGTGTGAGAAAATAGTGAAGATGTGGGAGAGAGGGTGGAGAAGGAATAGGTGGTTATTGGTGGATGTTTGTGTATATGCATGTGGTGAACTTGATAGTTTAAATGACGTGTGTTTGTGTTTTGAGGAAGTAGTGGGCCGGGAATTTCAGAGTAGTTTTGTTTGTTTGTGTGTTGGAAAATGATGGGTCTGAGTGTTTAAAGGCACACGTGGGCAGACTGGAGTAGTATGGAGGTGTGTGTGTGTGTGTGTGTGTATGTGCATGAAAAGGTTGCAGGAAGGGATGAAGAGTCATGGGGCTAACATGGTCATTGATGAGCAGTGAGAACTTAATGAGGCAGCTTTTACTTCCTGGTGTTCTTTCCCTCTTTTGTAAAGGGTGAAGGGGGCTCTGTTTGAAGCCACTGTCACTGCCCAAGCACTGCTTTTTTTAACTTTGTATTTCTGTTCATAAGAAATAAAATGTAAATCAAATTGCATGCTGAGCAAGTGCCAAAACTGCAGTTCCTGGAGTGGCCACCAGAAGCTGGCTCCAAAAGGGAGTCAGTCCAATTTGATCTCAAGCCATTTCACAGACTTATTTGACTGTGGTGTAGTTATTTTACAGCTGACGGTGCAGGGCCTAAGGAGCATCTGCAAGGTTGTAGAGCAGCGTGATTGTTCGCAACAAGGTACATTGTGCTGCACTGAAAACGTCTGTGCTCGCTAACAGATTGCTACAGATGTCCATAATTTCCAGGGAAGATGCGATTTATCTGCAAACACTCGCCAGGTACTCGCTGAGCGGTAGTTAGACTGAACTGCAACACAAACTGGAAACTGAGATTTCTTGCCTTCAAAGTTAATGTTGTGCCTTACTTAGCTGGTTAAATTGTATTAAAAACTTAAATTAATGTATTATTTGAAGTGCGGCCACATACGTGTTTATAGCCTGCTGCAGAATTTTTAATGCAACAGTCTGGAAAATAAGTGGCAGCTCTTCAAGATGTCTGTGCTTGGTTTTGGTGATGAGTATTTCCATAAAAAAAATCCCATACAGCGCACCTCGCTAACCAAGCTTACTATGGAAACATCCGGCTCCAAAATAACTAAAGTGATGATGTCCATAAACGCTGAAACTGAGGCTTCATAACCCAGTCCCTGTGGTCATGTTTTTAGACAGCGTGGTGCTGATGTGTAATTTGAATCTAAGACAAAGACAGAATTGAGGATTTTTTTTTTTTTTTTTTTTAAGAAATTGAACCTCAAATACTGAGGAGAAAAGACTAGAAAACATAAAGAGCAGGTGTCTATTTTTGATGTCTGAAGTGAATGAGAATTGCATTTTTCAATGTCAGGAGAAATGCCAAGGGTAAATAAAGACAGTTTATAAAATATTAAAATGGACTCAGTACAGAAATACACCAGGAAAGCGTGTAGAAGAGAGAGATGGACAGTGGGAGGGAGGTGGGAGGTGAAGTGCCATGGATGCTGTGGGGGGATGAGCAAGGAGGGGTGGACTCGAGGGATGAATGAAATTAAAAGTGGGGAGGCTTAGAGGGCTAAGGAGGGAGGGAGACATGGGATGAGAGAGAGAGAGAGGAGGTGCAAAAGAGATGGATAATAAGTGGACTATACCCCCTCCCCCTTTGCTCCCTTGGAGAGGTAGGGGCAGCCTGACCCCCCTGGTTTAAAAAAAAAAAAAAAAAAAAAACCTTTGTGAAACTTTCCCCGGCACAGTGAAAGGGAGGCAGACCGAGGGCAGAGGAAAGGAGAGGCAGTCAGGATCCAATTTAGAGGAGAGACAGAGAAGGAAACCAGCAAGTCAGACAGTGAGGAAGAGGCAGAAAGCAGAGGCTGTATTTATGTCCAGGATAGTCATGGCTTTGCAGTGTTTGGCAACTCTTCTTGTTGGATTAAACTTAAGGAAGCGCCCTGGTCTGTAGCAGCAGCAGCAGCAGCATCACTCCTGTCAGTCACCATGCCGTCTGTCTCCCTCAGCCTGCCGACGGCTCTGGCCGGACCTGCGCGCACCTGGGTCTGCCTGTCCTGCATGTTCTGGGTGAGGAAAATCTTCAGATATTATTAGCAGCATAATGAGTGCACAGGACATGACTGAACTCTTTGCATAATTTGTCTGCAACTCATAGTGGACTCCTGATTATGAAAGTCAGTGTGTTGACTGACTTGGGACAGAATTAGAGTGGTGATGCAGTGGGCACAGTATTTTCTGTGAGAGGTTTGCTGGCTTATGCTTCAGATTATTTGGAAATCCTAGTCAGGGAATCTATTGGGTGGTCTGCTCATCGGGGGCTGGGTGGAGGACTGGGACCCCGACTGTGGGGGGCCTTGGCACGGTGACACATTTGAATGTGGGAGATATTATGAAGGAAAACAGGAGGGTGTGCAAACGCGAGACAAACCTCTGCATTGTCTTCTCCCTTCAGTAACGTGTCTTAGGTTTTCTCTGCAGTTCCACGTGCACGCTGAAAACTTTTCTGAGTTGAATTAAATTCGTCTCCTCCTGCTCTCCTTCCTCACCCTTTCCCACTCCCTCACTCCCCCTGTGTCCCGCTCCGTTTCGCACTAGGTGGTTGGGACACACAGCTATTTTTTTTTGCTTTCTCTTGTATAATTCAATCTGCCGCGCATTCCCGCTCACAGTGAGGGGTTGTTTGTGCACTTGTGTGCCCTCTGGTCAGTGTTTGTGTGTGTTTGTGTGTGTTTGTGTGTGTGTGAGTGTGTGTGTGTGTGTGTGTGTGTGTGTGTGTGTGTGTGTCCATCCTAAATGTGCTGTGACTACAGTCTCGACATGTCTTAAAACACAGAGTGCTTTTCCTAATTTGTGCTGATATGAAAGGACATTCCTGGCTCAAATATACAACATTGCTTGCTGCTCTCCACTTTTCTTTTTTTCTTTTTTTTTAAGCTGAATAGAGGATGAAAGAGGAGACTGGTTTGAATAGACCATTGAGATCCATCCTTCCCCATTCTGCAGCGGTCCTTTGGGACATGACTGCACACCGCTGGCAGAGCTGCAGTTCTTGGCGAGAGGACTGGATAATCTTACAGAGCTCTTCATCAGTTAATTACCATTCTTTCTTTTGAGGAGCGGGAGGAGAGGTGAAAGGAGGGGTGGTTGTAAAAGAATCTCAAAGCCCCCCAGCTAAGCTCTGGGTCACTGATTGACTGCATCAGAGTAGTGTATGACAAAGCGAGCTCACTTAAGGGGGCGGGGTTCAATCTGAGCCCCAGTGTTAATAGCAGATCTTTGTTTGGTGCTAAAATGGCCCTAATTTGGGCACACCTTAGTCTGCTGTTAGGGTTTATACGAGCTTTTCACTCCTTCGATCTGTTCGCTGGACAGTCATATAGCTTCAGAGTTGCTGTCCTTTCTCACCTTTTTGATGCTGACCGAGGGGGTGTCAGTGTCTGATTATTTCTGTAACTTTCTAAAATGGACAGCACCACTTACGGCCATGATTGATCTGAAGAGATGCTGAGGTGAGAAAAGAGCCGAGTATTAAACTCCAGTCACTTGGCTCTTCCTGGAGTGACTGTGAAAATGTGTGGTTCTCTCCCCTCTCTGTGATGACTTCTGACCTTTTGAAGGAGACAGTTTATAAAAGCTATAATCATTTTCATTTTTTAGCATTGTCGGAACGAGATATCTTAGGAATATTATAGGAATATCTCTGGGAAATGCCAAATGGCAGCTTCCAGGGCTGGTTCATGAAGTCTTTCGCCTCTCATTGAAGAGGCTTCTTCAGTTCTAATAACTGCAGAGTTAACCACAAGCAAGCTTGTCTGGACTGGGTTGGTTGATCCATCACGGTGGCTATTTTCACCATATGATTTACTCAAATTTGAACCCATCTTTAAGGAATGTGCTTTCCATCGCAGAGACAAGGTGACCGTTTTCCAGAAAAAAAAACCAAAAACAAATTTCTTTTCCAAGATAACAAATAAAAACAGAAAAGAACTGTCCTCATGATATTTTGATGGTTAGGTCTGCATACTATACATATCCTCCTCAGGCAGATGGGAAAGTGAGTGCAGCTGCAGAAGCTGTTGTGGAGAGGCCAGTCTGTAAAGAGAATGATAAAAAAGAGGGAGAACGGGCAGGGAGTAAGTTCAGATTCAGGAAACAGATCAGCTTCTTGAACTAGACGAGATCTGTTCCTTCGCCTGGCTTCCAATGGGGAGGGCTTCCTCCTGTCAGAGCAGGATAAAGGAAGATTTTTTTTTTTTTTTTTTCCAGCATGGAAGCTGTAAGAAAATGCTTAGGAAAATATAGGAAACGGCAGGAACGACTTGAAGGACGCAGGAAATGAACAGAAGATGCTTAGGGCAAAAAGGGAGGGCAAAGTAAACATGGATGGCGAGAAAGACCTTGAAAGAAGACCTTCAGTAGAGTGCTGACCCTCCGCCAGACACTTTAAATAATTAATGAATGCCAAAAAGGGATTTTTTTTTTTTTTTATCAGGTTTCTCTGAGAGGCCCAGAAAAGCAATGAAATGCCCTTTACCAGCCCACAGCCTATAAAGTTTAAAGGCCATGCAAATCCTGTTGACATTCAAGAGCAGAAGGTTATTAACACACCAACTTATTGTGGCCTTTACACCAAACAGGCAAATTGATGGGCTATATGCCGGAGCGTTGGTAGCAGTGACCGGGTGCCTCTGATCTAACTGTAACCACAGCCTCAGATTGCAGCCTCGCACTTCTGTCAGAGCAGTTGTTGACGCCGGCCAAACCTTCATAGTTTTGAGGGATCAAAGAACTCCTCGGGATGATCGATATCCATTAATGTGCGCTCCCTGTAGGGTCAGAGTCGGGTCTCAAAAGGATTGTTCTGGGAATTTGTGTTATCTGGTGGTCTCTTTTGTTTTGACTTGAAAATCAAGATGAGCCCCAAGCCTGTTTTATGTCATCCTGGTGGGGATCTTTTACCTCTTCACTTGTCTCATATCAAAGGTCTCTCAGGTCCTTATGCAAGGTGCATGTTCCCATGTTGGTGCCCATGTGTGTAGGTCCTTGGCTGTGCAGCAAGAGGAATTTTGGGTGTTCAAACAATGCAGAGGCTGTGTAGATGCACTTGGATCTTGCGTTTTCCAAAAAGCCAACAACTGCTGTGACTAGTTGATACGTTGGCTCGAGCAGAAAAAAAAAATTAAATGGCAATAAAACGTAGATAAGAAGCGCAAAAATTGGCACCGCCAGCACGTTTTTGATACTGCACCCAGGTGAAACTTAACAGCTGCAACACATAGAAGTGGGTTAGCAAATCTGCACCTACAGACTACCACTTACACTACCATGGTGGATGTTTTACTTTTGGCCATTTTCCTTCACACGGCCTGAGCTCATCATCTTTCCCACTCTCCCTTTTCTGTCTCCTTCTGCTCATAGTCAGATTCTCCCCCAATCCCAGTTCCTGAGATTACCTCTGATTGGAGAAAAGTGTTCCACATGTGTGGCCCCTTTGAAATACCTCACCATTTCTAACCGTAACATCTGGGTTTATGTTACCCCAAATATTTTTCTGTCTCTGGAGTGAATTTGCCTTGCAGTTACATTCCGGGTTTGATGCTCACCCGGTTGTTGACATCTCGGGGAGTTTTGTCATCTTTGTCTTTGTGTGGCTTCTTCTCTCGGTGGTGACTTGGATGAAAAATCGGGAACAACAAAAAAGGGAATTTTAACCCTTGCTCGCTGATTTATGAGAGTTGTTGAGCTTTGTGTAACACCCCCACCCACCCCTTTTGGTCCTGAGGGACCCCTTCAGCTTTGTCCACGCTTCAGTGGGCACATTGGCTTTAAACCTCCCATGGTATTCCGATTTTCCCTGATGGGAGGTTTGGAATTCAGAAATTTGACTGGATTTCCTTATTTTACTCTGCCTAATCAAGGGATACTGACTTCTAGACTGCAGTAAAGTTAATCTACATTTTCATTGGTCATATAAGTTTAACTCATACTTTAACCCTGAAGAAGTAAATCCAATGCTGTGCACTAGTGTTAAATGAAAAATAGCCAATGATCAAGTGAACTGTATACTTTACACCAGTCGCTCACCTGTATACCTGCTGTAAGTTCTCTGCTGTTAACTGTTCCTGTATGTCTGTGATTAGTGTTGATTTCTGTGCTCCTACCTCACCCATAGTTTCCTTATTTCTCTCCTCTGTTCTGACATCTAGTAATACTGTATTATCTCAGGATTATCTCATCAGACGTCACGCTCCTAAAACATTTATATTCGATTTAGTACAATATTACTCACTCTAAAGAGCTTAACCCACTCCGCCTCCCAGAAAGTGTAATGCTTGTCCTTTTAACCTCTGCTTATGCCCCGTGTCATGCCCATCACATGGTCTGTTCATGCCAGAGATCAGTCATGACTGGGTTTTGTTGCATTCCTGTAAAACTTCTGCTTAGCCCAGACATCCAGCACTCAGTCCCCATGATTCTGGTGACCCCATTACTTTCTGCTGCTGTTAATTTACGATTAAAATGACCTTTAACCAAATGCACCGGAGCCTTTGGCTTGTTTCATTTCTTAGTTTTTGGCTGTTAAGTCAATCCTTTCTTGTATTTTTTAGGTACCATCTTGCCTAAATCAAGTCCTTATACCCTTCACTCTTGCAGCACTCTGCAACATTTTCCTACCTTTTGTCTGCCTCTCTGGGTTCGCTGCTGTGCTCGGCAATAATTTAATGCAGGTGACCTCACTCAAGGAAATGCTGTAGACTCTCGGGGACAAGGAGGGTCAAAGGTGAACATTTGAGAAGTGGAACAACAATGAGGACTAGCTGTAGTCTATGATTTTGAGTGTGTGTGTAGGTGTTTGAACCTGGTACTAATTAAGGCAGCTAACAGGAAGCTTATTGTGGTGCCTGGGGGCACAATATTGCAAAAATAATCTGTAATTTTGTTATGTGGTCACCAGTGATATGGAAGTTTGGAGAAATTAAATCCATACATACTCCAGAGAAAAGTATAGAAACAAAGCTTTTTAAAATTAGGTCCTGTGATCATCAGCGGTTCAGTGGATTTATATTACTCAAATTTAAGCTTTCATATTTACATCACTCAGTGTAAGTTATGGCTACAGCCAAGTGTTCCTTCTACCTGCTGATTGCTAAATGCTGGCAATTATAAGATTTGTTTTGTTGTTTTTAGGCTTCAGTTTGAGTTCATTTCTTGTTTTTTTCTTTGGGAAAAATCTTCAGGTCTGATCACTTGATGCTGATTGGATTATAAATGAAAAAATAAGCCATTACTCTGATGTACTTCCATCTCATTGCTAAACTGAACATTATACCTTTCACCAGACCAGCGCTTTACCCAGGAATTAGCAGCACCGCAGTTGTGGTTCGGTTCTGTGAACATCTGTTTCATGGTTTTAGCCTTGGTTTAAGAATTGTTACACCCCACTAATTAAAGAGACCTCTGCTGAAACCTGTCTGCTCACAGTAGGAAACTGATTGAGAGAACAATGTTTGAGAAGCTTTAAAAGGTTTACTGTCCTGTTTATCGACCCCATGATTAGTGCTGAAAGTCACCTTATATGGATATGTTTCACATCTCATGTGTGCAGTGGAATCATCGCAGGCCAAAACATTCCTTACGTGCACATGTAAACTCAAATTTTTAAGCGTCTTCACTGCCAGAGCAGAACTTTTCAGCCAAGTTAAACTTCTGTAAATGTATTTATTTTTTTTAATACAGCAACAAAGCACAGTTTAAAAGCCAGGAACCATGTCACCTTTTTTAATCTGATTCCAGAAATTGAGCACATTCGAGTCTAAGAAGTCTGACATCATGATAAAGCACTCTGCAGAGATTAAGAGCAAGAGCGAGGAGCTTTCTCCTTAACTTTGGGCTTTACTTTGCTAGCTGTACACTCGCTTCTTAATGCCATGATAACCTCCAACTGTGGACGTGATCTGAGACCTCCTGTGGTTACATATGCATTCAAGTGTGAGGCCAAACAGCCCTCATTGGAAGTGGCGCTGACGGCATCGTGCTGTGCTGCCTCTGCATTTATCCAAAGTGCATGGGGACTTCCAGATTGTTTTAAATTATTTTTAATTCATGCTCAGGTGGGTGATTTAGTTTATGGTGCTGCTGTAGCTATGAGGTAATTCTGATTTTCTTTGTATTTTAGGCGAGAGTTTGGTTGGGAAGAGCAGAAGAAGCTCTCTTCAGGAAATTATAAGATCGACTCGTGAGAACAAAATCCCCCCAAAGACATGTCATCCCCATTCTTCCTGCAGAACATTCTGGGGTTATGGTTTTAGTTTCACCCATTTCATCCAAGTGCCTGCGCCTCTGCCAACCCAGCACGATATGGCGCACATGCTGTTTCCCTCAGCAGTTCGCTCCTGTGATGAACTTTGGCTGTCTTTGATTAAACCCATTTTTATCTCTCTGAATCTAAACTTTTGGCGAGCACTGTCTGTCTCTTTATTTTGAGTTTGTAGCCCTCCATGTTCCACATGTATAATTTATTTTCATAGGCTGCTATATGACAACACTGCGAGATGTTTTCTTTAGACAGAAAGTTTATCTCAGGCGATTTTGAGATTTTCTGTAAAAACAAATGAAGCAGGAATTTTATGGCTTGCTTAAAATGGATTTGTTGTAACATTTCAAAACAGATACTTGAATTCAGGCCAGGAAATGATACTGTAATTGTGTTAAGCAGTAATAAAGAATTTCTTTTGAGGTTGCAGACTGCAGACAAAAAAAAAAAAAACGAAGCTCTGCAATGGTGAAGAAGTAAAACAAGAATAAGCAAAGTGGGACGAAGAGTTTGAAGCTAAAAGCGTTTCCTGTTACATTATTAAATTCATGAGTCATCCATCCATCCATCCATCCATCCATCCATCCATTTTCTTCCGCTTATCCGGAGCTGGGTCGCGGGGTCAGCAGGCTAAGCAGAGAAGCCCAGACCTGCCTCCCCCCAGCCACCACCGCCAGCTCTTCCGGGGGTGACCCCAAGGCGTTCCCAGGCCAGCAGATACTTGAAATCCTCCACCTGGGACAGTATCTCGTCCCTGAGCCGGAGAGGGCACGCCACCGTTTTCCGGCTGAGGACCACAGCCTCAGACTTAGAGGCGCTGATTCTCATAACTAGTGTAACCAACATTTTCTGTTCCACGAATTCAGTTTTTGTACTCAATCAGTGAGGAATGTGGCTGCACAACATTTATTTGTATCATTATTTCTGAAGACAGTTTTAACAACAAATCAGTTGTTAAGGATTGTTTATTTTGCAACTATAAAATCATTTTTCACGTGCACTGCAGCCCTGAACTTCCCTGATAATACCAGGATAATAATGCTAATCCTGATAATCCTCTGCATGCTTTTTGGGAGTGACATGTCACTAAATTGCGACATCAAGGTTGTACCATAAGAGAGCTGACAAAGCTATCGTGTTTCTGACACATGCTTAATGACATATGTGCTAATGTTAATCTGGTATGATGTTCCAATGTGTTTTTAAGACCGTTTTTAACATACTAACCTTTGCTAATTGGCAATAAACACAGTTATAGCACAGCTGTGATCTGAAATTTGACCTGGTGGTAGCACAAGCTCGAAGGTGAAGGGAGAAGCTGGTAGGCTGATTGGTCAAACTTGGAACAAAGACCTATTTTTTTTAAAAATCAGAAATTCAGCAGAAGCAAGAGGAAGAACAGAATACTGCTCGTCTTAAACAATGTAAAAATTGCCATAGAAATTAAAAAACAAAAAAACAAATGGTGGCTCAGCAACCCTAACCCTCCATAATTTTTAACAGAATTGACGTCGTGATTGAAGCTGTTGCACGATTATTTCATCACCTTGTGAGTCCATTAGTTTCTACATTGCAGTGGAGACAGAGAGGCTGAAAGGGCTCCTGCAAAAGTTAATGCAGTCTTGCATTCCTGCATTTGAAAGGTGCCCAGTGTTTGTATAAAATTTTATGGCTTTAAATCCAATATCTGTACAACTGTACTATGTTTTCATTGTAAAAACTTTTACGTTTACAGCAATCATCCACCCTCAGATAGAACCGATTTTTGGAAATGCGCTGACCTAGTTTGAGTTTAAAATCTCCAGGACTGAGCTTTAGTCTCAAAGTCTCAACTCTGGCAAACAGTGTTTCCAGTACCACTATAATATGTCAGAGTATTGTCATTACTACAACCGCTTTAGACTCATGTTATTTCCAGCAACAGCTCCATCTCATCTTTGGTCCAAGCAAAGCATCTGTCTCTGTAGTATTTTAGACTAGCAGCCAGCCCTCTGCATCCTGTTTGCACAAAGGGAAACAAACATGCTTGTTGTCTGTGAATGGGCCAAATAAAATGGTTACAGTGTCTCTGTGCTCTCATTTTTTTTCTCTTGTCTTTGCCCTCACCCCCAACCGGTCATGATTGGTTTCTTCCTGTTAAAAGGGAGTTCTTCCTTCCCACCATTGCCAAGTGCTGCTCATAGAGGATCATTCTATTTAACTTTATTAAGAGCCTCGAGATGCTTGCTGCTGCTGTTGTTGTTCTCCATTAAAATTCAGGACTGTCTTTCTTTACCATAAAGGAATGAATTGCCAAGATGAAAAGTCACCGATTGTGTCTTTCTTGTGTTGTGGTAGGAGGGCTGACCACCCCCATGGCTCTCTCTGCTACTCAGAAAGTTGAATGAGTACCAGATTGTGACAACTTAGGAAAGATGACCGCTGTGTCTTACTCTAATGCCGATGCTCTGTGAAAAAAGAAGGGATTTTTTTTCCCCCCTCTCTTTACTTCTGGATGACTGAGTAATTTCCTCCGTGGGATCCACCTCACTGAGATGAAATGCCTGTAGAGTCAGAGGAAGTAAAGAGGAGGAAGGAGAGCCTGGACTGGAATGCCTGGGGTGCATTTTTTTTGCCCCCCAAATGAAAAGCAGGTGACTGTTCATTGTAAGACTATTTGGTTAGTGGGAACCGGAGAGCGGAAGGAAAGACTTGGGGGGGCAGGGTGGGGGGCTCTCCTCTTTCTGGTATTTAGCTGTGAATTGTTGCTCACTGCACTTGTTCTGTAGTGGGCTGCTGACAATTAGGGGATTCAGAGAAACGCCATTCTTCAGCTGCTGAATGTATTGGAACATGCCATTCAGAATAAGGGGGTTAATTGGAGCCAGGCTTTTTTTTATGTGCGCTCAGTTTCTCTTCAAGAGTTGAGCAAGAAGTCATTACAAAGCTATCTGGATGAGCTACGTGGAAATATTTTGTTAAGTTTCTGTTCTGTCGTTAGCCTGTGAAAGTATCAACAATGTGCTGGTGGCTGTAGAAAACCAAGCCTCTGCTTGAGATGCAGTTTGAGGCTGGAAGTGTGTTTCTGTTTGACTGAAGCTGAATATTAGTCATAACAAATTAGTTTTGTTGAGGCTGAGTAACCGACGTAGAATAACACTGCTAAAAACGAGGTCGGTGCACGGAATCGCTAATTAGCATCATGTGTGAAAGGAAATGTGAGGATCAGCTGAAAATGGCAGCGCAGGTATTTGTCAACGCAAGAAGAAGTCTTTCGTGGTTTAAGCTCATGTACAGAAATAAAAATGATTTTCTTTTTTATTCAAACAGCAGTTTAAAATCTAAAATTACTCAGCTCACAAAGACATAAATAATTATCAGTATATTTTCACATTCATAAGTCTGGAAATGACAAATTTATTGCACTTGTACTAAAAGAAATACAAAGAAAATCCAATAAACCTTTTAATGGCAGCAGCACCAGGAGCTGCAGGATGGGCTTACACCATCGTAAACGCAGATGCACTTTGTGTGCAAAACAATATCTGGATAAACTAGAGTATGAATTGAGCTCATTCGACACAGTTGCTAAAGGTGTTTGTATATTTGCACAGGGGTGGCCAAACCTGCAACTATCAGCTCTGCCTTTAAGAATCCGTGTCTTCGGTGCTCTACTGTCTTGGATCGTTTAAAAACATATTATGCATGAGTCACATGTGGGAAGCAGTAACAGTAGATATGATTTTCTATCATATCTACTGTTACAACGGAGGATGTTTGTATTGAATAATAATGAGATCTGAGTATGTACTTTGGGCTAGTCTTAAATGCTCCGTTTCAGACCATCCTTTTCTTCTTTTGCATCTCTGAGCACACAGCTTTGGTTGAGATCACAAAAGCCCCGCCCACCTACTGATCAAGCCGTCTGTTTGCAAGTGGCAGCCAATCACGACAAAGTGGACTTAAAGGAAGAGGAGCTAAAATGACTTGTTTCAGACAGATGATGTACTGATAGTCTGCACCAAAGTCCAGTTTAGGATAAATGAGGATTATTTTGAGCTGTGAATCATGCAGAGCTACTCTAGTAGAGTCCGTGATTACCTGAGTCCTGACGCTATTTCAGCTGTAGCATTAACATATTTCAACAAGCTTATACAGGCACCAGACTACTGCTAACATTAGCAGTCTTGTCCCATCAGTTCAAAGGCAGCATTTACTTTAATCACTGGGTTAAAGGGTGCATTACAACATTTAGCACCACTTTATAGGTAGCATTTGCATTTGGCAGTTTCCCTCTGATTTCTCAACTGAAGTTTTAGTGCATCTTAAATTATCTGCTTTTTTTGTGGCTTTGTATGAGTTAGCTAGTGTCAAAGCTGGACTTAATCTTCGAGTGACCCCCATTTAAACCTGCTATTAAAGTCATACCTCACTCGGATTGGCTGTATATCATTAGCACCAATTAAAATGATTTACTACACTTTGCATCCACTGTGAAAATTTGTGGTAAAATTTTGCAAGCACATAAAGTTTCCAGGAAAAGGACATTTTTTTTTTTCCTGATTATATACAACATCTCAGCTTCATGAATGAAGTGTGTGAGCAGTAACACTCGAGCATGTTTATCTGCTCCTTAAATGTGTCACAGGCCCCCAGTCTCCCATCTCTCCTGGATATTGGTGCATTTTCTATGTAATAAAGCAGAATTCACCAAACTGCTTTCTCTAACACTAGAATCGCAGCAAGGATTTAATTGATTAGTTCAAGCTGGCAGCCTCTTTGCCTTTTTCCCATGGACTTCCAATCACAGCTATTTGAGTTGTTTATAGTCACATGACATCATGAGAGGAGATGGAAAGCATATAGAGGTTGAGGTTGCTCTGGATTTATAGCTGGTGTTGGGGAAAGGCTCGAGTAGGTCAGGCACTGGGGAAGAGGTCAGTTGTCCTTTGCCACCCGAGGAAGATGAAGAATAGCAGCCTTGTAAACAGCGAGGGGGAGGGTTTGGGGGGGGGGTCACAAAAGCAGAAGAGGCTCTTGAGAAGTCTTTCAGAAATTCTGTTTGCAGTCATGTGAAATTAGTTTTGCTTGCACACTCATTGAGTCAGCGAGCATTACATGTATATGCACACAAACAGATGGAGACATGCGGTGATCACCCCAGTGCGTCTTGTTAAAATGTCCATCCATGCATATGGTGTCCCATGTGAGAGACAGCAGTGTGCTAGCTGGCCGATTAACCCAGTTGACTGGAGAGGTCTCGGTTAGTCCTTTGGCCTCACCAGGAAGAACAGTAGTGTCTGATTGGTGGGGGTCAAGGATGAAGCGCTACACTGTTTGCGTGTGTTTATGTGCTATTCACTACCTTCACTCAGGCTGTAGGAAATCGGCACAGAAGGGGAAGCTTGTGCTTGTGCTCGTCTGTCTCTTCTGTTGTGGTGGCTTTCTTCTCGCTTTCTATCTCAGTGTCTTACTCAAAGTAACCCAATTTTTACCTTTTCTGCATGTAACCTGCTTTTCTTATCAGTATGAAGCCAAAACATTTTGTTTTGTTAAACGTGTGGTCAGGATTGATTGGGTGAGTGGTGTGATTATTACTTTCTAGGACCAGTTAAAGTGGGAGAAGTAGAACGTACCAGAGACTTCTCTATTCTCATGTACTCTGGGATTTCAGTGTGATATTTCAGGGTAACATATAGTAACTTGTCAGAAAATTCTGATTGTGTATCTGGGTTTAAGCCTGTACTGTGTGAGACGTCAGAGGCCACTGAAGGTCAGTGACAGTTGGCAACTTCCGGCAATGATGGCCAAAACAACTAATGGCAATGCGAAGTGGGCGTGTCCCATGTTAAACTTGAATTTTGAGGTAAGAGATTAAAGTGATGAGAGCACGGGATACCGTTGAGTGACATATGTCATCTTAGACATTAAAACTTTTTTTTTTTCCATTTTATTGATGTCTTTTTCTTGGCATATGATGGTCCTTGTCTTTAGCACACGTCTAACTTGACTATTTAGCCAGATGTTATTACTAAACAAGGGGTTTCATTAATATGGAAGTTATAGAAGAACTTTACTACAGTATCTAGTCTTTAGGTGATGCCTATCTAGCTTACTGCTATCTTTGACTCTCCTTAACCCTTTAACACAGAGCATATCACCACTGTTGCCAGCGCCTCAGTAAGCAAAGTAGCTATTGGCTGTCCTAGAAGTCGCTATATGACGTCATCACAAGTAGTTGCAATCGAGGCTGTAGAAGAGAGGAAAACCATCCTTGGAGAGACAGAAACTGAGGAAAAAACACCATAAATATGTTTAGAACTACAAATGAACTTTATGCAATAACATCATGACTTTAATGCTTTGCCCCAACCCACGTTACATAAATGTTGTCGAAGTGTATGAAGGCTGTATGTACACAAAACACGGCGACAGTGGAGGATTATCTCCAAAACTCTCCAAGTTCACTGGAAAAAGCAAAAAAAAAAAAAAGTCGCTAAGTTGGCAACACTGCGTATCACCGGTGACGCGTCTGCACAAGTGCACTTTGCATTACTGTAGTTACAGTACATTAGTTTGTCCTGAGAAAAATGGTTTCTGAAAGCTGAGAAAAGACTAGGATGGCTCGCCCTGGTGGGTGGAGCTGGTTTGTGTTGTTTTTCTCTTTCATCATCACCAAGTTGAAGATTTAATGTCTTATAACTCCCATTAATAAATGTTAGCATGCTAAACTGCAAAGTTGCGATCATGAACATTGTGCTTGCTAAATGTGTTAGCATCGTCACATTTTGACTGTGATGAGGCTACAGGCTGATGGTTTTATCTTATTTTTATGATGTTCACATTTATTACCTCCACCAAGGAACTTATATTTTGGTAGCATTTGCATCATTTTGTCTGCAAACACGCTAGCTTGGAGAGTTTTGAATGAATTCAGCTACAGCCGTGTAAACATCTGCCACCCTACCCTTATCTGATTGTTACTGCACTACAAACTTCTTGAAGTATGTTTAAAAAGAACAAAATGAGTATATACAAAATACAAAACTATTCCCTTAAAAGTAAATACTGCCCAGAGAGTGAGCTGCCCTGGCAGAGGTTTGCACTCTCTGAGTGCTTCCTGTTTTATTGTCTAGCTTTGTGTCTGTTTATTAAACTACTTCTCTGAAAAGGAAATTCTCTCATATTAACACTGAAGATCAATACAACATATACTAATATTGTATATGTTGTATTTTTTTTCCCCCTGATGGTTGCATAATTGAATTGAGCAGGTAGGCCAAGTGTCAGAGGTGTGTGTACACATACAGACATGGTTCAGTGTGTACTGTATGTGAGGTAATGCATGAAGTTCTGGATGGGAGTGCCAGTGTAATCAGAGGTGAAATCAGCATATATGTGTGTGTGTGTGTGTAAATACGTAGGTCTCTGCATGAGTCACATGTGGGAAGCAGTCGAGGGAATAGTTTTGAATTCTAAACTTAAGGAGAAAAACAGCCTCTCGGTTACCTTATTCAGCGGGAATGTCTGTTGCCAAGCAGAGTCTGGAAGGGTTTATCTCCATACTATAACATTACCTAATACATGCTGAAGCTGTGTGTACAGTATCATTTCAAAACTTTATATCTGTTACAAGATAAACAGTGCTATCTGACATCTAAAACTGGACAAATGTGTTTCAAATGTTTTTTTTAAATTCTCAATTTTGAGTTTATTTTTCCTGCCATTAATCAAACTATGGTGGTTGTTGCTAGGTGACGAGGTCATATTGCTGTAATTGTACATTTCCGGTACATGGACAACAGTGTTTCTCCTGCCATTGCTTTTGGGAGATGGTCTGTGCCCCCAGTTTGACCTGTTATCCTCCCATGAAACCAAAAAAATAGATTTTATAGACCTGCATCATAATGAATGTATACAAGACATTTAATATGAGGGCACGATGCAAGCAGTCACCCGTCTGCACATGGACTTCACAAATGTTTGGATCTGTTGTTGAGGAGTGGCTGAGTGCAGCTGTGCAGTGATCATTGGTTGTAGCTGCCTCTGATGAACATGTTGACCCAGCATGTCTCAGGCATGTTCAATGGGAGACATATCAGGACTAAATGCTGGCTGAAGTATTTGGATATGCTACTGATCGAGAGAGGCCTGCCCTAATCTGGTAGTGTTGAGGTGGGCATTGTCCTGCTCTAACGGCCATAGTGCGGGTGCTGCCAGTCAGATTTCCCCCAAGAACAATCAGATCAGAGATTGTGCTGTCATGGACATGCAAGGCTGCAGCAACAGTTTGGACACGCGTGCCAGCATCCTGCAAAGCCAAAGCCCGACCTTGGTCAACATCAGTCAGTTGCAGCACAGTGGCACTGATGATAATACTGAGCATATGCTGGTTTTTGTGGTCTGAGACCACTGCTGTAAACTGAACCAGTTCTGAGGTGTACAAGTGACTTCATTTGTTTTCGATAAACAAATTACTGTACCAATCCCATCACTGACAGAACAAATCATCCCAAACTAAAAACTACTCACAGAAGAGATTAAAAGGATGCACTGAGAAATGTATTTTAAACAAAGATGAAAAACATTTGCAAAACATTGTTAAAGTGCATGATTTGAAAATGATAAATGATTTACCACAAAGTGCTTTTCATGCCTGCAGCACATCATCAAGACTCTTAGAGGCAATGTGTCAGTTTAGCAGTCAAGAAAAAGGAGAGAGACAATTGTGGCAGTCATTGTATTTTATCCCAAACCATAATCTTTACCTAAATCTCAGTTTTAAAAAAATCATATTCCATAATTGAAAATAATGGAGGGGAATTTGTGTCAAGGAACACAAAAAATTGGACATTTTTAAGATTAAATGTTAGGACTTACCACAAAATGCCTCAGGACAGTGTTGGCTATTTAGAGATGAGTAATTTCTCCTCTCCTCTGCTCTCTGTTTCACCTCATATGTGAAAGCAACACAAGGAGCAAAGCACAGGAGAGACAGCTAAAGTGATATTTAAATTACTTAATGTGGACTCATTACCCTCAATCCAAAGGTGGACAGATGACAACACCAAAGGTCAGGCCTAAATATCTGCACAGTCTGATTTCAGCCTTTGCGTTACTCTTCAAGGCTGGGCCTGAAGCTAAGCTGGGAAAATCAGCATCCTTGAAGGTTCCTGGAATTAATGTGGAAATTGGTGATGTGACAGAAAAGAAGAGGCCAACCCAAACATATTAACAAAGATAAGACTTTGAAGAATATGTAAGCGATGGAGAGTTAGATGCTAAGTGAACACCTTTCTTTTCTTTTTGGGACTTTGAGGAAAGAAAAGTATAAAACGAGGGTGGAATGTGTGAGTGGTGGTCGGGCATTTCTGCATGTATGTGTGTGCATGTGTGATGGAAGCGTCTGTTCATCTGTGTGTATGTATTTGCACATCTTTATGCACGAGAGGGCCTGTTTTGCTCATGTGTGCTAATGAGTGTTAGGCATGAGATTATGCGTGCGTCTCTAAGGGAACGGGAGTCTGTTCCCAGGAGCTGCAGTGCCCGAGTTGACGGGGGGGGGGGGGGGGGGGTATGTGTACACCCTGACCCCAGCTTTTGGGGGTCCCGATTCTCTGTCTGAAACCATTTCCTTTCTTTGTGGCCCATTCGAGAGCCTGAAGTGTGACCCAAATGTGAAGGACAGAGTCCATTTGCATGACCCGCTACACGCTGAAACAGAAAATGATCAGTGTGGAATATATATCCTGTGAATGTACTCTTAGGGACATCTTTAATTATACAGATCTGTGCTCCCCACCCCCATAGCTCTCCTCATCACCCCTGTCTCCTCAGTCGACTCCCCCATATACTCCACCCCCCCCCCAAACAATAAACAAACTCTGAGAGCATCGAGTGAATCGCTAATGATCGGAAACAATTAAGGGCTCACAAAAGGGAGCGTCCTGCTATATTGCTGTGCGCCGTATTTACATTCTGAGGTTAAACGACTGAAGCACAGATTTCTGGGGAGGGCAAGTGGACTCAAACAGGCGGGTCTGTTGAGGAGTTCTTTCTTTTGTGTGGCTGTGTGAAGAAGGACGTCTTGGACTACTTGCTACTCGAGTGATACTGCAAATTTAAACCCTTCAGAGTAAAAGGAATTTCAGCTCGAGTATCCTCTATGCACATTACACTCCTCAAGCCTCATTTTGACCAGTCTACCCACAGAAATCAGAGAATAAAAATGTATAAACAAGACAAGTGGCATGCCAGTGGATGACTGTACTCTCCCACACCCCCCTCCGCAGTGGGCGACTGACTGGTTAAGTCCTGGAGTGTGAATGGATAGAGGGCTGGGAGAGTGTGAGAAGGCTCAGGAGCGGTCAAAGAGGCTGCTGAATAGACTCCTGGATTGAGACATCCTGCCTGTTTAACACAGTGTAGTGTAGAAGTATGGATGTGTGTGTGAGAGGAAGAGGCAGGGTGGAAGAAGGGGTGAAAGAGGGTGAAACTTGTTACAGTCAAGAAATTACAAAACGTCTCTTTCAGTGAGGACTTTGGAAAATTACTGATGCAAAGGAAGAAAAGTAAAGGCGAAAAATGTTTATTATACGGAATTAGGGGATTAGGGGATTAGACTCTTTATTTTTTATAGTTTGACTATTCTAATATCAGCTAATATAGCGCTCTAGGAAATCCCTAAGTTACTAAAATTAATTGCCGTGTGCATTAAGATCATAGAGAAGGCAGTCTGATGGCTTTGGTACCCACTTTTCAAAGGCATCATGCAGATGAAGCACTGTCCGAACTTCATTATTCCACATGAGCTAATGCCTCGTTTCACCGCCTGGTACGGCTCGGCTTGACTTTACTCGCTTTTGGTACTTTTTCCCAGTTTTTCACTGATCGTCATAACTGTGTAAAAACACAAAGGTAACACAAACAGGAACAATGGAGGATGTTAAAAGGATGGCTTTCTTGGTGGGAGGTTGTTTGCACACAGCAAAGGGATGAACTTCGGTTCAGAAAAAGGCAGCAAGCCAGCTTGATGTTCCATGTTTCACCTGTTACTTGTTTCTTTCTGTCTAATCAATGGTCTGCAGGACTCTTGTGTCAGCTTGAGAACTGTTACTGATATAGTACCTAAGAGATTTTTGCATTTTGCACTTTTCCTTCTGTTACCTGCTTCACATTATGTTAATGTTGTGATACTATGGCGTGAGTAACAAACAAAAAACAACACATTCCTGTATTTTCTTTGTGTAGTATTTTATTATTTTTTTCTTGAGACTACTGTACTGTTATGCTGCCATGTGCTGAATCATTGTATTTCATTAAATTTAATGCATACCATTGGAGGCAGGATACATGAGAATTTCTTCACAAGTCACTAAAAAGCACAGTACTACTTCACGTCTCTTCCCAAATGTCGTCATGTTAATTGCATCCAAAACAAGTGATGCCATTGCAGCCCCCACAGGAATTGTTTTTGATTGTGTGCATTGAGAATAGGCCTGTGACAAAAGCAGCTTAAAAACAGGTGTTCCTCTAGCGCCTGCTTGCTGAGAGTATAGACTCCTTATGTTGACAGTTGATTCCCAGAAATAAAACCAGTGTTTTAATGTACACATAATTTGTGCCCTGCCTCATTCCAGAGGCATCAATTTCCACAAAATCTGGTATAATTTGGCAAAGCTGAGATGTATTTGAATTACTCTGACAGGGTGTACTATTAAATCCACGTATCAGCCTTTTCCAGCTCCTCAAAATCCAAATCCATATCCAAAGCCTCAACCCAGCAGGTGCTAGCCAGGGCCTTGGCATGGTGGCACCAACATGTACATGGGTGCCAGGCAGGGACCTCCACCACTCCTCAGAGAAGCCCCCATGCCAACATGGTGCATCCTGCACAGCCATGGCCATTATTTCAGTCTAACTAGATTAAGCTAATCATGTTATGTAGTGGCAAGGCGTAGCCGGGAGATGGAATGAAGGGTCGGCTGTCCTGCTGTTGCCATGCGGCTCTGAAAAACAAACAGTGAACCATCCCGTAAAGCTGATGGCGTATGTTTAAGTTCCTAAACCTCTGAATAAGCTCCTGAATCAGAGAAACAATCAATTTTGAGAAAGTATAATACATAATAAGGCTTTAATGGTTATTCACAGAGCCAGCCTGTTGAATCTTATTTTTAAGGCCTCCAAAGAGAGAGATGTCTGCTGACCAGGACACACTGACAATAGGCACTACTGTCTTGCTAAAACTTCTCTTAATATGGTGGACTTTTGCTTCTGCGCTGCATGGAAGTTGACAGGATTCTTGGTGTTTTTGAAACAGGATGTGACATGCGAGGCTTGGATCCAACTGTGAAGCTGCAGGCTCACTGGCTAATAATGTAATGTAAATAATGCTAATAATATAATGTTTTGATATCTGTATATAGTGTTTTGATGTGTGTGTATATGTACATGTGTGTATTGACATTGATATATATATTTTATGTATATAGTGCTTATGTATATGTGTATAGTTTTTTTCTATTTTATTTTATTCTATTCTATTTTAGCTCATTTGTTTTTACTCATCCTTTTCATTTTTCTCTGTACTGAGCTGCTGTAATGCGCAAATTTCCCCATCGTGGGATCATTAAAGTTTTATCTTATCTTAATGACTTGTTAATCACAAATCCTTGAGGATACCCTGGATAATCCTCATCTCTGACACTCAGAACACCAAAATTTACAAAATGGACATAATATTTTATTCAGTGTGACTGGAAATGAGTGACTGATGCCATAAACTCTTCAGGAAAGTGTTTACTGAGGTCAGGGCTGAGGGACGTTCTCCCATAGACTCCTATAGGACCAGAGGTGTTTTTGCAGCAGATATTGCCCCGTGGTGGCCTTACCTGGCTTCAGATTTCAGACCCAAAAGCTACATTAATCTTTTGTGCAATGGTGAGACATTGAAATGTTGAAGGCCTGTCATATCTAAACACTGCACTGAGTTATCATATTGAGTCATTTTATTATTCACAATGGTAATCTCTTGATATTATGTTGCAGAATAACCTGAAATGTTACCTGCACATGTTTTCACTGCTTCCCAGATGCCATTGCATTGAGGAAATCCAGGCTCAGACAGCTGTAATCACTAATATGAATCAAGTTCCAAGAATTCCTAATCATACAATCCCCACGATGTCTTTGATGTTGCACTTTTAGTTTAAACATTGTAAAAGTGAAGACCAGAACAAATCTGGAAAAGACTGTTAAAAACCAAACCATGTAGATCCAATCCTCTCTGGAGTTACTGGAGCTAAAAACTTTGCTTTTAAAGCCGGGATAGAACTGCAGGCATCCAGATGTTTTTAGAGTTGATACATATCTAACAAAAAAAGACACCTTTTGTTACAGGCAGAGGAGCACTTCCATGACCAGTTAGCTCCGCTGTCACATCACTTGTAGGGGAGTCTAATGGGAAGATCGAGGACACACTCAGTCCAACAGATACTTAGTTTGATTTATAATTCTGTGCTGTCGTTTCTCACTCTGCTGCTTTCCGACATGATTCCTGTTGGGATTGATGAGAAGAAAAACAATGGGGGGGCATTAGTGGATTTAAGGCTGCTGTGGTCGGTGGTCTGGCAGTTCTTTCAGAAAGGGAACTACTTAATTTTCCTTGTAATGTGCTCGATATGCCTCTGTGGTCTTCCCATTTGAGAATTCCAGTACAGTAAGTCCCCCAATATGCCAACCACATGGCCACTTTTAGCCCTGTCCGGCATGCGCAGACACAGACTCGCACTCTTAATGGAAGCCTCATGGCTGAACGCCATGCTAACGGGCACTTCCTGCGATGAAAACACATCCATTTTCTCTCTTTCATCCCAGCAGAGAACATATGCAGAGTTAAGGCATTTAGGTACATCAAAAAACGTGCACATGGAGAAAACACGCATGCATGGAGGAATGAACCGAAATGTGGGTCTGACATTTTCCCGTCTTTCAAGGTTTTTGGACTTAGAAATTCAATAGGATTGCAGAGTAAAAACGAATGGCATATATTTAAATTCTGCAATGCACAGCCCAGTTATTACAGAGAACTGTCATTTAAGTTTGTTTTGCAGTACTTGCAGGTTGTGATGAATGCCGTTCCAGCATTTCTAATGGAATATAAACCTGCTGTGGTGAAGTATTTAACAGTATCATCAGTGGATGATGCTGCCTCGATTAGAGGGGGATTCATTTGGGCATTAATCCCTTAAGACACAAACTGAGACCAGCTGAGCAAATAAACAACAAAAATGATGTCACGTTTCCCCGTGATTGAACTTTTTAAAAAAAATATTTGCTCGCAGTTTGGGGTGGGGTGGGGGTTCGGAAACATGATGCAGATTTCTTGTAAAGACGCCGCAGCAGTCGGTCTGCGTCACTGCTTTAAACCAAGTTTACAAAGCCGGCAGGAAGAGGGCCGGCTGTTAGACGGTGGAGAAAAAACCAGCAGGCTGCAGACAGACACAGGGATGTTTAACGGACCTGGGAGATAAAGTTTCCCCACAGAGTTGCGTAACACACCTGCAAAGGAGGGCAAAGAGATGACAGGTCAAAAGTTGGGAGGAAAGAGAAGAAGGAGGAGGTTGAAAGAAAGAAAAACAAGAGATAAGACCGTGTTTTCTCTTTTTTCCTTTCTTTAGTTTGCTTCTGACAGCTTAAGCCCCCATAGCTTTGCTTCCTGGGAGGACTTCAGAGGATTTTTAAGCAATGTTTTAAGCATAAACAACTTAGTTGTAATGATTTGCCCCTGGAGGAGGGGCTGCTCCCGAGATGACTGTAAGGATTGATGTGTGTTGAATTACAGTCTGATCGTATCGATGACATTAGTACGGTCTGTTTTATAAAGTGAACCATTTAAGAAGATTTCCTTTGTTTTTCAGTGAACACCTGGACACAAAAATGCCAAAATTACTCACACCACCTGGACTCACTGAAGCCTGCAGCATTTTTAGACTAACATCCACCTCTTTTGTCTTTTGTTGTTGTTTTCCTGACTGCAGCCAGAGGAGTTGGAGGCTCTTCATTCCCATACGTTCCGGGTGAAGACTTTCAAGAAGGCAAAGCACTGCAGCGCCTGCAAACAAGCCATCGTCCAGGACGGACTCATCTGCCGAGGTAGGTCAACTGCCCCGAAATTCCCATATCAGGACTCTGCCCAGCACCTCATGATGGTGACAGGACTGAAAGTCTGATTCTGTAGTTTGTTTACTGTTCTTGATGAACCCACCTTAGACTCTTTAAAATGCTTTCTGGCTTTTGGTTTTGTTACCTCTGCGAGTCCGCGTTGCACTCGTACCACAAGCTTTGTTTCTTTTGTTTTTTTTAAAGCCTGTCATGTCTGGCAGTGTTTGCAAGCAGAATTGTGATCTGAATGCACTGTTGTGCCAAACATATTTATTCTTCCACGATAAGCTCTGTAGAGTCTCTATAAGCTTTTCTTGTTAATGTTTGTGTTTTGTTTGTTTGTTTATTTTTTATTTTATTTATTTGTGTACATATACATTTAATTCCATTTGACAGGCTGAGGAGAAAAAAAAAAGAAGGAAAGAAGGAAAGAAGGAGAGAGAAAGGGGAGAAGACAGAAAAAGAAGACAGAGCACCACTAAACTAACCAAAACAATTCAAATGCTGCAACTACAAAAAAAAATAAAAAAGACAACATACCAAAACAGAACAAGCAATACCTGAAAAAATAACTGTGGAAAAGGCACAACAGAATGAAGCATGATTGTATAAGAACAACAATTTTGTTATGCTGTGATTGCGTTAGTGTCTGTGTCATGGAATGCACTTACCAACGAGGGCAGAAAGCCGCCGCTCCGCCTGAACCACCTCAACTGTCTCCTTTCGATGTGGAGGAGCAGCGGCTCTACTTTGAGCCCCTCCCGAATGGCTGCACTCCTCACCCTATCTCTAAGGGAGAGGCCAGCCACCCTTCGGAGGAAGCTCATTTCTGCCGCTTGTATTCGCGATCTCATTCTTTCGGTCACTACCCAAAGCTCGTGACCATAGGCGAGGGTAGGGACGTAGATCGATCGGTAAATCGACATCTTTAATCTTTAAATAATGTCTTTCTGTAATCAAAGTGAAACTGGGGAGACATTTATGCAGTCTTTATACTATTTTCCATTAAACTATAAGGTTTAAATGATTTACAAATGATTACATCCTGTTTTATTTTGGAAACAGGACTGCAAAACACTTTCATTAGACTAATAATCTAAACTCTCCTCAATCTCTTAAATGTCCCCAAACTACAGTTAAGAGGAACATGGGGATTGTATGATAACTGCTGGGACACTGAAGGCGGTATCTGTTTCACATCTGTCAGTGGTCTAAATGAGAGGTCATCCAAGGTTACTTGGGGTTGCCTTTGTGTCAGGGTTTAGTCAGTCAAGTGACAGAGGAGGGCAGAAGAAGCTCCAGGAAGGCTAAAGGTTAACAGCTTCTCAATTTCCTTAATGGTGTTTACTGAAGAGACAATGTGGTTGACTGATGGCTGATTGATTTGCACCAGTGCAATCATCATTAATAGAACAAAGATGGAAGCAAATGTGCGTTAAAGTGTGTCTCTGCTGCTAAGCTAACATGAGCTCACACGGATTCTAGTCTTGGGTATTTTTGTGTTTTTATTGTTTTTGTTTCTAAACTGAAATTGCTGTGATAGTTATAATATGAAACATCAAACAATCGCAGGAAAGTGACTGCGATTCAGTAACAGATGTTAATGTGGTCACCGTTTTCTGACCGTTTTGATGCAGTAAATCCTTTCGGTCTGGTGCTCAGAGTAGGATTTAAAAAAAATGGAAGAATATATGACCTCGGCCTGCTTGGCACATCATGTTGTAGTGGAAATGCCTGTTTTCACTCCGATAACGTCAAATGAAATCATGCGGAAAAGGCTGGATGTGAGGGCCGGCACATTGGGGGGATTTTTAGTTTGTAGCTTCCCAAAACTGACACAGGATGAGTTGATGTAGTTTAGAAAAACATGAAGACGGTTTGTTGGTATCTTATCAGCCCCTTAAAGGCAGTCTGACATAATCTTATGCAATGCTCATGTGAAAAAAAAAAAGCACTAAAAGCTCACTTGCAATACTGTAAGGTGTGGATCTATCTGTTCTTACATAACACATAAAGAGGAAGAACAGAAGGTTTCCTTCAGCTGTGCTGGTAAAGCAGGTCTGTAGGTGACAAAGCAAAATGGAGCAGCGCAAGATTATGTATGTTGGCACAGTAAAGAATGCCTTTCCTGACCATAAAAATAACTGAAGTTCACCACCTGTATTATACTCTGTAATCTGACTCATGCTTCCAGGTGTTCTGGATGCTGTACGGTGGCATAATTTATGTAATTAAATCTTCACATTAGCCTTCATGTTCCACACAGGATGCAGTATTTCACAGGAGCAAAAACAAAGTTCTTAACATTGCTGTTTTTGGATTGAGGGTAAGTTAGCTAATGCTAGCAATCTTGGTAAGCAAACTGCATGTATATGTGCACAGATTGTTGCTAATTAACAGACAAATAAAATACTTTCACTCACCAAAAGTGAAGCACAAGGCTTCTCTGATGAACTGTATCTCATTTTTTTTTTGTTCTTATTCTTATTGTTTGCCACATAATTCCATTAAAAATGCCCCGGAGGTACCCACAGCCTACCTTGGTGGCATTTTAATGGATCTCAAGTGGCCATAAGAGGGACTGAAATTTTTGGCCCTTCATATTTCAGTCATAACGGTTACTGCTCGGCGAGAAGTAAACAGCAATCCTAATATAATAAAGGAGGCCTGTGAAATCTTTACAAAAAAATAGTAAGTCTCTCCAAATCATTTCTGCTCTTTGGAGTGATCAGCAAGAGATAAGTCACCTGTTTCATCCCCCAAAAAGCATTTATTTCTGAATGAATCACACTGGCTGCTGCTGTCAGTTTGTTCTGGTTAAATAATGTTCAGTTGTGTGTGCAGACAGTCATAAACTGACACAGGACAGCACCTGGGACCATCGCCTGTAAGATATGATTTATTGGAGGAAGAAACCATCATGACAAGGCTTCACTGGACTGTATTTTGATTTAATTTACCTCAGTGTAATTCTCTTCCCCTACTTGTATCTGGGTTTGGTCATGTGTATGAATAAATGGAGTGTGTGTGTGTGTGTGTGTGTGTGTGTGTGTGTGTGTGTGTGTGTGTGTGTGTGTGTGTGTGTGTGTGTACGTGACAGATTTAGGAGGACAACACAAAGTGAACAGGAGACAGCTGCCTGCTCAGACAGCAGACGTCTAGCAGTCTCTGTTTTTCTCTTCCTCCATTTGTCTCCACGTCATATGATTCATTAAATTCCCATTTTGCCAAAACTAGAAGCGACTAGAAAAGGATGCAGAATTATAGTTCCTCGGGACAGAATGTCTTATATGGTATAGTATTTAAACTTAACGAGGCACTGAGAGCTCAGGCTTTGGGAACACTTGTAAAATGTCTTATTGTGTGAAGTATGAAGATGTGACCTGATGATTTCATCAGGGTGAGCTTAGTTTGAAGGTGCACATGTGCTGTATTACAGTGGGACTGTGCTAGAAAGGTTTAAGGATGATAAAAAGTGCAGTTCAACAGGCTGGAGTAAGGATAAAGCATTTTAGGAGACTGACCTACTCCAGAAAACAATCCCAAAGCAGCTGTTACAACTTATGGTTGCCTTTTAAAGTTAAGTGACCTTTAGGCGGCAGCCTGATTGGCAGTCTACAACTCCATCCATCCATCCATCCGCCAGGTTTCAGGGGCATCAGATCTCTCTTTCCAAGGCCACCTCTTCCAGCGGGGTGTTTCCAAGCTGCCCTGGGATGTGCCTGAAACAGCTCACCTAGGTGGCACCCAGGAGACATCCTAGTGCGATTCCTAACCCACGTCATCTCACTCCTTTTTAATGTGGAGAAGTAGCAGTACCACTCTGAGCGTCAACCCCACATGGCCGACTCCTCGCTCCAACTCTAATGCTGAACCCAGACGCCCTATGGAGGAAGCTCGTTCCTTCCAGTTGTATCTGTGATCTCATTCTTTTGGGCACTACCCAGAGCTCGTGGCTGTAGGTGAGGGTAGGAACACAGATCGACCAGTACAGTAACAACTCTGCTTTCACGCTCGGCTCTCTCATCACCTCAGTACACCAAACGGTCTGTCAGTCTCCTCCACTTAAAAACTGAGCTTTCAAATATGTGTTGAATGGTGTAAAAGGGTGTTTAATCCTAGCTCATGATCTCTTTCTAACCTTAACCAAGCCACCTTTCATAACAGCTGCCGTGCAGATATCTATTAGCTGATAGCTTCCAGATACGGTTACTACTTGTTCCAAGCAAACAAAAACAAAACGGCAGTGAGCATAAAGCCTCAAAGACGTTAGCTAGTTAACAAATAAGTGAAGCCATAGTGGCTATGTACACATTTTACATACAGTACATGACCCAACCAAGTAGATTTGTGTCTCAATCTACGATAAACGGAAAGTAAAAACAGACTTAAAAATGATCACCTCATTTCATTTCATCACTTTCAGGGATATCTCAGCTGTTAGGAACACTAGAGCTGGATTTGGTGTTTTGGAGCTTGTTACACTCCCAGTCTTTACAACATTGGTCCCCCAACTTTGTGAAACTGTGTCACTGAATTGCTGTACAACCCACTGAGGAGCTGCTTCCAAACTCAGGTTTGTAATATAATGTGTTAGCGTATAAACAAAGAGTATATGGAAACTGCTAGACTGGCTTTTCTCTCTAATCAACATCTTTGTTTAATCTGTACAAAAACAAGTAACAAAAGTAGTCAGCTGGAGACCCTGTGGACACGTGATGGTATAAATGTTATTGTGTCTCATGAGGCCGTGCGTAAAGAGGTTTTTGCACAAACATTAATGAACTTTCGGTGCTGGTCGTGCAGATTTTGCTGCATTTCGATGGAGCCAGGCCAGCTGCTTCCTCCCTGTTTCCTGAGATTCTGCACATCTAACCAAGCAGATATGAAGATTGTTGTGGTGCTCTCATCGCCACTGTTCCACAAGCTGATTACACAACATGTTTTAAATGGCTGTTCAGAATGAAGCCTCCCTCCCTCTCTCCTACAGCCCCCCCCCGCTTCTGCTCTTGTTTACCAACACTGCAGTCACATGGACCTGTAATGACAGGAGCAGCTCCACTTCCTCTCTCTTCAGCAGTTGCTAAGATACAAGGTGTTAGACAATAGTGTGTTGACGCAGGTCAGGACTGAAGTTTTCCAGTGGCTGGGGTCGGGGGGGTGGCTCTGTTTTTGGTGGGGTATTTTTGGAGAATAGGGCCTGAAGGCAGGAACTGGCTTTTCTATTCTTTAACAGTGCTGTTCATGTGGAGTACAATAGGGCCGCTGTTGTGCCCTTAAAAGGTAAAACACAACTGAGAATTTGGCCAAAGGGTCACAAGCATTCAATAAAACTTCTGTAGCTCAAAAATGTTGTTCAGAAAATCTTCAAAGTTTGGTTACAAGTGTTTTTTCTGAAAAGGGTGGAGCTCTGCTCTCCTTTGTGACTGCTCACGGTCCCCTCCACAGACCTGCAGGGACTGACCAGAGAAGCACTACAATAGCAGGTGTGTGTGTGTGTGTGTGTGTGTGTGTGTGTGTGTGTGTGTTTACTTTCACTGGGATTTGTCACATACCAGCTGTATGAGCTAAGCTGTCAAGAACAGAGTGGCGATAACCTTCACTCTCCCTTAGTCTCACACACACACACACACACACACACACACACACACACACACACACACACACACACACACACACACACAGGGCTGCCTGCACGTGGAGCTGTACCTTAATGCTATGCACTGATGCTAAGAAATTCTTAGGTTGTGAAAACATGTCAAAATAGGTTCATTACTCATCAGGCAGCATAAGAACTTGCTTCAGTTTGTGCAGCAAGTGGCCAAGTTCATATCAATGAGGCACACACACACACACACACACACACACACACACACACACACACACACACACACACACAAGCCGTAACACTGACGCCATGCTTTGGCAGAACTTACTGGCTTAATGAGGAGAGCAGATGGATGAAAATGATGGAAAACGACTGTCTCCCAGTCTATCGTCATCCTAATCTACTAAACTGATGATGAGGCAATGATTGTCTATGGGAAGTGATGGCACATAGACAATCTGTGCTTGAGGGGATTTAATTTTTTTTTTTACTGATGCAGTTTCTTCTTCTGAACTTACATGCTCTGCTCTCTAATTAGCTTGGTCATGTCTCAGAAATCTGATCACACGGCTTGTTGTTGTTCAAATAGTGGAGTAATGGAAACAAACCAGCCCCCCCACAGTGCAACCTACAGATTGGTTCATGCATTTAGGGAGCCACCTGCTGGATAGATGGGAACATTACAACTGTACTTGATGCTGTTCAGCAGAACGCAGTCTGTAGTTTAGCTCAGCCACTGACTGATGGACAGAGCTTCCAGGTCTGAGTGGTAAAGCCACTGGGAAAGTGCCTTAAACCTGCACTCTTCATGGCAGCCAGCAGGGGGTGAGTGCAAATATAAAAAACCACTGGGGGTCCTGTGAGCTGTAATTTATGTTGTCAGATGCTAGTTTTAAGTCTAATTTAAACAGAATGTGATGTTCATGTTGTACACTAAGGCTCAGCATTTTATTTCAAAGATCTCATTGATTACTTATACAACACACTTGCATTTGCCCCTTCACACACACACATTCATAAAAGCACTATTTTCTGTTTCATAGTGCTTTCTATCTAACGTTCATACTCCGATGGTTGCATCAGAGAGGAACTTGGGATCCAGTATCTTGCCCAAGGACACTTGGCATGCAGACAGGAGCAGCCAGGAATCGAACCACCTTCCAATTATTAGATGACCTGTTCTACCACCTGAGCCGGAGCCACCCCAACTGTGCAGAAGTCTTGAGGCACCCCTCGTTTCTTTATGTTCTGCTTGAAAATGGGAAATTTGTGCAGTCATTTGTTGAAACGTGGAAACATACATGGAAATACAGCATATAAAGGCAAAAACAGAGTTTGTACAGTTCTTTAAGAATGGCTTCTTTACTGCCACCCATTTCTGGTGAGGCTTCAGTGAACAGTAGGTGGATCAACTGAAGGTCTAGATCAGGGGTGGGCAACTCCAGGCCTCGAGGGCCGGTGTCCTGCAGGTTTTAGATGTGTTCCTGATGCAACACACCTGAATCACATATAGAAGTCATTAGCAGGACTCTGGAGAACTTGACTGCAGACTGAGGAGGTAATTCAGTCATTTGATTCAGGTGCGTTGGATCAGGGACACATCTAAAATCTGCAGGACACCGGCCCTCGAGGCCTGGAGTTGCCCACCCCTGGTCTAGATGCATCTCTTGTGTCCCGTGTCAGGTCTTTGCTGGATTTTATTTCCCTATTTCTTAAGGCCATGACTTTTTTTTCTTTTTTTATTCAATTTATTTCGAACAATCAAAATAAAATGAAAAGAAAACAACAATGAAAATAAATAAACGTGTAGGAAAATAAAACATACATATATCCATATATGCATATATACATATATTCACCTATATAACAAATGCAAATCAAACATCAATAAATAAATAAATAAAATGACCAGCAATGTATTTTTATAACAATCTCAAGGTGTTCGAAAAGGGAGCAGGAAGAAGCAATAGCTTATCTAGTCCTGTCCCCATTGCCTTTTACAAATTCATAATTAAACTGGATTATAATATTAACCAAACATGCATAAGCTAACACCAGCATGCATGGCTACACACACCTACCCATGCCAAAGTGCCCTGTGATACAATCTACCCAATCTTCTATAGATCATTTTAATGTACATGAAGCTACAATCCAATAATAACAAAATAACAAAACATCTCATTCGTATTTATACACATTATTTATGCTATCTCTTGTGTCCCGTGTCAGGTCTTTGCTGGATTTTATTTCCCTATTTCTTAAGGCCATGACTTTCAGATACTGTTCATCAGCTGCGATAGTCTTTTAGGCCTGACACTTTTTCTATGTCTTCCACTCATCCAGTTTCATGAAATATTTTAAGGACAAACTGCACACCATGCTGAGATATGCTGAGTTTTCATGTGTCAGTGTTAATTGGCTTAACACAAAATTAATAACTGGGAAGAAACTAAGGAATACCAAAAGCATGGAGAACACGGAAACACAACACTGCCACAAAGACAAGAAGACTCTGACATCTGATGAGGGGAAAACTGAGACAGTAAATACACAGAGGGAACGAGGGGTGAGTGGAAACAGCTGGGGCAAACAGGTGAACAGAATGACACTAACTAGACTCAGGAAGTAAATCAAAACACAAAGCACAAGAGACAGGGGATGTCAAAATAAAACAGGAAGTGAGAAGACTGATGCAAATGCAAACCTGACACCACATGAAGAGGATGCAGACAAGACACAACACCAGGAGACACACTGTGAAAAATAAACAAGAAACTCCACAGAGGGGAAACACTTTGGGACGGAACACAGGGAGAACTAAGGTGTAAAGCAATGGAACTAACTAGGAACACATGAAACAATGTAACAAAAACAGTAATAATAAAGGTAACATAACTACAAAAGATCATAAACTAAGAAACAAGGGGTTGCAGACCCAGGACTGTGACAGGCTCCTTGGATGCAAAAAGAAATGAGTGACTCGAGACTTTTGCACAGTACTGTATAGAGATATTGCCTGTTTATTACTGTGATATATATATATATTTTTAATGTTACTGATGTTCAGTTAGATAACTTAGGGTCTTTTTTAGGGTGGCAGTCCCATCAAACTAAAGAGCAAAGAGGTTTTGTGGCACATGTTACACATGCTATAGTTTTTGTACACTCCATGTTCACTTTTCCTATCACAGTAACTATTAAAACTGCTGATGTTCTGTCTGCCGTTCATCTTTGGGTTTTAGTACGGATGCACCAATCAGCTTTATGAGGCACATATTTCTTGCCAATAGAAATGTGAGACAATGATTAATAGTGCAGTTCCACAAAAGGTTGGACGCCAGGCCACTCGAGTCATGAGCTAGCATCAAAAAAGTCAACTCATCATTTAGAAACATGACAGATGTAGGGATGCCAACAACCACCAGGTGGCAGCAGAGGTTTTCTTTCAAACTTTATCTGCTGCAGACTTTCAGAGTAAAAATCCAGGATTCTTTTTTTTTTTTTTTTTTACAAACTTCGATCCTGCGTGTTTTCCTGTGTTTTTTTTTTTTTTTCTTCGTTTGGTTTTTTTTTTCACTGTGGCTGCACGTTGTATCGGGGAAACAGCTGTTTCAACAAAACAAAGCCAGACTAATGCTCAGAGTGAAACACGCACACAACCAGACAGAAGAGTAAACAAACGGAAGTTCTGTTTTGTCAGGAAGAAGCAAACTCATGGCACAGAGCTGAGTCCATGGGAACTCTTGCTCAGGATTTATCCAACTCCCCTGCAATGTTTGTGGGGATCTCCAGTGTTAAGAAACCCTGAGCAGCTGAATGAAGGTGGGGCTTTGCCCACAGAATCCCAGCACAGGCAGGGATTTAAGCCGGGGAAAACATGTGGGCTCAATGATGACACTCCGTGTGAGTCAAATGATGGATAGAGATGGCTGGGTGCCGGTAATTACTGACGTTAATACTACAGTACACAGAAACTGCAGCAAGTGCACAGCAGGATGGCGCAAACGGTGTGCATGTGTAGGCACATTCTTTGCACCTGGCAATATGGATCAGGTGGTGAAATGGTGAAATTTACCACAGATTTCCAAGTGTTTGGAACAACAGAAGATTTAATGCCCTCATCTGTTGAGTCACTTTTGTGACAGGATAATTGTTTTGTCTACAATATTCAGTTTTTAAGACAAATACCAAAATGACTGGTTGGCTTATGGATAATCCTGTTTATTAAATGCAGTTAGTTACACAACAGAGCATGTATTGTTACCTTTGCTTATTTACTGCTTCTTTTGGGCCCCTTTGGTTTTGGACTCTGCATTTTGAAGCATTGGTGTTTTTTTTTTGTTTGTTTTTTTTCTGCCATGTTGGTGTCAGAGGTGAGCATATGAAGATATTGCAAACAAGGTTAGTTAGCAAGATGCATTCATGAGCTTTATGAGTACAATACTTAGACACAGATATCTGCTAAAAATACACAAACTTTTTGGATATTCAGTGACTTGAACTAGCAGAGATGAGGCCAAACAGACAGATCAGTTCCAGCTGTCTGTGATGGGACACCACGAGCAGCCACGCCTCAACCTTTGATCCCTCATGATACCCAAATGGAGGCCAAAGCTATTCTATGTAACAGGCTGTAAACATATTTATCTCCGTTGTAAAGTTGAACATTTTAACATGGGAGTCTGTGGGGATTGATTCACTTTTGGAGCCAGCCTCTAGTGGTCATTAGAGGAACTGCAAATTCAACACAGGGCAGCTTCACCTGCAGTCTTTTAACCCGACAATCTTTCTCCTGTTTGGATGACATTGATTAGATCTTTAAGAAGATGTTCTGTCAGTGGCTGCAGTATATCCACAAAGCTGTTATCACAACCTAAAAAAAAAAAAAAATCCCATTACCACTGAGGTACATACAGGAGTTTTTCTCCATCAAATACATATTATCACAAGGAAAATAATGTTATTTTTTTTCAACTGTTTAAATCTTATATACCCCAGCTGCAGAGTTACACTCGCCAGACATCTTCATCATAAACACTGAAGGTCTTCCTCCCTTCACTTCAGTGTTAGTGAAATTTATAACGACGGCTACAACAAAAACATTACTGCATGTGTGGGTTTTGAACCACTGAGCAGACATTCTTTCAAGCAAAAACACCCAGAGATGCCAATTCAAACACTCGCTGTTTACAACCTATAAATGGATTTGAAGCTGGGGTGGACAACATGTTTTTTTTTTTTTTGGTTTTTTTTTTAAGGTGTCTTTGGCCAAAAAACATTTAAAAATTCTTAATTACCTTTGAGTGGTCTGAGAGGGAACTTGACTCCTTCACCTACTTTAGCCTCACTTGTCAGGCTTTAGAATATCTAACTCTTCATGATGGGAGATGAGTGGTGTAAGGTAGCACAAAGAGTGAAGTCCACAGAAGATGCAGTGGGTGGAGCAGTGGGTTTAAGCACAGGACATTAACTTCAGAGAAGTAGGGTTTCTGCTGCAGCAAAGGTCATTGAGTCTAATTTTAATTTGACCTCGTATTTAAAGGAAAAAGAGGAAAAAGTAAAAGCTGTAATCTAGTGTGAGGACAGAGCCAGAACAGATAAGAACTGTTCCTGGAACTTCCTGGAAAGTGTTAGTTCATGAATATATACACTTTAAAAAAAAGATGTTTGATTTTCTCAAAGTTTTGAAAAGGCTTTCAGAAATATAATTTTATCTTAAATATGTCTCATCACCGTGAGACTTTCCTGCACATACTGCTGCTAGTTTTGCCTCCTCACATCTAGATCAGGCAGTGTGTTAAGGCGCGCTGATGCGTCGCAAAGCTGTTCACTCGCCTCCGATGCTGAGCTTCACCACAAATGAAAAGGCAGCCTGCGACTCGTGTTGGTTAAAAACGAGTTTTGGAAATGCTCGCAAACAGTGGCGGTTTCTGATATGGGCGACATGGGCAGCCGCCCAGGGCGGCATTTCATCTAGGGCGGCATGACGCCCCCCTCCCCCCAACGCATTGCGATCGCCGCAGCAACGCCTACCGCACTGCTCCACTTGTGGGATAATGGGCGCCCTCTGCTTGCTGTGTATTGCATGTAGCTTTCTGCCATGGTCAGACAGGTTGTAACAGAAGAAAAAGGGCAGGCGGGGGATTCTCTCTCTGTCTCGCTGTCACTGCTTCACTCGACCGTCACACACACAGCGCTGCCCCGCCCCCTTCTCCTCTCAGCCTGGGGTGCGAGTCGAGTGAAGAAGTGATGGCGTGAGAGTGAGACTGTCAGCCGGGTTCATTCATTCATGCCTGTACAGTTTGGGCCTGGTTACAGCCAACAGTAACCGCTGAATTATAAATAAAGGCGACTTTTGCTGGCAGTCTCTCGCCAAACCTTTCATCCTCACAGACACTGCCATATCAAGATTAACGCGAAGTGTATGTCCTAATATTGAAAAGTTTTGCGAGATCTCGCAAAAGTAACTCAGGATCTCGCAAAACTTTTGCGAGATATGCAAAACTGACTCTTTTTTTTTTTTTTTTCCTCCCATGTTCCACAGAATGAATCTGTGCGTCTAATAAAATTAGATGCACACAACTGATAGAACACAAAGCCAATTTCATTTATAATACTGTAAATATGGTCATTAAATCACAGTATTTGTGTGAACCCGAATCCTGATAAAAAAAATAACACAAATACGAATCTAGACAGTTTGGACAAATGTTGGTGGATGGCGCAGTGTTGCCAGATTGGGCAGCTTGTGAACACATTGGGGTGGAATATTATATAGATATTTCTATATAATTATAAAATTATATAGATATATAATTTTACAATAAAAACTTCCTAAAAACCTACCAAATATGGTGAAAAGCAGCCAAAATTTTAACAAGTTACCCAAAGCTTGTATATTTAAATATATATCACACCTGGTGCTATTAACATGAGTTTCAGTGGAGGTTTTGTTGTGTTGGGCTGGCAACTGTCAGTCAGATCTGACAACCCTGGGGATGGGCGGTGGTGGTGGCGAATTGTGGCAGATGGAAAGGAAAAGGTCAAAGCCATCAGGTGCACAGTTTAGGAAAAAGAGAAAAGAAGAAGAGGAGAAACAAGCAAAGATAAAGGTAAGCAGAAGCTGTGTAATATTTCAGTTTCTTCCATGTTTTTTCAAATAAAAATTTAAAAGAAATTCTGAGTGTGCCTGTGATGGTGGGGGGACCTTCTGTTAAAGCCTGTCTGTCAGACCATGGCAGAAAGCTACATACACCACACAGCAGTCGCTCATTACCCCCCCAAGTGTAGTAGTGCGGCGATCGCTATTGTGTGTGTGTGTGTGTGTGTGGGGGGGGGGGGGGGGGGGGGGGCGCCGGCGGGGATGCTCGCCCAGGGCGCCAAACAGGCTAGGACCGCCACTGCTCGCAAAGCAAAAAGCACTGCCAGTCCAACGTGCTTCAAACCGATGGGATGCCGTTTGGGACGACAATGAGATTTTTGTTTTCACTTTAATAAAACAAAATTAAAGTGACGGTGTTTCCAGACACACCGTGTCTGGAAACACCGTCAACTTTGATAAGTTGACGGTGTTTCCAGACTCAAACAGAATTTTCAGAATTGTTCATTCATTTTGTGGCAGTATTTGTTCTGTAGAGACTTTGGATACTCGTGTAATACTTAAAAGATGAAGCTGTTTGTTTAAGACCTTTTTATTTGGTTTGCACCAACAGCTACTTGCTCTCTTGTTACAAGTGGTCACCTCAGCAGGTAGCTCCGCCCCTCCTGATGCAACCCCAAAGGTCATTTCTCTTTCTGGCTGGCATCGAACCAGCAACCTTTCACTTGCCAAGTGAATGTGTGAGGCATGTAACTGTGGCCACCTTTATATTCGTTTTCTGTTTGCAGTTTAAAAAGAGGAGCAAACTGATGGGGAAAAAACCATCTGAGGAGTCAGGTTCAGGGTTTTGGTGTGTGTGTGTGTGTGTGTGTGTGTGTGTGTGTGTGTGTGTGTGTGTGTGTGTGTATACACAGGAGTGACGTACGGTGTATGTTGGTGTGCACGTGTTTGTGCACGAGAGGAAAATATGAAAGGAAGGATGGAGAGAGTGAGAGTGAGGAGGGTGGAGGAAGAGGAAATTCTCCAGCCCCTGCCCCTCTGATTGTGTTGTAAGGGGGTTCAGCCCAGCCCTGTGGGACTATATGCTCATTCCAAAGGACCAGGGGAAGGAAATCACCCACCACTTTATAACCCCCCTTTCCCCCCTCCCTCCAGTGCTGTATAGCATACCACAGACGCAGAGTCAGATAGCAGCCGGCGCTCCACACTCCTCATCATCTCCTCGTTCTGATCAACGCCCACCCCTGCTGTCCTCTCATCTTCTTAATGATTGATATGAGCAGTTGTTGCACTCACTCTATTACTCATCATCTGCACAGATGTCTTCTCTCCGGTATCTTCTGTCTCCTCATCACTGCGCTGCTTCTTCCCTCCTCTCCTCCCTCCCTCCCTCAGGAACATTTCTGCTCTGTTTATTCTCCAAAGCTCCAACTTCCTAACAAGGTAAAGCCCAGCCTGAGTGCTCCGGGCTCCTCACTTTCACACCCAATATGGAAGTCCTGCTTCTTCCCATGTGGTCCAGGAGTGTTGTTTAACTGGGGACGGTGCTGGACATCATCCCGATGGAGGGGCACGTGGCTTTCCTGCTTATCGAGCAAAGCGTGTTTGGTTTTCACACGTATGGGAACATTCTACGCGACTTGTGTCACAGCTCGTCACAGAAATGCTCGTCACATGCGGTACTGAAGCATGAGCCTACAGAGCATTAAAGGGGACCTGCTGCGCTTTCTCTTATTTTCATGTAATCTAACAGGGGGATGCAAATATTAAATGTAAATGTTTCAAATAACGATGATGTAATGGAAGTAATCACTCAGTTTCTTTTGCACTCGTGGCTCTTTATTGACGTCATTGCGAGCGTATATTCCTAATATGGTGATCTCAGGCACACAACCTTGGCTGTAGGCCAAACCTTCTGTTTCAAAGGGGCAGCCAATGAGGAGAAAGCTGCTTTAAATGGAGGTGAAAGTGAGCTAAAACATCTAGTTTCAGACAGATAAAGTGAGGGGCTGCACCACGGCCCAGTGTGAGGAAAAGAAGGCTTATTTTGAACTGCAAATAACTGCAGAGGTACTCGAGTGGAGTCCAAGAATAAAACTGTGGAGTGGGACGGTGGTTAGCACTGCTGCCTCACAGTTAGAATACCATCTGGAAGGCCTGGGTTCAATTCCCCTTGGCCCTCTCTCTCTCTCTGTGTGTGGAGTTTGCATGTTCTCCCCGTGTCTGTGTGGGTTTCCTCCAGGTACTCCGGTTTCCTCCCACAGTCCAAAGACATGTGTAACCCAGTGTTAAAAACACATGCGAGAATGAATGAATATTGATTTAATAGCTTATTCTACAATGAGGTTAAAAAGTTATAAGTTAATATTTAAAACCAAGTTCTTAAATAAGTTTATAAATATATGTAAAAAGTGTTAAAAATCTTTACAAATTGTGCCATACACCTTTAATAGTAGTTTTAGTGATGGCTTGACCAATCAATAGCTGGCATGGTCTGGTATCACATCAGCCAATGAGGTTGGTTGTCCCGCCCTCCCGCTGCGCGGTGCAGGGAGTCTGCTCGGATTGCGTCAGACACAGACACAGCTCCATGCTACTGTTGCTTCTGCGGTTAGCCTGAAGAAAAAACTTGGAAAATAGCGAATAAACTTGGAAACTGGTTAGAAAGAGACATCCTAAATAATCGCTTTGCCAATGAGGAGGTTCCGAATGGTAATGTCATGTTTGCCAAACTTTGGAGACTTCTGATGCGACCGGGTTGGAAGCTGGAAATCTCCGTGTAGCCTCGTATAGCATCGGTGAGTGATTGCACGTGTGTAGTTAGCATTTTAGCACAGGCAATGCACTGAAAAGTGGCTAACATCCTTAGTCATCACTAAACTCAGTTAAAGATAGGTTGATGCTTTGTGGTGTTGTATAACTATTGTTGTGTATGTTGTATTTTTCATAATGTATTTGCCGTATTTTATTATTAGCACCTGTCTAGCATTTTCACTGATGCTAATTCCGTTCATGGTGCTACTGCCTATGTGAAGTGCCTTTTATTAGCACTTGCTAGTATTTTAATGCACTTTGCTACTGTTCTGATTGAGATAAAGCTAATGTGTTTTTACAATCCACCTTCTGATGGGAAATCATTACACTACCATGGATGTATTTCATTAGCTCTTTAAAAGATTTGAATAGTATTTTTATATTACCACATATAAGCTAATATAATTAGTTTTATTGAAGTGTTGGTAATATTTGACAGTGATAACTTGAACTATATTGTTGTACAACAGAAAAAACTTGAAAAGTGACTGAAAAACCCTTTAAATTGTAGCTTTAAGCTAATGGATATTAGTTTACAAGGTTTTAAGCTACTTTATTCTGGCCTTGTTCTAGGTCAGGTTTTTTGTTGGTGCACTATTTGATCCATAGTGCTACTGTGAAGACTGGATTGCATTTCCAGAACTGGATGGCGAGCCCCAGCCCAAGGATCGGACAAACCGGTAGATAGTGACCCGACTGGTCACTATAACTGAGACATTGCATGAACAATTGATGGACACTGTGACAAAAGACTAAAAAGGAAAGAAGACTACAGACTGGATTATTTATTTCTAATTGTTTATTTTCCTTGTGTTGTTTTTGCTTTGGGTTTAAAAAGGGAAAAGCGCGCAGTTTGTTAATTGTATATATATATATATGTGTTGGTTTAATGACATTTCATTCAGTAAATTCTATTCTTTCTATAAACTGTGCATCCTCCTCTGTTGTTGCTCACACCTAGGCTCCCCCACGAATCCAGAGTCTTCTGATTAGGCCAACATCCCTTTATGTGTGTGGTATTGGTATTAGTTATTGAAGTAATTTACTCTACCATATTTCACATCTGTCAAGGGTACTTGAAGGTAACCTCTTGTGGGTTACACACGTGTTATACACGTGTTACAACTAAGTGGCGAGCCAGACATTGCCTAGAGTTGTGTAACAACAGTGGAATAACGATTGAAACAAACTTGTAAACGCATTGCTGCAATGGATTTCATCTCAAAGTTAGGTGTTAAGATACCAAATGCAGTCATTATTAGCGGTGTAACAGGATCAGAAAAAGACAATGAGGTTTTTGAGTACTTACGGCAATGTGGTTCGATAAATAGGACGCTAACCGTTGAGGATAGCTCATCTGAGTTTTACCAGAATCAGATTGTGGAATTTACCTCTGGTTTAGCTGTTCAACAGTTAGCACCTGCGTTGCCTTACCTTTACCCATCAGCTGATGATCCGGATGTCAAATATTGTATCCGTGCCTTAACAGATGTTTACACAACAACTGTAGGGGGCAGTGTTACCGACACTTACCTCGCTGAACTAAAGGGTTTAGCCAAACTAAGTGGGAAGGATTTTGAAGAGGTGTTACGGGAGGTGATGTCAAAATTTGAAGAGTCCATGGGGTCTGTTGAGGCAGCCGCAAACCCATGTCCAAATAGTGACACAGAACCCACACTAGGTGCTGGTTTCCCTACATACCACATTGACACCCCCCACTCACCTAAGCTCTTTCAGAGCCCTGATCCAAGTGCCTTGAAACCCAACCAGACGCCTCACATGTTAAGTCAAACTGATCTAATCTCACCTGAGGTGCAGAGAATCGTGGTTGAACATGTTGTCAAAACTACAGAGAAGACACCTAATAATCATTCCACCCTTAGGTTGAGAGCTTTCTCTGGAAAGAATCCTAGACCATACACTGAAGTTGACTATGAGACATGGCGTTCCCATGTTGATTTGATGATGGGAGATTCATCGCTTTCCAACTTGGAAAAAATTCAAAAAATTCTTGAGAGCCTTCTTGGTCCAGCGTCAGATGTTGTTCGGCCTCTTGGGCCGGACGCATCACATGCTGACTATCTTAGGCTGCTTGAGTCAGCGTTTGGCACCGTTGAGGATGGTGAGGAACTGCTAGTGCGATTCATGAGCACCCTGCAGGATCCTGGGGAGAAACCATCTGCTTACTTACATCGCCTGCAGGTGGCGCTGAGTCTTGCAGTGCGCAGGGGTGGTGTAGACCCCAAAGAAACAGACCGACAACTCCTAAAGCAGTTCCAGAGAGGCTGTTGGGATGATAACCTGCTGACTGAACTGCAGTTAGACTTAAAGGATAAAAATCTGCCCACATTTGCAGAACTGTTACTCCTTCTCCGTACTGCAGAGAACAGACAAGAAGTTAAAAACGCAAGAATGAGAAAACACTTTAGTGCTGCAAAACAAAAAGCAGTCTCCCATGAACAAACGGCCACTGAAACAAAAATTAACTCTTCTGAAACAGTTTCAAGTACCCTAAATGATCTAAAGAAACACGTTGCTGATTTAAAAAGCCAATTAGCAGCAGTTGTGAAACAAAAGAAACTGACAGTACCTAAGAAAATCCAAACAACAAAACCTGACGATGCAAAACCTGAACCCAACTCCCCTTCCCACAGCCGCTCTAGTACAAGGCCCAAGCCCTGGTATTGCTTTCGCTGTGGGGAGGATGGACATATTGTTGCCAACTGTGACTCTGAGCCAAACCCTGCCTTGGTGGGAGCTAAAAGAAGAGAGCTAAAAGTGAAAAGACAAATATGGGACAGTCAGCATAGCGGCTCCCCCTCTTTAAACTGAAGTCTGCCTCTGTTGTGGGACAAACAGAGGCTGACACAGAGTCGAAACGTCCCTTTGAAACCAAACCAAATGTGCCAAAAAAACAACGTGCCACTATAAAGTCGCATACTAAAACTGACAGATTCAAACTGCCTCAAGGCTTAATCGGCAGTAGATGCACAGCCCAAGTGAAGATTAATGGTAATACTGTTAACAGTTTACTAGATTCTGGCTCCCAGGTGACTACGGTCCCTCAGTCATATTATGAACAACATTTGTCCAGTCATGAGATCAAACCACTTTTTGACTTGCTCGAAGTCGAAGGAGCAAATGGCCAGTCAGTACCTTACTTAGGTTACATTGAGATGAACGTCACCTTTCCAAAAGAGTTCCTTGGCATTGAAGCTGATGTGTCAACACTTGCCCTCGTTGTACCAGATATTCGAGCTACTTCCCAGTCCTCAGTGTTAATTGGGACCAACACCTTAGATGTGCTTTATGAGTTGTATAGTGAAGCATGTCCCGGACTGCAGCCCCCCACTTCAAATGGTTATAAGGCAGTGCTAAAAGTCCTGGAGTTAAGACACAAACAGACCCAAGACAGTAGCCTTGGCCTAGCAACCCTGTACAACAGAGGCCCTCAGCTGGTCCCAGCAGGCCAAACAGTTGTCCTAGAAGGCTCAGTAACTATGTCAACCAATACCACTGAGAAGTCAGTGCTGCTAGAGCACCCATCCTTTTCAACCTTGCCTAGTGGCGTCTTAGTAAAACCAAGTCTCATCAGCTTACCTGAGCGAGCACCTTACCTGATACCAGTTGTTCTCACCAACGAATCTGAACACGACGTGACAATCCCTCAAAAGTGTGTGATTGGAGAGATCCATGCATTCCAGAGAGTCCTCTCTCACGAACATTCAGTGAAGCCTCCCCAG
Source organism: Archocentrus centrarchus (assembly GCF_007364275.1). NCBI lineage: Eukaryota > Metazoa > Chordata > Actinopteri > Cichliformes > Cichlidae > Archocentrus > Archocentrus centrarchus. The sequence goes on from NC_044366.1 coordinate 5,044,440, forward strand.
TCTGAGGTCAGTCACAAAAACAACTTGGCCTGTAACTTTGAGTCTTCCCCTATCAGCGCTGAGTGGAGAGAGCGCATATTGCAAAAACTCAATAACATGCCAGACGTTTTCGCACAAAATGATCTCGATTTCGGTCGGACTGATCAAGTCAAGCACACCATTAAACTGATAGACGAAACTCCATTCAAACACAAAGCACGACCCATACACCCCAATGACCTGGAAGCTGTTCGTAAACACTTGCAAGAGCTGCAACAAGCAGGCGTGATTCAAGAATCCACTTCACCATTCTCTTCGCCCATTGTCGTGGTGCGGAAGAAGAACGGCGAAGTCCGCCTCTGTATTGATTACAGAAAGCTCAACCTGCAGACTGTAAAGGACGCTTATGCACTCCCAAACTTGGAGGAAACATTCTCTACTTTGACTGGATCCAAGTGGTTTTCAGTCCTTGATTTAAAATCTGGCTACTACCAGATCGAAGTAGAGGAAGCTGACAAACCAAAAACCGCATTTGTATGTCCTAGTGGGTTTTGGGAGTTCAATCGAATGCCACAGGGCATTGCAAATGCTCCAAGCACCTTCCAGCGCCTTATGGAGCGATGCATGGGTGATATGAATTTGAAAGAAGTGCTGGTGTTTATTGATGACATTATAGTCTTCTCTAAGACACCAGAGGAGCATGAGACTCGCTTGATGAAGGTTCTTAACCGCCTCAAGGAGTACGGGCTTAAACTCTCCCCCGAGAAGTGCAAGTTCTTTCAAACTTCTGTGCGATACCTTGGACACATAGTATCCCAGAAAGGGGTAGAGACCGACCCTGAGAAAGTGAGGGCTCTGAGTACCTGGCCTGTGCCCAAAGACCTTAAGCAACTCCGTTCATTCTTAGGCTTTTCAGGGTACTATAGGCGCTTTATCAAGGACTATTCAAGCCTTGTTAAGCCCCTCACTGACCTAACATCAGGATACCCACCGTTGCGTAAGAGCACGAAAACCAAAGTTAAGCCTAGGGAGTACTATGACCCTAAAAAACCCTTTGGTGAACGGTGGACTCCTTCTTGTGACCTAGCTTTCAAAGGCATCATTGAGAAGCTCACTTCTGCTCCTATCTTGGCTTTTGCTGACCCTAAGCTGCCGTACTCACTCCACACAGATGCCAGCACTACAGGTCTTGGCGCTGCCCTTTATCAGGAACAGGACGGCCAAACGAGGGTCATTGCTTATGCGAGCAGGGGGTTGTCCAGAAGTGAAGCTCGTTACCCCGCCCACAAATTGGAGTTTTTGGCCCTAAAGTGGGCTGTAACAGAAAAGTTTGCAGATTATCTTTATGGAAACCAGTTTACTGTCATCACTGACAGTAACCCCCTCACTTATGTTCTGACAAAGGCTAAGCTTGATGCAATGAGCTACCGTTGGTTAGCTTCCCTGTCTACTTTTGACTTTAAGCTCCAATATAGAGCAGGCAAACTCAACTCTGATGCAGACGGCCTTTCGAGGCAACCGCATGGTGAGTTGTTAAACGATGCTGTGTCACAAAAAGAGTTTGACAGAATACAGCAGTTCACCCAAACTCATTTGGCACAGCAAGAGACCAGTTTAAGTCCAGAGGTGGTGTCGGCCATCTGTGAGAGACCTTTGTGTTGTAGTTTCTCCGATGAACCTACTCCTTTAGTGCACTCATTAGCTATCTCTGTAACTGCATTACCAGATGACTTTGTCAATGAAGATAACTGTGGTGGTCTTCCAGTTGTACCTCATCTGTCAGCTGGGCAACTTAAACAAGAGCAAAGAGCTGACCCCTGCTTGCGCGAGGTCATTGTCCAATTGGAGACTGGAGAAAAGGTTCCACCTACAGTCAGAACCGAACTCCCTGATATAAACCTGTTGCTCCGAGAACTTAATCGTCTTGAACTGCACAACCAAGTACTGTACCGAAGACGCCAAGATGGCGGCAATGTCACTTATCAGCTTGTCTTACCCGAAGGGCTCCATGAGACAGTTTTCCACAGTCTCCATAATGATATGGGCCATTTAGGCATTGAGCGTACCCTTGATCTTGCCCGAACAAGGTTTTATTGGCCTCGTATGGCAGCTGACATTGAGAACAGGATCAAAACATGCAACCGCTGTGTATGGAGAAAGACCCCTCCAGAAAAAGCTGCAGAGCTTGTGAACATAAAGTCCGCCAGACCACTCGAACTGGTTTGTATGGATTTCTTATCCATTGAGCCTGATCAAAGCAACACCAAGGATGTGCTTGTGCTAACAGATCATTTTACCAAGTACGCAATAGCCATTCCTACTCCTAACCAAAAAGCCCAGACCGTGGCAAAATGCCTTTGGGATCACTTCATAGTTCATTATGGCATCCCTGAACGTTTGCATAGTGACCAAGGGCCAGATTTTGAGTCACACATAATAAGGGAACTTTGTAAGATCATGGGCATTCACAAGATTCGAACAACCCCTTATCACCCCAGGGGAAATCCTGTAGAACGCTTTAACCGCACATTGTTAAGTATGCTTGGGACTTTGGAACAGAAAGACAAAACGCAGTGGCGCAACTTTGTAAAGCCATTGGTCCATGCGTACAATTGTACGAAGAATGACACAACCGGATTTGCACCTTATGAATTGATGTTTGGTCGCCGACCAAGGTTACCCGTTGACCTCGCGTTCAACCTACCTTTCCGAACCAAAAGTTTTAAGTCCCACTCGCAATATGTGGAGAAGCTGAAAACAACCCTTCAAGAAAGCTACAAACTAGCAACGGAGAATGCTAACAAAATGGCAGACAGGAATAAAGCCAGATTTGACATGCGTGTAAAACCTTCCAAACTAGAACCAGGGGACCGAGTTTTGGTGCGAGCTGTTCGCCTTAGGGGCAAGCATAAACTAGCCGATAGGTGGGAGACAGACATTTATGTTGTGGTCAAACAAGCTGGTGATCTACCAGTCTACACCATCAAGCCTGAAACCAAAAATGGGCCAGTGCGCACAGTCCATCGTGACCTTCTCTTACCTTGCGGGTTCCTTGCTCCCACAGAAGAGAATCCCACTCCACCAAATCGCGTCTGCAAACCTAAAACACGACAGTCCCCTAAGCAAACTGAAGAATGTGATCTTTCTGAACCTGAAAATGAGGATGTCTACCGGCTTAGAGAACAACCTGTCCCAGAGCCAATCAAATTTATGCAAGTCTATGAGTTCCCACGACAGATATACCCTGAGAACTTACCTGAAAGCGACAATGTACCTGGATGTGACAACTTACCGGAAAGCGACAATGTACCTGGATGTGAAAACTTACCTGAAAATGACAATGTACCTGGATGTGACAACTTACCTGAATGTGACGATGTACCTGGATGTGAAAACTCACCTGGAAGTGACAATACGCCTGGATGTGAAAGTGTATCAGAATGCAAGAATCTACCTGATTGTGATGACACTCCTGGCAGTGACCCAGTAGTCCCTACTGAAGAGGAGCTTGAAACAGTAGCAGATACAGAACCTGTAGTCCAGGACAATGATCGTGAGAGTGAAACTAATGTACCCAGTGAAAAGGGATGTAACAAACAGGTATCAGAGGATACTCCAATGCACCCAAGTCATGACACTACAAATCCTGTGAGACGCTCAGAAAGACCGTCAAATCAACCAAACAGGCTCCAGTATAACCAGTTAGGAAACCCACTCTTAACTATTGCTCAGTCCCTATTTCATGGTTTAAGCCTTGCTTTTACCAGTGCCTTGACAGAGACTGACCTTGAAGCTACTTGGAAGGAATCTAGTTTTCCTGTTATTTCAATGCAACCCACCCCATGCAAAGAGACTTGCATGTTCCAAGGGGGGAATGTGTAACCCAGTGTTAAAAACACATGCGAGAATGAATGAATATTGATTTAATAGCTTATTCTACAATGAGGTTAAAAAGTTATAAGTTAATATTTAAAACCAAGTTCTTAAATAAGTTTATAAATATATGTAAAAAGTGTTAAAAATCTTTACAAATTGTGCCATACACCTTTAATAGTAGTTTTAGTGATGGCTTGACCAATCAATAGCTGGCATGGTCTGGTATCACATCAGCCAATGAGGTTGGTTGTCCCGCCCTCCCGCTGCGCGGTGCAGGGAGTCTGCTCGGATTGCGTCAGACACAGACACAGCTCCATGCTACTGTTGCTTCTGCGGTTAGCCTGAAGAAAAAACTTGGAAAATAGCGAATAAACTTGGAAACTGGTTAGAAAGAGACATCCTAAATAATCGCTTTGCCAATGAGGAGGTTCCGAATGGTAATGTCATGTTTGCCAAACTTTGGAGACTTCTGATGCGACCGGGTTGGAAGCTGGAAATCTCCGTGTAGCCTCGTATAGCATCGGTGAGTGATTGCACGTGTGTAGTTAGCATTTTAGCACAGGCAATGCACTGAAAAGTGGCTAACATCCTTAGTCATCACTAAACTCAGTTAAAGATAGGTTGATGCTTTGTGGTGTTGTATAACTATTGTTGTGTATGTTGTATTTTTCATAATGTATTTGCCGTATTTTATTATTAGCACCTGTCTAGCATTTTCACTGATGCTAATTCCGTTCATGGTGCTACTGCCTATGTGAAGTGCCTTTTATTAGCACTTGCTAGTATTTTAATGCACTTTGCTACTGTTCTGATTGAGATAAAGCTAATGTGTTTTTACAATCCACCTTCTGATGGGAAATCATTACACTACCATGGATGTATTTCATTAGCTCTTTAAAAGATTTGAATAGTATTTTTATATTACCACATATAAGCTAATATAATTAGTTTTATTGAAGTGTTGGTAATATTTGACAGTGATAACTTGAACTATATTGTTGTACAACAGAAAAAACTTGAAAAGTGACTGAAAAACCCTTTAAATTGTAGCTTTAAGCTAATGGATATTAGTTTACAAGGTTTTAAGCTACTTTATTCTGGCCTTGTTCTAGGTCAGGTTTTTTGTTGGTGCACTATTTGATCCATAGTGCTACTGTGAAGACTGGATTGCATTTCCAGAACTGGATGGCGAGCCCCAGCCCAAGGATCGGACAAACCGGTAGATAGTGACCCGACTGGTCACTATAACTGAGACATTGCATGAACAATTGATGGACACTGTGACAAAAGACTAAAAAGGAAAGAAGACTACAGACTGGATTATTTATTTCTAATTGTTTATTTTCCTTGTGTTGTTTTTGCTTTGGGTTTAAAAAGGGAAAAGCGCGCAGTTTGTTAATTGTATATGTATATATATGTGTTGGTTTAATGACATTTCATTCAGTAAATTCTATTCTTTCTATAAACTGTGCATCCTCCTCTGTTGTTGCTCACACCTAGGCTCCCCCACGAATCCAGAGTCTTCTGATTAGGCCAACATCCCTTTATGTGTGTGGTATTGGTATTAGTTATTGAAGTAATTTACTCTACCATATTTCACATCTGTCAAGGGTACTTGAAGGTAACCTCTTGTGGGTTACACGCGTGTTATACACGTGTTACACATGCACTTACTGGGGTTACTTACTGGGCTCCAGCCCCCCCGCGACCCTAAACAGGATAAGCAGAAGTGAATGAATGGATGGATGGAAGGTATATAACCTGTTATGACTAGTAAATTATCTGCTGGTTTACCCAGCTCCAAACTTTGTCAGACCCTACAGTACTTACCATTGACCCTATAAGGTCAGCACTGCATTTGCTAGTCATACTAATGGGTGAAGGTTGGCCTTAAAGGGAGAGAAGCTAAAATGACTTGTTTCAGTCAGTGTAAGGATCAGGAGAAGTTTACATAAAGATTACATTATGACTGTTGATTATGGAGAGCTACTCTAGTGGAGGCTAAGGTCCACCCTAAACTGTTTTTCTACCAATAATTAGCCGACTCATTGTTTGAGCTATTTATCAAATATTTACTGCTCGTTTGTTCTTACTTTCTTACCGTGGGTTTGGGAACAGCGCCCGAGCCATGTAGAAGCCATAATGGATGGCAGTTGCACAGCATGAGCTTTCTTATCCAATGAGCTTTCCTGTTTGTCATGAGGTTGTACACCAGTAGATTATTTCCGAACACGGAGGATTCCCGTCTGCTATACGCAGCCCTAAAATGCTGAAAAACATGTGGTGTGATGAAGACGTTTGTATGATTGGACTGAAAGCTCCCGCTGGGCGGCGGGGGCTCGGGGTGATGCTGCTTTTATTATTTCCAAAGTCAAAAAGGAACTGTCAGTCAGACTCAGAAAACACAGATATCTGCGATTCCTTGACAAATCAGCAAGATTCTATGGTATGATATAAAAACTATAGAGCCTCTGCTAAATGGGCTTTGTGGGCAGATTGTTTCAGCAGTTGCACTAATGGTACTTTTCTGTTTTACATCACTGGACAGGCAGTTATGATGCATTTTGCCGTGTGGTTCAGACACAAAAAACATAAGAAAATAATCATTTATAACGACTTTGATCATAATAATTGATAGTCATTTAAATGAATGTGTTTGTGTTTTTTTTTGTCCTGAGTGGGTCTTGGTGCTCCCTGGCAGATTGAGTCACGGTGTAGAAACAAATCCTTTCGGTTTGACTCTGGGAACTTTCTGGGACACTGTGTACATCCCCGTAGGATTTCATGGTGCCTCCCACATTTGAAGGCCTCTAATTAAGAAGTCAAAAAAGCCCCCCCCTATGTGCAAATATAGTCCAGCAAGCGCCTAAATAGAAACTAAATGCTGCTCTATGATGTAATTACACTTTTGGGTCTTAAAAGGAAGCTTCTCACTTTCCCTGGTTTCAGTTTGTAGACATACTCTTTGTTCAGCACTCACATACCAGTGAATACATATTTTATCTTACAATCATCATCCTATAGCTCACATTTAGCAGGGTGGTACACCTGATGTAAGTAATGCTACCAGTGACAAGTAAAACTTAAGTGCATGTGCGTTAATTAAACCCTTGATCTAAGTCAAAATTGGTTGGTACCTTCTCCTAAACCCATAATATACAATAATATGTCATCATCTCATCTCAAAACAATTACATTTTCCCCCTAAAGGGTTAGATATGAAAGAAACCCTTTGTAGCTGCTCCAAGAACATGACCTCTGGGATGTCTGTGTAGGTTTTCAGTCATCCCGGTTGTGGTAGTCCTGAGTGCTTGAGTTGAAGGTAACTGGACTTCTTTTTGGTTCATAAAGACATTTCACCTCTCATCTGAGACGCTTCTTCAGTTCTAAAAACTGATGGAGAGTTTCAGGTATTTGACCCCTTGTGAAGTTGGCGCCTTTTAATAGAATAGAATGCCTTTATTGTCATTATACAGGATGCACAATGTGTTTGGAGATTTTTATGGGGTCCTTAGAGTCGCTGAGAGCCACTTGTGTTTGGGCATTTTGTCCCAAGAACATATGGCCCTTAATGAGTCACATATTTACATGGTGGCTCATCAGCTCTCAGGACCACCTCTAAAGGGACATCCCCACTAGGGGTTAAATACCTGAGGCTTTCATTCAGTTTTTAGAACTGAAGAAGCCTCCTAGATGAGAGGTGAAAGAACCAAAAACAAAAAAAGTCCAGTTGTCTTCATTTAAAGCGTTTAGGTCTAAAAGTGCACTCATGAAACATCTGCTGATGTCAGCAAATATCCTTGACTGTCAGTGTCTAATGTTTAACTGTTGTGTCACATCAGGTTTGGGGTGGCTGAATGTTTAAAGATAGTGCGATGAAGAGCTTAAAGACTTAAAGTTCAGTTCTTTCTTACAGAAGTAAGATTTGCCAAAAACAATGTTAAATAATGAAAAGTTGTGCGGGCGTGCGTGATGTTACCTCACCATCTCAGCATCCTTCGTGAGCTTTTTGCGCATGAAATATTTTATATTTGTTCCATTTATCAAGGAGAACAAAAAATAAACAAAACACAAATCTCACTTGTGGGTGTGCAAAACATCAAAATGTGATTCACCAGGAGGGAAACTCAAACTGGTGAGCTCTCACTCAGGAGACCAAATGTTTTCCTACTGAGCTAACTGAGCAGCACGCTCACTCAGCCACACCAACACTGCAGACATCAGAGAGGCGACAGCTGTGACATCCAGATAAGTGAGTGTAACGCAGGACGAGAGGGGAAGATTATTTGCATGTATTTTCGTGTATTTACATGTAATTTACATATTGGAAAGTTGATATTAAAACAAAAAGCAGGTGTCCTCTAATACCAGTCTAAAAAAAAATGAAGAGAACGTTCGATCAAAACCGTTTCATAACCAAATAAGTTGACAGTCAAATGAACTCACAAAGGGACACATGCAGTTATTTAATTTAATGCATTGTTTCTCAAACTTTTTCTGGCACTTCAGAAGCCGGACAAGAGTTCACACCCCATCATTTTTATTCAACATTAAAGGTATTTTATGTAAAAACTCTCTGCAGAATTAGCAGTATGGCGTTATTTTATAAAGTTTCAGTATAACCAGAAGTAAAACCAGCATTACATTTTGCTCATGTACATTTGTTTTATGTTGCTACTTGAAAGATGTCGTTTAACTAAACTATTTGTTTAAAAAAATAAAGTCTAAGAAAAAAAGTCAGAAATACTTAAGTAACACAAGCTTAAAGATTGGATGCGACACTTAATGCACCCCCTTGTGGCTCAGAGTGGTATTACACGAGAGTGCAGCTTTGCCCCGTTTTTACTACAGTTGATATTTCTGCAACTCAGTACAAAGACATCATTTACAGAATGTCGTAGCTTTTGTTTCACAGTTTGTTAATGTTTAGTTGGTTTTAAACTTTTAAAGAAAAGGTTTTTAGAAAAAAAGTACCATTAACAAAGGATCCAAATGGAATTTCCATCCAGCTTATCCTGTACCAAGATCTTGGGGTCTGGAGCCTATCCCATAGGATGAGAGGTAGGGTACACCCTGTACAGGTCGCCAGCCTGTCGCAGGGCTAACACAGAGGGACAGACAACCATTCACAACTATGGACAATTCAGAATCATCAATTAACCTAACCCCAGTAACTGCATGTCTTTGGATTGTGGGAGGGAACTGGAGTACCCGGAGAAAACCCACGCAGACACGGGGAGAACATGCAAACTCCACACAGAAAGGCCCGGGCCAAGGTGGAATCGAACCCAGACCTTCTAGCTGTGAAGCAGCAGTGCTAACCACCACTCCACCGGGCTGCCCCAAATTGAATTTTACTTACTTAAATGTGGCGCAACAGCATTTACAAACTCTTGTTTACCTCCTCAAATTAATAGCTCCCACCTGATTGTCAGCTGTAAAACGGTGCTGTGCTCCCTCTAGGTTGTGGCACAGAGGCTGCCCAAAAATTCAGGGACTTCAAGTATCTTGGGATTTTATTCACGATGATGGGAAGGAGTTGGGCTGGCGGGTTGGTGCGGCATCTGCAGTAATGCAGGCGCTGTACCGGACTGCTGTCGCGAAGAGAGGGCTGAGCCAAAAGGCAAAGCTTTCCCTCACCTGTTCTAACCCTCACCTGTGGGTCATGAGATCTGGGTAATGATCAGTAAGGCTGCAAATACAAGCTGCCCGCCTTTTGGAGGTTTTTCATGCATGCCCAACTGGGAAAAGACCCCGGTAAAGCCAGAACCTGCTGGAGAGATTATATATATATCTCATCTGGGAACACCTTGAGACCCCCTGGAGGAACTGAAACATTTGCTGGGGAGAGGGACTTCTGGAATAACACCATTAGCCTGCTACTACTAGTGTTATTCAAACCTGACTTTGGATAAGCAGACGATAATGGATGGATGGATGGATGTCTGTGCCCCACCTGTAATAGCTCCATGCTACACCAGTGGGGTCTGCCCCACAGTTTTAGCATCACTGCTTTAATGCAGTGATCTGACCAAAGGTCTAACTGGACCATTATTGTTGGGGGAAATGGTGACAACATCTGTTCATCATTGTGGTGTCCTACCCTCACTAGTAGCATTTATGCTTGAGCCATGTTAGCTGGGTGTCTTTTTTTTTTTTTTGGTGTATATGGAGGGAAATACATACCAAAAGTTTCACAAGCAGTTTGTTTCTACCTTAAAAAGTATGAGCAGACTAAAACTTAGCTGCTGCACGGTGTTCTCCTAGTACCATCTGTGCAGGCATAATCTACTCTGTGTGTGTGTGTGTGTGTGTCTCCCCCTTCCTCCTGTCTTTTTATGTTTTGCATTGCAGATTTGTTTAAGCTCCCGCATAAGTGCAAAACCATTCACTAAAGTTGAACTTGCCAAGATATGTCTTTGCATCATTTTCACATCAACCTGGGAGAATTTGTCTCTCTTTCCATGATCTCTGTATGTAAGCCTGCTGCTTCCCTGCAAGTCTTAGTGCAACATTAACTTGTCTTTCAGAGAGTGCAGTTTATTGGAAGGAGGGGTGTGCACACAAGACTGCGTAGTTTTAGGGATATCCTGTATGATTAATCAGCATACATCAGAGAGAACATTGTGTTTAAGAAGCATGATTAGAGGGAAGTATAGGGTTCAGAAAAGCACCGGACAGCCACCATAACACAGTACAAAACACACAGTCTGACTCTCACACAGTCTTAGGACTGGCCACCTCCCAGTTTCATATCAATGACTTGACAACTATTCACAACAGATATTACAGTTGCTTTGAAGAATTTGGCTCGAGACAGGAAGAAAAACTCATTACATAAGGCGTAGCGCCTTCCAGTAAAAGCATACAGCCATCTCCTTTATTTGGAAAGCCTATGCCTCGGCACGCTGAGCTGTTTTGGTTTTCTGTCCTTCGAGGGAATCTGACAATTTATGAGCCGCTGGTCCAGGTGCTCTCTGTTGCTGACCCTTATTGGTAGACCCAGTGGGAGTCCACAGAGAGGCCTCGAGGACAGAAGAGAAAACTGTGCAGAAATTCTAGAGTTATACAGCTTCTTTAATCTCCTTTAAGATGTTAATGATCAGCTGTAATCCTGTACGCTGGTGCAGGGCCTGTTTGGGGAGAGCGGAGCCCAGGTTATTTTTTTATAACTGCAGTTTACTCATTTCCCCTGAATGCATCGCAAACAATCATCGTAAAGTTGCTGTTTTAAAAAGATGACAGCTATAAGGATCCACTTAAAAGTGTGTGTGTGTGTGTGTGTGTGTGTGTGTGTGTGTGTGTGTGTGTGTGTGTGTGTGTGTGTGTGTGTGTGTGAATTCAAAGCGTGGCTGTGCAGAACAGATTGTGGGTTGCAGGCATGAATGTATTGTTCAGAGTCTTTCACAGGTTTTCTTGTTGAAAATATGCAGCATTTGAGCATGTTAATGGCAACAAATAAATAAATATGGCTGATTGTGGTTGCATTCTTTTTTTTTTGTTTGTTTTGTTTTCTCTACTGTAGTGAAAAAGCTTAATCCAAGCTTTAATACCAAACCATTAACTTTGTTTGCCCCCATAGTCGGACTCTTCATCATTAGATCAAAATGTCCAGTGCTGGTTAATGAGCAAATAGTGAAGTTAAACTAAAGCATTTGCATGCAGCTCAATTTTCTGTTATTTAATCTTGTGCATTTTAAAGTCTTACTAAAGCTAAAGTGGTCAAGCAAGAGATAACGGCTAATTCATTCAGCAAAAATCGAGGAGTTTCCTTGGAGAAAGGGGAAGGCTCATGTCCAGGAGGTAGTTTTAAAATCTGGGAGAAACCCCGGAAAAACTGTATTGTTGGCAGGAATTTGGGGGTGAAGGGGGGTCCTTTGTTTTAAACTTCAGTAACTTTGATTACTTGTTGTTTGGTAGTAATGAGTAGGCTAATATTTTCCAGCTGCAGACCTCGAGAAAAATGAGAGCTTTTTGCCTCATGAGACAGTTGTGTGGTCAGTGTAGGAATCAAACCCTGGAGGGTAGCTGGTTGTATGAATGCGCAGACAGACAGCTGAAATATCCTGAATCACTGATTGCACTGAAAGCTGTTTAGTCTGGGCAGACAGTGTGTGCTACAGCTGAAAGGACTCACACAGTGGTTTCTTTATTGTGTGTAGCTGAGTTTGTTTTGATGCCTATCTGTAGATTTCAAGATGTTTCAGTAAAAAAAAAAAGGCCATCACAGTGGTGTTGATTTAACTTGAAAAAATTCATTTAACCAATGACACAAACATGAGATCTCTTACTGTGTGTTAGCACTGAATTAAGCCTTTGCTGGGAGTGGGAGCTGCTGGGCAGCGTCAGCCTGCTCACAGTAGATGCTGTTTGACTTTGACCACAGTACAAACACTGTGGAATTTGAATATACCTCTTGCTTTTTCATGCCTGCTTGACAACTGCTCAGCATCATCATTCATGGTGCAGCACACACTCTGGATTTCTCCATAATGTTCAGAAGCTTTTTATGGGGCATGAAGCTAATTTATTTTTCTCTCTCTTTCTCTGTTTTTTCCAGTGTGCCGAGTAGCATGCCACAAGAAATGTGAAGTCAAGGTAAGAATTTGCACATATAAAAACACTAAAGGGGACTGTCATATTTGAAGATATTTGCATACAGTATTTACTAATACCTTCATGCATCAGAATATTGGTTTGCACATTAAGGCACGTGAGAAGAGCCGACTGTTCCCTATTTATTTGGAGCCGTGCACTCTTTATGATGTGCCGATGTGCACATATACATGCAGATGTTGAGATAGGTGGGGAGTTTTAGGGAGTTTATGTTCTGCAAAAGAATCTTAAGAATGTCTAAACAAGTACTCTTTGTACCAGAATATGTTTATATTGGATGAGCTCTCGTGTCTTGGAGATCGCCCCGCGTTCTAAAAATAAAAGACCTCTTGATGGAGCCGGAGCTCGATTCTTCTTGTTGTGCAGAGGCAAAGAGCACGAAAATGGGAGGGAAAACAAAGAGAAACGGGAGTTTGTGGAGGATTATTAGAAAGGTACAGCATTCATTTTAGGGTTTAGGGCAGGATTTGCACACATACAGCACATACCTAAACACACACCCCTCATCTGGTATCCATTATTTGAAATGGGTGCTAGTTGCCAGCGTTGCCCTCTCTGTTTTACACACAGGAAATGCCAGGGGTGCAGGGCAGACGGGCCACGCTGAATATGAGGTGGGGGCTCTGGTGAACCATGTGAGGGAGGTCTCCAGTGGAAAGTTATTAAACAAAATGGCTGAAATGATAAACCCTATGTCCTGGATCATTGGTTGTTGCGTTTCAATATTATAACAATGGGAGTGCGAGTATTTTAGGAAGGTTTCAGGAATGGGTTCACCAAAACCAACAGGACAGCAGGTGCAAGGCTTCAGGTTTATTTGCACAGGTTTGGGATTTGAGACGTTCCCCATTTAAAATATAAAGTTTCCACCATCTCCCAAAAGCTCATGCAGCTACTGTGAAAACTGTTCAGTGATCTCTGTGGAATATTCTTACTGCTATTTAAGAGAAAATGGAGCCTTTATCAGGTTTTAATCTAATGATGAATTGAGATCATCGTCATCTCTTACGCAAAGCCTTTTTGGATTTTTTTAATCTGAATTTTTTGGCAATGCTGGAAAAATTCTCACTCCTGCAGCTGCCTCGTGCTCATTGAGCAACATCCCTACTGTAGGCGATCCCGTCTAATATCTCTTATGCCTCTGTCATCACTAATAGAAAGGTAGATAAGGATGGCCACACTGTAGCTTCCGGGTCTCAAAAGTAAAGCCAGCACAGAAAAGTCATGGTTGAAAATTACTTGTGTAGAAGTCTGTGGGAAGCAGCTCTTTCTCTGTGACCCAGTAAACACTTTCCTGCTGGCTTTATGGCTCAGCCACTACTGTCAAGTTAAATTAAACAGAGCACAAAGTCCATTTTGTAAATTCTGGCCATTCTACGATAAGATTTTCCAGAATATGTCATGAGCCTGTGGTTTTAAAGTCAGATCCACCCCACAATTATCACATCCATTCATCTTGAGGCTTCAAAATGACACTTCACTAACCAGGAAGTGACACCACAGTGACTCCGTCCATTTTTTCTGCTGTGTGTGATTGCTAGCTCGTTACAATAATCAATCTTTACCATCTAAAGAGGCAGCTATCTAAACAAACTCTATTGCATTTTTTAATTTATACTTTCTCCTTATTTCCACTAATAACTAACTCTCAGTTAGTGATCTGTGCTTTGTGTAGATCTCTTGTGAGATTTTGCTTCATTATTGACATTAATTGGTTCCTCTGGTGTGAAGATGTTTCTCCAAATGCGGAAGTGCTATAAGTCAAATTTTATGAAACTCGGTGGAGCAAAGGCAGAAGAATAACATTAATCGCTGCTGTGGATTCAGATCTCTCGGTGCAGGTCAGGGATGAGCTCTCTGACTTCCTTCAAAGTATATCCTTTAGATCCAGGGTCTTATTGAGGGAAAAGCGTATTGCTGAAACGTGCAGAAATCACATTTTTTTCTCCTCTGTTTTTCCCACAACTCATGCAATTTTTCAAGTGTGATAAATGGAAGTGCACAGTACACGATAAAGTTTGAATTTCAGGAAGCCGGAGGTCAAATTTGTTGGAGAAGCCCAGCAAACTGCCAGTGTCTATATATACAAACCTGCAACTTTCCATCTCCAAAAATCACAGCAGCATTTCCTTTTCTAAACATTTCAGCTAAAAATGTCAAGGCTTTGGCAGGAAGCAATTTGCTAAAAAGCCTGAGATGAAACACAAGGGAGTGACCGCGACAGGGTCAAGCACGATAACTATCGGCACTCAGTCGGGCCTGCAAGACCACTTTTTATGACTGATTTATTTTGAAAACCAGCTAAAGCTCTTTTCTCTGACCTGTCAGCCATATATGAACTAAAATGTTAGGAATCTGAGCGCTTGATAATAACTCAAAGGTAGGACAGTTCCTGTAAGTACACACTACAGTTGTAAATGTCCATCTGGAGATAAGAATAATATGTGGCCCATATTTAACCTGGCAACAGCAAACAAATGGTCTCAAAATGTGTCCCCACCTTCGTGCGTGTTTACTCACAACTGGATGCAAAAAATTTGTTAAATCTTGTCAGTAAAATTTCACTTCTGGGTGTTGACAGGAAGGAGCCAAAAACAGCACATTGGATCGACCTGGATTTCAAAGTGCACCAAATGGAGTGCTTGTGTCTTTCCATTTTTTTTAGGCTCATTCACAAGTCGTCCTTTCTTTTACTCATATAAATATGAGGCAGGATTTTTGGGACTTTCCTGCCATCCTACTGTGAAAGCACTGAGGAAAGGTAAAACCTCAAACTGCTTAAGCACTCACGCTAATTTCAGTCTAAAGGCATGGCTTGTATGCTATGGAAACTCCCACTCTGGCTAACATGAGTACATTCAGACTTCAGTTCTAGTCTATAGTAATCATTTCTCCCATTTACATCAGTTGCTCTTACAGAGTATTGTATCAAGAGAAAGCTGTGCTGGAAATCAGTTCAGCACACTGTCTTTCCAAAAATAGCTGTTTTTCATGGGGACTATTTTCAACTGGGGATTAATACTCATGAACTTGAGGGCTGTGTAGCAGAGGAAATCTAACCTCAACTCAAGAAATTTCAGAGCTGGTAACGTTCAGTTGCCTGAATCAAGGTAGTTTTTAAGATGTTGGTTGGTTTGTCCAGTTTTTACTCTGCTGGAGATTACACATTCATGTGAAAGAGGTACTGTTGGCACTAAATAACCAGCACGGACAGGTCCAGAGCAACATATTTCTCACAAGTGCCCAATCATTATAAATACACTTGTAAATTCAATTAACTTTTTGTTTATATAACACCAGTTTGCAATAATGGTCAGCTCAATGTGCTTTGCATTGTAAGATCCATCCATCCATCCATCCATCCATCCATCCATCCATCCTCTTCCGCTTATCCTGTTCAGGGTTGCGGGGGGGGGGTCACAGGGCGAGAGGCAGGGTACACCCTGTACAGGTCGCCAGCCTGTCGCAGGGCTAACACAAAGAGACAGACAACCATTCACACTCACATTCACACCTGTGGGAAATTTAGAACCACCAGTTAACCTAACCTCAGTAACTGCATGTCTTTGGACTGTAAATAGCAAGAGAGAGAACCTCAACATTTAGATGATCCCCTCTGATCGAGGACTTGGGAAAAGTGCTGAGGAAGAACTTCCTTTTAACAGGAAGAGAACTTCATCAGACCCAGGCTCAAAGAGGAGCAGTCACCTGCAAGTCTTAAATAATGTCAGCACATAGCCCATAAAGGGGCGTCCACAGAGGAAGAGATTCACTCACCGCGCATCGCTTTGTTGCCAACGATTGGTTGCAAGTGGCATTCAAGGCTATGGTTGTCTAGGCAACCACCCCTTAAATGGTATTCATCACTTTAATTGCTCCCCTCAAAATCAAGACAAGATTAACTCTGGACCTGTGGGTAACTGCTTGGGTCTTGGTGTGATTGCTGCTAATCACTTCCTGTGTAGATGCCCCTTAAGGCTGTTTTAGGATTATAACGCTCTACAAAGGTCTATTAAAAAAATCAAGCTAACAATGTATTTCCTTCCACTTAAAGTCTGTATCTTTATTGATACTAGTCACTAAAAGGCAAAGCAACTCTGCAGAGTCTGCTAGGTTGGTAGTGCTGTCATGCAAATTGAACAAAACATGCTCAAAGCTGGTTAGAGATGCAGTGTAAACTATCTTATCAACATACCTGAGCTAAAATGTTTAGTAGTACATGATAATTTGGGACGTTACACTCAGTGTCATAAAGTTACTCCCTGTGTGGAGTTACCTCACTTTGTAGAACAGCAGCAGGACAAGTTGGACAGCAATAACTAAAATGTCCATTCTCATAGCACGACAGGAATGTGTTATCTGGTGTAGTTGTGCGGCTTTAAACCTATGATTTCGGTCGTGTTGTTTGTGGAGTTGTAGCGCCTAAAGTCGGGACTAAGCTGAGGCGCCTAGTAGAACCTGTTGGGTTTCACTGATCCTTCGTTGCATGTCAAGTGTGTTTTGAGAAGGAAACCACCATGTTGCACCATTAATGAGGAAGGAGGTCTGAGAAAGCAAAGTGGAAGAAAGTATTCTCTCTCTCTCTCTCTCTTTCTTTCCACTGGTGCTTTCATTCCCTGCCGCTCTGAAATGATGAAGCACTTGTTTTGTCAGCTCCTGAAATTCTCAGAATGCATGCTTCAAAACTGTGGAGAAAACCCGTGTGTTTCTTTGTGTTGGCTCACTTCCACTGTGTGCTTTTGTTATTTCAGATTTGTTGGTTGTGACCCTTTTAGTTCCTTTCACCGAGCACACCATGTGTCAGTTTGAGCTCTGCTGCCGCTCGCAGCTCCCTGATAGATGTGCCCTCATTCGGCTCATCAAGTTTGCCAAGTGAAAAGCTGCAAATTGCTCCTTTTGTTTTCCTGAATGTTGCAACTTTTTTTTTTTTTTTAACTAACACTTGATTCCTTTTTATCAAGCACGAATCATGCTACTGAAACATTTTAGAGTATAAATCCATTGAAATAAGCATGAATGATAATAAAAGTTGTGGGTTGACTTGCAGCATTGAGCTTCTTAGATAAGTATCCTCCCTTCCAGGAAGTTTCTGGATCATACTGCATAGCACTGAGTTCAATAGTCATTCTGGCACCGCTTGCCTGTCAGTGGCTACCGTTCCTCAACATTTTTAACATTTCTGAGCGATCACCTGGAGATATAAAGTTCTTGGGGCGGCTACAAATAAGACAAACAGTCTACCTTGTATTATTTATCACCTCCAGGTCTTTGACACATCCAAACACCTGTATCCACACATGCGATATGCATTTTTTAGAGAGATCATCAGGTCTGCAGCTGGCCTTCTCCTCACCTGGAGAACAGTGTTTGCATCTATAACTGTGAAAGGCTGGAGCAGTTATCTGGTTAGCTTCATGCAGAGGCACTTGCTACAGAGCTCTTCTTTCAACAGTAAATCCTGGATTCAAATCTAAGCAAGCATAAATTCAAAGTTCTTGAATACCTCCCAGGTCTGCAGAGCTTGTTCTGTTGTTGACTTCTCTCTACTTCTATTTTTTTTTTAGATTTTTTTGTGATTATTGTTACTTTATTTGGTTAATCTTTGTAAGAAATTCTCAGAACTCACATCCAATAAATCAAAAGGTTTTCCATCTAAATGGATATGGATGAACTGTTCACACATGAATCCGGGTAATGAGGTCTGGATTTTGTACAGATCTGATTCTCTGGACATTGTCCAGATGTGTCCTTTCACATGTATAGCAGACAGCTGGAGATTGATGGTTGTAAGGTGGCGCCTGTGCCGATCAAGCAGGAGGCCGGACACAACGCACATCAGCACACACTTGCAGTCTGTGAATTGTCTGAATGTATGAATCAGTGAGAGGTCAGGGCTGCAGTGCATTCGCTAAAATGGCTAAGGTGTGCTGGTCCATCACTTGGGTCCAGGGTGAAAAATCTGTTAACTGCAGAAACATCTGGCATGAAATGAATGCTATCCAGAGGGTTAATCCTACCTACTCTGGTTATTGAGTATCATTTGGTTCAAAGCACCACTATTTCTTAACCAGATTCACAGGGCTAGATCCATCCATCCATCCATCCATCCATCCATCCATCCATCCATCCATCCATCCAAATGCTTATCCAAATCATTGGGTTGGAGCTGCTGTCATTGGTGGGGCACACCCTGGACAGGGTCATCACATGTGGAGTTAGACACCTACACCTAACATGCATGTCTTTGGACTGTTGGAGGAGAACCTGGAGAAAACCTGTGCTGAAAGGCCCCAGGCTGCCAGCAGGGCTAACCTCTGCTCCACAATGCAGCCCTCATAGACTGTTGCTGCTAGCCATCCAATACATCCTTCAAGCTGTCTTCACCAGGCAGAAGTTCACCTAAGGAAGAAACAATCAGTGTATTTGAATACAAATTCATTTGAATTCATTGATTTTAATTTGTTTCCCTGAGCCTGTGTAGCAGGATTTCAGAGTTATTCCACACTGTGCCAGAGGAGGGAAAGAAACTGTAAATAAACTGGTTTTTATATAGCACTTTTCTACTCGAGCATTCACTTTTATACAGCATGTCTCATTCACCCAATCACACAAGCACCTCTTTTCTGTGCCTAAGTGCTTTCAGTCTAACAATCACACTCTGAAAGGATCAAGAGCAACTTGAGGTTTAGTATCTTGCCCAAGAATACTGTGGCAACCAGACTGGAGCAGCCAGGGATTAAACCACCAACCTTCCGATTAGTAGATGACCTGCTCTGCCTCCTGAGCTACAGCCACCCCAAAAAGACTTGTACTGTGGAAAGTGGTGTTCCCACGGTGATGTCCCGTGTCTCTTGAGTGTCTCTGACACATTTGATGTCTTTTTTTAGTTTAGGGTTTTTTTTTTTCTTGTCCTAAAGCTTCATCCCCCTCCATGAGCCTTTTGCTTCAGCAGTCACAGCAGCTGTCAGGATCATTTGGCTTGATTAACCTTGACTACTGTTCCAGTTACTTCCTGTAGATACCACATGTTGCCACAGGGCTGATTTATCACACAGGCAGAAACTGGAAGCTGTGTCACCACAACTGAGCCCTTTTTTTTTTTTTTTTTTTTTTTTTTTTAGTAAAGTGAGACCAGTAGTGAGTATGTACCTGCTGGCTGAGGTGGTTTTACCTTTAATTTCTATAACATTTTCATGTTTCTGTTCATTTTTTGGACTTGGTGACATGCAGTATAACTTAACAGCTGGTGTTGTTTCACTCCAGACGCTTTGATCATTTAAATAAATTGAATTATCATCAGGAAATGTATTTTACTCATAGTGCTCAACCCCCCCTTGATGTAGAAAAGGCCTGTATCCATTCCGTTTTATATTGCTTTCATGCTAATGGATAAACAAGTCATTCAAAGGAAGAAAAAAAAAATGGTGCTTTTGCTGTAAGACATTACATAACCCCAAGTGAGGGGAAGTTTCAAAGCATTGTATTGAATCCCTTTGACAACATTAACGGCTTCCTTCGTTTTCCATGTGGTGACGGGCCTGCAGAGAGTGAAAAATGGAAGTTACAGTAAGAGAGGGGGTGAACCTCTGTTAAGGAAACAAACACAAGAAGCCGGGTCAAAGTCATATCATTGCTACACACTGAGTGCGCCCACTTGTTAGGGCAAACACGAAATGGTGGGCTCCTGACCAAAGCATTCCTGTACTGGTCGTGGTGTGTGCACGTACTTAAAAAAAAAGAAAAGAAAAGAAAAGAAAAAAAAAACAGCTCCTGGTCTGATCAAATGCAGAACCAGCCAGCAGCTCTGAGGCTAATTGAATTAGCAGTCACAGGACAGAACACATGCTCGCTACTCTGTTCTCCTCCTTATGACCACAAACGATTGCAGGAACATAACAGCTCAATCATGGGATAAATCATATGGCTTCTAATTTGAGTACAATTTTGGTATAAGGAGCAGTGTTCTCTGGTTTTATTTTCACTGGGATTTTTACTTGATTTTTATGTCATGAGGATGAGTATATTTTACTAAGAAAATATTTGTAGTAAAATTCAGTATTCATAAAGACATGTTGAGCAGTAGCAGGTAATGCAGTCCTGGGAGAAGACAAATGTAGCTGTTTCGACGCGTTTTGGCCTTTTATGCGCTCATAAACAACTTTTAGGTCACTGAAAAATTCACACAAAGCAAGTATTTTCCGTGCTGCACGGACTACCTCCTGTTGTGTGCTGCATGTGTGAAAGCGCAACATATTCTCATCACAGGGTGACAAATCCTGCCATTTTCAGCTGAGGGTCTCACAGAGGGATTCAAAACGTCTCTTCAGGTGCCTGGCAATTTGCATTATTGGTGTTTGGACCTAACCTAACCAAATCTAGATATCTAGAGACAAAGATTCCCATTCCAATCACTTCCATGGCCACAGGTGTATAAAACCAAGCACCTAGGCATGCAGACTGCTTCTACATCATTTGTGAAAAAATGAGTCGCGCTCAGGAGCTCAGTGAATTCCAGCGTGGTACCGTGATAGGATGCCACCTGTGCAACAAGTCCAGTTGTGAAATTTCTTCACTATTAAATATTTCACAGTCAGCTGTTAGTGGGATAATAACAAAGTGGAAGTGATTAGGAATGACAGCAACTCAGCCACAAAGTGGAAGGCCACGTAAAATCACAGAGCGGGGTCAGCAGATGCTGAGGCACAGTAAACAGAGGTCACCAACTTTCTGCAGAGTCAGTCGCTCCAGACCTCCAAACTTCATGTGGCCTTCAGATTAGCTCAAGAACAGTGCGTAGAGAGCTTCATGGAATGAGTTTCCATGGCTGAGCAGCTGCATCCAAGCCTTACATCACCAAGCACAATGCAAAGCGTCAGATGCAGTGGTGTAAAGCACGCCGCCACTGGACTCTAGAGCAGTGTAGACATGTTCTCTGGAGTGACAAATCACTCTTCTCCATCTGATAACCTGATGGACGAGTCTGGCGGTTTCCAGGGGAACGGTACCTGTCTGACTGCATTGTGCAAAGTATAAAATTTGGTGGAGGGGGGGTTATGGTGTGGGGGTGTTTTTCAGGAGTTGGACTCGACCCCTTAGTTCCAGTGAAAGGAACTCTTAATGCTTCAGCATACCAAGACATTTGGAACAATTTCATGCTGTTGGGGATGGCCCCTCCCTGTTCCAACATGACTGCACACCAGTGCACAAAGCAGCTCCATAAAGACACGGATGAGCCAGTTTGGTGTGGAAGAACTTGACTGGCCTGCACAGAGTCCTGACCTCAACCTGGTAGAACACCTTTGGGATGAATCGGAGCGGAAACTGTGAGCCAGGCCTTCTCGTCCAACATCGGTGTCTGACCTCACAAATGCACTTCTGGAAGAATGGTCAAAAATTCCCATAAACACTCCTAAACCTGTGGAAAGCCTTCCCAGAAGAGCTGAAACTGTTATAGCTGCAAAAGTTGGGCTGACATCATATTAAACCCCATGGATTAAGAATGGGATGTTACCCAGGTTTGTGTGTGTGTGATGGTAGTTGAGTGAATATTTTTGGCAGTGTAGATTGCAGTTGTATTAAAATGTGCCCCCTACCCAACATTAACCCTGCATGTGGAATAATGACGCTCAGCCTGTGCATTCAAATGTGACACCCAGGGGTCCTTTATAAGCGTGCTGTTGCCTAATCCTCATGAGTCATGGCCCCAAAATCAAGGGACACCTTGCGTGTAACTGTGAGACAACCGTGCTTTGACGACATGGAAGTGGGAATAAGAGAGGTCAACACAAAATCAGCTCGAGCTAATATGGTGAGCTGAATTAGCACGTTTCTCACCCACAATATTAAAATTGTAGGTCGTAAAACCAAAACAATGAGCTGAAAAATGCTAAATTTGAGTAAGTCAAGCGATAGATCTTCATTTAATCCAATATAGACATTAAAACTAGATGTTCAACTTTAACTTTGACAAACAAAAGAAGTTGTTGCTACTGGAAATCAAATGTATATCAAAAGGAAAAAGCTGATCACTGATCTGTGCACTTACTGAAGACCAATATCTGTCACAATCTGTCATCTCTCCTTGTTCCAATGTGTAAGCTAATGGCTTACACAAGGACCAGTGGCTTATGGCCATGCATTTAGTAAGTGGTTGTTAGCGACATGCACATAGATACAGCAGAGAAAACAAACAGGAACGCCCAGCTGTAGCATGATGGAGTAATCAAGAGCTGTGGGAAAGAATGTCAGCAACGTGCCAAATGCAAGAAGGAGACGGGTATAGAAGAAGTAAGTGAGAGTGATGAATGTTTAATTTCATTGCCCCTTCTTGTACAGAGAACGAACTGCTGAGCCTGCACCATTTTTTTTCCGGGGTCTCTAATCATCTCTGAGTGCTGCAGCAGCTGGCAGTGTTGTGTCTTTTTGGAGGATGCTTCTTTATTACATGCTCGAGGAGTTTGGAGACTTTCTGCTGTTCAAGTTCCCCACCCATACATCTGTAGGCCGTCCTTTGGTTCAAGGCAACAGCTTTTCCATCCCATGTCAGCTCCTGCTTGCCTAATCATGACCATCCAGTAGAAAAATCCATGTTAAATCTGGTCTGTAAGCTGCGAGGGCATTGCTGAAACGTTCCACTGGCCGCTGGGGGACTGAGAGCTGCTCGCCCCTGACGTTGCTTGGGAAAGCCTGAGTCAGACTCATGAAACTGGACCTCACCCAGAGTGTTCTCTCCCTCTTTCTGTTCCTGTCTGTAACTCTCCTAGGCACTGCTCATCTTCTATTTTTTTCTCTTCTTGCTCTAGCCACCTTTTTTTTTTCTGCCCCTCTCATTCATTGGGCAAGACATTTGGTCTCCCCATTAATGTGTCTTTGATTATCACTCAATGTGAGGATCGCACATGGTGACAAATCAGATGAAAAAACAGGGGTGACCTGCTGATGGGTGTGTTCATTCTTTCACAATCATTGCTGTACACATGAATTTGTCCCCTCCCAATAAAAACATAAAAGAAGTAAGCAAAGGGCTTACTTAGCAAAACCGATTTACCAAGCTTTTTTTTTTTTTTTTTTTAAATCAATGAGTCTTTAGTCTCAGGTTATGAATAGAAACTTGCAAATGGGAACATGTAATCAGCCAATCACTTGGCAGCAACTCCTTACATTTGCCCTGTGCACATGGTCAAGATGACCTGCTGAGGTTTGAGCATCAGAATGGGGAAAAAAGATGATTTAAGTGACTTTGTGATTGTGGGATGGTTGTTGTTGCCAGACGGGCAGAAACTGCTGATCTACGGGGATTTTCCTGCACAACCATGTCGAGGGCTTACAGAGAATGGTCTAAAAAGAGAAAACACTGAGTGAGTGGCAGTTCTCTGGGATAAAATAACTAGTTGTTGCCAGAGGCTCGTGGACAGTGGCCAGTCTGCTTCGAGCTGTTGGTCAGACTACTTTGAGACAGCGGTAACTCAAATAACGATTCTTACAACCAAGGTGTGCAGAAGAGCATCTCAGCGTGTATAACACAATGAACCTTGAAGCAGTAGAAAACTCCACCGGGTGTCAGTCCTGTCAGCAAAGAAGAGGAAACTAAAGCTACAGTTCATACAGGCTCACCAAAACTGGACAACAGATGATTGGAAAACTGTTGCCTGGTCTGATGAGGCTCCCTTTCTGCTTTAAAATTTGGATGGTAACATCAAAAGAGCACGAAAGCACGGATCCATCCTGCCTTGTGTTAACAGGTCAGGCTGGTGGTGGAGTAATGGTATGGTGGATATTTTCTTGCCACACTTTGGACCTCTTAGTGAGCACTGTTTAAACCTCACAGCCTACCTGAGTATTGCTGCTGCCCATGTCCATCGACACTGGGGGCGTCTGCAAACCCAGTACTAACAAGGTGTAATTAATGAAGTGGCCGGTGAATGTAATCTGTAAGTGGGCTCTGATCTGATCAGCTGCTGCACAGCAGATTGAAGAAGTCAGAAACAACACGATGGAGGAGATCTGACTAAAAACCAAGCTGGGAGCCACAATTTTTCAGTGTTTGCTGACTATTCTTAAGCCAATGTTGTTGGTCGCTGTTGTTGTTTTTAGCCAGCCTGAAAAATGTAGCTGAGATGTTCAGGATTCCATAATTAAACGTGCAGAAAGTTTTGCACCTGAGCAGAAATCTTGCTTTAATACACGTGAGCTGTTTAAATCCAGGGGTTTATTAAGTGCTTTATAAACAGGTGACACATCACGATAGTCTCACATTTTGGAAATCATGCCTAGATGTGTGTTCAGCAGTGAACTTTTCTTCATAAAATTAAGAACAGTTTCATAAAATGCCCAAAATTCACCAGTAATTTCAGGAAATTGTTCTTGTAGAGGACCCCCAGACTCTTCTCTTAATGTGTCCCACAAAAACGAGTGAAAGACAGACCAAGTGATCTCAGTTCCTAAAAAAAAGAATTGGCATGGCTGTGTGATAGTTGTCTCTGGCAGTGCTGGTGTGATTACAGACAGCAACCGCGGGATTATGAAGGTAATAAAAGCCAGGGCGCAGGAAATAGCCCAGACTAAGAGAAACATATCAGCCTCAAACACAGACAGATAACTTCCCCGTGCTTTACAGTTCCCGGCATACAGAGATGAAACTGGTGGTCTGCACCATTGCATTGCGGTGAGCCTTGAAACACAAAAATCTACTCATAGCTGCACGGACAAACACAGACGCTAAGAACAGGGAATTCCCGCTCCCCACGGTTTAAAACCCTGTCCCTACAATGAAGGTGACTGTCTCACATAAACAAACATGTTGTTTTGTTACCGTGAACCACATGTCTGCTCTTTGGCAGCCCTCCTTTTCTTCCTTCGCCTTGTCATTAATCGTGAATTAAATAACGCTTACTGAGCTGACATCTGGTGAACACGACTTCAAGCTAGAGGTGTTGCTCTTCAGAGCTGCTTTCCATGTAATTACCTCCGAGCAACATCAAAGACGGTGGCCATTCTTTCCATGTTGAGACATAATCCTTAATGTGGTACAAATTTGTACCAAGCAAAGCGTCTTTGTCTGCTACTGGATAATAGCCAGCGATGTTGTGGGAGCAAATTAAAATGGCACGCTTACTGTAAGGCTGTGAGAAGTGCTGTAACTTAGACTAGCTTGGATGAGTTCAGGTGAGATTAAAGTCATCTGATATATTTTAATTCAGTTTTTACCATTTTTAGCCAAAATGCTGGGTGATAAATCAGTCTGATGTGGTCAAAATGAGACAATCAGTTAACAGCTGCTAACAAAATGTGTGTGTGGGTATGTATATATATATATATATATATATATATATATATATATATATATATATACTAATTGCTGGACTAATTGCACCAACCAGGTTGTCAATCCCGGGTCATTAAAATGACATCAACAAAAAATTATGATTATGTGTTTTGAAATGTTGTGAAATTGATATTTTCCACTTTTAATGCTCAAAAAACAAAAAACCAAAATCTGATTTTTAATTAATCTATCCATTTTCTTTATCCCTGTGATGCAGTGGGGGCCTGTCCAGGATGGACCCCACCTCTCTCGCCTTATGGCAGCTGGGAAAGGCTCTAGCCTCCCCATGGCTCTGTATTATTTTTAATACATTATTAATTTAATGTAGGGTTAGACATTAACAGCTGATTTGTTAGGTTTAGAAAAAGATCATGGATTGGGATGAAATACGGCGGTTGCACTTCTTGTAAAGCTCTTTTTTTTTCCTGGTTGCCGTGGTGATGCATCCCGGTTTGGACAAAATGTGCGCTGCAGACTCGACGTGCACTTGAAATACCCTCTCCCACCTGGACAGAAAGATTTCATCACTGGATGAAGGTGATCACTCAGAACAACTTTGGCTTGATTTGCATTACACACCAAACTCACTGGATCACCTTACTTTAGGGGTCAAGAGCTTTTTATTTTGTCTTGTGTAAATTATACAAAGTTAGTGATGTGGTTAAGTTAATCCATCGGCCTCGACTGGAATCCACTTTTTGTCAACACCGCAGTTTTAAAAACTCAAGTTATTTAATTTGACAAATTTAAAGGAACGATATGTAAAACATGAGTAATTTTCCAGTTAATTCTCCAGGAATTAGTTGAAAGGCTTATAGTTATTCAGTGGATGCAGTCTTCTGATTGCCTGTATTCAGAATGATGTTTTAAATCTTGATATCAGCGTGTTAGGACAGGGTTTAACTCCTGGAATCAAAGCTACATGATTTTGTGGCTCTGTGAGCTGGTGACTGATGAATATGGAGCTCCTGGCTGCTGTTTACACTGTCTGACTTTGTCTTGAAGTCAATGGATTCATTCATGGTACTTTCCCTCTCGTGGGCAGCTGTAGAGTGGGTGTGGGTGTGGGTGGGGGGGAGGGGGGGGTGGAGATCTGGATGGGTGTTTTTTTGGGGGGGGGGGGGGCGACGACTCATATTTAACCTGTAACTCGAGAAGCTGATAACAAGGAGAGAATGAAGAATGAGCTTGTGATGGAGTGTGAGCGAGAAAAAGACGGTGCAAGGAAAGAGCCGCGCTTTTGTTTCCCGATCTCATGTCCTCTTCTTCCCTCCCCATCTCCCTGGGAAATTTGACTTCAATATTTTTCTCCTCCTTTCTCGTTACTCATGTGTCTCCCCGTTTGGGAGGAGGGTGAAAATGGTCTGAACAAGAGGGAGGAGAAAAAAAACCCAGGCAGTGAAAGAGAGGGGAAATAGCTGTAGCCCGTAGCCACACTTTGCCTGCTTAATCAGCGCCGACTGCTGCACTGCGCCGTCTCCAGTTGTGGGATGTTAAGATTTGCCTTCGGCTGCACTTCTCTTCACTCGCGCGCTCACATTAAGACTCTTTAGACATTTTTATGCTCATTTTTTTGGAGGAGTGAGGGGGGGAGGCTAACCAGTCCTATTAGCCTGAAGCCTGAAACACACACACACAGACTCTCTCTCTCTCTGACACACACTCACACACACACTCTCACACACTCCTTCAGCTCTGCACCGCACCAAGGTAACAGTGAGTGGATTTAGCTTTTAGCCATCTGGTCGGAGCACAGAGAAAAACCTCTCTGCTGCACACGGGTGGAGGGGTGGGGGGGGGGGAGTGAAGGCAAAGGACGATGCAGCACTAAAACCAGGCAGAGAAAACCAAAGAGTGACAGACAGAGAGACCTGACACAAAAAGCGCACACACACTAAGACAGGATGGCCACCGCAGTGTTTCAGGTAAGGAGTGTGGCTGAGAGGACCACTGTCTGTCTACTGTCTGTCGTGTGTGTGTGTGTGTGTGTGTGTGTGTGTGTGTTGCTTTTCTGCATTGTGGAATTGCTTGACTGGTACAGAGAAACAAAGTTGTCACGGGCATGTACTTGAACCTGACATAGGTGTCAGCTCCATGTGCGTTACGCTGCACTGAAGCAGCTCTGTTTTCTTTACCTTTGCATTTACTGTAGATGTACAGAGTGAATTCAGACGTGTGTGTTTGCATCGAGCTCCTTCTGCTATGGCAGGATCGTGCATTAACGAGCATGTAATTTAATGATTGCGTCTTGTATTAGTGTAGTATTTGTAAATGTTTGCGTCATGTAATGTAAAGCACTGCTTGCTTCTGTAGTACTTGTGTATGTGTGTGGTCTCCTTGGCTAACCATGTTTGTGGTTGGTGGCCCATGGTCACAGCTGGAAAGATGGTGGCTCTTCTCTCTTCTCTTCTCTTCTCTTCTCTTCTCTTCTCTTCTCTCTTCTCTTCTCACCTCTTCTCTTCTCTTCTCTTCTCTTCTCTTCTCTTCTCTTCTCTTCTCTTCTCTTCTCTTCTCTTCTCACCTCTTCTCTTCTCTTCTCTTCTCTTCTCTTCTCTTCTCACTTATAAAAATTGGACTTCATATGTCTTTTAAACCATCTTCATGCTTTCAGTGCTGGTCTCTCTCTGTGTGTGTTGACTGCTGCAGTTGTTTCACAATAGGACCTTGCTAAAGTTGCTCCACAGAAATAATCACCCCAGGCGTGAGAAAACCCAACTGCACTTTGGGAATTTTTGGCACACATAGAGGGAGTTACAGTTGCCTCCAGTTTGCTTCAAACTTGGAAGAAAAAAGGATAAAGACCTAGTGTGAAAACATTGAGCATATTCTTGAACAGATTTGCAAGGTCACGCTGTTCATTGACAGCTGGGATTTTTCTTTGCCCTGTCCACCCTCGCTGTGTGGGTGTTTGGATTTTTAACAGATTCCGCGTCTTTCAGGAGGATATAATGTCCGTTGTCTTTGCATAGTTAGAGGACAGTAGGTTCCCTTTGATACATTTTGTAATGTAGTCCAGTGGAGCTGCTGCTGTTTTAATATGTGATATCACTGTTTGTTGTTGGTACTGTATGCTCAGCATAGTTGAACCAGTCCAGTAATACTTATTATCCTTCAACACAGGGCTGGTGCTGATGAGCAGCCTTGGTGCCTTTCAAAAACTGGCCCATGCTCTGACAGATTTGAGAACCAGTGATATTATTAGCAGATATTGAGGTAATTTCAGAAGGATTTTTAATGTTGGATCCAATATGTGGGCAGCATCTACCAGTTTTTTGTGGCGTCCCTTCCCTTATCCATTGGCATCAGAGGTTCCGACTTTGGGTCTGGCAGCCTTTCAACAGTGGCCATTTAAAAAAAAAAAAAAAAGCACCAGCTGTGCACTGCTGGAAAAGTTGTATGTGTCCACAAAAGTCTAAAATGACCCCTGTGAACCCCCCAGCTTTCTCCACATTGTCTGACCTTTACAGTCACCAAATCTCCACCAAGTTGACCACCTGTGGGAAATTTTGGATCAGTGTGTTTGAGAGCACTTTTCCACCATCATCATCAAAACACAAAATGGGGGAATATCTTTTGGCAGAATGATGCTTCATCCCATGTAGAATCAAAGGCAAGGAGCATTAAAGCTTTTCTGGCTGCACGTGTTGGCCCAACACCTTTAATTGGTACATCGCAGCTTCAGTAACCACAGAGATCCAGTCTTCCAATACTTGTACTGTAGAATAGTTTTTTGGGAATTGGATTGCACATAATTGCACATTGTTCCATAATTTTGGAACACAAATACTAGCTGAGCACAACTATAACTGGGGTCTTAAATTTACATTTGGGCAAAAATGTGCACGAGGTCTTACAGTGGTAAACATTTAGAATGGGAAGAATCAGCAATAAACAGCAAATCAGTGGAATTCCCAAAAGGAATTCCATTTAAACCTCCGTTGTGTAATAAACTAATTTGAGGAACAAAGCAACAGGCTTTGTTCCTCAACAGTAACGTAAAATTACCTGAGATGAGAGAAGTCATGGGACGATATGAGCCTTTATCTGTCCAACTGTCCGACTCCAGAGGGCAGCTTTCTTTCATTTTACCTGCTAAATTCTCATGGTCACCGGGCAGTCGTCTTCTACAAGCAGAAGAAGACTGCCCGGTGACCTGAAGTGAGGAAACCAAAATAATGAAAGAAGCTAAAAGAAGTTAAATAACTTAAGAGATTACGGGGAATGCAGACCTGTGTGATAATTCTGTGGTGGTTTGTCACACATTCCTTTAAAACAATATTAACTGCAAAATACTGATTACAAATGATTTGCTGTAGCGAGCAGTTTGTGACATCAGAATGGTAATAACTTGTAGGATGTGTAACCCAAACATTCCTTGGCCGGAGTACGTGTAACATGGCATTGTCTTGCCTGAACAGTGGCATTACCCGTGACGCCTGGTTGTGTGGGAATGGCGAACATCCACTGGCTGGAAGCCAGTGCCGGACTGGATTTCAGTGGAGACATTTTTCATCATTACTGTCTGCCAGTCTGCCAAAGCCTCTCTCAGCCCGCTCTTACAGTCAATTCTAACCACAGTTACACACCAAACCACACATGCAGCCATGAGATAGGAACTTAGGACTGGCTGGCTAACTTGGGAAGGTGTGTGTGTGTGTGTGTGTGTGTGTGTGTGTGTGTGTGTGTGTGTGTGTGTGTGTGTGTGTGTGTGTGTGTGTGTTTAGGGTTAGGGATAAGGCAGTGCTTCATGGACCATAAAAAACCACCAGTGTGAATTCTCATGCTCTTCAGATGATGTAATCTTTCTTTTGTGCGTGTGTGTGTGTGTGTGTTTGTGTGTGTCAGTTCTTGCAGACACAGCTTCAGCTCCTACATTACTGCGTTTTGTTTCTTGTGTTTACTATTTTACTGATTACTGATATCGATTGTGACTGTGCAGAACTCCCAGAGAGTGAGAGAACTTGGCTTTGGCCCTTTATTCAAGGGCATGAAGGTGCATTCTGATGTAAGCCAGGAGCCACTTTTAAATATGCTCAATGTTACACTCAAGTACAGTACGAAGTTTGCATATCCAGCATCGGCTAAATCGATACATTGCATAATACGTCTGCTGTATTATAATAGAACTAATGCACCCTCTCTCATGCTCACAAAATGCTCTTTTGAACTGCAATGTGTGCACACAGCAATTTATTTATTCCCTCAGTCCTCAGGGCTCAATGTTGGCACATACTGCAAACCTGCAATGCATTAGCAACATAAATAATCCATAGCCATGCCAAAGCATCATGCCTTATTGTTGGGCTTTTAGTATAATTAATAGCTTCCAGTGAGAGCAAGTAAAAGCTTCACATTTATCAAGGACGTCATATAATGTTTCACTTATTGTCATTGCTTAGCAGGTCGTCTGGCATATATGAGAAACTGCTGTCATAGGCTCACAGGAAGGTGTTTTAAGACCGTATGAAAGACCATATCCGCAGACTAATGTTGCAGTTAAAATGAACAGTGGACCTCCTTTTTGAATTTACTGCGTAGATGCTCAGCAGCTCAGGACCATCGGCCCACCAGCTTGGACCAAAACACACCTGTTTTTAAGCTTTCTTTTGAGTTATTAATATAAACTTGTGTATTATGATTGGGTGATGTGTTGAAATATTTCAGTAGGCTATGTCTGCATTCATAAACGGTCTGGTTCAGATGGAGGCCTAGCTGCTAATTATTGTTAAGTAATATACAGATAATATACAAGAAAACTGGAGTACAGACTTCTTTGATGGGCTTTACTGCACATTATTCTACTGAAATGCTCCCAAAAAAAGCACCAACACCACAACCAACCATCTGGCATTTTAATCTGGAAGTCTATGAGGATCGACCAGCTTTTGGAGCCAGCCTCAACTGGACATTCAAGGAACTGCAGTTTTTGGTGACTTCCATATTGGCTTTGTTTTTCAGCATTAGAGGTTGCCAGCTGGATGTGACGGCTGACTTCCTGGTAGCTTTGGGGCTCTGGGTAGCTGTTTAGCACAGAAACCTGTCCAACATGGAAATGTTGATTTCCATACTGGTGCTTTTGTTCTACAGTAGGGTTTAATATTTTTCCCGAAAATGACATGAATCAAATCCCGGGAAATGACGAGCCATTTCCCGGGAATCCCGGGAAAAAGTTTATTTATTTTTTTATTTTAATTAGGCCTTCTGTAGCCTGTGTCGGGCTTAACCTATTGTGATATTGTAGAGGTAGCTTTCCAGCTATGTCCTGTTATGCCCAGTAGGGGGTAACGTCGGCTTGATTAACGCAATAAAACCTACATCTCGACAT
This sequence comes from Archocentrus centrarchus, assembly GCF_007364275.1. Classification (NCBI taxonomy): domain Eukaryota; kingdom Metazoa; phylum Chordata; class Actinopteri; order Cichliformes; family Cichlidae; genus Archocentrus; species Archocentrus centrarchus. Next base: position 5,076,560 of record NC_044366.1, read on the forward strand.
TCGAGTGCTCGAGCTATGCGGTGTTGTATCGTTCCTCAACACTCCCTTAACAAATATAATTCGAATATTCCTCCATTGTACATGGAATTATACCAAGCTATTTTACAACTGCTGGTGCAAAACAATACGGTTCATCTCCACACAGCATTGATAATGGCTCAGCCACGCTGTCGTGGCGACATCTGTTGCGCTATATCTCCACCAGTGGAACGCTGTAATAGTCATTGAAAAGTTAACTACCGTACTACACTATAATATGGCATAACACAGGGCCTTGAGTAATGCACTACGACTTGGTCATTGCCATTCTGGCAACAGCAAATTTATAACACCGTGTCTGAGGGTTAAAGTAGGTTCGCTGTGAATCGTCTTTTGAATAACTGGCCAATCCTTATAGCCTAAAAAATATACATTTTACTCAACTCCATTTTAAAAGCGAAATATGTTAAAGCAATCTATTTCATGATAATTTCTTCACACATTAGGCCCGTATCCTAATTCATGATTGTTAGTAAGCGGCTGCAAACGAGGAAAAGAAACACTCGAAGTTAAACAGATATTTCTTTATTGTTCAGGGCAGGCATATTTTATAGGCTATATAATGCAATATAACAATATATAATAATATAAAATTATATAATACAAAATACCTTAGGGTAAACACATTGCCTACGATTTCAACAAATTAAAGAGGAAAAAAGTACAACTGTGTAATATCTCTATTAAAACGCTTGAGATGAAGGCTGAAGCCTTAAACGGAGGCTGAACGTGCCTGAAATGAAGAATAATGCTTTTCGCATTAAACGAACCCTTCTCTCAATATTTCCTTAAATTTAACATTCTGAAGCTTTCTTTTCTTTCTGAAAGTCAAATCGACGCGCGCGACTTTTTTCCCGGTTTCCCGTCTAACGTTTCCTGGGAAACGGGAAATGGTTCTGATCGCATTTCCCGGGAATCCCGGATCCCGGGATTAAACCCTATTCTACAGCACTTGACATCTTCACAAAATCTCTGCCTGTGATGCAGTACAACTCTACACCGTAACTAAACACAAGAAAAGAAAAGATAGCGTCACCTTGGGGGAAAATGAATAGATAAAAGAACCAATGGACACAGTCGTCCACTTCCTCCAGTTGCCCTTCTGTGCATCATGTACAGTTTGTAAAATAGCTTTATGCATTTATTTTTGGCTAGAAAGCTCAATTGGTTCAATGGTTCATTTTGTGTTGTCCTCTCAAGAACTTGCCTGCAATCCTCTTTCCATGTTGTTTGACTGGTAACTGGAGCCAGCAGTCTTTAGACTTCCTGAGGACGCTACAGATTAGTACTCTTTAAATAGAGGGGCTCCTTATAATACCCCCAAAAAGAGGAACATTTAATGACGGCTAATCTTTCCAATGACTCCATGCAATCAAGCTGGAGGCCTAGTATAATGGCCCCTTCTTGAAGCATTGGTAGTTTCATAGTCAAGGAACGTATTGAGAAAGGAAGAGGGGGAAAAAAATAAGCTGTTCCTCCAATCATTTTGCTCACTTTCCCAGCCTCTTTTTGGGGGGTTTATTTTGGCAGGCGGCTTTAGGTTTTTTGATCACCAAATGACACCGTTCCCCATTTTCCAGGATGGCAGCACTATCCATGTATGAAAATAATAGCTTTATATTAGGGGTATCCAATCGAAGTCCTTAACTGACCCTTGTAGGGCACCATCTCACAAACACGGACTTGTTTTGGCCTCAAAGCAATGTGATGCTTATTGAATGTGGCTCCTCCAGGGGAACTCAGCCACATGTGGAGTCTTGAAAAATGTATTTAGCTTTTGTTTCCCTGATGTTCCTGCATGCACAGGTTAGGCTGGATGGTTTGGCTCTTCCTCAGCCTTTATGCCTCTCCTCCACCATTCGTTGAAGCATCGTAAACATTCTCAGGATATGTCAGTTTTGCCCAAAAGTCAGTGCTTTGCTTCTTATTTCATTAATGCTTAATCTGCAGCGCTGAGTTGAAACTCATAGTTGTGACATCTTTCAGATTATTTGTACGGTAGATATGAGAGAAGACTGATGAGGTCATGTCTGGAGATTTGAATTCCAGATCGTCTTATGAGCTTGCTTTGGACTTGGTTCTTGACTTTGACGTGTAATGGCCTTCGACAAGATGCCGTAGCTTTGAACTTCTGCGGTCACTTATTGCATCACTGATTTGTTCAAGTTTTCCTCCAGATTTGGTGAACCAGCTTCTGATTAGACGAGGCCAGCATGGTGGTGCAATGGTAAGCACTGCTGCCTCACAGCAAGAAAGCTATGTTTAGCCCGGTGGGTGAAGTCAGGCCTTTCTGTGCAGAGTTTGCATGTTATCTGGCTGCTACGTGTTTCCACATTTTGCTTTGTGAATGGTCGCCTGCCTCTTTGGAGTGTCCAAGGTGTACCCTGCTTCCCATCCAGTGACAGATCGGATAGGCTCCAAGCTCACCACGGGCCTGTTTGGATAAGCAGTTAAAAAATGGATGGATGGATAAAGTTAATGATTTAGAGTTTGGCAAACCGAAAGCTGGTCCAAAAACTGGTTGAAATATGCATCTTATCCCATACCGCCACCATCACAGCATTCATTAAACTGTACCAGATATGAAGTAATGCACACTTATTGTGCTATGATATCTGTTAATGAGAAATTTGAGTATTTTTAACACGATTCACATGGAAAAAAAGAAGCAAAATGTTGTATGTCAGATTTCTTTATGATTAAAGCTTTCAGATCATGTAAGAAGGTAAATTTTCATGGTAAAAAGACGCGAGACATTGAAACATTTTTGGATACAGTGTCATTTTACATTCAGCAATTAGTGTCCGTATGGCTGAGCATCCATGTGAACACTATGTGAAGTATGTTCGTGTGTGTGTGTGTGTGTGTGTGAGCCAGTATTCCACGAGGACGGCCGGGAGGTTGTTTTCCTTTTTTACTTTCTGTCTTATCAAACCTCCATGTCTCTGTGAGGAATGTTTATAGAAAGCAGACCTGTTTTCTTGCTTTTACCAGAAACCTTCATATTGTTGTTTGTTTTTCATGACTGATTGGTGACGAGGGGGGCTTATAATCCTGACCAGGATGGCGGGAAACGTCAGTGCCAGGTTCCTGATTTTTCTTTCTTCTTTTTTCCCCTCCAAGCTCCTCAGACTCGGAGCTAAAAGATGGGAGAAAGACTTGTCTGGGCCTGAGTAAAAATATGCCATTAATCATTTTTTAAAAAACATAAAATACAGTTTTTCAGCTTTGAAGCTTTTTTTTTTTTTTATTAAAGGATGTATGTAACAGTGTGACTGCTGTGCAACTGTTAGAAATCAGACTTTAATGGCCAAGATAGTTTTGCCCAAGCTGTTCATGACCTGCTAATGGCAGTGGTGAGTTTGCTTTCCTAAGCGCATTATTAATAGCCCTATTTAGGATATTAATATTTGTGCTGGAATCACAGTGCAGCCGTGATTAATGTTCTCCTCAGTCGAGTTGCAGATCTGTGAATGGGTCTGTGTTTTCTCTGCAGATTATTTTTTTTTCAGACTCCACTGAATGTCGAAAATATGCAAAGCAAAATGGAGCAAACAAATTCTGAAATAATCCTTAAAAATGTCCCGTATTTAACAGCTGATGCATGCATGATGAAAATCAGTGTGTTAAGAAGGGGGTGGGGGGGCAGGTAGAGTTAAAAGAGAAGTAGAGGCCACCCATCCATCTGCCATTAGAAACGGGAAAATGTGTAGGCGTGCAGGTGAGTTAATGCTGCAGTTAAATGAATATCCTTCCCTTTGTGGGGCTTTTTCAAAAGTTTTACTGGGGTTATAACATAACAGCTGTGCACAGCTGACAGTCGGCACAGGCTCGCCTCAGCTTGTCCAGTTTTCTTCTCTGACATCAACTTTTTGCTTTCCAAGATCTCAGCACTCCTCAGGCAAACTCAGCCTAACACTGAGATAACAATCCCCCTCCAAAATCCACAAATATAAATAAATAAGTGTTCTGTTGATTTTAATCATATCACATGTTCGTAATCAGCAAATGGGGCATAATGGAGTATAATTGCTTGTCCTTATTTTCTCTTTATTTGTATTATATTATATATACACTATTACAATGGTGGATGCTCATATTAAACCTGGCCAAAGTTTCAAATAATGAGGTCAGTGTATATACAAGTAATCCCTGTGAAACAAAAGCTCTGAACACCCTGTTTTAGACAGTTTTGTCTATTCTTAGTGCTGCATGATGTTCATCATTGAGAGCAGATACACCTAATAAGGTTGTCTTACTCTAGGCACAGCCCCGCCCACCTGTTGTTCAAACCTGTTGTTTACAGCGGGGGCAGCCAATCAGAAGAAAGTTATCTTAAAGGGAGAGGAGGATGAATCGAGTGGCTGCACTAAGGCCCAGTATAAGATTAAAAAATGATTATTTTGAACTGTGAATCATGCAGAACTACTCTGCTGAAGTCCAGGAATAAAAACATGGAGGTGGAGGTTAATATAATGGGTGTGTTAACTGTGAGGAGAGTTAACGTTGACTTCATTAGACTATTTTATCTGTATTTATTTGCTGTTTCTGGTATCTGTTCCCAAGAGCACAGTGTTCTTCAAAATTACAGTGATGTAAGACTGTGGTCAGGACTGTGGCAAATCTTATACTCCACCACGGTAAGCGTTGGTATGTGCTGCAACCACAATAACTATAATAACTGCAATATCATATCATGTGGTTATTTTTCTGTGGCGGTCATGTAGCTTAAGGGTCTCATTCTCAGGGTGTCAAAAGATCTCCTGGATACGAGTAAGGTCTCCTTTGGCGTGATGCACTGGGTTTAATAGTGAAATATTCTTTGCACTCTTAACTTGCCACATATGGATGCTTGTAAAAGCATCTTAGCTTTACATTTAAATGTTCTGGGTAAGCATCATTTTTCAGCCTGCAGGGTTACAGCTGTGAGGTGGCACAGTCTTTTCCTAAACTCGTCCAGTATGCTTCAGTTCCTGATGCTTCTCCGTTCACACCACAGCATCTCGACTTGTGCACATGTGCAGTTCGATATCCTAGAAGTTTAATTTACTTGGTGCTGCACTCAGATTAAAAAGTGTTCCTTTAATTCTTTTGAATGGTGTAAATAAAACGTCCAGCTCATCTTTTACTGTTGCAGAGTGCAGAGTTTGACACTTTAAGTCTGTTTTCACGTTCCCGCGCTTCTCTCTGCTCACCTTAACTCTGAATGAAAGTCTTTTTAATGGCATCACATTCCAGGATGCAAAAATACACAGTTGTTATCCTGAAGCTTCAGGCACACATGCAGTATTTAAACTAAATGAAAAATATGAGAGATTATTATTCTCTATTAAGCATTCATTTCTGCTTTTATGACTTCTACCCATTATTCCTGTCTGTCCTGACTTGTTCCATTTGTTTGCGTGTTTTATGGCTGGTTCCTACAGTAACATCTCCTGCGAGTGAGCAGATGTCCAATGACGGCATGCGGAAAAATGTCTTCATGTGAACATGTGTCACTGAGATATAAAAAAGGGGAGATGCTGAAAGACTTGACAGAAGCTGAAGTTTCCCTCTGTTTGCTGTCTTTCAGCCAAGCTTGGTGAAATACCTTCCAAAGGTTTATCTGTACTGTACGCACCGAGGTGAAATTGGTATTGATCATCACATCTGACTGTGGGTGAGGTGCGACAAACACAAGCACGATGTCCAAAATGTCAAAGGAACATAAACTGCCTATACTTTAAAAAAAAAAAAAAAAAAGGCACAGATGATGGCAAACTTGCCAGCTCACCAGAGGACCTAAAGCCCCCTCTGAACCCTGATTCTTCACGGCTGCCTTCTTCTTAACCCCCTCTTCTCATCCTCAGCCACTTGGGCTGGTGCCAGAAAGTGAGAGCCATGCTAAATGTGTAAATCAGCATGCTGGTAAATACCAGCTCTTAGCTGAAAGAGCCTGGGGAGGGAACGTGACCCCCGCTGTAACTTTGGAACAAAGGAAACAAGCCGCAGCTTCTCCCCTCACCACGCTGTCAGCCGCGTCCAACAAAGACGGGTGAGAATGAGCAGGCGCTCCGGTCGGCTGAGGGCCACTTTGAGTCGCAGCCATGGAAAAGAAACATGGCGGGGACATGCAAAGGCTGTCTGAGCTCGCTGGGGTTCAATTTGCTCATACACGGGCAAAGAGACCATCTGTGTGTTCGCTGTGATGGTTTTTATCTTCATATTTATTTGATACATCACAGTTTTATCTCTGCAGGGTTATTTGCTGCTGCAGTGACGACAGCACTTAATCTTCATTAGGTTCTGTGATAAACTTAGTCAATGGCTTTCTTTTATAGTGCGCACAAACAGCAGCTGAGTGCAGGCTGAGACCCAAAGTTCATCTTAATAGCCTGACACAAAATAACCTGCTGAAAAAAATGGCAAAATGTTTCTTACAGAATGCTGTCAAGCACATTTTGCATCTCACTGTTTGAGAATTCACTTTTCTGATGGATTTCTGCTAATTTCTCCATGCTGTGTGGGGACATGAGCTTTCCAGAATTACCACTGAACATGCTGCCCAAACTTCAATTTATAATTGCCAACACAGCCTCCAGAGAGCACACACACAAAAAGCAAAAGGCTGAAATGACTGAGACGCTCATTCACGTGTGATTTAAGATTGTTGCATAATCTTTCAGTTGTAAAAATTTGTGGTGGAATTTTTTTTTTTGCAACTTATGGGCATGTTTGATACGCACTTCTGTGGTTATTACAAATTTTGAGAGATCCAGAGTAATTCTAGCCCCATGCAAACAGGGCTTCAGACTGTAAAACAGAAAATCTCTCTGTTAGATGTTCCAAAGTGTGCAAGGCGACTTCTTCAGAAGTCTTTAAAGTCTTTTTTTGTCTGAATTGGGAACCCAAAAGTTCTGACTTTACAATAAGATCATCAAAAACCTCATTAGAAAAGGTGGAATCAATATGGTGAATAATTGTTTAAGGTGCTGATTGTTTTTGCTCTAACATACTGTGTACACCCAAATACTGGATAGCACAGTACAGTAATTTCCATATGCTTAAATCGGCTGACAAAGAGAAACAAACATGCATACGTGCAGTTTCATTCCTGAAGTGCTTCTTATTCTGTGAAACATAAATCAGCAGCAGCGAGACAAGGACCAGTGTTTGGAGGCAGCAGCCCAGTCGTGTACACGTCCCACAGTCCAATCTGCTCAATAAATCTGAGATTTTCCACAACTTTCCCTGGAGGGAAACAAAGAGGCCATAACTTACACAGAGACGGAGGCAGACAAGAAAAGAAAATATGTAGATGCAAACGCTAGAAATAGACATGAAGGAGAAAAGGAAAAAAAAACTGTGGGCAATAGAAGTTTAAGGAATTCCTCTTCAGCCTGCATAGATGCATCAGAATTGTAATAAAATAAAGAATATGGATAGAAAAGCAGAAAAAAAGCAAAGTGATAGGGCATAGGCACTTGGACCAAAGCTCTCCCATCATTCCGTTGTGCTTTGATAATATCCCAATAAGTCCATACGAACCCGCACTCTGGCACACTCCGCCAGCATGGACGCAGAAAGGCCTTCTGTTACTCGTTACGCCTCGCAAATTGAATTTGCACAGTGAATAGTTCGGCCGGGATGTGCCAGATGCAAAGATCTGGATAAACATAAAAGCACTCAGGGCAGCCGTGTGTTTATGTGCCAGTGCAGAGAGCTGGGGAAAGTTTTCAAGCGCACGCCCTCCCACGCTCTTTTCCACGGTGGAGAGGAGCTAACCTGCATGGAAATCAGTTTGCTGCTTGAAGTAAAGCTGCAGTGTGCATCTCTGTGTTTGATTTTCCTGCATGAAGGTTGAGATTTTTAGAAGTAGGCATAGCAGAATTTGTTTACCCAAATAATGAATAGATCCATCATTTATTCATGGCGGTGCACTGATCATGTCATTAGTGGGGTTATTAACATACTCAGATCTGGGAGACTGACATCGGTTGCATAACGCCCCTGTGTCTGGAGTGTGTCAGCATCTAGCAAGAAGCTCACTGCATGTGAACACCGTCCTACAAGCTAGGAACGTCTGACATGGACTTTTGTGTGCAGGAAATGGGCCCTTGTTTAATGCTGTTAACAGAAGCATGTATGGAATGCAACAACACAATTATCCTTTATTATATTACACTCATTTGAATACTCCCGATAGCATCAACACACACTCTCACCAGGCCTCCTCCCCACGCACCGCAGAGCCTGGACAAAGGCTTTGTGTAGGTTTTCATCTAAATTCAGACATTATTCAGAAGCCATTGGTTACATTGGACCCCTTGGATTTCATTCTATGGGTTGTTTCCATGCTTGATTCAGGTTTAACAAAATACATTATGTATGGATCTATAGTTCTGAGGCCAGTGCTATAATTTGAGCTAATCTTGTAATAGCTTGAAATATTCTGTCATTCTGCATGGGAGTGTTTAGACAGACTTGCGTAAATCTGACTTCCTGAAGAATGAAAACAACATGTTAACTTTGGCTAATTCACACTGAACACAATGTACGGCGGAAGTCGACAAAGCAGCTGCGGCTACCGCTACCCATTCTTCCAATACTGAAAAACACTTACTTGGACCCATAGATATAAACAGTTTTAGCTTGTTTCTCTCTAAAGTTTAGTGCTGCTTTACCAAAACTAAGCAACGTTCAGTTTGATACATCACATCCTCCTTTTAAGTGCACTAAATGTTGTTACTGTTAATACATACTAAATTAGACTAATGTTGGCAGAAAGAAGCCAAAATTTGTCAGCTGGATAACTTGCTGTATATTATTATGATAGGTTATCTTAAATATTTGAATTGTCTTAGTGTTAAATTTGCTTCATGGGACTAACTTTATGCACACTGTCAGTTAGCTTGTGTGGGTTCCTTAACTGTAGCTGCAGAAGCATCCAGAGCTGCACAGTGTTGTGCAGATGGATGTTTCATGTGTAGATTTCCAAATGAAAAAGTCATGAACATTAACGCTGCAACTAAATGACTCTTCGCGTCTCTCGGTTCAAGTCAGACATCAGTAGCTTCTGCTGGTTTTTGATTGTGTATCGAGTTCTGCCTGCGTAGACATTAATACATCAGGGGGCGTGGCTCCGCTGTCCGATATCAAAGCCACATCGACGCGTTATTTCCACAGAAATCAGCGATCAATGCTTCATCTGTGACTAGCCTGCGGCGGTTTCTGGTAGACCTTGAATCTGACAGCCAGACTACAATGGTACTAAGTCCCACTGCAGCATCAACAAGAAAGGAAGCAGCTACTTAGCATGAGGGAGAATGTGAGCTATTCTAATGTGGGCGGACTACCTACAGTCTCAATCTGACCTTCCAATCAGTGGTTTCATTACAGTGGCGCCATTGGTTGATTTGTCACTGATGTTGAATCAAACGTAATTTAATCACAGATAAAATGAATGAATTTTATTGGCAGAAGGTCCTGTGAAATGACGCATTTAATGATTAAATTTCCATTTATTCTGTACAATGCACCCGACCTCATAACTGTTTATCTGATGGGAGAGTCTTTGAATGAAGGGTAGCCCAGTCAAAGTAGTGTTCATTGTTTGGAGGCTCACCAGAAAGACACTTCATATGGAACAGATGGCCTCACATGTGACTCTACAATACTTTGGTGTACAGAGAAGTTCATGGTCGACTCAATGACTGCAAAGCGTCCTGGTCCTGTGGCTGAAAAATAAGCCCAAATCATCAGCCCTCCACCACCGTGCTGACAGCTGGTATGAGGTGCTTGTGCTGATGTGCTGTGTTTTGGTTCTTGCCAAATGTGATGCTGTGCGTTACGGTCAAACATCTCCACTTTGGTCTCATCTGTGGTTTGTTCAGATGCAGCTTTGCAAACCTAAACCATGCTATCGTGTTTCTTTTAGAGAGAACACAGCTCTTCCTAATGAGTCATAAACTTTAATGTTTAAAATGCTAACTGAGGCCTGTGAATTCTCAAATGGAGCTCTTGGGTATTTTTTTTTTTTTTTTAGAGTTTCTCACCTCATGCAGTGCTTAGTCTGAACTTTGGGGGGAATTTGCTGGGATGTCCACTCCTGGGAAGGTTGTAGCATTGGTTTAATACACACCCGAATGCTCCAGATTAGCAAACTGCTATCCTGCTTTCATAAAAGTGGTCTTACTTGCTGATGATCAGCTACTAAGCAATGTCTTTCTCACACATTTGCTTATTACTTTAGTAGAAGCTGAGCCGAGCTCTGGCGGGAATGCCACGAGGTCACTGAAACCCCGTTCACTAATAGGCAAGTTTACCCCTGCAGGCACACCAGGAGTAAGAGCAGAGTAGGGAAGATGCCAATCAATCACTGTCTGCACATGCTCACACAGCCCTGAGAAGAGGTCGGATCAGGCAATATAAGTGAAAGCACCTGTGTGTGCAGATATGGACTGTCGTGAGTAGCGTGCAGGCTTTCAATATGAAAGACATTTAATAAAAAAAAAAAAAGATAAAACATCAGTCCTTTTACCGCAGTATCCTGTTTTACTTTAGCTGCCTCTCTGAGCTGATAGCAGATATTGAAAGGGCCTAAAGATGCTTTCCAGGGAAGATAAAAGCACGCTCATGTTCAAGAATGCGGACTAGATATTCCAAAAACTTGATCACTTGAAATTTTGTGCATGTGGAAAAAACTCGGTGATGACTGACTGCAGGTGGAAGAGCTGTCAGCAGCATCCAGGGGCAGAGGCAGTGTCAGGTGAGAACACTGACCAGGCCTGATGAGTCTGGGCACCCGAAGGAGCAGGGAGAGAAGAACGGCTTGTTGAGCGTGAGCGATAAGAATGGGAGGGCTAGAATAACGCGTAACAGGGGTTGATTTAAGGCAGACATAGATACTGTATCCTGTCTTCACTATGCAAGAGGAAATTCTTTAATGCAGACATCATCCATGCTGGTGGGTGATATATAGGACTGTGGTGACTGTGACAGACGGCATGAAATCTGTGAAAAAAAGGTGTTTCTCATACCTCACTTATGACACTAATACTGTATTGTAGTTGAGATATTGCATTTCACAACTAACAAGTGTGCATGGAAGGGTTTCATTGAAGTAGCAACAGCCACTGTGTTGGAGCCTGTCTTAAATTTAGACACTGTCATTTTGCATATCAGCTGCTCCTATTGCTAAAGGGACTATAATCATGTAATCTGATTAAGGTAATTTCCTGTTTAGAGTTAGCATTCCTGTATTCCAGATGGGGTAACAGCTATAAAAGAGACTGTAATGACCCAAGGTGACTCACGCATCCTCAACTTTGTGAATCTAATCAGCCATCCTAACATCCCAGTGGCACTTATCCAGTGACCCTTTTAAGTTTGGTTTTTGGAGCATTTGGAGCTCCTGGTAGTTTGTCAAACGTCCTTCCTTTCAAAAGTACACTGGGTTGTTTATGCGGTTACATCATGCCAGCTAATTTGGGCCTTGTGCATTCAAATGGCTAAGGCTGGAACTGGACATGGGCCATTGAATTCGGTCATCTGATTTAATAATATTAGATTATTTCATATACATATCCATATGAGTATACAGGCCAATGATAGGCAAGAAAATCCTGCATTAGTTGGGCTCCAAATGGGTTTGCAAAACCCCTCAGTGAGAGTCCATGAACTGAAAAAAAGGATTCTGGCACTGAACCTGCCAACATCTACACGTAGTTTGGAGGGTCAAAAACAGTGAGCCTTGTTTAAAATTGTATCCACTCTAAGAAGCTGTGATACATGATGTGAGCAATTCTTTGGCCAATATCCGCTCAATGAAAGACCTAACGAGGCCGCACATTTTTCAAAGGCCGATTTTTATTTTATTTTTTTGCGGGCGGACGAGAACTGCGCTACAGTAACACAAAGCAGACTCCGACCAGCGCAGAAGCCTTCTGTTCAAGCGGTGACACAATTAGTCTCAGATAAGGAGAGAGGCGGCGTGGTAGCGAAGATGAAAAGTGCTCTTAGAGGTCAACATCTGTGATAACCTTGAGGCCTAATCTTTCAAAGCTAAAACAGACGAAGCATAGTAATGAAAGCTGAATAAAGGAGAAGGGCAATACTCTAGAATCATAAAGCTGCCATGTGCTGTCACTGGTCAGTCAGTTATGTAAGAAATGAGGGTCCTGGGCACCTGGGTGGCTTAGTGGTGAAGCCGGCGACCACATACACATGCCGCGTTGCAGTACGGGCGACGTGGGTTCACATCCTGGCCTATCGCCAGTTTGTCCGTGTGTCTTTCCCTGTATCTTTCCCCCATTTCCTGTCTCTCTCCACCGAAGCCGCTGTGGCCAAAAACGCAAAAATAAAAGAAATGAGGGTCCTAACTGGTGAGAATCCAAACGAGAGATATCAGAAGAATGATGCGAAACACTAACAAGGGAACAGAATGCATGCATGCACAGGAAGGAAGCAACCACCACGTTGACATCCTGTTTGTATTCATACTCATCAAGTGGTCATCTTTTTCTAGGAGCGCATCATTCGAATCTTCTGTTAGTGGCCATTATCATTATACTCTTCCTGTTTATCAGCCTCATGCTCTCGCTCTGAGCTCACAGAGTGATTATGGAAACTGTCGGATGGTAATCGGATTAGCCCGAGCACTTGACAGATCATGAGTTCTGTTGGAGCAGTCCCACCGTTGGCTCACTGATGCTTTGTTCTTCTGTCTAGCTTAACAAGGTCTCACAGTACAAAGGGCTCGGACATGAACATTTACAACAACAGTCTGTCATTACCTTGTCTTTTAAACTTAGTAGCTCTGCCGAGTTCTGGAGTCAGTATTATGGTGAGTATGCTGAATCAGCACCTGTTCTAAACGCTGCCGATACAGTTCCTGAATTACCAGCCTTATTTAAAGATGCATTTATTGTTGTTTTTGGTCACTTAGGGTCAACGAAAGAAGAATTTCCCATTTCCTTTTTTTAAACATCATATTGATTCAACATCTTGCAGTAAAGTTGCCATAAAGCCAAAAACAATGAGCTCAAAGAAGCTAAAACTGTAAAACAAAGGTCAGTTTCAGATTTGGTTTCTGGACTTATTCTGTGTTAGTCTGTCCCCACGGGTGATCGTCCTCTTTCGTCCTTTGCTGGTTGTATATTCTACAGTGGATGATGAATAACACGTGGGTGCTGACTTAAAGAATCTGGGCTCCATCTTGAAAATCTGAAGCCATGAAGTGTAATGTAAATATAGCTGCCCGTGTGCCTGTTTTTAGTGTTTGTATAACTCCAAATTTACCATCCATATGACTGACTGGTTGTCTTTCTGTTTTCAGGTGTCCTCGTCTTGTGTTCCAGCAACAAACTATGAGCTGGTAAGCAACAGTGTTTTTTTCTTTTGGTAATTGCTTCCATGCTGTACTTATTACAGTGTCCTTCCTGGTGCAGAATTGTTGCAAATAAGGTTGTAAAGTAACAGGCTCTATCAGCTACACTAACACAGCAGTCACTATAGCAGATAATGGTCCATTATCTGGAGGCCCCCTGAGACAAACTTGTGATTTGGGGCTATATAAATAAACCTGACATTGCCTGACTTAACTATTGTTTGGCAGCTCTGTTTTCTGTTCTGATAAGGTTGTAAAAATGGTCCTTGTTAGCTTTTGGAACAAAAGTAAAAATTCTGCTGGATAAGAAGGGTAAATAAAAAGCTGTGCCCTCGAATCTTCTACATCATGATGACGACTTTTGGTCTTTCAAATAACATTATGCAAAGTGAGACATATTCTGGGTATGAAAAGATCCTGCAAGAGCAATAAAATATTCGCTTGCTCGGTTGCCTTATTTGGTATTGACATAAGAGGCCGTGTTAGACTTGGATATGATTTGCTCACTCGCTTCCTCGAATGTTGTGTGTTTAAAATGGTTTTGGGAGCTTCAAAAACCAAAGCAAAGACAAACCAAAGCAAATATCCCCTGCACGTTTCTGTGCTCACAGAGAAAATATTTCTTGAAATGTCTTTATATTTCTTTCATAAAAGCAGCAGTAATTAAGCAAGAACATGTGATTATCCTTACAGATGCTTTGGCACTAGATGCTTTGTCTGTGAAGACATCTGTTTGAGCTGTGCAGGGGCACGGGCTGAGCTCTCTGGGCATTGTTGAAGGAATGCGTATGAGTTCATTAGTTTCTGAAACACCTTTGGATACAGAGGGCAACAGTTTACCACGAAAATAGATTTCCACGCTATCTGCTGGCCTCTAGTTTTTTCACTCCGTCTTCTTATCTGTTGACAAAATGTAAAGTGACCATTTTTATACTTATATTTCTCAAGCAGTGTGGAGGAAAGCTTGTTAGTAGCGTTGAAACACAGAACATATCACATTTTTGCTTTTAATTGGCTCGATGTTGCTGAAGGAAGTGGAGGCAAATAGTAACTGCAGGGCAGCTCTTGACAGTCTCCTTTCTCTTGCGCTTGCCAAAAGGCGTCTCCCTCGAGGCTTTTACGCCTGCATTAAAGTTGCTGATTGCCCCCATAAACACTGACGAGCTGAGGTGTAAAACACTGGTTGACGTATCTTTTACTGTACCGCCGAGGAGAGGGGAAGGAACACAACACTGTTTAAAGCTGAGGGGAAACAATGGATTTCAAGACAAACAATGGGACTATTTTTTTAATAGTCTAAAAATACAGCTAGATAGTGGAGTGACCATGGAGGAAATGGGAAGCATGAGAAATAAACACACAGCTGGACACCTGCTTTTGTGCACCTGACGTTTGTCAGACTCGTGGGGTTGGGTTTCAGTGGTGGTAAGCTTCTCTGTGTGTGGTTCATAAAGTACAGTATGTATTACAGAGATGAGTAAGGAATTCTGTTTGTGCGTACAGTATGCGTCACCCTTCTGATGTGTGTGACAGGAAGCTGGATGGTACTGTCTGTGTGTGTGTGTGTGTGTGTGTGTGTGTGTGTGTGTGTGTGTGTGTGTGTGTGTGTGTGGACGTGAGGACGCGCATGCCTGCGAGGCCCGAGGTGTGCTCTCAGGCAGCTCTCCTCACCCCTTGTTTGGTGAATTCCTTCGCTCACAGCCAAAGACAACGTGATTTACCGCCCTACATCAGGTACACTCTGATTGACCATATATTAACGCAGTCGGAGAAAAATGTTGTAAAAAAATAGGAATGTTTTTTTTTAAATCCAGACATTCCAGGAAGATTGACGAGCCACAACTGGAAGAAATACAACTGAACTACCAGATGATCGTGCTCCTGCTGTCGTGAATCTCATGCAGCTGCTACTTGGCTACAGATGAAAAATAAGCAGTGCCTAATGAGTTTACTATTTTCTTTGGATTTGGATTTTTTTTAAAATTCCTAACACATCCAAACAAACGCTGAAAAAGAAGTTAAACTTGGAAGCAAACAGAGGGGGTTGCTCAGCAAGTGTCTCTTGTTTTTGGCCTTTGATGGAGCCGCGCCATTACGACCACAATGAGGTGTTTAGCAGGTGGTGTGGGACTGTGTAATATTTGATCTTCCACAGCAGGTGGAGTTGGAACTGTGGATAAAGCCTATTTTTTTCTGAACACTTGAAGTGGACTTTATTATCTATATTTTCCCTATTCTTGGATCCTTGGTGTAACTGAGAGTGGATATACTTACTGTGGTCGAGTTTCAGACCATAAACAGTATAAAAGACGTGAGACGTAGCTACCCTGATATCACCCGTGGGTTTGTGAAGCTTTTAGCCGAGTGTTTCCTTGTAATCTGACTGGAAAACTGCATGCTCATTGGCTAATGACTTGTTAATCATAAATCATAAGCCAGCAGTCATATCCTAGATAATCCTCTTTTCTGACTCTAATAATAGCAATATTTTGCAAATTGAGCTTAACGGTTTATTAAATATGACCCCAAACTAGCAACTGAGCCTTTAAACTAATCAGGAAAGCGTTTACAGCGGTCAGGGCCGAGGTCCATTTTCCCATAGACGTCTATAGGACCAGAAGCCTTTTTGGAACTACAATTATTGCCCCCTGGTGGCCATTTACTAGATTGCAGGTTTAAGGCTGTTCTGCATTGGCGAATGGAGCTGGAAATGAGCATAACTGATCCCCTTTGCAGGACTTCACATGGGCGTGAAGGTTTGTTCTTGACCTTGGAAAAGTAGTTGAGGAGCTGATATGGTGCTTTTGATTGAATCAACCTATCTTCCAAAGAAGAATGCTGAGTTCTCACAGGTTTTTAATGTTCTCAGTACTTTAAGGAATTTATCAGCTTTGCAAACCCGTTTAAGGGTACAGTGCATATCTAGGCCAGGAAGTCCGATAACTCCACTTTTTGGAGTTTTTAGCTCAGTATATGTGACCTAGGCTGGATAGATGCAGCTCTTAAATGTATTTATCTTTTTCCAGTCTTCAGTCAAACTGTGGATGATAAAGCCAGAGGGCCGGTTAGAGCAATAATGTGGTGGTGGTGAATGAAACTTAACTGCACCAGCATCAGATCAGTGTAACTGTGGATTAGTGGCTTCCTTCATGATTTAAATATAGAGTAGTAGTCTATTAGTGACTACCTCTGAGTGAATTTGGAGTGATTCAGCCCATGGTTGGAGGGTGATGCCAACATTTACTGTATCTGATAATGTGTTTTGGAGATCCCATGCAACTGTTGAAGATGACAGATGTGGCTGCCTCCAAGCAGACCCCTGTCAGGCGGGGGGGGGTGCACGCCGTGCTGTAAAGCATGCTGGGAGCATTCCTCAGATATTCCCTCACATTGAGCTCATGCTGCCAGGAATCAGTTTTATTTTGCACAGCACCTTGATGGAGGCAGAGAACTGTTAGGTGTTCTCACCGGTGAGGTAGACTGCACATTTGCTCTCACAAACAAAGATATGCACACACTCAGAGAACCATAAACCACTAGCACCTACGTCATCCAGCATTTTTTTTAACATAGGTCTTATGTAGTCGGGGAACGAGGCCAGGACATTGCTGAGTAATGAGTAACTGCAGGGCAAAGAGGGTGTAGATGCGGTCCAATTAATGCTGTGTTTAGAACCACACATATTTCCCCGATGTGCCCTGTGTTACGCTGTGTATACAAGCGACAACCAGGGATCCGGTTACAGATTACAGAATGCTCCCTGAGCCCTGGGAAAGTAGGAACTAAAATGTTTAATTTTAAACTAAGAGCCAACTAAAGCATCATGCATTGGTGTTTATCGTGTGCAGCACAATAGTCCTGCATTATCAAGTGTTTGAAGTGCGGCTTACATAAGGGTGCTGTGTGAAAGCTTGGACATCGTGGTCAAGTTTTTCCTTTTCCGGTACTTTAGTTTAGACAGAAGAAAGGGATGTTTTAGTCCTGGCTTAGAGTGATTTCTCTAAGGAGATGATGGTTGAACATTTAGATCTAAATGCAAAGAAACCTTAAAATGACCTGCGATTTCCTCTCTTTGTGCTTTTTGATGCAGAGAAATCGCTGCACTTTCTTCTAGAGATTCACCTCTTTTTCATGAATGTAAAACTTTTTAAAGTTCATACAAATTTATGTGCTTTACATCAAAGATATTAAGAATATGTATTCTTAATATCTTGGAAATGTATTTGTAATTGATATGCTGAAAATAACCAAGCCTTTTGGTTTACAGTGCTGAATTACAAGTGAACAGTGGCTTATAAATTGCAGTTTTATGAAGTCATCCCACCAACTTAGTCGCTGCAGTTTAGAGAGTCAAAGTGCTTCCAGTCCTGTTTGCTCCGTCCTGAATACCATAATGGACTTTTTTGCACGCTAAGCTGTAATTTACTCTTACCAATGTTACAGTATGAAGACTCTGCTAGTTTAGACTGTGGTCACTCTCAGCTCAAAGTGATGTCAAACCTGAGTAACTGCCAACATGTTCCTTTTTATACCCTTCAGCTGATGTTATGGTTTCTTAGATTGCTTCGGTTGTTGCCACTAATAAACAGCTCATTAGAGGGCTGATTATTACTGTCGCCTAAGCTTTAGCAATATCTTTCAATCTACAGGAATAGATCATCTTTACTGGAGAAATCCCAACAAGGATCTTTCAAAAATTATCCCTCAGTAGCGTTACACAAACAATGCCATACTTAGTAGGGAGTCTGGTTGGGCGGTTTGCTGTTAACACAGTGTGACTGCCACAGTTAGCTTCTTTTTTCTTTACAAGCAGTCGCCATTGGTTTCCTTTTTCTTTGACCGCAGTCCTAAACAGGCTACCCTAAACAAGTCAGATTTTAGCCACACTAGTGGCGTTTGCATGGCATCCATCCTGTCCCCCAAATGAAGAATAATAAATAATTTGGTTTGACAAAATACCGAAATATTAGAATGGGCTGCGGTTTGCTAATTAGCTCTTAGCATGCTATCCAAGTCTTTCTAGAAGTAAGTCCTGCCAGTCTGCAACTCCCTGGCAACCACATCAGTAGTGAAAAACATGCATTCTCCAACTGAATGGCAAGTGGCTGCTGGGAGTTGCTAGCAGTCACTAGGTGGTCACAAAGAGGCGCACGGTGCTGCATCTAAAACTTCTGTGCGATTGCAGCTCTTTGTGACTGGAGCGACCACATGCTAATCGGCATGTGGTCAGCAGCAGGTTGCCAGGGAGTCCCCAACTGGTCTGTAGGCCTGTGGTGAGAGAGGCCTCAGAAGGTAAAAACCTGCTGATTGCAGTTACAGAGCAACACGAGTATTTATTTGGACTCCCTGGTGACCCTGATAATCCACCGCAACACCAAGCACCTCCAAGGGGACACGTTTGGCCTTTTAGCAGTGAAAGCCTCCTCTGTGCTCACCAGCTTGCTTCCATCTATGTCACTCTCCTGTTTTGTTTTTTTAAATAGCATAATGCACAGATGGTTTATAAGAGCCTTCTTTCTGCTGAACACAGCTGGCTGTAGCTGAAAATAACATTATGACAGATGACTGAACAAAAAGAGTCCAGCTAAACGATGAGCTCAGAGTTACTATAAATCTTTGTAAAGCCGAGCAGAGCGGTAGATTCGGTTGATAATACATCACTGTGAGAGGCTAACTATTAAACATTGTTTTCACATTTTCACTTAATAATTTCTGTCTTGGGCTCTAAACTTAAAGTGTTACGAGCACAGAAGAAGCAGCGACTTGTTTAGGTGTGTCTTTGTTTGTGTGCATGTGGGTGTGACTGATTGGACGCTCGTATCTCTCACACACACACACACACACACACACACACACACACACACACACACACACACACACACACTAGGAGTAAAAATACTTGGCGGATGCTTTTGCAGACGCCCTCCTCTCGCACATGTTAGAAAAGGCTTCTGGTTACATAACGGAGCGAGCGGCAGGTCCGTATCAGTAGGAGCAGGGATGGGCGGGGGTGAGAAAAACAGAGATGTCAGAGGTGGTTTAGGGTCACGGCCGGCTCAAGGGTTTTTCCCACAGCGAGGACCGGCCGCTCTCTTTTACCCCGGGTCCTGAGGGATCCCTGGCATCTTAGGACCTAACCCCAAAGGGGGAGGAACGGAGGATAAGCACACACACTGCAGCCTTAACCCTAAGCTTTGATGCACACAGCCCCGCCTCCTCAGCACTGTTTACATTTCTGGGACGTGGCTATGTGAACGCTGCAGATGAAGGAGCACGGAGCATGAGAGAGAACAGCTGTGTGTCTGTGTGTACTTTTGCTGATGTAGTAGGAGGGCTCGGCTATAAATCGGTATTACTGTGTTTAACTTAAGGTGGTGCCATGATGTTGTTGTTGTTTTGTTTTTGGATAGTTCCCCCATAAATAAAAACATTAAAAAAATAAAGAAAATGACTCACTGAAGGTTGTGTTTTATACATTCAGTATACATCTGCCAAATTAACACACAACTTATTAATAGATATTGTTTGGGGAGTTATTGCCCTATAATGTGCTGTTATTCTGAAAGTTATATCTCTATATGCATGATGGGGGATTTACACTGAAAACACAGTGACTCATCTGGAAGGAGGTGAAAACTGTGACTGTAAATGTAGATTTATTTAGAAATTTGTATTTAAATGCAGCTTTAACACATGTAGCTTTTCATATTTGTTAAACAGCATCAGTTGAGACTTGCTGGCTTCAGGTGAGCTATGATTGTTCTGTGTTCAGGTCTGCAGTGTGTGCACAATGCCACTAGAAGGCACTGTTGCACATGCCAGTTTACAGGTGTTTAGTGTCATATGTGGCAGGTTGTGTCACCCGCAGCACTGAAGCCTTCGTGAAATTGAAGGTATTCAGTTTTTATTTATTTTCTAAACTGACCCTGATCTGTTCTGACGGTGTCAGCAGCTGAATTTATTTGCAAATGAATGTCATTTGAGACTGTAAGTGGCCGCTCTGAGGTACAGTATTAAGCAATCATGGTGTTGCACTTTATTTCACGCTTTCTAGATGGCATACATCAGTCTTATTAATAAGAGTTTTTTTTTTTTTGTTGTTGTTCGGGAATGTGTTTGCCTCTCTGCAAATTAGGTCCTTTGACGGTGCTTTCAGTGTAACATGGATTGATTCAGGTCATGCATTTAACTTTTCATCTCGCTGCCAAGGAATGCTGCTGCACAGCTTCTCATCAAAGTAAAATGAGTTTTTGTATCATTCCCGGCTTGCGGCAGCTTAGCCGAAACACAGGCGCGTCTAAGGCTGCTAAGCTCTGTGTGGGATACAGTCCAAAGTGCAGTGTAAACACGGGGAGCAGCGCGGGTGCGTAGCTACGCTGCAGCCGGTGCAGATGGTGTGTGTTTCTCAGAGTTTCCAAAGAAAGCAAGTGAACTGAAAAAAAGAAAATGTACAAGGCCGTCAAGGGAGGGAGAAGAAGGGCGAGGTGGGGGCTGGAGGTTAAAGGATGAGGGGCACTCCCTGAGTCTGACTCACACATATAGACAAGGATTAACTCTGTGAGATCAGCGGCACTATATGATTATAGAGTAATATTTCCTTGGGGAAAAAAAAAATCCATTTTCTTTCAGTTTGTCAGTTTATTAGATGCTCAGCCTGCTGACTGAATGTAAACACTGAAGCCGTCCAACACTCACAATGCCGAGTGCTTTCTGTTTCCTTTGAGAGGGCAAAACTCCCTGCCTCTCTTTTTGTGTCTCTCACCCACAGTCGCACACCCAAAGTGGTGATTTTAACCGCTCCTCTGTCCGCACTGAGCCGCCTGGGCCAGGCTAAATGGGCTGTGTCTCGAGCTCTAAAGATGCATAGCTGTATATTTAGCCCTGGGTCATTTGCCCGAGAGGCTCTCGCTTACTGTCTACGTTCTTCCCCACCGCTTATGGGAGGAAACTCCCAGCGTGCTCGCTACCTCTGCTTTCCTTAAAGGAGCGGGCTATAATTTGGTAAATTGGTCAAAGGAGCCACTGTGTTCATGTGAAAGAGAGCACATGGCACAGTGGTGGTGGAGGAGATAAAGAGCTCTGGGTGACACTGCTGCGCTCAAAGGAGACGGACACGTGGCTGAGTCGATGGTTTCTCATCATCTGTGCGCTTTCGCGTGACAGGTTTTGCAAGGACAGATGAGCATGAGTAACTAAGTTAAAGACTTCTGAACTCATTCTTTGTTAGTGAATAAGCCGAGTGTTCCATTCTGGAAGTGATTTGCAACCTGAATTGGCATTAAAGGGGAATTTGCCATTGCTCATGATTAAAAACATGGTACCAACTTCTACTCGAACATGAAGGGGGGGGCAGACAATTCAGATATACCCCCAACTGTCTGTTGTAGACCACAAACTGAATGTAAAAGAAAGTTTTCAGGTCTGAAAAGTAGTCAGTAAACTGGTATTCTTTCTGCGAGCCAGCAGGGGGCGACTCTTTTGGTTGGAAAAAGTCCAGTTGTATAAAAATCTATGGGAAAATGAGTTTTTAGCTCCATTAATTTGTGACCTCAGCAAAGACTTTACGGATGAGTCTATGATTTCATTTGTTAGTTTCCAGTCTTCCAACATACAAGATGATTCATTTTGTAAATTATGGTCCCCATTAGAGGCAAAAAAGAGGATAAAGCGGGGCATACTTTAGGGCGTAACTACCTTCTGATTGACAAGTGGCTCAATCAGATGATCACATTTGGTTTCCAAACACCAAAATGCTCGGCTCACCGTTTCCCAATGAGACTTAGTCATCCAGCTGGTGATGTCACAGTTGCTCCATCCTTCTTTTATTTACAGTCTGTGCTGTAAACATTAATCACAGAAAACAGAATGACTTTCTGCCTTAACTTTGACCTAATGTGTATGTTTCCATCAGCTCTCCCCTGCAATCAGATGCTTAAAGCATCATTTCAGGTATGATAACTTTTGATAGTATGATTGTATGATAACTGCCTCAAAAATAAAGTTGTTACCAGTCCTGAGGCAATGAGCCATAACCGTAGATGCTCTGATATTAAATGGGAAGAAACAGATGCTTCAAAAACAAAATATATATAATTATAAAACATTAGAGAGCTTATCATTGTAATTCCTTTAATTTGGCTTTGCCCACCTCAAACCTGTTTTCTGTAACTATTTAAAGCAGCACAAATTTAAAACTGAATTAGATCTCTTCTCCAACGTGCATTTAGCGGCCGCAGATTTTATAACAATGATGCTTCTTTTCCCACCGTATCTGCTGTTGCAGCCCGATGCAAGGAAGGCAGGAGGAGGATGGGGAGGTCTGAGGTCTAAATTGAGTGTTGTAATATGCAAACACCTGATTTTGAGCCTACGGCCTGTCTTTCATTTTGGTTGCGATGCTTGATAGAAACCATCTGGACCACAAGAACAGCGTCAATATAAAAAGGATCTGTGATGAAAAAGCAGTTTGATCACACGAGGTCATCTACGTTTCAGTCAGCTGTCAGCAATCTAGCAAAATCAGCAGCTGTTGGCACCTCTGGACCTAATCTTTATCATTATTATTGATCAAAAACACCCCGGATCCCCCCAGATATCCTCACTCTGAGCTGTGAAATGAGAACTTGTTTTCCTTTTGAGCAAACGCTGGGATGTTTTGTAGAACGCTGGGAGATCAACAGGCTGCATTTAGCTTCTCTCATGAGCCTCAGCTGACTTTGTTCAAGATGATGACATAGCTCTGAGCGAGGGAAGCGCTGAGGAGTCACAAAATCTGACTGTCCACAGTGAAAAATGATTTCCAGCTCAGAGCATCAATCTCACACTAATAGCATTATGGAAACAGCACATGCATAACTAATGTGAGGCATGATTAGAAGGGCCTAACGTACTTGTAAGGTTTGTGTTATTCTGCCCCTGCAGGTGCTGCAGAGCTCTTGGCCACAGATGAGTGTTTGTTTCCCTCTCTCCTTTATTCCTGCATCTGTTGCAATTATGTTTAATGATGATTATGTTTGAAGAGTCTTTTTGCAGTCTGCTCTGCGGATGTGTGCTGCTGGGGCACAGCGCATTCATGCAGCCTGCAGCGGGAGGCCATCGAAGAGTTAAAATGTTGGAAGTTTGCACTGCTGTCATATGGAGCTGTGAGATTCTGGACCCAAAATGAGAACCATGACTGTCTTGCTATAAAATACCATTCAGGATTCTGGTGCCCATTACTGTCCTCCATGGTTTCTTGGTGCTTTAATCCCAACGTTATGAGGTTCTAAGGTCTTAAATTGTGGCTTTAGATACATCAAGTTATTACATCTGCTTTGTTCTTAATTCAGAAAAGAAACATTACGAACACGGCTGGAATGGGAGTTTCGGATCAACTTGTTGCAGAATAATGTTGCATTAAGTGATACAATAAATCTGCAGCCTTAAGAACTCACTGTGCCTTCATAAGGACATCTTGGAGAGGAAATAATTGGTGGTGAACATGCAGTCTGTCGGTGAAGTCCATTATGAAGACCATTTTCCAGCAGACTTGCATACAACCAGAAGTGCAGCCAGGGAGCAGTTTTTTTATTTAGGTGCAGCACCTTCTCGGTGACAGATTTCACCTGATGACAGCCAGAAAAATCCAGCAACCACTTGTCAACTTTTTGGTTAATACCCATATTTCTCTAGCAACCTGTGGCTGACAGGAGGTCACCGGCCAGGCTCTGGACCTGACTTGAAGGTTCCTGGAAGATTTGCTGCCAACAAACTGATTTACCTTCAAATTTTGTGTATTTTAAAGGGTCTGAACACGGTTACTCTGAACACATCTTGCTTACTCATTCTTTGGTTCTGCAGGGTTGGTTTTACTGTCATTTCTTTAAATGACAAACTCTCTGATCTTGTCCAGTTTTGTCTGTCAAAGATCATGATTTTCATACGTGGCGATCATCCTTTCCCTCCGCTGTGAATCTGAACACAGTCCTGGGCTTTAAGGCTTCACCTCTTGATCTGGAATCTAAAATTCAGAGCTGGGACAGATGATTTAGTTTAATTTTAAAGCATTTAATCATTTTGGTCTTTGAGTTTATGAACGCTGGGTCTGTTTCTTGTTTCAAAATTGTGACATTTATTGTGCACAGACTGCAAAAATTGCCCTGTTTAAAAAAAATAAAAATGGTAATGTCTATATCAAAACCCCCCTTCAAATGCTTCCTTTGAAGATCACTGACACAAACTGCAAACACTTCCTCTGTCGGCCGTTTTGCTGATCCCAAAACTTCCCCGGCTTTCTTGTGCTCTCTGAATCATTTGCATCTCCAAGCGACGGCATGCACACGGATACAAAGCAGCCATCTGGCTGTAATCTTGCAAAGCGGAAATGCACATGTTAGAATATATCATTGTGAGAATTGTTTTTCTGGGATTACACACAATAGGCTCTATTTGTGTGAAAATGCCTGCGGCTGCAAATTTTGGCCTCACAGTGAAATCCATAGCCTGCATTTACAAGCTCAGACATCAGCCTACTGTTTCCTTTTCCTTCATTATTAGAAGCACCTCTGTCTGCACGTACGACATGCAGACGGGTGGCCTGCGCGTCCAGCACGACGCTGATAATGTAATCCCATTTGCTGTTAACTTTCTGTCATAAATGCTGCAGTTTGGAGTCGAGTTCAGATGGCAGCAAGCTCTCTCGCGCTCTCTGTGGTCGGTGGTTTAGTCTGGGTGTTTGGAGTCGGGATTCTAGGGCCCGTACACTCAGACTGTAATTAACTGTTTACATTTGCTGTTTATGTTCCACTGAAACGTTCTGCAGGGTGTCGCAGCCCAGCTCTCTGTGTGGGACTCTGCAGCGGTCACTACCAAGCAGGATTAAAGAATGAAGTCCTGCATCTCAAATTAGAATTTACAGTATTTTAATATTAAGTGTTTTCTCATCTGTGCATTTAAAGGATAAGGTGACATTACTCTGCTATACTCTGCCAAATTCCCAAGCCATCAATGATCTACAGACTGTTTTTGTAACCGCAGCCTGACGCTCGTTTCTTTGTGCCTTGGTGGTGTTGTCCAAAAATAATAAAGAACTCTTCAGTGAGCCACACTGCTGCATTTTGGCTCACTGAATAATCACATTTTAATTGATTCTGTATCAGCTGAATGTATCAGCATGTGTCATTTACCAGTGTCTGAGACTCATGTCGCACGGTCTTCATCCGGCTAAAGGTTCAAAAACTGTGTGAAGAGCTGAACGACTTTAAACTTCAGCGATCTTCGGTGGGGTGAAGAGGATCCGTCTGCTTCCAGCCTGTGTGTGATTGCTGTGTCAGCCAATGCAGGCAAAACACAGCTGCAGCATTCAATAGTCTGTAGAAAAATGCACCATGTTTGTGTATGTTTGGCAAATAATTGTATTACCTAAAACTTACAGTAAATTGATTCGTGCAGTTACAAACCGAGACCTTATCGTTGTAATTTTTAATAAGAACTCAGGCTTTAAACTGAGTGCATGAGGCAGGCAGGGATGGTCGCCATTCATGACTTTTAATAAATCATTAACAGGGAGGAGATTTTTATTCTTGGCCAATAAATACCTGAGTATCCGCTCTGTTACCAAGGCAGGACGACTATATGGATGTTTTTTTGTTTTTTTTAGGATATTTCCATCAAAATTTTTGAATGTTTTTCCATGCTTACAGTGGAGAGAGAGGAAATTAGCTGTAGCTGCACTTCAGGTCTCTTTCCTGTTTAACATAATACCGTCTCAAGTCTGAAGAGCAAACCAAACTTTCGATGCAGACTGCTGATGACAGCTCCGTGTGTGAAAACCTACAGCAGCTTGGATTTTCAAATGTCACATATGTCACTTCAAATCTGCTGTGTCCATAAAGTTTCACCCTACAAAGTGGCACTAGTCTTACTTTCATCTCTGTACTGTGTGTATATATGACTCATTTTAAGCCTCATTTAGTACCATCTGCGTGTGTGTGTGTGTGTGTGTGTTAGGCTGAGGTTAGTTGAACCCCACATAAGTCATGATGACATCACAGATTTCTGTTTTCTTCTTCTGTTCTCTGCCATGAAACTTTCTTTCTACCTTTATCCTTTCCTCTTTATACCCCAAATCCCACCTCTGCCTAATTCCTTTTGCTTTCTCGTGTCTTAAATGTCCATCAACTCCTTCCCACCCCTTTCTGCCTTTCATTTCTTGTCCCTGACTCTTTGCCTGACTCTCTCTCTCTCTCTCTGCCCATAGCTGTATATGGCATTGAAAAAGAGTTCCTCGGCTGGACTCTCCAGTCTTGGCAAATGAAAGCAGACTTGTCTCTTTGTGTAAATATTTGCACAGAGGGATTATAGATGGTCCCACACATTCAAGGTGGAGTCCTACTCCACTCCAGGCCACATTAGGGCAAAGAATGGCTCTGAGTGTAGCTTCAACATGTGATGACACGACTTAACATCTCACGAAGTCAACAGTGTATCGGCAGGTATCGAGCTCACTGTTTTTGTTTTTTTGTCGTTTCTGAACAGGCACCAAGCAGTGACCTCCCTCTCAAACATGTAGACACCATGGTGAGTTTCACTTTTTTTTTTTAATTAGTTTACCTGCTGTTTTTTCTCAGGTCCATTCTTCGTGTTTGCTTAGACAGCTGAACTGAAGGAGCTGATGGATCTGTCTCTGCAGCTCTGGCTGAGAGATCAGATGTTTGGTGTATAAAAGCTGTAAAGTATGCGTGGATGGAGGCGTCCCAGTTGCCATGAAGGACAGCCACATTAAGTTTACACTTCATGCACAATAGAATCTGGAGAGATTTGAATCTCAATCATGCATTTTTCAAAAATATCAAACATTAAACGTACACGTCAAGCACGTCTTTGCAAACAGCTAATTAGACCTTTAATCTTGATTGCTTTTGGTTCTAATTATTATGTTATATAAACAGAGATGTTATAATAAAAGAATCCAGAGTAGAAATCTGTTGGAGATGGACGTTGTATGACACATGCTGCAACCCTACACCCAAACAGTCAGTTATTTTTTTTAAAAAAAGAAAAAGGAAAAAAGAGCTCGACCGACAAAGTGGGGCTGCTTACATTTACATCTGCAACAGAACAAAAACTGCCTGGAGATGGTGCCAACAAGGCCATCGAGTGGCAACTGCTGCCAAGAAGGACTTTGTTTAAGCTAATGTGAGCAGTGCAGTGTGATGTGATGCAAAGTGTATTTACACTTTCTCCTGTGCATGGTGAGTGTAGCGGGGGTGCTTTTTCAGGATCATGTGGAGCCCCGTGCCCACATGGAATCTGGCTTTGCACACATTGCACAAAAGTTTAACTATACTGCTCAAAAACTTTAAAGGAATGCTTTTTTAATCAGGCATTGTTGAGCCTGATTGGCAGGTCCACCACTGGCACCCTGTGGTTTTCACAGATGAGAGCAGGTTCACCCTGAGAAAAGACACGAAAGGGTCCGGAGAATCTGTGGAGAACATTTTGCTGCCTCTAACATCGCTCAGCGTGACTGGTTTGGTGGTGGGTCAGTGATGGTCTGGGGAGCCACATCTATGGAGGGGCACTCAGACCTCTACGGGTTAGGCAAAGGCACCCTGCCTGCCAGCAGTTATCCTTGGACCTGTGGATGCTGTCAGGCATGCATGCAAGCATGTGGAGGCCACACAAACTACTGACGACCATTTTTGAGTTGCTGCAATGAAATTTCAGCAAAAAGGACTAACCTGCTGCATCATTTTAAACTTTGATTTTCAGGGTGTCTTTGAATTCAGCATCTGTAGGTTGATCATTTTCATTTCCATCAAACAATGTGGCATCCTTTCATTCCTCCCACATTACCCCAGTCCATATCAGTACAGATATCCTCATTGGATGGAGATCTGATGTGTTTTCATAGTGTTCCTTTAAGTTTTTTTGAGCTGTGTACTTTACAGTGATGAAACAAATATTAAGTCTTTACTTAAGAAAAATTCATTCTGCTCAATATACTTAAATATACTTAAAATACCTAAAATAAAAGTAATCATGCTGACTGACATCCGTGCTATTATTAGATTGTAATTGTTGGTTTATTAATGTGTTTAATCACCGTAATGTTGCAGCTGGAGATTGTTAAAAAAATTACTTGTATAGTGTGTGGTAGCTTTAGTCTTAATAATACAGCATTGAATATTAGTAGATTTCTAGTTTAAAATCTGAAAAATAAAAATTAAATAAAGCATTCAAATAAATGGTGTGGAGTACAAAGTGCAATATTTACATCCTAAAAATGGTGGAGTAGAACTAGATAATAGCATAACAATAAACAAAAAAAAATTGTGGTTATGGCGAATGAAACCTAATGATGTGTGGACTGTAAACTAAAACAGCCGTGATTAATGAAAGGACAAGTGTCTGTGGCAGCTCAGGTCCAGTGTCCTGCATCTCCAAATCAGGCCCACGACAGGCTGCCGTGTGGTGCGCTAACTGTTTTTAAAAGGTTTTGTCTGTTTATTCTTATTGTGGAAACTCTTTAAAATGTAACCAAAGTGCAGATGTAGGATTGGATTCAGGAGACAGACATAGACACCCTCTCTAATTATAAGATTAGGCTTAAAACTTTCCTTTTTGATAAAGCTTATAGTTAGGGCTGGATCAGGTGACCCTGAACCCTCCCTTAGTTATGCTGCTATAGGCCTAGTCTGCTGGGAGGTTCCTATGATGCACTGATGGGTGTTTCTTCTTCAGTCACCTCTTTTTTACTCTGTTTATAATCCACTGCATTTAATCATTAGTTATTATTAATCTCCTGCTCTTTTCCACAGTGTATCTTTTGTCCTGTCTCCCCCCCTCAGCCCACTCACAGCAGATGACCCCCCCTCCCTGAGCCTGGTTCTGCTGGAGGTTTCTTCCTGTTAAAAGGGAGTTTTTCCTTCCCACTGTCACCAAGTGCTGCTCATAGGGGGGTCGTTTGATTGTTGGGTTTTCTCTGTAATTATTGTAGGTTCTTTACCTTATAATATAATGAAAATTGGATTGAATCCTTATGCTAAGTAAAGAGTAGGTTAATCTGCAAATACATCATTTCAATGGCAGATGAGTTATGGACCTGTGGATCAAAGCTGCTGGCATAGTTCATCCATGCACGAGGTTTTCTTTGATGGCAAAGCTCGATACTCCGGCTTACAGGGTTAATGGGATGAACTGTCCCAACTTTATATGTATTTAATGTTGCAGGCTTACTTTATTTTTTTCCTGAACCGAACAAAGTTTTCGGTGCCTGAGCCTAATCAGCGAGCGAACGCTAAATTTTCATTACGTAGGCTGTTTGACCCACACTTCCTGCCCAGGGGCTAAATGTGGGCACCGGATGAAAGCTTTGAGGAGTGATCATACGTCACTGGGCTCAGTGATGCAGCTATATTAGCAGATATGAACAACTTCTAACGCCATCCAGGATTTTTGTGGCTGCTTTTTAACCATTGTTGTGCGTCTGGATGTGACTGCTGTGTTGCTGGAGTCTGTGGACACGTTGGTTTTCAGCCCAGACTCCACAGGTAGCGTTGGGTTCAAACTAATTATTTTTGTCATTGTTACTGTTTTTGAAGAGTTGACATGATTGTTGGTTCTTTTTGCCAATAACTTGAGAGTAATAAATTTCATGTACGCTCGATGTTATGACAACACACACAAAAATGAGGGGATTCATGTTTGCTTTGGACTCGCTGGGCACTGTTTGTCTGCGACACGACTTCCTGTGAGTTGTATTTTGTCTGAGAAAGGAAGGATCGAGTAACCAATTTAGAGTTACCACCCAAAGCCGAGTGCCCACTTTCCCCACAAGGACCAAAAATACACACAAACAGAGCAGCGTGGCTTTTTTGGGGTATGGTGTGTGTGGCTGCTTATGTTGGCATTTCCTATGTTATCCCTCAGTTTTCTTCTGCAGTACAGTTGCTTGAGACAATCCTAAAGAAGTCTCGTGAGTTTTCCCAGTCCGGCGTAATTTGGTCAGCGCCTTAAACGAGGGCCAAAGTCTGAATCACACCCTCTGTGTTTGTGTGATTAGATGAGTTAGTGTTTTATGCTTACTGTATGACCACGTGTCTGTCCTGTGTGCGTCTGCTGGACTGTGTCTGTGTGCGAGTGCAGCTGCTGCTGTCTTGTTGCTGGCATTTGCTGTGTGGTTACGCAGTGACGTGTGGCGGCTGTTTGGCCACGCCTCATCGCCTCGGAGCATCACAGAGATTTATCTTGTGACTACATGACCTGCTCTCGCTGTACTGCGTCAGTTTCTGCTTCAGCTTTGTTCTTCTTTTTTTGCTATGACCATTTTAGGTGCTTATCTTTAATCTGTATTGAGCATTTAAGCTGAGCTGCATCATTTTGCTTCCCCTTTTTCTGATTTCACTTCCCTGACTCGTCCCTCTGCTGCAAATCTTCAGCTTCTTGTGTGAGAAAGTTGAGAAGATGACACGGACAGGCGCGTGATTACGTTTGAATCGATATGACTTAGGACGTGCAGTAATGAGCAG
This sequence comes from Archocentrus centrarchus, assembly GCF_007364275.1. Taxonomy (NCBI): domain Eukaryota; kingdom Metazoa; phylum Chordata; class Actinopteri; order Cichliformes; family Cichlidae; genus Archocentrus; species Archocentrus centrarchus. The sequence goes on from NC_044366.1 coordinate 5,107,475, forward strand.
CTCCACTCAGCTGATTTGTGTGTGTTTATGTCTACAAACATGCATCAGTTCCCACATGTTTGGCTAAAGAGACGGAAAGGCTTGGCAATTTAGATCCATGCAAAGATGAGAAAGAGACATGGGAGTGAGGGAGGGAAAAGTTGAATATGGGGGGAGAGAGATAACGTGGTGGGAGGCAGAGGGGGAGGGTAGCCCAGGGCAGAGAAAGAGAGGGATGGGAGAACACACAGCAGGCAGAACGAACGGGACGAGGAGCTCTGTGGAGGAGTCAGCCCTGAGCTCGAGCATGCAGTGGCCCACTGCAGGCAACTGCCCAAAATAGAGCCCTGTTTTTTTTTTTTTTCTTCCTCCTCGTCTTCTTCTGCTCCTCTGCTGTCAGAGAAAAGGGAGAGGTTTCATAGCGGGAAGTTCACTGCCGGACGCAGAGCAGTGGGAAACAGAGGGAGCTCTCCAGAGATGAACCGAGGAGGGTCTTTGAGGAGGCGGCTCTCCTCTCTGAGGGGGGCATGGCGGTGGAGTACGGGCTACCTTTTCAGGAAGGTAGGATGCAGTGGATGAAAGGATGGATTTACTCGAAAGCCTCTTGTTGCTTCTCCTTCGATTTTCATGCTGTTTTTTTTTTTTGTCTTTGTCACAGAAAAAGTTTCTCTCGTCTCCCTCGCAGACTTTTACCAGCCCCCAACTTCTTTTCCCTCCCCCCCTTCCTCCCTCACTGCCTCGCTCTTTTTCAGATGGTTAATTTGTATGGCCTGCTTGTAAAGTCAACCTCCCCAGATGTTTTTCATCTGGAAACAGGGCCTGGAGGACCCCCCCACTCCAGTTCCCACCTCCTCCTCCTCACCCACTACCTTGCCCCCCCCCCCCTCCCCCAATGCAGCTTCCCAAAGGAGATGGGATGCGGATTGTGCCGTGTTTAGGACCTTAATGTCTTTGCTGCACTGGGAAACTTCTGCTTGTTAAGATTCTTTCTGTTGAGCTGCTGTAGACGCTCCATTCATGAACTCGTCAAACATCATGATGTCGTTCTGTTTTTCAGAGGCACAAACATCAATGTGACCACAGTGAAAGTTTTTGTCTTATGGCTGACCCTGGCTTCAGTGCCTTTACTCTCCCAGATGGTTGCAGTTTAGCTTAAATCTCGTGGCTCATAAAATCCGCTGCACAACAATTCAGACTAATTTGAAGCAAAAACTATGAATTAACCGCTGTCTTTGCAGCACAATATAAACGACAGCTCTCTGGCAGTCTCTAATTAAGACTTTTTTTTTTTTGTTGTTTTTTTGTTGGTTGGTGGCTCCGTGTCCTGTGTTGGCGTCCCTTTACCCCGAGAAAAGTTTGGTCTTTTCCTGACACTGATGCACAGTAACGCCCTCATCACCACTCAGCACAGGCACTCAGCCCTCTTCATGCTCTGCATCTGTCTCTGAACCCTCTCCTTTAGGTCGTCTCTCGCTCATTCATCTCTGTCCTCCTCTGGCGACTCGCTGCACTTTGGAGCCCCTTTGCAACATGTTGAAACACTTAGGCCGAAGTGCAGACCGGGGCGGGGGGGGTGGGTGGGTTTGCTTTGTGTCACCTCAGTTGGGCAACTGGCTCATGTGAACATTTGGGATGTAGAATTGAGGGAAGGAATGCGAAGGAGAGAATTTATCAAAATAAACAGGCCTGTTCTGGGAAAATACTCCATCATCTGATATGTTTGTGTTTGTGCCTATGTATGTGTATGCATTCAGGCCCCCCAGGAAATTTGATATTTAATACAGATATTTGTTAGATTTTCCAAATTCTTGATTCAGCAAAGTGGAAACACTGCAGCACGATCCTAGAATATGTTAACAATCAGCCCGTTCGCTTTCTCGATGTGCACACATCGACCTGCTAACATTGGTGACGTCAGGCTGTGGCAATAATGAGATGGATCTCTCTCCTGACTCATCACATCTAGATGCTTGTAAAGGGCATCATCTTAAATCGGACTGGTTAAGCATCATTTTTCAGCGTGCAGGATCGACGACACTGAACAGGCGTATTTGAATCTTTTTCTGAACCTGTTAAAACAACAGGTTCAGAAAAACTCGTGGACTTGATTGATGTTCGTCAGATCTCCAAATTTACCACTCTTCAAAAGAGAATGGTTTTCTCTGCAATTAATATTGCTGTAATTGGTATATTAAGGCTCAAAGAATACCAGCAATGCCTCCCAAGAATGTAGGAGGTTCTAATGTTGGACTCAATGTCATTTATCTCCAGTTGATCTAGTGAAAGCCTTCCACAGTGATAAAAATGCAATTTCCTGGTTAAATACCCCGTTAAGGGGACCTAGAAGCTGCTACGAGGGGAGCCGGGTCTCTGAATGTAAATAGAAAGAAGGTCCTCTGTGTGGAGTTTGCACCTTCTCCCTGTGCTTGCACCAGTTTTTATAGGAACCTCTGTTTACCTCCACCATCCAAAAGCATGCAAGTCAATGCTGCCTGTCTTGGCCCAGGATTCTTTTGCAGAAGACTTTCTAAAAACGTATACAGGCAACAGCACAAACACCACCTCTCCACCTGCATTCCAACTGACTCCATGCATGAAAATGAAGTGCCCATTTTTAGAAAGCTTAATATTAAATATAACATGCAAAAAAAGTGAAAACATCTATAACCTGAAAACGAAGCTGCAGTTTTATAACAGGGTGTAAGTTCTTCACTCACACAGTCTGCTGTTGGGACAGCAGAGCGGACTAATGCTCATTCAGGGAGGCCCGGGGTGCTCTTGACACTGATGGTTAGCCAGCCAATCTGATATAATGGATGATGATGGATAACAGCCCCTTCCAGTGTACATGTGACCCAAACATCACAGGAGAGTGAATAAGTCCACGTGCCCTCTGACCTCCCCCCGCCCCTCCTTAAACCGGTCTGAGGGGGAGGCGAGGCGGGCCAGGCTTAGTGGAGCCAAACACAGTCAGTCACTTTCAGCCACACTTCCTCTGCGAGGGCCTCTCTGCTTTGCTCTGTGAAGGTGCCGTGTGAAGCCGTCCTCACATGGCACCTTCACAGCATATAAGAGACCCTCTCTTCACCCTAAGGTGTGTTACACTCTCTGGAGCAATGATCATATTTTTGTCTTTGAGTGTGTTTATTTTCAAAGGGCTGAAAACAATTTCAGACTCTGTAACTGCCTGTTATACAGCATTACATCACAGGACCGGAGACAGTTGGCTCACACACGAGTTTACAGTCGGGCTCGTTTGAACAGTATGAAGAACTGCGGTGTTGGTGGATCATGTCAGGACAACAGACTCCAAGGTGTCCACTACAGTTTTCTGTCAGTGTTGTTACCTCAGCTGGATTTTCAGGGCTGTTTTCGTTATAGATGTGCATGCAGTAAGTTGGAGTTACAGTAAAAAGGGGAAAGTTGGAAGCACCCCCAGCTTAGCTGCACTGCTGCTCTGTTACATGTGCTGCAGAGAGGATTGTAAATGATGCATTCTGAGCAAGTCTGCTGGACAAATGTCATATCATAATGCACCTCTAAATGACCCCGAGCATCTATTTCTGTGTTATTTAAAAAAAAAGTTAAGGCCACATATTGCACAATCTATATGGAAGTGCTGGACACCTGCTGCCCTTTGGGGAGACTGCTGTGGTCCCCAAAAAAAGAAAAATTATATAAAATTGTACAAGAAAATGATCCTTGACTCTCTTGATTGCTGACCTCAGTAAACACTTTACTGATGAGTTTGTGGTCTCAGTCACTACTTTCAAGTCTTACTCACTACAGCACAATGCTTATTTTGTAAATTATGGTCTCCATTAGAGGAAAATAAGAGGGTAAAGTAAGTAGGGCTTCAGGATATGATTGACAGGTTGCTGAGTGTGCAGCGGTCCTCTGTTTCCCAGTCAGATCCATCCCCAATCTAACCAGTCAGTGACACTGCTACAGCTCTAATAATTATTAGTATCATTACAAAATAACAAATGATTCAAATTTACTAACAAGGCTGAACTGGTGGTATTGTTACATGGACGGCTGTGACTCAGAGCAGGATGCCTGATAGCTGGAAGTGTCTCTTTAACCGATTTGATTTCTTTTTAGTTTTTGAATGTTTAAGAAAAATCTTGGCGTGCACGCAAAACAGAATAATAAAGTTTTTCTTTGTGATTTTTTTTCAGGGCTCAACAAAATCCTCAAAGAGCATGGAGTCACGGCGCAGACCATCAAGGTAGCCTCTCGTCTTCTCTCCTGTCCTCCTCTCCTTGTTTCTTTTTTTTTTTTTAAACTTTTCTTCTTCTCTGTTGTTTCCTCTCCTCTCTGTTTCCCATATAAGGCTCCGTTTGGATTATCGGGCTGTATTTGTTTAATTATCTTAGAAAATAATCTTCCCCGCTCTCAGCAGAAGTTCAGATTTGTAATGAAGGCTCAGCTCTGGCTCTGCGTCCAACTTTGATATGTGAGGAACTCGAAAATGAAAACTTAAGATGTAACACGACACTGGCTGATTTTTACCAGGGGACTCGGTAAAAGCAGCGCGCCCCACTGTTGAACCGGACCTCTCAATGTGCTGTTGGACATAAAGATATCTGGTGTCAGCCCCTCTCGCCTCGGTCCTCAGGGAGTCACACATGTTGTCAGTTGTGTAATTAATGTGTCAAACTTGATGGCGCAACACAACAGCGCGCTGTGCGAAGCTTGAATGACAGTTTGGCTCCCTCACAGCAATTCACATAGACGATGCGAGGTAATAAAAACAGTTCAACATCTGGAACATCAGCATGTTTAACAGCCCGTGCAGAGTATGTGAGAGTTCATTTGCTGTGAAGATTACACCTGATTTCCATCCATATAAAGGAAAACGGATTTTTAAGTGCTGAACATTGGAGTCATATGACAGCTGACTGATGTAATGCTCCGGCTAAATTAACTTATCCAATCAAACTGCCGGGTTCAAACGGGATTGTTACATAAATGAATGTGATTTAAGTTTAAATAGGTAGGCAGTATACATGGTAATACAGCATGTTCTGTATTTTTTTAATTAGTTTTTAAGTTGAAACTGAATAAAACCAGAATTCTCACCGGTTATTCATTTCTAAACTAATGTGGCTCACAGCTCGTTCAAACTAAACTTCGTTTTTAGACGTTCTGCAGAAAAGAAGCTTCGGTTCAAAATCAACCTGAAGTTTAAGCTGGTTCTTATGTATTAATGGCTACAAGAATGAAACCTGTTCGAAGTGGAGATATTAGGACATAACATGACGTCAAATATTGATACCAGCATTTAACAAAATAAAGCAAATTTAGGACAGTGGTAAACACAACATTTATAAAATAGGGCTGTGATGATATTGGACAGTTTACAAAGAGATTATCATTAAAAACAATTTAATAGACTGCTAAAAACCAATGAAAGGAATGCTTTATGATCAGACTTCAGCATCAAGTCAGTTAAACTTCTGGGATATTGAGGGGCAACAATGAGACAACCCCCAAAACAGGAATGGTTTTACGGGTGGAGGACACTCACATTTTTTCCCTCCTTGTCTTTTCTGACTGTTTTTCACTGGTTTTGCATTTGGCTAGAGTCAGTGTCACTACTGGTAGCATGAGGTGATACCTTGACCCTACAGAGGTTGCACAGGTAGTCCAACTCCTCCAGGATGGCACATCAATATGTGCCATTGCCAGAAGGTTTGCTGTGTCTCCCAGCACAGTCTTAATAGTGCTGCAGAGATTCCAGGTGAAAGGTAGTTACTCTAGGAGAGCTGGACAGTGTCATTAACCCATCAGCAGGACCGATGTCTGCTCCTTTGTGCAAGGAGGAACAGGATGAGCACTGCAGAGCTACAAAATGACCTCCAGCAGCCACTGGTGTGAACGTCTCTGACCAAACAATCAGAGACAGACTTCATGAGAGTGGCCTGATGGCCCAATGGCCTCTAGTGGGCCCTGTGTTCACTGCCTGGCACCATGGAGCATGATTGGCATTTCCTGTAGAATACCTTAATTAGCAAGTCCACAACTGGCACCCTGTGCTTTTCACAGATGAGAGCAGGTTCATCCTGAGCACATGTGGCCGATGTGAAAGGGTCTGGAGAAGCCGTGGAGAACGTAATGCTGCCTGTAACATCGTTCAGCATGACCAGTATGACTCCTCAGGCTAGGCAACAGCACCCTGACTGCCATTTGGTATCTGGATGAAATCTTTGGCCCCACTGTCAGACCCTACGCTGGTGCAGCAGGTTTTCCTGGTGCACGACAATGCCCAACCTCATTTGGCGAGAGCATGCAAAAGGCCTGGAGGATGAAGGAATTGATACCCTCGACTGGTCCCCACGGTCGCCTGACCTAAATCTAATAGAACACCTCTGGGACTTTGTGCTTCGGTCCATCTGACGCCATCAGGTTGCTTCTCGGACTGTCCAGAAGCTGTTTGTTAAATGAACAAATTGTTAAATTGGAAATATGTCTTATTTCTAAAGACTTTAATCATCCAATCAGCAACATGGCCTTTCAGGTCATGAGAAAAATATGTGGATGTACGTATTTACCCACCAGGAAGTATGAAAAGTCTGAATATATGCTGGAGTCAGTTAGGGTGCACAGTATTTTGAATGGCAGTAACCATAGAAATCCTGGTTGTTGAATGTTATTGCAAATATCTTGGGGAATTTTTTTCCCCATTTCCCTTTTTTTTTAACCAAAGTAAAGATTTACCAAAAAAAAAAGGGTTCAGCGTTTGTCTGAATTGACAAATGAGATCACTGCAGCACTGAAATTGAGCATGCAGAGATAACGCGTCATTCGTCAAGCGCGGTATGCAAAAAAGGAGCAATCGCTTAATCTCTTCAGCTGATGAGAAGCAGGTTGGCACTCAGCCGGTCAACACATGCCGGTGAATCTGGAATGGGCCCAAAGCACAGGTCTATATTAGCTCTGACTGCACTAAGAGGTGAAAGGCATACATAAGGAGATGTAGGGAGGGGGAAAAGACAAGAAAGATGGAAATGGTAAGAAAGAGGAGACGCAAGATAGAGAAATATTTTCAAAACTTTGATAAGACTTCTGTCTCGGCACAGTAGACACATGTGTGAGATATCTATTTCTTTTATCTGAAGTGATGAATAATTTCCAGTAAGCATGTTTTGAGTGGCTCCAGATGTACAGAACAGAGCAGGTTACAGTATTTGAAGAGTAAAGCTGGAGTGATCCTCTCTCCCAGACATATGAGCAATTTCCTCAGGGGGCTACTCACAGCTGACAAATGTGGGAAATATGCTGCAGTCTGGCTCCAGACACCTCTCATGTAACCTCTTCAACTCACTCTCCACCTTCAGCTCAACCACTTCACTTCTTTATGGTCTCTTTATGGTTGATATTTTCTGCAAAGGCAAAAAGTCTGAAAAAGGCCCGATCAGTCGAGGTCTGTTTATCACCAGTGAGAGAGCGAGTCGCAGAGGGAGCCTGTGTGGCTCCACATCACCGCCTGCAGAGTGACTGCAGCCCGTAAAACTGCAGCAAACCCAGACATCTGCAACCAGATTCGTTAGGCAATACAATAGAATACATCAGAAATTTGGATTTTACGTTATAAAAGCAAACATTTCATTTTCATACCTTCTGAGCACATGCAGTCACATTAATGCTACAGTCACACTTGGAAAAACAGCGGTTGGCGACTGCAACATGACCAGAATTATTGCAGCCAAGTGCGATCTCAGTGCCTTTGAAACTGTCTGTGACAGAGACCACGGTCTGCTATCAGTCTGCAACTGAATGGGGTAAAGTTGGCAGTTACATGTCATCTGTTTGCCATCATTAACTGTCATAAATCTGATGCTGCCTACATGCACAGAAATTCATATGAACTGCTTGAGGTCAGAGTCCAGCCAGAAACTTGTAGATCTGAAAGAGAAATTCCAAAATTCCCCCACAAATAATGACGTAATCACCTTACAATGAAAACACGTAGCTACTGATTTCACGTATTTGCACCATCAGCCTCTGGGTAACCAGTTGGACACCACAGTTGATATCAGTCACTTCTTTTTGTTTGGTTGTTTTTTTGTCACAAGGAGGTTGAGGTCCTATTTTTACTCCAGTGTGACTGAAGCATAATGGATACACATTCACAAGATTACCACTGTGTGTGTGTGTGTGTGTGTGTGTATGTGACTCCCCGGTGGTAATCTGTTTTTTTTTCTTTTCTTCTTTTCCTGATTTTAGGGGGTTTCATTGTGTACATCTTTTTATGTGTCAGTTTTAGATTTATGACAGCTGATTGCTATCTTTCATTATTATCTGCAATATCAGTGGTGGCCTCCTCCAGGGATTACAGATGAATATTGGGTACAGTACAATTTTTGTACATTGTTCCTCTGTTTCTAATTTGCTGGATTTTTTTTTTTGTTTAATTTCCAAGAGAGATTTCAGTAATTGCGTGCAAATGGTGGTGGGAGCAACACACGCAGACACACACGCAGACACACACACAGACACAGACACACATGCAGACACACACACAGACACAGACACGGGTCTCCATTGACTGTGCTTGTTACAACAGATCGTTGGCACATATGGGATATGTAAGAATGGTGCATGTTTGATCTACAGCAAACCAACAATTTCACAGAGTGACAAAGTCAAACAATGTTTTTTAAATATATCTCCAAAGCAGCATCTTTGAGAAATATGAAAATAACAGTGGGATATGATTTAGAGTCTCAAAAGTCTGTGAAGTCTATTTGGCAACACAGTGCGATGAGTACATTTGGGAACATCTGAGAGATACACCACCTCGGGGACCAGGCATCCATGGATGCTGTTTCTGGGGAGTAAATCTGATTGGTCAGTCCTGGCCTTTAAAAGGACGTTAATTTACCTCCAGATTTGGTTGGAAATTGTGAAGTAAAAGTCGTCTTTTATCAAACATTGAAAAAACTGATAAAAAGAGACTAAATTTGGTTCAAAAGTGAGAAAACTCTAATTTGGTTGTGACAGTGACTCCAGCTACACAAATAAAATGTCATCTGCTAGTTTTAATTAGAAATATTTTTTCTTGCCTTTTATATAATTTCTCTGTTTCGTGTCTCACTGAGTGCTACATATTGGGCTCATATAGTTGTAAAGGCACATCTTTTTTTCTACTAATCTTCTCAGATTACTGAAATATTACTTTTTGCCCTTCACTTTTTTAGCCAAATCTCAATGTTGTTTAGACATCTGGAAAAGTCAAAGAGCAACACCTGCTCTCATTTTCTCAAAAGCACGAGAGTAAATTATGGATCAATCAGGAAATTCTGACATCTTTCATCTGGGGCCTCCTTAATCTCTTCCCTTTAGATCTCATCTGACCAAAAAAAAAAAAAAGACTCAGCAGAACAGCCGCTCTGCCTAAATTTACCAAAACACGTTTGCTCATCACTGATCAGTTTGCGTGGTGCTCATATCCTGCAGCCCCCTGCTGTGTTCATCGGCTGCATCACCCTCGCCTCGCTCACTTTGCCCTGCAGACAGCCAAAGTCTAACAACGTGACCTGTGTGCGATGCAGCGGGGAGAGCACGAACCCCGCTGAGATTTAGTGATGTCATTGTGGATTTGGTATTTATATGGTGTATTGCCTTCTCCATATTAGGATATTTGTTCCATGCTGGCTTGAGGAAAGAATGTTGTGTTCTAGTGATTCTGAAATGTAGTTTGCATCACTGAGGACATTCGGTTTGCAGGCGACTCATGAAGCCACATATTTTTGTGCTTCGGGCTCCAAATAAGTGACTGTAAATGTGAAATGGCTGAAGTTAAAATGCAAACTAACCTGAATTTATGTCTGAAAAAGATGCAAGAAATTTTATGTATAATAATATTGTTATACATAAAATTCTGTCAGCTTATCGCCTAAAACATGACTGCTTCCATCCGAGCTTCAGTTAAGTAGCCCTTTCTGTCCATACAGTCAAATGAAAACTGCTACCTTGATCAAACTCACCAGCTTTCAGCCTTTTGGCAGCCTTTGGGTAAAACCATTCAGCAGCAGTGTATAAATCACATGTGCTGCGTTACTTCAGGGTATTAAATCCATCTTTTGCGGTCCAGTGGCCTGCATCAGATTCTCTATCAGCTGATAGTCAGAATTACCCAGCTGGCTGCTCGAACTGTGAATTCGTCTCCTTTCCTCTGCAGGAGTGCGAGTCTGCTGCAGGCGCTGGAGGAGAACTACGAGCTGGACCTGATCTACATCACGGAGCGCATCATCTCCGTCTCCTTCCCCAGCAGCGTGGAGGAGCAGAGCTACGCCGCCAACCTGAGGGAGGTCGCCTCCATGCTGCGATCCAAACATGGTCACAACTACCTGGTAGGGTTTCAAAATAAAATCACCTTCATTTATTTTAGTTTAGATAGGGAAATTGAATAATTACAAGAGATCATCACCAGCTGATTTCCCTCAGGTCCGATCACAAATTCATGCAACAGAGTGGTTACATAACATCTGCATATGTATGCTTCTTCATTCCCTTCATAATTCAAACCATCGCTCCTGTTGTTCCCTAAAACTGTGGCCTACTGTCCATGTCTGCAGTGGAGGATATAATCCACTCAGGACAGCAGTGACACACCCTCAGTCAATGTGTGTGTTTAATCTTTTACTAAACTTAGCATCCCTAACTGGACACTGACTAATTATACTTTGGAATTTTCCACATGTATTTAAAGAATGATTAAAAATATCTCTAGTAAGAACCGCTCACAATGAGTAAAAATGTGGGCGTGGCCTCACCTTTTTCACTGCATCTCCGAAAGCTAACAAACAGGTGTGGAAGGGAGGAAGTGGATGGATTCTTAGCCGCCAGCACACGAGCAGCCAGTTAATAACGACGTTTCCCCAGTAAGGGCAACAACTAGTTCATTGACTGCTAACTCCATTATTAGGTTACAGGTTAAGTTACAAAAAGCTCTGTTCAGGACTGACTCACTCATTGTGTGTCTGCTAATTTAACACCGCTGCCGGATGCTAAAAATGGCTGCATTAGAGTTTGGGTGACGTTTCAAGCACATGCTTTTTATTCATTCACCCAAGATGACCTTGATAAACGTAGCCTTCTTTCTCTGGGATTTAGTGAAGCACAACTTTAGAGATAACAACCAATAAAGCAACAAAGGTAACATTATTTTGCACTGTTATACAGAGCCAACAAGCTCTATCCTATTTTACAATAATTAGTTTAATTCCATACATGGATTATCATGTAGTTACAGGTATGTTAATAGGATGTAACAACGCTCTGCTGACTTCTCCTGTGGCATTAACATCAGCACAGAAACTGCGCCAGAAGCTTCATGGCATGGCTTTCCACGGCCAAGCAGCTTCTGTAGGTGTAATGTGCAGGTGGCCCAGTGCGTTTGTCCATGTAGTGTTATCATTGCCTCTGGCTCATCCCATACAGTGTAAACACACTGAACAAATGCCATTCTAACTCAGATTATAGGCATGATTAGCTAATAAAGACGGTAAGTACCCTTACCTTTACTATGATACCCACAGACTGGGATGATAATGAGTACTTGAGTGCCTGCCATCTCATATTTAAAACGGTCATGAGCCCCCACATGACCGGTTCATATGCTCACTGGCTTGGCTGTAAGAATTCTCCAATACTTTTGTCCTGCCTCGCTCATATAATGCCTCTTGCAATATTGTTATTACTTTCTTTTAGCTCTTCAACCTCAGTGAAAAGCGCTACGACATCAGCCAGCTGAATCCAAAGGTAAACCTGCCTGCTTTACATCTCATCTTCTCTCCCGTCCTGTACGACCACCGGTATGAGCAGCAGCCTCTCTCCTCCTCTCTCAGGTGCTGGACTTTGGCTGGCCCGACCACCACGCTCCTGCCCTGGACAAAATCTGCAGCATCTGCAAGGCCATGGACACGTGGCTGAGTGCGGACAGCCACAATGTGGTGGTCATACACAACAAGGTGAGAGTGAAAGACGAGAGGATGCCGTGAGAACAGGGTCGGTCTCTCTGGACAGTAGAGGGTGCTCTCAGGCTCTTTTTCGTGACCTCCCACTTACCCCGGAGGCTGCAGCTGTTTGTGCATTTGCGCCTCTAATGATGTTCTTCCTGAATGAAACGACCTGACATTCAGGGTGGGGTGTTTGTGTGTGAGAGTGTGTGTTTTTGTGTGCTTGTTTGGGCTCGATGAGGGTTGGAAAAACACAAATTAGGGCTCTAAGGCATGCCAGTCATCATGGCTACTTAGGTTTATTTACCCTTTTACCCTTAACAATACCATAAAACCTGAAGTGACCGATATTTTTCTGCTGTTGCCTAAACTTACTCGGATCACGTCATACTCTGTGGGAAGCCTCGGTATGCTGGCACACACCATAAAGATATATCCATTACAGCTACCGTGCCGCTGTCCCGAATGTAATACCTAATCATTTTCACGTTAACCCCGCTCTGTTCCTGATTGTGTTTTGCATCATAAGAATTAACTATGGGATCCTAAAGCATTCCCACAGCGAGGTTACAAACAAGTCGGCTGCCATAACAACAGCTGTTATTTATGGTCACTAAGGAAGCTGAGCCGTGCTGGGTTTCCACACATCAACAAATCATTTCCACTGGGCTTAAAGCCGCCGCCATATTTATAATGCGGAACTCAGCCGTTCTCCACCGTGAGCCTTAAAAGTGGAGAGATGGGCTAAAATGAACAGTGTTTGTTGACATAGTATCACGTGCTTGGACACATACGCGCTCATATGCAGACATTTTTTACAGCACAGACGTTAGCCACTCCACTGGTTTTACACAACACGGTCAGTTTACTGGTCATGTGGAGGGCTCAGCTCGTGAAAATAGTTGTATAATGTTTTCTGTGGCTCTGGAGAGCCCGAATGTTCTCAGCTGGGGCCGGGAGCGATCCACCGTGAGAAAAAAGCCTCGCTGGTTTCTGAATCACGGCATTCCTAACAGCATTTTTTTAAAGAGGGCCATGTTTAATGGATTGAAAGATGATACAGTGCTCATTTATGTTTCAGTCAAATGTAACAAATCTAAGTTTGGTGGATATGGCAGATTATTTTAAACAGACTGTTTGTCAGTTCAGACATTCGTCTTCATGTATAAATCTGGTCTACTGTGAGGGTACATTCAATTCAGTTTAATTTTATTTTATTTATATCGGTCCAAATCACAGCAGTCACTTTAATGCTGTATCGACTCCTCAGTTAGCCTACATCCTGGTAATTACAGCCATGTTTATGCATAGTCCCCTTTCACTTTGCAAAACTACAAAAATTGTGTGTTTGTCCAAGTACCTCTGGACCTGAACTGTAAAAAAACAGGGACACAGCCACCCAAATAATTAAAAAGAAAAAAATTAATTTATAAAATTAGAACCACCCCAGCCCAGGAAACGTCAGTGTGACACTAAATAGTGCCGGGAAAACTAGTCTTAATCTCTTCCTTAACTTGGAAAGGCTATCAATACTTTTTTTTCCCCCCTCTGAAGTCAGGATTTCATTTCCTGAATTGATTTTGACATTTTAATTTGATTTTGTGTTTGAATCTTTTTGCTGTTTATTAATTCTGCATCACCAATATAACCATTAAACACAGCTGGACATCATAAATAGCCCTGGAATAACTTCAGCAGAGGAAAAGTCCAGAGCATTATTGTTTTCTGCATGCTTGACCATCATGAGGTGAAGATAAAACGTTTAGCTTACTTGTGCTTGACTGATGTCTTTTCAGGGCAATCGAGGCAGAACGGGAGTGGTGGTGGCGGCTTACATGCATTACAGCAACATATCTGCCAGGTAGGTCTGTGATCCCAGCTTTCCCAGTCACATGTTGCAGCCCACTTAAAAAAGAGGAGAGAAAGTCAGACAGAAAAGGGGAGAGAGAGGGCGTGAAGATGGAATCTGGCATTTTGGAAAACAAGAGAAAGAGAGGGGGAGGACTGTGCGTGAGGACGGGCTTAAGAGGAAAACTAGATAAGCCGGCATTGTTTGTCACAAGATTGAAGCCCACATCTGAAGTGGAGGGAGGAGGGTTGGAACATGAGACTGAAGACCACCAGTTTAATTCTGGGAAATCGAAGGAAAAATTCCTGATATCATAATTCTAAAAGTGAGCTAAAGAGAGTTAGCTCTAAGAGCTGCCGCATCAAGCGACTCAAATGATAAGTGACCTGCTTTTCTTTATCTGTGTTGGGTTTGTTTTTTAGATAGGACCACTACAGAATGATATCCTGGTACAGAAACAACCACGAGAGCACATGACTCACTGTTGTTTTTTTAAAAGAGCTCCGATTGGCCAGGAAAAACACCCAAAAGCAGCCGTAGTTTCCTGCACAGCTGTCAGATTCCTTCATCCGTTATCCTGCAGGCCGACTGAAAGCTGACGGGAAGGAGCTTTGAAAACAAAATCTCCAAACATAAACCAGCAGAGAAATGTGCAAGGAAATGTTGCATTGTGGAAAAAGCGCGGTGGTTAGTACAGTCGCCTCACAGCGAGAAGGCCCTGGATTTGAAGGTGTGAATGTGAGTGCGAACGGTTGTCTGTCTCTCTGTGTTAGCCTGGCGACCGGTGTACCCTGTCTTTCCCCCTGATGGCAGCTGGGATAGGCTCCAGCCTGCCTGTGACCTGGAATTGGATAATCGGAAGTAAATGGATGGATGTGTGGAATGATGAATCAATTTGTAGCAGTCTTCTCAGTCTGATCATTTGAAGACACTTAGAATAGACCACCTGATGTTTGTGACTTTTACATACCAAAATCTAAAATATCTGTGATTTAAATGCACCAATCGTGGATTCAAACTAAAAAAAGGTTTATTGAATAAAATGATGTTAAACAGAATCGATGCACTCAGTGTCAGTGATCCATACGTGCAGTATTAAAAGCATATGAAAGCTGCCGTCCCTGAGCTGAACTTTGTATTACATTCAGTTTGTTTTGATTTGCTTCATTTTTGTCCCGTGTCTGTTTTTTTAAAAAGAGCTTTTAATCTCAAGGGACTTCCCGGTTAGATAAAGCCTAAAAAAAAATAAACTGGAAATCCTAAAATGGAACTGGAATAGAAAATGTTTTCTTCCTTTTGAAATGCAGCGCTGACCAAGCTCTGGACAGGTTTGCCATGAAGCGCTTCTACGAAGACAAAGTGCTTCCTGTGGGTCAGCCATCTCAGAAAAGGTCAGTTTTCCCTCAAGTGCTGTTTAGAGTTTGACCCCAGGGTGAACTCTCACACACGTGTCTCTTTACTCAGTTTTTAAAGCCGCATTAATTGATTTTTATGGCCTCCGGGGGGCAGTAGAGCCAACTGTAAACAAAGTGGGAACTTTCAAAAACTAGTTGCCTGTGCAGACATTAGCTTTCACTTGGAGTCACATTTCTGCTCTGTTATGAATTTTGGTTGGTTTTATTCACTGCTAGTTTAAAAAAGACTTTAAGCTGCTAAATGCTCCCCTGTGGCAGTTTCTCAGTTGTGTTGTTTGGTTGGCAGAAAAGCAAAAATCAAAGATTTGTAATTGGCTGAATGTGCAGAGTTGGGTTGTTCTTTGGTTTGTCTCAAACAGTGATTACTGCTGCTTTAAAGTATTTAATGCATCAAGCTTTTTGGCTCCTTTTAACATGGCTGACGAGCTAAAGGTCAAAGTGAAAGCTTGTGTCAGGATTATGTGTTCATCCTTTAGTTGTAAAACACTGGACGTCGCTTTGATCCCTCTCTTCACTCAGGTATGTGGAGTACTTCAGCGGCTTGCTGTCCGGACACATCAAGATCAACAACAAGCCGCTGTTCCTCCATCACGTCATCATGCACGGCATCCCCAACTTCGAGTCCAAGGGAGGCGAGTGTCTCACGCACATATCTGCTCACAGTTAAGCACTTCACCCCACATCATTTGTTTTTGAGCCACATTTTTAATTGAATTTTTTTGTCACAGGTTGTCGTCCTTTTCTCAAAATCTACCAGGCCATGCAGCCCATCTACACATCTGGGATCTAGTAAGTCTTGAAACGCACTCACGCTCAAATGCTTTTACAAGGTTCCAGGGGTAGCAAGCTCGTAACGGCTCAATAATAAAAACTCTGATTTTCCTTCATTGCCTCTCCTCTGACTCCCCCTGCCCCCTGATACACACCCACAGCACCCCTCCTGCCAGCTTACACTCCTCGCTTGGCTCACGTTATTATATTTAGCTAGCCTCCCCAGCTGCAGGCTCTTGTTTCTCCACTTTAGATCCCATAATCATGTCTAGTGTTATTTGTGACTGGAGAGCCAATGAAAGAGGCAGACAGGCATCTGTGTGGATGCCTGCAGGGTTTTCATGCCAGAGGACCCTGCTGGTTCCCAGGGCCAGACAGGAAACAATGGATTCTGTGGCTCTCTGTTGTTGTTTTTGGGAAGAGGAGAGGTTAGAAAAAAGCAGGTGAAAGCAGTACTGCCCTCTGAGAGGTGAGACAGGCACACATCCTGCATTTTCACCTTGTTTGAAAGGATTAAAGTTTAAATCTAGGTGCCATAATTTAGGAAGTAGTCCGTTTCTGCTTTTTCTACTTTTCTACTTACAACTGGAGGACTCTGAAACTACAGTGAAATCCATAAATATTTGAACAGTGCCTCTGCACACCACCAAGAGCAGACTTTCAGCTTTAAGTCAAAGGTTTGGAAAAGTATTGAACTAAGACTTTTAGCAATTACAGCCATTTTTTTTTCATAGTCCCCCATAGTACACCGCACATGGTGGAAGCAGTGTTATGGCGTGGCTGCCAATGGAACTGGGTCACTAGTGTTTATTGATGATGTGAGTGCTGATAGAAGCAGTGTACAGGGCTATGCTCTCTGCTCAGATTCAACCAAATGCTGCAAAACTGACCGGACAGACCCAAAGCAAACTGCAAACGCAGCCTGAGTTTCTCAACGCAAGGAAATGGGATATTCTTCAGTGGCCATGTGAGTCACCTGATTTCAACTGAATAGAGCAGCTTTTCAGTTACTGAAGGAAAAAAAAAAAGACCCACAAATAAGCAGCAACTGAAGGCATCTGCAGTGAGGGCCTGGCAGAGCATTTGGTGGCATCCATGGGTCCATGCATGTCATACTGGCAGCAAAGGATTTTCGACTTAAGTATTAAAAACAATCCTCATATTTAAAATGATGATAGTCCTGAACAATTAATAAAATACTTTTGATAAAGCTGTTTGGTTTAAAATCACTGTGATGGTGTCCAGAGGCAAAACTACAGTCCAAAAACTTATGAACCTCTCTATGGGTGGAACTGTGAAATGGAGCAGACGGCCAGTATCATACACACTGCTTCAGCTGCCATCGTCCGTTTACCTTGAGCTCCTGGAAACTGCAAGCTTAGGCCTGCTTTCCCATTACATCACCTCATAAAAGGACAGCAAATGCGATTGGTCAGTATATATTATGACTCTATAACCTGCTAATCTAAAACAGTCATTGTTGTTGCTACAGTATTTCTTAAACTCCTTCATCCTTTCACTTTTACTGCACGTCTGCTACAGTTACTGTGAAACAGTCAGTGCAGATACATTTCCAAACTCTTCAAAGCCTCAGTGTGATCACATTCTTCCTCACTTTGTCTCACATGCTCCCTCTTAGCACCGTCCTCCCTTTGATCCTTCTCTCCCACCCGGACATTCGTGCGGGCACTAACACCCAGAAGCACCACAGGTTACACTCGGCGAAGGCCGCTGTTAAAGCAAAGAAAAGGGAGTGATTTCCAGAGAAGTAGCATCAGAAACAAAAGCGGATGCAGTGGAGCGATGCTGGATTTGCTGATGATTTAAAAACAAGCCTCTCGTGTGACATGTTGTGTTTTTATCTCTCTGCAGTAACGTGCAGGGCGACAGCCAGACCAGCATCTGCATCACCATTGAGCCTGGCCTCCTTTTGAAGGGGGACATCCTGGTAAGAACAGCACAGACATACCCCAGATAAAAAAAAAAAATCCTCAGTAGTCTTTCAGCTGTTTGTAAAATATAAATCATCTGGCTTCTGTGGATTTTAGCTGAATCTTGACATTTTATCGCTGGCTAAATTCACAAGTGTGAAGCCAGTAACACGGAATGATTATCGTCTTACTTCTGCCAGAAGAAAAGGAAAAAAATATGAATACCAAAGTGAGAACAGCTATAGAAATGCACAATAAATACATGCAGGATATTTTTATTTTTATTGGATAATAGTAATGAGGGAATCCTGTCTGTGTTTCCAATCAAACATTGGCTGTATGTGCTGAATGCATGTGCTGCAGCGGTTTATAGTCACCATTTACAGAAGAAATGGGGCCGTAAAAACTCAGGGAAAGACAGTTGGACCGAGTCCTGTACCTCAGTTTATAGGCCCTCATTAGCACACAATATGTTGCTGGAAACTATGACGTGAAAAAGGCAGTGCGTGTCCTTTCAAATAGCATTTGAGGATACATGAGGTACCACTATAACAAGACATAATCATTTCTAACAAAGCCTCACGTCAGATGTAGCACTGTAACTCGTTGAGAGATTGAGGGAATTTTTATGAAAATTCCTGAAAGATCCCGAGTTAAGCAGCACCTGTGAGAGCCTCCGGTTTTCATGTGCGTGTAGAAGAAGTGCACACATCAGCAAAGTTTCTGCTTGTGCTGTCATTCCATAATATCATCCGTGGGATGTCCTCGGGGCGCATAATTTCAGCATGAAGAATTATAAAGTGAGCACTCAGTCTGTGCCCTGGGCTGTTTTGGCCCTCAAAGCTGAACTCGTATCTCATCCTTTATTTAACACCGTCTAATGGATTCTGCTGAGTGCACCTTCAGACTGAGGCGCTGCTTGCTGATGCTGGTTATTTTTCAGATAATAGGGAAAATGTGACAGGACATTAGCACAGAGGGCTCCTGCATTTTAAACTGTGATGGTTTTGTATTTCTGATCGGTCAGATTAAAGCTAATTGCAGAGAAAAATCTTCATAAATATATTTGAAATTCTTCTGGTTTGGCTGTCATTTTCTCTCATTGGCCAGTTTGTTTTAATAATTTTTAAAGTTTGAGTTTATAATAAAACATCATTATAGGCCCAAAAGGCAAAAGAAGTTAGGACAGCTCAACATTTTGGGAAAATCTTTAATGGCCTTCTTGGTGAATGCTATTAAAGATGAGGAGATGGATACCGCTCTTTCATTTCTGTATCATAAATGAGCAGCAGTTGGTTACATTAGCATGAGATGGAAGAATAGAGACTGCCACAATGTAACAAAATCTACCTCTTGGCACCTCTAATGGACCGTATGCAGTCCTGTGAAAACTAAATACCTTTTTAATTCCTATGGAAGCAGGAAAAGTGTTTATCAGGCAGATGGTGGGCATCAAATGTGCTTGATTATCCGATCATCCGCCAGTGTTGGCAGCTTTTATTAAAAATATGCTACAATCTTCCAAATCTTCCAAACAATTTGATGTCCATCGTTGTGCAGTGACAAAGGTTACTGTACAAAAATCAAAGTATCCTGCATGTGGAAAACCTTCAACACAGTTGCCAATCTTCCCAGGAGTGACGTTCCAGCAAATTCACCCCAAAGTCAGACCACGCAATGCTCAAAGAACCTGCACAAAAACCACAAGAGCTCCTGTCAGACTCTACGGGCCTCAGTTAGCATGTTAAATGCTGAAGTTCATGACAGTACAGTTAGAAAGAGACTGAACAAGCGTGGCTTGTTTGGAACGGCTGCCAGGAGAAAGAATCTTTTCTCTAAAAAGAACACGGCTGCATGGCTTAGGTTTGCAGAAGCTGCATCTGAACAAACCACAACAATGTCCTTCGGACAAACAGGAAATGTTTGGCCATAATGCAGCACCACGATCGGCGAAAGCCAAACTCAGCATATCTGCACAAAACCTCTCTTACAAACTGCGGTGGAGGACTGATGATTTAGGCTTATCCTACAGGCACAGGACCCGGGCACCTTGCAGAGTCAAATGTGAGGCCATCTGTCCAGTAGCCAAAGACTGGCTGAAACTGGGTCATGCAACACAATGATGATCCCAAGCACAGCAGCAAATCTATAACAGGATAACTGACAAAGAAAATAATCATAATAAGTGTTGCAACAGGCCAAAGTGCAGAGGTCATCCTGACTGAAAGGCTGTGGTGGGACCTTCAGAGGGCTTTGCAGAAACAAATACCTGTAAAGTCCAATGAACTGAAGCAACGCTGTAAAGAAGAGTGGACCAAAATTCCTCTACAACAATGAGAAAGATTGAAAAAGTCACGTGTAAAATCGTTGCTTCAACTTATTGCTGCTAACAGTGGTTCTACAAGCCACTGAATTATGGGATGTATTTAGGTTTTCGCAGGACAGCAAACTAAATGTGAGATTAAGATTTTTTTGTTGTTTTAAGAATATGCTAAACTTTTGTCTTTCTAGTGTAAGAATGACACTTTTGCACAACTTTAACAGTAAATACAGTAATTATGATAAAACATTGTTCTTGAGTTTGAATGGGGATCATTATAAATGGATTTTTTTTTCTTTTTAATCTCTGGACGTCTCTTTTTTTTTTGTTTCCAGTTTTTAATGCTAGGCTAAGCTAGCATCTCCTGGCACTAGTTTCATAATTAGCCCACATCTTTATCTCCTTGTTTTTCTCACTGTTAGCGAGAAGGCAAATAAGCCAAATTTCCAAAATGTCAAACTATTCCTTGCACATTAAAAGTAACCTTTTCACAAACGAGGGAAGAACAGTTTTAGGATATTTAAAGTCGCAGCGTGAAAATGAAAATTGAACCCTGAAGGCAGCACGTTAGCATAAAATCAGCAGAATCGGTTGTTTTTGCAGTTTTTTTTGCAGCTCGGCTCAGCAGCAGTAACGAACGTCTCAGAGGGACCTTTACGATATCCCAGAAAGCTTTATGTAAATGTTTTGGTTTTATGGTTAACCCACACTCAGAAAGTAGACTCAATTCTTATTTTTAATTTCTTTGTTGATATGGTATAATCAGTTTGTCAGTTTTTTTTATTCTTTCTATCCACTGTAAGGAATAATTACAGTTCTTTGGCTCAGTATTCTTCCAGTGAATGTAAACATGAGGCCCTGGTTTAAAAAAAAGGCTTCCCGTCAGGAAACAGCAGGAGGGAGAGAGGAAATTTTCCTGTGTGTGGTTTTAGTGTTGTTCTGAAAGCTGCTGTGTTTGGAGAACCAGTTTGGATAATAATGAATGTGGACGGGCCTTCCATTACAAGGGATATAGATAAATAATAATAATAATAAAAAGGTTTTTGCTGAGCCAGCAGTGAATCAAAGTTCCTTTGGCTCAATTCTGTGATTTGATTTTTCAGGTTAAAACAGTGTTTATATATATATATATAAATGACACTATGAATAAACAAGAATTGCTTATGCTTGTTGCGTATGCTGCCCTAAAAGGCATTTATTTACCTGCAGTTCAGCCCTGTTTTACAGACCTGCTGAGTTCTGTTTTATCGCCCTGCAGCTCAAGTGCTACCACAAACGCTACCGCAGCCCGTGCCGAGATGTGATCTTCCGGGTGCAGTTTCACACCTGCGCTGTTCACGACCTGGGAATTGTCTTTGGAAAAGATGAGCTCGATGAGACATTCAAAGGTAAAAGATTTGAAACTCTACAGTGATGCTGGTAATGGCACGATAATCCTCTTGCAACCAATTAACTTTTTTATCCATCTGAATGAATGGATTAAAAAAAAAAAAACACTTTGTCACTGTAACAACCCACAAAATAGTATATTTCTCTTTAGCTCTAAAGAGTACGTATCTCTCTCTTTCTTTCTTTGGTGCAGATGATAGATTTCCAGAATATGGAAAAGTGGAGTTTATTTTCTCCTTTGGACCAGAGAAAATACATGGTAAGGATCAATGTGTTGGGTCTTATTGGCTATCCTGTGCATTTTCCATGTAGTTCACCATCATGCTTAATTTACGAGCATTTTGCCGAGTTAGCTGTGTATAGTAAAGATGCTGACATAGACTGTATATAAAAGATGGCTGTAGCTACTGTGGCATCACCCATTGATTCTGTAGCCTTAAGTTCTGCATTTTGGTGTGTATCTGACTGAGAGCTACAGCATTACAGGGACTTTTTATTAGAAGATAGCCACACCCTCCACTTAGAAAAAGAACTCCATGATGTCTTTAGTCATCCATCCATCCATCCATCCATCCATCCATCCATCCTTCCATCCTTAACTAATTTAGAGTTGTAGGAGGGTTGAAGCCTATCCCAACTCTCCATAGGGCCAGAGGTCAGGTACTCCCTGGACAGGTCGTCAGTCTATCGAAGGGCATTTATGAAATCAAATAGTAAAATAATTCGCAAGATAAACTCAGTTTTTTTTTTGTTTGTTTTTTTAAATCCCAGTAAGAATAGGCTTGCCGTTCTTGAGATGTAAAGACATTCACGTTTTCCGCTCTGTCTTTTTGTACTTCTGGTCAAGGTATGGACCACCTGGAGAACGGGCCAAGCGTCTCGGTGGACTACAACACTCAAGATCCTCTGATCCGCTGGGACTCCTACGAAAACTTTAATCAGAACTGCGAGGACGCCACAGACGGCGAGAACGGTAGGAACCCTCATCCTTCACACTTTACTGTGTAGAACTCAGATGTTCTACAGGTGTAAGTTCCACTGGATCTTTACAGCTGTGCCTCATGGTAGGTTTCATTCAGTGGAGATTAATATATAATGATTTTCAAATTTATTTTCACTATGTGGATTATCAAAGTCATGGAATAAGACTGAGTAGATTATCTGTAGTGACATATATGGGCAGGAGGTAACTTTAAATTGCTGTTACACATGACCCTGGAAATTGATTTTAATGTGGCTGTAAGGAAGTTGAGACATTTTGCTCTTTGTCTTCTTTCTTTCTCTTAAGCACACACAGCCACACACAAAAACAGTGTAACCACGGTGACCCGAACAAGGCTGTTTTTGTCTTTCTGCGTGACACAGAGGACACATTCAGGTCTTTTCCTAATGGAGTTTAAACACTTTCATCTCTTTAAATCTCCCGCATATTGAGGTCGAACTGAGGTGGCATTTAAGTTCAAACCATTGCTGGAACATCTTTTTAGGAAAGATACAGGAAAAAAACGCTTAGCTGTCCTAATGCATCACATCTGTACACTGAAAGCATCATATCACATAATACTTTGTCCTCCAACTACCAAAAATAACCCTAAAATTACATTACCAGGTTGTAATGCTGTACATGTACATGTTAAATTGTATTTTGAAAGGGAGGAGAGGCATTGGTACCGCTGAATTCATTTGTGGTGAAATTATCACCGCAGAGAAACCGAAGGCCCCGTGGGACCGAACCCGACTGCTTTCCAGAGCGCAGTGCGAGACATTCCTGGGTTCAGCCACAGGCATGGACAGAAGCTTCCTTTTGAGGGAGAAATGGTCTCCCTGTGACCAAAGTGCTGCTTTCTTTGCCACCCAAAAAAGGAAGCAATGTTACGCCCTTAGGAACAGCAGGGAGCCGTTTCCTTTCGAAAAGTACCACACATGTTAGGAGGGTTCGTCTTTGACTTTTAAACCAAAAAAAACCCCTACCAACACCTTTGAAATAAAAGATGGACTCAGGTGAAGTGGGAGACTGTCCTGTGCTCTGGTTAAAATTAAAATTTGAAATTCAATTTGGAAATCAAGTTGAAAGTCCTCCAAGCTAAAGAGAGCAGGAACCATCCAGCTTGTTATCAGCTGAGGGAAAGGGAGGACGTTAGTGTACGTGGCATGGCACGTTTAACCTGCACATCAGTGACGGGCCCATTAAAGCAGAATGATGTATAGATGTGTACTGCACAGGTGTTGGAGCAACATGTGCTGCAATCCTGGTGGTGTCTTTTTCAAGAAAGCCAGATCACTTTCTGCATGTATTTGAATAGCAGGGCTCAGGTGGTGTTACTGCAAAACGGAAGGTGTTAGGAACCACAGCAACTCAGCCAGGAAGTGGCAGATCAGGCAAAGTTATAGAGTAAAAGTGTGTGCGTAAGTCACCGATGCTTTGCGGTACCGGCACAATCCCAAATCTTCTGTTAACATTAGCACAAAAACTGTGTGTCAGGAGCTTCATGGCAGCTCCTGCAGGTGTAACGTAATCCAGTATCAAGCAATAGTGGGAGAACGTCTGGTTTTCATCGCTGACTCTGTGTGGTTACAAGAAGATCCAACACAGCAGTACACAAGTGACTGTCCCGATATTTTTGAAACATGCTGCTGGTATCGAATTCAAAGTGAGCAAACATTTAAAGAAAAGCCCTAAAAATCATTGTTTGCTTTTTTAAAATAAATATTTGATCCAACATCCCAACTTTTTTTGGAAACAAGTTTATATGTTTATTAGCTGCCTAAATAGTTAAAGGTCAGAGGTCACTTGGGTTCCTTCTATCACTGCCCATAAAATGTCTACCTAACACTCAGCGGCAGCTTGAAATAGGCTCTGCTAAAATAGAATAGGTGTAAGTCTCCACTCACTCTGTTTCTGTGTGTGTGTGTGTGTGTGTGTGTGTGTGTGTGTGTGTGTGTGTTTAAATTATCAGTCTGGTCCAAGTCGTCTACCTCATCCTGCCTTCTGTCATCTGATGATGATACTGTGGTCAAATCTGAATTAGACTTTAATGAGATCACAGACTCATATGCACGATAAAATTAAGCATCTGCACATATGCGCGCACACACACACACACACACACACACACATAGTCACAAGCCTTTTTTCTTTTTTTTAGGTACTTAAGTTTGAAGTAGTCGATAAGACTTCAAAGGTGATCCCTTAATAGCCTTTTGTGCTGTGACTTTACTCAGCCAGCACAGTCAGAGTGTTGCAGTGTTTTAAATGGGCTCAGCATGGAAATGGCATTTAAATTAAAAAAAAAACAGACTAGATAGAAAAAGTGTTTCCAGTAAACTGAAGTGTTTCCACTGATTTTTGGCTTCATACTTGTTGGTGCTGAAAAGGCAATTAACTCCTGTGAGAGAGTGACTCTTAGAACCAAGAGGAAAAATGGCTCTGGGTATAGATCTCCACAAGTGTTAGAAACAAAAAGACTTGTTGCTGGGTTTGCACTCAGTCAGGATCACTGCTGGGAAAAGCACAAGGTTACTTGCATAAGCCCTTAGCTTATTAGGGCACTGCATAAAGCTCCAAATTATAGGGCTGATGTTTTGTTGGGATCAGCTCTGGGTAAGTGGTGTCTCTGTGGCTGTTAGTTTCCAAAGATTGATGTTGACTTTTATTGTGTTTATTCCATAAAAACAGCTTCAGCTGCTGTGGGTCAGTTTTAGCTCAGGGATTTTTGTCATGCCTGCACCTTGCATCAACACAAGCAGCATCCAAAACATCACAACAATTACACAAACGACTTATGCAGAAACCGCTAGAATATTACATGCTCTTAGAGCTCTATTTAGCCTAACTAGTGTTACCTGTGGGCCTCTAATACTTTAAAAAATAAAGGCAAAGTTCTTTCAAAGCTTTCCAGCCCCACATTTTTGGTCTTGGAATCTGCTAAAGTGGGTTTGCATAACTCACATGCACCCCCTCGGTCTATCCAAGCCATTTTAGCTCCTCTCCTTTCCACTCCCTTAAGCCAACTTTCTTCTGATTGGCTGCTTCTTGCAAACAGAATGTTTGAACAGCAGGTGGGTGGAGCTGCTGTGCATGCAGCGCTGGGATGACCATACTAAGGATACCTCTGAGATCACTGAGATCCAAGAAAAAGAAGGAAAAACATGTTTTATTGGCTGTAATTGGTCACTGGGTGAGATCTCAGTACATGTTACACTTTGACCTCTTCCTTCATGTTATCTAGAGCTCTCAGCCACAGATTTGTAGTCGTTTTTGGTCGAATTCTTGGTGATTGCGTTGCTGTGTAACGGTCTCGTTACTGCAGGAATCTGTGTGAGGAGCAGATGTGCAGTACAGTCTGAACCCTCAGCTTCAGTGAAGGGTGGATCACATGTTTGTCAGTGGATACTCAAAAGTCCCTTGCGGTGTGACAGACGCTTGTGTTTTTGTTTACTCTTCGGTCGCAGACACTCGGTTGGCCAACCCTGCCGCATTTCTGGAATAACTGGAAAGAGAAGGAGCGATAAGGAGAACGAGAAATCATGAGAGATGCATCAAGAATAAAAATTGCATGAGGCGGAAGAGAAATACTTTTCACAAGAAGGTTTAAAATCATGTTAATTATAACTGTTTGTTGTGTAAAATATATGCATATATTGTATAAAAAGTTAAATAGAAACTTTTTGCATTTATTCTAAAAGGCCTGTGAAACAGTTCTGTGTTTTGGTCCAAACTTTGGCCCTTTTATTCTCAGACTGACTTCATTTTCCTCTCCCTGTGTCCTCTGAGGAGTCGGAGGAGTTAAGGGCAGGACTCTTCTGCTCAGCTGTGAAGCTCTTTTGTGCACACATTCACGGGAGGAGGAGTGACAGAGAATGTCAGTGTGGGTTTGTGCGTGCTGCTGCTCAGCAGAGAGCGTTTCTAAGAGTTACACGGAGAATTTGTGTCCAGCGCTTCGGTTTCCATTCACCGTGACGCCTTTTTTCAAGGTTTGATAGCTGTCGAAGAGCTCGGCCGTGAACCCGTGCGCAGTTTATACACCGGAGAGAAAAGTTGTCACTAATTCAGCAGTTTGACGTCTCTCACATGTGAGTAACACAGAAATTTAAAGTGAATCACAAACTTCATTTTTCAGTTTCTGACAATACATCTTGACCTCAGGTTGTCTATTATCCAAACACTTGGCCATGTGTCCTATTTGTTAATGTTTCTCAGTGTTTCAAGTTCACCAGGACACTAATCTTTTGATGTTTAATGTTTTACAAATGCTTTTATCCTGCAGCGATAGAAAGCTGTTTGTTTTTTTGGCTCCCCGTTTATGGAATTTATGAATTATTCCTACTGGGAAAATAAAGGGACAACTAAAAACTAATATGCAGGATTAAAACAAACTTTTAGGTTAGCGAATGTTATTTGAAAAATTTTGAGGGAGAAAAAAAAAAAACCCATCCAGACTGAGCATCCTTGAGATCTGAGACTTTGTCATTCCTTTATGATCAGTTTCATTGTAGCGATATTCCTAGATCTCAGCAAAACTCTGTGATTTCAGTAATGTCCAAGATCCCTCCTTCATCTCAACATGAAGGGCATCATTCTGCGTTTTGCCTGGAAGTAGCAAATTCTAGAAACAAGAGGACACAAATGTCCTTGATTTGTCTACGTTAGCGTATTTTTCTGATGATGTAAAGTTACACTTTAATCCAGGGTCCAATAAGCATTTCCCTGTGTTGCTTTGTACTTTCTCTCCTGGAGGTTAATGCTTCCTTCTTGATCTCACGCACATTAGTCACAGGGAGAAACATGTGTGTTCCCAACAGCTCAGAGTCCAGCAGAAGCTGAGTTGACCATGCCTGCCCCGTGGGCACAGACGATTTGTTAATAATGTCTTATAGCAATAGAGAGGGGTTTATATTTAAGTCTGTATTTTTGAGTCACAGACTGGGGCGGGGTGGGTTTGGGAGTGTTACATAAGCCTGGTGGAGATGAAGTTGATGCAACAGAATGATATCACTGCTGAGACTATGTTTGGGCCCATACGGATGACTGTGATTCAAATGGTGCGTTGGCCAGGTGAGCAGTAAATTAGCGCAGACAGTGACACGCAGCCGTTACTTGTTCTAAAGGAATGCAGTTTTTTTTTTTGTTTTATGGATAAATCAGAAAATAGAGAAGCACACTTCAAATTCCAGTCACATCTATTTTTTCAGTTGCTCTCAGCTCAAAGAATATTAAAGAGACATTTCACCCCAAAACTAATGTTTTTCTTTCCTTTAGTCTGCCATGCTGTTCAGCCATCTGGAATAGTTTGGTGTGAAATGCCCAGTTTTAGAGATACTGATGGTAGATTTGTCTTCTGTCTCTTGAATATGATGTAACTAAATGGCAGTTTCACATAGGAACTATTTTCCTACCAAAAGAAGTATGCAGCCAGCACACCGGGACACCATTAATGCTCACATTCTGTCACAGTGTCTTGATCACAGGCCTCTAGTCACAGGTAGACGGCCGGTACCTCCTGCAGAGTGTAAAGGTTGGCAGGTGCAGTCAGCAGAAAAAAATAGCTCCTAATTGAAAGTGTGGATTTGTTTTGAGGAACTGGATCATGTTTTCTGGTGGCTAAAATGATTTTAAATTACATTTTGTCACTTTGATGATGGAAAGTGCTATTTAGTAGAGTATGCAGTATTTTTAAAGCAGATCTCTGCAAAGCTGGGTAATTCACACTAAAATAATCAAAACAGGTAAAAATAATCTAAATTTGATTTGGGGGTGAGCTGTGCCTTTAATTGAAAAACTTCAATATTGCCATCACATCTTTTCTTGTCCTTTTAATTTTGTAATCACACTTGATTTTGCTCAAATGTTATCAATAATGTAGCACCTATAATGGATTTTGAGGGGGAACTTTGTTTGATTTACACCTTCCTTTAATCCTTGATGAACAGTCAGCATGTTGCTCATGGGCCTTCAGCACTTGCTCAGGCACTTGCTCAGATTGTGGCCCGGGATGGATTCCCAAGTTTTCTCCCGTGCAGATGTTCTTATGGAAGCCAGATTTTTCCAGATGACTTGTGTCGTGATTAAATGAAAATGAGACTAACGCCTACATGTCTGTCCTCCTCTTATGATATCAAGTGGCCTAAACATCCATTTATCCTCTACTTTATAGCAACTCTAACACCCGTTCCCCTGATGAAAAAAAAATTGACTTTCTCCATAAAAATGTGATCTCATTTGAAGCACAGAGACATTGTCAGGCTGTGCAGAGGTCAAATCTCTGGCCCTTTGTGTTGGCAACAGGCTTCCATGCTATCAATCCCTCAGTCTGGTCCAAGGCTTTGGGCGGATTAGGCTGCTTTGACTCCAAACTTTGCACAGTCCCGATTGCGTAACAGCCAAGTCAGAAAAATAAAGGCCTTTCTAGTTAAGACTGCATCGGGCACAAAGAGAGAACAAGTGCCTTGTGTTGTAGAGTGTCCCCGTTTGGTCCTTGGCTACAGGGGCACAGGGGCAGGGGTATCTGCTAGGTGACAGAACACAGTGAGCTGAGGAGTTAGCACTTCACTGTGAAGATTTTAATACTGTATTATGTGCACTTGACTTACAGGCTGAATTCCTCATAAGAATACTTCAGCTTATGTACTAATGGCTAATCTTGAAAGTTTTGATGCTGCTCGTCCATAATGTGTGGGAATGAATGACTGGTTTGGTAACTTTGTATGGACATAGCTTTAGTCCAGCTGTGGGCCAAGCACTCCTGCTCTCTCTGTATCTCTGTTTTATCTGCAGTTGAGGTCTTTGCACTGTAAAAGGACATGCAGCAACCCTCTCATCTTGGACATCTTGGCCGCTTGTGGACGATTGAGCTCATAAACCTGTTTCTAGCCGACTTGCATCGTTCCCCAATAAATGCCAAATGTTCATTCAGACCTTCAGGTTCATTCAGGTGTTGGAATACCTATTGCACAGTTAAGGCTGCTTTATGTTTATCTCCCAAACATTTTGAATCAAGTAGTGGAGGAGAAAATAGGCTGAGCAGTACAAAATGTTTTCTTCTTGGATGCCACTGTCTTGTTTATTGTTACTGGCCTGGCACGCACTTCTGTATGGGTCGCTCTCTTTTCTCTTCTTCTGAGCCAAAGAGGTGGAAAGGCACCGGAGATCAACTTTACATGAAGAAAGGGCCTACAGTTTTTGCGAGAACTCACTTCCATTTTGGTTCCACTGGGAATAATTGGCCTCTCCTCCCTTGTTATTATTTAGCGTCTAAAGAGAAGTCTATTCATGCACTATTCCTGGTCTTTGTCAGAACACGATATTCTTCACTTCACAGGGGGAGAAAAAGTGTTACACTAGCATCAACGAACTTCCATTTCCCTCATCTGAGTGCCATCAATAGTTCCTGAGAGGCAGGAATCTAGGCACAATCACTGCCTAGATTCAGTCCCTGATAGCGTTACCTCAGATTTATGTGTTTTTACCAAAACAAAGCTAGAAAGGGAAGGAGCCAGTGGGGGATTGTGGCTTTGTTGCTGCTGCACTAAAGACTGGTTGTTTAGGTTGCCGACTGACACAAATAGGAATGGCATATGAAGGGATAGTTGGAACTTCTTATGCCATCTTGGTCAGATGCAAAGAAGAGACTAGTGACAGAATGTGTATCCAAAAAATAATGGATTATGGTCAATTGAAACTGATGAAAAACTGAAAATGGTAAAAAAGAAATCCTTGAACAACTACTTCTTCCACTAATTCTTGGTGAGTAGTATGCTACAGAAATACCACCTACTAAATGGTCATAATCTCATCTTCAACTTTTTAAAAATTCAGGTGCCCTGTTTTTTTTCCTCTTTCTGTCTCATGCCTTAAAAAGTAGAGTAACAGCAGTCATTTGGGACACTACAAAGTTATACATAATACACCAAAAACTGAGTTTTTGTTGGCTGAAGGTACTTAAGATAGAGTTTAACGCAATGTAAAATCATATTGATACAGCTCTAATATCAGGAAGTATCAGTTAGGAGCAAGACCAGCATGTGTCCGAGACATTTATGAGGATGTTGACTAAAACAAGAGCCGACAAGTGCTTTGAGGAAGATCTGCATAAACTATCAAGGCTTTAAGGGAAATGTTGTGGTTCTTACTTTGTAGTAATTCCAGACCGTGGCTATGAAGAGTTGGTTCATCAAAGCTTCTCTTCACCTCTATGGTGAGATAGCTGCAGCCAGCTCATCAGACGCTCTCCTCATTTGGCCCTCAAGATTTTCCTTTTGCAGCTCTGCTGCTAACGACCGTTGATGACTTTTCCTGAGACACGGCCTCATCCAGGATGAAACATAATGCTCTGCAAGGATGAGCTGTTGGGCTGATTTATAACTCATGGTGTGCGTAGGTTATGGCTATGCTTTTGGGTTTGTTTTTAGAAGTATCTGTGCTAAATATAGTTACTATGTCTGACCGGTAGTGGCTATAGGTTACCAAATACCTGGATACACTTAGATAAGAGGGGATATTATTTGATGCCAATCTACTTTGTGTTCATCTTTGAAGTTTCTTGTTGGAATACAGATATTACTACTTGTAATCAGGACAGTGTTTCCTAGGCTGAAGGGATCGATGGGAATCAATATGTTTTCCCGGCTGCTCGAGCCCACCATCCATTACCGTGGCCTTTGTTTCCCCAACTCCAAAGAGTCTGCACTTACACAGATTGATTCACAGTGGTTTTTCTTTTATATTTAATGAGCTGCAGGGCAAGTGTTCATTTAGCAAGGACAAGTTCCTGTACTTACATTTGACTAGGCACTGTGGGTGTTGGTATCAGCCAGACTGTGCTTCCATGTACATCCATGGACCAAGTCTCTTCACAGTAATAAGATTTCTACCGTGACTAGCACCATGCTATTTTATTTCAGATCAGCTTTATTAACTTGCACTGACTCTTTTACATTAGTTTTGACAAGTAAAATTATTCCAGCCTAGGAAACCTGATAGCCTCTTGTGTGTAGATCATTTATGAGGCCACAGTATTACTTTAGTAGGTGTCCTCGAGCCCAGTCATGTAGTAAAGGCTTGCTTTAATGCCAAATCAATAGTAGAGCCATTAACTTTTACCAAATATGGCACCAGGCTATAAATATATACTCTTACACCTTCATGTTAAGATACTGAGGCTCTTTATTCATCCAGGCTTCTTAAATGTAAATATTTTTGTCCGGCTATTAGTGTTTGTAGCACTGAGGCCTTGGGGGATATTCTCAGAAAGTGTTTCCTCATTGCTTTTTATTAATGCAACACTTGGGGCCGGAAGACGTGGACTCCCCCACCCCGACTAGTTTAGATAGCAGTGACCACACACACTCTCACACTCTTTCTCTCAAGAGCACCACATGTGTGTTTATACTTTTAAGCTTGAGGAGAAACATGCTGTAAGGGGGTATCTATTGCCACAGGGGGTCATAGCTCAAGGTTCAAAGGTCACACAGTTGCACCATCTGGCCCACAGAACCTCAAAATATCTGGGACCACCTTCTAGCTACAAGCCTTCATAGAGTTTTATTTATCCATTTTTCTGTTCTAATACAGTACTTATGAATGGGTGAGTGTGTCCAAACTTGACTGGTATTGTAGATGCAACAGTTTATTGAAATATGCAAACACTCATTGAAATACATTATATAAGGTATAAACAGAGCTTGAACAATTCTAATGAGCTTGAAAGTCAATATTTGGTGTGACCACCTTTATTCTTCAACACACATGAACTCTATTTGGCAGTTTTCTTGTAATGTCTTCAGGAATAGTTCTCCGGGCTACTTGAAGGACATTCGGAGCACCTCTTTGGACGTTGGCTGCCTTTTGTTCCATTTTCTATCAAAATGATCCCACACTGCTTCAATAATATTGAGGTCTAGTGTTCCATTGTGTATTATTCTATCCAGGTATGCTTCAACTGCATTGGCAGTTGGGATCATTATCATGCTGAAAAATTAAACCACTGCCAATCAGATGCTTTTCGGATAGTAATGCCCGGTGAATCAAAGTCTGACGGTACTTTTCTGTGTTCATAATTCCATCAATCTTGACAATATCTCCAACACCACTGGCTGAAGTGCAGCTCCAAACCATGACAGAGCCTCCACCGTGTTTTACAGATGGCTGTAGACACTCACAGTTGCACCTCTCTCTTGAAACAAACACTTCAAATTTGGATTCATCGCTCCATCAGACCTGTTGCCACTGATTTTCAGTCCAGTTCTTGTGTAATGTGGCATACCTCAGCCTTTTCTCCCTGTTTCCCTTCCATAAGAATGGCTTCTTGACAGCTGCCCTTCCGCTGAGAACACTTCTGATTAGGCTTCAGTGAACAGTAGATGGACCAGTTGCATCTCTCAGGTCGTGTGTCAGGTTTTTGGGGCTTTTTTTTTTGGCTAATAGCTCTTTTGGAATCACCTTCTTGGTGCAAAAATACAATATTATGTCTGTCAAACTGTGTTATCTTTGGCATTTTTCAACTAAACAAATGGGGATAATGCCCCCATTTGTTTAGTTGCGTTAGTCTCTTCCTCAAGCTCTTCAGATAGCCTGAGGGACTATTACTTAAGACCACTTTAAAAATTACAAGAAAGTCTGGCTTCTTGGAAGCAAAATAGATGAAATGAAGGGTGGCTCAAGATATTTGCACAGTACTGTACATCAGTCCAGACTCCCACTGTATCTCCTGATCATAATCGTGTTGTGTTCTGTCTGCTTATGTGCCCCTGCTTCTTTCTAAAGCATTACGTGATACAGTGTTTGTCACCGTTCTCTAATGGAGCGGATGTAGACCAATTGGTCATTCCACAGCTGTCAGACTTGGTTCAGTCTCTCCTGCTGTGTTATAATTAGTTAAAGCTATGAGGTCTGGGCTGCAGAGATTCTCCTCTGAGTAACATGCTTGGGATCACTGAACAAGTATTTACCTCCTAGGGATTATGTAAAAACACACCAGCATGGACACGCAGAGTGTAGCGTGTCATACGTACACATGACCTTTCTTATCACATGAAGGAACCCTGTCAAAGGTTATTTGTAGAGGCTCACGTTGGTTCATTTCATTTCAGCAGCAGACAGCAGACATAGCAGCATACACAGAAGCAGCCTCAACATAAATAGTCCTCCTCCCCTAAGAAAAGTCTCACAAGTGTAAAGTGACAGATTAGATTTCCTGTAGTACAAATTCTGCCGATCAGTCCCGTCGTATCTGAAGTGAAAACGCAAGCTAATTAAAGAGGGATGACTATACCGGGCTTTAATTGGATGGGACAGTGACACCATTGCACAACTAGAGTCATTGCAATCATTACCATCATCAACATTGCTTAAAAAATAGACCAGATGGAAGGATATGAGGAAGACAAAAAAAAAAACGAAGGGAGCTGGTGATAATCTGTTAGTCTAACTAGGAGGATATAAAGTTTGTGGAGGCCACAGTCATGTGTTTATTTTCAGTCAGAATGGCGCATGTGATTGTTGTCCATTGTTCTGGATTGTGCTGTGAAATAATAAAGTGGTTGTCCTACATGCTAATAAATACAGATGGCGATGTGATATGACGTGCACCACACACTTTTCTAATGGTGGGAAAAAAAGATTGTTAGAAGATGTAACAAACAGCTGATATAAATCATCTAAATCACCATTTATCTATTGTTTTAGCTGGACAGTAACTACACACATAAGATCAACATTTGCTGTTCTGTTTTTTTAACCACTTAGCTTTTCTGTTTTCTCCATCAGCCTGCACCGGGGTGGAGTTTGCGCCCTGCTTCCTAGCTTGGCGAGTGCTTGTTAAATGACTGTTGTGGGACGATGTAGCTCTTTCCATTACATGAGTGTTTGACACTGATCGGCTGAAGGATGGGCATCTGTGTTTACCTGGAAATGTTATTCAGTGTGTCTGGGCAACTGTATTGAAAAGATGTTCTCTTAGAATATAAATGTCCATAACTCACAGCAAGCCATACATTATGAAAGTAGATATGTTTGAGAGAGCCTCACCTAAAGGTACTGATGTCATTTGATCAAACTCTATACTGTGGAATTTGGTGGCCCCTTACTCTCCACCTCTCACGTAAATCGTTAAATAGCCTGTTGTGATAGACCTCCCACATACGCACACATAACAGGGGCAGCCTTTAGACCAGTGCACGCCACCGAGCAGCCAGCAGCAGCAGCTCTCTGTCCAGACAGCAAGCTATTCAGGAGAGGGAGGAGGAGCGGGAACAGTAGCCAAAACCAACTCCTGCTGTAATCCTTAATGTCCCACCCCGGGGGCTACTCTGCAGGGCTTTTCCCAGCTTAGTTTGGGACTGTACTCTCATCCTCTGCTCGCACAGGTAGGGGAACCACCTCCTGCTGAGGTGTTTCTACCATTTCCTTTGACAAGGCTGTGACTTACTTTGAGGTAGCTTGTTAAAGTGCTGTAGCTGAAGCAGTGAGGATGTCAAATTAGCTGCGCTGGAGTCACATTTGGCTGCAGGGCAGGTGATTATAAAGGCACTGAAATGGAGAAAGTGAGGTCGGCTCTTCTTTCACGACTTATGTCTATGTTTATCGGCATGACTGATGCATTAAAAGTGTGCTCGTGTGTGTATATGTGTGTGTGCTCATCTCACTGGATACCCAAGTAGTTTCATGGGCTACATAAACATGTCATGATGACTTGATTTGGAGTGTCCTGTTTTATCAGTGAACTTTTCAGTAGAGACTTCAGTGAATCATCCACAATAACAGCTACCAGAAATCTGAACACTGTCATTCTAATCGGTATGTACAGAAAATGGTAACTACTTTGAGTATTGAGATGGTGACCTGACTCAACTGCTGGTTCTGTATAGACCGAACGTTGGGTCTCCAAATGGCATGTGATTCTGCAGTTTCTGCAGAGCACATATGGAGCACAAATCTACCAAAGTAAACTCGCTAAGGGATTAGTAGTAGAAAACCTCCAATGTTTCTGTGACCAGGAGCCACCAGATCTGTTTCCACCAGCGGCCTGACAGTGCGCCATTCCCCTGGCAAGTAGCCCCAGCCCAGTCAAGGAGACCTTGCAGTACCCAGCTTGTGTACGCCCACTAAGCTCCATTACAGAGCCCCGTATTCACTAAAGCTGAGATGGAGATATCTATAAGGTACCGAGACACAGACGGCGTCTTTGTGCAGTTCCGTTCCCAGCTGTAAAATCTGAATTGGTTATCAGGGCATGCCTAATCATGTGTTATGAGTGAGGAACTTTAATAGACAGTGGAATAGACACGAGGAATTGTTTGAGAAGGTACTGTTTTTTCCCTTTACTCTCCCGAAGTATGTTTAGCTGTCAGTAAATGGTGTGCAGGGTGTAGGTTGCGATTTTTGTTGGCATGACGTTCTTGAAGATTGGACTCCCATTATGATCACGTGGAAATGCTGCTAATTCGGTTGGCATTGGGTTACTGCGCTGGCTGGATGAGAGAGGAAAAAAACGTGCATGTAAGCTGACGTGTATAAATGCACGTGTGTTTTCAGACTTTTTTGTTTTGTTTTGCTTTGGGTTGCATAGGCCAGAAAAACGTCACCAGGCCTTCCTTACTCAGTGAGGCAGATTTTTCCAGTGATGACTAAAACTTTCTGATTGGGGCACCCTACTTCCTCTTCGTTAGACTTGGTTGTGGCTGAACAGTATACTCTGTGTGTGTGTGTGTGTGTGTCTCAAAAATCAAATCAGCAGCAAATTCATCTGCTGATAGGCCAGTATTTCTCAGGTGATACAGATTAATGCAAGTGGCTGGAGAAAGTGTAAGGCAGGCCCTTGTGATTTCATCGTTTTTTCCACAGCACATGCCACAGACCCCGCTCATTTCCTGAAGTTGGTAGAATAGGTGGACATGAGCCAGTGTTTAATTTTACTGCAGCTGCTTTGGCTGTGCCCGCAGAACCTCTTCATACCCAGCATCTCTCTGATAGCTGCTCACACTTTTTTCCTTCTTAATGTCTCGATGAATGCCATGTGCTTAAATTTAGAAAATTGCACATTTATTTCTGTAATGGTCAAATTGCTGTGGCTCTAAAAAAAAATACTTGGGCAATAGAAAATTAAAGGGTTGAGTAAAATGTAGGCATTGTTGATTGTTTTATTTGGCTTAATGTGACTCTAATGATGCATTTTCATACTTGTATGTTTTAGAAGTCATTCATACCCAAGGGCCCCTGGACGGCAGCCTCTATGCCAAAGTTCGCAAAAAGGAGTCTGTTGAAGGAACAGTCACGTCGAACGGCCTTCCACCTTCTGCTGTTGAACATGCTTTACCTGCGGTTGACCACGCCCTGTCTGTGAGCAGCGACTCAGGAAACTCTACTGCCTCTATCAAAACTGACCGAACTGATGAAGCAACAGCAGCTCCTCAGGCTTCCACAGTGAGCCAAACACACATCGCTGCGGGTGAGGAGCTACGCTCAGTCCATCAACAAGCTCCACCCGCCCAACAATCTATCAGTCCCCAAGAGAAAAAGGAACTAGAGCAGCTACTGAGTGGCTTGGAGGGGCCCATGCACAGGCAGGCCTTCCTGTCCACTCCAACATCTGCTGTTGGAGGGATGCTTCACCTGGTGCCTGCACAGGTCCATGTTAATGGGCACAGTAACATTGACCGTGAGACTGACATTTTAGATGATGAGCTTCCTACCAGTCAAGAGGGCAACAGCGTTGACAGCCTTGGGACATTCTCTTCCACAGATGGGCGGGCTACACCAGCTGATCTCTACTATCAGTCTGAGTCCATTATCAATGGCCAGGACCATGTGCCATATCTGGAGCGCAGCGTCCCCGAAAAGCCTCTGGAAACCGTCCAACCACAGCTTGGCAAGGCTGTCACATTGCCCCACAGTGGTTCGACCCCATCCTCGGGTAGTTACATGGCTACTGAGAATGGCAGTCTGTACCGCTCTCAGTCGTTTGGTGCAGAGCCAAAGTCTATGCCACAAGCTCCCACCCGCACCACTAGTAGTAGGGATGCTGTCCAGCGTGGTCTCAATGTTTGGCAGCGGTTCGGCGTGCCAGAAGAGCCAGTAACTGAAGGGCTCACTTTTAGTCCGCCTCCCACTCTAGCAGCCATGCCCAGCCACCACAGCCTGCCACAGTTCCCTCATCGCCACAGCGCCTCGCAACAAGAGATTGAGCAATCAATTGAAACCCTTAATCTCCTCATGATGGACCTGGAACCAGGCCGTTCACTGGTGACAAAATCCCAAAGTGTTCCACTGCGGGAAAACAGTGCTGTAGTGACCACTCAGCCAACCTTTTCACAGAGCCAATCCAGGCCCTCCTACCAGGCTGATTCAACCATTCACACCCACTTTTCAGGCCCCGTGTCCAGCCACTCATCACCACCTGTGAAACCCAGTACACCAGAGCCTGCACCTGTCCAAGGATCTCTGAGTTACACCTCTGGAACAGCTGCAACTAGTACTTCCTCACAAGCCCCCCCAACTGTAAGTGGCCACATCAAGACAATCAGCACTTACCCACCGACCATGCTGCCCCAGTCTGCAGAGGCCTCGGAACCCCAGAGAAGCCCAAGCACTGCCTCAGCATCACCCCAGCCAAGAGATAGTGAGCCTGATGAAGTCTTCACTGTTGAGGGTCTGGTGGCCCAAAGAGTGGCTGGTAAGACCACACAGTTTATTTTATGCTTACACCAAAGCAAATCTTTACATTTCTATGCAGCAGGTTGTATCTCCAAAGGTATTTAAGTGATCTCACTGATTTTTATATTCTAAAAAAATAACAGATATACATTCTAATTAAAAAAAAAAAAAACAGCTTTAAAATCATTATTACTACAGACTGCATGTAACTACAGACTGATTGTAAGGGCATGAATCTCCACCTACAGTACGTTCAGCTTTGTGTGTCAATAATGCACATATGTAAATGTGTAAAGAAAGTTATGGATAAATTTGACTCGTGGCATTGTTGCTTTTTTCACAATTTTTATATTTATCACTATAATATAATTTTTGTGATTTTTTTTTTTTTCCCAAAAACCATCATGAAATAAATTTGATATTGCAATAGTCAAAAAGAAAAAAAAGAGAGATGCAAGATTTGGAGTCACACAAACGTTATACTCACTTATGCCAATTTAGCAAACTGTTCACATCTTTGAGAGCACAAAATACCTTTTGGAGTGAGCTGCCAAAAAAAAAAGGTGTTACTGATATTTGCCTTACTTTCACTTTAGTTTCTAGTTCATGTCATAAAGCTCTTGTATACAGCTCACACAGCCCATTTCTAAATGATATAGCAGGTGTTAAGAGTTGACAGCGCTGTTCGCCTGACATTGTCTCTTTCTAAAATATTGCTACCATGAGGTCTGTCACAGAACTGACCAGGTCATACACTCCTACTACAGTCATGTGAAAAATGTGAAAAACTATGCAGTCCCAAGTAAATACAGCCTTACTGTTTCCATAAGAAATAAGACTGTAGAACATGGTACCATGGCTTAAGTTGCTTCTGTAATGTCTTTTGGATAGATAGACCAAAGTGGAGATGTTTGTCCATAATGCACAATACCATTTTGTTGTCTTTTAACAACAAAAACAGCACATCAGCCATAC
Organism: Archocentrus centrarchus; assembly: GCF_007364275.1. Lineage (NCBI taxonomy): Eukaryota > Metazoa > Chordata > Actinopteri > Cichliformes > Cichlidae > Archocentrus > Archocentrus centrarchus. The sequence goes on from NC_044366.1 coordinate 5,146,721, forward strand.
AAATGTGAAGGACGGTGTTGGAGGGGTGACAATTTGGGCTTGTTTTGCAGCCACAGGACCCGGGCTTCTCTGTATACCAAAGTATTCTAGAGTCAAATGTGAGGCCGTCTGAAAGATAAAGCTCAGCTTATATTGGTTAATGCACAGCAGCAGATCTCCAACAGAATGGGTGAAAAAGAAAAGAATTAAGGTGCTGCAACGGTCCAGTCAAAGTCCAGACCTCAACCTGATGCTGTGGTGGGACCTGTGCATAAATGTCTGCCTGCAAACCTCCATAAACTGAAGCAATGCTGTAAAGAAGATGGGGCCAGAGTTCAGAGACTGAAAGTCGTACAGAAAACCATTCCTTAAACTTACTGCTGCTAAAGGAGGTTCTGTAAGCTGCTGACTCATGGGCTGCACTTAGTTTTTCCACAGGACTCCATAGAGTCCAATAGAAACTTGCTCACATGACTGACTAAATTTGGTTTATGATTTTCCTCTCTGTCCTTTGTGGCAGCAAATGTAGAACATGTAGTGATGACTAAAGTCAATGCCATCATGTGTGCGCTGTATCTCTCTTGGAAAACACTGTTCATTTTCCTGCGTGTCACATCATCAGTCCCCATCACTCAGGCTCAAACAGGAAGTGTTCTCTCCAGTCCAGCAGGTTGAGTATCTCTAGATAAGCAGTGGAGACACCCTGCAGAGCGGTAAGAAATGGAACAAAGTCCAACAAGGAGGAGTGCGATAGCTATGACCTCAGACAGCGAACATGACAAAGAGGTTTTCCAGAATCAGCAGTATGTTCGTTTAACATCAGGAGTTAAAATACAGTGTACTACTTCTACTGCCTTTTACTTTTTTAAACACAAATGCACTTTTGCAATTTGTTTGGTGACTGTAAATTATGTAACCTCTTATTTTCAGGAAAAACCATCCTCTATACGAACAGAAAATTCCTGTTATCTTCTTGTTCTCCTGTTCTTAACAGAGCTCTCATCCTCCATCTGCTTCTTTCCCCCTTTTTTAGTTTCATGCTCATCATTCTTCTCTTTCATCATTCATCTGTTTACCCAGAGTACTCGGCTCGTGTCCAAAGTGTCATCCCCAGCATGACCTCTTCTCAGTCTGCGCACCGCCGTTCTCACTCCCTCTCGGGTTGGTCCTCCCATCCTGTCTGAAGGAACACTTCAAGGAAAGGAAAAAAAAAAGGGAGATCCCCTTTTTTTCTTTTCCTTTTTCAAGTGTTTCTTCAAACCGAGTCTGTATCTGCTTTGCCTTTGATTGATGTGGGCTTTGGTTTGCATTTGACAGTTTCTCGTGTTTAATACTGGACTGTGCCCATCTGCAGTGGCTCATTTTCTCTTTTTATTTCACTTCCTCCCTTTCATACATTTCCCTCTGTCATCATTGGGGTTGAGGAGCATCATCATCATCATCATCATCAAACTAACCACTGATTCATTTCTTCGTACATACTCTCCCTTCATCCCTGTTTGTTCTGAGCTGCTGCTTTCTTCTTCAAGGTTAGTGAATTACCCCAACTGTGGCGTAAAAAGGAAAAAACCTTATGGGACAATGTTAAAGTTTCACAAGAACGACACAGGGGAAGCACAAAGGAGTCTCTGTCCCTCGCCAGGAGACTGCATGTCACAAGATCCGTTTTGCCAAACTTGGAGAACAATACCGAGGCCAGGATACACTGGGCTCATTCAAGGCTGCTTTTTTTCACTTGTGCTACTTTCAAGATTTACAAAGCCAGACAAAAGACACCGAATGTAAAAGAGGGACCACAGTCCTAGTTGGAAACATCACTAAAGCTGTATATGTCCCCTGAGAACCAGTGACCATGATGCAGACAGGATTGTTCTGTGTAAAGGGCTCAGTCTGGCCTCTCTACCACAGACAGTAAGATCCTTTGCAGTGATGCAACACTGCGTCACAGTTAAATGTTAAAGTTGATTTTTAAGAAGCTCTGAGACTACATCTGCAGCCGTGACATTTATACACCAATAAAAACAAAAGTGCAGATCATTAGGTCGGCTAAATTCTCTCATCGATCTGAACAGTTTGCCAGGACTACGGTCTGCTCGGTCTCGCCTTAAATGCCCTCTGAGTCGCAGGTGTGCACATATGGAAAGTGCATTTTTCACGTTAGAAGAAGAGAAAAAGCCACAGGATCGCTATCAAGTTTATATTTTTTGAATTCATGCCATGATAGATGGATTTTAAACAGTTCAGAAATAGGAGAGGAGAGAAAAAAAAAATCAGTTCAAGGGATTACCAGTAGCCCCAGCTGGAAACTATTAGCTGTCACTAAGGCAACAGCATGGTGTTTGATAGTGCTCTGCTGTAGAGCAGTGTATCATGGGTACATCTGGCTGTCAGTTTCCAGGCTCAGTGCAATGGTGCGTTTCTGTTCTGGGGGTGCAGACTGCATATTTTTAAAGCTGTCAGGATGAAGGTTTTGGCCAGTGCTGAAATATTTGAGGCATTCTCCTCAGACCGGCACCGTTTTCTGTCCTTTAAAAATGATGCGTGAAAACAAAACATAAAATAATAATAGAAAAAAAAATAAGACATGCATTTGGAAAGTTCCATTCAGTTTTGGAAAAAAGTCACAGGAAATTTTTGTTAAAGCGATGAAAGATAACTTCACTCCCAGCTATCTGACGGCTACATTTTTATAGCTGCTATCTGCAACTTTTCTCCTAAAATATTTGGCCAAGTCTTTCCTGCCTCACTTCAAAGTGAAGCGCAGTGAATGGGGTGATCAATATTTTTAGTTTCCACAACAGTCAGGCTTTCAGGTTGTGTCTGCAGATGTCCACAGAAACATCTGCCAGTGGTGAGATAAGAGAAGCTCTTTGTCACATCAGAGTTTCCCACAGAATTAGCAGCAGGGCCTTCTCACATGAATTATTAAGTAATAGTAAGTAATTAAGTGCATATATAAGTATGCACTTTAATAATAGTTAATAGTGCATATATACTTTGATTATGGTTTTTTTTGTTGCGGCTTTTTTGGGTGAACCTGTTGTGCACCTGCTGCAGGTTCTGGTTGGCTCACACCTGATCTCCAGAGCAGAAGATGACCTGCTGGCACCAGCAATGCAAGACGGTTGAGTGTGATTCTGCAGAATGATTTCAAAGACAGGTCCAACAGTGACCCGGTCAGCTGGTATACAGGCTTGAAGTGTCTGGGGCTAGCTGGGTTAGCGCTGACTTTCTAAACAAAACCAAAAAAGCTCAGTCACTAGTTAATCCAACGTGGCTGATGTTAAGCTCTCAGATTAAAATAAATCTATGCTAAGATGAGTTGCAAACGACAGGTAGGTGGGATCTCCAAGCAAAGTCTGTGTAGAAGCCTTTATCATTTATCTCCCTGCAAGACATTTTCTCATTTAGGTGTGAAGTCGAGGAGATTTAAAAGTAAATAAAGAGAAAAATCAGCACAAATAAACACTGAGACAGAACCAGGTCCATCAAATGTGTTATAATACAAATGTTTGAAACAAGACCACAAGCATCACCACAGAAGTTATGATCCGCACTGTTACCCTCTTTGTTTCCTAAACCTGATGTTTTCCCCTTCCTCCCATTAACCTTCATCCTGTTTCAAAGCGCTGGGCAGCCAGTGGTAATCTTTCACATTGGCTTTGCTGCTTCAATCCTTTGAATCAATGGTGCTGACTATTAGCATAAAACCCCTCTTTATTCCAATCCTGTTTGTTTTATGCTGCTAGCTTTCTCTCTGGCTCTCAGGTCAAATCCGATTAATAAAAATCAGCTTATTGGCTGCTCTGAGGTTCAGCCAAAACATTCAGTTTGCACCAGCGTATCAAAGAGTTTGTAACAGAGTGTTTACTACAGAGTTTTTTGGGAATACCAGTCATGGTGTGGGTTTCTTTTGAATAACACCTGTGACCTACAGGCTTCTATTTGATGGGCAGCTAATCTATTCTTAACTTTCTGAACGTGCATGTTAAATCTGAAAGAACCTCAGGCTCCTGCGAACGCTTTGCCTGGTTTGTCTGCTAAATGCACACAGTGGCCTGTGCAGTGAGCACTCACGATGGCTGACGACCATTAACATCCGGTGACGGTGACGGAAGCCGAATAAAAGAGCAGCACTGACCTCATGCTGAGTTGTAACACTCGCCCACTTTTCTTAGGTGTTCAGGCTCGTGCGATCTCTTTGGATGAGCCCACAACTGCTCCCCGCCGCCGTATCACCAGCGAAGGCCAGAGCCAGAATGGACCTGATGACAGTACATCTCCCGATGTCCCGGTTCGCTCCCCCATTCGGTGTGTTTCTCCAGAGTTTGTCAACGCCATAGCGATGAACCCCGGTGGACGGCCAAAGGAGGTAGAAAACGTACATTTTAGAATTTTTTTTTTTTTTTAAACACTCTCTCTCTCCAGCAATGATGAGAGTTTGCATTTGCTTTCCCCACTCCAGAAAAACATGCACAGCTATCGAGAGGCCTTCGAGGAGCTGGAAGGAGGCCCCATCAGTCCTACACCCACAGTTGGTGGTGAGGCGTTTCCCCAAACCCCTGCCTTCCCCATCTCGCCACAAACCCCTTACTTCAACCTGTGTAAGTCCCCCCTCCGGCTGACAGAGGGCACCGTGGAGCTCGGGTGTAATTACATGCAAAACTTTTACTTTTATTAAGATTTATTTATTATCCTGACATTTAACAACAGATGATTATTTTTATCCTTTTTTAAAATTCCATAGAAACAAACACTGGAGACTTACATGTTACACTACATGCTTAGAAACCACACACACACCACGCAGGGGGCCTTAGCTAGAAATGAAGGCGGTGCACAAAAATTGTACACACATCACAGACATAAACAAGTATTTAGAAAAATGTGCAGTGACAAAGTGCTTTTTGACAGTTTCAGGTCTGATCTTGTTATTGCTGAACTCACGTTTAACAGCTGTACCTGTAGACAGATGTGGGAGTAAACATGAGGGGACCGCACGTGTTATGAAAACATAGTCAGAACTCCAGGCGTCTGTCCCCAGGTATTTCTGGTGGTCAGAAACAGTTTTAACAATGTTTTTTTGCAATTTAATGTTAAACAGTTAAACCTGATGAAAGTTTTGACAACCAATTTATGGACGATACAATCAAATTTTATAAATTCGACTCTGAAAGGTGAAAGACAGAAGAGCAATGAACCTTTCTGATGGCCAGCAGAGGGCGACTCCCCTGGTTACATAACTCGAGAAAAACCCACTTCTTACTTGATCTTTGACCTCAGTTAGCACTTTACTGATTGGTTTATGTTCTCGACCAGTAGTTTCAGGTCTTATTAAATAGAACGTGCAAAATTATGTTCACCAATTAATGTTAAGTGGTTGATGAAGCAGGGTAAGCAGGCTACTCTGTGACCGACAAATGCCAAACCTGAGGCTCAAAATCAGGAGTTTACAAACCAGCGGGTGACATTTATCTTTTCTGTGCAGTTTATGATTGAACATTTTTACCGGTTTCACTTTGACCTGCTTCTGACATACATATATTTTTATAACTTTATGCAGCACTGATCAGCTTACCAAAACTCTCTAAAAGTTTACAAGGACTCTTTGCAACGTAGGTACTTGAATTTAAGACATTTCTCTTTGTGTTGGCAATTTAATACTGCAGATGTTTTTAATAAACATCTGCAGTATTAGTATTAGCAAACAGAAATTATATCTGTACAAACCAGAATATACAACCGTGGGGAAATATCCACATACATTCATCTGCCCCCTGTTGGTCTCTCATATACCCCACAAAAAAGGTCATGTATTACATAACATTTTCTTAGCCAGCTCTGCCAATTACCTCATCCAGTCCTCTTGCGTATCTCCCCCAGGACACTCCCATAAAAGTTAGTTATAAAACACACACTGTATTTTTAACACCCATTTTGTGGCACAAGTTCTCTCCTTCCACTCAAAGCAGGAACACTGCGTTCTCGGTCACACGCAGCAGAACATTTTTTTCATAAAGGAATCTTAAATGTTTGCGAAACAGATAAATTTGTTGCATAAGGTATGAAAACGTGAAGATGGGCCACAAAACCTTGTTTTTCAGCTGAGCACAAACTGTAGTTAACTGGTCACCAGTTAACAGAACAGTTTTGCAACTCCTTGCAAAACTTGTTGAAGGCGCATGGTTGGCAAAGTGATGAGCACACGTGACATCAGATTTATTTCCCACTACACTGTCCTCTGAGTAGTGTGTCTTCAAATCACCTGTTCCTCCCTCCAAACACACAAATATCACCACCTGCGATTAAAGGTGACGCACCGCGGTCTCGAGTGCAAAGAATTGATTGGGATTCTTTGGTAAGTGGAGGATGCACGGCTCTACCGGAGTTCCACTGTCCCACGTCGTCAGCCATAACGACCCCTGCCCCTGTAATCTACCTGAGTGACCCCACCTTACCCGTCACTTACCACAGTCCTGCACTGCTTTGGCATGAGAACCACACGAGAGCAGCACTTTGTTTAAACACTGCTACACACACACACACACACTATCATGAACATTTACCCTCTACAGCTGCTGCCCTCAGTGTGGTTGTTATTTGTGTTTGGGTTCATGTTGCTTCTTTGTTTCACTGCAGCCAGCACCCTGCCTCCCCTCCTCTGTCAGTCTTGCCCAACTAATGCGTCTTGTCCTGATAATGCGTATTATTATTTATATTAGCGCTGGAAGGGAAAAAGGAGCAGTGGGCATTGTAAGAGTTCTGATAAAAGACAGGAAATGCATTGGAAAGAGTCACCAGGAATATAACACATTTATTCTTAGGATAATTAGAGTAATACAGGTCTAATGGCTAAGGCCTCAGAGGCAAGTATTCCTCTCCTTATCTTTTCCCTCCAGTGTCAATACAGCAGAGACTGTGTCAAAGCTTTTGTTTTATTACTGTCAGTTAAACTGTTACTGGTCACATGCATGTTTTGCCCCTCCATCAGAGCATGAGGCATGGGCGCATCCTTCTCAACACTGCACTCTTGTGTGTTAATCAATGGGAATGCAATACTGTGTCTTGACAGCTTTTTGCCTGTTAATTGAATATTAAGAGGTTTAAACACTAAGTTAACTAGATTGCCTTTTAATTTTCTGAAGCTAGTGATGAGTCAGTGTTAAACAGTGTGAGCAGGTAGCAGCTGTCAAGATGTCTGTAACGTACCGTGCTGTGCAGTGATAAATGTCTGACATCTCTTCAGGTCGGTCCCCTCCCGGCCTTGCCAAGACTCCACTGTCAGCCTTGGGTTTGAAGCCCCACAACCCAGCAGAAATCCTCCTCAATCAAACAGGCTCAGGTTGGTTAAAACACTTTTGATATTCCAGTTTTTTGTGGTCAGTCTGGTAACTCAAACACCATTAGATAAGATATAAATGTGTCACAAGTTTCCCTTTCTTTCTAAAGATGTCAGATAAATATAAGCACACATTTGAGTTCAGATCACCTGAGAAACCCAGAAATAAAAGCAGTTTGGTCAAAAATTACATTTTCTTTCTTTGGTTTATCCCAATGATGCTTCACAGATGATGAGAGCAGTGAGGGTGAGGAAGGTAAGAGAAGGTTAAAAAGCCGTGGATCATCATTGACTTTTAATCTCATCCCATTTTTCTCAACATGTTTGTTCAGTCGTTTTCCACCCACGTGTCATGTTTGGCAGAGCCATTGCCATCACTCGCAGCAGCAGCAGCAGCAGCATACACTGTTTAAGTTATTTCCACTTTATGATTACTATTTTTTTTTTTACATTTTCTCACCCTTATGGACAATAATAACACACCTCACCCTGTAAAATTATAAATCAGAAACCCACTAAAGTTTTCTATGTTGGCTTTTTCTTTCATATGCAGCACCAAGAAGTTATGTGGAGTCTGTGGCCAAGTCAGCAGTGGCAGGAGGAGAGCCACGCACATCACCTCGAAGCCTTAGCCCACTGGGAGATGCTGCAACCAAGCAGAGAAGTCCAAGTCCCACCACCACCCACACACTGAACCCACCTTTGTCCAGCAGCAGTCCCATCCAGAGCTCACAAGGGTAATATAGATAGTTCAGTTTAAGGTCAGGTCTTAAAGAACTGAACCATAAATCCTTCTTATAAAGAGCAGTTTCTGTTGCTACTGAAGTACGTTCACTTTTACACTTCTCTCGCTTCTCTTTCAGCGATCACGCCGTAGCAGAGAGCAGCGTTAGCACTCCGTCCCAACCCACTACTGATTCTGGGTTCCGCTCCCAGGCTACAGAGAGTGCTTACCCCACTCCAACCCCATCATATCAAGCCTTGAATACCCCCACTTCATCCTACTTGGATTCTAGCTCTCCAGCCTCCTCTTATCTTGGGACTACTACACCCACACAGTCCTACCTTGGGCCCAGCACCCTCTTAGGAAGCTACACATCTTCAGATCCGAGCCCGCCCAGTTCAGAAGTTCCAGCTCAGACCACACTCAGTCACGGAAGCCCCTATACCACCATCACTGACTCCACCAACAATCCCGTCCTCCAGCAGCGCCCGAGTGCTAATCAGGAAGTTCCCGTCATGAGCCAGCAAATATCACCAGCTAATGGCTTTGAAGTGGGCGTGTCGGGTCTCAGCGGCAGTCCCGTCCTTGGTCATCATCCGTCTCAGGGAGCGCAGAGCAGTCCAGTCCTCAGCAGGCAGATTTCTTTGGGGCCAGGACCTCAGCAGAGCCCGATCCTCAGCAGACAGCCGTCCCTCGGTCAGGCTATTCAAAGCAGCCCTGTGCTCAGCCGACAACCATCTATCACACAGGCTCAAGGAAGTCCAGTGTTGGGACGTCACCCCTCTGTTTCTCAGATGTCCCAGAGAAGCCCCAGTTTAGACCGTCATCCTATGCACAGCGGTTACACAACGCCAGATGAACGACACGGGAACCTGTCACGGCAGAGCAGCTCTTCGGGCTACCAGGGACCACCAACTCCCTCCTTCCCCATCTCACCTGCAGGCTACCAGGATGGAGGGATGATGGGGATGGGCTTAGGGTTCAGGCAGGGAAGTCCGGCCCCAGGCTTCCAGCCCCAGCTCCCGGAGAAGAGACGCATGTCAAGTGGCGATAGACCAAACGGAGCACTGTCCTATTGCACGCTGAACGGGAAGATGATGTCCCCAATGAGTGGAGGAGGCACTCCCGGATACTTCCACACCCTCTCCGACTTCTCAAGGTTCAATATGCCAGGTAAGGACATACAAGGGAGATTCCATGCACTGTGAACGAGGTGCAATCAAAAAGAGGATCTATTTCTATTAATTTCTGTGACATTTTTGATATGCGTTGCAGACGGAAGCCCAGAGAGCAGGCTGAACGTCAAGTTTGTTCAAGACACGTCCAAGTTCTGGTACAAGCCCGACATTTCCAGAGAGCAAGGTGGGCGACTGACTGAAAGACCTCTTTTGGTTAATCAAATACGGCTCCAAGTGGATGGAGTTACTTTCAAATGTTTAGAAAAACATATCAAGGAGTACTCCACCAGCTGCCCTCATTAGCAGCATAACATATCAGCTCTGTTGTGAGCAGTATTTTTGTAGACCTATGATTGTTGCAAACATATAGAGAACACATTAATGGACAGAATAGAAATAACTTGTCCTGCATGGTTTAATTGAGTGTTACTCTGTAATCCTTTGGGTTGGAGTAATGGGACTCTTGTTGACGTTGAAGTCATGTGTGCTGAATGCTGGGGATGTAACACACCTTCACAATAATGACGATGCACATACATGTAACTCCTTACACAAAACATTTCTGTTCTTTCTTGTGTGTTTTAGCTGTGAGGTCAGCGGCTAGTGCCCCCCCGTAATGGATTATATCATGTTAAACACAAGCACATGCTCAACTGCGATGACATCAGACACACAGAAAGTTTATACTTAGTGCAGCAGCACTCCCAGAATGAAAGCAAAGCCACACCATATGCAAAGAATTAGGGAACATCTGCATGTGTTGCTCATCTCATCCATCTTCCTTCCTTAAACTGTCGCATGTGGACAGGCTTGGGCATTGAACTAAACAGTGAAGTAAAAGGTCTGTGAACAATGGAGTGTCTGAACCAAAGTGTCATGGTAGAAGTTGTAGCTCTTATGAAATGTGAAAACTGTGAAAAGCATTCTTAAAACAAAGGGTCAGGATTTTCACCTCACTCCTTCACACTCCTCTTTCCATGGCTCACCTTCATTCCCTAATAATTTATTCCTAATCATTCAGCTCACTTCCCCCCCCCCCATGTTCTAGGAATCCAGGAATCTGCTGGAATCGAATTGCTCCATTCCTATCTGGATATACTATTTTATTATTACTACTATTTTATAGTAGTAAATATAAAATATTACTACTATTTTATAGTATATACACTAACCTTATACTAATTATTTGGGCTTGGTACCCAATCTCAGTGTGGGGATAATGAAATCTCCCCACACTGACCTGTCGTCCTGGCTCCCCCTTGCCGTAGCATGTACAAACACTTCGGTCCAGTAGCCCTGGTTCCTCAACACCTTGTTAGTCTCAGTATGGCTTCAAACATATGCTAACCTAGAAGTATGCCCTGGTCAGGATTCGAACCCCTGACCCTGTGTTCCAAAGACAGTAATGTTACCACTATGCTAGATAGCTACATACTTACCAGACCACTGATGTTCTAACTGAATGTTCTCTGTTCCAGCAATCAGCCTGCTGAAGGAGAGGGAGCCTGGAGCCTTTGTTATTCGGGACAGTCACTCCTTCAAAGGAGCTTATGGCTTAGCCATGAAGGTGGCATCTCCTCCACCCACTGTGCACCAGAACAAGAAAGGTAGGGGGCAGGATGGTGGGCAGTGTGAATAGCTACTTCAAAGCAGTTACAAATGTGCCAAATATTTGGTACACAGATTACTCCTGTGTTTAGTGTGGCTCATTTTTCTGCTTGTTTTGGTCTTAGGTCAGGGTGGAGGTGCAATTAAATGGCAGTATCTTAATACCAAAGATATGAGGCGATGTCTGAATGCCCACCTAGACTCACACAGCACTCGACTTCTCTCTCATTGCAGGTGACATCACCAACGAGCTGGTGAGGCATTTCCTGATCGAGAGCAGCCCTAAAGGAGTGAAGCTGAAAGGCTGCCCCAACGAGCCTTACTTTGGTTAGTGGAAGCTGTCTAGCTGCCCTCTTTCATTTCTAAAACATACACAAACAGCTTAGCAGTGACACAACAAGTCTGGAGGAAAAGTCAAGTGTGAGTGCTTTTTCTGTCTGTGTGCGTCTCTTTCGAAGATTTGAACCCCTTTCCAAGCTTGAAAATGTCTAATCCTGCTGTAATTATAGTACTGACTGACATGATCTAGCTCATGTTCTCCCTACTAATTACACTGCACGGCTGTGTGCGAGTGTGTGTGTGCGTTTGTATGCATGCTCCAAAAGAAGGCCAACTTCTGTGAACTTTTGCTGCACCTCTCCTGGTTCCTTCTCTTCCAGTCCTGCCTTCGGCTTGTAACTTATTACATCGCTCTTATACTTATGTGGAGTTTTTGCTTCTATTTCTCTCATTCTAAAACTAATAATACCAAAAGGTCAAAAGTTGTGTTTCCCTCACCATGTAAAAATCTAACAGAACACAAGCAATCAACACTAAAGAGAATGACTGACGATACATCAAAACAAATTTAATGCTGTGTTTCAAAAACACATGAAAAGATTTCCTTTATTGTGACATTCCAGCTAACAGTCAGGGCTGGGCTTCAAGAGCCTTTTATTGAATAAATCCGCTAATTAAACCTGAATCCTTGGAATCCATTTTCAGAGCTCGTCAAGTTTAGCTTTAATCTTCTGCCACTAAAAGAGTCAACTGTTATTGTGTAAGAAGCCAGAAGTACTACAGATTTAGTTGTCTTTAATTTGGGGGGGAGGGGCTATTATGCTCAATTTCAAATCTATATTTTATTTTCTTGGACAGTAATAGAGTAACTGTGCATGATTCACAGCTCAGTAATCCCTGTTTATCTTATACTTGGCCATGGTGCAGCCCCTCAGTTTATCCACTCTCTGATGGGAGCCTTTTAACTCCCTCCCCCCCTCCCTTTAAGCTGACTTTCTTCTAATTGGCTGCCCGATGCAAACAGAAGGTTAGAACAGCAGGTAGGTAGTGCTTATATACTCTAAGAAACTGAGCCAGAAGCACATACTTCAGACTGCCCTAAATGCCCTCAAGGATTGCTTGCACCTCTTTATTTATACTTTTGGTCACGTTTAATATGAGTATCCATAATAACAGCATAATAGCAGCAATCCTGTTAGAGAATTAACTCTTGTGAAGATGGTTGTTATAACTGGAGAAAGAAACAGTCTTTGGTAGAAATGAGGCTGAACTGTGATATGGGCTTCTATCAATAAAACTGATTAGCATTTAAAAACCACTAAACAGCTGAAATCCTCATCCAGTTATTAAAGAACCCACAAACTTTGTTGTGATCAACTTGAACTCCCTTTAAGTAATGCTGAACAGTGAACAGCTTGTGTTTCTCTGGCAGGTTGTCTGTCTGCTCTGGTGTACCAACATGCGATAACACCACTGGCCCTCCCATGCAAACTAGTCATCCCTGCTACAGGTATGTGCATTGAAGTGTTTATTCCATTTTAAAGTGTCTCTCTGTTACTCCAGGGCACATCTTTACAGCTAAAAAAAAAAAAAGGAGCAGCCCTATATGAAATCAAAGACTTTTGATGGAGCCCTTAGTGCCACAACTGTAAACTTCAACTTTCTCTCGTGTAATGCAGATCTCATCGAGGAAGTCCCGGAGGTCCCAACAGCAAACCCGATGGTTGAAAGGCTGAAACAAGGAGCAGGTAAGCCCTCAACACCTCAGTGTTAAAAGTCACGAGGTAGTTTTAAGTTTGAGATTCCAGGACATTACTATCAGTGTCACCAATGTGTCTTGTCACTTATTCTGACAACGTGACGTCCTTGTTGTCCCAGTGCAGAGGGCCCCTGCTGATTCCCATGGTAAACCCAGTGCACTTTTATTTGGAAACCTGGAATGTGCATCGTGTGTGTTGTCTGTCCACAAATGAAGACAAATATTTAACAGTCCTGCATAACAGAATTCCCCTGTAACCGTCTTAACACTGGTGTCCAGCTTGTCCTCCGTAACAGGCAGAATGTTTTATGTGGAATGATCTGTTTGGATCTGTTTCTAAAACCCCAGCTGTGTTGCAGCAAGCATGCTCTCTAATGAGGAAAAGCCAATATTATTGCATGAATGGGTCGCTCACGATCGTGTTTGACGTGATTTATCCAGCCGGGATGTCTGCTGTCTTTCCAGCATGCAATGTTCTCTACATCAACTCAGTGGAGATGGAATCCCTGACGGGCCCTCAGGCTGTCGCTAAGGCCATATCTGAGACGCTGGCTGCTGCTTCTCCACCTGCTGCCACCATCGTGCACTTCAAGGTGTCTTCGCAAGGCATCACCCTCACCGACAACCAGAGGAAGTAAGTCTGAACTGTGCCTGTCCTGAACATCGTGAGGTGTTTGATGTCTCACAAGCATAGATGTTGAGATGGAGATGTTGCTGCAGACATATCTTTGACAGAAGTTTTGACGTCTCAACGCATCTTGATACAACTCCACATTTCCAATGAGCACCAGGGTTGCAGTGAAGCAGATGTTGTACTGGACTGTTGAAGATAGACCTTTTGATTAACCAGTGGATCTGTGTTCCAGTCATAATTGATGGTCACAATCTCTGGGTAGGGACAGAAAGATTGACACTGCTGATACGAGCGACCAAAATGAGTTTCCTCTGAGTGGCTGGGCTCAGCCTTAGAGACAGAATGAGGAGCATGGACATGCCAACTGGAGGCAGCTTGGAGTAGAACCACTGCTCCTGTGTGTCAAAAGGAGCCAGCTGAGGTGGTTTGAGTGTCTTATCAGGATGTGTCCTGGATGCCTGCTTTTGGAGGTTTTACGGGCAAACCTTCCTGGGAGGAGACCCTGGGATAGACTCAGGATTTGTTGGAGCGATTATAGAGCTCATTTGTCCTGGGGAACATCTCATCATCCCGTAGGAGGAACTGGAATAAGATCCTGAGGAAAAAGGAAGTCTAAAATACCCTGCTTTAGCCTGCAGAAAAAAAACAAAAAACATTTCCATAATCAATTTCAGTTTTATTTATGTAGTGCAAGTTCACAGCAACAGTTATCTCAAAGTGACTCATTATTATTATATCATTAAGAGAACCTCAACAATCAGACGATACCTTATTTACAGGCACTTGGCGATGGTGGAGAGGAAGAACTCCCTTTTAACAGGAAGAGCCATTATAAGCATTTCAGTTAATTGTGGAAATATCAGTTATGTAAAAGCTCCGCCTCCATGATGTTTCAGTGCTTTACAATGTGCAGCTGTCAGGAAAACATCGTAGCATTGACAAAAGGAAATGATAAGCTAAGAGTCAAATGATACTGATGAAATGGACAATTTAGAACCACTTTTCAATTCCCATCCCTCATGATGTGAGAGAATAAGTAGAGCCCTGAAGTTCATAATGACCAAATCAGTGTATATGAGTGACTGTTCTGTTTAAAAGCTCATTACACACTTCACATTTCACTGTTGTCTTAAATCTTTGTGTTGCTTACTTCTTTTTTTTTTTAGGCTTTTCTTCCGGCGCCATTACCCTACCAACACTGTCACGTTCTGCGATATAGACCCTCAGGACAGAAAGTGAGTACAGAGAGACATTAACATAATTAATTGTGACAATATTAGTGGTTTGTTTATGCCTACTCAAGTGCCCCCACAGTTCAGTTAATCCATGTAGCACATTAATATCTTAATGAAGCAAAATCAAACTGTTTTAATTGTTTCAGATGGAACAAGTCTGAGGGAGGCACAGCCAAGTAAGTAAAACCTTCCTTTTAGTCCACATTTGATACTTAAACACTGATCTGAGCTAGAGCTCGACTGATACCGACACTGATATTTGGTGATTCAAGAATCTGATATTTAAGCTGAGATTTTTTTCTTTCAGACACATCCCTAACATTTGTTACATGTAGTTATTTTTGAGTCCTAAGATGATGCGTCATTGCAGTTTGAGAATGAGTGTATTTTACTATTACAACACATCATGGATTACTCATTCCCACTCTGCCCGACTTTGTTCAGATCTGCTGTTTGTTGTGTTTTAAGCACATGTTGCCAGCTGGGAAATTGCAGAGTGCTCCCTCAAATTTTCATTTATCGGCTGTTTTAAATAAAGTTACCAATATCGGCAAAAAGCCAATACTGGCTGATGTCAGTCGAGCTCTAATCTGAACTACTTAAAGATACTACCCTCTGCAGACTTTAAATAAAACTTTCACCTCCATGAGAACCAGTGAATTTAATTAATTATGTTTTCAGTTATGCATGGCTGTTCTTTTGTTTGTTTGTTTTCCTTTTGTAACTTGGTATGAGTATTCAATGTGCAAAGCTCGCCAAAATGCTTCAGATATTTTATTCTTTTGTTACAAATTTTTGAAATTTTGAAGATAAACAGTACATTCATGTTTAACTTCAACCTCATTCATTGGCTGAGTCATTTGAAACTTCCCTCCTAAATATTCAATTGGCAAATCTTTACAAAACACTGCAGATAAATTTCTGATTTTTGACTTTTTATGAATTTTCAAAATTTGCAAGAAATATTGTAGATTGATGTTTAACATCAGTTGCTACTCCTTCTCCTCCCATTTTGTTGGCCAATTCTTCTGAAACTTAATATGAGTGATCATTGGGCAAAAGTCTACAGATTTTCAAGTTTAAAATTTGTTTAAAATTTTTGAAATTAAAAAAAAAACAACAACAAAAAGCTATGCATCAGCTCAGTGATCGACCCGCAGCCAAATTAGTTTCAGTTCCATAAATCACATATTGCATAAGTAAAACATTTGAAATCAGAGGCAAAACTTCTCTTGTAACCTTTGATATTTTCTTTTAGCTACACCCATTTCCTCCTGAGGTTTTGCCTTTTGCCAAGCTGCAGCAACATAAAACAATTTTGTAAATAAGGGTTACAGCGACTGCAAAATCTTTGGTACAAATTGGTACCATATGAAAGTTTGACTTGGCCCTAATTCAGGGGATATTTTTTTAAAATTGCAGACATTTTGGCCATAAAGTCATTTTCCACCCACTTTCTCTTGATAGCTTCAGTTGATTTTAAACTGTTATTAAAAACACACATTTACAAAAAAAATCCCTCTAAGTGTCTGCCAGTCTGCTCTGATAAATGAAAATGGCAGCTACGCTGACTAAATCTCCAACATTGGCATTCCAGGCTGTTTGGGTTCGTGGCGCGTAAGCAGGGAAGCACAACAGACAACGTCAGCCACCTCTTCGCCGAGCTGGACCCTGACCAGCCTGCCAGCGCCATCGTCAACTTCGTCTCGAAGATGATCGCCTCGCAGAAACGATGAGCTGTCAGCAGAAACCCTGGCGCTTTTTTTAAAAATAACTTTGGTTATTTTCCTTCCTTCCTTCCTTTTTTTTTTTTTTTAAACCCACAGACACTTTCAGCTTTTGGTTTTTACACATCACCTTATTTTTCTTGCTCTTTCACATTTAAGCCTATGCGTCTGTGTGTGTGTGTGTGTGTGTGTGTGTGTGTGTGTGTGTGTGTGTGTGTGTGCGCATGTCTTGCATGCGTTTGCTTATATTCTTGGATGGACTCCAGAATGGACCAGAGGAAGTGCAGGATGAGGCGTGGCTGTGTGTGACAATGGGAAGGGAGGGGATTTTTAACCTCCCGGGCGGGCAGGGTTAACTCGTGAACCGGAAGAGGGAACGACGTTGTGTGTGCAAATATTTTTTTTTTTTTAGCGACTGTTGTGTTTTTTATTTTTTTAAAAAGAAGAAGTCAAGTCGTGTGATGTAAAAGGTGGATTGTAAATCTTATCAGGCTTTTTGACTGGTCAACCAAAGATTTTTAAAAAGCAGTCAGGGCGTGTGTAGCGTGTCGCTGACGATGAGGGTCGGAAGTATTCTTTTGTAAAACAAATATGGCTGCTTAAACAAAAATACTGTTTCTTTCTGTATGTACTGATACTGTAGGTCAATTCTGCACCGTTGCCATTTTGCAAAAAAGACTTTTTTGCAGCTGGTAAGGGCTGTGTAAATATTCTAGATTGCTTTTTTGAGTAGGACTGTTCTAGACAACATTTGGTGCCTGACTTTCTTATCTAAACGCAGAGCTTTTAAAGAAAAAAAAAAAAACCTAAAACATATCCACGCCGTCTTAATATATGCAAATAGCCAAAATACCACAGGTCCTTCCCTGTTCGTAGTGTAGCTGAAGATGCGACTGTGCGCAGCCAGAGATGTGAACACAGAGAAGGATACGGGATCACTGCATCCACGCGGGATTGATTTGCTTCCTGTCTCCACAGCGCACAGCCACACGGTTCGCTCATGACTGAAGGGCCGAGGGCAGTTTTTGAGGACAGTCTTTATAAAAAGATCTCGTCCTGTGACTCTGCTCTGCACTTTTCTCTGCTCAAAGTTTCCATCACTGAAAGAAGCTCTTTGCGTCAGCCACTCACCCTACCCAAAAGTAAGCTATACATATAAATATACATACATAGATATATAAATATATATATATATAAACTTCCAAACAGTGACTTAAGATATTTATTTTTGTTGCTTTGTTGCTCTATATTATCTTGTATACATGTATTATAAAGTATACATCAAGATTACTGAAAGCAAGAAGAAAAGATTGCTTTTATTTTGGCTAAAGTGCATTGACGTATATAAAGGTGTAAAGTGTGTGCATTTAAAAGGTGTATCACTGTCGGTTTTGAATGTTTTATTTTTTTCACAGCATTATTTTCTTTTGTTAACATTCTTGTTGTTTTCTTGGGGGAAATATTTTGTATGAAAAGTTATTAGTAAAGTCCAAATTGGAGTTATCCTAAAGCGATGGCAGCACGGTCGTTTTATTAACTTAAACCTGCCGAGAAAATACGTTGTCCAAGTTTTGAGCACTTAAAATGTTGAAGTATTATCCGTGTTTTTATTGTCAGGGAGGGGGAATGATGACACACCTACTGCATATGTACAGGCAGGCTGACAGATTCTTAATGTTGGCACCACCTCAGAGCAGGTCTAACGGCAAAACCCCGACAGTTATTCAAGTAGCTGCCGCCCCCATGTGGTGCAAAAGGATCACTACAAAAGGAGCCACTTTTATTCTAATGCAGTGTTTTAGCTGTGTTTATGTCACAATTAAATATCAAGTTAAAATAATTTGATTGCTAAGAAAAAAAAAATGTTTTTGCAGTTTTCTTTACAAACTTTTTTTTTTGCATTTTAAATAAACATTCAAGGAATGAGCATCAACAATTTAGACTCCCACCTTCAGCAGCATGACATAAAATAAATAAGGGTTAGTTTGGGGGCCTGCGTGGACTCAGATTTACTTCTTTAAAAAAATGAATGTTCCATTATTTATTAGCAGGAGCTCGCATGCTCGAGTCAAATTGTAACCTTTAACCCTGTTGACTAATCTGTGCTCAGCATCTTCATGTCTCATTTAAACCAGCCTTTCCACAAAGATGCCCTTAGGTGTGCGTCGTGGCTCAGCTTATAAGACAAGACAAAAAATAAAAACAAAACTTTTTTTTGCCTACAAATTGCTCGTTGATGAAAAAAAAGAAAACAGACTTCCTAACCATGAAACTGAATGTTAGTCATTTAGTCATCTGTTTGATGGACACTCCAGTGGCATCTGCCCACAGATCAGTCTGGACCCAAGAATGTGTGTGAATGAGCTACTATTCCTGTATCATTTTTTGGTTTGCTACATTGTATGGCGTTTACTATTTCTGATGGAAAAAAACATTAAAAAGCAGTACAAAAGAAAACGTCTGTGTTTGTTCTTTCACTAAACGAGCAGTCTGACCGCGCTGTTCAGAAATTGAAGATTTCAGGTGAGTTTAGCATAAAATATTACAAATGTGTATTTTGGGGGTATGGTGTTTTAATCTAGATGACCAAATTATTAATGGGCGGATTTGTGGTTACTAATGAGTGGAAAGTACTTCATGGATCATTCATGTGAAATTTAATAAGATGTAAAGCATGTTTGTAATGTCAAACTATAAATAAAAATAATAAGATGCAATAAAACGGATTAATTTGTCCTCATGGTTGGACTTATTTACAGGCCTGCTTTACAGTAAAGTGATATACAATGCTGGTATTCAGCACTCCAGACTTACTTTTTTTTTGGGGGGGGGGGGTGCTCCCATAGATTCATGTTTTTCCAGCCACGTTTTCTTGACCTTGAAGGAAAGAGGAAACAGTGTGAAGGAGGAGAATGTGACTGAAGTCAGCAGGACAACAACACAGAGTATGAAGAAGACCTCTAAGCACGTGACTGAAGACAAACAGCAAATGGAGAGCTGTATCCAAACTGATCCCTAAACATAACTGAACAGTGTGTGAAAATAAAATAATAAAAAAACAATGAAAACTTAAGTGCAAAGATCCTGGCCTCAAACTCGCGCCACAGTTTTAAGTCCATTGTTTTCAGACAGAAACACTGCTCATTATTTCTGTTCAACAGAGCCAACAAACCACCACTGAATGAGTTGAGAACTGATAACAGCCATTTAACGGGCTGACAATGGAAAGCGCACAACCATGTATACAAAAGGTCTCACAATTCACACTGCATGTCAAAAACAGAGCACTGCTGTAACAGACTGTGTGAGGTGAGAGGGTCTGCCTCAAAGATAAACACTTCAGCTGTGATTACACTGATGCAACCTAAATAAAGACACATGCTAGGATCCCAGACACTGCTCATCACCTGCTGATACCAGGAAGCTGCATGGTGGTGGCAGCATCATGCAATGGGGATGCTTCCAAGTGGCGACCTCCGTGGCTGGAAAATGAAGCTAACTTGGAAATGCCAGAACTACAGTTCCTCTAATGCCCACTCGAGGCTGGCTCCCATCAATAAAAAGGCACAACTAAATGGCATTTATGCTATTGGTGCTTTTAAATGAGAAATAACATGGTACAAACTAGGGAGGTGCGTGACCAGCCAACCAGATGTTTAAATGCTGCAGCTCTTACTTGTTGCTGCCAAAAAAAAAAAAAAAAAAATACCAGGTGGGTAGAAAATTACCAGATACAGAAAACTGAACAATTACATGTTGACTGTGTCAGGACACTATGGCATATAACCACACAGCCAAAGCAATGAGTGTATTCTGCCTCCAGACAATTGGGCTAGTCTGATTTTTTTCTCCCATTAAAAACAACAAGTAAATTAGTCAGCAGGAACATCCCTAATACAGAAGTTTGTGCTTCAGTTTGGATGAATGAAATTCTAGTCTGTTACTTACACATCTATTAATTTATGACAGTAAGTGTGTTGTTGTTGACTTAGGCTATGTTATAGGCTATGTTTTTTTTTTTCAGTGACAAGGACAGGGACACACTTAAGAACTGAAGGAAGCCTGAAAGCATCCAAATACAGAGAGGTCCTCTGAGAAAGCTTCAGGGTCATTCAAAAGAAACCGCTAAGACCAAGATGTACACTGTACGGACAAAAGCACTGAGCCAGCTGCATGTGACACTACAGGCGCTGCTCAGCTGTGGAAACCATGTCATGAAGCTCCTGGCACTGAGTATTTGTGCTGATGTTAATGTCAGAGGCACTGATGATGGAATATCTAGAAAGAAAGAAATTTCATGAACTGACTTACTGCAGTGGTGGCATCCCTTCATATTATCACGCTCAAATACACTGAACACTTTAATTCAACCTGTTCTTTCACAAATGTTTGTAAAGGCAGACTGCGTGCAGAGGTGCTCGACTTCATACACCTGTGAGACCGAGAGCAGCTGAATTCAAAGCTTAAGAGGTGTGACTCAATACTTTTGTGCATCTCAGAGCCACTCCAGCTCAAACTGTCAGAGTTTCCCACCCAAAGCCCAGAATTAAACCCCTCAGAGCGCTGCTTTCAGAGACCTGAGGTTCGCAGATGCTTCCCATGCTGTGTGATGAAGCTTGAATGGATTTGACAGGAAGAACTGGATAAACCTGCTCAAATCCAGGAAACCCAACATTTACCCAGAAGACTCAAAACTGTAATTACTGCCAAAGGGACCGTTACAGAACACAGAGTGGGATGTAAACACTTAGATTTAACATTTTAACAAATTTGCCAAAATAAAAAAAAAAAAACATGTTATTGGGTGTAGACTGGTGGGGAAAACTGCATTTTAATCAATTAAAACTTAAACAATGAAAACAACATTTTAAAAGAAAAAACTGGTTGTTTGTTCCAGGGTCTTACGACAAGTTTGCTGCTCTGACAAAGAGCCTCTTGCAGCTGAGGGAGTTTCAGTAAACTAAACCAAACATTAACAGTGGCAGCGATGTTCAGAAAAAGCTGATAACTGATCATCTTTGTAAAGCTCATGGTGATGGTTACCATTTTTCTATTCAGTATCAGATTGGAGGGATATATACTGTACCTACATGCAATAGGTACAGTAATGAGTGTGGAAAGGCATTTTAAGGCATAATAACTCCAGTATTTGTAGCACTTAAATGCACTTAAATGGGAACAAGTTCCACAGCTCAGGAGCCGCAGCCTCAAAGGTGCAATTCTCCTCTGGTCCTTAGCAGAGACTGAGGTACCACCAGCCAGCATCGGTCACAAGACCTCAGAGACCTGCTGGTTAAATATGGAAGTAAAAGCACACCAATACATAGAGGCAGGCGATCATGAAGAGATCTAAAAATGATCCCAAAGATTTTGACTTGAAAATTAAACCCAGTGTAAAGCAGACAGAGTTGGTGTACCATCATGGCAACCTTTGACCTGGTGAGAAGCCTTGCAGCAGCATTCTGGGCAGGATTCGCTCAGGCAAAAGAAAAATAAATAATGAGAGTATATTTAAGATGTTCTGCAAACGATTAGAAACGGGAGCATACAAGAACAAGCATCATCATCAAAACTGAACACCTGATCAAATGTAACACCCAGATTTCTGAAGTAACCATGGCTTACATATTTAAGTCTGAGGATGACACACTTCTTGGTCTTAGTGCTCGGACTCATTTACATTTGTTACAGCGTAACAGCGACAAATGGCTTTTCCATTAAAATCCATAGCCAAGTCTAGCTTCGCCTACTGGGATCGTTGGTAGGGCAATCTCATGACATCATTGCTTTAGTCTATTAAATTTTTCAGTTGTTATAATAAAGTTTTACAGGCAGCAATTTTCTGTTACCTTACTAGCCTAATAAAATTATGAAAAAATGCAGACGGTTAATATAAGCAGGCCAAAGGAATTTGACAGAATAAAAACTTGCGAGAATAATGTCGTTTGGAGGGGATGAAAAATGGAACGGAGTGGTATTTATGGTCTTACTGAATACTCCGAGTGCTTTACAAGCCACATTTAATACATTCAGACAGTACACCTGAGCACTTCACCCAGCTCACTTCCATGGCAAAATGACAATCACCAATTACCCGAACGTTCATGCCTTTGGACTGTGGGTAGAAGCCGGATTAGGTCTCCACAGAGAACGGCCCCAGCTGGGGTTCAAACCAGGAACAGTCTTGCTGTGAGGTAACAGTGATAACCACTGCACCACCACACCACCCCTGATAAGTGTTATCTTTCTTTTCCATATTCCATTATTGAGGTAATAATTGGTAATGCCTATTTTTTTCTGACTCTCTCTGTGGGTGGGGTTCAGGCTGCTCCTCCACACAGCACAGAGATCTCGGTGAGATAACTGAAGGTAACTCAAAACCCTGGAATCATTTGTGCCACAAACACCAAAGCATGTGATCGGCACAAAGCTACTGCTACATGACGCTCTAATGGGCTTCTTTCTCTAATCAACTTAATATTAAACATTTGTGAGCTCAGAGGGCACAAAATAGCTTAATGCTAAATAAATTAAAAGTACTAGGACCCCCCCCCATTGATCCAAGAAGCTACACTGACTTCTTAGTTTACTATGGCTTTACTTGTGGTTGCAGTAGTGGCCACTTGGTGCCAGTGTTTCCTTTCCAGACAGATGTTTGTCCAGGGCTGTTCACATTTGCATTGTGCATGATGTTCAGCGTTTCACCTCACCTCAGTAAATGTAAACATCGTTTCTTTGGTATTCCAGCTCTAGATGTTAGACCCCATTTCTCTTACTGGGGTTAAACTGGTTACGGCTTTTTCAAATTTAGCGTGGTGGTGGTTGTTGTGTGTAGGTCAAATTCAGCGATCGTGAATAAAACTATCTGTGCTGTCATCACAGATCAAAGCTTAAATTTGTCTTTCACCGTCAGCGTAACATCCCTGTTCAGCATTCACTAAATATATTCTTACAGCCAAGTTCGACCTTCAGTTTAAGAGAAAATTTAGCACCACTCTACAAGTCCTGCATGCATGAGGAGAACTGATATCTTTTCATCTCCTTCATACCAGAGCTCTGACTCTGAGAGTAGTAAGTTGTTTCTCTGCATGGAGTCCAGATGACACGATGGGCGTATCAGCTGTTGATCTGACAGCGGATAATACTTTTAATCTGCATTTGCTTCTGTTTACTCTTTTACTCTCGCTTGTTTCTCTTCTCTGTGGCTCTGATTTGGACACCTTTGCCATACTCAGACATACAATCTTGGCTTTGTGGAGAGACAACTGCTATACAATTATGGGCTAATTAGCTCCAGCTCGCCAAACCAAATAACGATTTTGATCACCTGATTGTGAGGCCCCAACACTGCCTGCCGTTTGCCTGTTTATCCACAGGCTGGGTTGGTTTGGTTGGTTTTTAGCCAGAAGTCTAACCTTACCTGACTCCATTCTTGTCCGATAGGTATCATTATGTCATGCAAACAATGACATCACTTACCCAAACTATATGCATGAGCTTCCCATAACCACAAGTATTTTAAGTCACCCAAACATAACTACACACAAACCACAGGGCATGACAAATGACCACTTTTGTTGTGACGTAAGAGTTGGGGCAGACACTACTTTCACTCATATTATGCACAAGACAGCTGCCTGCTTACAGTAACTCTGGACTGAGAGTGTTAATTACAATTGAATGCTGAATGGGAGCCAATTTCAACAACTACTTTCAGCAACTGACCAGTGAATTCAGGGCTTTTCTCCAACAGTCCCTCTGAACACCTGATGTCCAAATCTCCTTCACACAGTAGCACTCTTGCAATGGTTTACTAAATGTTATTAAACTCAATTTATTTATATAGCACCAAATCAAAACAACATTCGCCTCAAGGTGCTTTATATTTAAAGGTAAAGACCCTAAAATAATTACAGAGAAAACAACAATCAGATGACCCCCTATGAGCAGCACTTGGTGACAGTGGGAAGGAAAAACTCCCTTTTAACAGGAAGAAACCTCCAGCAGAACCAGGCATGGGGAGGGGGGGTCATCTGCTGTCAGCTGTTGGGGAAGAAGGGAGAGAGACATAAGACCCACTGTGGAAGTGAGCAGGAAATTAATAATAATTAATGATTAAATGCAGGGTGGTGTCTAAATACAGAGTGAAACACTCAGTGCATCATGGGAACCCCCCCAGCAGCCTAGGCCTATAGCAGCATAACTAAGGGAGGGTTCAGGGTCACCTGATCCAGCCCTAACTATAAGCTTGATCATAAAGGAAAGTTTTAAGCCTAATCTTAAAAATAGAGAGGGTGTCTGTCTCCTGAATCCAAGCTGGAAGCTGGTTCCACAGAAGAGGCGCCTGAAAGCTGAAGGCTCTGCCTCCCATTCTACTCTTAAGTATCCGAGGAACCACAAGTAAGCCAGCAGGCTGAGAGCGAAGTGCTCTGTTGGGGTGATATGGTACTATGAGGTCTTTGAGATAAGATGGGGCCTGATTATTCAAGACCTTTTATGTGAGGAGAAGGATTTTACATTCTATTCTAGATTTAACAGGGAGCCAATGAAGAGAAGCCAATATGGGAGAAATCTGCTCTCTCTTTCTAGTCCCTGTCAGTACTCTAGCTGCAGCATTTTGGATCAGCTGAAGGCTTTTCAGGGAGCTTTTAGGACAGCCTGATAATAATGAATTACAGTAGTCCAGCCTAGAAGTAATAAATGCATGAATTAGCTTTTCAGCATCACTCTGAGAAAGGATGTTTCTAATTTTAGAAATATTGCAGAAATTTAAGAAATCAGTCCTACTTTGTTTAATATGTGCATTGAAGGACATATCCTGGTCAAAAATGACTCCAAGAGTCATTGGAGTCATTTTGGCCTCCAAGTAATGCCATCCAGAGTAAGTATCTGGTTCAACACCATGTTTCTAAGATTTGTGGGGCCGAGTACAAGAACTTCAGTTTTATCTGAATTTAGAAGCAGGAAATTAGAGGTCATCCAGGCCTTAATGTCTTTAAGACATTCCTGCAGTTTAACTAATGTGTGATGTGCGCCATCTGGCTTCATGGATAGATGAAACTGGGTATCATCTGCATAGCAATGAAAATGTATGCTATTTAGCATAGCATACATTTTCAGCCTTCTAAAAATACTGCCTAAGGGAAGCATGCATTTGTGTAAATAGAACTGGTCCTAGCACAGAACCCTGTGGAACTCCATACTCCAGACTTCCCATGTACACAAACAAATTGGAGTCTATTAGAGAGATATGATTCAAATCACTGCAGTGCGATGAAGACATGCACAATCCAAAAAGATCAAATTGGGTGCTGGAACAAAAATGAGCAGAAAGAAAAGGAAGTCCGCACACCAACACAGAGCTCCTGGATGAAAAATGTAATATGAAAACCTACAAGGAATAACGTTTCGGGCTACAGCTGCCCTTCTTCAGACTTAACTTTACAGGAAACACGTTATTTATACACGCCCACATTTTGACAGAGTCATCTGGTTGAGGGTGCCTACTGCCCAAACAAGGAAAATAATCAATCACCAAGTAGAGTGTTTAAGAAATGGTATTATAAGATATTACAAGATGATTAAGCTCTTTGTTTTATTGACATTGTATACACTCATTTGAATACTCATTGAAATGTTTATTTAAGACATTATAGTACCTTTGCTTACTTCTGTGTCTACAAAATGCTTCATGATCTCTGTTTTGTAAAGTGCAACCATGTTACTTAATGGGAGGGAAAATGTGAAAATCAATATTACGTCTGCTTGGCAGAGTGCAGTAATCCGACCAGAGCAACAGGTGTCTTGTTTCTTGCTGAAGCCTGTTGCCCGTCGTCACACATGGAAACCATGTCACCATTTGGAGTGAGAAACGAGTGCCGGGCCTCCTGGCACAGAGAAATCAGTTTACACTCTGCCAGATGGCGTGCAAACCTTAAATGCAGAAAGAAAATACATATACGCATGATACTGTATTTGCTCTAATCACATAAATTATGCCACATCTCCAGATCTGGCAAAGATTCAGTCACATGCATGATGACATCTAGTTCGTCCTTTCATCTTGACAATTATGACTGAGATGTGAGAAATGTTTTGCAGGTTGCTACAATTCACTGGTGTACGGAAAGGACACACGTGTAATTGAAATACAGTATGCATCCTGTGTGTGTGTGTGTGTGTGTGTACAGAGTATGTTCTTGTGTATATGTGTGAGTGATTTCTGGACTCATGAGTGACTGTCCATCCTGTGACCGGTGTGTGTGACTCACTCCTAATCCAAATGTTTCCATCTTGGCGCCTCAAAGGCAAAACCATCGAGTGCCGTCACCATCTGGATGGTAAGGGCCCTCCTGGGCTGCCCGCCTCGCGTCCCTGACTCAAAGACTTCAACTAAAAATACAACTTTCAGGATGTTATTGCAAAATGCACTGATACATGACTGGCTTGGATTTCGTCTCTGAACCTGGCACTTGATGTTTCTGTCTCTTCTCCACAAATAACAAAGATTAAACTGCTCACACACATCAGTCACAATAATAATGCACTCTAATAAGCATGTGATGGCTTTGACGACAGGCAGTTCCTAAATAAGTTACTTTGGTGGATTTTTGAGGCCTATTTTGAAAGCTCATTTCATTTTTAAATGTGACAAACCTACTTAGATCATAACTTTTTCTCTTAAGCTCCGTGTTTTGGTTTTCAGGTGCAAAACCCATCTTATCAACCTGCAACTGCCAGTTTTCAGTGATAAGCAACAACCCCCTTACAGATTACAGTCCATGCCTTCAGTGCATGCTCCAACAACGCCTCACAAATGTCCATGTCAAATTTTGAACCACAGATGTGTTTAATCATCCTAAACGGTCCAAAATAAACAGACATAAATGAACAGTTAATGACTCACTGGTTTCAATGGTTTCACTGGGAGCTGTTCAACTATTCCTGCAAGATCGTCCTCCTTTACTTGTGAAATCTCTACCTGGAAGATTTGGCACTAGAACTCATTTTGGTTCCTGCAGTATTTGACGGCTGTGGTCAGCTTTGCTTCGTTTCTTCCGTTTGATGAAATGCGTGTGCCGCAGTTAGATTAGGAGCTACTGTACAGTGTGGTGTGTGGAAGTTCGTAAGGTTTATTTTTGCTGTTTATCGGTGATCAGCAAACTGCTTTTGGGTGCATTTCTGCCACATTCTGGCAGTAGAGGTGTATTACATATATCAGGCACCAGTAAAAAACAAAGGAAAATGTAAAGCTTAAGATAAGAATCTTTTTTAATAATTTAATGAGTATTTGAATAGTCAAAAATCATGACCATCCCTTTATGTATGGGAAAATTAAGGGGTGAGGCTGAAGTGCAGAAAGTGGTTAGAAGTCCAGCTGACCTGACTCCACACTTCCCACTTTGCCTCACTTGTCTGTGGACAGTTCAGATAAAGCTAAGTCAAAAATAAATAAATAAATAAAAGCTGCCTTCTTAGTGTTGACAGAAACAAAAGTAGGCAGCATTACCTTTTGTAATTCTAACACTGAAACTGCACAGTTGGGTCTTAATGGTTAATTCAAGGTAATAATGAATTTCTTGCACTTTTCTAAATGTTTTTCCTCCTTTACTTATTTTCTATTTTTGAGTAAAATGAAAAGCTTTTTTTCACTGTTTCTCCACAGAGTTAGACTGTATTTCTGGAGCAGGTAAAGGCGCAAATATCCACACTGACTAAGATGCTCAAACGATATAGCATAGGTTTAGCTTGTGCAGATATTGTCTTTAAAATTACTTGTGACAAATGACTAATATAATAATTTTCTTCTAGGAGTCACTAAGTCTGCTTACAAACTCCAACTCCACCATCTTGGATTGCAGCTGGCAACAGCAGCCCTTATCCAGCTTTGGTGAGCTCAGCGTAGAGGCACATGAACCTGTTCTCCACCTGCTGCAGGTTCGGTTTGACTGGTCCTCCAGCTCGCATACTACTGTCTCCAGCTGCTGTCCAAGATGGTGAAGTTGGAGTCCGTTCAACTTTGGGATGAGAACCACCACAACCAGCACCTGGTCAGTGAGCCATTCAGGAACGGGCTGGTGCCATCTGGTTAGCAGCAACTCACAAGAACGAGAGGGTTTCCCACTAGTAAATGGTAAATGGACTAGTACTTATATATGTAGTACCTTTCTACTCAATTTGAGCACTCACTGCTTTCTTACTGCTTTACTACAAGTCTAATTCTCCCAATCTCACACACCACACACACACACACACACACACACACACACACTTAGACCACTTTTATCTATGCCTAAGCACTTTCTAACATTCACACACAGAGGGATACATCGAGGGCAACTTGGGGTCCAGTATCCTGCCTAAGGACTGGAGGATCGATCCTCCGACCTTTCAATAGGCAGATGACCTGCTGTACCATCTGAGCCACAGCCACCCAAACACAGCTGCCCAGTGATAGTAAAGCAGTTGTGGATGTCACTGCTCTCTCACAGGGATTAAAAAAAAATTGATAAAAATGCTAAAAAGTGCTGCCAAAAATACTTGAGTGACAGTTAATGTACCTGGAGGGGCCAAAAAAGTAAAGCCTGTGAGTAGAAAACACTGTTTGATACATTTCTTTCCAATGTTAAGTAAATGTCCATCATTACACCGCTACTTACACAGTCATTGATGACTTTGAATACTGTGTATATGTTACAGGGTGAACTCCAGAAATATGCCTCCATCACCTGCCCATTGTGTACATGTGAAGCATGTGCCAGTAAAAACAGCCCAGGGGGAATGTGGTAAATGTAGTACTTCACAGTACTGAGTTGGAAGAAATTTCTCTCTTGTGTAAGAAAAAGGACAGAAAGTGGGCAGCAAGGAAAAGACACCAGGTGTTTAAT
This sequence comes from Archocentrus centrarchus, assembly GCF_007364275.1. NCBI lineage: Eukaryota > Metazoa > Chordata > Actinopteri > Cichliformes > Cichlidae > Archocentrus > Archocentrus centrarchus. Next base: position 5,176,070 of record NC_044366.1, read on the forward strand.
CTCTTCAGTAGTGGGAGAGCAGACACACTTGTTCCATTTTACATGTGGTTTCTTTCATTCTCAGCAAGCAGAATCAAAAGTTTGCAGCTTTTTAGTAGAAAAAGAAAAAAAAAAAGTTGAATGCTGTCCCGTGAGTTTGGTTTAAACTAAGTCTTCTGGTTTCTGCTTCTCTGGCAGAAGGTTCCAGCTCACAGCAGCTATCGCAAACTCAAATCTCAGTTGCTAAGAACCAAACAGCTAGACTGAAAAACCCGGAGCCAACAGAGCCACATTTGGACAAACATAGGTTTTTAAGGGCACAACTTTAAAGCTTGTTTTATCCTAGTCATTATGCATCCAACCACAGCAAAGAATATGCACCAAAATCTCTACAATGGTGGAATGTGGCAAACTGTGACCCTCTTCAATACAATACTTTTTTTAAATAACAGATTTGAACAACAAAGCAAACAGTTCTTGAAAAAGACCATTTCATTATTACTGGAACCTGCCTGTTTGGAGGAGGAGGAGGAGGTGGTGGTATGGTGGGCCGTCCTCCTTCAAGTGTTTTATGGCAGCACTGATGGCTCCCGTGTAGAAAGACTCTGTAGGACACTGTAACACGACCCAGTGAAGTATTCCAAGCTGCTGAAAAAACGTCCTCCTTAACAGAATGGTCCGGCACAACGCTTTCAGATATATTACAGGCTTTGTTTGTGCCAAAATAAATACAGAGTACTGTTATTACAAGGTGTCACTTTGAACCCCGCCGTGCTTTGTGTACAAATTCCCTCAAACCTCTTTGTTCTCAATCAGCAATCCAGGAGGCCCAATCCCAACTCCTGCCCCTGTGCTCACCCCACACCCTCCATCCAATCAACACTTCTCAGATCCTTCTAACAGATGGCTCCGCAGGTCACCAGGGGAGTAGTGGGGTAGGGTGGGGGTGGGCAAAGGTTAGGCCAGGGTGCAGGGGTGTTTTTGAGATGGCCTGTCTGCCTGTCAGTGTGCAGGTGGATGAGTAGCATGTGGCCTCCAATCCCTCCTCCTTCCAGTCAGGGCTTTGATTACAGGTCAAAAAAGTCAGGATGGAGGGCTTCAGTGGTCATCCCAGACTGAGGCACAGAAATTTATGCATTTGGCTTACTCAGCACCCCCTTGCATCTGCTTTGGAAAAGTGCAGGTTTAAGCCGCGGAAGACAGGGGGAGGGGGGTTGGGGGCAAAACAAACACAAGGCACAAGGAAGGACTTGAACCTGGACAGTGTGGTTCCCTGATTAATCTGTGCTCTTTAACCCCAAAAAGACCCCTGGCCCTCTTTTGGTCTACTGAGGATGCTTTAACATGCCTCATGTTCATGCTTAACCACAAAGCACACGAGTATGTAACTGTGACCGGCGCCCATTCGCTTCACATTTAGGTTCGGTAGATGTCACTCTGTAGAAACTTTCATGATGCTGTTTATAAGATAAGACAGTATAAAAGTGAAATATATTTGTCAAAATTAAGAAAATGATTAATGTTGAAGACACCATTACTAGAAGGAGTGCCGATGGCTCGGTCACACTAGAGCAAAAATAGGACAGCAACTTGTCGCAGACCTGGTCCCCATCTTTGAAGCAACCATTTCAAAAGGCAAGAAGATTGCAAGTAATTGCAATAATTTTGTTTGTGCCATGGTCTCTGACCACTGTTTTCCCTAACATTCCTGTTCCTCTCAGAATTAATTTTATACACTTGGTGAGAATTCAGAGGGAACAACCTGAACTGTGACAATCATGCTGACAATTTATCATTTTTTTTTGGTGACACAAAGACAATCTTCGCTCACCACAGGCCCCATTTGCCTCCCAGAGATACCTTTCACATCCCAAACATGAAGATACATGAAGTACAGAAGAGAAGCCAATCAGCGGCCTATAAATACATGAAATATTGCAAGTAGTCTACACTGTCACAAGAAGCACTTTACAGATTAGGAAAGCATTTTAGAGCCATTACACATTCACAGATTAGACAATATTTAATATAAGTGCAAATTGTTTTATTACACTTAGAGGTGAAGAGAGAGCAAAAAAAAAAAAAAAAAAAAAAAAACAGGGGGGGGGGGGGGGGGGGGGTGAAAAGGTGAGGGAACACGAGACAACACCATTTTCTGAGCTGGGAAGCAAACTCGCAGCCTCTCGTCTTGCCTACATAGCATCTAGACTCTGATCACCGCCCGGTCTACAAACTGAGTGTGAACCCTCGCTCTGCCCAGCAGCCTTGGCAGTCCTCCCTCCCGTCTGCCCATGATTTCAACACACCAGGCCTCTTTCCCAACATCCAGATCCACACATGCTTATCATACTCATACTAATCACAGGTTTTCACTGCTGCATTTCCTTCTGGTGTTAGGCTATGTGCTGATACTCACACTGTTTATGTTCAAACCTGGAACATTCTTGCCTTGACATAAAATAATGTGATGTGAGAAGCCTGCGCTACGAAGGGTCTTCAGGTTTGACTCTGGTTTTTCAGTGTTACAAAAGTGGCTCGCTTCTCACTGCAGGCCCAATCTGCTCCAGCACAGGTTATGTTAGGGTCTGTTCCATTTTGTCCTGTTTTGTACTAAATTTAATATTTATCTTACTATTTAGTTGTTGCACCTAAAATACTTATTCTATTACTTTATCTATCACTTATCTTTTTGACTGCAAGAGCAACTGTTCAAGTTTATAGTTTATAGTCTAGGACTAGGCTTAATCCATGTCTGGGAAAATCTGGCAAAGATTCTTAGTAACTACTTCTTTTCTGTTGGCTCCAAGCAATTTTAAAACTATTTTATTTCTCTATAATCTTTCATATATTGATACAATAAAAAAAAAAACAGAGTGCCTAAACCTTGTACTTGCTGACCTTACATAAAACAGCTAAATAGGCTGAGTAGGTCAAATTCTGTCTTTAATATTCTGTTTACGTCCTTTACACGCTCTCAGGCCTAAAGACTAAAACTGTCCTGCACACACTTAAACACCAGATTAATTTAACAGAATAGGAAACTGTAATTATATGCTAGCTCTTCCTGTGTCTTAATGATAGAGCTGTGATACTGAAAACTATTAACTTATGTCATGTGTGATTGATGATGTTACAGTGAGCGGAGCCGAATAAGGAATAGAAATCCTGGGTATGGTGCAGAGCCCTGAGGCCTGTTTTCTAATCGCTCATCAGATTCTGTATATGTAAAATCTGCAGGCACCAGCCACCTTTTGGTTTCCTAAAATGGCATAACCATCAGCCATCATGTGAAAATAATTAAGCTTTGTATTAATTACAAAAAAATTAATAAATTAATAAACAATAACCAATGAATGGAAACTGAAATCTTGACCCAACATCCACAAAATATACCACTGTCCCTAAAAGCCTGTTTATTAGACCAAACTATTGCTTCCCAGTCAGGCCTCAGTCACACAAGCCTATAGACCGATCCATGGCAACCACTTGTTGCTGGGAAAAGTCTGTATTCCCCAGTTGGCGAGTTTGGTGAGCTCAGTGAGTTGTTGCCGAGTGTTTGCAGACAAGGTGGCGTTTTCAAACTACCTGCGACCGTGGCAATCACGAGGAGGTTTTCTGTGCAGCATCCTCTTTAAAACCGGTTTCACCTCGTGACAGCTCGAAACCTTCAGCAAACATCAGCCAGCTGGTTGGGGAATTTACACTTTTCACTAGTGATGGTGGTTTTCACGGGGTCGCTGGCCTCTGTAAGTCTGAGGCCTTAAGTTTCTAATTCACAGACACAAAACAGACTGACTACAACAAATGTTCATAGCTCTTAATAATGTATACTTAAGACAAACATGCAAATAATCATGTTATATGGAGTTATTTATGTTGTGACCTTCATGCTATAGAGGAAGACTACAGTTGGATTCTATGATTCACCGTCCGCTCCCGGAGGATTGGCTGCTAATATAAACAGGCAATCCAGCAAGGAGTGAAAACAATGAAACCTGACAGTGACTGACATGCCATTAGTTTGTGTGTGTGTGTGTGTGTGTCTGTGAGACTATGAGTGCGTTTGCTCACACATGTACGTCACTGATATCTCTGGGAAAGTGCTCTCTCACTCAGGCCGGATCTTCGCTGGCAGATGCGTTTGCCTAGTGGGACCGTCGGGATGTGCGCGTCTGTGTGGGGAAGGGTTGGGCAACCGTAAACAGTTACTGCTATTCAGTTCTTCCTTCTTCCCTCTTTCGCTGTCCACTTCCCATGTTTGTTGCATGCCAGCGCATGTGTCTGTCTATGTCTGTCACCAGCAGAGAGTAAAGTCCACATAGTTCTAACAACACTGCGTGCACGCGGGCGCCTGTGACGTGAGATGCGAGTACAGTTTGGTTATATTAGTCTGGATCACACTGGAGTGAAAGGTCAGCAAAAACACAGTCAGTCTCAAAACTTTAAACTAAACAGAGGCCAACAAGCAATAAATTGTTTAATTTACATCAACACTCAAGAGGCAGTGTAAACCCCTCTGGATCCAGAAGTGTACAGTAACAGATACTTCAGACTCCAAAAGACACGCTGCTTAAAATGAAAAAGTAACAAATGATACTGACGATAAATATCCTGTAAAATATTTAGCATTACATAAATCACTCCATTGCGTATTGTATTGGGCAGTCCTTTAGCTGATTTGCAACAATTCCCATCATAAGTAATTTGAGGCAGAAGGCCGCCGCTCAAGCTGGCGTCATTGTCACGTTTGCACTTACACTGTGAGAGAGGAGACCCTGACATGACCCCAGACCACTTGCTGGCTCAGTTTCTGGCTCCCACCACAATGTAACAACAACAACTGACCCTGTTAGGGTTTCATTATGTTAACAAGCTCTACGTCTTTGTCTGCTCTCTCATTTTCTAAGCAGCTACATACCCTCCCATCCAAGTATTACAACAAAACAATAAGTTTAAAGTTGTCACTATAGCCAAGAGCAGTCTGATGTCTTTTCACCAAGTTAGCCCCAAAAACAAACACACAAAATAAACAATGTGAATGAAGAACGCCTGAACTGTGTCCTCTGCTGTAGCCTTTTCTTTTTGGAGCAGATTAGAAACATACAGTTCTACATTTTTATCAAGACAGATGGAGCTCCGTCTCAGAAGATAAAGTTAAACATTTAACAGGTCGATCCACAGGAAAGACCAGCGACGTGCACATGGACAGTAAATGTGATCAAATGTCTGGGGGAAAAAAATAAAAATACAGCAGCAGTTATTTCCTTTTCGATTTATTAGCCTGTGCTGCAGCTGATGTGCTCCTTTATCAGGAGTATTAACTGCACGCCGCGGATGCAGACTGCAACAAGTGTGATTGTTCCACTTTGTATCAATACACTGTATAAAAACACCTAAGGGGATATTGATTTTTCTCTGAAACACAATGCAATATGTGACCCCGTAAAGCTAATGCTAATGCTCCAGCCAGTACTGTGCCAATGCAGCTGTCTGCCATGTCCTTGTTTTAGTAGCTCGGTAAGAAGGACAATCATTAGATAGGAGTCCGATAAATCAGCTCAGCCAGCTCAAGTCTATCAGAATCATTTACACAAAGAAGCTAAACACAGCACATAAACCAGTGCAAACATGTAAAAAAATATCAGATGATGTTTTAAAGTATATACCACTTTTTTAGCTGGATTTCATTCATACTTAAAGCTCTGTCCAATAATCTGGAGCACTTTTTTTGAGATTTGGTTGAGTTAGAGAGACAAAGTTCTGTGTTCTGCAGCTTCTGAGAAAATGTCAAAGTTAACAGAATTTTTTTTTGATGAACTTAAACAGAAAATTCCACTCAAGAAAAGTCTGAAATGTAAATGTTATAACCAAAAAAAAAAAACTGCAGCCAGTGGACTTTTAAGACCTTCTGTTGTGTTACACTGAGGTTGTGCTGCTGCAGAGCAAACAGCCCTGGTGACTTCAGCTGCAGTCATTACTGCAGCAATCCATTTTAAGAAGGCAAGGGACCCAGTTTAATAAACTGAAACAACAGAGTAAGGAAGGAAAACGAGTCCACAAAATTTCAGTCACATTTCTTCAAGTGCAGTCAGACAATGATGAGTTTGCTCTGGTGCAGAATTCATTAGTATTATCAGCCTCAGAAATACACAAAGCAGTTAGTGGTACCTTAGAGGTCACATGAATCCTTCAGAGCCAAAAGCTCTTTGAACCCATTTTTTGGTTTTAAATTTGGACCCATGTGGCATCAGTCACGCAGGCCTAGCGATCAGTCTATAATCCCCTGGCAACCTCAGGTCACAAAGGAATAAATGCATTCCCCAACTGGCTGGCAAGTGGTTGCTGCACCAAAAACCTCCTTATGATTGTGTGGCTGCTAGCAAATTGCCATGATCACCCATAATTTACATGGACGACACCAACTTATCTGCAGACACTTGCCATTGCCTCTCTGAAATGTAGTGAAACTTACAAAAAGTACAATGCAAAGCAGAAAGAGAATGTTAGTCTTTAAAGCAATAATCAGGCTTCACCGCTGCAGTAAGCACACTTCAAAAGGCACAACGATGCAGGGCCGTATACTTCTTTGCAACTAGTGTCACACTAGCAACTGCCAGCAACCTCCTGCAACTACTTACCAACTGGTCATGGGATACACACCTTTCTCTAGTGACTGGCGGTTACCAGTGGGGGAGCTGATTGGTCACTAGGCCTGTGTGAACAGGGATTTAGCAACTGATTTCACAGTAAATGCCAGCATCCTCCAGTAACCACTTGCAACCACCAGGGAATACAATTTTCCCCCTTGCAACTGGTGATTGCTGGTCGCTGACCAGACTCTAGGCCAGTGTGATTGGGGCCTATGATGTCACAGAGAAGGGATGGAGCCTATCCCATCCATCATAGGGTGAGAGGCGGGGTACACCCTGGACAGGTCGCCAGTCTGTCGGATGGCTAACACAGAGAGACAGACAACCATTTACGCTCACATTCACATCTATGGACAATTTAGAATCACCAATTACCCTAACCCCATGCATATGTTTGGATTTTGGAAGGAAGCTGGAGGGAACCCACACAGACACGGGGAGGACATGGAAACCTCACAGAGAAAGGCCCCATACTGGATTCAAATCCAGGAACTTTTTGCTGTGAGGCAACAGCGCTAACCACTGTGCCACCACTCTACACATATGTCAAGTTGTTGTTTGTAACTGACTTCCTTGGAGGGGACTTTGTTACCTCATGGGGTCAAGCATTACTTATTTTAAAGGTCCACTCTAGCTCCTTCAGCTTTGACTTGTGCCCTCATTTCAGGATCATTCTTACATGCATAACTTCTGATCACCATTTTGCAATCCACGCCATATCATCTCAGTCCTCTGTTTCATTTGGAGACAGCTTCCAGGTCTGCACACTGTACAGTAAGCAGGGATGTACACGTCTCATTTGTAAATAAATACAATGGTCTGTAAGTGCAGCACCAAGTCTAGTACCGACGGACTGCAGAGAGAATTTAAAACTGCAAACATTCCCCATCTTCTTGTCAGCAAGGCATACTCACCCAATGTTTCTTTACTTCCTAGTGAACATTAAAAGCTGTTGTCTTGGTTTTAGAATTTGACATTTGTAATCCAAACAGCTATTGGTTTCATTGTAAATTTTAAGGATGTTTTGCAGTTCTTTGCTGGATTCAACAAAAATGGCCCGGTCATCAGCCGGCCATTTTTGCAAAAATGCTGTGAGCACAGTAGCCCCATCCATCTGCTGTTCAACCAGTCTGTCAGTTAGGGGCAGCCAACCAAAAGAAAGCTGGTCTAAAGGGAGGGTATCCTTAATGGGAGCGGGTTCGTTCAGACACCGTTTGAACTGAGGGGCTGCACCAAGGCCCAGTATAAGGTAAATAAGGATCATTTTGCCAAGCTAGTCTTGCAGAGTCCATGAATATAACTGTGTAGCTGGAAAGGAAAATAACAAATTCACTTTAAACTAAAAGAGAGAAAGAAAAACCTGTGTGTTGTCTCTTAAAAGGCAGATTGATTCTTGGTCCACCAGTGGAGTGGAGTGGAGTGGAGTGGGTCTCCACTGTGACTTGTAAATGTACAGGATGATGTGAAACACAGTCCTGATATTTATTCCATATTATTGTGCTGATTAACAGTTGGTGGCGGTCACATACTAAGAAATGTAGAAAAAGGGAATAAATACAGTAGATAGATACAAATAAGCTGAACATAACTTTAAAATTGTTTTTGCAAATGACGTTTTAATGGGGCAGGAGTCATTTAATGCAGTATAAAATGTGTAATAAGACCTCAACCTCCTTTAAAAGTCCAGTTTAAGCAAGTAACGCTTTACCTGCATGAGACCATGGTGCATCTTTACCTGCGTGAGAAATCACTGGAATAAAAACACTGGCTACAATTCTACTGAGGCAGGTGGCTGTGAGTGGTTGAAGTCCAGTCTGAGTTTCACAGGATGAAGCGAGTAAACAGCCTAATCAAGCTGCTGTTGTTCACATGAGGTTACGACAGCGAGCCCCATCTGTTGCCTGACCTTGACCCGTGTTGAATCACCCTCAGCTGTGAGTGAGTGTGCTGATATACGCACACATGCGACGCTGGTGCTGCTACCCTACCCTGAAGGGTCTGCGGGTCATGGGGTTGGCCAATGCTGCTGCAGAGATGGGAGGAGGAGGAGGACACATGACCTTTGCTTCTTTCTCCATTTCTGCGGACTCGGTGTCACGGCCGCAGCTGCACCATCCAGCAGGTGTGGCGACTCGTTTTCAGCTCAGAGCTGCAATTCTGAAGGCTGCGGAGGCGCCGAGAGTCGGAGCACGTGGAACATGAGGCACTGTGTGCTCCAAAACACTGCAGGATGATGAGGCTGCTGCAAATTAAAACAAACAACTGCAACTGAATCCCCCTGTTCAGTGGGAAATCCTTATTAAATACACTTTAATGCATTTAATCACTAATCAGGCAATTACAGATTATTACATAAACATTTAAAAAGTAAATTTTCTAGCTCAAATAAACTAGTGTATACACAGGATAAAGTTTCATGTAATGGACAAGATATGCTATCCCCTCTGCGGAGTTAAATCTGACATTTATACTCCATGGCATCTGAACACAACATGTGGCTCCAATAGTGGACAGCTCCAATTTGTAAAACTAAGTATGCCTACTGAGACACATGCTTGTACCACATAAAGACCAACAAGAAAAAGATAGGAAAAATAGATTTTAACTTCTGCAGGCATTTAAAACCGTAAACAGATTGGATTTCAGTCTGTGCAAATGACCCAATAACTGGAACCAAGTCCAGGAAATACAGCGGCATCAGCCGCACAACACCCATAATTAAAAGAATTGCTCATATTGATGCATGCACTGAAGCATCCACTCTGAGTGCTATACTGGCAGCTGGTGGGGGCAGTCCACCCTGATGGCGGTCTTGCGGGGGCTAGAAGAAAATCTCTCCAAAATTTGAACTGTGTGTGTGTGTGTCTTGCCTGTTTGTGTGTGTTTAAGCTTTCAAGTTTTACAGGATGTGCCAGTATGCATACTTTGCACAAGTGCTCCACTCATGCAACGGTGTAAATCTGCCTTTGCCACGCAGTGTGTGTTGATGTGTGGCAAATGGGCACACTGTGCGCCAAGCCTTGCCAGGAAGCTGTGCCGTGACCAGAGTCTCAGTCGGGCCCTGGGCTACAGTCTCACAGCACAGCAGCCTGGCAGGCAGCGCTGGCTCTTGGCTGACCTCTGCCTCCACCAGGCCGCCCTCACTCACTCACCTCATTAGCTTGACAGGAGCAACCAAACAAATTGAGGGCATCATGGAGCTCACAGCACTTCCATGGGAACATCCCCCCCCCTCTCTCTCTTCTTTAGCTAGTGTGGTGTATGAGCTCTACACAAACACACGCCCACATCTAAACACTGACATCTACTTAAGAGGGTGTTAGAGTTTGTGTTTGAACAGACTCAAGCATGCACACTTGACCCTGCAGGGACACGATCGCATTCATCTAACTGTGTTCATGCTCGTACGCCAAGACCAGGTACAGTATGAGGCCATGCTACATTTGAACCCCACCTTGAAAGTTTCCCCAACTTTTCATGCAAAGATTCTTATTTATGTAAAGCACAAACTATTGCAACTCAACACACGACTACCAACCCGGACAGATTTATAAACAAGTAAATCCGTCCTTAAAGGAATGAAGTCGCTGTGCAGAGGACGAGTTGTACTTTCTCATGGCTTACACTCATGTTTGTCTCACCAGCAACATCCAAACAGAAAAAAAGGGGGTTACTGAGGGCGCTAGTGGGTGCTATAGCTCCCCCTAGCGCCCTCAGTAAAATGCACCTGCAGAAAAATATTTCTGGAGCCGCCACTAACAAGTAGCACCCACTTAAACGTGGTCAAAGATAAAGCACACTACGCATGAGAACGGCAGCAGCATGTGGACATGCCACAAAAACTAAAAAGGAACGACTCAAGGAACACAGCAAATAACCCACGGTGTCAGTGAAAGCACACGAAAGCATGTGGATTCATCACTGTATGAACCATGTGAAAGGGCACTGATCAATACAACGAAATTTAAAATGTTGATTCTGGATGATACTGAACAATGTGGTGATTTATTGTATACAACCATAGACATGATTTATTGTATAAAACATGGACACAGCCAGTGTGATGCCACCCACTGGTTTCTGACTTTGCGCTGACTTTGCATTTGACATTAATGTTTTGGCTGCCCATATTTTATTAATATTTTTTTGGTTACCTTGGTAAACATTATTTTGGCCACCAGCTTGTTAGTATTTTTTTTTAAAGACTACGGTTGGATGAGAGGGTGATGTGCTGAATTATTAGGTAATGATAGCATCCTTGGTTAGCAGCTGTATTCATAAACTATGGCTGTAACACACAGACACAAATACCTGCTAACTAGTGCTAAGCAACAGATACTAAGACGATACTAGAACTTCACTTACCTAAACTGAAGCACAAACCTCACAGAATGCCAAACTATCTCTTAGATAAAAAAATTCTCTAAAAAGACCCCGACCCCACCACACACATCTTTTATCCAGATGAAAGATTGGTAAAAGATAGTTATTAAGGAGGAGGAAACTATCCATAGAGGCCCAAACCAATTTTTGTACGAGGCTGTTAAAGTTCTTCTTGATTCTGTAAAGTTGGGCATTTTAACCCGGCAGTCTGTGGAGACTGGCCCATATTCAGAGCCACTGTCAAGAGGCCATTAGAGAAACTGCAGTTTTTGGCACTTTTGGGTTGACTTAAATTTTCAGCCTTGGAGGTTTCCGCTGTTATCGATAAAACTATTGGGGGTCCCATTTTGTGCACATTGGGGGCTGGTGGTGGTATGTGTCCCCTCCAATATATATTAAGTGAAATGTGTCGTGAGTATCCAAATGCTATACACAACAGTGAAAAGGTATGGAGTATGGAACGCTATAAACTACATAGAGGATGTAGATTCTCATCACATGTGTTTCATATTAATAAAAAAAAAAATAATAATAATATAAACATGTGAACATGTCATGGAAAAATCTTTTTGCCATCTCACTTAATTTTAAAAAGAATCAACACGTTCATCCCAACACTTGGATACACAACAACCAATAACTGTACTCTAAGATATTCCACTGCCTTTTTACTCAGTCACATACAGGTTGCCTGTGACTTAACTGCATTTTTATATCTGCTTAATATCAACCAGTGATTTTAAGAGAGCATCCTGGCTGCATTTCTTAAATTCATGTGAGATGTTTCCAAAGATGGTCAGATTATTTTTCCACATAAAAAGTTGCCAGTTACAAAAAAATCCACTGCAAAGTCCATGAAGTCGAGTTGACCACACTCAGTGTTAAGATCAAAAGATGTGCAAGTAACACTTTTAAGACAACACACAAATCAGTGCAGGATGAATCTCGTCCTCTTCAAGACTGTTACATTACCTTCATGTTCAGTTCTGAACCTGACAGAGCTTCGTCCTCCATCTGAAGTTTTGACCCAAACTAACAGCCAATCAGAAAAGAGGCCAGAGAGTGAGTGGCCCAAAAACTGGGCTTGAGCTCCCAGTGAGAGTCACAGGTGGTGTTAAAGAGGTGTTAAAGAGATGGCAGCCAGGAGGGAGACAGAAAAATGGATGTGCTCTGGTACTTCACAGCCAAGAGAGTGAGAGGGAAGCGAGAGTTCTGCAGTCCATCTTTGACTTAAAGTTTCTTTGCAACCTGACAACAGTTGTACAAAATGCAACACTGTTTCAAATTAAACTGACAAAGCATTTCCTGTACATGTCACCCTGGATCTGTACACAGCTTTTAGCTCATTGTTTTGGCTACATGGCCTGCACATAGACTGTATTGTTCATTCTCGCCACTCTCATCAGCTCCACCAAATACCAGCGTAGGCAGCTGTCAAATGGTTTCCAAAGCAAATGAGCGGCTGGTGCAGCTGAACATCAGTCTGAGGAGACATTTTTTCCTCACAAGCTGGAGACCAAACCAGAAAACACCAGTCCATGTTGGACCTATCAAATGGCCAGAATCACAAAGAGATCTAAGACCTAGTAGCTGTCTGGACTCATTTGCTCAACAACCACTTAAAGAAATTTGGAAAAAGCCATCACACTCCCACCATTTCTGCTACATGGCCATCACAAAATGTTCCTTAATCAGTTCTAATTTTTATAATTATTTAATCGATCGAGCTTGCCAGTTTAAAGCATGCCTGTGTCTAAAATTGTCATTTTGAGATCTTTGTAGTTTTTGATCATTTTCTGTGTGCCAGCTGTAATGTGACATAAATGGCACAGGAATATTTTAAAATGCAGTAAAGTTTTTACCCAAATACAACCACAGTCCCCAGTTTAGTCTTCATGTTCAAATACTGACACATCAAATACTTGCCTGGCTGTGGCCAGCACAGGGTTTCCTCACAGCCTATAATTTTTTTGTATCTGTCTAAGAGAATGACGACATCCACGATCAGTTTACTCATGAACAATCCCATTGTTCTTATTTTGAAAGTTCAGTTAATGCAAACCAGCTAGCCCTGCCCCTTCCCATCCCATGTTTTCACTACCAGCTGACTCACTGGGACAGTAGTGGTGTGCGATACTGCAAATTTTGGTATCAATCTGATACCAAGTAAACACACGGCTTATCTAGGAGACAGCAGTGTGGCAGGATTTATGAGATGACTGATCATTAATTTGCAACTTCTGAAACATTACTTTCATCACTAGGCTCTACCTGGATATTCTTTGCCTCTCTGAAAGGACTGCGACAGTGACCTCTGACCTCTGTGCTGGGGGTCTGGATCTATCTGAGGGATTTCTTTCCGCCTCTTTGTTTCTTTGGCTGCTCATTCTGGGACAAACTTCTCTTTTCTGTGGTCTGTCGTGTCTTTATATAAGTTGTGGCATTGCCACAGTAGAGAATTTCCTTCCTGTAAAGCACCTCTACACGATGCCCCGCTTTCTTATTTATTGCAGCCTACATGCTGCTGCTCGGTGCCGCTGAGTCACCAGACTGCAGGACAACTAAACACATTATGTCTCAGACATTTCTCCTTTCTGATGAACGGGAGCAACGTACTGAACATACAGGAGACAAACTAAAGCATCGATCCAATCATGCTAGTATCAATCCAATACCAGTGCCAGCGTTGGTATTGGTGTTCTAGCCAGAGGTTGGCATTCTCTGGACTGAGAATTTCACTGGTTTGCTATCGCAGCAATTAGCATAAGCAAGCAGTCGTCCGATACACCCAAGTGCCCCCCCACCCTCCCCAGTCATCCGATACTGGGCTGTGATGTTTTCTGGCTAGATCGCTGGATGCTATCGATATTTGGATCGATCTGCCCACCCTTAGTAGCAGGTTGCTCTTGTTTTACTCCAGCTGGTTCCATAAATACCCCCCCCCCCCATTCCCAGCCCCCCTTAGAAATAGAATCTTAAATCTATGGGAAGTACAGGGTAGCAGAAACAAAGAGTTATCAATATGAAAGGACTAAAAAGGCTTTGAATGCAGGCAGAATTCCACGTAGCCTATAATTAACATGATGATCCTACAATTAAAGGAAAGCTTCAAGACTTTTAATGCAGGAATTCTAGAAGAAGTGTAATGTCTCATTTGAGATCGTTTAACATCAATCTGAGGAAAAGATGACACACAATGTGTGATGTGAGTCTTGATGTACACTCTGAATAAAAGAGGACAACAGGTAGCAGAGGAAGTTTTGAGGATCCCACAAATTAGGTGTCCTCAGGTGATGTCCACCTTGATGCACCAACTGTGGCAATATTGGATGCCAAAAAATATTGGACATTGCAAAAATATTTAAAAGATCAATAAAGTCCATATAGGGAGGCAAGAGGTTATGGTGTGAATCATACGAGAGGAGGAGACCAGGAGGTCACCCTTTGCATCCTCAGTGGGAGTTTTGATGTGTTTTCACTGTGTGTGCAGTTTTGTTGTCACAGACTGTTTGTTTAGGTTGAGGTGCCAAAACTTGATTATCTTAGGAAAACATCACAGTTTGAGTTACACTCCCATTAACCAAGCTTAAGGGTTGAGACGATAAAGTGTATCCAGTGTGTTCCAATACGTTCCCAAAGGTTCCTGAAAAAGCAACCGCATGTCATGAGTTGAACACCTGGCTCAGAACCAGGCACATTTTCAGGCTGCCAATACAGAAGGTGGAAACTTATTTTAAGTCAGTTATTGACACACAGGTCATCAGCATCCAGTATCCATCTTTCTTTCCGTTTGCTCCAGTCACTGTCTCCTTTGCTTCCTTATTCCAGGTCTGTCACTCGTGTCCAATCTGGATACATCCGGCTTATATAACATGTGATCATATAAACACACAGTGTGTGTTTTTAAGTCTGCTGGAGCAGCTGACGTTGATCCACACAAAATCATTTCAGTGCATGCAATGGGCGTGCTGCTGCAGCCTCAACCGTGGCACATAAATGTATTTTTAGCTTGCGGTCTCACTCGCTCCATACAGCCTGTACTCCTGACCATCTTCTTGATAAAACGACATGAAATATGATGTGTCCCTAATGTGAAACATACTCTGCGGGCATGCAGGGAGGAAGGTTCTCTCCCAGCCCCTGAAGCCTCCCGCACGCTCTGTTCTTCAAGAGTAAAAACATCTTCCATCTCCGAATGAAGAGGCTCATCTGTTGGTGCCGTGAAACATGCATCTTCAGTGAACTTCCCAGAGTTAATCTGGGGTTCAATTGTCAGGCCATAGTGTATTTATTAAGCCACATCTGGGATTG
Organism: Archocentrus centrarchus; assembly: GCF_007364275.1. Lineage (NCBI taxonomy): Eukaryota > Metazoa > Chordata > Actinopteri > Cichliformes > Cichlidae > Archocentrus > Archocentrus centrarchus. The sequence goes on from NC_044366.1 coordinate 5,191,393, forward strand.
TCGTTAAGGCAAAAGGCATGGTGTGGAAAGCACAAGAGGGAACAAAGAGGAGCAAGGAGACAAAACAGAAGGAAAGACAAATTCAGAGCATCTTGTTTTTGTGTCATAGTGCCACGTTAGTGTAGGGAGTAAAAAATAACTTCATTTCCTTACTGCAAGAACTTTGGATTTTCAGGTTCAAACTGGGCCTCGTTTGACAGACACATATTTTGTTTTTTCAACAGAACTAAAATAAAATTGGTTTAAGCTACCTTATGAACACACATGGCATCGACAAATACAATTAGAGTCTAGACGTGTGGTCAAAACATACAGCACTGAGGGTAGGGTTTAAGTCACAGCCCTCAGAAACAGATAAAAAGCCACAGTGTTCACAGCTGCAGAAATTCAAGCCACCAAACACAGATAATGAAATCTAGCCTTGGAATCTGCTTTGCGCTACAGCTAGCTGTATATCCTTCTTTTCCTGTCTATCCTTTTGTGTGTGTGTGTGTGTGTGTGTGTGTGTGTGTGTGTGTGTCCTTCTCTTTCCCTGTTTGGAATTACATGAAAGCTGTACACAAGAAGTTCAGCTTCCTGTGCTGGGCGAGGTCCAACGGCCCTCTGAGCATATGAAAGGGCTGCGAGGCAAAGACTAAATCAACTACAGAAATCGTAACGCATTAATTCCTACACAGAGCCAGAGGTTTGGGATGATGCTTCGAACCAGAACTTCAGCACGACAGTTTAGTAGAGGCACAGCCATCAGACAGTAAAGTGAAATTAACTGAACAGAAGTGAAAAAGTGAAAAAAAAATAATGCTACTCTGTAGAGAAGATTCCTATCTGTTAGCGGGTTTGTTTTTTTCTGGCCTTCAAAACACTGCAAGACTGATGATGGAAAAGATACTCACACTCGAGTACTTTTTCCACTGGCTCCCATCGAGCAGGCTCTTTCATCTCTGCATGTGTCCAGCAGCGTTGCTTCTGACTCCCCCTGCAGAGGAGTGTTGATGCCAGCTTCTTATGCCACGTCAAACCGACTGTGTTGGACTGTAATGGTGGCCTGCTCACATATGACCTAAGTTCATTCTTTAGTGAGTTAGATTAATGGCAAGGGGTTTCAAAATGCCTGACTTTTCCACACTACACCCTTTAGAAGCTGTCAGAGGGTAAAGCCATCTGCCAACAGGACGAGGAGCAAGCACAGCCCTACAGTTCCACGAGCAGGCAGAACCCTTTAACATGCTCCACAATGCACGTTTAATTAAAATGTGGCAAAAATGGAGTTTGAGTGCTAAAAAATAAACTGCAGTTCCTCTAGTGGGTTCAAAAGTGAGTCGATCTCCAAATACTCAGACGTTAAAATGTCTACATTTACAGCAGACATAAACATGTTTATAACCTGATACAAAAAAAACTGATCTGACCTCTACGACTAATTTCCCCTTTTGTCACAACTGTATGGTGTTTAAGTTATATACAACTCATCTATTTAAGTTGTACTATGTTGGATGCCGATACAGGAAGCTGTAACCATGGTGGCACAGTATTGTGATATTTTGAGTGGCAATGTAATATTGATACAGGATCACCAAATATCTTAGTAAATAAATTGCAAATAGAAATGGATGTTTTTAGTACAATAATATTTAAATGCTTTTCTCAAATCACCAGAAAGTGCTGTTGAGTTTGTTTTTTTCTAGTGAGGTCAGCAGAGGGAACGGTCAGCATGCGGGAGAAAGTCGGCAGCGTCGGAGAGTCAGAACATTCCTAATCACTACTGTACCAGGACTCGTGCAATTGTAAGAACGCTTATGTGATTATCAAGCAATCATTTAGCTGTTATTTTATTTTTCATGAGGGAGAAATTTGCAGTAAAATAATCTATGAGCTAAAGTGGGAGGGGGATCACCCCCCCCCCCCCGTTTCAGTTTTATTTTGACAACCCTGGAAATACATTTTCATATTAGTCATTGAGCCATTACACCACAGCTTGCTGTTATCATTAATGAGCGCTGTTCCTTCCTTGCATTTCAAAATCCACCTTTGAAATCTGAGTGATGTCATGAGATGAGATCGGAGTGATATGCAAATAACAGTAATTACATTTGTGCATAAGGCAGGTCGGCTCAGGAGAGATTTTATTCCAGTGTGGTCACGCGGTGGTCAGACAGCACAAGAATGACGCCAGTGCAAACAAGTGTAACAGGACGCAAAGAGAACGGAGCACTGCCTGTTCTAAAGGGAAATACCATTTAATCTAAAAAATATTTTTCTATCCTCAAGGACACAGAAATACACACTTAATATTTCTGACCGTGACCGACTCCTAAAATGTCTAAGCTGCAACACAGAAAGACCTATCGGCATGTAAAATCTAGAATGATTTTATACAACACAAATTGGACAAGACAGGAGACTGAAAGGGAGACTTTCAGGAAATTATGGTATATTTTCCAGTCCAAGACAAAAAAAGAAAATACTGAAATAAAGGAAAATAAAGACTATTTTGATTTGAAATAAAACAACAGAGGCATTCAGACATCACATCACAGAGCTTATTAGCATTCAGAGAGGAAAAAAAAGCTCTTATTTAATCACAGTATCACAGATGCAGGTAGCTACAAAACATAATCTGATGTGATCTCTAATTTAATTGTTCTGACATGTCTTTATTTTGGAAAAATAAAGTTTCTACTGAAAACTGGCCACATGGGCTTAACACCAACATAGCCCCAACACACACACACACACACACACACACACACACACACACACACACACACACACACACACACACACACACACACACACACACCCCTACTTCATCCTCATCCAGTAACAAAGCCGTGCCAAAATTTGATTGTGGATAACTGATAACGGTTGCTCTTTTGCACAGCTGGAAACAGAAACATGTTTTGGTTTTCATGACTGATCAGCGTGGATAAAATGGATTGTGTTATGGATAATAAGTTTAGGATTTGTGTCATTAGGTATCAGGAGTTTGTTAGGAGTGGGGGGGAAGACCGTCCACACACATCACACAAGAATTAATTGTTTGATACAATTAAGAAACTTGTCTCTCCTGATATTCCTCATGCACCAGTCTATACAAAGTCTGAGTGCAATGAGTTTTTTTAACTATTTTGTAAATGAGGTCACTGCCATCAGGTCAAGTATTTCTTCATCATTCTCTCAATATCATGCTTGCAATCATACCTAATACCTGGTCCTCCTTTGCTTCTGTTAACTTACAGGACATCAGTGCTTTGCTTGGTCGTATGAAACCAACTTCAAGCCCCCTTCATGCCCTTCCTGCTTCTTTGTTTATTAGTGCGTTTGACTCTATTGGCCCCTGTGTAGTGGAAATTATTAATACTTGTCTTCATACTGGCTCAGTTCCAAGCTTCTTTAAACAAGCTGTTGTTTAGCCAATTTTAAAAAACCTTATTTGGCTCCATCTCTGTCAAACAGTTACAAGCCAATACCCAAATTACCTTTTGTGTCAAAGATTTCTGAAAAAAACAGCAGCAGAAAAACTTAACCATTTCTTGAGGGAAAACAATGTTATAGACATTAAAAAGTTAAGCATTAATTGGCCTCATGACACTGAGCTTTGGTTCATTATTGACACTTGGTGGACCAAAGAATCAGGTAGTTGCAAAAGACTCAGTCTGACTTTTTGTCCAAGCTACGAAGGTGATTTGACTGTACCCACCTTGATCTAATGCTATAGTTGGCTGTGATGGGTATTTCCGATCACAGTGGAGTGAAGTACAGTTCAACACGTTGCTCCATTTATCCTTCAGTAGCCATGCCTAATCATTGGTCCTCCCACACTGTGCTCACTGAACTGTGGTTTAATCAAGAAACCGCAGCCACAGTGCCATACAGATCAGTCAACTCGTGGAGGGAATCAAAGGTCTGGGACCCAGCTAAATCAAACATATCAGTGAGACAATAATTGGGTTTGTTAGACAACTGTAATTTTGTCCAATTTTCTATTAATTTTCGAGTCACAGTCCAGGTTGCAATACTAGACCATAAAGAAAGTTTCAAACGGGCAAAGGTGACTCGAGGACACGGCTTTCAGTACAATTAAAAGGCCTTTTAATGACGTTATAGCAACGTCACCTGATAAAATTACTGCATTATCTGCATTACTTAGATATTTAAAATTTTAATGGAGAATCACAAAATATCTGTTTCTTCCCCTAACATCGTGCGGATTTGGGGTTCAGTATCAGGACGCTGTGACATGCTCACTGGAGGAGCCAGGAATCAAACCACTGACCTCCTGATTAGTAGAAGAAGCGCTCGAACTCATGTCTGCAAACACCAGTCAGGTCTAATTAAAACAAAAATACTCAAGAGGTTTTCTCGACTTTGTCCAAAATTAGGTTCCAACTAATTATACTTCTACTATGCGTGTGCAAAGTTACACAACAGATGTCTGCCCCTCCCTGAGCCTGGTTCTGCTGGAGACAGTGTTAATTTTAACAGCAAATTTTCATTTAGTTTTAGTCATAGTCTTTTGACAAAAATGTAATTTAGTTTTAGTCATAATTTAGTCATCTGAATACTTTTAGTCTAGTTTTAGTCGACGAATTATCGTAAGAATATAGTCGACTAAATCTACAGTTGATTTAGTCGACTAAAATATAAAGGGTGTACAATGTAAATGCTTTTTATTCAGTTCCCATGAATTAGTCATTATACACAGTTACACGCATTTCACCTGCTTCCCACACACCTGATCATTAACACCACCTTACTGAGATAATACGAGGGTTTTACAGCAGGACGCTCTGAAAGGTACAGGGCAGTGTTCAGGACTAAGATTAGGAAAGGCTAATCCACCGCGGTGTGGAGATTTTCTCTAAACACAAACGCTAAACTGGGAAAAACACTTTACCCTGCATGACATTAAAATGCTTACCTTTGCATGGAGATCTGGGTGACTGGTTTGCAGATGTCGTTTAACATTGTCGTGTTTTTACCCGAGATAGTCGCCCCACATGGTTTACACATCGTTTTGTTTGTCACAACGTCAAAGGACAAATGTGTCCATACATCAGCTCTTCTCTTCTCCCTGCTGACATTCTTTACATAACTTAGTTCTATCGGAAGTAACGACCAATCACAGGCTAGTTTGGCCTTCCTGTGTTTAGAGCAAATTTGTGCAACTGTGCGTTTGATTGGATGTTTTCCTAACTTTTCCCGCCCTGTCACAAAATTAAATGAGGTCTGATTGGATTTCGACCCCGCCAAGCATTTTTGTCTCGTTCGTTGACAAAAGTGTTAATTAATTTTGTTATCGTTTTTATCATTTTAGGTAGTTTTTATTTAGTTATCGTCATGAAAAAAAGGGTCGTTGACGAAAACTATGACGAAAATAACAGTGGTCTGCAGTCCCAAAGTTGAATGTGTTTTGAACCTCTAGTGAGTGCATTCATCAGTGCAAAACTGTTGTTGGCTAAAAAGTTTCCTGTTTAAGCTGCTGATTGGCTTTGAGTAGATAAAATTGCCATTGCCTTTATAATGTGTCTGTCTGAACTGGGATTTCTGTTGTAATGAAAAAAATGACAGACAGATGAATAAGGGGATCCTCTATCTGGCTACAGGGTCAGTAAACTTACTTGGTTGTGGACATGCAAGTGTCTGTGTGTGTGGTGGTGGTGGGGGGGTAATCACATGTTCCTTTCAGCAAATGCAATACATGTTTTGGCAAGCAGGCAGACTTTGAACAATCATGTCACTGACACAAAACGGTCTTTGAACCATAAAGGCTCTGCACAGGGCTTTCATTTGTGCCGTGCATCTGCCTTACACCAACACTGAAGCTTTTTTAGCATGCTGGTACCTTCATTCGACATGACAATCTAAATACACTCCGACAATATTTACACAAGCCTTATCTGCTAGACTGTCCTCTTTAAACAGATTATAGCATAGTTTGGAGCTTTACAACTTCTGTACTCGTGTTTTCTTTAAATCTACAAAAGAATGGCTCCATGGAAATGTAGCAGCCACTAAATGTTTTTCAGCTGTTGAGTCTGTATCGTTTTCACCTGAGATGTGTGAATAGATACGTACACTCAAGCTTAAAGTCAAGTTATTTTTTCACATGGGAACATATTCAGTATTTTTTTACCAAAAATCATCACCAGGCATATAACTCCCTTCCAGCAACCCAGTGCTAAGGTAGAGCCAAGGAAGTGCCAAAGACAGGGCAGTCTAACTTTAGAGCAGGTGAAAGAAATTTAGCCTGGCAGGACAATCCTCTGTATGTAGGAGTAGGAGTCACACAGTTCAGAGCTTGGGAGCTGCCAGCAGACCATGTCTGGAATTGAGGAAGAACTGGTCTTAGAGAGCCCATCTCAAAAGGTCAGGATCAAATGGTTAATTTCCCAGCTTGTATTCAGAATGACTCAAAATGTGTCAGTGCAGATCTGCAATTATTTTGTCATTCTTGTACATAAGAATAAAAACCTCACCACAGCCAAGATTTTGTTTTCCATCCAAAGAATAACTGCCACAGACAGTAATCTCCACGTGCTAAAATCAAAGTAGACAGTCCTTAAGTTTTTAATAACCTTTGGGGCAAAAAGTTAACATTAATGGAAGATAATTGAAATAAGCCTGCTTAAGCCTCCTTTGGTGGTATTTGGCAGAAAAAGAGAAATTAATTTAGTTCTTGGAGGAAAGTGTGGACTTGGGTGTTAACCTTCTGGCACAGAAATCAAAACCAGCATCATAATGAGAAATTGATTAGATTGTAAAAGTGTTGGTCTGTGTAGGATGCTGAGACATGCTCTTTGGTAACCTTATAAAAACTTTTATTACCTCAAGTTTTTCAGTTTCTACACAGATGTTTTGCATGGTGACAGAAACAGAGAGAGCATGTTTTCATGCAAACACACACACACACACACACACACACACACACACACACACACACACACACACACACACACACACACACACAGAGGCCATCGTTTCACATGTAGATATAGCATATAAAGACCTTAAGGAAGGCTCTAAAAGCAATCTTCCTGTGTGCTCTGGCATTTTGTAAGAGGACGCAGGCGGTGAGAGTAATTAAAACATGATCTAAAGTGTTCTTAGTCTGATTCCTGCTTGGAAATGCTCCAGGTCTACATGAAAACCCACACATTTCAGATGAATACCATGCCATTAATGTGCAATCTGGATGTCCAGCTTGGATGAGGCGAAACGCATTAATGTAAGGTGTAAATGCTCACACACTACACACTGTCATAGGAATGCAACTGCCTTGGCCAGACCTGGAGGTGATCTGACTCACAATGTAAGCAGATCTCAGCTGTCGGGTTTATTAATACCAGGCAACCCTGTCTGGTAAAACTCGTTCCCATACAACTCAACCGCACTCTCTTACAGTTAAAAAGATCAAAAAAAGTCAGCATAAGGAGACAGATGGCTTGGCAGAGGCATACCTCACAAGAGTTTTAACTGCAGCTACAATGTTGAGGTGCTTGTGTTTTACTTTTATCCCGCTTTATACTTTCACGATACTATTTTTTTCAGAGTAAATGGTGCCCTTTAAAGCTGCTGTATTAATTTTAGCTACAGCCATGTTCAGATTTGTGTGGGATTTATGGTTCCATGTTGGTGTCCATTTGCATAGATCTTTGGCTACACAGGGGAGGGATTGTGGGAATCCAACCAATGCAGAGCTCCTAAGATGCACTGGTGTGCAGCCCTCTAAAACAACGTGTTTCACCTTGCTACAAAGAAGCTTTTTGTATTTTATGTGATGAGTCTTCTACGAAGCACAGGCAAAGCAAAAGGATTAACAACAGCACAACATAAGAGTGAAGAAAGCTGCAATATGTGGATGCACAAATACTACCAACACAACGAATAGAAACACCAACCAATGCCATTAGTAAATATCAATTATCTGATAGTGAGATGGAGAATATTGACCATTACCAATGTATGGATGATAAATTATGCACCTCTACTCAAATGCAATGTATTATACAGAGGTAAAGTAGTTAAATCTACCACATTAAAGTATTGCTTACACGGTCAGTGAAATATCAGACTATAGTCATTCTGCTTTATTAACATTAAAAATGTTCACACTAGAGCAAAAATAGGACTTGTGACTAGGAAAGAAAACAAGTACGAGTCTTCCCGGTGATTGCTTCAAAATTTTTTGCATTCAGTGACCACTTTTGATCGCAAGGTAAGCGTACAGTTCGTCTGGCGTGAGGCAACCTGTCAGACATGGACCGACTGTGATCCCTCTCATACAGATTAGTGAAATAGTTGCCATCTAATTTATAAATACGGACAGATTGCCACTATATTGCAATCAATCTGAGTCAGTTGAGCGCAACTCATCTGTGATGTGACTCAACTCAAGTGGTTACCAACTGGGTTCTATTCCGGTAATATTCCTATATAAATGCAAGGTTAATGTGAATTTCTGTGTATGCAGATGGCAACAGGTTTGCAATTTTCACCAATTTACCACAAACAGATTGTATGTAATTGTCTATCTCTGCTGTTTTCCATTTAAGGCAGCTGTTTGGGTAAGCGTCCTGGAAAACACGGTCTACTGTTGGGCCATCTTATCAATTTAATCTGCCTTACTGTAGTTTCATGTTGACACTTCTTCATGTCCTTAACATGTCTGAGTGTTCACGTTCATGCTTGCACCACTGTTTCACCAGGTGTGTGTTTGTTAGTGCAGGACTCTGCTGTGGGTGTGGAGGGCCTGGTGAAGAGTAGAGACAGGTGACTGACTGAGCTATAGGGAAGTAAAAAAGTTCAGGAGTCAGACTTGATCCAGTTTTGGCTCTTCAGCTGACAGCCTACTGTAATTAGTCACTTTAAGTGCATGAGTAAGTCATTAATCTCTACATGTGACCAAGGCTCTGCTGCTGGTATAGTCCCCCATCTTTCTCATCAAGCTGTTAGTGATAAACTCCCTGGGGACTGTGTGTCCCTCTCTCTGTCACCAGCAGCAGTAACGCTGTTGTGTGATTTTTGTCAGTGTCACAAGGGAACAACAGGACCATCAGACTCCAGAAGGTCAACCAGCCCTAGTAGCTACTGGTCATCCATCCATGAGATTTACAAACTCACGCGGTACTTCTTTCAGAAATAAATGAATGAAGGAATGAAGAAATAAGTATGTATTATTTATCCAAATATAACGTGTGCCGCATTAGTCACACAAGTAAGATTTTACAGTGCTTCCCCGACACACTTGAGAGCAAAACCACTCGTAGCCACTCACGCACACCAACTGTGAAATTAAAACAAATGGCTCATTTACAAAGTCCTAAAAGGTATGCTTTTGCCATCTCTCATGCAAAGTAGCCATGTGAATTAAAACGGCATGACTGTTGCCTTCTTACGAGAAAGTCAACAAACTCGAGCTCTGGTTTAAATCTGAGGGCTGGCAGGGCACTTGGTCGCCTCCTCCTCCTCCTCCTCGACTGCATGTTCACTACTCGCCTCATGAAATTTGGTCATGGCACTTGTTTTCTTAGGGCTGCAGTGGTGTTGGCACAGTGCACTCGCTGTGCCCTTGTGTTCCTGCTGCACCCTCCCCTCCCTGCCCTCCACTTACTTGATCTGTTTTGCCAGAGGTGTCTTTCTTCGTTGAGAGCAAATGCCCTCAGAAACTGTAACACACACAGCTGGCCTCTCCAACCTCCTGTGAACCCCTCACTGCACGTTAGGATACGGGGCTTGTGTCTGCCGACTGTCCCTCTGCCAATCTACAATGTGGCTGGCTGTGCAGTGGCGTGCTTTGCGGTGGACCACGCCTATGTAGCCTGATTTACACTCCTTTCTTCCTGGGCAGCCACGAGACAGCAGCCAGCTCCTTGAGGGACCAACGGCGGCTTCAGCTAAGGGGCCAAGCCCGGGGCCCATTTGGTTTTGGTTTCCTTTCGCCTGCCACTGTGCCACACCTAGCATGAGTTGGGCTAAATGAAACCAGTGTGTAGATTCAGAGATCGGCTTAAACTGAAACCAATAAAAGGCGAGGCTGTACAAACGGCTCCACAGCCACTCGCAGGTCGTATGTCTGTCTGTCAATTTATTCATGTTCTACCCGACCCGCCCTGTCTCTAACTCAGTTATGCATAAATTCTTTATGTATTCTATCGCACTTAGGCATTGAGTGCCAGGAGCCATGGCCCATAGGTAGATGCTACCATTTTACCTCTCCACTATAGGCAGAAACATGCACACTTTTTCCAGTATACCTTCATTCTTCCATGTCTCAGCGCCCTGAGAGAGGAGAAGCTGTATACTCTTGAGCTTGGTTCAAGGTACAAAAGAACCTGTCAGCTTGTTAGATGTCTCAATAATCTTGTTTGGGATGATAAGGATGTTCAAAGAGACAGTAATTAAGACGAGCTGATTTTTGACAGGAGCTGAACTCCAGGAAGCAAAAAAGGATGGTTCAGCTTGGCTGAAGTGTCTGAGGCATAAAGCTTGCAAGCAAACAAAAAGCACTTAGAGCAGCATATGTAAGAGTATTAACAGTTTGTCACAATCTAAAGGTATAATTGGTCAATAAAGCCCTTTTTAATAAATAAACTCTGGGAGAAAAGTCAGGATGCTGGAGGAGGTGGTTCCCATTACTGAAAACTGTTATCTCAATAGAGCCTGCAAGAGGCAGGACAACATCCTAAAGCAAATTTACTGGACAATTAAGGAGCCAACTGTCCGGGCCAACTCAATGCACAATTGTAGTAATATCTGAAAAAGTTCAGGACTGCAGTGAATGTGTGAAAATGGCTATAGATACATCCAACTCCATCAAGCCCGAGGCCACATATTTTCTATTCACTGGCCAACTTAAAAAGGACATACTATGCTAACGTTCAGCTCCTTATTCTTAGGCTCTATTAGTGTAGCTTATACTGGTCTGTGTATGGGCCCTGAAACAAGCAGTTTTAGCTCATCTGTCTCTAAGGCCTTCCCACTAAGTCAACTTTTTTCTGACTGCTTGCACCTCGTAATCACAAGGTTTGAGTAAGTGGTTGGAGCTTCTGCGCTTACAGTCAAAGCTGTGTGCCTGAGATGACCATATCAGGGATAACTGCTCTCATTAACATCACACACATCCAAGAGCAGGAAACGCAAGAACTGAAACAGATCATTCAGAGTACAATCCTGTAGTCCATGCAGAGATTATCTGCACATACACTGACCTAAGTATATGAAACTTTCGTCACATCTAACCATAACTCTAACATCCTGCCCATGACACAACAAAGAAAAAAGAAGACAAAGCATAGCAACTTTATTTGAACTTTTTAACAAACTATTAAAACTGTTGCTGATTACCTAATTCAACAAATCATCTACTTGTTTCAGCATATTGTGTGTCCAGTGCACATATTGCAAAGTAATATGGCATGTGTAAAAAAAAAAAAAAAAAAAAAAGAATAAAAAGTAAAAAAAGAAAACACATCTGTTAGGTGGCATAATTTCTTGGAAGTACATGTAAACAAAAATTCAAGCTTATGAAAACATCTGGTGTAAGCCTTCAGCTTACATTAATCCCAGAAATAAATGATGTGATATGTAAAGTTATAAATTTATCCATTCTGTTTGCAACAGTTGGCAATACAGTCGACTCCTTTTAGGTTTGCCTTCTGGCACTGAGGGAAGTTTCAAGAGGGTGAGTTTCATTATTCATTCCAAGAACTGCTTGATGATTTTCAGGCCTGTGGGTGAAAAACTCATAGCCAAAAATAATCTCCTTCATCATTTTTATGTAGCATGTTGATTGTTTTTGCTAGTTGAAAACCAACAGCACAGCGCGGCTCAAACTGGGGGGACTTTTCAGAATTGTATGATGCTTTTACTACCACATTGCCGTAATGATTAAATTAAACAGAAACTGTCAACAAGTAGGTTGACCTCTATAGTGATTCTCCAACTTTAATCAGTGGCGCTACAATAAATACCTTTAAAGACTGATGTGAGGGATAATAGGATAATGCTTAATGTTTAGTGTGTTTATCTTCTTAGCACATTTCATGCCTCAGTAGATACACATCTGGACCAATTATATGGAGTGCAACTAGGACAATGCCCTATTTCATTCAGCTGTAACAATGAACCACATGCAGACACACACATGCCCCAACAGAAGTTGTAAGTTGTGTGGAGCACACACATGTTTTGTGAGAAAGTTTCCAAGGAACAGAATGAAAGATGGTTGAAGCTGCCCCAAACTTTTCCTAAGAAATGTACTAATTTGGCTAAGGATGGTGCTGCAAGGTGGACGAGGCACATTAATCACTGTGTGGGCCAAAGGGATAATCCTCAGACAATGCATTACTCTGTGTGAAGACCTGTGTAAAAAACAAAACAAACCCAACACAGCATACTGTCTTTCAGGAGTATTCAAGAGAATTATACTCAAACCATGTGATGTTGTGTGTTGTCAAATTTTTTCGTGAGGCTCACAGCATATTATAGTTCTGAAAAGCCACTGGAAACTGTGACAAAGCAAAAATGGAGACCATTTGCTTGCAAAGTAAAAGTTGAGCCTTTTGAAATGTGCTGCCAGCTCTGTGTTTTTCTACACTATATTGCCCGAAGTATTCACTCATCCATCCAAATTATTGAAAGAACGGGTCGCTCTCAGGAGCTCAGTGAATTCCAGCATGGTACCATGATAGGATGCCACTTGTGGAAGTGATTGAGAACTACTCAGCCACAAAGTGGTCACAAAACAGGGTCAGCAGAGGCTAAGGCACATAGAGCACAGAGGTCACCAACCTTCTGCAGAGTCAGTCGCCACAGACCTCAAAATGTCATGTGGCCTTCATTAGCTCAAGAACAGTGCGCAGAGAGCTTCATGGAATGGGTTTCCATGGGCAAGCAGCTGCTTCGAAACCTTACTTCATGCATGATGCAAAGCATTGGATGCAGTGGTGTAAAGTGCGCTGCCACTGGAGCAGTGGAGATGTGTTCTCCGGAGTGATGACTGTCTGGCAATCTGATGTGAGAGTCTGTTTTTTTTGGTTGCGGCACTGTGCCAAATGTAAAGTTTGGTGTGGGGGGGTTATGGTGTGGGGCTGTTTTACAGGAGTTGGGCTCGGCCTCTTAGTTCCAGGGAAAGGAGCTCTTAATACTTCAGCATACCAAGACATTTTGTACAATTTCATGCTCCCAACTTTGTGGGAACAGTTTGGTAATGGTTCCTGGTCCTATATTACTGCGCACCACTGCACAAAGCAGCTCCATAAAGACATGGATGAATGAGTTTGGTGTGGAGGAACTTGACTGGCCTGCACAAAGTCCTGACCTCAACCTGGTAGAACACCTTTGGGGACGAATTAGAGGGGAAACTGCGAGCCAAGTCTTCTCATCTAACATCAGTGTCTGACCTCACAAATGTGCTTCTAGAAGAATGGTCAAAAATTCCCATAAACACTCCTAAACCTGTGGAAAGCCTCTCCAGAAGAGTTGAAGCTGTTATAGCTGCAAAGGGTGGTCCAACATCACATTAAACCCTATGGATTAAGAATGAGAGGTCACTTGTTTTCATATGCACGCAAAGGCAGATGAGTGAATACTTTTGGCAATATAGTGTATGTAAGAAGCAATTTCACTTCTTTCCACTTGTCAAGATAAAAATGTTAATTTTGGAACACAGAGCATAGGAAACTGGAGAGCAATAATTAGATAGAACATTTACAGTGCTAAAGACTTATTACAATACAACAAAGCTTACCTGTCTGATTCGAATGGATGGAAGTGCATGGTATATGACTTGTGCACGTCTCTGCTCTGACCTATATCTTATGTGTTTGATCTTTAATGCCTGGGTGTTTTTGTGTGTGCAAAATCGGCTCACGACAAGGGATCATCTCAGCCATGTGTGTAACAAAACAAAGTCACTGTCAGTTTAGTTTGTACTTGTGTATACAATCGTGTCTGCCACTGCTTTGTGTGTGTATGTGTGCATATCAGCTCTTCTGTGCACATCAGGTAACAAGTGACACGACTGCTTTCAGTGGGGTTTTAAGTTAATCTGCAGTCTGACAGCTCCTGTCATCCCCCAGCTGTTAGGACCACAGCACATCTATTACAGAGAGTGCTGCTGCTGTTGGGCCTCGTTATGGATTGTGTGATGCATGTGTTTGCTTTTGTGTATTTTTTAGGGGGGGGTTTGAAAGAAACAGGGCATTCTTGTTCTCAAGATTCAAAATTCATATTGACCCCATGAATATCTGTGGCAGGATTTACGGTTTTTTTTCTATAGAAAAAAAAAATCTTAGAAAAAAATACAGGACTCTGTGCAGTCCTGTGAAAAGCTGAGTACACGCTTACTGTTTCCATAGTAATTAAGAGGGAAAGTAACAGTCAGGTGCTGCTTATCAAATTCACTTAACTGATCATCAGCAAGTGTGAGAACCTCTATAAAAAGATGAAATTTTGACAGTTTGTTGAGCTGGAGCATGGAGCAGCTGTAAGCTAACACAATGCTCCAATTTTCCAGAGGAGTGGAAATCCCACCAATTTCACCTGAAGGTCAGACTGCACAACGCACAGAGAAACCGCAAGGAAGTTTCACTACCTGCAGGCCGGGCCAGGTCATTATCATGGTGGTAACTGATATCATTCAGCTGCCTCTCCAGTGAGTTTCGTGATCGTACAGAGATCCCGGAACAAAACTGTATTTGACTGAAGCTGCTAAAGGTGTTCCCCTTCTGTTCTCTGCCGCTCTAACCAGAAAAGATGCTGCAGAGCAAAACAAGGACTACCAGCTGAACTCCAAGGGCAAGGGAGTTGGAACTTGTCCTATAGGAAGTTGGGAAGAGATACTCACTGGAGAAGCAACTGAACACTTTGTACAGATATTTTTAGTTGTAAGGAAGTACTTGGCAATTAAAATGTGGTGTTATATAGGGCGTGTATTCTAGGTTATCAAGACAAAAATGCCACCGACAATATTCTTAACTTAAAGCAACCTGTTTGTGCTCTCCTTTCCATTTACCAATACAAAACCTGCATCTCAATACTCCATGTGCCGGTTACTGTCGGCACTTAAATTTAGCTGGTGTGCATTTGTATCTAAACCTAGTCTTTAAATCAGGGGCCTGAAATCACTGGGTCATATATTTTTTAGACTGCTGTCAACTAAGCAGCAAGGTGACACTGGCCACCTCATTCCATTCAGAGTGAACTTGGCTAAATGCATTTTATTTGGATTAATAAAATATACATCTACTAATAAATGATGCTTTAGATTTTAGTATATAATAGTAATTATAATTTCCCCCCAGGCTGGTAAAACTCTGATCTATTGGCATTTACTCAGAAGAAATGTTATGATGGACACTCTACATAGTACATTAACATTTTTCTAACCCTTTCAAGCTTTTCTTGTTAGATAAGCATTCCTTAAAGTCCATATTCAAGTTCAGTCAGTTGCTGATTTTGATAAGTTGATCTTCTGTAGTTACATAAATCCTTCCACAGACTGCTTTTTTGAGTCAGCAAAAGCCCGTCGTATTAAAAGCCCCTGCTCCGTGACCCTTTGTGAAGCCACCGTCTTGGCCGCCGGCCCAACACACAAAACATAGACGGGAAAGTGCTTGTCTTAAGGAGGAAAGCACAGCACAGAAGGTATGTTGTACTTGAGTGCCATGCCATTGGAACAGAGGAGTTTGATTCTAAAAATACCTACCTCCCACCGCACTCACACTCCCAACACGCAGCCTTTGCACTGGAAGACCTAACAGCTTGATGGCAATTACTGCAGAATTGCGCTTATTTTCTCTAAGTCTTCATAATTTCCAGTCAACTTTCATCAGTTCATGTGTGTTTGCAAGTGAGCCGGCAGAGGAAACGGGTAACGCCTTGCTGCTATTTAAAGCCTGGACTCTTCCAGGTAGGCCCTGAAACATTTCTTACTCTACCATGCCAAACATTTACCAAAAGTCTCTGACTGACACCTGTGACCAAGTCATGCGAAAGCAATTAGTGAAAACCAAACACAGACATTTCATGTGTGAGGCCCATCCCAAACCCATCAGTTATGCAGGACTAAGCAGTAAAACGATTACAAGACGATTAAAATGCACTCAGAGTAAATCAAGTTTTTTTTCCTTTAACTTACATTGGTTAGCAATGATGGAGTAGACACCAAAAAGCCTCCATGTGTGTGCTTAGTCTTCACAGACCTCAGGCCTGACCACAGGCTCTGGTTGATATCATCTATGTAAATCACTGTATACCACTATCGTTATATCTCACATCGCCCTTTCCGACAAAACTGAAATGGATGCGTCTGACGGCGGTTTGACCCCATCCAGGTGGTTTGCATTTCGAGTTTATTTATAGGCCAGTTAAATACAAGCCAGGTGTTGTCATAAAGCCCAAGCAAAGCTGGTTGGTTCTCTGGTGTCATGAGCGGCATAAATAGAATGAACAACTGAGACATGGTTAGCAGTGCCAGCTGGGAAGAACACGTGCAGTCAGGCTAACTAATCTAAGCTACAGATCAACTTGTGAAAATCAGAATGAAAATATTTGACTAGAGGGTAAATAAAAGGCCTGCGGCCGGTAGAAGGATAGCTACATTTACACGGAGCGCGGTATAACGATTCTAATCGCTTTAAAAAACCAAACACAATAAAAATTCTTCATCTAAACATCTAAATCAAAATAAACAGCTGGAATTTCAGAGGGATGGAATAAATGTTTTCCAAAACAGATCAGAAGGAAAACTCTGCCACGCAGGAGCTTTAATCTGATTCATTGCTGGCTGCTTCGCGCTCTGCTCCGCATTCATGCAGTCTGACTTGACTTAAATGCGTGGGGATGTATACATCTCTGCTTTCCAAGACTGCTCGCTTCCAAGCTGAGCTAGTCCTCTGTGGAGAGTTTGTTTTCAGTACAAAATCTTATATGGTGTGCTTTTCCCTTTGAAGATGCTCATATGAAACCTGGACAAAATTTTCAATAAGCATGGCGAAGTAGTTGGCTCTGTTTTTTCACAGCAAGAAGGTTTCTGGTCGGGGCGTCTGCATATTCTCCCCGTTTATGGCAGGTTCTTTCCAGGCACTTTGGCTTCCTCTCATAGCCCAAAGACGTGCTTGTTAGGTTAACTATATTGCCCCCACACTCCCCACCTTGGTTGCCCCTTGCAATTGATCAGCACAAAGCTGGCTTAAAGGGAGAGGGGCCTTAAAAGATAAGAACTAAAACAGCTTGTTTCAGACAGAATGAACTGAGGGAGTGCACCAAGGCCCAGATTAAGATAAATAAGGATTATTTTGGACCATGAGTCATGCAAAGCTGCTGTAGCTCCATCCCAGAATACATACATGGAGCTGGAAATCAGCAGATAAGACAATTAATGGACTGAAAATATGACAAATCCATGTTCAAGGAGCTGGTATGATAAAGAGAGACGATAACCATTAAATCAGACAAATTTAGGCCATATTCAGTATGTTTATGCATAACACAGTATTCTGTGTCCATTTAAACACAAGACCGGATTAAATCATGTCCTGTGTAAACAACTGACCTGAATTCTTCAGCCGGCAGGAAGCTGTTTGTATATTTTTAAGTTCCATCTTGTCTTGAGCCATTGAAAATTACATGTGACCCACAAAGGTACACATAACAAAACCTGTGGTTCAGAAATGTCCGCTCACTGGGAACACGGCAACAAAGCTGCTTTTTTGTATGAAAGGTGCATTACAAATCAGATGGATTTTTTATTATTCCAAGTTAAAGCTGCCAAGTCAGAGTTTTAGAAAGCCTACTTTAAACAGACTTTGAGAACTGGCTACCTTTGATCCAAGGAAATACAGGCAATGCCTTGCTGACCACAGATGCCATCCATTTGGCCGTCCTCTGGCAAAAATCTTTCACAACTCTCAAAGTCTGCCAACCCACAGAGATCTGCCTCCTTCCATTCTCCACTCCATCACTTTGAAGGCAATCCTTCGAGGCCCGATTCGAAAACGGGCATTGGTCAGTAGTCTGGGTTTTGGTCCACCACAATCAAACACAATCCCTCTCCTGCTGGTGTTTTGCCCCAGTGGCAGACAGGAACAGGAAAAGGGAGACAAAATGTTAAAATGTTAAAAATGAAATTTGAAAAAAAGATTCATCTGTTCGCTCCAAGCCAAGATTTCCTGTTCAGCCGCTCAACTGGAAGCTGGAAGTTTCTGCACATGCAAATTCTTTGGGTTGTTTTCTTTTATGAACCGCGTGCCTTACCCCTGTTCATAATGGAAGAAAATCCATGTCATGTTTTCACAGTGCTGCTCTTAGATTTTTTTTTTTTTTTATTTAAGGTTAGACATCTCTTTAAAATTCTTGGGAATATCCTTAACTGACAGACGTGACAGATGTTAAGATGAGGGACTGTGATTTGGAAAGCTACAGATTTGGGATTGTTTTTGGCAGAACATCCTGATCACTCAAAATGTCAAAGAGCCCATGAAAACTTAAACCACCACAAATAGCAGTTGTGAATTACAAAGAATAAAATGTCCAGCACTGACATCAACCAATTAAGCATTTCATATGTGATCCAGTTATGAGAGAGCACTCCTTATTCACAGAAAAAAACATAAATAATCAAATCAGGATCCTGTAGATTAGAAATAACAGAAATCTGGAGAGCTTCAAACCCATTCTGCTCACACAAATCTGTTCAGTGTTGCGAATGCATGCGAACTGATGGCTGTTCATCACAGCCAGGGTTGGTGCACACTTTTTAAAATCAAATTTAACACTTTTGAAATAATTCTTGCCACCTAAAAGAAATTAATACCATTTCAAAAGCATAACCAAGCAGAATCTAATAATGTATGCCATTTTATCTCTGCCACAAGCGAATGCTCTCCACATGTTCTGAGTCAAGAAAAAGAAATGGTGCCGACTTCTTGTGCTCAGCACTCCAAAGACTTCAGCACTCATTGTAGCAGTTAAACAGATTAAACTGGTTAAACAGAGCCAGTTATCAGTCTGTGGCCCAGTAAGAGCTCCACTGGTACAGTGTTTTGTTTTTTGTTGAATACCAGTGCATGTGGGACTCAGATGCTTCCACTTTCTCCGTCCCAGTGTTTCATCTGCTGTCAGAGAGCGCAGCTTTCAATCCATCATTCTGTGTTAACTTTTTTCCATAGAAGATTTTTCCATGGCCTTATTAAAAGTGCTAAAGTTATTATGAGAAATATATGAACCACAATTGATGACTCTACAGTGCTGTATTTTGTGAGAAACGGCGCTATATTCAATACTAGGTCTCATAAATAAACAAAGATGTTGTGAGGTTGATGTGCCTTTTCATGCAGTGTATCCAACACTGTAAGACAAACCTGGAAACACACATAATAGGAAACTTTAATGCTTAGTGCATTCCACGCTGCCATGTGGAGTTTAATTTGCTGTTGAAATGCGTGCTATTGCATCTATCAACACACATATTCATCAGGTCTGTTTATACATTTTGGGTGGTGCGGCGCAGCAGATGAGGAAATGGTAAGAAGTCTGCTTAACAGTATTTTTCTTTTTTATACCTCAAAGCATTCTCCGGCAGTGCCCCAGTCAGCTCTGATTTCCTCGGTTTTGCCTGCACCAGGTTCAGCTCCAATGCATTTAAGGCGTGCTGGTCTTACGTCTGTGGCATCTGTTGAGGAATGTGATGAATGCTGTCTGTACCATTCTGACAGCACTATACTCGCATGATTTAAGCCCAGACGATCTGCTCCACCCTGATGCCTGGGACTGAGGCTGATGTTTATACTTAGATGGTCTGAAATGGTACTTTCTGTATTCCTTTTCAGCTGCTGGTACTTCAAACATTTAAAACATCTAACACGTTCAGAGTATCGGCTTTGCATTCAAGCTTTAAAAAAAAAAAAAAAGTGCACATGTACTTCGCTAGGAAAAAAACCCACATCTGAGTGATGTGCACCTCTTCTCACAAGAGAAGTCAACCATGCTGCTGCTATTACAGGTGCAACACATACACTAATTTCCAAGCCTGGCTATGTATACATTGTGAAAGAATCTCAAAAGAATCTGATTTAGGTGAAGGAGCTGCATTAGCGTCTCTTCCGGGTTTTTCCTACCCAGAAAAATTATTGGCATTTTCGCAAACACCAAAAGGAACCGAGGACACGGTGAACTACTTCTGTTCCTAACAGCAGCATCCCCTTAGCAACACACCGCTCTGTTCTCACCATTCTCATGTACATATCTGTTTTTGTTGTCAGATGAGCTTGCATGAGTCATATAAGCATGAAATAGTAAAACATCTGTGAAGTAACGCCGCCTGTTGAAACTAATGTAAACCAGCCTCTCTTTCCAAAGCATTTTCTAATCTCTTCACAGCTGATTTTATAACAAAGAAGTCATCTGACAAAAATCACTGTTCACATTATTAAAGTCTTGGCAGTTCTGTCGCTTTGGCTCGCTTCACTTGTTAAGTGACCGATCAGAGAGAGCGTTTGAAGCCATATGTCGTTAAAGTGTCTTGTTAGCAGATACGAAGACCGTTCATAGTCATCAGCTCCTTAGAGAACTGCGCTGTCTTTTATGAAGGTTGAATCTGTGTGTAATCTTTTTAGCAACGGTCACAAATAACCAGGAAATGCAAAGATTTCTGCCAAATTCTGCAATGCAGACTCATCGCAGTCGGACTGCACCTGCTGCCTCACACAGTCATCACCCAAACACAAACACCTGGAGATAAGCAATCAGAGTCACTCATGACAAAAGCTGTTTAATTATATATACAGTTGTGATATTTTTAAATTGTAAAAATTATTTCTACCACAAAGCTGTCAATCTTCTATTACAAGTTTCACAGTATTTTGCAGAAGTGGCCCATTGGTATGGCAAGAATAATGAAAAGTTGTTTATATAGTTACGTTGTACGGTTTGATTGATCTGATTGTAATGTTTTGCAGTGATTTATGCGTAACGGCTGCAGAGGCCTTTAGGTTCCCACCTCTTTGCATTAAAATGATTGAAAACCACAATTAATAACACTAGCATTAAAGGCTCCATCACAGAAAAAGGAGATCATGTAGGCATGATAAAAACAAACAGAGCCATTAAAAAAGTAAAGTTCCTGTTTAAAACAAAGTCATTTACTCATTTTATTTATTAAAATAGCTTTTTTGCTTGAGGGTTAATGACATCACCTTTGGCCCTCGTGATAACAATTTTGAGTTGATATTAAATACAAAAATCCATCCATCCACTTATCCGTTCACACCTATGGGCAATTTAAAACTGCATGTCTTTGGACTGTGGGAGGAAACCTGAGTACCAGAGAGAACCCATGCAGACATAGGGAGAACCTTGCTGCGAGGCAAGGAGGACCTAACCACTGTACCACCATGCTGCCCTGGAAAAAGGTCAATAAAATTCAGTCAGTCTTGAAGAAATAAAAAAAAAAAACCCTGCAGATCAGCTGATTAATTAATTGCAGCCTTACTGAGACATTTAACAGCTAATACTAGGTTTGCAGTGAGGTTGTTTTTTTCTTTGTTTTTTTAAGAATTAGTAATGTAAATGTACAAACCTTAAAAATGAGCTTTAGTAGTGCTATCTATGATTCAGGAACTAACACCTTCTGCCACAAGAAGACAAACAAACAAGTCATGCCAATCAACTGCTGTTAAGGGGTAGTAACTGAACGAAGCCAAAATAAGTGTCCTACTTAAGGTGGCTGCTCAGCCTGAGACACAGGGTGAGGAGTTCAGGAGTCTGAAAGGAGCTGCTGCTCCTTCGCTTTGGAAGGAGCTAGCTGAGGTGTTTTGGGCATCTGATTGAGATACCTCCTGGGGGGCCTTCTTTTGGAGGTTTTCCAAACCAGGGAAGACTCAGAACTCACTACAGGGATTTTTTATTTATTTATTTTTTTAATTGTTATTCTCATCTAACATTGGGGATCTTTGGGGGGAAAAGATGTCTTAAATATCCAACACACTGTAAAATTCCACTGTGACTTTTAAGCAAATGTCTCTGTGTTAAAATGTCACAGTTCTGGGAACTTAATATCTATGAATAAATCATGCACACATTATAGTTCCAATCGAGAGTTTCTGTCAAGTTAATCAGACCACAAAAAAAAAAAAAAGCTATTGTAAGGAAATGAGATGTGAAGAAAAGCTGATAGATGTGAAAAAAAAAACAACAACCCCAAAACAAACAAAAAAAAACAAACAGTTCAGTCAATAATGAGAATTCAGCTCTGGTTCCTGGACTCTGCTGATTCTTATGCATGACTTGGATTTATAATTAAAACGGGCAGAAAAAGAACATTGTCAAAAGCAATATTAAGTTGTAGGCGGCTGTTGTGGCTTTCTGACATGCAAGTATTGCGCAAAAGCTGCTTTAAGACCAACATGACATCTTTCCAGAATGCAGTTAATCAAGAAACCAAGTCACCACTGGCTGTCACAGAGCAGCACTTATTGAGTTTGAGGAATGCACTTTTCAGTTCAACCACAATGAGCTGACTACATTGGACCATTTTCTTGTTTTTCTTTGTCATAATTTTAAGTCTGGGGATCTAATCTTGGCTGGTTGCAATACTTATCAGATTAGACAGTTAATCAACTGGATCTCCGAGGGTTCATCACCTGGTCTGCCAGCAATTTAGCAACAAGGAGCTCCGGTTGCCCTTATGAAGGCTTTATGGTCAAAAACACCCTATTTTGGGCCTAGCTCCTTACCAGAGGACTCTGTGTCCCACACCACAGTCCAGCTCTCATTCCAGCTATTTGGTTTTTGTTTGACTCGTATCAGAAGTTCAGAAAAATCTCAGTTAAAGAGAGATTTTTTTTTTTTCACGACTAAAATAGTGACTATTATGTGTCAATGACAAAAGTAATTTCTTGCATGAATCTACATGCACACTGTGGAGTCACAGTGAGCAAATATGGTAGACAGGTAACCCTGACACGTGTTCTATCCAACAGGTGACCTTTAATTACAAGATGAGGAAACCGCACATGTATGCTGAGGGCTCTCTCCAAGCTGGGTCTGTGTGTACATGGCACAAGACTGTACAACAACAAGCCCACACTTCAGACAAAGGCAGCTCAGCCTCCGTGATATCAGAAATACTGTTACTCTAAACACGCACGCCATTTTTATATGCATAATCACAAGCTTACAAAACGAGGCCAGAAAAACAGACAATGTGTATGTGACTCACTGTTTAAAGGCTTTTCCCCGTGAACTGAATGGTTGTCATCCATGCCAGGACGTTTCTGTGGTGGTAAATCATGTACAGTTATCACCCAAACAACAGGTTTTCAGCTAAAATGCTAAATTTCTGTCATTTCTTTAACTTCAGGCTACACGATGTTAATGGCTAGTGTCTTTTTACGGACCGTTCATAATTTTGCAGTTACACTGAACACACCTGCTCGTTAGTCTTCCTGGTAAAACTTGATTGGTTTACCTGTTGGGACAGCTGACCTATCCCCCCTCCTCTCTCTCGCTTTCTTGCTCCTCTACCTCCAGGGGGCGCTTGTTAAACAGTTGCTAATTGGAAGGACTTTAAACAAAAATACAAACATCCATCCATCCATCCATCTTCTGCTTATCCATGAAATTGGAAATAGGACTGATTGCAATCACTCTCAGACAGATTGGCAAAGTTTTGCAAATAATTTCTAATTTGTGCAGACAGATTGCCAACAATCTGAGTCAGTGTGAGTGCAGCTCATCTGTGATGTGCCTCTTTGCAGTATGGGAACTCGACCTAACTGGTTGCCAACTGCTTGCATGCTGGTTTCATTCCTATACAAGAAGCAGTCTGAGAACAAGCCTCCATCAAGGCAGCTCACGCTCTGGGCAGTATTTACTTTTAAGGGAACAGTGTCGTATTTTGTATGTATTCATTAAGAAGTTTGTAGGGCAGTGTACCCATTTTAATATATGTGACATAATTTTGAGTATTATTCTTTTTATTATTTTTCATTTATATGGATTCATTCTCTTTGCCTTGACAACACTTTCGGGATCATTTTGGGATCAACTTAAAATAAAACCAAATGTGAAATGTAAAAGTGAGTTCAGAGGTCAAATGTGAGGTGGCATTTGGATGGAAAGTATTATAATAATAGGATATTTAGAATCCCCATGTACCAGTATCATTTCCTAAATGTTGCCAATACAAAGGCAGCAGAATTTTAAACATAGCTTTAAGGATAAAAGACATTTTATGAAAGTTTGACTGTATTTGGTCTTGAAGGAGAGGTCAGAGGTCAAATGTGTCATGATATTTTAAAACTTTATAAGTACTTTTTGTGTATTGACAATACACACCACACTTCTAAGAATCATAGTTTCTAAGTTATGAGTCTTTTTGTCAATTTTTGACCAATAAATCATTAAGTTGACCTTAAAGATGTTGGTGGATGTGAGCCGAGTTTTAATGGGTTGTTGGTATCAAATGAATACCAGTAATAAGTGGTATTCATTTAATACCAGAAACGACACCAGAAACCAGACCTCTAGCACTTTGGTGCCTTTGGTGTTTTACCTTTATCTTAACTTTACCTTAATTTGATCTATTTATCGTTTTGCTCTGTGTTTGAATTTACCTTCTGGGTATCCTGTTTTTGCTCGTCACAAATTTGTGTTTGGACTTGAGGAGGAATTAGGATCATCTGGTGCAAACCTACCTCCAACATTCACATCACACACTCACAAGAATGAATGGGAAAAGGGAAAAGATTGTGATTACAGTGTTTTTCTTTTCTTTAATGGAGCTCCATTATCATGTGCTACACAAATGTTCTGGCCAGAGTAGTGACCAATATATTTATGAGTATGCAGTGTAATATCTAGCTCCCCAAGGAGTGTTTACAAAAGGCAGGAAATGACATGAGTTTGGAGCTTGTGTGGTTTCCCACGCTGACTGGGTGGCAGTGACAAAAGGAAGGATGTCCAATGGGAGCCCTGGATGTAATCTTAATTACTGAGAGGTCTTAATAATTAATGTGCAAAATTACTCCAGGTAAATTCATACTCTGACTACACTTGCATACATTTCTTTCAGGTTTCCTCTGAGGTCTGTTTCACTTGGGCTAAAAGAGTTTTAGAGTCATACTTATGATTCATTTAGTTCTGTAAGAACTGAGAATCACTAGTGTATTTCATCATCATTATTATTCTTGAGAGAGTTGGAGCTGCACTGCTCTTAGTAATTTTCTTTATTGGGAAAATCCATCACAAACTCATTTAAGGATCTCTTAAGGCAAACCCATGTTTTAGAATAAAAAGAAGGTTTCCTCTGGACAACATGACAAATTAATGACGTGTCTGCAGTTACTTTCATCTCCACTGGCAGTGCTGTGAATATTTCATCCCCTTGGGAAGCTCTTGAAATACACTGGCAGGGCTAGCTTATAGGACAGATCTGCCTCTTTTTTCAGTCAGTTCTGGTTGGCATCCAGTACAGACAACTTGGCCAGGGGCTTGAGAAGCCAGTCCAAAAGGCCCCTGCCATGTTTACTGTTCTGTACAAGCCTCGGCACGGCACAGCATGGGTGGCCCTGCTATGCAGTTGCCTTGAGTCTCAGTGAAAATGCAGCAGTATTATGGAAACACCGCACCCGTCTGGCTCAGGTTTTACCCAGCACATAACAAGTCGGTCCTTATGCTTCACATGAACTATATGATTACTGTTCAGTGGAGGTTTGCTCATATTCCCTTACATGGATGTGGGTGTACTTAAAGTGCTTGTGCATATATACAATCATGTCTGACAAATAGCATAAGTAAAAAGTTGCATTGCTTTGGAATCTCTGACACACTCCAACATTTGCAGTGACCACAAAAACAGATCTTCTACCCTCAATATGCTGAGAAAGATGTGGTTACCATAAAATAACCAATTTGTTTGTGAAGCTGAGCCTCTTGACTGTCAACACCTTGGTCGTTTGAAACCAGATGCGGAGAGCATGGGCTGAATCTAAGGCCCCAGTGACACAGGCTCAGAGACCAGTCAGCAACTATCTGTCACTAGGGAAAAGTGTGCTCCCTGTGGTTGGAGAGTGATTGGTGGAAGTTGCCTGTAGCCGCTGTGAAATCAGTTACTAAAGCCCCTGAGAGACCAATCAGTGACCACCTGGCAGCCATTGGTCGCTAGAGAAAAGTGTGTATTCTGCAACAGGTTGGCAAGTAGTTGCTGGCAGTCACTACTGCAAAATTGGATGCAAAGCGGTATTACAGTATTAAATGAAAACCTCCTTGTGACTGTTTTGGTTGGTAGCATGGAAAATACTGACTGCAAACTACTCACCAAGTGTTAGTGAAACTGTGGAAAGTGCAGTGCAAACTGTAAACAGAGGTTCACCTTCAAAGTAAAGGTATGCCTTTTGAAATGTGTCAGTTGCAGTGCTAAGGCACAACTTTTACTCTCAAGGTCTCCATTTCCAGTTTGCATCACACTTTTTCAAGTTTCACTACAGCTCGGAGATTAACACATGGCGACTGTTTACAGAGCAGTCGACATTTTCTACGCAAACTATAGGTGACCATAACAAAGTGCTGTCGACCAATCAATCACAAAGAGGTCTTGTGATCGATTTCACCTGGCGACAGCCAGCAACTTCCAGGACCCAGCTGGTTGGGGAACTGACATTTTTCCTTGGCAAACAGAGGTTGCCACAGGGTCACCGACCAGTCTAGGCCTGCGTGATCGAGGCCTTACTGAGAAAGCAAAGGATGTTGCTTATCTCAGGGTAGCCTAAAGCACACCTTGCTTTATCATGTTGTATATGACCTGAAACTAATGATTAGAACCTTAAACTCATCAGTAGTGTTTATTGAGGGCAGGCCATAGATTAAATGAGTAGAAGGGCCTGTGCTGAAGTCATTTTCTTATACCTACTAGTTAAGTGCAGGTTTAAAGCGCTTCAGTTTTCACATTGATATTGTCATGGTTCCTGTCAGTCTGTGGTACTCATCATAGTGTGCCAGGTGTGTGTGCATCTGGGTACAGATCTGGCTGCAAAG
Organism: Archocentrus centrarchus; assembly: GCF_007364275.1. NCBI lineage: Eukaryota > Metazoa > Chordata > Actinopteri > Cichliformes > Cichlidae > Archocentrus > Archocentrus centrarchus. Next base: position 5,218,429 of record NC_044366.1, read on the forward strand.
GCAAAATAGCCACAGTCTCATTATTTACATATTTTATACTGTAAATGGCTACAGGGAGATGGAGCCTATCCCACTGGGGATAGATGGGTCGGTAGTAGGTCAATAGTCCATCGCAGGGCTAGGACAAGGAGACGGGCACACATCACTCACACATTCACACCTTTATGGCCAATTTAGAAACATTATTTAGCCTAAAATACATGTTTCCGAATTTGACCAGCAGATTAGAACGCAGAACCTTCTTGAAACAATGCTAACATCACTGGACTGCCCTGTCTTAACCTGATACATTGTAGCTATATACACCAGAGCTCATCAACCTCTTACATAAAGGTCAGACATCCAAGAAGACCTAATTATTATGTAACTGCTCTACAATTAAAGCTGCTTGCCCTTCATTGGCCTTAACAGCCCCTCAACAAAACAATGTGTCCTATAGTCTTTGTTTGGTGTTCCTATCATCATGCATTTTGCATGTATGCCCAAGGAAGTGTTTGCATTATAAATGTGACATGCTAGCCAACAGTGACGCACAGTGTAGCATATGGTGCACCTCCAGTGTTAATAGTGCATTCCACATGGACCTCAGACCTCACTCACAGCACTTCTGCAAATAGCTGGCAGTCATTCCTGTGCACTACTTAGGTTGGACTGTCATTTACCTTAGGTCAGCTCAGGTAATCGGCCTGGTGCCACTGAAAAGCCTTCTTCTGTTTTATCACTTCAGCTTTTCTGGAACTCTCTGATGTTGCACCACGCAGGCGGTTTCCAAACTGTGGTCCAGAGCCAAAGTGGGATAACCCAGTGGGGTCTCAGACAAAATAAATCATTTAAATTTACTGTTATTTAATTTCAGTGTTACAACATGTGACTGGGCAAAAAAAAAAAAAAATCACAAATGTAAGCGCACTCAAATATATGCACACACATGCTCTCAGAAGAGTTTAAAATGGCCAGTGCTCCAATAAGCACTCAAGGGCCAGGATGACTCACAGATGTTTCATCTGTTGCAAGTGTCCACTGCTGCAGTGAATCCAGCGGCTTGCAAAATATGACCAACTGCTGAGCTGCTCCCTCATCCACTCTGCCCTGTTTTTACAAGGGCCCAAAGCTTTCTCTGACTCAAGCCCATCCTGTGACGGGTCACGGGTTAGTGTAATTCAGCGTGTGCGTTCAGATGGTAGTCATTCAATTTTCCTCTTCCTTTCATGTACTTTTCTGTATGTGTGGCACTTGCCGTTACTGCCATTTTCCGAGATAACAACTGTCAAACAAGACTAATTGAATTGGGAGTGGAGGGGCAGGGGTGTGTGCATGCTGCTGGGGAGAAGGAACGACTGAAATGATTAATGGCGCAGTAATGGAAAAGTACGTTCCTACAGAGCCAAGAATGTTTAATGAACTGAAGCTGAACAAAAAGGGAAAGTGAAGTTGGAACTTTAGGAAAAATTAGGAAAACAAACAGAGGATGAAAAATGAGTTTTCACGGGACAAAACAAAAAGTACGGGGGATAGTACCACGGCAGAGCACTTGAAATGGGTGATAACTGTGGGGTTTATGAGTGAGGACTTAATATGTCAACATTTTTATAAATACACTTATTCGCTTTCTTGCTTTGCCAAGAGTTAGATGAGAAGCCTGAAGCCACTGTAACGTGAGAGGCCGTTAGCCTAGCACAAATACTGAAAGAGAAGAAACAGCTAGCCTGTCATGTTTTCCACAGTGAGAGCAGGAAGGAGGTGCAGATACAACCAGACAGGAAGGAACAGTTTAGGTGGTTTATTTAAAAGGTGGAGTAGATGCTCAAAGACAGGTTGGCAGACAGGCTGGCATGCAGGAGACAGAAAAAGGAAACAATCATAAATCAGACAACAAAGCAGAGCAAAATGTCTGAGCCAACATGGCAAAAGGTACGTGAGTGAGAACAACGGAAAGATGGTGGATTCTGCTGGATCGGGAACAGGGGCACTGGCTGTGAATGTCACGTGTCTGAAACCAGAAAGAGAACATGGGGACATCTAGTAAGTGGATGTGGCTTGATGTCATGCCAGTATGAAACACTCCTGACCCCTGATGGGAGATGCCATGAGGTCAAGAAAAGATATGAAGGACATTTCGCAAGGACTTAGGAAAAGAGATGCTCCGTAATCCTCCTTTCTCACACTAACATTTACAAAATGGACTCAGTATTTTTATCAATGTGACCCAAATGAGTGAAGAGTTTAGGGTTGTCAGAGCAGAGGGCCGCTTTCCATAGACTTCTATAGGACTGGAAGCCATTTTGCAACCACAGGTATCGCCTTCTGGTGTCCATTAAAAAGAATGCAGGTTTAGGGCACTATGGCGTGGGCTTCATTTCTCAGACCCAGAAGCTCCGACCATCTTTTATACTGTCTATGAATCTTCCAAACACGGACTACAAAAATACATCTCGGATATTTTGCCCCATCTGTTCTCACTGTGTTGCTTCATGCAGGCCGTATCAACCTGAATTCCCTTTTCGCTCTGCTCTTTCCCTTTTTATCACTGATAAGGCTCCAGTAATGTCTTCACCAACTCCCTAAATTCCTCCACTCGATACGTTTGGTGCTCCCTCACATTCTCCATAAAATTAAAGGCTCCGTATCTTAAACCTGTGAACCTGCACTCCAAAAATATACCCGAAGATACTCAGCTACCAAAACAAGCCATAGAAATCACAGGTTTGATAAGTCAAATGTTGCCTTTTCACTTCAGTGTGTTGACTGGTAGAATCTGTCAAGGTGTCCCTGCTTAGAAAATAAATCCATCACTGCGTCCCTCCATCCATGGGTGTGTACAAATATTGAGATTGAGCAAAGGATGACGGATCTGTCTTGGAAATCGTGCTTTTGCCTACACTGAATATGGTGGGACACGGTTATTGATTCCCACATGATCCAAAGCTGAAAGGACAGGGAAAAATCCCAGGCGAGAATCGAATTCGGTGCTGCCTGCATGTTATCATTACGCTGAAATTATGGTCATTATAAGACATATTGAATAATATTGACTCTCTGTCATGTGGTCATGTTGAAGGCTAAACAGATGCGAGCAGGGAGTCTGGAAAGTTTGGAAAATAACTCTGCTTACATCAGCAGCACTGGGGAGTGCTGTTGGCTATAACAAGCTACTCCCATGCACAGTTTGTTTACAGAGACGACACCCAGATCAGAGTCTCGCCTTCTCATTACATGAACTATGCAGTGGGGGAAAATGTCACGAGTTGTATTCAATCTGCTGAGTCTGACAAGGCAGCAAAGATCAGTGTGACAGAGAGTAATAAATGCTGTACTTCACTCAGTGGGGAAATTAATATTGATAGCAGTCATCCCACGAACAACTGAGTACCTACCTACTGTACATATAACATCTTTGGACACAAAATAATTAATACAATCAACATTTGAAGAGAATATTCAAGAGCATGAATGTTATTTTAGGCAGTCTCAAGAAAAAAAAAAAACAACAAAATCCCAACTTCTTTTTAAAATGAAAAAAATCTTTATTTTAATTCTTTAGATAAGGAAAAAATAACAATCTGTAATGTCTTTATTAAAGTTTCTGGCAGATGTAAGAAAGAAAAATGAATTCATATTTCCCTGAGACCAGAAATTATTCTTTGGGTCCTCCCAGTTTAGCTGATGGACTCTCAAGGTCAATATAAAAGCTTCTGGAAAGCCTCAAAGATTTTTTTGCACTCAGTTATTCAAGAAAGTTTTTTTTTGTAATTCAGAGATATTTGGATACAATGCATTTTACTCAAAATGTGTTCTTTACTTATGCTTTCATTTTGAGTTTTAACCTTTCTATTGAGATTGAGTGGGATAATTTATGACCGTATATTTTTAATTGTGAAAATATTTCCTTCAGTGAATTTGTCAATCTACTTCTCTCAAACTTTTCATAGAATTTTTTTTATATCAACTGGCCCATTGGTGTAGCAAGGATAATGCAAAGTTGTAGGAGAAATTTTTTAAAAAATCTGTTTTTTTCCTTTATACATTATTGGTTCCATTGATCCATTTTCTGCTGGGTCCTGGTTCAATAGCCAAAGCAAAGCCCTCCGTTTCCCTGCCAGCTAAGAGACATAATCTCTCCGGTGTGTCCTGGGTGTGATCCTGGATCTCCAGTTTGCCATGCCCGAAACGGCTCACTTAGGAGGCATCCAGGATGCATCTTAGTCAGATAACTGAACCACGTCAAACTGGCTCCTTTTCTATGTAGACTAGCATCTCTACTCTGAGTTGCTCACAAATGACCAAGCTCCTCCTGACACCCGTCAGAGAAAACTAATTTCATGTGCTTGTATCCGCAATCTTATTGTTTTGGTGGCTAACCGCATTACAGGCTTTGTATTTTAATTGCAAGTTATTTTAATTTTCCACTTCTAAACACTACATTGCAAAGTTTGCCTGTGAACCATGGCTAACAGACCTAGAGGAGCAAGATTTACTGCTGCAGAAGCCTTACTGTGACAATGTAATAAAATAACAATGTAAACAGCCAAACTGACTGAGATGTGTGAGGATCAGCTAATGAAGATCACATGTCTGAGATGGTGATTAATCCTGCAACACAATCTCTCCATGAGCTTCATCCCAAGGAGGTGATTAGGATGTGCATGAAAGGGGAGCAGACAGAGGCCAGGCATGTGGACGAACCTGAGGCCAAGAATGCCACCAGCAGACTGACCACATGAAGAGCCTGTAGGAAACAATGGACCGCCTAATCATTGGGATTGGCAGCCTATACACAGGCAAAAATGAAACAACATGGGAAAGAAATGGTTGAAAGCCATATTTTGCTAACATTAGAATGGTTCAGAATATCTGTCATATGTACACAGCTCAAAAAAATTAAAGGAACACTTTGAAAACACATCAGATCTCAAAGGGGAAAAAGTCCATTTTGCCAAAATTTCACGGCAATGACTCAAAAGAGTACTCAGTAGTTTGTATGGTCCCCACAGGCTTGTGTGCATGCCCGACAATGTTGAGGCAGGCTCCTATGAGACAAAGGATGGGGGATCTCTTCCTAGATCTGGACTAGGGCATCACTGAGCTCGTGGACAGTCCAAGGTGTGACCTGGGATGTTGGATGGACTGAAACATAATGTCCCAGAGGTGTTCCATTGGATTTAAGTCAGGCCAGCGTGGGGGCCAGTCAATGGTATCAATTCCTTCATCCTCCAGGAAATGCCTGCATACTCTGGCCACATGAGGCACCAGCACCAGTGTAGGGTCTGACTGGTCCAAGGATTTCATCCTGATTACCTAATAGCCTGCAGAGGCCATGGATATGTTTCCCCAGATCATCACTGACCCAACACCAAACCAGTCACGCTGAACAATGTTACAGGCAGCTTAATGTTCTTCACGGCTTCTCCAGACCCTTTCACATCTGTCACATGTGCTCAGGGTGAACCTGCTCTCCACTGTGAAAAACACAGGGCTCCAGTGGTGGAGCTGCCAATTCTGGTATTCTGTGGTAAATGCCAATCAGGCTCCACGGTGCCGGGCAGTGAGTACAGGGCACACTAGAGGACGTCGGGCCCTCAGCCCACCCTCATCAAGTCTGTTTCTCATTGTTTGGTCAGAGACACTCAACCAGCGGCTGCTGGAGGTCATTTTGTAGCTCTGCAGTGCTCATCCTGTTCCTCCTTGCATAAAGGAGCAGTCTGGTCCTGCAGATGGGTTAAGGACCTTCTACAGCCCTGTCCAGCTCTCCTACAGTAACTGCCTGTCTCTTGGAATCTCCTCCATGCTCTTCAGACTGTGCTGGGAGACACAGCAAACCTTCTGGCAATGGCACATATTGATGTGCCATCCTGAAGGAGTTGGACTACCTGTGCAGCCTCTGTAGGGTCCAGGTAACACCTCCTGCTACCAGTAGTGACACTGACTCTGGCCAAATGCAAAACTAGTGAAAAAACAGTCAGAAAAGATGACTGATGATCACCACCTTCATCTTAATCATAAAATAATAAGGTTTTAGTTCACAATATTTGATCATTTTCTTATGAAAAAAAAAATCTCATAACAAGTTTAAAGACTACCTAACTTGGACTGTTCCTGGTATCTCAAGTGGACTGTCAAAACATGCCCTTTACACATGTGGAGGAGACCCCATACTGTGAAGAAGTGCAAAATTCTGCTGTGAGGTACAGAAATTAATAAAATTTAGTTTTCTTTTATTTAAATAAAGAACAATGTCTCATAGGCTCTTTACTTTAAGTTCAACTTTGCAAAGATTTAGGGAAAAACAGGTGGTGGAATGAAGTGTATGAGGGGGAATCTGGATTGTAAACCTTCAGGTTGTTGTGAGCTTTCAGCGTATATTATCACATTGGTCAACATTACACAGTTATATTAATAAAGATGCATTAGAAGAGGACACCAATGTTCTTCCCAGAAAATGGGGATCTTGACCTCATGTAACTGTTGTTTTTTGACTTTAATAGACAGTGATACAGTGAAGAAGGGCCACAGGTCAGACTTGAACCTGGGCCGGCTGGCAAAAGGTTGCCTGCTCACCAAGTGAGCCAAACAAGCGCCCCCGTCCTCCTGTTATTTCTGGTTGCATGGAAAGCCCAACTACCAAACCAACATGCAGCACTCTCACATGAGATTGCAGATTGTGACTGCGGCCATAAATCAAACAACAAAACACAACAAAAACAAACAAACTCAGTCCAAAGGGGCCCACCTCAACAGCTGGCTTAATCCACCTGCAATTAAAGAACATTCAAATCTTAAAATCAGATAAACCTTTGACAAGGTGCTGATCTGAGGCCAGCTTATCTGTACAATCATCTCCTAAATCACTCAATTCTGAACACTGGTTGATATCCCAGATATTACAAGAAATACAGAGAGAAGAAGTGGCTAAACATGCACTCCTAACAGGACGGGGGCTGACTGAGTAGGAATGTGACATTTTTATAAGGAGACCATCTATCATTTTTATAGTATCATTAATAAAGTGTCTGGAAGGGGCTTTTAAGAGAGCATCTAGACAGAGAATCATCCTGAGACAGTTGAATATAAAATCTATGTGGAGGGATTCCAGTTCATTTTATCAGAGGGTAGTCCCTGGAGCAGCACACATTAGTTCATAATACTGTCCCATAATATTCCCCATTTATCATATACTATAGATATGATATAAATTATAATATTGTACTGGTCAGAGAACACTGGATAATTGTGTAAAAGTTATATTTGACTCCCTGCTTTCAAAACATCAAGCACAAATTTATTAAAGTCATAAATCACTCTTTTTTCCTACTATCAGCGTATGAGCGTAATCTTCTTCCTGTCTGTGTGGAAGCTGGAGTTGGGTAGAACCTGGCAACAAGCCTAGCCCAGCAGAGAGACTGGCAGCAGTGGGAAGCAGCCAACAGAGGAACACCTCAGTTAAATAATTATCATGTCACTGACTCTTTGTGTGGTCCCTGAACATAAGAAATTAAATTTTGTGGTTTTAGTTCCTGTAACTTGCTGTAACGAGCCCATTATGTGTCTTAACAACAGCTGGACAGAGCAAAGTCCAGAGCCTATTTCTCACATAGAAGTTGCCCGTGTCTGAACACAAACAACCTGAGAATGATATGAGGCACAGTGTGTAGACATATTTTTTGCCCCTGCAGTGGGAGGCTGGCTAATCACACCACCCTTACTATAAAAGTCAGGTCACTTCTTGATAAGCAAGCAAATAAATTAATGTTGCACTATTTTATAAACGTACTTCTTTTCCGTAAAAGCATCACACACCCTGCTGTTGAACAAAAACCACTGGAACAGCTGTGCTGCATCCTGGTACTGAGGCATCAACTTGAGCAAGTGCTTGTGATTCCACCTGACGCTCCATTTCCTTTTAAAACTGCAGGAAGAATGAATTAAAACCACATCAGAGATGTCTTATCACAGACCTGCACCTGGTGTATTCCTAGGGTAACACCAGCAATGAAATCACCTGCCTAATGCTACTGTCACGCTACGGAAAACAGTGGCTAGAGACAGCAACATCTCACTATAGTTTATCTGTCAGCTGGACAGCGATTGCTTGGAGGCAGGTTGCCAAGCACCAGGTGACTGTGCAATTGCCTTGCAATCAAAAGCGGTTGCCGGTGTTGCACGCTTAACCTCTGTGCAGCCAGCTTGCAGTTGGTTACAAATGCAAAACAAAATTCAGTGCAACCACAGATGTTTCCTAGAGGCAAGGAGGTTGTCATCCTAATTTTACTCAAGGGGGGTGAGGCATCAATGCTGATTGACAACTGCAAAGGCATACAATCCTATAGCTTGTTTTAATAAAACACTACACTGTTCCTCTGAATCAGTAACAACAGTCTGGACACTGTGTTTGTCCAGTTTGTGTTAAGTTGAAACATTTTAGGACCCCAATAGAGCCTGTACTTTTTCACTTTTACTTAAGTAAAGAAGTTGAATCAGTACTTCAGCTTTCCCCAGAGTATCTGTACTTCTACTTCAGAGTGTACTTTTGCCACCTCTGGCGTTGGCAGTAATTCAGTAGTAACTTCATTGGTGTGGATGAGATGGGTCTTTAAAGATGGTTTGTACAGGCATAGAAAAAAAAATGTATAGGGCCAGGTGAGCCAGCTCCAGGCAGACATGAAGACTGAAGAAGCCAGAGTGAGCGCAGGCAGACAGGTTGCCTCGGTCAACAGGAAATGAGATCTCTGGTCTAAAACCAAGAGAGTTGAGTTCATTAAGAATAAAGTTTAACTAAGCAAAGCACAAAGACTTTTATTTAACTACTACAGTAGCAGGCAGAGCAATGTGGTGGAGAATGACAGCAGGGACGGGGTTGACATACCCCCATGAGCGCTCAAATTTTTTTTTTTTTTTACACCTATCTTGTCCGGCAGCTTTTGTAATCAGAATTATGATCTGAATGCACTGTTGTGCCAAACATTTGCTTTTCCAAGATAAACTCTCTAAAGGCTCCTCCTGTCACAAACTTAAGGGCACCCAGAAAGGCAGGGAAGCAAACGGGAGAAGAGGGGGAACACAAAGGAAACAGTTTGAGATTTGAACCTGGCTAAATAAGAAAATATCACACACACCTGTTAAAAACATAATAACAATAAAATCTCACTTCACTGCCATTTTGGCTTCAGCGCTTTGGCTTCTCGAAGTTTTGGCTCACTTTCTGGGAGAGCTACCCTATCACAAGCTGCACAGCAGTCCAACTTTTTGAAAAATGGCCTTTTTCTATTGATGGGACAAGTTCTGGAGCTGGCTGAGCTAATTGTTGTGACTTATCTGGCCTCACAGCAGACCAACCAGAATATTACAGTCAAAAAACCTGCAGGGGTTTGGCAGTCCTACATACATCCCAACATTTGTTTTTATCACCCATGCAGTCTCATGTGAAGCATTGTCTCACAGCTACTTGGAAACTTGTAAAGAAATGTGATGAATGCTCCATTTTTCAAAGGTTGCTGTCAGTCTGAATTCGAACCAGAAAATCTTTTCCAAGTTTCACTGGGAAAAGAATGCTTTTGTCATTATATGCTGTCCTACAAATGACTAATATTTTAAGAGAAAAACCTTGCAAAAAAATTTATATCTTTATTAAATTCTGGTGGAAGCACATGTGTCTGTCAGAGAAGAAGCATTGCTACATTAACAAAGACCAAAAACGCACCCCCAGTTTTTATTCTTCATGCTTAGAAACGTCTCCTACTCCCACAAACCTCCCTTTTCCCTATACTCTCTGGCATGACTGACCACCATAGCTTTAATTATAAAAGAAAGCACAGGCCTTGGACGGGTTTCAAATCACAAAGCACATCGCTTGAGTTTTTAAGCAAGGCTTTCTGTCTAGGGTAAGTTTGTGCTATACTGCACAATATATATCCTCCCTTATTTTCTCCTCTCTCTTTCCTCTTTCTCTATAATCACGGAGTGATGTTTTGACTGGCCAAATCCCCACCATTTCTCCCGAGGTTAGAGCACAGTCAATCTTAAAGGCTTGGACTGATCTTTTTTTAAAAGAACCTCTAGATCATGTTACCTCCACCCAACAGGCAGCTCCATTGATCCTGTCGTGCTCTTTGTGGCCTCCACCAAGTCTGCGCTGTTCATGTAGACTTAGCTTCTCATGCCCCGCCTGTTATGGTGCCCTCTCTTTTAAGTGACATATTTAAGGTGGGCAATTAAGGCTAGATCAAAGTGCTTCTACTTCATAAGGGTGTGAAAAGGCAAGGAGTCAAAAGTTATTGCCTGGGAATTAAACAGCCTGAGTATCACTAAGAAAAGGAGAAAGCGGTAGATGCACTAGCATTTATTCTTTGCTGGAAACATGCAATCATTTGAAAGAGGATAAGGCTGAAGTTCACACATTAATGGAGCCACACCTTATCAAAACAAAGTACCTAATTGAGACACTGGTGCCCGAGCAAACTTTCCCCACATGAAACAAAAATAGCCTGGAAAAAACTCAGTTCTTCAATGAAGTTGACTTTTGCACTCTGTGCCTTTAAAAGTGGATTTAGTATTTATCCATCAGGGCGGTGAACACCCATTGGACGTACAGTACTCAGTGTTTCCAACAACGTTAGCTATGTGCCTTACATTTCCCTCTTAATCTGAGAAAATCATGTTCTTGTACCGACCACAACTGGTGTTAATGATTGTGAAGTGATCCCAGTCTCCACAGGGGGGAGGTGCATGTAAAGGATGACTGACTCCTGGGACGCGACCAGTTCTTCTTCTAGTTCATCATCAGTGTCCCCTCTAGCCCAAACATAACATTTACAAGAAGGACAGAGGAAGAAGAAACACTTGGCCGAATACAGACTGATGTAAATATTATTGGGAAAATGTTTGCCCAGGCAGGGAAGAGATAAGCAATAAAACCACAAAGTATCAGAATGGAAATCGGCACAGAGCAGCTTCAGCATCGCACGGACAGTAATTTATGACTTTTAACTTGGCGAGATTTGAACTTGGCGTCCGCTGTTGCTGACTGCGTCTTATAAACCCACGAAGCATCCAGCACACAAGGGTACAAACAATCTCGCTCTAATACTCGAGGTAAAATAAACGGGGATTAGGTTTCTACTGAGCCAGCAGATGGTTGGAGATAAGAAAGAATAAGAAGACACTGGAAAAAAGGGGTAGAACAAAATATTTCTTCTAAATAACATTTATTACTTTTGGCTCTGTCTCCGATTGAGAAAACAAGATCCTACAGGTATGACACCATCAAAGAAGGACACCATTAACATGCCTCATGCTTGTTTTACTATTTTAGGCTCTGTGTTAATACAGTTGGAACTAGTCTTCTAGTGACAGATAAGAAAAGAAGCTCATTTTTTCCTCTCAGTAAAAAGACTGCCCTGTTTTATACGCGGAGAGCAAAATGATACCCACATGAGAAAATAACATTGGGTGTCTGAGTGTTATCAGATGTAATTCTTATGCACACTTGTGGCAAAGCTCAGGTAATAATATGATCCTAACGGAGTAAAAAAGGGGCTTGAATAAAGTGCATATATTTTTATTAAATAGGCTGAAAGGTGCGACATGAAGTTTGATGACTGCGCCCATAAAACTCAAAAACCATCGCTGATTTGACTTTGGCAGCTCTCCCCTCACAGGCAGTGTCCTCGGGCAAAGCTGCAGTGCTTATAATGTGTCAGGTAATTTTATATTGCTCCCTGGAAATCTCATTTCTGACCAAGTGTACCACATGAATTTCTTTCCAAGGAAGAGAACAAAGCCACAGGAGCCAAATCCGGTGAGTGTCATGGATGCTGTCCGACGACTGTGTTGGTATGGCCAAAAACACTTCTGCATGTTCTCTGAACTTTAGACACCTTGAGGACATTATATTAAAAGTTCACACTAACAAGTAATGTTTATGGTGCAAAAACCTTCAATAAAAAATGCCATGGATGGATGCTCTCCTGACCTGATGATCCACCTTTGGGCTTGGACACTGAACACTGCTGTTTGTCACCACTGTTTTGTTCCTGATGTGAAAATTGGATCCACTTAGTTAGTAATCTACCTGAGTTTGAAGTCCATATTGAAATAGCAGATGCACAAGTACAAGTGGACAGAACGGAGCTTCCACAGAGTGATCTAAAACATCCTGGGAGAAATCCAGAGGTGCACCAGAATGTGCAGACTTGGTTGCTGAAGTCGTTGGTCCACCCCTTTAGGCCACTGCCACAAAAGTTGGTACAGGTAATTTTGATGATCCCCTTGCTTTCCATCTAGTACTAAGAACAGGTTGAATTTTTTACAATTTCATATAACATTTCTATGCCCACCTTAGCGATTCCCTCAGGTTTGCACACCACTTTAAGGTTGACCAATGCCACCATCAATCTACATGGATAACCAACTAGATTGAAGCTCATATTAATCTGTAAACTATGATGATGAACTTGTCTTTTGTTCTAGCATCATTGTGAATTCAAAGTTCCAAATAACTTTTGAATATTGCTGCCTGCTGGCTTACTTGTGGTTCCTAGGATACTTAAGAGTAGAATGGGAGGCAGAGCCTTCAGCTTTCAGGCCCCTCTTCTGTGGAACCAGCTCCCAGCTTGGATTCAGGAGACAGACACCCTCTCTATTTTTAAGATTAGGCTTAAAACTTTCCTTTTTGATGGAGCTTATAGTTAGGGCTGGATCAGGTGACCCTGAACCCTCCCTTAGCTATGCTGCAACAGGCCTAGGCTGCTGGAGGGTTCCCATGATGCACCGAGTGTTTCTTTTCATTCACCTCTTTTTACTCTGCTTATACACAACACTGCATTTAATCATTAGTTATTATTAATCTTTGGCTTTCATCCACAGCGTGTCTTTTGTCCTGTCTCTCTCCCCTCAGCCCCAACCGGTCACAGCAGATGACTGCCCCTCCCTGAGCCTGATTCTGCTGGAGGTTTCTTCCTGTTAAAAGGGAGTTTTTCCTTCCCACTGTCACCAAGTGCTGCTCAGAGGGGCTCATCTGATTGTTGTTTTCTCTGTAATTATTGTAGGGTCTTTACCCACAATATAAAGCACCTTGAGGTGACTGTTTGTTGTGATTTGGTGCTAAATAAATCAAATTGAATTTAACTGAATGTATTATTTATAATTTAGTCATTTGTCTTTACAATAAGCATTGGAGCCTCACACACCCATTACTATGGCTGAGTGAGCCAAGCTAAAAGCGATGCATTATTTAGAGGCAGTGTGGTGGACTTGAATGACATGCAATCAAATCAGGGCCTCTCATTACCTTTAACAGCAGTTAACTCGCAACCAGTTTCACAACAGGCTGGAGGTCAGCGCACGTTGTCTTCCTACTGTTTCAGTGACTGAGCCCTACAGGTATCCCATGTACTCCAAATATACAGTCCGTGTTGCATGGTAACAGAAAAACCTGTTAGTCTTACTGCACTACCTTTATTGATGATCCTTCTACCCGTGCAGCTCTGTCAGTGACCCCAAATGTGTGGTTTGTGTATTTTTCTGAACATTACTTAAATGTGACTGAATGTGACAGAAGAACTTTAGCCTCTGGGTGAAAAAAAAAAAGCCATTTGAATCACATCTTATAAAAAGTCCCCTTTGGTTTAATCACTTCACAGCTGGTTGAACTGGCTTTAGTGCCAGTTTTCCTTCCTGTTAAGACGGCCTGTCTTCTCTCATTTCGAGATGTGTCAAGTCTAGAAAGTCCCGGAGCAGCTGATGAGCTTCTTTCCTGTTCGTTTATGGCATTAAAAAACAAACAATGAAGAACAGAGAGAGAACATTGACTTCTGAGCTCAGTGTAGTGAGTCATAGAGAAAATGAAAAAGAAACTATATACACAGAAAAAAAAGGGGCTTATATACATTATTATACTTGCACTGAACCATCAAAGTCTGTATCTCCTTTGCTGTGTGTGTGCCTCATATCAGAAGCCTCTAATTTTATTTTACTGGCCTGGCCAGTAAAGTATCCTTTTCTTTGCCTTTGATCATCCATATTTTATCTGCTTTGATCATTTTACCAGTGTCGGATGATAACATGCGATAAAATACGGGAATACATGACAAGAAACAGACTGTAGCGAGTTAGTCTTGTGAAAAATGAAGCACACCCTTCATGCTCCGACAGGAAACAAGAAGGTAAGTGACAGCCAGGTGCTGCTAATCAAATACTCTCAATTAACTGATAATCAACAAGTGTGAGCACCTCTATAAAAGCAGAGGTTTAAGCAGTTTGCTGCTCTGAAGCATTCGGGTATAATTCACACTCAGGTCAGAAAACAAACAAACAAACAAACAAACAAACAAACAAACAAACAAAAAAAACAACACCTGAGACTCTAAAGGCCTCAGTTAGCACGGTAAATCTTACAGCTCAGGACAAAGGCTGAAGACGTATGGCTGGTTTTGGAAGGGTTTCCAGGAGAAAGCTTCTTCTCCTCTGAAAAGAACATGGCAGCATGGCTTTGTTTTGCAAAGCTGCATCTGAACAAACCACAAGACATCTGGAACAATGTCCTTTGGGCGGACGAGACCAAAGTGGAGATGTTTTGCACAGCACCACGTCTGGCAAAAACCAAACACAGCATATCAAGACAAACACCTCATACCAGCTGTCAGCACGGTGGTGAAGGGGTGATGTCTTGGGCAACTTGCAGTCACTGAGCCGACCGTGAACTCCTCTGTATGCCAAAGAATAATAGAGTCAAATGTGAGGCCATCTGTTCAACAGCTAAAGCTTGGTCCAAAGTGGGTCATGCAGCAGGGCAATGAGCATGATAGAGGCATACAGAAAACAATTCAAGTTATTGCTGCTAAAGGTGATGCTAGGAGCTACTGAATCACGGGGTGTATTTTCATTTTCACATGACTGCGTATGTGTTTTCATATGACAGCATCCTAGAATGTTTGAGCTTTGCTTTCCTATTATTGAAAAACACTAAAATGGTACACGAGGCACTTAAAACAATAACATTAATCGATAACCTGATGAAGTAGGAGTCCTCACTGCTCAGCCTGTATCTGTTCTTATAGTCTTACTGGCAGTGACTAAGCCTGCTGAGCTCTGACACTGATCTGAAGATCAAAAGAAGAAGTTTCCTGATATTTAATTTGTCCGCAGCTTTGATGTATCATGGCTTTATCCCCTATGAATAATCCATATATGGCTGATTCAAGCCTGCCAAGGTTGTAAAGCTATCATAACAAAGCAACGGGTTATTGCTGATGAGCTCTGTGAGGCCAGCTTCTCTGCATTCAAGAGAGCGCCAGAGACTGAGCACAATGACGCATGTGATCAGCTTGAAGTCACAACTGGTAACCAGTGCTGTGGCGGCCAAACACTGGGCCGCGGCAGGAGGTGCGTGTCTGTTTTCTTAAGCCTGCTCGGTGCAGACAATGGTGCTGCAACCTGACGCTGTCTCACTGTTTGTTTCCCCTCAAAAATCTGCAGATCACCAGCACAAGTCGAGGAGTATAGTCAGTTAATTCTGGATCTCCGCGGTTTCCTGACTTCACTAAGACCGAACAGTCACATCTGATTATGACCAAAAGGTGATGTCCAGCTGTTATTAAGGTTAAATATATAAATAAGTCAGGATATGTCACTTACTTATGACAATCGAGTATTTCTACTGTCACAGCAAACAGGACAGAAAAGATGAGACGAAGCCTACTTAATACCTTAAAAGCTGCATCTGACCCAACTGTTGCATTTATAATCAACAGCAGAGGGTCTACTGTTTATTTCCATTCATCACAAGTTTTTATTTTAAGCTGCACTGAATAAACAAATGTTAGCATTGCAAATAATCTATTTTTAAACCAGTGTGGAAACCCTGGAACGGCAAAATAATTCCAATGGCCAAACTATTTATGGCTCTAATTAACAGCCACTTTAGAAATTCAGCACTTTTATCTCTGTCAGGATCATAGACTGTATATAAAAGATAGAGTCCCAGTCTGAAAATTGAAGCCAGCACTACATTTTCTTGATGACTTTATGATCTCAGCCTCTAGTTTCATGTGTTGTTTAACACAGTATGAGTTCATTTTGTAAGTTATGGTCCCATTTAGAATAAAATAGATGATAATGGGCGTGAAATTTCATATCCACTGTAGAAAGGAAGGTTGACATGCAGTTTTATTTTCAGTCTTTTGGTAGGTTTGGCATCCCCCCAACTTTAGTCTGGTTGTAATACAGACTAAACAACCTAAATGAAGCAACATATGCTATTAAAGGATCATTGTGCTGTTCTATTTATAAAAAAACGCTCTGGCAGCATGCTTGCCTGGTGCATGGACTTGAGGATAACTGAACTCTCAACTCTAGGTGAATGCAACAAAAACAAAGGAACACCTTTAACCTGTTTCTAACAGCCATCACTGGGTGAAGAAAAAAAAAATATCCGGTTGTGCATTGAAGTCACTGAGGGAAACAGCTCTGTGCTGCTTTGATCTGTTTCCTCAAACATTTTCCTGATGACTTTATGGTCTTAGTCATTAGTTTCCAGTCTTTTTGAAGGTGACATGATGCTTATTTTGCAAATCACAGTCCCCACTGGTGTCCTAAAGAACAATAAGGTAGGATATGCTTTACCAGGTTGTTTAAAAGCTGTTAGTGAATGTGTGTCCTTTGGGTTCATAGTCAGATCCTCTTCTGGTGCCTGGGGTCCAATAGCTAAGTTAGCGAGGCTAAAAACGTTCGGCTCTATGCTTCACAGCGGGACTTCTCTAACCACTGAGTGACATCACCTTTTTATACAGGCTGCAGGAAACCAAGGCATAAATACTCCATGTGTACAATCTCCTGTAACATCAGGTTAAAAAAAAAAAAGAAGAAGAAGCTTAAAATGTTTGCTAATTTTGACCAAAAATAAGCTTTTAAAAACTTTTAAAAACTCTGAAAGTTATATATATAAGCCAAGAAGGAAAGTCAAACTGAGGTTTACACTATTGCACTGAAACAAAGGCCAGAATTAGACCCTAAAACACCTAAAAATGTAAATAACACACTTACGAGCGGTCAGCCCCTTGACCGTGATTAAAAGAGAACTATGCAGAACGCTGACATCTGTCCAAAGGTAATGTGGTCAAGACATTTCTCCTGAATCCAGAAACATGCCCAGTATGCACATCTCAGCAGATTTTATAAAACAGAGGAGGCAGATGGTGCAGCTGCTTCCAATTTTTCTATGAATGAAGTCTGGGAAAACACAACTGATCAATAGGCTGTAATGTGAGGGTCACACCCTTGCTGTAGACAGTCCATATACTCTGTCAACATCTGCCAAGGGTGTGGTTTCCAGTCTTTACATCCCCACCTCTTTATATTCATTTTCTCTGTCACTTGCATTCATAAAAACTTAAATAACATTTTATTAAAGACATTAAAGATGTCAAATGGCATTACACAAGTCAGTGATAATCATCGCCTCTTTGCTTGAAGTTCATAGTTTACCTTAAGGGTTTAAAGACTTGGAATGGCCGTAATATTCCTGCCAACCAGTTCCACCCACAGTACTAGAAACATTTGAAGATTATAGATTTATTACAAGTTAAGGTAAATAACAGGGACTCTTACTCACTCCATTTAGATGCCAATGTTTTTTAATATTGAATGTCTAATTACAAAGATAAAAAGTGGTGCCTTTTCACTCCTCATTCTCAGATTTCTGTAGTCCAAAGAGACCAAACTACTGTGCAAGGCTCAGGTCATGGGGCGGCTGCAGTGATGACAAAGAAAGGTCTCACAGCTAAGATGCTCTTAGAAGGCTGCTAAAGACACATTTGTTAAGTACCTCGTGGCCAAAACACAAAATCTCCCTAAAATACTGAGGAAATTCCCCCTTGATTCATTTCTTACGGTTTGGAAAGATAGCAGCTACAAACAGACGAGATTTATGACTGGAGGAAATTGTTTTGAACAATTCGCAATCAGATTTTGGACTGCAGTGATGGCCGAGGTTCAGACTTCATTAAGAGTGTGAATCCAGAACAGTATAATGACAGTTTTTTGAGCGTGGCTTGATAATAATTGTTGGACAACTGTTGTGCAGAGGGATGTAAGCTCAGGGTGGCAGGTTGTGGGCCCACACACTGACTAAACATCATACTTGCTGCTTGGTTCAAGGAGGTGAAGCAGGGCAAAGCACAAAAGGGTTTGACTTAAGTGGAATACAAATTAGGGGAGCGGGACCTACAACAACAACAACAACAACAACTGCTTGACAAATGAAAAGAAGTCTTCTTCCAGATATGATATTGTTGCCTAAATGGACCAGAGTGGTATAACATAAATACACAGAATCACAACCTGCATAGACAGAAATAAATGAAATATTTTACAGTTCAATCCAATGACTTTTCAATTTGATTTACAGTGTAGGTCACCATCAGTTTAGAGCATTTAACAATCAAATGTGTGCATTTTTCTTTTTCTTAACTGTTGGAAAGAAGCAATGACAAACCAGCCTGATGTCTGAGATCGGTTTCCAGTCTCTCACATAATTAACAGAACACTGAGTCATAACAAACACTGATCAACTATTTTTCAGATGTCTGCTTCAGGGATAAAATATGCTTTTCTTATGGACTTCTTATGGACCTGTTGCCACTGATTTTCCATCCAGTTCTTGTGTATCTTGGCATACCTCAGCCTTTTCTCCCCGTTTCCCTTCCTTGAGAACAACTTCTTGACAGCCACTCTTCCACTGAGACCATTTCTGATGAGGCTTCAGTGAACAGTAGATGATCAACTGAAGGGCCAGATGCATCTCATGGGTCCTGTGTCAGGTCTTTGCTGGATTTTTTTCCTTCTTCTTTCTTAAGCACATGACTTTCAGTTCATCTGCTGCAGATGGTTTTATTTGGGCCTGCCACTTCTTCTCGTCATCCACTTGTCCAGTTTCCTCAGATTTTGAAAAGGACACACTGCAGAGATTAGCCAAGTTTTTGGCTAACAGGTCTTTGGGAATCATCTTGTTGGTACAAAAATGTTTCTTTAAGGCCTGTTAAACTGTGTTATCTTTGACATTCTTCATATATTCAGCCAAAGAAATGGGAACAAGTTATGTGCTTTTGTGACAGGCTGCTAGTAATAATTTAAAATTGGTTCTTGGTTGTCTGTTATGTGTCGACACAACACTCTTTCATCCCTTGAGTTACATGCCACTTCTTCTATCTACTGGTGGTACATGCCGTGCAGAGGCCTGTCTTTCCATGATTTCCATGGTTCCTGTTCTTGCTCCTCTTCTTTCTCGGGTTTCTGCTGCCTGAGGTATTCACTAAGTACGTGATCATTTGTGGCCATCTTCCTGATGTATACATGGATCTTTGTTGTTTCATCTAGGGTAGTGGTTCTGACACTCACTAGTCCTCAGTCTCCTTCCTTCCACTTAGCATACTGTGTCAGGGTGCTGGATTTTGGGTGAAACCCTCCATTCATGGTAAGGAGCTTTCTCATCTTGACATCAGTGTTTCTAGTTCCTCCTTTGGCCAGCTTATTATCCCAGCAGGGTATCTGATGACTGGCTGAGCGTAGGTGTTGTTAGCCCGGATCTTGTTCTTCCCATTCAGCTGACTCTTCAGGACTTGCCTTACTCTCTGCAGGTACTTGGAGGTTGCAACTTTCCTAGCGGCCTCTTCATGGTTCCCATTTGTCTGTGGGATTCCAAGGTACTTGTAGCTGTCCTCAATGTCTGCAATGTTGCCTTCTGGTAGTGCAATCCCCTCAGTTCTAACTATCTTTCCTCTCTTTGGTACTATCCAACTACACTTCCCTAGTCCGAGTGACATTCCAATGTCATTGCTGTAGATCTGTGTGGTGTGGATCAGTGAATCAATGTCTCATTTACTTCTGGCATACAGCATGATGTCATCCACGTAGAGTAGGTGGCTGATGGTTGATCCATTCCGTAGACAGTATCCGTAGCCAGTCTTGTTGGTGATCTGACTGAGGGGATTCAGACCTATACAGAACAGCAGTGGGGACAGGGCATCTCCTTGGTACAGCCGGCACTTGATGGTGACTTGTGCTATTGGCTTGAAGTTGACCTGTATTGTTGTTCTCCACATTCCAATTGAGTTCCTGATGAAGTCCTGTTGATCTTGTATAGTTCTAAGGATTCCAGGATCCATGTGTGAGGCATTGAGTCATAGGCTTTCTTGTAATCAATCCAGGCGGTGCACAGGTTGGTCAGTCTAGTTTTACAGTCTTGAAAAACTACCAGTAGCTGGTGTTTTGCTCCCCTGGTTTCTCTCCCAATTCCTTCATGTATTGAGCCATGTGCATGTTTATCTTGGCTGCTATGATGCCTGACTGGAGTTTCCATGTGGTGCTGAGGCAGCTTACTGGCTGGTAGTTGGATGGGACCAGTCCCTTCTGGGGATTATTGAGGATCAGGACTGTTTGGCCTTACAGTCAGCCATTCTGGGTGCATCTTAGCCTTTAGCAGCTGGTTCATTTGTGCTGTCAGATGCTCATGGAGTGCAGTCAACTTCTTTAGCCAGTAGGTGTGAATCATATCAGGACCTGGTGCTGTCCAGCTCTTCATATTTGAGACTCTATCTTAGATGTCTGCCATTGTGATGGTTACTGGAGTCTGTTCAGGGAGGTTGCTGTGGTCTGCTCTTAGATCCACTAGCCACTGAGCATTATTGCTGTGTGTTGCATTGGTCAGCCAAAGCTGTGAGTCGTTGCTTGGCAGTCTCTAAGGCCTCAGGTATGGACAGCTTGTTGTACTTCTTAAGGCACCCCTTTCTTCATCACATGTTTCTGCAGCTCTGATAGCTGGCTAACTTCCCTCCATGCTGCCTTGATCTTAGCCTCTAGTCTTCTTTTCCATGGAGGGTCTGCTCCTTGCGGCTGTCCATTTTTATAGCCAAGTCATCTCAAGGACACAGGACCCATGAGATGCATCTGGCCCTTCAGTTGATCATCTACTGTTCACTGAAGCCTCATCAGAAAGGGTCTCAGTGGACAGGTGGCTGTCAAGAGGTTGTGCTTAAGGAAGGGAAACAGGGAGAAAAGGCTGAGGTATGCCAAGATACACAAGAGCTGGATGGAAAATCAGTGGCAACAGGTCTGATAGAGTGATGGATCCAAATTTGACATTTTTGTGAAATGCAGTGGAGGCTCTGTCATTTGGATTCAGCATATAAAAGTCCATAAGAAAAGCACATTTTTATCCCCGAAGCAGACATCTGAAAAATAGTTGATCAGTGTTTGTTATGACTCAGTGTTCTGTTAATTATGTGATAGATTGGAAACTGATCTCAGACATCAGGCTGGCTTTTCATTGCTTCTTTCCAACAGTTATGCAAAAGAAAAATGCACACATTTGATAGTTAAATGCTTTAAACTGATGGTGACCTACACTGTCAATCAAACTGAAAAATTCATTGGATTGAACTGCAAAACATTTCATTTGTTTCTGTCTATACAGGCTGTGGTTCTGTAGCAATTTCTGGTGGTTACAGTTAAGAACTTTTGGTCTTTTCACTGTCAGAATCATTAGTTCAGACTGCTTTCCTTTGATATGGTTTACTTTTTGATGCCGTTTTAGGAATAATAAATTTATATGCAGAATTTTACTTCTATTTTAAGCATTGTTGTGTGATTGCTGTGTACCTGCTACTTTTGATAAAGTGGGAACAAATGGACACTGCATTAGAAACGGGCATTGTTCTGAGATGTCTGTTATCAGTATTATCATAGGACACAATTTCCACTAACAAACTCGGCTTTGTGCAGACTCATACAAAATTAATCTCCCACCTATTAACCTGTTTCTCACCACGGGTACACTGTGTGCGTGCCACCAAACCACAGGATGGGAAATGACCAAAGTGTTGAGTGCTGCCTGTGCAGGTTCTTGTACTTACTGTGGTGAAAATAAAACATTGGCTGTTTAATTATAAACTGATTATTGTTTAATCACTTGCTTAATACAAGAGTAGAGCATCTATACAACAAAAACGTTTATTTTCACAGTGAGTTAAATAACTTGATTTTTAGTAAAAGGATTGCTGAGAATCCAACTGAGAATCTGCAGCTTCAGCCAGATATAAAATAAACCACTCTCAACAAACCAGGAAAATCTTTTGATGGAAGGCAAAGGTACTAGTATGTTGGGTTTTGTAACCTTGCCAGCTTGTCAGCCAACTAACCTAACAACTAACCTTGAACCAAATTCATCAGAGTATCAAAGAAAATGAAGGAGAAACTTGCTGCGGATGGGAGAGGCCTGATTTCTAAAACATGGTGGGAAAGTTCCTGTTTTTCTAAACCTAACTGTGACCAAACAGCCAATAAAAACAACAATAATAAACCACAAACCCCTAAACAAGAAGCTGCCCAACAAAATATGAACTCTTCAGGTGAGAATCTCGTGTTTGACTCACGTCCTGTTTTATGACCTACCAGAGCCACTATGGTTGTAAATGGGAATCACTGGCGATCGATATGGTCTGTCGTGTAGGTTTGAGGATGTGCTGTCAAACTTTAAATCATAAAGAGAGACACAGAGTAAAGCTTTTCTTAATCCCTTCACCTCTGCCTTTAAATAAATGTGAACCGAAAGCGTTTCACAAGTCAGTTTTCAAAAATATCTTCCAGCTGCAACTCCTTCGTGTCCTAACGTTAGACCTTTAACATTTGTCTAAAGAACTGTGAATAAATATGAAATATCCTGACAAAGTAGTTTAAAACCTTACACATTAACACAACTTTTCCATGGAGACAGGAGTGAGGTGTGTTCTGTTCTGTCTAAATCCGACAGCTGCATTGGAGGCTCAGTGAAGTATTAGGAAACTATTAATTGGACATGAGTGGGAGCAAAAACCACTGGCCAGGAATGGCTCTCAGTGTGACCTTTGCACAAAATTAAATTTATACACTCAGGGATTGGTTTTCAACACTTCACTGTACTTTTCCTTGTGATATATGGGCAGTCAGAGTGAAGCCAGCCTTGTGGCAGGTATACACAATAACACTGAGTCACTGTAAGAGGAACACAGAGGTTTTTAAAGTACTTCCCTTTGTACTTCCCATGTATTTATAACAATTTCCAAGCATCACGTTCCTCACTTCAAGAGCGCACGGTGGCATCCTGACAGACGCAATCATTAGCCAGGCTGTGTTGGAGACCCAGCACTTTGCTCTGGTGGAATTTAAGTCAAAAAACAATATGGGGGGCAATATTTGGGTACTTCCAGTGTAGCCAATGGATGATCAAGACTAAGATTTCCCTTTGTATCAGCCAGCATGAATGCAGATGCATAAAAAAAGGGTAATAAAAAGCCAAATTGTCAGCCTATAGGGAAGAGTTATCTGATTCCTTCTGGCTAATGCCATCTTTTGTTTGCTGCCCGCACAGACTGTTTACCTGCATGCAGCCTGGGCTCCCGGGGCGTTTACCTGCGAGACATAAAGCAGGATGGTCCTTTTTTTTATTATTTCAATACTCCTGTTATGTGATGTGTGTTTATGAGATTTGATCAAGTACAGTTGACCAAATGTAGTTTTTGTATGTGTGGCCACTTTTATAATCCATTTATACTTTTTTGGGGGGGAAACAGAATTTTTAAATGTGTCAAACAGGCAATAATCTTGTATTCAACTCATTATTGAGTCCATTTATGTCTGTTAGCGTGAAGGTGATTATGGTGATGCAATACACTTTATATTATTCTTGTCTAACATGCAATCTTTAATTTTTATGAGACTGACTTGAAGCCATATTAAGGAACAATCTGTGTTCCTCGAAATGGAATTTACTGGGTAAGAAAGCCACGGGGGGCCCTCCCACAGGTTTGGCTGTTTGTTCTGGGGCTGTGGAGAGATGTGAAACAGTCGGGAGAATTGTAGAGCCCACCTATGGACTGACAGCCCGAGACCAACCCGGCCTTTTAAGGGCTGCTGGAGAGCCTTTGCCCTGTTCATATCAAGCACACATGGCCGGGCACAAGGGATGCAAACCAAGACACGGACAGATACACAACTACTACACACACACTGCATGACACTAGCACAATGCTGTGCCTAGAACATGAGATCACATGTTTAATGTTAGCTGAGCTAAGTCCCATCCCCTCCCTGCTGCAGCCTTTGAGAAGCCTGCTCTGTCCCATGTGAATTCTTGCAAAATAATATTAATGATGATGATGATGATGATACAGATGATGATTAACAGGAGGTAAGGGGAGGGTGAGGGGGGGGAAGTTGGCAGTTTTGTTTTAATCCCTTCCTTCCAACCTGAGGCTTGGCTGTGTGAGAGCTTGGAAGGGGAGGGGGGGGGGGGGGGGGGGTGCGTGGGAGTCGGGTGTGATTGTCACCTTTTCCCTTTGACTACGGTCCATCTCAAACCACACAGCTGGACATGCACAAGCCTTGTCAGCCAATCAGGCACCTGCATGATTACCAACAGCTGGAAAAGTAAAACAGGCTGAGAGGAAGGGGGTCGAGGGAGGCTCTGTGCTGTGTGGTGGTGAAGGGAAAGAGGCAGAAAAAGGCAGCTGAAGAAAGAAAGAAGGAAAAAGAGGGATGGAGCATGAACTGAAGGCTTGCAAAGACAGGAAAAAAAAAGACAAATGAGCAAAACAGTGACATCTAACAAAGTAGGGCACTGTGGTGGGTTTTTTTCATATGTTTCCTTATGTTTCACAAAAAAATCACATTGTGTCCTCACAGATGTCCTTTATTGTTATGCTGTGGGATAATTATGTGAGGTCACACATTTGAAGGGTGAGGACCCCTCAATATGAAACACATGCATTGGCCTTTTGGGTGTAATAAGTATTTGCTTGAGTTAATAAATTGGTGACAACAAGTTGGGCTATGTTCATGGACACTCGGACATTCTGTCCCTTTTTTGAAACCACCACAGTTTCTTCTCACTATGCGTGAGTCATGCATGCCTTTTACAAGTAGATGGCACTGGGGGTGAAATTTATTTGAAAGGCAGAAATGGTGCTCCTCGTTCGCTGTCTGGATGAACTAGAAAGTCCAAAATGCCTGAACTTTGAGTAGCCTGAGGAAGCTAATTCTGAGGCTCAGTGTTTTCCCCCTGACCTCTTGAAGTGCGTAATAAACACAACACGTCTGCTGTGCTTTCAAGCTCCTAACCATGTTTTTAAAATGACAGTTCTTTCAATTGTCAGACAAAAGGCAGCACTTTCACCTCGCAGTGGCTTTCTGAACCGTCTTGGTTTGATTGTCCTCGCTCTGCTCAACTCTGAAATCCTCTGTGGTTGTGAGAGCATTCATCACTCTCACTCAAATAGCTTTAAAGTTTTCCAAGGAAAGGGAACCTAGAGTCAAGCCAAGGACATAATGGGGAGTTTGTTTCCATTTTAAAAATCAATACAATAATTTTGAGAGTTTCCATGTCTTGTTTTCTTTAACCTACAACACAGTTTTATAGTTTTCTGAAGTGTAATAGAAGCTACATGTTTATTTATTTTTGTTTATCTAGTCTGAAAAACACACTTTGCATAATATCATCCAAATGTTGAAAAATCCTTTCAGATTATCATGAGGATGCACCAAAATTACCACCAAATTAGTATAACCTTAGCAAAGAAAATCGCTGCATCAGATACAGACTGTACACAGGAGATGGATGTAATCAACTTGACATCACGGGTTGGTTTCTGGTCCACCTTTTGAAGCATCTGCACTTGTTTTTATTGTATTATTCATAAGTGACCTTATTTGCAAAGTTATTGGACATTATTGCAATAATGTGATTTGCTCGGCTGGCATTTGAGAAGCTGAACTTTTATCAACTCTTCATCACCAGGCAGCATTATGTGACGTCACTCTGTTCAAAGTGGATCAGTTGCATGTATACACACTAAAAGGAAGCTGAGCTATAGTTTAATTTAATACGGGGAGAGACCGCCTCCTTGAACTTGAACTGATATTTGGCTGGATTGTAGTCTTGGGGGAGTTTCACATCTGTAATACTGGTTTAAGTCCAAGTGCACACAAGTTAGGTGTGTAAGTGAAATAAAGGTTTTCTAATAACAAAAAGGCCTGGATGGAAATAAATAAGTGAACTAGAATGGAACAATTTACTGAAAAAAAAGCTAGAACAATCTAAAAAGATATTTTGACTTTTTGAACTTCCACTTTTACGATGGCTCCCAACACTGAGCGTGCAGAGCTTCTGGACGGCTCTCCACACTCACTCAGTCACCCACTCACTCAGCTGGACAGAAGCTCTGCACATATATGCAGACATAATTCAGGCATTTCGAACAAAGGCGGTAATGGGTCAAAAGTAACACAGACAATAAAACACGGATGCTTCCTGTCATTATTTCCTTTAAGTCAAGGCGCTTGAAGGGTTAAACCTTTCAAACCTAGAAAAATCCAGCATAGGGGTGAGATGAAAGCTGCAGAGGAGACGACGACACAGTGGCAGGACCGCAGCTGGTTTTCCTGCATGCATGTAGTCTGGATGTAAACACAGCTGCTGTTAAGGAACTCATGCATGGCCCATATACCATCTAGGTGTATGAAACGAACTTTGCCCCAGCAGTGATCCCACTCCTGTTGCAAAAATGAATTCCATGTCATGCCAAGGGGACGGGCTTTGTCTGTGAGGCAATCACTTATGTCTGTTTTTTTCCAGACCCACGCCTTGGCTCACATGTATTATTCTTATATATTCTTTCAATCCCCACAGCATG
The DNA here is from genome assembly GCF_007364275.1 of Archocentrus centrarchus. Taxonomy (NCBI): domain Eukaryota; kingdom Metazoa; phylum Chordata; class Actinopteri; order Cichliformes; family Cichlidae; genus Archocentrus; species Archocentrus centrarchus. The sequence continues at coordinate 5,245,140 of NC_044366.1, forward strand.
CCACCTAGATCAGGCCATCTGGCCTTTAAGCACAGAATGAACAAAGCAAGGCCATTAGCGTAGGAGAGAAAACAAGGGGTGGGGGTGAGTAGGGCTTTGCAATTTTAAAGACAGTCCTAACACTGCTCTGTGTTTTTGTCGTGGAGTCTGCCACGGGTGAATGCCTTAAATCAGGTAACTTTTCAGCAGCATTAAGGGATGACATCATCGTTTTGTGAAAAGAATGACTCACTGGCTAAGAGCTCACCAGCACCCCCCCCCCAAAGCACTCCAACCCAAGCAGAAGCATGGCATAACGTGCATATTTCTACTTATTGCAGACAGTGTGTGATGCAGACATGCAAGTAATGGAGATAAAGCAGAGAGCGACTCTGAAAAAAAAAAGGCACAAAAGCAAGGGCAGGAAACAACAATAAAGATAAGAGCGATAAGGAGGAGGTAGTTAGAGGAAGGAAGGGTGGAAAACGGCTCCAAAAGGTGCAAAAATTAAAAATATAAGAGGGCAAAAGCTAAGAGGAAAGATGAAAGGGTGGTCAGCAGGTTTTCCCACGACGCTTTGACTCTTAAAACCTGAGAAAGAAAACTGTGTGAAGCTTGAACATGAGGGCAGCTCCCAGCGAGATCCAGTATATCAAAACACAGCAAGAGCGGCATAACATCCAAAACAAATCCAGCACACAATCCTGCTGCAGCATTTAAAGCAAAAAGAGAGCCGGATCAAGAGAATGGATGGTTTCCACAGATGGGTAATCCCTCAGAAGTTTCATAAATGTTTTGGTTTTTGGTTTATTGTGTCTTTTTGGCCGCTGCACTGTTTGTTTCGTATTGTTTTGTGATGGAAGATGCTGAGCAAAGACCAACTCTAATCCGAAAACACAAGACGTTTCACGGGAAATTAAATAATGTGGCCACGCCGTGCCCACCTTCCCAGAAATCCGGGTTTATCTTGTGTTGAATTCACAAGAACATAACAGTGCTGGCAGAAACCTGCGCTCGATGTGAATAAATAAATAGCTGATTAGTTTAGCCCTGCCAGAAACGGAAAATCCCCGATCCCCACAAGACTGGAGTGCACAAGCGGAGTCTAATATTGCCTTTGATTGATTATGGAAAATAATAATGGCCACAAATTTTTGCTGATGGAAAAGCAGCTTGTTTTGCAAGTAATGGAAGTAATGTTTGCAAACTCCCATGAGTACATGTCAGCTGTGTGCGAGACTGAGGTTCTAGCTTAAGAGGCGTGAATTTAAAGCATATTTATTTTTATTTGCTGTCACCCACAGCTCAGAAAGTTTTCCATTTCAAGCAGCTGTATTGTTTATTCATTCAAGGTTTTGAAGGCACGCATAAGTTTATTGAAACGGGTAGGGTTACATGAATTTTGTCACTTTTTAAAATTTTATCCAGGAAAATATGACTCAGATTCAAAATCTGTTTTGCAAAACTGTCCTGGTCACGGTAGACAGCAACAGGCACAAATACACACAGCAAAATACACAACATAAGTATATATAAGTACAGAAGAGTAAAATGCAAAAGCATACAAAATTATACACTTCTGGGCTCAGCAAGCAATAAGTAACTGCCACTGTCATCAGGCCAAGCAGGATCAGTAATGCTCAGGAACAATATTTTCAGCCTGGAGTAAATGCCTCCAGGTCATTTTGAATGACCTTTACCTCGTTCCTCCATTCGTCGCCAGCTCCCTAAGATTATTTGATATGGCAGCTCACTGCAAACTCAAGCTCATTATGGCATATTAAAATGCCCCTTTTCTACGCTCGTTACACTCATTACAAGTATTGGGAACAAAGACAGTCCCCATACGTCGATGGTGTGCTCACAAAGAAATGAAAAATCTCTTTTTTTTTTTTTGGTAGTTTCGTTTTAATGGCGAGATAGAAAATATCAACCAAAAATCCAGAAAAGCAAACAAAATTACATTAAGGTTAGAAATTGATTTGGTGTAACTGAGTGAAATAAGTATTTGATCCCATATAACCCAGCCAGAATTCTGGCCTCCACAGATTGGCTGTGTTTCCATGTGATTATTATCAATCAATCAATTACAGATTCTCCTGATCTCAACTCGTTATGTATATAAAGCACACCTGTCCACAGAATCAATTCCTTCCATTCCAACCTTTTCCACCACCATGGGCCAAGACCAAAAAGCTGTCAGAAGATGTAAGGGACAAGACTGTAAACCTGCACAAGGCTGGAATGGGCTACAAGACCATCAACAAGAAGCTTGGTGAAAAGACAACCGTTCAGTCGCCCTCAGTGTGGAGCTCCACACAAGATCTTCCCTCATGGGGGGAGGATGATCATGAAAAAGGTGCTGGATCAGCCCAAAACTACATGGGAAGGGCTTGTTAATGATCCTGAAGGCAGTTGGGACCACAGTCACCAAGAACACTGTTGGTAGCACACTACTCCATAGTGAATTGAAATCTTGCAGGTCCCACAAAGGCCCCCTGCTCAAGAAGGCAGATGCACAGACCCATCTAAAGTTTGCCAGCGAACATCTAAATAATTCAGGTTTGGGAGAAGGCACTGTTGTCAGACGAAACCAAAATAGAGCTCTTCAACATCAGCATCAACATGACCTGCCGTAGTCGGAGGAAGAGAATTGCTGAGTGTGACCCAAAGAACACCATCCCCAAAGTCAAGCATTACGCTTTGGGGCTGTTCTTCTGCTAAGCATACAGCATGACTTCTCCACACTGAGGGGGCGGGGCCATATACAGTAAAATCTTGGCCAAGAACCTCCTTCCCTCAGCCAGAACACTGAAGATGGGTCATGGATGGGTCTTCCAGCATGACAATGACCCAAAGCATACTGGCAAGGCAACGAAGGGGTGTCTAAAGAAGAACCACATCAAGATGACAGAGTAGCTTAGCCAGTCTCCAGACCTCAGTCCTGAACCTGAAGCTTCAAGTTGCCAAGAAACCTAAAGGATTTAGAGAATTTCTGTAAAGAGAAGTAGGCTAAAAATCCCTCCTGAGATGTGTGCAAACCTGGTGACCAACTATAAGAAACATCTCACCACTGTGCTTGCCAACAAGGGTTTCTCCACCAAGTACTATGTTTTGCTTGGGGATCAGTTATTTCATTCAGTGACATGCAATCAGTTTATAACTTTTATGTCATGTGTTTTCTCTGGATTTTTGGTTGATATTCAGTTCCATAGCTGCACCTGCTTGCTAATTGTGGTGATAGTGATCAGTTCCAATAGTGATCCGGTGAAATTCTCAGCCTGGTGAGATGATGTCTCGGTGCAGTGCCGGGCAATCATCTGCTGGGTAGACCCCTGCATATGGTATTTAAGTGGTAGCTAAAAGTGTCCTAAAAGCAGCTTGCAGAAGTGCAGCAACTGTGGACAAGATAAAGCAACATAAGTAACATGTTTTATATGAGATTTACCAATTTTAATACAAGGCTGAGGCATCAGTTGACGTGGATTTGCATTCAGGTCTGTGGCATTGTGACTGAGCTTGACTTCATGGCCTGCCTGAACTGTGCTATGTTTGATAAAAAAAACAAACATTCGTGTGCAAACATGCTGGCAAATGAAACACTGAAACTGACAGGAGCTTTGCACTTTTATGATTTGAATAGTTAGGGTATATACTCAAGAAACACAGCATGAGAAGATAGGATCATTTTACCAAGAAAGGCCTGGATAGGTGAGAAGAAGTGCAGGACCCGCAGTAGAATTAACGAGGGAGAAATTCATTCAACGCCCCATAGTTTGACCTAAAGTTAACCTCTTAACTCCTAAGGCCTCCCAGCAGATGAACAACAATAATTTAGAGCTACGATTACTCATGGTTAAGAGAGATACTAAGACATAATTGACTGTGGTGAAACACAATATGAAAAGATTGTTTTATTATAGCAGCTGGCAGAAAGTAAGGGCAATAAGGGTTGAATGACTAAGCCTCTCTCGAGCTGAGATTAGGCCTCCATCTCCTCATGCTTGTCATGGATGTAAATTACTCTGCTCCCACATTAAGGGAGGCTTGTGTAATTGCTCATCTTGTTCAGCGGGTGAGGTGGGATAAAATGTTCATGTTGGCCGAAAGTTAAAGAAGCGAGCATGTGTTCCTTGAGCGCAGGCAGCATGTGGTTTGGGGTAACTCTGAAGGGGAAGCTTATCTGTTTGCGCCAGCTCCACATTTCTCAACATAAAGTTTGGGTTTCGGGTTACCAGACAAGGTGAGAAGGGGTTTTGTAATTCAATTCCCATGGACTCAGTGCACATATTTGAAGAAACCTACACTGCTCACTTTTAATCCTACTCAGTTAAGATTGTAATAAACGGACTTGGCTTGCACCCTTTTAGTCAATCAAGTTTATTGCAACAAAGGTTCATGGAGGATAATGAAAAAATAATAATGTGGTCTGTAGTAAATAATTTATAAACTAACCTGAAGTGCTGGTCTCACAGCGTGGCCAAAGATGTTGTGTTTTAACTCACTGGGAATTTCTGCAGAGTTCACAAGCTGCTGGTTGAATGTAATAAATGTTAGTCAAATCATTATACTGTCACATTGCCTGTAATCCTTTCAGGTTTATCCCAAACAACAACATATGTTTACCATCAATATTTCACAGTGTAAACTAATATACTGTAGGTTTGTACTGTCTTACCTTACACACAGTGGAGCCTCATAGTGAGAAGGTAATTTGGCAGGGCATATGTGTGGAGTTTTCCACATTCTCTTAATGCCTGCAAGGTTTTCCTTCAGGGGCTCCGGTTTCTTCCACAGTTGAAAACATGCTAGGTTAATTCTCCTGTCACCCTGCCCTTGACCGGGGTGCTGGCTTGTGAGTTGCATTTATACTCTCATCTGACAACTGCCCCCCAAAAAAAGCAATAATCGTATTTACCAAGATGCCAAACTATTCCTTTAACCTCAGAGGTCATGGCAAGAACCATGAAAGGTGAAATTAAAAATTAATATAAAAAAATTGAGTCAGATTTCATGAGTTGCTCTGTTGGCGTTTCCTCAGGCTGGGACAGGGTCTTTCTGCAGACTTAAGTCCTGTGTTGTGATGAAGGTTAATCATCATAAGGATTAAAGCAGTTTGATGAAGATTACAAGAGGTTCAGCTGTTTATATACCTGATGTGTCCTGTGTGAACATAGCAAACAATTAAACTTTGACCTCAGTCACAGGCCTAGAGATCGTTCGATCACAAACTGGCAACCACCAGTCACTAGGGAAAAATGCATATTCCATAACTGGTTAGGGAGTGGTTCCTGGATGTTGCTGGCACTAGTGTGAAATTGGTTGCAAAAAGGTATACAGTGCTTCACTGAAAGCCTCCTTATGGTAGCTTTGGTTGCTAGCAGGTTGCTGCAGTTGCCAGTAGTTTCTAGCTAGCGATGAAAGCAATTACAAGGAGGTTTTAGGTGCAGCACCCTCTCATGATGAATTTCACATGGTGACAGCCAGCAACTTCCAGCAATCACTGGAGGTTTCCAGGTCGGTTGCAAACCAGTCTCTAAGGTCACCTGAAACCTATTAAATACAATAATTTGGGAGGGTTCTAGCAAAGCAACATATGACCATACTTTTTAACTCTTAAGACCATATAACCATGTGTTATGACAATGAGCTTAACTGAGAATTCAAATACTACAAAAAAAACAAAAGGTCCTATCATTATGTCTGGAACCTGCCTGAATGTAGCCACTGAATCCTCATCAGCAGCATCTTTCTCGGTCTCTAGTTGCACTCAGAACCTGGACAGTCAGCCACTTGATAGCAGGATTGCTCCAAAAGCTATAGCAAGCAATAGTATAAATATATCTGAATAACACATTTTAAAATTTAAAAAAAAAAAAAAAGTGATGCATGATGTTTTGCAAAATGCACATCTGGATCCGTATGATTTGCCCAAGGCAAACATCACACAGTTCAAAACACTGACGTCACCTACAGCCACTATCCAAAAGGTTCAAGACTTCATTTTTTTGTGTGCCAGTTCAAGTCAGTCTGAATGAAATATATAACAGCGCTAATGCCCCAAACCACAACCCATTTCCCAAGTGAGGGTTATGCACTCAAAGTACTTAATATCTGATTTATTCATCTTGGGAACATTGCGTTATTCTGCACACAGGGTTATATGAAGAAAAAGTATAATAATGAATATTCTGTATGCTTACTACTTTAAAAAGTAAAAAAACAAAACAAAACAAAAGAAAAACATGATTCTCACAGTGCCACTAGTAACATTCAGGTGAGAATGAGGACACTGCAACAGGTACTAACTGCATCATTCACCCCCACAAGAGGCTTTTAAGCTAACTGAAGAGGGCTGAGTGCATGTTTCACCTGCAAGCTAAGCTGGGCAAGAACCAGTCTCTCCAGTATGACATGTGATGCCAAGGCAACTGATCGGAAATCATTAAGGCCAGAAGGGGTGGCCCTAAACATTATGTCCTTCCTTCAGGTCACTGGTGCCCACAGTCCTGGTTGGGATGATGGCATCCCTGCTGAAATTTATATAGTTAGTGATAAAATCTGTGATGCTATTGATGTCATCCCCATGCGGCTCACAGAGCACGTCCTGCAGGGCCTCGCTAGCTTCCTGACTCCACCTGCTCACAGACTTGGTGGCAACAGGAAGTCTTTGAACTGCAGGGACATACTGAGGTGTTAACAGGACTAGGTTGTGGTCTGATCTACCTGGTGGGGGGAGGGCAGTGGCTCTGTATGCATCCTGTGTCCTTGCATACAGAAGGTCCAGAGTTTTATTGTCCACATACTGCTGAAAAGTTGGCAGAGTGGAGTCCAAACCGATACGGTTAAAATTACCAGTGATGGTGATGAAGGCCTCTGGGTGTTTATGCTGTAGATCAGGATATGATGTGTATGATGTGACGTGCTACTGCCCGATCCACTGATGGTGGTATGTAAACACCAATCATTATAGAGGAGGAGAATTCCCGTGGTAAATATAATATGGGCACACACTCACAGCCAAAAATTCAATGCCAGGCGAGCAGAGACAGGGTAACATGTTCTGGATCGCACCACCTTTCATTCACAAACACTCCACCTTACTTCTTACCGCTCAGCTTAGTGTATGTGAAAAAGCCAGGTACTGTAGCACTGTGGTCCGGGTGCAGCCATGTCTCTGCGAAGCATAACGCGCTGCACTCCTCATACTCCCTCTTTTGCCTGAGCTGCACCCAGAGCTCGTCCATCTCATCAGCCAGAGACCTCACGTTCCCCAGGATGACCGATGGAACAGTGGGTTTATATTTCCTTCAATATTTAACACAGTCGCAGCTTCCTGACATGCTTCTGACCTCATGGTGGGAGAGGATGTAGATGAGCAGAGGAAGAAAAGGAAACAGAGCCACCACCCACTCACAGGCTTCCACAGAGCTCGTAGGGCTGTTATCAAATGTCCAGCTGTGCCATTCAACCTCAGAACAACTCTGCTCTGCTCAGTGTTTAGTTTTCTGGGTTAAAGGTCGAGCTGAGTTCTCTAAATATTTTATGGACATAGAGACATAAAGTGAGCATGAGCAAGCATGTACGCAGATGTCTCAGGATGACGAGAATAAGATCCCAAGAAAAGATAAAACAAACAAATTAATTTCTTTAGGGCCATGTCATGGAAGATCATCACACACATATTTACAACAAATAAGCTAAAGGTTACATTTCCATACATGAAGCTAAGGGTAAATTAACTCTGTGAAATGGCTGCAGTCTTAGAAAACTTCACAATATGGTCACAATATTAAGCAGTCACTCATTTACTGAAATGTGCTTTTTGATTGTTTAAAGTTGTTCACTTTCTGGCAAAGGAAAGTCAGTCTGGGACCAAATTTAAAAAACAAAACAAAACACGCATTGCCAGAATAGTAGTCAAATTGATGTAATCTCTCCAATTTAAAAGCGTTTAATTGTGCAGTGTGGATCTTGAAATAACAAAAGCTCCACTTTCCTTTGCTCTCTGGGTGATGGGACCTTGAAAACCTTTCTGTAAACGTGACGTGGGGACTGTGTAATGTCTACTGTTGTGGATAAAACATTTGTGGTTTTGCCTCCAAAATACACTTGACTCACCTCCTGGAGATGGTGGGATACGATCCCCCGTGGACCTTTGATGGAAATTGATCTTGGCACATGTTTGAAAGGCTTTCTCCAGAGGTACGTCATTTACACACATGCTTGCTTTCTGTCTGTGAGAACATGCTCTCCACTGTCCATGCGAATGCTGTAATAGGCCTGGGAACCAATGAAATGTGGTTGCTACCAAGCAACAGTATCAACGTAAACTCAAACATACTGGCACTTAGTTACCAACTAAGCATGTGAACAGTTTATTTTGACCTATATTTAACACTAAAAGCTTGCCATATTGGTAAAAACATAAGCTGCATTCTGTAGGGCACAAACCCAGGGAGCAGAGGGTTAACTGCCACATTAACATCTGTTTCTGAGCAGTTCAGCACTTTTGGAAATGGATACCACTCTCATATTTGTGCTAAGAGCATTACCACTCCATCACCACCTCACAGCTTGATTCTTCTCTGATTTCAGTTGGTCTTTACACAATTTAAAGGAATAGTTTGTCTTTTTATGAATTCACTTTTACCCTTTTGGTAATAATTAGAATATCAGATTCGATTTGATGGGCACCACTGTCAGATCTGTGCATTAGAATATGAAGCTACAACCATGAGTTAGCTGAACTTTCCCTTAACTATAGTTTTTATGGCAACAGCCTTGCTCCATCCAAATCAGCCTTAAAGCACCTCTAAAGCTCACTTATTAATATAATATAGTTTGCTTGTTTAATAGGTGCAAACAGAGGCTTCAAAATACAGAGAGCAGGAACCTATGGGTGATGTCACAGTTTGCATGTCCATTTTTCACATGTATTTGGACACTTTTTTTTTTTTTAAATTTTGCCTCTATATATGACTACTGTTGTTTCTGAACATAACTTTATATACAAGGTTTTTAATAACTGGACATTTCTGCTGAAATCTAGAAACCATGGACATTACCAAATGTTGCATTTCCTCCGTTGACCTTTACTGCAGCTGCTCCTTGTTTGCGAGTCTCTCTACCGTCAGTTTTGCCATCTATAACTAAAAATAATGTGTTGGCTTGAGATCAGGTGACTTGCTTGCCCACTGAAGAATATCCCATTTCTTTGCCTTGAGAGACTTGGGTTGATTCTGCAGTGTGCTTTAGATCATTAATCATTTGCAATGTCTGATCAGTTTCATCTGAATCTGAGCAGAGAGTAAAGCCCTGTACACTGTTCTTGTGTGTAACCAGTGGTTTGCACCTTGTTGTATTTCCTTTAATGAAGGCATCTCTTGGTTGTAGACCTTGACAATGACACAGCTACCTCGTTGAGAGTGTTCATGGTGTTCTTTGGTGTTGCTGAGCTGGCCAGTCCATTCCTTTTTCTTGAGAAAGCACTAGCTTGTTGATTTGGCCACCCCTAAAGCTTTTCTCTCTGTTGAGGTTTTTCAACCTAATGATGGCCTCCTTCACTTGCATCATCTCAGTTTACTTGTTAGTCCAATACTTTTGATGCCATCCCCAAAATGGGGAACTGTGTCTAAAAATGGCTGTAATTCCTAAACAGACCTCCTAAACCCCTTGAATCAGTTTGCACTTTAATCACATCTTTACTGATTTATACAGTGGACTCACTGTGGTGTCGTACAGAGGCAAGATTATAAAAACATGTGTTATTGTTCAAAAACTTATTAACTGTATAGAAAATTCCAAAGGGTTCACCATTATTTCCCTGCAACTGTATATATTGTGGTGATTAAGGATACACTGGCAGGCTTGATTACTGTGGTATTCCCATGGTTACCTAACAGCGCTACTGCAACTCTGGACAGTTTGTTTGCCTTTCACATGAGAGGTGGGGCAGGAGGGTGCGGGATAAAGAGTGAGGATCGCTTTCCTTCTGAGAGCGTCCTTGCTCATTCTCTCTTCCCACCCAAGATTTCCAAGCTGATTCGGAACAATACTGGTTTTAGGAAAGAATCTGATCTCAGTGGGAGTTCCTCTGTTTTGCCAAGGGCTTAATGGGTTCAGAGTTTCAGGTAAGGCCTCTTTGCGGTGTCAGCTTTGACAAATTACACAGGATTTTTCCAATGTCAGATATCACCCCACTGCTTACTGGCATGTCCGGAATCCCTGACTGGGAGCAGCTCTCACTCTGTTCCCGCCCTGTCATTGTATGAAGCTAAATAATTCCACACTCATTCAAAGAAAAGTGCAGATGAAGCATATGGGTACAGGTAAGATATGCTGCTGCTGGATCTTAGCATTACCTCCGCGGCTTAGAAGAAAAGTAGCAGCTCCACAGAAGCCGGCTAGAAAGTTCAAAGTTGAAGTACAGTTCCCCACTTCCCTGCAGGAAATGTGGTCTCCTCCAGCTGTGCTGCTGTGTTTGAGGGTTGGGTGTGCTGCGAGTGCATCCAACAGTCTTACAGACAAAAGAGCACTCCCTTTCACCTTCTCTGGGGGGAACGACGGATGACTTGGCTAGGTGTGTAAACCATCACACACCCTGCTGACAAGCTGGCCTTTTCCAGCTCCACGGCTGCACATAACACAGATGCTGTGCGTGTGTGTGTGTGTGTGTGTGTGTGTGTGTGTGTGTGGGTGTGGGAGAGAGAGAGAGAGAGGAAAGATTGCTGCTTCTGGTTATCAACACAGCACAGCTTTATGATTCATATCTAGAACTTGTGTTAAGCACAGAGCAGGGAGGGTTTTTATTTTACTTCTCCACCAAACCTTTTGTTCAATATCTTAAAAACACAAATCCGCCTGATAAATTAATTAAAGTGTCAGTCACACAGGGAAGCAAGCTCACATGAACCTTTGTATGTACTGTTGGAGCATCTATTCACCATCTATCGCTTAAACTGCACATTACATCTTAAATCTATTACGTATCGAACATGCTCCACTCCACGCTTGTGTATTTCACTGTGTTTATGCCAACACAATGCAAATCGACCTGGTTAAAGTTAACATGATGCACTTCATTTGGCTTTAACCTCTCCTACAGTTACTGCCTGTCAGATAAAAGACACCACACGTATAAGAGGGATTGATCATCACTGCAGACTTGTTCAAATCTTCTTCATAAAAAGTGTCTTAATGTCATGAACTTCTGACAAGTTGATACCGAGGTCATCTTCACTGCGTATCAAGTGGCCATTGCTTGGTTTTTGAGTATCGTATTTCTTGCAGTATTTTTCCCTCATACGTCAGACAGACACTTGGCTGTTTTTCAGAAACGGTAACAACAAACTGCTGTGTGTGATATATGTGTGTGTTATTGTGTGTGTGTGTCTGCATTTGATTTTCAGTGTACTGTACACGCGATTCTTGCCGGGTCACTGGTTTTACTGGTCTGGAGATGATAAAGAAGCTGACTCAACAAAGAAGCAGAGAGAAAAAAAAACTCCCACAGATGAAGAAGCGATAACTCTCACTGAGCTCAATGTGTCACATTTAGTTGGTTTGATAAATTCCCCTACACCAAGTATGACTTCCCTCACGAGTGCCAAACCACTGCAGCCACAGAAGCCATTCCAGTGAAAACTACATTATGACTTTTCTTCATAACGGCACTCTGACACAGTGACAGACCTAAAGTCACATATGAACAGATTTGCATTTCCAAAGTTAATTTACAAAAATATTTGCTGGGATTGATTCACATTTGGATAGACTGACTCATTGAAACATGGATATAGGCCCTCTGGGTCCCATCCAGTACCCAGATTTTCAGTATCCTGAGACCTACACTTCTTAAATTTGTCTTTACTAGCAAACAATCATCTTCTTACTCTGCCCTTGCCAATCTTCCCATACAACTAAAGTGCATTTTTCAAGTATGTGCTTATTTTCTCCTGGATTAAGTGTTTGTTATTTATGTTGCCACTTTTGCTATTGATTCCAACCAAACACATACATTAATTGGAAAAAAGGAATTTTTCACAGGACTCTGTGCAGTCCTAAATTTTCAGTGCTAAAGTTCATGAAAGCACAATTAGAAACAGACTAAACAAATATGGCTTGTTGTTTAGAACGGTTGCCAACAGAAAACCTCTTCTCTCTAAAATGAACATGGCAGCTCAGCTTAGGTTTACAGCGTTACATCTGAACAAACCACAAGACGTCTGGAACAATGTCCTCTGGACCAAAGTGGAGATGTTTGGCCACAATGCACAATGCCACATTTGGTGAAAACACAACAAACAAACACCTCATACCAACTGTCAGCATGGTGGTGAAAGGGTAATAATTTGGGCTTGGGCACATTGTAGTCATTGAGTTGGCCATGAACACCTCTGTATAGCAAAATATTCTAGAGTCAAATGTGAGGCCTTTAGTCCGACAGCTAAAGTTTGGCCCGAATTGGGTCAAGCCACGGGAAAATGATTCCAAGCAAACCTCCAACAGAATAATTTAATTGCTTATTTACGTGATATTGACTATTCTGGTATATCCATGATTGCTAGTGTTCTCTTTGTCCTATCTTTTTCTTGGACATTAAAGGGCACATGTCACTCAGCTTTTTGGTGACAAGCAGTTATTTAAACAGGTGTGTAGCATTACCTTGTTAAGTCTGAAGAAGGGCACTTCAGCCCGAAACGTCACTCTTTTAACGTTGACAGATTAAAATTTTCCAAGGAGCCCTCTGGTGTGCGGACCTCCTTTTTTTTATTAAGATACACTACATTGCCAAAGGTATTCACTTGTCTGCCTTCACATGCATATGAACTTAATCTAATTCATCCCAAAGGTGTTCTGTTGGGTTGAGGTCAGGACTCTGTGCAGACCCGTCGAGTTCTTCCACACCAAACTCACTCATCCATGTCTTTATGGAGCTGCTTTGTGCACTGGTGTGCAGTCATGTTGGAACAGGAAGGGGCCATCCCCAAACTGTTCCAACATGACTGCATTAAGAGTTCCTTTCACTGGAACTAAGGGGCCGAGCCCAACTCCTGTAAAACAACCTCACACCATAAACCCCCCCTCCACCAAAATTTACACTCAAGTATCGTTCTCCTGGCAACAGCCAAACCCAGACTCATGGAGAAGCATGATTCATCACTCCAGAGAACACGTCTCCACTGCTCTAGAGTCCAGTGGCGGCGTGCTTTACACCACTGCATCTGACGCTTTGCATTGTGCTTGGTGATGTAAGGCTTGGATGCAGCTGCTCAGCCATGGAAACCCATTCCATGAAGCTCTCTACGCACTGTTCCTGAGCTAATCTGAAGGCCACATGAAGTTTGGAGGTCTGTAGTGACTGACTCTGCAGAAAGTTGGTGACCTCTGTTTTCTATGTGCCTCAGCATCTGCTGACCCCACTCTGCGATTTTAGGCTGCTGTCGTTCCCACTTTGTTGCTTCCACTTTTTTATAACACCCCTAACAGCTGACTGTGATATATTTAGCAGCGAGGAAATTTCACGACTGGACTATCCACAGTATCACGCTGGAATTCACTGAGCTCCTGGGAGCGACCCATTCTTTCACAAATGTTTGTAGAAGCAGTCTGCATGCCTAGGTGCTTGGTTTGATACACCTGTGGCCATGGAAGTGATTGGAACACCTGAATTCAATGATTTGGATGGGTGAGTGACTATGTTTGGCAATATAGTGTATTTTTATGAAAGAGGGTTGCCTATGAATGGGAGCTATAAACAAACCTAAAAGTTAAAAATCTAAAAGTTAAAAATACCAGAGTAGAAGCATAAGAAATCAATTTGTACAGTAAACCTGGATATTGTACTAATTCTTGTGCACTTTTGTGCAATTTGAAAATGCAAATCTGCAATATACCAAAATTATATAATATTCAAACTGCCAGCAAGGAAAAACAATAATGGCTACAATAATGATGACAACGTAGTGAAGTGCACAGTTATGTAACATAAACAGCTGCCTTGTGGGAGCAGTTATGGAACCAAACAATTTTTATATTGGTAAGAACAGTATTCATTTTGGGGTGGCACGGAAATCTGTGGCTTTTTTTTTTTTTTTCTCCCCCTCAGTGTTTACTATTTCAGGTCACACACTGACATATACTCACTCAAACAACAGTGACCACCATAAGTAGACCATTGTAATGAACTGCAAAGAGCGGGTTTCAGCATGTACTGCAGAAACCATTTACTAGGCTCATAGGAATAAGAGTTAATTCAACACGCAGCAAACAGAACACTAGCAGATGGTTTTGTCAATAAACATTACATTCAGTATTGCCACTAAGTAAATAGGAATCCAAAGCAAATAAACAATGTAATTTGATCATGCAAATGAATTGTGTGGTCATAGACACAAAGAGCCTGTCTCTGAGTCTGCACCGAATCTATGGGGTAACTGGAACATTACCATTAAAAAAAAGAATAAACCTTACTGGGATGCTACAGGGCTTCAACATGCAGTCTAGCTTAACTTTTTAACACATGTAGAATTAACACAACTATAAACACTGTATGCAGATTTTCTGCAATTACATTACTAAAACTCAACATGAATGGAAATACAAAAACAACTAGCAACAGTTACATGCATGCATGCATGAACTCTGAATGAAGGCACAGCTAAGGACCAGGATAGGACCCAGTAGCTCTATAGGCTACACTGAATATGCCTGACTGGGGAATGTGATACAACCAGTATTAGTATAAAACATGGACGTAGCTTCTGGGTCAGAAAAAATGAAGCCAATGCAGAAGTGCTTTAAACCTGCATTCTATCTGCTGACCACCAGATGGCGATAGCTGTGGCTGCATAAAAGACTATCTGTCCTATCTAAGTCGATGGGAAAATGGATTTCTGACATGACCTCTGTAAACACTTTCCTGCTGAGTTTGTGGGCTCATTCATTTCAGGCCGTATTGAATAATAAATTCAGTCCGTTCTGTAAATTTTGGTTTACCATGTTTCAAAATAGAGGGATACGTGGTATGTTTATTGGTATTGGTCAACATGCTATCTATACTGTACATACTACTAATATTAATAATAGTTTCTCTTATTTAATGTTCTGTGTTAGCTATATGCTAACAAAGTGTTGAAATCTGCACATATGAATGTTTATGTTTGTATGTTCTGTAGTATGTGCAGAGTAAGTTATGATCAAAATCGGATATCTTAATTCAGAATCATTCATCTTTCAGTGGACACAGATCAGTATGGATATAGATAAAATGCAAATACATGTACTATGGGATAACTGGAAATGACAAACAGCAGGTATGGTCATCCTTGTGTTTACCTGTATACAAAGTTTTCTTATGCTCCTCCTAGCAGATAATGAACCTCAGTGAGTATAAGAATTATCAATAAGCAGGTGGGCTATCCTTAAGGTCTTTAGTAGAGGGAAAGCAAACAGAGTCACACAGAAGCAGGTTCTCATATGAAAGGTTCTACCAACCTTGACAAAACTCTTTTTCAAATATGAGCTTGTTCATTCACTCCTATAAAACTTGCAATAAAGGAAGAAATATGTTCTTCAGTGACCTTGACAAGATCTCAGCAATGATTATGCAATTTTATTTTCTGATTTAATAAATACACAGTATTATATGTCAACCTATTAATTCTCTGTTACAGCCCTTCCCTAATTATTTCCATAGTTATGAAACTGTAAAACAAGACAGAACTTTGTGTCACTCAGCACCATCCCGCTGTGCACGCTCTGTTTTCAAGGCCCATTCAAATTCTCCAAATGGAAACCTGTGCTTGCCTTATTAATTACCAGGAATGCCCTCTCTCAATATCGCCCCAAAACCTGAGTGCTGAAAAGTATGCCATCAAGAAGCCACAAGGCATGTTAGCTGTTTGTTCTCCCTGTCCAACCAGAGTGCCTACGCTTCGGTTTCAGGGAAGGAGCCAAACTATCTGTGCTGACTTGTTTGAGTTGGAGAGCCTGCACAGAGGCAGAGCGATTTCAAAAGGAAGGGGATGTGTAAAAATGGGGAGAAAGGGTGGAGGGAAAATAGCATTTTGGGAGGGAAATGATTTTTAAACTTCAGAGGAATGGTGCAGTTTTAAACTCATTCTGCTATAGTTCGCTGCCCCAGTGGAATTTGGACATGCATTAGCACAAACACATCCACACATTACTGTAGAGAACACACTGTGCTGGATGATTCTGAGAGCAAAATTGCTATTGGACTGGTAGAAACACTCCCCGCATCCATTCACCACAGAAAGAAAAACAATAACAGGAGGGACATCTGTCTGCAGCGCTGTCAACAAATCTACCTGAGTTAATCACAAAAGAAGAATTTCAAAATCAGGAGGGGTTTGAATGAAAGCCAGTCAACTTTTAATATTTATTTTACTTGATGACATATTTAAGGAAAATATATTTTTGCTCCAGATTTATGATAAGATCCTGCAACAACAAATAAAATATAAGAAGCCTTCAGGCTCACTGCCATTTTTTAATCTGCAGCTTTTGATTGTATTCTGTATCTGCCTCGCCCTCAGGCCAAGGAAATTTGCTATTATTGTACTCAGATCAAACACACAATGGAAGTTATAATCTGTAAAAAACTGAATTCTGCTCATGTAACCTGTTAATCATCTACCAGTCCCCTCTTCTGAATGGGGAGATAGTCTGGGAGGCTTTATTTAAAGGGGCTCCGTCCTTATGCCTCAAGCTGGTTCTAACTCCTGCACTTTACAATGTGAACTTTAACTTCAACACTCAGTAGAATTAAACTTATTTACAGTTGGAACCAGGCTGCATTTTATTGGCTCCATTACCTCATGGCTGAATCTTGTGCTTTGTTGGGGCTGCAACAATGTTACAGAGCATCAGGCCTCCTAATGTGTATTTATGGGAGCAGGGGGGTATGTACACGACTAAAATGATCATAACCCATTGAATTTTCAATCAGTTTTAAAGTGGTTTCATTTGATATGAACCAAACCACTTTGAATATGATGTTGCAGTGATGTAAAACGAGATGCAAAAGGAACACGAACTGATGCAAATGACCAAAAAACAAGACACAAAACAGTTACAAAGACATGTAAAATATGAACACATGGTTGCCTCTGTTCAAGAACAGAGGCATCTTCTTTTTTCAAGCCTAATTGAACAATGTATATTTAGGCTATGGTTATACTGTAATAACAGATAAGCTATTTTCCATACACACGATCAGTTTTTGCTAATTTACAACTAATGTACAGCTGACACATTTGTGTGCGAATGTAGATTCATGTAAATAACATTCTGAACATAAACACTGAAAGTAAACATTAACAGTTGACAGCTGTGAAATTTACAATCAATCAATGAATTTTGGCTTAAAATAATGTTGTCTTCACAGCAGCTAGTTTCATATTTCTTAATGTCCATCCAAAGATCATCAAAGTCTTAATCTGCTAAACAAATGAGTCAATCAGTTCTTGATGAATTTTAGAAAGAGTGTTGGCTGCTGTTAGACTCGGGTTAGTCGGGTTTGTGTGTTGGGAATGGGATGGATCTCAGAGGATATTCAGCTGAGTCAGGCTTTGGGCCCATACAGGAATTTTTGTTGAAGGATCTTTGCCAGGGACCAGGTGTGGGCTATTAATCCCCATCTGGACAACATAACCCCAGTCCCCAGGGCCCAGCGGGAGGTGGGGCAGTCCAAATCAAAGATGCATTACCCAAATTAACTTTGCAATGTAATATTTTGTCCCCATTGTGTTGCCATGAAATCACTCATGCGTAAAAGAATTTCTCTCTCTCCTCTTTAATGTTGTCTCTCTTATTCCCACGAGCTGTTATGACGTCAGGCTGTTAGGACTCATTTGTGGATGCATTTGGCATTTAGGTCATTTCTGAGGTCATCTCATTTACAGCTACTTTGGCAAATGTATAAGACAGAAGAAAGGAACTTTCACTGAAGAGCGTTGGCCAACTTATTCCAGAAAGAGATTCTGGATATTTGGACACATTTATGTCGTCTAAATTGTTTAGTTTTGATATAAATTTAAAGAACGTATTCTCTTCTAGAGGAAACCATTTATCAGCAATATAAAGCATGCAGCTGAGTCACACCTTCAGATTTTAAAGACGGTATTTCATGAAAACGTTTCCTAAATATAGAACCAGACAAACTCAAGAAATAGACAGAGCTGCATAAACACAGTCCAATGACAAACCTCACTTTTGTTCTCAGAGAGTTTACGAGGTATGTATGCACTTTCACACCCTCGCCATTCAAATAAGCGCCATTCCCTTAATGCACTCTGACACACTCTTTTCTACGTGATTGCCTTTGGGTTATTGCAACAGTCTAGACGGAGAGAAGACGAGGACTCTTGGGAATGCTCTTTGTGACGCAGGCGTCAACAGCAGCACGGCCAGAAGCTTGGACGGGAGCTGTCTCTCGGAATCGACTAATTACTCAGTGTCACTTGAACACACACATCCACGGACACGGCAGCCATAACGTAATGTGACTTCTATTCCAAACAAATACCAGAGTGCTTTCTTACTAGATCTTCCATCCCCACTCTTACAAGTTCTTTTCCGGAAACCATTCCTTTTTGGACTGAAGCCTGGAATTAATTAGCAGCCTTATTTGTAAAACTACAGAAGCACCGGCAGTACTAATGTGCAGGATTGAATTCGGATTGACTTTTGGTTTAAATAAACCATTCCAGAAGCATTTATTTTTCTTCTCCTATAGTATGCATATTCCTCACGAATTTTTATCATTTAAAGCCCACATATATGCTCACTGGACACTTTTTAAGTAAACCTTGCTAGTACCGGGTTGAACTCTCCTTTGCCTTCATAACTGCCTTTTTTTGTGGTAGAGATTCAACGATGTGGTGGAAATATTCCTCAAAGAATTTGGTCTATATTGACATGACAGCATCTGCAGATCTGTTGCTGCACGTCTACGATTCAAATAAACCATTCCACCTCATCCCAAAGGTGCTCTGCTGGACTGAGATCTCGAGACTGTGGGGCCATTTAAGTGCAGTGAACTCACAGTGATGTTCAAAAAACCCATTTTGAGATGATCTGAGCTTTGTGACATGGTGCATTACCCTGCTGGAAGCAGCCATCAGAAGATGTGTACACTGTGGTCACAAAGGGATGGGCACGGTTAACAAGAATACTCAGGGAGGCTGTGGCATTTAAAGAATGCTCAGTTGGTGCTAAGGGGAAAAAACTGTGCCAACTGAGACTACCATTGATACACAGCAGGATGGAGCCATGCTTTCATGCTGTTTACACCAGATTCTGGTACCATCTGAATGTCACAGCAGAAACTGAGACTCACCAGACCAGGCAATATTTGTCCAGTCTAGTTTAGTTGAGCCCGTGCAAACTGCAGCCTTAGTTTCCTGTTCTTAGCTGACAGGAGTGGCGCCTGGTGTGGTCTTCCGCTGCTATATCCCATCTGCTTCAAGGCTCAACATGTTGTGCATGTTATTCTCTTCTGCATGTCTTGGCTGTAATCAGTGATTATTTGAGTTACTGTTTCTTTCCAATCACCTTGAAGCAGTGTGGCCAGTTTCTTCTAACCTCTGACATCTCCAAGGCATTTTCTCCTGGAGAACCGATGCTCACAGGATAGTTTCTCTTTTTCAGACCGTTCTCTGTAAATCCCAGAGATGGTTGTATGGTTAAAAATCACAGAAGATCAACAGTTTCTCAAATACTGAGACCAGCCCATCTGGCACCAACAACAAATCACTTAAATCCCTTTTCTTCAACGTTGTGATGCTTGCTCTTCAGCAGGTTGTCTTGATCATGTCTGCATGCCTAAATGCAGTGAGTTGCTGCTATGGGATTGGCTGACTAAATATCTGCATTAAACAGTTGAACAGGTGTGCCTAATAAAGTGGCCGGTGAGTATATATCAAATAAGTGCTTGTTAGCCATTGTATGTTACACTACTACTACTACTACTACTACTACTACTACTACTGCTACTACTTAACGTAGTTTTTCCTGTAAACTGATCTACAATTTTTTTCTTTCAGCATTTTTCTGATTAAATCTGTCGCTGTCACAAGTTTTAATCAAAGTGCAGAGACTTGATAAGCATCTGCTATGCAACAAAATGATATATTCATAGACTTTGAAAATGAGCTGATTGTTTAAAGGCATGTCTCATTAAAATAACAGTGCTGTCTCGAAGCATGCTTTTTTTTTTTAACCTTAGCCTCTTCTCAAACTTAGACTTTTTTCCCCCTCTTTTTTTAATGTATGCAACACCTTGTTAAAATCCTCCAGAACTGGAGGCCTTTAAAAGCAGACGCTGTGTTACTCAGCGTCTCATTTATCAGAGCAGAACAGTTTCTACTACAAGCTCAATTAGGATGTGGTCATGTGTTTAGTTGACAAGCTCTGAGCCAGAAAGCTGACGGACTAATTGAGGCAGTGGAGACAAAATTTATGGGTTTTGACCCAGTAAACCCTGAAGAAAGACACACACACATGCACACACGCACAAACACACACACACGAAGGCTCAACCACAACATGTAAACTGTCACCTATACAGTGTATTACATTTTGGGCTTTAGGCCTCGCCGTGGTCGATGTGCAGTATGCGGCTTTATTTCCATCTAAGCACAAGAGCGCCTCATATAGACTTTAACAAAGCTACGGCTGCTCATGAAGCACTTAGACTTAAGTGGGTTGTGTAACGTTTAAGGTTAAATAGTGGAAGGAAACATGCACTGCCAAAACATTCAGACATTTCTCATGCAAGATGTTTGCCCACGTTTTTCCTCTACCATTTGCAAAAGATTTAAGGAAGAAACCTTAAACCGTATTTGACTGCATTTGAACTAAGATTACTTTGTAATTACAGCTACAACAAGAGGAAGTCATTGCAGAGGAAGAGAGGGTTACACTGACACAAATCTGGGAACTGTGCAGTGTGACTACAGCACTGTACTGTCGTTAGACAGTCCGGTTGTTTCCACGCTTTGCTCAAGGGCACCGCGAGGGCAGCGGCTGAAGGAGGAAATACTGTTAATCTTTTGATCGAGTGGCGACAGAGTGTTTATTTGTCAGACTTCAGGATATTTTTATTTTAACCATAAATTAGGGCTGTGGTGTAGCCAAGCAACAACCTTTAGGGCTGGAAAATGAAGCCAACACAGAAGAGACAAAAATTGCAGTTCCTCTAATTGCCACTTGAGGCTGTCTCCAAAAGCAAGTTAATCCTCATAGACTCCCATGTAAAAATGCCCAACTGTTATGCAGTAATAACCTATGATTAAGGCCTGCTGCAAGAGACTGCTTTGGTCTTTATAATTTATTTTACCTTCTGTGACAATGTGACTGCATGTGGATTACATTTTTTTATATTAAGGATAAAAGCATCCTTATATATTATAGATTATTTCAAGTTATCGGGTAGACTTTCTTTTATCTGTTACCCTACACAAAAACATTGAAACCATTATGAGAAAAGATGCCTTGTAAATACAGAATGCTCCACAATGAGGCATAGTTTTCATGCTTCATTTTGGAGCTTTTTTTTTTTTACCTTTTCATGTGTCATGAAACAGCAATTTGGTGGAATCACTAAATAAAAAGTCGTATTGGTGATTATCTTGTTTTCCTGGATGTTTTTCAACAATTGTGGATCCCTGAACTATCGATATGTTTTTTTTTAGATTTATTACCATTAAACCAGCCATTATCACTTACCTGACTTTAGCCATTTTCTTGTTAACATACACATATATAGCAAGACCAAAAAAACCAATATGTACTGCAATTTGCTCCAGTAATTGTATAAAAAAAACATTACTTATTATGCTATACTTCTTTCACGGTCTTTTTGTGAATCTGTTTGTTTGCTAAGCTAACCAGTTGTCAACAGGACCAATCATGATCTCGTGGATCTCGGGCAGGACAACAGCCACTTGTTCACAGCTTCTATTTTCTCTCACAGAGGCTGGAAGCTGTCCCTTTGCCCTGCTGGAACAGTCTCCCATTTCTTGTTGTTTCCTGTAGCCTTGCTGATGTAGTAATTTACACTTATCACTTTGTTACTCTTGGCCTGTTTGACTCGAGCGGGTTTCGATCAGAATGTTAGCCACATATCCAAAGTGTGCAAAGATATAACAAGAACATTGTGTTTCAGTCTGAAAACCAGTGTTAGAGTAGCATACATTTTCTGCAATTACACATGCCCACGGTATTTTATTCTATTACAGCACTCCAGGAAACCACATACTATGTCATACAAGTTTTCTCTGGCAGGTTTTAGCACCAAAAGTTATCTTTAGCCCTTGATGTTGAAGTAAAACACAACATGTACTTGAGAAAGTTCCCCTCAAATCTTCTAAACTCCATATTCTGGTTTCTCTTGTTGACTTTATCGGAACATTTTTGAACGCTTGGTGTGAAGCATGGTACAATATTCCAGTATGGAAGAAGGCAAAGAGTAAACACAAAGCGGCGTCCATGGAATGATTCAGAGGCTATTTTCGGCCTATGAATGGAGAAGATAGGAAGTGAGAACTTGGGAGAGCAATGTGATTGGTTTTGCTGGCACTTCAGAGGCAACATGGAAGACTGGAGCAATATGGAACATGTTCTGTCAGTAGAAACAAATTATTATTGCAATTTACTATAAATACAGCTCACTGGGTGTTTTTGGCAGTCTGCAAGGAAACAAACCATTTAGAAATACTACCCCAGCCGACCTCTCTTACATGAGTCTTACAAGTGTTTGTATTAATATTTCCTTAAATGGAAAAGCTGAAGTAGGATTTGTATCCAGTTTAGTGGTTTGTCTTAAACTGTGAACGGTTAGTGAATGTCACAAAATCTTAGCGAGTTTTTTTTTTTTTTTTTTTTCCATTTCAGTCTCTGCAGTGGAAAGAAAGCAACAAACACGTCCAACTTTTATGATCAGTAAACTCCAAAAAGCACCTTCTACTGCCAACCCAGAGCCAAAAACTGCAGTTCTGTGATTGGCCACTTGAGGCTGGCACCAAAAATGAGTCAATCCTCTTAAATGTTAAAATATCCAACTCAGCAGCATAGAAAGCATGAGTTTGGCTCCTATGGATAATCCTGCCCCTACTGTGTGGTGGGTGAATTTTGATTGACAATTGTGCTGACAGAGGCAGGTGAAGCTGACAGCTGTCAGCTAGGCCTCACTTCTACTAACTCGAATCAACGTGAGGGTAACCAAAACACTAATACTGAGGTGTTGCATATAGAAACCACTGGACGACATCACGTAACTACATTCAGTTTCTGTATACCGTTAGCCCCGTGGCCTTAATCCACCAGGTAACTGAGGCCTTTCAATGGGGAGTGTGCGCATTATCTCATGGAGGTATGTGGTTTTCCTTCACAGGGTTCTTTCCAAATGACACATCAGTGAACCAGGTAATCTGAATTGCCTGTAGTGTCTGTTTGTACTTTTGCAATGAGTACAGTTAGTTAGAGAACAGACTGTACTGAAGAAGGGTGAGGAGGGTGACCAGTCTGTACTCAGGTCTCTAGTTACTATTCCCACTCACAAATGAAAACTGCTCAACTCATCAAGATCAAACTCAAGAAGTTTATTGTCATATACCCCTCAAAACACAGTGGTTATGCTGAGCAATGAAATTCTTACTTGCAACTGCCCTACACACAATTGAAATAAATAACTAAGTTAAAATAAAATGAAAGAACAAGTGTATAGAAAAAATAAATAAATAAACAAGTGCAATATATACAGATGAAAAAAAAAGAGTTAATCACAGTTTGATAATCAGTCAGTGGTTCAGTAGCCTGATGGCCTGTGGATAGAAACTGTTTTTTAGTCTGGTTGTTCTTGCTTTTACACTCCGGTAACGTCTGCCAGACGGCAGGAGTGTGAACAGTGTGTGCTGTGGGTGAGTGCGGTCCTTGATGATGTTGTGTGCTCTCTTTATTAACCAGCCATTATAAGTGTCCTGTAGTGATGGGAAGGCAGCTCCACAGGTGAATTGTGCCACTTTGATGACACGCTGGAGAGCCTTCCTGTCCTGAGTGGTGCAGCTTCCACACCACACTGTGATGGAGTTTGTCAGGATGCTCTCCACAGTGCATCTGTAAAAGTTGCTGAGGAGCTTGATAATCCAAATTTCCTCAGATTCCTTATGAAGGAGAGTCTCTGTGTTGTAGGTCCAGGTGAGATCATCACCAATGTGAGTGCCGAGGAATTTGAAGGTCTTCACCCTCTCCACCTGAGTCCCGTTGATGGATAATGGAGCATGCTGGTCTCTCCTCTTCCTCGGGTCAATAATCATCTCCATAGTCTTCTCTGTATTTAAGGAGAGATCATTTTCCTGGCACCAGGACACCAGCTGGGCCACCTCTTCCCTGTAAACTGCTTCCTCTCCCCAGTAATCAGCCCAATGACGGTGGTGTCATCAGCAAACTTGACGATGGAGGTGTTGTTCTGGGAGGGGACGCAGTCGTAGGTGAAGAGGGTGCACAGGAGTGGACTGAGCATACAGCCTTGTGGGGTCCCAGTGCTCACTGTCTTTGTTTCTGATGTCCTGGTACCAACTCAGACTGCCTGAGGTCTGTCTGTAAGGAAGTCCAAGACCCAGCGGCAGAGGGAGGGTGATAGTCCAAAGTTGAAGAGCTTTTCAACCAGCCTGCTTGGGTTGACAGTGTTGAATGCTGAACTGTAGTTTATAAACAGCATTCGAACATAAGTGTCCTTATTTTCGAGGTGTGAGGGGGCTGTATGGATGGCTGCATTAACAGCATCGTCATGTACAGGTCTCTTACTTCTCTTCAGTCTTCATCACTCTTAGAAGCAGTTTCATAAAGCCTTGGTAAACTTGGAGACTTCTTGATCTATGTAGCCTTGATTAAATCTGACTTTGTACAGCTTCACATTCTGCAAAATATCCACTAAGAAGCATGCTCAATACCTGCCTTCCTGGATAGCAGGTACAATACCTAAGCATGCTGGAGAGCCCTCAACCAACTGGGCCTTAGTACCGACCTTAAACGTGGAGGTAGATGGTACATTTTTGGCCTAGAGTGTTTTACCAACACTTCTCTTTGTTCTGTTGAATGCAGTGTATCGCCTCCATCTCTTTCACGTGGCACAGTTTACTCCTCTCTTTCTCTCTCCATTGAGTTAACCAATCAGCACGCCTTTCAGAAAAGAGAGACCTTTTGGAGATATGCCTTCAGTGGTAGCCACGCATCATTACATGCATCAGTTTTGTTGGAAACAATTACTAAACCACTGCCACATGTGGGTTAGAAAGCATTAAAAAATGCGGTGTAATATGTTTTCCAGCATGCAGGATTAAAAAAACAGACAAGCATATCATACACACATGAAATGATTTTTATGGTTTTAAAGAGGTCTCATCTCTGCAGGCGCCTCAAACCACCCAAACTGATGAACACAGCATGAAAGATAAGCTCTTTTTTATGTTGGACTCAAGTTCATTGAGGTATCTTTAAACAGCAAAAACTTATTATTAACCAGAATATAACCGTATGCAAATATGGGGATTAGTTCTTGTTGAACAGTTTCAAACTAATGATACCAGTTATTAATTTATGAGTATCCTAACTGACCAATAGAGGAACTCACATAGGTTCCTTGGCCCACTTGGGATTAGAACCAGTAGTTTCAGAAAAACAACTCTCAACATGTTCTCATCCAGAAGCTTCAAATTACTGCTGTTTTGCTCCTGGTGTCACAGAGAAGCGTGAGATGTGTACAAGGTGTACTTTGGCAGTGTTGCTGCATCACACCAGTCACAACAGTGCTGGATGCCCAGCGATAACAGTCATCTTTTGAAGAACTAATAATACTGCATTAGGAGGTTGGAGGATTGGTGGTGTGAGCCACAAGAGTACAAGCCAAGAAACAGTGGTTCATGTCTTCTTTGGCACCTTGTTTCACTTATGTGAAAAGGTGGAGGAGCACAACATAAATTTACAAAGGAATTTCACCAAATCATAATCAGAACAGTGATTTAGCAGCAACGAGGGACATTTAATTCTCCACACAGGTTTAAAACAGGAAGTGACCACGAGTGGAAGCAATTTTACTCCAGGGTGAACCGAGGCCAAAACAATAAACAAGACAGAACTACCTTTCCAGAAAAGTGCTGACTAACGCTAAGTGGAAACAAACTGAAGGGGAAAAACATTTGCTAAACATGGTAGCTCGCTAAGGTAACCAAAACAGGAGAAAACAGTGCACAAAAAAAAAAGGCGGTTCAGCTCTTTAACATCAGCTCTATATATTATTAAAAGTAATTTAATCTATTTGCAGCAGAATCAACAATATGAACCAAACTAATGGACATGGAGTCTAGCAATGATTCAGACTTTGTAGGAGAAAACCAAAGACTGTATATAAAACATGGACAAAGCCAGTGTAATGTCACCCATTGATTTTGGACTCCATATTCTGAAGCCTTGATGCTGGCATTTTGGCCTAAGCCATGGCCATGCTATTTTATATATCTAATTATTTTTTCTGGAGCCAAAAGTGACCAAATCTGGATGAAAGGATGGATGCTCAGCTATCAGCTAATGCTTATGAGCTTGGTTAGAAAGATGCATCTACAAACTGTATTTGTGCAACAAACAGACACAGAAGTAGCACACTAATAAAATACTAGAGCAAAACTGGAGCACACAGCAGTCAGTGTCAAATAATTCTATTAAAAAGACTCCAAAAGGCACCAAAATTAGCAGAAGTGAGCTCTAGCAGACAGTGATTGACAACAGCTTCCTGTGTCAGCACCTGTCACTCCGTGTGGTGGCGCTCCTCCTTTGAGCTTTCTGACTGTAACTCAAGTATAAGTTCAGAAAACGTGTCCTCTTCTGTTGAGTTGCTATGAATTGAGGACCAGGCTGTGAAAACGCTTTTTAACACTTTCTTTGTGAGGACTGACTCGCTTTTGGAGCCAGCCTCAAGTGGACGTGAGAGGAACTGCAGTTCTGGCACTTCCGTGCTGGCTTCATTATTAAATGGGTTTGGAAGCTGAGGACAGGAACTGTCATTTGCCGTCATTGGCGTGCTGGCACACACGGGCTTTTTAAATGGCAGGATCATCCTGCAGCAGACAGTTTCCAGGGGCAACCCAGGAACCCATCCAATCAGGAGGAAATGCGCAGATGGACACTCAAATATGTAAAATATGGCCACAAAAAAAAAAAAAAAAACCAGAAAAAAGTTAGTCTCAGTTATTCACTTGCTTTCACTGCTTAGGATTAGGACACAAAGCTACCAAGTAAGGTTTAGGAATAATTGTAGTTTTAGATAATATACGACCCTTCACAGCATTAAGAACAGGCTTGAAGTACGCATTGCTTTTTATATGGTCTGTTCTATCGCTGCACCTTACAGATATATTACTTTACTGGCACAGAGCTGAGAGTTGGGGGTGTTCTACTTCTAGCTTGATCTCTTCAGTCTACACTCTATTTCAAGGAAGAATTGAACATGATCTCTGAAGATACAGAATTCAATTACCGGTAAGTTATTTGGCGATTAGACTCTGATGACCCATCATTGCAGAACGGAATGTCAGCGGTGATAGGAATTAGGACAGGACCCCCCGGAATCCAGATGCTGGTGGAAGTGAAGATGAAGATGGAGGCTTGGATGGAGCTGTGAGTGACCAGGTTGAGGCAGAGATGGGGAGGAGGCGGGTTGCACAAATAAGGGTGTGAAAGGCAGAATGACAGAAAAGCGTAGATATAAAGTATGCAGAATGGAGGGTGACTGGAGGTGGAGGGTGAGAAGATGATCGGACTAGATCAGTGATGTCAGCACTGAGTCTGACAGCATAAAAGTGCAAGTGATGCAAAGAATAGACTAACAGCCGAACAGCCGAAAAGCAGGCAGATGATTAAAGACTGAACTTATATGAGCTTCATTTAATGAACTGCTGAACAAAATAAAGGCTAGAAAAGGGACAGATTTGACTACAAATGCATAGACAGGATAAAGTTTTCCTGGTTGTTTTATCTAGCTGTGAAAATAAAAATGACTAGCAGAAAACTGTCACTGAATGTGATTTATGTAGTCATATCACTGACTTGTCACCTCTTAAGGCCCTTCTAAAAGCTTTGATGCAATCGCCCTCTGCGCTTTCATTGTGTTAAAGAAGGAATCATATCACAACTACAAAAGCCTTATCTTAAAAAAAAAAAAAAGACTTCCATGGGTGACTTTTTTTTCTGAAATCTGCAAAAAAAATCAACTGAGAAACACACACACTCAAACAAAACTGCACACACGTGTACAGTGTGCACGCCAACAGGTCAGCGCTGCTATCGACATCTGATAATGGAAGTTCCAGCCTGAAGAAAGGGCTTCCATCTGTGGTGACCAGAGAAAATATTATGATTAATTAATAACAAGATTGATTGTGCCAAATGTTCCCCACAAGGTCCTTTCTTACATCCAAAAAGTAGATCCCATGGTGCCTTTTCCAAGAAAGCACTGTAAAAGCTTGGATGACAGATGCAAGTTGAAGAAAATGGCCACGACTCAAGCAGCTGTCATGAGGCATTGGTGAATATTATTTTTAATGTTTTCTAAACAACTGTCACAGACATGCTAAGTAAGTGCATGAGTCCACACGGTGAAGCTCAGCAGAACCTTGGCTGCTGACTGCAGCAGAGGCAAAAAGCCGTTACTGACTATATGTGGAAGGTCTTCCAATTGCTGTTTTAGTGTTGCATTGTTATGAATTTTAATGCAGCGATTCGTTCTGCTGCAGAATTATACATGAAATCTTTTTGGAGCCCTTTCAGTCGTGGAAACATTTTGCAGGATATTTCAGTGAGTGACACTCAGCCCACGTTGCAGGGAGCAGAAGCTGGCTTATGTCCCTGCCTGACTTGGCATCATGTAGAACTGGCTGCAGAACAGTGTGTGCGCCTGCATGCATCCTTCTGTGTGTGTCAGTGTTTGTATATGCGAATACACTTCCAAAGTCATTCCTGTAAAAGAAAATCTAGTTAAAACAAACACAAGTCTCTTCTTACAGCTTTAAAGTTTGAGATAAACAGTGTTAGAAAAGTTCCTGAGGATGTTTAAGAAGTTACTTTTTAACTTATTAGGCTTAAAAAGTAACAATACTACAGAACTTAAAACTTGATGCCATAAGGAAATTTATTCATTACACACAACTATTGTTAAATTTTCTTTTGTTTAGCTTGAGCTAACCTTGAGTGTTTTGGGAGCGTCAAAATTGAATACTGCCTTTTATAGATGATGTGGTTCTGTTGGCCTCATCAGAATGTGGACTTCAACAAACGTTGGGGTGGTTTGGAGCTGAGCATGAAGTGGCACCACCTCCAGGTTTGAGGCCGCGTTTCTAAAGAAGCGTTGCTGCCCAAGTGAGGGAGTTCAAGTATTTTGGGAAGTGCCGGGAAGGTGGAGCATGAGACGGCTGCCAATTGGTGCGGCGTTGGTGTAAAAGTCCGCACATGTTTCGACCCGCACCTTTGGTCAGCTTTGGTTGGTGACCAAAATGATGAGGTTGCAGATTTAAGAGGGAGAAATCAGTTTCTTCCATATCCACCCATTTGTACTGAATTTTTGTCTGTTTCATATCTTGGAATGGAAAAGTTTTTACCAGAAAAACCGTAATACAAAATGTATGAAATCCCCACCAAATGGGGCTTTATCCAGAATACATTTCGACCTGGTGTCCACTTTGGGTCTTCTTACTTTATTATTTTATAAAATAACTTGGTCTATGTATTGAACCAAAAATCAAGTTACCAGAACACATTATAGTATAGCATAGTTTTGTGATTTAGTGGTTGTTTGTTAAGCTAGAAAAAATTATTATTCCAGATATCATGTAGTTCAACTATGATAAATGCAGAGGCAAGTTTTCTTAGAGCACCACATCTTTATAAATTGGGTTTTACTTGGACACGGTGAAGTGACTCTGGGAATGTGAAGGGTTTTGTGTGTATGATCTCTCTTAAGCCAGCAGCTAAAGTAATCCTTTGATTCTGCATGATCATGGTTTGTGGCTATCTGGCCAGAGGAGCCCTTGAATAAGAGGTATTGTGTTTATATATCAGACTTCTAAAGCAAACACTTGATACTCAAATTCCTCTTTTCAAATATACATGGCTTATGAAGAAATTGGCCCAGAGTATTGAAAACAAGCTTATTATGAGTAAAGAGAGGCAGATTCATGACTGACAGGGCTGAACATTAAACACAGAGGGTTTCCTGGAGAGCAGAAATGACTAAGAGTCAGAGAAATGGCACAAGACCCTGTTTTACACGCCTTAAATCAGTTTTAACCAGGCCAACTGCAAATATTACACGGAATGTTTTCCCCTCCTGCGACATAAGATTGATCGTGCAAAACACATAAATTACTTGATCTAAGGTGGCTTTAGAAGACATAAGCCCCCTTCAGCCTGAGTGACATCACGGGCCAGACATTTAATGTACTTCAGACACCGGCCAAGGCAGTCAAACACCAAATAAACACATCTCCTTGTAATGTGGATTTCATAGGGCCCACGCTAGTATGCTTAAGGCCCAATGGAGTCTGTCAAAGTCAGAATGCATTACCAACTGGTGGTCTAGTGTTATGTGGTTTGCGTTTTCTTACACAACAAATAAATTTGTCCGAATGTCCACCAACCACTGCGCCAGTTATCAGTCTGCTTCTGTGGGGCTACGCGTGTTGACGATATGCTGATCCCCGGTATAATAATATAATATAAAGCACATGCTCTGCTGTGGCTCAAATATTGGGGGAAGACGTCTATCCCTCCCCTCCCCGCGTTACTATGTTCTTTCCACAGCTTTCCATCCTAGATTTATTAAGCCGTAAACACAGGTCAAGTCGACTTTCAACACATCAAAGTCTCGTCCTTCTGCTGCCAACTTGGATGGACAGAGGCCTTCCAAGGCTACAAAGGCGCCGACTCCAGTCCTGAGAGAGGATGTGGAGCTCCATTTGCCTCTATAAATGTAATCACGTTCACTGGCTCTCCCCCTCTCTGGGATAGTTTGGCATTGCAGGTGGGTTGTGTTGCTGTGGGATGAGATTTCCATTCGTCAGTTTCACCAGAACAGATCTTTTGGGACCTTCCAGACTCCTGTTTCTCATTCGAGAGTGCATTTGGTAGATAAAAGTTTTAAAAACTCTGTGTGTTCAAGATGTTTTTTTTTTTTTTCTGTGGAGGCCTGTTGCCAGCGTATGTACTTCATATTGCGTGGCTTAGAATAGCAAAAGTGGTACACATGCAACTTTTGTACTTATTTAAGCCTGAAGCCTTAGATCATCTCTATTAAAGCGCTGCGATTTGTCTTTTTGACATGAACCAGAAAACTGGGTGGTGTTGGGTGGGTGGCGGGGTCATCTAATCATTTTGACATCATGCTTTATCAAGACTATGTGTAATTCAGGGTCAGGCCATGGGCAATTTCTGATGACACAAAGTCACATAGCTCATAATACTAGTAATACATAATACTGAAAATATGAGGTGCTTCATCAGTGACCACACAGTGTCACTTTCTGCATCAAACACAGTGGTTTTGAGCTTTCCCCTTAGCTTTTGTGGTCCTGAGATTGTTTTGGCCAGTGTAAGAGTGTCATGCCAGAATGGTAAGAGTAGGAAACCCAGCGTAAGCTCTGTCAGAAACTTCAGCTCTGAGTTCTGTCAGAAATGAGCTGCCACCTCAAAAAAAAAAAAAACAAGTCCATTAATGGTCGACTTCCTCTGTAGTTTGCTACATGTTTTTAAAACATCTGCACACACGGACCGATGGCAGGGATGAGGGGAAAAGGATGTGTGTGGAGTGCTGGGTCAGAAAAGAGTGCCAGGCAGCAGCAGCATGAACTCCCTCAACATTATTATGTGTGAAACATTACATGCTTAACTTTTTAATGTAGTGCCCTTCATGCCTGCTGGACTGCAGGCTTACTTGTGATTCTTAAGAGTTTCTAGCTTTTGTTTTGTCCTAGTCTGTCTGTTCTCCTTCCCCCCAAACAGCCGGTGTAGGTGTGGAAGTTTGTGACGGGAACGGCATCTTTGAGCGATCTTTTTAACCAAGAGACCAACAGAGCAGAAAGAAGATAACCGCACACTCTTTGCTATCTGTTCGCATTTCACTCTTTTGAATCCTCTCCACGGTCGGTGGTGTGTTATGTTGACGCTATAAAAACTCGATTTCTAGCAAAAGCCTCAAGCCATGAGAGAGCATTCAACAACGAAACAAGACACCATGTTCAGATATTTGTTTTACTTCCACCATTTATTGTCATCAGTGTGACTCGGCGGGATACCAAAACCCCAGTTTAACAGCTACTCTTGCTGACACCGATGTTTTCTGTGGCCTTTAAATTATGCCTCGTGGAGCGAGATCTGGCAAAACAAAACACTGGCTCAAGATGATTTTAAATAAAAAAGACATCCAGATTGATATGATTCCAAGGATTGGGAAAATCAATTAACTTTTTAAAAATAAAATGATGCTTCTTTAGGTTTCAGCTTCTTCCATTGTCGTACCGCTTTCACCAGATGCACCTGGCCATACAGAATCCTGCCTTCTAATTTATTCATATCTGAGGTAACGTTTTCTTATCTTGCCAACAACAGAAGTCGAGCGAAACTAATCCAGAGGCAAATAAAAAGTGTTCCTGTCTCTCAAGTTGAGACATTCTATCAGCATCTAAAAGACAGAAAGAGCGAAAAACAGGAAAATAATCTACAAATAAAGCACTTCAGAAATCCTCTTTTCATCATCGTGATGGAACATCGGACCCGGAGCGTGGCCTGCAGTTCTCAGCCTTAATGGATTGAGATAATGGCTGGAAAATTGTTCCCAGGCACTGTCTTCGCTCTGTCCTGCTGAGTTCAGGGATCCGGGGAGTAAAATAATCCAATTTTTCCTTCCTTTATCTCCCAGACTGCAGGGAAGAAGCGAGGGGGCTTTGAAATGCCATGTCTACTTGTCATGACCCCTTTTGTGTTCCCTCCGCCCATCTGTGGACCCGGCTTTAGACGCCATCCCTTTTCCAAGGGCTCACTGTCATGGCCTCAAATAAACCTGCTGGAAGTGCCAGCCCTGTTTTCCATTTTCCTGTCGTTCTTTTTTTCCTATTTCTTTCTCCCCCACTGTTTATCAGACACTGGCCTCTCCCAAAATGAGGAGTCTCTCATGGTTAAGTGGTAGAGTTCATGCCGAGGTTCGTGGAAATTCACCAGGTCTCTTACAAACTATTGTGGTGAGAAAAAGCTTGAGTCTGATCACCGGGATGTGAGCCACGCCAGACTCCCCTGTGTCAGGAATGAGTATACAATGCGTAATAAGCACTTCTGCTGCGTGCTAAGTTGGTCCGGTCATGACATCCTTAAGCTGAGGGCTGTGCCAGCTCTCCTGTTACAAAGACAAATTGTGCATGCAGAATTTCCTGGAGTGGCTCCGAAAACGCTCCCCCGGTCTTGCAGCCAGGCACTCTGCGGGGACTTGCACTTGAGAGATTTACTGCCATAATTTGGTCCCTGCCCTCATCTCGGTTCCAGTGAAATCCTGTCAAACACTAGCTAAGCCACCTGATTAGCTAAGCAACAGGTTTCCATGAGGACGATTCGGCACCGGCGTTGGAATAGCTTCGGGGAATAACGACTTCAATGGGAATCTCAAACGATAAGACAGAACTCCACCTTGGCAACTGGGAGTCAAAACAGTGAGACAACTTTAAAGGCATTCAGGTGAACCCTGATTGGTGTGTGTACTGCAGCCATGTTTGTCGGGTGGTGCTCGATCACAGCAGCAAGATGGGAGCATTCCACAAATGAGGCGCACCTTATATTTTATTCTGACCTCTGCTCGCTCTCAAAATGACTTTCCTGTGACACACTGTGATACCCGATCTGCGCTCTATCGCATGTAACTGAAGGCTCACAGATGTGAAAGAGCAGGACATGGGAAGAAAATCATTTCACATCTGTAAAGACAGTTTGATTGCCTCCATTCTCCTCTGAAAGCCAGCTTTGGAAACCTATGAACTCTTCCACAGTTACTCATTCTTATTTGTGTATCCTCATAACTTGTTTGCTGGGATTTTTGAAGTTTTTAAACATGCTCTAAAATATCCCATGGAATTTTATGATTCTAATAAAACAGGGAATTTCTGAGGGGTGAAAGGAAGTTATGTGAAATATGCTGAGAAGTTGTTTTAATTCTGATTTATGCGGTATTGGTACATCTCCCCTGGTGCACATTATTCAAAAACATACTAATTTGCTGTGTTCTAAAAAAAAACTGTACCAGAAAGCATCACTCGGAGGCAGTAGTCTGCAGGCTTTGATGTACCCTGCCACCCCTCCAGTGCGCTTGACGGTAAAATATTTGAATGTTGGGTGTTAAATCGGTTACACGCATTCCTCACAGGCTCCTGGTAATTTACATTCCCAGTCCAGGTTTGTCTAATTACAGACAAATAAAACAAACAGACTGAAATGGTTACATAAACAGTGACTGTTGGCATGAATAACTTCATTTTTCA
Organism: Archocentrus centrarchus; assembly: GCF_007364275.1. NCBI lineage: Eukaryota > Metazoa > Chordata > Actinopteri > Cichliformes > Cichlidae > Archocentrus > Archocentrus centrarchus. The sequence continues at coordinate 5,279,708 of NC_044366.1, forward strand.
ATACACATACCAAAATTTGGCAATCCACCCAAAAAAATTATTTGGCTAAGGGTTTTCCAAAAGAAATCCAATGGCGTGCAACATAAAGCATCATGCATAATGCATCACTGACGGAACTGTGATGTATCCCCTCTTGTTCCCAAAATGAGCTTACTCATACTGTAGCGTGAGTGAGTCAGGGGGGAGTCAAAGTAAATGACCCGTGGACAAAGTACATCACGTCATCCCTGCAGCTTCAGCCCACTAATCTCACATTCCACTGACAGAAATCTTCTTTTTCTCCACGGATCTGGCTACTTGGACCCTCTTTAGTTTGCCATAGTCAAGTTTTGGAAGTATGAAGGAAGTCCAGTCCAAAACCATGTGAAATGTAACATATAATCTGATAAAAGTAGCTAAATAATGTCTTCAGTGACCCCTTAACACAAGGCGTGTAGTGTTCAGAGAGATTAATGTACATGCTCATTCTTCATCCAGTTATGCATCATTCATCCTGATTGGCCACGGTCCGCGGATCAAACAGTGCAGCTCATATGTTTTGGGGCGTGATGGGCTGGCTGCCTCAAGCACATGGCGGTATGAGCTATTCATCCCCCATCTGATACTGTGGGTGGTCCCTAGCTCACCGATACATGACTAAGACCCTCTGTAATTTCAAACCCATTGAGAGATGCCTCGTGTGTCCCTCCGCTCGCTTATGCCTGCGTTTAAACTCGGTTGGAACATCTTTTGCCGTTTACCTGTGGCCCAGTGTAGCTCAGAGAAAGTGTGGGAATCACAGAGGTTCTCCTGCTCAATGTAGTTTCCCATCTGCTGTCAAATTACACAAATATTAGATCCCAAAATTGCTTCATATCAGTGTCACCCTGAATGATGCTACTAGAGCTTAAGAACCTCAATTTAATGATGAAAGAAGGCAGTCAGCCACACGGGAGTCTAAGATGAAACATTTTTTTTAATCCAAAAGAACAAAATGTGAGGTTTCTATGACATGTGACACCCGTGCTGGGACTAATCCTCTGTTGGACAGAGAGATGTTCTGATTTGCTCACGGACAGCACACAGTGTGCTCCGTAACACATCGTTCTCATTCCTTAGCTGGCAGGAACAATCGCTGCTGTTACCATTGCTGTCTCCACCTGTACAAGCAGAGTGATGTTTGGGGATTTAGTGGCGTTATTAAATATTTACTTATACTAAAGTAACTGATGTAAAACCACACCGATGAATGAACTGGTTATTGCTTCACAGGAACCACATGCAACCACTGCTTTTAATATTCGAGAACAAAGTGTAATGTCAAATATCCATTTGATTTCCCCAGTAAAGCACGGTATTGGAAATTTCACTACTATAAGGGAATGCATTTTTATATGTTAATGTGAAAGAGAATGTTGTATAGAGGTGGGTCTAAGTATGCATGTTGGTGCTTACACCATGAAAAATATTTTGACTTTTATATTTTACTAGGTGAAGATAAATTAGGCAGCAAAGAGCACAATAAGTGCACGAATGCACCGTCAGTCTTTGTAGTTTGTTTCTCTTTTTTTTTTTTTATATCATAGCCTGTGACACAAACAGCCACCTGATGTCTGCTGGTTTGCTGTTTAACTGGTTGTGATCAGGTAGTACTAACAATGGTAAACTCCACTGCACCGGAGCCTCCGTGGCTCAAAAGATCAAAATCAACACAAAGGTGCCAACAACTGCAGTTCTTCTTGTGGCCACTTGAGGCCGGTTCCAAATGTGAATCAGTCCTCACAGGCTCACATGACAAAATGCTCAACCTAGCAGCATAAAAGGCATGTTTATAGCCTGGAATGGAAACCATTTCCCCCTTCATGACAGCTCTATGGTGTGAGGTCTTTTAATTTCTTTTTTAAACTTAATTTTTTTTAAGAATAAGGTTGTGTCTATGTTGATGTCCTGACACATTTAGCTCTCTGCTAGGTCTAGTCTCTAATTTGAGTGACTGCACTTGACTTCTTGACTAGGTTTATGCTGTTGATGGAATTAAATCCCATTTGTTAACTTGAGACCAAAAATACATTTATTTTTGCTTCTAATTTGGACATTTCAACATAGGAGTCTATGGAGACTGGCTTGCTTTTAGAGCTAACCTCAAGTGTCCATACTTGATAAAAACTGAATTCTTAATTTTGACTTTGATTAGAAGATTGTCATAGGCCCCCGATAACCAACCTGAGATCCACTATTGCAGTTTTCATGTGAAATAGCTCTTAATATTCTCACTAAGCATGCCAAGCTCTATGATTTTCTCAGTTTGCAGACTGGTTTGGACCCCAGTCTGAATTCATATTTTTCTTTTTTAGTTTCCATTACATGACACTTATCAGCTTCACTTTCTGTGTGGTTTTAAACCCTGTGCAAAGCACAGCTTCCTCCTTTCATTCTGTCTTTCCTCATTTAGCCGTCTTCTTCTGCTGACTCCCCATTCCTCCTCCTCTTTCATTGTTGGCAGTAACACACAGCAAACCCATCATCTCAGGCTACGCTCCCCAATCATGTCCTGCGATTGGAAATGGATATCCAAACACAGCGCAACCTATCATCTTTACATTGCGGCTAATACGAGTATTGGAGGGGTGTTTCCAATAACACAGGCGCAGCACTGAGTAGCCACACAAGTTCACAGGGAGGTTGGAAAGACCACATAGGAAAGGGAGGGGATGTGCAGGAGAGAGAAGCTGAGAGCTGAGCTGAGAGAAGAAGAGAGGGGTAAACAGAAGGACAAACTTTCACTGAGTCTTAAACACTGATAGATAAGACATTAAGAGTTGGTGAACGCTTAAGGCCGCCTCTTATTAACGCAACACACCAAGGAAACAGAGTTCGTTGACCCTGGTGTCAAAGTCCTTGCTGCCACAAGTGAGAACTTTCAGAGGTGCAGCATTACAGCCTGCAGGAATAAATTACTTACTTTAGTTTAAAGTTATCAGAGACTGTCCGTTCAGAATGATAATAAAAAAATAACTTTTCTCTAGTATTCAGAAGTTTAGGTTTAAAGGCTGTTTATGTAGCTTGACATTGCGTAACAGCCTGTCCTTATACAGTTGGTTACTGCAAATATTCTGCCTCTCAAACTGAAGTAACAGGACTCCACAGTAAGAAAAAATTATTACAGTCTTTTTTACATGAGTTTTTGGGTTCAATCAAACTGAATGTGACACTTCAGCAGCACCCACTCACACAAGCACTCTCTACATCTAAGTGCTTCCTATCTAACACTCACACACACAATCACACACACTGGGAGCAACCTGGGGTCCAGTATCTTGTCCAGGGATACTTTTGCATTCAGACTGGAGCAGCCAGGGATCAAAACACCAACCTTCCAGTGGGTAGATGACCTGCTCCACCTCCTGAGCCGCAGTCACCCCAAAGCCACGTCTTATCTTCAGCTCAATTTTGGAACATGCACTGATAAAGTTCATCTTTGTGTTATCATTACGTGCACAAATGCATTATCTGGTAAACTACTGTAGCCTAAGGTCTAATGGCCAGCATGTTATCATGTTTTCTCCTGCCTGACACTTTGCTGTCAGGATTATAATTCCTTTCAGTGTTCATGGTTCTATTGGGGGAAATGATAAAATAGGGCTTTGCTTGAGTCAGGGCGATTCATAGGTGCAACAAATGTGGCCAAGAACGGAGTCCCGTTCCAGCTAACTCCCTCACTGTTCAGTGGTGCAGACAGTGTTTCCAGTATTCTTGATGTCACGATGTACCCAACACCACAAAGTAAAAATTTATCTATTTGAGCAAATCTTCAGCGGTGACCAGTTTGAGAACAATCAAATAATTTTGAGGTCATAACCTTGTTAGTAGTAAAATTCACCCTTTTGGTTCAGCAAGATTTCTCACGTGATGCGTATCTCACCCATTCAGACCTTTAATTGTGCCTTTGGAACAGACTCGACAAGGATTGCAGTATTGCGTCTGAGTTTGCATTGTTCATACACACAGACCTAGGGCCCCATTATGCCTGCCACATTACCTGCTGCAGTATTCTTCTGAACAATAGGTGTCACCACGCTGACAAAACCTGCACATCAGGTTCGTCTGGTGTAGGAGAAGAAGTCAAAACCAGGCAAAGAAATCACAGTTTTTTTTTCTCAATATTTTTTCCAGAAAGTCTCAGCGCAGCACACCTGCAAAGCAGCACCCTTCTACAACAGGTACAAGGGGCTCATGTTTCATGTTGCCTTTGCCTTTGGCTGTCACTTCTAATGCTTTGGATTTCCACACAGAAAGCAAATGTGCGTCCTGGTTATAGGTCAGCAGCATAAGCATATCTCCTGTCTGGCTGCTGACAGCAGAGTCTCCCAAATCAAACACACAGGATGGAAGTGAAGGAGGCTGAACCAAAACAGCAGTTAAGCCAGTTTTAGTCGAGACTGTCGGTGCAGTGAAACTGAGACACATCGAGCTCTTCCGTGGTTCTGTCACAGATACTTTTGTGCCTCTGAGAAATCACTTGGTTTTTTAACACTGTTCACCCTGCTGTGCTTAAAAAAAAAAAAAAAAAGCACACTTCTTTTCACTGAGAAACCCAAACTCAGAAGATCTACCAGCTCGATACTCGCATGCTGTACAATATATTTAAGAAAATGTCCCAAGGTACACTTTAGCTTGTGGACGAGCGAAGAAGACAAGACAAATTGTCTGGCGACACCGCCACATATTTTAACCATCTGCTTGTTGTTCCCAAGTCACAGAAAAGAAATATTACATCAGTTGCCGTATTACATCAGAGACGATTAAGTTACCTATGTATTTTCTCTGTGTCTGTTGCTATGATGGAGGGTGCCTGTTTGTTTTCGAGAGCGCGTCGCCCCTATAGCCATCTTCCTCCTCATGCAGGTAGCCCCGAGGGAGAGAGAATGGAGCTCTTTGACAGGAAAGAGGAGGGGGAAACCAACCACCATGTACTGCCTGTGCCTGGGCTCATTCTGTAATGAAATGGCCTGTGTCATGGAGGCCTTGTCCAAACAATGGGCCTATTCAACCTGGAGAGGAGTCACTGTCAGGACCAGGCTGAATACGATACCTCTGATTCAGGGTTGCAGTCCCTTGTACTATTTTTTACTCTGTCTGCTGTCGCTGTTACTGTTCTCTCCCCTCTTTTTTCTCTCTTTCACCTTCTTCCCTCTGATTTTTTGCTGCCTGTCTTTTCTTCTTCCTTGGATGTCAGCCTACAGAAAGATCTTTAAACACATAGTGTGGTCGTGTACGTGTTTTTAGTCACATCATTGTTCACATGCCCATTGAAGCCATTTTGGTTTTATAGATTACTGTATAATATTTCATGCTATTAAGGTTTTTTGGTATTTGCTTTTTCAGCTCTTTGGACTGTTTGAACCAACTTAAAACAATTCAGCAGCCACTTGGAATTATTTTATCTAATTTCACCCTTCTTTGTTAGTTTTTAAACCGCTTCATACCACTAATAGAGAAAATTGTCCATGGTTAAATTGTAATAGGAAGAAACCCAGAAAAGACATAAGACTAGCCCCGCATTAGCATATGGACATGCTTCATACTCACTAAAAAAAATCATGACATTTGGCCTTATGTGCATTTTGAACCTCACTCTGTCCAACCAAAATGCCTTTGCTTAACCCACTGCACCCCAGCATCGTCCTTTACAGGAACCTGCTGTCCTCTCAGACCACTTTATTACAAATTATTTGTCCAGCTGCCACAAAAATATTGCCTACCCCAGCTTTAAGATCAAGTACATGCTGGATCAGGTTTTAATTTATGGGCCACGTTTGATCTTAGATGGGCTCGATCACCAAAACTATTGGCTAATAATATAAAAAACAAACAAACAAACAAACCCCCCCCCCCCCCCCCCCCAGCAACTTCAAGTTGTTCATCTTTCTTTCAGTGTAAAAAATGTCTGAGAACATTCTGAAAGTATTCTCGCTTAATGAACCATCAGTTTATAAAACTGGTGATATCTTCAGAAAAAGTCCAGTTTCAACCACACGTCTCAGTTACAGCTACATTCAGCCAGTCCGAGTCATTACAAAGAAATGCTGCTGAGCAAATCAGAAAGCATCAGCGTGGCTCCTTGGGCTTAAGCACGTCCCTTTGGTGCAGTATAGCAGGCAATGGGTAATGTCTTTGTCAGTGAAAAGGGCTGTAAAACTGGATGATTCAGAGCTCTGGCTTGGATGAAATTAAGACAAGCATTCTCTTTCTGTGATTCATTCTCTAACTTGCAACAATTCTTCTTACTGTGAAATCCATTTTTGCAGAGCGTCAGATTGGTGTCTTTAGCGGGCCTGTTCTGTACCCTGAACCATCTTTTTGACATCCCTATGCCAGATGGAGTGTCTCAAGGGGGGGGGGGGGGCACAGAAAGATTGGATTTATGTTTCAGTTTGTATCTAAAACTTGAGTACTCTCACTGCTTATGTGCCACTGTGATTTTCATATGATGCCCCCCCCCCGAAAATGTGACAGCTCTCGAAAACAGAGAATTTCTTGAACTTTGAAATTGCTTAGAATCAAGGATAAACTGATTTCATTTTGAAGGTCAAAGGTCACTGTGAAATCACAAAACAACAATTTCTGGCTGCACCTCAAGAATTTTCATGGTAATTACAAACTTTCAGGTGGTTAATGTGAAAGACTTGTGGCATTTTAGATCAGAATTTTTAAGGTCAGGTTTGCTGTGATATCCCAGTGTTCTGCTAAAGTGCTTGCTTTCTATGGTCTTTGTATTAAAATGCTCAAAAAAAAAAAAGGACCACACTTGATAATGACAGCATAACTCAAAGTCAGTTAAGCAGCAAGAAGCTAACCCACAAAAAGGGAATGGTTTATCAGGTGGTGGTCACAAACCGTTAGGCTCTCCTTCTCCTTCCTGACTGATTTTTCCTCTAGTTTTGCTTTTTGTTAGTGTTAGTTCAGGGTGCACAAGTGGTCCAGCTCCTCACTGGTACATCCACACTTGCCATTGCAAGGTTTGCACCGTCTCCCAACACAATCTTAGGAGTGCGGAGGACATAACAAGAGACGGGCCATTGCACAAGGAGAGCTGGATGGGGATATAGAAGGCCATAAACCCAGCAGCAGGACCGCTATCTGCTCCTTTATATGAGCAGAGATAGAACACAGCCAGTCTTCTGACCAAACTGTCAGAAACAGACTCCATGAGGGTGGCATGAGGGCCCAGCACAACCCAGCACCATGCAGCTCAATGGCCATACCTCAAGAAAGAACACCAAATACAGCAGGTCCAAAGCCCAAAGCTCTTCTGACCAGGTTCACAACGAGCACATGTGACAGATGTGAAAGAATCTGCAGATGCCATGGCAAATATTATGCTGCCTGCGTCATCATATTGCATAACCAGCTTGGTAGTGGGTCAGTGATGGTCTAAGGAGGCTTCCCTTAGAGGGTCACACAGACCTCCATGGGTTAGCCAGCAGTACCCTGACTGCTGTTAGGTAGGTTATAAAATCCCCAGGTCCACTGTCAGTGGTGCAGTAGGCTGTGGGTTCTTCCTCATGTGGCCAGAGTGTGTAGGCAGCTCCTGCATGACTGGCCCTCATGTTCCCCAGACCTGAATCCAAATCAGAACCTCTGGTACGTTAAGCATCTGCATCTGAAGCAGCCAAATAGCGCCACGGGCTGTCCAGAAGCTCATTGGATCAGTCTGTGATTTCAATCTTTAACTTAGATTTTTGGTGTGATTTTGAATCCAGAGACAGGGAGAACACTCAAAGGGTTGATGGCTTTGGTTTCCACTGAACATTTTAATGTCATTTACCGTAATCTCAGCAAATTACACAATGCATGTCGGTAGAAATTTTCAACTTTAATATTTAATTCAAGATCCGGTGTGATTTAAGTGTTCCCTTTGCTAGCACGTTTTTTTTTTTTCTCCACACTTCTCAAAGCCTAACGCTGCACATTCAGCGCAAAATCTCGATCTAGCAGAATTCCTCTGTGCAAATCATCGGCAGATTATCTCATGTCAGTCACGGCATCCAACAAATGGCACAGTAGAAGCAAGTTACTGTAGAGCTGTGCCAGAACCTACAATGATTAAATTCACAGCATTAGCGTTTAAAAGAAAACCTTGGTTTAACACAAACCCCATGTCAGAGGACATTTGGAGATTTAGTTTCTTCGTCAAATGTGGTGCAAGAACTTTTGATGAGGAAACCAGAAGCTGAAACAAATGTTCTGTAAATTGAATCAGCAGGATGTTCTGTTTCCAAATAAATGGACATTTGTGTTAACTCAAATATATGCCTCTTTCCCTGTGTGTTTGGGTTTGTGTATGTATGTGCAGAGGGAAGAGAGCTAGAGATTGTGTGAGAGACAGAGAGAGAGAGACTATGAGTGCTTTTGCCAAGTGGGGTTGCATTAGGAAAAAAAAGGCTAAATTACACAGTCAGGCTCCAGGAGACACTCTGGCTATTTGTTAAGAGAGTTTTATCAGCATGTCAGACGGCCATGAAATGGACTTCTAATTAAATGGCTGTGCTTGGCTGTTGGCTGCACACCACTTTTGCAAACAATCAAGAATAAACAGCCGTAAAGTCCTAGAGAGACAGGCATTAATGAACGACTGCAGGATATTTTTTATCAACTTGAACTGGCGTAGTTTAGTTTTTCCTCGTGCCTGAAGGTATTTTGAAGAAATGGGAACAGGGTCTTTCCTGTCAGTTTATAATTTGTTTACAGTCATCTAATCATGGGGAACCACAGACTTTCCTTGCTACATTACACAAAAAGGCTGCCTTGTGCTGTATGAATAAAATGAGCTTGAGGTGAATTGCTAAAACCGCTTCCTAATCTCCAAGTCAAGGATACCATTGTAGATGTGCTGCAGTTGGTGTAAGGCAAAACCCGGATTGCGCTGAACGTGATAGAGCTGTTCAACAGAGTTAAACACATGGTGCAAAGATACAGCAAGCTGGAACACTGCAATCTGATCCCAAATTGTAGAGAGAAAGCTCAACTGTGCACCTGTCATTATGCAGGAGGGTGGTGGTGGTAGGGTGATCACTCTGTCCACCCCACCCCCTCAAAACCAATCTCTCAACAGATATTATCTCAGATGACAAAATGAGGTAAATGGGCTTGACAAAAAAATAAAGGATTATCTGACTAATGTACTACACCATGTGTGTTCCCAAGAGGGCAGTGATAGCTATAAATTACATTTACAGCGAGGATGATCCTATGGGAATTCTTACAGGAAGATTACACTCAAACACAATCACGCTCTGGCATCTATTGCTGGATTTAACTTGCACTGCATATGAAACCATGCGCCCGATTGTTTGTACAGTTTCCTGCTCTCTTTCAGGTATTAAATAACATTTTCTACAGTGTGAGTGTCAATAATCCTCAGGTCGTCAAATGTTTATAGGGATTTTAACTGTAATCCCCATCAAAACTTCATTTTGATTAATCAGTTTTATGCCCCCCCCCGCCCTTCCCTCCACCCCGGGCTTTTTAGCTACTGGCAAGTAGGGCTTTTTATGATGTGCCTTATAACGTCTGGTTCAAGAAAGCACTATAAGCTAATTACATTTTTGACAAGCGATAACAATGATTTACAGGTAGATTTGATTTGAACATAATGCAAGTGACAGAACAGGTGAGGTGAACCTGTCATTTCCAAATCTGTGCACTGCCTCCCGTGAGAATGGATATTAGGTTTATGAGCACCCATTTCATTGATGATTGATATTTGGCATACAAACATGCTAATAAATCTGACACTAATATTTATGTGTATAGCTGTCTGTCAGAGATAACTTTATGTTGATAGATGATAGTCTGCTGAGTATTATAACTCTGAGACTGACAGGCCAATAATATTCTTTTTTTATAGTGACATCACACATGTTCTGACTCATGACTACTTAGTAGTAATAACTATGTTATTACATGACTACTCACACTCCGTGTTTTTTTTATTTATTTTTTTTAAACCTTTATTTTACCAAGTAAAATGTTTGAGAACTAGTTCTTATAGATTATTTGACCTGGCCAGGAGGCCCCAATAGAATCAGGTCCACTACACACAAGTGTAGTGTAGTGGTTAATTCGATTAATTTGATTCAATTCAATTTATATAGTGCCAAATCACAGTCACCTCAAGGCGCTTTATTCTGTAAGGTAAAGCCCCTACAATAATACAGAGAAAGTCCCAACAATCAACAGTGGGAAAACTCTCTTTTAACAGGAAGAAACCTCCAGCAGAACCAGGCTCAGGGAGCGGCAGCCATCCACCGTGACTGGTTGGGGGTGAGGGGAGGGAGACAGGACAAAAGACATGCTGTGGAAGAGAGCCAGAGATTAATAATAACTAATGATTAAATGCGGAGTGGGGTATGAACACAGAGAGTGAAAGGAGGTGAGTGAAGAAGAAGAAGAAAAAAACACTCATCATGGCATCATGGTAACCTCCCAGCAGCCTAGGCCTATTGCAGCATAACTAAGTGATGCTTCAGGATCATCTGATCCAGCCCCAACTATGAGCTTGATCAAAAAGGAAAGTTGTAAGCCTAATTAGAACACATCACCTTTGAACTTTGGCCTTGGTGTTGACTGAGGGGCATTAGAGGAGGGCTTTGTCACATGGTGCAATACCAATCACCACAAGCTCAATATTAGCAAATACTGAACTTGTGGTGGACTCCCAGAAGGACAGGAGGTCCCGGTTGTCATCCAGGGAGAGTCGAGGTCCTGAAGAAGACAAAAATCCCTCAACAGTTTTCTCATGTAGTGTGTTCATGAGAATGGGATGGGTGCACAGACGGATGGGGAGACAGTTTCAGTCCAAGCTTTCCCAGCTATAGACGGGTAAACTGACAAGAGCAGCACAAGTGGTTTATGCATAGATGCGAATATCGCCACCTGCAGGCCAGAAAATTACAACTTCTGCAAATGTAGCATAGAGCATGTGCCAACTGCTAACAAACAGTGTTACATCAAATCAAAAATAATCTTTTCTTTTTTCTAAAATGAGAGTGCTTCTGTTGTGTGTGGACGGGGAAGCAGCCATTCTGCACGATGAAAGCACACAAATTAACAATGACGCGTCAGCTCGGAATCAACCGCACGATTATCTTGATCTCAGCGACGGCACATTCTGAGAGGTAAATTTTGCCAGAGGTCTGCGATAAGTTATAACCTGTAGAATATAAGGCTTGTGCTGACATGAAAGCAGTTAAGTATATTCATCACTGTTTGCTGCCATTCTTTTAATACTTTCTCCCATTTGTATACATCTACCTGCCTTCTGAATTTTGTTTTTCTCTGCAGACAGTTTGGTCTTTGGGAACTAGCTTCCCTACAATGAGCAGCAGCATATTAATCCAGCAATTAAGACTTAAACATTAAGGGAAATCATTTAGTATGACATCTGTCTTTTATGTTGACTGGATTATTGTAGCATACTGTACATTGTATGGATTATGTGGGAAAGAGGAAACAAAGGGAAGGACGCAGGAGGAAGAATTTGCAATAAAAAACAAGCAACTCCATGACCTGTTTGACAATAAAGCAGCAATGTCTGGGGCTAAGCAATGAAGCCAGTGTGAACCTGCAGCCCGTCTAATGGACTCAGCGAATCCCCGCAGACTCCCATGTTAAAATGCCCAGCTTTACAGCACTAAAAGTTATGTTTACAGCACGGTACAAAATAAATGTTTTTGGTCCCATTGGATAGATTTCCTGGTCATAACAACTATAAAGTGAGGGTTTTTTTTTTTTTCATGTAGTCATACTGGTCTAAAGCAATGGGCATCGCTGATTTGATTGACAGGTATGCACACAAGGATCTGTAGTTCTCACTTCTGCTAATTTAAATGACTGAGCTGTACCTCGACCCTGTTGGTGCCCTTTGGACCATTTTTAATTGGAATTATCTGACAGATAATTGCAGATAGTTGCACCTGTACAGATTGAGAAGACAGCTTGCTAACCGAGCATGCTAACCGAGCATGCTAGCCTCAGACGAACACTTAACACCCCAGCCTCTCGTCCACATCTGGTGACGTGTGGCTCCGAAAAATGTTGAAGCCTCAAAATCCAGAGTCCAAAATCAAAGAGTGGCATTGCATCTTTTATCTACAGTCTGTAAATACAACACAAATATTTATATTTGTAACAATGCCTTTACTGTATTTGGTCTTGCAGAATAAATACAATTCTGTTATTGGAGTGATTTCTCTGTTCATGTAGTATGTTTTTCCTGTTAGCTGCCCAATTCCATAAAAAGGGTCCTAGCAGTGTTGCCTGTGAAGGAAACTACTTATTAAAATAATGCTGAATTAAAAGTAATGTTGAGGACAACAACATCTGGTAAAAGCATTGATGGGAAACATTGTTGTCATTATATAAAATTGTGTGATAAAGTCATTTCTGCTCCATTACTTTGATTCTTTAGCCATCTGCAGGACGTGCAGACATCGTGACATCTATGTATGCCACAAGTGTCTGGTCTCCTGTGGGACTCAGTGGTTGCACTCTGGTAATCCTTGAATTGGTGAAGGACTCCAGGTGCACTGAGGTTAAGTTACACTGCAGCGGTCCAGCTGGAAAAACACAAATGGCCAAAGAGGAGCTCTTTGTTGACTATTGTTTCCTGGCTAACTCCCTATCAAGCCAGTGTATGTAGTGCACTGAGGCGTACACTGTGCACACTGCATTATTTTTATTATAAAGATTCATGGCTATTTGAGATTAACTGTTATAACACTAGTCCTCATATATGGCAGCAGAGGGTATGACTGGAACACAAAGTTAGAGTGTAACTGCAAGTTTTAAGAAAGTAGATCAGGATATTACTGTCTGTTGAAAGCATCATGTGCCAAACAAATAAGGAATAAAGAGAGTTGTCTTATTGTTTACTCTCCAGTGGACCTCTCATCACTTGCATTTGCACCAAAGCAGGTGAAAATGGACTCACAATGGTTTATGCTTCCTGGACAGATTGAGATCTCAGATTGAGACCTCGAGTGCTCAAGTAGAGCAGAAAAGCACTTTATAAGCACCAGTTTATTTACCATTTTTTGAGCAATTTATTAATCTCACACACAAAACTTTGCAAAAGAAGGGCTGTGACTCACAGCGAGTCATATTAATTGTCAAATAATTCAATTAAAAAGTTAGCAGAGGTGAGATCTAGCAGACAGATAATAGCTAGAGCGGCCTGCATTGTGTCACTTGTCAATCTAATCAGCCATGCAACCTAACTTAACAGTATGCAAACAGGTGAGTTATTAAAAAAGTAAATACATTTTTTTTTAAAATCACCCTGTGTAGTTCTTTTGAGAAGGTACACAAAGGACAGACTTTAAATGAGCTTTTTACAGTTTTTTTCTCAACCATTTTGGTGCAGGAATGTCATTCTCACAACTCTTAATGCAGTTCTCAAAACAGTTTTTCATAACACAGACTCACCTGTGCAAAAGACACTAAAGCTATCAAAACCTTTTTCAATCATTTCAGCTCTGCGATGAATGAATAAAAACCTTTCACCACCGTTTAAGACCGAGGCATCAAATTGTTTTTCACTTTTGCCAAAACCGTACAGTAAAAACTGTTCAAACACAAAGATGAAATATGAAGGGTTTATTTGAAACTTTACAAAACTGCTGAAATAGAGAAAATCAAAATGATACTCCTGAAAATACATGCATCAGAAAACAAAGAAAATATATACGATCTAAGAACACTGCACCAACCACTATATAGTCCATTAAAGTCATACTGCATACATTCAGCAGCCACTTTATCAGGTACACCTGTTCACTTGCTTGATTATGTAAATATCTAATCAGCCAATCAAGGGTCAGCAATTCAAAGCATTTAGGCATGTAGACATGGTCAAGACAGCCTGCTGAAGTTCAAACTGAGCATCAGGAAGAAAGGTCAGTGAAACTGCTGACTTACTGGGATTTTCCTACACAACCATCTCTAGAGTTGACAGAGAAAATATCCAGTGGGCGGTTCTCTGGGTGAAAATACCGTGCTGATGTCAGAGGTCAGAGGGGAATGGCCAGATTACTTCGAGCTGATAGGAAGGCAACAGTAACTCAATCAACCGCTCGTTACAACCAAAGTATGCAGAAGAGCATCTCTGAAAGCAAGAGACCTGGTGAGAACTGCACCAGCGCAACTGAGGAAAACTGTAATACTATAAATCTGGGCATTTTAACATGGCAGCCTCAAGTGGCCATTAGAGGAACTGCAGTTTGGGCTCTAACAAATTTGGCAAATAATACTCCTATGGATTATTAGGAGCATGGAGTCCAGTGTGTGGGGACCAGCTCCAGAGTCAAGTCAGTGCCTTTGTCAAGGACACATTTGCCAAAAAAAAAAAAAAAAATGACATTAGTCAATCATTACAATTCTTGTCAGTGCAAACAGAAAACTGGCTTTGGAATAACTGCCAAGATGAGTGAAAGATTTTTTCCTTCGAACCCTCTGACCCCTGGTTCGCCCATTAAACTGAACACAGGTTCCGTCTGAAGGTCTGTGAGCAATCTTCATCAGTCATGCATGCATGTGAGCAAGCACACGTACACCCATGGCTGCACACTGTCTTAAACAGACACACGTACAAACTCAAACAAGAGAGCTTAAGGGAGATTTGTGATCTTGTAAAAACACATTGAACGACGAATAGCTTGGACTAGTTGCACTTGTCAAACAGCACCTGCAGCATGTGCCTTTCATGTTTTGCAGGCACAGCAGAGATGGAAAAAAAAAGACACCAAGAACAGGGGAGAGTGATTGTCAATATTAGACAGGCATTAACAAGTTGTGATGTAGTGCTTTCATGACAAACTGTAGTTAATATTCCATGATGCTCTTGGGTAGAGCTCATGCATGTCAAAACATTTGTAACTGAGGTTTCTTAAATGTGGACTTTCCATAGGAGCCATCTCAAAATGAATTTTGTGGAAAAATAAGAGCTTATTGTTACTTTTTACCTTTTAGTTTGATGTGCATATATTACATGTATTTGACATTTTGCCCAGTCCAAGATTTTTTTCCATACGCACACTCTGGATTATTTTGACACTCAGTTACAGTACCACATATAATACCGAGTACAAAATCACCAGATATCATCACTGTAGTATAGCAGATAACAAACTTTAAAACACTTGTGGCAGATGTGTGCCTTTATCTTTGTATATTTTTCAAACAGATAACATAAAGCCTGTTGGCACTAACTAATCCTGCTGGTCGACAGGTGAGCGAGAATACGCGAGCTTAAAGCCGCCGTCGGGACAGAGGCCAAGAAAACATCCATCTTTATTTAAGAGGCCTGGCTCCTGCCTCTTGGCACATTCACTCTGTGACTGACAGTCCCAACAATACGGATTCAGCCAAGTAACAGCCCGAGGCACGATGTAACTATAGCCGTGCAGTGATTTGCACCGTACCCAACATATATTAACTCTTCGCTTCTCTTTTCATACTTTCTTTCACAGACCGACACCCGCACATCTACGAGAGGTTTCTCTCTCCCGCTCTCTGTGAATCTGATAAGACTGATCATATTTATTAAGTTTACCTTCAGCAGCTTTCACAGGAAAAAAAAAATCCTTATATCACTCTTTCTTGAATGTTACTGAGAATATTATTAACCGCAGTGTCGACTTTTATTAGTTTTGCTCAGCCTGGCTCAGTTTATCCAACGGGTGGTGCTGGTGGGCAGTTTTTTCACTTCAAATTGATTCTACTGTAGCAGCAGGAACAGGTAGAGATGGAGGCTACGGTGCTTCGAGCCTGACTGCTTATCACCGCCTTTGTTACCTGCTCAGGTTCAGGCTCCGTCTGCGGGGCTGGGGTCAACACACACTCAGCTCTAACACCACGCTGGGTCCTTTGCTAGCTTTTTGTTAGCGTGCTGTCTGTGCAGATTTTTTGCAAAGAGTCAATTTATGTTAGCCATATAAACCAGCTGTTTCTGTCAAGGATGCAGCTTTTGCACTTTACCCTTGCACTCTTCATCTATCGTGCAGTAAAAATCAAAGTAATGTCCACATCGCCGCTCCTCAAAACTCGCTCTGCTTGAGGGCTGTCTCGTTGAGGCAAAACTTGTTGCTTTGGAAAAGGGACAGAAGAAATGTGTAAGATGAAGCTTTCACTGTGAAAAGGTCGAATTTAACCCAAACTACCTCCTTATAAACCTGATCAAGTAGTTTGTTGCCTAAACCCAACCAAAGAGTGAGCAACACATCAGCTTAGAATGAAAATAAGTCTAAAACCAATAATAAAAAAAGTAATACAGGAAAGATGAACCCAGGAAAGTGTTTTGACTTTTTAATCCCACCATCATTTATCCAACAACCTGATGTGGACTTTGTTGGTTGACAGTAAAGAAAAGTAGCATTAAACTAACCTGTTTTTCAGTAACAGGGGAAACCTGAGCTCTCAGAGGAAACCTGCAAAAGGCAAACATGCCAGTGCTACAAAGAGGGACTTTACTGGGAACTAAACCCACAACACTCTCCAATGCCAGCATGCTGCCAAAATCTTTATTGTCAAACTAACTAACCTTTTTTTTTTTTTGTTAAACTTCACTGTCAGACCATTTTGTTTTGTGGTGAGAAGAAAGGAAGGAAGGATTTGTCTGTGGATCACTGATTTTAGCTCTGGCCCTCCATCCTGTCACACTGTTTTTAGTTTGTGAGTTCACGTGCTGGGTTTAAGTTTCTTTGCCTCTCTGGGTAAAATAAACAAGTCGTGATAAATGCCTGATTTTGCATGTGTGGTTGCTTCATAAAATCATTGCAACATTTTCAGCAGCATTACATGCACTCTCATCACTGTTTAAATTAACTCTGAAAATGCTACAACACACAGCAACATGAGGGATGATTTGATCCTTTCTGACTTTAAAATGGCTAAAATGAGAGATGAAATAATAGACAGATGGCTCAGAAGGATCAAAAACCTCTAAAGGAAAAATGGTTGGTAAAAATTATGAAAGCCATGGGATGATATCACTGTTAAATTTATACTCTGTTACATACATTAGCAACACAGTATGACTATAAATATAAGTCCTAGATGATGATGCGAGGAGCAGACATTACACTAATCTGGGTTTATGTATATAAATAATTGCTTTCTTAAAGTTTCAAATCCCAAAGCATAAACTGCACACACCTACAGCCGACAGCTTCTTAAAGTGTAACAGTTTCATTGGGGTTAAAGTGCTGTGCAAAAGTCTCAAACCACCCCTGATTTGTTTAGATTTCACCAGGAAAATGGAAAATAGTGACTTATTGAAACATGCAAACAAAGATGGAAAGACAATATAAAAGCCACAAACTGAGTTTGTACAATTATAACAAGCCTGAAAGTCAATATTTATTGTGACCACCTTTATTCTTCAGCACAGCCTGAACTCTCTCAGGCAGCTTACTGTCATTTCTTTAAGCAGCTCTTCTTTGGATGTTGTAACAATTTTGTTCTGTTGTCAGTCAGGATGATCCCACACTGTTTCAAAATGTAGCGGTCAGAGCTCTGGGAGGCCAATCAGTGACTGATCCATGTGTGTGTGTGGTTTTTTTTTTTTTATATAGGTATGCTTTTACTGCACTGGCAGTGTGTTTGGGATCATTTTCACGTTGAGAATTGAAGCTGTTGTCAATCAGATGCTTTCCAGTTCTTGGGTAATTTGGCATACTTCAGCATTTCCCTTCCTTAAGAATGGCTTCTTGGCAGCCACCCTTCAACTGAGACCATTTCTGATGAGGCTTTGGTGGACAGTCAGCTGAAGGCCCGATGGACCTCTCAGGTCCTGTGCTTTGGATTTGGTCTCTGGATTTTTTTTCTTAAGGACGTGACTTTCAGTTACTGTTCATTTGTTGTAGATAGATTTCAGGCCTGCTACTTCTTATTTTGTCCTCTACTTGTCCAGTTTCCTCATAAAAAAAAAAAAAAATTAAGGACAAAGTGCACAGCTAAGAGCAGAGCTACAGCTCTTTGGGAATCACCTCGTTGATGCAAAAATACTCCTGACTTTTTTATAGATTCAACTAAAGAAATGGGCACAAATGATGTGTTTCGTGACAGACTGCTAGTAACAAAGTGCCTAAAGATGCAATTTTGCTAAGTTTTCTGTTCTGTGTAGACACAACACTGATTCATCTCTTGAGGTAGGCGCCTTTGTCACGCTGGAATGATTCATATGTCAGTGTTAAGGTGCGAGGACTGGACAGAAAATAAGTGAAAAAGCAGCCAATGCCCAAAGAAAAACCTTCAGAAAGCCTGAGAACTATTTCTCAAGACGAGCCAGGCTTCCTGAGGTGGGGTCATCAGTGGGTTTTTTTTTTTTCTGTAATAAGTAACAATTGCACAACACAGTTATATAAAAGTGTTAAGCGTGTGCTGAATCCTTGCCAAAGCAGCCTCTTGGGGTCACATTTGGATAAGATCGGTGGTGTTGGTTGAAGTTTTGGTCAAGTATTCACTGAGAACGTTTTAGCCCAGCCAGAACACACACACACACACACACACACACACACACACACACACACACACACACACACACACACACACACACACACACACACACACACACACACACACACACACACAATTAAGCCTGGGTAAAAGTTTTACGTGCACTAAACAGCATCAGACAAATCCGTGTCTTGCCTCCACGTACACCTCTAGTAGGGCATTCCCTTGAACGCACTGCAAGACAAACCAAACAATGACTGACATGCCTCCACTGTTCAGCTGCTTTCGGCTGAGAGCGATACCGTTGGAGGATATTAATAGAAATACCTGTGGTTGATGAGTGATGCCCAATCCATCTCCACTGTCATTCTCTGCCTCTTCTGTCTGGCACGGGCGCATAGCTGCAGAGGAGATACTGAGTTGTAAA
This sequence comes from Archocentrus centrarchus, assembly GCF_007364275.1. NCBI lineage: Eukaryota > Metazoa > Chordata > Actinopteri > Cichliformes > Cichlidae > Archocentrus > Archocentrus centrarchus. The sequence continues at coordinate 5,298,630 of NC_044366.1, forward strand.
CAGAAGTTGTCTCTTAATCGTCGATACTGTTAAAAATAAAGAATGAGGAATGTGGGTTTTTTTTTTTAGGTGTGTCACCAAGGCAGCCTTACAACAACACATACACTATAGCAACTCAGCCACTGGCTGTTAGCATGAAACAGCTTATTCGTGTCTGCAGTACAGCTGGAAAAGTGATTTACTGACCAGAAAACTATCATTCAGAGCAAGAAAGCACTGGGGTTCAGGGATAGCTGGGTGGATTGCTCTCTTTCTCATGCCAATAACAGAATTTTGCACTGAAATCCACAGCTGCTGTAAATCTAGAATGTGTTGCTGTGTTGTTAAAAAGACCAAAAGTAAGAATGCCTAAGTAACTGCCTCCGGGGTCGCCTCCCAGTTGGACGTGCCCGAACCAACTGTCTCCTTTCGATGCGGAGGAGCAAAGGCTCAACTTTGAGCCACTCCCGATTGACTGAGCTCCTCACCCTACCTCCAAGGGTGAGCTAGTTTCCAACAGTTGTGTCCACAGCCTCACTCTTTCCATCACCACCTACAGCTCATGGCCACAGGTGGAAGTTGGGATGTAGATCAACCAGTTAATCGAAAGCTCTGCCTTTGCACTCAGCTTTCTCTTTGCCACAGTGGACCACTACATCTGCATCACAGCATACCCCGTGCCGACCCATCTGTCACTCTCTGGCTCCACTTTTCCCCTACTCATGAACAAGACCCCCAAGATACTTAATCTTCTCCATTTTTGGCAAAACACGGCTGTCTGGCTGAGAGCTCTAGCCTCAGGCTTTGCCGTGCTAATTCTGGCCACTTTGCACTATGTTGCATTTTTCCCCAGAGCAATTTGGAGATAATCCAAATTACTCTGGGGATAAAGGTAATAGGACTACATCATTTCAATTTATATCAAAGTTAAGTATTTTCCTAAAACAGCTGGATGCTGCAGGCTTTCACTAAGCTGGAGTAAAGATGTGTGTATGATGAAACTGTTAGCTAGCGTTTCCCTTTCCCAGCAGCATGTTCAGAAGCTAAACTTAAATAATACATACTATAACAGATCGATGAACAACCAGCAAAACAACAGTTATATCACTATACATATACTATATATATGAACTTTACAGATATCTGTTCTTTTAAACACAAGAGTTACTGTTATTTATGCTGATTTGGTTGAATTAAATTTTGGTAGGGGCAGCATGGTGGAACAGTGGTTAGCACAGTTGTTTCACAGCAAGAAGGTCCTGGGTTTGAATTCTGGCCATGACCTTTGTGTGTGGAGTTTGGATTTTCTCCAGGTTTTTTTGGTTTCCTCCAACAGTCCAAAGACATGCACTTAGTGGGGTTAGGTTAATTGGTGATTCTAAATTGGTCGTGAGTGTGTATGTGAGCCTGGATGGTTGTCTCTCTGTGCTAGCCCTGCGGTGGGCTAGCGACCTGTCCAGGGTGTACCTGCCTCGTGCCCTATCACAGCGGGTATAGGCTGTTTTAGTAATCTCAATATACAAAATCAAAACCTAACATTGTGGATTTGTTTCTTTGTTTTGCATTTATTACATTTATAACAAAGAGGGATTCTAACCTTTACAGATGACTAAAATGAATCATAATGTAACGGCTCAGATGTGTGGCAGGCAAAGGTAAGGCAAAAACTTCACAGTGCAGAGCAGGAGTTAAACAGAAAACTAAGATTGTAGATCCGACACAAAATGAGGGGGCACACAGCATCGGGGAGGACGTAACTGTGGAAAAGACAGACAATAAAAACAAACAGAATAATGACGGGATGGGTGACACAGGGGAACACAGCTGGGGATAATTAGTAACGATGAAAGGAAAGTCAAAAGTCAGTCACCCCCCCCCATCCTATTTCATCTGTGTGCCTGACTCCCTGATGTTTCTGTCTGGTTTCGTGTCAAGCGTCTTATTTCTTAATTCTGGTCTCTGTAGTTAGTCATTTCCTGTTTTACTTTGACAGTCCATTGTATCTTGTGCTCTGTATTCAGTTTTGCTTCGTCTGTCTTGTTAACAGGATTCTGTTCAGCTGTTTTCCCTGGCGTGTCCAATCCCCCTGATTACCCAGTGTGTATTTATTGTCTGCATTGCCCTTTGTTCCCTGTTGTGCTCTCCTCATTAGTTCCCTCGGCGTGTGCCGTGTATTCAAGTGTCAAGTTTCTTAGTTTCCGGTTTTTCAGCAAATAACGTTTCATGTCCTGTCTCCTGAGTCCTGCATTGGGGGCCAATCCTGCCTGCCACACAGTGTTACATGACACCAGCAGTCAAAACAGTATAATTTTATGTGTATTATAGGTTACAGGTACTATATGAGCTGGCCTCATGCACTGAATGATTTGGTACTCTTTGCAAACTAAAGGAAAAAGCAAAGAATTACTTAGAGAAGCTACTTGATTCACGTCTTAAAAGAACTTGCTTGTGCAGTGAGGCCACACCCTCACCCACACTTATTAAATCCATCATAAAATTACATCAAGGATTATGATTTGTAATTGCGGTAAGCATGAAATCATTACACAAGCAGTCGATATCAAGTGCAGTGCAGCGATGGCAAAAATACATTTATCAGTTATGTAGAAGTACAGAAGTACAGTTAAAAAATACTCTGGTAAAAGTACTGATTTGTTCAAGTAAAAGTGAAAAAGTACAGGCTCTGATATCTACTCAAAATATAAAAGTGGGACCCTGCACTGCACCACAAAAACGTGGTGCAGTGCAGGGAAAAGAACCATTTAGAAATACGTTACAGTTATTTCTATTGTGAGCTCCAGTAGATTTCAGGCCGTGATTGGCTGAGCTGTGCTGCTGCTCTCTGTGGATTTAATCAGCTGAATTCAACAAGATACAAGGAGCACACGAGCCATTATTACTCATTTCCCACCCCCAGATAACACAAAGCTGGTATAAATGTAGAATTCAGTGAGTGAATCTAATCTGCATCATCAGCTTAATTTAATGTGTCTGCCACTCTTGATGTAACCCAACACTGACCATGAGTCCAACAGTCCAAACACAGTGCTTTACAGTAAACTTCACCACAGTACTGCAAACTAACCAGTGTGACCTGCCCAGTATTTTCATGCAAACTTTGAATAACAAAAAGTTGGTATCAGTTTCTGAGCTGGTTACAAAGTTTCATCTATGTGGGATGAAACCAGTAGCAGTGATGGACATGCAATGGGACTGTATTTTATGCGTGACTGTTCCCTCCATTTAGGTTCAAATCATTTTGATGTTTGAAGGTGCGCAGTGGCAGGAAATGATGACTCCCCTCAAAAGTCTTAAACCTAAAGTAATAAGCTTGTTTTGAAAATGTAAGGAGTAGAAATGAGAGATATTTGTGTTAAAATATACGGAGTAAAAGTAAAAAGTGGTCAGAAAAAATAAATACTCCAGTAAAATACAGATACCTAATAATTCTACTTAATTACAGCACGTAATTCCCACCAGTGTCCCACCTGCTCTGTCTAAAATAAATGCTTGAGAAAGTTTACCTGCTTCCATGTGATGAATTACCTGTCAAATATAATTCATACTGCACCTTTTTCTCTACAAGCCATGTTTCATTACCAAAAACTGTCTACAGACGCTGCACATTCGGCAACCTTATGTGACAATAAGAAAAAGTAAGAAAAAAGCAAACTCACTAATAGAGTCTAAGTTAAATGAAAGAAACACAAGAGGCTGAAGGCTGACATACAGCTAATTATTTCTATGGAGAGAAAAGTACATTTCACTCAGCAGTTAAGGAAACAAAACAATCAGGCTCTAGTCGAGGCTTTTGCCATTCAGAATGTTTCTGGGCCCACTTAACGGCATACCAGAGAACATTCCACATCATCCGCATACCTAATGATAACAAATAGCCTATTATTACAGACATATAAAGACACTAATGATCTGTCAAGACGTAGACAGACATGCAATTAAATATGCTGCCTAGCATTTTACTGCAGGCACTGCAGACAGTGTGGTCGTAGTCCTGGCCTATCCAGTCTCCACAGGGGTGCTGCCGTGTTTCCTCTCACTGAACCATGTCAGTGGTTAGTCTTTAAATGCCACCACGGTTACAAGAGTGCTTCATACCTAATGCTGGTGCTGGATAAGTGCATCATAATGACTGATAGGAGGAGTCTGGATAAGAGTTAATAATAAGTGTGGCATGCACAGATGATTGCCAATGTTTTCATTGCAGATGCAGATTCTGGATTTTTTAAAATTATATTTACAGTAAAAAGTTACAAGTAAACAGGAAAATTTAAGGTAAGATGTAAGTATAAGAGTCAGTGTGCAAAGGCAAGTGAAACAGACCCATCAGGCAATAAAAATAACAATAAAAATATGTTAATACTGTTTTTTATATCCTGGATGTGTACAACCATTTGCTAATACTTTAACACTTCCAACACTACGAAATGAAATGGTACCCACCTGTCTCTTTAAGCAGCCACATCCTTACCTTAATTATCCATCACTCCAAGTTGGGACTGAGTTGGGGTCTGTGTCCACAGGCTGTAATTTTTGGGTCAGACCTTTTTTCAGTCTGCTTGTTAAATCTGACGTCATCAGCCATTCCCGGGTCCAAAAACTCCTTCAGGTTCCAAAAGCACCACAGACAAATCTTCCAACTCCAGTAAAATAATCAGAGTGGTTATTCTCCCACGACATCAAAGCATCGCTGAAAAAGAGGACAAGTGAACACTTTTTTTAAGGGGGGGGCTCATGTCTATCCAAAAAAAAAAAAACATGGCAGAAAGCACTGCAGCATGTAAAAAAAGATGAGCCTCATCCAGCACAGTAGGTGCTTGGACCAGGAAACGGGGTCAGTTATCACGTAACACGAGGCTGGTAATAAACTGCAATTTTTGGCACTTTGGAAGTGGCTTCATTTTTCATTTCCAGAGGGATTAAATATTTACGAACACCTCCATTGTGTGATATCTTTTAACATTTATCTAAGACATATTTCTTCCATAATCCTAACCAAGTTATTTTAATGCCATCAAGCACATCAGCGCCATATGTCATACTTGATACGTTGTAGCTTTAAACAACAATAAATACAATAAATGAGAATTTGTCAGTGTCACAGACTTGCTCAGATCCCCTAGCTTCAGGGCTGACCTATGATTTACCCCACGCTGTATGACAAGTCAAGCTGTGATGTGGCCATTGTTTAGTGGGCTCTTCATAACAGTACCCTACAAAAGACCGGTTGACACAGAAACTCAATAGCCACAGTACTTTTTGACAGCACCAGCCTTTGTTGGAGTGAGAAAAGTTTAAGATCCCTGAGGATGGAGCTTCTTCGTCACACAGTCGCTCCCTCTGTACGTGACAGACACACAAGGCCAAAAGGCCAGTGGAGAAAGAGACTGCGGGGGAAGAAAGGCGAGAGCTGGAACGAGGTGGAGTGATGACAGACTGGGAAATGAGGACATAGGAGAAAAAGACTGGAACTGGATTCTTTAAGTCTGAGTGATAGTGTGCACTGAAATGAAAACCCTTCTCTCTAAAAGATGCACACACACACACACACACACACACACACACACACACACACACACACACACACACACACACACACACACACACACACACACACACACCCTTGGGGCTGCTTCATTAGTTTTTGTTGTCTTGTTTTTTCCATTTTAAACTCCAATGCCATGAGACCCCGTCATGCCCTCACCGTATGAGCACCGACATCTATAATTAGCTTAACGACACACCTACTTGCCACCCACGTAACAAGAACAAATGATCCAGCATAATTGCACATTGGACATGTTCAAACAAAGGACTGCGCGTTGAAAGTTCTTCTTTTCTCATGAGGCAGAGGATTTCTGTACCCACAGGGAGGCAAAAGTTAGAAAAGGCAACGCGGCAGACCGAGCGGACATAGCCGGCCTTGCAGACACAAATACAGGGATCACCTAAAAACCATCTTGTAGCACAAGACACAATTATAACGAGGTGGGAGACATAGAGAGGATTTCTGAAAAAATGGCAAATTCTCACATGGAGAGAGGTGATGTGTGAGAGAAACTGAGCGGTGAGAAAAAGAAAGAACTGAAACTGAAAATTTGGATAGAACAGTGCGGTTAGATGAGATGTCACCACAGATTAAGAGATAACGAGAAAAAAAAACAAAACAAACCAAAACTCACTCAGCTTCTCCTGTTAAAGACAGCAGCCTTTCTGGAAATTCCCCTGTGAAATTTCCAGTGCAATGTCCATATAGTATCTTATAAAGACATTGCATTTTTTTGTTGCCTGCACTTATCTTTTAATTCATTTATTTAAGGGGAGACAAAAGCAAATCCATTACAAAAATATAATATATTTTAGGAAACACGATCCCACCCCGAGCAAGAACAAAATAAAACCCACATAAAAACAGGCTAAATATACATAACATGTATTCGCTGGCAATGTTGCTCATTTTACTTCTTTATTTGCTTATAGTTCATATTTTAAAGGGTCAACACCCCAAATATTTGTATCTCAGAATGCACTGTACAGTAGTTCCAGTTGGAATTACACACACACACAAAGACTGTTGTGTTGAGTTTGGCACAACAATCATCATCACCAGCCAAGTATTGGCCAATTACAGGTCAAATGATACTACACGTAGCCTGGCTCAGATGCCAGGGATGGTGGTTAGTTGTTGCACTTAGTCATCTATATTTCCCAGAGGTGAACTGTTGCGCGGCCGGTCTCTCTCCTGCCTCGTCACACAAATTTCAACTCGCAGGGTGTATTTCAACCCAGACCACAATCTTTGCCTGAACCTAACCAAGTATTGTTTGTGTCTAAGCTCTCTGTCACACACTGCTTCAAGAACGCTCCTTTGTCACACCGATCCTCTGCATATCCTCCTTCACTGCATCCATGAACCTTCCCTGTGGTCTTCCTCTTTTCCTCCTACCTGGCAGCTCCATGCTCCTACCTTTCCTCTCTCTCTGTGCCTCTGAACATGCCTCCCCACTCTCTTCTTTCTTTGTCTTTGCCCATAATAGCATAGTTTCCACCACACCCTGCTGGTCAACAGCACAGGTGGAAATTGTCATTAACCCAGGCCTCAACTGATCCAGTATTCTTGATGATCCACATATTTTACAAGGGATGCCCTTCCTGACACCACCCTCCTCCTTTATCCAGGCTCGGGACCAGCATTGGGTATAAATTGGCTTGTGGCCCCTATATCATTGTAAATCCAACCATGAAATAAGGAATATAATAATGAACTGGAAGCACTGCTAACTATATATGCAAAAGCTTTTGTGATGCATTTCTCTTGGACCCCTTAGTGCCACCCCATTTAAACGCCCGTTATAGCTAAGCCTTACCCTGGTAGCTGGTAAGGCTTAGCTATAATTATTCCCCTTGGTCTCAGGACAGGAAGAGAATTATGTCTGTGTACACTGTGCACTTAGTGGTTCCTGTTTCACTTGCACTTAACCTGCAATACCGTGACACAATTTTTTTTTTTGTTCTTATATGTAGAACTGGAGTATGAGTCAGGCCTGTAGTCCACAGCATTTCCAAAATGACATGTTTCAAAGCCTGTCTTCAGTAATTACAGTGTATAGACTTTCCCAAGTATCAATCCATTTAATATATAGACTTGTGATATGAAAAGAACAAATGCCGACATGGTTGTGAAGCTGGAAAGAGATGGAAGATTCCTGGCTTTTGGTTGTTGCCTGGATAACACCAGCTTTATTTATATTCAAGCTTTAAGTTGACAGCTGTGCAATTGCTTACACGGCTTTCATAACCCCTGACAAAACGCAGGACGACAACAGAAAGCCTCGCATTCACATAAAATGTTTCACCCTTCCACAGTTAAAGGCCAGTGTGAAGTAAACTATTGTATACTTACACTGTAAACAGTCTGAGAGTGAAGTGCCACAGAGAGCTAAGATAATGACATCTAAGCTGGGGTCATTATATTCAGGAAGTTGTAACATACTACATCTGCCCCTGGTCACATCATCAGCCTTACTTTGCTCTCGGTTGCTGACATCTGTTATTAATGCTGAGCAAGCATATGGGAAACTTTGAAACTGAAAGATTTGGATTCACTCAAAATGAAACCGCCAGCATCTCTAATTGGCTTTTAAGACGGGTAAATCCCCTGACAGAAATCACGCTGACGTATCGGAAAAACCTCCACAGTGCCACAATTGCCTGGAAGCAGATTCCAAGTTTGCATGCTTAACTTGGACGCACTTTGTATCCATCCTGCTACAATCTGATTGTGCAACCATATTTGTCATCAGGGGTTCTTGTGCCCAGAGCCAATGATAACACAAAGCTAACATATTGCGTACCCAGCAATTGGATGGAAAATGCTCAAAACCAGTTCTGGCAATCACATTTTACTGCTCTGATACTGGCTCTGTTGACTGTGGTCGCTATGTGACAATCTCTCATTTTGATCAGCATTTGTCAAAGAGGTAAATGGAAGTTATGTGTGTGTGTGTGTGTGCGTGTGTGAGAGAGAGAGAGAGAGAGAGTTCAAGCTTTGACTGTAGTACAGAGCTAAACAACACTGAAACAGTCTCCAGACAATGAGACGGGTCAAGCCACGGCCCCGCAGTGCCCGGCCTTTTGAAATAACAGCCTCAAATGCAGTAAATATTGTCTTTGCTAAGCCAGTGTTTACCTTTGAGGCTTCACGGAGAAACTACAAGGCAATTCATTTTCGATCTGAGCCAATTTCACTGGTTTTTAGACACGGAGCGTGATGCTGTAAAACTCAGAGTGTAATTTAGCGTGCTCGCATGAAGTAATCTCTCCCGACAAAGCTTTAATTGCACTCTACCAGGATGATTTTGGTAGCGTGAAGACTGCAATCTGGGCACTCACGATGCTGAATGCAGCCACAGATAATTTCGCTTGTACTTCGCTCAGAGTAAACCCAGACTTACGCAGTATCTGATGCCCGTCCCCTCCTCCTCCTCCTTTATATAAACCCAGTCCAGAACAGATAGCGGGTGGCCTGCCAAAAAGACAACTCAGCACAATTATCCTAATGTCTGCTTCCTGTTCAGATACTGTCATGTTGTGCATATGCTAAAATGACAACACTGACTCATTAAGTCTCTTTGTTTTTTCAGCTTTTAAAAGCGGAGAAGTGATTTATTTGAATCTCAGGGGTAAGGGATTTAGACGCTCATTGAAGGCCTTTAATCGCTTTTGTTGTCTCTTTTCAAAGAACAAATGCATGCATGTGCGCGCGTGCGCACACACACACACTGTTGTATTTACCTAGGATAGGGGAAAATGTTCTTGATATTTAATTTAAAGGGAGGTGCCATGATGAATGAAATGAAAACAGAGTGAATGCTGGGTTGTTATTTACCTGTCAGCTTGAACAAATACATACCTGGGCATGTGACATGGAGTTTCAAGACAAAAAAATCACTCCAGAGCTCTGAGTCATGACATTGCTGCATGGTTATTTCCATCAACACATCACGAGAGCCAGTCCTGTCATCACTGAACAATTTGACAAATGACGTATTGCATTATTTGTTTCCTGGTTGCAATCAGTTTTTTTTTTTTAACTGATATGCTTTAGCTTAGAGTAACACAGAAGAAATGCTAAATGCTTTGAGCCTTTAAACAACTTTGAACTCTTCAAGTTTCAGTTTTTTAAGGTTGCCATAATTATTTCCTCTGATCACACCCTTACCTTGAAAGGCGGCTGGATTCTTGGAAGAGCTCACAATCACAAAAGAATCCATATCACTGGGTTTCAAGCTATGCACGTGTAGTTGAGTCACAGTGGTTTGGACCAATCAGCATCCACGAGTGTATTTTTGTTGTGACGACAGTTGTGTGACAAAGGAGGAGCTTACTCAGGAGGTAAGCGTCAATGCTGTTATAACATCAGTTATATGAGAGCCTGGAATGATACTGAAGGTTCTTCCTCAGTTGGAAATGTTTTTTCCACATTTTTTCCAAAAGTCAAAAGTCTGATTTACCAGCTAACTTCCTTCTGTTGTTCTCTTTAGCTGAAGAGGGTTCAACCTGCCAAGTACTTTTTGAAAGTGCCTGCCTTTTTCCAAACAACTACCAAGGATGACTTCCTCAGCGTTAGGGTCATAACTCAAAAAGAGTTCCTATCTGCCCATCCGGCAGATAGTTGAAGGACCTTTGCAGTGGGTCACTTTAGGATGCGTTGCACCCAACACTGGACTTCCCAGATGGTTGTGTGTTCAAACAATGTGACACATCAGGTTACTAAAACCCTGCTCACTTTACAATTTGAGCAGGTTCAGTGGCAGTGGCTCCCTGTTAAATCCAGAATAGAATTTTAAATTATTCTCCTCACATACAAAGTCTTGAATAATCAGGCCCCATCTTATCTCAAAGACCTCATAGTACCATATCACCCCAACAGAGCACTTCACTCTCAGACTGCTGGCTTACTTGTGGTTCCTAGGATACTTAAGAGTAGAATGGGAGGCAGAGCCTTCAGCTTTCAGGCCCCTCTTCTGTGGAATCAGCTCCCAGTTTGGATTCAGGAGACAGACACCCTCTCTATTTTTAAGATTAGGCTTAAAACTTTCCTTTTTTAATAAGCTTATAGTTAGGGCTGAATCAGGTGACCCTGAACCATCCCCTAGTTAGGCTACAATAGGCCTAGGCTGCTGGGGGATGGGCGGGTTCCCATGGTGCACTAAGTGTTTCTTTTCATTCACCTCTTTTCACTCTGTTTATAGCCCACTCTGTATTTAATTACCAGTTATTATTAAAATCTGCCTCTCTTCCACAGCATGTCTTTTGTCCTGTCTCTCTCCCCTCAGCCCAACCTATCCCAGCAGATGACCCCCCCTCCCTGAGCCTGGTTCTGCTGGAGGTTTCTTCCTGTTAAAAGGGAGTTTTTCCTTCCCACCGTCGCCAAGTGCCGCTCATAGGGGGTCGTTTTGACTGTTGGGTTTTCTCTGTATTATTGTAGGGTCTTTACCCACAATACAAAGCGCCTTGAGGCGACTGTTTGCTGTGATTTTGTGCTGTATAAATAAAATTGAACCGAATTAAATGTAGGGAATAATGATTTGGAAACTGAAATATCAGCAGAGGATTGGAAATCAGCTTGTACTGGACCACAGAACGCAACTAGAAGGCGTCCTGTTTTGGGGCAATGCACTGAATACTGTTTTAAGGTTTAAGAAGTTTTATAGTTTGTACCAATGTGAGTTGCCATCAGGGGTACCCTTTTTTGGAGTTGGGCCCAAGCTTCACCTAACAGTGCATCTATTCTCAATAATAGGCTTTTAGGTTGGTATGCAAGAATGATGCATATAGGTAAACTGATGATTTAATCTAGGAATACAACATCATTTTATTTTCTGGTTAATATAAACACAAGGTTGCCAACATGCTTTCAGTTCTCAGACATTTGAACCATTGAAGATGGCCTTCGCGGCCCTGAGAACTGCAGCTGTGAGGCCATTTCATTTGGGTCTTTTTTAACCTTGAGGATGGGCTGGAGGCTTGATAGGACTCTCCACAAAATCACTGAGAGCTGAACTTAGAAGAGTGGCAGCTGTGTTGTGCAAATTTTAAATGGACAATTAAGTGTTTTTATTTGCTCTCAATGTCAGGAAGCTGACTTCAACCAAAAGGCTCTACTGCAGCTAGATGGCCAAGACAACTGGAGACAAAGTTACTGACTAACAGGAAAACATATTGGAATATTTAGCAGTTAAAGGGCCACATATTTCCCTGAAAAGCTGGAGGAATCCAAAACAGATAAAATAAGCAGGAATACTGAACACACATTTAACAGTAGACAGAAGGCAACAGTCCGCAAACACCTCATTAATATTCACAGTATGTTCCATTGGCCTGAAGTGGTCAGCCAAGGGGGAAAAAGCAATTCCTGATGAATGCAAACATCGATCAAACACTTTTGTTCTTTATACTATTTAATATAGCAAATATACAGCAAATAAGATAGAAATGAGTCAGAGACTTGAACAATGTGTAGACTGCAGGCAGCAGAATTTCATATTGTCTCACAGATGAGTCTCCAGCACCTTGCTGGGAAGGGAAGGCAGCTTTTCTGCTTTAGTATACCAGGTGCTAAACTTGCACAAACACTGCAGTACAATCCATAAAGGGCTTGTCATACTTGAGTAGAATATTTATGGAACATCTGTGTAATGGAGACCTTTGTTTAAATGCCAGAAAGGCACTGCATTAAAAGACCTCATGAGAGGCGCTTAGATACTGTACAACTTCCTTCTTTCTCCCAATGGAAGTCATACAGTATGTTTAGTGATAGAAATATATGGCAGCAATAAATCATATTGAAATTCCATTAATCTGAAGGACTGATTTGCTTTGTCAAGGAGATGGTGTCGTGGTGTGATGAACGAGTCCAAAGACTTCATAAATACCCTGGGAGAAAGGCACTGAGCTGGGACAAACGCCCAGGATCCACTTAACGAATCAAAAAGATTTATTGTCCAGAAAGGGAAAGAGAAAAGCCACGGAGAGAGTGAGAGAGGACAAGAGAGAAGAACGTGACAGATTTTTCTGGCAATATAGTATAAAATGCATTACAATTGCATCATCTGCTTTCTTAAACATGACCCATTAGTTGCAAAAGACATTTTAACATGTTTTAAGCAGTATTTATCAAATACAGAGCAACACCGAGCCTAAAATATTTCAAGTCAAGCATTGTGAACAACCTCAATGGCTGTATCACCACAGGTAATTAGAGCATTTTGTTGCTGCAGGAACAGATGTGAAAAATTAACTGAGGATGTTACTTCTCTTTCAAGGCCAAAACTGTGAAGGGAAATTGCAAATTTGTTGCACATTTCATGGAACACAAATGTTTACTCCTGAGCTTTGAAACAATAATTAAAAAAAAAGAACAAAAAAAAATGACAAACTGCCTTAACTGATGGAACAAATTAACAGGGATGACATTATGACATGAATGATAAGGGATTATAATTAAAGTAACCCGTATTGATGGAAGTGCAATCACCAAAGAAACTTTTCAGGTCAGAATCCTGGACAAGCCCCTAAATATGTTATAGTTGCTTAATCCATGTCTTGAAAGAACTCAACTATGAGATGCCATGATGTTGTTTGTAGTCATTAAAAAACCCCCAAACACAATAAAAGTGAGATGCGAGCTCCTGCAAAAGCAAACAAAAGAGGAAGAAGGCCTTGAACTGACCACAAAGTGAGCTGCCAGATTCAGATTTCTCCCCTAAACTTATGTTAACAAAGTAAACAGAAAGCAGAACAGACAGCAAGACTGCCAGCAATTTACAACTCAACTACTAATAAAAGTGTCTTTCAGCTGATCCCTTATTTATTTGATTTGGCAAAGCTTTTTAGTATCTCTTCTTAGTTTTGAACGACGGATATTTCACATTAATCTTTCAAAAAAGGTGAAACACTAATGCTGATGGAGGACAAACCTGGTTTCTCTCATGTGACCTCTAATCACGTGACCTACTGTGACTTATTCACCATTTGGGGCATGTGACAATCGTAGTGACAATGTAGGAACAAGTCACTCAGGCCTTGTCGCGTAATTGCTGTGGCAGGCAGGTTTGGGACCCCAGTGCATGACTCAAGACAGGACTTAACTTGAACTTTATTGCTGGAAACACTGGACTAACAGAGCTGGACGGGATCCAGTGGAACAGACTAGGAATCTCACTTAAACAGAAATACATACAGGAGAACACACAGCAGGAGGGAAGCCAATGATAACAATATGACAAATGACTGCTAAAACCCAAGTCACATGACCCTACAGACGCAGTCTCCAAGCTGGTTCACCTTCAAAGTAAGAAATGTCTCAGTGCTGCTGCCAACATGTTTCAAAAGTTGCAACTTTTACTTTGAAGGTTTGCCAGTTTACATCACACTTTTTCAGGTTTTACTACTGCTTGGCTGCTGCCCATTTGCAGACAAACGTGAAAAACCACAGGCAACTATAGCAGTCTGCTAGCAACCAAAACAGTCACTAGGAGGCTTTTGATGCAGCAACTTTGCAACTGCTTTCACCCAGTGACAGCCAGAAACTTCCAGTTACCACTCCCAACCAGTAAATGCACATTTTTTCCATAGCTACTGATGGTTGTATCCCATACAGTATGCTAGACAACTGCTGAGCAATGTGCACTTGACCACGTGAGAAACCTCAGTATGCAGGTGATCCTGTGCTCTCAATTGGCACTAGGGATCAACCACAGAGAGAGTAAGTGAATAAGGACAAAAAAGAAACAATAATCAGAGGGTAAACATGCCAGTGCACCAAGGTGCATGTAACAGCCAGAAAGCCATTTATACCTGGCAATCCTGTATGTGGATAACTTTTTTTTATTTGAATGAGAGTAAACATCAATTTAACGTCTAATTGTACACAAAACACATTGGGGCTGAAATATAATCAGAACACCCAAACACATTGTGAGGTAATCTGGCTCCCACTGCCATCGCATCTCAGTGTGTGTAAATTAAATTTGTGGGCGACCACCTTTTAAAGAAGAAACATCACTCCCACAACATTAATAGTCATCTAAATCTGCCTCTTCCTGCTTTCTCAAGAAAACCCCACAAAAGCTTAAGGTTGTAGGAGTAATGTTGGCTCAGGAATGGAGAAAAATAAATCCCATAAAAGCGTCATTTCCCTTGATGTGGGAAATTCTATGTTTGCATAATGACATCAAAATGCAGGAGTGTTCAAGAGAACTATAAAGTATTTTGACAGCAGGTGTAAATGGCACCTAAAGCTCGGTATACATGGTGTTATATTGGGCTGTCATAGAGGAAAGATGAAGGATGTGAAAGATTTTTGGTGATATCTTCAATCATTGCTCCAGATTGATGGTCCTACATTGCACAGTGAGAGAGGGTCATAGCCAGCTGCTGGAATAATCTTCCAACCAAAGATATCCTGACAGTATTGGAAATTTAGAATGATCTTACAATGCGACTGCTGGTACAACCTACACCTGCTAACCAACCAGCCAACAGGAGTGCAGCATTAAAATAAAATAAAGAACAGAAAAAAAAAGGATAGAAAGAAGTAGTGCATGAAAAACAAAATGCTTAGGATTGTTGGGATTCCAACAAAGAACTTTGGCAAAGCTTGTTTGCATAATGTGTCTTCCATCTGTTATCATGACCGCAACGATGAAGTCGTAACATGGAAACAGGAAGTCGAGGAAGTGCAGCCGTGTGCTGACCGACAGCTCGGGCATTTATTTGATTCAGCCTACATGGAACAAACTTAATGTACTGCACAAGGCTTTTTGACCTATATCACAGCATTAAATACAATGACTTTATAAGACTGCTGAAATCTCAGTGTGTAGGCACCTTTAGACACAGACACACCATTTAGCACACTGGAATGAGCAAGCTTAATCAACTACATCATGTATTAACAAGTACCAGTTACTAAGACGTGGTTTTAACATCCAACATTTATGCGCTTAACAGGATAAACAGGCTTTCATTTTGCCATGTGTAAGACATTTTTATGATTTTATAAGCAATAAGAAAAAATGAGCGCCTTTGGTTTCAACATGAGCTTTCTGGTTTGGAGAAATAGAGCTGATTAGCCTGGCAGAGTCCGTTGAACTGCGCACAAACTGTGATGACTACAGTGAGAACAATAACACCATGAGAGAGGATGAAGTTGGAACATCTTGAACACATTCACAGTTGCTTGTATTAGTTTGTAATTCATGCTTTTACAAGTTTAGCTGGTTTCATGTTGCTTAGGTCCTAGTTATGCATGTCACTTGGACTACTCCATGCTCACGTCTAGTAGAGTGTGATAGTGATGATTGTGTCGTAGGATCCAAATACTTTAACCTGAAATACCTTCCACACACCTACACGGTCGTGTGTGCGTGTCTGATACATTTTCTATGCCTGCTTTCTTTCCCATCCTAAATCAAATGAAAACCCCACAGCTCTTCTGCACAATAACAGGCTTCAGCACCCAGCAGTAAATTAGCCACTCCACAATGTGCAGGGAGCACGGCCTCCTAATGAAGCATTTCATTCATCTCATTACTCGGCCCTCATCTTTTCCCCCTGTTGTAAAAATCAGGGGCAGAATGAGGACAGAAGTAACAAAGAAAATGAAAGGAAAATACAGCAACGAACTATTCTCAGGGTGTAAATGGGTTTCACATTTACATTTTTAAACTGAGTCATAGTTCATTAGACAAATGATATCAAGTGCTTTTTTCCTCTGAGGTAAAGAGCAGTAAAGTAACACTGAAGTATCTTGTGGCCAAATGGATGTGTGGGTTGGAAGACTTTTCCAGGAATCCTATTCTGTGATTCAGTGTGGGAATGTTGGATACCTTTTTATTGCTCTCCTAGAAAAATAATTTAGTTGCCTAATAGCTTTTGATGCTTTTGGTGTTCTTTCCCTGCCCCCCGCTTTCCCTTCATCCACAGATCCTTTTGTAACTCTGACTTCACCTTTCCTGAAATGTCACAGCCTCCACCCATCCGTCCGTCACTGTTCGCCATCTTGATACTGGGAGGGATTCCCACACCTGACCTCACATGGCTTCACTCTAGGATTTTTAATACACCCTTTCCGTGGCCTTACTTCCCCTTAGTTCTTGGCAAATTATGTTTCTGCCTGTCCAAGAAATGGTGGAGTGAACTGGGAGAGCGTCATCAAGAGATTAGGATGTATTATACAACACTAAGGAATAACTGGGCTGATATGAAGCTCACTTATGACTAATTTTAGGAGAAATATCTTAACTTAAATCCTTAGTCAAACCATCATCCAATTACACAGTCTGATTACCTCGTTCTGCATCTTCTCCTCTAAAAGATCAGATTAGGTAGAGCACCCAGAGAAGACAAGAGGGGAGAATGTGTGCTTGGAGTAGTAGGGCAAGAGTGAGAGGGCTTTCACAGATATAGATTTCAATGTGTTGGCAATTACTATGTTTTCACTGTGACAATGCACAATTACTTTTTGGAAAACTCTTTCCAACAGTTTTTTTTTTTCCCCCCACATGTGCTGGACTCATTCCATACACATATTGCCACCACAGATATCATAAAACAACATTTTGATTGGGCAACCAAAACATCCCCACATGTGGCCATTTGTAAAAACAAATGTGGCATTTCTTTGTATTCGGTCTGAATTTAATTTACAAGCATGGGATTAAATCCAGTAGTTTTCCTCAGACCCATGGGACATGTTCAGGGTACTTCTAGGAACTGCATGACTCTGAGCTCGATGACTGTTTAAGCAACTCCAGATCTGCTTTAGTGATCATTCTCACCATGCACTGGGCTGTAAGTTGTTACAAGCCACAGATTTTGATTGCATTTCATTAGTTTGAGATTAGAAGCTAACCCTGACCCTGCAACTTTGCAAGACTAGCTGCCAGAGTGTAAAAGGCCAGTTTGAGTTGAGTAGAGGGTAAAAAGGACTATGATGGATGCATTCAGTAGTATTCTGGGTTTTTTGCTGTCAGAAATAATATGGTAACTTTATTGAGATGAAGCCATAGACAATATAAAAGATGAACACAACTATTGTGACATCAACCATTGGTTTCTGAAGCTCTGTTATGAAGTCTCAAGTTGAGCTTTACTGCCACTGCTATCCTGTGACTTGTGATTGGCAAATCATCAGCCAATGAGCATACAATAACCATAAATTCCAAAGTGGACTCATATCCCACTTCAGTATGACCTGAAACTAACACTTAAAGGTACAGCTAGTAATTTTGAAAGACCTCATAGTACCGCACCTCGCTGCCAACCAGTCATGGCAGATGGCTGCCCTTCCCTGAGCCTGGATCTGCTGGAGGTTAATACTGGATTTGAATAGAATAGAATACTGGATTTGAAACACAGCTAACATGCTCATAGAAAAAAAAAAAACAATCACTGGCCATTTTTGAAACATCATTCTGTGGTACCGCTGGGTGGTAAAATAGGACCCACCCAGGGACAGTATACATGAAAATAGCTTCTGCGTTTGCAATGGCCTTAAACCTACATTCAGCTGCAGGAGGCCACTTCTCTGGTAGCAAAAATACTTCTGGATATATATACACATCTAGGACAAGAAAATGGCCCTTGACTCTGTTCTCTGTGAACTTAGTAAACGCTTACCTGATCACTTTATAGGCTTAAAGTTACAGTCTGGAAATGTTTCCAGTAGATGGCAGTAGATTGCAGATTGCAGTGAACTGAATTCTGTTTTCTTGCCCCTTCCAGTTCAGGTGTATAATCCTAGCTACAGTGGCCGCTGTAGGACAAACAACTCTGGCTGGCTGTAGTGACCCTCCCATCTCCGAACAACTGTCAACTAACCAACAACTCTCATTATGCCAGAGTGTCCTAAAAATTACACTTTAGTTTGATTAAATTCTCACATCATATGAGAGTTTATTTGGTATGTGTCCAAGTCCAACAATGTTAGTAAGACTTTCTTTGAAGTGGAGCTAATACTGGCTAACAGCAGCTAACAGCGGCAAAACCAGCAGCACTTACTGAAAGAAAAGTTCTGGGTATCCTCAACAACTCACCTCAGCATTGCCGTCATCAGACAGAAATAAGCTTCACTGACTCTTATCGGTCTCTTTTCACAAGGTTTTAAATCCTCCTCCAGAGTCCTGAGACAGCTGAGGTAAACAGGCTGCACTCAATGCAGCAAGCCAGAGTTGTTTGTCCTACAGCGGCCACTGTAGCTGGGATTATGCACCTGAGTTGGAAGGGGCAAGAAAACAGAATTCAGAAGTAAAAACAGAATTCCAGAAGTATTTTAACCTCCAGGAACGACTTCCCGAGTTCAGTTTTCAGACAGTACTACCCTGTTGAAATTACTACTTGAACACTAATATTACTATCAGTACTTGAATCACTACTTGTACTAATAGAAGAATGAACAATTCAGTCATGTTGCACAAGAAATACTGTCACAAGAAAAAAAGGTCACTATAAAATGAAGGATGGACTGTACTGTAACAGGAACAAAACTGATATCATTCCCCAAAATACATTCATAGCCAAAAGGCAATTTATTAAACCAAACACCTAAAAACTGGATCTGTCAAAACTAAGAAATAATTATCCTTTTTAGCAAAAACACCTTACATCACACCTCAATTTATGAGCAGACCTAATTTATTTTCTTGGGAAAAAGCCCCATTAAGATGAAGGGTCAGGACCCACAGCCATCTGCCTGTGATTACATCTTGGGAGAAACGCTACAACAATGGCTGCTTGGGCATGGCAAGAAAGAAAGGAAGAGCCCAGCAATGATCCAGCACAACAATTACTGGGGAACTAAATCCTGCAAGTCAGCTGTTTGTGGAAGCGAAACAGAACTGGCAAGCCAGAGGCTGTGAGGGATCCAACATGCAACTGAAGCCAACCAACACACTCCTGATCAGATCAGCTCCATGTGTGGTAGGCCCCAATCAAAGCCACATCTATACATATATATTTAACCGAGGCCAAACTAAAGGAAAAATACTGCCAGAACAGCCTATTACCACCTCTTTATTGATTTTACAGTATCAAGGGTTTTGAATCCAAAATCTCCAATAGTTGTTCTGATGGGTGTAGCTATAGTGACTATAAAGTCCATAACATGTGACTCACATCACTTTCAAACCATTCAGCGACTATTGTGCTTTATGGCTCAGGGCTTCTTCATACTGAAAGAGACTATTACCATCAGGATGGAAATGTGTTATCACAGGACATCTTTTCACTTATTTGCAGTGACTCTTCTGTCTAAAAGTAGGTCCACACCATCCAACCAAAGGATGACAAATCCAAGAAATACATTGGGAGTTAAACATTATTTTTTTAAACCTTTTCCACTGTTAGTATGTTGTCGCATATTTTCATTGTGAAAGGAACGATAGATAGATAGATAGATAGATAGATAGATAGATAGATAGATAGATAGATAGATAGATAGATAGATAGATAGATAGATAGATAGATAGATAGATAGATAGATAGATAGCCCAGTTAATCAGGTGGATTGTGTAATAAATCTAATTTACAGGACAGGTAAAAAATTCAGTGTCCACAGCACTCCAGATCAATGACCATAAGTCTTTTGGGTTATTTGAACTCTATAGTGTTAGCATGCTATTGTAACATGCTAATATTAAGACAGCTTACTCAGCCAAATAAGCTCAAGTCTTTTTTCCACAAGCCCCCCCCCCCCGTGCCCTATTGCTGTACTGGCTTGGCTACTCTGGTTAGGGTAAAATACATATTTTAATTAAAAATTTAATTTAATGAATTTGGTCAAATGTGACCACAATGCAATAATGTGGTTACTGTGAAACAATAAAAAACTGATCTGGGGAACACTGGACACTAAGAACAAGAATGAGATATCCTGCTATGGGATATGAATGTTGCTTGGCGTCCCTTTGGAGCTGTTTCCCCCCCACAATATGTTGTTGGTACAATCTGCTACATCAACAAAGCGGTGTTACGTGAGCTAATTTCTCCTGATAGATGTCACCCATGACCTCACAAAGGTGTAAATGACTAAACTGACAAGCAAAGCATGTATTTCTCGATTTATTGCCACTCCTTTCTTCATAGGGTCTCCTGGTGTGCAGTATGTCAGCCTTTATGTAGAAACACCTGTTGATACATTTTTGATTTACCAAACATTATTTGCCTGACCGTGCAAATAATGAACTGAAAATTTCCAAAAGTCAAAGGCAGTTTTCTTTTTGTTTGTTTTATTAGGATCCAATAAGCAGCAGCTGTAACTCTTATTTTTGTTGACCTCGACACTTAAAAGTTCTCACCTTGCTACAGTGACGCAAAAGGTGAAAGTCCAGGGTGTGTGAGTGTACTGTGACATCACTGCTGGGTGAGGTAAGTTTGAAACTGCGAAGTAGAAAAGGTGTTGAGACGTTGTTTTTCAGCCTGTTGAAAGGACTTTAAGCTTGTTGCTTAGTTTCAGGGTCACTCATAATGAACGTTCATGTAAAGCCAGGGGGAATTCCTTTTGGATGATTTTCATGTTATAAATGAGAAACTCTACATCACACAGCTTCTGACAGGCTCTTTGAGATAACAGAGATTTCACTTTTATTTTTAACAGCACCATTTAACAGGAGTGCCACAAACTGTTGAAGCCACCCTGGTAGAAGAGAGCTTGAGGCAAAAAAGGAAAAGAAAAAGTACTATCGGGTGTCAGAATAATGTAATTAATCTTCATTATTTCTATCAAGCTGATGATTTCACCTTTTCCAAATTCTGTTCAGTCGTGCAGCTTTAGGGCATTACAAGAATAGTATGGCAGCGTGCATGCATGTTAAAGCATCTGTCTGTGTTTGGCGTGGGATATATATGGGAATGTTGATGGTTGCAAGCGTGTGTATAATAAGCATCAGTGAACAGAAGCTACTACCTCAGTAGCAGAGCCCAAAATCATTGCTTTATAAATTCCATTGAAACCAATGGATAAAAAAAAAAGTGGATTGGCATAAACTAACTCTGACTCGAACCAGCAGACAGGATTAAATGCCCTGATGCTTTGGTATGTCTGTAAGCAGACACACACCCGAGTATAGCCAAAAAGGGACTTCCCCACAAATCCTGGAAGTGCAGTGTTCTCATACTTTAAATAAATGTGTACACATCATGCTGTCATGGGAAAAGACAGAAACCCTATTAGGCAAATGTCTTACATTTATGTTGAAAAAAAGAGTAAAATATATGTAAAAACAAATGAGATATAGTATATATATAAACATAGCCTCTTTGCTTTACACATTTTACCTGCCAGCATGAAAATGGCCTCTTTAGTGTAACTGCTTACATTACAAAGATAATCTGGACTTTATTTAATGAGCACTGAAGGAGATATGACTTATGACATATTTTACCACCTGTTTCAATATGTGATTTCACCCTCAGTGGGAAAATTAAGTTATGACCAATCATCATCCGATTATAGCTACATTATTTATGAGACTCCAACCAAGCCAGTAATGACATGTACATCTGTGGCTAATTGTAGATGATTTGTGACCATATTGAAACATTAAAAATTGAGGCATGAATTTTGTTGTTTCACGAATTTGGCAAATACCAACACTCCATTAGTTGCAACAGTGTGGGTGTTTATGAGAGGAAACCCTGCTTCTACCAGCAATACCTGGTTTAGTTTGGAGGGAGATATAGTTCATTTATTTAAAAAAAAAAGAAAAAAAAATCATGGTCCACACCAGGGTTATTATAGTTAACGAAAACGAACGAAATAACGAAAACTAAAATTGAAAAAACATTGTCGTTAACTGAAATAAATAAAAACTAAAATTAAAAGGAAGAAACGACAACTAACTAAAACTGAATTGTGAGTTTACAAAACTAACTAAAACTAACTGAAATGATAGATATTGTTATTTTTTCAAAAGTCTTGTGGATTGATATGAAATCATTTTTTTCCTCTCTCCGAGTTTAAGCTCGGAACGCCGTCGGGCAAATGGGTGCGCATGTGCGTGCGTGCGCACACCGCGCTGCTCCTCAGAGAGTCCCATGTGTTTTTTTTTTTTTTTTTTTTTACTATGATAGCACAGATAGCAGCGAGTGTCTTGTTGTGGATGATGTTGTGGATGATGAAAAATGTACGGAACACTTCTTAGTCAGGAAAAAAAAACACCAACATCAAAGTAGACCTGAGAAGCGCACACAAGGCAGCTACGGAAACCGCTCTCATCCTACAAGGCAACCTGGCCTCCACCTTCAGAGAAACGTGACTACTCGTCGGGTCAACGCAGCCACAATGTTGTGTTTAGTCCTTGTGCGTTTCCGGCTACTTTATCAGTCAGATAATAACAATCAGGACTAATAAAGCATCAATATAAGGACTCACAAATGTCAGCAAATTCCTGGAGGGAGCTGCTGAAACTATGGGAATGGACGTGAAGAAATGAAGAAAGTGAAAAAACAGGGACAAATATGTTTGCACCCTAAAAACTGAGCACAAGGAGCGAGGACCAAAAAACCCCCAGCACACAACCACAAGGTAATTAACACACGCAATCCAGCTATACATGCATAAATGCGGACATGAGGTCGGACACTTCCGTAGGCTACATAGGCCGCAAAGTCCCTGCAAGTCTAATCAGCGAGCATCTAACCAAGCTAGCTCCAAAACAGAAGCAGCATCAGGTGGAGAGAACATCAGGATGCAGCTGGATTTGAGCTTCGACTCCTTCAAGGAGTTTGTTTTTGTCAAACACCACATGTAGCTGTTGTTAATCTGCTGCACTGAGGCTGAACTTTATTGGGAGTTTATTGTAGAATTTATCGAGTTTTGGAGTTCATATTGTTAGCAGTTTCTCCCTGTTGATGTTCATGTGTGTCCTTAATATTACACACATTTAGCATGTAGTTCTGCTGTCTGTGAACAGCTGGTTGCTGAATTTATTTCTTTAAAGGGTATCTTTAAAGCGTACCTGATTAAGTATGAAAATACTAAAACTAATACTGAAACTAACTAAAACTAAGCATAAAACCAAAAATAAAAACTAATAAAAACGAGCAAAACCACTCTGAAAACTAACTAAAACTAACTGAATTAGAGAAAAAAAAGTAAAAACTAACTAAAACTAAACTATAATGTAAAATCCAAAACTATTATAACCCTGGTCCACACACTGACCTCCTCAAATTTGAACCCCCAAATTGGAAACATATCCAACTACATACTTTCTTAAGATCAAATAAATGAAACTGCATTCAAGTCAGGGCTTCAAAACATTTAGGAAACAAGTAACATGCATCATCAAACATGCACCAAAGTTAGTGAAACTAATTTGGCCTTTAATACACAGAAGAAAACACCTATTTACTGCTGAAAATGACAATGAGAATTGATGTTGGAAGTTGATATTAAGCTAGTTTTCAGCCATGGGTGGATGATGTTAATCTACAAAAATGAACTCTATTTAAATGCTAGAGTAAATGTACCAAATATTTTTTTATTTCAACATATCACAGCCAGCTACAACACATTTAAATGCAAATGATATGCTAGTGTTAGATAAACTATTTGGTGTATTATTTGGTACAATTCATATAAATTAATTATTGTACCATTATAGTAGTGCTCTGTGATTTTAGTCCATTATTAGCTGGCTGCTAGGCAACACAATCATAGTATGTCATGCATAATGAAAGTTTAGTTGACATAAATTAGATGTTACTATAGAAAAATTTAAATACTTTAATAAAGGTGTTGTATGTGTATAAATGCTAAAAAAGCAAACAAACAAAAAAACAGACAGGTCTTCCCAAAGCCTGCATTCACCTGTTCCCCAGTTATTTCTAGTAGCGCCCTGTCCCAGCCGTGCCATGTTTCATTAGCCAGAAGATAAGCTATGCCCGGTCTTGGCCAGATGTAGTGGTTGGATAGTTTTGTTCAAAGACTTTAGTTTTGGTACCAGACCAAAGACTTTTTTCCACTCATTTTTGGCCACAACAGCTTTTGTTGACAGTGTAGAGACAGGAAATGGGGGAAAGACATGCAGGCAAATTGACGACAGGCCGGTACTCAAATCTGCGCCACTCCCACCACAAAGCGGTATATGTATGTGGTTGCTTGCTCCACCAGTCAGCCACCAAAGAACTGTGAGCAGGTTGTCACATGCCTTTTTCTGAAGTGAGGACCTTACAGCCACTATACCATAAAGGCCTGACACATGCTGCTTCTTTGCAGAAGACATCTGTGGCTCAGTTAGGATGACTGCGGGGTTCTTGATCACCTTTTGACAAAGGTCCTTCTTTCCAAGGTGACTTTTTTTGGCCAAACCATCAATCCAAGGAGGAATCTTTATGGTTTCAAACGTGTTCCATTTCACAATTTTATTGCAAAAGTCTGTGAAGAGTTCCTTGAACTTTGCAACTTAGCATTTTTCTTGACATGCGCCTCTATAACAAATCAGTCAGATTTGCAAAAGATATTCAGATGAAGTTCTAGAAACATGACCAAAGAAAACAAGATTCTCCTAATGGCACTGACTACCAGTGTCATTATGGGTTATTTATGTAGACTGATGCCACTGTACATATGGGGTATCATACCAACAGTACAGAATATGTGGATGTGATCTATTTCACAATCTAAAATTGTGAAATAGATCACATCTAGTATATGAGGATAGTTTTACACTGTATGACATTTTACTAATCCTTCTGAAATGCTCCACTTCTGAGAAGCTGTGGGTACCTACCTGAACTGGACTCTTAATGACACACACCTTGGCAGTGCAGAACAAGAGTCCATTCTCCTTCTCTGCAGACCATGAAGTAAATACATGAGCAATGTAACAGAAACGCTTTAGATGATGAATTGCTGCAAGTTCATTGGTTAGACTCTGACTTCATGTCTGAGTGAATGACATTTCCTAAGAGCTTGTACTGCGCTTTGCAATAGCCACCCACAAATGCCACTTGAAACCCAAGCCAACAGTTTCTATCACACGTCACACAATCCTTACCCTACTTGTGTCAGTGAATTGAAACATTTTCCTACTAATGTATTTTAGGTCCCAGCTACACTGTATCACAAAAGTGAGTACACCCCTCACATGTCTGCATATATTTAAGTATATCTTTTCATGGGACAACACTGACAAAATGACACTTTGACACAATGAAAAGTAGTCTGTGTGCAGCTTATATAACAGTCTTCATGCAGCGCAACAATTCGTCTTTTAAGATCCTCAGAGAGTTCTTTGCCATGAGGTGCCATGTTGGAACTTTCAGTGACCAGTATGAGAGAGTGTGAGAGCTGTACTACAAAACTGAACACACCTGCTCCCTATGCACACCTGAGACCTAGTAACACTAACGAGTCACATGACATTTTGGAGGGGAAATGACAAGCAGTGCTCAATTTGGACATTTACGGGTGTAGTCTCTTAGGAGTGTACTCACTTTTGTTGTCGCTGTTTAGACATTAATGGCTGTGTATTGAGTTATTTTGAGGGAAGAATAAATTTACACTGTTATATAAGCTGCACACAGACTACTTTTCATTGTGTCAAAGTGTCATTTTGTCAGTGATTAAAAGATATTAAAAGATATACTTAAATATCTGCAGAAATGTAAGGGGTGTACTCACTTTTGTGATACACTGTATAACTGTCATAAAGTTGAAGCCTAACATCTCCATTATGTCATAACATGCCAGTGAACATTAAAACTTATCTGTATAGAGTAGTCCTACTCCAGAGAAAGCAATTAAAAAGTTGTAATTAGACATTTCAACAATATTTTTTTATACAATTACCAAAAAAAAAAAAAAAAAAAATCTCAACTAACATTCTGCACACTGCAGTTTTTTTCTTTCACTAAGCAACTTGTCAATTTGAAGTCCTACATGAACAACTAAATACAGTCATGTAATAAATTAAGTTTTCACAGTTCCATGAAAGTACTCCCTTACTACTTCCATGGTAAGTAGGAAGGTAAGTAGCAGTCAGGTACTGGAATTCCATTACATCTGAATAACTGATTATCAGTAAATGTGACTACTTCTATAAATGCAGAGGTTTTTACAGTTTTCTGAACCAGTGCATTCAGATATGTGTTAATGGCGAGGAGGAAAGTCATCAGCAATCAATCAATTAATCTGGGAAGGGTTAAAATGCCATTTCCAAACAATCTGAAGTCCATCATTATAGTCAGAAAGACTATTCACAATTAGAGAACATTCAAGACAGTTGCCAATCTGTCCAGGAGTGGAGGCTCCAGAAAAAAAGTTCCAGCAAAAAGTTTTAAAGTTGCATCTGAACAAACCACAAGACTTCTGAAACAATATCCAAAGTAGTGACGTCTGGCGATAATGCACAGCACCTTGACTGTTGAAAAGCAAACACAGCATATGAGGACCTCAAACCAACTGTCAAGGACGGTAGTGCAAGGGTGATGGTTTGGGCTTGGTTTGCAGTCACTCAGTGAATCCTGAGCTCCTCTGTGTACCAAAGTATTCAAATGTCAAATGTGAGGTCATCTATCCAACAGCTAGCTCGGTCCAAACTGTGTAGGGAAACAGGACAATGATCCCAAGCAGCAAATCTACAACAGAATGGCTGAAAAATCAAAGAATCATGTACTGTCCAAGTCAAAGTCTAGACCTCTACCTGATTGAAATGCCATATCAGGACCTTAATGAAAGTAGGCATAAATGATTGCCTACAATCAATGAACTATAATAATGTTGTAAAGATGAGTGGCCCCAAGTTCCTCCCTCCACAACGATTTGAGAGACAGATAAAGTCATATAGAAATTTCAAGTTATTGGCGAATGTGCCTGAATTGCAGCCAATGTCTTTACATTGACATTGCTTCCCTAAAAAATTTCTGCAGCCTTCCTTTAGCTTTTATGCACTGTTCCCGTAACCAAATTTGATAGACCCTTTTACTGTTCGTAAACAATGATGACGCAGGTAACAATACGCACGCGCTTTGGAAACAGAAATGTGGCAGAGTGTAATAGCGTTTCAAGCTACCAGAAGGGATTATCAACGACAGATTGTGAAAACTACCTGAAAAAATTTACTTTGACCACCGGCAACCGACTTCCCGATCCTTGTGGTACATTAGCAAGTGGCCCAATATCCAGTGGCCAGATATATACGTGTATTTGGTGGAGAAACCCAGTGTATACACCAGAGAAATGTTACGCGCATACAAGTCACTGGATGCTTACAATTATGTTGTTTTCCGCCATGTACCGAACATCAAATATCATGACACAGACTCTGAGTTTTATGCCTTGAAGGCAGAAGTTTTTCCAAGTCAAAGACAGGGAAACACAACTGCTATGTATGAGGTTTGGGTCATTGTAAACAAGTCAGAGAACTACGTCCTCACAGCAAATTGTACCTGCATGGCAGCGTGAGTATTTTGTCAAATTGCTTTTCTAGCTTGCTGAGAGTTTTCTGGCTGCAGATATTATTGATTTACAATGAAAAAAAAAATATATATACTGTTCCAGTCAAAAGTCTGGACTCGCTCAGCCATTCATATGCAAGTCTGCTCAGACTTTTGACTGGCACTGCATATTGGAATCTATAGTCCCGTTAAATATTAATGTAAAAATTAGGACTCTCTGAGTCCAGCGATACCTAAACCTGTAAATAGCCAGCCACACTACAAGTTAAAAGCCAAACAACCTACCAGCTAATGCTGTTTATTTTAGATATTAGTATTTATCTAAAACTGACATCCGGGTAAAACCAGAGTAGATAAATAGCTTCACCTGATATAAAATGGGCGCTTCAAACACGAGCATTTCTGATCGTGCCCTCAGTCTAATTTTTATCAATATATTTGATGGCTTGCAACCACACATGCCTCTGTTTTCTCTCAAATGGCCGTGATCCTGTGGAAATTTGGTATAACTTCAGTCCGCTTTTGGTAGCGTAGCAATTCTGACAGCCAAACAGACAACAGCCAGAAATTTTGATGCATTTTGATGCATTTTGATGCTTGATCACGTTTTACCGCCATGCAGTCTCGTTGTCCTTATTGGATTGAATGGAGTAGCAGTTCACCCCTTTTGCCAGCGTGCGCATACTTGTGATGACGTAGGCTGTAAAAGGGTCTATGAATCAGATTGGATGAATAAAGGGCCTGTAGCACTGTACCTTATGAGAAAACTGTTTTGTGAATATTGAAGCATAGAGGCTTATCATAGTAGACCATCAAAAATATATGTCTGCAACTGAGTATAATATGGCCTTTTATACTTTTATACAGTTTACCTTTTGAAACTGTGGAAAATAAAGTCCTAACTAGGACATGCACTTTGTCCTCATAATTAAATAATCAATGCACACTATTTTGCTACTGCAAATCACTTTAGTGTTCTAAAATTATGAACAAGCCTCCATTTTCAGACACAAACAGATTTTCCTTATGTCAGATTTGATAGAAGATGTTGGGTACTTGCTTATATGCATAAAATATACTGTTGGGCTGTTTGGCCCTTCTGGCGCAATGGACAAAATAAGTTGGCATTTAAAGAGTGGAGCTACACTCGTGGCTTTGAGGACAAATCTCTACAAACTCCCACACAGAACGGTAGTGAAACACAATCTTAACTGTTAGGCATCCCATGCTGTGTTTGTGCATGCATCTGCTTTATTTGTATGCATGCATACATGTTCAGACAGCTCAAGTCCAAAGTGCCATAGTTCATTTCAGCAAAGGTTGGTGTTTATGGCTGTAATGGAACACAGTGGCTCATGTTTTCAGTGAAGAGAAAGGTGGGTAGATACACATTCCATCCATTTATTACTTATAATGTATATACTATACTAATTCTCCTTTATCTTTTTAGCCATTGTCTAAATCACAGTAAATCACATTATTTTATTTAGGAGTACTTAAATGACTTTAAATAGTCACTTTAGAAACCTTCCCCCAGTCTGCCAGTAGACAAATAATATTTCACTGGTCCTCTGAGTGCAGTCTAACACACCCTGCCAGATTTTTCACCTCTTATAGACTATGACATCATTGGTGAATGAATAATGAATACAGTAGACAAGATAGAGACAGACATGCTAGTTCAGAAATGTTTTAGTGATGAAGAGTGCAGTTAGTTTGATGTTAAGTATTATTCCATTTATCTGCATTATGCTTTTATATGGAATCCTACCCAGTTTGCTCACATCTCTCCTCCAAGAAGCCATGTGGCAGTAAAATGATAAACTATCATACAAAGACAATGAAAAAGACCACCCCCCCCCTGCAAAAAAAAAAAAAATCCCATCCATTAAATTCAGTTGCTTTCTCATACAATGTAGATGAGACAGAAGCATTTCTAGTGCTAAGAGCACAAAATAATAAGGCTGTGTCAACCTTATTTATATGTAGCTTTTGTTTTGTATCTTTAAATCAGTGTTTCATTAATTACCACACTGACATAATATATTTTAAATAGATATGGTGAAGATTACTCCCTGTTTCACTGATTTTGAAAATAAGCTACAAGACAAATGAACAAGATGGATAACTCCAATTTTACAGTAACAGTGGGTCATATGATAACATGTCCAAAGGTGTTGATTACCACCTAATAATGAACAGTGCCCCTTAAATCTAGCACAAATTTTCCCAACTCCTAGCTTGTAGTTTTGCTTGTTGTTCTGTTGTCCACTTCCATTGATATTTAATCGGGAAATGCTTATCAGGTTATCAGAAAAGGCAAGTGGGGCTGGATCTGAAAGAACTGAGTAGGGAGAAGGCAAAGGCCAAGCAATGAATGAAAAGTAATAATAAATAAAAATTTACTGAAAATTAACTCACGAAAATCAGAAATTGCTTTTTAATTGTGGTTCAACAGAATTATTTAAAAAAAAAAACTAATACTTATTTATTATTACTTTTTTCAGTTTCAAGTTATTTCAGTGACCATTTGGGGCTTTTCTTTCTCTAACAGAAGGGTACCAATAATTTTATCCACATAGTTAAACCTCCATGAACACCAAACACAAACTCTAATAGAACTAAAGCTAATAAAATCAATGATAATGAATCAGTACCTGACACTAATCAAAACACAGAACACTGGTTGTGAAATAGAAAATACTTAATAATTAAACACAAATCTAAAAAACTCCAAAGCAACTCAAATCCTGGACCCAAAACCAGGGAGCATGACCACATCTTTCATGAACATCTGCTTACACAGTCTGACCTTACAAAGGACAAACAATTAAATTGTCTTTTTAAGGCAGAACCAAAGAGGAGCAGGTATCTGCCTGCAGAAAAACAACATTGACTGCGGCTGGTTGCAGGGTGCAGAATCTTGTTAACCTTTGGAATCTGGCTTAGTGTCAGGCTGGCAGGAATACAAGTGTTGGCATCTGCCTTGATATGTCTGGACAAGGAGGAATGTGGGTAACCTTGCATTGTATGCACTTAATCTACACAAACACAGAGACTTACATTTGGTTCATTAAAAAAAAGTTGGTTGCATTCCACATGTAAAAATAACTATTCTAGCCAGTCAGCTACGCTGAGTTGTGAGAAGACAAGCTTTTACCAGCCTGTGTAGGGGAGACAACAGCAATCCTGATACATGGGTCCAAGGTAAGCAGATACTGCCAATATCACACACACAACTCAATGCCAAACAACAGGTCTGCTGGACTCTGTGGATATCAATGATTTGAAGAAGCTGCACAAAGAGTATCCACGTCAGCTTCACTGTGGGGATCAATTCCTGTAAATATGGAACATGTAGATAGTCTCTCCACTCAGAGAACCTGGGTTACAATGTAACCAACTGATATATATTTTCTAGTCTGGAGTAGAATTTCATGGTCTGCTGCGTTAAAAGCACTTCAAGAGCCCCAGGGTGGCAGTTTTCCAGTCTGACACAAGCACTGAGGCTCACTCATTTTATCACTGACTGACCTGAGACAACCCTACACTGATGTAATTGCTCACCAGCCTAAAAATGAGACCAATTCTCTTACACCATGGTTGCTCCCTTGTGCTCTTACTTTTGTTGCTTTCACTTTGATACAGTGCCAGTTCCCCTTATAAAACTTCCTTTGGCTGAGTGCCAGACTCTCTCAACGTGCCCTCAAATGGCCCCTGGCACAGCACAACCGGCTCATCCCAAAGCTGCAGGTGTTCCCACTGGTTGTGGTCATGTCCTCACCCCCTACTGCCTCTAAATGGGCACTTGCCAGAGGATTCACATGCCCAGGGGGTCTGCTTCAGAATGGTTGCACTTGGGCCAGGAATTGGTCTCTGGGAGGGGAGTGCTTTATCTTGAGGCCAAAGGCACAAAACTGTAGCATTGTAGTCATCTAATAACAATGACACAACAGAACCAATCGACATCAGCAGGAACTTAGACACAGCTGCAGCCAGCGGCCCACAATGACACAGCATGGCACTCCTGAGGGAACATGTTCCCCTCTCAGGAGAGTTTCGTACAGATATCTTTGAATATGTTGTTATTGTTTGAATAAGGGAGGTTTTTCACTTTTAATGTCTCAAAGATAATATCCTACAAATACTGTCTTTTATTTTACTATACAGTGTAGCCCACCAGAAGGCCTATTTGGTATTTGGACAGTTAGACATTTACCTTTCTTTTTCATGCACTTTACTTGAGCATATTCATTTTGAAATAGAATAATGGTTACCTCGTTAAATAATTTCATGCGGTTTTAAGCTGAAAATCACTTTTCATCACTTTAAAAGCCAAAGTTTAGCCAATATTAATGTTTTGAGTGTCCACAAGTGAAGCTGATACTGAGATCTCAGACCTGACAGCCAGTCATCTTCCCAGTACCACCTATTAGAAAACTTTACTTCACTGTAGCAACAAGTTATTGGTTCAGTAACTTGCTCAAAAGCACTTTTTACAATTTCCACTTTAAGAAGATTCATTTCACTTCAAATATTGTGTCTCACATCACATACTTTGCACACAAATTAGAAAGCCTAAGTGCAAAGTATATATAGTACTCCCAATGGTCAAAACATTCAGTAAGTGAATGCTTCACACCTCTTGCCTGTGTTGCAAAAGGGAAGCTGGCATAAACTAGTTTTCAGACAGTAGTAGGGGATACTTTATCAGTGCCAATGGCCAAGGCAGCACTAGCTAGGTTTTTCAAGCTTTACACTTAATGGAAACAGAAGGGTAATATGAGACAGTAACTTTTATCTAAAAACCAAAAAAAAACAAAAAACAGCCTCAGTACCCGCCAGGCACGATGGCAGAAACCCTCAAAGTGTAACAGCATGTCAGAGAAATGCTGTCACAAACAAATAGCAGTCTATATTAACTGCAGAAATCAGGAATTTAGTCTGAAAAAATATGATTGCTGACTCAGCTGAATGCTGGTAAGTTTGATGACTCTTGCAGTTCTTTATCAGTGTCCATTCTTGTGCGAGAACATACAGCACATGCGTGCATATTACATGGTGCTCCAAGACTTAAGCAGTATGCCAAGTGACAGCTGGCAAAGACCTCATTCTGTAATGGTTGATGTGCCACCTCGACTTAAAAAAGGAGACCCCACTCAACCGCAAACAGCCTCGGTGATGTACTGGCTGGCAGGCGCAGTTTGGACCCCAGTGTGCCATTGATCATCATTATTTCTCTGTTTTTCTTCCAGTTTTCACTTGGTCTCCCGCACAGAGGAGCACAATACACTGATGGATCAGTGTTGTCTCAGTTTGACAGAATTACAGCCACAAATGAGGCCATGAATTTCAAAAAGAAAAATTCTGCTGTAATTGAATAGCTTTAACTGACACATGACTGATGGTACAGTACATTCAGCATGGTCAGCATTTGACTATCTGTATTTTACATAAGATAATTATGGAGATGAGTCAGGATAGAGTTCCCATGACTCAGAATATCCAGACTGGCTGCATATGCTCAAAAAAGAAAAAAAAAAAAAAAAAAGAAAAAAAGTCCCATTGCAGCTGGGGCCTCTAATGTACTCTGAGCTGTTTGAGTATAAGTGGTTAAAATATAAGTGTAATCTGCAATGTGTTCTTCATCTTTCCAGTATCACACACACAAGAGTTTTAGCTCCAAAATGGACTGTTATTTAAAAAGCATTTGCATGGCTTATTGACTACTCAAAGAGCTTCCTACACAACAAGCCACATTCACATGTAAAAATGAGTCCTGTGTGAAAATGTGCATCTTTACAGCAGAAATAATCACATTTTCAGCCTGGTAGTTTTGTTCGCCATAGTTAAATCATCCCTTCAGAACAACATGACCAACCAAAATGCTAATATTGTGTATATATATATATATATATATATATATATATATATATATATATATATATATATATGAAGTTGTGCGTGATGCAAAACTTGAACCACTTCTTAGTTTTGGCATCAAAAGAAAAAGCGTGTGAAAAGGATCTTTTTTGTGGATGTTGTTTATTCCCGCTGTGAATTTAAGTGGAGATCTGGAAAACATCGATAGCCCACAAAATGAACCCAAGTGCTCCACAGACAGTGATGGAAACCAGAGCTCTCATACTGTCAAATCACTGAGAGTTACAGCATATCTGACCTCCCAGGAACACAGACTTTGAGGCCTTTTAGAGAGGAATATTACACTGATGCATTTATTCATTTGCACTTGCAGTTGTATGAGTTTACATTTCACTTTCTGTGCCACAAAAAGATGCAGAAACAGCAGATGCGAAGAACCTTAAATTCCAGTGGAAAAAAAAATTCCAGTGAAAAGTTTCATATTTAAAGCCAAAACAGAAAAGGGACATTGATTAGTAAATAACCATGAACTGCAGCTCAGAGGGGTACACTACAAAGGAAGTTCAACATAGTCAGGCTTTCTTTGACCTAGCTGGCTTAGCAAAACCTAAAAGCCCAGCTGCAAGAGTCACATGACTCTTCTTCCACACAAAATGATCTCTATTTGTGCTGCCTACGCCATTCAGAGATGTTCTCAGATGGTGATGAAAAAATGGTGATAAAAATCTGTTAAGAGCATAGCAACACTCTGACAAATAAGACAAGAGATCAATGCTGCAGAAAATGGTTACTACTGGGATTTGGCACACAGACCAGTAAAATAAATATTTTAACTTGAAGTCATTATTTTAATGCTCTCAGTCAGCTGTACATTAAAGCTCTGAAACTTTAAAGTGGATACATTTAAACATTAAATGTTACTGACCAAGAGCCAAATAAAGGACATGGAAATCAGTATGTCGGCAGATCAAAGTAAAATTACTTCCATAACTTGAATTGTTATTCTTGGTGTGTTCTGTATTTTAATAGCTGGAATTCCAGCAGTGTCACAGAGACCTGGCAGATTAGAATCAAGTATAACAACATTTAATTCAATTCAATTCAATTTTATTTATATAGCACCAAATCACAACAAACTGTCACCTCAAGGCGCTTTGTATTGTGGGTAAAGACCATAGAATAATACAGAGAAAACCCAACAGTCAAAACGACCCCCTATGAGCAGCACGTGGCGACAGTGGGAAGGAAAAACTCCCTTTTAACAGGAAGAAACCTCCAGCAGAACCAGGCTCAGGGAGGGGGGGTCATCTGCTGCGACCGGTTGGGCTGAGGGGAGAGAAAGACATGCTGTGGACGAAAGCCAGAGATTAATATCAATTAATGATTAAATGCAGAGTGGAGTATAAACAAAGTAAATAAGGTGAATGAGAAGAAACAGTGCATTATGTGAACCCCCCCAGCAGCCTAGGCCTATAGCAGCATAACTAAGGGATGGTTCAGGGTCACCTGATCCAGCCCTAACTATAAGCTTTATCATAAAGGAAAGTTTTAAGCCTAATCTTAAAAATAGAGAGGGTGTCTGTCTCCCGAATCCAAGCTGGAAGCTGGTTCCACAGAAGAGGCGCCTGAAAGCTGAATGCTCTGCCTCCCATTCTACTCTTAAGTATCCTAGGAACCACAAGTAAGCCAGCAGTCTGAGAACGAAGTGCTCTGTTGGGGTGATATGGTACTATGAGGTCTTTAAGATAAGATGGTGCCTGATTATTCAAGACCTTGTAGGTGAGGAGAAGAATTTTAAATTCTATTCTAGATTTAACAGGGAGCCAATGAAGAGAAGCCAATATGGGAGAAATCTGCTCTCTCTTTCTAGTCCCTGTCAGTACTCTAGCTGCAGCATTTTGGATCAGCTGAAGGCTTTTCAGGGAGCTTTTAGGACAGCCTGATAATAATGAATTACAATAGTCCAGCCTAGAAGTAATAAATGCATGAATTAGCTTTTCAGCATCACTCTGAGAAAGGATGTTTCTAATTTTAGAAATATTGCACAAATGCAAAAAAGCGGTCCTACATATTTGTTTAATATGTGCATTGAAGGACATATCCTGGTCAAAAATGGCTCCAAGATTTCTCACAGTGTTACTGGAGGCCAAAGTAATGCCATGTTTCTAAGATTTGTGGGGCGGAGAACAAGAATTTCAGTTTTATCTGAATTTAGAAGCAGGAAATTAGAGGTCATCCAGGCCTTAATGTCTTTAAGACATTCCTGCAGTTTAATTAATTGATGTGTGTCATCTGGCTTCATTGATAGGTAAAGCTGAGTATCATCTGCATAACAATGAAAATTGATGCAGTGCTTTCTAATAATACTGCCTAAGGGAAGCATGAATAATGTAAATAAAATTGGTCCTAGCACAGAACCCTGTGGAACTCCATAATTAACCTTAGTGTGTGAAGAAGACTCCCCATTTACATGAACAAATTGGAGTCTATGAGAAAAATATGATTCAAACCACTGCAGTGCAATATTTAGGCATTTTCTGCATCACCAAATGAATACACACACCCTCCAGTGACAACGTGACGCACAGTTTGCACTCCTGCAACTTTACAACTGGGCTTCATTCGCGACGTCAGTAACAAGTTGCAGCTATAAAACGTATTCACCCGGCAGAGAATCTATACTGCATTTAAAACATGCTGTAAATAAAAGAATTAGCGACAATGTGGTGCTTCCAGTAAATTTAAACCAGAACTCTGAACTCTATCTGCTCCCAACCAGTTTGTCTTCAGTATAAGCTGCCATGGTGATTTAGCCAAATAAAAACAGAGCCACTTTCGTGACACAGAAGCCTCTGACTCTAAGCTTGACATAGCTTGCTAACGTATTTAAATCACTTCATAGTACATGCATCAGGGATCAAATAAATATACTGTAAAATTGGGAACTTGTTAACTCTAAAGGTGCATTTTGCTAAACATTCAAAAATCAACTAGAAATATCAACTTCATAAAAAAGAATAACTCTACCGGCATCACATTTATGTATTATGTTTAGGGATTAAAATCGCAACAGCGATCGAATGCGCAAACGTTACTACGTAAAAAATAAACCTGATGTGTTGTGAACTTTAAAGGTACAATTTGTAAGAGTTTTAGATTAAAATATTATAAAATCAATCATAAATATCAGCGCATGTGACAAAATGTTGACACAACATGTCTATATTGGGTTTATGATGGGAGCTGGGAAACTCCTATGAAGTACTGCCTAAGATGCAATAAGATGCAATAAGAAAGAAAATCAGTGAAAATAATACAGAAAAATCACCTTCAAATAGCAGGATTTATTCATTGCATTGTGGTGTCTGTGTTTTTGCAAAGTGCAATAGGTTGCAGTAAATATTGGGGGGGGGGGCATTATCTTTACTATTGCTGTGGAATCTGCACATGTTTGTGAGTAACTTTGTATTTTTTTTTTTTTTTTTTTTTTTTTTTTTTAGCCTGTCATGTCTGGTAGATCTTGCAAGCAGAACTGTGATCTGAATGCGTTGTTGTGCCAAACATATTTGCTATTTCAAGATGAGCTCTATAGGTTCTCAATAGGCTCTTCTTGTTGATGTTTTAACCCTTTATTTTATTTATCTGAGTTATTTTTCCACATACTATGTAACAGCCAGAGCTGACAGGCTGAAGAAGAGGAAAATAAAGAGAAGAAAAAGGGAGAGAGAAAGGGAGCAAAAAAAAAGGGGAAAGAGCACAAGTCTAATAATCAGATACTTCATCACTTTAACATATAAAAAATACTATCAATACTTGCAAAAATAAATTTGTGTGTGAAAAACAAAACTAACAAAGCATGTTACGCACACCAACAATTTTGTTGAGTTGTGATTGAGTGGGCGTTTGTGTCTGTGTCATGTTTGTGTCTGTGTCATGGAACGTACTTACCAATGAGGGCAAAACGCTGCAGCTCCACCCATCAGAAGCCAGAGGCAGGTACGGAAAGCCCCCGGAACCCCAGGCCACCAGCAGCCCACCAAGAGCCAGAAAGACCCCCGGCCACTCAGTCCAAAGACAACCGCACACCTACCCCAGCAGACGGGAGAGGGTGGTCTCAGACGGAGCCCCCCCAGTCGAGGAGCGAGGGCTCCAGGGAACCCAAGGCGATGAGAAGCCAGCCCCCCCCCAGCGGCCAGCCCCCTGCACTGGCCGGCGGCAGGGCTCCCGGGCCCACGGCACCCAAGGACCGCCCGACCCTCCACAGAGCCCCCCCCCCACGCCGAAGAAGCCAACGCAGCCCCGCACCGCACCCCCAAGGGGGGCAGGCCAGCACCCACGCCAGAACACCCAGCCCCACCCAGGAACCCCGAGGCACCCCCATCCCAGGGGGGTTGGGGGGAGGAGGCCACCAGCAAGGAGCGGCCAGGAGGCAAGGCACAAGGCCCAGACCCAGGTCCAGCCATACATACAAACACACCCAGACACCCGTGTACACATTTATACACAGATACTCATACATGCCCATACATACTTACCCACACACAGATATGCCATACATACACAATCACTCACCCACCCATACTCACGGAGACGGTGACAAATACACAAAGACACACATTCATCCATAGCTACCCACCCTCTGAAGGCGGGGCAAGTGGAAACCACCCCAGGGCCAACAGCGACCCCAGGACGCCACCAGCCCGGTCCCCAAGGAACCACCCGACCCCTACCCCGGGCGAGACGCAAGAAATCGGGGTGTAAGATGACCCATCCACCCCTCCACCTCCCCAACTTGTAGGTCTATGTGTTAATGTTTGTGAGTGAATGAGGTGTATAGGGTGCAGTTAAAATTGAGGGGACAGTTATGCCACAAGCGCCAACTGTTAGTCGTCAGTGCTTGCCCACACTGCCCCCCCAAAACCCTCCATGTCTAAAGTGCAAATAAAATTTGGAGACAGACAGTGACGAGGATCCGAGTGGGGCCACCTCAGCGGCCCATCTCATCAACCTCTGAGTAACATGCCTGCCCCAAAGGTCCTATGTGTATCAGGTTGTAAGTGTGTATGTGTTGTGAGTTATAATGACTAAAGTGCAATTAAAACGGAGAGGCAAGTGGTGGTGCAGCTCTCCACGTGGCCTCTCCATCCTACATCTGTGAGTGATGTGTATTCTGTGTGTGTGTGTGTGTGTGTTTGTGTATGGGGAGGGGGAGGGGGGGGGGCATATGACCAGGAAGAATCCTGGAAGAAGAGAGCCAGCTGTCCGCTGGCTCAATAGGCACCCCGACCTCCCACACCCCAGCACAGGGCAGGGGGAGGTGAGCCCGGGGCCGCGGTGACAGCATCCCGGAGCACTGCAGCACCCGAGGTTGGCGCCCTCGCCCCCCCCGCCGCGGGCGGCCCGCTCCTCCTAGATGCCCATTCACTCAACAATAGACACAAACAGGCGACAGGACATACTGGCCTGGGCATGGAAATGCAGTGCCCAGTCCCCCCCAACCACCCCACCGCGGCCCCATCCCCCACCCCACCCCCCTGCAATGCAGGCACCCCAGGGCCCCAAAAGCGTAGACCGGACATCCCGACGTCAGGCCAACCCACCCCACCCGGCGGCGCGGCCGGGACAGCAGAGGCCCCCCCCGCGCCAGGGGGGGCCCACCGGGAGCCGGCGCGGCCCCAGTGCCGGGGCCCCAGACCCCAGCCCCCAAGCCACACAGGGAAGACCAGCCAACCGACCGAGGGCCGGCACCACCCCCCCAAGCACCCGCCCACACCCCAGGACCGAAGGCAGCACCATCCAAGCCCCCACCACCATCAACCAGGACAGGCACACAGACATCACCAGAAGGTCGCCCCAGGACCCCAGCCTCAGGAGGCTACCAGCTACCCAGGCCCCCGGAGTCCCCCCCCACCCCCCCACAAAGCACATCAGGAGCAGAGCCCGCAGCCCACCACCCCCACTAAGTAATGGAGCTGAGCAGTGGGAACCAAAGAGAGTCAAATTCCTCCAATTTGTTTTTAGAAGAAGCAGACATTCTCTCTAAACTAACATGATCTACTAATAACTAATAACTAAGTAACTTTGTATTTGACTCAGTTGTGGGTGCTTTATCTGCTTACTTGCACTTCTACATTTTTTTCTATAAATAACTTCACTAGGTCACAAATAAGGAGACTGAAATAACAGGTAGCTTCTGCTTCACAGGTGACGACATGTGCGGCTTACAGTATGCCTCGGATTCGATTCCACAGGGGGAAACGCGAAAAAAGGTTTACGTTGAGAAACGCTCAGCTTGGCCACTGCTGTCCTGTCTGGTAAATGTGTGAAAGAGGATCTGAATGGTCGTTTCAGGGTGTTTAAAGAGAGACTCACAGTCTGCTTCAGTGGTGTCATCGTTGGCAGGCACAAAAGCAGCGGTGAATGGAGAACAGTGAATAACAGGATTTCTGTTCATCGCATTCTGCTAAATGTGTTGCATGCTAACATGCTGATCTGGAAAACTGGTTGAGTCATTCTCCTGTATTGTTAATGTACCTTGCTGTGCAGTTGCCTAATATAGAAGGGTGAGCATGAGGAATTCTGCATTGCAGCGTTGGTTTCCACTGAGCACATTTGAATTTTTCCTATTAGACAAGCAGTAAAAGTTCTTCTTCTTCTCTCTAATCTAAACCCACTGAGATATTCCAGTCACAAAAACACTGTAAGGAACTGTTTAGTCAGTATTTTTTGTAAGCTAACAGTAAAAAAAAAAAAAGCCCCCCCAGTAAAATATTCTTATTAAAGAAAAAAAGAAATGTCCAGGATTTCACTCAGAATGCAACTCAACCAAACAAAGCCTACATTTGTTCACTAGAAAAACAAAGTGTTTGGTCTACAAGCTAGCACACATGAGGTGTGCTGAAAACCTGATTTAGCAAGCAAGATACACAGCATGTAAACAGTATGACAAGGTCCTGCTCTCTCGAAGAAAGACTGTTGTTCCAGTGTGGACAGGTTCTTGGCTCACTCACTTTGAATGACTGATTGGATTCTAGTCAGGGCTCTTTCTCTGGCATGGCTCGCAGAAAAACAGAACAATATCGGGTGCTGTCAATTTGTCGGGATATTCCATTACGCTATGATAGCGTGGATCAGATGTACGGTACATATGCGCTGAGTCGTTTGACATTGCCAAAAAAATATTGCAGTTTCATGTGCAAAGTCAGATTTGATGCATCTTGGGGTTGAACAAACAGTGAAAGAAAAGGCTCGTTGGCTGCCTCCATTGTGTGGCAATATTCAGTTAACTAGGCTGCAACTATGGTGCAACCAAAGCTGGAGTACTAACTGGTAAAACTGGCACCTGTCCCAGGGCTGTAGATTCCCAGTACCCTGAAGGTACAGGCTTCTTCTGTTTTGACATTTCATTGTGATCAAAAGGAACGCATCTATATATGAAATAATCAGATCAGATCTAGTAATATGAATCTAAGATTAATTTGGAAGTGGCCTTATTATTGGACATTTAATTTTCCCCAAGTGGCCACATGAGAAACTGGGTCGCATCAATAAGCTGAACCCAGTTCTGCTCAAGATGAGTTTTACTGCTTTATAAACTGCTACTGGTAAGAGTAGATGTTACAGTCAGGCAAGGAAAATATAAAAGGGGTACAATAAAAATGCCAGCATTTTACCACTGTTTATTCAACAGTCCCCCAAAACAGCTGTGAACAGAACATTTTTGCAAAATGTCAAAGACTTTTAACTTAACTTACAAAGTGCTGTTCCTTTATTTTTTATTTTTTGCTTCTAGTTTAATTCATCAGGAATTG
Source organism: Archocentrus centrarchus (assembly GCF_007364275.1). Taxonomy (NCBI): domain Eukaryota; kingdom Metazoa; phylum Chordata; class Actinopteri; order Cichliformes; family Cichlidae; genus Archocentrus; species Archocentrus centrarchus. Next base: position 5,340,287 of record NC_044366.1, read on the forward strand.
TTAATGCTTCTTTATATTTATATAGTACAAATGAATTATTTTGTCCTAAAAATAAAGCTACTCTTTGTGCTGAGGTGGTGGAGGATTTATTGCGTAATCTTGCAGTTTGAAACTAATCCAAAGTCTGGTGGTACGGCAGCAGATATTTCTCAAGCTTTGTCAGATGGTAGCGGGTGAACAGGCTGTGGTTTGGGTGGGTATTGTGCTTTTAATTACCTGCTGTAGATCATCCAAATACTGTATTGTGCTGTATCTCAGTAATGTTTTGTAAGGAATTAACAGTTTCTTTACACTGTAAATGGTTTGCACTCACAGACCAAGTACAGCATTAACACTCACACAGAGCAGCCGTGCTGGCCTGCCCCTGGCAGGAACCTTGAGTTCACTGTCTTGTGTAAGAACACATCATCAGCATGGACAACTGGACAGCCACACTGTACACTGTAACAGATGAGTAATTATGATCTTTGTAATGCTGTTATAGCCTCAGGCCCTCCTGCGGTGCTGCTGTGTCTGTTCTGTGTTGCAGGAGATTCATATGTGATGTGTCAGTGCCTGCTCCACGTCACACGCCTCACTCGGTTTTTTATTTGTGTGATCATTTGGTTTTGTTTTATATCACTGACCCTGACTTCAAAAACTTCACATTTATTCCTTTTACATTAAGTCAATATTTTCTTAAGTATTAGCAAGCTGATAGTGCTTCTCACTTTTTATATTAGCTCAAATGTAATTAGGCTGTGTTACTGCATGAAACATCAACCAAATATATGAACAGAAAGAAACAAAGTGAAGGTAATTTGAGCCAGTTTTCTTTTTTGTTATCTTGGCTCCTATAAGGGCATTTTTGCACCAAAGGACAAGAGTGTGATAGTAAAGAAAGGACGAAACAATTGCATCATACTGCTAACACAACTTCAGCTGTTTGCAAAAAAAAATATGCACAGTTAGTGCAAAGCTAGCTAAGAATCCAGGATGATGTTAAAGCTGAGTGCATGCCTACCCCAGCCCATCAGACGGAGCCTTGAACAGGTAATAAAAGCAGTGATGAGCAGTCAGGCCTGTAGCATTGCAGCCTCCATGTCTACCTGCAAGTGTTTTTACAGCAGAATCACTTTGAAGTCTCTTTGAGCTGGTTTTAAACTTCGCTTTGTGCCGTCAGCTTTGTGTTCAAACCTAAACACTAAAAGGAAGATCATGTGCATGTGCTGCTTAGGGTAGGGATTTGTGACTGCAGCCCGAGGTTTATATTGTTAACTAGTAACTATGTCACAGTGCATTTCAGGTCATGTTAGGGAGTAATGTAACGAATGGTGTAACAAATTACTGTCTTTGGGGAGTAATTACTGTAATTACAATTACTTTTTTGAGTAACAATGACTACAGATCGCATCTTAGAGACGTGTAAACTTCTCACGTTCTTTGTGACGACGCAGAATAACGACTAATTGTCGAAAAACACATTTTACATTTTTCTGTTGAATAAAATGCAGTGTGTGTATCATGGGAGATGTGAAAAAGGAAGCAAGGGATATTGGACACAGCTGACAGGTGGTGTGTGTGTGTGTGTGTGTGTATTGGTTTTTCAAAAAATAAACATATGCAAGCACATCATCAGAAAAACAACACAGTTATGTGTTAGCAATCTTCAATGAAAGCCTGAACAACCTCCTTCTGCTGCGGCATAACCAAGGCGTTAAAGTTATGAGACTTTTAAAAAGACTCATCTTTACATTTTAACTTTCCTGCGTCCCACTTGTTTCTTTATTTTCAATCAGACATCGTGCATCTTCTCTTTATCCATGTTTTCCTTTATTGATTCCTTTATTCTGTCCCTTAGACTTAATCTGAAAGTCAAACATATCTAGTATATATGACACACACGTGGCTCTTGAGACCCATTCAGCAGTCAAAAACAGAAGAGCCTGCGAGTGTGAACTTGGAATTGAGCTGACGGATTAGTGGTGGGATAAGGCCGTGCTTAGTATGTGCTCAAGTGCACCTTGCACTAGGTTGCAACTTACATAGTTGAAGGTATTTAACAGACTCCACTTCTCAAAGTCTTGTCTATAAAAATTTTATCGCAATAAAAGAGACCGATGTGACAGACGTCGTGCCTCAGCCTGAAATCTGAGCCATATGTTTGGATTTTGCTCCAGACGCATACGATGAAGTGACTTTTTTATGATTCTGTCTTTTAGGAACTCAGACTCAAATGGAACCTTTCATCACCATATTTGGGGTTCCATTTGTTCCCCTCAAGATATCTTCTGTGCAGTATAAAATACTCACTTTTACACCCCTCCTGGAGAGACATCTCACCTTACTCTTCTGGAAGTCACCCAATCCCAATTTCTTTGTGGCTTATGGAGGTTATGTCATTTCTCAAAGTAGATACAATCATTTTAACAGTTAAAGGATGTTCTGTTACTTTTTTTCCCAAAGTTCTTTACCAACTCTCACCATAGATTAACCCCCATATACAAAGACTATTGATTTAATTGCCTTTCTACCTACTTTTTATTTTGGTTCATTTATTTATTTATTTTGCTCTTTGTGTTCTAGTTTTTTCCAGTGGGTTTAGTAAAACAAAAGAACCTATTGTTGTAATTTGGGTTTGTGTTGTTGATCTGTTTTTATTTTAATTTTAAACTCAATCAAAATCAATCAATCAATCAATCAATCAAAAAGCTCATGTTGGAGACGAGTGTGGGGGTCATTTCTAAATTACATAAGGCCGCCTGGTAATATTAGTCCTATACAAATACATGTAAGCCATTTAAATATACAAATTCCCGACAGTGTAGGAAGAATCAGGGTCGGGACGTGTCCACAGTGGCCTTTGTCACGGTGCTGGGCCGCATGCTCAGCATTTTGTGTTTAGTTCTTTGAGGTTCTCTTTTCATTGAGATTCTTCTGTTGTGTTTCCCAGTTTGCATTTGGTTTTGATTCTTTGTTCGTTATAGTTTCTAGTCCTGTTATTAATTATTGTTATTTATATATTATTCCTGTTTCCCTTTGTACTTGTCATGCCTGTGTCTCTGTGCTCCAGTGTCTGTTTGGTCCCTCTGTGCCGTTCCTCTTGTCTCGTGTGTTTTGATCTCAATGTTGCGATGCTGTGATGTGACAGCAGGAGACCTGAGCAGAGGAACTTAACTGTTTCTTTGCTCGCTTTGAGACACCTCAGGACCTTTCTCCTCCACCCACATCTCTCCTCCATCTCTCCTCCACCCACAAACTGAGCACTGGCTCCCCACAGGGCTGTGTGCTGAGCCCCATCCTGTACTGCCTCTACACCCATGACTGCAGTCCGGCCCACAATAACAACCTTATTGTCAAATTTGCTGACAACACCACAGTGGTCGGACTCATCTTAAGGGGAGATGAGGCAGCCTACAGAGAGGAGGTCCTGAAGCTGACAGCCTGGTGTTCAGAGAACAACCTGCACTGAACACCATGCAAACCAAAGAGATCATCATCGACTTCAGGAAGCACAGGACTGACCCAGCCCCCCTCCCCCTACAACAACGGCGAGCGTGTAGAGAGGGTCCACACCTTCAGGTTTCTTGGTGTCCTCATTGGTGTGCCATTCTATTCTATTCTATTCCTTATGTGTTTCCTGCTTTACTTTATCACTTATGCTGTGTTTAGGTTTCCTTCTTGGTCTTGTCTTTCGTGATTCCCTGCACCTGCGCTTCCCACCTGTTGCCTGCTCCCTCGTTAGTCTTTGTATATATATATATAGTGTGCATTTTCCCCTGGTCCCTTGTCGTGTCATCGTCAGACTTCACTGGACAGTCACATTCTCACGTTCCTCTGTGCAGTCATGAATAGAAAAGTTCAAGGTTGCAGTTCAAGAGCTATATATAGATCACGCTTGATAAATACGGAGACATGCAGGTCCTACATTCCTTTGAGTTCCTGCTGCTCTCTTGTGTCAAACACATCAGTCAAGTTCATCGTTGCATTCAAAAGGTCACATTGGAATTCTTTTGTATGCACACATATTTTGCGCGATGTTGCTATGATATGGTTTTATTTGTTATGAGAAAAGGATGACTAACAGTGACATAAACAGAAATCTATGTCAAAAGTGTGCAGGCCTTTGAGGCATGGCAGTTGCACTGTCAGGTTTAGCATGCTAAAGCTTCAGGCAGTTAGTGATGATCACCAGTATTTACTGTAAGGAAAACATCTCCACCTGACAAGTGAAACATTAATCAAAAAGATGATCGGCGTTACGTAATCTGATGTTTTCTCTGTACTGAGGTTATTCTCTCACCTTCACTTCATGCAACCTGCAACACTCGTGTCACTGTAGGTCAGACCTTCTTCAGTCTATGCTCATGTGAGCTAGAGCGAGTAATTCTGAATGGTCTGCTGTAATCACTCCAATCCAAAGGACACCATACTTGGCTCTTGAGGAGACAGTTTGAAGCAATCAAATGAAATGGATAAAATATAATCTGCCCCATTCTTTTCATACTACTTTAAAATATCAAACTGGTGAAGCGGAAGCTGAGAACTGAAAACAATTATTAGCTATTTAAATAAACTGTTCGGGTATTCCTATAGTGCACCCAGTTCTCTATATGGGGTGCATTCATATGTCGCCACGAAATATTTTACAGTCCGATAAGAGAAGAAAAAGGGCAGAAATTTGAAGGTACCCCTATACATCTGGTCTCTTTAAAAACATTTTACAGAAAGAAAAGGATCATCATACCTCCATGAACTTCACCTGCCACCTATTATTTGTCTTCTCACCCTGACATTTATAGGTCCACCATGAAGTTTATGGTCCATTCCCATTCACTATGGAAGTATAGACAGACACTGAAAGCACCCATGTGGCTTTGATTTCTCTACTTCCTGGAGCTTTTTGTCCAACCATGAGATTCCAGTCCCTCATGAAAAATGCACATACACCTATACTGTGCAGTACAATACATACATGCAGAGTGGGCGGATAAAAACAACACTGGGTGGATGGAGGCAAGTCACGTGGAAGCATCAATAGTGATCTTTGCAGTTAAATTTCCAAATGGCCAATATCCCTGCTCAAACAGAATATTTAAAATATTTGACATGTAACACAAAGACAGAATTAGTCAAGATACACATCAGCTTAAAACACAGACAGTGAGTGAGAGACCGAAAGAAAAGAAAAGAAAGTAATGAGGAACATCCCTCTCTGGGTAAACAGAGAGGCCAAGCTATTTTTATTAGTCAGCTCAATCTCTATGGAGACTTGGGGTGGGGATGGAACCTCCTTTATCGAAACCTGGCAAGTGTTGATCAGAAAACTGTGGGGATTTTTCTGTCTAAAAGACTGAGCTCCCATAATGACATCAGGCATCTCTGACGCATGAGGTCATCAGTACAGGGAAAACTGTCCAATTGATTTGAATTCTTGCAGAGATGTTATTGGGTGGGAATCGAAGGTCAGAATGACCTTCTTACGTATCAGAGACAGAAAATTTACCTAATCTGTAGAAGCCAAACCTGTAGTGCTACACGAGCTTCAGATGTGTTTGCTTAAGTTAATTCCTGAAACTGAAACACAGTCGTTAGAAGAACAATAGTACAACTGCATGGCTGAGTAAAGCCAGGACAGCCTTCTATCACTACTGGGTCTATAACTTCACAACCAGGCATGACAAAGTGCCTAAAAAGAGAAAAACAAACATATTTCAGCACGAAAAGATAGCAGCAGCAGCAGGGCAGGAAGATTATGAGTGTAACATTTACTTAAAGAACATGCAGCAATGATTGATGAGAGAGCTGTCACATGTGGGGCCTCGGGATCATGGCCCCTCTGTATCAGGCTCAAAAGCTGTCTGACATTCATAGCAAGCTGTCTCTCAAAGTTCACCACACAGGAATTTTGGAGTGCATCCCTCCTTATGCTGTTAAAAGTTATTCCAAATGTGAAGTATTTACACGGCACATAAGCGTACGCACATACCGTCGAGCTGAGTTACAAACTGGGGAAGACCAAAGTCAATTTTTTAGAAGCGCATGTGTCTTTACATGAAGTTCTTGTGTTTGAATGTGTTCCTCTCTGTGCTTGAGCACAAAAGTGTTTTAAACCTAATAAATAAGTACCAAAAAAAGACATCCATATCTTCTGTATCTATCTGATAATCATTAAGATTCAGCTGCACAATTTTATATTTCAAAAAATGATTTCACATTTTTTATAAAATACAATTATTTACTTCCCTGTACAGAAGTGGACAAGTTACCACCCCGGTCATGTCTGTATCATAAATATGAAACTACAGCTAGTGAACAGTTAATCGAGAATAGCAGAAGAAATAAATAAAAAAAAAAAATGTAGCCCAGCTGTGATTGGAAGTGACAGAATCCTCTCCCCAGGTTTTTAAAGATAATTAATTCCCCTTCCAAGGCGAGAACGAAGGCAGAGTTTTGTAATTGTGCTGTTTGTTGCTGGGAGTGTTTTCAGTGGTGTTTGTCTTTCTGTCAGCAGGAATACACCAAGCCAAAATGTATGATTCTTGGTAATAGGTGGAGCATGGACAAAGAAAGAACCCATTAAATTATGGTGCAAATTTTGCCTGACTTTTTTTAGGCTTGTATTGAATTCTCTGGGTCCCCTCTCAGGTAAAGGAATGGCTTGACATTTCCAAAAAAATGATTTTTAGATCTCTGGGTAGATCAGGTAGCAGATTAGGTTAAAAACATGAAGCTTAGCCTCTAGGTAGCCACTTTTGATCACAAACATGCAGGCAGATTGCCAACAAATTGTAGTCAATCTGAGTCACTCTGCACAAATGAATAAAGCTCATCTTTGATGTATCCCTTTGCAGTAAAGAATCCAACTCAACTGATTGTGTTCTGGCTATATTTGTATATAAAAGTAAGGTTGCTGAGCACTCATGCCAACTTTCAGTTTGCAATTCTGCAGCAACTATGTAACTATTTGTGGACGAATTTCTGAATCTCTCTTTCAAATCTATGAGGTTCAGGTTGGGCTCTGAATATAAGTAGTTAATGTGAATTTCTGTGTATGTAGACAGCAACAGATTTGCAGTTTCTGATGATTTATCACACTTGATCACTGTATTATGACAAATGGATTGCCACTATTCAATCACAAACTGATAGACTTATTCTGTCTTATTGGTGTTTTATCGCCATGTTGAGTCACTCTGAAGACAGCAGCTGACTGCAAGCCATCACAGAGCTGGTCTCTGTCTTCAAAGCAATGACTACAAAGGCAATGAGGTAGCATAGTGTATTAGGCAGACCATTGCTAGCTGTTTACCTGATTCTAGTAAAAATGTTTCCTGATCCCTCTTTTTTTCCCCTTTAATCCCTTGATATTTATATAATCCTTACACCAAACCAAAGCATTAAATTAACAACTTGTTTCATATGTGCAGGAATATGGTGGTGCAGTGAATTTCTGGACGCTTGTGGTCACCATCACATTGCCATTTAAGCAACCAGTGGAGTCTCAAAAGGCAACACATTCATCAGGCTGGGATGAGTGGAATCAATCATCTCATCTGTATCTGATGAATGGGGGGCAACTGGGGGTTCAGTACCTTGCCCAAAGATACTGGCCAGGATCTTGCCCAGGTATCCTCAGGCACGTTACTGAACTCCAAGTTGCCCCTGATGCACACAATCACATTCCAGGCGATGCAAGTGTCACATCAGGTGCTTTGGTCCAGAAAAAAGGTCTTGTATGAATGTGTGTGATCGGGTGGATGAGGCTTGTAGTAAAAAAGCACTGAGTGCTTAGAGTAGGAAAGCACTATATAAGTACCAGTCCATTTACCATTTAAAACAAATAAGCACATTTTCCAACATGTCAAACATTTCTTCAACATCATTTAGAATCTTAAAGGGCCACACTGTAACCTCTCAAAGCAGACATGGAAAATGTATCAGCCTGTCAATTTTCTTGTCACTTGTGGCTTCTAAGAAATCTGTTTGCCCTTCTGTAGCAGCAGCATGCCTGAGAATAAATGCTTCCCAGCAGTGGTTGCAGTTCTGCAGGCATTCCCTTGTGTCCCGTTACCTTCCCATGTCAGAAGAAGGCTAATATGCTTGTGTGGCTTCATGCAGGGGATGATTTGGATGCCAGCTTAAGCAGGAGTAGGGTCCCCTTCTGGAATGTTTTCCTAGGTGTCATTTTCTCATTCCGTCCAGTGCCTTTGAGTGCAGGAGTTTAGTGAGGCTCAAGCACACTGAAATAGCATTGGGATCAGTGCTACACAGCAATCACTTCAATTCTTTTGGCCTGAGTCCACTTGACCTACGGCTTTAAATCCTTCACCGAGCCACATTGTTGTTTTTGGGGTTTTTTTGGGGGTTTTTTTGTCCGTTTTTTTTTTTTTAAATCAATGTTTCACTCATAATAAAGAGCTGCAGTCCAGAAGGTATTTACTACTGTGAGTTACAAGGAGAAAAAAGTAAGCATCAAAGGTGCCAACTTTTGAAGTGGCAGCTTATGGTTTCATAACCTTTTTTAGAGCAACAAAACCATGAGCTGCCATATGCAAACATGCTTATTTTGCCAGTGTTGGCGATTGCTGTGAAAACAGACACAATGAGCCCCCCCCATCTATTTTCTTAACAGTTAATCCAACTCAGGATAATTGGTTCAGGCCTTATTGGTCACATCCTGGACAGATCACCAATCACTAGACTAGCAAAGGGAGACAACCACATATTTTCACATCCACACCTATGGCACATGACCTAATAGCCGCAGGCAGGATATGCAAATAACTGCTGAGTTTGGAGACGGCGCCAACCACTGCACCCACATATATGATGAATAAACATTACCAATCTCATTGTGCATTCTGTATAATAACATTAAAGGCATTCTATTCTAGTGCATAAAGTTGAGATTTAAGTTTATAATTTTTGATCTTGGTAAATTTTTTTTTTGGGGGGGGGGGGGGGGGGGGGGGTATCTCAATTTTGAAAGTTGAGATCGTACGTGACTGATTTGATTACCATCTGACATGAAACATTCCTGAAGAATGATTTTACACTTTACAGCGCAGAATCCAGACTGGAAGTATTTTCCAGCTCTATGCTTCACCATATTCAGTTTGCAATAAAAATGTTGTATACAGTGAAGGTGCCAAGTCTTAAGTCTTTAATTTAATGTGGCTCAGGGTGGATTCAGAGTTGAGAGCTTTAACTGAGATTGAGGAGGACTTTTCTGAAGCGTATACAGGTGACCCTGCAAATGGTAATAGTGATTCTCTAAATAACAAAAATCAGGGACATCAGCTGGAGACGAGTTGCCAAAATAAACATCTGGGTTAAATCTATTAAAGCAGGTATACAAAGGAGCACTGCAAATGAGTTGGTAGATGGATGACTGGAAGATCAAAAAAAAAAAAAAATACCCGAACATCCAGAACCTTAGAGGAGTCACCACAAAATGCAAACCACATGCAGTGGAGGCTGCACTTTATAAGAAACATGCAAAAAGAAGCCAATAGAGTCCTGGAAAAGACTGAAGTGATTAAAATCAGCTTCTATCAATATGATATAAGAAAATGTTATAACCCAAAGCCTTACCTCATCTGTCAAACACAGGTGCTACTGTTCTTGTTGGGCATGCACAGCTACTAATGGCACTGGGATGTGTTGCTGATTGTATTCCTGAAGGAAGCAATCTGTGGCTAAAGGCGCATCCACACTGGGAATGATTCACTTGTCACACACAGCGTTACAGCTGACAGTCGGTCGCTTGCACATATTCCCATAGACATATATACTTAGACGCCGGATTGAGCGGGCTGCTGTGATACATCAGCGCGTCCGCCATATTGGATGTGGCAGATCTGCGCTGTAAAATAATACAAATGAATGGACTGAACTTCTTAAAGCACCTTTCTACAAAAGTTCTTTAAGTTAATGTGTCTCATTCACACATTTAAGTATGCACTAATATATACTGGGCACCAAAAATAGCGTAGCTTTCTCTGTTATAAATGTTAAATCAAAGCAGTGTGTGTATGTCTGAAACACTGTTACTGGGATGTCTACAATAACCTGATCCTGACATGTAGATATAACATCTACAGGTTTCTGAATTTTAAAAAAGCATTTTTATATTCACTGGCTTTTATCAGTCGTTATTAATGGCAATCTTTAAGACAAAAAAAACATGAACCAATTTTACAAATTAAAATGAGACACTGCAATAATCACTGATCTACATCATTTTCTTCATTTTTCTCAGTGAAACTAAACTAAAATTAGATCTGTTTTATTGCATACAAAAACATTTTGTGGTTAAATGGTCAAAACAAAACAAAAAAGCTATTTCCAACTTTTGCAAAGTGCATTGTAAATTAAATATATTATACAAAAACAAGGGGGACAAGCAGCACAAATGCAAAATAGGCTGATCAGCAGACAAACAGAAGGTCTAGTCCAGGGATCCTCACATCCAGGCCTCGAGGGCCGATGTCCCGCGGGTTTTAGATGTGTCCCTGATCCAAGACACCTGAATCAAATGGCTGAATTAGCTCCTCAGTATGCAGTCAAGTTCTCCAGAGTCCTGCTAATGACTTCTATATTTGACTCAGGTGTGTTGAAGCAGAGACACATCTAAAACCTGCAGGACACCGGCCCAAAAATGAGGCCTGGATTTGAATATCCCTGGTCTGGAAAATCAGTCAGTCAGTCTTTATTTGTAGTTACAGTAGTTTAGTTCAGGGCAGTGTAGTTAAGACTGACTTCATTGTTTGGAGGCTGGTTTCACTGTGGGACTATATAGTATCACTGCAACATGTGCAAATTCTGTTTTCAAAATAATGTAATGGCCAAATGCAATTTAAAAAAACAAAAACAAAAACCACAAAGGTTGACTCTTACCTGTGAAAGTTAAGCCCACGTGATCCAGTTTCGACTATAAAACTTGTCACGGCACTTCCAGTGTATATGAAGCTTAAGATTCAGTCAAATGCATCAAGTGGAACAGAACTACACTGAACATACCAGCAGGACAACACACATGGGCAAAGCAATCAAGTTTTCCAGGGTGAAGCGGGTTAATCAGTCAAGCCAATTATATCAGTCCAATTCAGCTGCAACCAGGACAACTTAGGAACCCCAAACAAAAATGAAAAGTTGAATATTATTATTTTTTTTATTCCATCTACAATTTTATTAGGATTTTAGCTTTGGAAATTCTGATAAATTCAGCAGTTTCCAGTAACATTGTGCTAAATGTCATACAGTCTGAATCCAGGAATTTTTCAGTATCTTAGTGCTAACCTGGGAAACAGCAAGTGTTATGATTTTTACCAAGACTGGGAGACTCTGAAGCAGACGGTGACACAGGAAAATCAGTGCAAAGGCATCTTCACAAATGCAGAGAGTACAATGGAGATGAGCAGATGTGAAGCAAGAGAGGAGATCGTTGGAGAATTCGCAGGTGCAAAACTTAGACTGGAGAGTAAAAGGCTGAGGTGCTGAATGCAAGGATTCAGGGTTAGTAACTTGGAAAACACCGTAAGAGATAACTGGTGATGCTAGGAAGCCTGGGTGATAATTCTACGGATACTAACATGAGTGGGAGTGTATCCTTAAAACTGCTATTAAGTGATAAGTGGATTGGAATCAGGTGTGCCAGCTAGGAACCAGTGGAAACCGGTAGATAGCCACACCTCTAGGGAACATATAAACACACAAACAGAGAGAGCCAAAGAGTGAGAGAGAGAGAGATTAAAAAAGCAGGTCAGCTCTGCAGGCAAATGGGGGCCATAACACAAAGTGTGAGTTATAAAAGCATATTAGGTTAATAGTCCTGCACGAGTTTAATCAAACTATGAATATAAAAACTACATATCTAACAGAGGGATTAATGAGGCAACATGTTGAGTTTGTTTCCAAGCTCATTCTGCTCTCAGCATATCTCCTTAATATCTTCCTTTAGATCTCTAAAGCATAAATGACTATTACCATTGCTGCTATATTACCAAACAATATGTATAAACCCAACCCTTTTATAGTAAAGACACAAGCAGCTGCCCCTGCAGGCCAGCAAAAACCATGACAGAGCAGATGGGGGTAAAAGTCACAGTGTGAGGTCTCAGTGGGTATGTGGTTGTATGGTTTCCAGTGTGTTTGTACATTCTGCTTAAACTATGTTTAAAGGATAACACGGGATAGTTCAAGACACCATTTCTCCTTCCACCATGTGTAATTCATCTGCTGCCAGACGCAGTTTAAATCTTGGAAGTCACTTAGGTTCACTATTGTCTGAGAAAGCTGTTGACCGCATTGGTCAGCGTTACTCAACATGATAGCGAACAGAGACATTGTTCTTTGTCCTGAAACAACATAATTAAGGCCCAGCAACTGGTCTTTCAGTCTATTAAAAGTAGGTCCTTTTTAGGGCAACATAAGTGTAAACAAGGCAAAGTGGATACGTGGGAATTTCCACATTTCACTTCTCTGCTGTAGGTTAGCATTAGGAGTATGCAGCATATGCATGAATAATATTGATTAACATGAAAATGAAGCTAAAAGTGATGGTTTATATGTTTAAATTGGCTAAGATGAAGATGAAAGGCAGGACAAGAAGGAACTTTATGTCAGCTTTGGCTACAAACTGACAACATTTTCTCCTTTTATAATATGAACACTTCTTTTCAGGGTATCTACAAATTTCAGTCTGCAGCTTTATTGCTTAAATACATAGAGGCAGGCATGCAGGACATTTCTGAATCGATGACAAGTTTTGAAAACCAGACATGAGACTAAGAGGGAGCTTTACAAGGCTGTTAAGTCTAACTTTGAAAAAGCGAGTGGAAAATTGATATTATTCTCTAAACACCAGGTCTGTGTAATTTTATCACTTTAACTGGGAAAAACCATTTGTTTTTGGCCATGACCTTTTATACCTTAAATGTTCATATCAACAACACCACTATCCAATGTGCTGCAGTGACAGAAACCTCAACATCTGGAAACTAATTAACACCAACACATGATGTCATTATGTGTATGAGTGCTTACACACTGAGTGAAAAATTATACACCAATTGCCTCCAATAATTACCAAGGTTAATCCTGGTTTATGGTGTTTAAATGATCAAATTCAGACATCCAAAACATCCAAAAATAGACCTTTGACTTTCTCAGTGATCCCAGCATTACTGTTCAACCACGTGTTGCTTCTATTTAAAGCAGGATCATGCCCCTGACACAGCATGGAGCCTGGATTACATGGTGTTCAGGAATGGGCGCCATAGAGTACCAAAAATACGACAATCAGAAGAAACCAAACCATCCAGTGCAGGGATTATAAAACCTCCTCCCCAGTTCTTTGTCTGACCATAGCCCAGACACCAGGTTTAAACATCTGATGCAATACTTGGATGAGCTTAAGACAATTCTAAGAGGGCCCTGGAGAGCAGCTGAAGTCCCCTTGGCACAAATTTGACTCCAGCCAAGGACCAAAACATGTATTTATAAAACTGCTAATAAAAAATGGCAACAACAAAAAAAGAGAGTGTGTCCATCTGTCCTCTACATTCAAAGATGTACAAGAAAGATGTACGGTCAAGCAAGAAAGCAAGATCCTTTCTTTAAGTGTTGATCTTAAAGAAAGGATCTTACTGTTCACAGCCAAGAGCTTTTAAACTCTTACATTGGTGCTTTAGATCATTTTCACATATAACTGTTTTGATATTTAAATAAATACCCACACAGATGTCCGCGTTGCAGAGAAAACCATTCTGTAGTCATACAATGAGCTCAGCAAAATTGCTGATGATATCTCGATGCATCTAGCAAATCTTGACATTTTGAATTAAATGCTTCCCTGTAATGTGACAGAAATGCACGCACTGTGAAATCAACCCCCAGTCGGCAGCATTGCTTTCAACCGCATCCATCACAGTGATGTCATTCCCCCACATACAAAACCATGGGTACCTTCTGCTTGCACACAATCTCAATAAAGCTGATAATATCAGACAAAGTAAACACATGAGTGGCAAAGATAGTCAAGCATGTAAGGAGGCAGACATAGTTCTCAGGAGTTAGCAGACCAAACCACAGTGATTATTGTGCTTTCTGTCCCCCCCACCCCTCATATGATGTACGGCAACTTAAATAAACACAGTATTACCAGCATTACTACAATTATCGCCTGGCACCATTTTGTAGTCATAATAAGGCAACTCTATGTCTGTTAATGTTCCTTCACCAATGATATGATACCTCTGGAACCTGATTTATGTTTTGATTGTCTGTTACATCATTTTTGGATGAGGTACGGTGCCACCATCTTCAGTTCTGATAATGTATATAGATTGGTGTCTTTCTGTGACTGTGGCATTGCTGCCTGCCGGCACACAGAAACAATGTGAAAATGGTGCCTCGATTGACTTTTGTATTAAGATTGAAACCACAAGAAATATGAAGAAATATGTGGTTTGGGTGTCTGATCAGGATATCGTCAATGTGCCCGGTGCACCTACCAGGGGAGAGACCTCGGGTTAGAGGAGGAACTGGAAAATATTGATGGGGAAAAGCCACCATGACACTTCTACAAATTATTGGAAGAGGACATTATATGTGAGATTTAAATTTCCATTGTATGAAATTTCACTTGCTGAACAGTCTTACATTTGAAAATAATCTCTCATCTTCCCCTCCATCTCTTTCTTTCTTTCCCTCCCCATCTATCACTGTTGCACTACAACAACTTTACACCTGTGCCATGAACGCATCACAGGAATGAGAAGAAAAAAAGTATGTGTTGAGGCTGTAAGGGGGCCATGGGATGTCATTATTTCCTTAATATTCAGGAAGCATCTCCATGCCATCCCTGGAAGCAATGCCAGGCTGCAGCACATGAAGCATGAACTTGTTCAATAGTAAAATGCAATAACCTACCAAATGACTCATTAACTGAAGGTGCTGGTGCACCTTTCCAGCCCACTTTAACCCCTCACTGTTGTGAGCAGCTTCGTGAACTGGCTTATCCCAAGCTGACGCAGTGATGTTGAGATCAGGGCTCTGTGGAAGCCATAATCTTTTCTGCATTCCTGCGTATGAAGATAGGTATCATTTGAGTTGTTGCTATGCGACAGAATAAATTTTGGTTGAGGGGGAGAAAGGCTGGAGGGTAGGGGTTATAAAGGTCGAGCAACTTAATGAGTGCCAACTAATCAAAGCTGAAACTTAGCTTGACCTGCTTTACTTTTACCATCTCCTCATACTGTTATATTACTACCTTCCTTCCACTGTGAATTTCCCTTCCTCCCACCCACCTACTCAACTCCCTTCCTTCCTTCCTTCCTTCCTTCTTTCCTCTCTTCCCCTCCCAATTAGACGTATTTACTTCCCAAATCCTAATCTCTAAAACATCGACAGAGGCTTTAGCCCTGGCTCCCCTGAGGCAGCTCTCCTCCTCCCCGCCCCCTCTCCCTCTCTCCTCCCCTGCTTCTCTCTGTCTTTTGTTCTGCATGATGAGGTCATGTTCGAACCATTTCTCTTTGGGACTTCGTGTGATACAAGCCCAAACAGAGGGGAGCCAAACCTCTGTTCACACATGAGATCAAGATAGTCGGGGGCATGTTTCCACACATTGCCCCTGGGTCTGCGACTGTATAGGTGTGTCTGTGTGTGAGGGAGCCAGAGGTTCACTCACGAGACCTGATCATTGGCTTGTTATTTTAATGATGGTAATGATAATGGAAATGTAATAACTCTTTCATTAGATACTTGTTTCACTTGTGTCATGCAAGAGGAATCCTAAACATACTGAAAAAAAAAGACTTTAATTAAAATAAATAAAGTACATGATTATGTGGGGTTTCATTCAAAGGGATGCAGAACCCCACGTTCTACATGTTCATTTGTTTCTGATTGTTTTCTTTTCTCTCTGTGATGCTGTGAGATGTGAGAAATGCTCGGGCACTGCTGCAGATGTGAGGAGAACATTTACTCTATTTTATCTTTTCAAACATTGGCTTAAAGTAATTCTCTGCTGCTTCGGGCCAAAACGAAATGATGTGGTTTTCTTTGCCTTTGTCCAGTGATGACAGCTACCAGTGATCATGCCAAATGTGGCCATAGGTGGGCACAATTTGATCACATTGCAAACATAACCCAGTCCTAAACTTGAACTGAACTTTGTCCACAAACAGCAGAAGTCTAAAGGGTTTTCTGCAATCTTCCCATGTAACAAAATACAGTCTTGAGTAATTCATGAGATAATTTATACAAATTCCCAGAGCTGATCTGGTAACTTAGCTGACCATTTTCAAATTACTTTATAAGCTAATGTAATGAACTCACAATCACCAGACTCATGGCGTGCAGCTAAGTTAGAGCTAGCTGGCTAACTATATCTTTCCTGCTAGAAGTGGTATCGGTGTAATCCATCACTGCCATCACATGGTTACCTAACAGCTAAAATCAATATCATGTAACATTTCTATTTCTACAGTAACAGTCAACATGGAGGCTGTAATTAGCTATGCAGCGTGTACATTATATAGACAAAGGTATTGAATTCAGGTGTTCGGTCCCATTGCACCTAGCCAGGCTTTACAAACATTTGTGAAAGAATTCGAGTGGGATACTGTAATGAGATGCCACTGTTGCAACAAGTCAGCTCATGAAATTCCCTCCCAGATATTCCACAATCAAAGTGGTATTATTGCAAAGTGTTCAGGAACCACAGCAAGTCAGCCATGAAATGACAGACCAGAAAGTTACAGAGCAGGGTTGCCGAGTGCTGAGGCACATAATGCGTTAAAGTCACCAACGTTCTGCTGACTCAGTGACAGCAAAGCTTTAAACCTCCTCTGGCATTCACACGAGCACAAAAACTGTGTGTCAGGGGTTTTATGGGATGGGTTTCGACGGCCAAGCAGCTCCTGTAGGTGTAATGTGTAGGTGGCCCAGAGATTTAGTCCATATAATGAATCTGCCATTGGTTGCTTCATCATGTCAAAATAATTTTTTTGTCATTATACTGAAAATCAGAAACACAGTACACACATTGGTCTTCCAGTTGTTAAACAAAAATACACAGCACAGGGTTGATACAATATTGCAGCATGATAGTGCAGGACACTCGTCACTGTTCAGTGCAAGCTTGGCTGCAGTGCATTTGGTCCCCATGAACTAAACATTTGCAAACAACAGTTTAGTCCTAACCATCACACTCATGCAGTATGTACAAAACTCACCAGTCCTATTTGTTCTTTACCCCCTGGAGAAGATTCACCAACACTGAACTTTTAATTCTTCCAAGAGGAACATCTCAGGTCACTTGCAGTTTCTCCACTTCACATCAAGCCCCATGCGTCTGCGTGAAAGATGCCACCTGAAACTGTGACCTGTTTTTCTTTTTAGCACTTTTTTATTTGTCAAATTGATGTGCAACGGTGAAAGAAATCTGTTTAAATAGTAAACAGAGGAGCTGAGACAAAATTGGAGCAGCGGCTATGGCAGTAACTACTCAGTGAGCAGATGCATGACAAGTGTGACTTTTTGGTGTGACCACATACAGATGATGAATCATCAACAGAGACAATCTGAAGCACTGGCTTCATTGTTCTCGCGTTTCTCGAAGGGAACGACTGTTTTACCTGAAAAGAAGCAGCTTTCAGTACTGCATTTAGCTCTGAGTTTGCTTCTGGATGGAGAAAAATATTTAACGCATCTTTGTTCGATGTCTTTTTTAAATAGTAAACAGTGGTCTGGGCCTAACACTGCCAGTCCATTTCTCAACACCACAAACCGGCCAGTCTTAGACTTGTAACTTGTCCGTCTATCCCTTCACACACCTAATAAAGCAGACTGCTCCCTTTTGTTGTGCCCTTGTCCTCCACCCCCAGATCCCATAAGGCCACTCACTGGGACCCATAAACACTTGGTAACACATGTAGCTCTTGAATGAAGTGCAAAGTCACTGCCTCTGAGTAATAGGTGTTTTCTCTCCCTCGCTCTCTTTCTGTAGCTGCCTGTAACATTTCGTCAAGTCTTTGCTGTGGTTTATTTGCTGTGACTTTCTTCCCCAGCAGAAGGAATTAGTTTAAAAAAAAAAAAAAAAGGGTTTGCCATCAGTCTCAGGGATGACAGCATGGATCAGTGTGATTGTTTAAAATTAAGAGAGAAAATTCACTGCAGATGGAGTAATTTTTTTAAAACCACCTTATTGTGATTAGAATGACAACAGGCCGACAGGAAAACAGTAAATACTTACCTATTTGTTATTTAAAGAAAAAGACTGGTGGAGAAATGTCAGCGGCACCCACTTCTGATTAATACTATTTTACATGTGTAACCATGGGGACAACATTTTTGTATATCAGCCTCTACGTGTGTTGGTGATGTTGTTTTGGTTTCCACTCTGGGCAAATGAAACACACCTCAGCAGCTGACGGCTCCTGCTGTTGAAAGAATGAAGAGGCTGAGCGAGTAAAAAAAGCTTAACAGTAATGAGACATGAGAATCGCTTCAAGCTAGACTCACCTTGAGCTGAAGACTCTGAAGGATGAAAAAGGTGAAGCAGTTTCTGGGCAGCGTGCACCTTGACACAGTCTTCCATTAAGCTTGAGGCTTACTTTTGTGGCCCCTGCTTGTTCTCTTTTTTTTTTTTTGGAACTGGCATCGCGGTCTTGGAAGCTGCAAAGATTAAAAATGCATGCCTCTGCCTGTCTCGTGTAAGAGCAAATACATGTTAGCAGTGCAACTTCATTTCACTTTAGGCGATCACCATTTTCATATCACTGACACTTAACACATTAATGAGATGTTGGAAGCATTTGGGATCTGTGGATGACTGCATGGGTGTTACGCCTCCCCTCAAATCCCTGATGTGGTGCTTGGCGGAGGGCTGAGACGGCGCCTGTCACGTCATTTTGGACGTGTTGGCGGGTGGTCCGCCAGTGTGTGTGCAGGTCAACAGAGATCTGGACTGCTGTCTTTCCTCTCACACCGACTCTCCAGCACTCCGCTGCGAATTCACTGAGATTTGAGTCGAATGCTCAAACTTAAAATGACATAAGAACAAAAAAAAAACATCTCCCGTGCAAAAATTTTCTATTATCGAGACAGACACAGCGTCATTTTTTATTCAGGCTGCGATTCTGAGACAGACAAAATAATTTTTTTATTCAGTGCCTGAATCTGGAGCAGCCTGGAAGGAGGCAGACACACAAACTACCCCAAGTTACACTTACTTCATTTGTCTTGGGTGGGTTGCATAGGAACAGTTATCAAAGAGCTTTAGGAGCATTAGCTGCACCATATTGGTGAGGAGATCAGCCAATCATGATGGATCTGGCCAGTGATATTGCCAGCAGACAAGATGCACATCAGCACAGTGCCAAAAAATAATGTTCCACTTTTTACAAGAGACAAAGTCCATATTTGGATCTGAAAAGGAGATCGTAGATTAACTCAGTAAGCTCGTGAGCCAGGAGAGTGCGGTTCAGGTCCAGTTTGGGTGCTAGATTTAGTAAAGGGTCATGGTTTGGTTTAAAATCTACCTCTTTACAACATAAACGCTGTGTGTTGAAAAATGATGCTTATGCAATGTGTTCAAATGAGACACCATGTTTTTTTTTTTTTACAAGCATCCATACATGATGAGTAGGGAGTGAGGATTCTGTATCACTGTTGTGTTAACCCTTGTGTGTAAGGGCACCTTATTCATATCTGTGAGACACCAGGGACTTTGACAAACGTCTCTCTGTGAATGAGAACAGGCCGGTCTGGATGTGACTGAAGGCAGATCCTGATGGATCAAACTGCTGATTTTGTCAGTGTCAGTTTTGTAAATGAGTGTCCAACAGCCAAATGGCTATGACGAATGTCACATGTGAGCACATTCCCGGCTCATATCAGCTGGGGAACTGAGTCGTACCATCTCTGCTCCTGTTTCTTGTCATTTATCTGATATATAATATTAAAGAACGGGAAAAAAAAAAAAAAAAAAGCCTTCTGACATGAAGTGAGCTGAGCAGTAAGAGTGGAGCAATGAGCTTGGTATTTTGGAGTGGGGAAGGGTTTGAGTATTTGTCAAGTTGGCACTTTAAGTGCAGACGGCACATATCTCCTTGTCAGCAATGGCACTGTTTGTTTTGGATCATGTCCATATTAAATAGATATGTCCAGCAGCCAGATTTTCTTGACAATTAGTGACATGTATGAATTTTCTTTGGCAGCACACCAATTAGTTTGTTTTTGTAACCTCAAACGAAAAAGCAAACAGATTTCTTTTCAGTCCTCTCCATAGAAAGATAGGCTGGTTTGATAACAGCCTGCAAAGCAGTACAAAGTTTCATCCTTTGTGAGAGCTAATCCTTACACCAGCACAGTTGCTCTGTCTCACTGCTGCATCAGTCGTAACTCAACACACCCAATAAAAAAGGGCTCTGCTAATGTTTAAAGGCGCTGTCTGGAGACAATGGTAATATAATACCAGCAGTAACATGGATGCTGGCATTGCTGGAAGCGGTGCCAGTGCGGATAAACTGCCTCATAACCGCTGGGAACAGCCATTCATCTCTAGGGCTGGCAAAAGGATGCTGCTTCTGACCATAGGGCGGAGGGTGGAAACCATGCAGGAATTTCAGTCAGTAAACTGGCAAGATGGACAGCGGTATGCTCTGTAAGGGCAGTGCCCCTGAAGAATCCAAGGGTGATGGTCAAGAGAAGAATGCAGCGATTGTGCCAAGGAGCCATGGCGGCGGCGAGGTTTCCACACCACAAACCTCGCCAGGCATGTACACAGATATGCCTGTTGGGGGTGAGCGTGACCTCTTATCCCCTTTGTTGACCGTATATTAAATGGCCATATGAAATCAAAGACCGGCAGGTCCATTAAGATGCGCTGTGAGCGTGAATGACTCACAGATTATGGTAACACCATTGCTGGACAGGGGTCATATCATTTGTCATGCAGAAGCATACACACTGTGGAACTATTTCCATACTTTTTTCTTAATTTCAATATGAGGAAATGACTCCAGAGATACTCTGATATCATACACACAGCTAAATGTCGTCATCAGGGGTGAAGGAAGTTATTATTTCCTGGAAATAATATCAGTGTTTTCCTGAGAGAGTTAGGATTCTCACAATAAAGGGCATGTGGTTTTTGACAGTTATTCATAAATGTATCTGTGTTTTTTATTCTTCTTGTTATGTGTGTGTGTGCAGTGTGTCCATATTTTTTTAGTATAACTTTTATCCCAATTGAATTCAGTTGAATTACATCTTATTCATAACAGGAAGAAACCTTTGGAAAAAGGCTAAGGAAGGGCAGCCAATTGCCCTGGCCGGTTAAAATGAGGACAGAGTTAAGAGAAGAGCACTGAAAACGAATAAACCAAACACTCGTCAGGCCGCTGAGGCCGATAACCACATATCAGAAACGTGCAGCTCCGTGCAGCCAGAGATACCTGCAGGAAGGTACAGGGAGAGATAAGATGGAGATGAACTGGAAGGCACTGCACACTGCAAGACTGTGTGAATGATATGCAATGATTGTATCGGTGCATGGACGGGGGGGAAGAGAGGACGAGGAGGTTTCCTAGGAGCCCGTGCCTAAGAGAGGTTCAGGGTCAGATTTCTGATTAAAAGCTCACTAAAGAACTACAGTTACATCACGCTAATGTGAGTGATCTCGTTACATTGAGCATTTCATGGCTGATCTTCAGTATTTGAGCATGGAGTTAAAGTATTTGGAGAAGCTCCTTAAGTACATGTATGCCATAAATCCAGGGTTCCTGTGAGTATTCCTTGAGAAAAAGATTTATTGAAAATACTCAGGAAAGCCTGAAACCTCCTCCTGAATTTTTTTGCCCCATTCAAGTCTCGTCACTACCAGAGATGAATACAGCTGCATCAAGTAGCCTGATTCTTGACACTAACATGAGCAGACTGTTCAGTTAGTCAGTCGCCTCTGCTGAGTAAAAGTCCACTGATCTCTATTTTATTTTTATTGAGTCAGCAGATCTGATTCAGATCTCAGCTGGAATTGAGTCATGAGAAACAGGATGGTTTTTCTGTCATCCTGCCTTTTCCCAACCTACGTCACAGGATGGGCTGAGTGAGCGTATCTAAATACACCTCTGCTAACACAGGACATCCCCGAGTGACCTGAGAGTCTTATCGAAGGTCAGCTGGTCAAATGGTGAGTTCTTCAATCTGAAGGACTGGATTATATTGTTTCAGAAAGCCACAGTGCACATTTGAACTTATGAGCATTTGTTTTTGTTTTTTTTTATAACTAAAGAACTGCAGTTTGAATTTTATATAAATGTGGTGCATCTTCTTGTTGGTATTCACAATTTTTTAGGCTAAAGAAGCTCAGCAAATAGAAGACATATATTCATTTTTCCGAGGCCTACATTAAGAGCTGTTTAAATGGTTGATGTTTTATCGTTTTTTTTGTAATGGCAGTTGCTGATGCGTCAACCAATCAATGACCACTAGCATGTGGATCAATCACAGGACACCTACATCGCTCAGACAGTAGTTTCTCTTTGGCTGGAAAAGTATGCACTCTGCAGTAGGAGCTAAAAAAAAGTTTCACCACGCCGAGGATACAGTGTAAAGTGAGCAAAAGGGAAATGTTGATGTCAGCCTAAACGTTAACCCGCTTACCTGCCTGAATCCTGTGTAATACTGCAATTAAGAACAGCTGAAAGCAGAGCTCCAAATTACATCTTGAAGTTGCCATTTTGTTTTCTAGCTCCATCCAACACTACGGGCTTACCTTGCATTTTCAAAATGGCATATTGCATTACTAAACATCCCCAAAAGGTATAATTACAAGATAATTATATGCATTACATCAAGACCAACCCGGTGTGTAATTGAAGTCAAACCAGAGAACAAACAGCTAAACAAGCATTCCCGTCCTTATCACAACAACAGTCCTTTAATTAGATTTACTGTAATCCAATGCTCTGAGGTATTTTCTTTTCTTCTGTCACAGTGGAGCATAATCTCTGTGTGTGTCTCACCCCTCCACCCACGCACACCTCCTCTGCTCATGTGAGACTTATGCACCTCAATTAATTGGGTTAGAGTAACAAACTTTTAGTAATGTAAACACCCCATCCGCACAATCATTTCCTGCTCCCGTCCTATGACTAAATTAACTGGAGCCTAGCCTTTGTGATTTCAGCAGTTTCCCAGTGTGGGCAGCAAAAGGACAGCCTCACAGCCTCTCAGCATCATGCAGTTAGTTACATTAAAGAAAGCTCCTGATACTTGCCAAAGGCACTGTGGCTGGTTTTCCTTCTTAAATTCAAGACATCTGAAAAGTAATAACTGAATCATGTTTTAATCAGGGCTCCTACTGCATGAATAGCTCTTCTTAATAAGGCAGTAAATTGATAAATTGTATTTATGAAAATACATTATGAAACATTTTCTGTAGCCCTTTAAGACCTATAATAGAAAAAGTCCGCCAGGCCATATCCTTACAGTTATACACGCTGTAGTACCATCTTGTGGAATATTTCAACTCACTATACATCAATAAAACCTTCAGAACCCTAATTATAATAATATGTATGAAGGAAATCCATAGTAACTACATAAGGTAGCTAAAAAGTGCACTAACCCACAACGAGATTGAAAAACGTTTTCTGTATCTACATATTGTGCAAGATATAGAAATGCCATATCTGTACATGCTAACGCACACGACAAAGCGCACGGAGTATGTTTTGTTAGCGATTTTTTGTGAACCTGTTAGAGGAAGGATACAGCACTCTGGGACATGTTGAATGCATGATAATTAAGTGTAAATCCTCTGGTTTCATATGCAAAAAGAATTATTACTCTGTCATATGCAGTTGCATTTCTACCGGAATTTAAATCAGTTAGCAGATAGCAGCGCCGGCGCTCCGGTCAGTCATGCGCATAGTGCAACTAAGTGCAAGTCTATTCAAAGCAAGTCAAAACAAATACAATAAATATCTTGTGTTGAAGTTAACTGTGGTTAATTCTACTTTAAATCTACAGGTTGAAGATGACATTGATTAAAACAAACAAACTTATAATTGCACACAGGGCTTTATAGTATTGACAGCACAGGACATCCTTGATCCTTGATTTAGTGGGTGGGTTTAGTATAATGACTGCTGATTGGTAAGGCTTGCTTATATGAACCTGTGATGGAATGATAATCTGTCCAGGCACTGGATGGATGGCTGGCTGGCTTGATGGATGGACGGATAGATGGATGAATGGATGGATGCTTATATGAGGACCCTGATTTGAGTCTGAAATGGAGACTGTGTTATTGTAGGGTCTTTACCTTACAATATAAAGCACCTTGAGGTGGCTGTTTGTCGTGATTTGGCGCTGTATAAATAAAATTAAATTGAATTTATGGTGCAAAGGTTAGCTCTGTTTCCTAACAGTAAAATTCCTATCTGAAACCCACTGGCCAGCCTTTCTGAGTGGAGTTCCCCCTGTGCTGCTCGGGGTCTCTCTGGGCACCACAGCTTCCTTCAACAGTCCGAAGAT
The DNA here is from genome assembly GCF_007364275.1 of Archocentrus centrarchus. NCBI lineage: Eukaryota > Metazoa > Chordata > Actinopteri > Cichliformes > Cichlidae > Archocentrus > Archocentrus centrarchus. The sequence continues at coordinate 5,364,818 of NC_044366.1, forward strand.
ACGCATGTTAGATCAACCGGTGACTCTATGTATATGAGTTCTTGTGTTTTTGCTTGCACATCATTATATAATGGTGTATAAAGTTAAGTTCAAAAACACTGCATGAGGTTGGTGGCGTGAGATTTTGTGTATTTATCTGTTTTCTCTGCTGCTCTGAGGTGAGATGAGACTTGGGGGGAAAAAAAAAAAAAGATTCCTTCAGCTGACACGCTGGAGGATGAGTGTGGGAGAGTGACAAAAAGTCAAAACTGGAAGAGTTTCACTTGCAGGGGAAGCAACAACTCAAACAGAGGAAGAAAGTGTTGGAGGGGCTGAGACAGTTAGAGAAATGATGGGTGACTGATAGAACAAGAAAGGATTTGGACGGAGAGCCAGAGCTTCCCTGCGGACCCCGAGTTTGGCCGCTTTGTGAGAAATGACTTCACACAAAGCACCTGAATACACAGATTTACACACAAGCCTGGCCGGAGCTTCTGAGCTGGAATATTCGACACACTGCTTACTGACATCACTACAGCTGGTGTGAATTTAGTAGAATGTAATCTACGGCCGCCTCGGGCAAACTGAATACAGTTTACTCTTGTAAACTAATACAGTATTATATGGATGCCAGTTTTCCCCATCACTGATAATAGTTCAGGGTTTTATAATTAATTTGTTGCCACCAAAGAGTGAAATCTCCCTAAACATGCACTTCATTTTCAATCTTTTCATTGTTTTATACAAAAATTGCACACTTATCACTACTTGGACATGTAAAATACTGAAATCGTTCACTAAAAATATTGGCAGGGCACATGTGCCTCGTTTATAAACAAACCTTATTTTCCCTCGCTCCGTCAGACGTTTTCCACTGCAGGGATGGATGGTTATAATGAGAGTTCCAGCATCCAGCTATTTTTAAGGTTGGAGACAGGCTGTTATTGCACTGGAGGTCGCAAGGCCTTTAGGGTGGTAGATTATTCCACAGACCTGCACTCCAGACTTTATGGGTCTGAAAATAAATGTCCTACCTATCCCTCTCAATGCCCCCCGACCCCACCCCACAGTAATCACAAAGCGCAGCCATCCGTAAATGAATGTGGAATCTGCTTAAACTGTCATCTCACCAATATTAGGTGAACCCGAGTTCAGATAGAACTGGGAAAACAAATCAGATGTCCGGCAGCATCTCGGCTTCCCAAGAATCTCAGTTTCTATAATGTATGATTCACACTCGATACTAGTGACACCTCTTTTCCACCAGTGTGGTAGAGCCACTTCTGCCTTAGTGCCAGCTCACATTTCAATGGATTTTGAGAACAGAAAGTAACTACAGTAGTACTAAGTTGGAGTCATTTCTGAGGGAAATCTGTGAATTTAATGCAGCTCCACAACTTAAACTGACATCAGTGGTTCCAGCTTTTCTGCCGCATTGATCTTTCTGCAAGGAGGTAATATAAGTGCATTATGCAGCATATTTCTTTACTGTGTTATTTTGTTAACAGAACAATGAGAGCCGAGATCAGGAAGCACAGAGGCAGAAATTAATGGGAGTAAATATAGCCATATGCTTGTGATGGACAAAAGTCAGACTTATGAATGACACCTAGTGTTAACCAGACTCACACCTGAACTTCTCACATACTTTTGACTCTGTGTGTATTACTGTAATGTAAATGAAGATACATGTAACTAATGCTTCACCTGGTGTCATTACTGAAAATACCATTACTGTATTTATGCCGTTTGACTCATCTTGAAAATGAACTGGATCGAATTGAATTTTGATACAAACAGGAACAAAAATATTGATATCATCATCATAAATATCAACAGTATTTTTTTTTTTATCGATTGTCTACCAACATCAGGATGTGTAGGAGAGAAAACAAGCTTATGCTACACATATGGGTTATATGCATCATCTTTTTTAGCAAAAGCTTTTGAAAGCACAAGGGGAAAATCCATAGAGCCCAATAAGCAAAGACGGTCTGTCTGTTGCTTGCATGGCTGGTTCTGGCTTCCTGGTTCAGGAACCAATGGCCAGAGTAACAAGGGAGTAATATATCAGGAAAATGACATACACTTAAGTAGTTTGACCAGTTCATGACAACACATACATGTCAGAAGGCCTGTAGGCTCAGGAAAGCTCCTCAAGAAAGTTAGAATAATAAAAAAAAAAAAAACTAAATTAAAACTGTAAAGATATGGAAATAGTAAACAAGATTTACAGTGATGCAGAAATAATGTTTCAGCATATGCAGTGTTGTTCTTGATTGAGATGTCAACTAAATACTCAGTTTTCTATAAATCACATAGCTCTGAAAGAGTCAAGGAGTATAGCCTCGAAAGCCTCTCCAGCTGGTGTGGTCACAAAGGATGATGGGAGAACACGAAACCAGCGGGGCTCTGATACCGTCTCTTTGAAATCTTTCCAGCTGCCTTGTCGTGCCGATGGCCATCAGAATGAAACAAAGGCTCAGCTTCTGTGTTTGCTTGCGGGAAATGGCACCTGCTGTTTCTCATTTCAGATGTAATTCACTTGCTAGATTGAGAACCAAACCCATCCCATTACTTTTGTTTATTTTAGGAACGCCTCGGGAGTTTGACCCCAAATCACGTGAGTTAGGTTCTGATTATTTGACCCTTTTTGTTTAGCAGGCTGAGAGGTGGAGCGTAAATAGCTTCAATTGCTATCTGTCCATCACTTCATTGAACATGACATCAGTCTGATTAACCCTTGTAACGGTATGTTACTGAAGGTCAAAGAAGAGGCTTATATACGACGCTTTAGTGCTGCAAAATTCCTCCTTCTGTCCGTTTGCCATTCAGAATTCAACATCATTACTGGCAGGTGCATCCTTACTATCCACGCATACATTTTGTTCTGCTTATTGTAACTGAAAAACAAAGATGAAGCTTTGAAAGTAAAATGGATTTCAGGCACTACTTTGCCCTGCGGTGAATCACAGCATGTATACAGAGATTCCTTAAGTTTGTTTCAGTCATGTTATAAACAACATAACAGTACAATTACACATCTGGCCTGTTACCTTGAGAACTAATCAACAGGCTCCATTTTCCGCCATCCGCAGTGGGAAAGAGATTCCCTTTGTTTGTACATGGAAATGGCAATTTAAACAAACAGGTGACCGACCATTGTCTCTTTACCTTGAAATCTGTTTAGCATTTAAAGGTACTTTCAGTAATGCCTTCCACCTGCAAACTTGGACTTTATGGTACGTGTGCCTTCACAGTTCTGGATACTACACAGTATACAGATTTAAGTGAACTGCTATTACAGATAAAAAAAAAAAAAAAAATTAAGTATTAGTATTAGCAGTATTAGAATTAACCCTACCAATTCACAAATAATTTACTACATCAGCAACCATACTGGTTGGCTGGTGCTGAAAAAAATAAAATAAAATAAATAATAAATATAAAGCCTGTTTTTTTTGCCGAACAATATCAGCATTCCCTTTCATATCAGAATAAATAATGGGTGCACCTTGCTATCTACCAAGCTAGCTAACTAGCGCTACTGATATAAACTGGCAACGGCCCGGTCTAACCCCCATCCAATTACGGTCACGTCCAGCTTTAAAAATAACATAAAAACCAAGATGGTGACGTTCAAAAAGCCAAACTCCAGGCTTCAAAGCATTAGTCCACAAACCTGTGGCTCCATTCCAGCGCATTCTTCTATTTGCTCTGTAAGAGGCTAGCTGTGGTTTGGGTGTTAATTTAATGTATTCATGTCCTGACAGTGCTTGACAAATCCCTAAAAGTGGCATAAATAATACCTGTGGAGTGTGTTGGCTGTTAGTCCACCTGCAGTGCTCACTGTTCTGCCCTTAGACTGAGAATTTTTTTTCAATTTTATTTATATAGCGCCAAATTACAACAAACAGTCACCTAATGGCACATCATATAGTAAGTCAAAGACTCTACAATAATTACAGAGAAAACCCAACAGTCAAAACAACCCCCTATGAGCAGCACTTGGTGACAGCGGGAAGGAAAATACTCCCTTTTAACAGGAAATGGAATAGCTATCATTACTAGTGATTTCTTAGTTGAAGCAATCAGTTTCATAGTGACTCTCAGCAACCACTTGCAACTTGTCAGGGAATAAAAATTTTGCCAGATGGTTGCCTACCAATCACTGTGTAACTAACCAAGGCTTTAGTGGGCCATATTCAAAGGAATTTGGTTTTCTTAAAGTAAACTGATGGCTTTTGCCTGGGTGTGTAAAAAGTCAGAAAAGATCTATACGAATCTGCTACCAGATTTCCATGTGCATGGCAAAATGTTTTGAGTGCACAGACTTTAAGAATGTGCCCATATAGGAAACTGGATGCTTTTTTCCATGCATGGCACACATATTGTATTTCCTTCCATCTTTGTCTTAGTCTTCTATATTGGTATGACATGCTTTTCCATGCATTCAGCCAAAGAAAGGAAGTTGTCTTCTTGGTGCCAGGAGGTCTGCATCATCTTTTCTAGTGCATAAGTGTAGATTATGCATATGCACACCCATCTATAGTTAAATGTGTGCACTTCTGCTGGCACTGCACAGTTCAACAGCTGTGTGCAACTATTTTGACTATGTTGGGCTATCCATCGAACAGCTGCCTAAACAAACAAAATCTGAACTCATCCTCTGGGCCCCCTGAATCTTTATTACATACCCTCTAAAGTGTCTGACCCACCACCAGCCCAGTGTCATTCACAGAGCTACACACTGCTGTCGTTTCCTTTCCTCCCCTTTCTGTTTCCCGCACCGTATTCTAGTGAAGAAGCTGCAGTTTACTTTAAAAGAGTAAAAGTGAGACTTCTGGCAGCCTTATGGGTACCCCAGTGGTGGCTTCACTGCACTGTGCTCCAATCAAAATTTAGGAGTGAGTTTAAAATCCTTCACATTACATAATAGGCTTTACAAAACTTGGCTCTACCTTTTATCTGTGAATAGCTGATCCCTGATAAGTCCACTAAGCCCCACAGCTCAGAGAAGGGCCTCTTGGTTGCACTGCACTCTTAAGTTTGAAATCAAGGTGACTGTTTTTACTGACATACAAACTCAAGTTAAGACTGAATTATATTGATTAGTATATTTTTTTCAGATTTATTGAACTTGACCTACTTCACCCTCTTGTATGTCTGTTACATTTTCTTCATTTATATTTATTATTTATTAGAAAAGATTCTTTTTTTTGTGTAACACTTTAAGGTCCAACATATTACAGCCTGTTTCTGATTTTTTTTGCCACTTCAGTCATTTAGTAAAAAATAATCATCTTCCTAACTGCCAAACATACTTGACTTACATGTCAAGCATATGTGCAACAGATCTGCTTTTGCCCCAGTTGGGCAGGAAGCTGAAGAAAATTTGATGAGCAGAAAATGGGAAAGATGCTTACATCACTGGAAAATGAGCAGTGTGAAGCTGTTTAACAATTTCATAATTTCATAAACAGACAAGATAATCCTTTACAGCGCAAGGCAATCAGGTCACAGAGGACCGTTGAGCAAGAGGAATGTCAAACAAACACAGGTGGTTTCCATCCCAGCTTTCCAGTCGAGCAGGGGAACACAGTCTTTGCCGTCTTTTCAACAGTAAAACAACTAAAAATACAAAAGCATCCAAGATCGCCACTTGCCACTAAATTATCTGATGTGTAAGTATATGATATTTGGTAATATTCCTCTTTTTTTTTGCCCTTTGGCGTGTCTGTTTAGCTCTAATAAAAAATACAGAAGGGGTAATAAAATAACTGCTTCACAATTCACCTGGCATTCAAAGTGTTATTTTAAAATATAGTGTTCAGGGCACACGAGGTCTCTCGATTTAAAATAGGAAACAAAACAATGGAGCCCTGAAACAAGAGATAGCTTTGCTTACTGGTTGCTATAGGAGCAGAGGAAGCAGCCTCCGTGAAGCTGGAGACCCCAGTGGCATGAACCCACATGAAGGAGTCGCTGGCTGTTTGTGTTGATAATTGTTCAGCTAATCATAACAGGCCATTAATCTGGCATTACAATATGTATTTCCTTCTTCACCGCATATTTTTTCAGGGGTTGTGGGAATATCTACAGTGTGAAGCCTGCGAATGAGTTTTGCAGAAGCCGAAATGTCCTGACAACAACCTGGTTCCCTCCCGTGAAAGCATAAAATGAAGAAGTCTCCAAAGAGTCACATAGCAATTGGTTTGACTTTTCTCTGGCAGGTGATCATACTGGAATGAGAAATGGAATGCTGGTTGATTAACCCTTAACATTAACGTACGGGTCGGGTCAAATTTGCCTCATTTTGACATTTGACAGGAGTAAAAATATCCTAAATGCCATTCAACGTTTCCTGAAGTGATCCAGAATACATAAAAATATACATATTTTAAAATTATATGCTGTTGTGTGTATATTTTATGGGACAGTGGTGTCTGAGTTCTAGGGGGATCTGGACAGTGACACAAGAACCGTCTGTATTCCCACCACATTCCCACCAAAATTTGAAGGATCACGAGGGAATCTTAAAACATAAGTTTGATTATATTTGGTGCATAAAGGAACAGAGGTCACTGAGAGAGAAAGCCTTGATACAGACACAAGAAATAGGGTGGCATGGTGGTGCAGTGGTTACGTCTGTCGCCTCACAGCGAGGAGGTTCCTGATTCAAATTGTGGCTGAGGCCTTTCTGTGTGTTCTCCCTGTGCCCGAGTGGGTTCCCTCTGCGTACTCAGGTTTCCTCCCCGAGTCCAAAGGCATGCATGCATGCATGCTTACCCTTGATCCAAAATTGCCCACAAATCTGAGGTAGATAAAGTACAGGAAAAGTGCTATATAAATATGAATACATTACATCTGCACCTGCAAGCACCAGCACTCCCACTATAGCAAAAATAACCTAAAAATAAACAAATAATTCAATTCAGTTTTATTTATACAGCACTAAGGAGCTTTATGTTGAAATTCAAATCTATTCATTCTAAACTAACAGATTTATTCTGTGCTGAAAGCTGAGATTAAAACAGATCAAACAGGGGTTGGGGGAGTCATACAAGTATAACACGAGCTGAGAATAACGTGTGCAGGTCACACACACACACACACACACACACACACACACACACACACACACACACACACACACACACACACACACACACACACACACACACACACACACACACACACACACCCACACACACACACACACACACACGCAAGATTTCCTACTGCTGCTTCGAATTCACAGAATAATCAAGCTTTGTGTTCTAAGAGCCAATTAATGCATTCTGTGCAGTCCTGTTTTAAACTAAGTACACCCCATGATTCAATAGCTTGTAGAAAGAACCTTTAGCAGCAATAACTTAAAGTGGACCTTTAATGATTTTAATAACTTAAAGCCTGATTTTTTCAGTTTTGGACTTTTGAATTCTTCTTTATTATTTAATGCTCCTTTGGGTTCTTAGTTTGTTTGCAGACACCCTCTCTACTTTTTAAGATCAGGCTTAAAACTTTCCTCTTTGATGAAGCTTATACAGTGGTTAGGGCTGGATCAGGTGATCCTGATTAGTTATACTGCAATAGGCCTAGGCTGCTGAGTGTTTCTTCTCCACTCACTATTTTCACTCTGTCTTTGTACCCCACTCTGCATTTAATCTTTAATCCCTTACTGACTGCCCCTCCGTGAGCCTGGTTCTGCCTTTAAAAGGGAGTTTTTCCTCCCCAGTGTCACCAAGTGTTTGCTCATAGGGAGTTATTTGATTATTGGGTTTTTCTCTGTATTTATTGTATTGTCTTTACCTTACAATATAAAGCACCTTGAGGCCACTGTTGTTGTGATTTGGTACTTTATAAATAAAATTGATTGCCATTTGGATTTGCTGCATCACCAAAATAAAGACTTGCTTTTTTTTTACTCTCTCGGTTTGCAAGTCTGCATTTTTGGGTCCACATTTTCCACTCCATATGTGACATCAGTCTCTCACATCATTGTGGAGGAATTTTTGGCTCTCTCTTCTTTACAATGTCGCTTCAGTTCATTGAGGTTTGCAGGCATTCATTTATGCACAGCTCTCCTAAGATCCCACCACAGCATTTCAATCAGGTTGAAGTCTGGACCGCTGCAACACATTATTTTATTTTTCTGTTACAGATTTGCTGCTGTGCTTGGGATCATTGTCCTGTTGCATGAACCAATTTTGATCAAGCTTTAGCTACCGGACAGATGCCGTCACATTTGACTCTAGAATACTTCAGAGTTCATCTTTAACTCAATTACTCCAAGGTCCCCAGGTACTGTGGCTTCAAAAAAAAGCTAAAATCATAACCCCTCCATTACCATGCTTGACATTTAGTATGAGGTGTTTGTGCTGATATGCTGTGCTTGGTGTTCTCCAAACATGGTACTGTACATTATGGCCAAACACCTCCCCTCTGATCTCCTCTGTCCAAACCACATTGTTCCAGATGTCTGGTTTCTTCAGAGGCAAGTTTGTGAACCTAAGGAGACAGAGACAATGCTTTCTCCTGGCAGCCCTTCCAAACAATCCTTTTTCTAACAGCATATTAACTACTGTACTTAATATGCTAAGCTTGCACAGTCTGTGCTCTTCGGTTTTTGGCAATTTTTATCGTACATTCCGACCTCCTGGGATGAATTTGCTGGGACGTCCACTCCTGGGAAGATTGTTGCACTATGTTAACACACACACACACACACACACACACCTGAATGCTCCAGACCATGAAACTGACAAAATGTCTGCTTTTATAGAGGTGGTCACACTTGCTGATGATCAATTAATCAAGTGCATTTGATTGGCAGCACCTGGCTGCAGCTTACTTCTCTTAATTCCTGTGAAAGCAGAAATGGTACACGCAGTTTTTCTCAGGACTGCAAAGAATCCTTTGAAAACTTCCTTCTTTATGACTCTATATACAGACATATTTTCACACAATACTGCAGAAACACATTTAAATACTTAGATAAATTATTCCTCCTCCTCATACACAGTTCTGACCTCATCCCGAACTCCATCTTTCTGTTCAAAAATGCATTTAACACCACTGCTTAACCTTCTATTAGAATTTATTGCTTGCCTTATGTCAAAGCCAGCTTCCTCTTCAAATAATGTGTTTCCTAAAGTTTTCCACGTCCACATAAGCAGGGAGTCTTCACTTTGCTACCCTACATGCCAGCTGGCACTCTGGTCATGAAATAACTAATGCGTTTCAAGTTGGGTGCAAGGCCTTCTTAAGGTTATGCACAGCAAAGGAGATTGTGCTAAGACTGCTTTAAAGAGGGAAATAAAAAATCAATGGGGATACATATTTCAACACAAGACAGGTGTTTTGTTTTTTCCAAATCTCATGTGGCTACGGAGAAAGAAAACTAAGGCACGGCTCAGGAACCAGGTCCAGGAAAAACAACAAAAAAAGGAGAAGTCTTACTAAAATACACCCACGCAGTAATGCTTTATATTAGCTTCAAACAAACTTGGGACTTTGGAATCGAAAGTTTATTAAGGTCCAAAAATATTTATTCATATTTTGGGAAGTATAAATCATTTTCTATCGTGTAATTACATTAGGGGTTGTGTCACTGCCGGTGTGGACTGGATGAAGCTTTTAAATGCAGATTTGGGTATGTGAGCATTATAATGGTCACTTAACAGTAAGTTAATACGGTTAGGGCCAAAAGTATTTGGACAAGAGCAACACTTCTGAATTTTTTACCTTTACACACCACAGTGGATTAAGACAGACTTTCAGCTTAAATTAAAGGGCTTTAACAAAAGTATTGCATTACCTGTTTAGGGATTACAACCAGTCCCCCATTTTTAGAGGTTCAAAATTAATTTGGAAAATTGAAGGATGCCATCATTAGGCTGAGAAACCCAAATAAAGCCATCGAATGAGATAGCAAAAGCTTTACGAGCAGCTCAACCATCTGGTACATTCGTAAAAAGAAGGAATGCATTTCCAGCTCAGCAATACCAAAAGACTAAAAGACCACAGAAGACAACTAAAGTGGATAACAGGATTATTTCCATGGTTAAGAAAAATCCTTCACAACACTTAGCCAAGCCAAGAACGATCTTCGGGAGGTAGTCAAGGTCTACAATCAGGAATCACCTTTATGAATGTATCAGGGTGAGAGGGTTTATAATAAGGTGCAAGAAGGCCAGATTAGACTTTACCAGAAAACATATAAATATAAAAATAAAAATATGGAGACTGAGACAAACAGCTTATGAATTGAAGTATATCACATCATCTGTCAAACATTGTGGAAGCCACTTTATGGCATGGGCACGTATGGCTGCCGATGGAATCGGGTTGCTAGTGTTTATTGATGATGTTGCTGTTGATAGATGAATTCTGAAGTGTGCAGGGCTATACTCTCTGCTCAGATTCAACCAAATGCTGCAAAGCTGACTGGACAGAGCTTCATAGTGCAAATTCAAACTACAAAAGCAACACAGGAATTTCTTAAGTATATCCTTCAATGGCCAAGTCGTCACCTTAACTTAACACAATAAAGCGTGGTTTACTGTTTGTTACTGAAGAGAAAACAGGAGCAGCTGGAAAAAAAGCTGCAGTAAAGGCCTCGCAGAGCACTTCGAGGGGAGGAAACACGACATTTGGTGATGTTCACAATTTCAGAAAATGTTAATCCAATTATTAAAAACCATCCTTATATCTAAAATAATGTTGATTTGTCCATTTACTTTTAAGTCTCTGAAAATTGGGTTATATGTATTAAAATGGCTGTAATTATTAAGCAGTTAATTGAAAATCTGGTAAAAGCCTTTGGATTAAAGCTGAAAGCCTGCACGTCACACACATCTTGACCAATTTAAAATCCACTGTGGTGGTGTACAGAGATGTCATTATCCAAAAACCTCTGACTTAAATCTGTATTTTTGTATTTTAAGGCATTATAGGTCCTATTTGAACAAACTTAAAAACTGTAAACTGTGAGTATGTACTGTATCTATATAGGGCTGGTAGAAAAATAGGAAATTGTAACCAGTTTCACTTTGATTAAAATAAGCTAGCATAAAGCTTTATCACAATGCCTGCTGTCAATCACTGCAAAATAAAAAAAAAAAAAAAATCCCAGTTTGCCCTTTTGAGTTAAACAAGCTAAATTTGGGACTTATACCCCTGTTTGATTATAGGTCCACAAATAGACCTAATTAGATGCTTCTCTTGCCAAAATGTTAAGATCTGTTGTAATACTCCCCTACAATAGATTAATGGACTATTGGAAGCGTATTGAGAGGATCACGGTATTGCAACTGGCAGTGTTTCATGTCAGTTTATTTACACACAAACCTCTGTTCCCACTCCAGCCTAATTAGAGGGAGTCAGAATTTTCTGATTAAAACAAAGCCTGTGCCAGGAGTGCTGGTCTTACATCATCAAAGTATTGTGTATCAGAGAGGTCTTTGGGGGGATTTAAAGGATTTAAAAAGGTACAGAATCTAAACCTTGTTTCACATCACTGGCTGAAATATGCTAGTACGATAGTACAGTAGTTTCTTGGGATTTCTTTTGCATGTTACTGTGAAGAATCACCAGCAGCTCCGAGCCAAATATTAAATTAAAGCAGAAGAACTGTAAATGTAATGGGTTGGCTGCAAAGACAACTTCTCCATCTTACTAAACTGGCAAAATGCCAATGGAAGGATTGTAGTGCAAGTTTAACTAGTTGTGTGCTCATGATTCACACTACAAAATGGTTGTGGTATTTTTTTTTTCTTTTAAATTGTGTTGTTGACATATCTCTTTAGTCTCTCGCACACAAACCACATTTAATTTGCATACTGTATTTGCATACTGCAGCATTGCATTAGTTAGTTTCATGCACAGCTGGTACCACATTAGCATTTCCCATCATGTTACACACAAGAGTCCTTTCAGTGACGACAGCAGGCAATACCTCAAGCTGAAGCCAGCCAAGTGAGACTAATACAGGAGCACAATAGCACATCACCAACAGTAACAACTTTATAAAAGGACGTGCCATGATTGGCTGCACTAAACAGCAAACCTTGTTCCCCTATTTCGTCAGTGGAAATCCCCCGCTGAGCACAGTAGCGTTCCACCAAGGAAAGCAAAACAAATCAAAATAAAAGAGGACAAAAAAAAAAAATTAAAACAACAACAACAAAACCCCCCAAAACAAACCCACAAAAAAAAAAAGCGCTTCACAATAACAGTTATGCTTTTGGACGTGTTCCCAAAAACTGTTATCATGCTCCCGGTTTTCACACACTTAAGCCCCAGCCAGCCAGGCCCTGTCACTCGCCATCTTGTCCTGAGTGCTGAGAGGCCCGTGCTTCTGGTTTCCAAAATAAGTCATCAACAGGAGCCTCTCTGTGGGACGAGACAAAGGGAGGCTGATAGGAGCCCGGAGCTCTCACATTATGGACCCCAAACAGCTGAAGACAACCGCAACAGACTGAAGCTCTGCTGGACTGTGGCATTTGAATAGGGATATTGGACTCTTAAAGGGTTTCTAACCATGAAAAAGCCTTTAAGTGCTAAGCATCAGGCCAAAACAAGTACAGTACATTTTGTTCCCAAAATATTCCCCATTACCCCGACAACACAGACACACACACACTTCTACTCATGTCTGTGGATGGTAGGAAAACCGGTACTGGAAAGGTACTCCTCATTTGAGATCACTCTTTTTAGCCATTGATGCCTGCCTTTCAATTACACCCCCCCAAAAAAACTTTTTATTCTGTAGTACGAAATTCAAATAAGGCTGAGAATAAGTTTGTGTTTTTACACTTACACACTAACCTCATAAACAGGACTGTTTGTGCATCACTCACCTGGGATGTAGTGCAGAGTTCCTGTTATGCTTTACACACTTATGTAATGTGTGTATAGGAGGACATTGACTCTGAAAGTCTCTCTTATCACTAGAGGATATCAAAATACATGAAATGGATCAACAGAGAAGTTTAATTGAATCATCTGCGCACACAGCTGTAATTCAAACCATGCAACAAAACAATCTAATTTTCCAATATGCCACAGCTTTTCTACCAGACTCTGAATCTAGCCGCGGCACGGCCACCATGTTTAGCGTGTTGCAGCTAGAACTGACGAGTAAAATGCAGCAATTTTATAGTATCTGTAACTAGTGTAAAGCAACACAAAGTCTGCTCTTTTATTTTATTTGAAAAATAAGCAAATTGCTTTATGAAGCAAGCATTAAGCATTATCCTGGTCTTGTGTTGAAGCCAGCTTTCTCCTGTGCAGCGGTGGTCTTTTCAAGTTGTCCAAACCCTCCAGCATCAAGGAGGTACACACAGGATATATTTTGACATTTGCTACCTTACAAGCAACAACCTCCTGGGCTGAAAAGTGAAACCTAAGTGAAAGTGCCAAAAACTGTAGTTTCTTTAACGGCCACTTGAGACTGGCTCCAAAGAAAGTTAATCCCCAGATTCCCATGTTTAATTACACAAATAAATAGTGTGAAAAAGTTGACCCCTTTTTTAAGAAGGCTAATAGAAAAACAGTGGGGCTGTGTGGTGTCAGGTTTACCAGATAAAGTACCCAAAATGCAGAACTCCAAAAAGAAGGGAGGAAGAAGGAAAAAAACTGATCCATCCATCCATCCATCCTCTTCTGCTTATATGGTTCAGGGCCGTGGGAGGGCCTGGCACCTATCCCAGCTGTCACAGTGCAAGAGGCAGGGTACACCCTGGATAGATCACTAAGCTGTTGAAAGGATTAACCTTTTATTAAGTTGATGTGAAGTCAAAAAGACAGAAATTCACAAAAACCCAAACAAACTGAATCTAAGAAACTCCAGGAATAAGGAAGGAGCATGCAGGAATGTTGCTGAGATGTCAGGATCTGGGCAGGCTCAGGGGTTTTTCTCCTTTCTTTTTTTCTCTCCCAGCCTTTTTCTTTCTTTCTCTGCGTTCTCAGGTGTAGAGGTGGGACCATCTGCCTTCACCTACAGCCAGAGCTGTAGAGATCCTTTCCCGGGCTCTGTATTTAAGGACCAACTGAGGCTCCTAAAGTCCACCAGATCATCACATCAACAACGGTAGTAAATCAGCTTAGTCAGTCTAGTTTTTATGCTTGCATTTTCCAGTTTGTAATCACCTCTCCTTGCCTGTTTCCCAGTTACCTGCTTAAAGTTAGCTGCCACTTATTCAGGAGACAGACACCCTCTCTATTTTTAAGATTAGGATGACTGTTGGGTTTATTCTGTAATTATTGTGGGGTCTTTACCTTACAGTATAAAGTGCCTTGAGGTGCATGTTTGTTGTAAGCTGGTGCTGTATAAATAAAATTGAACTGAAAAGGCTGAAACAGCAATGCATCCTAAAAAAAGTTAATAATCAACTTTAACCCTCCAGCATTAATAACGGTTAAGTTCAGGGGACAATGAAGTGGTATGAAGGGGGCCCCAAATCAAATCTTGCTTAGGGCCCCTTCAAGGCTTGGGCCCCTTTGCTGTAGGTGAAGACAGCAGAGGGGACAGGGAGAGGAGCAGCCAGAGATGCAGGCTTTGGAAACCGAGGGACAGAGTGAACAGGAAAGTGTAGTACGTGAGCAGGTAGTAGCGTTAGGATAATACAGGGACTCTAAGGTAATGGAGGTAACGTTAGCTCTATTACATGAGAATGATGAGCAATGGCGATTGATTAGTATCAATATTTATTGGTATTTGCATACTTCCCAAAATCTGGCAGCCACGGCACCTTAATCTGATAAAATAGCAAACGGTCAAGGCTGTTGGATCAGCAGCAAGTGCCCATTTTAGGCTACATCATACCATTTTAGATAATTAGGCTAAAGGTGTGCTGAAAGGCTGCACAGTAGTTTGAATCTGTAGCCTCTATGCTGGTTAAACATGTTTTAAAATGCACTAAATGCAAAATAAAAGATTTTTAAAAAAAAGCTAAATAAGTAAAAGCTTTGCAATTTAAGCATTACTAAACTAAGTGTAAAAAAAGTATTATTAGCAAAAGGTATGCCCACATTGATTAAGAGTAAGACAGTGTCAAATGCTTTTAAGACATAGTTGTGGGCCGGTCTAAGCCAAAAATGCCAGGGCCGATTTTTTGCCCCAGTACAGCCCTGCCTGTAACCAGTTCAAAATCCACTGATTTTGAACTGATTTTAAGCTGGCCACTTACCTGTGTCTTCACGGGATCCACTCACCACAGTGGAATCAAGACTTCACCAGCTGCCTGCCTTTGTGCATGCCCTTTGACTGGCAAGTGTGCTTATACAGGAACCTGTAACTGAATATTGTGGGATAAGAATCACTTCTGCTAATTTGAATCACTGGAGTCGACCTCTCTGTCATACTGGTGTAGTTGGTGTCCTTCGGAGGATTTAAAATTCAATTATCTGACAAATAATGTGGCCTGCAGGGTGGCATAGCCCCAGTTTCTGTGTCAGTTTTAGTGAAAGTATTTTATTAGTCTATTGTCAAGTATCAGTTTCTGCACATTGCACCCATGCAGTTTATGGATGTAGCTTGCTAACCAAGGTTGCTAACCTTCCCACTTTACCAAGTAGACTGACTTCTGACCTTAAAAAAAAGGGAAAAAAAAACATAAATCGTAATTGCTAAAGTTCAACTTTGTCCAAAACATGCCGGCTACATCTATCTTTTACATACAGTCTGTGGTGCCTTGATGAACCAGAATCAGAATCAGAATCAGAAGGTTTTTATTGCCATATGGGTGAACAGGTTCACAGCCTTAGGAAATTGCTGCGGTACTTCGTGCGTACAGAAAAAAAAACAAATAAGTATAAAAACTATAAGACAATATACAAGTATACAAATTGCAAATATACAGAGATATTAGAGCTATAACTATAGCACAATATTACAAAATTACAAAATATACAGTGCAGAGACTAATTAAAAGATAAAAGAATGTAGACTATATTCCACTAATATGTACATCAGTGCAGTCAGACAGGTGCATAGACATAGGGTCATCAGCGTTTGTGGAGCGTTTCAGTACAGCCATGGCAATACTGAACATTCTGAGAGTGGAACATCAACCATGAGGCATCAGTGGACGTTTCTGGCCCTCTGGCCCCCGGAGAACAGTAAAGCAGCCCTGTTATACACTGAGCAGAGGAGGACACGGCACTAGAAAACTTAGCTGGACAAGCAACACAAAGGGGAGATTCATGCTTTAGTCTAAATGTTTTCAAATTGTCAAGAAAAAAAGACTTAAACGATGAAGACTGACTGGTTGTTCTGGCAATTGTACGTCTGGCTGACTTCCTCACCTCCATTAAAAAGCAGCACACAGCTGCTTCCCAAAGCTTTTCTATGGGAACCGTCCACTGTCTCCCAATACGAAACTGCTCAAATCTGGGCCAGAGTAACTGGTAATGAAAAGCATGTTCTAATGACCTTTTAACTGTAATTTAGACTACATGAAAAATGACCTTTTTAAATGGGAGAACTGATTTCTCCCCGTCAGTGCACTTAGTTTGGCAGCCAAAAGGAAAGACTGTTGGATACAAAGAAAGAGGAAGGAGCAGTCACGAAAAGCAGAAAAAAGACACCTTGGAGAAAAAGCACAGGGCAGCTAGATAGAAAAGGAAGGGGGAGGGATAGATGGTGCATAATGAAGAAGGAGACGAATGGCAACCCCTGAAGGAATCTCGGGACAACTGCTTGGAGAGGAACAACAGCACCTCTCACAGAGCGCCTATTTGCTGTGGTACAAATCACTACTAGGACCGGCAGCCCCAGAGGGGAAAGCACTTTTCTTCACCTCATCGTCAGGCCTTGGAATCCCGTTCCACTTTTCCAGATGGCTTCAGGAGCAGACTGAACTGGTCCATCTTCCGCTGACCCGCCCAGCCTTTCCATCTGTCCAGCTCAAGCAACCAAGTCACTACTGGCTGCAAATATTTTGGACTGGGAATTTAATCCCAGTCCTCTGCTTGAGACCAGTTTGTAAGGACTTGGCCTGGATTTACTGTACCTGGCAAATAGCCTAATTGGTTGATGGTTACCCAAGGAGCATGTGTTTCAATATAACAGTCACTCTTGGAGTAAAAGCTAAATACTGTTGACTCAACTGGATATTTAGTTATGTTTTTCAAACTGATTGCCTGCCAGGAATAAATGTAGATCCCCACTGTGTTAATATTTAATTGCAGCAAAAGATAATTACATGTGAGGAGACTCAGCTCAAAGTACAGTTACATATAAAGTCACCAATGACACAAGCAGATGAGCAGACTCTATTTACAGTGTACACTCATGGCTAGCCCAAGTTATGTATGGCTAATATCTCAACCACTAATGAAAAAATAACATGACAGAACCACTAAATTTAATTTGGACAAAATTTCAAGTTCCTTCTGAAAAGGCTTCAAAGGTCTCAGACGGATCTAATGATTAGAGGACTTGACTGACTCTGAACTGATTTCCTCAGGTAAGTAACTCCAAAGCCTCTAGTTTATTCACCTTTAGGGATATGTTTGTGTGCACAAAGTGATATATTTTTTTTTCAATCCAGGGTAAAGTTAAATTGAAAGAAGTTGGTGGAAGTATTGCATGTGTCATGTGCGTGAAAGTGGACTGCGTGGCATATGTGGAGGACCCAAATGCAGGACTCAGAGACTGGGGGAATGGAGATAAACAGAAAATGAGCTTTTATTGTGGCTGTTAACATAACAAAACTCACAAAGTCAGGGAAACAGAATCTAAGGAAAACCTAAACTGGGAAATATTAACTCGGGAACACTGGAGACACGGGAACAAAGACTGCCACACACAACCATGAGACTCTAAGAAGAGACAAGGGGAAGACTGAGACAATAAATACACAGAGGGATAATCAGGGAACAGGCAACAGGTGAACGTAATCACAAAACAAGACAAGGAAGTAAACTAAACACAGAGACAACGACTGACAAAGGAAAACAGGAAGTCACTGAGTACGGAGACAGAAACGCAGACTTAATGACACGGAGAGGCACATAAACAAGAAGAAATGAGACACATGTAGGAACACAGAGGTAGGAACTAAACTAAGCATCAAAACTGAGAACATCATTAAATATACTTAAATGGAAACAAAGGACGAGAAACCAAAGGCAGGGAAAAACACTGGGTCAGAGAACCGAGGACCATGACAGCAGGTCAGATTTTTCTTAGTAAAAATCTTCTGAATTTTAAATTATTCCTTAAAATTCTAATCTAGGTGATTGATAAGAACAATAACACAAGGTTCACTTTAAAATTTGCACAGGAAATCATATTGCTTGTATTGAGTGCTAGCTGAATCCAGACACTGCTATTACAGTAAACGCTAAAATCTCTCTAGAGGAATTGTTTGTGTATTCTCAATTAAATTGTATAATAACAAATTCATGTTGTCTTGTAATGTCACTCTTTTCTTGTGGTTCAAGGTCCTGACAAAAGCAATAACTAACAAAGTGACATACTACATAAGGGAACAATTGTGTCACAAATGCTTAATTAAGACATCCCCCACTCTGCATGCAAGGACATTTGAGACTATTTATTGAGGCTAGTGGGCCTCTCAGTTTCCACCAGCTGAAAAGGACTTTCTAGTGAGATGGGAGCTGGATGGAAAGCACAGCCAAGTAAGAGCCAGGTTTTGGACTCCAGGCCAAAATTTTCCCCAGCTGCTTCCACCAAACAATATGCAGACCCAGGTGTTCAGGCAGGATTTGAAACCCAAGCCCAGAAGTTCAACTGTTCCACATACCCCAATCCCCTATCATCCCTCTGTTTACCTCTCAGATGAAGTACTAAAGTCATCCAACTGCATATTTGTTGTATCTGACAACACACACCATATGCTAATCAATTTATTTGTCTTTTGTCCATCGTAATGGAAAGAAGTGAGGCTTAATGCATAGCTGAAAAAGCAGGACCTGCTCCAGCCTTTATGTACTGTAGGCAACATTATGATTGCTGTTGTGTCTGACAGACCATCTGTTTAAGGTGTACAAAAGCAGCATTTACATTAAGCCCTGAGCAATCCTGTGCTTGTGTGAGGAATAGATAATAATTAGAGTTATTTATGAAGTTAACCCAGCCTCAGGGGGGCAGTGTATATATAAATGGGGAGGGCATTCATTGTAAAATCAAACATGTGAATATGAATAAGATTTCCAAGGAGGGAGAACATACACATGGTTGGTGTGACAGAAGAGGAGGCAATGGGAAGGGTAAGACTGATGCAGAGGAGCTGCCATAACAAATGGAGAAGCTGAACAAAGAAGATTGATTTATGAAGTGCCAAATGAGTAACTGTGTCCACTTTAAGGATGCTCATATGGATCCTGCTACTATTGGTAACCTTTTTGAAGCTGTGGGTATTAATAAACTCAAGGAGAAGACTTCTACAAACAGCTTTAAGCAAGAAACACAACTCGAAACCTTTTAACACTTTCTGTCAAACCTACATTGCATGTATTAATGGGCAGTCTCACAAATATACTCTTAAACTGTGTGTGCACATCCAAATAGTAGACAGCAGGGTGCGGACCACAGGAAGATGTGTCACATAATGTGTGCATATATGAGTGGCACTGCTAAATCAACTACATCCTTATTTGATTCGGTTAGAGCCTCTCTCATTCTACTGTATAACAGCAACAGTAGCAGATGAAGTACTTAATTCATCGCCTGCTCATCTGCTGAGCCACCCTGGCGCCCCGAAATCTGGTATTTTAACATCCAGCCATCCACTTTCTTCATAGGACAAGAGGCAGGGTACATCCTGTACAGGTCACCAGCCTGTCACAGGGCTAACACGGAAATAAGTACTACCATTCAGACTCACATTCACACCTACAGACAATTTAGAATCACCAGTTAACCTAACCCCACTTAGTGCTTGTCTTTGGACTGTACTCGGAGAAAACCAACGCAGAACATGCAAACTCCTCGGCCGAGGTAGATTTGAACCTGGGACCTTCCTGCTGTGAGGCAGCAGTGCTTTATTAAACTAGCATAATATTGTCCAACCAGACTTAAGTTTATAAAACAAGATTTACACTGAAAATCAAAATCATGACACTAGTTCATTGTACCCAGTGGTTAACACTGTACATTAGCAGTGAGTGTCAAAGAGACTGACAAGTGGAATAAATGAAATAGTTTAATTATATTCACTGGGGTACTAATTCAGTAATGTGTAAGCATCTGTATACTGAGACACAGGTGCCCTCCGTCTGCCTGCTCTTCCATAACAATTAATCTATAGAAATTTATTAAGCAATGCACACAAATTAAGTAATAAAGGAGCATGACTCAGTAATTATAATACATTTCTTTATTGAATTAGCTGCAGATTGCATTGGATAATGGAGGTAGCACAACGTATGTGAACGTGTGTGTGTGTATGTTAAGAGAGGAATTAAGTTAATGAGAAAAGTTCACACAAAGTCCAGCCTCACTGATTCTGTCTTCAGTTTGTAACAAAAAGACAAGCAGAGTTCACATGCACTTGCAGGGAAGAAAGGCGAGGTGACAGGTTCAAAAGTTCAGGCACTGCTTTAGTCTTACTTTGCATGCCACTACCATTCGGCACACTCTCATACTTTGGAAATGTCAGGGAGAACCTCATTTACCGTTCTGTATTAAGCTCTGGGTGGCAAGAACCGCCACTGGGGAATACCAAAATGTGAATAAGAGCAGAGGGGCCCTGTGGAGAAAAAGAGCCGTGGATCTTCCATGTCTTCCTTGATGAATCTGTAAAACAGATTTGCAACATCTCACTAAAGACAAGTTGTGGCACGGCCCCTTTTCAGATGCAATAATCTCTGAATCGCTTTTTACCATAGGACGAAATCAGTTCCTTCACCTGTGACCTCCAAATGCAAGTATCACAACTCACCCATTAACAACTTACAAGCTTGCTTCCTGTATGAAAGTTAGTATTAAACTGGAATATTTGTAACATTTACCCAAGGCTGATTAAAAAACAAAAAAAAAATAAATAAATAAATTTGCACCATTTTATTCATTTACTTAATGAATTAAAAGTGTGTTAAAAATATATCAAAGTAGAAAATTCTTATCACAAACTGACCCAGAGAAACTGGTCCATGCATTCATATGAAGCAGGTTAGACTGCTGTAAGTTCTATTTGCAGCATTATTCAAATCATAGTAGACCTACATGGGTTTTTAGCCTTTGTGTTAAGCACATTCTGTTATGTGTTATGAAATATGAATAAAATTGCAGTTTCCATTGCCATTATTATTATTTCCTTTTGTTGATCATTTACCATTACGGAACACCATAAGCTGTAAAATGCATGAGAAGAAAACAAAATACTAAATGAAAATCTGAAGGCTTTAACTTTTTAATAGAAACCTATGAAATCATAAATTAAATTAAAAATGACTTCTATCATTGTTGGCTGTCGTCACTTATAGTCCTGGCGGTATCCTACTGATGATGGAGAATGTACAGATAAACAGGCTGGGGCTGACAGATCATGTGCACCTTGTCCTCCACCCGTTTTCTCCTTTTGTTAGAGCTTGTAGTCTTTTTCTTTCTCGTAACAAGTTTGGTGTCCAAACTTTTCTCTTTTTTTCAGCCCCAGTGAGCGTGTCAAGATTGCACAAGCCGGCTTATTCATTAACATATGAAAAGTAGTATGAACAAAATTGTGTGTACACATTTCATGGATCTGACAGTAATTGTGTATACAGACTTATGTTTGCACAAGGTACGAACGTTTCTATGCAAATATTTTTGAATGAGGTCCATTAAGGCTACTTTTTTGCTTTAATGTTGGTAGACTAGCAACAACTTCAACCTCGTTAGTCACTAATTTATTTCCTTTGTGGCTTCACTCTACAAAACTCACCATAAACTGACCGACAACAGCTAGATTTGCAAACTTCATCCATTCATCTATCCATCCATCCTCTTTTGCGTATCCTGTTCAGGGTTGCGGGCGGGGGGGCCTATGCCAGCTGTCATAGGGTGAGAGGCAGGGTACTATTCAAAAACAGTAGCCTCAATGCTCAACCTTTAATACATCAGCACATAATTGTCCAGTCTTCTGATATACAACAGCCACCTTTGTTAAAGTATTATTTCTGCAAGCACTAAAGTGTTAAACTTAAATCTTATAACGGTAAGCATAAAAACCTTCCAATATTGTTTTTTTTCACACTGAATGCATCAATTCAACAGGGGAAATAATGAGGGGACATGTGTGATTTATTCCAGGTGTGTACCTTCACAAACATCTGCATCAGTGCGACTTTGTGTGCATCTGTACGTGGGAGAGAACTACACGTTGAGATGAAGCGAGGAAGAAGAGGGGGAAAGACCAGCGTGAGGTTTCCAGTGCTGTGCACCTCACAGCACTTTAGCGGCCTTGCCACGTCACGGAGCTGCTGCCGTGTGGCAGGTCAGGCTCCTTGGCCGGTCTCCATCCTCCTGACAGCCTGTCTGTGTGCCTGCAGTGGCTCCTTGCCCACCACTTCACTTTTAATTACGCACTCTGAAGAAGTCCAGGAGCTAAGTATCAAAACCGTCTGGAGGTTTTATCCCTTAAATCTTCTCTTTGGTCGCCTTGAATGAGTCCTACAAAGCTGCGTTCGTGACACGCTGCTCTGCATGAAGTTCAGGATTATTAAACATTTGTGCATCAAATCCTGTCTTCATTTTCCTAAAGTTCCCGACTGTGAGATTTTCTCAGCTGCCTCTGCTTGGATGGACATCATGTGGCTCTTAAAGAAGAATGTTGGAGTAAAACTTGCGTGTTGATTTATGATGTGATATGTGACTTCACATTTTTACCAGAGCGCTACTGTCAGGGTGCCATGGTCATTAGGCAGCGAATTCAATTCAGTCAGTCAGGCTTGCAACACTCCATATCTGCCTACTATCAAGCTACGTCAAACGGACAACTCCATCTGTTGTGTTTTATGTAACCCCACGAGATCCAGCGCTGTAGAATCTGTGAGCGATTAGCAACACCTCGCATTACAGCAAACAAGATCTACTCGAGGCAAAGCGGTACAGATTTAAATATGTAGGAGTAAATCTACAATGTGTGCTTTTACATCTGTCTCCAATCAAGGTGACAAAATTCATTCTTGGCACGATTTCCTTTAGGAGAGATGTCTCTTTTGGCAATCCTGCTTTTATACAGACAGGATGAAAATAAGATAAATGAATCTCAGAATTTTGCACTATTGCTTTCTGAGTCACAAGTGCTTTCCGCTCAGCACCAGCAACAAAACACATACACATACGCTTTAGGATATCTTTGAAATTATAAGATTTAAAAACAAGCCTTAACAAAGGAATACGAAGGCAAAACATTAGCAACCTCCGAGGCAGAGAGTTCTTCTTTATTGTTAGGACTTGCTTTCCATTGACAGAAAAACACATTATTAATAACTCCTCATATTGTTTTGTTGACAGCATAGAGCCCTGAGGGGGGAAAAAAAACACCAAACTATTTTAAGTGCTTTGGTATGTGGTCAGAAGGCCAGTTGGACTGCATGTTTCATATGCTGAAATCAAGCAGCTGCAAAATTACAGTAGCGTGCCCTCACCGCAACCGACTGGAGCTGTGCAATTAATCAGAGGTTAACCCCATAACCCCACAAACCTGTGCGTAATCTCTAATTTACGTGCCATCTCTTTCTACATGCACAAACATACATACATAGGCACATGCAGACTGAGACATCGAAGCCTCAAGCGTATTTGCAGATTTCCAAAAAGAATGTGAGTAAACATGTCCGAGACTCGTGTTCTATAAACAGAGATCAGTACACCACGCTAGGTAATAAAATCTTTTGGACGATATCATGCAGAAAATGATAAGTCTTGCTTTCATATCTGCATACCTCACATTTATACAAGAATTCCAAGAGTGAGCTCAGTCCAGCAACACATTCACAAATGCAGAATTATCCAGAGAGTCGTATTCTTTCCGTTTGTGTGTGTTTGCTGCTCGGATTCCTCGCACAGGCATCCGACAGTTAATCATCTCTGCTTTAATAGCTGTTATCTGAATCTCACCTTCCTGTATACTTGATTCTGAGGCAGGAAACTTCTGGGCAATACCCCACGCCTGCACACAAAGCATCTGAAATTATATTAACACATGCCACTAACACAACACAAGTGTGCCGTCAGGAGGGAGCCAATCCACAGGGTTTCTGTTTGGATTAGTCAAAAACTACACTAGTGCTTAAAGTGTGCTTTCCCTGCTACATTATATTAAATATTTTCAAATAGGCACACAAGCACACAAAGAAGCCACAGTGCGAGGACAAAGTAGACAATTATTTGGTAACAGCAGAAAAAAAAAAAGTCTGCATTTTGCCCCATTTTAAACACGTACACCTGTTAATTGGGCATAAATAGAAACATTTCAACAGCGAAGGATTAGAAGACGAAATGTGAGACTGTTATGCGAGACAACAGCGAGGTAGCAAAGGAAATATTTATCAAACAGACATCCTGCAGTAATGTCATATCCTATTTCTGTCAGACATATACAACAGGATGCAAAAAAACTGCCATTTCTTATCAAGGATGAGAAATTGTGTTAGTGTCATGGTCCTGGGCTGCTGGCCAGTGTATTGTGTCCTTTTTCCTTGAGGTTCTGCTTGTTGTTATATTTCTGCTATGTTTGCTTACTGTTGAGATTCTTCTGAAGTCTGTTATTATAGTTTTTCTTCTCGTCTCCCCCGCGTCTCTGTGTTTTAGTGTCTGTTTTGTCCCTCTGTGTCATCGTCCCATGTCTCTTGTGTGTTCTGTACTTAGTTATATTCCCCGTGTTTGGTCAAGTCTTTGCGTGTGCCACGTGCGATCACTTCCTGTTTTATTTTGACAGTCCCTTGTCCGGTGTGTTAAGTTTTGCTTCCCCTTTGTCATTAGTCTTATTTGTTCACCTGTCCTTCCCTGCTTCTGTTCCTTGTTGCATCGTCATCTATATTTTCCGTGAGCTGTGCAAACTTTTGTTTCCCCTATAGAGAGCCAAGGTTTTGTGTTTCAGGCTTTATTCCTGCCTTGGAAAAATGGGATTTTGCATTTTTGGGACTTTATTAAAGACTCTGCATTGAAGCTGCTTTGAGTTCCGCTCTCTCTCTCTCACATCCTGCCACACAGTAGTGGTGTGCGATACTGCAAATTTTGGTATCGATCCGATACAAGTAAATATAGGCCCAGTATTGACGATACCAATACCGATACCGATACTTTTGACTTATAAAGGCTGCTTATGTAGGGGAGAGCAGTGTGTCAGGGTTTGACATGAATCATCATCACTTTGCCAAATCTGAACACATTTTAATGACCACTAAATCACTCTGATTTTTACTTTCCACAAAAATTAGTTAATAGAATAAAGATAAAATATTAAAACAATTAAATCATAGGCTTACTCTGTTACAGAGTTGATGAGTCCGCACAAAGGGTTAGTTTCAATAAAGTAATTTAACATAGTTTAATGGGCTGAATATATATCTGACTGCCTGAATATTTTCTATAGGAAATCAGTCTGCTGAAGTAACAGCTAAGATGATAAGTTACTTTTTAACATGAACTAATCCCGAAGAACCGACATGAGTGATGACTGAAACATGACTTTCACCACTATATGAGCTACCTGGTTATTCTTAGCCTCTCTGAAAGGACTGTGACAGTGGGCTCTGTCTCCGGGTCGGGGTCTAGGTCTGTCTGAGGGATACCCTTCCTCCTGCTCCTCGGGAACCAAGCCTTTTCTTTTTCGTGCTCTTTCACATCTTTAAATATGTTCACGGTGTTCCCACACTAGAGAATTTCCTCTTAAAACGCATCACTGTTTACACTGTTTTCATTTCCAGCTGTAAAGTACAGCTGCACGATGCTCCGCTTTCTCACTCACTGCAGCCAAAATGACTGCTCAGTGCCGCTGAGTCACATGACCGCAGACAACTAATCACAGCCGTGCAGAGACTCGGGAGAGGAGGAGGCGGAGCAAAGACTGCCTGCATGAGAGGAGCTGTGTTTGCACAGACATGTCTGCTCTCTGATGAACAGGATCAACACGCTGAATTTACAGGAGACAAATAAACTAAAGTATCGATCCTATCACGCTAATATTGTTCGATACCAATACCAGCTTTGTATCGATAATACCGATATTTTGGATCGATCCGCCCACCACTACCACACAGCTGACAGCTTTTCTTTTGTAACCTGTGCAGGCATGCTTTATCTTTAGTGTTTAATTAGCTTGGACAAATTTACTATGTTAGCTATAACCTTGACCTCACACTAAGTAACCTTGTTGATATGTGTTGATGTTGTAGAGAGTGACAGTTAAAATGCAACAAAACGTTTACAACCAGGTGAGTTTAGCTCTGTGAGGCTATGCAGAGTATAAATGCTAACATGCTAATGTTTAGATGCTATAATGCTGACCATGTTTAAAACCTGAGCTTAGCATGTTGTCTGTTAGCTGACTCTCAAGCAAAGAGTACAGATGATCCAAAGCTTGATCTCACATTAGTAACATACCCTGACATTTTGACCGTATTGTTTGCGATATGTGAACCCTTTGACTAGCCTGTTGGCTAATTGTGCATTTAAGTGTTGCTGGAAGTATTGGGGAAAAACAAACAAAACAAAACAAAAAAGTTTTCAACTAGAACAGAACAATTCAGAAAAAAACTTGGAAACTCGGACAGGGCACCCAAACTGTGCAACATGGTGTATGAAAGTAAATAGCTGGTTGATTATAGGAAGGATTTCATTAGTGGTGCAGATTTATCACCTGTCACACTTCATTGTATTTGGAATATACAGTAAAAATCACCTAAGGATTCAAATGGCTCATGGAATTTTTTTCCTACTTGTAAAAAATCCGTCTTATGTGTCAGTCAGATAAAATCAGATTCTTCAAACTATCAGACAGTTTGGGGTCTAATATTGAATGTCACAGCAATGGCTTTCTGCTTCATCCCTGGATTTGCTTCAGCACATTTTATAATCTTGTATTAGTGCGAGTTTGTAGCTTACTCTTGCCTCCTGCGCTTGCCATGATTGTCTCCGGTGAAATGAACTGATTCGCCCAGTGCAGCCAATCCAGACGTCACGTGACTGTATAGATGCTTAAGCAATCTTGTTAGTGTGTGTAGTTGTGCGCGAACGAGCCGATGCGTGGAGTTCATGTAGATCGTAAATATTGGAAGTGGGCGTGGCGGGAGCTGAGGAGGGCTTTAGCGCTAAACTCATCCGAGTTATGCGATCACATTTAATTGGAAATGTATTTACAATGGGACCAGAGTTTTCATCCAAAGTAGGCGAAAATCCAACTTTTATGATCAGATTTACGTGATGGTTTTATTGGAATTAATGTCAGGAAAAATCGGGACCTGCAGAAGCTGTCCGACTGGAGTGAAAATCCGATTTGTGCGACTTCGACTTTGACGATTTTTACTGTAGTATTATGTGGTAGCTGCTGCTCACACAAACTGACCTAGATAAGCTACATGTGTGATTTATTAGTCGTATTTAGATACAGGGGGCCCAACGCGATTAAAAATTCAGAGAAGCAAAAAAAACAACACATCACGTTAGTAATGCAATGTTGTGTTTGCATTCAGATTTTAAAGCACATGACCAAAATAAATAAATAAAACTGAAGGACTTACAATTTTAAACCATTTGAAGAGCACATGGATGCTTCCAGCAGGTAACAGATTGAAAACACTCTGTTGAATAAGCTGCTCATTGTTCACAAATGCAGACAAATAAATAATTAAAAAAAAGAGCTTCATTATCAGATGTTACCTGTTAGTTACTGTTTACTAGCCGGTACCTTGCTCCTTGTTTAAAGATTTTGCCCATATATGTAGTCTGGTACTATATGTGTGTGTGTTAGAACGATTTCATCACTGAAAGGTGTGTGTACCTTGTGCCAGATTAGATATGAGCTTCTCTATAACACTGTTTATAATATGACCTCACATTTTCTTGTAGAATAATTTTATTAGTTGACATTGGCGCTTGGAAGGACTCACACAGCCCATCAGCACATGAAATATTGCCACCTACTAAAGCTTATAGGAGTCAAAATGAAGAGCCTGCTTTGTGAGCAATGACCTTGCATTGTTTTGGCTTGGTGGTGTGTAGCTGTGTTTGTATGAAATGCAGTCCTTCCTTGTCCTTGGAAGTAGCCTTGTTTGAATGCTGGATTCTTTCAGTTCGTTCATCCTGTTTGAAAGAAAAACGTAATCTCTCTTTTTTGGTTTGGTGATGGCCCCTCATTCATTTTCTTCTATTGCAAAGAAAGAAGAAAGAGGAGATCCTTTAACATCCTGGTCATGGATTAGGTTCTTAGTAGATGACATCAGTTTTTGGGGCTGTGCCCTGCTATCTAGCATTGTGCTGCTACTAGGTGGGTGGATGGGGGTGGGGGGTGGTTTCTGGCAGGGGTACATGCAGTTCCCAAACCATCAGTGGGGAACAGAGAATGCCACCTATCAAATTTTACATTTTCATTTTTTCCTTTCTGAAAGGACCGTCAGTTTCCTGTTCTTTTTCTCTTCGTTATCACTTTTCAGTCTAATTTACCAGAAATATTAAAATATTTGTGCTGCATTCTAATTTGAATGCAAAAGACTTGAACAGCTATTAGAGAAAATTAAAGGTCACCTGTTTATTGCATATACAGATATATAGAATGCAAAAAAGAACTTGGTTTTTGGCATTATTCAAAACGACCCCATCACCGATGCGATAGTCCCACCTTTGAGCTCCCCTGTGTAAATCATCATTTTACTGAACACCTAACAGCCACAGGAACCTGCTGACTTCTGGTTTCCCACCACAGGGAGGCTGTGGACTTCACCAGAAGGAAATGCAAAATCAGGCAATCTGCAATTGTAGGATTAACACTGAGCCGTTTGTGAAATCCAGTTGTGCAGAGCAGTGTGTGTTTCACCGTTAGTGTAGCAAAAAGCAGCTAATGAGATAAGAGTTTGCCTCAAGTTTGAGCCACCATGACAGATTATTATTATTTTGTATGTGATTTTTTTTCCACATGAATCAGTGTGTCTTAGACATGCACTGAATAGCTGCTAAATTATACTATTCATGTTTCCTCATCATGAAGTAATGTTATAAAAACTGTAAGAGATGGTAGATTATTACCTGTATGAAGGAATTTCAAAACTGTATTAAGATCATCAGTCATGCAGGGTAACATATTATTAGATAAAGAAGCAAATTCTTGATTGCTGTGTATTGGAAACTAATATATTGCGAGAGTATGCATTACTCTTACAATATATTGCCTATGTATTTTAGCAAATCTGGGTAGTTGATAAAAGAGTAAAAAGTGGATGTAACAGGTGGAGAGAAACAGATGTTTCAGTGAGCATGGACAAACACTACTCTTAAATAAGGATGTACATGGATGTGCGATGCAAAAGCCATTTTGGTTTGGGGTAGATCAAAGTAACCTTAAGGGACTAAAGGCTCCACAGCTGTTCTTATCTGTCACGGCAGATAAGAATGCCTTCAGTGCTATATCATTGTTGTACATGTCTGCTCTGGTGATCGCTCACTTTAATTCCAAAGCTCGAGCCGTCATTCTGGGCACGAGACGTCTGCCTTACATTAATTAAAGGAGAATCGATCAAGGCTTCACAGGTTGCAGCCCCGCTGAAGCCCATTTCATGGTCGAGATGTTCTGTGGTTAGTCCAGAGGGGAGTGTTGCTTTGTCGCCCGTTTTGTATGTGATTCTCTTGGGCTACATTTGAAGGTACACCTGAGGTTTGACAGCTATGACTAAGCCTTCAAGTTTGGATAATCAGCCTGGACTCTGCTATAATCAGGGATCAGGTTTGGAAATTCTGCTGCAGGCTGCTCTGTAGCTGCTCACAGTGGTGTGCTTCAGTCAACATCCAAGACTCAAGAGCCAAGATTACATATTTTTTGATTATACGCCTTTACTTACTGTTTATTTGGGGATTTATTTGTTTGTACAGAACTGATTACTTGTCAGCTTGAAGTCCAAAAGTGAATTAGTTGCATTATTATTCAGATCCAAATACATACAGAATTGCAATTAATCATAAATACAGACTATATAAGAAAATTGTGTTATAATGTTTATAACATTTCAATTAGAAGATGTTTTAGGAAATTAAGGTTTATGGTTTAATTTCCCCCTAATTAAAGTAGAACATTTGCATATTTAAACATACATTAGTGCAAAATTGCATAGAGCCAAGTCCAAACATCTGCATTTGTTTGCACACGGGTGCTATTTCTAACAATTTATTTGATATACTCCAGTATATTTAGGGATTTATTTTTGGTCAATTCTGGATTAATCTCTGTTGTGGAAAACACATTGTGGCTATGAACCTCTTCCAAACATGGGCGGGAACTGCTGGGATTGTAATTGCATGTATGCTGTGCCTAACCAAGCACAGGAGAGGGCACATAAATCCAAACTCGAAGCTGGCAGATGAGAAACTTCACTTCCAAATATATGTTCATTAAGAAATGATCATCTTGCTTAATTCCTGGCAGGAACAGAGCTTGACATGACTTCCACATGGTCGCCGCTGAAATTGGAAAATAGCGTCTGAGCCGGGAAGCGGCCCTTGAGACACATATGTAAGAGGTTCAAGTTAAAACCACGTCGTGGTTGAATGGGGGCAGGGAAGACCAAGTTTTGAGGTTAAAGAGAAGTGTGCGTGTGTGTGCATGAGACACAGACTGGGCAAAGCCAGCGCTGAAAGAAGCGTGCGTCTGCATGTGTGTGCATGTTTGTGCCTGAACGCCTGCGCTTGTGTGTTTGAGACAGAGATAGAGGGATCAGATGGTATTCACTGACACACAAGAGGTCAGAGATGTGCAGAGAGAAAGTGCACATTCAGCATTTCCCAGAAAAGGGGGGGCGTGGGGGGGTTAGACAGTTGGAGAGTTAGAAGATGCAGGTGGGGCTGCTGAACGTGCTGAGAAGCAGCAAACTTAACAAGTCTAATCAGGTCTTATCTGGCTCTGCTACAATTTCATGGCTGTTTGAACCAAGTGGGCCATGTTCCTCAGATCTTTCAGGATTTTATCTAAGAAAAAGTTTCCATAAAGCATTTTGCAGCTATGGAGAGAACAGGGGTAGTGTGTATGTGTGTGTGTGTGTGTGTGTGTGTGTGTGTGTGTGTGTGTGTGTGTGAAAAGATATCATTTCTGCAAGGATGACTCAAGGCTTTATTTTAAAAAGCTGTGCACATCAGGTAAGGCAATGACCCTGTAAGATTTTAAGATAAAAAAAAGAGATATAACACAAAAGGAACGTGATGTTAAATGTTATGAAAAGCTGCTCTGAATATCCAAAGGCATACATGTATGAAATTATATGAACAGCCAGAGTGCAAGACTGTGGCCAGTATCAAGGACATTAAACATTTCCAGCCTGTAGTTAAAGACAGGACGTTAATCTCTATCTACCAGGCCACCAGATAATTGTGAAAAAAAAAAATTGTGTGGTTGTTTGGGTTAATGTTGAACAAGGTCAGCCATCTGCAACATTACAATATTGTGACCCTCTCTTTCTCTTTTTCATTTGCTCCTTCAGGGGTGGCCACAGTGGATCACCTCCCTCCACGTCACCCTAACATCCTCCTCTGTCACACCAACCCTCTGCATGTCCTCCTTCACTACATCCATGAATCTTCTCTGCGATCATCTTCTTTTCCTCCCACCTGACATCTTCAACATCTGCTATCTATTTTACACACAATCCCTTTTAAAAAGGGTTAACTCACCTTTTAGTTCAGTTCAAATGTTCATCACCTCTTTCACCTAAATGAAGCAGCTGCATCGCTGTTCAAAGGGATATTGTGCTGCGGTGAAACTGCTAATTCACTGTATCTTCAGTTAAGTCTTTTAACAGCTCAATGTGTGAAATGAGGAAATAAATATACTGTGAATCACAGCTTAGCTGCTTTCAGCAAGTTTCACTTGTCAACATACAGTGACCCAAAAACAAAACAGTGAAGATGTCAGAATTAAGCTCACAATGAAGATCAAGGTTACAATGTTACAATGTAGCAAAGGCCACCTCTTATAGCTTCTTCCTAAGAGTCCTGTTTCCCTTCATGATTGATATCCACGGTACTGTTTCACATAAATCAAAAACAGGCTCCTGAAAGCTATCCTCAGCCATCATCTTTAGCTCTGTAATGCCAGTAAAAATCCCCTTAAAAACCACATATGAAATAACAACCTAAGCTGTTTGGGCTTACTCCATCTCTTGCGAGCGAAACTGCTCAACATGTAACTCTATTATATGTTTTTCTAACTAATTTGAACCTCCAAATGACAATTTCTTGGAAAAATCCATGTAAAGTCTGATCCTTGGTAAAGTATGGTTACTAAAGGGTCATAGCAAAACCCAGGCAGTCCTCTATTGTGTGCTCAACAGAGAATCAAAGATATGAATGTGTTCTGAATGTTTGCTTTTTTAACTTGAACACATGACCTTGGATTATTCTTGAGGTCTGCCTAGTCATTTTTCAAGTTAAGCCTACACATAAACTAACCCGAACTACATGAACTGGTTGACTTCAACTGTTCAAGGGCCTTTTTGCTTTGTCTGAGAAACTGCATTCATATTTGGAGGTCAGCTCAATAAATATTACACACATTCACATACTCCCTGAACTTTTAACAAACCAAACAGGGAATTAATTGCCTTCTTGTGCAACACCAGCCTTGCAATAAAGTATTCCATGTCTCTGATGAGTGAATAAGTGAGTGCAGAAGTCTTGACCTCATGTGTTTGCACTAAAAAAAAAATTCATGACCTCGTTCCCTTGTGCAGTCTTCCGACAACCTTCTGACATCCTCAATAAAATGTTCACATGGAAATGCATGTATGCATACTCATATTTTCATTGCTGTCTGCTCCAAGTGGGACTCATAACCACACCCAAATCTTTAAAGCCGTAAATACAGTGTTCCTGGAATCCAAATGGAATAGAGGTGCAAGCAACAGGTGCTTCTCAGGAGCAGCACTGGGTTCAATCTTGGGAACATATTTGAGCAATCTAGCAATATTTCATGACATATTAAATAATGATGTGCTTAGAATGCAGCTAAGAGCTCTCAGAAGGGCCATAAAAATGGCGCACTGTGTTCTTGGCAGAATTCTGATTTCAAAACAAATACCCTACTTCCTGCACACGTTCTGCCAAAGAACAGTCGGCTATAATACGAGAAACAAAAAAGACAACAAAGCCTGATGTATCTCATATTTTGAGGAAACTGGAACTGGTTTTCAGGTTGGACATTTATTTGCTCACGTAAACAGCATTTCGGTGTAGTGGTGACTGATGGAATTGCAGGTCACATGATGCCCACTAGCCCAAAGGAACTTTGACTCAAAAACATTCCAACTTGACTGTTTTTCCATTTCTCCAAGTCATGTACATGTTTGGGGAGTTGTCAGGAAGTAAGCAAGCTCAGTTATAGAAAGAGATGAATGAAGAAGAACCACAGATGGGAAAGGCTGAGGAAGCCCAGGGAGAAAAAAAAAAGAACATTCTTGGTGTATGATTTAGTGAGGGGCTGTCATTGGAGTGCATAGGGCTTTGTGCTCTGTAGGATTGGGTAATATGTTAAAATTTTCCAACCAGACATTGACATTACATTTGCTAGTCATAGATGGTGAGTGTCTGTACAGTTCTCAGCTCAAAACAACAAAGAGAAATCTTGTTGTCTTGTGGTGCAAGTGGGTTGAATTTACAAGAAGATAAAATCAACAACAACAACAACAACAACAGATCACTGGCCAATGGCCAGTCTAGGTTTCCAATCACTTAATCATTAGCAGACAGAAATTAGCTGGTTCCATACCTCTTAATGACTGCACACACGTCCGGATGCTAGCGTGCACCTATACAAGGCATACAACATCTACATGCTTTTATATATAAAATATTTTGCCAAGTCAGACAGTGCAGTAAAGTGCTGTAAAATACTCTCATAAATACAACCCCGGGCTAACTGACAAACAGTGAAGAAGGTTTATTGAATAACAGAGATAACCTGAAAGACTGGGTAGAGGCAGCTCTGAAGGAGAAGAGAGAGGTTAACGAGAGCCAAAATCCAGCAGTAGATTGAGTGGATGGTTGTGACAAGGTAAGTCTTACTTGTTGGGCGGCGTATCCAGATCCAGAGAGGGGGGTTCTGAGAGAGAGCAGCTGGGTCGGTGAGTACACAGTGGAGAGTAGGTAGGCAGATGATTCCTCACAGTATTTACTGAGCAGCAAATTCCCATGAAGGCAGTCGGGCAGGCAGGTAGGTCTTTTCTGTAACTGATTCCACTCCTGATGTTGCTGTTTGCTTGTGAAGGAGGAGGAAGAGGAAGTGAAGCCAGGAGGCAGGAGAGTACAGGAGCGGGAGACCAGAGCTCTAGGCAGAACCCGCTGCTGAAACAGGAAACAAAGAATATCCTGACCACGACAGGTTCTGCTGGAGGTTTCTGCCTGTTAAAAAGGAGTTTTTCCTTCCCACTGTCACCAAGTGCTTGCTCATAGGGGGTCACCTGATTGTTGGGGTTTTCCATTATTGTAGGGTCTTTACCTTACAATATCAAGTAACTTGAGGAGTTCCTGAGCTAAAACTGTATGCCATTGTGTGCAGCATGCCAACTGTGTAGCGTGCCTCATATTATGTGCAGTGGTTGGTGTAGAATTTTTTTTTTTGCCTTTAAACTCAAAGCCATGACAAACTCACCTGTTGACCAGTCCCAAATATTTTATAATCTAAAAAGCTCTCAACCACTGTTGGGTATAATGCATTATATTTTTCAGTAATGCAGTAATGTAACACATTCAGTAATTACGTTACAGTTACGATTATGTTGTTATTTGGGTTATTTGCAATATGGAAAAAAAAAAAATAAAAAATCAAACATGCTTTTTTCTTCCTGCACCTGCACTACAATCAGCTGATTTCAGTTCCTGTGCAGAGAGGAGTGTTCTGCAATTTCTGAGGAGTGGAGATATGGAGATGACTTTCATTTTTATTGCATCAAAGGCAAAGAGCGTGATGGTGAAATGCAAACTGCATCCAGGACAGAAACCGCTGCATTATACCGCTAACGCAGCTTCGGCTCTCAGCGAGCATCTACACAGACAGCATGCAAACAGAAAGCTAACCAAGAAGCCAGAGCGATATTAAAGCTGAGAGACTGCTGACCCCAGCGCAGCAGCCAGACCCTGAACTCAAACAGGTAACAAAGGAGTGAGACTTGCCGCACTGTAGCCTTCATTTCTAGCTGCACATGTTTCTGTAACCGAAGCACTGTGGCGAGTGCTTTAAAGTCTCTTTGGGTTGGTTTTCATCTTTGCTTTGTGCTGTCAGTTTTGTGTTCACACATAAAAACTAAAAGACTGTATGTGTGTCTACATTAGGGTAGAGATCTGTGTTGGTGCGAGGAACTTCTGAGGATTACATTGTTAACTGGCAATTATGTGACATGGATTTCAGGTCATTGTATGGAGTAGTGCAAAAGTAATGTAACGAGTAGTGTAAGGAATTATTTTCTCCAGCAGGTAATTAATTAATGTACTGCATTACTTTTAAGAAAAGTCCTTTTTTTGAGTAACCACCCAAACACTGTGCCCATCTCAGATGGACATAGTGGCCGAATTTAAAACCAGCCTGGTACAGCTTACAACAACACACAGAATAACCCTAAAAATGAGCAAAAATTAGGCCACTATGTTCATGTCTGTGTGAATATAGTGGCCTAGGATAGAGTCAGGTTTCCATCCTGAATTAGAGTCCAGGATTTACCCTGTTCCCACACCCCTGCCCGCATCTTTGTTTGGTCTGCCTGCAATCAGGTATGGAGTTGGGCTCATTCCCCCATTTGATTATGTAGTTGACTAAACTCTGTTTTAGGCTGGATTACAAAAGAAACGTGAGGAACATGATTCTAAATAGCAAACTAGCTATACAGCTAGTTTGGATGGCACTGACACAGCTGGCTGCAGTAAGCTTAACTACAAAAACACTGATAACTTCTAGCAACCGCCGCCAAAGCTTAACCACTTAGTAAAATTATTTGGGCTGGATATAAATAACACTATGTGACAAATTTCCGCCTTTGTCTTTAGGTTCAAACTATGTTTGTCTAGTTCTGTACATGTATACAAACTAAAAAAATATATTTTTTTGATCCCAAAACTGCTTTTGTGGTTCAGACAATGATTTTACAAATTTGTCATTTTCCTCATATAATGCCAGGTATTAGTGGTTTACATTTAGGTTTTAACCTTTTTTCAATCTGTTTTCTCTTCAAAAATTGCCTAATGTGGAAATATATGGAAAAAAATGTTCAGTTAAAAGAAAAAATAATAATTTGATTCAACAAAAATTCAATTTGATCAATTCTTTCTTTAACTGTTCAGATCGAACAAAAAATTTTTCCAAGAGTTTTCAAGAATCTGCAAGAATTCTCTAGAAAGACTGAAAATGTTCCAGAACAAGTGCAGGAATATTTTATAACAATAGAGAATGTTCTGGAACACTTTCTAGGAAAACCAAGAATATTCCGGAATACTGCTTGACAGATATAAGAACAGACAAGCCGTCAGTTCAGCTCTGGCTGCCTGAGACGAAGCGTCATAGGCTGCAGTCATTCTCCAGATGCATTCTGCTACATATGTTGCCAGTTCATCAAGACAAGAGTAAAGAAGTTCTCTGTGACGGCACATAAGAAAATGTGTGACCCTAACAAAGCACATTTTGGCATACCAGTTCCTCCAAGATATAATGAACTTTGAACACACATATTAGGGATTCCTCAATGAAAACATGACAGGAGACTGGGGGCGATTATTGTATTCACGCAACTGTTTTGTGTCCAACAGTAGTAAAAAATGGTGAGATTTAGCTATTTTGGGGCAAAAAAAAAATCTTTCTACAATCCACAAAAGTAAAGTTTGATAGGAATAAAGGGACATTTGCTATTTTAATAAGAGTTAGCAAATAACACGTGCCTGTCATAGACAAACATCATCTTGCATTGTGTAATAGAAGTAGATACATATATGCAGTGTGGCTGATGTGAAGATGGAGTAACTGTAATGGAATTTTTCAGTGCTGTTACACTTTATTACTGCATTTCTTTTACTCATGTAAAACTCTGATGAGATATTAAATAATAATGCTTTCATTTTTCCCAGCCTTAGACTCATGACTTCAATTAACCAACACAAAATATCTGTTATGGGAGAGTGACAATAGTAATGCACTATGTTGGAGGTCTCTTTTTAATAAATGTTTGCGTAGTTTTTTTCCCCTCAAACCTCCAACAATCAACACTGTTTATGAAGGTGACATCATTATATAACAAGCCAAAGGAAGTAACTCATTAATGCCAGCAAAACCACATAATATTCTAAAAAGGACAGGACATGGTTTACAAGGCAGTGAAGGGAGAGCTGGAAAGCCTGTTAAAATCCAGCCCGTCCAGATAAGTAATTGGTGCTCATTTTGCCAAAGAAATAACATCATAAAAACAGCATCTATTTAAAACTGACTTGGCGCGCACACACTACCTCCCTAAAATGAGAAAGTCAAATGTGGGTTTCCAGAACTTTAATACATACTCCAGGTGGTCTCTAATGGACAGGTTGTACTGTTTAACAGACAGAGTCCAGATAC
The DNA here is from genome assembly GCF_007364275.1 of Archocentrus centrarchus. Classification (NCBI taxonomy): domain Eukaryota; kingdom Metazoa; phylum Chordata; class Actinopteri; order Cichliformes; family Cichlidae; genus Archocentrus; species Archocentrus centrarchus. The sequence continues at coordinate 5,402,539 of NC_044366.1, forward strand.
ACCAAAATAGCCATTTGTGTAAACAACAAATACTAATAATTGTTCAATTCTTGTAACTATGTTTCCACAGGTTTGGATTTCTTGTCAGTGTCATTTAATAAACTGAAAGTGTTGAAATATCTGAAAATCCTTGATCATGGTTACATTTTATGTCAATTAGATCTAGGAGGCAGATTTATATCCACTCTCATTCAGAAATAAACACAATTTTACATAACAGTTTTGAACCTATTGATAGCAATTTTGTTAGATTAGTTTAGTACAGAATCATTCTTAATGGAAAAGGCTAGATTAATAATGCAAAGCAGGCTGTTGTCATATATATATATATGACAACAGCTCATTCAGATTTAAAGTTCAACAAACTTTTATTAGTACAAAGCCTCAAAATTCAAATGATGTATACCATGGATCCCTTAAATCCAGGTCTTGAGGTCTGGTGTCCTGCAGGCTTTAGATGCGTCTCTGCTTCAACACACCTGAGTCAAATATAGAAGTCATTAGCAGGACTCTGGAGAACTTGACTGCATACTGAGGAGGTAATTCAGCCATTTGATTCAGGTGTGTTGGATCAGGGACAGATCTAAAACCTGCACTGGACACCGGACCTTGAGGCCTGGATTTGAGGATCCCTGATGTATACCTTTTTAAGCCACCAACAATGGCAGCAACAGTTGTTCCCTATTTTGCACAAAACTATATTTTTTCCTCTTGTCTCATATGAATGCACAACAGTTTTGCAGCATTCATGAATGCAGTCACAGAAACGTCTTGAGCCAATTTACACGTATTTGGCAAAAATACTCTTAGCTTGATTAAGGTCAGGAAACAAGGTCATTGTGTCTGTATTTTGGGCCCAAACTAAGAATTTGTGTGCTAATTATGACGAAATGGGATAAAATCAAGAAATAAATTCTATTCAAATAGATCAAAAGTCAATTTCATAATATTTTGCAAAAAACATCTTTTGACCATATGTAAGAATTTTCTTCTTAGTATTTTTACCATTTTACTTACTTTCTTCCTTAAAGTACCAAAATGAAAAAAGTCATTTGGCTCTTTACAGAACTGAGTTTGGCCGAAAAGTTTACTATAATTGGCATGAAGAGAACATTATATAATTTGTTTCTATTTGTATGTTTTGAAGACTATCCTCTTTATTTAGTGTTTTGGAATTTAGTTTGAGGAGTTTAAATTTGCACAGTGACGCCTAACAAACATCTCTACACAATTAATCTGATTTGCAGCTGGTCCCAAAGGCACTGCACTCAAGATGCTGCTCAAATGTTTCTACTGTATGTCAGAATGTTTGTTACCGCAACACCCCCCCCACCAGGGAAATATGTTAAGAGGGTGATGCATTTCATTGGCTTTTTTTATTGTTGCTGTTTTAAAAGAAATCTTTGGTTCTAGAGAGACGAGGAAAGAGAGATTTACTGTATCATTTCCATTTGATTTGCTCTCTTTTCTCATCTACTTAGGATTTTAGCTTTTTAAGGCCAAAAATGACTCCTCGTTATTTGGAGCGAACAATCTGTAAGGTGCTGTCTTCATGTTCTGTCACATTCAGCAGGCTTCTTCAAAAGATCCAGTGATGGATGGCAGCAGGCAGCAGAAATAGACAAAAGGCCTCATGTTAGAGTCTGCTTCTTGTAAAAGTTTTATGAGCATGTCCTCTCCCTCATTGAAGTTATGTCCAGTGACTCAACAATGCAAAATCCGCAATCAATCGTGTGACACCTATCTAAAGCAGGCTGACACATTTCAAAAAATGGGAAGCATCAGAGTGGACATTGATGCTGCACAGATTACACTTTAAAAGTGGTCTGGGAAATATTGTTTAGGATCTCAGTGCTAAAAGAAGAAGAAAAAAAGACAGTAAAGTGAGCACATCTGTATTGTGCATCATGACGGCAGCAGTGCATTACATGAACAGCTGAAGAAAGGGAAAACAAACTAGCAAATCTGAGATAAAAATACATTTCATTGATGGCCGCTATGGTAAAAAGAAGATTGTTATTTCCATCTGCGGTAATTAATATCTGGTGATATGGCTCTGTTCTGGAACAGGACAGATGGGAAATGAGAGGCTGGAAGAGCAGCAGCAAGATCTCCGCACACGACACAGCAAACATTAATGACTACAGCACGGCGCTGATTAAATCAGGAACGGCACATAAAAGAGTTGGTGGTGGGTTGCAAAGTGGCTTGCAGATGCTCAGCACATGTGGGCTGGCTACAGTGGCTTACTGTTAATAGTGCAAACAATAGGAGTTTTGAAAATTATCTAAAAGAGTCAGGTGAGTGCATAACCACATGTTGGCTGTGAAGTGCAATCTCTCTTTCATAAACCATTTGAATTTTTCCAATAGGACAAACCATCGTGTAATTATGGTAATGCAAAGAGTGCGTGCACAAATATGTCAGGAATGATGATGCGATGACATGCTCGGTGTTAAAGGGTTAACTTATGTGGCACTGAGATCAGCCTGATTATACTGGACTGCAGTTGAGTTTGACTTTCAGGCCTGCCTCGATAATGCTATGCTCCATTTTCTTTTTTCAAGGATACATTTCACTTCAGTCTCTAAAATAATGACCTCTGTAACAGTGCATAGAGTTGCCAATTCTATAACAACATTTTCGAACATTACTAGTGTTTGTTCAAAAGTCACAGACCATTCTTTTTATATAGGGTTGTTTAATAAAGCGGAATATATGGGATTTGGCTTTTGTTAGTGGATATTATAAACTAGCGGTGACAATCACTGATTCCCAGTTGGTGCCAGACTTTCTTGCGAGAGACCTTTTCTGCTTCTGTCGAGTTGAAAATGTTAAAATGCTTCCCAAATGAGTGGGAAGTTCTATGGCTAATAACACAGACGGGTGGATCAGAAGGCCTACATAGCCATGCCCTCACCACACAGCAATTCAGACTTTAAATGTAACACAACATCATCAATGCTTCACAGAGAAGAGAGAGCCCACTGTGTTTGAACACGGTCCCCACTTAATAGTGGTGGATGACATGCAGAACGTCGGACTTTGTTGCTGCCTTGCTCTCCCTAAGCATTCTTTCCTCGCACCCCTCCCTCAGTGAGAGCTTGTTAATTCCTACAGGCTAGTTCCACATTGCCACACCACCAGTCGAACACAAAAACATCAAGGCACCCTTAAGTGTGAGGGACATTTTAGAGGACTCCGTGGGGGCTGGGCGGTCAGCTTAGCACAACGCTCTCTATTTAGCACATTTGCAAATTATATGCAACTAGGCCTCATTGTGTTCATTAGTCTTTTGTGTAGTAGTTCTTAAAGAAAAGCAATGCCTTGACGTTGCCTTAATGAGCAAATCGTAGCCGTGGCATTTGCCATTTGCTTTGTCAGGCTCTGTTGCCATATTGTGGTGAGCATAAATGCCAAACAATGGCCCTTTTTGAGTCACATCCCCAGAACTGTAAACCTATGAATCACTGTGGCTTTTCTTGTCCTTCAAGGCGTCATCTGGGCACAAGGAATTCATGCCTTGGCAGCTCATTTTTGAACAAAAGCTGACACTTGAAGAGTAGCTCTGCATTAACATTTGTGCTCATCACAATGCAAGTGTTCTTATGCACACCCAAACTTTCGTCACTGCTAGATAATGGCAATCCTGTCTCCACCTGTTTATCTTTGCCTCATTACTTGATTTGCTTTCAGTCTGGTATGTACAATGCATCGTTGTGCACACAGTGAACCAGGCAATCAGGCAACACTACTTCTTTCCAGCAGATGTCAAGTCTAATTCACACTCAAAGACGTCAGCTCTAAATCTTATTTATGGCTTATTTTTCCAGTTAAACATGGTCATGTCTTTTTTGGCTTGTTTTCAAGGACTTGCAGTTTGTGCGAGCAGTCTGCTTTGAAATAAAGTAAAGAATTCATTATACTCTTACTAGCTTATTTCATATAACAAACTCAAATGAAGGTGAACATCAAGAGTTACAGGAAAGATAAAAGGTTGACTCCATGAGCAACTCGCACTTGCAAAGTAAAAACCTTTCTTGCTTTAAATTTGGCAGCTATCCGCTTCAAGGTTAGCTTCTCCTAGAGCTCTAGACTGCTTACAATGCTTCTGCTATTTTAAGATTGCTTCTTGGAAGTCTATTGTTGACCACTGGTACATGTAAAAAAAAAATGGACCTCAAATATGCACAAAAAGAAAATAAACTCTTGTGTTAAATTGACTAACCCTTCATGTCCATGATCATCACTGGAGATGAGACCCTTTGTCTTCAGCTACCACATAGAGAAAGAAAACAGCAGTCTTAGTGGAAGAGTCCACAGTGTCCAAGCCTAACCCGGAGTCTGCTTAGAATGTCCTTATCAGACATTTTCTTGCTGTCTGTGCTTCAGCTCCTGCACTCTTTTACACTCGGCAAAGTTTCTATAAGAAGAGAGGTCAGGCTTCTGTCTCTTTAGCTGGCTTGGAATCATGTTATTGCTTGTTAACTCCTCCTGAAGGCCGCTGACATCCCAATCCAGCTGAAGTCATAAGACAGAATTCACAGTTATTTCTCATCATTTTTCCTTCAGGTAGTTTTTTGTTGTTTTCTCTACACAAGAAACTGATCAGTTTATCTCCTCCCAAATGTCATCCTCCTCACTATAAGTCAGGGTACTTGATTAGTACAACTATAGCAAATTGAAATGTCATTCATTACGTTTTGTGCAGTAGAGTAATCTTTAGGTGCACAGATGCCTCAGCTGTGTAGCTCACAGTGATTGAGAAAAAAAAAAAAAAAAAAAAAAAGGGTATTTTTTGGCCACACCAAGACAAACTTTGCTCAACACCTAACCTACGCTCCAGAGTCGGTTCTGTGACTTTGTTCTCTTCCCCAAAATAAAACTGCAGGGTTGTCATTTTGAAACAGTGGAGGAGATCCAGTGAGACATTTAACAACAAGTGATTCTCTATAGGTGGTGCAAAGATCCACAAAGAGATGACCCTGAAAAGGACATCAGCCAGATTTAAGTCAGGCATAGTTTTTATGTTGTCAGGGAGGGGTTGCTGAACATTGGGCTGCAGGCAGCATACAGTGTCAGTTTCAGGAGGGGTCACCAAACAATCACAGGGCTGACACAAAAGTAGAAAACAATGCTAATTTTCCTCTTCTGGGTAACAAGGACTCTCCATCGGTCAGCAGTGAGGTCTTCAGCTTCATCCCATGAGATTTTGAGCACTTTGAGGTCATTGATAAAAGTCCGACACCAGGTCAGTCATGGCCGACCTCTGCCTCGTCTGCCTCCAAGTGGAACCCATTGGAATATCTTCTTCGGCGTCTGGCTGTTGTCCATGCGGATGATGTGTCCGGCAAGTTTCAGGTGACGGCTTGCGATGATGATGCTGAGGCTGGGCAGCTTGCTTCACCATAGCTCCTCTTTGTTGGTGACGTGATCGAAGTATCTGACTTTCAGTATTCTTCTGAGGCAGCATTGATTAAAGACGTCTACCTTTCAGGTCATACTGGCTGATACTTTCCACGTTTCAGCGTACAATCGAAGCTTGATGTTAGTTGAGATGGAGGCAGATGACCAGATATTTTGCAATTGTTGAAATACTGCCGAGGCAACGCTTTTACCTTGGAACAATTTAGGAGACCTCCTGAATAAAACTAAATCTCAGCAAAATTTGTTTGTAACTATATTTTTGCCTCACAAACTACTCAAAAATACATTCAGTGTGAACTAAAGCAACGTGCTCCAAACTTTGCCCAAAGAGGGAGGCCATGACTGAAATGTTGGCCCATGTGATCCATGTTGGGGCTGAGCTAAGCATAATATAGTGAGCTTCTTATATGTGCAACACCCTTTTAACATCTTTTTGTAATGCAGTAATTTCAAAAGTATCCATTCAAGCGATTGTACTGTGTCCCTCACCAGATCCACTCACAAATGTTCATACTTATGCTTGTGCACAGCCTGCTCTGCATGAGTCAAACACAGACCTACGCAGACAATAAAACTTTTTCAAGTTCTTGCCAGTGTTTTAGGAGTAATAGCTAAAATGGCATTGTGTGACAGGTCTTCACTTCTTTATGCCAGGATTTATTCATCTTACATACATGTACCCTTGTTGTTTTATGAAGTTTGATTGCTGCAGAGTGAACTAAAACACATCTGATAAATTCCAAAAGGGGAACGAAGGGTCTTGGCTGTATTTCTTTGAGGCAGTTTCCTTAAGGGAGGAGATGGGAGAATGCCCAACTTGACTTCAAGGAAAGACAACATGGTTTCTCGCACTGCATCGGCGGGATGCAGATGCGTGGTCTCCTAAAACAATACTGAGGAGCAGTCAGTTTCAGTTACCGTGATAAAGAAAAACAGTTTTTTTCCCCCCTAAGATCTGGTGGGTGAATATTTTTCAGAGAATGTTGTAGTAGATATTTCCATTACCGGTCCTAATGACTAACAGTGGTTTAAGGGTGTCAATGCTGAGATTTGCTTGATTCTGACTGGGCTGTATTACTGTGCTTCTTTGTCTCCTGATTGTCCAAGTAACCATTCCTGTTTGTCTACATGTTCTTTTGGTTTTTCACTCCGTTGTGTTTTCTTTTAAGCCTTCCCAACCTCCTCATCGATACGGTGCCTTTGCTCATCATCGTACCCGCTGGGAGTATCAAGCCTCTAACCTCGATGAGTTAAAGCTCCTCTCAGAGCCAAGACAATCCTGCTTCTGTCAGGAAGCACAAGTGTTGGAATCATTAACAAAAGAGTCTACAAGTGTAAGAGAACTGTTGTTTTAAATTGTGCAATCCTTTAACTCACACTAAAAATCTGAAAACACCACAGTTGTCGCTGCATTTGTGTGATCCAGAGCCAAGAAACTGTAACCATCCTTGGGGTGTTGAAATTGTCTTCATTTGATTTAGAAACCACTCATTTGACTCTTACAAGTTACAATTTCATCATTCATTCATGCCTTAACTAGCTCTTTAAAATTTATTTCAAAAGCAGACATTATAAACATAATCCTGCTCTGAAACTATTGTCCAGAAGCTTTTTATTAGAAGACCTAATGCCAGCGTGGAACATCTGGGTAGTGACTCACTTGTAATAATCAGAGCATATAAAGTTACTCCATCCATCAATTTTTTGTAGCTGATCTGGGCCCTGGTCACGGGAACTCCCTCTCTCCATCCCCACCCACCTTTCTCCAGTGTTTCCAGTGAGACCCCAAGGTGATTCCAAACCAGTCGAGAGACATAATGTGTCTAGTGATTCCTGGGTCTGCCCTGGGGGCCTTTTTCCATTTGGGTATGCCCGAAACACCTCCACGTCAGATACCTGAAGCATTTTAACTTCCTCCTTTCAACACGGAGGAATAGCAGCTCTACTCTGAGCCCCTTCTGAATGACCGCCTGACCCTTTCTCTAAGGGAGAGCCCAGACACTCTTCAGAGGAAGATTATTTCCGCTGCTTGCATCAGCAATCTTATTTTTTCGATCACTACCGACAGCTCGTGGTCATAGCTGAGGGCAGGAACATAGATAAACAGCTTTGCTTTCACACTCAGCAGATCAGTACAACATCTGCAGCATTGCTGATGCTGTACTGATCTATCAATCTCCCGCTGCCTTCTTCCCCCATTTGTGAGTCATTTATTTATTTATTTTACAGGCAGTTCAAAGTCTGATCATTTTGTGTGATGTCTGATGCTGAACAACCACAATGAAAAATGATTAGACTAAAAAAAAAAAAAGACTAAAATTACTGCCTTCAAAACCTGAGTTAGCATACCGTTCAGTGTAATAACACTAAACTACTAAAACACATCATTTTGCCCCCAGTTTTGCATGGGCTGACCTGTTCCTTCATTGGAATGAACATAGTGATTGCTTCTTTTCAGTTAACCCCACATGCACTACCCTGCCGCTGCAAATCCTCACCAGACCACCAAAAGTGCATTCAGCTACTGCTGAAAATACTTCAACATATGCAGTAGTCTTGAGTAATGTTAGCTTAAAAAAAAGGCTACACTGCCCAGGTGTTTTAGAAAATTGCAGAGCAATTACGTACATTTGTAATCATTTTTAAAAGAGTAGAAACCAGTGGGTTTAGGGTGGAGTGCCACAGACAGGGTAGGGAATTCGAGAGCCAGACTAATGCATTTTGTTCTGAGTTGTTTAAGCATAGTTTTGGTCTTTCTGTGGGATTCGTTTACAATAACAAAAGTCTAGAATAACACCAGTCTTATTGTTTAGGATTCGTGGACAGCAGGGGCATGGGCCATGATGCCCTTTTCTGTGCTGTGTCACTGGTGTGTGGTCTGACACAGCAAAATTCAAAATATATTTAAAAATGAAAATTCTGGAACTCTGTGTTTTCATATAGCATTACATATTACTGCCCTTTAAAAGCATTATTTAGAGCACTGTTTGATCATCAGTGCAGTATGTAACTACCTTACCTGAAACAGAAATTCCTCCACAAATAGAGATTTAGATGCTGCAGGACGGCAATTTTACTGCACAATGAATAAACACGTAATCTTACTTTAAACCTATTTATTTGCGTGTTTGCACTTGCATTCATTTGCAAACAGTGTCAACAAAACAAGCCGTTATAAAGTATAATGGACTAGGAATTCTCTTACATCTAAAACAGTATTGCAAGAGGCAATGCTATATAATGAATAAATATACAGAGAGTACTCAACAAATTTAAGGATAAATGTCTGACTTTTAGCCACATATTAACTGGGATGCATAATTGCAAATACATGTGCACAATTACAGAAGTGCAAACAATATCTGTTTTTGAAGGAGCACAACTGCATTATTGAACTCTGTAACAGCTGGAGTCACCGACTATGGGTGAACTTCTGCTTAATATACGGCTCTTCCATTTGTTTTTGACTAAAATCATGCTATAAATCTAGCTTTGCATGCTAACAAATGACTTTAAATCCAAAGATAGTTGGATGCTCCTAAGTTAGTGCTAGTTACCGCTATTGCTGCAGATGCACTAACCCAGCAAACATTTTGACACTGAATAACTGTACGGTAGCGTCTAGTCCTGGTTAAGAAAAATAGTTCCAAAATTAAAGTTGAACCGATGTCACGGACATTGCACCAACATCGGTTTGAGAAACATCTTCAGTGCTGCCCAGAGGTCTTTGTTAGACTTTCTAGCAAATTTATTTTCAAGACCTGTTTTCTACTATCTCAATCAATAGGATTAAATAAAACAAGTAAATAAAAATAAAGAAAATATTTCCAACAGTACAAAGGACAAGGCCAACCTTAGCTTAGCTGTTACTGCAATGACTTATTGCTGTTAAGGGTGTTAAACTTCTTCATTACTCTATGACCTAATTTGACTAATAGTTGTAAAGTATGACGTAGACTTGTTGTCTAATGACTTACTTGCATTGCAGAAATCATCCATCCACCCATCCTGCTTATCCTGTTCACCTGTACAGGTTGCCAGCCTGTCGCAGGGTGAACACAGAGAGACATAAAACCATTCACATTCACACTTATGGGCAATTTAGAATCACCAATGAACCTAACCCCAGTAACTTGCAGAAATCAATTTCTATAAATTTGCTAGTATGTCTGTCATTTATTAAAAACTAAATTGTAATTGGGTGGGGGGGGCTGGGATGTTACGACCATCTGTATACACAGTGTATCATGTTCTTTTTTTTGTGGTATGAATGTGACATTTAGCTCCACACAATGAAAGATTGGTTTTCACAGACAAATTTGCCCTCAGACATTAGAAACACAATCCGGGAACGTCTGACCTCGTAAACAGAACAAGAGACAGAACGGACCATAAATCTGCTGCTGATAATAGCCCTTTCTGAAAACCTGCTGCATAAGATCCTCATCAGCTTGAGTTGCATTGTGGAATCTGTGTGTTCAAAAACACGACTTCTTAGTGGCAAGGAAGGCAATGAAAGCCACATATGGAAAGAGGGAGTGGCGACTGTGTTTTACATTTCCGTGCTTGGTTGCGCAGCATTATCAGATTGAGATTACCATCCGTCCCCAGCTGTAACCTTTCACACTGGGGCCCCTATTCAACCTGCTATCAACCTCACTGCCACCAACCATCCCATTCCTTTCTGTTCTTTCCCTTAGCTGAAAAGCAGAGATGCTGAAAGAGCCCCTGTTCTCAGCAACTTGTTGCCTTATCATCATGGCTCAATCACTCTGTCTCACCAACATGGCGAAAAGATTCTATCCAGAGCGTGTTTTAGCCTGTTCTTTACATTTTACTAGACATGAGAGGAGAACGCACATCGACTGACCATCCATTCATAGAAATGGTGAAAATTAGTGCTATCAGGAAAAAGCAATGCTAATGTTATATGTTCTTCCTTAAATAACCTTCCTGTTTATATGTTGATTCTTCAAGCACGGGGAGCTGTGTGTGTGTTCAGTGTTTTGCCTTTGCGTCACTGTTTTTTGTAGATGATGTGGTCCTACCGTTACACATTGAGTCAAAGTGACGCGTCTGATGAGCATGAAATTTACATGTTTAGCATCAAACACAGAACTACTGGCACAGAACTAAGAAGCTAATTTTCTGGGCTATGTACCACGCATCATTTTTCTTATTTAAGGCTCTTTGTTGCCTGTTGGAGGTAAAGTACTGAAGGACAAAGCTGCCCACATCTGTGAACAGCTTTTCTTCCACTTCCACTGCTTGGGGTAGTGGATCAGTCGGAGTGGAGTAACCTTAAGAAAGCCCACATTAAATATTTCATTGTGTGGATTTATTGTCACAAGATGAAGTTATTTCAGATCACAGCTCACGCACGCGCACACAGTGACGGTCACTGGGGGAATCCAGCAACATGAGGAGAAATAAGGAAACAATACAAGAATTTAAAGGAAGGAGAAAGTCTGCTGATGCATAACATCCTCCAGTTTTGTTGAGAGGTCTTTAATCTCCAAATGAAACTTTGGGTCTGCTCACTTTTACTTCTTAACTCCCAGGTGTGATTGCACATTAATTGCATCAACATGAACAAAGCAAGATGTTGTTAGAAAGCACCGTGCACGTTTAGAAAAGCCTCTGAATACATTTTAGGGGTTTTTTTTTTCTTTCTTTTCTTGCACCCTTACATATTAAAACTCAGCCTTGTAAAAGTTTTACTGCATACACATGATCCAAAAATGACCCAGTGAGAATGCTGAGTATCTCCAGAAAACCATGAAGCTTATGGTCAAAAAGTGAACGAGAAACAAAATCAATACACACACACACACCCTTACACCCTTCCCTTCATAGACATTTGGACTTATTGTTTATTAAAACGTGATTTCAGTCAGGGGGAAAACCAGTCAGATTATTCATGAGGCAATCTCTGCAAGTATCATTAGCACGTCATCGTAAGCCATCGCCCCTCTTGGTGCTATCATTGCAGCTAATTAGATTAGCATCATTGTGTCATTACATCAGAGTACCTAGGCATTGTTTCAGTCGATGAAATACTCTTTGAAACTCCCAACACATGGAACATCTTACCATATGGACTGCCATAGCAAAGACAGTGGAATATGCTTATACTTAGCAGGCATGCAACAGTGGTATTACATCATGCTCTCTTTCACACATGCAAAAAAAAACCCCGCGCACACACACACACACATACACACACACACACACACGCTCGTGTGAGTCTCCCGCAGAGAACATATTGTTTGAAAGAGCTTCAGTGAAACAGTGTTACTCAAACTGTTGAGCTACAATATAATGCAATCCTTTTTTTATTGGACTAATAAAAAAAGACAATGAAACTGATGGCAACATGCAAATATAGAATGGTTATGAAGTTTGAGATCATGTGTGACAGCTCAGGCTCCACGAGTTTGATTTGCCACGCACGGAAAGAGACAAAGTACAACCACTTCAGGTTTTCGTGTTATTTCTGCCATAATTGCTGTGGAGAAAACATTTACTGGCATTTTTCATGCTCCTCGCATTAGTGAACTGGCAAGCTCAGATCACTTCAAAAAAGAAGAAATCTCCCCCAAAAGCTGAAATAATCCACAGCAACACAACTGTTTAAGGAAAACCCAACAAAGTAACTTGTAGGAAACAAAGGGTTTTTTTTTTCTTGTCTCACAAAGATGGAGAGAAGCAAACATGTCAGCGCTTTTGTGTCAGAGTTGCTCATCACTTCTTGTTTTGGCTTGCCAACATCTCAGCGCCTGAGGTGCTGTGAGTTTGTTACAAGGGGAGTACACGGTGGCTCGCATGTGTGTAACTGGATCTGCACGGCACATAATCGGCAGAGCGCTGTTGCTGGGTGGAAACACGAGTCTGCAACAGCACGTGTTAGAAAACAATACCTTTTGTCCCACCTGATGGATGTCATTTTGAAATAAAAAGTTCACAGGTTCACCAGGAACAGCTCAAATCATGGACTAATACAGCCACTCATACCTTTCACTTATGATCAATGCACCATTTAATTTCAACATGCACGGGTGCACTACAGAGGATTTTTCTCCATGTGTACTAGCCTGGATCACCTATCAAATATATGCCAACATCTGGTAAAATATTATGACAGAACCTAAGATTTGTAGACTAGAGGTCTGTACTTACTTAAGCATAGTACTTAGAAACATCTGGATCAAATGAAAACGTATTTAAAGATTGCATTGAGTGCAAAATCATAAATGTCATTTCTTAAGTAAACGCACACTCACAAAAAAAAATCTCTGCTCAGGCTGGCTCCACAGACGCAGACACAGTTTGCGACTTTGCACGACACAGCTGCTGCGTCTCTCACGAGCCTCGGCGTCCCAAAAAGCAGACGATTCTTTAAACGGCCTGTTCGGTGCAGTCCTCATCGGCTCATAAAGCTGGGAAAACATTGTATGACAACGTTCAGCAGGTGTGCATTTAGGGGGTCGCGGGTCACCGGTAAGCACATGACGTTACACGGTCCAATGAAAATGCCACTGCGAGAGATAAATAATGTGAGACAGGCCTGCACCAGCAGCCTGGATATGCATTTAAGTGCTAAATAGGATAGAAGTAACAGATATAAACCTTAAAAACTCTCAGCTATTTATCATGTGTTGGAAGGAAATAGTATAAGTTTCAATGTAACAATTTTCCACTGGTGGTTAAACCTTCTAGTTACTGGTTTTTTGTTTTTGTTTTTTTTTGGGCACCTTTCCAGAAAGCTGTAACATTCCCATGAACTCTCAAATAAAAACTTTGTTTTTTTTTCCCTGTGCTCCTCAGTTCAGGCTCTCAGGATGATGCTAAAGTAAAGCCTCTCGTTAGGCAACAGAACAGCAAATTCACATACTTAAAAGCAAGCTGCCCCTGAAATGGGACCTGCGCACAGGATGACAACAAGCTCAATATTATTCAAAGCCAAAGACCATAATCAGTGCATATTGAGGTCTTAAAAGGTTAATATGGCTAAATTGCTGAGCTAATCGCTTCTTCCTTTGCCTGAGGACAGTTGGCCTGCTGGAAGAAAGTGGTTCTTCACTTTAGAAATCAGCCAAAAATAAAATTATTTTTTTTTAAAACCAAAATCATGAAAACATGAACAAGATGTGCATAATCAATAAGGAATGCGGTAAACATAGCAGCACAAAGCTCATGATCGAAATTTCCACCTGGGGAACAAAAACAAAAAATGGTAAATCCAAGTCTACCAGAGATGGAGAAGAGCTACTTTTACCCATTACAGCTCCAAAATAAAAAATGAAAGTTATTTTATTGTATTTGTTGTGGACCTTTTTTCAGCTTTGGGTTAACAGTCGGGGTTTCCAGCATGTTCCCATCCATTGGAGCCTATTCCTCCAGCATGTTCTTGTGATAGCAGAATATTGCTGTATGTCGTAATAATTTGGTAAAGTAGTGTACAAAGCATTTCTTAATAAAGAATGTGTTGCATGTTGATTATCTTACATTCAAACTAGGCTTTAATTGGTGGTGTAGAGGAAATAATTTGAAAGTCCTGAATGCACTGGATCAAATACAGATCCCATTTAAACTGAACAAACATCATTTTCCCAAAACTCATCAGCTCTCCAGGGAAGAGGTAAATGTTTCCAATAAAGTAGCATCTGCAGTCAAAGCTGTCGCTCACTCTGCTCACAGAAACCACAGACACAGATGTTCTACAGGTCGCCGTGCACTGAAAGACTCCTATTGTTAGGGATTAAAACAGAACAAGTGTCCACAGCAGGTCAAGGGTCAGGTTGGGCAGGAGGCACCAGGTTCCATAAGTCTTGACCTTTTAAATGAGTGCAAGGTGATGCAATGTGTGGGTCACCAGTCAAATGCTTAAAGCAGGCCCACATGTTGATGAACACCCACACCACAAACCAGCGCCTTCTGTTACCGCATGACGTGTGGTGACCCTGCCGGGATAACAGCACCCCCGAGGCTTCTGGATAATTAGGTGAACCAATCAAGCAAGCCTGAGGCTTAGAGTTGCTGGCCATTGCTGTCATTTGATTTATAAAGGAAAACACAAAGATTTAGTTCTGTCATTATCTTTGCCAAGGAGATCTTTGGCTGGTTTGGTTAGTCTTTGTTTATTAGAAGGATAACTCAAAAAGTTTAGGATGGATTTGAACATGGCCTAACTTATAGTACTGAATAGAATCCCAACAATGTTGTTTGCATTTACACTTGTGAACTAGTGTGACTGCATTGCTCTGCCATCACGAGATGGTCGTGTTGAACAACATTTAATTTACTAAATGCAAGGAGGAGAAAAGACCTCAGAACAGGCTCAGCATCTGAGCACAGATCAGAGAAACAGCGTCAGCCTAAACTGGTAGAATTACATAGCATAATGAGTAAATTAGATATACCAACATACTGTGCTTACACTTCATATTACTACCAGACAGACTTAACACAGATGTCTGTATTACATTGAGATGTGGTAAGGTGCAGATTAAGCTACTGCACAGGTTAGGATCCAGGGATTTTTTTTTTTTTTTTTTTAAGGATTCTTTGTCTGAGGCGTAAATTAGACAATCTGCATCACATCCTCACAAACACTGTCACGTGTGGCGTGTAGGGGGTTAGATCCTAAAAGCAGGATGCAGGCAAACCACTGCAAGAGTTCAGAGGTTAACACAGCCCCAAAGGACATGACAAGCACAGGCACAACATACAGACATTATCACAAAGGACACTGAGAAGCCTGGATACACACAGATGGCTGATTAGGGATAAGACACAGGTGCAGACAATCAGGACAATCAGGAAGTAAAACTGAAATCAAGACACAAGAGGAAACTAGCTGTCAGAATAAAACAGGTAATGAACTACGACCCCAAATGAAACAAGTAGACACTGAAACACAAATGAATTAACTCAGGAAAAACCCAAAGCGATGAGACAGAAGGAGGAAAAATTAGCAATATGCTGTCTAAACTAACAACAACAATAAACTCAAAATAGAAACTGAATCTGTATTGACGGTATTTTCAGCTGCTGCCTTGTCACAAGGGGTCACCACATCAGGTAGCTATGCATGTTTGATTTGTCGGGGGGGGGTGTTTACACCAGATACCCTTCCTGACACAACCCCAAACCAGCAACCCTTCACTTGTTGACACTACTGAAACTGAAGCCATTTAAAAACCAAGAATTCGTAGCTACAGCTAGAATAGTAAATCATATAAACAGGCTCACACAATTCCATGAAAACTAGACAGGACCCAGAACTCCAGTAATCCAATAAGAATATAACTCAGCATACTAAGATAGCAATGAAATCATGAACCAAAACACAAACTTACACAAATAAGAAAAACTGGGACACATTGTTTTGATACTCTAGGGAGAATATCACAAAATAATCCAGATCCAGGGTCTCAATTCCTGCCTGGTGTGGAGGGAATTTTCAGCCTTGGAGGAGGTATGCAGTCTTGGACTGTTCTTGTTAAGGTAGTAATGGAAGATGAATACTTTACCAGCTCTTCACACCAATTCACAAGTCATTTCTTTGACAAGCACCTGAGTAATTGAGCTCTACAACACTGTCCTGCAAGCAAAGAAAGTTTCAAGAAGCTAGTTTATTCTAATATAAAGCCATATAATATAGAGCCATCTCTTCGCCTTTCATGCAACTGAAAATGCTCCATTGTTAAAATTATCATATATATTTACCCCAGTTGTAATTGGTATGGCTGAGAGAATGTGTTCATTAATGTGAAACTCCAAGATGACATATGATAAATACTTTGTGACATAACGATTGCACTGGTTTGAAGCTGAGGCAGAGCAGATGCTCTGTGGAGAGTCCAAAATAGCCCCACCACACTGGAGGTTTTCCTGGCTTAATAATGTCGACACCAGAGCTCTCAGAAAACCAGATGGAGCCACTTTATTTGTTGGACTGATTGCACCTACTCAAGTTTATCTCCCGCCGTTCACATGGTGGACAGAGTATACGAAGGGAGGGATGTCTGGTCCAGTCGATGCTTTAATTTATGAAGTGCTTTTAAAGGCCAGGATTGCCACGAGGTTCTGTGTAACAAAGCACATAAATGCATGATAACAACATCAGAGAACAGTGCATAAATTTTAACATATGAGTCCAGATTGTCTCCCCTCCCCTCTTTCTCTGAGTGGAAACATGTGAAAGAATAAATAGTAAGGTGACGAAGTTTGTTTCAGCCAGAATGATGCCTGGGACCATTTAAACCTACTTAGTATTCTTTTTTTTCTTACATTTTCTTTATTGAATTTCTTATTTTTGTTTAGTTTTTCCTCACTGATAAATCCAGGAATCTCTGTATGTATGTCTGTCAATCTGTTTTTCATCTGTCTCAAGAACCTACTTCAAACCTGGTGAGTACACTGCTACACAGACATCCACCTTTGCATGTTTAATATCAATTTTTTTTCATCCATCCCTCCGGGCATCAGTCTATCGATCACTGGGTAAGAAGCACGGTACGCCCTCGACAGGCCGTCTGCCTTTCACAGGGCTAAGTTTACACATTTTCAACTTGACTCAGCTAAATAGGTCCTAAAAAAATACCTGCTACCAGGTACTACAATACCACCTAACAGAAAACCCTAAAAACTGAGTCAAGTTGAGGTCAGCTGAGTAGGTACAAGTGGAAAAGCAGCATAATCGTAACTGGGTTTTCTGAGGTAACAAAAGCAGCATTAGGAACATGAGGTATTGCAGCTAGTCACATAATAAAGAGTAAAAAGTACATGGCAAGGGTAAGAAAATCAGATAAAACTAAATACATAAAAAATTTGATAAAACCATATGAGTTAATCAAATTTCAACTTGCGGATGTTAAGAGTTAACATCTGCAATTTCAAATTGTTTTGATTTACTGTTTGAAACTTCCAAAAGCAGATTCCAGCAGAATTATTCCAGAAAAATAACTGAGAGCTGCAAAGATGAGCCAGAATAATAAACTTGGATTGCAGCAAATAATTCCTTTCACATCTCCACATAATTTTTAAAATGTCATCGTATATATCAATTAATGTATCGATTATTCATAGCTGCTTTAAATATTGAGCTGGAGTCAGTTTTTATCTTACTTTAGTATTAGAAACATTTTTGGGTTTTTGGGTCATGAAACTGAAATTTGTTTTTGGTCTCTGTGTACTCATTATGGACAAAGCCATACTAACGTTTGCATTATTTCAGTGGTTGTTGTCCTTGTTGTTGTACATTTATAATGTTACTGACCAATTTTTGTTCCTGAACTAAATTTATTTCACATCTTGTGATTACTGGGGTGTGTGTGTGTGTGTGTGTGTGTGTGTGTGTGTGTGTGTGTGTGTGTGTGTGTGTGTGTGTGTGTGTGTGTGTGTGTGTGTGTGTGTGCTAAAAATACCAAATTAGTGGTGGTGAAATGGAGTGGTGGCTATCAGAAGCCAATACAAAAGTTTGTTCATTCTCCATCATCAAGTGACGTGTCAGAAGAGCAAAATTAATCCAAAATAAGTCCGGCCCACTGTAACCCCTGATTATAAATAAATGATACATTAATTATACGGTTTTGCCTCTTTAATCCCTTTGTACGTGATAAGCCCCGCTGATGGAGGATACGCCAGTACGATTGTCTCTTACATGTTATTATTCCTCTGTTTAGGCCAGTGATTCTCAAATCCAGGCCTCGATGTCCGGTGTCCTGCAGGTTTTAGATGTGTCCCTGATCCAACACACCTGATTCAAGTGGCTGAATTACCTCCTCAGTATGCAGTCAAGTTCTCCAGACTCCTGCTGATGACTTCTATATTTGATTCAGGTGTGCTGGATCAGGGACACATCTAAACCCTGCAGGACACTGGGCCACAAGGCCTGGATCTGAGAATCAGTGGTTCAGGCTCAGATTGTTTGATGTTTGACGGCGCACTGACCCGAAATGCAAACTTTTCTCAGATGCGTTAAATCTAAAGTAACGAGTCTGTTTTGAAATTGTAAGAAGTAGAAAGTACAGATATTTGTGGAAAAATGTAGGGAGTAAAAGTAAACAGTAGTCAGAAAAAAAAATACTCAAGTAAAGTACAGATACCTGAAAAATCTACTTAAGCACAGTAACAACGTATTTGTACTTCGTTACTTCTCACCTCTGTTTACAAGAAGGCGGGGGGGGGGGGGGCTGAAGACGTTGTAGTCTTGTGTTGATTGGAGAAGTAATTAAAGTCTTGGTGGGCTACATAATGTTTTCAGATTCCAAAGTGGGTCTCAGCATTCTTAAGGTTGGGAATGACTGTCTTTGGGTCCTGCTGAGCACAGCAAGTCACCAATATTGCATTGACTAACACTATCTTCTTGTTAAGGGATTTCTCTTGCCTAAAAATTGCCCGTATTGCAAAAGCTTATTGTTAGGGGTAAGCACATAAACATTCACGTAAGCATCAGGATATGATACTTAACACATGGACATGATTTTTAAAGAAAGGGAATAATTATGCTCCCTCAAAATGGCTCGTGAACAGAGAATTTTTCTTTTAGGTTGACACCACACCGAAGTTCCAGTATGACATTGTTGCTCCCTGACCGCATGTGAAGCGCTTACATTGTTTGTAACCACAAAGACTTAAATGTTAAAAAGTAGCAGGTGTTTTCACAGAAAGAATGAAGCAATGCAAGAACAAGAAAACAACAAAAAGCAGTGTTGTAGCCACATATTGGTCTCCCTCTATTCACTCCCTACCCTATGCATGAGCAGATTAGAAAGAGGTGAGCAAAAAAGTTTAACTGTCCCAATCATACTTCAATCACTAAGTATCAGTAATTATATATCCTTGATAATAATAGTGAGGAGCAAGCCCTTTCATGGATCATGAGTTGCGACAAGTTTCTCTGAACAAAAAAAAAAACAAAAAACAAATGCTGGCTAGACCATCCATGAGCATTCATGCATTACTTTTTCCATCCATCCATCCATCCATCCAGTTTTTAATCATTTATCCAACTCAGGGAAGTGGGTGTGCTGGAGCCCATCCCATATCATAGGGTGAAAGCCAGGGAACAGCCCGGACAGGCTGGCAGTTCTTCACAGTTCTTTTCCTTCCGTTACCACCAGAACGACCGGGTCCTGTCTGCAGACTCTGATTTGGTGTGAAAGTTTGTTTCTAAGAAGATCTCAGGTTTTGAGATTCATCTGCTCAGCTGCAAGTGAATCTGAAACACCAGCCTGGATCAGCATCGCTGAGGATTACTCAAAAGTAAAACCAAGAACTACTGTCACATGTCCTCCCCATCCATAATAGTAAATGATGTCCCACAAGCAAAGATAATAATGATAAGTTGAACTGAGCCGAACAGTCGAAGATAAATGGGTTGCAAGATCTCAAAGGTCAGGAAATGTAACAACAAAACCAGAAGTCTCACACGTGACATGATGAGCTTATTTTGCTGACAGAAAAAAATCCAAACTGATGTGTGATATCTTGGCAGCATGTCTTGAAAGCCAATAAGTTCATCATGCCTTAATTATTGCGTGAGGAAGATGATGTTCCAGCTGAAGAGGAATGCTGAACTCCTCACAGAAGTCAGATATGCTTCATATTAAGTTTTTAAGAAACGTAATCCATTGGATAGCTTCTGCCTAAACAAACATTCTGGCTGGATCTGCTTACAACGAACCAAAGTCAATGCCAAACCCTTCAGAATCACATAATACATCTCCCCTTTTCTGTCTCTCTTTCTGTCATCACCGACTTTATGCTGTCACTTTTATGGTATGCATCTCACTGTGTCAATTTCGTGTCCACATTTTGAATCCTAAAGCCAAGATACAACTAAGGTCATATTTATTTGTGATATGCCACAATAAAAAAAAAAAAAGTAAAGCTTCATCCTTTACAAAAACAATAAACCACTTCCAGGTACAAGGTTCCAACATACATTGAAGATTTCCTCCTTTTTTTTTTTTTTAAAGCGTTTGGCTCTGTGCTGCCAGAAGCTTCCTTGTAAGCTGGGTTTGAAAATGAATGCCTTTATGTTTTGGTTTAGACCCACTGAATAATTTACTATGTAATTACATACTCTGCAAAAGCCTCCGAGTCCACTCGGGCCTGTTTGGAATTCTCTGTAGCGTTGCAGTCACAACCAGAGCCTTGACCAAATCAAAATTCAAGCCCACTCTCTAATCAAAAACCTGGAAAAACTCACATCCAGAGGCTAAGTTTTATGCCTGCAGTTTGCTAAATACCCTTATACCAACAATTGGGGTGTAATTTCTGATTTGCAGCTCAGCTAACCCTTTTTTTGTCTTTTCATTTGAGCCAATGCAAAACAGCACGGTCCAAAACATGTCCCATCATTACAGTTGGCCAGGGCTTACTGAGAAAAATGGCAATACACTGGAGCAAGCAAGGGGAAGCCCTGGAATGACTCAAAAATATGATATTAAAATGAACAACTGTCACACAGATGATTATTGAGGATGAAGGCAACAAAAAATAACAGATTAAAGGCCAGGTAATAGCAAAGATCTGTCAGCAGTGTTAAGAAACATACCTTTTAAAGCATTTAAAGAAAAATCTGTTAAATTGCAGCATTTCCTACCAAGAAACATCCCTTTGCATTTAGCTTAAACAGGTTCATTACAAATCTAATGTGTGTCTAGCCTCTTATACATTTGAATTGACTGTGATGGGTCACAGGGGCAGCAGCCCAAGCAGTGAAACCCAGACCTCCCTCTCCCCAGCCACCTCCACCAGCTTATCCAGGGGAACACCGAGGTATTCCCAGGCCAGCCAAGAGATACAGTCTCTCCAATGTGTCCTGGGTCTGCCCGGGGCCTCCTCCTGGTAGGACATGCCCAGAACACCTCACCCAAGAGGTAATCAGGAGGCATCCTAGTCAGATGCCCGAACCACCTCAACTGGCTCCTTTCAATGTGAAGGAGTAGCGGATCTACTCTGAGCCCCTCTCAAATGACTGCACTCCTTAACCTGTGGGCAGTCCCCTGGGGCAGCAACTTGTCCCTGACCCGGAGTCGGCACTCCACCCTTTTCTGGCTGAGGACCATGGCCTCGAAAATGTGACGCGGAAGAACAGCATGCCACTGATTGGCCAGGGAGTCTCGTCACTAGCGGAGTCATGAGAGTGACTCCAACCGTGCCATTTTTAAAACCACAAGAACAGCAAGAAAATGGAGGCATGCAAACCCGAAAGCTGGAGAGGGAATGGCGTCTCACTAAATTAGAAGATGCTCATTTAGCCTGGAAAAAGAGTTTGTTGCTCTATAAAAAAGCCCTCCGTAAAGCTAGGACATCTTACTATTCATCATTAATTGAAGAAAATAAGAACAACCCCAGGTTTCTTTTCAGCACTGTAGCCAGGCTGACAAAGAGTCAGAGCTCTGTAGAGCCGAGTATTCCTTTCACTTTAACTAGTAGTGACTCCATGGATTTCTTTACAAATAAAATTTTAGACATTAGAGAAAAAATTATTCATAACCATCTCAAAGATTATTCTTCATGTTCGGCTGCTTTCAGCACTGCTGGTATTTGTTTAGACTCTTTTGCTCCAGTTGAGCTTTCAGAGTTAACTTCAATAGTTACTTCCTCCAAACCAGCAACATGTTTGTTAGATCCCATTCCTACTAGACTGTTCAAAGAAGTCAATTATTGATGCTTCAATCTTAAAAATGATCAATCAGTCTTTATTAGTTGGCTATGTACCACAGACCTTCAAGGTGGCTGTAATTAAACCTCTGCTTAAAAAGCCATCACTTGACCCAGCTGTCTTAGCTAATTATAGGCCAATCTCCAACCTTCCTTTTCTCTCAAAGACTCTTGAAAGAGTAGTTGTAAAACAGCTAACTGATCATCTGCAGAGGAACGGTTTATTTGAAGAGTTTCAGTCAGGTTTCAGAATTCATCACAGTACAGAAACAGCATTAGTGAAGGTTACAAATGATCTTCTTAGAGCCTCTGACAGTGGACTCATCTCTGTTCTTGTCCTGTTGGACCTCAGTGCAGCTTTTGATACTGTTGACCATAACATTTTATTACAGAGATTAGAGCTTGCTATAGGTATTAAAGGTACTGCACTGCAGTGGTTTGAATCATATTTATCTCATAGACTCCAATTTGTTCATGTAAATGGGGAGTCTTCTTCACACACTAAGGTTAATTATGGAGTTCCACAGGGTTCTGTGCTAGGACGAATTTTATTTACATTATACATGCTTCCCTTAGGCAGTATTATTAGAAAGCACTGCATCAATTTTCATTGTTATGCAGATGATACTCAGCTTTACCTATCAATAAAGCCAGATGACACACATCAATTAGTTAAACTGCAGGAATGTCTTAAAGACATTAAGGCCTGGATGACCTCTAATTTCCTGCTTCTAAATTCAGATCAAACTGAAATTCTTGTTCTCGGCCCCACAAATCTTAGAAACATGGTGTCTAACCAGATATTTACTCTGGATGGCATTACTTTGGCCTCCAGTAACACTGTGAGAAATCTTGGAGTCATTTTTGACCAGGATATGTCCTTCAATGCACATATTAAACAAATATGCAGGACCGCTTTTTTGCATTTGCGCAATATTTCTAGAATTAGAAACATCCTTTCTCAGAGTGATGCTGAAAAGCTAATTCATGCATTTATTACTTCTAGGGTGGACTATTGTAATTTATTATTATCAGGCTGTCCTAAAAGCTTCCTGAAAAGCCTTCAGCTGATCCAAAATGCTGCAGCTAGAGTACTGACAGGGACTAGAAAGAGAGAGCAGATTTCTCCCATATTGGCTTCTCTTCATTGGCTCCCTGTTAAATCTAGAATAGAATTTAAAATTCTTCTCCTCACATACAAGGTCTTGAATAATCCGGCACCATCTTATCTCAAAGACCTCATAGTACCATATCACCCCAACAGAGCACTTCGCTCTCAGACTGCTGGCTTACTTGTGGTTCCTCGGATACTTAAGAGTAGAATGGGAGGCAGAGCCTTCAGCTTTCAGGCGCCTCTTCTGTGGAACCAGCTTCCAGCTTGGATTCGGGAGACAGACACCCTCTCTATTTTTAAGATTAGGCTTAAAACTTTCCTTTATGATCAAGCTTATAGTTAGGGCTGGATCAGGTGACCCTGAACCATCCCTTAGTTATGCTGCTATAGGCCTAGTCTGCTGGGGGGTTCACATAATGCACTGTTTCTCATTCACCTTATTTACTTTGTTTATACTCCACTCTGCATTTAATCATTAAGTGATATTAATCTCTGGCTCTCTTCCACAGCATGTCTTTCTCTCCCCTCAACCCAACCGGTCGCGGCAGATGACCCCCCCTCCCTGAGCCTGGTTCTGCTGGAGGTTTCTTCCTGTTAAAAGGGAGTTTTTCCTTTCCACTGTTGCCAAGTGCTGCTCATAGGGGGTCGTTTTGACTGTTGGGTTTTCTCTGTATTATTGTAGGGTCTTTACCCACAATACAAAGGGCCTTGAGGCGACATTTTGTTGTGATTTGGCGCTATATAAATAAAATTGAATTGAATTGAATTGGCTGGATACCCAGACCAACAGTTTTCAGCGGTAGAATTGCAACAAGAGAGTCACCTGAAACGTGCACACAGCATACAGATTATAACTCTATACTGCCCGGCGATCGCCGCTGAAGCACCCGATACCTGCTTCTACTAGCCGTGAACAGCTGGTTAACACCAAGCCTGAGGCGACTGATCAAAGGAAGTTTGAATTACCGTAATTCCGCAACTGTTTGTCCTATCAGACAAATTCAAATGGTTTCTGAAAGCTGAGAAACGGCACTTCACAAGCAACATAGGGTTATTATGATAGTTGTTGCTGGAAGTAGGCAAATGGCGGCACTTTTGAAGTACACTGAGTCGATGATGACATGTTCGGCGGTACAGGTAATTAAGATTGATAACCTTCATCCATTAAAACATTGTATGGGGGACTTATGCATGATGACAATATTAAACTGGCGTTAGCTATCTTAGCTTGCTTCTATCTTATCCATTGTGTTGTGTTTTGAGTTGCATACAAATTACGTCAAGAGACTACTGCCCATGTTGCTATATTGACTCCACCCACATTGAGGTGGTACTCAATTGCAATGGAAACAAAACAAGACCGTGGCGAGTCATGCTGAGTTGAGTCAACCCACGCTGAGTAGATACTAATGGAAACCTGGCACTAGATGAAGCCAACAGGACTGCATCATCCACAAAAAGCAGAGATGAGATTCAGTGGCCGCCAAAAGATAGTAACGACCCAATCTGCCAAACCAACATTGGCCCAGGTCTCATCCAAGAACACCTTATAACATCCAGAGTTTTTAGGAACTGGGGGTGAATCTCATCCACCCCAGGGGCCCTGCCACCAAGGAATTCTTTAACCACCTTAGTGACCTCCACCCCCAGTGATGGGCAAGTCATCCCCCTCATTCCCAGACTCTGTTTCCACTACAGAAGCTGTGCCAGTGGGATTAAGGAGGTCCTTAAAGTATTCCTTCCACATATGGTTATGTTTTTGGTGTTGTACCACAACCAGTTTTACCAGGGAGACGGTGTCAGGGTTTCAACAATGTTCACTGGAACTGGGCTTAGCTCTTTAGCAGCAGAAAGTCACTTGTCAACATTTCTGCAACAAAATAAAATAAACATTTGGAAAATTTAAAGTCAGTGCTCTCTGCCATCACACTAATTGACATGACTGACACGACGTATGATTGTGTGCTTTCCACTACACCAAGGAGTCGGGGTTGAGGGCAACTGAAAAAATAACTGACTGATAACTTGAATTGCAGAATACTCATCACAACCAAAATGCAATTTGTAAGGTGATATATGCATTACACTTTCTTTCAGAGAACTATCAGAGGCTTTTTGCTTCTCTGCAGTAGAAGTGAGATTATGAAGATCTTAGTCAATCAAGGTATAATTTCATGGATCAGTATTGGCTAAAATAATTGTCAAAGTGCAGCTATAGACTGTATATAAATTATTTCACAAAAACAAAGCTGAAACGCAAACTGTGGGCTGTGCCACACAGCAAGCCATATTATTTCTCAGATAATTCCAGTGGAGGGGTCCAGTCCAGTGACTTCAGTTAGAAGATGTGAGGCCTAGTAGACATCTATCAGCTATAGCTGCTGCTGCTGTCAGGATGCCTGCCAGTCAAACCCTCAGTATCCAACTCCATCATACAGATTAATGAGTTATAAAAAATAATTACCCACTGGACACTGGGTACAGAGGGAAACTATTCATAGAGGCCTCTGAAGCTTGAAAAAAGATGACTGGACTTCTTTGAAGTTTCTTGAAGATGTTTCACCTCTCATCCAAAAAGCTTCTTCAGTTCAAAAACCAAATGGTGGAGAGTCCCAGGCATTTAAACCCCACTGGTGGTTGTCCCCTGGAGGTATTTGTTGACCCACTATTGTTGATGTGCGTAATCACATGCTCCAAGGTGTGAAAAAAGGCATGGGCCATTACAATGAGGTCATTACATAGAGGCCAGCCTGTGAATATGTTTATTGCTGCTGTAATCCTGAGCATTTTAACATGGAAATCTTTGGAGATTGAAGCCAACCACTTTTGAAGCTAGCCTCGAATAGCTGTTAGAGGAACTGTAGCTTTTGCCACTTCCACAGTGACTTCATTTTTAAGCTGTGGTGTTTGCTGCTTGTTTGGCAGCACAATTCTTCTCAATGGCAGCCTGGCTGTGTGAGCCTCCACCCATTCATTTCCTACACAATTTTTTCAACTAGACATAAGATGGAGCTTATCTGACAAGTGGCGGCACACCAGGTTAAATTAACATGCATGTTTTTGGACTGTGGGAAGAAACCAGAGTTTGAACGGCAGGTTCAAACCCAGGAGTTTTTTTTGCTGTGAGGAGACAACAGTAAAACTGCACTAATTTGATTGTGTTCCAATACCTGGATTAGTAAAATACACAAATTTGTTTAAAAAAAAGTGTTATCTTTCATCTGTCTTTAATATTAATAATAAAGCTGCACATTTTACCCTTTCTAACAGACGGGTATTGTCATAATCATATAATAGAATGATGAATGTCACCAAAGGGGAGATTTTATCAGCTCAGATGATTGGTAAAGCATCTTGTTTTAGATTCCCTCTGTGCAGTTATACTGTAAAGCAATAACAAAGTGATGTGTTTTCTATCTTGGTCATACATTCACATCAATTTCAGAGCCCCCCCATGTCCCATTTTCAGACAGAATCTGCAGTAAATAGTTCAGTATTTAGACAGTCATTAAGTATGTGTCTAAATACTTGTTTTGCCACTTTGCAAGAAACTCATTCAATACAAAAAACTTATTGGGTTCTTGTGCACTGCCATTTAAAATATTTGCAATGACAATTTTTTTTAAACTGGATTTATTTATTTTTAATCAAATATTCAGATTTTCTGTGGGCCAGCCTGCACAATCCCATTGGAAAACCTCCTGGAAATGCCCCTCCTGTGTGCCCACATGTGTAATACTTCATGAAAGTAACTTCCACAACTTTGTATTACTGCTGCTGACTAACACATCTGGATGCCTGTTTTTTGAGTTTTTTTTTACTACAACAGGCTGTGGGGTTTTTTCTTACTCACTTACCTTGTAAACCTGGATTTGTGGTTGATTAGTCAGCAGCTATGAAAATGTATAAACATAACTGACCTTTTGTTTGCAGGTCAGACATTTGGAAAGGTTTGCATTTAGTTGTAATTTATCCTGAACCCTGCTTGCTTCACTGGAGTCGTAGCTGACCTGCAGCTCCCAGGGCTTACCTCCTCCTCTTCCCATGAGCAGGAGTAAAGATTAACTCAACAGCTGCATACTGATTTTATTTTAACTCCCTGTATAAATCACTTGCCACAGTTGTGAACACAGACTTACAAGGGATAGAGGACATTACTGTTATATATTCACCTCTTAAACCCCACTGACTCACTCGTGGATCGGTTGTCACAAACTCGGCAGCTTCATTCAAACCTGAAGAAATACATTTATGTTTCAGTCAAGCTCCAAACAATTTGTGTCTAAAATTTGCATGCAATAAAATTTTAACTCAATGAATTGATGCAGCTATTTATCTGAGCTGCAATACTTCAGTCAGTATAAAAGCAAATATTCAAGAAAGAGTTGCAACAAGCTGATAGAATAAAGATTTGGTATTGTGACAGCCATCTGCCTTGGCCAGGGCCTGCGTTTGTCCCTTGCTTGTCCTCTGTGTTGTCTTGCAGGTTCCTGGTGGGAGGGCTTAATTAGTACAACTGGTAGCACCCGGCCAGTCTTTAAAGAGCTGGTTGTTTCTCTCTCTCCATTCATCCAGCACCATGTTATTTATTGGGCTGGCTTTGGCCTGGTTGTTTTACACCATACAACACTATGCATTCAGTCACCCATCCAATTACTGACACTGAAAACACTGATTAGCATTATCCACTTTATTTGGTTAATAAATTGGTAAATCTTGGTTCAAGTGGTGTCTCTGCCATTATTGGCCAGACTGACAAATTTGGGGCTCATCGTGTCTTTTACAATCGGAAAATCATGAAACTGGTCGTAACATGGAATTACAGAATTGTTTGTTTTGATGCCGG
Source organism: Archocentrus centrarchus (assembly GCF_007364275.1). NCBI lineage: Eukaryota > Metazoa > Chordata > Actinopteri > Cichliformes > Cichlidae > Archocentrus > Archocentrus centrarchus. The sequence goes on from NC_044366.1 coordinate 5,430,606, forward strand.
AAAGTTGTTCCTCATCAGGACTGTCTTAGGTGTAAATGTTGGAGGCCTTGAGTAGTTTGTTAGGTTGCTAGTTGAGAGACAGAATAATTTGAGTTGCTATATTGATATTAATTTGTCTTATGCTTGTGATGGTGCCAGTGTCACCATGTGCTTAATTGTTTGAGTTCTTATTCACTTTTAGAGCATATCCGGACTCTGTTCAGCTGCTTGACAGATGCAGATCTCACCATCAATCTTGCCAAGTGTGAGTTTGCTAAGGCGACAGTGACGTACGTGGGTCGGGTGGTTGGGCAGGGTACAATTCACCCAGTGCAGGACAAAGTTAAAGCTGTAGAACAGTATTCTACCCTGATCATAAAAACGGAGCTTGTGTGTTTCCTGGGATTAGTGGGATACTACAGGAGTAGTATATAAAGATGCTGTTATGCAGTGCTCCAGTATTTTCAGCCCTGAATTTTGATCAGCCTCTCTCTCTTCAGGTGAATGCTAGCCATGTGGGGGTGGGGATGGGGGTTCAGTAAGCTGATGGCATGGATCTTGATAGAGTGGTATGCTTCTTTAAAAAAAAAAAAAATACAGAGAAATCCCAGCAATCGCACGACCCCCTAGGAATAAGGACTTGGGAACAGCGGGAAGGAAAAACTCCCTTTCAACAGGAAGAAACCCCCCAGCAGAATCAGGCTCAGCCAATGCCACGATCGGTTGGCAGTGAAGGGAGGGAGACAGGCCAAAAAACACGCTGTGGAAGAGAGACAGATTAATAATAACTAATGACTAAATACAGAGTTGTGTATAAACACAAAGAGTAAAAAGAGGTGAGTGAAGTAGAAACACTCATCATCGTGGGAACCCTGCAAGCCTAGGCCTATTGCAGCATAACTAAGGGATGTTTCAGGGTCACCTGATCCAGCCCTAACTATAAGCTTGATCAAAAAGGAACAGTTTAAGCCTAATCTTAAAAACAGAGAGGGTGTCTGTCTCCTGAATCCAAGCTGGGAGCTGGTTCCACAGAAGAGGGGCCTGAAAGCTGAAGGCTCCCATTCTACTTTTAAATACCTTAGGGACCACAAGTAAACCTGCAGTCTGAGAGTGAAGTGCTCTATTGGGGTGATATTGTACTATGAGGTCTTTAAGATAAGATGGGGCCTGATTATTCAAGACCTTGTATGTGAGAAGAAGAAATTTAAATTAAATTATGGATTTAACAGGGAGCCAATGAAGAGAAGCCAATATGGGAGAAATCTGCTCTCTCTTTCTAGTCCCTGTCAGTACTCTAGCTGCAGCATTTTGGATCAGCTGAAGGCTTTTCAGGGAGCTTTTAGGACAGCCTGATAATAATGAATTACAATAGTCCAGCCTAGAAGTAATAAATGCATGAATTAGCTTTTCAGCATCACTCTGAGAAAGGATGTTTCTAATTTTAGAAATATTGCGCAAATGCAAGAAAACAGTCCATATATTTGTTTAATATGTGCATTGAAAGACATATACTGGTCAAAAATGACTCCAAGATTTCTCACAGTGTTACTGGTGGCCAAGTAATGCCATCCACAGTAAGTATCTGGTTTGACACCATGTTTCTAAGGTTTGTGGGGCAGAACTGCAATCTTATCTGAATTTAGAAGCAGGAAATTAGAGTTCATACTCTTTTTTTTTGCCTTTGAGACATTCCTGCAGTTTAATTGGTGTATGTCATTAGGCTTCATGGATAAATAAAGCTGGGTATCATCAGTATAGCAATGAAAATGTATACTATGTCTTCGAGAAGCATGTATAATGTAAATAAAATTGGTCCTAGCACAGAACCCTGTGGAACTCCATAATTAACCTTAGTGTATGAAGAAGACTCCCCATTTACATGAACAAATTGGAGTCTATTAGATAATTATGATTCAAACCACTGCAGTGCAGTACCTTTAATACCTATAGTATGCTCTAATCTCTGTAATAAAATGTTATGGTCAACAGTATCAAAGCTGCACTGAGGTCCAACAGGACAAGAACAGAGATGAGTCCACTGTCAGAGGCTCTAAGAAGATCATTTGTAACCTTCACTAATGCTGTTTCTGTACTGTGATGAATTCTGAAACCTGACTGAAACTCTTCAAATAAACCGTTCCTCTGCAGATGATCAGTTAGCTGTTTTACAACTACTCTTTCAAGAATCTTTGAGAGAAAAGGAAGGTTGGAGATTGGCCTATAATTAGCTAATTTAATTAATCAGTGATATTGAATAGTTATTTTAGCAGACTCTGAGTCTTAGTGACCCTAATGAGATCATTATATAGAGTAAAATGTAATAGCAGTAGCTATGATTGATATCACAAAGTACAAAAAAAGCCCAGAACAAAACAGAACACCATACTCAGGCTAATAGTAAGTAATGTCTGGTCTTAGTATTTCAGAAACTGCTGATCTACTGGGATTTTCCCATATAGTTATCTCTATGGTTTACAGAAAATGGTCTGAAAAAGAGAAACTATCCAGTCAGTAGCAGCTCTCTGGGTTAAAATGCCTTGTTGATGTCAGAGGTCAGAGCAGAATGGTCAAACTGCATGAAGCTGATAGGAAGGCAACAGTAACTCAAATAACCACTTGTTACAACCAAGGCATGCAGAAGAGCATCACTGAACACACAGTATGTTGAAGCTTGGAGCAGATGGGCTACAGCAGCAGAAGACCACACAAGGTGCCACTCTTGTTAGCTAAGAACAGGAAACTTTGGCTACAATTCACATGAGAGAGAAGATTATAAAAATGTTGCCTGGTCTGGTGAGTCTTGTTTTCTTCTGCAAAATTTTGATGGCAGGGTCAGAATTTGGTGTAAAAAACATGAAAGCATGGATCCATCCTTCCTTGGAACTTTTCCAGCACTTTGTTGAATCTGTGCCATGAAGAATTATTGCCATTCTGAAGACAAAAAGGGGTCCAACCTGGTACCATCAAAGTGTACCTAACAAAATCGATACAGCATCCTTTTGCACTGATTGGCATTATATTACAAGTTGTATTAAAATATACATATTTAAAAAGGTTTATTCAGTGCATACAGCACTTATTTGTCTCACACACACACACACACACACACACACACACACACACACACACACACACACACACACACACACACACACACACACACACACACACAGAGGTGGGTGCATCAAGGGTAACTTGAGGTTCAGTATCGAAGAGCGAACTGCTAGCATTGTCTGGATCCACTAATCTGAATGTTGGTGGTTCAATCCGCAGCTACTTCTACACCCCAGATTGCTTGTAATGCATTTGTCAGTGTGCTATATTAGCATATTATATCACACCACCATTTAGCTCAATGCACATTAATCTATACCAAAGTACAATCTGACAGAGTCAAGAGCTCTAGTTTTGCCTAAATTGCTGTTCTGCTTATGCCATTTGATCTTAGATTTGCTTATTTTTCTATCCAACTCACTAACCGGCTCAAACTCATCGCAATCATAACTCATTGTGCACACATTGAGCCTGGCACAACATGCTAGTATGTTAATGTGCTTGATGTGGTCTCCAGCTGGATCCTGGCAGTGAGAATCAGCTTCTGCCAACGTGTCTCCTGACATCCAAAATGCCATTCATACCCAAAGGTTGGCACATACCTGAGCTGCTCAATATCAGGTCTTTTACCCAGAGCTGCTGGCGAGGCCTGGATGAAAGTATTAGGCATTAGATTTAGCCCCTCAAATGAATGACAGACATTTAGCTTGCTTGGGAAAGTTTTCTTTTTCCTTGGACTGTTGGTTTTACATTCATTAGACTGACATTTTTATATAAATCCAATTCACTGCTTATACACCATTTCCACCCTGACATTTGCTGTTAGCTATTCTAATAAAACCTCGGTTCCATAGTACAGTAAACTGGAATGTCAGTCTGTGGGTTTTAAATCTTCTTATTTCGCTCTTACTTTCAGCTTAAACACTAGTGATGAATGTGCTTTTTTGTTTTATTGTGCATGTAGCTGTTTGCACTCTTATTTGAAATGTTGCCAGTAAAGGAATTCAGTTTGATTTATAGCAAGGCATTTTAATGTTTATATCAGTGTCAGACATTCTCGATGAGAGCGCTGTCTAAATACTGACTAACTAAAGTGTTTAAAGAATACTTGAGGAGTGCTTGATGTAAAAAAAAATTCAAATATTTGTAAGCTTGATTAGTCACTTTTGATCCAGCCTGCTGCCTTCATGCAAACACACACATTCACGTACACACATCAGGAAAGAGAAACATCTTTTGTCAGGTCGATTGCATAAGATCCCCAGTCGTTTAAAAGCATGAGGAATATGATGGGGAAATATGCAGGTGGCAATGAGAAATGCAGCCTTAAGTAAATCATCCTAGGGGTCGAAGGGGCGAAACAGCAGGGAGGAGAAACCCCAAATACATTACCTTTTAACAAAGCCCAGATTAGCTATTTCCAGCAAATGCTTTGGCAAGGGACCCGTCCTCAAAGCAGGACCGTCCCATGGTGCTCGCACACTCCTCATCTCTGAGCCTCTTTAAATGGGTTTTGTTTTGGAAATGCTGTAGGCCAACCATACATTAATAGACTATAAAAAGACTGCCACTTGTGTATGGTTTTGCGCTGCCAGCTTATCTCGATCTGCAGGGTTTCCATCACAGCGCTCAGATAAGCCTTTGCACCGACTCACGTTACAAGATCATGCAGGTCTTCTCATGGTCACATCCAGGCGTTTCGACTCTAATGGAAACCTGCGGGGCGATCGTCGCCGCAAAGTTCACCACGCTGTTGACGATGCCACTATAGCAACACTGTCAACTATGAGGAGATGCGATCCAAGGGGAAGTGAGCTGAATATTTCTCACTATTTGGTGAATTAAAAGCTTTGCCCACACTTCTAGTGACCGATGCTTTAGAAAAATAAACCGCAGTGGTGAGATTTATTTGTGTGTTGCTTTCATTTAGCCAGTGGATGGATGGATATATATATATATATATATATATATATACACGGCTAAAACCGCCAACTTTTCTTTCCAGTCATTTACTAAATGATTTTAAATGCTTCAAGGCCGATACTGATATCAGTGTTTTTGTACTGGAGCTGTCAATAGCTCATATTTTACACTGATATTCAATATGGTTCATTAAAATCTGACCAAAATCAGGCACCAAAGTGCCAGTATTTTTCTTTATTCCTGACAGAAAAGACTGGAGCAGCATTCATCTGGTAATAAGATATTAAACATTCCAGACAATTGAAACCCAGACAAATGAAATAAATAGGTTTAGTGACTCCCTGTGGCATAAAAACCCACTGCTTTTCTAAAGAATTAAACCGACCTTATCCATTATTTCTGTAAATCAAAGCTCCTAATGATCGCTTCAATAAGCTCTCTTCATTCCTGCATCCTTGTGTCTTTTTTTTCCCATAGATTTTTGACTCCACAGCCTTCGGTTTTGTTCTGCAGTTTAAATGACACAGTGCAGACGGGCCTTTTGAAATGCTGACAATGCTAACAGGTTAATTCCTGGAGCCACGCTGTCTGGTCTCAAAAGACATACACAACAACACCTTTCTGTATGTCCTTGGAAGTGGAACTGTTTGTGTGCACTAGAGTGTTTGTGTATCGCACGCTCCTCGCGTGTATATGTAAAGTGACGACTTGATGGAGTGGAAGAGGAAAAATTATGAGCTGCGTCCTCTGCTGTTCGTTATTTTCCATCTATGGGGAATGCAAGGACGTAATACACAAATACACCTGCCCACACAAAGACTCGCGCACACACACACACACACACACCATCTACAGCATATCTACAAAGATGTGAGCACATAAATGCAACGCTGGCACACATGCATACGCTTGCAATTGAATACATGTACTCACAGAAGTAAGCAGCATTAGTTATGTGCACAGTGTGCTGATGGTGACAGAATAAAATCAGTACTTTGTGTTATATACACACCATGCATATTATACCTGTTGGTATAAAATGCTCAATAACTTTATGTCTTATGCAGTGTAGATAGACCCCCCCCCCACCACCACCCACTTTCAAAAAGTTTCTTTTCCTTTTACTGTCAATGTTTGAAACTTCAGTGAAGTCTGAAACATGTCTTCAAATGATGCTGCTTCGGTCAGCATCTTTGACACTGAAGACAACATATCTGGAAATGAGAAAAATCTGTTTGTGTTTTGTTGCTGTGCTGCAGAGGAGGGTAACAGACTACTGTGAAAAATGTATTCTGATTTTTATCCACACGACCCTGTTCAAATGTTCATTGAATGCAAATTATCCAAGAAAGCCTCTAAAGGATTGGACTATTTGTTATACTGACCCCCACGGGTTTAGGGTTCACGTGTCTGCAGTCATACCCATCATCCATACAGTGGTGTCTCGGTTAGAAAGAAAGTTCTGGATTCCAACCTGCTGGTTTCTTTATCTTTTTGTGTGGAGTTTGCATCTTTTCCATGTCCCTGTGTGGGTTTCCTGCTGGTACTCCGGCTTCCTCCCACAGTCCAAAGACATGCATGTTGGGTTAATTAGTTATCATAAATCTGCCACAGCTGTGAATGTAAAAGGTAAACTGTGGCTGTCTCCAATACCACATCACAGCTCTGGCTGGAATAATTCCACCACTAGATGGCGACACATGCAGGATTTTCAAACCAATTTAAGTGACTCCATTAAAATGTATTAAACACACCAACCTCTATGAGTGCAAACTTATGCAAACAATTTTTGGTATCCTCAATCTTAAAGCTCACTTGAGATCCAACATAAATGTCTCCAAACAAAAACTAACTGTGAGAATAGAGTTTTAAGCCTCTGTTGCTGAGATGCTCTGAGATGCTGGCTGATTCCTTGGACTGAAGCTACAGTGCTGAGCAAAAGAAAAAGCTGGCAGTTAAGCAATGTAGATGCACTCTGGGAACCTCTCCGATGAGTCCTCTGGCATCCAAAGCACAACACCACCCAAAGAAGACATTTAGTCACGAGTTTGCATACTTTGTGCAAACTTTGTTATTGTTCCTTTAAGTCAGAATGATGCATGGAGAGGAGGAGGGTGGGACAGAGGGAGTAACAGATGGATTGATGCATGAACAGATCTTTGGGGAATTAGGATTTGCATTGAGAAAAGAATGAGAGCAAAATAAGAAAAAAAGAGCAAGAACATTGTGTCCCCTCACCAGTAATAATATGTATAATGTACATCCTTAACTGGGGCTTGTTTTGGGAGCACATTTTCTTTATAATTTATCATCCTCTCTTCACCCACCGTCTCATGCCCAGCTGAGATTTAGTGGATGCATCATTAATCCACTCTGCTTTACTATCTTAATCCCGCTCATTATCGCTGCTCTGGTTTGGCCAAAGGAGCTCAGATTTATGTCTTGCTGGGTTTTGCCGCTCCTGTTGGTTTTGGAGGGAACACTGACTCACCGCAGCTCTTCGCCCTGGAGCTGACTACTGAGACGTTCAACCATCACTGTTCACCCTGCGCAGTTTTCTGTGGCTGCTTGGTGACCACTTTTTTTTTTTTTTATCATCATTATTTCTTTGTGTCAAACCCTGACAGAAAAAAAGCACCCTCTCCCTCTGCTTCAGATGCGTAGAACTGAAAGCAAGAGATGGGAGGGCGATAACACTGATGGAGGCATGTAAGGGAAACCAGAGAAAAGGCCATGGGGAAAAACAGTGGTTATGGAGGCTTTCAACATCTTCTGTAAACCAAGTTTGAAACAATCATGGCTGAAATGAAGTGAAGAAAGCACTAAACACGTGCAACACTAACCGTGTGGTGAAAACAAATCACATGTATCAGAGCAATGAGGAAAAACATGAGAAAAAATGTCCAGCTTCATGCAAGTGGGCTTATGTAATTATCCAGGCAGTCATTCCAATGAAAAAATATGTTCTTTTAGCTTCAAATGCACTAATGGCATAGCACCATACACTCTGTGACTGGCCTGTAAAGAATCAAGCAAAGATATGACTTTCAGTTTGGTGCCTATAAAGATTTCAAACGCACAGTAACATCTCAGTGAGCTTCTCCAGAGCGTACCGTTGCTAACAGCGCCTTCTAGCGTTCAGCACCGAAACCAGTGGGAGTAAATCACCTCAGTGGATCCTCAGCCTGCAGGAGCAGGATGAGATAAAAACGATAGCCACGTTCAGGAAATGATTGTGGGCCAGTTTATCAAGCGGTGAGTGAATATGGGAAGGACACGGCTTCCTGACTCTCTGCTGGTAGAGAAGGAAGAAAGAAAATCTGCCTGAAAAGCTGCAGAGATGGGAATAACAGCCCCGAGTGCGATCCAGCACACACACACACGCACACACACACACGCTGAAGCAATCAGGAGCTATACTGTGTACAGGCTATATAATAATAGAAGTTACACTTGAGTTGCCAGCCTCAAAACTCATAGTTCGTGACATCCTTCCCCTCTCTACGACTCTTATTCCTTGCACATGGCTCTCTCTGTGCGTGTGCGCGCGCGCGCGCGTGTGTGTGTGTGTGTGTGAGAGAGAGAGGGGTGGAGAGAGAAAGCGCACACTGGTGGGTTTCCCTTCTGGCTACGATTCTAACACAAATGGTGCCCAGTGGAAGCAACAGGTGCAGGCTTTAGAGCGGAGCAGGTATCCCTGCGAGTGACATCTAAACGGATGGTGGGGGTGTTAAAGTGGACTGAAAAATGTCAGCTCTGTGCTCCTCTTCCAACCCTTATACAGCCCAAGTAATGATCCCGCACACCTTTTTCCCCGTTTCCACTCTGAACGCAGCACTAAGGATATTCCATCCAACCCCGTGGCAAACAGGCACTTATGACTCAAGTAGGGGGTTACCGATGATCTCGTTTTCATGACCGCGGGAGAATCATTATGTAATGTAAGGTAACCATTTTCCCTTGAGGCTTGAACAAAAGTTTGGGAATAAAACGGTCACATCTGAGAATAGATATAAAGATAATTATTAATTATTTATTCAGAGATCGGTTCTCCCGATCTGAGTGCCGTTTGAAGAGAGTTTGTTTCTGAGAATCACCAAGTGAAATATGTGTCTCCCTGTTTTAAGAGTTTTAAATGTGAGTTTATTACCGAATATAAGAGTGAATGACTTCATTTCTTAAAAAGATCCACAGGCAGCAGAAGCCTACAGGTTTCGACGAGCTGAAATGTTTTGATGAGGGCTGCCGTTGCTTTTTGCCTCTTGCACCTCGGCATCAGCTCAGCCTTCAGGGTGAAAGAGCGATCCTCCTGCTCCTGAAGAAAAAAAAAAAAAAAAAGGGTCTGGCCGCCTGCCAAACAACAAGTGCGCCTCCCCTCCCTGCTGTTGAACGCAGTTAGGGGTTTGGGTTCGGTTGTTTAAAAAGGCTAGGCTGCTCTCAAGTTGATCAGTCTGCTCAAGAAACTTGTGGTGGAGAAAGTACCGGAGTCCAAACAGAAGGGGGGAGAGATTTTGCGCACAGAACTGCTTTGCTCCAGCAGAGGACAACATTTCGGGAAAAAACAAAAAACAAAAAACAAAACAGTATATGTGCTTTTAACTGGTCCTTTAAAGTCATTTTGCAGCGTTCACAGCAAAAAGGTTGTTATTAATGTTTTTATAGATAGCAGCACTCTTGGATAAAGACTCTTGGCTTTAACTGTAAAAATCGGATTATCTGACTGAGGCATTGTGTTCATTAGACCAGGCTACTTTTCCCCTCCTCTCCGCATTGAGGTAAAGCTCTAACTGAAGAGAACGCCAACAATGTTTCTGAGTTTTTGCCTCCTGGTGACATTTATCTTGGGGCTGTCCGGGTGCTTGGGCTCATACGTTCCGTGCGAGCCTTGTGACCAGAAGGCGCTGTCCATGTGCCCTCCGGTGCCGGTCGGCTGCCAGCTGGTCAAGGAGCCGGGCTGCGGCTGCTGCCTAACGTGCGCCCTGTCTGAGGGACAGGCGTGCGGCGTTTACACCGGGACGTGCGCCCAGGGCCTCCGCTGCCTGCCGAGGAGCGGGGAGGAAAAACCCCTGCACGCCCTTCTCCACGGCAGGGGACTGTGCACCAACGAGAAAGGATACAAACCTGCCCACCCGCCCACAGGTAAGAAGCGCACTGACTGGTTGAGCGAATGCATGCCTGGGAGCAAATGATGGCTTGAAATATGTCATAAATGCGTCGATACCAAAGTCCCGTGTAGATCAGGACCCGCTGAGTGTCCTCTCTCCTCTGTTTATCACTGTTTGTTGACATCTTGTCCCATGCGGGGATCCAACGTGTGCTGGTCTGAGAAGGGCTGCTGCAGCCTTAAGGGACTAAAGAAAACGCAACATAGCGTTCTGTACTTTATTAAACCATTAAAATTTCCCCCTTCGGTGAATTAAATTCAGTCCCCTTTCCTCACTTCTTGCTCCCTCACTAACGGGACCCCAAAAGCTTCTCTTCCATCTAAAAGAAGCCCAGAGCTGCTGAACACGAGCAGCCGGTACCGCTGTTCTCTGACAGAGCGTTTGTTTGACAGATGGTTTGAGGTGCCATCTGATTAACTTTTATCCACTGCCTTGAATCAACTGGCTGTGGAAGCTCATTCTGGCTCGCTGCGCAGAGCACACATGCACCTTATGGTGTCAGGCTCAGCATCCAGCTGTAATACAAAAGTTTTGCCAGGCTGCTCGTGATAAATCTTTATAGTCATAACGTGGTGCGAACAAACACTCAGCTCGCGTTGCCCGGTGCCGGTTCATCTATTGCGGGCGGATCGACGCTGAGCTGTGGCGAACGCACGTGGCGTGTCCGGGCTGCGCTGCGCCTGCAGTGCGGGGCAGTGGCTGTCAGACTGCGGTTTAGTGAAACCCGAAAGTGGTTGAGAATGATCCAGACAGTCCGCACTTTAAAATATTTACAGCCAAAGGCTGTTTTTTTTTTTTTTTGGTTTTTTTTTTTTTTTTTTTAAGGAGTTTTCACGCGTCTCTTTTCTCTTGACGCACAAAGCTGGTGAAGCACTTTCTGAAAAGTGGCCTGTGGACTGAATGTTGGTTTATTTTAAGTAAAGAATATTAAGAGGGAAATGTGGTTGCCCCTGAAGTGGCGCTCATACTTAAGTCTCTTTAAACATCCAGCTCTAACAAGAGTCTGTCAAAGTCCTCGATTTTCCATCCTCACACAGAGAGCTTTTTTTTTTTTCTTCAGTATGTTTCTCTGTATTGCGCCTTTTTAAGAGTCATTCGCGCCCAACTGTTTAAACTGTGAAATCTATCCACGAACAAAGAAAGGGCTTCTACTGCGTGGGAAGAAATGAGGTGCCACTCCAAAAGTTTGAATCTTGTTAAAGCAGAATTTAGGTAGACTTGGGTCTGCAGGCTACCCCTGGGGTGGTGTTTCGAGTCGGATTACCACTAAATCTGTGTGCGTGAGAGAAAAGAGAGAAAGACAGAGATAGGCAGACAGAAAGAGAGAGAGAGAGGGGGGGGGGGGGAGAGGGAGGGAGAAGGAGAGCTGAGCCAATAGTCTTGAATGATTTAAGATATTTCTGAGTGGAGCAGACAGGTCCACCTTCACTCAGAGTTTTAGCAGCTTGTCAACAACTAGATAAGTAGGTGGAAACCACAAAGGTTTTGGCTACAAGCCTCACTCTGTAAAATAGGCTACCACTGGGCTCATTTATACTGTTGATGGAGTCATGAGGTTATGTCCACCCAGTGAGCAACCCCTCATCTCTCTTCCATGGGTCCATCTGTGACCGCCGCTGTAAAATACTCAGCTAATCGTGGGTTTTGCAAAGCATCAATCAGTATGTGAAATGATGTAGCCTTATGTGTTTGTTTCCCAAGTTTGTGTGTATTTACTGCCACATATACTTGGGTGGGGCTGTGTGGGTCTCTGGGTGTGTGTGTGTGTGTGGGGGTTGCATGTGATGACACCTCAGGCAGTTTTGTCTCACTTTGGTTTTGCACAGACGCTCGCACACTGACACACACACACACACACACACACAGTCGCACACATGCAGAACCTGACTTCTTTGTTGGCCTGCAGAGGTAACTGGAGCATCTTTTCCTGCCTTGGGCGGCGCATTCATTGCATGGGCGCTCAGTCACAGCGCAGTGATTCAGCAGAATGCCTCCGGCGCGCTCTTTCCTCTGAAGGGCCTTCTGTCAAACGGCTCTGCGGACGGCAGCTCGCGAGGTGAGCTTCTGGTTTCCTGTCGTGTGGGGTTGCAGCTGCCTGCGTGCTGGACCAGCTGAGCAAGGCAAATACAAGAAGGAGGAGCTCAAGTGTCCGCCACACTCACGAGGCCACGAGAGCTGCAGCCTACTAAATATTGACTGGGACAGTCAAACAATGGTGGGGAGGAATCTTTGCTATCCTCCAGCCCCCCCCAGCTTTCAAAGAACAAGTATCCTGGCCATCACTCTGCGTCTGGGTTCATGTCCCAGCGGTGCACTAATTCATGTTTTGCTCTTGCACTGTGATCCCAGGAGTGGCTTGGATTGTAAGGCACAGGAGGTGGTGTGTGCTCCCGGGGGCGCTCAGACTTTGTTAGCCCCCTGTGAGTGAATCAGACCCCAGAAAGCTTGCCAACAGATATGACTTCATGGCAGCAGGCCTCCTGTCCTTCTGAAAAGGCCTTATGTTTTAACAGATTGCTCTTTGCCAAGAAACAAAAGATGATTGGGGAGTGGTTCCAAATCCAGCATACTCCTCTCACACATGAACAGAAATACTTTGCTCCTTATTAGCCTAGCAACAGAAAACCTGCTGCCTTCACTGACAACTTTAATACTTTTGCATTTGTCTCGGTTCTTTGCATGTAGATGAAGTTTTAACCTGCTGCCAGGCGGTTTCGGCCTCAGTGAAACTTGTCATCACGTAATTTTAGAATGCTATTCAACTCTTGATCGTTACATCTGCTTTTTCCACGTTCACATTGTCCGTGGCTCTGTGGGTTATTCAGCTGTAGCTGAGAAACCGATGCAAAAGCTGACTCTCTCCCACTGTAGCCTAATGACAACCAGCCACCAGACTCTGTCTCCTGTGTACGTTGCATAAAGCCACACCACGTTAGATATAGCTCCAGTCACGAGTGACTCCCGCTGGCTCACAGCTTCATGATGGACTCGTGCCAAAGGAAAGACTGTACGTGGCTCTTCATCCATCTCACCTTGAACATCTGAGACAGTGCAGTGAAAGCTTACCACACTGCAACTCATACGTTGCAGGTGCTCGGCAGAGTTAATGGAAAGGTCATTTTGCCAAGATATCACATGAGGACTTGAAAAGCTGGCAATTCGTGGCAAAAGATAGTGAAGCAGTTTCCTGGATGTGGCACTGATACTCCAGAATTTTTTTTTTTTTCCAGGTACAGATTGAGAGTCAACAACACTGGAGTTGTTGCTGGCAAGCAAATACCCTCTTTGGCATGCTCACTTGAATTCTCCCTATAAAACTTTACAGTGGTATTTGTACAGCTCACTGGTCACTGACACCTAATCTGCTGGTGGCAACAGTTGTGAAAGAAATCAACTCTCAGTGTAGTGCAGGATTTTATAATGATGTCACATGTGTTTAGGCCCGATCTGGATACTGTAATCTTACCCCAACATCTGGTTACGTAGCAGAATGGTGCAAGAAAATCAAATTATTGTCCTTATAGAGGACTTTTTTAAAGTGAGCAGAACAAAAAGTTTCTAAATATTCTGGCTCCATTTGACTTCTGTATGATAGCTGATTCTCAGTTTTGATCTGAAGAAGCTAATTCACCCACTGTGGATTTTTTTTTCTCCCCTCGTTCTCCCTGTTCAGTACATCCACTCTACAGCACTCGTGCCAAAATAGCTTCTTCTGCCACTGGGGAGTCGGAACATCGTCACACCCAGCAATTGTGTTGCGGTAATGGTGACCCAAAAAGAGGTTGCGTCTGTCCGTGCGGCTTGTTGAAAACCCAAATTCAGATATGGGATGAGACCTCAGACCAAAATAAGCAATCTAGAGCACAGCAGCCGTGCACCTTACTCTAATAATTTACTTTTCAAATGCTCTGAGTGTTTAGCGTTACGGAAGCCGTAAACAGGTCAGGAAGTTTGCTTACCTATAGCAGCATTTCCTTCTTTGAAAGCTTTTGCATCCTCTCATAGGTCCTGTTTTGCAATTTATAATCCTTGAATTGTTCTTGCTGCTATTTATACCATGCATTCAGAAAAGCAGGAAACTTTTTGATTGCAATGAACATATTCTGCGTGCACAATACCATGGGAAGTGTTATTTCCTGCATATTCAGAAGCTGATTGAGAGCGTGCACAAGGCCGAACAGCAGAAATCCCAGTGAAACAACAGGACATGCAGGTCAAAACATAATTCACTTGCACTTGTGGTCAAACAAAATCCTGGACAGAACATTTGATAAAGTCCAGATTTTCTCACTGTTCCAGCTGGTTTGGAAGTGAGCCTTTTTCAGTCATCAGCCTCCTAATCCTTCTCATGAAACCACTGCACATCTGTCATGTCATGTACCGAGGATGTATCGTGTTGGCCTTTTGGATCGAAACCGCTTCGTGGAAATAACAAATAGCGATTTAATGCCTTTTCATTCATTTACGCCACCGAAAGGAAGTCGTCATTTTACTGTATCTGCAAACTCTTCTGCTAAAAAAGAGCTCCTGCACTGGTGACTTTGCCACAATTTGGACCCATTTCCTTTTCTCATCAGATAACTTTTATGCCGCTGCACACACTCCTCAGCGACTCACACAATCCCCCTTGGTTTGTTCACACCTCCTTTTCTGCTCTAGAAACTGCGGGGTTATTGGGCCGTGGCCTTGCTTTCAAATATTAAGTAGCAGAGGCAGTGTGACACAGAGGGATGGCTTACTGTCGTCGTGCTTTATATAACAGATGCCCTCAGGCTCATTTATCCCCACAATTATCTTGTCCTACCCCCAGATGAGATTAAACAGCACCTCTATTCACCGTTCTCTTACATCTTGTAAAGATGTAATTTCAGATGCAGGGCACTGACTGACTTAATCAAAGGCAAGATGTAGCAAACATGGTGTAATGCTGGGGAATCCAATGAAAGGTGGGAGAATCCATTGTCCAGGGCTTTTTTTTATTTTTTGCCTTCTAAATGGTGTTATTACAGTCTTAAAGAGCCAGTGGAGAGAAAAATCAAAAGAAGGGGCAGCTTATCTTTCATGCATGGACTTCTGCCCGTAAGAAACTTGGGATATTCATGAAGCATAATTGTGTGCAGATGTTAATTTTTAAACAGAGGAGTATCAGGTGCACCTCCTTTGGCTACTCCGTTCCTCTTGCCCTAATGAAATCTTTAGCTCGAGCAGAGGGAGAGCGATAGCAGCAGAGCTTTGGGCTCAGCTGAATGGAAGAGATGCACATGACTTGGCTCACTTGGCTCCCGTCCAGCGTCTTGGCCGAGTTTCAGGAGTTAAACACAGACCCTCTAAGCCTCCTTTACAAGCTGGGTACCCTTAGCATGGAAAAACTGAGTTTTTGTGGTTGAGCTAAAGAGGCCACATCAGAAAAGATGAATTTTTGTGATTTTTTTTTTTTTTTTGTGAGTGGAAGCATGGAAGTCAGGCACCATTGTCTTTTTGAAAGCTACATGACGTTTTTTAAAAACCTTCATCTGTCCCGCATTGTTAACAATATTCTCTCCAGACAGACATTTTCTCAAAGCGACCGACTTTGACCATTTATATGCCCCAGTCAAATTACACATGAAACAAGAATGCATCTTAAAAAACAAAAAAAAATAAAAAATAACACTGTGCTTGTTTTCACCAGGATATTTTATTACCAGATATGTGGCATTTTAATCAAGCGCCCTGAGAAAGCATTAGTCTGTACAGCAGAAATAAAAAAAGCTTTTCCACAGCGGTCACATGCACGGTGTACATGAGAATGGCAGTTTGATGTGTTTATTTATAGCGCGCAATAGCCCCTTAGTCTGAGCGAGGGGGGGGGGACACAAGGACACATCTAAACACAAACTGAGGCCTGCCAAGTCATGAGTTGTGAGATTAATTTCAAAGAGACGGCAGTGCAGTGCAGAAGCCAAAGACCCAATTCTGGTAATCACCCTGCCTCCAGCCCTCACCTCCCCCTCCCCTCCCAAAGACTCCCAGACGCTCATGCTGTGTCAGGCTCTTTGAACATCAGTTTCCCTGAGCTTGTATCCTTGTTACGTCTCAGCGCCTTTCTCCAAGCTGGCTTTCTACCAACAGGCCAGTCAGAGTCGTGGCAACTTGTTAAGTCGCATTTTTAACGTATTGTTATATTCATATGTAACATATTCACGTATGGAAGTTGATTTGTCTTCCAGCAGCAGTTGGCCCAAGCATTTGCAGCCAACATTCCTCTCTGGTTCAGTGCGTCTGGCCCCGTGCACCACGGCGGGTTTCCTTGTCAGATAAATATAACCAGGGTCATCTACTGGCACCATGGCTTCAGCCATTTGGGGCCTGGCAGAGTCCCCACAATAACTCAGTACTTATGGTACAGCTAAGCCAAGAGGGGGGAAGTGGAGGGCTTCTTTCTGTGGCCTCAAAGAACCTCTGGCTGGGGGTCCAGGCTTAAGAGGCTGAGCCCCAAAGATAGGAAAAGGGGGGGATGGGAGGAACTAGGTTAAGGATAAAGGACCTCAACCTGTAAATATCCTGTCAGGAGGGACTTTCAGATCTCTGAGACTACAGTGCCCCCTGGGGGGAGCTGAAATTACATCTAAGGAGTGCATACAATGTGACACAAATGTACAAGCATTTATATGAGTCCATCCAGCCACTGGATTTTCCTCGGCTTGACATTTGAATCAGTTTAATGTGGGACATGTCGCTATAAAGTTACTACACACAGGGGCCTCGGCCCCGGCTGCAGTTTAGCCCAGATAACACGTTAGCAGTTTTTTCCATGCAACAGGCGATCCAGTTTTCCCAATTACTAGAAGTCTTTATGCTCATAAATATCGGTTCGCCTCGTGTCTCGCTTTTATATAATAGACATTAAAAGTCAGGAGAGGCTGTGTTGTTGGTAGATTACTGAGCAAATATCTACATGTTCTGCGTCCTTTTTCTCACAGATGTCCCTTATCTCAAGCGTGAATGCACCATTTAAAACTTTTTTTTCCCCTGTTATAAATAGAGTAAATGGGGCCTTTGAAAAATGGGGTGGGAAAAGATGATCTAAAAGTGTGGTCTTAGCAGTAGGAGTTCATCAGCTGTTGGTCTGAGCTGCAGCCTTCCCTCCTCTGTAAACAAATGTTAAACAACAGTTGGCACAAACTCTGGGAGAAGCACCCACCTGTTATTGTTTGCATGTGGGAGGGACTGACAAGAGGCAGGATTTACAATTTATGCAGATAACAGATGACTATCTAATAACATGAAATGATTCTAAACTTAGATTTTTTTCTGTTTGTTAAACATTGCAAGTATAAATCTCATATCACTGTTAATAAGAATGTTACTTGAGATGTTTTATATTCCAGTTCAGTTACCAACAATTACCATGAAATGATCTGAGATAAAAGTTTGCAAAGATTGGTTTATTTTTGGTTTATTTTTAAATTATAAATAGGTCGAATGAAGATGAAAGGTTCAAACTGATAAAGTGTCTCCTGCCTGCCCAGAACCTCGTGGCAGGTGGACAAAGCTGTTGAGGATCAAAACAGCGGCACATTTTTGAGCTAAAGAGCCAAATGTTTGGTGGAGACCAAAAAGAGCTGTAAAAATGAAAAATTCTCTAATAATGCCAATTTTGGGCTCAAACTTTTTCCTGAGTCTGAGCCTTAAAGTGAAAGAATTCCTTTAATTCCAGTCGCACTTGCTGCCTGCACACGAAATATCTTTGCATTATTGCAAAGTTGTGACTTGTTTTTAGATTTGAAAATGTGACTTTTTTTTTTTTCTTTTTTTGTGGTGCAGATCGTGAGTCTCGAGAACACGAGGACACCATAACCACAGAGATTACAGGGGACCTGCAGCCGGCTAAAGTGCCGCTCCTTCACAAAGAGATTGTGAACAGTAAAAAAGTCCTTGCGGTGCGCAAGGAGCAGAAGAGAAAGCAAACCAAACAGCGCACCGTCGGCTCAACCATGGACTACTCTCCTCTGCCCATTGACAAGCATGAGCCTGAATTTGTAAGTATTCCATGCGCAAAGCTTGTATTTTTAACATATTGGACAGATTTTTAATGCAAGAAGTGACTTAACATCAGGGTAAAAATCAAGAAAGAAATGGTGAAAATCTGATTTTCTGACAAGTGTGGTGGGTTGTGGGTAAAAGTGTGCTACAGATAAGACTTATTAAGGTGTTAAGTTACTCAATTAAAGTGTTTGCCCATTACTTTTTAACTGACAGTTGATATTCAAGGCTCTGCTTCTGTAGGTAATCCTCTAATATATGTCGAGGCTGGATCAAATGTTAGATGTGTTCTTTGCTCCCACTGGTAGTTGTTTAATCGCTCACCTCGAGGGCGAGATTAGTTTAACTCGCTATCCACCAGCTTTGCGTCACCAGGAATCACCTCTAAAGACCCCGTTGGTTGGATATAACCCTGTGCTGTGTTTCCCTAAAGGGTCCATGCAGGAGAAAACTGGATGGGATCATTCAGGGGATGAAGGATACTTCTCGTGTAATGGCGCTGTCTTTGTACCTTCCCAACTGTGACAGAAAAGGATTCTTCAAACGCAAACAGGCGAGTCTCGACCCTTCGCACCTTGTATTTCCTTACCCGGCCCTTTGAGAGATGGTTGCCCCAGCATGTAAAACTGCATCCTTTTCAGTGAAAAGCTCCTAGCGTATATTCACTTCAATTTAATTTTATTTATATAGCGCCAAATCACAACAAACAAAACCCAACAGTCAAAACGACCCCCTGTGAGCAAGGATTTGGTGACAGTGGGAAGGAAAAACTCCCTTTTAACAGGATCAAACCTCCGGCAGAACCAGGCTCAGGGAGGGGCAGTCATCTGCCGCGACCGGCTGGGGCTGAAAATCCTCAGGAAATGCAAATAAACATGCTGTGACGCTTTCATAAACTTGGAGTGATATGTTATCAGCTAACTGTGCCACATACGGGTTAGCAGACTGCATCCAAAGACTGCAGTGTTCTCCCACACAGACACGTGTCTGCTAATTAGTGCCAACAAAACACTTGAAGTTCACTCACAGATGTCTTTCATGGGCTTTTAATACAATTAACTGCACAACAAGCTGGATAATTGTATCAAAATGCTCAAAAAGGCACCAGCATAGTAGACCCCACTGAGAAGTCAAGTTCAGTGACTCAAATTAGGAGAGGTGATTGCTAGCAGAGAGCTTGATAGCATCCACTAGTAACTCAAAGCAGCCCCAGCCCTAAAAGTGCATCAGTTATGCTTAATAAAATTTAAATAGGTGAGTTATGAAGAAAAGTCACTACTTAGTGATAAATTAGCTATAGAAACTAGGCTGCAAACATGTTTATTTCTGCTGGGCATTTTAACATGGGACTCTGTGGGACTAACTCACTGTGTTCTTGTCCACAGTGCAAGCCATCTCGTGGCCGTAAACGGGGCATCTGCTGGTGCGTGGACAAGTACGGCGTTCAGCTCCCCGGCACAGACTACAGCGGGGGCGATATTCAATGTAAAGACCTGGAGAGCAGCAGCAACAACGAGTGAAACTGGGAGGACCGATCTTGACCTCCCCCGTCCCCCAACCCCTAACCACCACGTGACCCAGGGCCCGCGCCTCCTCTCTGAATCGCACCTGTATGCTCCGCCCTACGTTCACTTCAAGATTTTTTTTTCTCAGTTTAAAAAAAAAGAAGAAGAAAAAAATCCAATCAAAAAGCAACAGGCTGAAAAAAGACACCTGTATTTTTTTCTTTACTTTTCTGTTGACCAAGCACTCTTCTCTAAACGAGGGTCAAAATCCCAGAAGATTTACTAGATCCCTTGACTATTATGATCACAGGACCCCCTTGTATGAGCCTGGTCCTTTGACTGCAGATCCATGAAAATATATGCAACTAATGGATATATTTTTATAGAAGCTGTGGGTTTCAATGCAACACTTTGTATGGGGTGAAATTAAAACTATCGTAAAGAAGAAAAAAAAAAGCATCAGGCATATTGATTGAAAACAGATCAGTTTTAGGCCGTGGAACATGACGCCACTGTGGAGCTGACGATTGGCCAGAGTAATTTGTTTTTGTCTGTTCTCCAAAAGAAAAAAACAAAAAAAACAAAGGAAGAAGAGATAGGGATATGCTGTAACAGCTGACTCTATCTGGGTTCTGTCAGAGCACTTATGAATAGGAGAACCTGCTTAGATATGTATAAATTCACAAAATGATGCGTGCATGGATGTGTGCGTGTGTACAGTTTGAATGTGTGGTATGTATGCACCTATGTTGTTATATGATGGAGTGAGCCTATTACAAAAAAGAATGTCCTTTTTTTTTTTCCTTTCTCGTTTTGTTTGATTTTGTCACAAGTATTGCTAGCGCTTGAAGTGGTCTCGGGGCTGGCCTTCTCTATAATGTAAAAATATATCTTGGGGGGGAAAAAAAAAAAAAAAAAACAACAAAAAAGCAAATAGACCATCACAGATGAACCTATGTAAGTGGCTCTTCGACAATGTAGCTAGCCTGATACGCCAACTGTGCCTATTTGAACAGACACTGCCATGCAGGGTGACACAGAGCTTAGAGAGCGCCGCTGACTCCACTGGCGGACGAAACACTTTCAGCTTAAGCGACGGAACTTAAGTCTGACTTCGATCTCGAGCGCGTACGATCCAGCTCGCTGGTCGGGCCCGGCTGCTTCTCTGGTTCATTTGTGTGAAGTGTAGTTTTGTATGGTTTTGTTTGTGCCGTTTTCTTTGCCTTCAGTGAAGTACAGACCACCCACTTTTGAGCCATGTTCCTTTATCAAGTGGTTTCCCCTCAGTACTGCTACTACAGTGTAACCATGGTGTATTACATTACTTTTAAATATAGTTACTGAATGTTGTTTTTCCTGTAGAAACAAAGTATGACAACAATGTAATTGTGCTTGGGGGAAAAAAAAAAAGAAAAAAAAAGATTTTAGCCTGTAAAGACTTTAAATTAATTCTTGCAGCCTGTCAGGTCGACTACAGGGAAGTCAAAAAAGCTAACAATCTGAAATCCTTCTGCTTACATGCCTCCACACAGAGGTCTCTACCTTTATCTATGTGGAGCATGATCCAAACAAAAAGGTAACAGGTTATAACAGGGTCTTTATTAGAGTTGCTCTCTCTGTGTGCAAGTCACAGTGCCTTCCTACATGCAAAGACATTTAAATACTGACGTGAAAGTGACATGGATATCATACGGGGCAATTTTCAGATACTTGATACGACAATAGAGGCTTTGATTAAGGGAAGAACAGTGAATGTGGTAGGTCCTTTAAATGGTGTCGGCAATACGTTGCAAATCCATTTGTAATCTCCACCTCGGGGTAACTCTGGACACGAACGATGTGTGAGGAACCACAGTCCGTTAAACCTCCTTCTCCTCTGTCTTTGATAAGCTAAGATTCATGCTTCTTCATGTGAATGCCAATGTATATGATTGCCAGAGAGGGGAAGCCAAAGGATGCTTGGAGGTAAATCAAATATTTAGTTGTTTTTTTTGTTTTTTTCCTGCAGATGTGCACATCCTAAATGGCTTCCGGTTGGGAATACATTGTTAAGGCTCCTTGCCCCACTTCCAACACCAAATCGCCACTACCACTTTCGAAAATAAGCAGCTTGCACTTATTTCAGTTACTCACTATTGATATTGACACCCGGCGACATCCTAAGACGTGGTATCATGAAGTTAGTTTAACAACAAGAGCAACAAAAAAGTAAAAAGCTAAATGTTGTGTTATCTTGTGCTTACCTTTCAAAGGTGGTGCTTTGAGGTAATATTTGTTGACAGGGGCTGTGAAGCCCACGCCTGGGACCTCCAATACAGCAGCATCTTTTAGGGAAAAAAGTAGATCGAAAGTAACACACAGCTAGAGATGTTTTCATGGCCTATTGCACAGAGATGACAGCTGAGATAGAGACAGAAGAGAGAGGAAGAGGAAGAGCGAGTGGTCATGATCAGGGCCTAGCCACTTCCCCGATGTGGGGTCACCAATTGCATGACATTAGATACAGTTAGCAAGACAATAACAGGGCGTCGCGGAAATCTGGGGACTGTAATACTGCAACCACTTTAAATATCTGAAATCTGGAACTGTTTAAGGTCTGGATCAGTTAAGGCAAATATCAGTGTTCCAGTTATATCTTTTGCAGGTTGGAATTCAGGATTCCGGTTTCCAAAGCCTGTTTGCGGGTAGCGGCTTCCTCAGATTTCTCATCTCCTACTTGGTTTGAACTCATATTCACATATTTCAGTAGTACAGTTACTACAGTACAGCTTTTCTTTCTGAATACATAACACTTTTTTGGATGTAATGACACACTACAATTGGTTTCTGTAATTTGGTGTTCACTGGCTTGTGAAATCGACCCATCGGTGGCAGCAGGATAGCGGGAAATAAAATGGTCAGTATTTGGAGCTACATAAGACAAATAAGAAAAAAAACCACAAAAAATCTCAAATTATTAAA
Organism: Archocentrus centrarchus; assembly: GCF_007364275.1. NCBI lineage: Eukaryota > Metazoa > Chordata > Actinopteri > Cichliformes > Cichlidae > Archocentrus > Archocentrus centrarchus. Next base: position 5,453,218 of record NC_044366.1, read on the forward strand.
GTGAATATCACTGTGTAATATTTATTCAACTTGTAATTTATGTACTCTTTTAACCTTTGTCTTTTTTTTGTTATGACAAAGCATTTATTTAAATAAAGTTATGTATTCATTTAAGCATTCTGCGTGAGGGTTTCATTTCTAGTGTTGCATTTTTAAGAGGAGTAAGTAGCTGCTAAACTGGCTTGAAACACACAGTTTGAGCTGGAATCATCCTGATTGTAAGCACTGACTAATCTCTGAGGCACGAACTGATAAACCTCTTAGACATAAGTCTGAGACACCCGGGCTAGGCTACAGGATCTCATGCAGCATGCAGGATGTGACTTTATAAAGCCTCGCCTGAAGGCAAGTCACCTGGTTTTCAACACCATAGTCAAAAAAGATTGCACAGGAACAAGGAAGTCATTTAACATGAGTTTGAACTTCAAGGTGGGGGGTGGCGGGGGGGGTGGGGATAATATCTAGAGGGACCGGCTCGCTATTCAAATGACTGGGAAGAAGACATCTGTAGCCCGAAGGAGGCTTAATCATGTTATGGAAAACCTGCTTTTATCGACGCTTAATGGAAGAATGTGGACTCCCGGTGACACACCCATTTACACAGACATATGCCGTACATGCAGTTGAGTGCAGATGTATTCATGAGAGTCTTGTGATACTAAATGTGAAGCTATTTCACCATCCAGGCATTTGTCACAATCATCTTTTGAAAAAACCATCATATAAATGGACCCAAAGAGTACCGATACCTGTTGTTGATTAGCTGTTGGCTTTCAGCTCCGTTTGCACGTACAGACACCCAAAAGGATGAAACATTAAAGGGCTTTAAGGACATGTGCATGCATCTCTGCAGATGGGTGTCTGGTCATTTTTATTCTCTTGCAGGTTTAAGGAAGTGACAGAACAGTACTTTTTTTTTTTTAAGAGGGCCACCAAAATCTTTCCCTGGGGACCTCAAGACTTTGACTAACTACAGATGTGTGTGACTGAAGCAGTGCATGAAAGGGTAGAAGGATCCAGGAGTTCCTGTGGTACGTTTCTGTGTGTGTGTGTGTGTGTGTGTGTGTGTGTGTGTGTGTGTGTGTGTGTGTGTGTGTGTGTGTGTGTGTGTGTGTGTGTGTGGCAGGGACAGAGCAGGCTTTGACTTCGGGGAGGAGGAAACATGTGTAGAAGATCTGATTTGTGAGGCGGTGAACATGACAATTACTATTTGCCTTCAAAGAAACTGACAACTACACTTAAGACTTCAAAGCATTTATGCCCCTTTTATTAGATAATTAGGCCAACAACGTCGGACGTCTACATCTAACATCAACTCACGCACCTCGCTGCATCCCAGACCCAGTCAAGCTGCTGTGCTGTGCATGTCTGTGCTGCACGAGACCTCAGATGGATTAATTTTCTGCATCACATTAATACAATTTAAGAAGCAATTAGTGCTAAAAAATCAGAAGCAAAAGCTTTGGAGATGCCTCTAATTGCATGTGCATTGTGGCTCACATCAATAAATGTGACTTTTAGAAAGGATGATGGGACATTTAAAGACATAAGCTATCAAATGGCATGCAGATGTTTACACTACATATTTGGGATCTCTGCAAATCACTGCTTGTGCTGTTGTATAATACTATCTCTTTAACAGGTAATAGTGGTTCTTGTCACCAGTGAGATGGAGATGAAAGGAGATTTGAAAGAAAGTACTGCAGTTGGGAGTAAATCACATGACTTAGTGAAGGAAGTTTTCATCCAAGCCCTTTCATCCCAAATGGACTAAGACCTAGAATCCCAAATGGAAGGTTGTTCATAGTGGATCGGATGTGACCGTGAGACCCACAAATGTGCGTTAAGTAAACCAACTTTAGAGATTAAGATTGGATGTCCTTCAAGCCAAGAAAGGAGCACATTAAAGTTCAGTCATATACAGTAGCTGCTGTTGGAAGTTCTGTATATTATGAGAGATTCCAGCTTGCATCCAAGTTCTATATTTATAACAATTATCTAGAAAAAAAAAGAATCTAAAGGAATCTGTGAAATTACAACCGCAAAAGTTTTAAATGGGACAACTCAACCGGGAGGCGCCAGTGTGACAGAGCCCCATTCATGTACATGAAGAAGTCTTTTATGGCATTTTTGATTTTCTCTGACAGGCGTCGCCTTCGATCATCACAATCAGCTGTTTCTGACACACACACACACACACTATTTTGATTTAATTTAGCTAATGAAACCCTTAGTTTTTATTTTATTTAGTTAGTTTCCAGTGTGGGTCTGCTGGTTACAGTTTAGTTTGTTATTGTTTGAAAATGTTTAGTTTTTTTTTAGTTTTGGCCTTTTTATTTATAACTGTATTTATGGTAAATGGCAGAGGCAAGATTTAGGAAAATCAGTATAGATGCAATATAAAGAGAACTTTTTGAAAGCAGTTGACTCGCAGTCTTGTAGACGTCCAAAGTCTTGATAAATATGTTCATCAAAGCCTCATTGGGCAGTTTGTGGTAACAAATTTTACCAAATTACTAAATACAAAAACCAAACTCTTTAGTAAATACTGAAACTAAACTATTTCAGTTTATTTAGTTTCCCAAGTTCACAAAATCATTTCTTAGTTTTATTTTTTTCCAAAGATCTACTTTTTATTTTTATTTTAGTTAACTAAAATGTATTTCCACATCAAGTTTCAGTTTTGCTAATTAATTATTTTGTTTAGAAATGAGTGCCATCAAGGAAGAACGTCCTGTCACAAATTCTGAACTCACCAATCAGCATGCGTTTATGGGCAAAATCAGCTTTCATATATATATATATATATATATATATATATATATATATATATATATATATATATATATATATATATATATATGTGCCATCGGGCATATATACCCGGGGGGGCTGTTTTATTATAGAGAGAACCCTCCATGATCTAAAGATCCAATGTCAACAAGCACTTTGTTATGGTGGGGAGGATGAACCCCTTTGACAGGAATAGACCTCCAGCAGAACCAGGCCTCACTGATGGGAGGCATCTGCTGTGACTGGTTTGGGAGTGAGGGGAAAGAGAAGAAAGAAAAGATGAGCAACAATGAACAACAAACAGGAAAAAACCCAAACTACAGGTGATGAAAGTTAGTGATGTGACTCATGACGATTGTTTGGTTCACTTGAAGGATGGGGTAAAGAATCTTGGTGTGTTTTCAATGAAACCCTTTAGTAGAAAAGCTAAAATCAGACATGTTCTGCCAGTTTGTGCCTTTGTGACATCGAGGCTGTATCATTGCAATGCTTTACTGTCACCCAAGAAGCGCTTTAGAGATCTGCAAATGGTGTAGAATGCAGCAGCTTGCATTCTGAGTGGTTCATCTAAATGCACTCCCCTCCAAAAGTATTGGAACAGTGAGGCTGCTCCTTTTATTTTTGCTGTAGACTGAAAACATTTGAGTTTGGCATTAAAAGATGAATATGAGAAAAAAGATCTTTATTTGCAGGTATTTACATCTGGATCTGATACATAGTTTAGAAGATAGCACCTTTTGACTGATCCCACTCATTTTTCTTGTGAGCAAAAGTACTGGAAAATGTAAACTTAAAGTAGAGTGAAGTGAAGAAGACTCAATATTTAGTTGCAGATCCTTTGCTTGCAATAACTGCATCAAGATTGTGACGCACTGACATCACTAAACTTTTGCATTCTTCTTTTCCAGCCATTCACAGCAGCCTGTTTCAGTTGTTATTTGTTTTTGGGAGGTTACTCCCTTCGGTCTCCTCTTTAGCAGGTAAAACGCTCTGTAGGGTTTAAGTCTGGAGATTGACTAGGCCGGTCTGAAACCTTCCACTTCCTGTCCCTGATGAACTCCTGTGTAGCATTGGCAGTGTGTTTGGGGTCATTATCTTGCTGCACGATGAAGGATCTCCCAGTTTGGTTGAATCTTTCTTTAAATTGACAGACAAAATGTTTCTGTAGATTTCTGAGTTCACTGTACTGCTGCCATCATGCATGACATCAATGAAGATTAATGAGCACCGACTTTAGCCTTTCCATCACCTTGGTAAAGGTTCATCTTTGTCTCAACAGTCCATAAAACTTTATCCTAAATGTTTTCAGTCGACAGGAAAAATAAAGGGATTAGCCTCACTGTTCCAACACTTTTGGAGGGGAGTGTGTGATCACGTAACTCCTGTGCTTGTCTCTCTTCACTGCCTTCCTGTTCAGGCGAGAAAAGACTTTAAAGTAATGCTGTTGACTTATATATGACTTAGATTTAATGGCAGCGCACCAAGCTGCTTAACTGAGCTTGTGAGGCCATACGTACCTGCACGGTTCTTATACTCTCAGGGGATTGTTCTTCTGAAGGTCCCAAAGGTCAAGAAAAAGACGGCTGGTGCACCAACATTATGGAACAGCCTTCTGCCTGACACGGTCGTGTTTGATTGAGGTATTTAAAAGAAAGCTGCAGACCTATTTGTTTATTACTCTACATGGGTTTTACTGTGTTATTGTTTTGTTTTGGGTTTTTTTTGTCTCTTTCTGATGTGTTTGTGTTTCAACATGTCTGTGGTTTAATTTTTTGTTTCTATATTTACTTTTAGTCATGTTTACTCCACACTTTGTAAAGCATTTTGATGGAAGGCACTTTATAAATAATCATCAATCATCAAACATTCAGCCTGCCACACAGCCGTCCTTGACAGAAGCACACAACCAAAAACACGGACCCCACAGACTCGACTTTGGCTTTGGAGAAGTTTGAGGAAGTAATTACCCAGTTTCTGGATTACACCGGCCAAGCCACCTGAGGTGTCCTGTCGCCTCCTCCCCAGACGCCAGCCTCTGAAGGGTGTTCTTTGTCGCCGGCTTCCCGGGAGGTTCCATCTCCTCCGTCTTCGCCAGCCTCCAGCCATGCCACTCAAGGATCTTTGCAGCTAGCCACCAATCTGGTTTCCACCTCCACCTCCTGGCTACCCATCTGGCTCCCAGAGCTGCTTCATCCCTACTTCTAGCCTCCACTCCCAAGTTTTGCCTGGAGGATTATTTGCTCAGCATCGAGGCTGCTTCCTTCATGTCAGTCTCCCAAGTCCTGCATTTGGGTCCACATCCTGCCTGCCACACAGCCGTCCTCGACAACCACAGCCTACACTCTGACGGCGAAGTGCTCAGTTGGGATGATATGGCACCATGAGATGTTTAAGATATGATGGGGCCACATCATTCAGAACTTTGTATGCGAGGAAAAGGATTATAAAATCAAGACTGAATCATAACAGAGCCATAGATCTACTGTGTTATGATTCAATCAAAAGTATCTCAAATGTCACAGGGAAAAAGGCAGGATATACCCTGGACTGGTCACCACTCTATTGCAGGGCTAAAAAAGATGGAGAGAGAGACAGAGAGAGAACCATTCTGCTCACATTCACACATCACCAAATAAGCTAACATGCAGGTCTTTGGACTGTGGGAGGAAGCCAGAGTCCCGCAAAGAACCCATGCAGGCACAGTCAGAACATGCAAACACCACACAGAAAAGCCCCACCCTAATGGTGAATTCAAAGACCAAGACCATCTTGCCTTGAGGTGACAAATATGACCACTGCACCAATGTGCTGCCCTAGGCCTTAGTGTACCCTACCTCTCTCCCTGTGACAGCTGGGATAGGCTCCAGACCCCCATGACCGTAAACTGGATATTCAGTTCAATTCAATTTTGTTTTGATTTGATTTGGCACTATATGAATAAACAGTCACCTCAAGGCGCTTTACATTGTAAGGAAAATACCCTACAATATTTACTGAGAAAACTCAACAGTAAAAATGATAAGGATAAGCGGTTAGTCCAAAACCTTTGTTTCTTGCTTATCCATCCATCCATCCATCTTTTTCCACTTATCGTTTTCAGGAGGGCTAGAACCTATCCCGGCTGTCATAGGGTGAGAGGCAGGGTACACCCTGTAGAGGTCACCAGTCTAACACAATGAGACTCACACCTATGGGCAATTAGAGTCTCCAGTTAATCTAACCCCACTAACTGCAGGACTATAGACTGTGGGAGGAAACCAGAGTACCTAAACATGGGGAGAACATGCAAATTCCACACAGAATGAATCCACCTTGGCCAGGACCTAACACGGGACCTTCATGCTGTGAGGCAACAGTGCTAACCACTGCACCACCGTGCTGCCCCCCCAAACCCATTTCATGCAATATCAGAGTGGTCTGTACGACCATAGTAGCATAATGGTAATGGCTAATCTGTAATTTCCCTTTAAGATTTTTTTTAAATGATCTATTTCTCCACCTTGCCCCTTTTTGCACATTACAAATAAGTGCATAACCACACTGCAGATTCAGCACTGCTACTGTCATCCCCTACCCTGATGAGCTGAAACATAATCATTGGTTTTTTTGTCCATATTCAAAATTAGAGTTTCTACTTCCTGCTAACATGGGAGCACCTTATCATTTCAGGACAGATAAAACAACAATTATTTTGTTAACATTCAACAAGTACAGCTTCTGGGAGTCTTAGTAACAGACCCACCATCAACATATCAAGAGAAGTTTGTTGAACGCTAACAAAAGAAATAGTAGCCTGAAAGTAGGGCGGATCTTGGACTCTCTGTGCCAGTACACACATACAGTACAGTACGTGTGCTTTTGCGCATACACATGCACTCACACACACAAACATTATCAAGCAAGCACAGATACTCACCCCCACTCTCAATCCCACTGCAGAACTACCCTCCTCAGCTCATTGTGCCAGATCTATTAAAGCCCAAACAAAAGACACTTGTTTTGATTCATGTTTTGGAAAAGGCCAGCCTCAAACTACCATTAAATGTGCCGAACAATCCGAGGATCCGCGGGCGACACCAAGCCAAGATGTCAAATATTTATAACAAACTCTCTCCCAAAACAAGGCATAAATAAAACAGAAATAAAATGTGTCACAAAAACTGAACAAAGCTGTGAGGCTGTAGCTATAAGAGTGTTTGTATTTTGCACAGGGTGGTTAAATACAGCCTTGGACTGGTGTTCAGCTAACTGGCACACGGGCACAAGTATAAGGTTACATGGCCAAAGCCAGCCAGTCAGGAGTGATCTCATATGATACACTTTTGGCCAGGACTTCAAAGAAGTCTCTTTTTACACCCAACTCTTGAATCATTTTGATGGCAAAGCACTGGTGACTTTTCTTGGGGACATTTCCCAGTGTTTGCAATTTTAACTTGATGTCTTGTGTGTACTTCCCACGTCAAGAGAGCCCAGTCATTCGGTGCAACTTTTATTAGCAAACTAATATTTTATTCACTGCTCTGGTTCAGCTGATACCCATCTGCATATCCAACTGGCACATTTTGCACTGGGCAAACTACTGAGGCTATTTAATCCGGTACACATTTGCTGTACACCTGCAAGCCACTTTGCAATCTACCTGCTCGTCCTTACCTGCTGTGTCCATCTTAACCACCATAATAGCTGTTGTCACTGATGCCTCTGTTTTGTGCTGAGGTCTTGCTGGTGCTCTCCCCACCGCTGGCTTCACATGAATGCACATGAAAGAGCAGAGAGGTGTGCACTGCCAGGCCTCGGAACGAAGCCGTGACACCAAGTATAAATTACTCCACAAACCAGGTTCAAAGAGAAGGACAAAATGTGGAGAACACATGACTTAAATGAAAAGTAATCAAGTAATCAGTGATGTGTTTAATGTGTGCATGGGGCGTGTAACCAAAGAAGTAAACCAAATGAAACAGAGAAAGAAGAGAAAAAGACTTACTGCTGCAGTAGATACAGGATATACTTGCAGGTGAGCAATCAACTCAGGTGACAAATATTACTCTACATAAGCCACTCCCCTGAACCAAGTAACCACAAAAGCCTGGAAGTGGATGCAAAGGTCGCAAATGGAAAGAACAATCACATTTTGACTGTGGTGGTCCTGAATTGATACAAGACTCACTTGTTTTGGTGCAAGTGAAAAGCTGTAGGCCTCTTGTGCTCCATACTGCTGGTGATTGGTGAGCTCCTTGTTGAGCGTAAAATGACATTTACTGGAGCTGACCTGAAGCCCGAGTGCCCCAAATCACAGGGCCATCTTCTCAGTGGGAGTTTTTGCCAACAAACCTTTAATTTGAGAAGAAGCAAGTCTCCTTCAGCACAGTGGGTACATACTGGCATATAAATATTACATTCTGAAATAAAATATCATAATATGGTAACAGATTTGTTTTGGTTCAAGCAGCCAAAATATTGAAGTACATGCTGTGAGTACGCTCAGCAGCAAATGTTTGGCATTTTTGATAAAAGATGATTCCGTGTTATCAGACGTAGTGTTTGAATTCTGTTCCACAAATAAAGCACTACATATTAGCTTGAACTCATTTTTGATGGTCAAAATCTCTTCTTTCACAGGGTAGTTACCTTTCAAAGGGCCCACCTCATATTCACTCTAATAAAGGAGAATTAAAAAAAAGAAAACACAATTAAAAAGAAATCCAGTGACACAGAAATCTAAGTGAAAACTATCTTTGGCTCCTTTGAGGTTTGACCTCAGTAAACACTTAAGTTTATCTCAATTGTTTCACTTCATATTAAAGATAACCTGAAATTTATTTTGTAAATTATGGTCCCCATTAGACTATGTTTTAGGCAGGTCTGCCTCGTGGGTGACAAGTTGCTACTCTGACAGTACAGCATCTCTGCTTTTCTGCTTTATGCTTTTGGTAAACCAAGATGAGATCAGTTCAAGAGTTCTGGGTGGATCTATTCAATTATACACTGCTCAATAAAATTAAAGGAACAGTTTGACAACACATCGGATCTCAACAGGAAAAAAAACATCCTGGATATCTATACTGATTTGGACTGGATAATATGTTATGAATGAAGGGATGCCACATTGTTTGATGGAAATGAAAATTCTTAACCTACAGAGGGCTGAATTAGAAGGAACCCAAAAATCAGAGTGAAAAAATGATGCAGCAGGCTAGTCCATTTTGCTGAAATTTCATTGCAGCAACTCAAAGTTTGTATGTCAGACATACATATAAGCAGATGGGGGCCAATGTCGGGATGTGCTCCTAATGAGACGACGGATGGTGTCCTTGGAGGATCCTCCCAGATCTGGACCCAGAGCATCACTGAGCTCCTGGACAGTTTTCAGTTTCAGTTCAATTCAATGTTTTTTTTTATAAAGCAACAAATCACAACAACAGTCAGGTAAGGTAAGTTAAAGACCCTACAATCTGATGTGCGACCAGGTGGCTTCGGATGTACCAGAGAATAATGTCCCAGAGGTGTTCTATTGGATTTAGGTCAGGCCAGTGTGGGGGCCAGGGAATGTTATCAATTCCTTCATCCTCCAGGAACTGCCTGCATACTCTCGCCACATGAGGCCGGGCACTGTTGTGCACCAATAGGAACCCAGGACCCACTGCACCAACGTAGGGTCTGACAATGGGTCCAAGGATTTCATCCCGATATCTAATGGCAGTCAGGGTGCCGTTGCCTAGCCTGTAGGTGTTCCTAAATGGATAGGCATCCCCAGACCATCACTGACCCACCATAAAAGTGGTCATGCTGAACGATGTTACAGGAAGCATAATGTTCTCCTCGGCTTCTTCAGACCCTTTCATATCTGTCACATGTGCTCAGGGTGAACCACCACAGGGCCCACCTAGAGGACGTTGGACCTTCAGGTCACCCTCATGAAGTCTGTTTCTGATTGTTTGCTCAGAGACATTCACACCAGCGGCTGCTGGAGGTCATTTTGTAGCTCTGAAGTGCTCATCCTGTTCCTCCTTGTACAAAAGAGCAGATACTGGTCCTGCTGATGGGTTAAGAACCTTCAACAGCCCTGTCCAGCGCTCCTACAGTAACTGCCTGTCTCCTGGAATCTCCTCCATGCTCTTCAGACTGTGCTGGGAGACACAGCAAAGCTTCTGGCAATGGTACGCATTGATGTGCCATTTTGGAGGAGTTGGACTACCTGTGCAACCTCTGTAGGGTCCAGGTAGTGACAATGACTCTGGCCAAATGCAAAATTAGTGAAAAAAAGTCAGAAAAGATGAGGAGGGAAAAATGTGTGTCCTCCACATGTAAAACCATTCCTGTTATGGGGGTTGGTGCATTGTTGTCCCTCTAGTGCACCGGTTGGTAATTTCATTAACACCAAAGCAGCTGAAAGTGATTAACAGCCTCCTCTGCTACTTAAACCAGATCAACATCCCAGAAGTTTAACTGACTTGATACTAAACTCTGATTAAAAATAATTTTTTTAGCACTATATCAGCTACAGTCAAGTTTCATGAATGCATGCTTAAGAAAAAAAAAACAAAACAAAAACCTTAAATCTGGCTGATTTCTCAAGGACACAGTTTTACAGCTTCCAGTGTTCTGCTGTTCTTAGAATGCTACATTTCAATTTGTACAATGGCCCACTCTCAAATTCTTCAAGTAATTACTGCAGAACTCCTCAATGACAGCCTGACACTGGGGGAAGAATTCATTCTGAATGTTGGGAGAAAAAAAAAAAAAATTATATATATAGAGTCTTGGTCATTCTCTATGGTGAGCCTTTTGTCAGCTTGGAAACTGGACTTTTCTCCTGTTTGGTCTCAGGGTCACAGCTGGAGACTCAGCTCTCGCTGTGCAAGTTTGAGGTTCACAGTGAAAATCTCAGACGGGCAAATGCCAGCAGTCTGAGCAGGACTTCCAGTGGATAATCTTAAAATAGCAGCTTTGCTGGAAGCAGTTCAGAAGTGCACATGAAGATGACTTCAAAGGGGAGATTGGCCCAATTCAAATCAGGTGCAGTTTTTGAGCTTTGCGGGCACGGCTGCAGAACTTGTCAAATGTTTGTCCGGTGATCATAATTTTCTGTGTCTTATGTTGGACTTAAAGGTCTTGGCGTGTCTGGGCTATCAGCAATATTTTGCTAATATCTTAGAAGTTTACAGAATGATCTAATTGTAGAACTCAGTTCACTGGAATTCATATAATCACCTTGATTTGATAATATCAATTGACATGGCAAAAAGTCGAGAAGCTTCTGAGTTACATGAAAGCTATTTGTTCTTAACTGCAATAGAAATATATATAACTTCACAACTATGCTGCTTCTCCTGAATTATAGAAATCAGTCTTTACAATGGCAGTGCACCAGAGACTGGAATATATGGATTACATAAAAAGCACAGAGGGTTATCCAGCACACACGATGGTGAGACTGTTCAGTTGTTTACGAGACAATAACAGTGGATTATCAGCAAACATTCTTCCAGTGCAGCCTGTGAAAATGAGACTGCACTGGATAAAGTTACAGTTCATTGCAATGATCCAAATGTCCCGTTTTGGGAGGGACCTTCAGAATCATTATTACCGCACTTCCCTCTGTTCAGTCTTTACACTGGTTTCACTTAAAGTTCTGATCTGCAGCACAAAGGTGTGTGTGTGTGTGTATGGGGTGGTTTATTCATAGACCTTTAGCACTTAATATCACATTTGTCAATGTCAGTCTAATCCCGCCTCATGTCAACACTTCATTAGTAACCCCAGCAACACATGGGTACACACACACACACACACACACACACACACACACACACACACACACACACACACACACACACACACACACACACACACACACACACACAAAAGCATATCAGTGCACGGCAGTGATAGGAACAGCGGTACCACACAGCAGTTTCCAGCATTATTATTGTAAGTGCAGTTTCTCTTGAGCAGTTTTACATGATACTTATTTGTGCTGAGTGTTGAGAGGAAAACCGCTGACGAACGACAGCTTTCTGCAGTTCATCAAGCCGATGGGTGTTCCTTGAAAAAATGATTTCAGATTTAACATTTAAAGTGAAATTAAAATGTTTTTGCTGCAAAATTTTTGAAAAATGTAAAGAAACAAAGAAACAAACAGTAAACAACTCTTTTGCAGTCACTGGCAGGGCATCTTATTTCAGTGTTCAAAGTTCAAACAAATCTTGGCCCATAAACAGGAAATTCTGCAAGAGTTAAACAGTGAAAGTATACAAAATAAAAACCTAATTATGTATTTGTAATGTATCATAAAAACTGTATATACCACTAAACTAAAGTATGTTATAGGTAGCAGACACAATCTTTTATATTTCTGAAACTGTCAGAATTTTGTTCTGGGCTTTCTTTGGGCACAAGACTGTTACTACAACCAGCCTCAAACCTTTGTCACTGTGCAGTGTAGGATCACTGATATGGAGCCATAACCAAAGATTCACAGGTCTTTCATGATAATATTTAGTCGGGAACTACCCAATTCCAGACATTGCAGTTACTCAGATCCTACATAAGACAGTTAAATGCAGATAAAATCCTTACTAGGTTTAACCTTAAAGCCTCTCTAATTAACAGGTTTATGCTGATTTCACATGACTAGGTGTAATGTGAAAGTGCTTCCTTATAGTCACAATTTTATTTACATCCAGTAATACAATGATTGGCATATTTCTTGACTAGAATGAGCATTGTAGTTTGAGTGGATCATATGCGCCAATCAAGCATAACATTTGCCACATTTCCATTAGTACCTACTCAGTGCAGCGCGGCTCGACGGTTTGTAGGCATTTCCATTAGTAGCTGGTACCAGGTACTTTTTTAGTACCCACTGAGCCGGGGTTCCAAGTGATCCGAGGCGAGCCGAAAATGTGACATGGAAGAACAGCATGCCACTGATTGGCCAGGGAGTGTCGTCACTAGTTGAGTCATGAGAGCGACTCGACTCAAACGCACCGTTTTTAAAACCCGACAGCAAGAAAATGGAGGCACGCAAAGCACAGGGAGGCTCGGTTGAATGCCTAGACCGACAGTTTGTAGCGGTAGTTTTGCAACAAGAGAGCCATCTGAAACGCACACACAGCATACATATTTTAACCCCATACTGCAGGGTGATCGCCACTGAAGCACCCGTTACCTGCCCCTACTAGCCGTGAACAGCTGGTTAACACAGTGCTGAGGTGGCTGATCAAAGGAACTTTGAAGTACCGTAAATTACGCGACCGTTTGTCCTATCGGAAAAATTTAAATGGTCTCTGAAAGCTGAGAAATTGAACTTAACAACCCACATAGGTTTATTATGGTAATTGTTGCTGGAAGTATGCAAACCGCAGCACTTCTGAAGTACACTGAGTCGATTACGATATGTTTGGCGGTATAGGGTTAATACTTAATGATAACCTTCATCCATTAAAACATTGTACGGGGGACTTATGCATTATGATGATAGTAAATTGGCATTAGCTATGTTAGCTTGCCTCTATCTCATCCATTGTTGTGTTGTGTGTCCCAAACAAATTACATCAAGAGCCAGCGACAGCAGTGAGCCAGCGACAGGATCATGTGCAGCCAGAGCTCACTGATGCACGTGGGGAGCGAAGCCAGGCCCATCCAATCCAAGGGATGATCTACTGTGACTCAAATTGCCAATAATTTTAATGCAGGTTCTGATAGAAAGGTGTCAGAATACAGTGCATCACAGTTTGTTGCATATGGGGCTGCATAGCTGCAGACCAGTCAGGGTCAACATGCTGAAAGCATCAACAATGGGCATGTGAGCATCAGAACTGGACCAGAGCAATGGAAGAAGGTGGCCTGGTCTGATGAATCACATTTTCTTCTCCATCACGTGGATGGCCGGGAGCATGTGCGTCACTTACCTGGGGGACACCTGGCACCAGGATGAACTATAGGAAGAAGGCGAGCCGACAGAGGCGGCATGATGCTTTGGGCAATGTTCTGTGGGGAAATCTCGAGTCCTGCCATCCACGTGGATGTTACTTTCACACGCACCACCTACCTAAGCATTGTTGCAGCCATGTACACCCTTTCATGGAAATGGTATTCCCTGATGGCTGTGGCTTCTTTCAGCAGGATAATGCACCCTGCCACAAAGCTAGAATGGTTCAGGAATGGTTTGAGGAGCGCAACAATGAAATTGAGGTGTTGACTTGGCCTCCAAATTCCTCAAATCTTAATCGAGTATCCGTGGGATGCGCTGGACGAACAAGTCCGATCCATGGAGGCCCCACCTCACAGTTTACAGGACTGCTGCAAACATCTTGGTGTCAGACACCACAGCACACCTTCAGGGGTCTGGTGGCATCTATGCCCTGATGGCTGTGGCCTCTTTCAGCAGGATAATGGGACCAACACAATATTAGGCAGTTATGCCTGATCATCATGCTGCTGACAAACATATATTTACAATAATCTGCCACAAGTTCACGCTGTGCTTAAGTTTTTGTACTGAAGCATTTGTCTTTAATAAGAATAAATGAGCTTGGTCCTGAATCTTAGAGATGGATGGAGGAAATATTTAAAAAAAAAATGAATGAACACAAAGCTGGTTTTGGTCTTTTCACTGAACTTTTTATTGCTCATACTTTTTAACCTAGCGTCAATTAATTAAAAAAGAAATTATATTTAACATCTACACCTCTGATGAAATAATCCTCCTAAATTTGTAATGGTTAAGAAAACCCCACCCTGTTGTGATGGTATGCTAGCGAGATGCTTCTGCAGTAGGCATCGCTCTGTGCGGCTCCTGAAACTGGTTACAGTTGGGATCCCCTCTGACTTTAGGCGTCTCTGGGATCTGGACTCCTGTTAAGGGGTCAACACACCAGCACTCTCCCCGCTGGCCATGGGTGGACATGTTGCACTGGAAGAAGAGAAGAAAAACACAAACTAGACGAGTTGGAAAACACTGTGAAAGGGATGAGGGAGGGGTAAGGAAGCCCCAGTGGGAAGTAGGGGATGGGTTAATGAAGCATGGCCTACGGTGGCTTGTGTGTGTGTGTGTGTGTGTGTGTGTGTGTGTGTGTGTGTGTGTGTGTGTGTGTGTGTGTGTCTTCTGGTGGCGGGGGGCCATTGGATGAGAGTGAGGGCTGTGGTTTGGGTGGGACAACACTCACCCAATAACAGCCTGTCCTCAGGTTATGCCCCCTACACACAACCCACAGCACATCCACAGCCACACATGTGATCACAAACACTCACACACACAGAGGCATGCCAGCAGACGAGCTCCCCCGCAGAGCCCCCCCCCCAACCCCCAGAAATGAGGTCGTAATTGAAGTGGACACAGTTAACGCCGCGCGCGCGGGGCGGCTGGGTAGGGGACGGCGAATAGAATGAAGAGCTGGGGGAAAGAAAAGACTTTCCATTTTCTTCCTTCGATGAGAAAGAACAAAAAAAGTGACAGTTACAGTAATTACCGCGCGACAAGGAGGGACAACTCCAAAAGGGAGCCAAGTGTTGAGGAGGTTACAGTGTTCCTCCCTGGGAACCGCGGACTCCGGTCCAAAACAATGCTGTTGTTTGTGACCAGTGATGAAAATTGGCTGAGTGTTTGAGAGCCCTGCTTTAGGAAACGGTGGCGCCTATTCAAATCTTCTTTTCTGCTCTACTATCCTTGTAAGAAAACACTGGATATGTGACCTTGTTTTGTCCTCCCCTGTCTGATTTCTATGGATGGGCATAATTCAAATTCAAGCCCCCAGTCGGAAGCACAGTTCGTTCCTCAGCTTAACAAAAGTCTTCCCATGAAGTACGCCAAACAGTTTTATTGCCTTGTAACCTTGAGCTCAGAAGCTTGTTGCCTCATTCATGATGACAACATCTCCCCATGCATTTGTGTGTGTTTGTGTGTGTGTGTGTGTGTGTGTGTGTGTTTTAGAGCAGGGCACTAAGGAAGAGGCGTAGGGTGTGAGAGTTTATTTAAAAAAAAAAAAAGCAAGGGGAGGAGGCAGGTGGCAGTAGCGAGAAGGAAGTTATACTTTTGCCAAGGTGATTTTGCCAGGCTGATATAAAGGAATTGTGTGAAAATGAAAGAAAAGAGAGGGGAAATCCAATGGAGAACCCCACAAAGTAATATGTGGGTGAACAAGAAAAACCAAAAAGAGAAAGTCTGAAGAATTAAAATGAAAATGTGAAAAGCAAAGAAGGAAAACTTAATACGCCTGAAACTTTAATGCGTTACACATGCAGACGCAGTAATCGTCACTGATACTGAAAGCCGCAGAAGCTTTCCCTTTATCAAAGCCAGTGGTCATTACTCACAAGAACTAGCAGCAAAGTTTAAAACCTACTGACATCTGCAACCACTTGAATTTGTCATGGATTTGTGTTACAGATCACCATGAAACAGCAAGTCACCGGCAAATCCCACCAAGCATAAAACAGCTGTGTATCTGCTCTCTATGAGCTGAATCACACAAACATGTCACAACTGTAGCAGGAACCTAATGAGTGATGTCACAGCAGGTGTTCTGCTTTTTTGACAGCAGATGGAAAACACCTGCTGGGGTGTGACTGAGCTTCTTGCTACATGATTCAGTGTTCAGATTCACAGTTTACAGTACATGTGAATAGATCTGAATAATGTCATTTGCATGAATTAGTTCAGTGGGGAGAACTTTTTTTTTTTTTCCCGTGGTACAAATGAAGTATGAGGAGTAAAATTCAATCAAACAATGCATTACTGAAACACTGCTTATAGAGCTTTAGACATAAAATAAAATCTCGGTACTCAAGTATTTCTGAAAACTGAATTCAAAGTTTGTTTTGACAGATTTTCATATGTATTATAATCTCCCATATATTAAAATTTTTTTTTTGGCTTCCTGATCTGTTAGTTTCACCAAGTATTACTGCAAGTCTAACACTGAAATGTGGCCACAACTCTGTGATCCATGTCTTTGTGTCCTTCATTTTTTCCTATGAGCAGAGCACCGTGTTTACTGTACATGGTGGTCAGCACTGGCAGACTGAGTATCCACTCAATACATTATGACTACCAATGAGAGTGTAGCATACTGTTGATTGACATGTTACCTAGGCAACCTAGACATCTCTTTTGGATTCAATTTCCAATGTGAGAATGAACAGAAATGTACAATAGACCACATCTGGAAGCAGGTAAGGTGGCAGATGGAATCATCAAACATCCAACCAGGAGACAAGAACTCAAATTATGTCTCGGAGATTTTTTTGTTTTGTTAAGTGGAAACATGGTTTGGGTTAAAACAACCATATCACAATGTTAAACACATGTCAAAAGGTAGATTTTCCCATCTGCAACAAGCTTGTTTGACATTTACTTGATTACCATCATTTTGTGTCCTTGGTTATCACAGTTATGTGTCCTACAACAGTAAAACACCCATTACCTGCAAAACACTTTTGCACTCTGGGTCATCTTATCTGTTTCAGAAGCTGAGGGACCCCTGTGAACTCTTTCCGACTACCCTGCACATTGAAACATCATGCCAAAGGGGAACCATGATCAAGTGCCTGTATGCAGTGAACTCGGGGGTAGGAATGGATTTAGATTTAAATACAATACAATCTCTAAGACACAGCCTTAGGATGTTGAGATAAAGCACAACCCAAAGCCTATATCAGAAAGGAGCTCACATTATTAAACATCTATGCTTTTACTTCTTGAAATGGACGATGTGATCAAAAAGTTTCTTAACTCTGGTCCCTTAACTAATGCCAGCTGTGAGAAAGACTTCTGCTGGCCACGCTGTTCGTCGCATTCATGACCTGACCTGTCATAGCTGGAGACTCAGCTGACAGGAGCAGTGACTATCCTTTAAAAGAACGTCACACCAGTTTGACACACTGAGGATTGAAGTCCACGCTGAAATTACAGATACAGATGTGACAGAGGTCGACTGAGAGTCCAACCTGAAGAGATCATCCAAAACCAGGTAAGGTTTTTGATTTATTCGACCAAAACTTACAGCTATTTTTTATTTGCGCCTCATTTTTTTGCCAGCATTGTTTGGCTGGCCATCTTTTATGCCTACCCTGTACTCAGTGAGGTGTTTTGATTTTTGTTCTATTATGCTGCAAATCTCATCTTAAAACATAACAAAAACTCAAAATGTGAAACTTCTTAGCATACATGTGTCATGGATGGGGCTTTTTGTCAACTCATCTAATTCTCTTTTGTTAAATAGTGTGATGCAGCCGAGGCGCTCTGCCCGCACAGCAGCTCACCTGCTTGAGGTTGTACAGTCCATGCCTGTCACAGTTTGGAAACTTGAGCTCATACAGGTTCTCCAATGGGCCTCTGTTATCCTCTGAAGTCATTTTAGCAATCTCCTCTAAGACCTTGTCCAGCTCCAGCTGACAGGCACTCTGCGTGACGAGGGAGACAGCTGTTAATATAACAGTAAGTAATCGACACGTACAAATACACCTGAAGTCACTTGCTTAAAATCACGGGGAGGCAAAACAAGACAGGTTAAATTTGACTTAAGCTGGAGGCTGAGGAATAGGTTCTCCAACAAAAAGAACATAAAATATGTCTGTATGCCTTGTAAAAATGTCACAAATACACACATTTATAGCTAACATTTTTATGAGCCACAGTTAGACATGCAGCAAGTTCAGCCAGTATTACTGATGTGAGCCTGCTGGAGTGCAACATCACTGCCTAGACTGCTTAACTCAACTGGTGGCCACGGCTACACACACACACACACACACACACACACACATACAAACACACACACCTGTACTGATGCAGTCATGCATAAATTCGCTGCACACTTTAGTTGGACTCACTATTTCTTGTTCTGCACACTTACAGTGTATCCAAGCATGCACTGTAAGGTGTGCGCGCGCGCACACACACACACACACACACACACACACACACACACACACACACACACACACACACACACAGTGTCAGTCTACCCGTGGGATCAAAGGGGTCTGTTCTTACGATTAGTTGGCCGAGGATGAGAGAGGGGAGCAGGAGGCAAAGTCTGCCACGAACCTTATCAGACATCTGAACATATGGATGAAAAGCGCACCCCCCCCCCCCCCCCCCCCTCTGTGTTAGATGCCTTTTCTTTTTCTTAATAAAGACACACATAAACCAACATGTCAAAGACAACTTTTAGTTTCAAAGGTGAGGCCTCGCTCCCACGTATTCACAGTTTTCATGTGATACCACATCATTATAGGAATGTCCAACTCCAGGGCAAGACAAAGCTTTCTTCCACAGCCTGTCAGTTATCAGATTATAACTTTTTTCATCCAAAACACTGGACTTTTGTTAAATCAGAAGCACTAAAGAGGCCCTTAGCTGGTCGACATCTGCTAGCAAAGCTTTGAGTAACTGCTTCCAAACAGACTTCTCTAAATCCTGTCATAAAAGCATGCAGACCAAACAGCACCAATTTGTATTTCTCCAAAGCAACCAGGCTGCCATTTAAAATGTGATGGAAAAAGTTTAGACTGGACTCATGTCATATAACCTTTGCAAAACATTTCTACCTTGTGGCTACTGCCCCAGAACACTCTCTGGGGGACCTTTGCACAGCCTACAGCTTGGGTCCTGTAGCCTGTGGTAGACTCCTGCCTCTTTGGAGCTGGTGCTGAGGACTTGTTACTGTGCTGCCATGATCAAAGCTTCTGTGCAGTCCTTTAGACTGGACTTTTCTAGCCACTGGTAAGATTTCTTGATGTCAGCCACTTCCTCTATTTGTATGTGATCCATGCTCCCTCCTTGTGGCTCTGACACTCACTAATCCTCCCCTCCTTTTTCCCGTTGATCGTGGAGCCTCAGGATGTTGGACTTTGGATGGACACCTCCATGCATTGTGAGGAGTTTGTATGTCTTGACATCAGTGGCATCTACATTGGCCGTCTTATTATTCCAGCTGGGTATCTAATGACCAGTAGGACGTATCGATATTGTATTGATAGCTCAGATCTTTTTCCTACCCTTGAGCTGGCTTCTCAGCATCTGTCTTACCTTCTGGAGATATCTGGCTGTGGCTGAACATCTTTCATCTTCATCATGGTGCCTGCTAGCCTGTGTGGTGAGTAGAGCTGAGTTCACGTCTGCGAGCATCTTCTTTGATGGGTCACTGATCCAGGGAGCCGTGGTTGTATGGAAATACCTTGAGATAGGCCACAGTCTTCAGCTAAGCAGATGCATCGACAGGTGGTTGGGCATCATCTACTTCAGTTACACTACTCTCTCTCAATGTGTATACAGTATTTACATACTGCTCAGTATTGTTCCAGTGTGCTGTAACCTCTGGATCTCCACCTTTGACAATAGATTTCTTTCTGTTGATGTTATAGAACTGAGACCAGGTGTTTCTCGGTCTTCTGCTCATCCATAGTTCGCACATGTGTGCACCTCTCTCATTAGGTCAACTATCAACAAAAAAACAGCAGGATAGTGTAGTGGCAACATTAGATCAGAGGTTCGAATCCTAGTCCAGATATGCATCCAGTAAGGATCCCCAGGCTAGAGCCTAATGCTCCCTAAGTCTACCTCTGAATGTGAGCCTAAGACACCTAACTAAAGCCACACTGGATCAGACATCACCTGGCTCAACAAGGTCTGGCTCATGAGTTGGAGAACCAGGACATATTGATGAGAAGTGGGTTGTTTTTATAGACAGATCAAGATATCAACGCTAATAAACCCCATTTCACCCTCTAGGTGAAGATACACCTCATTACACTTGACTGCTTTTCTTTTTTACCTTCATTATATCTTCGTTCTAAAATTTTTGTATCCGCACCACTGTACTCTGTGCTGCTGCTGCTGCTAAGCATCCCTCTCTGTACTGTAGGCCCACAGACTCGCCCCACTGGTAGATTTTTCTATATAATCTCTCCTTGAGCTGGTTTCCTTTTACATGTCTACATGCTGTACATAATGAGTATGGCCTTCACTCAAATTTACTAATTTTTGTCAAAACGTTAAATGAGAGAGTGAGAGAGAAATCTGGCGCGACCTCAGCTCTTACAGTGAAGCCTGCGTTCTGCATATAGTTCTATAATCTCAAATGACCATGCACAACAAAGTGCATCCATGCTTGACACCAGCCATCTGAAGACCCTCCCCTCGCCCAGCTGCACAACTCCTTTTACTGAAGTGTCTCCTTTGTTGCTTCTAATGATCTTGACATTGTATTGTACCATCCCACTTATTTTTTCTTGCTGTATTTTGTTTTGTTTGGCTGCAAGCGAGGTTGTTAAATGAGGGAGAAAATGAGCAAAAGCATATCATTGTTTGCCTTATTGAGACATATATGGGCCTCCATATGCGAAGCCCCCTCCGGGCCCAAGCTCATTTGCATGAAACAGGATATGTGTGCTTGTACGCCAGCCCATTGATGACTTTCTAGGAATTGTTTTTTTATTTTTTTTGCAGTGCTGCATTTGGCACTGTGAGACAATGAGTGAGCGCTAAAGAATAGAAGGGGGCGGGGTTTGTAATGTAAAGACTGCATTAAACTGCCAACGCGCATTCCACTGTGGCGAGCAAAACAAAACCATTTTTTACTTTTTAAAGATGCTCTTTATGAGCAATTACTAAAGATGTTTGTGGCTGAATGGAGCCACTGTTTGGGGTGGCTGTAGCTCAGGAGGTGGAGCAGGTCACCTCCTGATCGGAAGGTTGGTGTTTCAATCCCTGGCTGCTCCAATCTGCATGCCAAAGTAACCTTGGGGAAGACACTGAACCCCAAGTTGCTCTGCGATGCAACCGTCAGAGTATGAATGTGTCTGAATGTTGGAAAGAAAGCACTTAGTTGTAGAAAGAAGTGCTTGTATGAATGTGTGTGAATGGGTGAATGAGGTATGTTCTATAAAGTGCTTTGAGTGCTCAGAGTAGAAAAGCACTATATAAGAACCAGTCCATTCCCTTCACTGTTGCTTCTGCAACTTTCACATCAGTAAAATCAAGAGTGGAAATATGTGATTATGTTGGAAAGCATTTCAAACCTGCAGCTGCCAAAGCTGGACACAGTTTTTATCTATAAGCTCACTGTAACCACTTTATCTCATATCAGCTTATATATATTTTTACACTCACAGCTCCTATAAAAGCACAAATGTTATTTGAGGAGGGGGGGGGGGGGGTCTGGTCCCTATCCAGTAAGTCTTAAATTTAGGATAAGAGCTGGGCCTACAGAACAAATAAAAATCAACAAAATGTCAAGGATAAAAAGTGGTTATTGTGTGTGCATATGAATCTGTTTGTTTGAGTGAAACAGTGCCCAGAGGAGGGCACTACTGTACCAGACATTATTGCTCACACAGCACATTTTTGACCTTGTGTCACTGCTGGCTTTTCAGGGACAAACAGAGCATTTCACTGCAGCCTGTAATGATTGTCTTCTGTAAGCTTATAAAGAAGATTTATGGGTAGGTAGCATTATACACTACCCAGATTTTGTTTTGTTGGTTGTTTATTTTTAACTACATACTTGTGTGTCTCCATAGCAGGCAGATGAGCTGCAGGGGATATTACAGTCTATAATTACATCAGTTTTGCTTGTACGATTTATAATAACTTGTGGATCCAGTCGTCTCACACATGAAGCCAGTATACTGCAGGTTATCAGTCTATAAAAACAAATCCAGGTAAAATGAACCCTGAATTACTGCTTGTAGCTAAATTATAGGAACAAAGTTTAGTCCTGACCTGAGACACTCTCTGACTTATCTTCATCTTTGTTTTGCGCTCATGAAGGTGTTGCTCGATGGCAGACTTCTGCCAAATCCAAGGACTTAGGGGAGGTCTCCTGGTGAGTGGATTTTCAGTCCCATGCACCTCTGCGGCAAATAAACACACAAAGCAAATTCAGTTAATGTGTAGCATGTGTCTAGATAAACATCCAGACTTCATGTTTGGGTTCAAAGTCATTTTGCCTTTTTGGTTTAACCCTCTTCTAACACTTGATAGTTGTTCCTAGAAATCCTTATTTTGAGCATGGAAGTTTCTGTAGTTAATGAACAGATGTTGCACACACTAAAAATTGCCTCACAATTTTTAGTGTGTGCAACATCTGTGCTTTCTAAAATACTCAGGCTCATCTACAGTTATCTATTCAATAATCAAAGCTACTATTAAAGCAACTATTTATCTAATAACAGACCCTTTGAAAAGTTGTCTTAATCCTGGAATTAGAGGACGAAGTCATTCTGTGTCCTCAAGGCATCCTGCGTCCCTCCTGCTTCATGTGACTAATTCTGTGCAGCCAAGCGCTGTGCGGACCAAACCGTGCTAAGATGTTTTTTGTGAAATGGCCAAGTGCTACATCCAGCCCATTTAGGTTTAAAACACTGAGCTCCTCTGAGTGTTTCCCGCTGCCTGTTACACCAAAGTATGTTCATCATTTAGTGGAGGCAGAAGAAGCAAAACACAAACAACAAGCGCTCCACCGAGGTAATTCAGAACAGACACAAATGGCAAATTAAATGATACTGATGACTGTAACTAAAACAGAAATACATGAGGGGGTTAAAACTGTATGGACCTTTATCACCATAGAAGTCAAAACAGCCATGAATTATAGTCCTAAGCCAGACTGGCAGTCACTGAAGGTGAGTCCAGACTCGTGAGGATGCACAATTGATGAAGGCTTTTCATGCTGAGTAAGGATTTTTTATGGCATCTAACTTACCTGCCAGAGGGTCTGCGGGTGTGTGCGAGTGTGTATTTGTGTGAGACCGTGTGTGTCTGTAATTAGCACTGAAGCAGAAAAGGTTGTAAATCATGCCTGAGAGGGGAAGCCTCCCCCCCCAAATCTCAGGAGCTCCTCACACATGCCAGGGCGCTGTCTGAATGTTTCTGTGCATGTTCACAATGTGTCTGTGCTCGTGTATCCTGCTGCACGCTCCGTCAGGTGTGCATGCTCGGTGAGCTCCTATATTGCAAAGAAACTCGTGTTTTACAAATCACCTTTTGGCTTTTTGTGCAAAATTTAATCTGTTCAACATTCATTTTTTGTTTCAGGACTTTTGACACAGTAAGAGTGAAATTAAACTTTAATGACTAAAAAAGAACAATGGATTTCACCAATAAATGCTTTCAATTCAATTCAGATCAATTTTATTTACTTAGCACCAGTTCATATAAACAGTTTTCTCAAGGCCTTTTGCACTTCACTTACATTGTAAGGTAAAACCCAACAATATCTGAGTGATACTCCAAAAACACAAGACAACAACAATTCCTCTGTGGGAAAGCAATTGGCCATAAAGGCGAAGAACAGCTCACTTTTAACTGGAAGAAAGAAAGAGATGACAGAAAAGAGGACAACAGGGGGACCACAAACAAAAAACTGGACAAACTACAAACGATGGGAGAGAGAAGTCAGTTACATCCAGTACTGGCATACAAACATACTGGAAGTTAAAAAAAGAAAAGAAAAAAAAAAAAGGGAGGGGAGAATAAATCCCCAGTGCATCATGGGATGCCCCCCAGCAGCATGAACCTATAGCAACATAACTAAGGGATGGTTCTGGGTCACCTGATCCAGCCATAACTAGAAGCCTTTACCAGAAAAGCAAAGTTTAAAGCCTAACCTTAAAAGTAGAGAGGGCGTCTGTCTCTCTGGGAGGAGGGTCTGATAGCTGAAGGCTCTGCTTTCCATTCTACTTTTAGAAACTCCAGGAATCATAAGTAAGCCTGCAGTCTGAGAGCAAAGTGTTCTGTTGGGATAATATGACACTACGTGGTCTTTGAGACATGATGGGGCCTGATTATTCAAGACTTTGCATGTGAGAAGTATTTTAAATTTAATCCTGCTTTTAATTTGGAAAGCACCGACACATACCATGTGAGAGACATGCTGTGATGAGAATTTATTTACTGTTTCGGATGTATAGAGTTACCAAGCTCTGAATGATTTTAAAAGTGGCTTTAAATCAAAAGCATCACATCTTGACTACAAATAAAGATACTGAAGTTGAATTCTTGTGTATTCTACTGTATGAAACTCAATTAAGAGAACTCTAATGATATTTTGAACATCTTTAAGGATAACCACTGTCCATCCATCCATACATATCCTGCTGCTTATCGCAGACGCAGGGGCAGAAGTCAGATGCCCTCAGACCTCCCTCTCCCCAGTCACCTCCTCCACACCTCTTCTCAGGTGTTCTCAAACCAACCAAGGACCAAGGAAAACCCCCGGGATCATAGTACCACAGGGGCTTGTTAAATCATAGTTTGCTTCCTTTTCCTCCACGGAGGACAATCCGACTTGGGGGGAAAAAAAACAAAAACATTTTAAATCTGACAGGAGATTTCTAAAATGCAAGCTGACAAGTCTCAATGCTTCTGGAAGTGTTTTTGAGAGACACATCTGCTCTTTGGTCACAGAGGAATCTAGAATGAACCCCACCCCCACTGTAAAACATGGAAGAGGCTCAGTTTGATGCATCTGGGACACAATGAAATGAGTACAATGAAATCAGATGATTTTCAAGGCAATCTTCAGAGGAATACTGTGCAGTGTCAGGGAGCTTTTTTTCTAAAGGAAAAACATACCAGTAATTATGGCTAGTTTTTCATTTAGTTTGGTATATCATGTCAGTTACCAAAGTACCCGAAGGCCAACGGTGGACATTGCCACGTCTGCCCTTTGTCAGCAATTATGTGCGTAACTTCTGTTGACTGAATTCCTAGGAGAAGCCAAAGTGCAGTGGTTGTCCAATTTGATTTTGATTTGCGCAGTGAAAAGTAAAGCCTCTGAACCTCCATATCGAAGGGCGCCAACTGAGGTGGTTTGGGAGTCTGTCTAAGATGCTTCCTAACTGAGGTGTCCAACCAAGAGGAAACCCTGGGGAAGACCCAAGACTTGCTGGACTGAAAACATTCCTTGGCTTGACCAAAAAAATGAATGAGTGCATGGATAGCTGGAAGATGTGTATACACCAAATATCACTGCAATCCATCCAGCATTTAATGAGATATTTTTCTTTGGAACAGTACTGGACAGACTGGTTGACCAGCATTACTATCCCTTGAGCCAAAGTCGTCTTCTTTTTGAGATTAGAAAGATTCACAGGCATGCTGCACATGGACCGCCCGTGGCCACAATTAAGTCCTTAAGTTTCAAGCGGTCAAATTACGTTCCATACAGTTTGTCAGTGCTGACTAGATGTAAAAAGTTCCAGCCTCCAGTTGTGCATACAAGCTTAGACTTATGCTCCAAGATATTCATAAACAGTGAAAAAATCTCCGACGTGGGAAAGTTTTGCACGGCACATCGAGCAAGAGCTCGATTATTATTTTTTTTCCAATTCATATCTGCTGTCAGAAATACGTAAAAGCATTTTATAGCTTCATAACATAAAGTGTTATGGTTATTTCCCCTCAGTAGTGTTGAGTAGTGTTGCTCCGTGTGTATCAAAAATGAATGAAGCAGGAATGCTGTGTTGTGGTCGCGTTAACTGAGGTAGATAGACAGCTTGTAAACATTTTTCTGTGGTTCTGTTTGAACTGCGTCTATAGACAATTATAGGAACTCATGACTGCATTTTCCCAGGAGGGAAAAAACATGTCTTCAGCCAACAGCTGTCATCTCAACACTGTGTTGCTGATTCTGTCTTCAGTGCCATAGAAACTACCTGTCTCAAGCTATTTGCAATGTTGGCTTTGGGTATAGCCTTTATGCAATGCTGCCACAGCTCTCTCATATCACAGAATGAGTCACGTCTTTCCAGAGTTGCTTAGCATTAATGCATTTTCCCTGTTATCGTATGCAGCAGAGCTGGTCTCAAATACTTGACTGGGGTTTGACGTCCAAGAAAGTGGCCTCTCACCACTTTAAACCCATTGTCTGTGTAAATGGTTCCTCTTAAGCCCCAACCACTTCAAACACTTTACAGCTGGCAAATGTACAAAAAGAAACAGAATAATGAAGATCCCCTTCAGACCTTTTACAGTAAGCTCGCTCTTTCAACTCTTCTATGTGGCTGTGTGTCATCTTAAGCAATGAAGCTGCCTTTGTAGTTGTTTAACAGGAAACTTTTGGTGCTTCTACAGTGATTGTCAGGCTTAAGAGGCAAAAAGGTCAAAGTCATTCATTTCTCAAAATGGTACTCTTTTCTCAAGTGCTCATATTTGCAATGTAAACTTACCCCCATAATACTGTTTATATGTGCTTGCTTCAAGGAAATGTATCATTTTGAAACACTGGGATCAAACTGCTACCAGTAACAACCTTAAGGTTTTTTTTGGCCTGATCTCCATAGCAAAAAATTATTCAGATTTATTCTGTTTGAAGCTGCACTGCACAATGCCCAGCTCTTCAGTTTCCCTGCAGCTTTACAAAAGATATTTGAGGCCATTAATTTGGATGTATGACCTGCAGCGTCACTATTTAGGTTCAGTCCCACAACTTCTCATTAACTCTGTTTAAAGGCAGCTGTTGTCAGGAAAAATCTAAAAGCCCACCAAACAGCAGGTGGACAATGCAAGTGAGGAAGTGTTGGCGCATTTAGCAGCTAAAGAGACCACAATTACAGCGGCTTTGGCAGATGCACACTTTTTTTATCCATTTGTGTTGCATGCAGATACTCATGTGGGCGGTGTAATATAATATACTTACCAGTCACGTCTGAAAGAGAGATTTTAATGTTAATTTTTACACAGCTAAATAGAGAATATAATCAAATTTCATCTGTTTTTAAAATAAAAGACCCCAGTTAGACTATACATTCTCTTATGAAACTTGACAAGTGGATGTTATAAAAATACAACAGGTTTCTGACATAACTTCACATCCTTCCAAGGTGAATGGAGAAGAGAATAAAGTCTGAAAGGGTTAAAGCTCCAGCACTGTAAAAACTGCTCAGGTTTTTTTTTTTTTTTTTTAAATGGTAACATGAAAAATACTCCAAGGCACTGACCTGGCCTCCCTGATCCCAATCTAATGGAGCTGCTACAGTATGCAGATTCACGGAGACCTAGGGTC
Source organism: Archocentrus centrarchus (assembly GCF_007364275.1). Lineage (NCBI taxonomy): Eukaryota > Metazoa > Chordata > Actinopteri > Cichliformes > Cichlidae > Archocentrus > Archocentrus centrarchus. The sequence continues at coordinate 5,481,024 of NC_044366.1, forward strand.
GTGCGATATTGACAAAAAAATTTGTCGATAACAATAATAAATGATATTTTGGATTAATTGAAAACGTCTTTGTATAAGTTTTATATTTTACTAGCTTGCACTTCTGAGTACAAGTTAGTAAAATATAAGACTTTTAAGACTTAAAGGATATTAACATCCATCCATCCTCTGCTTTATCCCGCTAGTCGGGGGGTGGGGGGGTGGAGTAAATCCCAGCATCATTGAGCAATCTGCTGTAAGGCACCTTTTTAGCAAATGACTCCACTAAAGTTTGCTGAGTGTGTGACGCTTTGGCTGATTTAGATTTGTCTTGGACAGCGGGCTCCCGAAGCTTTTCGTATTCCTCATACTCTGTGCGGTGGTTTGTTCGGAGATGGTGGAACAGGTTAGTTGTCGAGCTATCTTTAACTTTCTTACAAAGTATGCAAACTGCCGTCTTTTGAGCAACGTCAGTCTTTTCAAATCCAAACCACCTCCACGCGAGTGAAGATGATCCTCTCCTAGGAATTAAATCTAAGGCGATGTCTGAATTTCTTCCCCTGGTGCAGTGTGTTCACCCATTTCCAGCTTTAGGTGTGTTGCTTAGGCAGCTATGCTAGCACACAGTATTGGCACTCACAATGCACATGTGCATACTAAAGCATGAAGTAGTGAACGTGTGGAGTCAAGGCATTTTTATTGTTGTTTTTTCCCCCAGTCAGTAGCAGACTCGATAATGTCAGCTCGTGCATCGTTAACACGACAATTAAGATATTATTGTAGACGATATATATTGCACACCCCTACGTAGACCCCAACCCAACTCCAAGACATAAACTATTTGTTGACTATGTTTTGGTGCATTTTACTGCTGCAGGTGGATTTACCAATAAAGGGCTAAAAAGAAGAATGAACTTTGGTCTTCTTTTTGCCTGGTGGTCAGAATTAAACGTTAACATTACTCTGTGTGCCTGTACACGTACACGTACACACACACACACACACACACACACACACACACACACACACACACACACACACACACACACACACACACACAGGGGCAACCTTTTACAAGCATATTTACCACTTACACTTCAGTTCAAAGCATAGTAGCAATCATCTCCTTATAAAGGCAGTTCATGTGCATTAACTTGGAGGCAGAATGTGAGCAGAGATGCTGGTGAAGATTCATCTGTCGCACAGTTTAATCTAAAGCCAAACAGAGCGTTATGTTGGACAAACTTTATATGTTTTTGTGAATCTTAATCTGAACAGTAACGCATTACGCAAGCTGCAACTTCTCAACGTGTTTTAAGATGCGAAAGAGAATCAGAGGGCTATTTACACCTCAGGGGGAGTTTTCTCAGGATTGCAGGCACCCACATGCAACTCCCACCCAAAGTGATCTGTCATAGCTTTAACTTTTCACACATTCTACTGTGCGGCACAAATCGACACAGAATAATTAAAGACCAGCGAGTGTGAATGAAGGAGAAACAGCAAGTCTCAGCAGAGGATCCCCTTCAGGCCAAGAAGGGCAGTCTTAGACCACCGACAGCACAGAGAAAGAGACGGGGAGAGAGAAATAAACAGAAGCACGAGGAAAGTGCAACAAAGATTTATATACTGCAGCGGTTTCACAAGGGGGGGGGGGGGGGGGGGGGGGTTCTATGGACAACTGGAGGTCCGTGTGGTTTTATGAATGTCACTATTTGACATTCAGTCCAGCCCACCGATGTGTTGAACTAAAATGTTCTTGCTTCTTGTCTGTGTATGGGGACACTAACGTGTGGGTAGGAGTAGATAGTTATGACAATGAAACAATGGTGAATTGATAGTTGAGGTTAGGGGGAGGTTGTGGTTGCAGCTGATGTAGAGGTCTGTGATGGGATACAAACTCCTGTATGAAAACCCTTCCAGCAGCCACCACAACCTTACTTTGTGCAATGCTGCTTAAATGACACTTGTTTGTTTGTGTCTTCACAGCCTAGCTGGCTGTTAAAAATAGTGATCGGGATCACCGGTTTTGATGGTGTGTGTGAGGGCATGTGTGAACAGTATGATGCTGGAAATGATAAATGGGACAAACCAATCAAAAATAAACATGAGAAAAGAGGTACTTTGGACTGAGGAAGAGTAGTGGTTTTAAAGAGAAGGACGACGGGACCCAGGTGTCTCTTACTATCCTGACTGTATGCTCCCCCCATCTGCTGGAGAATAGTACTGCACCTTATAGACAGACAAGCATATAGACACACATTACATATGTGAACTTGATTTGTGGGTTTTTTTTTTTTAGTAATAATTCACCTTCATCCTCTTTAGTCAGCGCTACTTCCTGTCTGTTTTTTTATTTGTGGATGAAAACAACCAGCCAATCAGCCCTGCTCCCCTGCTGCCTTTGATTCCCTGGTTCTTTTACTCCATCTGCAGACAGGCTTTCCACCTGTTTCCTAATTTGTTTTCTGGCATGTTTTTATTTTGTTTCCTCACCTTTGCTCTTTTCTTTTATTTTTGTATTTACCCTTTCATATTTCCAACTAAATTTTTGTTTGTATTTGGATATTTTCTTTCTTTTTGCCTGCTGTCTCTTTGCTGCATTGACTCATCCTGGGTGTCTCTATACGATAGTGTTAGGTCATAAGGTCATATGTAAAGTGTATAAACCGACTCACTCTCCAGGTTTACTGGAGCATCTGAACAGCTGAGAGCCTTTGTAAATGTTTATCCTGTATTTTATTATTATCACTGCCACGCAGGATATGTGAGTGGTTCAGTTATTCCCTGGTCCATATTTTTTGAGTATTCCTGCTAACAGATAGCCAAAGAAACAGTATGTATACTGGAATATTTGTGGGAAGGCTAGCAGAAATCAAAATTTAAGTCCAGTATCCACCATACAGACTGCCCTTCCCTACTAACCCAAGTATGCAAATGGAAATTAAATTAAATTTGCTTAAATCTGGACCATGCATCATTTTCTGGCCTGTTTTTTAAAGCAGTAGCTGGATTTGATGCAGCCCACTTAGGCCAAGCCCAATCACTGATTGATTGGCCACTAGAGGAACTCTCCCCGTCACACATACCCAAACTGCTGGCAGCAGCAGACTTAAAATAATGCTGTGGACTGTAAGTACAGGCTTTCAGCCTTTCAAGTAAGTCAAGTAAATTTGTTTTGAACAAACATTCCGTGCTGCTCAACAGATCTTCCCTGCATAAATACAGTACATGCTGAAATGTTAATGGCTAATCCAAATATTGGTGCATAATGATGCATCCATGTCTCTGACAGATCCCCCGCACCTGCCATAGACCTCAGCACCTCATCAGGCAGGGAATTCATCTCCTTTCCCCAGAATTCAAAAGGAAAGGAATGTTTGGTTTCATTTCAAGACTGAAGTTCACAATCATAACCAGACTAAAAGCGCAGGAAGACCTTTCTGAGTGGACTGTCAAAAACAATTCAAGTGGAAACGTGATGATAATACGGTATGTCCCTGCTTTTCAGATTGGAAGAATTTCAACTGGATTTAAAAACATCAGCGCAGCTGATTATAGCAACCCTGTGGAAATACAATGAAGTCAGATAGCCTCTGACACACCAAACTGCCAAATCTCATAGAGCTCACGGTATTTAAGCTGCTTGAGAGAGCTTTCCGTTGCTACTGTTCTGTAAGCCGCTTTACAACCTGCATTTACTTCTCCTTTCATATTGAGCCTGACTTCATCGTCCTGCCTGTTATCTTTAAGGCCTGCGGTACTCTGTATGGGACATTAAATAGTATAAAAGAAGGACAGAGCTGCTGTCATGTCACCCACAGGTTTATGAAGTGTTCCCATCATCGCCATCTTGGCATTTTGATGATTTAGAATTTAAATGAGTGGCTGAGCCCCAAAACTCATCAGGACAGTTTTTACAGAGGTGAGGGCAGAGTGTGGTGTTTCCATAGACTTCTATATAACTGAGTATTGTTGGTCAGGAGGTTTTAGTCCAGCTGTGACCTTTGTTTTCTACTTCAGCCTTTTTTGTTTTGCATTCACTCACTGGTTAGCTTTAAGCACTAAAAATGACTCGATTAGGTTTAGGAAACTATTGTGATTTGGGTTAGAACACAGCCCCACAAGATATTAAGCCTGCACTTTGAAAAATTATGACTTTGGAGTGAAATGTTCCTCTCACCATTGCTGTGACCCACCTTGTCAGGGCAGAGATTGTGAGGACAAAGAACAAACTGTACCTAAATATGCCACGTCAGTGGCTTTGACAAAACAGCACCAGCTGATGCCCTGGAAATACGAATGGACTTCCAGTGTAATACTGGATATCTTGGCCAAGACTTCCTATTCCTAAATATAGGTCAATTTTTAAAAAGTTAATGAGAAGACAACATTCCTCACAGGCAGTGTTTACCTACATGCCACCAAAGCCTGCACAACTGATTGATCAGTCCTACTTGGACAACAAACTGAAACTGGGAAACTCACACGACCAAAAATGTTGTCCCTTGCCATCATATTTTGCATATTCACATGGAGATATCGGTCTGCTACAAGTGCCCAATCTCAGCAAAGCTCAAAGGGGTTATGAACTCTGGACTGTTTACTCAGGCTGATATGCTGCTCATTTCACTTCAGTGACGCAAACTCAGTGAACTCAGGATCACACCAAATAACCACAACCTCCTAAAATGCAACACTCTTTTTAAGTGCGAGTGCAGCCTCTGCGAACTGCAGGGAAAAAAACCCTGAAATGTGAATTTTGAACGGTACAAAGGGAGACAGATGTTGATATTCAATAGCTGCCCGTCACTCATGTTTGAAAAGTAAAGCTTAACAGAGTGCACCCTGCCCTATGAAACAATCCTCATCTATGTTTTAAGTGACCTGAAAGTCAGAGATGAGCCCAAGTACATCACGCTCAGATTAAAATCACAGGAATGGAATTGGGTTTGTTTTAAGTATCCTCTCCCTTTCAAGTCAGTGGCCATGAGACGTAAAATAAATAAATAAATATAAACAATCACCTCTGTGCTGTGTATGAGGAAATACTTCAGTGTAAGCCCTAAGTGTGCAAATATACACAAAAAGAAACATTTTAAGCAAATAAGCTGCACCTTCTTCCAAAGGAACTCTTTTCCAACAACAAACTGAGACATTAACTTTGGAAGATGCTCACAGCAGACACTCAGTTTCCTGACTGAATATTCTTGCTAGTCTTAAAAGGTTAAATGTGTATTAAATTTCCTCCTTAATACAATAGCTTAGCTCAAAATAAGGCATTCTAAATAAGAGTGCTTTGAGGCTACGTGGGTTACAGACATGTTAGAGTTCATTGGAGGGATACTGCTTGTTTGTGCTCACAGATGTGGGTCTGCCACTGCCTGCCAAACACATTGCATATGTCAACATTCATTTTCAGGAATCAATAGTGACCCTTTGCCCCTAATAACTCTAATGTGGGATAGCAAAGCTTAACATTTCTCTGTCCCAGCTGGATTTCTGGGTTATTTCTTTTGGGTAGTTACAAACATGTTTGATGTAGACGGTGGTTTTTCTGATATAAAAAAAAAAAAAAGAGTCCTGCAGTGAAATTGTAGTGTTGACTCAGTACAAATTCTCAGTGAAGCTTTTCCTGCCCTGTTTTAACTTCATGCTCAGGTAATGATGGCAGGTCAAAACTAGCTGGCTTTGTGATGCTGGCTCACTGGCAGAAATTCATTAAAACGTGCCCAGATGAATATAAGAGAAGTTTCTGATTCGGTACCTGGCAGAGAACCAGTCTTTGAATCTACAAAGCCAGTCCACACAGACCATCACATATGGCACTGTGTCAATTTAAGCTGTGGCAACGCAAATACAGATAATACAATAACACACTTCCAAGTTTTTTTTACTCCTGTAAGTGAACGTATAAGAGAAGCAAGGGCTGCATTTATGAGTACGTGTCAGTTAATTCCATTCTCAAACAAGGATACGTGATGAGTGGTTGTGTTTTCGAGGGCTCATCAGTTATACCCTAGCAAGCTAATTAATATTGCTAATTAGCTTGCTAATGTTAAACGCTAAATGCCGAGCCCGCTTGCTAATCTAACAGTTAGATTTCATATAAACCAGAAGAATTACACTCACATATGCATTCAGCGTGTCCCAGACTGTGTTAATTTTGACAGCAAATTTTGATTTAGTTTTAGTCATAGTCTTTTGACAAAAATGTCATTTAGTTTTAGTCATAATTTAGTCATCTGAATAGTTTTAGTTTTAGTCTCGTTTTAGTGACGAAATTATCATAAGAATCTACAGTCGATTTAGTCGACTAAAATATAAAGGGTGTAAAATGTAAATGCTTTTTCTTCAGTTCCCTTGAATTAGTCATTATACACACTTACACAAAATTTAAATTTTTTTTAAAGGTTATGCAATATTATAATGCTTACCTTTGCATGGAGATCTGGGTGACTGGTTTGCAGATGCCGTTTAAGATTTGTCGTGTTTTTACCTGAGATAGTCGCCCCACATGGTTTACACATTGTTTTGTTTTCTAACAACGTCAAAGGACAAATGTGTCCGTACATCGGCTCTTCTCTTTCTCCCTGCTGACATTCTTTACATAACTTACTTCTATCGGAAGTAAAAACAAATCACAGGCTAGTTTGGTCTTCCCGGGTTTAGAGCAAATTTGTGTAACTGTGCGTTTGATTGGATGCTTTCCTCATTGTCCCGCCCTGTTACAAAACTAAGTCAGTTCTGATTGGATATCGTCCCCGCCAAGCATTTTCGTCTCGTTTTCATTCGTTGACGAGAGTGTCAATTAATTTCGTTATCGTTTTTATCCTTTTAGGTAGTTTTTATTTAGTTATCATGTCGTTATCGTCATGAAAAAAAGGTTCGTCGACAAAAACTATGACGAAAATATTTCGTCAACAAAATTAACACTGGTCCCAGAGCACCGTTCCCTTCCACTAATGGGTTTACAGCTAAGCTTACACAACATAAAAATTATAATCAAGGTGTTTTATTGATCGATCAGCTGCTAACAGCACTTCCTACATTAGAATATCTGCTGTCAGCGTGAACTATGACGTTTTTAATGCGAGCCACTAACTACGACAACAGGAGGTGTGGGAACAGTAGATTGTTTTGTTTTTTTCTCCAAGGCCTCTCACAGCTCCTGGGATTTCATGTTTAATATGCAGCCCGAAATTGTCCTTTGAGCTCTCTTTTTCCTCTTCTTCCCCCCTCATTTCACACTGGTCACCATTTTGCTTTCTATCCACGGGTTTCTGGAAGAGCACACGTAGGCTGCCATGACAGACTGCTACTTCCACTGTACGGTTTTATACTTCTGGTTACCCAAAGTTAGAGCCAGAGTTAATGACAAAATTCGGTTACTTTGTGCTGTAACAGGCGGCTTTATTAGTTGGAACATGAGCTCGGATTCAACTTGTGCTGTTGTCGGTTGTCACTACATCAGTCTGTACATTTTTTCAAATTATTTTATTCTGTAAATTTGTTCTTTTTTCCCCAAATTATACTACTCAGTTGCACATCCTATTACTGTATTTTCTCCTTATGTTTTAAGTTTTCCTTTAATGTACAGCCTCTTTTTTTTTTTACGTTATTTTATTTATAGTGTGACACTACAGCATACAGCCTGCACAAAGCTTAAACAATGCGTGCCTTCATGTAGACACGTAGCAGTTAGCAAGATGACAGCTGTGTGTCTCCCTGATCACAGCCTTCGGCCAGTCCAGTGTTTCTGTTTCAGTGATCTGAACACTCTGATATCCAGATAATTGATTTACCTTCCACAGAATAGCTGCAGCATCACTACATGATTTCCCTAATCCGCGATACAGGAACAGCTGACTGTCTCCACCGCTCCACTTTCCCTTAGCATGACCCATGCTAAGGGATGCTTAGCTTGGCTGATGCGCTGGCTCGGCTCTACAGCTGCTTTAAGGAAAACAGCGTTGCCTTGTTTGTTAAGCATTACTTTATTGATTTTACTGCTTTGAAAGTAATCTGGTGCTCTTATAATTACGCGATTTCCCCGCCATCAACACCTTCGGAAAAAACAAGGTAACTGATGTGGATGTAGCTGACTTCAGGCCATAATTTCATGTCATTTACACAAGTAATGGGTGAGGGTTAGGGTTAGGGTTACCTCGCTGTTACCTCGCTGCGTTTTAAAACATCCTTGCAATGTCTCCACCTCCAATGTGGTACCATTTAGGCCAGGTAAAAGAAACTGCAGTGTTAAAATGTTAAACTGAACGGCAAGTGTGTAAGCCCGCAACCGTGAACAACAGCGCAAACGGAAGTAAACAACCGGTTTCCGCTATGAATTATGGGTAGTGGGGCGGAGTCAGGAATACTGTGGATAGGCCCCCCAAATCAAGAGTGAACAGTGAGATTCAGTGTTGCCAACTTAGTGACTTTTCAGACCCCCCCTCCCCCGGTTTAGCGACTTTTTTTTCTTCCAAAAAGCAACTAGCAACTAATTTAGCAACTTTTCCCAGTGACATCGGCGACTTTTGGAGTGTTTTGTAGAAGGCTGGAAACGTGAAATCCTCCATTGTGTTTTTTGTACATACAGCCTTCATACTGGCAACAGTGGCCCAGATAAAGAGTTGAATGTAGGCTAGCAGTCGCAAAGATGTTATTCCTCTCCTACAGCCTTGATTACAACTACATGCAAATGACCAATTATGCAAATGAGGTCATATAGCGATTTATAGGGACTTTTAGGACAGCCAATAGCTACTTTCCTTACTCAGGCATTGGCAACAGTGGCAAGATTGTTTGTGCACATTGTGAGCTGTGAATAATACTATAGTGCAGAGAAAAAAAAATCAGTCTGGTAATTGCAGTGATAGCAAAGAGTTCCGACAGCAAACCGGTGAAATTCAAGCGATAACCATAGACTGTATTTAAAAGATGGACTTGATATCACCCTTTGATTTTGGATATTGTATTTTGAAGTTTCAACATTACTGTTTTGGCTACCATCATGTTGGTTTTTTGGAGCAAGAGGTGACCATATCTGGACGGGAGCATTATCAGCTATTGCTAGCAAGTCTGGTCAACAAGCTTAATTTCTGAACTGTACAGCTAAATCACACAAACACAGATATATCTAACAGACAAAACTCTACAACTTACCGCACTGTAACCGAAGCACAAATTGCTGAGATGGTCTGTACCACACATATTTTCTGTTAGATAATTATATTAAAATGCCCCAAAAGGCACCAGCAGCACAAAGAAGACAAAGGTCCAGATTAGCGTCTCCAATTAGTGGAGGTGAGGCCTGTCAGACAGTGATGGGCCACAGCTACCTGTCAAAGCAGCTACACCCCTGACCTTGAGCCTCATTACCATAACTCTGAGTTCTAAAACATTAAACCCCTCACTGTACCGTGCTTCTGAAGAGACGGATGTATCCGCTGAGTCTGAAAAGTGAACTCAGTGCTTTAACCTTATATATACATTTCTGCTGGAATCAGTGTGGATGAGAACTTTGATAGTGAATCACATCAGCACAATTCTGCTTCATGAAGCCAAAATGATGAAACAGAACTGGCTAAAATGCACATAATTAGTAGAGCTGAAGGGAAATGCAGCCTTGCATGATTATTCTCTCTGTTAACAGTTTAAACTTAAAAAAAAGTGATTCACTGATTAAAAAAACAACTGCAGATTAGTGCAGCTTTCATCTTCTTTCTTTATTCTTCTACTTTCCAGAAGTTTCTTTATAAAACTTACCATTCATCGCCTGCTGGTTCAAACTGCCTTCGTGATCCACTCTTTGTCTGCAATGCCCAAAACCCTGAATGAGCTGCTGCAAAGGGAAGTCAGTGTCAGTACTCGGGTAGCACCTCAGGCCGGCGGAGCACCTCGGCAAGTAAACCCCACAGAGCTCTCCCGCCTGCCGGGCACACACTGGACAGCAGCCACAGCCTGGCTCCCTCACAATCTCTGCACACATTGGATCGACTTTGCTGCATGTAGCCATATACTCTGCAGTGCAGCTTGGGCATCGGAAAGCTAAATCCCCAAGTAAGAGTCCAGGTAACCCAATGTATGCAAACAGCAACCCGTACAAATAATACATGACCATTATAATGCTTGCTAGCTTTGTTAGTGACCACTAAAGGTAAAATGACCCCACAGCATGAACCTCGGGATCCTCTGACAGTGCTCTGTGTTTGGGTAAACACTGTGCTGCCACTGACAGGGTCCTATCTGCTCTCATATTACCCCCCCCACCCCCCAGAGTTTCAAACAGGTTTGCACCACGTATTTTATTATTTAACCGTAGATGCTTTAAGGTGCTATAACGTCATTCAAATCATGATTAACAGAGAGATAGATGCTCAGCACAGTTGTTTTTGATTCCAGTTGCACCGTCTCCATCTCCTTACTACTAAAGTCCAACCAGATGTTTCCTGGGAAATGTTAAAATCAGTGCTCTGTCTGTGATTTGGCTCCTTGATTTGCTGCGTGTCAGTTAGCACTCAGTTAAAGGTATGACTAAGGAGCCAAAACTGCTCTTTTCCCTCAGTAGCGCAACCATTTTAACTACATACACCGCAGCTTGTACATGTATTATTCTCATTTCGTGTGAATGTCATCAGGGCACAAAGCAACCGGGGAACTACTGAAAGGCCTGTTTTAAGTACTTTGGTAATTATGTGTCTGTCTGTGCACGGACAAAGTTTATCTACCCGAGTGTTCTGACCAGCAAACAAGATGTCATGAGCAAGGCATAGAGCTGAGCGAATATAATACATGATCACGCATAAGTTAATTAGCTTAATTAGTCAATTTATCTGAATGAATAATGGTGTCACAGCCCTTTCTCACATTCTCGCTGGGAAGAGATGCAAGTCAAGGAAGCAAGGAGACATGTTAGGGTAATGAGAAGCACCAAACTGTAATCACCTCATGACTGCCTTTTTACACCCCCAGCAGATGGCGCTGATAAGTGTCTCACAGAGCTTTTTCCACAGAAAATACCCCCCCCCCCCCCCCCCCCCCCCCCCCCACGTTTGGAAATGAGGTTGGTGTGAGTAGCAGCAGGGCTATAAAAACAAAGCCAGCAAAATGCCCCACAGGATCACAAAGAATTACAGATTCAGGTAAGAATTATATGTGTTATATGTTTTCCTTTCACAAAGCACAATGATTTCATCTATTAATTGCATAAAAATGTTGATAAGTGCAGTATTAAACTAAACTTCAGCATTGTTGCCAGCTTTAAACAGGGGAGGACGAATCCTCTGCTAATAAAAGGAAAAGTAGCACCACACCGGCCGGGGCCAGGTATTCACAGACATGACTGTGACGCCAGACCTCTCATTACACACTGATTAAGGTGACCGCTGGACACTGGATTCACAATCAGTCCCAGATCTCCATGCGCAGCCACCGTTTGATAAAATTAAGTTTGAGCAGAGTCCTGGCTTTTGCTTCAGGCCTGTTTGGTGCTCTCTGGAGTAATCAAATAATAATAATCAGCTCCACAGATCTGCTGCTGAGCCTGCTTCTCCAAAACCACACAGAACACTGCAGATAGTCATTTATTTCATAAGCTTTCACTCTCACATTAGATGTGTGTGTTCTTTCTAGAGCTTTGGGTGGATAATATTAATACAGTATGGTTTGTTTCTACACTGTAAACCCAGATTTTGATTCCACTTAAAAATATTGAGTTCATATTACTTAAAATTGCCTAGAATGTGAACATTACTTGTTAATGCTGAGTAGACTGTACTTTTTGATGGTCTATCTTAATGTAATCATGTGTTTGAGTTCAAACAACTTAATATCATCAAGTTTTGCACCTGCTAAAAATCTACCAGTTTAAACAGACTGGATTAATGCACAGCTGCATGGTGGCACGATGGTTAGCAGTGCTACCTCACAGTTAGAATGCCATCTAGAAGGTCTGGGTTCAATTCCGGCTTGGCCCAGGCCTCTCACTGTTTGGAATAGTAGACATTTGGTGTTTTTGTTCACAACACTCTCTCGTGTAGTTTTTTTTATTGTTCCATGGACAAATGTTATTTGTAAATGTTAATGTACCAGCATTCAGCAGGGCTGAGTTTTATCATGTTTATTTACCAAATTTTAAAAGACACAGTTCAACACTGTAAAAAATATTTGTGTTACTGGGCAGCATGGTGGCATGTTGATTAGCACTGCTGCCTCACAGCTAGAATAGCTATCTGATATCTGGGTTCAATTCCACCTTAGCCTGGGACTCTTGCTGTGTGGAGTTTGTATGTTCTCCTTGTGTCTGTTTCCTCCCACAATCTAAAGACATGCAGTTACTGGGGTTAGGTTAATTGGTATCTCTAAATTACCCACAGGTGTGAATGGTTGTCTGTGTCAGCCCTGCAACAGGCTGGTGAACAGGTGTACCCTGCATCTTACTGCCTTGTCAGCTGGGATAGGCTCCAGCCCCCACCCCCCCACACACAACCGTGAAAAGGATAGGGGGATTGATTGATCAAAAGACATTTTATTTTTTCATGAACTATAAAAGATAAGTTTGGTCAATTAGAACATACAATTTAGTTAAACTGGAAATGGAGGAGTGCTTACTTAACAGGCTGAGTTAAATGAACTGTTTCATTACTTAAAAATTTTAAGGCAACGAGTTACCTTGGTTTTTTTAAGTAGATTCAACTTATCCGGGTTTCCATCCATCCATCCATTTTCTTCCGCTTATCCGGGGCCGGGTCGCGGGGGCAGAAGCCTAAGCAGAGAAGCCCAGGCTTCCCTCTCCCCAGCCACCTCCTCCAGCTCATCCGGAGGGACCCCAAGGCGTTCCCAGGCCAGCCGAGATACATAATCTCTCCAGCGTGTCCTGGGTCTACCACGGGGCCTCTTCCCGGTGGGACATGCCCGGAACACCTCACCCAGGAGGCGGCCAGGAGGCATCCTAATCAGATGCCCGAGCCACCTCAACTGGCTCCTTTCGATGTGGAGGAGCAGCGGCTCTACTCTGAGCCCCTCCCGGATGGCCGCACTCCTCACCTTATCTCTAAGGGAAAGGCCAGCCACCCTTCGAAGGAAACTCATTTCTGCCGCTTGTATTCGCGATCTTATTCTTTCGGTCACTACCCAAAGCTTATCCGGGTTTACAGTGTAATAAACAAATGGTGCTAGTGACAAAAATAGGTAATGTGGACTGGTAACATCTGCACAAATTAAGTCAAATTGTATAATTAAGCTACTGTGAAAGCCTTTTTTTTTCTTCTTAATTCTCCAATCTCATCAGTCTCTAGTGTATTATTTTCTATAAGTATCCTCCTAAATATCGGCCTCCCTTTCACTTCCCTCCTTTAAATTATATCCACGACTGAGGAAAATAAGTGACCCTGGAAAATGTAACCACCTTTCCGTGGTATTCCATTTGTCTCAACTAAACGGCTCTTTAAGAGACGGATGTTTCAGGGGCCCAGTTAAAATATCTCTCAGCGCTGCAATATCAGGTTGTTCCGCTTGAGCGTAAAATTGGACGTTCCAACATTGTTCAGCCATTGCCCATTCATTCAGAGTTGCTAAGCAGCATGTACACACATAATATCATCATAATGAGGAGTGGTCATAAGAAAACATTTCCATTTCAGAAACAGTTTACAGAGCAGACAGAGTACACAGCAGGCAGACACGGTTTAGTTAACACTGCGTGTCTCTGAAAGAAAACGCACGTGCTGTTTGGACAGCGTCACTCACGTAAAGGCTCGGAAAATGTTTTTACAGATAAACCCCAGAGTGGAATGAGGATGAGAGGGGTGGAGGTTCAGGAGATAGAGGTTGGCATGACACTTTTCCCACACATTTGTTATGTACATACCTACCAGGGCTCTGTGTCTGACTGGTATTTGTGGTGCTTGCTTTGAAAGCTGGCTGGGAGGGAACGTGATGATTCGCACATAATGAAAAGGATGTCATCACCCAAACAGCAAGTGCTGCAGTAAAGAAAATATACCATAGAATGCAACATTAAGGACTTATTTAACAGTCTGCTATACTGATGTCACGTCATTGCTGAGACATGAGTCAACATTTACCTTTAAAGAAATGTGTGAATCTGATAAACCCTTTGAATGAATTCAATAATAATAGTGAATGGACTCATAATTATGGTGCTTATTTTTTTTTTGTTAAAATACTGTGAGCGGCACGGTGGTGTAGTGGTCCACCTTGGCCCAGGCCTCTCGCTGTGTGGAGTTTACATGTTCTCCCCGTGTCTGTGTGGGTTTCCTCCCACAGACATGCAGTTAGTGGGGTTAAGTTAATTGGTTACTCTAAATTGCCCATAGGTATGAATGTGAATGTGAGTGATTGTCTGTCTCTCTGTGTTGGCCCTGCAACAGGCTGGCGACCTGTACAGGGTGTACCCTGTGTCAGCTGGGATAGGCTCAAGCCCCCCCCGCCCCTGCGACCCTGAACAGGATAAGCAGAAGAGATGGACAGTCACAACGCTTTTTGCTCTACAAGGCACATTCACCCATTCATTCAGTGATTTATTTTATGCCTTAAAGCACTTTTTGTCTATCACAACATGAATGAATGAATGCACCAGGGGCAATAAAGGGTACAGCATTTTGCCTAAGAACACTTCAACATGCAGGAGGGACCTGGAGATTGAACCACTGACCCTCTGATTAGTAGATGGCCCACTCCTGAGCCACGGTCACATTTTAGCTGTCCACTTTGCTGCATATACCCATGAAGAAATGGTCAAGACTGGCTGAAGTTCAAATCGAGCATCAGAATAGGGGAGGAAAGATGATTTAAGTGACTTTAACTTGGCTGTTGGTGCCAGATGAGCCAGAACAAGTATTATAAAAACTGGTGATCTACTGGGATTTTTCCTCACAACCATCTTTTAGGAAAAGAGAAACTATCCAGAGAGAGGCAGTTATCTGGGTGAAGATGCCTTCTTGACATCAAAGGTCAGCAAACAGCCAGACTGCCTCGAGCTGATAGGGAGACAACAGTAACTCAAATAACCACTCCTTACAACCAAGGTATGCAGGTATATAAGGTATCTCTGAATGCATGACACATCAAACCTCGAAGCATATGGGCTACAATAGAAGAAAAGAAAACTCCACCAGGTGCCTCTCCAGTCAACAAAGAACAGGAAGCTGAGGCTACAGTTCACACACGCTCACTAAAACAACAGACGATTGTAAAAATGTTGCCTGATCGGATGAATCTTGATTTTTCCTGAGACATTCATGTGGGAGTGTCAGAATTTGGCATAAACAACATGAAAGCATGGATTCATCCCAACCTTGTATCAAGAGTTCACACTGGTGGTGGTGTAAAGGATATTTCCTTTGCACACTTTGGGCCCCTTGGCACACAGCCTACCTGAGTATTGATGCTGACCATGCCCGTCCCTTTAAAACCACAGTGTACCCATCTTCTGATGGCTGCTTCCATGCAGGATAATCCCAAAGCTCAGGTCATCTTCCACTGAAGTTTTAAACATGACACTGAGTTTGCTATAGTCACATGGCCTCCAAAGTCACCAGATCTTAATCAAATATAGCACCTTGGAGTAAAGTGAGATTCAGTGGCCGGGGTGTGTGTGTGTGTGGTGCCTTTGAAAACAGGTTGCAGAGACAAAGGCCAATAAAAATATTAAACCAAATGAAACTAAATCTCTAAAAATGTTTTTAGAAATTATTTAAAGGAAGTTCTTGATTGTGTGAGCCTTATCTGCTCAGTGAAGTCATTCCAACATATCTGCTGTGTAGTTTGGAGCTCAGACTACAGAAATTATTAAAAGTTCCACACTCACTTCTAAGATGTGCATAAACACAAAGAAGCGAAGCCAGGACAGGCCGCCCTCTCACACTCCCCTCACCATCACTGATCTCACAGTATTTACAATTTAAATTTCAAAGAAAGAAAATGTGACATACCAGTTGTTTAGTGAAGCAGGTCCCCCCCCCGTCACCATGCAGCTGCATGTATACAAGCAGGAAATTGCACGACCCTTAATGCGAGTGGGCCGTGGTTGTCCTGCTTCATGTTGCAATTCAGGGCAGAACATTGGAAACGTCATCACCAAGATTTCAGAGTAATTCACTGTATTGTTTGCCACGAAGGCTCCGTTACGCCTCTGAAGGGCTCCAAAGTGAAATTTATTTCACACTTTGTGGCTTTAATCCAAAGCAAATCTATTTTATAGCCAATGTTAGCATTAATATGAATCTCACATGTTTTACTCTTAGGCCAATAATAACATTAGAGTTCCTTTAAGCTGGACACCAAGATATTTCAGTTTCATTTCACATCTTATCTCTCTCGACTTAAATTAAAATGAACTCTCGTTAACAGGCCGGTCGCATTTCTTTCATCCACTGCTCCCACAGTGAATGCTTTATTCCAGTCCAGAAACATAAGCGAGGATAGATGGCCCTGACAGACATTACTTCATACACCCAGACCAGCTAAGCTGAAGCATGTTATACAAGGAGCGACACTGACGTCACACCGGAGCTGCACTGCGGGCCTGGAAGCCCTAACGAGCATCATAGGGTCAATCAAAGAAGAGGAAATATCTTCCTCGTGTCATAGGCGAGAAATTTCCTGTTAGTGCCCCATCTCCGAGAGGCGCAGCACACGCTCAACATGTGACTGTGTGTTAAGCCACCATTGCATGATGTGTCGCTGTTATAATCATCATTCACTCGGGATTTCTGGGAATGTCACATGATGTCGGGCACTGGGATGTTGGCAGTAGATCCTTTAGTGGGATGTGTTTTGGGGCAGTCTTACATTCCTGGGAAAAGTTGTGCAGACTGGGGTAAGTTGATCCATGGGACAAGAAGAGCCATGCCTGCTAGACGCCTCCCTCCAAGAGAAAGGTGGTCACTGGCGCCACCTATGGCTGACCCTTGATCTGCTTTACTTCCCATGTGATTTAGAGCATTCTCTTATACGCAGCAAGAGCAAGAGCTTGCTGGTCTGCAGAAAAGCGAATGACTACAGGTGTTTCACGATATCAGATTCACAATCAGACTTAACAATTATCGTGATCAAAAAAATTCACAGGATTATTGAACATACTGTCACGATATGTATAAATAAATCTGAGCAGTAACACTCTCAGTGAAAATAATCAAAAACTATGTTTGTTTTCTTTTTGGAAAATTACGGACACAATGTTGATATTTCATTTTAAAATAACATGCTTATTGTGAGCCATCATGGCACCACAGGTCTTAATTATATGGTAAGGTTTCATTTTTTTCCTGTACGTCAGAGTTGTGAGAGCAAAAGTAGCTCAAAAATTAGATGCCACTGTCATTTTAATATTGTGGGTAATACATTACAGCAAATGTCTTTGTAAACAGATCGGTATTAATGAAGCATTTTTCACAATTATCGGGCACTCAGAGCACACTACAACATGCTCTTCATTCTGTTAATCACTTTTTCATTGATCACAAGCACTCACACGCTGGTGGAGTACAATATCCTGCCCTGGGACACTCCGGCACACAGGCTGGAGGATCCAGGGATCAAACAACCTTCCATTCACCAGGCAACCTGCTCTACATCACGAGCCACAGCCATCCCTAGATTTTCAAGTTTAGGACGTGTCTCCAGTACATAAATGGAGCCAGGTTTTTGGTTACAGCTGTTCACATGTGAACACGCATGTCTTGCCAGTGGTGAAAGTGCAGCGTTCTCATACTTCTTTTCCATTTAATCATCGTGTGGTGTGCAGCCAGTTCTGTCTCGGTGCCTTCTGAGAACCAGCTTACATTTTGACAGGTTTGAGGACTGAACATTACGCAGCATTGTGTAGGAAAAGTTGGGATAATTTATGCAAGAAGAAAATAAAACAGAGACAGCATAGGGATTTCACCTACTTCCAAGATGCAGAGGAAAGTCTGAAGAGTTAGTGGTAACATAAAGCTGTTTTACCGATGGGTTTTGCATTGAGGCCTTCATCAGGGTCATCATAGAAACACTTTTAAGTAGGAGAGGTCAACTACAAGTTTGGCTGAACTTTATATGTTCTGTCTCTACTCCAGGCAAATTTCCTCTGATTATGAGCCCCTTTGTGCAATCCTCCAACTCTGTGAAGTTGGATAGAAATCTGATTCAACACAAAACATAAATACTGATGACAAATATGTTTCTGGCTTGTCGACGCTCATAGTTTACTTAAAGTCTCTCTGGGGGGCTGGGAGTGGAACACGCCTTTGGGTAGCATGGGAACAGGCAGCCTCGGTCTGGGAAAGGCAGCAGGCTGTCCGTTTCTGTTGCACAATCCAATTAGCTCCGAGTTCCATCGATAAGAAACCAACCAGATCACCACAGAAGCTTCGTGTGAGACGTCGTGTGTCTAATAACTGCCTGGTTAACAATTTGCAGCATCTTCAGCAGGTTCTACTTTGACCAGGAATTAGCAGCGGGTGGATCACTGCAGAGGTATGTGATTGTAGAATATTTTATCTTTATCAGTTTGGGGTTTTGTAAAATTGAACTTGATTGAGCTCAGCAGCAGGTTTGGGCTGGGTGGATTGCTGTATAGGCTGTAAAACCAGTTCTGATCTAACAATTTGTGAATTGACATCACCGAGAGTATATTTGGTTTTAAAGAAGGACAGGCATCATGTGTGCATATGAGAAATATTACAAAGAAAAGAAAATTCCTCCTCAACATTCCATGGTAACATCTGTTTTCAGTTTTTCCTCCCATGAGATAAATTCATTAGTTTGTGGGAATGTCCAGGAAGCAGATGGACATCATGTCTTCCCACACATCCTTTCTTTTCTGTTCTTTTCAAAGCATGTGCCTGTGATTGAAGTGAAAGTTGAAAACATAAATGTGAAATGTAAGTCTACCTTTTAAATACAGATTGACAGAAATATGTAGTGTGTGCAAAAAAGCAGGGGTTATAAAACAGGGCCATAGCTACAGTGTGGAGATCATTACATGCGTTTCCTTTGTAAACTGATGATGTATTTAGTCCATCTGCACTCAGAAAAAATATTTGTGCCCAAAATGCTGATTTTAAGTAATCAGATTACATGTAAATTTTTTACATAAGTGTAAAAAGTTGGATTGAATGGAATCTGGTCAAATTAAATGTGCATGATTGGTCTACATTCAGTTTATACCGAGCACATTTTCCTTAATGTTTAATTATTTGATTGAATAAACTAATTTTATACAATTCAGTTACATTTTTCTCAAAATTATTGCTTCATGTTTTTGAGAGCAAAGAATCTTTTTTTTTTTTTTTAGTGTACTGCTTCAGAATTTCACACTCCGGTGTGGGGAGGAGGCAGAGTAAACACAACTCAGCCGGAGAAAGTGTCACTTTGTAAAGAGCAACTTTCAAGTGGAGATAACAGAGTGGAGACTTGAGGTGCTCAAACTGCGATTTTGTGTCAATCTCGCATTATTAATACAATATACAACTACTGAAAAATTTAGCTTCAAAGTTATTTTATCATTTCAGTACTTTGCAGGCGTTGGTTTCAACTACAGGAGCAAATTGAATGAATCTCATGAAAAATGAATCTCATGAAAATACGTGTAAAGGGAAACCCAGCCTGTTTGCACAGTTGCTGAATGGTTGAAATTATGGGACCGTGACCCCGAGGCCCCATCAGTCAGCAAGGAGGAAAACAAAATTTGGGAAAGAGGAAATGAATCACTTATCAGGAGCAAACAACTAACCAGTGTGGATGACCCAGCACCTAAAAAATGTCAAAACCACCGCGGTGTCCAAACGCTGGACATCAACAGCCCTTAAACCAGTGTGTGATCTTGAGACGCTGACTACAAATGAACTGAGTTACCAAACATCCTGAGAACAACTTGGACTTCCTCAGAGCGCCGGATCTGGGCCAGAAGACTTTTATGGCTTTGTGTAAATGTGTCTGCGAAGGTAAAAGAACCGAGGCGTGGCGGCTGGTGGCACGCTGGTGCACAAGTTTTAAAACAGCTGTACTCTGTGATGCTGCGGATGTAAACAAATGATTATTAAATGTATTAATGTGCAATTTTGTTGTAACAGCTATTCCAAAATGATTGAGAAAATTTTTCATTTTAATACCGTGAATCTTTTAATAGATCATGCTGACTGCTCACCTGCTGGCAATCTTCTTCACCTGGACAGGTAAGCGAGGATTTCAGTGCAGTCAGATACAGTCACTGCAAATACACAAGTATTATGGATTCAAATAAAAACAAAAGTATTGAAGGTTCAGTGAGTTATACTCCTGTGACCCTGCATCCACATATGGGGACATTACATTTCGGCTTTGCTGCACCTTATACTTCATTGTGCTCAAGAATATTTTATACTTTAAGTCATGTTGTTTTTGTTGTGTTATGCTATAAAACAATCCCAGTGTCCACATCTGAGGACATCTTTTTTCTCACAAAAGTATGTAACAACCATGTAACAAAATGCAACTTCTTGTTCAAAGAGGAAGCTTAGTATATATACATATCAGGTCCATCTAATCACAAATATCTAGGAGAAACTGAAAATGCATCGCACACATGGGCTCGGGTCTCAGGAGGTTATAATTATTTTGATGTGTACAGACCTCCTGCGTCCACAAATCTGCATTAGGAGATGCAGCTGTCCTCAGGGAGGCGGTGGACTGTGAAGTGCATCGTTTTACATCTATAATTAAACAGCTTTCACTGCATGCTATATTATTTAACATTATATAAATATGTCCAGCCAAAAGGAAAAAAAAAACGGGGGAACTTTTCTACCTTTTAATTTTTTGGTGTGATTTTGAATCCAGTCATGAAAAGGTTGATGGTTTCCACTGGTTTTTGTTGCATTGATATATGATTGAGTCTTAATTATTTTGAGCAGTGTATATTTACATGATGCAGTGAAGAGGACAAAACAATTTTTCCTTTAAGGGCAGGTTCTCTTCAAACCTTTGCCTACTAAACACCTCATGGACTGTGAGGATGGAGACCCTGAAAAGCTGAAAGCGTAATGGTTTTTGGTCCTACATTACATTAAACTGAACTGTTACAAATTCAGTTTCATACAAAGCTTCATTTTTTAAAGGTATAATTTTAAAATGCAATTGTTCCGTTCTTTGCAATAAGAGTGTGCACACACCTGCCATCAGTAGCGTCATGTTGTTGTTAAATTACTATTTTCACTGATTCCAGCAAACAAAATGCCTGCTTCTAGTTTTTTTGTTTTTTTTTAATTTAAAAAGGTATGATAGTTGGTGTTCAGGAGGTAAATTAGTAAAGGATGTAAAACAGAGTTCAAGTAGGAAAAAAGCTTAAACAACCACCAACAACGTGAAACAGAGATAAACTTTAATGGCTTAGCCATTTTGTTTGGAAACATATTGAACAGGCATTAAGCGACAGTGTTTATAATATCAGTTTGGGTGACTCTACACTGTCATTCTCTCCAGGAATCACTGCACAAGCTGTTGCTCCTCCGTGTGACGAGGATCTGTTTGACAGTAATGTCGACAACTGCCTGTCGGATTTTAACAAAAGCATGGAGACGAGCGACTATCAGAGCGCGTGCCCGTGGCCCGTGGTTAAAAGGTACATTTAAAATTCTTCTTTTCTTTTTTTTTTTCCCCATGTGTGTTTATACAAGAGAGACAAATGAGTTTTATTTAACTGGACAAGCGGTTCACATGAGTTTCCAAGACTTGAATGAGTGGTGTGTGATTAATCAAACATTAATGTGTGAGTCTGTGCTGAGCTCAACGATGCAGAGTTCAGTGAGTGAAAACACAGGAAGGCTGGACCCAGCCTCATTGAACTCTGCAATGAACCACAGACACTTCTTTTCGCTGCCTTTTCAGTAAAGACGTATAATAACCTTTAGTCATGGGAAAATCAGATGCTTTCCCGTCTTCTCATTACATATGATGCTGGTCAAAATTTTAATTACTCATATTTTAAGGAAAACATGTGAGACTGTTGCTCCTGAGGTCAGATTTCCAGACAGCAGTTGTTTGTGGAGACTTTAGCCTTTGCCGTGCTACCTACAGTGGATGGCAGCAGACTTTAATTATGACTGTAATAATCTATATTTTACTGTCAGACGAGGTACCATAGAGCTCTAATGGTGTGTTAGGGTGGAGCATCCATCACCACAAGGAGCACAGTTTGTTGATCAGGCTTCTAGCTGTCAGGCTCAATTGAGCCTCTGTCGATGTTTTCCACACTAAATTTTGAAGTGACAACTGGTTGCGAGCTTTATGTTTGTTTAGAGAGGCTACGGTTGCTTCTCCGTCCTGAGGACGTGACAATTTAATGTTTAAACTTGAAATGTAAGCAGTTGCCTAAACAGAAGCGGGTGATTTCTCCACTACGGCTGGATGTTTTTGGCTTTGAGCGGTCACATTCTGACCAGTGTCCTAAGGCGCCTGCATACTGCTGTATTTCACCAACTCTATATGCGCATCGCAACTGTGTGACATGGATCTAATAAAGTTGGGCTTCATGATCATACCTGCTGCACTGGGGGAAACCACACGGCTTCAATTCACCCACTATTTCTGTTCATGCTGCTGTCTCCTCACCACAGTCATGTGTTCACTTTTTTAAAACCAGTGCACCTTTATAGTTTACTGGTATCAGGGCAGCACCCATTTGGTCTGAAAAATGAAGCCAACTCAGACGTGTCAAAAATGCAGTTTGCCACTGGAGGCTGGCTCCAAAATCAAGTGACAAAGCATTATATAAGCATTATATAAATATAAATAAATGCTGTGACAGCTGTGGTCTGTCCAAGCACTCCAGGATGCCAAATAAATAATCCATTTTTACTCGATCTACTGATTAATAATTATTGACTTTATGATTGCATGAAATAAGCTGTAATTGTTTGTTAAAGTGGAAACAGGAAGTTGCTATGTAAACCCTCACTCACCCAGGCCAAGAGACCAGTCAGTGATTGCTTGGAAACCACCAGTCACAAGAAAAAATATTTATTCTTCAACCAGTTGGAGAGCGGTTGCTGGCAGTCGCTAAGTGAAAATGGTCGCAGAGGGTCCTGCACCAAAAACCTCTGTGATTCCTTTGGTTGCTAGCAGATTGCAGCCATCAGCTGCCGTTTGCATGGAAGCTGGAGACTGGTGCGCAAACATTTACCAACTACTTCCTGAGCAGCAGTGAAACTTGAAACTGGAAATGCAAGGTAGAAAGTAAAAGCTTTAACTTTGGAGGTGAATGCTCTTTACTTCCTCTTTGTATCACACTTTTCACAGTTTCACTACTGCTCAAGAACTAACAGTATTTGCAGACAAGTTGGCAACTTTTATGAAAACCTCAGGCGTCTGTGGCGACCTGCAATCAGGTTATATACATTTTTCAGTAGTGACCTTTGGTTGCCAAGCGGTCACTGAGCAGCCACTGAGCCCGTGTGATTGAGGCCCAACTCTTTCACAGTTAGCACGAATAATGCTAACTGTGCTAATATGAAATCTGATTCTCAGCCTACAGATTCATACTGTAGATATTTCATACAACAGAACAATGTTAGAGAAGTTCCTGACTGCTGGAGTAATTTTGCCTTGCTCTCTTCCTCTGCAGCTACTACTACAAACTGATGTCATGTGTGGAAGACGGGGCGAAGAAAACTTGGTGTCGAGGTTATGGATTTTTGGTAGATGAGATTTACTTGGAAGTCCACCAGACGTACTTTTCGCTCTGCGGATGGGTCCACGACCCCCCACTCTTCACTCTCATTATGTTAATAGCACCCGGCATTATCGTCACACTTTTTCTGCCTTTTCTGTGTGTTCATATCACCCCCAGGGAAGTATAAATTCCCAACAAAGGAATATTGCAGTACTTTTCAGCCAGTGTTCTGACAGTGGGTCACGCTAACTGTGTTTGCTACCGCTACTGCAGAGATTCAGGAAACTCAAACTCCAAGAAGACACCTCAAACTAGTAAACAATAAGTTTACATAAATCAGAAAACATCCTTTCTATTCATTACATTAGTGAACAAACATATCTGACTAGCTAAGTTTTGTTGGATACATATTTTGGGGCATTCAAGAACTTAATGATACAGAAGACCATTACTGTGAGGACAACTGCCCAGCTGAGAGTCTTTTGGACTTAAATGTATTGATTGATTGACAGATAGAGGAGGAGATGATAAATGGGTGCCGTACACTGAACAACAATGATTGCAAAGCTGAAAAATATAATTTAATTGTTGGAAAAAGCAAAAAAAAAAAAAAAAAAAAAAAATCTCACTGATTTTAAATTTACACCTCTGGTCTTCTTCCAGCGCTCCTGCTATTTTGAGAACTCTCTGGAACTCCAACTCTGACTACTTGTATGTCATCACTTTTATGTTGGTGTATGGCTTTCATTGTGCCAGCACACAATCACACCAGTTTTTTGATAAACTCTCTCTCCTTGAGACACCTCAGAACTCTGCCAGAGAAACTCTTCACCTTCTGTGCTGCCTCTGAGCTTGGACACTCTCAACTCTTCCACTAAAAATGGCTGTATTGTTGTTGTTGTTTTTTCTATGAATGGTATCTGGAGACCCAGCGCTCATCATCAGGCCAGATTTTCAGTCAGTTAAGTGCTGAAAGCGGTCCTGAGGTACACAAGGAGGCAGTCCTGAGGGGGAGATATTTGAGGTTTTTGTTGGAGTTCCAAAACCTTCTGAATGTGCCTCACGTAAATGGAAAAGGAACAACTATGACTGCAAGACCCAGTTTGAAGAGAGCCCCAATGCGCACAAATCAACATTTTACAGAATATTCTCACCAAAGGGTCCAACTGAAGGAGATATTTCACAATAAAACAAATTCAACATTACATATCATAAAGCAATCCAAACATAACTGGCTGATATTGTTGAAACTAACGCTTCAAATGTCAGACACTGTTTTTCTCTGTGACTGGTGGACTGTCAGGTTTGGTAAATCAGTACACATTTATCATTTCACAGTCTGTAGACATGAAAATTATCCTTTGAGCACTTAACTGATCAATATGCTTCACCATCTGGTTGTCATTATGCCATATATTTTACCGCGCTGGTTCAAACCAACAGTAATTGATTTTATATCTGTAATCCTTTTATGTTGACAAAGAAAAGAGAACAGTTCCCTGTATTTGAAACACAATAAATATTTATTTCAGACAAAAAAAATAATGCTTTACAGTTTTTTGAAAACCTCTTTATAGCCATAGCAAGACAGACCTGCTATTAAAGTATTCACATGGCCTAAGTCTCAGTCTACAGATGCAAACATACTGTATTTCATCATTTATCATCCAATTACTACACAAAAGGATTGTTGTGAAGAGCTCATGAAGAAAACTGTCAGTCAAACGATGTACAGATCCATTAAGCAACGTCTGGGATTTCAATACTGAATTTTGGCTCCTTGTAATCTGGAGAGGATGCTGGTTCTACTGAAGATTAATGTCCAGCAAAAAACAGAAAGCAAGAGAGCTGAATATTTCAATCCAAGTGAGTTTTCTCAAGAACTGCTGGGTAAACTGCAGCCTGCTCAGACCCAACAGTGTCACTGTCTGACATTGTGTAAAAGTCTCTGCGGGGTGGGGGGGTGTCTCTGGTGTTGTGTATACACAAGGTGTCTCTTTGCCATTTGCAACCTGGCACACCGGGTTAATGAAACGAGTGTAATTTCCAACTCATCCTTTTCCAACGTGCAGTCAAAGGCAACCAAGTCACTTGTAGTGCCTAACTCTAATGAGCGAATGAAAGCACGAGTGAAAAACAAAACCGATCTGCTACTTGGTCTCTCCCAAATAGCAGAGGGGGCCAAAGAAAGTAAAAACTACCACTGCATCACTCCAACCTCCTAACGTGGGTCTCTAAAACGGGACCATTATTTGTCTGCAGGTAATTTTGCCATAGCTGGACACCAAAAAGACACCTTGCGCATAACAGGGAGTCACAATTAACTGCTAACCAATCAATCAGACACTGATTCAGCTAGCTGTTGTATGTTGTAGTTTCCTTGCTTTAGAGCTTTTTTAACAACTTGCTTAATGCAGCTTTAATAGTGCTGTGAGAAAAGTACAGGAGTTTGGTCTTTAATGGATCAGTCACATGAGTAAAAACAAGAGAGCAACTTCCTTGTGACTACAAAAAACAGGTGGCTGCCCGGTGAGTGCACTGAATTTTGTTGCTATCAGAGACCAATTGCCACTACTTGTGGTGACCAACTGCTCACCCAGAGGCTGAGGGGTGACCTGGGAAACCACTTTCACTTGCACAGGTCCCCAGGTGGAGGCAACCTGTGTCAAAAATAATCGTGATCCGACTCAGACAGACTGGTGAAGGTTTTCAAATAATTACCGTCTCATTTATAAGCACAGTCCGTCAGTCTGCGGCGATGAGCAAAATATGAAACCAAAGACACAAGTGCTGCTAAAGAATGAATCCTTTGGTATGCAGCGAGATTCAAGAAAAATCAATGACATTCTTAAAGTATCCACAGTATTTCTGCTGTTTTTAAGAAAGCGTCAGCATTACCAGCCGTCCTTGTAGCAGTTAATCTTGTTTCCACACAATTTTTTCCCAGGGTCAGAAAGACTATTTTTCTTCTCATCTCACATGTTCTAACATCTAACATCAGACAGGACCACACCTTCCTTTTATTATCTTAAATAATACCCACAATTCCACTTTTCCTCTTGTGTAAATACTGACAGGATGTTTTGCTAAGAGTGTTTGCTGGTTCTGTTTAAGCCGTGGCCTTCCTCAGACACAACAGCATGTGGATGGGCTGAACGGTCACACACGCTTGTATTCTCACAACACAACTGACTCTCTTAACACTGTGGGCCAATCAGCACAAAGCTTTCACTGCATATTTAGTGTTACTTTAATACTCTAACTGCTCTAATCGTTGCCCTTCTTGATCCTCACATCTACTCTGTCTGTCACAGCATTGCACTTAAGTGTTGTGCATACATTTAACATTTGCATGCGTTTTTTTTGTTTTTTTATTTAAAGTATGGAAGTTAAATAATGACAAAACTACTAAACACAAAACTAATTTAAGTTTATAATAACAAGCTGATAAATGTGACTGTGCCTGGACAGATTTTTAAAGCTTTTTATTGATTTGTTTTTTGTTTTTTTTAAATAAAACTCACTGGTCACTTTATTAGGTACACCTTGCTAGTACTGGGTTGAACCCCCTTTTGCCTTCAGAACTGCCTTAATTCATCACGGCACAGATCCACCAAGATGCTGGAAACGCTCCTCAGAGATTTTGGTCCATGTTGACATCATGGCATCTCGCAGATGCTGCAGATTTGTCGGCTGGGCATCCACAATGCTCATCTCCCTTTCCCACCATGTCCCAAAGGTGCTTCATTGGATTGATAACTGGTGACTGCTTGAGATGATTTGAGCTTTGTCAGGTAGGCTGTGGTTTAAATAATGCTCAGCTGGTATTAAGTGGCTAAGAAAATATCCCCACACAATTCTGACCCCACCATCTGAATGCTGCAGCAGAAATCAAGACTCATAAGTTTTGGTGAGCTCACGTGGATTGTAGCTGCAGTTTCCTGTTCTTAGCTGACACACCGGCTGTGGTCTTCTGCTGCAGTAACCCATCTGCTTCAGGATCTGAAGTATTGTGTTTTCAGTACTGCTTTTCTGCATACCTTGGTTGTAACAAGTAATTATTGCAGTGCTGCTCACTGGATATATATATATATTTTTTCAGAACATACTCTGTAAACCCCAGAGATGGCTTTGTGTGAGGAAATCCCAGGAGATCCCAGTAGATGACGTACTCAGACCAACCTGTCTGGCACCACCAACCATGCTACTTATGTCTAAACGCATTGAGTTGCTGCTATGTGACTGGCTGATTAGACATTTGCGTTAAGGAGCAGTTGAACAGGTGTACCTAAAAAAGTGGGCAGTGAGTGTGTGACTCACAGACTACAACTAGCAGCTTTTAGGGTGACACTTAAAATGAAAGGAGGTTCAGGTTATTTTACATGAACTGCTCTGCTTGTAAATACAATAAATATAAACGGCCAAAATAGTCTATACAACACAAAAGCAGAGGAAGAATAACTGCTTGCTTACAAAGACACCACTAAGGTCAATCTGGAGTTTATCTTGCACTATTTAAATTTACACATTGGTTATTTAAATAATTCCTGGTTGCAAAAAAATTAAATGTCACATAAAATGCCCCCCCCCACACACACACACACACAAAGACAAAAAAACTATCTTGTACTGGTTTTTTTCATGTCGCCTCAAAATTATTTGCAGGGATGGCAGGGTGGTGCCTAAAATCGTGGCCACTCGATAGTTTTGTCATTAGTGAACTTCCATAAATCAAGATCATGCTCCTAAAAACACAGTCAGTCAAAGGCAAACATTATAATGTCACGAATACAGTTGGGGTTCGTATAATGAAGAATACGCCTCAGTGTCTTTGCCCTCAGTTTGCTATTCCAGTCTCTGCAAACCCCTGAAACATAAACACATGGTTGAAAAGGTCCATTAATAACGCAGCCCATTTGAAATGAAACTGCTACAGAGTGCTAATTCAAAGCACATTGTGTGACTCATTAACTCGGGAAGCTGCAGAATTAAATACAGACTGCAGCAGGTGTACGCTTCACATCAAAGTGGAGCTTCAAGTGCAGGCCTACAGAGAACAATCTGGGGAAAAAGAGATTAATTTACCATTAAATTCCAGGTCACTTCACTGGACTGAACACATAATTCTCTTCACTTGACCTCTTTTTCCTCCATTGTACAACATAAAAGCCTGGACTGTAAGCCATATATTTTTACATTGCATGTGCTGGATTGCCTCGGCTGCTTTATTTACACAAAACAGGCAACAAACTAAGGGCTGGGGGGGGGGCAATATTTACAGATCAAAGGTCGGTTTGCCCTGAGACTGAATTCTTACATGGCTCATAATCAAGAACATGGTTATGTAAAATAAGCTTTAAGTTATTTTTTAAATGTACATGAATTACAGTACATTGCTGACCTCCTCAGCTGCCACACAGTCTCATTCTCCTTACTTTTTATGCACAGTTTTCTTTAATAAAAAGGTTCATAGACTAAATATTAAAGTAAATACTTTTTGGTTGTAACAGAAACTTTTATTTTAAATTAACATTTTTATCCAGGAATTTGGAATTTGGGTTTAATCATCACTACTGTTCTTTTCTACTCTTGTTGAACGCGATCAAAGCGCTTACACACAGTCATATGAACAGCAGACAAATGTGTTTGTGTGAATATCCACCCAGTTTAACCTGCAGAGCACAGCTGACACTTCCCGAGTACGTCAGTGATAAAAGGAGCCATTGAATGCAAACACAGAGTGAGACCACAATCAAATGTGCTCACTTTTTTTGGTGCATTCAACAACTTCCTGTCTGTTTGAAATCAGTATGGATAAACTTTATAATCCTGATGCTCTCTAGATGTCCCAGAAACATCTGAGTGTAAGGCTTCTTCATCGCCACTCCTACCGTAAAGCTGTTAATTGTTGACAGTAAATAGATGGTTTATCCAAACATAGTGAAATCACATTAATTTCTAACAAGCAATAAATAATTTTGTCTCTTATGAGCTTTTTTGCCGTTTTAAGAACAGTAGGCGTAATGTTTCCTGAAAATGTCTATGTGTCAAAACTACACTTCATTAGGTACACCTTGCTAGTACCGCATTGGACCCCCTTTTGAGATCTGGTGTGGGCCATTTGAGCTTTGTGACATGGCGCAACGTCCTGCACCAAACGGCCATCAGAAAATGGGTAGACTGTGGTCATTAAGGGATGGACGTGGTCAGCAATGACACTCAGGGAGGCTGTGGTGTTTAAATGATGCTCAGTTAGTATTAAGTGAGCCAAAGTCCATCCATCCAAAGTGTGCCAAGAAAAGATCTCCCACATCATTACACCACCACCCCCCTGAACTGTTGATACAAGGCAGGATGGATCCATACTTTCTTTTTGTTCACACCAATTCTGACCCTACTATCCAAATGTCACAGCGAGAACCAAGACTCAGAACCAGTCAGTGATTTTCCAAACTTCTATCTTCTTCTGTTGTCCAGTTTTGGTGAGCCAGAGAGAACTATATCCTCAGTCTCCTGTTCTTAGCTCACCTGGTGTGATCTTCTGCTGCTGCCCATCTGCTTCAAGGTTCAAAGTGCTCTTCTGCGTACCTTGGTGGTAGCAAGGTGGTTATTAGAGTTACTGTTGTCTTTCTATCTCAAAGCAGTATGGCCATTCTTCACTGACCTCTGGCATCTACAAGGCATTATCACCAGGAGAAGTGCCACTCACTGGACATATACTTTTTTCACACCATCCTCTGTAAACCCTAGAGATGGTTTTGATCAGCGGTTTCTGAAATACTCAGACCAGCTTGTCTGGCAGCAACAACCACGGCACATTCAAAGTCACTTAAATCACCTTTCTCGGTCTCGGACACTCAGTCTGAACTTCAGGAAGTTTTCTTGACTATGTCTACATGCCTACATGCACTGAGATACTGCCATGTTGTGGGGTGATCAGACAATTGCACTGACAAGCAGTTAAACAGATGTACCTAATGAAGTGGCCGGTGTTGGCAGCAATATGGGATAACTCTAAAAACAGATGGTACATTACAATTCCAAGCTCACAGTCTTTCTGTGCTATGTAACATTCATGCATCCTGCAAATACTCAAATGCTGCCCAACGTTTTCAGTACTTCTGTGTTTGTTTAGTTTTTATTTTCCAGTCAAATGTGTTACTCATGAGATCTCTAAAAAAATACACCAAATCTCACAAAGAAGATGAAACAACTGACGGATACTTTAGATAAAGACACATTTTTCTGTTTTTAATGTGTCACTCTACACAATGATCTTTATTTTTTACACTAGCTCTAACAGTAGCTTAAGCTATCTGAAGTCTAAATACCACTAAGAATATGGTATGGTGTTAAGTCCAAAAGCTCACAAAATAAAATAGATACAACAAAGTAGAAAAATAGGTTTAGACCATGTTAGCTATTTACTTATACATCCAAGGTCATAATAATGGGATCAGTGGACTGGTATGTAGGGCATTAAACACCTTAAAAAAGTACAGTGGCAGCCCATGAAGAGGCACAGTCTCTAGGGGGTTTTGGCTTCAAGAGGCAACTACATTTAAAGATGAGGATTTGTGCCAGGGAGCTGGGCTGGCAGAGACAAACATGAACTTTTGCCCAGTCAAAGTGGCTCATTTCTACAAGTCTGTACAGAAAGAAAAAGGACTGACTTAACTCCTTGTTTGCACACCACTGCGACATATAGACAAAGGCAGGGGTACAAAGGAAAAAGGTGGCTTTCCAACAGAGGCAGTAAAACCCACTGAAGGCTTTACACTGAGAGAAAGTTCATCTGAAAAATTATTAATTTTGACTGAAATCCTCCACCAGCTAAAGCAAATTTATCCTTCCTCACGGTTCAGTGCCAAAATGAGCGTGATGCATTCTTAAAGGTCCCCATTATCATTGCACTTATGCCCAGAACCTGCAAACTAATTAAAGGGAAACATCAGTAAAAAGAGTCCATGTAAGTTATACATGTTGCTAGATTTGTGTTGTCCACTTCAGGTATGCATTCAGAGCTATTTTCTGCCAGAATATCTTCAGGGAGGTTAAGACATCAACACCACCACAAAGGTGTGCTTTTTTTTTTTTTTTTTAAACAAAACAAACAAAAAAAAGGATTAATCAAAGGTAAAAAGTGCATATCCAGCTATAGATTCTGCATATTTTACAAACACCATTACACAAGCTCCTCCTGATACCCAGAGACAATGAGGTTTCCAGGGAGATTTGCTTCCTCTGATTGGTCAGACCTGAAGGGTGGAGGTGGTCCTATTGGCCGGGTCCAGTTTAAGTTTATACAAGCATGTGGATCTCATTGTACTCATCTCGTCCATCTTCAGCGAAGTTGGGCGAATCTTCATCACAATCCAGCTGTAAAAGGTTGAAATACCTGTGGTTATTTTTTATTCAAAATTCCCTGCTGACAGTTAAAACTCTGGCGGGAACTTAGCTATCAGATTGTGTCTCAATCCAAATATAGGAGTGAATGAATTTTGACTGGCCAGGGTTGTCTCACATTAGGACCCCCTATTCCTTTCTGGTAAGTTGTGCATTCACCAGAAATGGTCAGTCTGTTAGCTTGCACATTTTGCAGATATTACAAGTTGTTGTGGCCTCTGATGTCACATATACAACATTTTGTGTACAGTGAAGATAACAGTCTACCACACATTAACAGCAAATAGTGCCCCATGGCAACTGCAGGCTACTGGGAAAAAAATGCATATTCCCCGGCAAGTAGGCAAATGGTTGTTTGAGGTTGCTTGCTGTTGCAAGATGAAATTGCTTGCCAAGAGGTACATGGTGCTGCACCAAAAACCTCCTTTTGATTGCTCTGGTGGCTACCAAATTGCTGCAATTTCCCGTAGTTTGTATGGAGGATGCTAACTTGTCTGCAAACACTTGCCAACTACTCTCTGAGTGGTGGTGAAACTGTGAAAAATGTACACAAACTGGAACCAGCGAACGCGTGCCTTCAAAGTAAAGGCTGCACTTTTTGGAACCTGTTGTCTGCAGAGGTGAGGCACAGCCTTTACTTTGAAGGGAACATTTTCTGTTTCTCAATTGTGCCTAACTTTTTGCTACTGCTCAGCTATTAGTTAGCACGCAAGCAACCTCCAGGAACCACTGGATGTAAAATACACATTTTTCCCTCGCTGCCAGGTGGTTGCTGATTGGTCTTCAGGCCTGTGGGACTGGGGAATAACAAGCAGTGGCATCACACTGGCACCGACAACATATCCTCCTCCTACTTGCTGAAAGTTGATTGGTGGCTCCTCCCTTTCTGCTATGCAGCCAAGACAGAGGCCATTAAGGGTTAAAAATGAGCAGTATTTCCCACTAGAAACTTTTGAACCTTTATGAATTCACTATCCAAAAACTCATATACTCAATGCATCTATTTATCAGTGTACATCCCCTCGTCTTTCAACAACAGTCTGTAAATGAACGGAGGAGAGCAGCTGTGGGACTTTTGGGAGTCCTGGGTCTGCTTTGTCATGTTTCATTTCATAATGTGCCAAATGTTTGGTGAAAGGTCTGCATTATGTGGTTTAGCATTGTCTTGCTGAAATATACAAAGCCCTCTTAAGAAGATGTGGTCTGGATGGGAGCGTATGAATGCTATCTATTCCATAGGCACCCCCATACTATCAGAGATGCAGGCTTTTGAAATGACCCCTGATGAATGGATGGTCCCTCTCCTCTTTAGTCCAGAGGATGTGGTGTCCATGTTTTCCAAAAAAATAATTTCTTTAACTCATCTGACCACAGAACAGTTTCCCATGTTGCCTCAGTCCATTTTAAATTAGCGTTGGCCCAGAGAAGGCGGTGACATTTGTGGATCACGTTCACATACGGCTTCACAATTTTACACTGAGGAACATTATTCTGAGATTGTTCCACAATTTGTAGAGACAGTTTTTGCAGATTGGTGAACCTCTGCCCATCTTTACTTCTGAGAAGCTCTGCCTCTCTAAAATGCTCCATCTTATCCAACCATGTTACTGAAACTGTTGCTTGTTGACCTAATTAATTGCAAAATGTTCCTCCAGCTGTTTCTGTTTAGTACCTCTTATTTTTCCAGCACCAAGAGGCATGTGTTGCTGCCATCAAATTCAAACTGAGCTAATATTTTTCATCAAATAGGAAAAAGTCTCAATTTAAACCTCTTCTTTATTTTCTATGTTTCACTGTGAATAAAATATGGATTTATAAGATCTGCATATCACTGCATTCTGTTTTCATTTACATATTACACAGCATCCCAACTTTTTAGGAGGACCAAATTAATTTACAATGGAATTAATTAAAAAACACGTTTTAGCATTTACTTCCCCCCATATGGATCATTAAAAGTTTTCCAAGAACTTAAAAAAAACTTCCCATGAGTTCATATTCATGTTTACAGCACTATTGTGGACACGAGACAAACCAGAGCTACGAGGCCATTTTTCCCATTTGACTTTCTTTGGTCAACCAATTATCCGTGATACAGAAAAGGGAAGCAAAGGATGTGAAACAGGAACATTTATTCTGCAGTTCATATAAGGGTGAAGGTTAGAGGGGGTGGAGGATTTGACGTCAGGGTGGTTCGGGGCGATTCTGCAGCGCTGAGGGTTCGTGAGAACTTTGGATGAACGGTGGTCATGTTAGGAATAAGCTTATTTTCTCGCTCTTAAACAGCTGACATTTTGGAAATGAAAGGTTTTAATTTGACAGTGATGACATATAAGGGTTTAGGCGGATCTATCCAAGAAAACATGAAACCCAAAAGCAAAATTTAATAACTACGTATGAGAAAGTCGTCCATGATCACAGGGGGAAAAAAATCATCATAAATGTCAGGAGTGAAGTTTGTTTGAAGCACTGAAATATCGTTATTAGAAAGACAAAAACATGCCAACACCACTAAATTTTAAATCTGCTGTATATAATAAGTATCTCGAGGCTATGTGGGAACAGATGATTGTGGCAAACATTCCTGGAACGCCACTGCTATCCAAACCTACCGCCTGGAGCTCACGTTCCTCGAAGATCCTGGAGAGGATGAGGCGTCGCAGCGGCACCGTCATGATGAGGACGAAGGGGAACGCCAGGGAGGCCGCGGTAGACTTCACGACCCACAGAGCCACGATGCACCCCAGCTGGATGATGGTGAACATGTTCATGCGCCATGTCTTCACCTGAACAAACACATGTATTGGTTAATGGGTTACAGCAGACAGAGATGCACAACTCAAACTCATTGCAGAAAATCTCATGTTTTTGGCTCCATCTAGTGGAAAATTCTGCACCTAATCATATGAGAGAAACATGCATGAGGGCAGGATTTTATTTTCAAGGATTTCACTCTGGAAAAATCTAAATTATAATGCCATTAAGACTGGATTTTAAAACAGGCAAATGGTTGTAATTCATTTACACTCAGGCTTTACTGCAGGTTATCATGATAAGTAGCTGCAAAGCTGATCTGGCTGTGAATGGCAGACCTGTTAAGAGTTACTGTCCCTCTTTTAATGTCTTACACAACCACATGTACGTTGTTCTAAGTGAGCATTTAGTCAACCTAACGTTGAAAGCAGCCCTGTTTTAATGCAAAGGTCTGCACACTTAAGGACAAACTGAGTTTCTGGTAAGACATGAAATACAATTCTACGTAGTCCTGTGGAGTGTGTGTGCGCTGTCCCAGTTAAACACGGCTTTTTGAAATATCTGGGTAATTTGCTGCACGTGTAAGCACGGCATCTTTTCAGAAACAAGTTTAAACCCTTGACCATATTTTTCAAAACAGAGATATGCTCGATGGAGTATCCCAGTGCAAACAGTTAGACTCAAGTATGCAAACATCCAAGTTTCTGTCGCTTCTCTGCTATGTGTACAGCCAAGTTAGAATATGTTTGTATTTTTTTTTACTAGGTTTACTTTGGAGACAAAGGTGGGGTCGTGTGCAGAGGAGGATAGTGGATATATTGGACGAAGGATGTTGGAGCTGCCAGGCTGGAGGAAAAGAGGAAGACCTCAGAGAAGGTTCATGGATGCAGTGAAGGAGGACATGCAGAGGGTTGGTGTGATGGGGTGAGATGGAAGAAGATGGACCCTAGCCATCATATAATATACTGCAGCACAATTATCACCAATTATCAGCACTAACGGGAGATAATGAAAATATTCTTCTTTAACTTTGTTTTTCACATAGTTCTTAAAGGCTTTAACATGACAACTTGTAACAGTTGAGACTTCCTGTAGTTTTATTGGAAGCCAAATAAACTGGTTTCCAAAGGGTCAGCTTTAGCTCTAGCTCGCTGAGTTTGACACATTTGGTTTAAGTACTGTATTGATTTTTTTCTTCTCTCTCATATAGTTTCTGTTTTAGATTTAATTTTAAAAAAAATCACATCCAGTTTTATTTAACTATAATACCCTTAGTCTTCAGCAGTTAGCAATTAAAAACCTGATGTACCTTGGAACGAGGACATACACAGCTAAATGAACATTTGACACAGTAATGAAACAAATAGATAAACTCTACTCTGATAAGAGGAGGTAAAATAAAAGTGGTGAATGCAGCAGCGATCAGGCAGCCAGAAACTGAACCGTGCTCTTTCCTCGGCTGTTGAATTCGCTCTCAGATTTGGGTCCAAACTCTCATAATAACCCTTTCAAAAGCAGCACTTTAAACCAGAGACGCGGTGTGCCATTATCCACTGTGACGCTGCTTTACGTCTGTGACTCTCAGCATCCAGGCCCGTCTGTTTTTTCTGGTTTCTTCTGAGTTGACTCAAAAGCTGAGGATGGACGTCGTTTTGGTTCTGGCTGCAGTCGCCGCTCTGCTGGGTTTGGTTTCTCCGTCGTACCACTCATAACAGAGCGGAGGGCATATAAACATTGCTACTGCGCCTGTTACCTTGGTGACGTAGATGTGGTCAGGGTGGTGCTTGGCAGGCGTGACCATAAGAGTTATACGTTCATACAGCTGGATGCCCGTCAGAGAGGTGACCCCCATGTACAGGAAGATGCCAAAGAGGACAGCCAGAGGGATGAGGCGGAGAATATCTGTCATCACTATGGACATACCTGATGGGCAAAGAGGGGTTATGGGGGACTTTTAACATGATAATACTGCATGCATGCACAATCATTGGCAGCTGTGGAGAAAATTATTCATTCAACAAACATGCTGCTGTGCCTTTTATTAGAAACATACTCCCTGTTCAGATGCCCTGGCTATGATACTCTCAGGGCAAACCCACGCAGTCTTCATCCGAATCCAAACAGCATCTCAATCAAACAAAAGCTCAACAATCACGATGACTCACTCCACCTGTATGCCCAATCTGGATCAAACTAGACTCGAGACTGCCTTAAATAAATAGAAAATGACTTTCTGGCGCAGCAGAATGAGTCAACGGATAAAAAACAATGGTGCAATGTCGGGCTCTGCATTTTCACTGAATTTTTATTTGGAAGTTTCATTTTTCTCGGTTCGTTTTGAAGACAAACAGAACGAAAAATGATTTTGAGCTGCTGCCGGGGCTGAGTCATCCTTCATGAATGTCTAGACGTGCAGGAGCTACAGAGGTGCCACTCTTCCAGCTCACGTTTATTTGCCTAGAAAATCCACTACTGTAATAGTAAGAATAATAAAAAAATAAATAAAAAATATGATATGTTGCAACCCCAGCTCACTCATTTACAAAAAGAAGCAATTTTCTGTAATTGGCCAGTGGTTGAGGGTCCTGTTTGATTGATCTGCGGTAAATTCTGATCAGAAAATGAGCTTCAAGCCATGTTTTATGGAATTTAGGCTTTTCTTGATTATTAATAACACTATCCTTACACAGGGTGATTAAAAGTACAATTCTATCAGCCAATTACATTGTTTCACCCATTTTAATTTATTTTATCCATTAACTAGGTTATTTTCTACTTTAATGTTAGTAAACTCAAAAATGCCCAGCAGGGTTTATCAGAGAAACAGGTTTTTTTTTTGTTAACCTGTAACTGCACAAAATAACTGAGTTTATTTTAACTTTGGAATGAAGGCTGCTATACTTGTATTGTTAGTAGCCACAGAGTGTTTATACGGAGTCATGTGAAAAAGGACATTTTCACAGGACTCCGTGCAGTCCCCCATGATTCAGTATCATGTTGAACCACCTTAAGCAGAAATAACTTGAAGTAATCTTTTTCTGTATGACTCACTCACTAATTACGCTATAAATAATAACACGTTATTTCAATTAATTGAGATTTCATACATGCACAGCTCTCTAAAGGTCCCATCACCGTTTTTCATTCGCAACGCTAAATTCTCTGTTGTGTTTGGGATCATTGTCCTGTTGCATGACTCAATTCCAGCCTTCCATTTTACACTAGAATAATTTGGTATACAGAGAAG
Source organism: Archocentrus centrarchus (assembly GCF_007364275.1). NCBI lineage: Eukaryota > Metazoa > Chordata > Actinopteri > Cichliformes > Cichlidae > Archocentrus > Archocentrus centrarchus. Next base: position 5,519,063 of record NC_044366.1, read on the forward strand.
TTCATGTTTGAACAGAAGCCAGGGATGCTAACAATTGCAGTGTGCACTAAATAAAAAAAAATAGTTTAATACATGTCTCAGAAAATGTATTCTCTAAAAAAATATCTTGCATGCATATTTACAAAAACAAGCTTGATGTCAGGCCTGCACGCCTAGCTACAGTTGCGTTAATATGATCCAAATATAGCTGTTTAGGAACGGGGTGTGCCAAAGAGTCATTTGGCACCCCACACCCTCATCCTTGCCTCTGCTCTTACCTACAAGCACAGCCACAAGAAGTCCGGTGAGCCTCTGCTCTTTCACCTCCTGGATCATGGGCTTTTCTCCAGGAGCCGTGGCCTTGCTCATCACTGTAAGCGCATTAACATGAGTGACAGAGCGCACAGTGGCTGCAGTGAGCCACGGCAAACCAAAAAGAGGGCAGAGGGCACCCAGGATGACAATGAGCAGGAGATCCAGGTGGAAGCCTGAGCCTTTAACCAGTCGACGCTCCTTCTTACTGACTATCAGTCTGCGATATTGGAGAAACAAGCCAAAAACAATTAAAATGTTTATTTCAGTAACCAGATTTGATCACACGCCTTATTATGACACATTCAGATTGTGCACAACTATGGATAATCAAGGTGTACGTACGAAGTAATTTGAGTTTCCATGAAAATAAGAATGAAGACAAGAAGAGCAGGAACAACAGACGCTCCCATCATCCAAGTTGGAAATGGATGCTTGTCACCGAAGGGGCTGATAAACCAGCCTCTTTTCTCGGGAGATGTGACTGAAAAACCTGACGGCACGTTGAGTTTCTAAAAGAGAAAAAAAAAAAAAATCTGTTTCTAATACTGAAAAAAACTGGCTGCACTTGCTGTGGACTGAAATTACCTGTGTATAAGTGTCAGTAATGGCATAATCCACCAACACTGAAACTAAGATTGAGATTGGGATGCCAAAGTCACCGATAATCCTCCTGGCCTGGAGGATACAGAGAAACCAAACAGTGAGTTTAGTTCAAATACATCCCAGACCTTACAGACAGAAACATCACTGAGCTGAAGGACACACTCACTGCTGGATGCAATAACAATGCTGATTTGAACAGTTTTCTTGGGATATTCATTATGAAAAAGTGTCAGTTATATGACTGACATGTTGATTTTTTCATAAAAAAAAAAAAAAACTGCCTCTGCTATTAAGACTTTATGAATTACACCCAGCAGCACAGTGTGTGTGTAAAATGGAAGCTTAAAAATATATTTGCGTAACTGAATAATTCAACATAAATTATAATAATAAAATTAATTCTACAGCTCTCTTGTCAATTCTCTTTTTTAGCTACATTTTACATTTAAAGATACACTGTGAAGTTTTTCACCACAGGGAGTGCTAAAGAGTAACGGTCCTTGTTCATTCACACACCTCTGCAGAGGTTCTGACACTTTTCCATAGTACTTAGTGGCAACAGCATGCAAAAAGTACGAAGGAGTATTAGGGCCACATTGAGAAAAAAAAATTTAATTGTGCAATTTGAGAATAAAGTTAAAATTTCGAGAATAAAGTCAAAATTTCAAGAATAAAGTCAAAATTTCGAGAATAAAGTCGAAAATCTATTTCGAGAATAAAGTCAAAATTTTGAGAAAAAAGTCAAAATTTCGAGAAAAAAGTTGAAATACTATTTCGAGAATAAAGTCAAAATTTCGAGAAAAAATCAAAATTTCGAGAAAAAAGTTGAAATACTATTTCAAGAATAAAGTCAAAATTTTGAGAAAAAAGTTGAAATTTTGAGAAAAAAGTTGAAATTTTGAGAAAAAAATCAAAATTGTATTTTGAGAAAAAAGTCGAAATGTGCAGATTTAAGTCATTTTAAGTCAAACACCTGCCATGCCACATCTACTATAACCTCCAGAATGTCTTGTATTATGAGTTAGCGAAACTATACTTAAGAATTGGAACTTATTTCTCTTTTAGTACACAAACACAATGGAGTGATAACTATGAGGATGGTAATGAGATGTGCAGAAAGCTGCATCGGCTCAGAAGGAAAACCACACAAACTGGCAATGGTTAGATGCAAGGATTTCGATGAATGCACCTTCGTGCAGTACAGAGGGGATTTTCAGAATCACAAGTCACAATAAGGGGCTCGCCTCACGGGGAGTGACGTCGCTCGCTCTCCATTCATTTCCTATGGAACTTGTGCAAGGATGCCACAATCGCTTCGCAGAAGTTCCATGAACGGAGAGGGAGCGACGTCGCTCCCCATGTGTAGAGCTCCTAAGACAGCTGATCAAGTTGTTTCATCTACCCAAGGCATTTTGTAGAGGGTATAGCAGCCGCGGCCGTTATTTGACTTGAAATGATGACTTTGACTTTTTTCTCGAAATAGTATTTTGACTTTATTCTCAAAATGCACGATTTATTTTTTTTTCTAAATGTGGCCCTAATACTCCGTCGTAAAAAAGGCCACAGAGGAGGAAGATTAAACAATACAGGTTTTAACATATAAAATAAAATTAAACAATACAGGTTTTACCATATAAAATCTGTATGTAAATGTAACGAACGTGCTCTGCATGGTGCATTTAAATTCTCATGAGAGGAGTGATGAGATTGGTTTGAAATGGAAAATGGAAATTTATTACCTTGCCACCTAAAAACCGACTGTTTCTGAACTTCCTGAGAAAGAATGCAACAAAGAAAGTGCCCATCATGAGCACCAGAGACAGAAGAGCAGTGTTAGGCTGGTTGTGCACGGGGTCATCTATGTTGTGAAACCCACTGGTGTCAGTGGGGTACACTGCCATCAGTGGATGTTCCTTAAAAACCTGGAAAAAAAAAAGAGCGACTCTATTAAGTGACTGGTTTTATTAGCTTCTTGAGTCTCTGATGCATGTGTTAAAACACAGCGCTCCTTAAATTCTTACCTTGATGAGTTTAGAGAAAGTCTCGTAGATGAAGATGAGGGAGATGAGGAAAGCAAAAATCTCCTGGGTAAAGGGTGAGATGTAGCGAACAAGGAAGCTACCCTCCGCTGCCACAATTAGCACGACGATGATGATGAGCCAGAAGCCAATCCACACCCGACCAGTCAGGTACTCAAAGTTGTAGGCCTGGCAGAACTGAATGAAAAGACAGATGGTGGTGGTATGTTGTGAAGACCTACTGTATGTGAAGGGCAGCTATATGTTGTCTGTTAAAAATCACCTTATAGAAGGCTTCTTCAAACACCAGTAAGGGTCCAGAGAAGCCAGTTATGAGAAGGGGTTGTCCAGCAAAGAGTGAGAATATAACTCCAATAGTTGCAGTGGAAACAATGAGTTCAGTCACTCCCATCATGCCCTCTGTTTTCTCTCCTGTATGTGGAAATAGCCACAGACAGACAGAATCAGACACAGTGCATGGAAGGATATGAAATACATTTTTTATGTTAGTTCTGTTTACCCAGCAGGCCTCCAAAGGTAATAGTGGGTGACAGTGCGGCAAAATAGATGAAGATGACGGCAGCAATGCACTGCATGTCCAGGGCATCTTTTAAGTCGCTGACATACTGCGGGTAACGCCTGCGGATGTCGTGGATCAAACCTCCGAATGGGATCCCTGAGCGCTGTAATGGGTCCACCTCCTGGTCTCCCTCCTCTTCCTCCTCTGGACTCAATTCTGTGGGTATTCATACAGACATCATGACATAAACAAACTACCTACCAAAACTTAAAAAAAACACTGCAGTTCCTCGACTGGCCACTCGAGGCTGCCACTAAAAGTGAGTCATTCGCCACAGACTGAGGAAAAGGAAAGTCCGCACACCAGACCTTTTTGCTCAGTTTTCGCTTTTGTTCCTGCACCCTTTTCAACTTTTTTTTGGATGTGCGTGTTCCTCTTCAGCGTTCATTCACCACAGACTCTCATCTTAAAATCTCCAACTACACAGCAGAAACAAACATGCCTATAACCCATTACAAAAACGTTTGGTTTCTAGATCCAGTTTTCCCTTATTTAACAACTGTACAGTGAGTAAATTACTAGGTGTAGCTTTCAAGCTTAAATTATCTTGCAGCTTTAATTAGCGCGGTTGCCTCACAGCTAAAAGGTCTGGGTTCAAATCCACCTTGGCCTTTCTGTGTGGAGTTTGCATGTTCTCCCCGTGTCTGCGTGGATTTTCTCCGGGTACTCCGGTTTCCTCCCACAGTCCAAACACATGCAGTTACTGGGGTTAGGTTAATTAGTGATTCTAAATTGACCATAGGTGTGAATGTGAGTGTGAACGGTTGTCTGTGTCTCTGTGTTAGCCCTGCGACAGGCTGGTGACCTGCACAGGGTGTACCCTGCCTCTCGCCCTATGACAGCTGGGATAGGCTCCAGCCCCCTGCGACCCTGAAGAAGATAAGCGAAAGAGAATGGATGGATGGGACAGAAAATAGTCCATCTATTCTACGAAAATACCTAAACTAACAGAAAAGAAAGGACATGTTCCTTCATCTCCATAAACATTACTAATGCTGTTGATTCAAGTCCTAATACACATAGATGGTGTTTTCTCATCCAACATCCTTTCTGAACCAGTGTTGACTGGAACAGTTCAGGTGCCAGTGTCTCTTTCAAATGTATTATCCTGCTTTTTCTTTTCTTTTTTTTTTTTTTTTTTTTAGTTACCTTTGTTTTCTAACTCCATTCCAGTTAAGGAATGGTTCTTCTTTAGTTCTCTTTCCTTTCTCTTGCGCAGCATCTGCTTCTGGAAGTCCGCCACTGTCTTCAAGAGGTCTTTGCCCTCCACGTCTGATGGTGGAATGACGATACTGTAGTCCAGGAATTCATTGATGCCATTCAGGAGGTCTTGTCTGTCATCAGCAAAGTAGGCCACCTCATGAAAGTTCTAAACCAGAACAGATTTGGATGTCAGCGACAGAAAAAGTGGGGTAATTAGAAAGCTGCATGATTTGTCAAATTTTAACCTCCATTTTATATTACTGGGATAATATTCTAGGATTCAAGCCCATTTTAGTTTAGCAGATTTTGGTATTTTGGTATGGTAGCCTTACAATGAGATTTTGAGACTACCTTGTCTGACATGAGAGTGGAGAAGGAGCGTCCAATCTCATGATAGTCCACGTTGGACTGACTGGGGCCAAGAAGGACAAAAAGAAATCGAACAGGGACGGGAACCTCAAGGACCGACTCTAGAAGGACTGCGTCATTCAGCCTGACAAAGGCCATGGCCGGCTGCTCCAGAAATTCAACACAGCCTTACAGACAAAAACAGAAGTTTACTGATTTGATATACATCACAAGGAAAGTATAAAAACAAAAAAGCAAAAAAGAGAAGACAAACAAATGGACTCAATTCCCAAAGCTTACCAACTAAAACAATGACAGCCTCAGCGTCTTTGGGAATCTTGGCGAGGAGTTTCATAGATCTGGCTGTCGCTGGATGAGCCTCTGGCAGAGGGTGGAGAGATTTCTTGGAGGAAGAACAGTACAAAGATTACCCACATTATTGCCTGTCCAGCATGATGTGATATAACAGAGCAGTGTGCTAATAATGTAAAAAGAATTCTTAAAATTGTGGGTGTGTAGGCATCACATCTAATTTTAAACCATTTTTTATGTCTGAAGAAAATGTTTTTAATAGGATGGTTTAAATTTGCCAACATTTTAAGCTGGGAGGGAACATTAAGTTTTAACAGTTAACACATCAAGAAGCTTTAACTAGAAGCACCTGTAGGCTGACTAAGAACTTAACTCAACACATGTGGCGTGCCTGCGTTCTCTGACTTCAAGAGCTACCTACATGACCTCTGACCTCACGAAGTGGCGTCTCAAAGGGCAACATGAGAGCCACGGGCCTCACATCAGGAATTTTGTGTAACCAAACTTGAATTGATACTTACTGGTGATTCTTAGAACTTAATGCAAACCAAACAGCTCAGCATCTCTTTAATCTCTGTCCACTTAGACAGCTGAGTCCAATTATGCTGGTGGCATCTTGTCAGACCTACTTAATCACTCACTTTGGCTTTGGTCAAACAAATTTAGTGAACTGTCTGGCTGCACGGTTTCAGCTATGACAGTGTTTCATCGCCTAGGCCCCATATTTCTCAGATCTTTGTCGGGAGCCAAATCAAATGAGGTGTGTAAATAAAGTTAACTACAGCATTAGTGACAAACATGGAACACATTAAAAAAAAGAGAGAAAAAAAGGAAACTTACAAACAGGCTAACAAACACGTCTTGTTTGGGATCGTACACCGGCCCTTTGTGCTCCTGGTGCTCATCGTGTTCTTCAGCCACCAATGGCTGATTGGTGTCGTTGACGTGGTTGTGATTGAAGCTGCCTTGAAGACTGCCGGATGAGTGGTGGCGGTGAAAACGATGTTTATGATCGCTTAGATGGCTGCAAAAAAAAAAAAAAAGTCAGTTTACAGCCATGCTTGCAGTTATACACTTTCATCTAAACTGCAAAAATTTTAATATGATTAAACTGTATGACAATATTAACCAGGATATGAGCAAATTAGCATGGAAGCTTTGCAAATTAGCAGAAAGCACAAAAGCACACCGACAGCTGATATGAATGAGATTAAGGTTACAATTTATGGACCAAAAGAGCAAAAAGTACATATCAAAATGACTCTGATCTTAATGATGGATCCAGATCTAAGTTTAAGCGACAACACCTGTTCACTCATTTCATTTGGATACCAAAAAGTCAATCACATTGCAGTGCTATAAAAAGTGCTAAGAGATCAACAAAGTTCTCAAATGCATTCTCAAATGCCTCTGAAATGCCAGCTTCAATGCCAAGGTATAGGAGGGCATTTGGGTCAATAGATAATTATCATCCTTTTAAAACCAGTGATGGCCTCAGACCTAGCACCTCTAAGTCTGAGGCCATGGTCCTCAACCGGAAAAGGGCGGAGTGCCCACTCTGGCTCAGGGACGAGTTGCTGCCCCAGGTGGAGGAGTTTAAGTATCTCAGGGACTTGTTCACGAGTGATGGGAGAAGGAAACGGGAGACTGACAGACGGATTGGGACTGCGTCTGCAGTGATGTGGACGCTGCACCGGTCTGTCGTGGTGAAGAGGGAGCTGAGTGTGAAAGCGAGGCTGTTGATCTACGTCCCTACCCTCACCTATGGTCTTGAGCTTTGGGTAGTGACCAAAAGAATGAGATCGCAAATGAGTTCCCTCTGAAGGGTGGCTGGCCTCTCCCTTAGAGATAGTGTGAGGAGTGCAGCCATTCGGGAGGGGCGCAAAGTAGAGCCACTGCTCCTCCACATCGAAAGGAGCCAGCTGAGGTGGTTCCGGCATCTGACTAGGATGCCTCATGGGTGCCTCTTAAGTGAGGTGTTCTGGGCATGTCCTACTGGGAGGTGGTCTGCACAGTGATAGAAAACTGGTGGGCATGCAGACATCAGCATGGGGAAATCTGCATCAATTGGACCCATTAGATGTTAGATTCAACTCATTGTGCACACAAGGTACACAACGTGTTCCAGATCACTCATCCAGAGACAAGCATCTGCAGCGCTACGTTAGGCAATGTGGTTTAAGTGTCTTGCCCAAGGACAACGCAGCGCAGGAACAGGGGCTTGAACTGGCAACCCTCCGGCTGCAAGGCGAGCACCTACCCACTGCGCCACTGCCACTAATCCACACCCATTATATAATCGTGGTGGTACAAAGTATGCTACTAGTGTAAACCTAACCAGACAGTGCATAAAAACAAAAGCCAGCGAGTAAAAGTAAATGGAGAAGAAATTTACCTCCAAAGGGCAGATGTTGAACTGAAGCGAAAGAGATGGAGGTCGTGTGACTATATAAAATTTTCACTGGATAATTGAACAATGAAGTCAGTGAGATCAATAAATATCAACATGAACTTTTGTAACACCTGAAATTCCAGCAGGTGCTTCTGTGAGCAGCTTGACAAAGGTAAGAATCAAAAATACAATCTTTTCTCAAAGCCTCCAGCTGGTTCAGCTGCTTTTACTATTAGTTCATAAAACTGTTGTTTCCAAGGCCAAAAACGTTCATGCTCGAATGCCGAATGCTAAGGACAGCTTAATCACGTTTTAAGCAGACTGCAGAATTACCTGGATTTTAGAAATGCTCAAAACAGCTGCGTTTCTTATTCACCTAATCCATCTTTTGTCCATTTAATGTGCTGACCATCTTTACCTCATGCTGCTGCAATGGAGCTCATAAATTTTAGAAAAGTCATCTGCAAAATCTTTCCAAATCTGAACCACTTTGCAGGTCAAGCTAATCAGAAAGCTGTTTCAGGAAAATCTGAGCTGACACATTAATGTGATATTTGCATTACAGTATCAATAAAAGAGCCAGAGACAGATCTTCGTAACCTTATTTTCTTTGCTTTTTTTGCATGTAATGTTAAGCACATTTCACCCCTCTTAAAGACGAGTATTTAGCGTCTCAAACTAGCCAAGTTTCATTACATCACTGTTCAGTCCACTGGTGACATCACCTCACTCATTAGGCCCACATGGGCCTATAAGACTGCGCTCAAATTGGAAGAGACAGTGCCCCAAGACAAAAGAACAAAGTGTGACACTGAAGTGAATTGCACACAAAACGTTTCCAAAGGAGCTTTAAAGTGGTCTGAGTAAGCGATGAGCTAAATCCTAGCAGCACCTCAGTATGTTTTTTTCCACATCGTAAATCTGATATCTCAGCCTAGCGATGACTCTAATGACGGAGTGTTCTGTTCCCTGTGGAAGCAGCCAGTGACATGCTGGGAATTTATGTGAAAAAGGCAGTGAAATGTGGAACGAATGCACGAAGGCCTGCTGCTAAGAATGTTCACTGGCCTGCTTCGTCTGAATGCATCTGTTGTGTCACTTTGTGAGCATGTGTGCAAAATATGTCCCTTGCACATTAGTGAAAAACAGTATATGTTACCATAAATACATTTATGATGTTTTATTATTTGGTATAATCCATGGACTTTGAAAGGTCACCACACCAGTGTCCAGGCAAGATTGGTCTGGTTTAAAACAGAGGGAGCTAGGCAGGATCAATGCCTTAGAAGAGCTGTATGCATTGGGGGAAAAGGGACATTCTGAGTTTCCTGTAAAATATAACTAATACAGGTGTGAGTGAAAATTTATTCCTCATCTTGGCAACACTAGTTGACAAAACTGTCTCACTCCAAGGTCAAAAGTTGTTCTGGAACATTTTATGGTCTCGCAGAATAAAAAATGAGGACCTTTAAACTAATATGAACCAAGCCTCCTGGGTACAGTCTGTAACTCCATGATGACTTAGGCCTGATTCACACAGCTCTAGAAACTAGTTAGTGACCATCTGGCAACCACCAGTCAAAAAGTAAAGTATTCTCCAACTGGTTACAAATTGTTGCTGGCTGACTGAGTGAAATCATTCGCAAAAAGCGTGCTGTACCAAAAACCTCTTTGGTTACTAGCAGTTTGCCCATAGTTTGCATGAAAGACACCAACTTGTCTGCAAACACTTGCCATTTTACTCTCCAAGCTGTAATGAAACTTGATAAAGTTTCAGCGAATGCTTGCTTTCAAAATAAAAGGTGTGTGTTACTGCTGTGCCCACCACATTCCAAAAGGCATAACTTTTATTTTGAAGGCAAGCAGCCTCGAGTTTCACCACTGCTTTGCTAGTAGTTTGCTAGCATTTGCAGCCAAGTCCGCCTCTGCAGTGCGAACAACGGGTGACTGGAGCAACCTGCGAGGAACCAAGGAGGTTTTTGGTGCAACACCACATACCTCTTTGCAACCAACATGTCAGCAACCTCCAGAAACTACTGGCAAACTGGTCGCTGAATACATCACGACTGGTGGCTGCCAGATGCTTGCTACCTGGTCTGCAGGGCCTAAGCAAACTATGTGCTGCAGAAGAACCCAATCTAAAACTTCCCACAAGCTTACAGACAGACCTATGTTTTGAGCAGGTGTGTATTTCTATCTTTGGAACACGTTAGCATCCCCATGCGTGTTTCTGTCAATGCTAATGTCAGTTTTTTAAACTGATGTTTAGCCAGTATAATGTTCACAAATTTATTACTCATTCACTTTAGTGTGGTAGCATGCAACTGACATGCATAGCATAATTTATTTTTTAATTAATAAGCACAGAGTATGATTAATTAACCTTCTGTCCAACAAAGCAACTGGCTACATCTCTCTGTGTTGGCATATCTGTTTCTCAAAGCAGCCACGCCTCTAATGGGAAGACTTACCACTTTCAAAAGAATGGACCGAACTTTGGTTGGATGGTTTTTGCCTTCATAACAGTGCTATGGTATGAACTTGTTCTATACTGTACATGGCACAACCATTTTTTTATTCCAGGCTGTAAACACACCTTTTTAATAGTGTTTATTTGGGCATGTTAACATCGTAGTCTTTGAGAACTGATTTGATTTTGAAACCAGGTTCAAATGGCCACTTCAGGAACAGTTTTTGGTACCTCTGCAGTGGAGGATGCAGTCTATAGTGATACTAGTAAGAGTGTATCATGAGAACACCAAAGACATTAAGACATGCTTTATTTTCTACCCCACTTCAATTTAGTTCAGTTTTATTTATATAGCGCCAAATCACAACAAACAGTCACCTTAAGGCGCTTTGTATTGTTCTTCTCACTGCAATCCAGGTAAGTATTCCAAAGCATCATTTTACATAATGGTGATGCCAAAGGAAAAGTCACAGGAGCATCTGTTCATCACGTTAAATGCCATTAGCTGCAGAACAGAATTTAAAGTCCTTTTAACTGGAGACTTTGTGACTATAATGGCAACATTTGATAAACTTCAGACAGGCATGGCTTGCCTTTCTTCTGGTAATTCACGACATTTACTTGACTCGTTTTCTTTTTCTTGTTATGTAACTGACAAATGCAATGCGCTGTGGATTAGAGGACTATTCTATTGGCCACATAAATCATCCCAGTTGAGCTGGCGTGTCAGTGTCAGGGCAAATCAATGAGCGGCAACCACCGGGAGGGAGCTGGAGTCATAACTGCTTGTATTTGTTTAAATTGGGCACAGGATCTAAGTAACTACGCCCTCGGGTGTTTTGTGAAAACATTTATATATGGTTAACTATTGCTTTTATGAATTGGGATAGTGACACCTAAAAGCAAGCTGTAGTGTCCCATGATTACCACCTCCTTCCCAAATCTACTCACATACTCCCCCCGCTGTTTTAACAGCATCACACCCAATAATTTCCAACAACACCATCGACCCAGCGCTGGCTGACTAATGCAGAAAAAACAAAGCAGTGAAAACTCATCGGCTCAGATAACAACTGATCCTGCTGGAAAGAAACAGTCAACCTTTGAAATGAAAACGCAAGAACAGCTCGACATGCAGCCGGTCTCCTTCCATCTCAAATCACTGCATGTCTGTTTCATCTCAAACCAAACATTTTAGGCATAAAATAAGCCTGGATTTATGGGTCATATACATTTTTCCACTCGACTTTTCACTCTCAGTGTGCAGAAATCAGCACAGATCTTAAAAAAAGGCAGAGCTCAAACATCCAGGAAGGGCCACACAGTGAAGAATCAAACACTGAGTCTAATAGCACCGAGCTTTAACACTCAGTACAGCTACAGTGCAGACTTGACATTTGCAGTTTAGTCAGCCCTGGGGAAGTACACAGTTGATGAGCCAAGTCTTGTTAAATGTCACTTTTTGGAAATTCCCCGCTCAGTTCCCCTGAGTTCAATTTTTTTTTCTCCTCTGTGGGATAATGATTAATGAGCAGGAAGGCTTGGATCTAATTCCTCGTACCACCAAACCTACAATCCAGGGTCAGAATGTAAACAAAGCTGCATCCACATTACCCTAAATTGCCAGGTTGGTTAATACACGAGTAAAGAACCAACTAAACCTCGCAGTTTTCAGGGCATATCTCATGAAGCAGGAGTCAAGGGATAAACAGGAAATTTTTTTTTTCTTACAGATCCAAAGATAAACATGTAAAGGAAGGACGTGTAAGCCCAAACTTATAAAGAACATTTAAACGGCCTTCTCTTGACATGAGTGAGTTAAACGTTAAAATAAGCTTTACTGCGGCACAGTTTAAGTAAAAAAAAAAATTTTTTTTAAAACTCCAGTCAGACTCTTTTTGAAGATTTTTAGGAATCCCAAAGGTTCCCTCAGAACCTTTTCCCCCTGCAGCAAAGACTCACAACAATTAAGCAAACTTCTATCTGCCTGTTTACAGAAACATACAGAGTTACATCTTGGTTGTGTGCATCTCTTTTTTCCTGCTGTCTGTCTGTGTCAGAGCTGGTACACACACACACATGCACGGTGCGGTGCACAGGACGGCACCCTTTGGTTACAAAATTTGAAGGCGGTGTTAGCATTTTAATTAGTGCTTTATGATGAAACTGCTGCAAACCAATGGGGAAAACAATCAGTTTTTTTGGTGCTCTTTGAGTAGTTATTTCTCTACTTGGGATGTCACCAGAACTAACACTTATGGTACATTTCAATACCAAAATTCTGAAAATATTATTATTATTACCTCCGCCAAGGAGGTTATGTTTTCGGTCCCGTTGGTTTGTTTGTCTGTTTGTTTGTTTGTCAGCAGGATTACTCCAAAAGTTATGAACGGATTTCGATGAAATTTTGTGGAGTGGTTGGAAATGACAAGAGAAAGATGTGATTAAATTTTGGTGGTGATCCGGATCACGATCTGGATCCAGGAATTTTTTTAAGGATTCTTCACTATTGCGGGATAGGGGGATTTTAATAATTTAGCTTCTAACTCCGAAACACAAGGCACAAAAGCCTGAAAAAAATTAGAGTGTATACATAGTCACACGTTCTATCAAACAACATAGCGAGGCGATGATCATTTTTTTATCGTTTACGGCTCAGATGATCCTAGCGTCTGGGAAAGATGCAATATTATTTCACAGCATTTAGATACACATATTACAGCGTCAGTGACCCTTTGGCCTTGGCGGAGGTTTGCGCGCTCTGAGTGCTTCTAGTTTTACTTGTTTTTGACTTTTTTTTCCAGTATTGCAGGTACTGTAGGCAATACTGTAAGCAGCATATGTACCAAGTACATGTCAAAAAATGGATACTTTGATGCTAATTGTTCCTAAATTTATTAATGATGTTATTGGGTTAAATATTCATTTGCAACAGCGCTGTTTTTGCCAAACACTTAAGTATTATAAATGTTAACCAAGCACACGTTAACAGGGCTATAACTGAATGTATTTTCATGGACCAGTATTGTTTTAATCTTAATTTTTTTTTTTCAATTATGCCTCTTAATTTTGCCATTTTTTCCTCGTGGTATAAATAACATATTGATATATTGAGTGTCAAGTTTTCTTAGGTTTGAAATTCTAGTATTGTGACAACCCAAGTCTTTACCCCCCAAGAATGGTCTTAATGAAGTCACACAGAGGAATTCCTGATGTGGGAACGCACGTAAATGTGTGCTCCACCCACAAAATGAGTATGGAATATCTATAATCACTCATCTGCCTGCTTTCCTGTGTGTTTGGCTGTTAGTCTGCTGTTTACATCACTTCCTCTTTCCCATACTGTCAAAGTCAATTCTGACTTTATTGCTGTGGTCCAATCATTTTTCTTGCCCGCTGTCTGTGAGCCAATCAGCTTCCATTCTGCATGCTTTACATCCCTGCGCCCTTCTGTCATTCTGCCTTTCAGACTCTCATTTGTGTAACCCACCTCCTGCCCATCTCTGCCTCTCCCTGGTCACTCAGAGCCACATCCAAGCCTCCATCTTCATCACCACCACCACCATGTAGACTCTGGGGAGTCCTGTCCTAAATCCTGTCACTGCTGGGATCCTGTTCTGCTATGAGGGGTCATCAGAGTTTCATTGCCAAATAGTTTAATTCAATTCTGTATCTCAATAAATCATGTTCAGTTCATCCAAATGATCTCTCCACATTGAGCTGCCTGATATTGTGTTTTCCACTGCAGGAAGTAATGTTATGAAATGGAGATCCATTCAATTAAGCACAGCCTAATGCTAGTGCAGCCCGGTTACTGACCTATGTTTGAGAAGCAGAGCCCGAAGAACGCTGGGCCGGTCCTCTGCTCTGATCTGATCGGAGATGATCATTGTCTCTACCACCAGGTGGGCGATGCCGGGCAGAGAGGTCTGTTCGAGGTCCAAAAGGATGGCACCTAGAAAAGGGAGGAAAAAGCAAACACAAGGTTGCTACGACTTTGATTCAATGGTAAGGAGGAGAAACGTTTTCAAGGAACTAGTTTGAAACGCGGCAGCTATCACTGTTATCATTGAGGATTTTATTTCAGCTGCACGTAAGGTAAACCACATGACTGATAATCTGATGCTTGCTGGACACCCGCAGGAGCATTTTACCATGTGTGATGGTGCGGCGAAGCTCCAGCAAGCTGCGGAAAGACAGTGAGGCCACATGAGGTTTCCCCCAGCGGTCCGTCTCTTCATCCACATCCTCCTCAAACTTGATCCAGCGAGCGCGCTCCTTCCAACGCATTTCATGGTCCTTCTCCACAATCAGCTCATTTAGCTCCACAAACAACTGGAGATAAAGCAGAACAGAAACATAAGCACTAAAGCGCACGCTTAACCCGTCACATGTACATTTGGAATATGTTTGACAACTGTGTTAAGAGGCTGTAACTCAGTGGGGAAAAACATGTCTATCATGTTGCTTATAATCCATGATCAAGTTTCTTGGGGTGAATTAAACGCTGTGAAAATCCCCCTTACTTCTACTCCAAGTTCCTATCTTCATTGAGGTTTGTTTACCGAAACATACACACAGAAAGAATCAAATAATGATTGAAGACAGACAGTACACACACAGCACACTCAGCCAACCAAGAGAAACACTGTGTGCAGTGTGTACTAGCTGTCTTTGGACAGAAAGACACATTCGGTTACATTTTTAAATGCAGAATGACTTTTTTTTTTCCTCAGAGCAACACAATTTTTGTTTTTGCTGTCAAACTCAGGAGAAACAAATATGAAGTTTGTGCTTAAGATACAATAAGACGATACTTTGGAGGTGCTATTAAAGCCCTATTACTCAATACTTAAGCTAACTACAATTGTGTGTGAGAAGGGCGAAAAGCACCCACAAAATTATCCCCCAACTCTGCAGCCCCCCCCCTTCCAATCAATTTCCTATTCTATTCTATTCTATTCTATTCTATTCAGTTGCTTAAATGGCAGCAACTGCCCTGAAACATATCTGGATTTAATCTCCGTTTTGACTATAATGACGACCATTATTTACAAAATGAACATTTTTTTTATTGTTCAGTAACACCTGAAGCTAGTGACTGAGACCATAAACCTGTGAGGGAGGTGTTTACTGAGGTCACAGGTCATGGGAGACGAGGGCTGTTTTCCAAGAGTCTTCTATACTTCTATACACAGAAGCTACATCCAAAAAAAGGTAAACCCACTTTACAGTATCTCCATTTGTAACTTTGTAACAACTTTTGGAGCACTTAGCAGCTAAAGGACAAGACTCCTCCTTAAGGAGAATGTACTGTTTGCCTTAAATTTATTATAAGAAACAGCACCAAATGAATATTTGTGTCTTACTGTGTAAGCAGACAAGCACAAAGTGCTAACATATTCACTGCACTGTGCCACAGCACAAACACAAAAACCTTTAACACTACTTTAAAGATGAGAATTCATAACAAATCTAACTATTCAAATAAAACTGAAGTATTCCCCTGGTGGTCATCACAAAGATTAACTTGTAGCTTTTATATTTTTCCTCATTTCTCAATATTTAGTCTCTTAACAGTGCTACAAGTTTGAGTCCAAAAGAAACACTTTGGAAGAATTTTGAAATACCACGATTCTCCAAACTCTTGTTACCAAGACAGGGCGCAATTCAAAAAACACAAAAACTGATATTTTTACTTCCCTCTGATGAAGTTATTGAGTGACACTGAATGAACACTCAGTGAACCTGTTCTTAAAATTCTTAACTTGGCTTCGTATGGCTCAAAGAAAATAAGCACAACAAACGACATCCATTTTTGCTTGCAGCAGTAGTTATCCTCTTCAGTGAATGTACTGGAACCTCAAAACTGGTGCCAGGTGTGACCTGGTGAAAACAACACTAGCTATGCTACACTACTGCAGCTGATTTAAAAAAAAAAAAAGCTAAACAAAACATGGCCGTCACTGTGCTGCAAACCTCATGAGTTTTCTTTTCTGCAGCCCTCTTCTTCTTCTTCAGGCTGGATAGAGGCGTAGAACTGTTGCTGGTTCGGCTCACGTGACATCGGGACGACTTCTTCACCAGGTGCCGACGCACCCCGGGGTTATCCTCGAATCTGTGACCTGGGATTTTCGAATCAGAATGCAAAAGGTCAACATTGCCGAGTCACAGTGTCTGGATTATTAGTGACCAATCCAAATATGTACATTCAGTAAGAAGTAGCCTGAAATGCTCTTTTTAGGACTGCTGACACATCAAGCATCCTTTCATTAAAAAACGTGCTCCATCCTAGAACTTCAGAAATCATACGTCTCTTTAGATTTTGATCCAATAACAGACGGCAAAAGCTACACAGAATTGTGCGGAATGGGAAACGGTTACAGAAGAGGTGGTTTTACCCACAAACATTTATCAGTTCCTTAAAACTATATTCAGTTTCAATTTCCTCAACCTGCCAATCATATGTTATTGAATTTAGGATAATGAGGCCGCCTTGGCATCCGCTCACCATTCAACAGAGGAGGACGGTTGGGTGGTCCCTAAATTTGAATAAAGGAACTGGAAGTTTAAGGATAACAACATGTGGGGAAATGTGTTTAGAGAGGAACGCATGATTAGAAGTTATGATTACCATAATCTATTTACAATCCATTACAATTCAAAACTAAAGAAACACGTTTTAGTTCCAACATTGGGCTGGCGTATGTCACCGTAATGGTGGACAGTAGTGCAGCCGACCAGAGTGGCCAATGCATGAATATAATTTCCTCCTGAATAAACACTGTCTTTTTTAATTTTTCTACATGAGCAGCTGGAGGTTGTGTGTTTGTGTGTGTATGTGTGCATAAACTGCTGTTAGTGTTCCATCCTGCTGTGTCATGCCTTCCTTGGGGAAACAGAGCGAATGGAAATGAAAATGAAGTTAAACTATATTTCATTTTGTACAGTTTCCTGGGGGAAAACCTCTGAAGGTTGACCTTGCACGAACTGCCTCAGCTGATCTGGATGAGCTGGCTTTTTCTCAGCACAGGGCAGGGCAGGGCAAAGACTGGGCATTCAAGTCTAGGTGAAAAGGACATTCTGTCCATCTTAGTGAACTTCGTGAACCCAAGTCTGAATTTCACCTTTAAGCTTTCAGAGAAAGTATGACTCAAACGCCCAATGACACTTAAAACCCAGCATATTATAATTCAACACACCAGCAACAATTTTTTAAATATTTCTTGAAAGTCTGATGAGGTTTCAACAGCTTGGACAATAACTCCTTCTAGCCAAAAGTAATCATCTGTACATTTGAAAGTTTCAGGACCTGTAACCTTGCACTTGTTCAAACAGCCAAATCTAATAAATGTAAATAAATATTTACACTCTTGGCCCCCTTTATTAGGTACAACAGTATGGGGTTGGACCCTTCCTTGCCTCCAGAACTGCCCTAATCCTTCCTTCATTTGCTGGATGTGGAGGCCATTAGAATACAGCATGTGTACTTTGTCATGTTTGAGAAACCAGTTTGAGATCATCTCAGCTTTGTGAGAATACTCAGGTAGGCTGTGGTGTTTAAACACTGCTCCGTTGGTACTAGGAAACCTAAAGTGTTATCTATCCACCACACCATTACTGAGCCATTGATAAAAGCGTGGATGGATTCATGCCTTGTAGCCCATCTGCTTCAAGTTTGACATGTTGCATGTTGAGAGACGCTCTTCTGCATTGCTTGTCACATGTGGTTATTTGACTTACTGTTTTCTTAATGCAGCCTGGCTATTCTCCTCTGACCTCTGGCATCAGCAAGGCCTTTTCTCCCACAGAACTTTAGCTCATTGGACATTTTCTCTTTTTCATCTGTAAACTGTCACCAGACAAGACATGGCATTGCTGTGCATCAGGAGGAACCCAAGACCCACTGTACCCACATAGGGTCTGACAATGGGTCCAAGGATTTGATCCTGATACCTAATGGCAGTCAGGGTGCTGTTGCCTAGCCTGTAGAGGTCTGTGCATCCTTCCATGGATATGCCTCTCCAGACCCTAGCCAAATGCAAAACTAGTGAAAAAACAGTCCAAAAAATGAGGAGGGGAAAAAATGTCAGTGGCCTCCACCTGTAAAACCATTCCTGTTTTGGGGTTGTCTCATTGTTGTCCCTCTAGTTGTTGTTTAATTTAATTTAATTAATACCAAAGCAGCTGAAGCTGATTAACAACCCCCTCTGCTACTTAACTGACCAGATCAATAACTTAATTGACTTGATAATGAACTCTGATTAAAGTGCTCCTTTAATTTCTCCAAGCAGTGTATTATCAGAGTGTCTTCACAGTCTTAGATGCGGCTAAAAGTTGCATAATAAACACGACATCCAGATGAACAGAATCAATTTTCTGGGAGTACGTATATAACACAAACAAAATGACACTATATTGCCAAAGATATTCGCTCTCTCTGCCTTCACATGCATATGAACATTAGTGACAACCCATTCTTAATCCACAGGGTTTAACATGATATCTGCCCACCCTTTGCAGATATAACAGATTCAACTCTGCTGGGAAGGCTTCCCACATGGTTTAGGAGTGTTTATGGGAATTTTTGACCATTCTTCCATTTGTGAGGTCAGACACTGATGTTGGAGAGAAGGCCTGGCTCGCAGTCTCCGCTCTCATTCATCTCAAAGGTGTTCTACCAGGTCGAGGTCAGGACTCTGTGCAGGCCAGTCAAGTTCTTCCACACCAAACTGGCTCATCCATGTCTTTATGGAGCTGCTTTGCGCACTGGTGCGCAGTCATGTTGAACAGGAAGGTGCCATCCCCAAACTGTTCCCACAAAGCTGGGAGCATCAAATTGTCCAAAATGTCTTGGTATGCTGACGCATTAAGAGTTCCTTTCACTGGAACTAAGGGGCCGAGCCCAACTCCTGAAAAACACCCCCACACCATAACCCCCCCTCCACCAAACTTTAAACTTGGGACAGACAGGGACCACTCTCCTGGCAACCACCTAACCCAGACTCATCCATTGGATTGCCAGATGAGGAATTGTGATTCATCACTCCCAAGAACACGTCTCCACTGCTCTAGAGTCCAGTGGCAGTGAACTTTACACCACTGCTTCCAATGCTTTGAATGGTGCTCAGTGATGTAAGGCTTGGATCCATCTGCTCAGCCATGGAAACCCATTCCATGAAGCTCTCTATGCATTACTCTTGAGCTAATCTGAAGGCAACATGAAGTTTGGAGGTCTGTATCAACTGACTCTGCAGAAAGTTGGTAACCACTGTGCACTATGAGCCTCAACAACCGCTGACCCTGTTGTCATTTACGTGGCCCACCACTCCATGGCTGAGTTGCTGTTGTTCCCAATTCACTTCCACTTTGTTATAATTCCACTAACAGTTGCCTGTGGAATATTTAGTAGTGAGGAATTTTCATGACTGGTGGCATCCTATCACGGTACCATGCTGGAATTCACTGAGCTCCTGAGAGCGACCCATTCTTTCATAAATGTTTGTAGAAGCAGTCTGCATGCCTAGGTGCTTGGTTTTATACACCTGTGCCCATGGGAGTGATTGGAACACCTGAATTCAAGGATTTGGATAGGTGAGCGAATATTTTTGGCAATATAGTGTATTTCATGATAACAGTTCCATGAGGCTGTCCTAGAAAAGGCAGTCCAATAAGCTAAATGCTCAACATGTCAAGATTGGTGATGACAGTGCTAAAATGTTTATCGGTCCACTGACTTAACTTGTTACACAACACACACAGGGTCATGGGGGGGGGTTGAAGTCTATTCCAGCTGACATAGCAGTGATAGGTACCTTACTTTACCTAGTAGCATTCTAGAAGATTCATTGTCATCTATAAAAAGCAATAAACAGAAGGCTGCCCAGATTATGGGTAGAAGATTAAGAAAGTAATAAAAAAAAAAAGAAGTAAGCCAGCCAATCAAAATAAAGCTCATCTAAAAGATGAGATCGAGTCTCGTGGGTGAACGGAATGCCGACATCTGTAGGAGTGATATAAAAATATAGTTATCTTCTGATATCACTCCTACAGATGTCGGCATTTAGGGCCAGTAAGATTCCAAATGTGTGTATATATAGTCCATATATGGACTGAAATACTGGCCATGTTTCATGTTAAAGTAGAGCTGTCAACATGTTTAAAATTCAAGGTAAGGTGGTTGGAATCACTTGAGGCAATTTGACTGATCAGCTAAGACAGGTAATAAAGAGCTAAATGTATTTTAATTACCCATAAAAGATAAATCCCAGTGCTTTCATCTGCCTCAGTAAAGGGGAAAATGTTCATAATTGCCCACTATAACCCTATTAATGTTTCAACTAGAACTGAACTCATAATATGCTGAGTTATTTCAGCCTGATTCCTTAACTTCTCTTTCATCTGCTGGATGAAAGTTTCTTCACAGGACTAGTGTGCCATGTTTCTAAGCCCACACAGGGCTAAAAAAGCAGAAACACTCATGGTCTGTCAATGAAATGTCTTTCCGCTCTAGCTGTGGCTGAGCCCAAAGCCAAATGGGTCCCAATGGATCAATAGAAAAGTAGGAAACAGCAGCAGTCGAGCACCGTGTCAGTTTGTTCAATACCATGGACAACTTTGTTCAGTGTGTGGCCATGAATGAGCTTTACACTGCCAATAATCAAGCTAGCAGCAGGCTAAATGATCAATGGAAACAAGTGTTTCTTTCCATTGATTATTCATATAAAAATAGAATGAAATGCTCGCCCATGGGAATTCCCTGATGTGTTTACATCAGAGCTTCGGAAGCATGACG
This sequence comes from Archocentrus centrarchus, assembly GCF_007364275.1. Taxonomy (NCBI): domain Eukaryota; kingdom Metazoa; phylum Chordata; class Actinopteri; order Cichliformes; family Cichlidae; genus Archocentrus; species Archocentrus centrarchus. The sequence continues at coordinate 5,540,078 of NC_044366.1, forward strand.
TAACTGTCATTCCTGTCACATATGCATTTGTTTAAACAAATAAAATGCTACAGAGGAAGAGGTGAACCTCCACAGAAAATAACTTACGGATAGGCTCGAGAGGCGACCCCAGCTGGCTGTGGATTGACTCAAGCAAATCATAATCATCAAAATCCAGAACAAACTCTTCAAAGTCCTCAAATCCGTCCATGTTTGACAGTGAGCTGTGGCGCTCATATTGGTATCGCTTTGGAGTTCCAAAGCCTTTCTGGGTGCTGCAACGGCGTTCTGGTCCATGGTGCTTCTTATCAGAGGTCCCGTGTCCTTGGTTTTCCTGTCCCTCAATGTCTGTCATCTCCACGGTCGGTACCTCCTCCTATCCACCTCTCTCCAAGGGTACACACTGCTCATCCAACTCTTGAATGCCGTTGCTCTCCCTGGGGCTACTGACCTGAAGAGTCTGGATCCAGCTGCCGCTTTGTGTTGGCTATGCAATAGCTATGCAAGCCCAAAGTAACCAGCTCGAGTGAAAAACAATGGTTTGTGGTCAAAGAGAAGCAACTTTTAAAAAATAAGTTGCATGCATCAAAGAGGGAACAAAGAAAAATTACAGATGTGAGAGAATTCGTCAATCAAAACATTCACTTTTCAGTCCAAAAATGTAAACAAAATCACACGTACAGATCCTCAGTGTCACAAAAAAACCCTTTCTGCTTTATGTCCAAACACAGAGTTGGAGCTGCACCCTCAGGCAGAAGCTCCCTGCTGGATCCACCATCTGACAGATTAATGAAAGACTTTGACATCCGCTTTAGCTGCAGCTCCAAAACCATGTATTGATAAGGGATGGTCTACTTTAATAGACCCGCCTGTCAGCTGAATGGTAGCACCACCTTTTTTTGAACAATGTCCACAAGCTATTGATCTCTGTGGCTTCTGGTAAAGCATGAAAGAGTGGATCGGAGCTCATGAGTTGATGCCTTTTGTTTCCATAGCGCCGCCATCACTTTCCAACCATGTGATGTGTAGAAGGGCCAAAGGCTGATATCTCCACCTGAACCTAATTAAACTGAAAAGGCACACATAGACAGCACAAAGAGAGATGCACAAATATACACTGAGAAAGAACTGAAATAAAACCTATCTGATGTGAAGAACAGAATATCCGCCCGTGCAATCCGCTTAGAGGATATATTGTATAATGGTACTAATTATCAGAAGAAGCAGCACCTTTCCTGTCCCTGCATCTCTATGGAAACCAGTGCATCCACCCCTGAGGTTTCCTAGTCTGATTGGCCAAACCAGGTGCACCAATGTGAGCTACACACACATTCACCATGCTTCAAAGTTGGATTCATGACTCACTGTTTGCATTTGTACGAATGACCGCATATGTGAGTGTGTTGTGTGTATGCATGGGAATATTCACATAAATGTTTTTTTGTTAGACTGAACCTGTCTGACCAAAGCTGTGAACGCTATTTAAAATCCAACTGCGATCTTCATACTGCAAGATTTCCACCAAGCATACCTTCAAACATTATTAAAAAACAGCAGCACTTCAAGGGTTGTATGACGTGTTGCTGCAGAAGACACTGATCTCATGAACGCCAGCAGTCACAGGTCGGTCAACGATTATCACCATGTGCAGGGACTCCTATTTGCAATGCAGTTAATCTCCCCTGTTTTCTCTCTATTATCTGGAAGTTCAAGTGCCAGTATTACTTAATTAATCACCATACTTAACAGAGGGCTCATTAATGCCTTGAGTATTAACTTCACAGCCTCTAAATATCGGAATATCTCTAAATATCAGAAGCACAGATTCAGATATTTTAAGCTTTAAATAACAAGCTTATAATATCTGCTAAACATCTCGTCCGAGATGTTTAGCAGATGCACCTATGATGTGAATTTGAAAACTCTAGGTGAGATCGTTTCCTTTGAGACAGCCGAGCTAAAAATGAAAGATATACTTTTATTAACGCACGTGGAACAGCAGCAGCAGCTTGGTTAGCATGCAGCTCGATCAGGATCCGACAGTAAACAAGGTTTTGTGTGCTTCTATATATCCTGCAGCTATTAAATAGATTTCAGGTTTATGATAAAGTTTGTCATAAAGCAGTCCTTTTCTGGATAGATCCCACACTCTCCCTGAGCTGTCAGATTTACAGAGAGAACATCTGCTCCCACCTCCAAGACCATGCCATGCTGTTTCGCATGAGTAAAACCTACAGTATGCTTAGTGTACTATTTTTCTTATTAGATTACACGTATGTTTATCAGTGGCCTGTGTTGGTCAATGTTGAAATTAACTGGCTGCATCTGTATTCATAAAATTGCGTGCTGTTAACAGATTACCTGTTAAAGTGTCCACTCCCATCTGGACTTGTTTTTGGGAGTGTGGCTTCATGCAAACTTGTCCCGCTTAATAAAACCAACTCACATCACGTCTTAACACCTAACTGTGAGTGCGCTTGAACTGCAAACTACCAAAACGTAACAGAGGAACATACACTAGTGATATATGTGGCCAATCCATGTGAAGCATCACCCACTGCAAATCCGATGCCCTGTTTTTCTGTTTCTAGATGGGTCCTAAACAGTCAATGATTACGCTGCTCTGGGAAAGCAGGAAAGGCCAGGGGCAGGGTCGACATTGAAGGGGAATCGACTGCAGGCTTCTGTTAATTAAAGCCCCGTGGTGCTCGGAGAGAGAGTATTTTTGTGGCCGTACAAGCTTTTGCCTCCAAAACCTGCTCTCTTCTCACCTTTTATTGTTTCAATATTGCTTATTGTTTCTTTTTGCTAACTCTGAGCATTTAATCACGGAGTTGCCCCTCTAAAGTGATGCTACAAATAAGTGTAGCTCATACTGTATCTACTTCTCTAACTGTGCTACAAATTACACATTTTTCATTCTCAACAGATTAAAATGGGTGGTGACATATAAGTGAATGACTACAGAGAGATTATTACAGGAGCAGCCTGCATGTGCAGAGATGATGAGTCAACTGTGTCATTTCTCTGTCCTCCATGTTTTGTGTTTGTTATTTTTAACAGTGCATACGGGGGGGGGGGGGGGGGGGGGGGGGGGGGGGGGGCTCGGAGCTGTGTGGGTCGGTTTCATGAGACAGGATGTGTGGGATGTCCGTGATGGGGCCAAATCAGCAAAATGTGCCAGTGTTGGGCTTCAGTGAAGAAATGCAGTTATTAAATGTTACAAAAGGCTTTCTGGGTTAAAAGAAGCCGGGATAACACTGTTGAAATAAAATACACTTTGTGGTAAAATTTTCCTTTTTATTTTTTTTTTTTAATTACAGGACCCAATGCAAGCACATTGTTATGATCCACTGGGTAGGTTGTATTAAACTACAAGGTCAGAAGTATATTAGATCTGTGCAACTATGTGATTTTAAATGTCAGACTTTGACATTGGATGTGTTTTTAAAACATAAATATTTTTGTTGCCTATTGAATACACCTGCACAGGTTCCCTATGTTGAACGTAAAAAAAAAAAAAAAATGCAATTTACACAATAAACACAAGCAACAGTTAATATTTTAGATCTATTTATCTACCTACCTATTTATAAACCATTTAAAAAGCACAGCAAACAAGTGTGCTGAAATACTTCTCAGAGCCAGCAGAGGGCGACAAAGCCAACCTCCACATCATTATTATGTCATCAAAAATGTCGTGTTATTTCTGGCTATATTTAGTCACTTAATGAGAGGGAAACAGGCTTCTATTTAATCATTTAATCTGTAGTCAAAGCAGCTGGTGTTATTATGTCTTCAGCAACACTGAAGATACGATCAAGAGAAAAGTCTCCAGCTCTCTGTCAGGTAGAAATGCATGCTGACAATGAGTTTACCTTTACTGCAAGGTACACACTGCCAAAAAACTCAAGTCGTATCCATGTATGCTCAGATCAGAGCACTGATGCATGTAAATGTATTTTTTTATTATCTGAATACACTGACTGGGCAGTTAGCACAGAGGTCTTATGGAGAACTGGTGAAGCATAGCTGATGCATAACAACCACAATAGATAAAGGCACCCCACCCCCACCCCCCTCCCCCCACATCATTGTTGTGGCGTGGGTGATAAGAAAAACTGAGTCATCTCAGAAGGTGCTTTTAGAGATGAAGACAACCATCTACCATTCTCCTGCTCCAAAGCTTTTCCTCAGCACCAGTGACTACATAAAACAGCAGTTTTTGTAACATGCCCAACAATCATATCAATCTGTAGAGCACAACACACCAACACATACAAACACCCTATTAGACTTGCATTTAATAACAGACACAGTACCACAGCTGCCTGAAAACAGATCCTCGTTCAAGCATTTCTAACACACGCAGGTTTCAACAGGTTTCTGCATCATTTTACTGTAGACCTCACTTACCTCCTCACTCGTTTGCTCATTGTTACGGCCATGGCCAACCACACCCTCCTGCTGCTGCTCCAGCAGCCTGCAGGCTGACTTACCTCAGCTAGCGGCACTCCTCCCGTACCCCTCCACACTATTACCAATTTCCTCTCCACCAGATTTCATCCTCCTGCCCTTAGCCTCCCTCCAATCATTCTCTCAATTACTGCACTGTATGCTGCCACAGTATTAAAAGAAGTTTCAAAGTCTTTTGTCTACATGATGTGGGCAAAATACTAATAAAATTATAATAAAAATAGTAAAAAAAACAAAAAAAAAACACCTTATACACACATACAAGAGATATGGAGCATCACCATTTATAATGCAGTCCAGTACAAAATACTAAAAGCACCAATAAATTTATTTTCAGCACTATTACAACAAGCTGCATTGTAGGAAAAACTTTATTGATCCCAGAGGGAATTCCATATGTCTGGCATAGCTCATCTGTTATTGGTATGAGAACTGAAACGCCTGATGGCTGTTTCACAGTGAACAGAGAGAGAAATTTTCCAGCACTGATGTGTTTTTGTTCCATAAAGATGCTGTAAAGTGGTCTTCTTATATAGCGTTTTTTCTACTCTACTTTGAGCACTTTGATACAACATGCCTCATTCACCCATTCAACCACCAACCTTCCGATTAGTAGGTGACCTGCTCCGCCTCCTGTGCTACAGCCGCCACAGGGAGTTGTTCAGGATGGATTCTAATGTTTTTAGTGTGCGTGTGTCAACAACTGTAAAATCAGGGAGTTTAATACAAATGTACATATCAAGACATTTCAGTAAATTTTCCTCATTAGTCTAAAAAAAAAAAGAATAAATAATGCTCCATGTTAAACTACAGACCTCCATAATTTTTTTTTTTTATTTTTATTTTATGCTCCACTCCACTGAGGCTGGTGTAGGATGCCTTTCTCCAGGCATCTGAATTGTGGTCTGAAGCCCATTTTCCAGCTGGAAGTTTAGCTCAGAAAATTAGAGATGTTCTTGTGTGAATAAGAGCAGCCACGTTGCTTTTCTGTTCAAGGAACACAAACTGCCGTAAAAATGGGAACAAGATGAGATGAGGCCTGAACAAGTTCACAGGTGGGGTGTTTTTTTTTATGCATTTGGTTCTGTGTCATTTGTAACTAACATTTACAGTTACAGTGCACAGGGTTTTTTTTGTTTTAGTAATTCTGCCTCTGTGCACCACCACACGAGAAGTGACTCAAGCTTTATTTTTCAGAAATTACAGCCATGGTCCCCCATTCTTAGAGGTTCAAGAGTAATTTCATTTACCGTGGCACAAATTAATCTTTGTTTCACCCAGTGTTAATTTCGACGATAACTAAATTAAAAACTACCTAAAAGGATAAAAACGATGATGAAATTAATTGACACTTTTGTCAACTAATGAAAAACGAGACGAAAATGCTTGGTGGGGACGACAGCCAATCAGAACTGATTTAATTTTGTGACAGGGCGGGACAAGTTATGAACACGTCCAATCAAACGTACAGTTGCACAAATTTGATCTAAACCCGGGAAGGCCACACTTATTAATACATTAGCTATTTTGTTATGTTTGAGGTTTATTTTTGAACTAATGGCACTGCTGCTTTTATGGTACTCAGTTTTATAAAGAACGTAATATGCAATTTGTTATGCATATCACGTTTTCAGGCAGAGGAGGCCTACCCATCAATATTTCATTGTTGTGCTCAATAAACAAGGTCAGGTAAATAAAGATGCTGTTTGTTCAATATGTTTGTGTGTGTGTATTGGTCTTTCAAACATTAATAATATTCCATAACTTTTAATAAATGTTTAATTTTGTGTAAGTGTGCATAGTGACTAATTCAAGGGAACTGAAGAAAAAGCATTTACATTTTACAGCCTTTATATTTTAGTCGACTGAATCTAAAACTATTCAGATGACTAAATTATGACTAAAACTAAATCAGAATTTGCTGTCAAAATTAACACTGGTTTCACCACTTATAAAAAATGTTTCATTATCCAAAAACTTTTGGACCAAACTGTATTTTCAAATATAGTATGATAAAGTGTCAGGAAATAGTAAAAAAAAATCTCAACTGGTTTCTTTTGTCAGTGTTGATTACGCTGATGATTATCATGGTGACAAGTAGCTCAGTACTTCAGCAAATTATCTCAAACACACACACACACACACACACAGTACAACCCCAATTCCAAAAAGTTGGGACACTGTAAAATGTAAATAAAAACAGAATGCAATGACTTGTAATTTTCATAAACCCATATTTTATTTGCAATAGAAAACACAGAAAACATGTCAAATGTTTAAAATAAGACATTTTACTATTTCATGAAAAATATTAGCTCAGTTTGAATTTGATGTCAGCGGCACGTCTCAATGTTGGGACGAGGCCAACAAAAGACTGGAAAAGTAAACAGTACCAAAAAGAAACAGCTGGAGGAGCATTTTACAACTAATTAGCTTTATTTTGAGAAGGTCAGTAAAATGGCTGAGTTTAAAAGAGCATCTTAGTGAGGGGGGGTTTATTAGAAGTAAAGACAGGCAGAAGTTCACCGATCTGCAAAAAACTGTGTTTACAAATTGTGAAACAATGTCAGAATAATGCTCTTCACCTTAAATTTGCAAAGACTTTAAATATCTCATCATCTACATCATCTACACAAAGCTGAAAATCCTGGATGCACAATTCAGTCATAGAAATCACTGCATGGGCTCAGGGACCAGAAATCCCTGTCTGTGAACACTGTGCCATCCACAAATGCAGGTTAAAGGTCTGTCATGCAGAGGACAAATAAATATGTGAACATGATCCAGAAACATCGCTGTCCGAAGCAAAGTGGAAAACTCCCATCCAGTCTTTAGGGAAGCCCTGGCATATTTCAGCAAGACAATGCTGAACTGCATCCTGCATCGAATACGACAGAATGGCTTCATAGTGGAAGAGTACAGGTACTGAACTGGCCCGTCTGCGGTCCAGACGTCCCAACGTTTGTGACACGTGGCTGCCATCAAATTCAAATAATGTAATACTTTCCTTAAAATGGTACATATTCTCAGTTTAAACATTTTATATGTTTTTTTATGTTCTATTGTGACAAAATATGGATTTATCAGATTTGCAAATCAAATCAAATCATTGCATTCTGTTTCATTTACATTTTGCACAGCGCCCCAGCTTTTGTAGATATATGTCACTGGTGTTAAGAACAACAGAAATAAACAGTATGGTTCAATCCAGCACAAACACATCCTTCCCAAAGTGCTGCTGTGTATCACACGAACAACCTTTATAATGTATCTTTCTTACTTTTCATGTCATCCAGATCAGCGCTGACCAACATCTGGGCCTCAGCCTCGTCAGTGGGCACCTGCTGGTAGACGGCGGTCTCCAGAGCGGTCATGCTGCCAATGCAGATCCGCTCCCGCAGGTCATAGTTGCTTCGCTGGGCGCCCGGCAGACGATGGTGGACGGGCTTCCTCCGGAACCAGCCGTGGGGTGTGGATGAACTTGGGGGATCTGATTCTGAGGGAACACTGACAAAGAGCACAATAAGTTAGGCTTATGAAATTTTTTCCTTAATTGATTGTATGACATTAGGAAAGAACTTCAGCTGTCACTTTTTTTTTAAAATTGTTGACTCCTGGGTTATAAAATTTGAACAGTGATGTAATCCAGAAACCAAACTTAAAGCATTACATTATATATTGTTAGTATAGTTTTTAAAATTCAACTTTGTTAAATGCTGAGCATCCTTTGCTCTCGGTTGCACTGCCATTACTTCACCAACAGAGGGCTTTAAAACACAGCAGCAGGCCTGGCTCTCCTCTCCAAGCCTCTGAGTCATCCTCAGCTGTGCTCACTCAAACACAGCAATGAAACATTGCATGGCTCAGGCATGATGCTTGTTTCTGTGCTTTTATCCAGCCAGGCATTAGCGGAGACAAGCACTTGAATTGCCATGGCGCCCCTGACCTCCCAACAGCAAACTCCATACATTATTCAGAGCCTCACCAAATAATTCATATTCTGATGGTTCTACTGTATGTGTTAGCTAGCCAGATGGGTCTACCAAAATGAAGGATTCAGCTGGAACCATCAGTTCTTAAATGAAAGTTTCTAATCATCTTTAACAAATTTGTACTTGAAAAAAATGCTACATTATGACCGTTGTTATGAGAATGTAACCAGCAACATACTCCTGTGAAAGGCTTCATTTCCAGTGAATTCTGCCTGGTAAAACAAACAGCAGTAAGGGATAAACTGATAACAAAAATCTGTTAAAGCTGCATCATTAAGTGGCTCATGCTTTAATAAAAGCCTGGGTGTAATGTGAAAGAAGTTGCTCACAGTGGCAATCCTACAGCTAATCTCAGCTCTGTATCTCCCTTTAACGACACAGTGTTTTAGAATCTTTTAGCATTTGATTTCGGTTTTATGGCCCATAGCTTTAATTCCCTCTCACTGCTTGAATGGCCTGTTTCCAGCGATGAAAACTCTAATGAACACACCACTGCCTGTCCAGCATCAGACAGCCTGCAGACAATGTTAGCAGCTAGCTCGTGATGATAGCTCAGTGTCTAGCGACTAAAAAAAAAAGAAAAAAAAAGACATGTTCTCGAGTTGGTGGAGACCAAAATAGAGCTACTGTTGTGATAGCAACTGTTGTGTATTAAAGTATGCCACCCAAAGTCAAAACATCCCCAACAGCGGCTTAAAGGTCCCATATCCTGAAAATCCACTTTCATAGGGTGATGAGATTTTTATAAACTTTGAGAATAAAGTAGGAGCTCTTATTGCTGGCATTCTTCCAGCTAGTAAGAATTTCCCCATCTTTCTACATAGATAGCTTAAGCTGTGATTGGACAGCTCATTGTGAAGAAACTGAAACCACTCTTAAAATACTTCAGACGACACTGTCTACACAGGAATAACCATGTTAGCGTCGTCTTCTTCTTTCAGCTGCTCCCTTTAAGGTTCACCACAGCAAATCATCTACCTCCATCTCATCCTATCCCAAGCATCCTAGCATAGTCTATCTCTGTTACTGGGCTATGTAACACAGGCCTTGAAGGTGGCAGTAATTAAACCATTACTTAAAAAGCCATCACTTGACCCAGCTGTCTTAACTAATTATAGGCCAATCTCCAACCTTCCATTTAGCTCAAAAATTCTTGAAAGTAGCTGTAAAACAGCTAACTGATCATCTGCAGAGGAACAGTTTATTTGAAGAGTTTCAGTCAGGTTTCAGAATTCATCACAGTACAGAAACAGCATTAGTGAAGGTTACCAATGATCTTCTTACAGCCTCTGACAGTGGACTCATCTCTGTTCTTGTCCTGCTAGACCTCAGTCCAGCATTCAATACTATTGACCATAACATTTTATTACAGAGGTTAGAGCAGTGTTTCTCAAACTGTGGGACGTGTCCCACTGGTGGGGCGCAGGGTCACGACAGGCGGGGTGCGAACAACCTGGGAGAAAAGTCATGCGGAACAAATGTTGAACATCGAATTAATTTTCACGGGAAACAGCTATCCATGAAGCCAGATGACACACACCAATTAGTTAAACTGCAGGAATGTCTTAAAGACAAAGGCCCAAATGACCTGGATTATCTCTGACTCGCTTCCACAGCATGTCTTTTGTCCTGTCTCCCTCCCCTTACCCCCCACCCCACCTGGTCACGGCAGATGGCTGCCCCTCCCTGAGCCTGGATCTGATGGAGGTTTCTTCCTGTTAAAAGAGAGTTTTCCTTCCCACTGTAGCCAAGTGCTGCTCAAAGGGGGTCGTTTTAATTGTTAGATTTTTTTTTCTGCAACTGTTGTAGGGTCTTTACCTTACAATATAAAGCACCTTGAGGGGACTGTTGTTATTTTGCACTATATAAATAAAATTGAATTGAATTCTCCTCTGTCACACCAACCCTCTGCATGTCCTCCTTCACTACATCCATGAATATTCTGAGGTCTTCCTCTTTTCCTCCTGCCTGGCAGCTCCATCTTCAACATTTTTTGTCCAATATTTCCACTATCCCTCCTCTGCACATGTCCAAACCATCTGAGCCTTGTCTCTCTAACTTTCTCTTTGTCCCTCTAATGTACTCATTTCTAATCCTGCCCATTCTGGTCACTGCCACCAAAAATCTCAGCATCATGGTTCGGAAGCCACGTTTTGGTGAATTTCGGTTCAGTTCATTTGCATATACTGTATGAAATTGTTATTTCTGGATCAAATGATGATTTATGTAACTAAAACAAATTATTTCTTTATTCCTTGCAAAACAATAACAAAAAGTAACTTTCCTTAAACCTAGAAGCCACAGTAAAAAAATAAATAAATAACTGATGATCAGTTGATCAGTGCCTACTACACATCACCTGAGAGGTCTGTTATTGTTTCGCTACTAAAACTCAATGCAACACAACATTGCTCATAAAAATAAAGCTAACAAAATAAATCCTCTTCTGATGAGATTCACGAGAACAAAATTAATCAGCGTCTACATATCACCTCGTGCTACTGATTTTCAGCAGGTCAGACCTGAGACCATCCTGGCTGATCACCAACAGATGGTTTTAAGCTAACATTATTTTATTATTTCACACACACACACACACACACACACACACACACACACACACACACACACACACACACACACACACACACACACACACACACACACACACACACGTATTCTGGCTTGCTTTTACTTTCATTCCTCTTCTCTCCAGAGCATACCTCCACCTCTTCAGGCTCTCTTCCACCTGTTCCCTGCTCTCACTACAGATAACAATGTTGTCTGCGAACATCACAGTCCACAGAGACTCCTGCCGGGCCTCATCTGTCAGCCTGCCCATCACAAAAAAGAAGGGGCTCAGAGCAGACCCCCAATGTGCAGTAATCCCACCCTCACCTTGCACCCATCTGTCACACCAGCTCCAGCCTCTCCACTGTCTCGCTGTCCTCCTACATGTCCCGCACCACCCTCACATACTTGACTCTGGACACTAACATATGCACTACAACCATATGCACTAATGTGGCATAATAACTAGCTCTGATCACACATGCACAGGTCTGAGATCAGGGGAAAATGTCATGGTGAGGGTGGAAACTTTAAGGGTGTACTGGGTGTGTCTGCTTACGCTGCATTTTTGATACAGCTGAATAAATTTTTTTCTATTCCTGTCGTCAAACAACAGACCTACTGTGAACCACTGATTTAAACGCACCACGTTAACTTCAGGGGGAGTGGTAGAATATGGGACCTTTGAGGATTCTAAATTTGTGCTAAATGTTTGTGCTTTTTTTTTTTTTAACAACAAACTTTTGAATGTGCTGTAGCAACAGAAACCCTGAAACATATGAAACAAATTATATGGATACTTTTACAGCCACATGGAGGCCTAATTATAAACGAAGCAGGCACAGAGCATGTAAAATTGTTAATGTTTGCCATCTTTATTTTCCAAAACAAGCCTCTGGTTATTTGGGTTCTAACTCGTAAAGAGGCTCATTGTTTCAGTGTATTAGCTAATTATCCCTCTGCAGGGAGAATAACATGGCAAACTGGAGTGCAAAGCACCAGTTAGGGGAGACTCAGTAGAAGATAGGATAGGATATGAGAGGATATGCAGTCAGGTTTGTCATACGCATTGCATCCAGTCATTTGATTCATTTCTAATATTTAAAAAAAAAACAACATAATACAGGAGTGTCCCAGAAATGTTGAAATGATGTGTCACTAACACATTCTCGCATTTTAAAACCACTTGGACAGCAGAGAGGACTCGGATGTTGTTAAACCCCACCTGCTGCTTGCTGCTTCTTCTGCATCCAGCTCATCATTCTGTCCAGTAACAGCAACGCCCCCGTTATGAGCCGCTCCCTTTATCAGAGTCAGTGCGGTTTTCCTCGACAAAGGTTGTTCTTCGTTTTCCGTGTGGACGGTAGTGTGGTGAAGGGGTTCCTCCAAGTCCTCTTGGGTCCCCAAACTAAACTGAGAGAAAGAGGAGGATCAATGAGGGGGAGGCATGTGCAGACGTGGTTACAGGCTATCAAAACCATCAATATTTTTTGTGATTCAAGCATTCACGCCATGACCACCTTATCAGCAGCTCAGGTACCTGAGTGCATTTTGCATACTTTAAACCGTCTAAGTCGTATTTTACCTGTGGCTGGATTTCAGGCGGCTCCGTTGGAGTGGCGGCCGCCCCTTGCCCTTCGGTCTCAGACTCCGCCTCTTCCTCGTCTACCTCGTGTATGGTGGGTGTAACATCAGAGGGCGGCAGTGAGGTCTTTTTTTTCCTCCGCTTCTTTTTGCGCCTCTTCTCCATGCTGTGCACCCTCTTCCGTAAACGCTGGGGCGCAGGCAGGTGGGTGGACAAAGGGTGGTGCATGTGGTGAAACGTGTGTCTGTGATCTGTGTTTAAAAAAATAAAGTCAAAGGCCGGCCACGATATCAAATGGTTTCTTCATATCAGTTAATTGAGCAGATAATTCCACATCCTGTGCAATGCCTTGTCCCTTTGTGATGTGAATGACTATGCAAGTAGCTGATGTTTCTCTGAATAGGTGGCACATTACTGTTCAGTTGCCCTTTAGTTTTGAAACTACACTCTCTGACCACTTCATTAGGTATGCCTTGACCCCGTTTTTCCATCAGTACTCTCTTTATTCTTCATGTCATAGATTTTGATTTTGGTTATTTTCTCTTTTTCAGACCATTCTCTGTAAACCATGAAGATGGTTGTGTGGGAAAATCCCAGCAGCTCATCAGTGTCTAAGCCCCATTCTAATACTCAGTTTGAGCTTCAGCAGGTAGTCTTGATCATGTCTTCATGTCAAAATGCACCGAGTTGCTGCCATGTGATTGGTTGATTAGATTAGATTAAATTAGAGCATTAACGCGTAGTTGAACAGGTGTCCCAAATGAAGTGGAATACCATTTTCAGTGTAAACTGATTCTGCAAATAGTAAGTCATGGATGACAGCAGTGTCATCAGGGGAGGCTTTTATAGTTTTTAACACACACCCTGGTGTACAGAAACAAATAGAGCTGAGTGACATGGACCAAAAATCATACCTTAGAATTTTTTTTTTTTTTTGGCTGAAAGGGTATACACAATATGTCACAGTGTTTTCTACCTTTCCTAGCAATATATGAGATAACACAGATGTGATTAAACTAAAATGGAAACAGGAGTCTCTTCCTGAAAATTGTCGGTCTCTAACACTTGGAAATAGCTAAATAGCATATCCATGTTAGCTGCATTATATTTGCATTTTGCCTCATGTCAGGATGTGTGAGCTCTTTATATTTGGTTCTCTCCTATTCTCTGTGTGCACACGTGCTTTTTAATACAAGAAGAAGAAGAAGAAGAAGAAACAGCCTTTATTGTCCCACAGAGGGGAAATTTGGGTGTAACAGCAGCCGCAGTTATTATAAATATAAATAAAGATATAATAATTTACACTATTAAGAAAAGAATATATATAAAATCAACAAACAAGATTAACCTTAATACTACTAATAATAACACTATATACAATGTACATGATGTGCCTGTGTGTTGAACCTTAACAGGCCGGACTATTTACAGTATATTATATATTATCCTACATTGTGTAGGCTATTGTGGTTTTTGTTGGGAGCAGTGATGGTTATAAAGTCTTACAGCTGCTGGGAGGAAGGATCTGCGGTAACGCTCCTTTGTGCATTTAGGATGCAGCAGTCTGTCACTGAAGGAGCTCTCCAGCTCAGCAACAGTTTCATGCATGGGATGGGAGACCTTGTCCATCAGTGATGTTATTTTGGTCAGAGTCCTTCTGTCTCCCACCACCTGCACTGAGTCGAGAGGACATCCTAGGACAGAGCTGGCTTTCCTGATGAGCTTGTCTATCCTCTTCCTCTCAGCTGTAGACAAGCTGCTGCTCCAACATACTGCTGCATAGAAGATGGCTGATGCCACCACAGAGTCATAGAAGGTCTTCAGGAGTGTCCCCTGCACTCCAAAAGACCTCAGCCTTCTCAGCAGGTAGAGTCTGCTCTGACCCTTCCTGTAGAGCGCATCAGTGTTATGAGTCCAGTCCAGTTTATTGTTTAGGTGAACACCCAGGTACTTATAAGAGTCCACTATCTCAATGTCCACTCCCTGGATGTTCACCGGTGTCCGTGTGGTGGGTCTGCGCCTGCGGAAATCCACCACCAGCTCCTTGGTTTTAGCGGCGTTGATCAGGAGGTGGTTCCGCTGGCACCAGTCCACAAAGTCCTGAGTCCACTGTCTGTACTCTGAGTCATCCTCACCTGTGATGAGGCCAACTATGGCAGAGTCGTCAGAGAACTTCTGCAGATGGCAGCGTGGGGAGTTGATGGAGAAGTCTGCAGTGTAGAGGGTGAAGAGGAACGGTGCCAGCACAGTTCCCTGTGGGGCCCCCGTACTGCAGACCAGCCTGTCAGAGACACAGCCCTGTGTCCTCACGTACTGTGGGCGGTCAGTGAGGTAGTCCAGTATCCACTCGGAGATGTGGTGGTCCACTCCTGACAGTTCCAGCTTGTCTCTCAGAAGTCCTGGCTGGATGGTGTTAAAAGCACTGGAGAAATCAAAGAACATGATCCTCACAGTGCTTCCAGGCTTCTCCAGGTGGGTCAGAGCTCGGTGCAGGAGGTAGATGATGGCGTCATCCACCCCGATGCCAGGCCGGTAGGCGAACTGCAGCGGGTCCAACGAAGACGACACCATGAGGCGTAGATGGTTGAGGACCAGCCTCTCGAGGGTCTTCATTAGATGCGATGTCAGGGCTACCGGCCTGTAGCTGCTAAGATCCTTTGGATGTTTGGTCTTTGGTACCGGTACCACACAGGAGGTCTTCCACAGTTGTGGTACTTTCCCCAGCTTCAAGCTCAGGTTGAACATGTATCCCATGATGCCACACAGCTGATCTGCGCAGCACCTCAGGAGCCTGGAGCTGATGCCGTCTGGACCAGCAGCCTTTCGCACCTTGATCTTACGTAGCTCCTTCCTCACATGATGAGTTGAGAGGGACAAGATGGAGGTGGGGGATGGGGGTTGTGAGATGGCGTCCTCAGAAGTGAAGGGGGTGGGTGATGGCTGAGAGCTGAGAGGTGTGAGGTCCCAAGAAGAAGAAAGGTTGGCAGTCATTAAAGATGGTGGGGCTGACAGCAGGGGGGACTGGGCTGGAGGAGGGGTGGGTGGCTGGTCAAACCTGTTAAAGAACTGGTTCAGGTTGTTCACCCACTCTAAGTCTCCCACAACCCTAGGGCTTGGTTTGTGGCCTGAAATTGAGTTCAAACTCCTCCAAACCCCACTGATGTTGCTCTGCTGTAGCTGGTCCTCCATCTTCTTCCTGTAGATGTTTTTTCCATCCCTGATTTTCCTTCTCAGATCCTTCTGCACGGCTCTCAGCTCCTCCTTATTTCCTGATCTAAAGGCTCTCTTCTTCTCCTTCAGGAGAGCCTTTATTTCAGAGTTGATCCAGGGTTTGTTGTTTGAAAAACACCGTACCCTCCTGGTGGGCACAGTGTTTTCCACGCAGAAATTGATGTAATCAGTGATGCAGTCCGTGATGCTGTCGATGTCCTCCCCATGAGGGGCACAAAGCTCTTCCCACACAGTGGAGCTAAAGCAGTCTCTCAGAGCTTCTTCAGTCTCCTCAGACCATTTCTTCACTGTGTGTGTCACAACTGGTTCTCTGTGTACCAAGGGTTTGTACACAGGCTGGAGATGAACCAGGTTGTGATCTGAGCCCCCCAGGGGAGGCAGAGGTGATGATCTGTATGCCTCCTTGATGTTGGCATACAGTAGATCCAGTGTGTTGGTATTCCTGGTGTGGCAGGTGACATACTGGGTGAAGGTGGGGAGAGTGGAGGACAGGGAGACGTGGTTAAAGTCCCCTGAGATCAGAAAGAGGGCCTGTGGGTGCTGTGTTTGGAGTCTGCTGGTAGTAGCATGGAGGACATCGCAGGCTGCAGCAGCGTTAGCAGAGGGCGGCACATACACAGTTATCACAATAACATGTGAAAACTCCCGAGGAAGATAGTGCGGTCTCATGCTAACAGCGAGCAGTTCAATGTCCTTACTGCAGAGCGTCTCTTTGATGGTTAGATGTCTGGAGTTGCACCATCTATCGTTCACAAACACAGCCAGACCCCCGCCCCTCTTCTTACCACTCTCCTTGGTTCTGTCGGCACGGATCAAATGAAAGCCGTCCATGTTTATGTGTGAGTCCGGGGTTAGCTCGGTTAGCCACGTCTCCGTCAGGCACATGAGGCTACTCTCCCGGTGGCTCCTTTGATGTCGCGTTAGCGCCGCCAGCTCGTCCACTTTGTTGGGAAGAGATCTCACGTTTCCCATGATGATGGACGGGATGACGGGCCTGTACCTTCTCCCCTGGCAACGACGACCTATGCCCGCACGTCTCCCGCGTCTCTTCCTTCTCAGTTCGCGGGGAATATCGAGTCGTTCTGCAGGAGTAGGCACAGCGGAGCGCCCGATGGAGATCAGCTGGTCCCGAGAGTAAACAATAGGAGCGTGGCCACTCTCGCAGTCTCCAAACATAAACACCATAAAAAGGGTAAATAAAAACAAAGTTTTCCAGAAAAAAGTCTGCTCCATCATGAGGAAAAAGAGCAGAAGATACAGAAACACAAAAACAAAATGAGAAAAAACACGGAATTAGTGCGGAGCTGCTGAAACTGGCTGCCTGCTCGCGCGGCGCCGGAATACAGCCAAAAGACATATTCTTCTGTGTCTGTTATCAGACAATGGAACCATGAAATTGTGATTGAAAGGTGGCTGATTAAAACTGCACTGTTAATCAGCAATCACTTCCAAGTTATTTCCAAGCGGCTGCTCTGGTGTGCTGATGGAAACTGTGCGCTTCTGAAAAAAGATGCTTGAAAATTCGCTAAATAAATTGGAAACTTTGAGGAGAACCTCAGAGCAAGTAGGGTGAGGTCTGCACACAGATGCAAAGACAGAGAGCGATGGGATTCTGTGGACAGTCTCAGAGTAGAGATGTAAATGGATATACCTAAAAAAAAAAGCAGATATACCTCCCAGCCTCCCAGCCCTGGGACCAAATAATGTTTGCTTAAGTTAAGGCTTTGAATTCCATTACATGCACCTGTCTGACTGCACTGATGTACATATTAGTGGAATATAGTCTACATTCTTTTATCTTTTAATTAGTCTCTGCACTGTATATTTTGTAATTTTGTAATTTTGTAATATTGTGCTATAGTTATAGCTCTAATATCTCTGTATATTTGCAATTTGTATACTTGTATATTGTCTTATAGTTTTTATACTTATTTGTTTTTTTCTGTAAGCACGAAGTACCGCAGCAATTTCCTAATGCTGTGAACCTGTTCACCCATATGGCAATAAAAACCTTCTTCCTTCTTCTTCTGATCAGACATGCAGAGTAAAAATGGTGCAATGCTCAGATGACGTATTCTCTTCCCTATAAGACACTAAAAAGACATAACTAAAAGTAACTTTGAGCTTTTGTTTAACATACAGTTTCAGAGCATGTGGCATCTATCAGCTCTCTAAAACTAATCCACCCTTACGCTCAACATACCCAGTATACGGCGCCGTGTTTGATTAGAGCTCTCAACATAACTATGACGAACAGGGTCAGCATCAGCACTGATTACAGTACATGTGCAATTATAAACACATAGACACATCACAAATAATTTTCAGCCAGTGGAAGGAGGCTATGTCAGCAGCACTGATGATGATGATGATACCAGTGCTACCTAGCTAGCAACAAGCTAGTTTTTTTAAGCACTGCAGATCAATCCATGTTGTGGCGTGTCGTGTTGTTTAATGTTGATGCATCTTAAATTTTCATCTTCAGTGTGTGGACAGAGGCACAAGTTGCAAAAGCACTTTGTGACTGTTTCCATGTCTTGAAACGTGCTATCTAAAGAAATGTTATTTACTTGCTTGCTTCACACAATCTATTAACTACTTCTGGTAAGTACCCAACTAACCATGTTTGATTCTGAGGCAGCACTACATGATGAAAGTTCAGATGCAAGTACAGAGTGTACAGAGTGTACTACATGAAAATGGAAGTATCTGAATCAAGTACGCTGTCTTTGTTTAGCCCTTGGCATGGTTGTTGGTGCCAGACGGTCTGATCTCAGTATTTTAGAAACTGCTGATCTGCTGGGACTTTCCCACACAGCCATCTCTGGGGTTTACACAGAAAACGAGAGAATATTGAGTGAGTGACAGTTCTCTGGGTCAAAACGCCTTGTTGATTCAAGCTGAAAGGAAGGTAACAGCAACGCAAACAACCACTTGTTACAACTGAGGTTTGCAGAAGAGCGTCTCTGAACCTGCAACACGTTGGACCTTGAAGCAAATGCTTGAAGCTCCTATCAGCTAAGACCAGGAAACTGAGGCTGCAGTTCACACGGGTTCACCAAAATCGCACAACAGGAAACTGGAAAGATGTCTGATCTGATGAATCTCGATTTCTGCTGCAGCATTTCGATGGTAGGGTCAGAATTTGGTGTGAACAACATGAAAGCATGACTCCATCCTGCCTTGTATCAACAGATCAACCTTCCAGTCTACAAAAACTACAATGCCAATGAAAATTAGTTTTGGTCAGTATTATAAGGACAATCAAAAATATCAAATGTCAAATTAATAAATGCATTCTTGTCAGTGCGGCCTATGTGTGACCCTGGTTTACCAAAACAGTTTGTGACACTTGCTGTGTAAGTGCAGCTATACTATCATGCGTACACGTGTACCTGGCAGCTTTGCTTACACTCAAAGTCTTTCTCAGTGTAGTGTCGGCCCATCCTGTCTCCACTGGTTGAAGCGGAGTCGCTGATGATGTCGGCGAAGCGCTCCACAGACAGGGCTTTCTCCCAGCTCTCTTCCTCCTCTTCTTCCTCCTGTTCCTCCACACATCCATCCTCGTCTTCCTCTTCCACCCTTACCTGGAAGACAGCAGAAATAGTTCCAGTATGAAAGAAAAGAGGATGAAAGATGCACGGCAATAACTGTATGACAGTGGTTCCCAAAGTGTGGGCCACTGTTGTATGAGATATAGTACAATTTGGTATACAAAAAGCCCAAATATCCAAAATATCCAAAGCCTAATCTTGCCCCAGTCAGTGAACCTCGACTTTAAAAAGAGGGTTTTCCAGTTTGCTATAAAATCTATAGATGATGTTCTGCAATAATGAAGAATGCAGAAAGTTGCCACCACTTGCATGGATTTTTAACTTCATGATTACATCAATTGCGCTACCTTGATTACTATATTGTGTATATATAGTACAAGTCAAAAGTTTGGACACACTCACCCATTCATATGAATGGAAATCTAATGAGAGAGTCCTTTAGTATGACACAGCTTGGCTCATCAGAAGCAGCTGCCACATGAGGAGAACATTCATGCTAAATTAAAGTAAAATGCTAATTTGGCATAAATGCAGAACAAACACATTTTTGTCATTGTTTTATATGGAAACTGGCTCATCAGAAACTGACTCTATTGCTTACATTTCCATTTGGCATTCAGGCCAAAGATTTCATTTTGCTTCTTGTAGAACACCCCCCGCCCACACACACACACACACACACACACACACACACACACACACACACACACACACACACACACACACTTTAAAACAATCCTGCATCATCGGAATAGGCGCACAGTGTCTGTATATTGTCCGTTACATGCATAGAGGACATCAAATCAATACAACAAAGTGCTAAGCAGCAAAGAACTAATGCACTAGACAGCCCCTGGAGACAGTGGAGACTGATGGGAGTGTCCTGCCTCAGCTATTTGGCGCTCCTGATAGGTCAAAATCACTGGCACATGCTGCTTCCTCTGCCTCAGATTGGTGCTGGCACAGTGCGTACTTTGGCTCCCGCTCAGTGGTCTCAGATTGCTCTGTGCCAGGGCTCCATTACTTCCTAATTACCAGCAGGATGAAGGGACAGGATGCATTTAATGATCCAAGCTACCTATCTACACAAGGCTGAGACAGATGTAGCTAGGCAGAATAAAAGGAAGGGGGATTTTTAAACTGAGCGAGCAGTAAATGCCTTGTTTTTACTGCATGCCCAGCTTAATTTTGTCCATCGTTTAATGTGCTGTGTTCCAACGAGCCAATTTCCACATTCATTTCCTCATTTCCTTCACCTGCTCTGGTGAGGATTGTTCATCAGTGTAAGACCCCAAATTTAATAGTCCTCACATAATGCAACAGGGTACAATATTCTAGGGTGAGTTTACTACAGAGAAGGGACTTCTGCTCAAGCTAGGTTGCTGCAAGTGACTCAAAACTCTTTCATGTTAGCTTTGAAGCCAGAAAGGGTAGAAGGACACAGGAGGTGGGCAACCCGAGCCCAGGTGGGGGAGGCATTATATGAGCAGGAGCAGAACCACAGACAGCGGCTTACAGTGATTCAAGGTGATTTAAAATATTGTATATTTTAATATTTCAGTATTGTATGCCCAAGTGGAAAACAGAACTACTACACTGAAAAAGGGAGAACAAATCCAAAATTGATATTCCTTTAGTACAGACATTTTAGGAATAGACTCCTATATTTCTTATATATTTCATGAAAATTCAAAATCTCTGCGGCTGGTTTGAACCATTACAAGGAGGAGAAGCTTCAATTAAAATGGCCCAATCAACACCTCTCTAAGCTTTACTCTAAAAACTGCCCGACATCTACTACAATATTAATATTTTATATTTTGTGGTATGGTGAGCCAGAGATGCATTTAAATATTCATCAGCTGCTGACGAGTGTTCAGGAGGGCGTATGTGGGGCTGTGCTATGAGTTTGCCTTGTATGAGAGGATTAAGTGCACTCGCGTTAGTGATCAGGAAACACTAAGTGAAAGCCATCCTGGGTTGTGTACAGTCGCCTCAGATATGAAGGTGAGATCAAGGTGAATTAGGATTACTGTTTATTTAAATAATTAATTTAGGCTATTGCAAAGCAATTTGGCTCATGTTACAATAATGTTTTAGCAAAATAAACACCCACAAAACGGTAGCGCATCAGACCACTGGTCATGTGGTCGACCAATTCATCATCTGTCTGAAGCAAGCTGTTTGAGCCTCCTGCTTCCTTTAAGGCACCTTCTGACATGCTGGAACATTTAGATGAGCAGCAAACAGAAAACCAGGGTGATTGAGATGTGATTCTGATGGGATGTTATTGACATAGGTCACATGACCCTGACTAGTCACAGGTGACTTCTGATGGTGCTGCCCTGTGTTTCATTGTCTGATGAGGAGCAGGTGGGCTTGAAATGTCATACAGTATTAGATGCAATAAAAACTATTAACTCTTTTCTATGGTAAAAATTTTTTTTTTTGTTTTTTTTGGCTCTGCACCTGCCCCACATGGCAGTGAAGATGCACATGGATTTTTTTTCCCATTGCTATCAAAGTCAGGTCATCAAAAATGCTTAAACATGACAAATCTTGTTAAAAACATTATGTAACAAGCAAGAACCTCCTTTCTTTTTGCTGAGATCAGATTCAAGTGCTGATACCACATCAACTAATGTTTTATAATTTAAAAAAAAAAAGATCTACTTCCCACTCTATGGCCACAAGTTCTCAGTAGTAAGACTGCAAATATAAGCAGTGGAAATAAGCTTCCTCAAAAGGGAGTCTGTGTAGAGTCGCTACTCCTTCACATTAAAAGGAGCCAGCTAAGGTAGCTCAGGCGTCTGATTGGGATGCTTCCTGGACACCTCTTAGGGTGAGGTGTTTTGAGCATGACCAGTTGGAAATGGATGAGATTTCCATCCATCCATCCATCCATTCTCTTCTGCTTATCCTTTTCAGGGTCGTGGGGGGTGGGAGCCTATCCCAGCTGTCATAGGGTGAGAGGCAGGGTACACCCTGTACAGGTCGCCAGCCTGTCGCAGGGCTAACACAGAGGGACAGACAGCCATTCACATCCATGGGCTATTTAGAATCACCAATTAACCTAACCCCTACTAACTGCATGTCTTTGGACTGTGGGAGGAAACCGGAGTACCTGGAGAAAACCCATGCAAAAACAGGGAGAACATGCAAACTCCACACAGAAAAGCCCCGGCCAAGGTGGATTCGAACCCAGACCTTCTTGCTGTGAACCACAGCGCCACCGTGCTGCCTGGATGAGATTTATTTTCATTTTGTTCTTTATTTTTGACAACTTCAGACCTTAAACACAGTTAAGTACTTCTGTCTTTGAGGTAATATACTACTGCAGTTTATTCAAGTAACTAAATTAAGATTTTTAAAGAAGCAAAATCGACATCCCAGCATGCATTGTTTAAGCGTTACAAATATACTAAACTGCTAGGATCAATTTTATTTACAATACATGCCTCCCTTAGGCAGTATTATTAGAAAGCATTCCATACATTTTCATTGTTATGCAGATGATACTCAGCTTTATCTATCCATGAAGCCAGATGACACGCATCAATTAGTTAAACTGCAGGAATGTCTTAAAGACATAAAGGTCTGGATGATCTCTAATTTCCTGCTTCTAAATTCAGATAAAACTCAAGTTCTTGTGCTCAGCCCCACAAATCTTAGAAACATGGTGTCAAACCAGATACTTACTCTGGATGGCATTACTTTGGCCTCCAGTAACACTGTGAGAACTCTTGGAGTAATTTTTGACCAGGATATGTCCTTCAATGTACATATTACACAAATATGTGGGACTGCTTTTTTTGCATTTGCACAATATTTATAAAATCAAAAACATCCTTTCTCAGAGTGATGCTGAAAAGCTAATTCATGCATTTATTACTTCTAGGCTGGACTATTGTAATTCATTATTATCAGGCTGTCCTAAAAGCTCCCTTATATAAAATCCTGCAGCTAGAGTACTGACAGGGTGTTCCAAGATGGCGCTGGTGAGGTCAGCAGCCGTCGTACCTGCTCCTACGCTTTGTTTGTATATATTAGGTTTAGCTCTAATTTTGGACTTTATAATTCCGCCTGCTCTGTGTCATATCACGTATGACAGACAGACTCTTTTTAATATCAGAATACAGCACTCTGGCTGTATTCTGACACCTTTTTCTCCCGACCCGACTTGGCCTCGGGAGATACTGCGTTTCCAGTGGGCCAGCTCAAACAAAGGACCCAGGTCACGGACAAGGCCCCGAGGGAAAAGAGCCGGTGTAAGAGAGAGGCTGAGGCGCAGAGCGCACCAAACGCCACTGCCGAGCATCCTGTTGGCTAATGTCTAGTCACTGGATAACAAGCTGGACGAACTCAGGGCCAGGATACAGTTTCAGAGGGACATAAGGGACTGCAACATCATCTGTCTCACGGAGACATGGCTGACCCCCCTCATACCGGACCACGCCGTACAGCCGTCGGAGTTCTTCAGTGTTCATCGCACGAACAGAACGAGTGAGTCTGGAAAATCAAGAGGAGGAGGTGTGTGCCTAATGATTAATAACAACTGGTGTGACAGTAGGAATGTTGTCCTTCTGAAACAATCATGTTCACCTAACCTGGAGCTCCTAACCCTGAAATGCCGTCCCCACTACCTGCCCCGCGAGTTTACTTCGGTCATCTTCAGCGCCGTCTATATTCCACCTCAGGCGGACACAAACACTGCACTATCCGAGCTACATGAGGCTATTTCCACCTATCAGGCTAACCAGCGTGATGCGGCTCTCATCGTAGCCGGGGACTTTAACAGTGCAAACTTGAAAAAGCTGATACCGGAATTGATTCAACACATCGACTGCCCCACCAGAGGAGAGAGGACCCTAGACCACTGCTACTCTGCATTCAAAGATGGCTACAAAGCAAAGCCTCTTCCGCCTTTTGGGAAGTCTGACCACACCTCTGTGCTTCTCATGCCGAAATACAAACAACGGCTCAGGCAGGAACCCCCTGCTGTGAGAGAAGTGACACGGTGGTCTGATCAAACAGAGGCCGCTCTGCAGGGTGCGTTGGATTCAACCGACTGGGACATGTTTCGCAGCAGCGCGGGCGGAGACATCGAGGAGTTTACGGAAACTGTTGTGGGATTTATTGGGAAAGTTGTTGAAGACACTTCACTTAGGAGGACCATCAGGACTTTTCCCAACCAGAAGCCGTGGGTGGATAAATCTGTCCGCGACGCCCTGAGGTCCCGCACCGTTGCCTACAACTCCGGCCTCGCCTCTGGGAACATGGAGGACTACAAGGTTGCATCATACAACGTCCGCAGAGCGGTGAAAGAGGCTAAACATCGCTACGGCCGCAGACTGGAACAGCAACTACAACAGTCTGACTCCAGGGGACTGTGGCAGGGACTACGCACCATCACGGACTACAAAGCACCACACACACACCCGGTGAGTGCCGACTAGGGTTTAATATTTTTCCCGAAAATGACATGAATCAAATCCCGGGAAATGACGAGCCATTTCCCGGGAATCCCGGGAAAAAGTTTATTTATTTTTTTATTTTAATTAGGCCTTCTGTAGCCTGTGTCAGCCTTAACCTATTCTGATATTGTAGAGGTAGCTTTCCAGCTATGTCCTGTTATGCCCAGTAGGGGGCAACGTCGGCTTGATTAACGCAATAAAACCTACATCTGGACATTGGAGTGCTCGAGCTATGCGGTGTTGTGTCGTTCCTCAACACTCCCTTAACAAATATAATTCAAATATTCCTCCATTGTACATGGAATTATACCAAGATATTTTACAACTGCTGGTGCAAAACAATACGGTTCATCTCCACACAGCATTGATAATGGCTCAGCCACGCTGTCGTGGCGACATCTGTTGTGCTATATCTCCACCAGTGGAACGCTGTAATAGTCATTGAAAAGTTAACTACCGTACTACACTATAATATGGCATAACACAGGGCCTTGAGTAATGCACTACGACTTGGTCATTGCCATTCTGGCAACAGCAAATTTATAACACCGTGTCTGAGGGTTAAAGTAGGTTCGCTGTGAATCGTCTTTTGAATAACTGGCCAATCCTTATAGCCTAAAAAATATACATTTTACTCAACTCCATTTTAAAAGCGAAATATGTTAAAGCAATCTATTTCATGATAATTTCTTCACACATTAGGCCCGTATCCTAATTCATGATTGTTAGTAAGCGGCTGCAAACGAGGAAAAGAAACACTCGAAGTTAAACAGATATTTCTTTATTGTTCAGGGCAGGCATATTTTATAGGCTATATACTGCAATATAACAATATATAATATAAAATTATATAATACAAAATACCTTAGGGTAAACACATTGCCTACGATTTCAACAAATTAAAGAGGAAAAAAGTACAACTGTGTAATACCTCTATTAAAACGCTTGAGATGAAGGCTGAAGCCTTAAACGGAGGCTGAACGTGCCTGAAATGAAGAGTAATGCTTTTCGCATTAAACGAACCCTTCTCTCAATATTTCCTTAAATTTAACTTTCTGAAGCTTTCTTTTCTTTCTGAAAGTCAAATCGACGCGCGCGACTTTTTTCCCGGTTTCCCGTCTAACGTTTCCCGGGAAACGGGAAATGGTTCTGATCGCATTTCCCGGGAATCCCGGATCCCGGGATTAAACTCTAGTGCCGACGCTTCTCTGGCTGATGAACTCAACATCTTCTTTGCGCGCTTTGAGTCGGGAAGCCGACAGCCCGCTGCGCTCCCGGCCGGAGGGGCGGAGACACTCACTGTGACGGAGCGCGACGTGAGGAGGGCGTTTAGACGTGTAAACACCAGGAAAGCGGCTGGACCAGACGGTATTAGTGGACGTGTCCTTAAGACCTGCGCTGACCAGCTGGCACCTGTGTTTACACTGATATTCAACCTCTCACTGAAACTGTGTGTGATTCCCACCTGCTTTAAAAAGTCCATCATAGTCCCTGTCCCAAAGAAACCACACCCCAGCAGCCCCAATGACTTCAGGCCCATAGCACTCACCTCTGTGGTGATGAAGTGTTTTGAGAGACTCATCAAGACATTCATCACCTCCTCACTGCCCACCACCCTCGACCCACTACAGTTTGCATACCGGCCAGACAGATCCACAGATGACGCCATATCCTTCCTCCTCCACAAGACCCTTTCACACATAGACACTGGTAAGGGGAACTATGTGAGAGTGCTGTTTGTAGATTACAGCTCAGCATTCAACACCATAGTTCCCTCCAGGCTGGTCTCTAAGCTGCTGGACCTGGGCCTGGGCCCATCCCTGTGCAGGTGGGTTCACAGCTTCCTGACCAGCAGACCACAGGTGGTACGAGTGGGTCACCTCACCTCATCCTCCCTCACCCTCAACACTGGATCCCCCCAAGGCTGTGTGCTCAGCCCTCTGCTGTACTCACTGTACACCCATGACTGCGAGGCCACGTCAGAGTCCAACGTCATCATCAAGTTTGCTGACGACACTGCTGTTGTGGGACTAATCTCTCACAATGAGGAGACAGCCTACAGGAGAGAGGTCTCCCGCCTGGAGAACTGGTGCCAGGAGAACCACCTCCTGCTCAACGTCAGCAAAACAAAGGAACTGATCGTGGACTTCAGCAGGAAGCAGCAGAGGGACTACCATCCATTTGTCATAAGTGGTGCTGAGGTGGAAAGAGTGGACACCTTCAAATACCTGGGAGTGACCATCTCACAGGACCTGTCCTGGACTCATCACATAAACATCACTGTGAAAAAGGCCAGACAGCGTCTCTACCTCCTCAGGCGGCTGAGAGACTTCAAGCTCCCACTCAAGGTGCTCAGGAACTTTTACACCTGCACCATCGAGAGCATCATGCGTGGGAGCATCACCACCTGGATGGGAAACTGCACCAAGCAGGACTTCATGGCCCTAAAAAGGGTGGTTCGTTCAGCTGAACGGACCATCAGAACCACCCTCCCCAACCTGCAGGACATTTACACCAAGCAGTGCAGGCTGAGGGCCATGAAGATCCTAAAACAGCCCAGCCACCCCGGACACTCTCTCTTCTCCCTGCTCCCATCAGGCCGGCGTTACCGCTGCCTGAGGACTAAGACTGAAAGGTTGAAGAAGAGTTTTTACCCACAAGCCATCCGTCTGCTCAACTCTGAGCCCTAACTGGACCATTATTGCACAATGTAAATATTATAATTTAAAAAGTGTGTATAGTATATAGAGTATAGTGTATAGTGTGAATTACTTTTTTTTATTTTTATTCTTCTTATTTATATGTGTGTGTATATAAGGTTGCAGGTACAAAATACATTTCACTGTGCATTGTACTGTGTATAACTGTGCATGTGACAAATAAACACTATCTTATCTCTTATCTTAGAAAGAGAGCAGATTTCTCTCATATTGGCTTCTCTTCATTGGCTCCCTGTTAAATCTAGAATAGAATTTAAAATCCTTCTCCTCACATACAAGGTCTTGAATAATCAGGCCCCATCTTATCTCAAAGACCTTTTAGTCCTATATCAGCCCAATAGAGCACTTCGCTCTCAGACTGCAGGCTTACTTGTGGTTCCTAGGATACTTAAGAGTAGAATGGGAGGCAGAGCCTTCAGCTTTCAGGCCCCTCTTCTGTGGAACCAGCTCCCAGCTTGGATTCAGGAGACAGACACCCTCTCTATTTTTAAGATTAGGCTGAAAACCTTCCTTTAGGATAAAGCTTATACAGTAGTTAGGGCTGGATCAGGTGACCCTGAACCATCCCTTAGTTATGCTGCTATAGGCCTAGGCTGCTGGGGGGTTCCTATGATGCACTGTTTCTTTTCATTCACCTTTTTTACTCTGTCTATACCCCACTCTGCATTTAATCATTAATTATTATTAATCTCTGTTTCACAGTGTGTCTTTTGTCCTGTCTCTCTCACCTCAGCCCAACCGGTCGCGGCAGATGGCTGCCCCCCCCCCGAGCCTGGTTCTGCTGGAGGTTTCTTCCTGTTAAAAAGGAGTTTTTCCTTCCCACTGTCACCAAGTAGGGTCTTTACCTTACAATATAAAGCGCCTTGAGGCACCTGTTTGTCATGATTTGGTGCTATATAAATAAAACTGAATTGAATTGAATAGAGCAAACATACATAATGGGAACTTCCTGCATCTGTAATGCATGGTAAATTAGATCATGCTCTTTTCTTTTCACAATAATGAAAACTAAGCTTAACTAAATAACCATGAGGAAACTTAATATTGAATTAGGGTCCTGTCACTGTATGCTGATTATCAAGAGAGCAGCTTAACAAGTTGTACTTGTACAACAGTATTTAAAGTATAGTAAAAACTTTATTTCAAGATGAACTTTGCACATCAGGTCACATTAGTTGAAAAAAAACTCTACTGGGTGCTAAATTTAAAATACGAAACATGAAACACTTTACTAATTAAAACTCAGGCTGATTAAAAAAATAAGAAAAAAAAAGCTTTTTGTGTGTTTCCCAGCTGAGTGCGTCTCTCTTTGTTGCTTCCTTCTCCTGTTATTTAGCTGTGTTTAAAGCTGCTTCTCACTCCCTTCATGTTGGGCCTCTTTGATTTAAGGAGCTGGCACACTTCCCAGAAAAACAAATCACAACTAACATAAATATCAGCATCAGTGTTTTGCTTTTCTTTTCACTGCACAGCTGATGTTTATGAGCAATTATTTAAAACTGAACAGTTTGCATATGTATGATGTTTTAAAACAAAATGAGGAATGGCGAGCTCTCCTCAAATATGGTGCAATTACATCGTGCACCCAAAAGCCTCACAAGCCCTAATTACTTCTGTCAGTGCCTTTGCATTCTCTGCAGAAAACCTGAGCAGCATTAAAAAGCCTTTGTCTGCAATATATTAGCACATTTATAGCTGCAACATGCTATCAAATAGAAACAGTTGACATACTGGGGGAAAATAAGTATTTGATACATTGCCAATTTTGCAAGTTTTCCCACCTACAAATTTTTATCGTAGCTACACTTCAACTGTGAGAGACAGAATCTAAATAAAGATCCAAAAAAAAAAAATCACATTGTGTGATTTTTTAAATAATTAATTTGCACTTTATTGCATGAACTAAGTATTTGATCACCTACCAACCAGCAAGAATTCTGGCTCTCACAGACCTGTTAGTTTTTCTCTAAGAAGCCCTCCTATTCTGCACTAATTACCTGTATTAATTGCACCTGTTTGAACTCATTGCCTATATAAAAGACAACTGTCCACACACTCAGTCAATCACACTCCAACCTCTCCACCATGCCCAAGACCAAAGAGCTGTCTAAGGACACCAGGGACAAAATTGTAGACATGCACAAGGCTAGGATGGGCTACAGGACAGTAGGCAAGCAGCTTGGTGGGAAGGCAACAACTGTTGGCACAATTATTAGAAAATGGAAGAAACACAAGATGACTGTCAATTTTACTCGGTCTCGGGCTCCATGCAAGATCTCACCTCGTGGGGTAAGGATGATTCTGAGAAAGGTCAGGAATCAGCCCAGAACTACACGGAGGGACCTGATCAATAACCTGAAGAGAGCTGGGACCACAGTCTCAAAGATAACCGTTAGTAACACACTATGCCATCATGGATTAAAATCCTGCAGGGCACGCAAGGTCCCCCTGCTCACGCCAGCAAATGTCCAGGCCCATTTGAAGTTCACCAGTGACCATCTGGATGATTCAGAGGAGGCATAGGAGAAGGTCATGTGGTCAGCTTTTTGGTATAAACTCCACGTGCCGTGTTTGGAGGAAGAAGGATGAGTACAACCCCATGAACACCATCCCAACCGTGAAGCACGGGGGTGGAAACATCATGCTTTCGGTGACAGGACAACTGAACTGTATAGAAGGGGTCACCTATCACAAGATTTTGGCAAACAACCTCCTTCCCTCTGTAAGACCTGAAACACACAGGCAGGACAACTAAGGAATGGCTCCATAAGAAGCATTTAAGGTCCTAGAGTGGCCGAGGAAGTCTCCAGACCTGAACCCAATAGAAAATCTTTGGAGGGAGCTCCAGCCCCGGAACCTGAAAGATCTGGAGAAGATCTGTATGGAGGAGTGGGCCCAAATCCCTGCTGCAGTGAGTGCAAACTTGGTCAAGAACTACAGGAAACATCCAACCTCTGTAACTGCAAACAAAGGTTTCTGTACCAAATGTTAAGTTCCGTTTTTCTATTGTATCAAATACTTATTTCACTTTCCTATTTCTTATTTTTAGATTCTGTCTATCAGAGTTGAAGTGCACCTATGATAAAAAATTACAGACCTCTCCAATCTTTGTAGGTGGGAAAATTGGCAGTGTATCAAATACTTATTTTCCCAACTGTATGTTGAGGAGATGCTGTAAATTTGTCAGCTTAACATGTCAATGCAGTGGAACTGATGAAGCATCCAGAGATTACCGACCAGCTGGAAAGCTGTTCTCCTGGAGCTACATCTGCAGTACCCAAAGGTAGATGCAAATGTATTAACAAACAAAATGTGTGCAATGTGTCATTGTGTCATGAGGTAGCAAAAAGCTAAATTGTGCAGCCATTTAGTAAATGGTTAAAGTATACTTCTAGTAAATAATGCAATAAATAATCAGAGGAATTTACTAGAATACATGGCTTAGATAAAGGATCAGTGTAGATGACTGGATAAACTGTAATGCTAAATATAATGGTAAATGGTATTAATAGCAATAATTTATAATAGTTAGCTAACCTAAAGGGTAAATTTGGCAGCATGGAAGAGCTACAGAAAGATGTGATAAAGAAAGGGCTGCCTACAACAAACTGTGCATACCTGAGGCCTTAGAAACTACAAGCAAAGACTCAGTCTTGGTTAACCACTTGAAGAGGTATACCAGAGACCTAGAAGGCAGTAGAATAAACCAGACATTCTTCACTAAATCATCTAAGGTTAAAATAAATCAAATACAGACATGCTACAGGCCACATTACCACCACGTCATGATCACAGGTATAATAATGAACTACTAGCAGGAATGAGCATTGCCTCATCTACATCCATGGGCCTGTCAACATCTAAGGTAGTTAACATCAAACTGCACCTGATGCTTCCATTGGAGAGTGAGTGTGAATGTGGTGGTTAGAAAGTACTTAAAAGTATAGCATGAAAAACTGTATGAATGTATGTGTGAATGTGGCTTACAGCAAAAAGCGCTTTGAGTGCTCAGCGTAGAACAGTCTCATATAAATGCCAGTCCACGTATCATTTACATTAGATAGCAGCACCAGTAGTCTCTGTGGCGACGCCGACCTCTGGGCTTTGCTTTCACATGATTCGTGCACACATGCCTTCATCGTAAACCATACAAACATGGCATCGCCTAGCAGAATCTATCAGTCTATAGAAGGATAAGAACTGTGCTCTCTTTGTTTGTGTATTTAAATACAGAGTTGAGAAGTAATTGAGGGTAGAAAAACATCGCCCTTTTCTGCATCTAATCATATTTCCTTCAAACCAGTGGCACAATATGCCATATGCACTTTGGAGGACAATTCCCACTGTGCATGATGACACATCACCTACTTAGCTGACAGAACTGTTTCTCCCTGAGATCACAGGCTATTCGGTTTCACTTGAAGAAAAGCTAGAAAGCTTTCTGCAAAGCAGGACATCAGCATTTTCCACAGACCTGAGGTTACTTGTCACTGCTTTGAGACACCAGAGGGAAGAATTTAGTCTTTAAGACGTTTCGGTGCTCTTTTCATTTCAGACAACCGTCTTGCTACTGTGTGAGGAAATGCTATCGCTCAGCATACGAGCAGTGATCCACACCCAGCCACACCAGTGTCTAAATAGCAGGATTTTATAGCAAAAAATCAACTCATTAAATTGAATCTCTGCAATCTGCTCAACTTCAGTGAACTCTTTTATGCAAATACGGTCTGCTCATTATGCATTACTGACCTCGAATAGAACAGAGTTTTGAGAATTCAAACAGAGAAGGCAACTGAGCTTATTAGCAGTTTTGCACAATCCACTTAACTTCCTCTGCCAAACTATAAACTGCTCCAGCAAAAGCACTTGCAGACCATTATAAGAGCAGATGGTGGACATATGTCTCCTGAGTAAAATGGGACTCGTGCTGGCATGTTTCTGGCTGGCAAGTATGATAGCCGTTAGTTTAACAATGGATTGTCAGCTAGTCCTGAAACCCCAACAAGCTTATTGAACTCTGTTTTCATGCATGCTAAGATTAGTTTATCAAACTATTAAAGACTGAATTGCTTTTGTTAATAAATGTCTCTTCAAGTAAAGTTGGTGCATGCTGCAAAGCTTATGTTAATTTAAAATGTTGTTGTTTGTCGCCATATAAGAACAGAATAACTTCATTGATCCCAGAGGGGAATTCATTTGTCTGACACAGCTCATCTGCTATTTGTATGAGAATGGAAAACCCTGATGGCTGTGGGTATGAATGATTTTCTGTATCTCTCTGTGCAGTGGCAACAATGTAAAAAAAAAATGCCTTTGGAAATAACGAAAACAAGGTCTTTGTTTTTGGCACACAAAGGGCAGCATTAGCCCGAGGCTGAGACAGCACTGATGGCCAAATGTTTCCTACAGAAGTAACAGATCCAGCTAGAAATTATTCAAAACAACAACAAATATATATACATTTTTTTTTACTGCCTACTGTACAGCATTATGGACATTATATATATCTATCTGCAGGTATTGCTGTCTGGCCTGCAACAACCAAGCTTTCTGGCAGCTAACTGGTGAGAAAGTGTGAAATGAGTGTTGGAGATATTGCAGCGAAGAGCTGACTTAACACTGAATCAAACAAATCATTCCATAGCTATCTGTCAAACGAGCATGTGAAGGCTTGTTTTCTCACTTAGCTTTCTGAGCTTGAGCCACGCTCGCCGCCAACACTCAAGTCTCTGAAGAGCTCCTGCTGTAGCTCTAAGGGACTTTATTACAGGCTTGCTGAGCATTACTCCATTGTGCAAGCTGCCATAGTAACATCTGTGATGCCAGTGATTTAAAGTTTATGTTTCAGTACATTTTCTTTCTTGTTTTTAATGTCGTATCAACTTGAGTATTGAGATGCATGTAACTCTACTGGCACTGGTACTCACTACTAAATTTCCAGTTCTGTGACATCCCTGTAACATTCGCATTTACAATTACACCCAGTTTAAAATCAGTTAACCTAACGTGCATGCTTGGACTGTGGGAGGAAAGGTGATATTTTTTCATTTTGGCTTGTGTGGATTAAACCCATACAGAGATATACAGTGCTAAGTAGCTGGTATTTTTGCTATCTCGACTCTTAAAGTATCAAACCGATGTCTTCATGATTTGACATTTGCATGGATTACTCAAGCAAAATATAACAAGTTAATAATTAGGGAGCTTCAGTCAGTCTCATTTTTGTTACCTCTGAGTAGTGCCAAGCTGGCTGTCTCCCCATATTTTTGCTTGTTGCTAAAGCTAAGCTAAACACATCTTGGCTTTAGATCTATACTTATTGAAGAGATATGAGGCCGATACTGGGCATATTATCCCATCCTCAGAATCAATCTTTATGCAACATTATATGTTCTAAGAACTATCAGAAACGGTTTCTCCTTTCCTGCCCCTGGGATTTGTTCTTTATTGCTCATTTGTCTGAGAGTGCACTGAGGTCTTAATCGAATCAATCTGAAAACTACTGTTTTTTTGCAAGCTCATGCTTAGAGCTACACAATATTTCTCTGGATATTGGTTAATGAAGCTATAATTATTTAACATAATTATTGACTGTTTTGGTATATGCTAACTACTGTTTTCATAAGGAAAAATTCAGTTTAGGAAACAATAATAATTCTTACCTGCTGTAGGTTGATCAACACATCTATGTCAGGGGCATGACCTCCTGTAGCCATGGGGCCTGGCAAGCAGCCAGATGGTAGCGTAGACCTCTAAAGAGAACAGGATCCTGCAGGGAAGTCAGCTAGAGCGGCTGGAATATGGGGAGACTGGGTATGGAATTGCTGTGGGGGAGGATGGTGCGGTGAACGTGACTGGACCAACAAGAGAGGTCCAAGAGGTGGATGACAAAGGTCAAAGTGTTTAGGTGTTGGGGTCAGGTAGGGTTTGTATCTTTGGGAGAGGGGAATAAGGAGGAGAAGGAAGGAGGGAAGCAAGGGCTGCAAGGTAGGAACCTGGAGGAGGACGGGATCAGCCCTTCTCTTTCACGGCTGGGGATCCAGGAAGCCTTTGGGGTGGCATAACCTGCAGGAGAATGAACAGGGCAGGCAAGGTTAGCAGGCAGATATGAGGGGTGTTTTCTCCAGTGATCAAGCACATGTGAGGTAATACAAATACTGTACATGATCACCATATACTGATGAATACACACCCACAGGAACACATTTTTATATACACACAATAAAATGAAAGTTGGTGAGGAAATGTGAAAGCAAAATATGAATCAGAACATTATCTTTATGCAAGTAAATTCAATAAATGTACAATTTGATTCCCTGATTAATGAAGCATGGCCTCGTTTTTGGTTTTTGTTCAAATGAATACATTATGAGTGTTACTGTGTTTTGTCCACTTCCATGGTAATAAAGGGTGATGACATACAAGAGAGTCACTGTCTGGACTGTCGAGACTATACACATCATCCCGGCCTACGTTCTGTTTTGGTGGAATTTGCACTTTTGGTAACTGGTTTCTATATAACAGACTAATGTGAAACAAAATAAAATTAATCACAAGTTCCCTCAAAATGTTCCCAAACACGTGTTTATCAATTTCATTAATATTACATTTTCATAAAAGATACTGCTTTCAGATCTGTATGGTATGAAGAAGTTATCAGCGAGGTAATGTTGGAGATGCTGGTGTGCAGATCGTCTCCCTGCTATGAGCTGGCTTTTACCCTCATGTTTATGTAACTGCACTTTCAGGTGGCGCTGCTATGTAATAGACAATATAAAATATGGATGTAGCTTCTGGGCCCCTGAAGGCCACTAGATGGCGATAGCTGTGGTTTAAATAAAAACTTCCGATACTATAGACATCTATGGGATAAAGGCTGTTTGAGCTGACCTCGGGAAATGCTGTCCTGGTGAGTTTATGCTGGTAAAATCTACGTGAATGCCCAGTAGTTGGGAAAAAATTGGGAAGTTTTGGTACATTAATTGGTGGGTTGTTGATGTCATATTTAAAAACATCGCTAATAAACGCACATATTTTAGTGATGTTTCCAATTAGCATCTAAGTAGCTAAGATATCTTCACAGGCCATTACTGCTGGTGTTCCAGGAATGACATTATTAAATGTCTTCAGATTCATTTCCTAATTTGAAAACCCCAACAGCACACATATACAAAGAGCAGACAGCTGAATCATCCTGAAATGTCCATGTAAACATGCCAGCTGTTGGTCTCTAATTCTATTACTGTGGGCAATGCAGGCGGGACAGACCAGCGGAAAGAGCTGCCATCCACCAACTCCTCCAAAGACTGAGTCTGTGCAGCCACTATAATTTCATGTGCCTACATTGCTTTTTCAGACCAGACAACGAAGGAAATACTAGAATGTACTAATCCAAAAATCCTTATGTCATGTGCGGGCTTTAGATGCAGTTCACACAGCAAGAACACAAAGCTGAATATATTACACTAAATCAAGAAAATAATATGTAAGCATGTGCTGCCAACATGAAGAAGTCATGGGAATTTATGAAATCGAGTTAAATAACCCCGAGTGACCGGTTGTGTTTGGCGTTGCCACTTTCCCACGGTCACGATAAGAGGCTCCACATCTGTCTCAGTTTTATTCAGCTGACTCACTCACTCCCTTTGAGACATTTACACTTGGCTCAGAGCTCATGTTATACACACGGCACTGCACAAATAGAAGTACTGTATGCTGTTGAGACCTCAAACAGTATCGGTTATGTCCTTAAATGTTAGCTTACATTAACAGTTCAGCACACAGTGCATGCATGCACCTATCCCTGCACAACTATAGACTAATCCATTATGATTGATTCTCAGTGCCTTAAAGCACAGCTGTATAGATATGGAAACATACACTATGGAGTGTGTCGTCATCTTAGCAAAAGCTGTCCCAGATCCCACCCAGCCTACCACCACCCAGTTCACTGCTCAGTGATATCATGTGTCTCACCCCCCCTTTGACACAGCCTGTGTAATCAGAGAGCTCTGAATGGTTCTGCCTTTGAATGTGTGAAGGGATTGATATATAAATGATTGTGTTACAGATGCTGGTGGTGGAAGCAGCTGAGGAACACCAACATTTAAACAAAAACAAACAAACAAACAGGAAAACAAAAGCTCTGGTAAATGACCTGTTCTGCAATACAAAGATCAGGGTGCCTCAGGACGCTGACTGTAAAATGTACTTATGGATTTATACTGGCAACTGAGGAATAAAAAAAAATTATATGATGATACAATGATTGCATAATGAATGTGAGACTGAAATTCTTGTGATATCACAAGTACATGGCAGATTGGTAGATACGCCAAAAAAATGTGTTTACTGACAGGCGTTTAATTCGCTCACATTACTATGTGAAGTGGAACGCTTACCTTCTCAAGTGACTTTATAAAAAAAACGTCATTCAGGCTGTCTCTACATGCAGAATGACAGCTGCCTTCTTTAAATTGCTTGCTACCATTTTGAAGAGCGCAGCATTAAATATAAAAGTATACAAACACAAAAAGGCAGTAAAAAGTATACGAAGGATTCTCTAGAACGGGTGCTTTATGGATTAGTCACTGAATTAATGGGATTGTATAACCACACCAATTCTGAATATACACTAATTAAATTATTATATATTTGCAAGACAGTTGATGATGTTATCAAGAAATCTGAATGATCATCCTGAGTATTTTTCACTACTTACTAATTTGAAAGACCAAATAATAAATAATTTATTGTTAAAGAAACATATCAATATATCAAATGATAATGAAAAATAACTGCAGGCCCAATCAAGTGAAATTCTGAGGTACTTGTACTGTGCCAAAGTGTTTTTAATTCACATCATACAGTATTCCCCAACTGAGGATGACATTAGTGCAGTCAGGCCCAGCCCCACTCTCATGTGCAGTGTGGTATCTAGCCTTTGTTAGCCTGTTAGAAGCCGCTTTGCCCAGCGGCTTGTAACAGGCCAGCTTCATGACATCTCCTCCTTTTCATGCTGTTTTTTTTTTTGCCCATTTTTATTGATGCCTGATTGAGTTTACGTTGACAAATTTATAGCTTCCAGTCATGGTTGAAATATAGTTCAAAGCTGTGAGTTTCCCCTGTGGGGTGATTGGCCTTAGAGACACGGTGAGGAGCAGCTTGGTTTAGAACTGGTGTTCCACCATGCTGAAAGGTTGAGGTAGTTTTGGCGTCTGATTAGGGCGGTGGTTACCTCCTGGGCACCTCCCTTTGGGAAGTTTTCCCAGCATGCCCAACAGAAGGAGACCCCAGGGTAGACCCAGAACCCGCTGGAGAGAGTATTTATCTCGTCTGGACTGGAAGCGCCTCAGGATCCCTGAAGAGGAATTACATCACCCTCCCCGGTGTTGCTGGGGAGGGGGACATCTGGAACACCCTGCTTAGCCTGCTGCCACTGCGACCTGGCTTCTGATAAGTGGAAGATAATGGATTGATGGAAGCTGCACTGATGTCAGAAATATATGCTCACCACTGGCTCCATGTAATCGTCTGGAAATCCGTGTTCTAGAGAAAGTTTCAAAAACTGGTTTCTATCATTTGTTTATATTGATTAGAACAAAAGTACATAAAAATTAATTCTCATGTAGACACATGCAAATGGCTTAAAAATGGCTTCAGGAATACTGGACTATGTGCATGGAGTGGTTATTATTTGGCTGTCTGTTCATACCCATTTCACAAATACATTAGTTGTCAATCATGTTGTATTATAAAGCAAAGACATATACATTTAATTTGAATTACAATAATCTGATTGATATGTCTTGCCTCGTGAGAGACAGTCTAGCTGATATTCTACATGAAAATGTAAACATCCGTCAATCTCCAGCACAGTTTTAACCACGTTTGCTAGGTAGAAGAGAATTTAAAGTAAAATACCACTTTTGCCAAACTTTGTAAAAGAAAAACCACAGTATATGTCGCAGCTGACCCGAGTAATGGAATATTTTGAGGAGACTGATGTGAATGAGCAATTGATTTCTAATTCGTTGTTGTGTCTGACTGCAAACTGTTTGTCACACATCGATCAGCAGGGCTCAGAGTTATAACTAACAGTCTGATGTGGACAGAAGCAGAAAGGCACAGATGTTTGTGTAGTTACTGTTCAACAGCTTGGTGTTTCTGGCACATCATTTAATCAAGGTAACCGCAGTGGATCACTGCATCTAATGGAGCCATCTTTTAGTGCAGCCATTTACAAATTAGCTGCTGTGCCCCCCCCCCCCCCCCCCTCAGATGGCTGCAAGGACTCAGCAAACGAAGAACACTTTAAAAAAAATTGTGATCTCATGTGGCATAACAGCAACATAAATCACATATTCAAGTTGAGCCATGCCGAGCAAAAATGGAGTCCGACTGATATAGGCTTTCTAAGACCAATGCCGATATCTGATATTCCAATATATCGGCCAATATTTTGTTCTTTCAGACACATGAAACATAAACAGATTTCTCTAACATTTGTAATGTGTAGCTATTTATTTACTCATTTGCACTCTTTCCGACTCAGTTCAGCTGGTTGTTGTGTTTGTGGCATTCCAAATACCAGTGTTGTCTACAAGAATGCCAGAATGGACAAACTATGTAACATCAATAATCACAGCATGGTTGAAGAGTGGTTCTCCTGACTTCTTTACTTTTTAAATTTTTTCCATTCAACAGTCACTATAAATGCTGATACCAACAGATCAGCAAATAGCTAATATCAGTCGTTAGTATCAGCCTCATATTAGGACTGTGCCATTAATCGAAATTTGATTTCGATTTTGGCTCCAAACGATGACAAAAACAGTGTAATCGACAAAAAACGATTATTATTAAATTTTGTCACATTACGTTCCTTATACAGTGCCTTGCGAAAGTATTCGGCCCCCTTGAACTTTTCAACCTTTTGCCACATTTCAGGCTTCAAACATAAAGATATAAAATTTTAATTTTTCGTGAAGAATCAACAAGTGGGACACAATCGTGAAGTGGAATGAAATTTATTGGATGTGTCAAACTTTAACAAATAAAAAACTGAAAAGTGGGGCGTGCAATATTATTCGGCCCCTTTACTTTCAGTGCAGCAAACTCACTCCAGAAGTTCAGTGAGGATCTCTGAATGATCCAATGTTGTCCCAAATGACTGATGATGATAAATAGAATCCACCTGTGTGTAATCAAGTCTCCGTATAAATGCACCTGCTCTGTGATAGTCTCAAGGTTCTGTTCAAAGCGCAGAGAGCATCATGAAGACCAAGGAACACACCAGGCAGGTCCGAGATACTGTTGTGGAGAAGTTTGGATACAAAAAGATTTCCCAAGCTTTAAACATCTCAAGGGGCACTGTGCAAGCAATCATACTGAAATGGAAGGAGTATCAGACCACTGCAAATCTACCAAGACCCGGCCGTCCCTCTAAACTTTCATCTCAAACAAGGAGAAGACTGATCAGAGATGCAGCCAAGAGGCCCATGATCACTCTGGATGAAGTGCAGAGCTCTACAGCTGAGGTGGGAGAGTCCGTCCAAGTCTGGCGTAAAAGCAACACAGCTCATCACCTTGAACACACCGTCCCCACTGGCAAACATGGTGGTGGCAGCATCATGGTTTAGGCCTGCTTTTCGCCAGCAGGGACAGGGAAGATGGTCAAAATTGATGGCAAGATGGATGGGGCCAAATACAGGACCATTCTGGAAGAAAACCTGTTGGAGTCTACAAGAGACCTGAGACTGGGACGGAGATTTATCTTCCAACAAGACAATGATCCAAAACATGAAGCCAAATCTACAATGGAATGGTTCACAAATAAACGTATCCAGGTGTTGGATTGGCCAAGTCAAAGTCCAGACCTGAATCCAATCAAGGATCTGTGGAAAGAGCTGAAGACTGCTGTTCACAAACGCTCTCCATCCAACCTCACTGAGCTCGAGCTGTTTTGCAAGGAAGAATGGGCAAGAATTTCAGTCTCTCGATGTGCAAAACTGATAGAGACATACCCCAAGCGACTTGCAGCTGTAATTGCAGCAAAAGGTGGCGCTACAAAGTATTAATGCAAGGGGGCCGAATAATATTGCACGCCCCACTTTTCAGTTTTTTATTTGTTAAAAAAGTTTGACACATCCAATAAATTTAATTCCACATCACGATTGTGTCCCACTTGTTGATTCTTCACGAAAAATTAAAACTTTATATCTTTATGTTTGAAGCCTGAAATGTGGCAAAAGGTTGAAAAGTTCAAGGGGGCCGAATACTTTTGCAAGGCACTGGTGTATTATGCAGCCTTGAGTCTATAACGTAACCCACGTAAGTGGACAGCAATATTGCCGGCACTTACGTTTGTGCATGTCCATTATGTGTTAATTACCGTTAATTATAGAGCAGGAAATCTACGCCATAACCTGACCTCCCGAGAAATATCAAATAACATCCGTTATATCCCTACCAATCACGGGGAATGATTGGCAAGGGACAGCAGGGAGAGGTCCCTACCAATATTCAGTCCACAGGTATAATTAGCACCACACCGGACCCTGATTTCCCCCCCTGAAACTTTACGTCCCTACCAATGTTAATACCAAACCTTTTGAATACATGTGCAGGATCTGTCAGTATGTTGTGGCACTAAAATGTGAGCAAATAACTTGGTCCAATTTCTTCCTAGTATTATTAGTTGTGATAACTGGCATTACTTTTCTATTTATTCTATTCATTTATTATTTGTGTTTTATTTAAAATGTATTTATTTATTTATATTGCAATTTATTTATATATTTTTTATACTGTATTTTATTTATATATTGTGTATTTTATTTTAAATTTAGTATTTATTTTCAAGAGATTGTAGAAGTGCTCTGGATTTCAAAGTACTCACTGTTCTTTAAGTGCAACAAATGCAGCGTTTACAAAGTGTTAAATAATCGTGATTTCAATATTGACCAAAATAATTATGATTTTTTTCCATAATCAAGCAGCCCTACCTCATTATTTATTTGTGCCTTACAGCTTTTTATGTATTGAAGGATCTGAAGCAGCATATTTTAGAGTCTTCACCACAGAGTAAAGATACAACAATTTGATAAGTGTTAATTTAGTTTAGTTAATTTTAGTTAAGCAGCACCCCTAATGGTATTCTGCACTGGCAGCTATTCCAGATCTTTCTAGGATGTCAAGAAACTGTCACTAAAAGATTAAATTTTTGCATGTAAGAGACAAGATTCAGGATTTATTTTAAGTCTCATTATGCAACACAGCATTGTATAACTAAAATGTAGATGAACTCCTTTAATGCTACTCAAAAAAAGTGCAAAAACATAAATGAATACACAAGTAAAAAAGGTTAGGATGTGGCATCATATTAATTTTAATTTTAATGTTAATGCAAAAAGCAACAGAAAAGTGCCTTTAGTTTATAAATCAAGTTTAATGAGCACACAGCTTATAATTGTATAACTGATGGGTTCACCGAAAAGGCGCCATGAGAAAGAAAACGTCAGGTGGTGGAGACATCCTCTAAACCTCAATGTTTACTCCGTGTCCCTGAATTTGGATCCGACTCCACTTAACAGGTTTTTGCTGTTGTAAAAGTCTTCCCAGGGAATGGAAATGAAAAACAAAGAAACCAAAAAAGAGAGAGCGATAGACTTTGACCAAACGCTGACAAAGATTTAGTCTTGGCATCGTTGTGGAGACATCTTGCAGACTTTCACAGTTCAGACTGACAAACATGGACAGTGCAGAGGGAGAGTGTAAGATCGTGACTCTGTGTTAATCGCATTTAACCTTTAAATCACACGTATCAGCCTGATACTGCTAAAATCCAACTGTAAATATAATCTATGCAGACCACTGCTGCACACACTCATCTGCTGGTCTCAAAGCAACCACTTCTCCAACTCCAGGCCAGATCAGGGCACTTCAGACACAGCAGTGAGCTATTTCTTCATGTATAGGTCTAAATTTAGAGATAAGTGGGCAGCAAACTCAGAAACATGATGGCTCATAATTCTACAAAGTCTCAAACTTCAACACAATGATGCTAAGAGTGCAACAATATTTTAAGCTTTGAGGACCAAAAAGTATGCAGGCAATAAACAAATCTCTTTTCATAACAATATTCACCAGTTATGCAAGAGTGGAATAGAAATAATAAATTATTTTTACTCAGATTACAAGTTTGTGATATCTGTACGTAAAATTCTTTTTTTGCATCCATACCAAACAATCGAGAAGAAATTGAATTTCAATGGTGAAGTTAACAGCACTTATAAGTAACATTCAACAACAGAAACAAGGTCACCGTGACTCCAAACGCTCCGCAAAGTTTTCACTGCAACTGTTATTTACAAAAGAAGGAGAGCAAACGAAAAGAGCTGCCAGCTTTTTCAGTCAGCCATGTTCAGGCAGACTGAAGTGTCTCAGCAAACTCTTAAAGAATGGCTACAGCACAGAATTCTGATAACAATGTTGTCAAATTCTAAATATTCACCTAATACCATCATCAACTGTATGTTGCCTACTTTATGCTTGTTGCCACTTAGCTTTTGTTGTCATGATAACTTGCTCTTGGCAGCAATACTTGGTAAGCTTTTACATTAGTTTTTTATATCAGTACTTTTCTTAGTAATTTAGCATGTAAGATATTATAAGTCAGATGTACAGTTTTTCCATTAAGTACATTTTTTTTTGCCCGTTTTTCACTTGAATTATAAATGAATGTTTCTAGCTGGGCCAGCTCTAGCTATAAACTGACAGAGTCATCATGATGCCAGCCTGAGGATTCTGGACACATTTTGAAGCCTCTGCATTAATTTTTGGAAGCAGTAGTTCCCATGTTCAGAGGAGAAGGTGTATCACATGTTTGGTGAGCATAGACTTTATGATGCAAAAGCACAAATACACCAACCAGCTCGTTAGTGCTAACAGTTTAATAAAATAAAGGACTTCCACTCGTCAAAACTGAGGAACAAACTTCTTGCAAGGTCTGAATCACACACTGACCCAGTTTCTGGACCGGACAGTTTAGTTTTCCTGCAATCTCTTACTTTGGACCCTTAACGTTAGCATTTTGGCTGCTACCACATTGGGGTTTTTAGAGCTTGATCATATTTGGATGACAGGGTTAAGTCTGCAGCTGGGGGTACAAGCTGCAACCATACACTGTATGAGTGCAAAACGCAGACACAAAGCAGCTGATTAGTGTAAAGTAACAGAATAATGAAACACTCAGACATGCTACACCACACAGCAAGCCGTATTACATGTTAGATAATTTCATTAAAATGCTGCAACAGCACAAACATGGTCAGGAGGTCCAATTCAGTGGCTCGAATTAGTGAATGTGAAGCTAAGCAGACACAAACTGGAGCACCTGTCAGTTAAAGCAGCCGTGAGCCAAACTTAAAGCCTCACCAAATCCAAATAGGTGCAGTTTTGCATCATGCTGATGTTTGTCTGTGACTAAAGCTGGCTATTCTCACTCCAGTGGCCATGTGAGCCAACCTCAAGTGGTCACTGGAGGAATTTTAGGACACGTTTCCAATGAGCAAATATTGTTACATACGTTTCAAATGATGGTGATAGCCAAAACTACAGTCTGCAGACCAGTGGGTTTTTATATAGGTTACCAGAGGTGTCAAACTCAGTGTTACTGAGGGCTACACTGCAAATTTGCTTAGTATGCTTTAATAAATCCAAATATTATCCTCAATTATATTGTTGCATATCCTGTATTTTCTTCTAAATTTGGACTGCATAAAATTCACCATGGTGCCTGCTCATCATACCTTTTATTCAATCATTACAGCTACTGGTCTTTAATGGTATTTTTCACATATTCATTTGTGAACAGCTCAGCAGCTGGGTGGGAAACTTTAAATACAACGTAAAAAGAAAAAAGACCTTTGTTCGTGTGGTTCACATGTGGAACA
The DNA here is from genome assembly GCF_007364275.1 of Archocentrus centrarchus. Classification (NCBI taxonomy): domain Eukaryota; kingdom Metazoa; phylum Chordata; class Actinopteri; order Cichliformes; family Cichlidae; genus Archocentrus; species Archocentrus centrarchus. The sequence continues at coordinate 5,584,615 of NC_044366.1, forward strand.
CAGCCTCAGCTTTTAGTGTGAGAACAGATGCACATGAAGACCAACAAACTGCAGTTTTTCAGAACCTAACCTGTTTGGCAGTTCTGCTTGGGGTCCAGACCAAGCTTTGGGTCTGATGTGGCCTATGTTTGAATATTAAATTGCAAATTAACATTAGATCAAATTCCCTGCCATTGTCCTGGGGTGGAGGCAGAACTAACAGATAACTCAAACTGCAGGCACTTCTGTATCTGTATTACAGGTAACTGAGGAAATGATTATCACAGCCTCTAAACATTATGGGAAATCATTCATGCTTTATTAAAAATGTGAGCGTTTATGTAAAGTACGCTGAATTATGTTATCATAAATTCAAACAGGGAGTGAGATGAAACCTCTGAAAGGCATCTTGTTTATTTATAATAGCTGAATAGCCCTTCTGGAGGACATATTGTCTTCTGAAATCCCACTCAGCCCCTTCTGGCTCATACATAAGTGCTTCAATAATCAATACTCGCACTCAATTCTGACATTCCGTATTTATAAAACCCAGAAACTGAAAGGTGCCAGGTTACCTCTGCTCCGCCGGTTTCCACGGGAACAAAAAACAGGCAGTTTCTTTAAACCTTCAGTTCCTGGAAATCCTCCAAAAGCACCCTGAGTTTACTCTCCTCAGCAGACGACGGTTGCTGAGTCATTACTATGTGACCTTACAGCCACCTCTAGCTCCTATATGAACTTGAACCTCGGGCTATTTCACACAGTGCAGAGCCCGTGATCTCCTGCGAGCGAGGGGTAGATGCACTTTCTGCGAAAAGACTGCAGAACAACGATATCGACTCTCAGAGTACTACAATCCCTACAACGCCATCGCCTCCGATTCGGAGGAGCGCCGCTCCACCTGCAAAATGAGTAATGAAGACGTCTTTCCCTCTCTGAGCAGCCCCTGCATCCACGGACAACGCTGCACCTGCAAGGACTCACTCCTCAGCATTCATTTGCAAGCTTGCACGTCGCAGTTTGAGCGAAAGCATTAAATCCGCAGCATTAAGCAGCCATTTACTTTGCGAACGCACATGCATGTCTTTGTTGCATGGCAAGTATCCACGCAGCGAGACTCAGCATCATATTGATGCCACAGCGCGTAGTTGCCCACTCAAAACTCAACGCTGTAACGTTTGCATGTATAATGTCGCGGACCTACCTGCGTTTTCTCAGAGCAGTCCAGCGGCAGAAAAACTAGAAGCAGGAGATGCAGCGACTATCCGCGGCAGCAGTGGAGCTGGTCCATTCCGTAACCTTTAGTGAAGACACGCAAGGCAGCTTGCTGGATCTGCCAAAGGATGCTCAGCGTGACCACGTGACTGTGGAGGACAACCTGCCCATCTCCATCACTGATGGACAGACAATATAGAGCAGCCCCGTTTGTTATCAGAAGGGTCAGCTCAGCAAAAAAAGAAAAGAAAAAAGAAAAAATAGCATAAGAAAAAAAACTTTCAACATTCTTACAAAATAGATGGACAGATCGGTTAAAAAAAAATAAGTGGAGCAACAACAACATGTCTCATTAAATGTGCATGAAATTTTACAGATCACAGTGGAGCTTAAGCTCTGGAAGTACTTTTAATGGACTTAACTCGCTTCTTTAACTTATTTCCACTCCTGCAGAGTCATGCTGACATCACTACACCAGGAAAAGGATTATTGGGAAAACTGGACGAGTAGTTAATGGCTTCTTTGAGATGAATTAATACAGAAAATAGGAAAAAATTAAAGGAATCATCCATCCATCAGGTACTGGGCAAAATAGTAGTTTGTTGCCCAAAGGCAACACCATACGTACCATAGATTGTTTTTCCCACCTTTTTGTTATTTTCGTGATGGTGTTATTTTCCAAACTCCTGGTTTCGACCCTACCACAGCTCTTAAGAACCTCTGGTCTTGATTCTGTACCTGCTAGTCCTGAACGGCAACCCCCATCTCTGCCTCTGCAAATATAACATAACCTACCTAACAAACACACACTTCTAGATTGTAGCTACTTTTACAGTAGACAATAACTGTTGTCAAGTGGCCACAGGGCAGCACGGTAGTGTGGTAGTTAGATAAGATAAGATAGTGTTTATTTGTCACATGCACAGTTATACACAGTACAATGCACAGTGAAATGTATTTTGTACCTGCAACCATATACACACACATATAAATAAGAAGAATAAAAATAAAAATAAGTAATTCACACTATACGCTATACTCTATATACTATACACTATTATTAGCACTGTTGCCTCACAGCAAGAAGTCCTGGTTTGAATCCACCTTGGCCGGTGCCTTTCTGTGTGGAGTTTGTGTGGGTTTACTCTGGTTTCCTCCCATAGTCAAAGACATGCTCTTAGTGGGGTTAGGTTAATTGGTGATTCTAAATTGTCTATAGGTGTGAATGGTTGTCTGTGTACCCTGCCTCTTGCCCTATGACAGCTGGGATAGGCTCCATGAAGTCCACATACTCTAATAAGGATTAAGACCCCCACAGACCCCAAGAGCCCCAATTCACTGTGATTCACTTGGTCTGTGCTAATTTCAATAAGCATTATTGTTTCATATTGTCTTTGAAACTCTGCCTGCTGGTGATGCTTGCTTGCTTTTCCTAATTGGCTCAAGTCACTTCTAATTTGCATCACAATGGCTGACAATGAGCTGTGTAGCTGGTAAAAGCCATTTCATTTAGGTGCTCACCACAGACATAACCCTGATACTTCTTCTCATTTTGGACAGCTTGACAAAGTAGTAAATATGTTCTTTGGCTGTTTAAGCCATTAGCTCAGCCTTCATTGAAGCTTTCAGTCCTGCATTTGAATTTGTATGTTTTGGCTCAGCACAGGTTGTGTTTTCCCTCAAGTGCAAGTAAGCTAGCTTGGTGTCACTGATCCCTGTTTCTTGGGTTACTCTTCAGATACAAATTGTTGAGAACATGACAGAAACGCAGTGCATTGTGTACAAATTTCATATAGTGGCTGCTGTTTTCTGGCAGTTGTTGCTATACTGGAGTGATACTCGTGCATCTCTGAATCACTTTTTTCCTTTTTGTTAACAGTGGAAAACAGAGCAAAATGCAACGTGTTACCTAAACAAGCAATCTGCAGGATGCTTGCTGTATCCTGCAGATTAAGAATCAGGAGGATATTGTTAGCATCCTGCTTTTTTTTTTTTTTTCTCTTTTTAATCCAAGGTATGGTTTGGTGCATCACTCTATAGAATATCTGTTTCACATTCTGCCCAAATCGTTTTGACAGCTATTTCTAGGATTAAACATTGTGAATCTTCAGTGAAACATGTTTCTTCAAAAGATCAAAACCTGTCCCTCTGATACAGAGTGAAGAGCTCTGAATCTGCCTCACATGCTCGTTCACAAGTCAAATTTACTGCAAACTATGCACCACGTGTTTCCTGCCAGTTATGACAGCACACCCTGCTAATGTTCACAGTGCCTGAGCTCCATCCAGTGTAGGATAAACCCACTGTGTGACTGTTTGCTATAGTGTGTGGTCTACTTTAGAGCACTGTGGATTTTCTTTCAGCATATGCCACTCACTGTACTTACATTTAAAGAGGATCTCTTGTGCTTTTGCTTATTTCCTGCTTGTTTCCCCCAATATATTTCCTGTCACAGTGGTGAATGCTCATAGTAACATGGCCAGTGTTTCAAATAATGAGTGTATGCACAAGTTAAGTCATGGGAGCCAAAAGCTCAGGCTTAAAGAGAGAGATTTGTTTCAGAGAGAAATGAACTGCTCCAAGGCCCAGTATGAGATTAAAAATAAAGATTACTTTGAACTGTGAACAACAGAGTCCAACAACAAAAATATAGATCTGGAAATAAACATAATAGATCTGAATAAATTCTCTTTCAATGCCATCAAAGAGTAATAGAAATGTTTCCCTCTACTGGTCAACAGGGTGCACAGCACTTATGAGGACCAACCGGTCCATGTAGAAAATCCCAAAATGCTCAATATGTATAAAAATTCAAGTGTAGCTATAACTACTTATAAGACAAAAAGATATTTTACTTTAGTAGCCAAAACTGACAGACACCGATTTTCATTTCAGATGTGAGGGAAACACAGCCAACTTTAGATCTGTTTGCTAATCACTTACACCAGGGATCCTCGAGTCCAGGCCTCGAGGTCCGGTGTCCTGCAGGTTTTAGATGTGTCCCTGATCCAACACACCTGAATCAAATGGCTGAATTACCTCCTCAGTCTGCAGTCAAGTTCTCCACAATCCTGCTAATGACTTCTATATTTGACTGAGGTGTGTTGCAGCAGAGACACATCTAAAAGTTGCAGGACACCGGCCCTCGAGGCCTGGAGTTGAGGATCCCTGACTTACACACATCAGGTCCTACAGTAAGATGGCCTGTAGTTTATGCATGCATGTGTGATTTGTCAGGTTTGAATAGGTATGGAAAAAAAAATGCATTTGGCATCATGGTACAGCTGCCTACAGTCAGTTAAACACATGTTCAAATGCATGATTTTCAGCAGCTGGTGTAAACACAGATGCAGTCTGACTGAACAAGAGAGGAAGCAGTGTTTGCAGTGACAGCCTCGTTATCTCTTGGAGTGCATGCATCGCTTGTCAGTTTATACAGTGGAAGGAATGTAACAGCTGTACACTTAAAATTCAACAATACAGCTGCATGCAAGCATTAATGTGTGAGACGCAGAGGCACGGTTCAGCACCGGGACACTGAAGTATCTGTGCTAACAGTCGTCAAGGGTGTCTCAATTACTGTGCAGTGATGACTAAAGATGTTTTTTTCAGCTTTTTAGTGGAAGAGAAAAAAGTAATGACAGATTGCAGTTCTTAATTTGACTGTTAAATCTCAAATTTCACCTCCTCCAGCAGCGAGTTTCATATAAAACAAGAAGCACTCAGAGCACAAACCTCAGCCAAGGCGGCTCGCTCTCCAGCAGGAGTTACTTTTAAGGGAACCGTGTTGTACTTTGTATATATTCATTTTGTTTTCTTTGTTCTTTTTAAGTGTGCTTTAGGTTTGTAGCAAAAACAAATGCAAACTGCAGGCTTTTATTATTTGCCCTTTTGAAACCCATTTAAATATTTGTGGATATGGCACATGTGCAGCATTCATTTCATTGTTTAGTAAAGTTCATATAAATATTTAGTGATAAATATCAAGGAAAAAAGTTTTTGATATTCAGGTATTCAGGAACATTGTTCATGTATTCAAATTATGTATTTAAACAATTATAACTTGTTATTGTCATATTAGAACATGTATGTAGGCGTAGGTAATGGATAATAGGTATTGATTTGTAAATAACTGGCCATGAATAATTTGAGCTTATTATATAATATCATACTACAGTTTATTTCTAACTAACTTGGCAGCTCATTCTCATAAAAGTGAGGTCAGAGGTCAAATGTGACATGATATTTGGATGCAAACTATAATGTCATATTTAGAATCCCCATATTCCATTATTGTTTCTTAAATGTTGCCAATACAAACAAAGGCAGCAGAATTTTAAGCACTGTTTTAAAGATAAAAGACATTTGATGCAAGTTTGACTGAAGAAGAGGTCAGAGGTCCAAAGAAAGTATCATTCCCAATATGCCTGTATGCAATACAAACAATGATAGAAAGAAACATAGTTTTAAATAGCTCTGTATAGCATTAATATCACTTTGACCTTCAGCTCAATCTACTGACCTTGAATGAGAGGTCAGAGGTCAAATGTGATGTATTTTAAATATTTATACAGTTCTTTCTATATGTGGATAATACACACCAGATTTGCAAGAATCAGTTTCTAAGTTAAAAGGCTTTTTTGTCAATTTTCCAACAATAAATCATGAAGTTGACCTTGAAGGTCTCGGTGGATGTGAACCAGATTTTAATTGTTAATGTGACCCCACTCTACACCCCTGCAATATTTTATCAGAATTCATTCAAAACTTTCTGAGCTGTCGCGTTTACAGACAGAATGACGCACAGATGTAAACACCATAAACGTGAGCTCCTTGGCTGATGTGAAAATCACTGCTTATACAAACGATGAAGAAATGGACTTTGTGAAGCATAGATGTGCTTTATGCTACATCTGATCAGTCCACTAGAGGGTGGCCTAAGTTTAAATATGCAAATGTTTTACATAATGTACTTGTGTATGATGTGCAGTAATCCCAGTGCAGTTGCTTAAAGCTTATGAGATATTAAAATAAAAAGAAGGAAGGAAATGATTATTATTGGCATGAATTCATGGCAAGTGGTTGTCAAATAGTACCCTGTCAGGATGAGAAGAGGGAGCATATGAAAGACTTTTTTATTAGTGGCAGGACACGCTGTTAATGTTTGAAGTTTGAAGATGTTTAAGTCTGCAAGACAGACGTTTCACAGCTGCCGGCTCATCGAGTGGAACCCTTTCCACTGTTTGCTAAAGGGAGAGGGGAAAAAAGGATGTGCTAAGCTTCCCACTGTGAGTTCCTTCAGTCTGAAGGCAAAGGTGATTTCCACCCTTACTCGCTACAATAAAAAAGAGAACATCTAAGAATTGCTAAGTGTTCTACATCCAGTCAAAACAGAGTTAAAACTTCAAATCAGCTCCTGCTTCTGGATCAGTAGAGAAAGACCCACCTCGCAGCACATGTGGTGACCTTACAGGAGATGCAATCGCTGGCTTTGAGGTCATTTTCCTGTTACCTCAAACTGACTTCCTCAAGTGCTCTTAAAGGAGGTTTAATTTGGCTCCATCAGGACCCCGAGGCTCAGATCTCTCAGCCCAGGGCTGAGGCTGTTTGTCAGGTGATTACAGGTCTTCCAGAGGGAAATGACACTTCAGGACCACCAGTCATTTACCCGACTCTGTTCAAACACCTTCCTTTCTTTGACACACAGTAACAGCTCACGCTGTACTCAAGCACTGCAAACCAACACCTACTCTGCATTTACCTCAAGTTGCCCCCCCTCCATTTATTTAAAGCTACATTCATTTAATGTTACCTATGCATCAAGCATGTATTCTAATGTTAACTACCTGTGCTAAACTACCTGCATGGCATCAAACAGCACACAGGCTAATCTAACAACTAGCTGGTGTAACATAGTGGAGGACTGAGTTGCTACCACAGGGAAGCCCAAACAGGGCTGAAACAGGCGGGGAACATGACTCTAAATGAGGGATGGGCAGTTAATTTACCCCAAGGGGCCACATGAGAACCTGGGATTGTTGTTGAGGGTCACCAACAAGCTGAACCCAATTCTGCAAAGTATTAAGTTTATCTTTATAAACTTATTGGTGCGGCCCTCCACAACAGCCCCAGCTCTCACGTGGCCCCTTGGGAAAATTAATTGCCCACCCCTGCTCTAGATGAAAGGTAAACTTACAAACATGCAAACAACATAGCTTGTTTACTAAAACATGCTAAAAACATACATGTAGATGCTGCATCGTGAAAGCATGTATTCTAATGTTACCTGTTCACGTCTCTAACCGTTTTTCTCCACTCGGCGACACACCCGCCGAGGAACAAACTCTGGTTATTGGTGACTCTGTTTTGAGAAACGTGAAGCTAGAGACACCGGCGACCATAGTCAAATGTCTTCCAGGGGCCAGAGCAGGCGACATTCATGGAAATTTGAAACTGCTGGCTAAGGCTAATCGTAGATTTGGTAAGATCGTTATTCACGTCGGCAGTAATGACACCCGGTTACGCCAATCGAAGGTCACTAAAATTAATATTGACTCGGTGTGTAACTTTGCAAAAACGATGTCGGACTCTGTAGTTTTCTCTGGGCCCCTCCCCAATCAGACCAGGAGCGACATGTTTAGCCGCATGTTCTCCTTGAATCACTGGCTGTCTGAGTGGTGTCCAAAAAATGACGTGGGCTTCATAGATAATTGGCAAAGTTTCTGGGGAAAACCTGGTCTTGTTAGGAGAGACGGCATCCATCCCACTTTGGATGGAGCAGCTCTCATTTCTAGAAATCTGGCCAAATTTATTAACCCTCCTAAAAACTGACTACCCAGGGTTGAGACCAGGAAGCAGAGTTGCAGTCTTACACGCCTCTCTGCAGCTTCTCTCCTCCTGCCATCCCCCCAAAACCCCATCCCCATAGAGTCGGTGCCTGCTCCCAGACCACCAAAAAACAAAGCTAAAATCAGCAAAAAGCTATTTAAGCATAAAAATTCAAAAACAATAAATAATACAGCTTCATCAACTGCACCAAAGAATAAAACAATTAAATGTGGATTGTTAAACATTAGGTCTCTCTCTTCCAAGTCCCTATTAGTAAATGATTTAATAATTGATCAACGTATTGATTTATTCTGCCTTACAGAAACCTGGTTACAGCAGGATGAATATGTTAGTTTAAATGAATCAACACCCCCGAGTCACAGTAACTGTCAGAATGCTCGAAGCACAGGTCGAGGAGGAGGAGTAGCAGCAATCTTCAATTCCAGCTTATTAATTAATCAGAGACCCAGACAAAGTTTTCATTCTTTTGAAAGCCTGACTCTTAGTCTTGTCCATCCTAATTGGGAAAATCAAAAACCAGTTTTATTTGTTATTATCTATCGTCCACCTGGTCCTTACTCAGAGTTTCTGTCTGATTTCTCAAACTTTTTATCTGATTTAGTGCTCAGTTCAGATAAAATTATTATAGTGGGTGATTTTAACATCCATGTAGATGCTGAGAATGACAGCCTCAACACTGCATTTAATCTATTGTTAGATTCAATTGGCTTCTCTCAAAATGTAAAGGAGCCCACCCACCACTTTAATCATACTCTGGATCTTGTCCTGACATATGGCATAGAAACTGAAGACTTAACAGTATTCCCTGAAAGCCCCCTCCTGTCTGATCATTTCTTAGTAACATTTACATTTACTTTAATGGATTACACAGTAGTGGGGAATAAGTTTAATTACAGTAGAAGTCTTTCTGAAAGTGCTGTAACTAAGTTTAAGGATCTAATTCCTTCATTGTTATGCTCTTCAGTGCCATGTGCCAACACAGTGCAGAGCAGCTACCTAAACTCTGCTCCCAGTGAGGTGGATTATCTCGTCAATAGTTTTACATCCTCACTGCGTATAACTTTGGATACTGTGGCTCCTCTGAAAAGGAAAGCTTCAAATCAGAAGTGCCTGACTCCGTGGTATAATTCACAAACGCACAGCTTAAAGCAGATAACCCGAAAGCTGGAGAGGGAATGGCGTCTCACTAAATTAGAAGATGCTCATTTAGCCTGGAAAAAGAGTTTGTTGCTCTATAAAAAAGCCCTCCGTAAAGCTAGGACATCTTACTATTCATCATTAATTGAAGAAAATAAGAACAACCCCAGGTTTCTTTTCAGCACTGTAGCCAGGCTGACAAAGAGTCAGAGCTCTGTAGAGCCGAGTATTCCTTTCACGTTAACTAGTAGTGACTTCATGGATTTCTTTACAAATAAAATTTTAGACATTCGAGAAAAAATTATTCATAACCATCTCAAAGATTATTCTTCATGTTCGGCTGCTTTCAGCACTGCTGGTATTTGTTTAGACTCTTTTGCTCCAGTTGATCTTTCAGAGTTAACTTCAATAGTTACTTCCTCCAAACCAGCAACATGTTTGTTAGATCCCATTCCTACTAGACTGTTCAAAGAAGTCTTTCCAATTATTGATGCTTCAATCTTAAAAATGATCAATCAGTCTTTATTAGTTGGCTATGTACCACAGACCTTCAAGGTGGCTGTAATTAAACCTCTGCTTAAAAAGCCATCACTTGACCCAGCTGTCTTAGCTAATTATAGGCCAATCTCCAACCTTCCTTTTCTCTCAAAGATTCTTGAAAGAGTAGTTGTAAAACAGCTAACTGATCATCTGCAGAGGAACGGTTTATTTGAAGAGTTTCAGTCAGGTTTCAGAATTCATCACAGTACAGAAACAGCATTAGTGAAGGTTACAAATGATCTTCTTAGAGCCTCTGACAGTGGACTCATCTCTGTTCTTGTCCTGTTGGACCTCAGTGCAGCTTTTGATACTGTTGACCATAACATTTTATTACAGAGATTAGAGCTTGCTATAGGTATTAAAGGTACTGCACTGCAGTGGTTTGAATCATATTTATCTCATAGACTCCAATTTGTTCATGTAAATGGGGAGTCTTCTTCAGACAGTAAGGTTAATTATGGAGTTCCACAGGGTTCTGTGCTAGGACCAATTTTATTTACATTATACATGCTTCCCTTAGGCAGTATTATTAGAAAGCACTGCATCAATTTTCATTGTTATGCAGATGATACTCAGCTTTACCTATCAATGAAGCCAGATGACACACATCAATTAGTTAAACTGCAGGAATGTCTTAAAGATATTAAGGCCTGGATGACCTCTAATTTCCTGCTTCTAAATTCAGATAAAACTGAAATTCTTGTTCTCGGCCCAACAAATCTTAGAAACATGGTGTCTAACCAGATACTTACTCTGGATGGCATTACTTTGGCCTCCAGTAACACTGTGAGAAATCTTGGAGTCATTTTTGACCAGGATATGTCCTTCAATGCACATATTAAACAAATATGTAGGACCGCTTTTTTGCATTTGCGCAATATTTCTAAAATTAGAAACATCCTTTCTCAGAGTGATGCTGAAAAGCTCATTCATGCATTTATTACTTCTAGGCTGGATTATTGTAATTCATTATTATCAGGCTGTCCTAAAAGCTTTCTGAAAAGCCTTCAGCTGATCCAAAATGCTGCAGCTAGAGTACTGACAGGGACTAGAAAGAGAGAGCATATTTCTCCCATATTGGCTTCTCTTCATTGACTCCCTGTTAAATCTAGAATAGAATTTAAAATTCTTCTCCTCACCTACAAGGTCTTGAATAATCAGGCACCATCTTATCTCAAAGACCTCATAGTACCATATCACCCCAACAGAGCACTTCGCTCTCAGACTGCTGGCTTACTCGTGGTTCCTAGGATACTTAAGAGTAGAATGGGAGGCAGAGCCTTCAGCTTTCAGGCGCCTCTTCTGTGGAACCAGCTCCCAGCTTGGATTCGGGAGACAGACACCCTCTCTATTTTTAAGATTAGGCTTAAAACTTTCCTTTATGATCAAGCTTATAGTTAGGGCTGGATCAGGTGACCCTGAACCATCCCTTAGTAATGCTGCTATAGGCCTAGTCTGCTGGGGGGTTCACATAATGCACTGTTTCTCATTCACCTTATTTACTTTGTTTATACTCCACTCTGCATTTAATCATTAATTGATATTAATCTCTGGCTCTCTTCCACAGCATGTCTTTCTCTCCCCTCAGCCCAACCGGTCGCGGCAGATGACCCCCCCTCCCTGAGCCTGGTTCTGCTGGAGGTTTCTTCCTGTTAAAAGGGAGATTTTCCTTTCCACTGTCGCCAAGTGCTTGCTCATAGGGGGTCGTTTTGACTGTTGGGTTTTCTCTGTATTATTGTAGGGTTTTTACCCACAATACAAAGCGCCTTGAGGCGACAGTTTGTTGTGATTTGGCGCTATATAAATAAAATTGAATTGAATTGAATTGAATTAATATTAACTGCCCGTGCTAAACTACCTGTGTGTCAAATCCCTGAGCCTTTTGCTCAGGGATTTGACTGTGTGTTCTTCTGACACATTTCCATTTGTAATCCCAGACTTTTGTGCTGCTTTTTGGTGCTCTACTAAAAAAAATATGTGCCACTGTTAAGAAGTGAATGAGTCCACCTACTCAGAATAGCAGTCACCTTGACACATTGTTTTGGTGAACAGCAGCAGCCGTGGTGTAAATACTGTATCCAGGGCCTAAAACAATGAGGGGGGGAATTTCAAAACTTTTCCACCCCCAAAATTGTAAATTTTGATGTTTTCCAGAGATTTACATGAATGAAATTTTGATGTATTGAAATACTGGTATGAATATACCTACTGTTGAGTTTTAATTAAACATTTTTTTTAAAATTTTGCATTCTTAAGCTGCAAACCAGTAGGCCCATCTCTTCTAATGTAATGGAACAGGTCCAAGAGTGCTCATAATGCTCATAAAAAAAAAAGTCAGTTTGTTGCTCCCTCTCATGCTTCCCTGCTTTATTTGGAGTTTAATGGAGGCTATTAATCTAATTTGCATACAGATTTCCTGCCTGATAACCCAAGTCACAGCTTGCATCTCCATTTTTCCTCAGAGCCACCAAACTGCATCATTATGCTCCATCCACCTAATCCGGTGTAAAAGCTGAGGACTGAACTGTTGGAGCTTTAGCAACACCGTAGTTCATTCTACCTTTACAGTTTATACTTCCACTTTAGAGATTCAGGCTCACCAGATGTAATCACCTCACATATGCATCAGATATTTATTACACATGTTTCTAAGGCCCTTTAAGAGTAAAGTGTCCTCCCATTTAAATAAGCTGTAAATTATTGGTGCAGTCAGTACATGCCTATGCTGCTAATTAGCATTCAGGAAAGTCAAAGCAGACATTTCGAAAGGAATATGATATAAAGCATGCCCCCTGGGAGCCCGGTTCACCAGAGATGAACTTCTTAAAGGAACAGTCCAACAGTTCAAAGGAATTGTACTATATATGAATCCAAATTATTATTTACATAGAGTGGATTATACACTGATCCTAAGTTAGAAAAAAAAAAAAAGAGCATTAAATCATCCACCAAACCACTTGAAAAACTACTGTAAGCCAAGGGGAATCTCTGTAAGACATCCCACAACAGACAGAGGATGATCCCTCTTGAGATTTAGGAGAATGCTGTGGTGATTCACACAACACAGCCAGTAGAACAGCAGAAGAACTTTAATAGAACTCACCACTAGGCAAACAACATCTGTGATGGTTCTCTCCCACAAAGACCAACAGCAGAATAACAGACTGGCCTGTTAGATTAGCTTCCTTGTTTATTGTCAAAGTCAGTCTAAGGCCTTGTGAAACCCTCACATTTCCCCAAGAAATCACAAAACAATGTCAGAATTGGATTTTACATCACAAGTACAAACATTTTTGAATGTATACAGTTCCTAAAATGTTATGTGAGCTTTATGCCAAAGCTGCCCTACATTACCAATATTGGTAATTACCAAAATTTAATGTTTTACAAAAAGCTGAAAAAAATAGTAAAGCACTTTTTTTTTTTTAAATTAAGATAAATTGGCTCAACGTTATGCTTCATTAAGTTCTGACTTCTCACAGAAGTCCAGTGTGATGGCTCACTTATGTTATTTATTTGTCTAATAAATAAAGTTTTAGTTTTAAACAAATTTATGGCAGATCCTAAAATTTGTGCTTTTGTTTTTATGACATGTGGTCTAATAAATTTGTTACCCATAGCATTTTTTTTAATTTCAAAAAAACAATATCTCATCAGCGCTCTGATCTATAACATCAGTACATTTTGAGAACGTGGAAAAATTTTAATATTTTACCACGACACCATATGGAAGCTTGTTTCTTTTTTCCGTGTTTCAAAATTTCAGGTTACCATCTCAAAATTTCATCAAAATCATCAAAATTTTGACTTACGAACTCAAACTGCTAAGAAAATAAAAACTGAGAAAATAACGTTTTTTCCAGTGGCAGAGACAAGCTTCCATAACTGTAATAAGCTTAAAAAAAAAAAAGCATTTTGCCTTATGATTGTTGATGTATAAATGGATATGTCAGTGTCATGTCAATATGACAAGCATCTTGGATATTATACAGTACAGAAGTCTGTTATGTCCAATCATCATCAAACGGAAACAGATCCAGACCAAAACAGGAAAATATTTTAGGTTTTCAGAAGCATTTGTCTCTTGACATCCTGAATTTGTGCCCCTCTGCAAGTGGTGACTTTTGACACAAGGGAGCGCTGCAATAAACAAACAGTGCTAACAGCCAACCATTGAATACGGTCAGACTGGAGCTGCCTTTTCTCAGTTTTGGAGTTGTGACCAACTGAAATACACCCCAAATTTATATGGTCCTTTAAATTGCATATTGTATCTTTAAAATATCTACTTAGACCAATCCAGGCTTAACTAGTATCCTTTCGTGACCTCGGTGTATTTTATATTTTATAAGTGAACCCAAATTATAGGGGGGGGCACTGATGGCAAATGCTGAGCGCAACTTTTTTCTCCATGTTAGCCATGCATCAAAGCGTCTGCTGGATTTTGGCTTCTTTTATTTGGATAGCAATATAAAGGCCTAGCATCCACACAGAAGAAAACATGGCTTTCTGTTGCAGATAAACTGCATGAACACTGTCAATCTACCCCCCATCCAAATGATGCTGACTGTAGTACAGTCTTATATCTGCTCGGGCCAAACAAAGCTAAATAAGGTGCTGAACTACTATTCTGTCTGGTAGGCTTAAAACTATGGAAAGTATAAAGTCTCTGAACAATCATGTCAAGAAAGTGATAGTGGTGAATAATAAAAAAATAGAACCAATAAAACCAGCAGACTGGATGAGTTTCAGGGTGGGCTACTGAAAAAAAGAAAAAAAAAAAAAAAAGGGAAGACATATGATGCTGGTCATAGGTCAGATGCTGGAAGTAAGCTGTGCACTGTTGCCAGCTGCATTTTAAAAAGGAGTTCATACATCCGGCACATGCACTACACATCCTACCCTAACCCTAGATCATTCCCACAAAACATGTTGTAGAAGTGCTACTACATTCTACCCACGTATTAAAAACCCCCTACCAAGGGGAATGTGACTCAGCAGTTCAACTCCACTTTACAGGGGGGCAAAAACTATTCAGCCTTCGCCAGATGGGGTGAGTTCCAGGAAACAAGGACAACTGGCTGAGCCTTCCCAGTCTAATGTGGCAAACAGAGCCGAGTGCTGAGGTTGCTGTTGATTATTCTTCCTGAAAGGATTGCTTCCTTCAAGCTCTCGATTCTTCCCCCGTGGCATTTTCACTGTGGAAACTCCAATTACAGTCTATTCAAAATTGACTTCTTCACTGTCTTTGAACTTAGAGACTCTAGAGAATCCAATAATTATAACACGAATCCCTTTTGGCTTTCCTTTTTATGAACAAGGTTTGCTGCCATTCATAAGGTCAAAACTAGACCCATGGAGTAACACTGACCCATTCTGTTAAATTTGCAACAAGCTGCTGGAGTTCCTTACTCGAGTAGCTTCTGCTAGATCTGACATTAAGATGCTCTGGGCTGCTGGTCATCCAGACAGAAGTTAGAATCCATACTGGCATTTTCTGTGTCATTTAAGTGTTGACTGGCTGGGCACATCTGAGGAGGCTTAGCCCATCCATGCTTATAGCTACTGTTAGTCTGGAGGAACTGAAGACTGACTCAGTGGATTACATTTATTGATACTGACATCCCCACAACAATAGAAGGATTCCTCGTTTTAATGTAGTCGTTAATGACTACTATTAAAGCTTTGATCGTAGGCCTACAGCTGAAAGCTATGGCTGAGAGACAAACTGTGGAAACTGCAGGACTGATTTCAAACCAATAAACAAGGACTCTGGGTTCTTCTTGCCTACCCATAACTGCTTAACCTACATACACAAGACTTGCAAACAAAACAAAGTAAATGAAAACTAACCTTTCATGTGGTTGAAAATTCATGAACAAAAATGAGAAAAAAATCAAATCCCGACTGATGCTGCAGATACACACGAGGGAATTAGGGAGAGTGGAAACACCTGAGCAACTAAACACAGCAGAAACCAATCAAGATGACGGGACAGGGGCTAAGCACAAAAGACGTATCAAAATAAAAACAGGAAGTAACAAATGGGTGGCGGAGACAAAGACTTAACAAGATGCAAAAGGACACTAGGGAGGCTGTACTAAACTGAAACACAAACCAGTAAATACAGACCAATACTCTAAATGTAAATAGAACCCAGAGTACAAAAGTAACCAGAACCAAAGACAAAAAATCTGAAGGATTAAACCCAGACTACAAAACTCAGAACTCTGGGTGTAAGACCCACGATGTAAACAGAATTAATGGTACTGTGTTTATCTCTGTTTGCTTAGGCATTCGGCTGTGCAGAGTGATTCTGGGTACATACTTACATGCAGTCTTCCAAAAAAGAACTCCCAAAAGAGAACCAAACCAAAAGCGTGTAAATAAATCTGTGTGGTGTCTTGAGCTGAAACTTAAAATACACAATCCTGTATGAATAACACGGGGCCTTTAAATCTTATCTACATTCACACTTTGTAGGCACAACAACAAAAAGACTCCTGAGGGCATTTTTAAAACAGTAGCAGCACCATCATGTATATATGTTAGATACAAAAAGGCTTTCTGAGTACACAGCGGAGTTCTGATTAAACACATATGATGCCAAGTGTAGCAAGTAACTTCCTAAAACCAAAATTTTATAAAAAAAAAGCACTGCATCAGCTTGGAGATAAATTTGTGTTATTGCTGGCAGGCTGTATGGAGGCTGTAGTATAACACAGCCCAGCTCCTGCTTCTTAAAGGAGAAATCCCAGTAAAAAAAAAAAAAAAAGCACATTTAGGTGAAGATGGAAGTCCTGTTCATGATGACTGAAGGGATAAAATAAAACACCAAAATATGACACAGCTTGAAAAAAAAATTCCTAGCATAGCCAAAAAAAGGCTGATGCTCCCAGATTACTGTCTCATTGGATTGTCTGAAGAGGCAAATAAAGATTTTTCCAGTGTAAGAGGCAGCAGTTCAGTTACTGGTCCTGTAAAGCACTAATGATCTGTTAATTCCCGAGTTGTGATTTTAATATGTAGACTACATCATGTGAGCCACAATGAACCAATCTCTGTTTTTACTATTATGTGAGCTGCAAAAAAGAGAACTATGTTACACCTTTCACTTTCTTTTATTTATCCAAATTACCCAAATTTGAAAGTTTTAGCTTTTATTTTATGTATTTATTTTTTAAGTCAAGCAGATATTTTTTATTTTATTTAATTTTTGGTCTGTTTGGATCTCTGTGAATATAGTTTCCACTATGTAAACATTAAACTCTCCTCTGTAAATCCAGTCTGTATGTCTCTTACACACATTTTCCCAAACTTAGAGCCTTGGAGACTTTGGGAATAATAAAGTTCTGTGGGTTTGAACAATTGCTGGCTGCACATGAGTCTCTTGCTGCCAGGACAGTGGGATTAAACAGGACAGGGCAAATTTATATTTGTACATGGATTTTGAGTTTCAGTAAATGTTTGTAGGCATGAACAATACCACATGTATGTGAGCATACACAAGGGGTTTAGAGACACTGTATACGCTATAAATGTATATGTAAATATGTAGATAGCTTTGAGTGAGGACCTGAGGAGACAAGCCATTTTATTTATTCAGATCTATTTTATTTATTATTATTAATATTTCAGGGTTAATAGGAGTGATTGTTAGTTATTATATTGTTAGTGATTTAGTTAGTTTATAATAATAAACTTTATATAGCACTTTTCAAAACAAAGTTACAAAAGTGCACAAGACAAGACTGGAAATAAACAGCAAATAAAACATCTAAGTGATAAAAGTGAAAGATTATCGATTATTACCGTATTATCCATATATAGCTGCAGGAAGTTAATATCTTGGATACAGTCATTCGCTGCATTGAGTTTGAGAGTGTCAGTGGAGTTGAACGAAATCCACAGCTGTGTGTCGTCTGCGTAGGAGGGGAAACTCAAGCTATGCTTCCATATATAAAGAAAACAGGGGAGGTCCAAGGACAGACCCCTGAGGCACCCCACAGGTCATCTTTATAGAAGATGATTGTGACCTGCCAGTGACAACACTAAAATGCCTATCCTGTCAATAAGAATAAAACCACCTTAAAACTGAACTGGAAATGCCAGCTCAATAAAATACAGTGATACACAGTATCAAATGCAGCGCTCATGTCTAATTAAACAAAAATAAAACAGAGGATTTACCACCATCAGATCTGTCATGCAACGTCTGTGTGGCAGGCAGGAAGGAGGACCCCAACGCAGGATACGCCAGGCAGGGACTAGAATTAAAATGCACTTTATTCACAGGAGCAGAACAAAGGACCGGACTAGAGGCAACAAACAGGACAGAAATTCACGTCACTAGCTCTCAGGGAAACAATCAGGAAGCACACAGCGAGAAGACAACAACACAACAACAGGCACTGAAAACGCTGGACTTAAATACACAGGAGGACTGATGAGGGAAGAGGAAACAGGTGGGAACACAGGTGACGCTGATTACCAAGACGAGACCAGGGGAAACAAAACTGAGTACAACAGACAGGGACCAGACAACTATCAAAGTAAAACAGGAAGACAGAAGAGGGAAACACAGACGCAGACTTGACACCGGGAGAACATAAGGAACTAGAAAGCAAAACATAATCAAACCCCGCAATCAAAACCCAAAACAAAACAGACAAAATTAAGCAAACCAAAAACACACAGGGTCCTTTGGACCCTGGACCATGACAAGATCATTCATCACTCAGAGTAATGTTGTCTTTGTTTCACAGGAAATTGAGCATATACTCCTTGGATGGGCTGTACTTCACATCAAGTCATATTATTTGTCTGATAATTCCATCAGAATGCTTTAAAAGGGTCCAACAATGCAAATATAGCAGAGAGGTCCAGTTTAGCTACTGGAGGTGAGCCCTAGGAGACACTGAATGGCTACAGCTCCATACTTCACCCCTTAACGACCCTTAACTCCAGGATGAGTTATACAATTGTATGAAAAGTCTAACCACATCAGTCAAATTCATAACGCTTCATAACAGCTGTTATGAAGGGGGAAACTATCCACAAAAGACACAAATAGTTAGTTATTAGACTGTAAACATGCTTTTTAATGTTGGCCACTGTAACATGGGAATCTGTAGGGAATGACTCCATTTTGGAGCCAGACTTAAGTGGCCATTAGGGGAATTGCCCTATTTGGCTTGTTTTTTTTTTCAGGCCCAGAGGTCACCGTTTGGCCCATAGACACAGACCGGTCCGATCCACTGTGGCTGGGGCCATGAGTGCATACCCTGAAGTCTGGCAAGATGGATTCTTCTGTGTTATTCCAACTCCCACGAGTATCCAGCTGACTTGCAGAACAGATTTACACATGCTGTATGGTGTCTTACATTCAAGTTACTGTTATGCAACTATCTGTAAATCTATTCATGCAAAATTAAAAAGAGGATTTGCAGACGTGGTGGCGAAATCACAGCTCAACAGGCCTGGAATCCGAAGACCATGCTTCAGTGCAATTCACTCTAGGAGATCTCTCAAACACAACCATTCTTATGTTCAAGACTGAAAGTATTATTGGTAAAATAAATAAATGTATTTAAACTGCATATGAAATCAAACAAACCAGGCTCCTCTGTCTCTTTTTAGAAGCTTTACAAGTCAGTACAAGATTAAGAAGCTTTACTCCATTGTACTGTAAAAAGACTAACACATCACCAATGCGTCGCAGTTAATAAAGAAAAAAATAGATGACACACACACACACACACACACACACACACACACACACACACACACACACACACACACACACACACACACAGATGACTCCAGGCAGGGTTGAGCAGCACTGTGAAACACTCCCTGTGAACTACAGTCCAACACGACTGAATAAATAACTTTTTGAAGAGCTGTCATTACTCACCTATCAGCTATTTGTAACATTACCTGCCTCAGGTTAGGTGTCCTTCACTTAGCTCTGTGAATGAGGCAAATTCATTCTGCTCTGAGGCTTCTGTATACATTAAGTGGTGTCTGCACGGGCATGCAGCAGGCATTTTGCAAAGAATAGTTGTAGGCAAACAGATACTGTTGTCACTGGAGTCAAGGGAGGTTGAGGTGATAACCACTGTGTTATCTTTCATAGCTATCTATGTCTGTTGTAGCCGTAGTTTACTAGCAGGGTGTAGCTAAGAAGTGGGTTCAAGTTTCAATTTTACTTGCTCCTGTTCGTAACAAATCAGATGTGCTGCTTTCTGAGCTGATGGAATTCTCTGTTGCACAAAAGTAGTGTTGTAACTTCTCATCTTGAGATGCTTTACGTAGACTTCCTAAAGCATGCCCCTCCCCCCACTTTTCTTTTCTTTTTTTTTTTTTTTTGAAGGAATTACACTTTTTCCTCTTGACTCATGGACCTCAGAGTGATAAATTGCTCTGGTTACATTCCAGGTTGGGCTGGAGGAGACCCCCACTCACCAGACACACAGGGGTGGTTTACCCATCTGTGGAAGCAACTGGAATATGAGGGCCATGATTTTTTTTTTTTTTTCCCCCCGTCGGCTGTGGAAAGAAAAGGCTCACATCCTAATAAAAGTGTGACATCACCACAGCGCATTCATTTGTTTTATACCCAGTGATTATCTCTGTTGTGGATTGTGATTTTCATGTAAGAAAATAGATCCCAGCTTGCTTTGTTTGACTGCAACTAGACGTACAGTCATTACATATGTCAGTAGATTATAAGTAAAAACTTAATACACTTTCAGAGAAATTCCCATATTCACATTCCCAGGGACCATGGAGTTCATTTGACCTTAGCGTTGGTGCACTGTAAAGGGAGACGGCTTTATTACTTGAGCTCCACGAGGCCTGGACATTTTCTGCCTTCGTGTGCAGAATCGCTCCCCAGCCTGTGGTCACATTGGTTTGGATGAATTCTACTTTTGCTATTATACCAAATACTCCTAATTGGTTCGGTGTTCTCCACTGAGGAGACTGCACAGCAAGTGAAAGGTTCAGATTGTTCATAAGATGAAATGGAATGTTTGATCATGTACAGTCAATTCTGTTGGTTTAATGTTAGCCAGTAATACAAAATATGACCGTGCCAATTTCCTCATTCACAAATATATGCGGTGAATATCTATATAACTTGCCTGTTAAAAATTACAGTTATACATAACTAATTTTTTAAAGTGAGCATTTCAGCATTTGGTTGAACTAAAAGACATTCTAAGGACTTGTTTCCTGCCTGGTTAATGCCGTAGTGCCTCTGGGATACAGTGTGTCAGATTAAGATGAAAAAGTCAAGCATTTCTTCATCTTTTCAAGTCAAGTCTGGACCCCCATCAAACATCACAAGATATAACGCAAACAGTCTGCCAGTTTCTAAATAGACTGACATCCATGCTGCAAACCCTGAGGCCATGCAAAGTGCATGCTTCAAGCCTGCATAACCCTCCATAACACTCGCAAACTTGCATGTTCAGTCCTGTTCTCTATGAAAGGCTTTTAGTAGGATATTTGAGAAAAGTTCAAGTTTTTTTTTCCTGATTTAATTTTCTTATATTCATTTGAAAAATTTAGATTGTGAGGTGGACTATGCGGAGAAGACTGATGTCATGAAAAAAATACTGATTGATTAACTAGGAATCGTGCTCATCCATTTCAAATGTCATGAAAAACCTGGCAGTAGTTTCCAATATAGTGTTGCCAGCTTGGCAACTTTGTCGCTATATTTAGCATTTACTTCTTTTAAAAAAAAAAAAAAAAGAAAAAGCAACTAGCAACAAATTTAACAACTTTTTCCGGTGTTATTGGAGACTGCACATGAAAGCACCAATCATTCTGCAGTTACTGTCCTCAGCGAGTTGGGGGGTGCTTCCATAAGCCCCTCCCAGCACTGACAGGCGCTTAGTCTCACAGCCAGAGTCAGAGCAGAGAAGAGACTCACACACTCCACTCAGCGTCCACACTGCAAATGTATCCCGCATGCACAAAGCTGCCGTTAATCCTGTCCAAAGCATAGAAAGTATTTATATTATTTCCTCTAATTACGGCACCATATGTGAGTAAAGTTATTAATGTATGCATCATTCAAAGTGCCAAATGGCAGAGTAACTCTATTAGTTACATTAGTAGAGTATTTTAATCCAAGCATTATGGAGTTTGTGATTGGGTGTACTTTTGTATAATCCAAAATCTTTTCTTTAGCCCAGGATGTTTTGGTGCATAAATCCAACCAAACCTCACGAGAAAAAGAAACTACACAACATACTAACCAAAGTGCAAACACAATGCACCCACACAGTATAGAATTAGCACTCTCCTGGTTAAGAGTCCAAACCACCACCCCAACTTCCCTCATTCTGTGGTATGTCAGATAAAAAGTTTGTCTAGAGGTAAGTAAGTAACCAATATCACTGTGAACAGAATTGTTTAATCAAGTGTGTAAGCCACAGGAACAGGACAGGAGCACAGAGGAAGTCTGATGATGTTATCATAGAGCTACAGAGTCAGAGTAAAGGGGTTGAGGTGGATGCATGGGTCTTTCCAACTGTCTAATCTCATTAAAATGAACACTTTAAAATGCACAGGTAGATTAATTATTGTGACTGAGGCCTCAGCCATAAAGGCCTAGATACCGATTGGTGACCACCTGGCAACCACAGGGTTCTAGGGAAAAATGTGTTCCCCAACTGGTTGGTGAGTGGTTGCTGTAGGTTGCTGCACCTTCTTGTGATTGTTTTGGTTGCTAGCAGGTTGCTACAGTTGCCCGTAGTTTGCATAGAAGACACTGGCTTATCTGCAAACACTTGCTAACTACTTGCTGAGCGGTGGTGAAATTTGAAAAAGTGTGACACAAACCAGAAACATGTTCACAGTAAAAGTTGTGCCTTACCGCTGCAACCAACACATTTACTTTGAAGGTGAATGGTCTCTGTTTACAGTTTGCATCGTGCTTCTCAGAATTTTGCTACCTCTGTGTGTTGCCGAGTGTTTGCAGGCTTCTACGAAACTACAGGTGACCCTGGTAATTGCAAGGAGGCTTTTCTGTGTAGAAATGTGTCTTTGTGACCAATTTCATCTAGCAACTGCAGCAATCTCCAACAACCATGTGCCAACTGGTCAGGGAGTACACATTTTTCCCTGGTGTTTGCCAGAAGTTCCCAGACTGGTCTCTAGGCCTGTGTGACTAAGGCCTAAAATGTAATAATTGACAGAAAAATTTATATTCAGCATTTGGTCAAATGCTAGGTCCATGTAGAGTTATCTAAGAGGTCTCTGGCTGCTTTGCCATAATTCGTCTCAAAAGAGAATCACAAAGGCGGGAAATCCTTGGCAAGGCCATCTTGAAAAAGGTGCTAGAGGAATTCTTTTTTTAAGCAAATATTGAACTTCACTCAGTTACTTTTCTTCATTAGAAGAATCTTTGATTAATCAGTTTTGCATTACCTACATCAATGTCATGTTCAGAGTTGTTTTTGACGCCAAAGAAATATGGATAACTTTTAGTCAATGTGACCGGTTCAGGATGCTTCTCGGCCTACAGTGAGCAGTCCTCAAGTCTCACTAAAGAAGTCGTGATTACCCAGTCTGTAGGAAGATGGTCTGACTAATCATGATGTCATGGTTTTCTTTACTCACAAAGGCAAAGCACTGCAAATAAATAAGGCCTTTTGACCTGTTCTAAAATCACCCTTTTGATAAATAAATGCTACCTGTAGTAGGTTTAAGTTATGCCATCCATCTGGAAAACTGTAGTGCAAAGCCATCATAAGACAAATAAATTATTGATGTTAGTACCTTTTGATGCGTTGTGTGAGAAGAACATTGCATCAACCTTTTGTTCATATCAGTGTTTTAAGTTATGTTTCTTCCCACCATCTTCCCCTTCGTGTGCCTCTCAACTCCTCTGTCTGAAAAGTAAACAAAAGTCTGAGTCCAGCACTCAAAGGCAGGACTTCCATCCCCCTCAAAGATAGCTGGCCAATGACTCATGCTCAGTGGCCTCAGTCCTCCTCACATTTTCCACAAGGTGCAAATCATTTCCCCACAACCATGTAAAACTAAATGTACATGTGGTTAGGCATTAGGCCACTCTGAAAAGCTTCATACCATTTATTGATCTGGTTGTTCCAGTTCTCTGGTTGTTGCTGTGATTTTAAAGAAGCGAAGCATAAGAGCTGAAGCTACTGACCGCTAGTGCAATCACCCTTAACATTTGAAACTACAGCTTTGGCCAAAAAAGTATAAAGTTTTTCATTTCAGTCACATATACAGAAAGGCAGTTTTTTTTTTTCATTATTTCTCAATGCAACCTCATGAATACATGGTAATATACAGCCTGACACTGACACACACTGGGGATTGGGCCTTCTTTGTTTTACATATCTCCAGTGAAGTAAATTTGGTTTTCTCTATAAATTAGACCTTCTGCTTATATTCTCCTTTTTAGTCCTCCTACATTACTGAGGAAATCCCTTCCCCAGATTGCCTGCTGTCTGCCAGAAGGAGCTCATCTGTGACAGATCACTGTTGTGTTATGGCTATGTTTCATCATTTGTAACCTGACATTCCCATTGGTTGTTTTATTTGATAGGTATGTTGGGACTTGTCCTATTAGCTCCTCTTTAAGAACATCTATCATCATTACCATCACTGCTATTGTCAGGAGAAATGTGAAAGGGGCAGTGAAAATGGTGATTAATTTAACAATTGGCTCATCCAATCACTGAGACGGGGAGCAGGTGCCTAAAAATACATTCGTAATTAGTCTGCCAATTGAGAATGAGCTACTGCTTTTTTTTTTTTGGCTTCTTTTAGTAGCTACAGGAAATAAATTGGGTCCCACTTGAGCTGAGTTGCACAAGTTTCTACATGCACATTGATCTCACCACCACAAATACTCAGCCTGAGAAAAGCGCTGCAGGGAAATTTGGGCAAAAAATAAAAGGAGCATCTCTCAAGGTTAATTAGATCACTTCATTTGTATCAAAGTTTGATAATGTAACACAAAAGGTACTTAATTAGAAAGAAGCACCAATCAAAACAAAAAATTACATTTTTTTGCGTGAAACCATCTTGGCATTTGTTTTTTGGTTTGTTAATTCAGTTCAATTCAGTTTTATTTATATAGAATCAAATCACAACAAACAGTCACCTCAAGGTGCTTTATATTGTAGGTAAAGACCCTAAAATAATTACAGAAAAAACCCAACAGTCAAAATGACCCCCTATGAGGAAGCATTTAGCGACAGTGAGAAGGAAAAACTCCCTTTTAACAGGAAGAAACCTCCAGCAGAACCAGGCTCAGGGAGGGGGGGTCATCTGCCACGACCGGTTGGGGCTGAGGGGAGAGAGACAGGACAAAAGACACATTGTGGAAGAAAGCCAGAGATTAATAATAGCTAATGATTAAATGCAGAGTGGGGGGTATAAACAGAGTAAAACGAGGTGAATAAAAAGAAACACTCTGTGCATCATGGGAATCCCTGAGCAGCCTTGAAGAAGCCGGTAATGAGTTATACTTAATCTCAGTGGCTGCCTTTGGTCACCGATTCTGTTCAGAAGTTCAGAAGAGCCATGAGCTTCAGCTCGCACTGGGGCGGATTGCAGATGAGTGTGAAGCAGCTGGGATGAGAATTATCACTGTCCAAGGCCATGGTTCTCAGTTGGAAAAGGGTGGAGTGCCCACTCCAGGCTGGGAACAACTTGTTGCCCCACGTCGAGGAGTTTAAGCATTTAGGGGTCTCATCCACAAAATGAGATTGACGGACTGATTGGTGCTGCAGCTGCACTGATGTGGACACTGTACTGATCTGATGTGGTGAAATGAGAGCCGAGTGTCACTTATATTCATGAACTCTGGGTTGTGACTGAAAAAATTCGCTCACGGATATAAGTGGTGGAAATGAGGCTATCTGGATTCAGCCTTAGGGATAGAGTGAAGAGCTCAGTTATTCTAGAGGAAAAATTAGAGCTGTTACTCCTTCACATTAAAATGAGCCACCTGAAGTGGTTCAGACATCCGAGTGGGATGTCTCCTGGATGCCTTGTAGGTGAGGTGTTTCGGGAATGTCCAACCAGAGGGAGGTCCCAGGGCAAACCTCAGGACATGCTGGAGAGATTACATTTCTTGGTTTGCTTGGGAACACCTTGGTGTCAGTGCTTTCTTAACCCAATATCTTCCCCTCTCAAAGTTACACTGTCAACTACAGACAACTGTGATGACTTTAACAATAGCAGAGCTAGCAAACATAACATCTTTGCAACTCATTATGAAGCCTACATATAAAAACTTATTTCTAAAGAGATACCCCTTTATAATCACATAAATAGTGATACAGCATTATTTTTAAATGATGCAGAGAAACTAATTGGGGTAATTATCACAGACATTATATAAGGAGGAGACATGCCATTCAAAGAATCCTGAATTGAAATCTTTGGGAGAATTATGCAGCAACAAAACTTTTATCTCTTTCTATTGACTGGTAATCACATTCGTGCAGCCTTTAGAACCTGTGAGCTGTGAAATTATAGTTCATTTAGGTTGTGATGGCTATCAAATAATGAAACATGGTTAGAGGAGTTTGTTATAGTTGCTAAGCACTCACTTGGCCCCGTTTTCCTCAGGTCTGCATCAAGAGCTCAGCAAGAAGACAGAGGAAGCTATTCATTTCTCAAGCTGACCCTGGTTTCACTGCAGCATACAGTGCTCATATGTGGGCACGAAGGAGAAGCTTTGGTGTAGGTTACAAAGTTTATGGGGCTCAGGCTGGAAGGAAACATCCTTCATGCTATAAACAAACCCCTGCAGTCCAGATGAGTTTTGGCTTCCATAATTAAAGAAGCAAATTAGGCAAGAGCACAGCTGAAAACAGATAATTAATGCTAGGAAGAATTAATGGTGATAGTTGTAGCTGTTGTTCCACCGGGAACGACAGCGGATGTTGTGGATGTTTGTGCAGATCATTTTGTACCTTAAGCATGTATTTTCTTCTGTTAAGGAAATCAGATTGTCTTGTTTCAGGTTCTCGCTTGTTATTGTTTCTTTTTTACTGGCTTCCAATGTCTTCTCCATTTGGTAGGAGGGCTTGGGGTGAGATGACTTTAACAGATGAGCCAAAACCATGAAACTGCACGTCAGGAAATAGGGGAAATTCATCACAGCCTTGGCAGTCATAGTGTGGAGGGAGGATTGTTGGGGAACAAAAAGGAGATAGCACAGGGGAGATTTTTCCGTTGTAGGAAGTCAGCTCGCAGCTTACATCGCCAGGGAGAATTCTGTCAAGACTTTCTGCCTTCTGCTTTCATTTTCAGTGCTACTTGTTTCAGATTTTGTGCAAAACCGGCACCAGTTGGAATCAAACTTGACTCTACAAAAGCTTACATGTATCCACCACAAGACCTGTGTGTCCACAAAGAAACCTTTCCCTTCTTCAACATACTTTGAAAAGATAATTCATGCTTTTGTGTCATCTTCTCTAAACTACTCGAGCTCTATTTACTCTGCCATCAGCTGCAAAACACCCGTGTTTACAAATGGCCCAAAACACAGCAGCTAGGTGCTTTTCCATTTCCAAAGGTTTCCAGTTGAATTCAGAAGTGATTTTAAAAGTTTTTGTTAATAACGTACAATGTGTTGTTGGTACTGGCTCAGTTCCAGGACATCTTAACTCCTCACGCTCAGGAATGCACCCTTTGGTCTGCCAAAAAGTTTCTCCTTGAACTTTCCAAACATTTAAAGAGTAATTATGCATTTGTGGTCAAAGCAACCAAACTTCTTTACAGTCTGCATGAACACTCAATTCAGCCGAGAATGACAAGCAACAGTTCCCTTACTGGATGCAAAATAGGGACCCAAGGGTCAGATTGTAGGGCTGCTGCTCGATAAAATCAGTGATTTAAAGTGTTTATGGTCTGTCAAGACAGAGGGCCTTTTCAGCCATACATTCACTGTGCTGCCCTCAGTTATTCAAGTGAAAAGAGACATGCAAAGAACAGAAAAAGACGTTTGGATATAGGACTGATGACTGCAGAGATTTCCAGGGTAAAATATCTGTGTGTGACTCATGATTGGATTGTAGAACCACCTTTATCAGCAATGACAGGAAGTAATCGTTCTCTGAATGACTTTATCCGTCTTTCACATCATTATAGTGGAATTTTGGGCTCGCTCTTCTTTACAGCATTGCTTCAGTTCATTGAGGTTTGCAGACATTAGTTTATGCACAGCTCTCTTAAGGTCCAACCACAGCATTTCATCAGGTTGAGGTCTGGACTTTAACTGGTCCAGTTGCTGCTGTGCTTGGGATCATTGTCCGGTTGCATGACCTGATTTTGAAAAAGCTTTAGCTGTGGGACAGATGGCCTTACATTTGAAGAATAATTTGGTGTACAGAGAAGTTAATGGCCGACTCAATGATGCCAAGGTGCCCAAGTCCTGCAGCTGCAACACAAGCCCAAATCATCACCCCTTCACCGCCGTGTTTGACAGTTGGTATGAGGTGTTTGTGTTGACATCCTGTGTTTGGTTTTCACCAAACATGGCGCTGTGCATTATGGCCAAACATCTCCATTGTGGTCTCATTCATCTAAAGGATATTGTTCCAGAGGTCTTGTAGTTTGTTCAGATGCAACTTTACAAACCTAAGCCATACTGCCATGTTCTTTTTAGAAAAAAAAAAAAAAGCTTTTTTCCTGACAGCCCTTTCAAATAAGTCATACTTGTTCAGTCTTCTAATTGTACTATTATGAACTTTAAGATTTAACATGCTACCTGAGGGGTTTTTGCAGTTTCTCTGAGCGGTCTGACCTTGGAGTAAATTTGCTGGGACATCCACTCCTGGGAAGACTGTGGCATTATACTAACATTCACCTGAGTGCGCCAGGAAACTGTTCACACTTCTGTTTTTATAGAGGTGCTCACACTTGCTGATGATCATTTAATCAAGTGGATTTAATTAGCAGCACTTGACTGCTACTTACCCTCTTAATTTCTATGAAAACAATAAATATTGCATAGAGTCCTGTAAAAACTTTCTTTTTCAACTCACTATTGGTAATTTTTCTGCCCAGTCATATGGCAAAATATGAAATAGAAACTTTCAAAATAAAGGTATTTAAATTTGAATAATGTTTTGTGCCTGCAGCAAGTGTGTTTTCAAGCTGTGCAGTTTTATTTCTGTCCCATCTGTCTGGTCTCATATGTACTGATTCTTGTCCATGTACACAAAATGAATATTTTCTGCTTAAAAAAGGTGAACAAGTCCACGCTTGGAGGCTGGAGTAGTCACTGGTGGAGTGAATCAATCCAGAGACCATAGTTTGAATCATAGCTTCCTGCTGAAGGACCAATGAACTTTTGGCATGGCAAGGAGTCTGTAATCTGCCCATATTTCAACAATTCGCAAGAATTATTATTTCACCTACAGTATTGGTCAGAATATAGTCCAACTTGCACACAATGTTAAGCTAATTCAATTCAATTCAATTTTATTTATATAGCGCCAAATCACAACAAACTGTCGCCTCAAGGCGCTTTGTATTGTGGGTAAAGACCCTACAATAATACAGAGAAAACCCAACAGTCAAAACGACCAGCTAATGGGTCTTGAAGTAATAACAAAGAAAGAGTAAAAGTCATCGGTTTTAAGTGGGATATGAACTACAGTCTGTGATGTGAGAGGCACAATATCTTAATAACTTCCTAATATGGACTGTTTTGCAGAAAGATTCATTTTGTGTCCATGTATATAAATTATTAGGTAGAAGTTCATGTGTGTTCTGTGTTGCATTTTTTTCATCATGGCCTCTGAAGGAAAAACAAAACAATACATTATACATATAAATATCATTGCAAAGGTATGTCCAATATTTACACAAGTGTAGGTGTTTTGGAGTTTTTCTTATCTTAGTGGGATCATGTGACAGGATTGCATCCATTATGGAGGTCTGCATCTTACAATGGGCTCCATGTGCTCTGCATGTGCTCCAAAACTCTTCCTGTCCCCTGAAAAAATTAGTTGCCAACAGAAGTAAAAGGAATTCTGTCCTGTGGTTTAAAATGTGATGTTTGAAACACAGGGCAGAAACAATTCTAGTTCATGGTTATGGATGGCTGGCTCTTCTGAGGAATGGCGAGCTTGCTGATGGTGTGTGTGTGTGTGAGCTCTGGCTGCACAGTCTGTTTATTGCAATATTTTGGCAGCCGTAACCTTGGAGACTTCAGCTTTGCTAATTATTTCCATTCTCTGGTTCAGTCCAGAGCTAAGCTATCAAAGAAGCCCCCCCACCACAAAGTCTGTCAGTACCATCAGATGTCTTGAAAAGGAGCACAAAATGTACAGCTGTTTTCTAGTTTGTCTTGCTTCATAAAATAAATAAATAATAATTGTGCGTTTTTGCTCAAGGCCTCAAAACAAACATTTCAAATACACTTTCAGAAGTGCTAGCCCTGCTGTTTCAGAGCCAGGCCTCATTCTGCTTCAGCTTTTGAAAGTGTATTTAGGTAATTCAAATGGCAAGTTGCCTGTATTCCAAATCACTGTAGCAGACGCTTTCAGTAACTGCTGCTGTCATCAACTTTTGCCAGAGACACTGAAACATCATATTAGAGAATGAGAATGCGTGAACTGCTGTGACGTAGTTTAGGCAAAGTTATAGAAGCAGAGTTTTGGGTTGGCAGTCATGTGACACCATTTCACTCTGGACACAGTTTTTATCACTATAAAAAAATGCCAAAAGGAGGAGTTTATTACTGTGGGAGGAGATGGGTGATTCCAGCTGTATCGGAGCAGAGATTTTGGTAAGTACTTCCTTATACAGCAGACTTGCTAAAGTGAAAATAAAAATGTTTTCAATGAGTTAAAATAAATGTTTTCAAAAATTTTGGACACCTTAACCCTGTATTTCAACCACAGGAACTTTCTCCAGGGACCAGGAACTTTAGAAGAGCTACATGGACCAGGGCCTGCAATAAATTCCAGATGGAAAGTCATGTTTAGGAACACAAAATAGTGTATGGAAATTTGAGTTGAGGAACATGAAATAAAAAAAAGAAATTCCATGTCCAGCAACACAAATCAATAGATTAAAAGTTGGGACTATTATATAACCCAGTCTATATAGACGCCAGTTGTCCAGAGATATAATTTTAGCCAAGAAAAAGTCCCTGTTAAGGGTTAGCAGTGTCTGAAAATTCATGAATATTAGGGATGAAGCCAACAGTTTATTCACAGTTTTTTCAGTTGGTTGAGAACTCATCACTTTATTTCAGTCGGACCTTTAAGTACCATCTCAAGTGTTTTTGATTCCAACCTGCTGCCAGCCACATTTGCAAAGCTTAAATCATGCACCAGGAGCATGACTTGAATCTCCTCCAAGCTTAGGCCCCAGTCACACAGGCCTAGAGACCAGTCAGCTACCAACTGGCAACCACTAATGCAACCATTTGGCAAGTGGTTGCAGGCAGTTGCTAGTGTCATTTTTGCTGCACTGAAAACCTGCTTGTGATTGCATTGGTAACTAGTAGGCTGTTTACAGTAATTTGCAATCCAAATTGTATGCGAATACTTGCCAACTATGCACCAAGTAGTGGTGAAACTATGAAAAAGAGACATGCAAACCAGAAACCGAGACCTTCAACGTAAAATCTATGCTTTTTGAAATATGTTGGTTGCAGTAGTTACACACAACTTTTGCTTTAAAATCAACAAATTTTTTTTTTTTATAAGAAAACACAACCAGGGCAGCACGGTCGTGCGGTGGTTAGCACTGCTGGAAGGCCTGGGTTTGATTCCACCTTGGCCCCTCCCTCTCTCTCTGTGTGGAGTTTGCATGTTCTCCCTGTGTCTGCGTGGGTTTTCTCCGGGTACTCCGGTTTTCTCCCACAGTCCAAAGACATGCACGTACTGGGGTTAGGTTAATTGGAAACTCTAAATTGCCCATAGGTGTGAATGTGAGTGTGGATGTTGTCTGTCTCTCTGTGTTGGCCCTGTGACAGGCTGGTGACCTGTACAGGGTGTACCCTGCCTCTCGCCCTATGATAGCTGGGATAGGCTCCAGCCTCCCCCGTGACCCTGAACAGGATAAGCGGAAGTGAATGGATGAAAACACAACCATGGAGCTTTAAAGATGAATTATTCCACAAATTTTTTTTTGCATTGATTAAATGAGTCAAGGCTAAAAAAATGAATGGTGAGATGGTTCTGATATCACAGTATGCTGATGATGCACATTTGCTATAAGCATTTTTTCTGGTGAAAAAAACTATTGCATGTTTTGCTTAATTCACTAATACAGTTCTCAGTCAGTGCGGCCACACTGATATAACACAGACCTAAAACCCAGGAGCCTGTCTAAGCTGTACTCTTCCATTCAGCCTGAACAAACTCATGGAGAGTTTTCAGTTACACTGCAGTGAAGAAAGGTCACATATAATTCTGATGTTTTTCAGACAGGAAGCAGAGTTGGATAATCATCTTCCAAACCCCTGAAATCTGAAAATATAATCCCTTCCCCCTTTTTATGTATTACTCTTAGTGATGACAACATAATTTTAGGAACTGATATTTGTTCATGACTCTGTGCCTTTATGTAAAATGAAACCAGGAGCTGTAGATTGATCCCCTGACTGTAAAACAGATTACAAGGTCACCCATGAGGTAGCAGACATTACACATATAAAACCATGTTAGGGAACCTATTCTGCTCTTCCTTGTTTTCTGCTTGTACAGTGGAGGATGTTCATATTAAACATGGCCAAAGTTTCAAATAATGAGGATGAGCATACAGTACCAGTCAAATTCTGTGAAATCATGCAACGCTACGCTGGCAGAGTCCAAGAATGAAAAAAAAATGGAGTTGGAAATTAGCTTAATTGTTCCATTTTACCATATTTTTTCAGTCAGAAATATTTATGTGGCTGCAGATAAGGACTGCAGAAGGATTAACATTCTTACCCTTTTTCTATTTATAGCTATGGATATTTAGTACTGGGTTCTAAAGGCATAATTTTTGTTTGTGGCTTTATTAGGGAAGTGACTGCTTTATTGGACAGGTGGGTGCCAGTACACATGGCTGTAGCAACTAGCTCAGTTTACTGAAATCGCTGAGCTGCACCTCTTCAGCTTGTTTGTGCGTTTTGGGGCATTTCAAATGAAATATGTGAGACTTATTAACGGGCTGCTAGCTGATTCAGCTAACACTCCTCTATCTCATCCAAGTAATTTTACTTCTACACCCCCCCCAAAACAAACAAACAAAACAACAACAAAAAAAAAAACAAGATGGTGTTGGTTAAAATGTCAGATTTGAGGCCAACAGTGACTTTATTCTATGCTTCATTCACTGTTCTGCAGCGAATGAGTTAGCCTCTTTTAAAAAGGACAGTAAACATGTGGAACTTGTTTATTTATTAACAATAAGAATAATTTAAAAAAAAAGCTTAATTGTAAATAAATGTGAGGCTCACCTGTTAAAATATTGGCATTTCATTTAGGACATGCAAGAAGTCAGGCAGTGACTCTGCATGCAGATTAATACGGTTTACTTTTTAACCAACCACTTGCCAAGCTAGCCTGTATACAAACCAATGGGGGAGAGCCCAGGATTTACACATGTTGATTTCCAGATTGCTCTCCCTTTAACAACATTCTTTGTGATGATAAACAGGCAGCAACTCGCAGTGCTTGCAGTCAGTGTCCCGATGTTTCCCTTATCCTTCAGTTTCCAGAGAAAATATGGCTGATGCTTCTTGTGAGTCCTGTTGCTCTGTGGGACTCTGGGGGAATTGGCAGACATGGTTTCTGGGCAGGGCCAACAAGAAAACATCTGTCTTTCTCATTAGCTCTACTCCAGTGTCACGAACCCCCTTGTCTCTCTCTCTCTCTCTATACACACACGCAATTACCTGGTGCTTTTCGCACCCTGTGAACATGGCACACAGCTGTTTCCTGCCACACAGTTCAGGTTTAGATGTGTGTGTGGCAAAAGTGGGCTTAGAAAACTTTAATTTTAATTAGCTGCATAAAGATAAATATGATTTTTAGATACTGTAGATTAACATCCAATCATATGAGTTGATTTTGAAATTAAAAAAACAAGGTGTGAACTAGTGCTCTGTACTATCACATTAGCTTTTCTGTTCTTTTCTGCTTTTGAACTGTCTTTCATGATGCTATTGATATCCAGATTATATTGTTTGAACATGAAAAATGATTCTGTTGGAAACTCTCTGCTATTATTTTATCTCTCTTACATGTAGAGGAATTATTGGCTTATTTAGAGCTGTGAGCTTATTTCAGTGACTTATGGCAAACGTGAACAAATAGTAACCTCCAGTGCTAGAAAATGAAGCCAACAGGCAGGTGCCAAAAACTGCAATTCCTCAACTAGCCACTTGGGATTGCCTCAAAAAGTGAGTCAATCCCCACAGAATCTCATTAAAATGCCAAAATTTTACAACACATATAAACATGCTTAGAGATTAGCAGAACAAACAGTTTTGGTCTCTAAGCTTGTGTCTTTTTCCATGGCAGCTGTACAGAAGATGATAACTTTCATATAACTCACCTGTTGTATTAATGCCTAATGTAATTAAGAGTGTGGTCACTTTACTTTACTTTGAGTGGGTGCCATGTTGTCTTTTTCAGGGTTTTTTTGTTTTCTCGTGTGTTTGGGTTTTGCGAGTATCTTGTTTGTTGTTAAAATGCACTGATGCACAAGCTAGCTAGCCAGGGTTAGCATTAGCTAATAGCTCCCCTGATCTACAGTCTGAATATGGTCCTATCTGGCTTAAAGATTAAAATAACACAAAACAATATAGTGACAGCTAAAATCCCAGAGATGAGGTTTCAAAACTGAAGTCCACAAATTAAAGGAGGATATCGTAGTAACTATGTCCATCTTTCATATACAGTCTGTGAAATCCATTTTCACATTATTGGATGCATATTGATTTTGCTTCTGTGGCAATATAAATTATTAGATTGTATTAAAATTTTTAATTTTATTAAAGGACTGTAGGTTGGAGTGAAAATAAGAAGCCTCGTTGTAATACTTTTAAAACAGTGCAGTATTTTATATTGAAGTATTGCTTCAGAATCAGACGTAAAACTGTTATTGGCATTGTAGGCGAATTACATGTTCCCATCGTAAGTCAAGAGGTGATGACCGCAGATTTCTTTCTAAAATTACACTCTGGGTTCCCAGTGATGACCACCTACAATCATGACCACCCACAGTGGCTGTCACACTCTGATGCCTCTTTTTATCTCTCTTTGTGTGCTTGTCGCTCAAGACGATATAATTAAAGATGTCAGTAATTGCCTAAGAAACATGGCTAATGTAATTTTCAAATGCAGTTTCTTGACTTCAGTTTCCCTTTGCAAAACAATTGTAATAAACTCTATTCTTGCTTTTAATTGCCCAGTAAAAAGTGCCCCGTTTGGTGCCCCAGAGACAGCAATAAAATGGCACTTTTATGGTTTTCTTAGTGACCACTTCTGAAGAGACGCAAAAAAAAAAAAAAAAAAAAAAAAAAAAATCACGTACAAACAAGCAAAGTTAATTTTTCTTATCTCCTCCTTGACATCTTTAACTGTGAGTCAGAGTAAAGATAATTACATTTTAAAGACAGAAAGAATCACTGGAAAGTATGAGAGCTTGTGAACATGGGTGTAGTTCTCTCACAGCCACAAAGCCTGTGAGAGGATGGTTATGGGAGAGGGCTGACAAAAGGGGGAGGAAAATTAGGCTCGCCAGCATTCTTCTCATTTAAAGCTGTAACTACACACACAAAAAAAGCACTCTTGCAGTCAGGGCTGGGTCTGCTTGCTGCTTACAAGGAGAGGCACTCTTGTATTCATGGTGGTGCAGTGATAACCTGAGCATTTTTTTTTCTTTTCATCCCTTTTCCCTTTGCTTTGCACACAAGGAAGGCTCATGTCTTTCTTATAGACATGGAGAGCTTTGTGCACTTAAGGACTTTCCTTTTTCTGCTGGTCTCCATTGCTCAGGTTTTGATTGTTTCATCTCAAACCAGCGGTAAGTGAACCCCATCAGCTGTTTATTTTAACAACTATTGCTGTTGGTTATAATGTGCGAAGGTGGCTGACCTTCAAATATTGGCTTGGACTTTTTGTGGAGGCATGTGCAAACTTTGAAGCACAAGCTGAGCTTGGTTGTAGAAACTCATGTTGATTATTTTTACTGCAGAAACTTAATTAAGTGTTCTTTTGATTTTAGATAGACAGGTTTTTGTGTAAGATTTATGAATTCTCCTTGTACACGACAACTTAATTTGCTTTTCTGACTTATTTTGGTGTGGATTACAAACTTTTCCCAGTCACTGAACACTCAAGCAGGCCTAAAGATGATTTATAAGAAATGAAAATCTTGTGGATTATTTGCAAATGGCAAAAAAGAGAGAGAGAGAGAAAATAAGCTGTGCATGTCAGGAAACAGTCCAGTGGAAATCTGTCAGTGATTGCGAGTGATGTCACCCTGAGGCAGTGAAAATGTGCAGAGCAGGGAAATGAGGACCTTTGTGGTATTGCGTTACTTCTGCACCCTTCTACCACTTTGGAACATTCATTAAGCGTCACCACAACCCCCTCCCCACATTGTACATCTGCAAAAAGAATTTCGGCTCACGCGCCTTTGAGGGAACACATGGACACATGGAACATGTTAATTCAGGGCAGATGTGAGGAGCAGAGATGCTGCTGGAGTCACTGAGACTGCGGGGCTGCTGATGTCTCCAGCTGGCAAAGCTGCGTCCTGGAACACCTGAGCGATCTTGTTTTACTTGCACCGCACTTCCAGCTCATTTTTTTCTGACTGGAGGGTTTGAATCTCTTGTGTCGTCACAGGCACTGACTTGTTTCTCTTTGTGATGTCACGGGGCACGCCGAGCACTGGAAAGTTCATATGATGGACGCCTGATAGAGAGTGAAGTTAAAAGCTGTTTTTCCATTCATAATATCATTAACCAAATTGAGTTGGCTTTTCTCTATGGGTTCAGTTTCATGTAAAGTGGAGACTGCTGTGCAATAGTGGGACACTGGATAGAGCACCACCCTGTGGTGATGATTAGTTACTCTGAATTAAAGATATGAGGAGATTCAGCTGTGTGCTTTATGTTTCTGCTGTTTTACATGCCCAGAAAAAGATTTCATGTCATTTATGTTAATATAAGTTTGTCTTCTTACAGGGTGTGTTTTAAGCATCTCTCTACCCTGGCTGGTAAAAATCTCTCTGTCCATATCTGTTCATATTAAATTCTATCTTGCTTACTTTTTCCATGGAATTTAGGTGGGTGACGTGATTGCCTTTCAACCAAATAAAAACTTTGGAAAGTCCGTGGTTTTTGTTGACTAAGGGAAAATGTGGTTCAAGGCACTGAGGAACAATGTACATGTGTCTTTATGAGGGGGCTTTAAAGAGACAGTGAGCAGCTCTGTTTGTATGGTTTTTGTATGGGATTCATTCCATTTCAACTCCATTGGCAGTGAGAACAGTTTGCAACAAGTCCTCAAACTATTTTAATGTTTGCTCTTACCATCTGGAATGACTCATGTAAGAACTCCTGAATCAACACACAGGATTTTTCTCCTGTAAAAAAAGCACAAAATGCACTTGGCTAGGGTTACAATAAGATCACTCAATGAGCTCAAATACAGCCTTTTGCCAAATTAAATACATGATTAAAAAGTAGATTTTTAACTGGGTGCTTTTTCCCCACCAGTAGACTGAATATAAAAGTTTAATGTAGCCACTGTGATCTCACCCACTGGTTCGTGTCTCGAATCCTGGAGCTGAGCAGCTTGGCCATCTCCAACTCGGTGCTTTGAAACCGGATGTAGCAAATTTAGCGTGCGTGCGTGTGCATGTGGGTGGGTGGGACTAAGAAACGCTCATACAAAAGCAACTTGTCAATCTAATGGCCAACCGCATACCATGCTTTATCATCCTTTTGAGTGAAAAGGGGACAGTAATTTAGTAAAATAAAC
Source organism: Archocentrus centrarchus (assembly GCF_007364275.1). Classification (NCBI taxonomy): domain Eukaryota; kingdom Metazoa; phylum Chordata; class Actinopteri; order Cichliformes; family Cichlidae; genus Archocentrus; species Archocentrus centrarchus. The sequence continues at coordinate 5,622,345 of NC_044366.1, forward strand.
ACCATGGTGTATTCAGAGACTTGAAACCAGCACCTGAGACTGTAAACTCATTAGGAAAGTGTTCACTGAGGTCATAAATCACGGGAGCTAAAGTGCTGTTTTCCCATTGATTTCTTCACAATCTGGCTTCAATTTGCAATCAGAGGAGCTGCTGCCCCCTGCTGGCCATTAGAAACACTGCTGACATGAGCCACTCTTTCTTTACTTTTAACGTCCAAAAAAATACTCTCCAATGCAAAATCTCACAAAATCAAACCACAACATTTCATATTGATATTTTAATCCGTTTAGTTAGAACATTTATGGGAAAATTGCAACTTAAAAATGAGTTTGGCTGATGGTTGATGGAACTGTTGTCCTATATACCCTCAGAAACCTTTTGCTAGTCAATTAAAAAGGAGTCAGCAAAAGGACACTGAAGTTACAAGGCTCAGATTTTTTGGTGGAATTCAAAAAATATGATGCTTTGAAGACAAAAAAAAAAACATGTTCAAAGCAAATATTGAACATTTTAGTCAATACAGTTAGATTAGAGACATATGCCTGCACATGTGTGGAAAGTTTGCTGCATAAGAACATGGGTTGGAAAGTGAGATCAAGGAGCAGACTTTAAGCTCACAATTGGAAATGGTGACGCCAGCATAGATCACCAGGATAAAAGGAAAATCTATAGCGCAGGCCTCAAAGAACACCTACAACCTGTGCTGGAAGAAGCAGAAATGTTCAATAATATTTGTAGGAAAATTTAATGATGTGAACATGGAAAAAATAGCAATAAAATACTGACTCCAATAACAAGAAACAGAAGTCTGTGCCCAGAGTTTTAGCCAAGGAGAGAGTCATGTCTCTGTGTGTGTGTGTGTGTGTGTGTGTGTGTGTGTGTGTGTGTGTGTGTGTGTGTGTGTGTGTGCGTGTGCGTATGTTTATAATACCTTGTGGGGACGATTTTCCTGACATATACTATGTTGTGGGGACCAATTGCTCCTTGCTCCTTGTGGGGACTGGAGCCTTGTCCCCACAAGGGGAAACCCTGTTTTTGGGTCAGGGGTCAGAGTTAGGGCTAAGGTATGAATTGAGTTTAGGTTAGGGTTAGGGTTAGGTATGTGATGGTTAGGGTTAGGAAAAGGGTAAAGGTAAGGTTTAGGCTGTAGAAATGAATGGAAGTCAATGGAAATTCCCCACAAAGATAGCAAAACACACTTGTGTGTGTGTGTGTGTGTGTGTGTGTGTGTGTGTGTGTGTGTGTGTGTGTGTGTGTGTGTGTGTGTGTGTGTGAGACCACCCCTTCCACACTGACAGAGCTGTAAAACATCTTCAAAGATGGCACTTTGTGCCTCACATCAAAGACGCTCAGCACCCAGTCCTCATGACACCGCTGGCTCACTTCGAGTGTATGAGCAAAGTTACATTTGTCTCATCATCACCAGGTTTTTTATTTTCATCACATCCAAAAACTCAAAGTGTCTCCAATCATTTTTTTTCCCCCTGTTGGAGAGAAAACATTTAGCAGAAAGCAAAAATCTGGTACTTCAAATCAACAGACCAATATGAAGTCATCCTGCCTCCTAAATTGGTTCCAGTTGTTGTTGCCACATCAGTGACATTGCAACAAATGGGCTGTTTTCTACCAGAGCTGAAACGTCCAAACATGTGAATTCAACCAGGTCCACAGACGGCTTCGATTAGAAACACATGCTGCATTTTTGAGCTATGACTTGATTACACGCCTCTTTTCTACCAGAATTAAAGGGGGGGGGGGGGGGGGGGGGGGGGGGGGGGGGGGGGGGGGGGGGTCACCAGGTTATACATTCTCTTACATAGTTTTAGTCACATGTTTGAAGAGGTTTTACCAGTGAAATGTCTGGCTGTGAACACAGGGTGTGTTGGTAGCAGAGACAGTGGAGCTGATTAGGATTTTTCATGTAGGACTGCACAATGGGAACCACTTATAAACCAAAGTATTGTAGTCAGCAAATGGAGGATTCGGGGGGGGGGGGGGGGGCGGGGGGGATGACTTCCAGATGTTAAAAAATAACAAAAAGCAGTATTTGGAATATATAAAAAAGTCTTTTTTGGAAGAGGAGGAAGTTAAACAGACAATATAAAGCAATGTGTGCAAAGTATTGCTTTAGGTAAACTGTGAGCCACAAAGTTTCACATCTGTCAAAGCTAAAGTCACCCTAAACAGTCTGAGGAGGATGTCTTATCTCCTCTGTCTTTACAGGTTCAAGTTAAAGTAATTATTTGTTCAAAGGCCATGCAATTATGGCTCCTCCTGACAGGTTTCCTGCCACTTGATTGGCACTTGTTCACCCATCTGTCCTGTGATCCTCTCAGCTTGTCTATGTAGGAGGAGGATGACAGGACAGACGGTAAACACAGAACAGGCTCGTTTTCACGAGTGCTACAATTGTCCTAATTTAATTATAATTGACGCCGTTCTTCATAGTAGTTATGAAGCAAGAGCCTGGCCACTAATTAACAACTTGTGTGTCACAGTTGAATAAATAAAGCAAATTTTAATTCATGTTTATGCTGCGTTAAAAACAGTTGCAAAGTGCTACGAAGTGTAATGCCTTAAAATTAAAGATGCACTATGAGTTTACCAACACTCACTGTGGAATTATGTATATAAAGCATGCAACATCAAGCACATTTCATGTGACATATCTGCTCCTTCTCATTTACTCTTACATGGCTACCATTTTCCAATAATGAGGTTTAAGCCAAGAGCTCAGGCTTTTGGATGCTCAAACATCAACAGTTTTTTTTTCTACCCTTGGCTCTGTATGATGTCATACATACTGCTATTCAAACCTTCTGATTGCAAGGGCAGCCAGTCAGAAGAACTATGGCAGGAGCTTAAATGGCTTCTTTCAGAAGGTGGCTAAACTGAGAGGCTGCACCACATCCCAGTATAAGATTAATAAGAGTTATTCTGAACTGTGAATCATGCAAAGTTACTTTTGTGAAGTCCAGATAAGCATAATAGTGAGCATAACAATTTCAGCTATTTGAATGTCATTGTTTAATTTGTTAAGTGACACAAAGAGGTTAGATTTAGGGTGTCCCTTATGGTATGAGATCATGGGAACTAAGCAAAAACCACAAGATGGTTTTCATTCTACTGGTCTAATTATCCTGAGCAATGGTTTGTATGTGCTTCACATGAAGCTTTCCATCTGAGTGTCAATAAATATCTCACAGATGCTATCCATGCATCCATCCATCTATCCATCCATCCACTTTCAACCACTTATCTGGGTCTGGGTTGCAGAGGCAGCACTCTAAGCAAAGAAGCCTAGACCTCCCTCTCCCCAGCTACCTCCTCCAGCTTGGGGACACCGAGGCATTTCTAAGCCAGAAAAGAGATTTAATCTCTGCAGTGTGTCCTGGGTCTGCCCCGGGGCCTCCTCTTGGTACGATATGTCCAAAATACCTCTTCTAGGAGGCATCCAAGAGACAGCCAAGTCAAATGCCTGAACCACCTCAGTTGGCTCCTTTTAATGTGGAGGAGAGCTGCTCTACTGAGTCCCTTCCAAAAGCTCCCTAAGGGAAAGCCCAGCCACTCTTTGAAAGAAACTCATTTCTGCCACTTCTATCTGCAGTCTCATTCTTTCTGGCCCTACCCAGAGCTTGTGACCATTTGCGTGGGTGGGAACATAGATCGACCGGTAAATTGACAGCTTTGCTTTCATGCTCAGCTCTCTCTTCACCATAGCAGATTGATACAGCATCAGAAGGAAGCAGAAATATTTCAGCTTTAAATACAGTACAGGTCAGAAGTTTGGACACACTCACCCATTCATATGAATGGATGAGTGTGTCCAAACAAGAAGTCTGTTTAACAATCCCGGAGATGTGACGTCTGTAAGAAGTCGTAGTAGTAGTCTAAAAATTGAGAAATGTAGCATTCATCCTTTTAGTATTTGCCCAAAAGATGTTTCATGTTCTATCCAATCATTCTTAGTATGTCTTCTGTGAGTTCCTCAGCTTTAGGTCACTGCAATGCTAAACTGCAGGAGTAGGCCTTTAATTGGTCATAAAAGGAATGATTATAAGCTTTTAGACAAACATTATCTTTCTCAGCAATTAAAAAGTAATATAGTCCATCACAAAATGCCAGGAAAACAAACATGGCCTTCATGATAATGCTTTTGAGAAGTCAGCAGTATCTGGTGTGCAGCCTGTTCAGCAAGTGTTGATACAGCTGGTTGCAGTTTTTCCTGGAGATCAGGGGAACTTTTACCCTCTGGAGCTTATCCTGTGCAGCCTGGCAGGTCTCAGTGTAATGCAGCGCTCCCTGTGAACATGTTCTCTGTCTCTCCTCTGGTGACTGTTTAAAACCTGCTGGAATAGCTTTCAGGAGATGTTACATCCCACCTGGAAACCTTTCTTTATCTGTGGTGAAGTGCTTTGGCCCAGGTGATGATTAAAACCCCATCACAGTTGCTGTGGAGTGAATCAGTTGATTGTAACACTGGCAAATGCAAAAATATCTTAATACACACTAGAAAGATAATAATTTAAGTTTGATGTCATTTCAATAACTCCGACACTGCCTCAAGTCTTCAAAGGTGTGATTCTAAAGTTGATGAGGAGCTTTTAGAACTGAAGAATCCTTTTGGATGAGAGAAACATCTTCAAGAACCTACAAAAGACATATGGTTGCATTGAACTCAAGCGCTTCAGACTACTATGACCTGGATGACTGAGAACTTACAGAAACATATTCTCAAGTCCTACCATGACTTGTTTGAATGCCACAAAATGGTGACAGTCGGCCATAATTGCAGGTTGTGGCCTGACCTAAATTCTAAGCTGAGGCCAGACTGTGTATATTACAACTGAAGAGGGTGACTAAGTGGCGCTACATGGGTTACGAGGGTTAGCAATGTGGCCTAAGACATGCTGTTAACAACTTGTTGGACAGCTGATTGACTTCACAGTGAAATGCCTCGTATATATGCAGTACAGTGCCCCGAGGTACATTTCAATCCAGGCGGTCCTGGAACTGACGCAGCTGGAAATACTGCAGATTACTGCATTCTGCTGAAAATATGTTGCACAAACAGTAAAACAAAGTAATTTGTCATGGAACTGAATGTCTCAATTCACTTGGATCACATATTTTGGAGTTCTCCTGTTTAAAGACTTGAGCTCTGTCGCTTTATAGCAAAAAAAATCAAATGACAAATTAAAAAAAAAAAAGTTCAGTACTTGCAGTGGTTTTGTAAAAAGGTGAACACAGCTAACTAAATGTCACCCATTGGTTATTTAAGCTAGGCCCACCCTAAAGTACACCTTACCTTATCACCTATTTTACTTTGCATGGGACCATAATTTACAAAGCTAGCATCATGCTTTATTAAATAATACTTGAAACTATGAAATGAGACCATAATCCCATCAGACAATTTACTCAAGTGAGCAGTAGGGTCATTTACTCATTGACTTCTATACAATCTCTCTTCTTTTTGCCCATGGCCGGCCATTAGGACAAATGCAGCCATGTTAAAGTTCATGACAGTACAATTAGAACAAGACTGAACAAGTATGGGTTGTTTGGAAGGGTTGCCAGGAATACATCTCTTTTCCCTAAAAAGAACATGGCAGCATCCGAACAAACCACAAGACGGACCAGTGTCCTTCGAGACCAAAGTGGAGATGTTTGTCCATAATGTGCAGCACCGCGTTTGGAGAAAACCAAACACGCCATATCAGCACAAACACCTCATACTAGCTGTCACACACAGGACCTGAGCAGTAACCCTAACCCTAACCCTCGCAGTCAGGAATTCCTCTGTATACCAAAATATTCTAGAGTCAGATGTGAAGCCATCTGCCCAACAGCTAAAGCTTGGCCCAAACTGGGTCATGTAACAGGACAATGATCCCAAATCTGTAACTGAATGGCTGAAAAAGAAAAAATCAACGTTGTGAAAGGTGATCGTACAGCTTGTGTGTGCCTAAGTCAGTTTCAAAGACAAAAGCTTCGCTATAGGAATAAAAGCATTTATAGCTTAAAAATTATCCAGCATTATTGCATTGTTAAGTATCCTTGGAGTTGAACAGCAAGGCTGCTAATAAGCAGGTAAAGATTTGAGAAATAGACAGTTAGCACCTGGAAAATCTCCTTCATCTCAGCGTTTTGAAAAGCGATGATAATCTCTCTGGTGTTTTGTGAGGCCGGCTGGATTTACCACTTTAATGTGAGGGCCAAACCAAGCTCCTTTTCTACTGGATTTTAAAGGTTATATAGAGTTTCAGCACACAGAGGGTTAGAGTCTTTTCTAGTCGTCCCCTCCAGATCTCATCGGAGGATATGATGTTTATTCAAATGTCATCTATGATTAAAGTCATAGTTTGCACAGCAGATGCATGCATTATCTGGGAGCAGCATCAGAAACCATGAGATCTTGCTAAATTTTGGCTGCAGAAAGAAGTAAGACAGATTAGACAAAATTCTGGGTGTTAAAGAGCTGCTTTATTTCCAGACATTTCTTATTTAGGTTATTATGTGAAGGACTCGCATCATGCTCAGTGGGGAAGCACGTTTTTTTGGTATAAAAAAGGATGCATTCTTTTAACACAAAGTGAAGTCTGTACTGTCCACTGGCCACAGTGTCCAGTCAGTGTTCCCAAACAGACATGTCTCACATTGGGCCAGACCAGTGAGATGTGGAAATGTCTGCTTGTTGTCGGTGACTCATCGCCACCATTTAACCTCAATGGTTTTAGCAAATGGGTGAAATGCTTTTGCAGAGAAACTGCCAAAAGAGACAAAGTTAATGAGAACGAATGAAACCGGTGAAGCCGGCATTAAATATTTAAAAAAAAAAAATCTTGGCTTCATTCTTAGGGTCAGCCTTCACACATCATGCTTCTTTACTGCTCTGGCATTCAGCTGTTTACAGCACGTTGGGAAAAGTTAGTACATTTCATCCAGACGAGCAACAAACTGAGATGCTGGCATGGTAATTTACACTGTGCTGGCTTTAAAATTAAATCCATATGAATGACATTAAAAGTGGCATTTTGCATTTTTGTATCCATGCTTCAAAATGAAAGGAAAGGCTCGCGCAGGATAACCATGTAATTGGTGTGTTGTATAGATATTTTCCGCTCAGGTTTCACTTAATCAGCCATATCAGTTTCACACAAACAAAGGTTTAAACAGCCTGAAGTCTGTTGTGCATCATGCCACTCTTTATTTACCTTGGCTAAATAAGAGCACTAAGCGGAGGCTTTGAGCCCTTTTGAGTTTTCTTCAATCCCTCGCTCCCTATTCTTTCTAAACCTTTCACTGATGTGGCCCAGTGTTTAAAGAGAAGGGAGGGTTAAGTTTTAAATACAGGCTCTTTTCATCATAATTTTATATCTACAGTATTGGGAGGGGGGCACTGAGGGGGAAGAAAAATCCTGGCAAAGCTGCAGATCAGAGAGGAAAGAGGAGAGAGGACTGAAAGAGAAAGGAGGAGGAAGAGGCAGGGACAGAGGATAAGAGAGGGATTCTGTAAAGAGAGAGAGAGAGAGAGAGGGAGGAAAAAGAAACAGCGGTGAGAATGTGAAAGGTAGAGGAAGTAGGAATGAGGGGAACCCAGAGGATTGTTTGGGACATGTGATCATCAGCAGACACCTCCCTGTGTATGTCGCAACAGCCTCCAGGATAGGAAGTTATGATAGAAAAGTGGCTGTTATTATGGGCTAATGGTCTTTTTCATAATGTAACTATGAAAATTCAGTCAGCTGGTGATTTGTTCCATATTTGTAAAGGAAAACACTTCACTGTAGCTTTAACTGGTGGGAGAAGGTCTTTGAGATTTCTGCGACTCACAGCTGTCCATGACATATTCGATAAAGTATGCATCTGTTACTGATAGAAGGGAGGGGTTTAAGCAAACAAAACGCAGCAGAACTGCCAAGAAATGATTCGCTGCTGGCGAAAAAAAAAACTTTTTCATTGGTTGATGCAGTTTTTGGTGTTTTGCCATAATGTCACAAGGACCCGGGTGGGAATATTCCACTCATACTTCTCTCATTAGAGAAAAATGGGTCACTGTTTGCAGTAAGTGTTTGTATCTAAGAGAGCATTCGCTTATAAGGAGATTCAACAGCAATCGATTTTTTTTTTCATTTGAGAGATCTGAAAACATTATAACATTATATCACTTTTGTTCTTTAGTATAATGCAGTGCTGTGCATACACATTTTTTTTAATGTGAGATTTTTTTGGCAAGTCAGGAGACCTGACTTACAAATAGCTGCACCCCAGCCCATTTGATTACAATATGTAGGTGTTATATATAGGTGTTAGTTAAGTGTGTCATCAATACAGTGTGTAAGCACAGTTCAGTATTGGAGTATACACCAGAGCTACTGACTGATTAGGAGATGTTGATTCACTCATAGTAACTGCGCAGTTTAACCAAACAAACATGACAAATAGGAGTTTCAGCTAAGAAGCTTGGAACCGACTACTCGTGTAACTTCCGTTGAGGATATTTGCAAAATATGCATAATGCAGTTATGCACATTTGAGGCAGTCAACAAGGAAATGACAAAAATTTGGAAAATCCCTCATAGGAAATATGATTTATGCTGCTTTAGCCTGCCTGTTGCTGCTACATGCTGCAATCCACTTTGCAACCCACCTCTTCAAGGTGGGTTTCAGGTTTTCCTGCTGTGTTTGAGTTAGTGTCGTGTCTCATGTCACTGAAGTCTGCTCTATTCTGTATCGTGGCACGGTCTGAGGTAACTTTATGTAGCAGAGATCATCACGATCAGTGAATTTTCTTTTTTCTGGTTTTAAAACTTGCCAGGATTCTGAAATCGGCAATTTACAAACCAATTGCTATCTAGACAGAATATTCATGTGAATGCAAAAGAACAGAAAACAGAAAATGTTTAAGAGAAAAATAAGATCACAATCAGTAATATACAGAAATTACTGGATGGTTACATGCTGACACTATAAGGGTGTTCATATATAAGGGTGTTCATAGTAGGTTGCGCAGACACTCGGTGAGGATTACAGCTATCCTTTAAAGAACAAATACGAGCTTCCTGCTTCCTTTTACTGTGTTTTTAGGTTTCCTTGTTGTTGATGAATTATAGTTAATCCAAGCCTAATGATGATGGATGTCATACATATTAATTTTATCTGCAAAACCAAACCCAGACAGTCAGGCTCCAGCAGTTTCATAGATACGACCTTTTGGAGACAGAACCATGTGGCCACTCCTGCCCTGACCTTATCACCTCTTTCTGTCTGTGCCTCCAGCATTTACAAAAATGCAGGCTGCAGTAAACTTCAAGGGCTTCATTTAGGAATAAAGAGAAAGTGATAAATTCTGTGCGTCCCCCCCGGGTTTCAGCTAAGTGATGTCACCACAGAGAAGAGGCCTCAGTGTCAAACACCCCCCAGGCTCTGCGCTAACTTATCTGTCCAATCCTTACCACAGTCCAGTAAAACAACTGCACTGTCTGTCTCTCCAGCAGCTAATGTGATTCGTACCTGCAAGGAGCCGATCACTGGAAACTACCCAAGCTGCTGTGCCTCTGGGATTTCAATAACAGATGAGTCCAGGAAGTACTTGGTGTGCAGCTGAAATAGTTCACATGAAATGAAGTCATGGTTTCCATTTCAGAGATGATACTAGAACAATGTTGGATCAATCTTATCTCAAAATGTTTTGAGGAGTTTTTTGGCCTAAATGTGGGCTCAGGCAGTGTTTTCTTTTCAGATTCAGACACAGATCTCCGCTTCCAAAGGAATCTTCCCATAACACCGGCTGTGTGTTTGATTCTTAGGGCTGGAACTCATTAGTAAAATTGCATTTCTGTTAATACAATCACGTCACGTTAATTTATAACAAGGGTCTTCCAGCAATGTTTTGAATAGAACATGACTGCGCTGAAAAACTTATAGAAAGTGCTGCTGCTTTTGAATTTGCTACCTTAACAACATTAAAAGTTCCTCAAACTTTCATGTAAAGGTTTTAAAATGAAGGCAGATCTTTACAGATATGATTAAAAGGTCTGCAGATTGCATTAAAAAAAAAGAGCAAGGGGAGGAAATTAAGAGTATAAAATGAAAAACAGTGGGGGTGTGGAGAAAGTTCATAGAGATATTGTGTCCTTTGATAGCGATAAGGGGAAAGAGAGGGAGATTGGAGGGCTTGAGGGGGTTTATGAGAAAACACAGGCTAATGCAGAGGGAAAAGTGGGATTTAAAATGGAGCCTCCGGCAGCCACGGGCTTTGAGGAGAGGATGCAGCGTCCTTAAACTGCTGTAGTGCAGAGGTCAGACAAAATGTGGAGGCAATAAATCTTTCTTGCCTTCAGGCGTGCTCTTTGCCACAAATGCAGCATGCAGAAAAAAAAAGGGAAAAAAGAAAGACCTCAAAGCTCTTCTTCACCTGAGGAATGATAGTGGCTGAGCATGTGTGTTCCATCATTCAGCTTTTACAAGTCCGCATGGATCTTGCTTGAAGTGTTTCACGATAAAATATCCTTGCTACTCTTCAGATTGTGATGAAATGTTGGACCTATACCAGCAGCTTTGTGTACACTAGAACCAAGTTTGTGCATGACATTGCTGCTGTCTCATACAGTGAATGTGCAACCTATATTTATCTGTCCCCTCATACTGCAAATGATGCAAAGACAAGGGAGAGAGAGGAGACAGGCATATTATGCCAGTACCACAGTCTGCACACGAAAATGCAAACAGATGGTGTGAGCCGAGGACAGCGTGTTTAAAATTTCAGAGCATGGATTTTAAAGCGAAACTGTTGGTTAACCCGAAAAACATACTTGCTCTAAAACCCCGACAGCAGCGTCTAACCATGCAGATCATTTCAGATGAAGTTTATTTACTGATGTCATCTCAATAGCAGAGAAATAAACAGCAAGAAGTCAAAAAGCCTGTGACAAAAATCAACGGCAGCATGTTTTTGCCTAGTTCTTACACTGGTGATAGACTGTATATAAAAGAAGGTGACTTCAGCCATTGGTTTGTGACGTACTGTTTTAAAGCATTTTGGTTGTGCTTGTCTTGTTTCTTCTGTCATGTGACCATATTTGGAGAAGAGAGAAGTTGTCAGTGAATGCTACTCAACTTGGTTATGAAGCTGCATCAGTGGACTCTGTAGGTGCACTGCACAGATACAGATGTACCCTTCTTAGTGTTAACATGAATAAAAACCAATAATGTTCTCCCTAAACTTGAAGCATAGACTTCTTTGATTAGCATATTATCCATTATTTATGGCTAATATGACAGCATAAACATGAATTAGAGCCTCGAATAAGCTGAGGTGATGTCAAGCTTACAGCAACCAGCTACTTGTGTTGGCACACACCTCTCAGTCAAAGCAGCTACACCTTTAATCGTGCACAACCTTAAGCCTTCATTTGATTTCGATGGGTGACTTACAGCTAGTTTCTGCTTTAAAGTTGAACATTTTAACATGGTTAAAACTTTTTTCCCTGTTTTCTCCTGTTTAGCTTTATTTTACTTTTTTTTTTTAGTCCCAGAGGTTGCTTGATGTCTGAACTTCTCATGAGGACTAGTTCAACAAAGTAGGTTCAAATTGTTGACACTAGTTCCTTCAGGTGCAGCATTAGTTAAATATTAGACTGTGAGAAAACACCTACAAATGTGCCATGCAATAATCCTGGGAAGGATTTAACTTCCTCTTTGCCCTACACAGACTTGGTTTCATCTGGCAATACTTTTGCTCTATTTAGTGGATGCTGATATCACAAAATCACACTGATAACAAATGGCTAAGTGATTCTAGCAGACATCAAACAGTTGCTGCTATTCAGTTAAATTTATGCACAAAAAGTACTTGTTACAGTCATAACATAATCGATGTTGAAAGAGCACTACGATATGTTACCAATTTATCAGTGTTGGCAAGTACAGCATTTATCCATCAAGGAGGAGGACGAGACTAAATGAGCCAGGAAAACTCTGCACTCTCTGCTTCATTAAATCCTTTTAATCAGAGGTTTATTAGACAAGTTGCTTGTAAACAAATTGCTCTGGCAGCTTTGCCAAATTTTGTAGTGTTACTAAGCTAAGAATGGAAGATGAATATTAAGAAAACAAGCCAGATGCTGATGCTGTACAATTCATTTTGAGTTAAACATACAGTATCTTGCAGTTGTCCAAATTCCAGATTGCCCTTTGCTAACATTTGCTTTACAAGCATGAAGGCCTCAAACACTAGCTCTCTTTGTATTTCTCTGTGTTTTAATCCGACAGCATGAACAAATTGTGCTGGAGAGAACTTTCCTCTCAGTTTTTCTGTGTACACAATCCAGAGTTTATTCCTGCACATCTGGCTGTATGTTCAGTTGATGTAAAACACCAGGGTGCTCTGACCCCTTGTATAAGTGAACAGTCTGCTCTGGTAAACTGGAATGTCTGACATCACCCATTTTCCTTTGCAGCATACCTGCTTTTACGAGGACCAGCCATTACTATTTATTTATAATAATAGTGCTGTATGCCCCTGGTTGTAATTTCAGTCAGGACCACTCTGGTCAAAAGGAGATTGTTATTCCATCTGATATGGCTTCCTGGATATATCGGAAAGCTATGGCAGGCATTCCCACCTTCCATGCACACACATGAAGCAGCAGTAAGATTCACAGTACAGAACAGAGGAGGCATCACTGACAACTGATACAGTCAAGTGAAAAATAAGTTTTCAGAAATCTCTAAGCAGTCCTGTGAAAAATTATGTACATCCTTACAGCTTCCATAGGAATTAAGAGGGTAAGTAACAGCCAGGTGTTGCTAGTCACATTGCTTTGATTAAATGATCATCATCATCAGCAAGTGTGAGCACCTCTATAAAAGCACAAGGTATCGCAGTTTGCATTCAGGTGTGTATTAACACAATGTCAGACTCTACAGGCCTCAGCATGTTAAATGTTAAAGTTCATGACAGTACAATTAGAAAAAGACTGAACAAGTATGGCTTGTTTCAAAGGGTTTCCAGGAGAAAGCTTCGTCTCTCTAAAAAGAACTTGGCAGTGTGGCTTAGGTTTGCAAAGTTGCATCCGAACGAACAACAAGACTTCTGTGGTCTTGTCAGACAAGTCCAAAGGACAGACAAGACCACAATGAAGATGTTTGGCCATAATACGCAGCACCACATCTACAGAAAACCAAACACAGCACCTCATACCAACTCTCGGTACGGTGGACCTGGGCACCTTGGAGTCATTGAGTCAACTATGAACCCCTCTGTATACTTAAGTTTTCTAGAGTCAGATGTAAGGCCATCTGTCTGACAGTAAAATTGTGTCATACAACAGGACAATGATCCCAAGCACAGCAGCAAATCTCCAACAGACCGACTTTATTGCTACTAAAGATGGTTTTGCAAGCTAATGAATAATGGGGTGTACCTATGCCACGTTTCCACTAGTACCTACTCAGCGCGACACGACTCGCCACAGTCTTGTTTTGTTTCCATTACAATTGAGGACCACCTCAATGCGGGTGGAGTCAATAAAGTGACACGGGCAGAAGTCTCTTGACGTAATTTGTATGCGACTCAATCATTTTAGCTTTTGTCTACACTGCTGTGTTGTGCGATGATACCCGTGAGCAGCCATTAGCTCAGAGACCTCATGATAAACTTCCTCATTTCTCGTCTCATCTCCCACCAAGCACAGAAATGTCTGCACCTCCTCATTCGATCACAGTGTTGGTTTGCATGCCTCCAGTTTCTTGCTGTCAGGTTTTAAAAATGGCGCGGTAGATTCTGGTGAAGGAGTCGCTCTCATAACTCTCTGGCCAATCAGTGGCATGCTGTTCTTCAGTGTCACATTTTCGGATCGCCTCAGGTCACTTGGAACCCCGGCTGAGTGGGTACTAAAAAAGGACCTGGTACCAGGACCTAATGGAAAAGCCTACAAACTGTGCCGAATCGAGTTGAGCCGTGCCGAGTAGGTACTAGTGGAAACGCGGCATTAGTTTTTCATAGGACCACACACACTCTTTTTCAGGACTGTATGACATTAATTAAGTCAGAAAGCAAATAAAAGAGAGAAGCTGGGGCGGTGGTGGGTTGCAAAGTGGTTTGCAGAGGCAACTGCAACAGAAGGCAGAAGAAACGTATATGGTGGGTCTTATGTGAGATTTGAGAAGAGGATGTGCAGAGTTGTTTCAGCTAAGTCATCTAAGCTAAGTTCGTATGGGCTGGCAGTGCGATCAGCTGTTATCACCTACAGTGTTATCACCTACTGTGTCCTGGCTGAGCTAACGCAACGTACAGCTTGCACTGATTATTTAGAATTTCATGCTGATGTATATGAATTATAAGCAGCGTCAAGAAGAAATGTCACAGTGTTTAATGCACTTGATTATAAGTCCAGTTCCATCTATAATGACTGATTTACTAATTACTTTAAGTACATACACGTGTTTGTGTGTAACGTACACGCCGACAGCAAGAGCAAAGGTTAGACAGAAGGTGAAACACATTGTTCACGTTTGTTTCACTGTTTAACTTGATTAATGTGCAGCTAGAGCCATCCTGAGAGGATATGAAAACCACATGTTTGACAGCATGCTCGGCCTTAGTGTAAAACTTGATTTCAAATCAAACAGCTACACCTGGGAAGGTCAAGATTGATTTCAAGGTGAATTTCACACTGTGATAGCAAGACCAGCCTGTTGGATTGCATTCACTAAATTCGTTCTCATTTTTTGCTTTAACTTTAAATTATGCTGCTCATTTAGAAGCAGAAGTCAATGCGGGTACTTTAAGAGTCATCAGTCAGTGAGATTTAAGAACTGGAACATTAAGAATGATCGAGCTGTTTGATGGATTATAAACACCGATGCTTGTGTTAGATTGAATTCCTCTAAATGATAGGTTACGTACTGCACAACACTGCCATTTGCAATCAGACATCTGCAACATATTTTGATGCAGAAATGCAAAAACAAACAAAAGAACCTATGTGGTCACAGAGTAAACTGAACATAATCATACTTAAAGCCACAATGTAAAACAAAGACAGACCAGAACACTAATCCCCATGAAGAAATGCAATCTGTTTCGAGTCAGTGTGAGGACACTGCACAGCACAGCTTTTCACACGAAGTTAAAAATTCTTTTAATACCACACCAGGAAAAAAATTGCACTTGTTTTGAACTTTGACATTGACCTCAGCGAGGGCCTCAGATCGTGCTGCAGAGTCCAGGACTAAAAATGTCACTGCTGAGCAGCTTGAATTTCATCGTTCTCAACAGCTTGTAGTTCTGTGATTACAGAGAATTAGTCACTTCTGAGAATGCTGTCTGTTGTGCAGCATAATTATCTCATTATGCAAAAGCACATGATATAAATGTAATTTTCCAAAAGAGACAGGACCTGTTTGATAGAAGCAAAACCCAAAGCTAACTTAATAGAATAGAATAGAATAGAATAGAATGCCTTTATTGTCATTATACAGGATGTACAATGAGATTGGATGGTTTAACTTAATTAAACTCAGAAAATGCAATATTGTACAATGTATGCATACTCTGTAAAATGCAGATTTAAATTACCAGCTCTGCCATGGATGTGTAATATAAGTTGGAGATGAATCCATTCCAAGGCAACAGAAGCACAAGACATGAAGAGGGGGGTGGGGGGTGGATGTGTACTTCAGCAGCACCACAGTCGTCCGCTGACTGAACACAGGAAGGGAACAGCTCATAGCTGTGGTTGCCTCTTTAAAAGGAAGACCCAGTGGAGATGGGGGCCTGTTGATGGAAAAGCCTAGACATGCAATCAGCAAGCCACTTATTAATTTCAACTTTCCTGGCCTGAGCTTCCTACCCCTCCCTCGAGATTCAGAGCTTTGTTTGTGGCAGCCGAGCAGAGCATGTTCAAACTAGTGTGTTCCTTCAGATATCAAGCCCTGTCAACATCACACAGCAAATCCTCCACACTGCTGAATATTAAACAGACAGGATGCCTTTTCTGATGTATTAAAATCCTAGTGGAAATAAAAGGAGGTAGATTGAGGGATAATCACAGGGTGCTGATTCATGTTGCAGCAAGGTACCATCGACACGAGAGCCAAAAAAGTGGGTGTCCTTGCTTTTGACTCAGTATGACTCCAACTTTGGGCCCTGATGGCAAATACCTCAATCGGTGTTTGTGGAACAGCTGCTTTTATGGACAGCTTTATCAGTGTACCAGTCGCAGGTTGAGCTAAAGGTCATATACAGAGGGAAGATTTATGTTTAGCTATAACACCAAGGGTTTTAGAGCAGGAGAGTGCAGCTGCTGCAGAGCCACCCCTCAGCAGCTGTAACTCATCTGCATCTGGATGAGAAATCATAGCTGCAGTCCTCATGGTATAAACCATGTCGGCCGGGGAAAGTTACTCTCACTGCAAATAAAGGCTTGTTCAGAACAAAATATATGATTTTTTTTATAAACTTAACATCAACTGGGAACTATCTTTTAGAAGATTCGATGACATTGCGGCTGTCAGTTTAGGACTTGTACTCATCTTTGTTTTTCTAAAGGGGATCAAGGATCCTTTTTTTTTTTTTTTTAATAGGAGGATCTAGTTTAAAGTGACTCATCATTTCCATAAGTTCATTTTCTAACCCCTCAATTTCTGGCTGCCATAGCTTTTCCCCAAACACAGTGTGTTATGAGTAATTCCATATGAGCCAAGGAAAATCCATAAACTATCCATGATTTTTTTGCTTTCTCATATCTGCCAACTGCATCACAGAGTAGCTTTTCCAGGCGTCACGACTTAAGAGAGAGGTTGTTGGGTTATCTGGCCGATGTCTGGAGAATGATACTAAATGATAGCAGCAGTAGACACGTGAGTCATGTTGAAGAGAACCAGACTCCATGTTTTAGACCAGGAGAGGAAACCGTCTGCCCTCTTAGCTGACTAGTGGAAAGTCCAGCTCGAGAAGTAGAAAGGGAGCATGCCTTTTCACCGATGTCACAATCAAACCGTGGCATCTGTGGAAAAGTGCGGAAGCTGCAACGAATTAGCTGAAAGGAGGGGAAAAAGTAACCCCCCCCCTTCTCCGCCGCCGGCCTCGGGGCTTGTGGCGGGGTAGTAAAGACCGCTCTAAAAACCACACTTCTCTTCCAGTAAATTTCAAACTCTCCCAACACACAGTGTTTGAAAGCTCTCAAACCTCGACGGGATAAATCGCTCCCCAGCTCTGTGGCCAACAGCTCGGCCAGACATCCCTGGTTTTGTGTCTCAGTACTGAAAAGGGTTGAAGGTGCACACACGTTACCTCAATATATTGCAGATAACATTTAGCTGAATGAGATTTCAACCGAAGCTTGTTTGAGGCTGAAGAAAGTCAAACCGAGTCAGTTACAAAGACTTTCAAAGAGCACTGCTAAGTTTGTTCTGGTTAAACTGAATACCAGAATATTTTATTAAAACACAGTTTTCATTCCAGATATTAAGATTCATTGCTCAAACGATTCCAAGCAGAGGACGAGAAATGTTCCGTTTGGTGCTGCTTCTCATTCTGAAAGGCCACAACAGTGGGATGTAACCGGCTGTTTTTGTGTTGTTAGTGTAGTCAAATACTTTGCGGTCGACAGAACAAAGACGGCTGAGCAAACATACCTTCAGGATGTGTTTGCTAGTTCGAGTGTTGATCTCCTATTTGCACAGTTGGTTTTGGAAAAACAGTCTAGGTGATGGGTGATGGCTGTTGTACCTCAAGGTCATTTATACTTGTAGCCTTCTGTGTCTGGATGAGTGTGACTTTTTTTTTTTTTTTTAAAAAGTGCACCTTTGTAGAGGCTGGAAAAAGACCTAATGAAGTTTAAAGAGCTTCAATTATGTTTCGGGGGGTTTCCCTTTGCTTTTGAGTGTTATATAGCTTTTGGTGCAAGTAGGAGTTCAAAGCAAAAGGTGCTGGTGAACTGCCGGAAACATCTTGTTAGCAATCCAAGCTTTTCTTCAGTTACTTATCTACATCTGGGATTTACATAATCCTTTCCCAGTGGCTAGTTCGGCACACCCTCAAACAATGAAGCTGCCATTTCTCTTGCTAATGCTTTAAAATGTCTCAGTCATCAGCAAAGCACAGCAAATGTTATACTGCTACTGGCACTAAGGGACACCTTTGTGCTCTCACAGCATTTCAGGAGCTTAAGACTGAGTGAATCAATTTTATTTTTGATGGCAATGCTACCAGAACAGGGAAATCCTTAGTGTTAGCACTCTGCTTGGCTAATGTGGGTATAGTTACTGTTAGCTTTGATTGTGTGCCCACAGGGAAGGTTTTTTTTTTTTGTTTTTTTTTTAACTGTAAATCCTAAGGACCTATTAGAAATTGTGGAAAACTGAAGGCTGATTTTTAAAAAAATAATGTAACCTAAAAGACAGCTTTTTCTTAGCATTCACTGAGATAAAAATAAAGGTCACAATGCTAGTAATGGTAACACCACTCATTGATAATATTGTGCATTGTGCAATTTAGTAGGTTGTTGCAGGAGGTCTGGAATTGATTCTATTTCCAAAACATACACAGTTATACTCTGTAACTCCAACTGCACCTGTACTCATAGAAAGTGGGGTATTAAGTATAGATAGATAGATAGATAGATAGATAGATAGATAGATAGATAGATAGATAGATAGATAGATAGATAGATAGATAGATAGATAGATAGATAAAAACATTAAGCACATTATTCCAATGGACTCCCTAAAATATGGGATTCTATAGAAAAAATATCTTCATTTACCATAATCAAAGGTTTCAGTGTTTGCCATTAATTTGATTCTGTTCTTTTGAACCACAAGAATGTATGATGTAGATTTGCACTTGCTTCTATATTGTGTATTCATGGTTCAAGTAGTCAACTATTGTTTCCATTTGTGGTAAAATGTGTAAATAAAGCTAAATCAATTGGCAGGAAAAAACAGCAATGATAATAATACAGTATGAGGGGGTCCTTCCATTCCATTGTCTGAGATATTAACCAAATCACTGCTACCCATACTTGTGAGATTAGATGTAATGAGCTTAAGAGTGTCTGATTACATGGTGCATTTGTACACAATCTAATCCTCATATTTCATTAAATTAGGGAAATTTCAAAGGTCTCAGTGCTGATTTTGGACTGCTGAAGAGTAAATCATTACTCGTATTCTCAACCTATCATTAACTTTGTTTGCTCTTGTAAAAAGAATCTCAGCATATCTCACATTTTTTAGAGAAGGGTCCTTCATTTCATCACTGAAGCTTAGCTTCCTGGACAGTACTGATGATTGATTATTGAAGGAATGCTCTAAATATGCTTTTTTTTTTTTAAATTACTTGATGAGTCATTTCATTGAGTTCCTTGAATCTTTTTTTAACCGATATGGAGAGCCCAAGATGAAAATCTATAATGTGAATTTTGACTGGTGTTTACTGCCTTCAGATATTCATCTGTACAGGATTTATGAAAGTGTGACTTCACATTGAGCCAATTTAAGGTATATATCGAATATTTTGTTTTTCATATTTGATCCTCAAAGACTATGACGTATGCGTTGCTGTAGAATAGGACAGCATAAAAATGGTTTTAATGTCAAAACCATGAAGTGTTCAAACCAGAACATCTTAATGGTGCATACTTCACATAATAATCCAGTAAATCTTTTACTGATGTTTGTTAACATGAGCGGCAGTGTTTAGGTCTTCCTGTCATCTGTCCAAACATGTAAGCTACTAAAGACTGAAAAAGAACATTTACAAATTAACAATGCTAAAAATATGGCCAAATACAGTACTTTCCTGTAGATGACCCCTGAGATGACATGCTGGCCTTTTACCTGACTGTGGCAGCTCTCTGACTGTGCTTGGATGTTTTTGGAGTGATTTAGTGTAGAGAGGGAGGCAGAATGCAGTAAGTCTCCTTCTCAAGACTGAGCAGCATCTTTTGTAATGTTATAAAATCACAGAAACCTTGATTTTGTATTTGGTCCACCTCTTTGCAACTTCTTGCATCCTGCAACCGGCTAACCTGATTTACCTGCTGTCTGCAGCTCAGAGCTGCCACCTGCTGTTTACATCAGAAACAGGTAAAGGTTTTAGAGCCTCTGCAGACCTGAGAGACCTGGCCTCATGTTACAGAACATGCCGGACCTCTGTTGAAGCCGGACAAACCACATCTGTGTTCACTTCTCTTATTTTCAGAACAAAAAATATTAATACAATTACCACTTATTAATATTTTTGAGGATTGAGAACAGCAGTTGTGTATTTAGTTGGAACTACGTGGCAAATTGTTGAATAAACAGTTATTTGTTAACTTATAAAACTAACCCTGAAACCAAATTGATTAATTGGCTTTACGAGAGAAGCTTTTCTGCGTAGGCGGCTGCAGGTTTTTCTCTTTTGAACAAGAGTCAAGTTTTGGAGACGCTGCCTCTAGAGGAAATGATCTCATGTCTAACTGCTGGAGACTACACCCCGACAGCGAATCACGTTTTCCAGACCCTTTTTTTTTCTCTCAGTGTGTGCAGGATATGATGGAAACCTTGTTTGCACATTAAGAACTCTGTGTACAGAATACATTATGCAGTAACACTGTCTCTGTATGTGACTTTGTTCCAGGGTGAGTTTTTCAGATTATTAATTTGCTGTAGTTCGCATAAACAGAAACAGTTCTGGCTCCGGCTGCTTCCTCTGAGGCATCTGCTGTGGCTACGTCGTATTAACGGTCAGACTGCTGACTCAAAGAAAGATGGTGCTCATGTGCTTGTGTGGAGATTTTCTTAAAAGTGTTGGAATCATGTGCAGTGCATACTGGGATAGGCCTCAGTATATGGCCTAAACTTGCATCTTCATTATTAAAATACTTGGTACTGGTTTTAGGAAAAGGTCTGCAATTCAGGATTTTCTGTACAACGTGCTGTTCGAGAACGACGGCTGCCCTTCACTGGTTTTGTTTTTGTATTCAGCTCACACAAATTCTGCCTGTGTGTGTTTCAGGAGATGACATGAGCTGCACGGCAGATGGCCAGGTGTACACAAACAAGGACATCTGGAAGCCAGAGCCATGCCGGATCTGCGTTTGCGACAACGGCCAGGTCCTGTGCGATGAAATCCAGTGCGATGATCTGACCAACTGTGAGAAGATATACATCCCAGACGGCGAGTGCTGCCCCGTGTGTCGGACTGACTCATCGACCGGTGGCGGGACAGGAACTTTTGGTGAGCCTGCAGCTGCTCTCTGCGGTTCAGAAAGCCGACAAAAACATGTCTAGGGAGGAAAATGTGCTTTAATTAAATAATCTGGTTGGTAGAAGACACGATGATTCAATCAAAGACCGTCTCAGATCTTTATCATGCTTTAATATAAACGTAATCCTAAAGGGAGGGTAAGGAATGATGTCCAAAGGAACCAAAGGAACAGTTCAAAACTGTTAGAAATCAAAGCAATAGCAGCAGATTGTTTCTTTAGGTTTGACAGGCTTCCAATTAAACAGAAACGATGTAGGAATTACTGCTGCTGTCAGGCCGCTGCACATCAGTAGCCTCACATTAAGAGTAAGTGACAGCTGATTAATTGTATTAGTTGACTATTTTGCTTTTGACTGGCCTGCATTTTTTTTTTACCCCATAATGATAAATGAATCTCACAGAAGCTGTTTCAGCATATCCTGCCTACTGACCTATTACACTGAGGATTTCTGTGCACATTCCTGACATGTTCAAATATTTTGTGCTTCCTCCTATAGGTGGGGATAAAATTTATAAGGTAGGCCAGTTTTTTGATGCTTTATTTTCTGCTTGCTGGCAATATCACTGTCACAGACTGAGTCTGAAAGTTCATGTCATCTCTGTTTGCTCAGGGTCAGAAGGGAGAACCTGGAGATGTTCCAATTGTGAGTGTTTCCTGCATTAAAACTGATAACTTGAAGCACAAAAATGGAGCATAACCTAACTGAAGTATTCAATGATTTCCCTGCAGGTGACTGGGATCAGAGGCCGCCCCGGACCTATGGTGAGCACGAGGATTTTTTCCTTTACCTGCAGGATTTTCTGAATTTTTCATCCACCACAGCTGTCACTAGATGGCATGAGAGGACAGCCGCATCCTGCATAACTTCACCTTAAAAGGACGCCTGCACAGCAGGATGGTCCTCCAGTCTGCCGGGTCGCTGTGGCATTTCAAGCTGTACCACGTGTGCACGTTGTTTTGATGTTACTGCAGCAGTGTCAGGGGCAGCTTTATTTATTCATTCTTGTTGTCTGCTCCAACAGGGACCTCCCGGCTCACCAGGACAAAGAGGACCACATGGACCCAAAGGAAGGCCTGTAGGTCACATCAGCAAGTATTGACAGACAATAAGAACACTCTATATATATATATATATATATATATATACACACACACACACACACAGTTAGGATGGCAGGAAATCTGACCCATTCTGTTACCAGTCACGTCCTTCTTCCCACTATTTTCTGGCTGGAGTTTTAGAGAACATGTGGGTGTGCACAATATGACAAACCACAGCAGTATTTATTAACTTCATCAAGGCAACACCATCATTTTATTATATCCTCCTCTATTCCTACCCTCTACTTTCTCTATTAGACTACAGCAACTCTAACAACATTAATCATCCTCCATCATGTGCAGGCTGTAAATATAGACATCATGTCTGTATTATCCATTTGAAACGTGACATTCGGGCTTTTTGATTACCAGGGTCATGAGAATGGGTCCTTACTACTCAAATTAAAAACCATTCGCTCCAAAGGACAAGCGACTAAGGGTCCAAATGTAATGCAATGTGGAAAGTTTATGTATAATGTGCTTAGCAAGCAGAGATGTGGCAGCGTGATGAATGAATGTGCTCCTCTTGGTGGAGTTTCAGTGGAGTTGAGGGCAGCATTTTGCTGGTGATTTATTAGTAACATAACCAATGGTTTTCATACCGCACACACTTTACAGCTCATAGTTCATAAACAAATGAAAATCAAGATTAAGTCCTTTTTTTTTTTTATTGAACTCAGTGAATGTTCAACGATAACTTCTGGCTTTATTGACTAATTGGCTGAAGTTTATTTCAGTCTTTACAATAAAATCTGAATAGGAGCTGAAACCCACTGCTGGTAGGAATAAATCAATGTCAAAGTGAAGGTAGTTATAAAAATAAGTTCTAAATAGTTTATCAAACTCTCTCCTTTTCTCTCCAGGGAACACGGGGTCCTCAGGGTTACGATGGCGAGCCTGGCGTACCGGGTCAGCCTGGAGAACCAGGACCTCCAGGACATCCATCACACCCAGGGGTGAGCTACTCATCAGAAACACTAGAGTTTAAACTGCAGTCATCCACATCAAGACTTACATGGTGAGCTAACTTGAAGTGCTTTACCTGCAGGGTGTGGGAGCACAGATGGCCGGAGTGACTGATTCCAAAACAGGACCCATGGCCATGTTGAGTGGCTCCAGGGTAAGAGCATGACAGCGAGAATATGGACTAACCTTAACGGGATGTTTCCTTAAATCCCTCGGCTGGAAAGCACAAAACTGAAAGCAACTATTCATCCTAGAAAATTAGGTTTGTTCCCGAGTAGAAAACTTGCAGCTGTGGCAAAGAGCTTCAGCAGCAGTCCAGAGCACGTGTTCTCATTTCTTGTAGTTTCTTTGGAAATTTCTTTTCATTGTGGGTTTGCAGGGCAGTCCTAACACTGTGACCTGCATGAATTAAGATGTGAAAAGATCTGGGTTATACGCATGCCTGTGCATTCAGCTGTGATGAAGGGGAACTGTTTCACAATTCAATGGCTCAATCATACAAAGTTTAAATTCAATAAACCTTGTCTGTGTAGGTTCTCAATCATCCAGGTCATAGCATTAAAAAATAAACCTCATGGAATAGATTTGATCTTTTTTAAGGTTTTAAGTTGTGCATATTTTATTAAGCACGTTTACTGGTCACTGCTGCATTTACAGCAATACTGAACACTCGGAGGTCAGTTCACATACTCTTATCATTTACTTTAGATGGCAGCACTGCAGTGTTCCACTTCTTTCCCAATAATGGGAGAAGACAAGTTAAAACTACTGTTACTTACTTGTGCGTTAAGACGGATTCATGGTGCTGCATGGGGTGAATTTGACTTCTGCTGCACCTACACAGATGGAGAAGGGAAATTTTGGGAACATAGCCAACAAGGAAGCTAATGAAACACCATTATGTCCACTGTGGGTTTTAATTATTATTATTTTTTTAATATAAAGCACCACAGGACAAGAACATACAACTGCCTTCTCTGCAAAAGGAGCAAAGCTAAAACACCAACCAGCAGCTTAAACATGATCAGGAGTAGCAGCTTCAACAAAAATCCACAGTATGCAGACCGCTCTGCAAAGTTTTGCACGGCACCAGTGCAGTGTCATGATGGAGCCTTGCATTATGTACTTCACTTTATAGGCATGCTTCACTGGTCTACTTACTGGTCTACTGGTCTGATGATGTTGATGATGTTTTGCAGACCCGGCAAATAGCCGCACCTCTCTTACTCTCTGTGACAGGAAACTGTAAACTGAGATTTTAACTCTGCAGTGCTTTGCATATGTCTGCATAAACTGACATATAAGCACCCAGAGCAGTGCATAAAGCCATTCTGCACAGGCCTGTGGACGTGAAGACAAGAAGGAAAGAAAGTTGCTGGTGCCATTACTGTTAACATTTGCCACACTAAGCTTAGGTGCATGTGTGTGTGTGTGTGTGTGTGTGTGCGTTTACTTTTCATCAGAATTGAAAATAAATTTCTTGTTCTTCTCTGTTTATTTGCAGCATCACAACAAAAAAAATTCAGTTATCAAAAAATTCAATGAAAGCTACCAATAGTAAATGCCTCCATTAAACTGGATTTTGTTACGACCCTTTTCTGAGTGTTTTTTCTCATTTTTAGACTTGTCAAACTTGTTTCATATGTTTAACTGTTTAGTGAGTTACCAGAAACACCCCTGCTTAAAATTCAGATCCACGGAGGATCCGTGGATTTACAACGAGAAAACAGTGAGCAGAGTCGCTCCGAGTCCTCATGCCAGCAGCGTGTTTTGAGTCTAGTGAGCTGCAAGTTACTGTTTCAGGACCTCGTCCCCGGTCTCCTGTTTTCCCACAGTGCATCCCGCTGCTTTCATTTCATCAGCATCAGCACCTCCTGTCTCCTCCTCCTCCTCCTCCTCCGTGGGCGCATCCGCTGCTTCTGCAGCCGTGTTTTTGTGCCCTTTGCCGGGCTGCGCCTCACTCTCTTGAATGTTTAAAATCCTGTAAGGCACCCTGCCTCGGGTTGTCTCCGGTCCCTTCTCGCACCAAGCTCGGTAGGTGTTCACCACCGCTTCCCGGGAACAGCCCACGAGCTTTGCCGTCTCGGAAACGCTCACGCCCATTTGTCTGGCCATTACAATCTGGCCCTTATCAAACTCGCTCACTTCTACACACGAGTCCATTTTCCCGCCTCCAGTACGCTCACCGTTCAGCCTGATGAGCCCCAGACCTCCACCTTCTTTGCTCACTTCGTCAGTAACGGTTTCAGGGTAGAACTTCCATCCTCCCGGAGGGTCCCAAACCCGCGTGGGTGCAGCTGGAGCAAACAGGAAGTCAGTCGCCGGGAATCTCGTTCACGCATGCGCTCTGTGAATGGTCCGCTCCTCTCGTTTAAAAAAAAAAAAAAAAAAAAAAAAAAAGCATATTTCATTTCCCCAAATTTTTAGAAACCTTTTAAGATGAAGCCCTTTTCTGGGATACAAGTTATAATTTATTATTATCTTATGTACTTATTTGAATCATCATAAAATTTGTTATTTCTGTTTATTTATTTACAGATGTTTGCATGTTTAAATCCTGAACCTTTGTCAGTCTGTTTGAATGAATGTGAAAAAATAAAATAACCCTCAGTGCTGCTCCCACAACCACACACTAACCCTAACCCTAATACAACTTTGTGATAAAGTTTTACATATTTTAATGTTTCGTGAACTATAAATGAAGCATAACATTCATTGAAAAAAAAATTAAATAACTTTATTATGTTATTATTTTATTTTATTTCAAAAATGTTTAATATATCACTAACGTGTTTGTTGTGTTTAACTTCATTTTTCTTGCTGTAACAAAAAAAAAGAAAAAAAATCAAATCTGGAATTTTGGCACATTTACCTGCTACTTAGAAAGTTTTTGGTTTTATTTATTTATTTTCTTTTCTTTTGTCATTCAGTTTCTGCTTTACTTTATTAAGTTATATACCATTCTACTTATCAAGCATATTAAGCTATTTTGTTATATTTATCTTGTGTCTAACTTTCCAACTCTGGGATAAATAGATTTGTTAGCTATGTTTTTAAATAAAACACATTTAACTCTTGCTGAATTTCCCTGTAGTCATATCATATTTCATAATGACAACGAAGTAACTGATTTTTTTTCTTTTTTATTAAAACTTCAAAGGCCAAATGTCTCAGAGTCACTTTGAATTATTTCATTTCACTTTCAGTTCAGTTGATCTGATGTCCTGTCTCTTTCAGGGAGAGGCTGGAACAAGAGGAGCTCCGGGGCCGAATGGCTCACCTGTAAGTTTGCAGCATTTTTACTTATTTATTTATTATTTAGTTGTACTTCCTGTTTCGAATGGTTTATCCTTCATTTTAAGGGTCAAGCTGGACCACAAGGACCACCTGGGGATGTTGGTGATCCTGGACATATGGTACTATAACATCATATTTACATGCATTTTATCGGTTCATAAACTTTCATACACTTGATATTATTCACATATTATTTACATTTTGTTTTAAATTTTTTGTTTGTTTTTTGGGAAGCTGTTTGTTTGAGAAAACACCATCTCAGCTTCTGCATATTCGCAGCAGAAATGACCTGAATGCATAATTTTGCTGTTTTCAGAATGATGGATGTTCACATTCTGTCTGTGTTTGTTAGGGTCCACCAGGGCAAAGGGGACCTGAGGGCCCTCCAGGGAAGCCAGGCGAAGATGTAAGTTAGCTTTGAGATGCTTGTCTGTCTTGATATGTGAAACCTTAGAGAAATTAAAACACACGTTATCTCACTTAATTGGGGAAAGTCCTGGTCTTGATGATTACAGTACAAGAGGGCAGGTGAAGAAATGGTCTACCACTATCCTGTTATTTATAAAGGGACTGTTATACTTTGTTGCAAAGGTAGATGTTCACATCAAACATGGTCACAGTTTCAAATAATCAGGTAAGCGTATTTACAAGTAATCCCCATGGGACCAAAAAGCTCATGCTTTAGAATCTAGATATCCTACATGAAGGTCCACAGAAGCCCCAACTATGTGTGTTCAAACCTTCTGTTTGTGAAGTTTGGCGACCCCTCCTCCTCTCTTCCTTTAAGCTAAAGGAAGAGAGGAGGAAGCTAAAACAGCAGTGAAAGAGGATGAACTGAGGATCTGCAGCAATGCCCAGTATGAGTAAATAAGGATCATTTTGAATCATGCAAAGCTACTCTAGTAAAGGACACACGTAAAATAAGGAGTTGGAAATGAGTGAAATGCATCCCCTTGGTTATAAATCTCATACAGTACAATATAAGTATGTTAATACCCAGGAAAAAGGATATTCTACAGTCTAATAATCTGTAAATGTCTTTTCGTCACACAGGGAGAATCAGGCAAAGCAGGAAACACTGGGGAAGTTGGATTCCCCGGATCATCAGTAAGCCTCAACCTATAAAGATTAAATCCCCTGCTTTATTATTGTTATTATTATCAGTAGACATAACTAATAATGCTCTTCCATGGTTTAGGGGCCTAGAGGATTCCCTGGGACACCTGGGCCTCCAGGCCTGAAGGGTCACAGAGTGAGTAATATCAGTTACAAGCAGTTATAAAACAAGCATCAGTGGTATCGTGATTACTTCATTTTGCTTTAAACTCGTTTTTCATTCTTTTTTCTGCATGTTTGCTAAAGAATACAGCCAGTGTACTTAGCCCAGCTCTGCATACACAACATAAATCAGCTTGTGAGTCTTTTTTTTTCCTTTATTAACAGGGCCATGGAGGACCACTGGGGCCAAAAGGTGAAACCGGAGCTGTTGGGTCCAAGGTATAATTGGCACGAAACAGTCGCTCTGTCGGTTTGTGCCTTTGGTTAATTAGATGTTTCCCATTAAACATCTTGTTTTCTGTCTTTTTGCAGGGTGCTACAGGGCCCAGTGGCCCACTGGGAGCACCCGGACCTATGGTAAATGAAGTTATGCTTAAAGTTTCTGTTGCCACGTGCAGATCATACAGTTGATTATTTTTTTAAGCAGACGAGGACACTAAACCTGTATTCGCTTCCCTGTAACTAAAGCTTTCTCACCTTAAACCTGTGCATAAATAAGGAAACAGGTGCAATTGATCACTTTCTGTGCATAACAGGGTCCTGCAGGGATGCCGGGGGAGAGAGGACGCCCTGGACCAGGCGGTATAGCGGTAAGGATAATAATGCCATGCAACAGCAACACCTGCTACCACAGTCTTTTTTTTTATTCTAAGTATTTTTATGTAGAAAATTCATCTATCTTCTAAAATATAGACTTCTACACTCTGTTTAGCCTACTTTATGATTTTTAAACCAAACTGGTTTTTGTCTCTTAGGGTAAGCGTGGTTCTCCTGGTAACGTCGGGAAACCTGGTCCAATGGTAAGTCAGAATACGCTGTTTTACGTTTTAAAAAAAATTACTGTACACCAAAGAGACTAACATGTGATTTTAGACATCAGTATGTGATGTGGAGGTAAATTTGAGAGAAATATAGTTTGGTTTCAATTATCAGTCCTATTTTTAACATATTCTGATGTGTTTCTCCAAATAAAGTACTTTGCTGTTCTTCATTTAAACGTATGTGAACTATCCACGTCAGTAACAGCCCTACAGTCACTTGGGTAGAAAAGTAGACATACTTGAATAGTTGCCGTGCCCTGTTGTACCAGGAGAACCTTCATGTTTGCATATTTTTACACGTGAATGGGGTTATGATGTTACAATAACATCCTACTCTTAATACTCTCTCTTAACAGGGCCCCTTGGGTATTAGTGGCCCATCTGGATATCCAGGTACCCCAGGAATGAAGGTAAGTAACAGAGAATATATCTACTTGCTATTTGAATATTTTTTTTAATGCTGTCAAAGCCAAATATATCACTTTTTTGTGTATATTAATTGTTCTTGGCTATTGTTTTCTGCAGGGACAGCCTGGCCCCACAGGAGTCCGAGGTCCAGAGGGCCCACAGGGACAGAGAGGAGAGACCGGTCACCAGGGCAGAGTTGGACCTGTTGGCCTCGGGGTTAATTTCTTACTTAACCTATACTTGCACATCACACACACTTTAGAAAGTCATAGTTTTTACAGAGTGTCCATTGATGATCTAATTAGGGAATTTTTTGTGTTCACAGGGGCCCATGGGAACAGATGGAGGGCCAGGTTCCAAAGGACCAGTGGTAAGTTCACATTTATTCATTCCAGGCATGTTCTTATTAAGAATAACAATGCAATTAAGTCACAAAAAACCACGTTTAACTTTTTTTCAGGGTAATCTTGGGCCGCAAGGTCCAGGCGGCCATCCTGGACCCAGTGGCCCTCCGGGACCTCAGGGAAGCACTGGTCAGCCGGGTATCAAAGGACAGCTGGTAAGCTGCCTCAAAGTTTGAACTGAATTCTTGCTTTTAATTGCTTGAGTTGTTTTAAATGCTTATGGAACAGTGGGGTATTGCTTAATGTGCAGGAGACTCACATTTTTGCATTTTTGTGTCAAAGGGAGATGTTGGTGTCGGTGGATTTAAAGGAGAAGCTGGACCTAAAGGAGAACCAGTAAGATTCAGATCAAAAAGTTGATGCATTTGTGTATCATAAATCCAGAATTGCCTCTTATTCTGTTTTATGTGTTGATTTCTTAGGGTCCACCTGGATCCCAGGGAGTGATTGGACCTCAGGGTGAGGAAGGAAAGCGAGGACTACGTGGAGACCCTGGCTCTGTTGGCCCTCCTGGTCCTGTTGGTGAAAGAGTAAGCCAGGATTCTGCCTCCTACTCCAACACTGATCCATCAGACAGTTGTTCATCAGGACAGGAGTCAGCTCAGTGATTCAGTCCAGAAAATTATTAGTTTGGGGAAGTTGGGATTAAAAACACATTGAATTCTGTGTTTGAGTTGTCTTTACTACACTGATGCGGTTTAATACAGCTTTATACATGCATTAAATAATCATTTGTTTTTCAGGGATCTCCTGGGAACAGAGGATTCCCTGGTGCAGATGGGCTGCCAGGACCTAAGGTTAGAGTTAGTTACTATTCATGGAAATCACTCTACATGTACTTACATGATTACAGTTGTGCTTTGAACATTTTATTTAATTCTTAACATTTTGTTTAGTACCTCTTAATTTGCTCAAATCAGCAAATTCTATTTTTTGTCTAAAGGGTGCTCAAGGAGATCGTGGAATATCAGGCCCACCAGGACCAAAAGGTTCTCTGGGAGACCTGGGACGTGCAGGAGAACCTGGTCTACCAGGTGCAAGGGTAACACAAGAGTTTGGCATTTTACTTTTGAGCTACAGTATCTCTGAATGGTTATCTATACTGCTCCAGTTTCCTATACTTATATTATAAAAACTTTTCTACAGGGGCTTACTGGCACCCCTGGAGTCCAAGGTGCAGAGGGCAAGTCAGGACCACTGGTAATTCTGAGTGATTGGACATTTCAGTATGTTTGAATCACAGTCACTCTAAGTTTGCTTTAAGATTGTTAAGCATTGGTTTGTGTCATTTTAAGGGTGCCCCAGGTGAAGATGGTCGCCCAGGTCCTACAGGGCCCATTGGAAACAGAGGGCCTGCAGGAACCATGGGAGTGCCAGGCCCCAAGGGCTTCAGTGTAAGGCTGCAGAGTCAATGAAACTGTGTGTTAATAGTCACATCAGTCTGATAATGTCCTGTTCAGTCTCTAATTCAATGCATTTTACTCTCAAAGGGTGACCCAGGAAAGACAGGTGAACAGGGATCTGCAGGAGTGCCAGGTCAAAGAGTGAGTACTATTTCTGAATGTAGACTTCTGCTGTGACTCAAACTGCATACTTCCATACTGCCATCACACACACACACGCTATTACACACTTACGCACCATTTCGAGTGCACGGTTAAAACCACACATTACACTGTGGTATTATTGTTAGCTGATTATGCAGGTTAAATTGTTGCTTGATCTGGTTCGTGCACAAATTTCTGTATTAAATTTAGGATAACACTGCTGTGTCAAAATTTTTATGCTACATAAGAAAACAATGTATATTGGGTACTAGAATAGAATAGAATAGAATGCCTTTATTGTCATTATACAGGATGTACAATGAGATTGGAGGGCCACTCCTGTTCAGTGCCATGTAACAGAAAATCAAACTCTCTAAAATAAAAATATTATAAAAATATTATAATTTAGTATGATCAATATAATCAAGAGATATACAGAAATAAATACTACATGAAAGTACTAAAATAAGTATCTGAACTGATTTATTAGATCTTTCAGGAGCACAGAAGTCATTAGTAATGTGATCAGCCTAAACCCTTAGCAGGCTATTAGGAGATGAAAGAGTGGATCCTCACCAGGTGTGTAACGGGCAGGTTTTCTAAGTGTGACTTTGTCGACAGGGTCCTCCAGGAAAAGATGGAGAAGTTGGGCCTGCAGGACCCCCTGGTCCATCAGTAAGTGTCTGATTACTCTTTTATGACACTATTTGCTAAGCCTTTTTTTTTTGTTGTTGCTGTTGAAAATTATACAGAAATGTTTGTCCTCTCTCAGGGTGTTGCAGGAGACAGAGGAGAGCAGGGACCTCCAGGTGTAAATGGATTCCAGGTGTGTAATTGTTCTTGGCTGGTAGTAAAATAGCAGAAAGGTTTCTAACAGTTCACAGAGTTGGATAATGGTGGTTCAAAAATGATTTCAAATAACCTGAAAGTTATCGTCTTTTGCTTTTTTAGGGTTTGCCTGGAAATCAAGGGCCTCCTGGAGAGTCTGGAAAACCAGGTGACCAAGTGAGTCAAACAAAAACTATGAAAGCAGTTTTGAGTTACTTCACATACTATATTTAGTGTTGCAAAAAGTTTTGGATGAATTTAAATGTTATATTTTTTTGGACTCAACATAGAATACAACTCTTTCTTTCAGGGTATTCCCGGAGAGCTGGGTCCCGTGGGTCAGATTGGACCTCGGGTAGGTGAACTGCATTGATTTCAATCAGTCCAAGGTGGAGTTTGGCAGCTCTTTGCTCCCCACAGAGTTCACAGGAATAAGAAGAAATGGTGGAGTTTGAACATCCGAGACTCAACTGTTCTTATCTATTTTCTAGGGAGAGCGTGGAATTCCTGGGGAGAGAGGAGAACTGGGCCCAACTGGTCTGCAGGGACCTAAAGGAATTCCTGGTGCACCTGGTCCAGATGGGCCAAAGGTACTGTTACACAGCGCTGACCAACATGTACATCAAAAGTGTGGAGCGATTTTGGCCAATTCATACTAACCTTGATGTTTGTCACTGAAGGGTAGCCCTGGTCCCACCGGTGCTCTAGGTGATCTGGGTCCTCCAGGTCTTCAGGGAATGCCAGGAGAGAGGGGCATCTCTGGTCCTCCTGGGCCCAAAGGTGAAAGAGTAAGTCTGTCATCATCTTTGCAAAAATCTTAGTAATCTTTGGAATGTTCTGAGTCTTAGTTTCTTCATTAGTACATTTCTCTTCAAACTGATTCCACCTCTTTTCATTTATTGTCTTTGTTCAGGGAGCAATTGGTGAGAAAGGATCTGAAGGTACACCCGGAAATGATGGCGCAAGAGTGAGCAAAGCATCTTTGTCTTGCTGCAAACATATTTACTCTCAACTCACTTGTGAACAAAGAAGTTTGGAAAGCTTTGTGATAAACCAAAACTAATGCTGTATCTGTACAAGTTTAATGTCCCTGCTTGCTGAAAGAAGGCTGTCTGTTGACGTGACTGCACAAGTGACTGTTAATGATGAGTGATGGTGTTCAGCAAAGATCATCAAACATGTTTCTTTACTGTCAACAGGGAGCTCCAGGTCCCGTTGGCCCACTAGGATCTGCT
Organism: Archocentrus centrarchus; assembly: GCF_007364275.1. Taxonomy (NCBI): domain Eukaryota; kingdom Metazoa; phylum Chordata; class Actinopteri; order Cichliformes; family Cichlidae; genus Archocentrus; species Archocentrus centrarchus. The sequence continues at coordinate 5,655,497 of NC_044366.1, forward strand.
GGACCCAGCGGTGAGAAGGTAGAGTCTTTATCAAACACACATAAAGCACCCAAGCACTTCAAGGTTCTGATGGCAGGAGTAGGCCCATTGTTCTGTGAAGGACACTCTTTGCCTCATCCTGCTTTTACACATATAAAAATACTACATGCTCAATGAAGAGTTGTTCAAATTATTGCTGTAAACTTGTGGTTTCTTTACAGGGAGAACCTGGACCCAAAGGACCAGCTGGACCTCCAGGATCCAGAGGAATCCCTGTGGGTAGACCTCACCGGTGTTTTAATCTTGCACACTGAGTATAAGTTTATTGTGTTAAAATATATCAGGTCATTACAAAGTTATACAAACATTTATCTTGTGCTGCAGGGGTCAAGAGGTGACCCTGGCCCCATTGGTGCTGTTGGATTTTCCGGACCCCCTGTAAGTACACTGAAACACTTTCCTAAATATATGTGTCTTTGAAACTGCTGCAAGAGGTAAGGGAGGAAAAAATATCTGTTACCTACACCTCACAGGGTCCTGATGGCCAACCTGGAGTGAAGGGAGAGCCTGGAGAGCAAGGCCAGAAAGGAGATGCAGGGTCTCCTGGACCACAGGGCTTGGCTGGTGCTCACGGACCTCCTGTGAGTAACTCATCACTATACTTTTAGTTCATCCACTTTGGATAAGAGTTTTAGAGACGCCAGCTTTCAACCCCTGCAAGCATGTAGCTGAGAGATTGTGTTCTAATGAAATGTTTGTATATTCTTTAGGGTCCAGTTGGTGTTGCTGGACTGAAAGGAGGAAGAGGAACACAAGGAGCACCGGTAAGATCCATTTATCCTACAGTTTTAAGTCCATTTAAAATCATTATATTATTTTTGGTCACTTTTCTGACACCAGCTTTTGTTATGAAGCAGCAGTATCTGAAGACCTTTCTGTTTGCAGGGCCCCACTGGTTTCCCTGGATCTGCAGGAAGGGTTGGACCCCCTGGCCCACCTGTAAGTACTGCTCTGAGTTTGTATGAACATAAAGTAATTAAAGATAAACGTTCTTTTTTTATATATAAAAAAATGTAAAATTGTAAGGGTTACAAATGTCAAACCATTAAAAATGACAAATAATTGCCTGCTTTTGTCACCTTTGCAATTAAATTGCTGTTCTGAAATTGGTTTTGAAGCAAAGCAAATGTCGACACAATAAAAAAAAAAGTAAAATTCTTACTTTTTACCTCATAACTAACTTTAGCATAAAAAACAGATGCTGTTTATAAATAAGTAAAAGTAAAGCCTTCAGGCTCCTTCCCTGCCATTTAAAAATGACACCATCATTGATTCATTAAGCAGTGCTGTGTGTCTAACAGATAACAGACTTATCAGCCCTGTGGACCCGTAATCAGTCATGCATCTACTGTGTTATACACATTGTACTGAGCCCCCGAAAGAAAAAAAATGTACGCTAAAGCCTCACTATTCTTTTTTGTGATTAATTATTTAATATTATCTGCATGAAAAGAAAAAAGAAAGGCCAGAAAAAGATGACACAAGTGTCAGCAGGATATGATACACAGACATTTTCCACCTCCCCTCCCAAATCCACACACACCAACACATGGTGGAGAAACCTTTGTTTTTCTCAGATGGCCCTACTGACAATGATAAAGTAAATCAAGGGTCACACATTGGACAACTGAATTGAAACATGACACACACGGTGGCTTAACAGAATGATTTTGGTAGATATAACAGAATGCCTTCAGTACCGGGATGGTGACTGACAAAAATTAAATGCTGCGTTTATCTTTCACTTACTTCACTGAATTAAGATAATATGACAATTATTTACAGTTTATCAAACACAGTGTACAAGAATGAATTTTCTGTAATGTTTTACTCTTGAGATTCTAGCTACTGTAACTGTAAGGTGTAATCAATCATAGAAAAAACATAAAAAAAAGACTGTTCACATGCATAAAGCATCTTCTTTTGAAAAGGTGATTGAGAGATTTCTCTGTTTCCATGTATAAGATTTTTTTCTTTTTAACTTTCAGTAGAAGACAACCCAAAAAACAAACAATTTGTACACTTGGTGGTTTTCAGCGACCATTTGGAACAAAGATAAACACTTAAAAAAATCCTTTTACACATATTGGTGCAACATGTCACATGGAAGAGTTCATTTAAACATGCTTTCAAACACAAACATATATGTTATGACTGTAACTCATCTTATCAGGGTCCAATCGGAGAAGCCGGACCTCTGGGAGCTCCAGGAAAAGAAGGTCCTCCTGGACTCCGTGGAGATCATGGACCTCCTGGAAAACAAGGAGAACGTGGACCTCCAGGACCACCAGGTAGCCTAGGAGACAAAGGGGACCCTGGAGAGGATGGCCCCACGGTAAACTCATATTATTTTGTGTAGTTTTACACAATTTTAATTCATCTAAAGACTTGATTTAATGAAAAAAAAAAACATCCCAACACAAGGCTCCTCCTTAACACAAATCAGTTTGTGTGCTTTTTCTTCTATTTGCCTTTAAGAGTATTTCATTTGTTGTTGTCTGCTTTAGGGTCCTAATGGTCCTCCAGGACCAGCTGGAACTACAGGACAGAGAGGCATTGTGGGTCTTCCTGGTCAGAGAGGAGAGCGTGGGCCGCCAGGTCTTCCAGGACCAGCGGTCGGTATCAAACCCTTTTTCTGCTGTGCAACAGTTTCATGTTAATTACTAACTGAAAAGTAGAAACTTGGTTCTCGTGTTTGTTTGGCTGTGTTATGAGCCGTTGGCTTGGTTTTTGCAGGGTCCCCCAGGAAAACAGGGATCCACAGGCGCTTCTGGAGATAAAGGCCCTCCGGGTCCAGTCGGTGTTCCTGGTGCTAATGGACCTCGTGGTGATCCTGGTCCTGAAGTAAGCACATTTTTTAAAGTTATTGTGGTTGTCAAGTTTCACTAGCAACTAGCACCTTTTTTCTTTGTCTGGTCCTCAGGGTCCTGCAGGTTCGGATGGCCCACCAGGAAAGGATGGTGTTCTTGGACAAAGGGTAAGATGCAGACCATCCAGTAATTACTCATATTAATCTGGACTAAGGTTGCCTGGATGTTGCACTTACATTTAAATGCCTCTCCAAGTATTCGGTTGAACCTGAAGGGATAAAACTCTCTTCTTAGATGGTATAGAGAAGGGTATGGGTAAACTGAGGCCACGGCAGATTGAAAGATCTTGTACATCAGTTTGGAATGCACAGATGTGGTTTACCTGTTTCCAGAGCTGCTGAGTTTTCACACAAAATACTCTCCATCGTAGGGAAAGGTTTTGAAGCATCTGTGTATTGTTTTCTGATGACTTGGAGCCTGAGGAGATACTGGCAGTCCAAGAATGGACTGTTGAGACAGGCAGAATATTATCATTTGAAAAGAAGTCCTATAAACAGTTTGATAGACTGGGCTGAACCTGAAGTCATGCATAGAAAAAAACCTCTTCATTGAAGGACTGAATATAAAAGAGTGTGGCTGCACTATTAGTTAACTATTGGAAAACAGAGAAAATAATCAGCTTTTTTCAGCTTGGGCCACAAGATGCAGGGAGGTGCCCAATTTACTGTTTAATAGGAATGGACATGAATGTCTATTTGTTTTGCACTTTGTTCCTTCAGAAAGAGTAATTTGCTTAATTGGGTGCAATGCTGTTTTTTAATGTGTCTACTACAAGTGGTATTTGCAACCAGGGCCATTTGTGAATGTGGTGATGATGAGTGCTGCACTTTGGTGAGCAAAGTGAGATGAGATTTGGTCATTTGTTTGTGGTTTTTTTTTTTTTAAATTATAAATAAAACTTTTTAATTAGAACAAAAGAAAAAATAAACACATTGCATTGCATAAGGCTAACACTTGTTAAATGTTTATATTTCCAGGGAGACCGAGGAGATCCTGGTCCAGAGGGCTTGGTTGGTCCTCAGGGACGTCCTGGACCTCCTGGTCCCGTCGGTGCCCCGGGCGATGCTGGAAAGAGAGGAGAGCCTGTAAGTGGTTTTCTTTTTTTTTTTTCTCTCCCCTTGTGCTCTCTGTGTTTGTTTGCCTCTCTGTTCATCTGCAGGATGTATTAACAGATGTACTGAAGGGCACTTGAGGACATTCTGGAGGCAGATTTGATTGAAACCGTTAATAGTAACTGAATGATGTGTTTGAGTACCAGAAGACTGGATAGTCTCTCTGTGTTGGCAGAGGTCTGTGTTCCCTGAGGGCCTTCTAATTATTTTGCTCATTTGCAGGGCTCAAGAGGACCGCCTGGACCACCTGGCTCAGCTGGAAAAAGAGGATTAGTGGTGAGTCTTCAACTTGTGGTTAAGTGATCTGTTTTATGAAAGAAAATTACCTTTTCTGAAAGATTTCAATGAACATTTCTTTGGATGTCAGTGCAGAACAGCAGAAAAAGCCATCTTCATCATTTCAGGACAGTAATTATGAAATGCATGAAATCTTTTTAAACTCAGGGACCCCAAGGACCAAGGGGAGATAAAGGTGACCTGGGCGATCATGGAGAGAGAGGCCAGAAGGGACACAGAGGCTTCACTGGTTTACAGGGTCTCCCTGGACCTCCAGTAAGTGAAAATGATCATATTGACTTGGATGACTTTCCGAACCCGCTGCATACATTGCAGTGGAGCATACCTCTGTTATTCCACTGTGACGACCATCCTCTGAAATGCAAAATGCAAATCAGGCAGTGATCAAAAGGTTCTTTAATGTTTTATTTTAACATAATTCTCTTTAATTTTAATGCAGAGATTCTAAACGAGCGCAGGTTCATTTCATTTTTCTGCTAACAATGCTGTTTCACCTTGTAGGTGCACTCACAGTCCACCTTAAATATTCAGCACTATGTTAAGCAGGCTTTCAACATAACGGCTCTTTCAGTATTCGTTTTTCAGGTTTGTGATGGTTTGAAAGGACAAATCTGAGGTCTAAATAACTCAGACGACATTGCTGAAGTCATGCCGGGTGTAGATTAGTTAAAGATTTTCCTAAAGGGCCGAACTCAAGATCACCAAAACCTCACATGAGATTCAGAAAAAAATACGTTTTTAAGGTTGTTTAAATTTTGTCAAACAAAACCGGATCATTGTCTAAAGACATGCTTAAAAAAAATGTGAACTTATCATTAAAAGTTCAATCAGCTCCATGTGGGTGGTGATAAGTGAGAACAAAAAAACACAACATCACTGCGTAATCTTAATTTACAGGTTAGGTGTCTGATCTAAAGCAGGATACGTTATTGGCAGACCACCAATCACAGGGCTGACACAAGAACTATACAGGCACCATTTAATCAAACTTTGTGTTCATCAAGCTCAAGCGCACCAGAAAGAATAATAAATATTGACTTCTTGCTTTTAGGGCACAACTGGTGAGCAGGGAGCTCCAGGAATCGTTGGACCCGGTGGCCCGAGGGTAATTACCACAGGTTCATTCGTTTTAGGAGGAGAACACCCTTTCATGTTTAAAGATAATCATATTCATACCAGCCACAACTCTGGAATTAATTTCTGATTATATTTGATGCGAATGGCTCTTTAAAACATTATGTTTCAGGGACCTCCTGGACCTATTGGGCCTCCTGGAAAGGAAGGATACATAGGACTGCCTGGGCCAATGGGACCTCCAGGAACTCGTGGGATCACTGGAGAAGTTGGACCAGAGGTATTGTCTGTTTATGCAGTAAAAAGTGCAGAGCTCATAAAAAGAAGCCAGATGAGACTGTTCATTTTGAGACATAGGGAAAGGGGGATGGTTCAAAGTGTTTTATTCTCAAATTTTGATGTGTAAACAAACCCCCCAAATAGAACAGGCTATACACTACTATTCAAAAATCCACAGGGACCTCCAGGAGAACCTGGACCCCCTGGTCCTCCAGGCCCTCCAGGACGTCCCATGGCGGCCGTGGACGACCTCTTCGGCGGCCCCCAGGATTACGACTCTGGGCCGCCTCCTCCTGAGTTCAGCGAGGACGAGGCTCTGCCCAACAGCAACGCCTCCACCATAGTGCCCGTCGACCCCGGCGTTCAGGCCACCCTGAAAGCCCTCAAGAGCCAGATCGACAGCATGAAGAGCCCAGACGGCAGCAAGAAACATCCTGCCAGGACCTGCGATGACCTGAAGAGGTGCTACCCCATGAAGAAGAGCGGTGAGTGAGAGGCGGCTCAGTCCCACAGATTTGATTTTGTTGAGCAAAACAGAATAAGAGTGTTTTCCCCAAACTCACCATGCATTGAGCAGAAACTGCAGGATGCATGTACACAGAATAAGAGAGAAGGGTCTCATAGGGTACATCTTTGTCCAAGAGTTTGTCTTATCTAATGTTCCCCTGCACCAGCATGCTGCCTATTTGCAAGGCAGATACAGACTGAAACTTGTCAGACTGCTTTTTAGTTAACATAAATAAATAAGGAAACACAAAAATCTTCAAATATAAGAGTGAAATGTATATTTTACTCAAATTATTTTAGTAGTTGGCTAAAAGCAGACTATCACCCTAAAACCTAGAAGAAATGAGATGAATATGTGCCTATGTGTACTCAGGAAGAAACACACGTGGCTTTAAGTACCAATCGTTAGCCCCAGGGGTCGATCCATGCAGACAGAAATAGACTTTTACGGCATCCCTACTTCTCAGAGTGGGTTTCTTTTTTTTCTTTTTTTTGAGTGTCTCCATTTTGTGATGTAGGTGAGTACTGGGTGGATCCAAACCAAGGCAGTGCAGAGGATGCCATTCAAGTGCACTGCAACATGGACAGCGGAGAGACCTGCATCTCCGCCAACCCGTCCAGCATACCTCGTAAAGTGTGGTGGACCTCTTCCAGGAACAAACCTGTGTGGTTTGGAGCTGACATCAACAGTGGAACACATGTGAGCAATTACACACTAATCATGAATGTGTGAAATAGAGAGAGAAAGAGAGCATTTTACATCTTTTTACAATCCAGCACATCTGGATTAACTTGCTGTATGTATATATATTTGTGTTTCTAGTTTGCTTATGGCAACAAAGATCAGCCAGGAAACACTGTCGCAGTGCAGATGACCTTCATCCGCCTGCTGTCCAAAGAGGCTTCCCAGACCATCACTTACCACTGTAAGAACTCCGTGGGCTACATGGACGACAAGACGGGCAACTTGAAGAAAGCTGTGATCCTCAAAGGCTCCAATGACCTGGAGCTCAAAGCAGAGGGAAACAACCGGTTCAGATACACAGTGGTGGAGGACTCCTGCTCAGTAAGTCCAGTGTTTCAGCTCTTTATTTTTAACACATGCCTTCAAAAAAACTGAAATCAGAGGTGAGTCAGGTTCACTCTGCTCATGACGCCCATGTGAGGCTTCAAAACCACAGTCTACAAACCACCTGGTTAAGTCACGGTGCATGTATCCATCTTTTAAAGTCTATGCACTGATATTTTTTTTATTAAGTGTGCCTTGTGAAAGTGGTGACATATTTCTATGGTGCTTTTAGCTTATTTTGATTTAATGATCCCCAACGTTACTGCTGTGGTCGAGTCTTTCTTGCCCACATAAGCAATGTTTAATGGTCCAGCACTCAGGGCCAAACAGCTGGACAGACACAGACGGTAACTACATGGTGACCACAGTGGGACATTTAGTAGCTACAGGGACAGATGTTTCACTGCAGTGTCGGCGAAGATGAAAATGGAGCAGCGAGTTAATAATGGACAGGTCTTAATCAGTCAGATCGTAAAGATGCTCCGTGTCTGCTGCGTGTGAAAACAGGCAGCAGGTTTCTAGATTCTACCGGGGCGAACGCTAATTTAGTTGAGCAGCAGGTCGGTGTGTTAAACCATTAAAATCTATTGTAATTCTGTTACTGTTTTTCTTTTTTGCCTTGAAATAGCGATCCCAAATTTTTTCCCTCCAAATTTAAAGTCATTAAAGACTCAATATTGGTCATTTATTGGTTCATTTACTCACTAAAGTGCCATGGCTGCCACAGCTGGCTGTCTTCCTGTGAGTTTTGGCATCTGCGTCACATCATCACTGGACTGTAACATGAACCTTTTACTTCGACTACAGAGCTTTACAAATTTAAAAATTAAAAAAAAAAAGAAAAAACAAATACTTTAGAAATCTGTTAAAAATGTGTTTAAAACTTTTTTTGGTAAAACTGAAAATTAATGGATACCAACCATAATTATATTTTAGCATTAAAAATATAATTTTGATTCAAAAATTATATTTTTAATGATTAATATTGGAGGATTCATCAGTGCAGAGACATAAAAGATGATTTTTGTAATTTACTAATACTCTTACTTTAGGGCAGCTGTGGCTGTGCCTTACATTGGGCAGTGGTCTAATAAATGCAAGCACTGTATTTCTAAAATACTGTAAACTATACATGGAAACTGAGCTGTCTGGAATTACGGTGACTTAAATCCAGGCAGAAAATACGATACATGAATTCAAAGAAAAAAGATGTGTGAGACTGTGAGGTTTCCATGTTTATAGTAGTGAGGGAACAAACTGATACATCAGGGGAATAAGATGCATTTCAGTATTTGGAGATGCAGATGCAACAGTTTTCATGAGGATCAATTTGTAGCTGATTTTTGCCCGTTTTCTGGGATTTCCTGGTTTGGCTTTAAGACAAATGCTGAGTTTCGCTCAGAAATAGTGCAAACGTCTTGCTCTTCATATAATAGTGCAAAAGTCTTGCTCTTCACTGATGAACCTGTGTCTTCATCTCATTCACAGCAAGCAAATGGCAACTGGGGGAAGACTGTGTTTGAGTACAGGACACAGAAAACAGCAAGACTTCCTATTGTGGATATTGCCCCTGTGGACATTGGTGGCCGGGATCAAGAGTTCGGCATCGAGATCGGGCCCGTGTGCTTCTTGTAAAGGCGTCAGCAGGGAGGTGTCGAGGAGAACCCCGAGACTGTTGAACTGACAGCTGACACGATCAGCCACGTTGTACATACGAGTAGCGAGGACTATTGTGGCTCTGTGGCAAGATATTTATTGTGCTTTTTGACCCAGTTCAAGACAGCGAAGATTTGTTTTGGAATTCACATGAAAAATTGGTAAAAATCCGACTGGTTCCTCTGTCAGCTTCTGTATGTTTGACTTCAAGCTTTGTGCATTTCGAGGTCCAAAGATGTTACCCTGTAATTTTGCCAAAGAACATAAAAGCTTTAAAGTATCTCTTATGACTGCTGTTCATGAGGCCAGAACATTTCCTCTGAAGCTACGTCATATGTCCCACCACTACTAATTTTTAAAGACTTCTTTATAATTTTTTAACTTCATTGTCTAATGTAAAACATCTTTGTGGTGCTATTGAGGAAACAAATGCAAATACGTATTTTCTCATGACAGTTCCGATGAACTGATGTCTGTATCCACTCACTCTGTACCAAGCACGTAGAACATTAAAGCCGCTTTGAGACTGTGTTCAGTGTTAGCTACCTCGTCAGCGGAACTGAGAAAATGATGACACTATGTGTAAATCCTTTGTTTCACACAGGTGCTGTTTTGTAAGTAGTGTGATCTTTGTGCACTTCTCCCGGCTGCGCGGTGCAGGGCAGGGTTTGGGGAAGCTAATAAAGATCTCTCTGTCAACAATGAGTAGATGAATGAGGTGTCACGTGAGTGGTGTGTGGTGATTTGTAACTTTTTTTTCCCCCCTCCCCTTCAAATACATTTATGGTACAGTTAAAAAAAAAAGTAGCACAGAATATTCTATTTTTATGCATGTCAGCTCCCCCTTTGCAGTATCCTGGACTTATATGCTCTTGAAATTCTTTTTTTATACTCGGGTTTTATAGAATAAGGCGGCTGTGAGTGCCTGTTTGCTTTGTATTCTTTTCTTTTTAAAATTTTTTTTTGCTATGCAACAAATTAAACTAAATGCTTGTTAATCCCCCTAAGCTCTTGTCATATTAATTCAGGTATAGTTAGGCCCTTTAAGTTGGCCATTTTTGCACCTAAATTAATTTTTAGTTTAATTTACTTGACAGCATTTCATACAGTGTTTCCTTTGTTAACAGTTCCTTGTACATTTTTTCCTGTGCTTTCAAGTAACTCCCTTGTGACCATTTGGTTTAAATTTGAGTATATTTATTATAGATTTGTTAAAATTATGCAAGGCTTGACTGCCTGCAAACACCCCCAAGGCAGGGAGGAGGAGGAAGATGGGGCGGGGGGGTTCCACACTGGAAGCAGATGCGTTTCTTCCTTTGAAAATAAATATTGAAAATACGTCTCTCTGCCTTTTCTTGTTCGAGAAGACTTTATTTGGATCTTTAGAAATTTAGTACCACAGCAGCCTCGAGAGACGTGAAATCTTGGGGTAAAAAAAAAAGGGACAGGGAAAAAAAATTGAGTTTTTTTAGAGCACAACAGAAGAATTAGGACAAAGACTGAGTGAATCACTCTCTCCCTCCCTTTGCTCTGTGGTGATGTACTTCAGCACCGCAGTGGTTTAAAGTAAATGCTAATTATAAAGACAATCTGTTTAGACAGTGCGCCTAATCTGAGCTACTGCACCCACAAAAGGAAAACAATGACACCTTATCTCATAGTTATATCTCATGGGGCATTCACAGAAACTAGCAGTGATATGGCAGCTAACGACCAAACATCCAGGGGCCAGTCCTGAGGTAGAGACAGTCCACTAATGGGAGCAAAGGATATCAGTGACAGGTTGGTGAACACAGTGAAGGGTTACTTGCACAACTGCCTGAAATTTCCACTATCAATCAATTCTTGGCTACAAAGCTAAGTGTGACAAATGGATTGCTTTGTATATAGAAAGGACCTTCCTGTTTCATAATGAGGTAAAAAAATATATAAATATAAAAGGCATTAGGGTAAAGTGTCAGAAAGTAACTCAACACATAAGTTAGACAATTCAAGCAATGAAATTATTTACTTACTTTTCAAATAAGTATTTTATTTTTTGATGCATTTCCCTCTTTGGTTAAAACTCAGTCACACTACAGTAAAAATAGGACAGCAACCTCCTTGCAACCAAAAGGGAAGAAAAAACTGGTGATTGCATTGGATTTTTCCCCACATTCATTGACCAACTACAAATACTTGCAGCAACTGACTGGTCGCCCAGAGGTTGAGCATGCAACACTTTGAACCTCTGGGTGACCATTTTCGATTGCAAGGTAACTGCACAGATTTCCTGGTAGGCAAACAGTCTCCAGAGTATCACAGTCTGACTTGGACTGACTGCAATCACTCCCAGACAGATCGGGTAAGGTTTGCAAATAATTCATAAACACAGATAAAATGATAAAATCAGTCCGAGTCAGTCTGCACAGCTCATCTGCTGCACGTCTCTTTGCAACAGGGTCCTTGATTCAACTGGTTGCCGGTTGCCAGCTGGTTCTATTCTGGTTAGATTGCGGTTTAAAAGTACGGTTGCCAAATGTCATTTTGGAGTTAAATTGCCATCCTGGAGCAACAATTTGTGAAGAAATATGTGTTTTTGTTTCAGATCTGTGAGGTTCTGGCTGGACTCTGAATGTACAGTAAGTAGTTAATGTGTGTATGTTGAAAGCAACGGCAACTTTCAACAATTTATTAGTTAATCACCATATTATTGCATGAAATTGCCAATTTAACTGCAAACTGATGCAGACTGACTCCATCTTATTGCCGTTTTATTGGCATCTTGATGCACCAAAGTCACTTTAAAGATGGCAACTGCCTCCGAGCAGTCGGACCTTGTCCCCGCGTTCGAAGCAATCATTTCAAAGGCAACAACATTGCAAGTTCATTGTACACCATCGTAAGTTTTCATCATGCCACAGTCTCCAACCACCATTTTCCCCAGTCCAAGTAAGGTATCCAATCCTGTAGTTGTCTGTGCACATGTGTGCTTTAGCTGGCAAAAATGGCAGCAAGGACAAACCTTTACTGTTAATTATCAGTAAAACTTTGAATTTGTGGGTGAAAAGCACAAAAACAAGTCACAGTGAAGACTGTAATCTCTCTCTGTAAGTTCTGTTGGGTGTTAAGACCTCTGCTACAAATGTGAAGAAGCACAGTTCCACAATTAAACTCTCTTCAGTTAAAGTTTTCACTCTGAGAAGCGTTAATGAGTTTGGTTCCATGGAGGAGGAGATTTGATCAATATTAGCTTACTATCCAAAGAAAAAGGTGAGAACAATCAATATCATCAGTACAGCAGGCTACATACACACACTGTGGAAAGCTAATAATGCTAACTGCAGCTATCATTCATGCTACCATGTACTTTTCTCAGCATTTAAGCCATATGGACATTAAACTTATTTCTAACAGTTCCATCTTTCTTCATTTTTCCCTTCTGTACGTTTGTATAAGTCGAAGCATTGTTTTGGACCAAAGCTGGTGGCAATCTTACAGTTAGTGTGAATATTTAAACTGAGACAAAAATGCCTACAGCCTAACATTCATTCTGTCACTGGAAGAAAATATTTCAAAAACAAAAGCCACAAATAAATAAAATCACATATGAATTATATAACACGGAAGAATCAGTGGGGAGCAGTTTTTTGCAGTAGGATTTTCTTTAATATCTGTAACAACAAAGTCAATGCAACCAAAAGTGAAATAACAGGAATATTACTGACGAAAGAGCAGAAAATGAAAGGTAAATACTGAAATGGCAACTCAGTCTGGTGAAAATCTGAACAAAACAAAAGGAAAACATCAGTCTGGATTAACTAACTACATAATGTCTGAATTAATGTGGAGTAAAATATGTTAAAAGCTCAAAGGTTTTGTCACAATATAGATTCCATTTATTTTTCCTGCCAGCTTGTGTTTGGCATACAAACAGGAATGTGTCGACAATACAGAATTCAAACGGCGCATACACACACACATACACATATGAAAATTCTGCCACAGAGTGTACCATTGAACAAATTCGACTATTTACATCTCTCACCGCCCGTGCAAGCAAAAGTACTCAAAACTAACTCCTCCATACACATCTTTTTCATTTTTATTACAAAAATAGTTCTTTTCTATAATGGATCTGAGTTTACCTTGAAATATCGAAAACCAATCTAAATGCAAATGCATATAAACCTCAAGATGAAAAGTGTGACATCTTGACTCAACCGTGGAGTGGATTTTGGCACTTCTTCTTCATACAAACGGGTTAAAAGTGCACCTCGAAGGGTTAATCTTCTCAGCATCAGCAGCGGCTGTCTAGCGGGTCCAGAGAGAAGACGGTGCCCTCTAAGGTTAGTCCCATTTTGAACCCCTCCTGGAAGACATGAAGCCACAATGACAGGAGGGATGTTCACCGGCGCCGTCTCTGTGAGATCACATGTGCTGGTTTTTCTGATAAACAGGCAGCGGCTGGAAAACTGAGCTTAAACAACACTGATGCTGCATCATGCTGCATCATGCATTTTAGACCAGATCAGAGACATCAAGCCATGAATCCTAAAGTTAAAACTCCCTTATAGCAGATGAAAGTCAGTGAAGCCTTTTTTACAAATAGTTGTAATGCACCTCCAACATTGTTTATGTGCAAAGCAAAAAAAAAAAAAATCAATATTTTCGTGCTTAAAAAGCACAAATTTGCTCTTGTTAGTCAAAAAAGACAGTCAACCATGAAGAAAGCTGGATTAATTAAGCTGCCACAGATGCACTGGCAGTGTTGGTGGACTGTGTAAATGTGCGAGCGTGCAGCTGCACTCAGAGCATGCAAGATGGAAACACAACAGCACAGGCAGAGAGCAAAAGAGTACAAACCATCTCTGCCGCTACGAGTGGGAAAGGAAAAGAGACACATTCAGCTGTTAATCATTAAGAAAAGAGAGAACTGTGAGGGGGGAGGAAAAGAAAAACAAAACATCAGAGCAACACCGCCTCCTACTGGTGACGCACTGCTAAAGCTCAACAGGTGTTTTCCAAGCTGAACCATTAATGTTGCAGCAACACAAAGTTTTGTCTTGAAGTTTGGCTGATGTACATCACCTGTCAAAACCTGACTCATATTATACATGACTCAGTAATACAACATTTTCATACAGTAAGGAAAACACAGCTGACAGCGATACACTTTATTAACACACTCTTTTAGGAACACATTAGTAGTTTCGGAGCACTGAGTCAGCTGAGGATTTTACTAAAGCTTTTCTCATTAGGTAACTCCTCGCATCTGCTTGTTTTATTGCTCTGTGACTACATTTTTTCCATTTGAACATTATTAATTTTAATAAACAGTACACTGGAAGTCATTTGGAGCCAATTACAGCAGTGTGCACTGCTGTTAGACAACTGGAGAGAGTTCGTTATTAGGTTCAGCTGAGGCTTCGCTCATGATGCACAAAGCCTTTAATATAAAGACATGAGAAAAATCTTTAATCTTCAAAGCAGTGGTTGTGATAATAAAACAGTTTCACAGCCTGCCTGCAGTTCTTCTAAGAGAGACACAGAAATGAGCTCACCTGCATCTCGTCCAGCTTTGACTGGATATCTGGGGGGAAGTCGGCCGCCCCGCAGGTAAACGGATCAAATGGTTCTGCACCAAACAAGTCTTTACCTACAAACACAGAGCATATAAACACTGTAAAGATTAAGAAGGGGAAAACCCCCCCCCACGAAAATCAAATGTAAGTTGTGCACTTACTCATATCTGGTGGCAGTGTAGTCGGTGGAGGCGGTGGGCAGCCATTGCTGGCCTGTGTGGGCACCAGGGGTGTCACAGGGGAGAAGGGAACCATATCAAAAATGTCTGTCGACTGCGGCTTCATTGAGATACTCCCCGCCTGCATACAAAGTAACGGTTGAGCCACCGGCAGAGACCTGTAAGTTCACCCATGCACAAACTACACAGCTATTTTCTTTTCTTTTTTTGCACCAAAGCAAGAGAAGAAGAAGCACAAGCACTGCACAGACAAAGGCAGGAGATAACAAGGCTCCAGGGACAGAGACACAGCACAGAAAGAGAGAAGCAGAGGGTGTTTTTACGCGAGGCCGCGGGATGCTGCAGCCCTCGGTGGGTTTAGGAGGAAGGAGAGCGGGTTTGGCAGGCGGAGGAGTTAGTAGCCCAGTGGACAAGTTGGACTCCGGTGAGCTCATAGGAGTGAGAGTGACAGAAGAGATTTCCAGACAGGAGAGCGACTTGATGCTGTGACACCAGAAGAGAGAAGACGGCCTCTGCAGCATGTACGCTTCATTAGCTGCGTTTATGTGCAGCGGCTGAGAAAAAGATGGCAGACAGAAAATGACCAGAGAGAGAGAGACAATATTATTCAGTGTCGTAGCGTAGGGAGCTGTGGGTAATTGCATTCGCAGGAGGCTGTCACAAGTGCTGGCATTTTCCCCAATTAGATGCTGAATGTATCGCATTCCTCATCAGACCAATCAGGTGTGTAATTGCTTTGCTTCAGATACAGCCTAGACGCCCTCGCTGCCTGCCTCCAGATAGGCCTGGTCATTCCAAACCGGAGGCGGAGGTCGTGCATTTAATCGCACAAACACAATCAGCAAAGCCAGCTGTCCTGAACAATACTTTCTGAACTCACCAGCTCAAATTCAGGAAACTTTTATAATTAAAGGATGGTTTAGGCTGTGCACTTCTGCCTGATTCGGAACACTTGAATCACAAATTACATTATTATGAGACAGTCCTATTACATTAGTCAGCTGTTTTAGCTCTAGTCTGCAGACACCAGAGTAAACGCATTAACACATAATGAAAGTCTTTGAATTAAACAACAAAATGCACTTTTGTACAATTTAACAATTCAGCTGCTACAGCTTCACTTGCTCTGGTGTAACAGGCTCTTCTGGTGCCTATTAGGTAGCTTTAGATGGATACTGTAGCTGATATCATTGAGTCTTTTCACCGAGTTTAAGATGTTTCTTCACTTTTATTTCAGCCAGTAATTTAAATGCTGTTAAAAAGGGAAGAAAGTCTAGCGAGTCATTTTCTTCTGTAAAATCTAAATTTCTAAACTGATGGTTGGCATGTTGAGCAGTTTGTTCTTACTGGAGGTACGTGTGCTATCATCAGCTGTTCTTCAAGCTCTTGGAGTTGTTTCTTTAGCTCAGAGTTTTCTGTTTCCAGTTCTTGAATCTGCAAAAAAAAAAAAACAAAAAAAAAAACAGGTAAGCATGAGAATACGACAAATATTTTACACTGTAGTGCAATTTTTGTAATTCAAACTTTATTAACATATCTCTTTTTCAACAGAATTTGATATAAATCTTTGTACTTTAGCACACTGCTAAAAAAGTAGTGCATAAGCTTGAGGTTGCTAATTAAGCTGTCATACTCAGCAGTGAGATATTAAAGGCATCAATACCTTTAAATACAAACAATATCTCTCAAATCTTTCCTGAAGCTTCCCTAAAATCATGTGATTATAGTGATTAATAAAAACCCATTGGTCCTTAGCCTGCTTAAAATGTAAATTCATTTACTGACTTCCTTCTTCAAAGAGATCTGAATCGAGACCGTATCGGTGAAAAACTGATCTATCGCCAGCGATGCTTCTCCTTCGTGGAGATGGGGGTGTGCTGGAGGGCAGACAGATTGGACATCATCTGCTATAAACAGAAGCATTAAAATATGCAGAGTGTGGAGTCACGCTTTCTGCTTTTTTTGTAGTCTGCTTGTTGTCTTGAGTTCTGACCAATCAAGTTTGAGCAGACTTTAGCTGCATAAGAAGTCCATGTAAAAAGCAAAAGGAGGATTAAATTTGGAGAAAAGCAGTCAATCAGCTGTCATCTAACAATGATTTAAATGTTTGTTTGTTTATGTATCTGCATCCTTTAAACAATGACTAGCATACAAACAGGGGGTTTGGGGTGGATATAAATCGGTTACACTGAATAAGAACTGTCCATTGCTCCCAGTGGCTAACTCAAGAGTTCATAGATGCCATACTTACTCCATGCATCTTACTTATATTAAAGGCATAAGGCACAAGGATATGGATCAGCACTAGCCAGTTAGCAAGCTAACTATATTGCACCTTTAAAGACAGCCAACAAATAGACTAGTTTAGTCATTTCCTTAGAGTTACATCGTTTTTCACAAATGTTACTCTAACGGGAGAAAGTGCATTTCTCAGCCGCACAGTATATTAGAACGCACATGGTGAGTACTGACAGCAGGAGGCTCATTCAAAATGAACAACAGATCCTTGCCAAGTTCTACTCATTGGCTTTTTCTGGACCTTTGGTCGTATCACGAGGTGTTTAACAGCAGATGTTTATTCATGTTCAATAATCTGAACTCGACGATCAGTTTGTTTTTGATTTGGCTGAAAGCTCAGGACCAAACTCATAAATAACCCGTTAGATGTGGTGGTATTCTAAAGTTACTGTTTCAGCTTTTAGTGATTACCTGTGCCTGCCTGTCTGTATACATGCTCATAAATACAATTCAGCTTAACCACCGTCCTCCAGTTCAGGTTAAAAAATACACGTGAGGCCGGTTTTTAGGTAACACATCATGTCCCTAATTTGGTCAAATTCATATGAATATCTGAACAAATCCCATTTTAAACAAATCCCACGGGACGGCTCTATGTTTTCAGCTGGGTGTAAAATAATTTGATTACAGAGTGGCTCCAACAACAGAACTCTGGCATTAATATTCATTAACATCTTTTTTTCCTTTTATCAGCACAGCTTAATTGTCCACAGTGGATGATTTAAAACAATCAATAGAAACAAGCTCTGCATTAATTAATAAAAACATCAATGTGTCTGCACGGTGGGTACAGCGCACTCTTTACAGACAGACTGTGTGTGTGTGAGCGAAGCAGCTCAGCGAGCTGGATGTGAGACGCACTCGTTTCTGCAGGCTTCCGATCTGTTTCCTGGTTTCCACGTCTTTGCCTCCAGACTCCAGGAACTTCTTGTAGGCCAAGTCAAAGGCTTGGCCGATAGTTAAAGTTATCTCCTCTGCCTGGAGCACAAAGGAAACAAAGACTTGCTCAAAGACTGATTCTCTAAATCTGAGTTTAGCTGCTGTTTTCACTTGAACTGATCGTGAAAGGCTAACCACAAGACGTCAAAATACCATTTCAAGATGTCAACAATCTCTCGACCATATTACACATTTGTTTCCAGGAAAAACAAGCAAACCTGTCAAAGCAGCAGAGACTTACACATTTTTCACTGTCAAACACGTAGCACAGGTGTTTGTTGGACTCCGAGTCTTTGCAGATGAAAGTAAATATCCTTTTATCGGTTTTGTCATCTGCGCAGAAGGATATTCTGTGCAACTGACAGTTATGCTGCACATCCTGGGGGGGAAAAAATCATTTACTCACTCTTTATATGAGAGATGACTTCAAATTAAGCCCTTTTCTACATGGTGTTTATTATCTGTATAATCATTCATGTTATATACAGTTGTCAAACAATCAAAATCACCTCTTTGGACTCACTTTTGTCTTGGGATCTAGTATCTTCACGCCATAAATGGAGATCTGAAGTTCCACTTTGGGGATCTTCTGTCCCTCTGACTTTTTGATATGCCTCTGAAACTGCAAGAGGAGAAAAGGTCAATGAGTATACAAAAAATCATGCCACATGACGCATATCAATACAGGGCCCGTGAAAGGATGGTAAGAAATCTCTACTATACCCTACATGTCTGCCTTTAAAGCTGCTAATTCACTGGCAACCAGGACGGCAATATAAGAAGCTGAAAGCATCACCTCAAAAACATGCGTATGATAAATATTCTGGTAACATTTTTCTGTACAAAATACAAACATAAGCACAACATTAACTCGCTTGCTTCCTCTATTTTGTTCTCTAATTACACCTGAGACAAACCTCTCTCCCTTTAGCCACTCAATGCTAAAGCGAGAGCTATTTACGTTCACCACGCGTTAACGGAAACCTGCTGTTTTGTGCTGGCCGCATGACAGATGTAGTTATATAAAAATTATAGCTAATGGCTGCTATGAGTAAAACCAAAACAATTAGTTAAAAGATGCAACATTCAACAAAGCTGAGGCTTCATAATTATACTTTATATAAAAAATAAAGTTCATTTTGCAAAACAGCAATAAAACTGAATGGTGTTCTCAACAGTGTAGACACAGACTTCTGTACTTCATATTATTTTTTAAATGCTAATTAAAAATGATCTAGGGAAATGCAATCATTACAGTTTCAAGTTTGACAGAAGAAATATGTGAACCATTTAGTGGATCTCTCTTTGTTCTCTGCCAAAAAAAACAATTTAAGTCTTTCATAGTTTTGTTGCCAAATGTTATAAATACAAACTCAAACTTGCAGTGAGTTCAGGCCAAAAACCTGAACTCACTGCCATGAAATTAAACGCCATCACTTGAGAAGACCCGTTAGGAAGCTGATAGCAGGATGGCTCCTTTTTAATCTCGAGATACACAACTGAGCAAAAGATTCTGACACTTGTTTGGATTCGTTTGTCAGGGAGAAATATGATCCATCCAAAATCCACAAACAGCCACAACATTAAAACCGCTGACAGGTGAAGTGAATAACACTGATGATCTTGTTACAGTGGCACCTCTCGAGGCGTGGGATGTATTAGAAAGTGAACCGTCATGTCTCGAAGCTGATGTTTCAGAAGCAGGAAAAATGGCTGTAAGAAACTCAGCGATTTTTACAAAAGCCAAACTGTGAGGTCTAGACGACTGGGTCACGGCACCTTAGGCTCACTGATGAATGACCCGTGTGCTCTCACACCACAGAGGAGCTACTGGAGTACAAATCTCTGAAACCTTAATGCTGGAAAGGCATCGAGGCTTCAACTGTACATAGCGAACATGACATCAGCCGCTAGTGATTCCAAATGTGAAGCCTTGAGCTGAGTGTTTTCACTGTCACTATTTTGAAACCATGGGGGGGGTATTACTAAGAAACAAAGGGACACAGAATGCTCAGACTTTTCAATCATAAGATTGAAAAGAAAACATATGCTTTATCCCTCCCCTTTCGATGTTTGACCAAATATACAGACTTATGAAGCAAGTTTCAGCAGAGTTTGCAGAGCTAGGAAGCTTAAGGCCTTTTCCCATATGTAGCCCTGTGAAAAACTAAGTACACTCCCACGATTCAGTAGCTTGTAGAACCACCTTTAGCAGCAATAACCTGAAGTTACTGTTCTCTGTATGACTATCAGTTTCTCACATCGTTGTGGAGGAATTTTGGCCCACTCTTCCTTATAACATTGCTTCAGTTCATTGGAGGTTTGCAGGCATTTGTTTATGCACAGCTCTATGAAGGTTCCATGATTGCATATCAATCAGATTGAGGTCTGGACTTTGACTGGGCCATTGCAGCACCTCGATTGTTTTCTTTTCCACTGATTCTGTTGTAGATTTGCTGCTGTGTTCAGGGTCATCGCCCTGTTGCAAGAACCAATTTTGATGGAGCTTTATTCATTGAACAGATGGCCTCACATCTGACTCTAGAGTAGTTTGGCATACAGAGGAGTTCATTGTGAACCCAATGACCGCAAGGTGGCCAGGTACCGTGGCTTCATAATAAGCTAAAAATCATTAAAAAAAACAACATAACCACCCTCAACCATGCTTACCATGCTTGACATTTGGTATGAGGTGCTGATAATGCTGTTTGGTTTTTGCATTATGTGCATTATGGCATCTCCACTTTGGTCTCATCTGTCCAAAAGGCTGTTGTTGTTCCAGAAGTCTTGTGGTTTGTTCAAATGTAACTTTGCGGCCAAGAAGATTCTTTCACCTGGCAACCCTTCAGACAAGCAAGTCACACTTATTCAGTCGTTTTCTAATTGTACTGTCAGGAACTTTAACATTTAACATGCTAAATGAGGCCTGTAGAGTCTGAGATGCAGCTCTTGAGTGTTTTGGAGTTTCTCTGAGCACTGCATGCTCTGACCTTGGTTTGAAATTGCTGGGACGTCCACACACACGCACACACACACACCTGAATGCTCCGGAGGAGCAAACTGTCAAAATGTCTGATTTTTTTTTAGAGGTGGTAACACTTAGTAATGATCAGTTAATCAACTGTATTTGATTAGCAGCACCTGACCGCTACTCACCCTCTTAATTCCCATTTGTTCTAATGCTAGCCATTAGAACAAATGCAAGGTTACGGTACTCCTGCGTCTACCTTTTTTTATATAAGTGTATATGGAGCTGTGCAGCTTCAGAAAGGTCAAGAGTGCCAATGCTGACTTCTGTGCATCACTCAAAGCAGCTACGTGAGCTTTAGAATGAGACCATCGACCAACAGAATAAATTTAATCAGTCAGTGAAGGATGTTTCTCCTTTTATGTTCATGCATGATTCATTTACCAGGGGGACGAGATGTCAGCAAGGAAAGAGGGGCACCTTGGTGTGGCCCATGCTGGTAACTCTTGGTTACAGGCATTCATGCACATGTTATTTTGACATGTACCACTCACTTAAACCCTGTTTCCAATCACACTGATCCCCAAAGGCAGTGGTATTCCCTGATGGATGCAATATTCCCCGATAGAGGTGGTATTCCCTGATGGAAGTGGCCCCTTTTAGTACAATAAGGCACTCTGGCACAGTGGTAACATTGTGCAGGCATGATTGAAGGAAATGAACAAAGAGTTCAAGGTGTTTACTTCGCCTGAATTCCCCGGATCTCCATCCAATTCAGCATCTGTCCTTCACTGGGTCAGAGCTGTTTTGGGGGCCCAAGGGGGGTCTACACAGTGACAGGCAGGTGGTTTTAATGTTGGCAATGGATAAAGACGGGAGCTAAATGAAGAGTTGACCCCGCAAAGTCTGGACCCCTTCATCATCATCATCATGAAATCAGTCTGAGATTACACAAAGAGAATCAACTGAGAGCTAAAGACATTTAAAAACTCCGCATTATTTTCAAAAAACATCCTCACTTTACTTTTAGTGCCTTCAGCAGTGAAACTACAGATAAATGTTCACTAAGCATCTGCTCCAGTCATTAAAATGGAAAAAAGAAAGCAATCTGAAGCTTTATCATTTGCCATCATTAAGAGTTTTATATTAGCCTCCAAGACTAAAGCAGTAAATTAATATATTCAACCAAGCTTTTGTAAAGCTGTGCGTTATGTTTATATAATTTAATACATTTACATTTCAAAGCCTGCAGACACAAACACGACCAGACCCAGAGAGAGCGAACAACAAACGTGTGTTTCATGGAGATGCATCTTACTTGAGCACAACCATAAAGATATACTAAGTGATAGAAAAGTACATTATTTGACCTAAGCCATGGAGACATGCCTTTGAGGCCGTCCCTGAAGTTGCACCACTTTTTTTTTTTCTGCACACAATCTCTGGAAGCACAGCTAAGGTTGTTCTCACTGCCAGCGTATCTGGGAGAGTAACCATGGAGGCTTGGTCAAAAACAGATCAAATGTAATGTAACAATAGAGGTACGGGTTTAGGAAAACAAGCCTCCCCCTCCAAGTGGCCTCAGAGATTCAGCTCTTGGCAGGAGAGGACAGGGGGGGAGAGGACAGGGGGGGAGAGGACAGGGGGGGCATGCAGTGAGCACAGCCGCATTATGAAGAAGCAGTGACAAAGAGAGCAGCCTGGGTTTCAGGCCGTTCCCATGCTTAAGGGTTTGATTAAATGTCTCCAAAGTTGAGGAGTATGTGTTTCGGAAGTAGCCCAGGTTAAGTGCGATTTAGTGGGCAGGTTTAATGAAACTGTGTACTAAACCCAACGTAAACCCTAAATTAAGGCTGTTTGTCAAAATGCATTTGCCTGGTGTTTAGCAACTTAACTTTGACTAACTCTATCCTAGTTCAAGAAAACCAATATAGACTGCAACAGGTTGAAATATAATACAACTTTAAAATTCTATAAAGTTCTTTAAAAAAGCAGCCGTCTGTTTTGTTTGAGAAAGCCAGGATTCAAAACTCAAAAAAAAAAAATAAAAAAATAAAAAATCATCTATTCCTCCACAGCTCTGTTTTAGTATCTTTCAGCTCATTATTTTGGTTTTGATTTTGAATCACCCATCTCAAGACTATTTACCTGCCCAGCACTAAATGGCAGTAAGATATACAGTAGTAGTACTGGATCTTCCACTCATTTAACACTCCACTTCTGGCCACCTTACAACTTCCTGTTAATTACTCTGTCTGGCCTCCAAAACTCCTGAGGGAAAAGTCTGGCACTTAAAAGCTCCTCTGTGTTCATAAGCTCTCCTAATGCCAGTCTCAGACTACATGATATGTTTCTCTGTAATAATAGCCACTACGTTGGATTAGGTGGTTACAGAGTCATAAAATCTCACCTTTTTTCCGACTCTATGACTACAGGTTGTTTCCTGATCAGCCACGGAGGGAAATGAATGTAAACAGACAATGGCAACTCAAGTACAGCAGCAATGTTGTTCCTCTCATGCTTTGCCATGTTCACAGCTGTACACAGCTGGCAGAGCGCTGCGCGCCCATACTGATCAATGTCATCGAAGTCAAAGCCATAATGGAGACATTTCTAACATGCTGGTCTTTCAGTTAGTTTTACTACCACTCATGTAAATAAAAAGACTAAGTTAATTATTTATCATGTATCGCTAAGCTATGCAGCATACAGTGTGCCTGCACTGTACTTTAATGGTTTAAGTATTTCATACTAGAATTTCTTTAAACAAAAATTTACATCTTCTACCCTGAGAAAGCGTGGATGAACAAACTGTGGTTTTCCAGCAGGTATAGACATGCATGCTTGGGAGCTGAAAAACTCCAAGGGCACCTTGGTGCTAGCAGATGAGGGAGGGGAGCGCTTGCCAATCACCCCTTCCCCATCCAATCTGGTCACTCACGAACGCTTTCCTGTCCTTTAGGCTACAGCTCAGAGTTGAGACTGGCTTTACCTTGAGCTTTCTGACTGCATCCTTTACAACTTCTGTGCCTTTTGGGGCTTCAACCTCTGTGTTTCCAAGAAACTGAAAAGAGAACAAAAAGACAGAGTTGTGATGCAACAGTAAAACAAAAGGGTTACAATTTACAGCATAAACAGGTATTTAAATAATTAAATAACCCAACAGAAAGAAGAAAATTATGAAGAATACCTCTAAAAAGGCAAAAAACTTTGGGCCCAATTTCCCCATTACTTTCTTGATGATGCAGTGACTGTGGCAGGTGAGAGAGAGAGAGTGTGTGTGTGTGTGTGTGTGTGTGTGTGTGGGGGGGGGGGGTGTTTAAAGTACCTATAAGTTTTTTAATGAAAAAATATCAATTGGCACCAGTGTATCTAAATTTGTGCTCAAAGACGAAGTGTTACAAAGTATTTCAGTTTTGTTATTCTGTCCTGCAAACACCGGTCTAACACTGGGTAAAGAAATGATTCCATAAAGGGTGAAATAGACCTTTTGTTAAACTGGAAACAGGATTTCTGCAATCATAAAGTTTCAGCTCTTTGGAGCACTTCTGGGACTCCACATTTGTGTCACTAAAATCTCAAATTTGTTGCTCTAAGTTCAAATAAATGTAGATGATATTTCACACCCCGAAGGCATGAATATATATTCTCCTTCGTCATCTTGCATTTCACTTGCAAAAAGTTATAAAAGTGTCTTTTACACATGAGGATTGAGGGAACACACACACGCATGCACGCACACACACACACACACACACACACACACACACACACACACACACACACACGAGCAACACTTCTGCTGTCCACCAACAGATGGAGCCGTTAACCTTTGAGCCTGAACACTGCGCCCCCTCCCAGTCCGGCAGCAGCAGTTCTAATTGTTGCAGTCACACACACTGCTTCACTGCCTTCTGAGCTTAATGTGTGCAGCCTGTTCCAATACCAGACTTCAAAAACACTGGTGTCAGACCCTTAAAGCCTGGCAAAAACAAAACAACGTCTGCCACTGGAAGGCTGCGAGCAGCTCCAGCAGAGATTGACTGTCTCTATTACACATTAAAATCTTTGTGATGCAGTCCATGACTTGGCTGTGCTAATATCCATAAAACTTTGGTGCGCGCACAGCCGACCGCTGTGGCTGTAATAATGAGAGGTGATGAAATACCAAATGATTTAGTTTTTTTATCTTGCACATGTCTGATGGCTCGATAAAAGGAAACCTTCTGTCAAAAATCTAATCAAAGAATAAAAAATATTACTTCCCCATCCAAAATTTGTTAAAAAATGTCAGTCTGTGTAACTTTTTTGTCAGCAGGGAGCCTTCGACGTCTTCCTAAATGCAATAAGACAGGTGAAACACCACCAAACTGGAACTTATCAATAGAGCCCAGAAGACAGATTGAGGCTTCATAACAAAGTGTCAGCATTCTGCATCGGTGTGACAAATGTACTCTCCACACTTACGGTCATCTCTGGGAGTGCTGCTGACAGATACCCAGAATAGAGTGGAGTAGCACTTGTTCCTGACCAGTGCATTCTGGGCTGCGACTGGGGAGGTCTCACAAGGCAAACAGAGCTCGGAGGCTCATCCATCAACTGGCGCACGCAGCTGAAAACGAACCAGCCCTACCTCTCATTCCCCGCAGAAAGAATTCACATTTTCAACTGCAGACACACACATGTCAGCCTTGTGGCAGGTCTCAAATGTTCACTCAGATGACACAGCATAGAGCTCAGGTCCAGCTCAGTGTTCACTCCTCCCAGCT
Source organism: Archocentrus centrarchus (assembly GCF_007364275.1). Lineage (NCBI taxonomy): Eukaryota > Metazoa > Chordata > Actinopteri > Cichliformes > Cichlidae > Archocentrus > Archocentrus centrarchus. The sequence goes on from NC_044366.1 coordinate 5,681,117, forward strand.
GAAAGTTCAGATTATTTTTTTTCATACACCTCCAGAAAGGGCAGGATCTGTGTTGTGCATAAATTAAGTGACTTCTGAATCTGACATGATTACTGACGAAAGACACGGCAAATCCAGCAGCTCTGAAATTCACCTCTCAACATCCTCTTTGCTCCTGCAGCCCACAGGTCAGTAAGACTGAAGCTGCGCCTAAAAAAAAGCACTTTTAGGATTTGTCTGTCAGATCAGATCAGATCAAAGATTTGGCAGAGTGACTGAAACCGAAACTCACATCAGTCTCAGCAGCTGCCACCTCATAAGAAGATAAAGGTAATTAATTAAAAGAAACAGTGGACTTAGATAGGGAATTCTGAAAATACAGGAAAAAAAAAAAAGTCATTAAGATACTTTGAAACATGTTTATAGGCGGGAATTTCTGGGGTTGTGTCAAATAGAAGGTGGGGATATTTTCAAGATTGACTTATTCAGTTACTTGTTCTTAAAATTAATTCAAGGAAACGCCTCCAACAAGTCATGAACACGAACATAAAAATCAATCAACAGTAATTTGATATACATATTTTCATAAACCCCTTTGGAATAGTTTTATAAATTATGAAAGAAGAAAACTCAACAACTTCCACTTTGATGATAAATTCATCATTTCTGTCATTTTTCATGCACAGATGAAAATAACTTGTCAGTTTGTGTCCGGCTTCTTAAACATAATACAGCTTTACCAGACGAGCACGCTCTAACCAGCCATGAACCACCACACTTCCAATTAGCACATCATTACATACACACATTACCTATATTTACACCAGGGGCAGCACAATGGTGTGGTGGTTAGCAATGGTGGTTCAAATCCCACCTGGGGCCTTTCTGTGTGGGCTCTCCCTCCCACGGTCCAAACACATGCATGGGGTTAGGTTAACTGGTGACTCTAACTGACCAAAGGGGTGTGAATGGTTGTCTGTCTCTTTGTGTTAGCCTTGTGACACATTGGCAACCTGTCTGGGGTGTATCCTGCCACTCACCCTGTGACAGCTGGGATAAGCTCCAGCCCCCCCACCCCTGAATTGGATCAGCAGAAGAAAATTGTTTGATGGATGGATTTTTACAAGGGAAAAATTAAGCTAGTGTGAAAGTGCCAAAAAACTGCAGTTCCAAAAAAGTGAATCAATCTGCACAAATGAAAACTAAACACCATTAAAAAGCATAGTTACTGGGCTCTATGGCTCGTTTTCTCCCCTATAATAACTGGATGTTAGTTGAAAGTTTTTGTAACTCAACTATTTGGTTTTTGCCATGGCTAAAATTTAGGGGAGTGGCAGCTTTGACAGACAGACAGACGAAAAGATCTGTAGTTTGGAGTTATCTGGCAAATATTTTTGTCTATGTGGTGCAACTCTTCCAAGAAATTCCACTTTCAGTGAGTGAAATTCTAGTATTTTCTTAATCTGTGAGCACTAATTATCAGGTAGGCCTTCCTGTGCTTTGTGCTAACTTTAACAGCCATTTGTTGCCCTCGCCCAACTTTTTTGAGACACGTTGCTGCTATCAGATTCAAAATAGCAGAATTTTTTCTGAAAATTGTGCATTTTCTCAGTTCAAACATTTGATTTCTTTGGAATTAAACACGGGTTTATAAGATTTGCAGAACATTGCATTGTTTTCATTTACATTTTAAACAGCATCCGATTTTTTTGGAGTTAGGGTTAACAACAAAAAGGTTACTGTTCAAGTCTCTGCATAAAAAAAAAAAACAGCAATAGCAAAGTGTTCTCATTAGCAGTTACCTAGCTACATGTCTGATTTTATTTATCACAGCTCATATCTGATCTTATCTGTTTAAGAAAACCTGGAAGGAAACCTGTGAAATTTAAACAGGAAACTAAAGCAGGCAGTTTTGTATTGCAGTCAAAGGGAAATGATTAAAGACCCCAAAGATTTTACATCTGAAAAAGTTTGTAAATGAAAAAAAAAAAAAAAAAAAAAGATTAATTTTCTTGAGGCTAAAACAAAATGAGAGAGATCTTTCTCTGCTCTAACTAGCAGGCACATTGTTCAGTGAACTGCTAGCTGAGCTTATTTTTCAACAATACTGAGAGGATGAAACCTGGGAGATCATGCCAAGCACATTTTCAGCACTTCTATCCGATTCTTTCACTGACGAGTGCTTAACTCAGATCTCAGCAAATTTAACCAGACAGGGAACTCATCAGTAAAAGCTGACGATACATAGAGAGTATAAGAACTGACAATCTGCTTTGATTTTAGAGACGCGCCTTCTGCCGGGTTCCTTTGCTGCACACAGGAAGGGAGCCCGAGCAGTTTGCAGGGACGTGGTGGTTTTGGAGTTCCACCTCCGTTCCTGCACAGCATTTGTGAAGCACGAGGATGTAGGCTGACAGTTTTTGTGCCTCATAGGAAGGAAAACTCTGTCGAAATGAAGCAGAAAACCAGCCTGACAGGGAAGTCCTCCTCAAGGGACACAGCCCCCCCCCCCCTTCAAGATCTGCTTGCTGGATATTTGAAAAACACTTTTTTTTTTTTTTTTTAAGTGTTTTATAACAGATCATGATTCCAGGCAAGCTTGAGAGCCATTTCATTTCAAGTTAGTCTTGCATCAGATCCAACAATTTTTAGCTATTTTGACATAAGCATGTGCAGCTTAACTTAACCCCCCCCCCCCGGTTCATATACTCATTAAAAATAAACAAATCAAGAAGGCTAAAACACACAGAGTCTCCTTCAAATTAAACTTTGACGAGGATGATGCCTTTCCCCACATCACAGCACCAAGAGAGAACAGCTGCTATGGAAGATAAATGAAACAATATAAATTTTTTAAAATACTTGAGCTGCGCCGGGCGGGGAATTAATTCTAACACCTTTAAAAATCCAAATTATTGTCATACTGAAGTGAGGATTCAAGGCTTATCAGCTGTCTTTGTCAGTAAAATTTTATGCAGCTTCAACCTAGAACAAAATATCTATAGTGAAGATAATTTGGTGGACAATACCAAAGCGTGCAATGAAAGGTCTGTTTTTATCAAGGGAAATGCATTGTGGAACACATGGACTGAGAGGTTTAATAAGCATGACTAGAGGGAATAAACACAGACAAAGGTGGGAGCCACAAAAGGACCAATGTTGATTTCAACTCACAATAAAAGTCTGTCACCATTTCTTGTTGTTTCATTATGCTGCAGTCATTCTGATAGAACTCATTAAAATGTAGTAGGCAAATACAGACACCTACCTTGGCATTGTAGGCTATGTAATGCTTGGCCAAAGCTTCTGGGGTGTGCATCCATGATTTATCTGAAATGATACAGACAACTGACTCAATACAACAGACTTCACCAATGTGGTACAATCAGCGTGGCGAGGCACCGTACAATTGGCCACACACGTGCAGTGGTTAAATCTGAGGCAGTGAACATGTGAGGAATAAATGAGCCACAAGAAGAATTTGGTGAACCTTTGAACAGAGATATAGAGAAATTGGCTCATTCTGCTGGGCGCAGTGCTTTCTTTCCCATATATTCACACCTGTGAACACAGATCACCACCACCGCTGTGTGGGTCTAGCAGCGTCACTGGAACACCTTTTTAAGGGTATACCACTGAAACCTAGGCAAGAGGGAATGCTGATTTTAATTTCACGCCACAATTTATCCTGCACGAAAGGTAATTGGACCTGTGACTTACTAATCTAAATCCAGCTTTTCAAACTGTGTGTGCTCAGAATGAACACAGCAAATTTTAGAGGCCGTGCACCATATTCAATATAGATGCAAACACATGAAAAGAAACAGAGGGCAATGTGCTCTAGGTGGAGCAAATTAGGGTCGAGATGCATCTTTGCGAGTAGACAGTGTTTCCATATCGGAGCGATATGTGTGCTCTGTGGCTCCAATTCAAAATATACACTGCTCAAAAAAAAACAAACAAAAAAAGCATAATCAGTTGCCTCTCCTGTAGAGGTCTCTGCATCCCTCTATGGATATGCCTCCCCAGACCATCAAAGACGCACCACCAAACCGATCACACTGAATGATGCTACAGGCAGCATAACCTTTTTATGTCTGTCACATGTGCTCAGGGTGAACCTGCACTCGTCTGTGAACATGCCAATCAGACTCCACAGTGCCAGGCAGTGAGCACAGGGCCCGCTAGAGGATGGCATAATAAATTTATTATGCCATCCTGGAGGAGTTGGACTGTCTGTGCAACCTCTGTGGGGTCCAGGTATGACCTCATGCTACCAGTAGTAACACTGACCCTAGCCAAATGCAGAACTAGTGAGAAACAGAAAAGATGAGGGGAAAATGACAGCGACCTTCATGTGCAAAACCATTCCTTAAACCTGCAGCCTTTCCAGTGTCCAGGAAAGAAGACTCCTGAAATTAGCTTGTAGAGGAAAAACATCCTACTACTCAATTGATGTATTGAGTTTATCAACTGCAACCCCTACTGTCCTTGCAATGGCAGAGCAAGAGTCTTTGGGTGTTGCCTGGGCTTACTTGCTAATTGTCTACACCTGACAAGGTGTGGATAGTCACACAGACCTACAGCCTGGATCTGGCAACCACCAGTCACTAGGGAAAAGTATGTATTCCAAGGTTGGCTTACGAGGTTTCAGGAGGTTACTGGCAGTCTGTAGAGTGAACTTGGTCGCAAAGATAACTACAATGAAAACCTCCTTATGATTTCTTTGGTCTGCTTTTGGCAGACATTGATTTGTCTGCAAATGCAAACAAACTAAGGCCCCAGACAAGACGGCATCTTTCACGCAAACTACAGGTGACTGCAGCAATCTGCTTATGACCAAAGCAATCACAAGGAGGTATTTGGTGCAGCACCCTCTTTGTGACTGATTTAATTTAGCATCAGCCAGCAACCAGTCACATGTTCCCCTGATGACCAGTGGTTGCCAGATGGTAGCTAGGCATGTGTGACTGAGGCCTGAAGGTAGCTCGTGATGGGCACTGCTTCCTGACCTTGTCATGCTCTCCCGGCTGTCATGTTTACTTTAGATTATCCAGTTACTTAAAATGAAGTATTAAAATAGTATTAAAGTATTAAAATAATAGTATTAATCCTTTAATTACTGTAAGTTGATTTTCAGGCATGACAGCTGTTTATATAGTTACTTTAGCCAGTTTTCATTGTGATAACTTTTAACTCACAGAAGCATCTGTCAGCTTTTGAAACACTGGTGCATCACCACATGAATAATATTTGGTTGCACAGATCATGGAGCAATAAGGTGCCTGCAGATTTGTGTGGTCTTCTAAGATGTCTTCTAATCAGATGTCAAACTACACACAAATTGTTTTCAATTCGTTTTCAAACTGGTCCATCTTCTGCATTGAAATGCCATCTCTTCGTCCTGAAACACTCTTCTGATGTCACTGACAATCAAAGGGAGTGATAATCTTGACTTTAAGCACCTGTGGGGTTTTTTTTTTTTTTTTTTGACAAATCATCCCACAGTGCCAACAGTTAATGATTTACAACAGGCCCCGGGGACAGTCTTTGAAGATTTACACCAACACGACGCGAGCGGTGGTTCAGAGATCATTACAGGTCACTGATGGCACAATCCACATTATGCTGTTTTCAGCATTTCTTAATCACCCACTGATTAAGGATTCTTTCCGTTCTCCATTTCCCCATTCATAAACGGCTTATCGCCCCGTTAATGAATCTTGTGACAAAAGATGCATGACTGTGACCTTGGGGCACTCGGCTCCCGTAGGTTGATTGCGTTAATCAAGACTGCAAGGTGCAAACGATGTGAATCAACTTTACTGTGTCCTCTGCACAAGTATGCTAATTACTTTGTTTACATTCATGTGTTGGTTAAGTGGCTTGATGAATTTAAAGTCTGTTCTAATTAGTGTTAATTTGGTACCCCACATTTGCTTAATTGTGACTGCTAACCTACAATCTTATTCACAAGGAAACTTTGGCAAAAGAACACGTAACGGCAAAATGTTTTGGCCAAATACTTGAGACTATATTTTAATTAAAATAATTAATGATTAATAATACATTTAATGTGGTGAATATTTACCTGAAGAAAAATAAATATAAGAATTAAATACATTAAAACTATTTTGCATTTACATGACGCACATCACATTTGTTTCCTGTGCTGTTAAAATACAAATGGATGTAATGCATGCAATTTGGGTCAATTAGGCTGGTTATTTTTATGTATTTAAAAGAAAATTGTGTTTACTGTTTTGTTTATGTTTTGTTTGGTGGAGAAAAATGCATCACATTAAGTCTATTAAAGTGTTTCTTTTAAAATGATGTTATCCAAAAAAGTTTTGTTTATTTTATATTTTGCTTACAAAGAGGCGGGCTTTCTTGGTGGTCTTCAGCAGGCTTTACATCAGTCTGGTCCCTGTGTCTGACTATTTTCAGAGGAATGTTTTTCACTCAAGCATAAAACATAACAGACAACTTAGCAAAAAAAAATAAAAATTAAATTGTATCTTTAGGCCATTGTTACAAGCAGCATTTTGCAAAAAACACATCATTTGTTGAATGCAGAAAAGTACAGTCAGATTTTGAACCAATATGCAACACCATCTGTAAAGTGTCTGAGAGGCAACAGCTTCATTTATCAGCATGGCAATGATCCCACACTGCCAATGCAGTAAAAGCAGACCTGGATAGAAAAACACACAGAGGAACACAATCAGTCATGTTGTATATACTGTATCTCCATCTATGCTGGCAGATGTTTCAATCCTAGCAATGCATGAAGAAATGAAGGGTGGCTCAAAACATTTGCACAGCACTGTACACATAAATGAAATACATATACCGGTAACCGTAAAATCAGGTTTTATTTCTCTGCAAAAATCTACACAACCGTACGGCTACAACAACACTAACACATCAGTGTGGTGGTCTCTGTGAGTTTGCTCGACGTTTCCGACACTGTGCCGTGAACTTTCCTCTACTTAAACTGTCCTTCTTCCAGGTTTACTTAACAGCTGTGCAATGAGATTAAACCTGCTTACACCTTGCAGCAGTCTCCACTAAAGCACAATCAATTTCTTAGTGGGAAGCTGGAATGAAAGCTGACAAAGGAATGAGGCGCCTCCTCCCTTCTTTTACAGCCAACAAACTCTAAATTCCAAGAAGGAGTCAAGAGAAAGGACGGAGGAGATACTGTGCAGGGTGACACGGATGCATGGCAGGTGGGCTGGCATTATTTCAAAGTGTCAGCACACGCAGTTCTGATTAAAGGAGAGAAGTGCAGGTGGGATTTGAGTGGTGGGGGAATTGCTTTTTGTCTCTCTTTGTTGCATAAAATAGCAACTATGCAAGCATGACAAAAACTGGCAACAGTGATGTCTGTACTTGAAGTAACTGTTGGAGCGTGAGGAAGAGTCGTGGAATCTGAAGGTCAGCTGTGTGTGTGGACGAACTGTCAAGTGTTGGGTGAAGATGAGGAGATGAGGGAAAATTTAAGGGATGACAGCCGGAAAAGTGTCGCTGCTCCTCCGTCACACTGTAACGTACTTTGCAGAGACAGGTTCTGCTGCATAAAAGGTCACAAGTCCTCCATGAATGTTTCACTGCAGCTCTAACTGTGAATAACATGACTTATGAGGCCAGTTGTTTGTTTTTTTTTTTTTTCATAAATGCTGTAAATGCACTCAGGTTCAAATATATTTCTGTGATGAAACAATTCCTGTAATTTTACACCTTAAAATTTGACTGAAGTAATTAAAGCTGAAAGTCTGCACCTTCAGTCACATCTTGATTATTTGATTTTGTGTACACCACAGGTAAGCAAGCTGGGTGAAAAGTATGAAAAAGAAAGAAGCATGACTTTGGTGTTCTGGTCTTTAAGTATAATGAATTACTGTAAACAGCTTCACTGACAAAAAAAAAGAAAAATCCATTATCGTTCCAAAATACTGCTTTGTTCTCTAAAACTGCTTTGTGTTAAAAATCTATTGGCAAGTTGGTAGACTAGCAGCTTAAATACTGCCCATAGAAACCTGCTCTAATTACACAGAGTAGACAGATATAAATGGTTAATCGCTGGGCGAGAGTAAAAATAAAAGAAACAAAGTTTACTTCTGGCAAAAAAAAAAAACAAAAAAACACAATACAAATCAGAAGAAGCTTTGGAGAAGTGATGGTCCTCCACTGCAGGTTTCACAAATAATAGTGAACAGAAAGTTCACCAAGTTTTGAACTGACTCGGGCTCTGTGAATGCTGCCTTCAGGGTTTCCATTATTAAATTAACAAAAGAAAAAAAAAATGAACAAAAACTTGCCTGACAAATATTTTAACGCAGTGCGCTGGAGGAACAAGAAACCAGCAGTTTCATTTATTACACCGTTATTAAACAATCTCTCATCCACAAGCTAACAGCTGCAGTTTGTTTTAATCTCATTCTTTACAATGAAAAGTTCTTCATGTCGGCATAAACAATGGGGATAAAAACAAAAAATATCTACTTCATCAGTTTTAAAAATACAGAATGAAATCAATATTTGGTCAATAAAAAACAGCAGATGTAGAGCAAGTACCTATGGATTAAAAATCACCAAATAAATACATGAATCAATAAGTAAAAGGCTCAATGAATAAATATTTCAATAAATGTGCCAAAAATAATATTAATATTAAAAGAGACAGACAAATTAATTGCAAATCATTAATCATTAATATTCCTTTTCAAATTTTTGTCTGCATTTATTTTCCCTTCAATTGTTTTTATTTTTGTCGGCAACATTTACTAATCATTTTAAATTATATATTTTTTTATTTATATATTATTTTCTCTTTGCATTTGCTCTATTTTCTTTGCAGCACTTTGAAAATATTGGCATTACTGTGTGGATTATAAAAAAGTTACTGCTCTGACCCCAGGGTCACGACTCTAAATTGGACAGGTGGTTAAAAAAAAAATTTTTAAATGGATGGATGGATGGATGAATGGATGTTCATTACTACTACAGTTAACTGGAAAATGTAATAATGCTAGGTTTAAAAAAAAAATCCTTAAATCAAAATGTTTTCAAATATTGTGGTCACAGAAAAACCTCTTCATATTCCTCATCCTTGCCTTGAGTGCCACGCCATGAGTACACTTTTTTTTTTTTTTTTTCAAATACGGCCACAAGACGAGAGCAGGCAATAGACTAATTCGCTGCAGTGCTCAATCAATGACAGACAATGAATGTGCTGGGTGTGCACAGTTCTCCATCAAGCAGAAGACAACTTCAAATGGGCTCCAAGCAGAGCGGACCTGCACAACTCGACTGCAGACCTGCAGGAGAGTGCTACGTTGAGATAAAGACTCGGAGAGTTTAAACTGTACTTCATTTTTGCAGTTTAAAAGTCCGGTCTGCTAAATAAATGAAGTAAAAATGCAAAAATGTTGCAATCACACAGACGCAGGGACAGTAATTCCTCTGAGGAGAAATCTCTTGAGGTTTTGTCTTCATCGTGTACAGAACGTTTGGGGAAATGGACAAAAACGTCACAACTGCCCTGCAATTTAATGCAAGTCAGTACAACAACACTGCAGTACGGAGCCTCAGAAACGAGAGCTCTCTGCGAGTACAAACCGAACATTACACGGCTCACTGTGGTTTCATTATTGCAGAGCTACTGTATTAAAGTTAATTATATTCGGCAAATGTTTATGATTTTTGCGTCGAGCTGTAATACAACTCCTCCATTCTGCTGAAAAGCTATGGAAACTCAATTTAAAGTGAAGAGAAATCTGCAAATATTGACTGAGTGAGGCTCCTTCAGAGCTAACGCGGATTTTACAAGGCCAAAAAAGGAAATGCTTAAGGATCATACAAACGGTCATGTGGCTTTATAAAACAACACTGTCACAGCAGATGTTAATGCACTGACACACAGCCCGGGACCCTCAGTACAAGGCAATCAGACATGCATGAATACTACTTATTTGTGCTCCGATCATATCGCAGACCAGTAACGATGGCTTGTGTAATAGTAAGAGGGATCATTTCAGAAATGCGTGGTCTGGTATTTATACCAGCTACGATGGCCACGAGGAAATTAAACAAGCCCATGCATCCACATCTCATTTTCTATGTGGGCGCGTTCAGTTAACAGTAGATAAAGGACATCTGACCCCAATAAGAACAATAAGAAAAAAAGCACACATGCACAAACTCCTTTCATTGCATTACTTGGTTTGGATTAATTTAGCTACTGACAATAATTCCATGGGACAATTACTGTTTAGAGGATTCAGCAACTATCTGCAAATATGCAGATATTGCAGTAAATGTCAAACTGCATTTGCACTGATATGAACTCACATTAAGCAGCAGAGCTTCTGCAGAAATTTGGTTAATGACACATTTTTGTGCGAAACATTTCAAAGCCCTCATTTTACAAGAAGTTTAAAATCTTTGAAAATAAACTAAACCCATCAGCAGAGACCACAGCTCTGCTGTCACGTCTGTGTGTTGTGTTGAAGTCTTTTTAATACCATTTTGAACCACAAGACAGTGCAGCAAATCAGTGCAGTGTCTAATCTGCCCCGAGTCAGACAGAAGACAGCATTTTTCGAGCTTGTGTTAGGCTGCGTTATGATCATCTGTAGCTGACAAAATCTTTCTTCTTAAAACGAATACAGAAATATTAGATCAGTAAGGAGTCATCTGTCTGGTAACAATACAAAATTATTTCAAAAACATACATAAAAGAATATAATGTTCATTTGGGTGGATGTTTACAAGAAATCTTTGGCAAAATGCTGCCTCCTCCTGGTAAAAAAAATAGGCTCTTTGGTACAAGGTGTCCTTTGACATCAGTGCCATGATGAGATTACAGAAAGAAAAATAAAATAGGACATATCATTGCTTTAAATGCTACTTCAGATCACATTTAAACACACTGGCTGTGCCATTTTTCAGTGTGCCGGGTTAATGCGGAGGGGCATATTTTAACAAAAGAACCGAAAACCTGCTTTTTTAAAGCACATCAAGTAGTCTCAGCTTGCTGCACCACCGCTCCCTCAACCTCGAAAACAGATTATGTCTCTGTTTTAAAAACCAGCAGTTATCTCTTGGTCAATCTATCAGGACACCTGTGCCAAAGAGGCCAGCAGCATCTTTCACAGCGACAATATTTAATGACCTTGGGTGAGAACATGCTGAGCATCGGAATGATGGTATACCCAATAGTAAAGCCTTCAATAAGATAGAGGTAATCAGCATTTAAAGGAGTTAAACAGTCATCAACTGCAAAGTCGTGTCATCACTTGAGAAGCTCAGTAGGCTACATTAATGTTACCTAACATGCAAATAAGTAAGTATTTTTCCTAGACTCCAACTCTTCGGTGCAAATCACATCCAGTGTTGAAGCAATCAACACAGGAGATAAAACTGATCAAGATCCCTGCTGGTAACACCTGCCAGACACGTTTGAGCCCACCAAACACAGGCCAACACAGAGATAAAGGGGGAGATAAATCAGTGTAGTGGACTCAGTTTTCAGTGCCAGCCGGTACAGGTGCAGGAACAGACGGAAACTGTTGGATAATGTGGTGACTGTTCGTGTCAACTATTACAAATTAAGAAGTGACAAAAAAAAAAAAAAAAAGGGAAAACACTGTGTAAACCTTTGTGTATAAATTAAAACAGCGACACAAAAATATAAAGATGATAACTGAAGGGAGCGATGTTATCAACAACAAGAGGCAATTATCCTCTCTCACTCATGTAAAGAGCTCAGCAGAGACTGAATAATTCACTAATGTGAAATCACTGGCAAATAAACTTTTGTTGCACTCACGCGGGAGGCTGCCAGGCTGCGGATGAAGTGTTGCACATCCGGTGATATTTAGGATTGATGGAAATATAGCACGCACAGCTGTGCTTGGATTCTTAGGAGACTGAGAAAGTCGTGATTTCAAAAAGGAGTCACAAACCTCACATCTTCCCATCTCTCTCATCACACTTTCATTCAGATCACTTAAAGGTACGGGTTAATTCAAACATCAGATCTATGCTTTCATTCACATTTTTGTCTCTTATTTGAAGACAAACAGTTAAATCTCTTTGTCAACATTCAGACTGGCTTACAAAAGGAATCCTGGAACATCAATGTAAGCGGTGAAATATACCGTGCACACACACGCGACTGGCTACAGAGATGCTTTTCAATATTTTGGTTCATGCTCTCGAATAAGAGCGTCGTATCTTCGTGGGAGGGGAAAGCTTTTATCATACACTGAATTCTTGAACCTCTCGGCACCATCTGCCGAGGTCTGACAGTAACAAGTGTTGAAGAAATTAAATCAGGAGAGAAGCCTAAGGGTCACACATCTGTTGGTATTCTGAGGTAATAGTGCATTGGTGGGGTCAGGAAACTGCTGTCCTGTTTAGTAAACAGGCTTGAACACGCTGTTGTGGCAGGTATGTGAATGGAGGAACCGTTCAGAGCTCTCAGCAGTTAAAAAGAGGCGGTCAGTTTGTGCAGCTCGTCTGGCCACGAGCGTGTCTGCCGTCTGTGTGGCTGCTTTTTCCTTTCAACGGCGGCCTTCACCCGTCTGCTTTCAGACACTTCAGTGAACTTTTTCCTCACTGTACAGGCACACGCACGCATGTGCAGAAATCCACAGAAATGAAATCAACGGAGCAGCATTTCAGTTCTATGCAATTACAAATGGAAATTTTATGTGAGGTGAGGTCCTTGCACAACGTAATGGGGAAAAAAAAGTGAATTAAAACCAAACATCATTAAAGCCCGGCACACCACCTGGGCCCCGGACTTTTTTCCTCAAGGCTGTCCAAGGCTTCTCCAGGTCTGATGATTCACACCAGAGGGAGCGGGACAGATGGTGGTAAACACGTCAAGCTGTTTTGGCAAACTGCGGTCCCAAATATCTCCCCCTCTGCATTCAGGCAGGGTCAGCTCGAGACGCCGAAGCGCCGCACAGCTGACATCGCTGTGTAACGCTGCAGAGGCGGGCGCTATCTGCTGCTGTGACTGTCTCACTCTGCTGCTGTGACCGTCTCACTCTGCTGTGCTGCCGGCTTTGTGGAGATGAATAATTTGATGAACATTTGCTGAACAGCGTTTTGGAGCTGCACAGTTCATCATTTTGATCTTTAACATGAAATCATTTCATCAGAGAAAATAATAAACATTAACATCAGTCAGTTTGGGGTTTTTTTTTTTTTTTTGATTTGATTTTTGCAGGGAGCTTTTCAAGCGTGAAGACTTTATAGTGCTGCCAAACTGATGAACTGCACCGAGGACAAATTTACAAGACCGCGGCGGCCTGGCAGTTGAGGCTCAACCGAAAAGATTTTGCACATGATTCACTGAATGAGCTTCCAAAGCCTGATAAACAAAACCATAACAGTGAGAGCTTCATCCAGATAAAGCTGTTTGGGCTCTCTTATCTCCTGCCATGGCATCTGAAGAATTTCTTTTCATTGTCCCAGAGACAAAGAGCCAGAATTTGGTTTAAAAATTATCTCTTAAAGAAAGAACATGCCAGCAGCTGAGCATGTTTAAACTGAGCTTTCTGCCATTCGCTTCACCTTCCCAGTGATACTGTAGTGTTCTTGAAATAGAAAAATGGCCTAAATCATGGTAATTGAATTGGCCTGTCTTTTAAATTAGGACTGGCACTTCTTGTTGGATAGGTTTGCTGGGCTGATATCCAAAATATGAGTAGGTGGGATGCACGACCGCACCGGCTTCACTGTATATTCTGCAGCAGAACATCCTCTTCATGGTAGCATAAACATTTTGTTTTGGACTGCATAGTTTAGAATTTGCTGTGGCTACAACACCAGCTGCTGTCTGTTTGTTCCAGCTTTCTCGATGATCCAGTGACAGAGATCCCTCTTCTGGCCAATTTTGAAGGGGGGGGGGGGGGGGGGGGGGGGGGGCTACTGGTGTAGCTAGCATAACAGGATAGTGGATAAAGGATATCCAGATCAAGACTTCCTGCTCCATTTTTTGGGTCATTGTTTGCATCATCACCGCACAGTAGCAGATGTTTTCAGTGAGCTCAACATAATCCCCTTCATACACCACTCAGTACAACTAACTGTCAAAGAGAAGACCTTCACAAAGTGTTTGTATTTCCTGTTAGGCTATCTAATATCACTTCAGCATTTTGAATGCACCACCAGGAAGGATTCCCAGATCGCTCCACAACAAAAACCAGTGTGGGTGTGTGTGTTTCATTATGATGCATTATTTATGCTGAGGGTGTTTAAAGTCTCTGTGAATTGATTACGGTAGTGTACTGAAATGAACTGAAAGCAGAGAAGTACTGGAAGGTAGGAAAAACTGCGTAATACTGCTATAATGGCACTTTGAAGTATTCCGTGCCCACTGACACGCAGGTGCTGGAACACAACTGGCCCATCAAAGAGGCAGAAATGATAGAAGGAACACTGTTCCTGTTCCCAAGTATCTGACAAAAGATGCCAGGTGTAGCTCAAAGTTCTAAGCTACAAGAGCACCGGATGTGCGCGCTCACCTTTTTTCCTGTTGAAGGCGCGGTTCATAGTGGAAAATGTGAGTCTCTGTGGTCCCTCCTGAGTATCTGCCAATATTCCACCTGGAAAAGCAGCAGGGGAGAAGTGAGTTAAAAATGGTTTCCAGCACAAACATTCAGTAAAAGGCAGAAAGTCTAAAAAACAAACAGTCTAAAGTTTTCTTTGAAGAAAAAAAAAAAAGAGAGAGAGAGAAATCCCACCCTCTAAGACCGAGGCGCAGATTTGCTGTCAGCGTGTGTTAAAATTAAACTCCCAGTGTTTCTGCATTACATTTGTTTACCACTGAGCCACGGCATCCTCATCTCATCCGCGGCGCCTTTAACCTCGTGCTGCTGATAAAACAGAACTCACTGTTCTTCATGTTTAATGGTACAAGATGTGTCTAAGAATGGTGATGTGTACCAAAGGGAAGCAACAAAGCTGCGCAGTAAAATGTTGCATTGTTTACCGTGATCCTCTTACAGGCGGTCGCATTAATGTTCAAATCTTTCCAACAGAAGTAGGGCAAATGTTTCAGCTACACACACACACATACACACACACACACACACACACACACACACACACACACACACACACACACACACACACACACACACACACACACCCCTCCAGATTTTTGTTATGTTACACAAAGACAACAAAAATCCAAAATTATTTCAGTAATACTGACAATGGATAAAATAAGAGATGAATCTAAAATGTGGCCAAAGTCAGTTTTTCTTCAAATCTGCTGCAGCAATGCATGCTGGATGTGCCCGAACACACAAACTGTACACATCGACACTGTGCTATCTCACAGAAAAAAAAAAAAGTAGCAATTTCTTTTGGAAATGAAAAACATCCACCTCCACATCGACTCCAAATGTGACACTGCTTTGACGTTTTCCGAGCTTATCCATCAATTCCCTGTGAGAGCCCAGGTATCGAGAGGACTGCAGGGATAAACTGCCCAGAACCAGGTAGCTGTCAGTGACCTAGATAATCATAATTTTTTACAATTTTTGCTTTTGGGAAATATGCAAGGCCTGCCACACAACAGCTATTTCAATCCTTGCCTTTGCAAACACATTAACTGGGCTATGAAGGGAATGAATACAACTTTTCACTGACATTTACCATGCAAATACTGAGCTATTAAAAGCTTTTGGTTAATGAAACAACAAATCGCTGCCCAAGCAGCTAATTTTCAACATGCTGCAAATTGACAGTTTTTTAAAAAAGAAAAAGGATTTGGTGTTTGCGCTCTACAGGGAACATCCCAGAATAGCCACTGGAATGGGAAAACGTCTTGGCGAGGAGGAATAAACCTTTGAATTTTCTTGTTAGGTGTGATCATGCACCACACAAAAATGTCTTAAGTTTATTAAATTAAATCTCATTTAATGGAACTGATGAAAAAAAAAAAAAAAAGATTTTAATAAAATACTGGTGATTTTTCTTGGTTTGAGGCAAAGTCCTTTTCACTATACAGGAAACACTCCGAGGCTCTCCACGAATCCCACTCCTGTAAAATGTCATCCAACCTAAAAGCCTTCAAAGCTGGCATAAATGTGCACTTGAGCTCAGTGGATAACTGAATAAAACTCAACTGTGTAACAAAAACATGATTTTGGCCATCCACAACTTAAGAATTCCTATAGTAATTATGACCAAAGACAAAACTACTACTCACACACCAATGTTTAACAGAACAGGATGAGCTGACATACGTCATATCTAAAAGATCAAAGCTCAAGTCTCAACAGACATACAGTCATGTTAAAAAGAAAAAAGCTGGGAAAAAAAGTGCACCCTCTTTCATTTCTAAGGTTCTGTGTCAGCACATTAAATAAAAAATTCTGATCCAACAGGGAAGTTGTAAAGTGCCCCCTGGTGGACAAACTATGCAAAATCAACACATACGTACCATCTTGGAAAGGTGTTAATTTCCATTTATCAGCCTTTATAAAACCAATTTATCAGCAAAAACTGGGCTCCCAAACCCCACAACTTCTGGAGCAGCGTCCTTTGGACAGCCAAGACCAAAATGGAGATGTTTGGCCAAGGTGCAAACGCAGCACATCAGCACAAACACCTCATACCAACCATCAGCACAGCTGCGGAGAGGTGATGATTTAAAGGCACCCTGAGGTCACTGAGTTGGTCGTTCTGAGTCAACTCTATTCTAGAGTCAGATGTGAGGTCATCTGCCTGACAGCTAAAGCTTGGTAAAATTGGGCCCTAGTTTGGGTCATGCAATGATCCCAAGAGTCAAGGTGTTGCAATGTGCCAGTCAAAATCCAGACCTCGACCTGATTGAAATGCTTTTTCATACACTGCTTCAGCATTTTGGCTTAGTTTTGTTAAATAAAAAGGTGGAATATGCCTAATGTGTTTTTCATCTCAGGTTATACTTGAACCATTTTAGAACACACTAAGGACTAGATGCTTTTTTTTTTTTATTATATCCTGATGCATAAAATCTTAGAACTGAGAGAGACAATACTTTCTTTTCAAAGCTGTAGATGTGAGCTTCAAGTTGTTTGTTACAGCCATGAGGCAATGTTTATTGTTTTCTGCAAAATTTCTTATGAATTGTTTTTGCATGATTAATTTATTGAAGTCAAAAAGCATCATCCAAAGGAACCAAAGACTGTTGGAGCAAACTGAAACACAAACAGTGCTTGTTTAACCCAATTCGACACACAGAGGATGTGAACAGAGCTAAACCCAGAAAACAACTGCAGCATCATGATTTGGCACAAAGCCTCTAACATGGAGACACATTGATTCACTGAACTGAGACCAGGAGCTATAAAACATGATCTACATGAACAAACACAGTGCTCAAAAACAATTTAAGCAACACTTTTAAAGTCAGTTAAACTTCTGGGATATTGATCTGGTCAGTTAAGCAGCAGAGGGGGTTGGTAATCAGGTTCAGATGGTGTTAATGAGATTACCAACAGGTGCACTAGAGGGCCAACAATGAGACAACCCCCAAACAGGAATGGTTTTACAGGTGGAGGACACTCACATTTTCCCTCCATCTTTTCTGTTTTTCACTAGTGTTGCATTTGGCTAGGGTCAGCGTCACTGCTGGTAGCATGAGGTCATACCTGGACCCTACAGGGGTTACAGAGGTAGTCCAACTCCTCCTGGATGGCACATCAATACGTGCCATTGCCAAAAGGTTTGCTGTGTCTCCCAGCACAGTCTGAAGAGCATAGAGGAGATTCCTGCAGACAGAGAGTTACTCTAGCAGAGCTGGACAGGGTCGTAGAAGGTCCTTAACCCATCAGCAGGACCGGTATCTGCTCATTTGTGCAAGCAGGAACAGGATGAGTGCTGCCAGAGCTACAAAATGAGTGAATGTCTCTGACAAACAAACACCATCCTTTTGAAAAGAAGACCGATCTATGACAGAACTCCAACTATTTCTGAACTTGCATTTGAAAATGCCCGACTGACAAATGAAACACTCTAAACTGCACATAATAAGGCACATAATTTGAGGCACATCTCTCAGGGAAAAACAAACACAATGTAGTGGGCTCTCACTGTAAGGGGATCTTTTTTTCCTCTGACAGAGGCCCTGGAAAAGGTTGTAGAAAATTTAAATGGAACAAGCTTGAGGGTGGAGACTCTGACATTCCTCAGTCAGCTAAAAGAGAAAATCTCTGCTGCTGAAAGCGACGACGCATGTTCCCCGTTTAAGTCAAATACGCTGCTGTTGCAAGCGCTGCACAGGCAGGTGAGCCACAAGGACACTATTATTATGTGCATTTAGCCAAAGGCGACAGTGAGAGCAAACACTGCAGATCTCTGCATCAAACTACTTTGCAGTATGTGGTTTGCCAAATTAGGACCTTGGCAGTGGTGGCCTTGGTACCTGGAGCTGTCTTTAAATTTAAGTGCATTCTCACCTTCATCTATGAAGCAGCTTAGATATGCATTTGCTGTAGAACAGCACAGTTTTAAAAGTCTCATCTTCTCTTTAAGGGTTTCTAGTATTTTGATAGTATCAGGATGTTTTCTTTTTTGTTTTTTTTTTCTCATTCAAAACTGGAGAGAGCAGCAGAAAGTGTGCCAGGGTGTGAATGTGGACCTCCTTTCATTTCCATCAAGAGCATGAAAAGCCTTTTTAACCAAAGGCAGGACTCTGGAGGTGCAGTACACCTGAAAAATAAAGATAAAATAGACTTGAAAATTAAAAAAACATAGTCCCACTGGGAGCTGTGTTCCACCCCCTTTTTTTTTTCTTCCTAAAACCACAATAAGGCATACTGAAGCTGGAAAAAAAAAAAAAAAGTGTAACAACAAATGAATGATTGAAAACTGCTCGTGTGTCCAAAAGTGAACCATTAAAAACAAAAGCAAAAAACTTAACTGGCCCAAATCCCAAATCGTGCAGAGTGGCTTACGACCTCCCTAAAAGTCACAGCTAAGAGCTTTAACTTCTTAAAACAAAGATTGCCTCATTCTGGCATCCGCAGTGGAAAAGGCCGGGCAGCAGCCAAAGCCTGGCAACCTTTTTGTTTGTTTGTGACATACTTGGACTTAACGCAATGCTTCGCCTGACGCTTGACTGTGATATCACTCATTCTGATTGACAGCTGCAGTGTTGGGCCTGTTTTAATAGCTTCCTGTCTGGTGATTCAACAGCACCCTCTTGGGAGAACTGCCGATCCTGAATCACATAGGCGAACACACACACACACACACACACACACACACACACACACACACACACACACACACACACACACACACACACACACACAGACTTAACACGGAGCTGCAAATGTCGTCAGTCTTCTTAAATGTTTACCAGCTGGAAGCACCGGGTTCTGCTGAATTCCTCAATAGCAGTCCACACTATACTTACTTCAGTGGCCATCACAATTAAGAATGCATTAATAGTATTAGGTCTAACAAGAAAAGCAAATGAACACATATGTCAATAATTAAATGGCAATAGAACCCAGGAAGCCTCTATATGGTACTGTAACACACACACACACACACACACACACACACACACACACACACACACACACACACACACAGTCTAAGAGACTTAATTATAAAGTATATCCTACGTAGGCTGAATTTGTGAACTACTAGCAAAGCTAGTGGAAAATATGAAGCAGTGTTTACTTACTTAGAGTATAATCCTCCCAACAACCATGTCCAGAGTCTGACGATTCACCTCCAGTGACTCAAACATTTGGAATTTACCTCGGGAAAGAAACTTTCTGGAACTGAGCGCAACCTACTCTGACCCTGTGCGGTCTTCCCCTTTAAGCCCAGTCAACACACGAAAAAATGCAAAAGTTTAACAAACTTCAAAAATGTTTAAAAAGGCTTCAAATGAAAGAAAGAAAACAAAGTTAATGTCCCATTTAAACATGCCCCTCAGCTGCTCACTAATCCAAGCCATATGCATCAAAAGGCAGCAGGCTTTTAACATGGGATACAAGCCGAGCACGCACTGTGGTCCCAACACAATGCCCCAGCAAAGAGGAGAAAAAAAAAAAAAAAATCAACAAAGATCCTTTGTTTTCCTCACTTTGCTCTCACCCCGGCTCTGAAGTGTTGCTGGCAAAGTGCGACACATCACAAACACAATCTGTTTATGAATCTGCTCCCAGAATTCCTCAGTCGAATCAACCGTGCTGTTTCTAGTGTCTAATCTGGAAGGCAGTGCTGCTCTCTCACAGCCCAGCACTTTCAACTGTGGTGGATCAAATGCAGAACCCTGACTTATTTTACAAAGGAAAGGCACCTCTCCCCTTCTACTCTTTTAAATGAGAAGCAGAAAAAAGACCTATGGAGAGAAACATGCAAAACAACAACAGAGCTGAGATAAAAGGTACTTACTTGCCTCCAAACTGGGGTGGAATAGTGAAGAGGAAGTTTCAGAGGATCTTAATAGTTTTCAGCTGTGGGCCAGATGGTGGTACGTTGAGGGCTGCAGTAAGGAGAGATGATGGGGTCTGCAAGCTCAACAAGAAGAGTTTGCCTAGACACAAGATACTTGACATTCAAACCCAACCTCCTCCGCCCACAGTTTGTCCAAAAGGAGTTTTGCATGTGCAAAAAAAAAAAAAAAAGAAAAGAAAAAAAGAAAAGACCCCTTTCGACAGGGACTATTTCACTGCAATGCACAGGGGCATACCAGAGATGAGCCATAAAAGCCATCTCGCCAGAGGTTGCAGGCTGACCCTTTTGCTGCAGTGTGTGATTCATCATCACACTATGTGCCCTGGCAACAGCTTTAGGTCAAAATCTTGGCATCAATCAACTCAGCAGTACGGCCAAAACATTATGAAGTAGAACTCACAATACTTCTTCTACTTAGAGCACAAAAAGCCTCCCTGCGAGATGTCAACTTAATAATACCCTTTCCTTATCCACTGCACTCCAAAAACATTTATGGCTCGAAGTGTGAGGACCGGCAGCTGAAAGTGTGTTATACTGCTTTAAAATCTGACATTCGATTTTTATCACATAGAGATGAACTGCCCGGGACATCCTCAAAGTGAAAACCAGAGGGCAGGGGCGATGCAACAACAAAATTGGAGCTGACAAACAGCTGAATCTGCAGCCTACTTTGCTTATTGAGATTTTTTTCTATGTCAACATCTAAAGCCTTATGCAAATGTTGTCTCCCAAGGGGCTATTCAGGAAACTGTCAATCTGAATCTCTCCTTCAAAAACTTTTGAGCATCTCATTGAAGTACAAATACTTAAAGAAAGGCAACTGACCACTTTTATTAAAAGTGTATCGGAAGAGGCAGATCCAAAGAGGCAGATGAGGTTGCTCCTACACATGCTGTCCCTCTCATTTCAGCTTAATGCACTTCAGTTTTTTCACAGAGTGGTGGTACAGTTCTGAAACCAAGACCCATCACTGCCACCACAGATGAGCTACCAATAGAGTACAGGAAGTTCGTGCATGATTTAAGACACATACAGTTTGACAGATGGATGCAGCTTTCAAGTCTGAAAAGTCACCAATATGCCTTAAACCTGCAGTCTTTTTAATGACCATCAGGGAGCGATACCTGTGGCTGCAAAAAAACTTCCAGTCCTATAGAAATCTGTGGGAAAACAACCCTTGGCCCAGACTGTGCAAACACTTTCCTGAAGCATTCATGGGCTCAGGCAGTATTTTGGTTAATATTAAATGAAACATAATGTGGTTAGCACTGTTGCCTCACAACAAGAAGGTTCTGGGTTTGAATCCACCATTTGGCAGGGCCTTTCTGTGTGGAGTTTGCATGGGTTCTCTCCGAGTACTCTGGACAGTGGGGTCAGATTAACTGGCAATTCTAAATTGCCTATAGGCATGAATGCGAGTGTGAATAGTTGCCCATCTCTCTGTGTTAGCCCTGCAACAGACTACCAACTGTCCAGGGTGTACCCTGCCTCATGCCATATGGCAGCTGGGATAGGCTCCAATGGCAGAAAATGGATGGATGGACGATTAAATGGATGGATGACTGGATGGATGGATGGATGGATGGATGACTGGATAGATGGATGGATGGATGGATGACTGGATAGATGGATGGATGGATGGATGCCTGGATATATGGATGGATGGATGGATGCCTGGATAGATGGATGGCATTAAGTCTGTTGTGTAAATTTTGGTGATTCTTAATGCTAAAAACATGACACAGCCAAAAGATGATTATCCAGAGTATGGTCATTGGTTAATGACTGGCACGGTCAAATCCGCCACATCCATTTTCAAAACACTAAGTTAACAATACAGAAAATCAGTTCTAGGCTTTATAACATGAATTTGCTAGCCAGTGGTGCCTTCACAGAGGCTACACCCTTTTTTGAGAAACTACTAATTTTTGTAGGATTTAACAGGTACGTTAGGAGGAAGTTCTGATAGAAACTTTCAGAATGATTATGATTATCTGGCAGCAATGACAGAAGCAGAGGAATTTAATCACTGCAATGATACTGGTTTGTAAGCAAACCCGTTTGCGTTTAAACACAATTTAAATTAGCATGCCATACACCGGGATTTATTAAGAGTGTTTTGTGCTGATGTGTTTCATGTATGCACATATAGGTTGAGAAGTGACAAGTGACAAATAGCTTCAAAATCTCTGCATGTAATGATATGCTAATTAGCCATGTGCTCATGTTGCTATGCTATGCTCGCCAGTGGGGCTGTTGTTTAGAGCAGTGTTAATTTCGTCAACGAAATATTTTCGTCATAGTCTTCGCCAACGACCCTTTTTCCATGAAAAAACTAGACGATAACTAAATTAAAACCACCTGAAAGGATAAAAACGATGACGAAATTAATTGACACTTTCCTTTCGTCATCGTTTTTATGCAGCTGTGGAGATGAAGCATTATGTTTGGGAAATAATCAATTTTTAAAAAAGAAGAAGAAAAAAAAAAAAAAAAAAAGAAAAGCTCTCTTACAGTTTCCAGCCAATTTACCAAAGGTCACGCAGAGAAAAAGAGCACATTTCTTGTTCTTTTTTTTTTTTTTTGTATCCCATTAGACAGTGAGCTTGGTCAGGCCTCTGGGTGGTGGTGTGTTTTTGCTGGCACAACTTTGGTTTCTGCATGAGAGAACATTTAAAGCAGGGAGGGTCTCAGGATTTGGGCTGTTCTGTACACTTTATTTTTCTAGGGGTTTTCCTTGCACTGCCCAGCATCATTTCACATTTGTGTCTTGTATGAACAGCTGTGGTGGGGTAAGGGAAGTGGCTGGCCCAGACACTTTCTGGGAAAATGGGGCCTTTTATGCTGTACAGACACACACACAAAAAAAAAAGGGTGAAAAATGAAGGAGGAAAAAAAAATGCCCATAGAGGAGAAGTAGAAGAAGTCAGAATTAATGATACTATAACACTGTGACTCTGTCAATGATTTTAAAACTAAATTTCAGAGTAAAGAACATCAGTTAGATAAAACTTTACCATTTTAGGAGAAACAAAGATATTCAAGACACCAGCAAAGGAGCACGACAGACACAACAACTCAAATGCAACTAGGTCAACAGTTAAAAACAATGAGTCATCTCTTCAGACTGTTTCGTAATGTGGCAGTAACATCACACTTTTCTGAATCATGTCATGTTGAGCAGGAAACCAAACAAGCAAAAGAAAACCACTATGGCATCCAAATGGATGGCCCAGCTTATGTGTAAGGATCCAATAACTTAAAACACTAACCTCGACATGTACTATAGCAGTACTGTTTACTTGTAGCTAATTTCCACATGAAGTCCCCCAGTACACAACAAACTATTAAGTATAAAGCATTAAACACACTGGAGTTGGGATGAAGGTACTTTACAGTTCTTATGATTTACAGATTTTCTACAAGTTCAGACTCCAATATTTTCTATCCTCGCCTGGGATGCATGTGTGAGCGTGTTTGTGGGAGTGGGGAGTGGGTGGAGAAGCAGGAATGTGCATCTCAATAAGAAGCATCTCAGAGGATTTACAATGAGATTCACAGCCTCCATATGATTTGTGCTCAGTCTAGGCAGTGATGCAATGTGTGATACGAGAGAAGTATTTTCAGTTTGCATGGTGCTGCACTGCAACAATAAATAGATAAATAAATAAGTAGAAATCTGATGACTGATTGTTAGCCCTGCGACAGGCTGGCGACCTGCACACGGTGTACCCTGCCTCTCGCCCTATGACAGCTGGGATTGGCACTAGCACCCCCCTCGCAACCCTGAAAAGGATAAGTGGAAGAGAATGGATGGATGGATGGAATCTGATGACAATGCCCAACAGAGAAAATAACCATTTCAATCCACCATTACTGTAAAAGCCAGCTCAATATGATTCCCAAACGGGAAAACCAAATACAGAATAGATGAATATTAAGTTCCAGCTGTAGTTGGTAAAATGCTAACAAATAAAAGGCGTAATGTCAGTCTGTTCTCAGTCCAAAGGTTTTCTCAGAGCTGCTGCCACCTCAAAGTTACAGACAAATAAGCGAGTGAGCTAAATGAAACAAAGGGCAAAACGAGACAAAGTGTAGTCTCCCAGCTGACAAACCTGTGACTTCTCCAATATCCTTCCATCTGCCCAATATGGATTATGGCTATAAAAGAGGCCTATTATCTCTCAGCATGCAGTGTTGCTATGACCGGTGTGTTTATCCAAAAACCTCAAACGTCACCCTGCAGGTGGTGCCAGGAAAAATGTCAGTGCATCACCGACGTCATTAGTATTACTCTACAGGGGAGCTTAAATGTCTGTTCAGTAGTTGTGGTTGGCTGAATAAATGACAGTCACTCGTGCTGCTACCATGGCTAAAACTGGGGCTATAGAAATGCTGTGAATGTCTTATTGAAGAATATTAAAGTAAATTCTTTATTTTAACCACAGCATTTACAGGCAAAGCTAATTTGCAGTGTTCATTCCTAGATGGCTCTTTAATCAAGTTATAAAGTATGACAGCACAAAAGGCCAAGATATGTGTAACCACAATAGAGTTTATATCTGCTGTGTAAAATAGGCATGTTCACGAGTAGCAGAATAATATTCTATGCCCTTCATCGCATGCAAACTTTATTCCATATTCTAATGAGAAATCACAATGGGAACATATGTGCAATCGACAGTAAGAAAGATTGCCCTCAGGCCCTGTGAAAGTATTCAACTATTAACGGGTAACAATCAATCACCAGCGTCAGCTGCCTCCTGAAAGACCAATATCTAGAACTGTGTAGAACAGCAACAAATCCTCACTATATGAAGGAGCAGAAAGGGGACTGCTTTGTGTTTAAAAAAAAATAATTAAATGGGGTAGTGGTG
This sequence comes from Archocentrus centrarchus, assembly GCF_007364275.1. Classification (NCBI taxonomy): domain Eukaryota; kingdom Metazoa; phylum Chordata; class Actinopteri; order Cichliformes; family Cichlidae; genus Archocentrus; species Archocentrus centrarchus. The sequence goes on from NC_044366.1 coordinate 5,706,466, forward strand.
GTATTCACTGTCGCTTCACAGCAAGAAAGTGCTGGGTTTGAATCCACTGGCTGGCCGGGGCCTTCCAGTGAGGAGTTTGCATGTTCTCCATGTGTTTGAGTGGGTTCTCTCTGGGATAGCCCTGTGACAGACTGGCGACCTGCCCAGGATTACCCCCGCCTTTTGCTGTGACAGCTAGGATTGACTCCAGCTCCCCCCCCACAACCCAGAACTGGATAAGCGAAAGAAAATGAATGGATGAACAGAAAAAAAATGAAGAGAACTATGTGATTAATCAATACCAAATTATTAGTCAATTTATTCTATCAGTTCAGTTTTTTCCCCCCTTATTCAAGTCAACTCAATTTTATTTATACAGCACCAAAGACATGCATGTTAGGTTAGTTGGTGATTCTAAATTGGCTGCATGTGTGAATGTGAGTGGACGGGTTACCAGTCTGTCACTAGACTAACAGAGAGACAGAAAACCACAGTGTACCCTCCACCTCACTTTTTATGATAGCTGGGATAGGCTGCGGCCTAGTGGCGACCCTGAATTGGATAAGAGGAAGAAAATGGACGGATGGGTAGATGAATGGATCAATCTTGCACAATAAAGGCTGTACAGTGTACTCTGCACAGTGGTGAAAAGTGTGTATATCACTTAATTATTTTTTGCAGTGATGTAGTCAGATATCTGTCCTCGACCAAGTGTAAACCCTCTCCAGTAGTTCTTTATTTGTAGGCAAAGAACAACTCCAAATATGCAATAATATTTATCTCAAAAACAGAATTGTAATCAATTTACCTCCAAAGTGCACCAAAGGGAAACTCAATAGGTCACAAACTGGCCTTTTTTTTTTTGCTGATTCTACACAAAGCAGCTAATTAAGAGAGACAAGCCATGTGATATCATGAGGTACAAGGTGAAAGCAGAAGGGTGCCCACTGCTAATGTTCTCCTTGTTGCTGCAGGCTACACACTTGCTCTAGAGTGTTCAAAAGGTCACACTGCATCTGCTGCTCTGCTGTAATATTGATTTGAATAAATTTCCTTGTTTTTCATTCAAGTGTTAATTAATCTTTACCCTCTCTGCTGCTTTAATCTGGAAGAAAAGATCTATTCTGCAGACATGTGAGGCCGGGCAAGACCCCCAAACACCAATTTCAGGAATTCTAAAGGTCACAATAAGCACTTTGTTAGGAATGCCCATGCAGAAAAAAGGCAGAAATAGTGTGTTTGATTGCACTTGATTGCACAGGTGTGTATTTGGGGTTTTTTTTGTAATAAACTGCTTGGTGACTGTATACAAAAGTATTTGTCAGATAAAGTACTTTGTGTTAAAGAAATCTCAATTATAGACTGAATATCACATTATCTAACATAAAAAACTGTTGCGCTCTAGCTATAGTCATAACACCTCCACCATTCTGGTGCTTCTGTCCTTATGTAAAAACAACAGTAAAGTTTACTACAGTTTTGGGAAACTTTTCATCAGTGCCCGGGTTTCTCTTTGAGCCGGGAGAGATACATTTCCTACAAGGCTGAAAACAAATATCTGACATATTTTTTTAGTCACAGAAAAACCTCAACATGACATTATTCCTGTGATTTTAATCCCCCACATACAGTACGTCAGGGTCATCTCAATTCAAATGGGCTTTTCTGTAAAATCCTCCCACATGCCATCTGTGTCAACATAACAGAAAACTGGAGGCAGATCAGCTACTTCAAGGTCTCAGCAGTCTGTGCTTGCTGGTGGAGTTTATATAGGTGTATGTGTACTAGGCATTAATAAGCTGCTACAACTGACAGCTTGAGAAAAATAAAAGATTGTTTCAGAATGTACCGTATTCTCTACCCTCGTCTTCCAACAGTGCATCATACATGCTCACAAAGTTGTTTATTCAGCATTTTGTTTTCAGAATTTTGTTTTTTGGAATAATGCCATGTTGACAGACAGAATTCATATTAATTATCTGTAATTAAAAAAATAAAGGAAGAAAGAAAACAGGAAACAGCAGTTACAGTTCTGAGATGAATCCCACCCCCCCCCCCCCCCCCTGAATGCTTCCCACAAGGGTAAGTTAAGCGATTTTTACTTTTCTTGGATTGTGTTTGGTCACTCTCCTTTAAGTACAACATTGCTCCATCTGATTTTGTTTTGATGACTTCTGTCTCCATATCATGCTTTGTTCTTTCCCTCGTCCTCTGCCACATCTGCACTGGTAAACAGCTCCTTTCATAAGTCCAAACTAAGCATATATTCTGACGCAGTCAGGCTGAAATTCATCTTTGGATTGTTGTTTCACCTTGATAATATCAGCATCACCTGTCTGAGGTTCCTGAGAATTAATATTGTTAACATTAACTTGACCGAGACTGAGTCCTTGCAGCATCTGGTATTTTAAAAAAATAAACTAAAATAAATTCCTAAGACTGTTCTTCATCAGTTGATGTACATTCATGATTTAACTGATGATTTAGAATCGAATGCCTTCAGGTTACCTTAAGAGTGACATATATGTTGGTCAGGAAAGTCAAACACAGCGTGAAAAGGAGACGCTGGGATGGAGGCGGGAAGCAAAGCAGCTTGCAGAGAAATGTGCAACTATAGACAAGACTGTGATGTGGGGCTGAGCCTTCCTCTTGTGTGTGCTGCTGGAGATGGTGTGGCTGATGTTCTGGGATTATGGGCCAGAGCTTGAATCTGTTATCTGCCTGAACTAAAGCTATGCCTCACCCAGTCTCCCCATGCTCGCATACAAGCATGGTCATAAACCTCATGTGTGACAGGATCCTCTGTAACACTCCTTTATGTCAAACTAAGATGAGGAAGTGGAGTGTCAAGTTTGACTCAGTTCTGCTTTCCCTGTGAAACAGAGACGTTATGGGAAAGGAAAGTATAAAATTCTGGAGAGGAGTATTCCATTATCTACAAACAGTAATGGAGTAAATGGAAGTTTTTGGATTGGAGAAGGAGCTGCACTGTAGTAATAGTACATTAGTGCACACTGAAAGGAAACGTAGAGAATAAGGGTCTGACAGTGTGCCAAAAACACGATTCAGTTCATACTGCAGGTTTTCTTTAAAAACACTTTAATCACTCTTTAATCTTTAACCACATTTGAGTAAAATCTGCTGTTCTCGAGATTTGGGGAAATTAAAACAAAAACATAATTCTCAAAAACTACCACTGTGCATTCAGTGCAGCTACATCTACCTTTATATTTTCTGGTAAACGGATGTGTGACGTGAGTCTGCAAAATTTCAAAGAGCTGCTCTTTAGTGGCTTTTTAATATTTGAGGGATTAATGCGGGTGACATATTAAATAAATAAGTATATGAAGTGTTTTTTGCCTTTCATGTCTGACATGCTTTTCTCTAAGAGATGTCTTTGTAAGAAAAGATGATAAACTGTTTGTGAGCTGCTGCCCATTATTCACTTTTATGGTACCACAACCAAAAAAATAAAATGAAACCAAACGTGGTGCACTGCAGACTCTGATATCAAGTTTACCAAACGGCAGATCTTTCACAGTGAACATGCAGAAAAGATTAATGTAAAACCTGGCCACAAAAACACATGTAAAAACTGTTACGTGGAAACATGAACAGTATATGTATGTATGTTGCTTACAGAATACTGAGTGAGCATCAGATAATGAATCTTGTCAGAGCGCTTAGACAAATATGCCACAGCCAATCAAACATAGTTGTCACCAATTCAGTATCCACCCAGTGTGGATACTGAATCAGTCAGGGTACAATTCTAAAGTCAATATTTAGCATGAACACCTTTATTCTTCCATTTAATTTCTTTAAGAAGTCTTCAGGAATAGTTATGCAGGCTTCTTGAAGGACATTCAAAGCTCTTCTTGGGAGGTTGGCTGCCTTTTGTTCCATTCTCCATCAAAATGATCCCACACTGCTTCAGTAATGCTGCGGTCCAGGCTCTGGGGGGGCCAGTTCCACTGAGTGTTTTTCTGTCCAAGTACGCTTTTACTATGTTGGCAGTGTGTCTGGGATCATTTTCATGCTGAGAAATGAAGCTGCTGCCAATCAGATTGCAGACAGTACTGCATGTTGGTTCAAAATCTAACGGTGCTTCTCTGCATTCATAATTTCATATAGTTTGAAAAGATTTCCAACACAACACTTTTGCCCAGTACTATATTTTTGAACATTATGTCACAGTGAAGATGACCTTTGACCTTTTGACTATAGAATATCATCACTTCATAATTTGAGTAGATTAGTATTGAAATGTTATAATTACAGTAGCATATGATTTCTGGAGTTACGACCAAATTTATGAACGGACATGCATTTGGCCATAACTATGTTGGTGGATATAATGTTTCCACCAAGATAGTACGGTTTATGTCAAAATCTTACAGGAACAACTTTCAAATGATTAGAAGTGAAACTTTGTTGCCAACAGTAATTAAATTCCCTCCAGATGCTCCCAGGTTATTACATACACAAGAATGGGATGGATGTGAGGTTACAGTGACCTTGCCCCATTTTCCCTTTGATCATCAGAATCAGTACACAGGGGCATCTATGGCTCAGGTGGAAGAGTGAGTTGTCCATTAATAGTAGGGATAATGACTCAGTCCACAGACAATGACCTCTACATCTGTGTTTGTATGAGTAGGTTAAAAAACACTATTTATATGCAGACCATATATACTTGTTTGCTTTATCAGAACAGCCACAGGGAGCTGTGGTGAAAGGTACGCCATGTCAACCGGACCTAGAAATGAAATCAGAGACCTTCACCTTTCTGAGTATAAGGCTACTAAAACGTATAGCTCTGAGCTGCACCCCGAATAGTCCTACAGCCTAAAATGAACTCAAAATGCTTGCACTGTAAAAATAAATAAATGTTCCCAGTCATGTAATCTCAAAGAATACAGACAATCTGCCACCAAAACATAATTAAGATAAGTCGACAAAACACACACACACACACACACACAAAAGAGGAGCAAACCTTGAAGAAAAGCTTCACAAAGTGGAATCCCATTACTGCATTAAACATTTTTTTAATTCTGTGGTTTTCACTTCCCATGAATTCCCAGCCTAAAATCCTAACTGTAATGCCAAACCTTAATCCAAATTGGCAACTCAGTAGGTTGAAACAATTTCCTGACATTTTCAATAACGTATCCACCAAGAAAGTACCGTTTATGTCATAATGTTATGGGAAAGATTTTCAAACCTTCTGACGTGCATAAGAACTTAGCATCATTGTGTTTGTGAAAGAAAAATTAAACTGCAGACGACATTTTCTTGGCAAAGTACAGCTGGTCAAAGTGCTCACGAACAGCTTCCCAAACGCCTGTCACCACATTCATGTTCACAATTTGGACTGTGGGGAAACCAAAACCTGTGCTTAATCACTACACAGCATCTGGCAACCCAGGCCAGAATAGTTCCAATACATCACTCCCCCTAAAACCGCAGGCTGAGTTTTTGTCTCTGTGTTCTCTAAATTAGCTTTAGAGCCATTAGTGGGTGCATTTTTGAACTTTTCTGTTTTTGATTTCAGCAACAATCTACAAGGGGTTCACTTTCTTGAACACATGCAAGAAAGGTTCATTTTGTAAAATAGCGCATTAGTGCTTTAGGTGTGAGAGGAGCAGATTCTCAAGTTTAAGCTCTGACAGAGGAGCCTCGTTCCTGACTGGAGAGTGAATGTGAATTCCTGGGGAAAGGAAACAGCTGAGCAAGCAAAGTGTATCTGAAGGGGCACGGCAGCTTCTCCAGAGTGTTTGGATAAAGACTGCACAGATCTGTCAAGAGGCATCATCTGAAGCAATGATGAATTATTGCTTATGCTGCATCCCGGCCGGCAACAAGTATGTCCACTATTTCGTCCAGCACTGGCATTTTTCTTCCCTTTTAATCCCTCCAGGTTTCACAATGTTCAGACACTCCAAGACTCCAAGAAAGTGAAATTTCAAGTTAAATTAAAATGATCATTTTGGAAAAAATACAGAAACCAATAGAGAAAACAGAAAAACGATAGTGAGCAATGATAGCACAATAGCAGGTACAGTAGTTAATATATTTTCAATTGCCTCTGGACTGCAGAGATTTTTCACAGGAATTCAAATGCTTCTTTAATGGCTGTGACACACTTGCAAATCATAAAGAAGGATTTGAGTGGTCCATTTATGATCCAACTCCATCTCAATAATTTACGTCTAATCTACACCCCTGTTTCCGCATGATAAAACATTCCCCAGCTCCAACATAAAAATCAAGCCAAAGCCATTTATGCAAGGCTCCTTTTTTACTGTTAGCAACTGCTCTTAATGCACTGACTACATTGGGAAACAGAGAAAGCTTTAGGATTTACTCTCAAAGACACTTGAAATTTCCTGGAAGGCAAGGCACTCGATACAAAACAAAAGGTCAAGAGAAGCTTAAATTGCTCTTATAAGATGAATGAGGCATTATTATCATAGAAAGTCTCCTACTTTAATAAGCAAGGTGCTGCTACAGAGCAATTCTACTATAAAGTCTAGCTTAAAAAAAAACATCAATCTCATTAAAGAAAACATCAAAGGTTCAACTTCAGAGACAACAAGTCTTCTTCCTGTTCAATGCTCTGTCCTGACTGCATATCAGACCCAATCTGTCCCGACTGTCTGCAAAATAATACCTTACACATTCGCCTAACAAGCGAAAGATCCCTGGGTCGATCCTGGGAAGATGCACAAATCCTTCGGGGGTTTGCATCAGGAAGGGACCCTTTCTGAGTACGGGAGCAGCCTAAAGTAGCTTTATTCAAGAAGCACACAGTGCTGCTTTAGAATTTTTACCTCTGAGTCAGAAAGCTTGGCTGTAAAAGGCCTTTTCAGCTATGATTTTTTTTTCTTGTCACCATTCACTGATCTTATGCATGATGCACTGATTGTTTCTTTTTCACTCTCTGTGTTTATACCCCATTCTGCATTTAATCATTAATTATTCATCTCTGGCTCCCTTCTACAGCATGTCTTTTGTCCTGGCCTTGTTTTCTTACCGTTAAAAGGGAGTTTTTCCTTCCCACTGTCACCAAATGCTTGCTCATAGGGGGGGGGGGGGGGGGGGGGGGGGGTAGTTTTGATTGTTGGGTTTTCTCTGTAATTATCGCAGGGTCTTTACCTTACAATATAAAGCGCCTGGGTCAGAAACATGAATCCAAATGTAAAAGTGCCTTAAATTTGAATTCCATCTGAACGTCATCAGATGGTGGCTACTGCTCCTCTGTAAACACTTTCCTGATGACTTTGTGGTCTAAGTCACTCATTTTGGGTCACGCTAAATAAAAAAAGAAATGTGTCTATTTTGTAAATCTCAGTCATGCAATGTTTCAAAAAGGAGGATTATCAGTGGTACACTCACTGGCTAACAGCTGGTCAATTACCAGTCGTTACCCAGTGAGCAAATGGTTTTACAGTCAGACCCCCAGCAAAAGTGGCTCTGGTCCTACTGTGCCTTTGACTGACTCCTCATGCCAACAGTATACCAACCATTGATAAGTCCCCATGAGCTATGCGTCATCCTAATCCCCTAAACTCAACCCAATCAGAGGCACTGAGGGAAAGGCTTTTCAAAGTAAAAGCCATCTAGAACATCACATGTTGATTTGCGTAGTTTTGGAAAGCAAGAAAAAAAAAATTACCTATGTCCAGACACTGGTAACCTCATAGCTGGTTATGGTCATGTCATCTCAGCTAATTCAAGTCACTGAACTCAACCTCTTGACTGTTTGTAATGCTGGTAAATTTTTTTTGTATTTTTCAAGCAGTTCAGTGCCGTGATCCGCTTGTAGGTAACTGAGCTAAAAACCAGACAGAAATCTGTGTTCCAGTTTCAGAGAGTGAAATGTCACTTAGCATTAACTGGCATCTATATGTGTTTGTACAGTGCACCTGTGCTAGCATAAGCTGATAATTTATCACTCCACCCTCACCTCATGTCCAAATACGATCAATTCAGGCCCTCAAAAGACAAAATGAGAACAGGCATAATGCCAAAGTTGATTCCTCAAACAAATGTGTGACTTTACAGCATTTACAGCCAACTTTAACATACAAGAGGATGTAACATAAACACCATCATCCAGGCGTAGTACAAGTTCACTAATTAATAAACTGATACATAGGTGTTTGGACAACATCTAATAAGCTACAGCTTATATTAGTAATGACAGCTCACGGTGGCTGCTCATTATACAGCAAAGCAACACACTTTGTGGCAGGCGGGTTTTCTAACCGAGCAGCAGTCACAAACACTGACTGAGCACGAGAGATGAACAGATCTGTCACTGTAAATGCAGCGCATAGAAATGCAAACACAATCTTATCTGACCAAACCTGGAGTTAAACAAAAACTGAAAGAACGCATTTCCTGAACAAGCATTAGCAATGTGCAAATAAGTTGTCTGCAAATCTGCACGACTATAAAAACTACAACTTTGATCCCTTTTTACTGTTATTAGCTCATATACTTCATGTCACATGTGACCAACATGTATGCATACAAGAGGGTTTCAAAACCTGCTGGGAACCATCCAGCTAGAATATATGGACAGTAACATAAAAGTGTGTAATATTTTCCAGCACTGTATGAATTTGAAAGATGTGCTTCTAAAGGAAAAAATGAATCAAAATGTCACAGATGAGCACAAATACACTTTTTAAGAAAGATAAACAGCATGGCATCGGACTGCCACCTCGCTCCTGCCTGCGTTTATCACAAAGCAGCGGAGCCCTGACGAGAATATACTCAGCTGAATTATGTGTCAGAGCCACATGTGTGATTGCTACCATATGCCATCAGCTGTCTCCCACAGTCACATTCATATTCACTGTTCAGGACAATAAGCACGTGCATTAGCCCGATCTCGAATGAAGAAGATAGAAGTATGCTGCATAACCATGACTATACATAACTGTAACGTCACAGACAGCTTGGAAGATAGATGATAATGAGTCTTACTGTTACTGTAGACTGATGACGTTCAGGTTTTTATTTTTGTGACTCACTCATCTAAAGGCTGATGGGTGCTCATTAGTGCCGCATCATCTGTAAGCAGAAAGAGATGAGAAAAAAAAAAAAAACACTTAAGAATCGAGCTTTCAGAGATGAAAGATCATCGCTGCAGGTCTACTCTCTGACTGCGTCAAGCAGAAATCTATATATTTTCTTATCTTTCTACCTGTTCTTTAATAGCTTAATACAGTCTAAGAAAAACAATTTACACACCGAAGCATACCATCTATTCCTGTTAAGGCTGTCTTCTTTTTCTCTTTTGTTGAAACTCTGTTTACATCATCCAAATAACAGCGATTTTTCACACACCTGCTGCTAAGTGGAACCCTGGTAACCTCAGTTACCTAGCTGACAACTTAGTGCTACACCCTTTCAATTAAACAGGGTCACTTCTAACTCAAAAAAATAAATAAATAAATAAAAATGAAAAGATAAGCAAAGAGAAAACATCCCTCTTGGCTTCAAAACACACAGACCAATGGCTGCCATGAGTGTCCATGTACATCTTTTATGTAGAGCCAGTGGTGGAAGAAGGGTAAATTTAAACATAGGCAGTACACATCCAGTGCCAGTCCTTCCAATGCCCTTGATAAGTACCAAAAGTGCATCTACAGTTTGAGATAGTGATGAATATATAAAAATACAATTAATGCATGCATAGGCTGTCCAAGGATAGTTATTATGTAGTAGGGCTGCAACGATTCATCGATTAACTCGATTAAATCGATTCTAAAAAATTATCGACACAAATTTACTGTGTCGATGCTTCGTTTAAACTCTGCAGCGCTCAGCTGTCTCGGTGTAAGCGGCGCTCCTCACTAGCATTAGTGCTCCGTCGTCTTTTTGTGGGTTTATTGGTGGCTGGCAAACCAACATAGAACTGCATTACCGCCACCTACTGGACTAGAGTGTGAATCACGCGCGCACACACACAGATTCTAAAAAGCTCTCCGTCGCTGCGATGGATTTCCTTTAACACAGAGTGGATCATCGCTAGAGTTGCCACCTGTCTCGTAAAATACAGAACCCCGTATGTTACGGGACTCCGTGGAATACGGCTCCGTAACATGCGGGGTTCCGTACTTTACCGGACGGGTGGCAACTGTCGCTGACATGCATTTCCACGCCTCCACTGCTCTCTGTGTGTCTGTGTGTGTTGTGCTCGCTGACAATTTCAGCTGTTATTTTTGTCTTTACTTCAGCTGTACCTAGCACAACTGGTTTGCTAGAGCGCGGGCCATTAGCACTAGCGATGGTTCGGTACCGGAAGGCCCGCCCCCCCAGGACCAGGAGGCTCCGTCAAAATTTTTTTTTGAATCCCTTATTAGTGACTAAATATAGACCTGCAGTAGAAACGTATTTTCGAGAATGCTTGTGAATACAAAGCATTACAACATTACTCACACATGCACCATGGCTCCCGCAGCCACTAGTTTTTCAAAACACTCATAGCAGGCAGCGGTTTTAACTGCGCAAGCGCAAAGAGACGGTGAGCTCAAGTAGTGCAAAAGGAAACGTTTTTCCAGCGTCCAAAACAGCAGCTTTTTCTTTTAGTAACCACCATTAAAATCTTTACTGGGAAACAGCTGGAGGTCCTTCATCAAGCACCTGATCAGCAAGTGTTAAGGTGAAGAAAAGAGAACTTTGTAGCTCCTCCATCCACCGCTGTTTGTTCACACGGCGAAAAACTGCAGTACGGAAGTTAAAATATGCAGATAAACTGTTAATAAAAAAATTTTTCTTATCCGATTACTCGATTAATCGATGGAATAATCGATAGAATACTCGATTACTAAAATAATCATTTTATGCAGCCCTATTATGTAGTTTCTGCCTAAAAATTGAGGTACTGATTTAGCTCATGGTGTAATCAAGCACCCTGAGTTGGGTCTCATTTCCAATATTATTAAGTATCTTTATTCATTCAGACTATTGGATTTATAGCACAGTCTCAGCTACAGAGATTTGTGGGCCTTCAGTGTTTATCTGAAATTTAAAGAAAGCAAACAAACACATTGATCAATCACTCTCAGAAATAAATAAATAAAAATAAATCAATGCTACACTTCTCTGGCAATCAGAAAACAAAAGCTATTTGATGGCTGAGCCCATTTACTGCACTCTCTCTAGTCTTTATGAGTAGCACAGTCTCGAACTTCTTTTGGAATACCGCGCTGCTAAATCAGATGTTCCATAATAACGCCAATCTGTGTTAAAGAAAACACAAAAGTTTCAAGTTTAGAGCCTTTTCAGACAGTATGAAAGTGCAAGAAAAAAACTTTAATAACAACAACAACAAAACAGACTTTCAGAGATGCACAGCATGATCCCTGCTGCAGGCCTACTCTCCGCAGTGATTACATTTGGCAGAAATCCATATCATTCTTTACCTCTCGAGCTTGAAAAAAGGTGACTGGACTTCTTTTTGTTTCTTGAAGAAACAAAAAGAAGTCCAGTCACCTTTTTTCAAGCTCCAGAGACTACTATGACCTGGATGCCTGAGAATCTACACAGACATATCATTCTTTATCCATCTAAATGTTGTCGATGGGGGTTAAATACCAGCACTTTATTAATATTTTACACTCGTGCTATGAACAATGCGATAATCCATCTTGCAAACCAAAGTTGCTACTGTTAGCTGATAACTAATCCTCTCATTCACATATGGACTCTTCTGACTCAAAAAGAAAGAAATAGGTGACATCAGTGGCTGTGCACATCATTCACGTAGAGTACATGGTGGAAGAATGCTAAACTTCCAGTGCTAATCTAGCAAACACCCTGAATAAATACACACGTGTACCTATAGTGCCAGCTAATACAAGTACATTTTGTGATCAGTCATTAAGGAAATAAGGAAAAATTTAAATGAGTAAAATATAAAAAAATACAATCAGTAGATAAATTGCATATCTATCTATAGTTATACAATTTCATGCCTGATGAGTGAGATGCTGATTTAGCTCACGGTGTAATCAAGCACCACGAGCTTTGTCTCATGTCCAATACTATAAAATATTTTTTATTCCTGCAGACTATTGAATTTATAGCACAGTCTCAGCCGTAGAGATTTATGAGCCTTCAGTGTTTATTAATGGTTTAAAGAAAGCAAACAAACACACTGATCAATCACTCAAAAATGCAATCTTAAACAGGAAAAACTATGCTTGTGTGGTACTCAGAAACCAAAAGCCATTTGACAGCTGAGCCCGTTTACCAGAACGCTCCGTCTGCTTTGCCTTCAGAAGACCTGCAATCCCGAGTTTCTTCTAAAGCAAGTCCTGTTTTAACATTTCATTGTAGGAGTGGAGATTATATCAACGCATCACTGTACTCTGACATTTTTCAGCATGATATCGCAGTTCAAATTAGCACTTCAGAAAAGGACACACTCAAGATTAAAGCGTGCTGTCTGCACACTTGATAAATGAGGGCCAAAGTTTTCTATTATGTGTTAGCCTGTAGTAATGCATAGTTATCATAAAAGCGCCTGAGGAATTTGTGGGGAAATGACATTCAGAGATAGATGTAAAGGGCACAGACTGTGGAAGGTGTTGCATTAATTTGAGCTGGATGACTTCTCTATGTGAGATTTTGTTGATATGTACTGCTGGATATGGAAATACAAGTTTTGTGATTTTGAGGTCAGCATGTGAGACTACAGACAAATCAGATGATACGTTGGTCCATGTACAGTATTAGATCAGAGCTTCAGCAACACTAATAATACGTTGGACAACTTTGTTGCTACACCTACAAACTTTGATCTTCATTTGCGTAATGAGGCATATTAAAGATTTTAAATAGAACACTTAAAATAGGTGATGTGGTTTAGATGATTGAACAATAAGAATTCAGGTTTTGGAGTATTTAATAGAAGAAAATTTTGTGCCTCCAGCTTTGATATGATAAAATCATAAAGAGCAGCAATGTTTGTAGTATCATCAGGTTTCAGTGGCAAGCATATCCTTGTATTGTCTACATACTCGTACATACAAATAAAAATTTTAATAGGGCCTAAAATTCAACCTTGTGGTACACCACAGGTAATGAATAGCTACCCATGCTAACAGAACAGGTCTGTTTTAAAGTAGAAATGCACAGATCAACTGGCCAGAGACCAGAATCAGCTAATTTCCAGTGTTCTCTTCCCTGGGCAGAAACTCTGGAAACTCTTCACTGCCAGTGAAGACACAAAGTTTGTCAAAGTAAACTGAAGGGAGGTCACCATCAAAACAGTTGTGACAACAAACCTAACCAAAATCACCCTCACCCAGCTTGAAGATGAACATTTTAAAGACGCTAACAAAGATGAAGTGGCTAAAGGTAAAGCTATGCAGAGCGCAGAGCGAGTCACAAGCCAGCAGCCTCGGTATGAGCAAAGGGTCAAAGCATTATGAGGGAAACGGGGAATAGTGAAAAAGAGAAAAATGGTTAATATTCTGTTATCTGGTGAAGTATTTATTTTGTTATATAAATCTGTTACATCTGCTTTTGTTTGGTAAGGTAAAATATATCAGGTAAAGGTGGGTGTACAGCAACTCATTTTCAGCTAATTTGTACCTCCTTCCAGGATCAGAAAACTTTATAACAAGCTGCTTAAGTGAGAGATCCTGGAACTTACTGCAGTTTGGGGGAAAATTGTAAAGTTTAATCATTTCATTTATTATGAAAATAATATTTTGCATTGAAGAAAGGGTTGATTTTTGCTTGCATATGCTATCCATTACCAGATGATACTCTGAATATTAGGAAAAAAAATAAAATCACATTAATGCTGTTTATATGTGGGGGTTATTATTTATTTATTTATTTATTTTTAAAGCTTTTTGTCTTTTAACCAGTTCTGAACATTGATTAGACATCTTGTAAAGTCGTCTTTTCTAAACATCTTTGCTGGGTGGGATCATTGTTTTGGGTAGCACCATATTTGGACTTGATGTGAAATCAGCTGATCATACTACATATGGGCCAAAAGCTTTCTAAAAAAAGGAATACACTTTAAAATCAAAGATATTATCAGAAACCACATGGCCACTAGAAGGACACCTACAAGTGTACTTGTCGACCCCCCCCTTGGTTGATATTCATGAGGCTGCTTCTACCTGACACTGATTTTATTTGATACGTTGTCTAATGTTTTAAGATGGGTGTCACAAGCTGGAACATCTAGCAGTAAAGTTTTCAAATATAAATTAGTGTTTGACAGTTTCAGATTTATTCCTCTCATCCACGTATATTTGCAGCAGGTGACGTTCTGCCAGAAACCTCTATAAAATTCTTCTTCTGTACAGTATTCATGCAAGACATGCAATTAACACTATGTATTGCTTAGTACTGCAAGTACACGGTCCTAGCACAAAACATCATCAAAAATCTGTCACTGGCATGTAGAGAAACAAACAAAAAAAAACTTAATAAGAACCTGCACTTGTCCAGCATTAGATTACCGTATTTTCCGGACTATAGAGCGCACCATACTATAAGCCGCACCTACAAATTTTTTGGAAAAAACTGGAAACGTACATATATAAGCCGCACCGGGCTATAAGCCGCTGGTATCTCCGCCGCTCTCGGTTTTCCACAATTACTCGGCACTCAGCAGAGGGGGACAGACAACCCCAAATTTGAGTTATAACAAGTCAATTCACCATTGATTCGTTCACGCCGAGCTTACGTGCAGCGGCTCTATTTCCCTCCTGTAGTGCCAGGTCGATAGCCCTCAACTTAAAAGCGGCATCATAGGAAGTTCTTTTTGTGGTTTCCATGATGAGGGAGTTTGAAAAAAATCTCTTTTGTGCCTGCTGCTAGCACTTGTTGGCGCTTTCTTCTTTGATTTCCAACTTTGACGTCCCATGATTCATATCCTGCTAAAGAGCCCCCTGGTGGTTAAAGAAAAATCCACAGAAACGCCGCACCGGGCTATAAGCCGCATGGTTCAAAACGTGGGAAAAAAGTAGCGGCTTATAGTCCGAAAAATACGGTAGATAAGGTAAAACTGCAGAGAGGAAAAAGAGATGTTCTCTTAAAGGTTCAAAACTCAAAGACCGAACCTCCTCTCTTCTCCTGAAATCTAATTCTTTCCTTCTCCATATAGCTATTTCCATCTCAGTAAAAACAAAGATGACATGATCAAATTTCTCCCATCTCCAGCTGAGAAATAATGCAAAATGGATTTTCTTCAGCATTACTTTCTCACCTTTTTGGCTTCCCACAGTGTGTATTACACTGAATAACAGCAGTGAATGGAATAACAAACAGCTTGTCATTTCCATCTCCCCTCAAGCACTGAGTTTGTTTCAGAAATGTGGCTTTACAAAGCAGAGAGCTGAATCTTATTCAGGAAACAGGTGTTTAGGCTTCAGTGGTTACTGTCAAATATACATTTATTTAAATTGTAAAGAGCAAAGTTATTTAAATTAAAAGTGGTACCTTTGGATGAAAACATGTATTTAGACACATCTACTGAACAGGCAATCCGGCCACCTGCAAAAAAGCGCCTCCAATGACAGGCTTCAGTCTGTGCATGCTGGTAAAACATTTGCAGGAAAATGACAGAGGATCACAGCCCCATTCTGATGAAATTAATTTATCCTGCTCCTCCTAATTAGGAGAAAGCCAATCACCCACAAATCCTAATTAAGATACGCCGACAGCGAGAGGCTTGAAGTCACGAGGACAGGGGTGGGTGACTTGTTATGAAAGAGCGAGGTCTGCTGGGTTAATCCTCTTAGGCGAGTTTTGACAGCTAGGCAGAAAGTTGACTCCAAAACAAACTCTTGATCTGGAATTCCAAGTAAAGTCAAGTTTATTCATATGGTCCAATATTAAAAATGACTCAAAGGGACTTAGAGGCTCAGGACATGAACCCAGCTCAACATCTTTAAGAGGGAAAAAAGCTTCCAAAAGAATAAAAAACAAAACTAATCCTCAGAATGAAAACACAGAAGTGTAACCCAGCAAGGATTATAACAGGTCTAATAGTGAATCCAATAGAATGCATTACAGCTAATAAAGTCAGAAATATGCCCAATGGAGGAATGAAGGAGGTCAAATTAAATCCTGCAATCACTTCTTCACAATACCCCGGGTAGGAGTTGTTTTTCTGTCCAGTCTTCAACAAGTGGCTAAAGCACTCACAGAGGATACATGTTTCCAAATGGCTGAGGTCATGGTGGGGCAGCATCTTCCATCATACTCCCACATGATAATCCTCTTTAACAAAAAAATAAACTTTTCTAAATGTATCGAACCCTTTTCTTCCCTCTGGCCTCTATAATGAAAGCTTCCTGATAGCAAAACACCATCATGCGGGCAGTAGCACCAGATCCAGTACCCAACATGCTGGAAGTGGTAGATAAGAGACAGAGGACATCCAGATAGCACCAGACTGGCTCCGGCCCATCTCACTTCCTGAGGGGCAGGACTCTGCATGCACTGGGCAGGTTTTAGTACAGAATGTACAAGCTGGCATGAACATCTTGAAACCTGCAGAGCTTTGACCCAAACACACAAACTCCAGACAGCTTTCACCAGCTTTCTGGGAAACATTTGAGAAAATATGCAGCTCAAAAAGCCAGAGCACGAAATATTTGACTCGTAGGCTTGATAAATAGTTCATTCTTCATGGTGCATTAGGGCTCTCATGGCATTAAATGACAACAGGAGAAAATTATGTATGTGTGCTTTAAATAACACCACCATACGGTATACTAGGGCTGTGCAATTAATCGAACTTCAATTTCAATTCCAGCTCCAGTGAAATTGACAAAAACAATTAGTATTAAAATCATTTTGTCACATTAAACTCTGCAAGTACACTCTTATTCCTGATTTTTGCTGCATGTTTGAGTCTGAACCTACCACGTAACCTACGTAAGTGACCAGCAATGTTACAGGCACAGGTGCGAGGTGCGTTGCGTGTTAATTACTGTTAATTACAGAGAGGGACCTGACCTGCACCACCCAAGAAACGTAACTACAGGTCGAGTCAACAGAGCCCGCAACGATCGCGATTGGCCTGTTCAGCACGGTCGGTTCCTCCTGCGCATTTCCGGCTAATTTTACGCATCAGTGAGAGAATAACAATCATCATCTCAAAACAAGGACTCACAAATGTCAGCGAATTCCTGGAGGAAGATTGATGAAACTATCAGAGTGGACGTGAGAAACAAAGAAAGTGGAAAAACTAGAAGGTTAGAATACGTTCGCACTTGAGAAAAACTGACCACAAAGAGCGAAGACCCAGGAGGGAAGAAGCTCCAGCATTTTATTTGTTTCTGTTGGCCGGCACTGCACGTAGGACACCGGAACACGAACTCAAGGTAATTAACACATTAGAGGTGTGCTGGGTGGTATCTGCACCACCCGGCAACACACCAATCTGTTCAACCAGTTGAAGTTCAAAGCCCGCAGCCCTGCCAGTATAACCAGTACGTGCTGTGCTGGCCTGAATAATTCTGATTTAGTCTGAAGCTGAACATGTTTTCTGTTTGCTCTGGGCTGTAATGGGCCAACATGACTGGAATTAATTGAATATAAATTTTGCATACATGTGCAGGATCTTTCGGTATGTTGTGGCACTCACTAAAATGTGAGCAAGTTTATTCGGTCTAAATAACGTGGTTCAATTTCTTCATAATATTATTAGTCATAATAACTGGTAATATCTTCCTTTTTATTATTTGTGTTTAATTTATAATGTATTTAGGGTGGCACGGTGGTTAGCACTGTCGCCTCACAGCAAGAAAGTCCTAGGGTCGAATCCACCTTGGCCGGGGCCTTTCTGTGTGGAATAAAATGAGTCACTATTTAATGTGGTTACGAGATTAATTGCTACATGGTAACTTTACTGGACAAAGGAGGGAGGCAAGGAGACCAAGAAAAAAAGTAAACAGAAATCAGATATCCCTCATTTGATGGTATTACAAAGGTAACAAGATGCAAACAGCTTCTCTCAGTAAAGCAAAATTGGATTAATTAAAAATGTCCTATCAGCCATTATCAGTTTTTAATCAACCATATTGCTAGCAGGCTCCCTCTGCTACCAAAGTGCAGGCACAGAAAGCTTCTATCATTAATACCAATCAATCAATGATAAACACAGTAGCACAGATTATGTAGACATGTAAAGAAGATTATGTGAAGAAGTCCAGTTGTAAATGTCATTGTAAGCAAGCAAATGGCGCTTTGTAAAGTGCTTTGCATATGAAGCATATAGATTAAGCAAAAATCATGAGCTTTTCCAAACCCTGAACGAGTAGTTTCTTTTAACTAAACCCAACCAATGATTAACTAAACAGCAGGAGAAAACAATAAAAGTAAAGTGAGGAAAAGCACGAGTAAAAAAAACAAAAAACAAAAAAACAAAAGAGGGAAAGGGAAATTAGAAAGATGGGTCTTAAACTCACATGCTCAGTTGAAGGTGAATGGATTATACCTCTTTCATCCTAATGTAGACTAATGCCATTTCAAAGTGGAAACAGTCCTGCAGGCCATATTTATCAGGGCTGAAGGCAGCTGATGGCAATGGCAATTCAATGAGCTGGCAAAAATCTATAAGAAGAAGAATCCTTTCTCAGCAGTAATATTTAAAATTTTTTTTTTCACCCCTTGAGGCAAAAACACACCATCGAGTACAACCAGTCTGTGAGGGAGGAGGTACTACCAGCTGCTCACCAAAAAGTTGCATCACTGCATCACTGAGCATCCATGGAGCTCAGCAGAACGTCACTGGAACACTCGCTAGTTGCACTCCATATGCCTGGAAGAGCCAACAGTGGATGGAGATTACTGATGCAGTTACATTGTGGAAAAGCAGGACTTGTACATGAGATCTTACAACATCCCACAAACAATCCAGGTAGAAAATATTTTTCAGTTTTATTATGTGCATACTGTGCAGGCTCCTGAAGAGTTACAAGGTTATTTAAGTTACTGTTCCAGTGTTAATAGTCATGTTACACTTTTGCTTAAACTTCCCAGAGGAAACAGTCCCTAGGCTCCTTTTGTGCTTACATTTGACTTACACGGTGTCACTGGTTATAATGAAGTGTCACTACTATTGCATTATAATGCTGCTGCAGCTGGCACCTTGTTTCTATATAATTCACACTTTAAATTAGGCAGTACATCAGCAGCGACAGAAGCTCATTGGAAAAGCAGGACGGAAAATGCTCTTCATTTACTTATAAATGCTTCTACCTGCAAGCTGTGAGCGTCAATAAAACATTCAGTATTTTTTTTTCATTATTCGTCATTATTGTGCATTTTCTTGACATATCATCATAAAATTGTGAGGCTATATCGTCAACCCTTAAAATAGAAAAAAATGTGTTTTATTCAGTAACACATAATAATATTCTGAACAGCCATTATTAAAAATCAGTAGCAGAAAGACATTAAACACTAAGACTTAATCTCCAAATCCACGTACTGCACTGAAGGGACACCTGTAATTTATGAATGGATGAAATAATTCCTGAAAGGCAACACTTTCATGTATTACCTGTTTCTACCACAAGTCAACCAGGCCAAATCCCTATAGGCTAACAAAGACAATGTCAGTGTTTAAAGGTAGCTAACAAATGGACAGTGAAGTAACATTGTGTACTCCTAAAAGTTGGTTCTAAGATCTGAGCAAGTAAAGTGCAGTGCAGCGGAGGCAGATGATCTGCTGCAGTGACCCCTAAAGACAGCAGCCACAGAAGAAGAAAACAAGGTCGGAATAGCAGAGGTGTTTTTTAGCATTATACTATACTGCATCCCAAAAGATCTGCCAGCAACACACACAAACACACACACACACACACACACGAGAATTTAGCTGCAGCAAAAGCTGCATCCCTTTTGGTGTGTTTTAGAATAAAAAAAGAACCTACAGCAGCTTTAATGCACAGCCTGACCTAGTTAAAGCACTAACTGATATTCCTTGTCAACCTCAGTCAAGCTAGGCTGAACTATATTTCCACATGCGCAAAGAAGCCTTAATCAGCCTCCCCCTCAGTGTGCACAAAGCAAGACTGTTGGCTGACATGGAGAGCAACAAGGGGATTTGTATTATTGATAAAACATTACCAGAACACCTCCCTGATTTGGAATAAATATAGAAGCACATCTCTGCCTCTGCTGAGCCAGCCTACACCCAAGTACAATAAATTGTTTTACTTCTAAGTGTGGAAGTGAATTCTTACTGTTTTCCTCATGTGGTTTCAGGCCTTTGACAGACAACAAACACCCCTGGCTGAGCATTAAACTCAAAGCTGAACAGATCTCTTCTACCACTGTCACTGTGTTGATACTCGCTGAAGCACCTGTGTACATCAAACTGAAAGACAATGCTTTCTGTGCAAAATGTTCTGTGTAAAAAAAAACAGTGTTTACTAAAATGGGCTTCTTTTTTTTGTCAAAGGCAGGTGAGTGAATAACAAGAACTGTAGAGTATGGTTTCTGTGTCTTAGTGATGCTGGGGTAGCCTAAGACCTGAAATGATATAATCAAGCTTATTGCAATGCAGCCATTTTAAACTTTTAACTTCATTTTAATTTTTAACTACTTTGTCAGTGACAGTAACGCAAAACTTTAATTTACATTTTCTGGTGTAATCCAACCTTAATCGCTTTCCCTTCATAACACTTTCTTCATTGAAAAGCTTTGTATAATGCATGTGACTTTAACTTTCCTCTGACCAAACAAGCAAGGCAGCAAGGCATTATGTTGCACATTTCATTTCAGGTGGAAGCACAATGTGCTCCAGAAAGCATGAACTACCACAAAGCGTTCAAACCACAAAACTGCATTACACTTTGCTAATATCCAATTAAAACCCCCCCTTTTGCAGTCAGAACTGCCTTAGTTCTTCATGGCACCATTGGCGGTTCTAGGGGCGGGGCCACAGGGGCATTGGCCCCATCTGAATTCTGATTGGCCCCCTGAAGTGCCCCTGTCCTGTCACTTATCTGTCCTTTGTCCGAGAGCGATGATCAGATTATAGGTGGTTGCAATTCCATGCCAAAACACCACTAGCGCTAATGAGCCAAATAGGAATATCCAGCGTGAATAAAGCTTACAGAAGAAGAAAAAGAAGAAGCAAAAGCATTAGACATTACTGAATTTGAGAGACGGTTCAGTTCCCTCACAAAAACCAAAGAATAATGCTGTTTTAGAAGAGCAAAAATGTACAGGGCAGCCATGTGGGTGACTACTTTGTGTATGTTTGTGAGAGAGAGATGTTTTGAACTGACAGTATTTATGAAAAAGTAAAGCTTTTAAAAAATGAATAAAATGCTGGTTTTTTCACATGCTGTGTGCGTTTGAGTGTATTTTGTCTATGTACTGTAAAAGTGCATGTAAAATTGGTAAGGAGATTTTTCTGTGTAAGCTTTTTTTTAATTAAGTGTTTTAATATGGTGTGACTGGTGAAATATATATAGGGGATTGTCTGCAAGGATGTTGGACAACTTGGCCCCTCTGTGAATACTGTGGCCCCTTGATGGCCCCTTACTCAGGAAAATCTTAGATCCGCCAATGCATGGCACAGATTCAACAAGGTGCTGGAAACAGAGATTTTGGTCCACCTCCAGCTAGAACTGCTGATACAAGGCAGGATGGCTTCATTCTTTCATGCTTTTTAAGCCAATTTCTGCCCCTACATTCAAACGTCACGGCGGAAACCAAGACTCAGACAACGTTTTGCCAGTTCCACTGTCCAATATTCGTGAGCCTGTGTGACCTGTAGCCTCAGTTTCCTGTTCTTAGCTGACAGGCGTGGCACCTGGTGTCCATCTGCTCGACGTGTTGTGCGTTCGGAGATGTTCTTCTGCATACCCTGGTTGCAACAAGCCGTTATTGGAGTTACTGTTGCCTTCCTATCAGCTCAAAGCCATCTGGCCATTGTCCTCTAACCTCTGACAACAACAAGGCATTTTCACCCAGAGAACTGCCGGTCACTGAATCGTTTCTCTTTTTTCAGACCATTCTCTGTAAACCCTACAGATGGCTCTGCGGGAAAATCCCAGCAGGATCAGCAGTTTCTAAAATAGTCCGTCTGGTACTAACAACTACGCCTTAAATAACCTTTCTTCCTCATTCTGATGCTTAGTTTGAACTTGAGCAAACTGTCCTGACCTTGTGTACATGCCTAAATGCACTGAGTTGCTGATTTATAATTGGAGGATTAGATTTGTGTTAATGAGCAGTTGAACAGGCTGGAGACTGTATGTACATACTGTAAATATGAAGTTAGTAAATAGAAAAAATTTAAGCAAATGTATGCATAAAATAAGAAGAGTAATCACCAACAAATAAAATGCTATAGTAGAATAATAAAAATGAAGATCCATGAGTTAAAAACTTGAAATAAAAATAAATAATTGGTAAACTGTACCAATGCATGAGGATCTCTGGGATCAATGATAGAGTGATGCAACTTGTTTCCCACTCATAAATAACATCAGTTTAATGCATATGATTAGATTCATAATTGATTTAATCTGCTTCACTATAGTTTCATATCATGTTGTGTATAACTGACATTTACAGCACAGATGACTTGCACCTCTACAATCTTTGAAATGAACCTGTGAGTGGGTAGTGGCTGTGAGAAAACATAAGGACGGTATTTCTGCCTGTTAGTCTGAGTTCAAATTAGAGCTCCGTGAAATTGTGTGTCTGCAGAGTTGCCTGTTTATGTCTTGTGTTCAATATTTTTCTTTAGACTGCTGCTGTGTGTCTGTTTGTTGATGAAAGACTGTACGGTGCAGAGCAGAGGAGAGAAAGGTGAGAAAACAGAACGAGTTAATACAGATGTAGACAAAATTGTTAGCACCCTTTTAAACAAACAAAAATCCACAATGGTCACTGAAATAACTTAGTATAATAATAACTAAGAAATAATAAATGAAAAACAATGAAGAACAGAATCATATAAACCAACAAAAAACTGATGAAACTCACCCAGACTAAAATGATGATGCCTCTAGAAAAGACTGAAAACAAGTTGACCACAGGGACATGTTAAACTAAGGCATGTCCTGTAATTAGCATCACAGGTGTCTTCTAACTTGTAATCAGTCAGTCTGCTTATTTAAAGGCTGAAAAGTAGTCACTGTGCTGTTTAGTATCATGGTGTGTACCACACTGAACATGGACCACAGAAAGCTATGGAGAGAGCTGTCTCAGGAGATGAGGAAGACAATTATTGACATGCATGTTAAAAGTAAAGGCTACAAGACCATCTCCAAGCAGCTTGATGTTCCTGTGACTAGGGTTACTACCATTATTTGGAAGTTTAAGGTCCACGGGACTGTAGCAAACCTCCCTGGACACGACCACAAGAGGAAAATTGATAAATTGAAGAGACGGATCACACGAATGGTAACCAAAGAGCCCAGAGCAACTTCCAAAGAGATTAACGATGAACTACAAGGTCAAAGTACATCAGTGTCAGATCGCACCATCTGTTGCTCTTTGAGACAAAATGGACCTAATGGAAGACGACTGAGGAGGACGCTGCTGCTAAAAGCAACTGGAATTTGCCAAAACGCAAATTGACAAGCCATAAAGCTTCTTGGAGAATGTCCTTTGGACAGATGAGACAAAACTGGAGCTTTTTTGCGAATCACATAAGCTCTAAGTTCACAGATAATGAACGAAAGAAAAGGATCTACTGTGAAACACGGAGGAGGCTCGGTTATGTTCTGGTGCTGGTTTTCTGCAACTGGCACAGGGTGTCTTCTGTCTGTGCAGGATACAATGAAATCTCACAACTATCAAGAGATTCTGGATCAAAGTGTGCTGCCCAGTGTCAGAAAACTTCATCTCAGTCACAGGTCATGGGTCCTGCAACAGGATAATGACCCAAAACAGGCATCCATTCTTGGGTGTTTTTAGCTAAGAACAAAACACTGGACTATTCTGAAGTGGCCGTCTATGAGCCCTGATCTAAATCCTATTGAACATCTGTGGAAGGAGCTGAAACACGCAGTCTGCAGAAGCCACCCTTCAAACCTGAGACAGCTGGAGCAGTTTGCTCAGGAGGAATGGGCCAAAATACCCATCGACAGGTGCAGAAGTCTCAGTGAGAGTTACAGAAATCACTTGAATTCAGTGACAGAAGAAAAGGTTGTGCAAAAACTATTAAGTTAAGGGTACCATCGTTTTTGTCTAGGGGAATTTGAACAATTAATTTTTAAAAAATGATTCTGTTGAACCATAATTCAAAAGCAATGACTAATTTTCATGAGTTATTTTTCAGTACATTTTTAATTTATTTATTATTACTTTTGTTAGCTTCAAGATATTTCAGTGATCTTTGTGAGATTCCTTTCTTTAATGGAAGGGTACCAACGATTTGGTCCACGTCTGTAGATGCTGGAATCTATCACAGCTGTCATAAGGGCAGAGGTGGGATCTGTGTTCACTTATTTTCACTAATTATGATGGCTAATGAGGCTCTCCTGCTGGTATAATATGTTCTTTTTCATCATGCTGGAAGTGGGAAACAAATTCCCCAGCATGTCTCTCCATCACTGTTTTCACACACAGATATGAGATGGACAGCACCTTTACAGGTGCAGGGTAAGCTGCGGCTGCTTTTAGCTACCTGCACACTGGTAGAAACACCTTCCACAGCTGCAGCCATATTCAGTGGTGGATTTGAATTAATGCCTCAATGTACCTTCAGAAAAATAGATTTCTAAACTTCACATTTCCATTTTATATTGTACTTTTACTTTCATTTGATTCTGTGTCATTTCTTTTTTATTGTTATTCATTTTTTTTATTGTTGAATGGTGGTCTAACGGTTTCCTTGGCCTATGCAAAGTAGTCATGTTAAGTAATAAAATCACTTTAAATGCACCGTGTCTATTAATCTCACTGCTTGCTTATGGCTATTTTATAGTTTTAATTAAAATTGTTCAGCTAATATTATATTATCGCAATTTTATTTATACGCAAACTCAAAGTGTTTAACACAGAAGACAAAAACATAAAAACCTGTGTAGATTTACAATGTCTTATGATCCAACACACACACACACACACACACACACACACACACACACACAAACACACTCACTCACACACACACACACACACACACACACACACACACAGTGTAATTGATCTCAGGTCAGCAGGCAGATCGCTCCAAAGAACAGGTCCGCAGTAACTGAAGGCACCCTCAGCATACTTGGATCTGATTCTAGGAACATTTCAAAGATCTACACATGATGACCTGAGAGGTCTGACTGGGCTATAAACAGTGAGCAAGTCAGAGATGTACGGGGGGGGCCAAACCATTGAGAGCTTTGTGAACTAATAAAAAGATTTTCAAGGTAATTCTGTATTGCCCTGGGAACAATTTTCCCTGTCTGACTTTTTGGGCCAACAACAAATATTTCTGTCTCAGTTCAAAAACGTTTGAGACATCCAGAAATTAAGGTCATCAATGCAGATCATTAGTTCGTGAACAGAGGTTAGCTCATCAGAGGAAAATGACAGGTACAACAATGTATTATCTGCATAAGAATGGTAGGATATATTATGATTGTTAATGATAAGAGTGGAAGCATGCAAAGGTTAAAGAGTAATGAACCAAGGGCAGATCCTTGAGGAACCCCTAATTTAATTTCTATTTGTGCAGACCCAAAACTGCTAATTGAAGCATAAAACCCCCCACCCTTTAGGTATGTGGAGAAGCAATCAAGAACCTGAACTGTTAAACCTACTGAATCATGAAGCCTTTGAATTAAAATGTCATGATCCTCAGGTTCAAAAGCAGCAGTGAGACTGAGCAGAAGTGAAACTGAATCTCTCTGAGAGTCACTGTTGATCTGCAGGTCATTAATGACTTCAGTAAGAGCAGCTTTACTTTGTGAGGAATGAAAGATTAGAAAAAAGGTCTGTAATCACTCATTACCGATGGATCCAAGTAATTTTTCTTGAGCATCGGTGTGATCACAGCACATCACAAAACGCCCGTCTGTAAATAGCTGCTCATAATATTTACTAAATGCTTTGTAAAACGATGAGATACAGATTTGAATAGCTCGGTGGGGATGGGGTCAAGTATAGAGGTGCAAGACTTTAACCGATGATTTATTTCTTCCAGATCATCATCATTTACAGGTGAGAATATGGATGTTGTGCATGTGGCAGTAATTTGATCAGAACATGAGGCAGCCTTAGACAAATTACTATGAGAGGCCAAGATATTACTGTCAATAACATAAACTTCGTTCTGGAAGAAAGAAATTCAGTTGGTACGGTTTTGAAGGGAATAAGTAGTTTATTGATGATGAAAACAAACAAAAAGCAGAATTGGATTGTTAGATGGATTGTTAATCACTTGGGTGGGACGTCTGGCTGCTTTTGTTTCATTGTTGCAGCAGTAAAGTGCATTTTTATAGATTTAAAAGTAATTTGTTGGTTATTTGTTTTCCATACTTTCTCTCAGCTCCCCAGCATATTATTTTTGCCATCTTTACATTTTCACTTTTTCTCTAAGGTACTTTTGATGGATCATGTAGGAATATTGAAATTGCAAAGAAGAAATTGCATCAAGGAAATTGTCCACAGTTTCTTCCCATGATGACAGTACGAGTAATGTGCATTTTGAAAATTCAGTAATGAATGCATCAGCTGTGCTGGCACTGGCATGACGCTTATTGATAAATGGTTGGTATCTCTGAAAAAAAAATAGATCGTGACCTTCTGTATGTGTGGGTGCAGTCACATGCTGTTTAAAATCAAAACATTCTAATAAACTGATGAACTGCTTGGCATCAGAATTGCTACTGTTGCCAATATCACTGGGCAATAATAATAATAATAATAATAATAATAATAATAATAATAATAATAATACACTCAAATTTTACTGTAATTTTGAGGGGAAAAAAGTTCAACAATTTCTTCCAGAAAACCACGTCACAGTCTAGGAGGATGATGCAAAGTGCAGAATAATACTGCAGGAGATATAGAATTAATTACTAAACTTAACATTCAAAACTCAAACAACTGTCAAATGACCAAGATTTGCAATTAAAAATGTTTTTATATTTTTATATTTATAAAAAAAAAAAAAAAAAAAAAAAAAAAAAAACAACAATCCCACCACCCCTCCTGTTTGTATGGGTGCAATGTTCAAAACTATAGTTAGGGGGCGATGTTTCGATCAGCTCTGTGTTACCAGTGCCATCAGGCCAGTTTTCAGTTAAAAGCATAAAGTGCCCCCCCCCCCCCCCACACGTTTCAAAGTTTATATATAATTTGTAAAATTGAAAGGACAGCAAATGGATATATTACTCCATCATGCTGCCTCACAATAAAAAAAAAGAATTAAAAAAAAAAAAAAAAAAACATGGTCCAATTTATTGCTTATAATGATGTCGTTAGGAGATCGATTAGGGTTGGCATTAGGACCCATACGATGTCAGTAGTAGCAGGACAAGTGGATGTGATAAACTGATTTCACCTCAGGGTTCTAGCCGGTGGTTGATCGCTCTGTGCTGCGCTGGGCTCAGAATTTCACCAGTTCACCATCAGAACTGTTCACCATCAGAACTGTTCACCATCACCGCAATCAGCAGGCAGACACGGCTATTAGCACCAGCAAGCAGCAATACAATATGAGGTGTTTAAGGAAAGACGTTTTGCTCAACGTTTGTTTGGATGTGTCCCATTGTGTCTGAATAACAGAGTTCCTGAATTTCAGCAGCTTTTTCCTTCTAACGTGGTGGCTTTAAATGACATAAACACGCAGACGCTACTTTGGAGCTGCAGTGCTTTATTTTCCCCACTGAAACAACTCATACTGCAGTAAATGCAAACCAGTAGTTAAGAGTAAGATTTCGCTTTACTTAATTCATTCAAGAAGCTGGAGATGCACAGACAATGCTTGGGGTTCTACCTAACAAGGCCGTGTACAGCGAACAATGGACAAGAGCTCATCTGTGATTGAAACGCTGTTGTCAGAGTTCCCAGTGAGTCAGTCTCTTTATCGCCCGTTTTTTTTTTCAGTAATTCAGAGCTCTACACTGACAGCTGTTACAAAAAAACTCTCTCTCTCTGTGTCAGACCTTCCTAAAAAAGTGGCCACACATTAAGGCAAGCATGGCTCAGTCCTAT
The DNA here is from genome assembly GCF_007364275.1 of Archocentrus centrarchus. NCBI lineage: Eukaryota > Metazoa > Chordata > Actinopteri > Cichliformes > Cichlidae > Archocentrus > Archocentrus centrarchus. The sequence continues at coordinate 5,734,633 of NC_044366.1, forward strand.
TAATCCACAGAAATGTTATCCCTGACACTGGCATATTGTTTCATTCATAACAAACACTGATTGCTCTGAGCTGCACCACCACCCGACCCACACCACCCCACAAAGCTGCTCCTATTGACTCAAGCTATTACAGTTACATGAGTCCTTGCTGATTGGTTAGAAGACAATAACCTTCAACAAAAGCACTCAGAGTGCAAACCTCGGTCTAGGCAGCTCACTCTCCGGGCAGCATTTACTTTTAAGGGAACCGTGTTGGATATTGTATGTATCCCTGTTTTGTTTTTTCTTTGTTCTTTTAACATGTTTTAAGACGTTTGTAATGAATTAAAAACAAGTGCAAAATGCAGGCTTTTATTATTTCCCCTGCTAAAACCCATTTTAATATACTTAACATAATTAATTTTAATTATATGTGGATATCATACATGTTCAGCATTGGTTTCAGTTTAGCAACAAATGTTTAGCAATAATATGAAGTGAAAAATGTTTTTATGACAAGTTTATTTTAGTACTTTATTCAGGAACATTAATACATAATTTATATACCTGTACAAACAGTTATAACCTGTTACTGTAATGTGCATAACAAAGTCATAAAAAATAATGTGAGACAGACTAGCCTAACTATAGGCAGTAGCTCCATACTGGCTGGCTGCCCAAACACTTGAGTGCCTTTAACTATACTGATAATGTCTAATTATGACACAGGCAAAGAAAAAGCAGATAAATCAGATAAAGAAAGCATGGCGAATAAGGAGTTATACTTTGATTACACAAACATTATGTAGAAGTAGGTGATGAATAATAGGCATTGATTTGTAAATAACTGGATATGAATAAGCTTATAATGTAATATTCTACTACAGAAGATCTCTAACTAGCAGCTCATTCTCTTTCTCTGGACAATACTTTCTTTAAAGGTAGAATGCATTTTGGGGTCAACTTGAAAGAAAGGCAGATGTGAAAAATAAAAGTGAGGTCAGAGGTCAAATGTGACATTTGGACGGAGACTATAATGTGATATTTAGAATCCCCATATACCAGTATCACTTCTTCAATGTTGCCAATACAAACAAAAGTAGAAGAATTTTAAGCATAATTTAAAAAAAAACAATTTTTTTTTTGCTTACTTGACCTTGAAGGAGAGGTCAGAGGTCCAAAGTAATGCGATATTTAGAATCCCCATTTATAATTTCCTATATGTTTATATGTCATTAATGCAAATAATGGCAGTAAGAAACAGGTTTAACAATAACTCTATATAGCATTATCATCACTTTGACTTTCGGATCAATCTATTGATCTGAAGGAGAGGTCAGAGGTCAAATGTCACATGATATGAAACCTTTATACTGAACTCCAGTACTTTAACATGACAGCACTCTACAGTTCATCAGAATTCATTCAAAACTTGTTGAGCTGTAGTGTTTACAGACAGAATTACACACACACACACACACACACACACACACACACACACACACACACACACACACACACACACACACACACACACACACACACTAATGGAGGTAACATACCTGCTTTGTACAAATGACCACAAACAGGATTTTGAAACGCGCTGAGACATTTCTGCCTGTTCTGGCTTCGAGAGCACGCACTCATCTCTAGCCTGTCAGATCGCTGTAATTAATTCAGATTGCCATGGCCAGAGTGAAAGGGGAAAATCTTACATCTGAGCACACCAAAATTGGCCTCAAATCACTACACTGACTTCCCAGTAATTTTAGAATTGATTACAAAATTTGCCTTATTGTCTAAAAAGCCTCCATGGCCTGGCTCCACAGTGTTACTGACAGGCTGCTTGGAAATGAGTCAAACCTCTTCTGCTGCAGGACTTTTGTTGGGGTTATGTTAGACTCTTGTGAAGCTGCTTTTAGCTTTATAGATTTCTGGTTGCTGGTATGCACTGCTTATTATTAGATGCATATTAAGGTCATTACATGCCTTACATGCTAAAAGCAAGAGAATATTAAACTTTTCTTTTTTCATGACTTTTTTCTAGTGGTTTGAGTTTTTTAATCTAATTCAGTTTTTTTTAATTAGCACACACACACACACACACACACACAAAAAAAAAAGCCAAATACAGTCTGTGTTCTTCTGTGAAGCTGCATTCCCCAAAGAAGCCAACAGTATGTATTAGCAAAGTAAAGTTTTGCTTTCATGCTTTCAGTCACATGCTAACTGCTGCCTGTAAGTTAACACATCATTTTGTACTAAATGGACTGAAAAATAGTTCATATAAGGCTGCTGTTAGACTGCCTTTTTAAGTCAAAATCTTTTTCCTCCACGTCTCCCGGGGGCCCAGTTGTCAATCCAGCACCACAGGGGTCCCTCTCTCTCCATCCTTGTTTCCTGACTGTGTCGCTAGCACCCAGAAAATCCTCTCATCTCAACAATCCTTTGCAGCCCTCCTCTGCAAATGTCTCAGCCAGACGTTATACGTTTGTTTCTCTAAACGATTTCTGAATTACTGCATTTAATGAGAAAAAATAACACAAGATCCAGAGAAACCAAGAGAGACAAGACTCCTTTAACAATTCTAGTTTCTACAATTAGAGTATTAAGTACAGTGGCCATGTGAGAGCCAAAGCATGGAAACTCTCATCTGTTGATACTCATTTGAAGAGCAAGCCAGGTCCTCTAATGGCTCAATTCAGAGCTATATACTTGTCAGAAGTGAAGATATCCTTCAGTGAGTCGAGTCACAGTGAGGCTAAGCTGCATTATTAACACACTCACATTACTGGTTCAGCTTGAGGTTAAACTCAGCAGTGGCTTTTACTCTGAATCTATTCTAGGAAAAGTGACCTTTTTCAGTCTGCTGACCTTTGTAAACATCACAGCTGCTGTGATGTGTTGACAGCTGGCTTCAGTTTTGATTTTCACTTTGACGAGAACATGTTCGACGATAGGTTGAATCCATTGTGACAGCAAATCATCAGTTTTCATTATCTTTATTGTCCACTCTACAGAACATTGTCAAGTGGGCCACTCTAAAGTCAGGGCAGCAGTAGCCTGCTTTAAACTGAACCACTCCAATATAGTAAAACACAGGGAGACAACTTGAGTGCTCGGGGACTGAGAAGTGGGACAAAAGAAGATTTTAAGCTTAGATAATAGCGCTCTTGTATTTAAGCACATACTAAGAAGATGGGGATTTTAACAGTGACACTGCACTGAAGAAGGATTAGAGTAGGCAAGCAGGACATTTTAGAGACTTTATTTTTAAAGTCACCTTTGCACAAGATTGTCCTTGCAGTGGCTCTTTTTACAGCTGCTCACGTACTGAATGATAAACAGAAATGCACGGCACAAATATTATTTTGTAATTAGGAGACTGTGTTTTTGAAAAAATAAATAAATAAAAAAAACTGAAAGGTTATTTTGCAAATAATGTGTAAATGCAAACTAATTCAGAGTGAATTATTTAAAAATATTATATCTTGCACCGACACATTACCATCATCTCTCTGTCTGGTGGACATTTAAGGCTGATGAGATGTCATTAGCAGACATCTTTCTAATAGGATGCTTTGCCTGAAATGTGCAATTTTCTCGACTTAATTTTTCCTTGGCTATGCACTTGTCACATTATGTGAGTGGGACTCACGATGGAACAAATTACATGCGTCTCCTTGTGAAACTGCATTTATTTTTAGACTTTCCATTTCATTCTGTACTTTATCACATCTTCCTCATCCACAGCTTCTCCAACAAGGGTAATAATGATCATGAAACAGAGAGCAAAACAAATGTCCATGGTTTTGCTTCACATATCCATTTTTCATCTTCCTGAAACTACCCCAGTCTCACTCCCCACCTTGCTTGACCCCAGTGCCACTGCTGCCACCGTCGCTGAGCTCTCATTACTCTAATAGAGGCGTTGATTGAACATAGAGACATTGTAAAAGTTAAGTGCAGCAACTCAGTGCATGAATCAAACCAGGAGGATTGTCTGACAGCCACAACAGGGAAATTGGAGTTTTCTTGAGCTCTATAGGTAACTGCAGGTATGTTAGACAAGCCGCCTACACAGTTTAACTGTACGCCAGTCTGAACCTTTTTCTTTAATCAAAAATAGATCTATGTAGGTATAAACTGTTTTAGTGTTAACATCAGTGTGTAATACAGTAGTTTTGATTATATGGATCAGCAGGTAAGTAAGTAAAATTTATTAATAATATGGCACCTTTCTAGATAAAATTCACAAAGATGGTAATACACAGTAAAACACACACAAACCACTACTTAAAAGCAAGTCTGTAGAAATACGTCTTTAGCTGCTCTTTAAAAGACTCAGTAGAGTCCACAGATCTCAGGTTAGGAGCTGCAACCTCAAATGCACACAGTCTCCTTTAGTTTTCAGTTTAGAGCGAGGAGCCACAAAGGACTCCATGCAAATCACACATCCATACTCTAGTAGAGTTTGAGATCAAATATATGGAGTCAGAAAATTCAGTGGTATGAAAAAAAAAGTTTTCACCCTGTGAAAACCTGTGACTACACCCTCACTGCTTCCTGCTCAGGAATTAAGAGGGTAAGTAGCAGCCAGGTGCTTTATAAACTGAAAATCAGAAAGTGTGATGACCTCTATAAAAGCAGATTTTGGAGGTTTTTTGTTCTGGAGCATTCTGCTTTGACTGAAGTTTGAATGTTCTCCCTGTTCCAGGTTGCTGTCCCACAGCCATAAGATTTGACTGGGGATCATATAGCAGTTAGACAACCATTCACACTTCTCTACAAGTCTCAGTACGAGTCTTGATATCCAATATTAGCTGGGATGCAGCCCCCACAACCCCAGTTTGATAAGTGGTTAAGAAAATAGATCGAGGAATGGTATTAGTAGATTTCTGTCCAGCCCTGTATGCTGGAGTCAAGAACTGAACTTCTCTGGAGTGGATTTCACTCAGACAAAGTAAGACAAATCTCATGCCAACTTCAAAGTTCAATGCACGTATGGGCCACTGGCCAAAACAATCTGCCAAGGGGCTATCCTTCCCTGTCAGTGTACAGAGCAGCTTTGACAGGAAATGGCCTTGAGGGTAACTAAGCAAGCGAAACACATCTTTGGACTTCTTCTAGTTCATCTTGATTTAGTGGTTCAAATCAGGGTTCAGGATTCCTCAGTTCTTACATAGCTTAAATTCCATATAGAACCAAACAACACCCCAAGAATACCTCATCCAAAATGTAAATAGTTGGTTCACTTCTTAACAAGTTATTATGCTTCACCAAACTGTTACAGTATCTCTCCCATCTTTATGGTAACTCATGCATGAAGCATAGCTGTGGCTGGGCCAACTAACACTGGGCCCATTACATTAATTCATTATGATGTACAGCATTTGTTACACTCCAGATAACCTTGCTACAGTCTGTGAAGAACAGATGTCTGACAAATAGAGAAGCAGGATGAGGAGAAAAAATAAATACACTGTTATATATACATATACACACACATATTTACATATGTATATATACATATACATATGTAAAAAAAAAAAAAAAAAAAAAAAAAAAAAAAGAAACCTCCCCACTGGGAATATCAGGTGAGCAGCCACTTAAATGTGCTTAGCAATCAATGTCAGTGCAGCACACTCTACAACAAAAGCCACAGCTTGTTTTACACAGCCAAATTAACATTACCTAAAACACTGATTTGTGTTTGCCGGTTCAGTTGCTCAGGTTGTGCTTTGTGTACCTTCGTGTACCTCCATGTGACATGATGACTGAAGTGGGTTGCTGGGTTAATGACCATCACCATGTTAGTCCAGATAACATTGTGCAGAGCGATGCCCTGCTCGCTGTGGAAAGAAAAGGCTCCAAAAGTTAACCTCACACTGTTTTACTGATAGGTGTCAAGTTGAACACTGCTCATTTTAAAAGCTTTATGCAAGACAAAATATCAGCATTATTTAACCTCTGATGCTAATCAGTTAAATTACTCATGCCTGCCTAAAGTTGTTACATTACAATCCTAAACTGCTTTTGTGTAACTAAAAAGACTTTTTACCAAGTTTCATTATTATACTTAATGATACTTAATCCCATGAGAGAGAGGTGTTGTTAAAAGAAATATTTCAGCTGACTTAATAACCAATTCATGTGCAGCACTTAAAGTACATTATGAAAAAGTTGTTCATTCTCTGTTCACTTTTTTAGCTTTACACTTGAAGAAATTCAGCACATTTTACTTTCTGGGGGAACAAAGTAATCACTCACTTGAAGAAAGTCAATATTTTACTTAAAATACTGCCATGTGAGTAATTGTCATCAATATTTAATTGATTGAAATGTTTCCTGACCAAAAAAAAAATTTAGCAGCTCATTACTGAAAATGGACTGGGAAACCCGAGTCAGCACTACAGAGAAGCACTCAAACACAAAACACATTGTAGAAACAGTTTTTAAAGAACCCCCCCCCCCCCCCTAAATATATTACAACATCATTATTGAATTTAAATTTTCAGCTTGTGTTCATGCATTGAAAAAAAAAAAAAAAAAAAGGTTTTATGAATTCAGACTGGGAAGGAATCAGTTCTTACATTTGTGCAACATGAATTTTAATCAGTCCCAGCAGATAGATTTCAAGCCATTATTCTAAGCAACAAAGCCATCTGTGCAAACAAACACAACACGAGGCCTGCCAAGATCAAAGTGCTTATTCTGAGGTAGCTTCATCAAGGCACCTCTCCTACTGTAGCCAGCATGCCGTATTTTTCTAAGTATATTAACGGGTTGAAGCCACAAAGAGATCAATGTTGGATATTTCTGACCGTCTGTGACTCTGTGAAGCATCTGATATCCTGAAAGGCTGAGCAGATTAGAGCCCAGTGGAAGTTCACTTTATGTTTTACATCAGAAAGCAATCATTTCATGTTATCATTTACATAAAGCAGAGATGAACATAAAGACCACCTTGATTCTACATATTTTTATCTGTTTGGTTTCTTTCCTGCCAAATACAATAACAATTCTGCGTGGAGTCGGCTGTAATGAGCGCAGCTACATTACAAACAGACGGAGTGGTAGAAATGAGGGGAGACAGAGTAGCTCATTTACTCATAGGCTGTAAGGGGGACGTCTGGGCTGTGCCTGTTGACTAGGCAGCGACTCGGATGGGCACACGGGCAAAGTGATTAGAATCCATCACTGCCTGTTTCTCTTGACAGCAAGAGCACTGTGACAGATGAGGGGACACAATCAGGGGCGAGACAGCACAGCATGGCAGCAGATAGAAAACTGGGAGGGAACAGGGTGACCCTGGTCAGCTGACAAGAATGACAAACTTGGGACAACATTTTAAAGGTCAAGATAAGAATAAAAGACATTTGCTATGTGAACATAATAATTCTGGTCTGAGCAGTCATTGTCTGTAGGTAGGAAGGCAAAAGAAGATGCATTAGTAAAAATCTGTAGGGGCCATGCTGCAGGTGGAAGACTGAGACAGAGTCATTTTAAGAAGCTGCCACTGAAGATGAACTTCAGATTGGAGGGCATTCCCACATCTTATTACAGGCTACAATGCATCTCAAACTGCCAGTGTTTCCTAAAAATATGCCAATGCAAATGCTGGGTGTCTGCACTTAGAGCAGGGCTGCAGAGCAAGACCATTCCCCTTACATTTTGTTTTCTCAGTGCAGTGGCACTCTTTGGTCACACTAGTGTGGCTAAAGCCCACAGCTAAGTGTTTAAAACATCTGACTTTAACTTTTCCCCATGAGATGGGAAGCTTCAAAGCATTGGTTTGGGTTTATAAATTGATTAAAAAGGATAGACTATTTCTGGTAAATGACAGTTCATTATAAAACAGAGCTGTAAGAGCTCCATTTGTTTCTAAAAATCACAACCCAAAGGAGTAGAAAAGCACAGTCAAATTAAAGCAGTTCAGGCTAAAATCTTTCTAGATGCAAGTCCTGCTACGCTTCAGCAATTTTGAAATGCTTCCAGGTATTATTATTTCATCAGTCAAATATGACTTTAAACAATGCTTAAAACACTTGGTCCCAAAATACAGGTTTTAAAACCAACACAGGTGACACAGTGATGCAGTGATTAACACGGTCGCCTCACAAGAAGTTCCAGCCGAATATCGGTTCAAATCTGTCTCCCTATAACTGTGTGGGTTATTTCCAAGGACAACGTGCTTCTTAGGCTATTTTGCGATTCTATACCAGCTGTGGCATGCCTCACTCTCTCTGTCTGCATTGGCCCTGTGATGGACTGGCAACCTGCCCAGTGTGTAACCCACTTCTTGCCCTATGACAGCTGGGAGAGGCTCCAGCCACTCTAAAATCCTGAATTGGATAAGAGGTTTAAAAAAAAAGAAAAAAATCTCGATGGATGGAACACCACGTGAGCAGTGTAAGGAACTCAAAACTTCATTTTTATCAGCTGTAAATTCAGGCTCTGAAGAAGACAAAAGTGGATAAAGGCAATAAGATGTGAGGCATCACCATGAAGATGGAACAACAGGTCTCTGACAGTCAGCATGCTTACATGTGCAGCACGCTTTTTTGTCACTGATAATTCAAATTTTCAAATTCTGTTTTAGGCCACTATATTTCTGCATGTAAAGTTTAAGCATTTTGACAGATTAAAAGTTTTAGTGGAATATGGAGCATTCAGAAAGCTGTAAGTGATGTTTTTCTGTTTGCAAGAGCCATAGCTGACTACAGTAGCTTGCAAACACACACTATATGCACAAAAGTATTGGCTCAGGTGTTTTCAGTCCCATTGCCACAGGTGTATAAAATCAAGCACCATTCAGTCTGCCTTTACAAACACTTGCAAAAGAATGGGTCAATCTAAAGAGATCACTGAATTTGAGTGAGGTACTGTAAAAGGATGCCACCTTCTTCCCACTGAGATATTTCGTAAGTCAACTAAAGTTGATCATTACTGGAACAAGGAAGCATTTAGGAAAGACAGCAGCTCAGACATGAGGTGACAGACTACGGTTACTAAAGTTACAGAGCGGGCTCGCTGAGGTGCATAGTGAAAAAGTCACATTCCACACCTCCTCTGGCATTAGCATCAGCACAAAAACTGCACACCGGGAACTTCATAGCATTGATTCCACCCCCCCACCCCCACTCCAAAAAAAAAAAAGGGTAGAGGAAAGAGGCAAAACAGCTACCATGGGTCTCCAGCAACCTCTCTTTAACATGTCCACGGGCATTCCTTAGAAAGCCTCCTCTCTCCTTCCCTTGCTGTCTGTGCCGTATTCCAAATGATATAGAACTTCATCCTCCAGGAGACTCCACTCTTATCTTTTATTCTTCCTCCCATGTATCATGTTGTCATTTTGGCCTTGTTTTCTTCTCCTACATGCCTGTATGGTGTGAGTGAATCTCCTGTGGATTGTTTCCAGGTCTTCATGATTGTGAAGAGGCTCCAGCTGCAATGCTGGTTACACCTGGAAGTTGGCGCATAACCTCCCAATCATATCGCTCCTGAGTTGGAAATCTATTGTTTTGTCTTCCTACCTGCACTTCAAATCTTCTACGATGCTTTCTGTACCAACAAGGTTATCTACTCTTTTGCTCATTCGGTTTCCTTTAAAAGGCCTTCCTGTTTTATTTTCCCTGATTCAAATGGCAGGTATTAGAAATCAAGGGGTGTTTTTCATGCTGTACAGGCTTCAAAGCACATTGAAATTGTGTAATTTGTGATAGTGAGCAATAGTAACTAGAACTGAACTGACCTTTGCGCAGAGATTTCCAGTCTTGTCATTCATTTATCAGAAAGCATCTCTCATGTGTGACTACCAGCCCAACAGCTGACTGTACCATTCTGTTTCAATGGTGCTTTAGCCAACATACAGTAGTGCACGTGAGAGTGTAAGGTCAGCAAACAGAAATTAGCCACTCATTAGGTAAGTGTGAAGTTAGCCATTTCTTTTCTTTTTTTTAAAAAAAACTTTACAACCTGCCATGCTGCTCCTATGATTAATCTATAAACAATAACACAGCTTGAAAAAAAAGTGCAATGACAAGACCAAACGCAATATCACTCACCTGCTACACCATTAAATACACCAGGGCAACCATAAGCAGTCCAATAAAACAGTGCTGATATAAAGTTCACTTTTATTGAGGTTCTACACTTCTAAGCTTTCACAAAGTTTGGAAAATTTTGTCTCCAAACTGCGATTTCAGCTGCTATTCAGTGGGTTCCTTTCATACACAAAAGAGGTGAACCTGGAAGAATGATCTGACAGGATCCTGTTTAAGAGGAAGATTCTTGCTGACACACAGAGTGTATTATAGTCTCCTTTCACATAGAAAAACTGCCAGATATAGTAGTTATCATTTAGTGGCTTAGATGGAGACAAAAGGTAAAGAATCTAACAAAGGAAAAGTAATTAGATCTCGAGTCCAAAGAATGATGCAAAAACAGCTTTAACTGCAATTCAGCTAAAAATTTCCTTCCTGGAGCGTGAGCTTAGCTGCTGTGGAAGGGGACCACTGAGATTCTAGCCGGCCAAGCTTGTCTCAACGGTCTCCAAGGAGTCGCCCTCCAGGTCTGTATCTGGGCTCCTGCACAAAGAGCTAACCCGGACTGCTGTTAGTGCTGCAATTACATACTAGATTTCCTCACTGGCCTCATTTTTTTTTACAGCACTGCCAAAAAGCTTTTTAAGTAACCACCATCCAAGCTGGTGGGCAAGATAAAGGGGAAAAAAAAAACAGACATTTTTCTCTCACTATTTAGTATGTATACAATAAACATGTCTAGTACAGTTGTACAAGTCATACTAATTAATAAAATCCATTAAAAAAAATTATTACAATGCAAGTGTTTTTATGCTTTGACACCATCTGAAATTTCTTTAGACAGTGAAAAAATGTGAAAATATTCATACTTTGTTAGTATAGCTTTATTAGTCTAGCGCTCCATAAATCTTTCAAAGTGTCAGACTGGACAGTGGACTGGTTTAATCTGAACCAGCTGTATTTCAACACAGCAAAAAACCTACTGATGGGACTTCAAGAGATCCGGGACTCCTACTTTTCCTTTTTCCATTAGTGGAGAGAGTGCAAATTGTAGAGGAGTGCAAATAACTAGCTTTGAAAGCAAAGTAGGCTTCACCAATGACTCCATAGTAGTCTACAAAAAAAAAAAAAAAGGCCAGAGTTTGTTCCTTTTTTGTGGAAGCTCAGGTCCTTCAAAGCATGTGGCACCATGGTGAATTTATGAGCGTGTAGTGCAATTTTTCATGCAATAGTCTTCCTGGGCAAAGACCTGAGAATGAGGAAGGGTAATCTTAAAAAGGCCAGAGCACTCTTGGGGGTGGAGCTGGACAGGAAGTAGCTGAGAGAAGGATGATGTCAATCATCTGCTAGACTCTGCGTGGTTCTTTAACAACTTTTCTACTCCTTATGAACTAAGAAACAATTAGTTGCAGCACAATCAGGAATGTTCTTTGGATACACTGCACATCAAACAGGTCTCACTTACTTTCAAAGACAAGACACCATCAGATACAAAGACCATATGCAGATTACAAGCATGCTAAATTCATTTGGGATCTTGATTCTGCTCCAAAAGCTCATCATATAATCTTGTGGTAGGGTCACCTTCCCCTAATTGAGAGGTCATGTTGTTTGACTTGAAGCTCTACATAGAACAAGTCATACGTTATTAGTTAAAATTTAAGCTGAAGATTCAGTGCTTCTATGTTCAAATTTGGATAAACAGATTTTGTCAAGACCTTGGGTGGGTGGGTGGGTGGGTGGGAGGGATGGATGGATGGATGGATGGATGGATGGATATAGCAAAAACAAAAGTCATGTCTGAGATTTTGCATTTCATCAAAGTGCCCAGGAAGGCATACTCCAAGTATTTTTCTCCTTCTTCTATTGGTGTTCATTAAAATGTAGGATTGAAGACAAAAAAAAGGGAAGAAAAAGGCAGAAAGTAGTAAACAAGCTAATTCCAACATAAAAAGGGTATTGCTGTTATGGGGTTCAAATGAAGACATTATCAATCTGATAATGCAAAGTAATTATTTGCTTTTTTGTGGTTTCATCACAGTTTTTGCACACAAACCACAAGAATGTTGCAAAGTGGCTTAACTGAGACGACTAATGTATCAAAGTCATAAAGAGGTTTTATGTTGCAGTCAAGTTAGAGCACAAACATCAGCAACAGAAAAAAAAACAAAAAAAAAAAAACACTGAAATTCTGGATATGTTTGCACAGGGAGGCTGCAATTTAATGAGCCCAAATAAATCTAATTAGTTTTAATGTGAATGATCTTTATGGAAGAAGCATCCAGGCTGATAGTGTAGAAGAAAATAAATAATGGACTTGAGAAGCAATTTACTCCAGACTGCAGCCTTGGCAAAACATCTACAACGCATAAATAGGCATTCGGGTCTGTGAGGATGAGATATGCAGTCTGCTCAGACAATGAACAGAGAAATCAACCTCCTAACTAAAACGTGAAACAATACCAATAAAACACACATAACTCTTGCCAATTCATTATCGGAAAGAGGATAATGCAGTCATGTTGTCTTGAGTGTATAAAAAAATGCCGGCTTGAAAGACCGCTTTGCCCTGAGAAATTAACAGTACTCATCAGAAAATAAAAGGGCCATAAAAAAAAACAGTCTGTTTTCACCCACAACGGGATGACTTCCTGAATTAACTGTGGATGCCTTGGACAGCCATATGCCAGTGATTTCTCTGGAGGTGTTGGATCAGGAGGACATACATTATAAAGGCTCAGCCAAATTGGAACACCGATGGCGACAATGTTAAGTCTGTCTCCCTGTCTGATTTGCTCGGAACCATTACCTCTAAATGCTGCTTGTCAGCTGCACAAATGCTGAATAGTATCTATGATGGTATGAAGTAATGCAGGCTTTCTATTCAAGGCACTGTGCTTTTCACTAAATGTGACTAAAGATGAGATTCAGGGCAAAACATGGAGGGTTCTGATGTGCCAAAAAAAATTGGATACCAAGGCGGAAGTCCTCATGAATAAAATGAAATGTAACAGTATAATTTTTGCATAAAACAAACTATGAGTCAACTGAAATCCTTCATCTAACAGGCTGTCTTTGCCAGCATCTTACTCTGAATTTCTACTGGGTAATATCTAAAAGTGGCCCATGCACAAAAGATAAACTGGACTTTTTACAGTTGAGAAATAAACTTGTTGATCTTGTTGAGCGCCTACACCGACTACATAATAGCAACAACTGACCATTATTACCAGCCATCCCAAAGAATCAGTTTGGTTCAACGTTTAGTTTGAAAAGAAAGACTGGTTCTCCAATCGGGTCAAAAACAGGAACAGTCTTCAGCGGCTTTCAAACAGCGAAGGAAGACAGTAAACTGTAGTTTGTCAGATGAAGGTAAGAACTGAAACAGCACTGAAAGACAGCTTCAAAGCACAGAAACTTTATTGTTAGACTTCTGAACAATTTTGTTCTTTTGGTCACTTGCTAGTTCTCATACCTGCCGCTTCACACTCGATTGTAAACCACTCCAGTGTGAGCCGGAAGCCACCACCTGATGAAGCCAACAGGACCGCAAAAAGCAGAGATGAGAATCTGAGGCCACCAAGGTGGAAGTCTTCCACCACTTTGCTATGCCTAAAAATTCTATCAATAAAAATTGTGAACAGAATCGGTGACAAAGGACAGCCACATCGGAAATGAGTCTGACTTATTGCTGGCAATGCAGACCAAGCTCTCACTACAGCTGTACAGGGACAAAACACATGTGCACTGGATGGGCAAATTCACACACACACTCAAATATTGTTAAGAGGATAAAAAGTTGGTCCAGCATTCTGCAACCAGAATGAAAACTGTACTGTTCCTCCTGAAATTGAGGTTTGACTAACAGATGAACTCTCCTTTCCAGCACCTTGGCATATACCCTCCTGGGGAGGCTGGGAAGTGTGTATAGTTGAAGCAAACCCTCTTGCTGAAGATGGAAACCACTACCCCAGTCTGCAAATCCAGAGGCACCACCCCAGAGCTCCACGTGAATTCCAGATGCATGTCAACCAAGACAGCCCTGCAACATCCAAAGCCTTCAACTACCTCGGTAACCTCATTCCAGTGATGGGTGAGTCATCCCCAGCTTATGACTCAATGCCTCACATATGGATCCTGGAATGCCTGGAACCGTAAAAGATCAAGACCCAAAGAGCCTTCATTAGGAACTCAATGGGGATGTGGAGAACAACACTAGATGCAAGTTCAAGTCAACTGCACAAGTCACCAACATGTGCAGGATTTTTGACTGGTTACAGATACTGACTATGTAAATGAGCAACCAATGAGCCACCTCCATTACATGGATGACATCAAAATGTATGCCAGGAGTGAACAAGACATTGATTCCACACCACTAGGATCTACAACAGTGACATTAGAATGTCATTCAGACTGGAGAAGTGTAGTTCGATGGTAACAAAGTGAGGCAAGATAGTCAGAATTGAGGGGATTGCTCTACCAGAAGGAAACATTGCAGACACTGAGGACAGCTGTAAGTACCCTGGAATCCCACAGGTAAATGGGAACCATGAAGAGGCTGCTAGGAAAGCTGCATCAGCCAAATACCTATAGAGAGTAAGGCAAGTCCTAAAGAGTCAGCTGAATGTGGGGAACAAGTTCTAGGCAATCAACACCTACACCTTGCCGGTCATCAGATACCCTGCTGAGATAATAAGCTGGCCAACGGACGAGATAAAAGCCACTGACATCAAGACAAGAAAGCTCCTTACTATGCATGGAGGGTTTCACCCCAAATCCAGCACCCTACTATGCACTGAGCAGAAAGGAGGAGGCAGAGGACAGAACCACTATCCTGGATGGAATAACAAAGATCCATGAGTACACGAGGAAGATGGACACAACTGATCATGTGCAGCAAAACCCTGCACGAAGAGCAAGTGGGGAATTATTTCATTATTTCATTATTTATTGAGTCCAATGCAACTCATCTGAGCAAAATAATGTTGCATAAAACCTTATTTCCCATGCAGTCAGTGTACAATAATTAAAAAGAAGGTTTGTAATATAGTATCACCCAGACGAGGAAATAGTCATTATGCATTGCTTAAATGTGATGCATTTGTGTGGCCAAGAACAGCATTATAGTTTAGCTAACAGTGGTCAACCTTTGCTTGGTTTACGCAAAGTCTTCTACAACAATTTATCCAATCCAATATTGATCTGTTACTCAGCAAAGAAATGCTACGTGTTGCCATATCATTTTTTGATTGGTTGATGCGGTGTATTTTTCCACCAATAGGAAAGGGGATGTCATTTTGGTTTTTTTTTTTTGGGCTCACAATCTTACTAAAGGAGCCTCAAAGATGATGACAATATTCAGAAAAAAAGCATGGCATAATTTTTATCATAAATGTGGCTTTCCTTGGCCTAGTAACACAATTAGAATATCCATCAATTTTCTTTCGATTTCAGGGTCGTGGGGTGGGGCGGGGGGGGGGGGTGGTTGCTATCCCAGTTGCCATAGGGCCAGAGGCGGGGTACACCCTGGACAGGCTGCCAGCCTGTTGCAGGACTAACATAGAAAGACACACAACCACTCACACTCACATTCACACCTAAAGGCCAATTAACCTAACCCCACTAACTATGAGAATCTATGAGATAAGTGTGATATCTCTCCAAAACCTGTTCAAGCTTTTGTCTTGGACCACAAGAACTGTCTTGAGTGCAACTCGACTTCTCCATTGTATACCGAGTACTAGTGGAAAACAATAAAATGTTATTGCCTCATGGTTGCCTTTCAGACATTGTGTTCCATTACAGTAGGTTTCAATGATTTATTTGGCAGATGCTTTTTAAGTGTCATTTAATGTTTAAGCCAACTGACAGACAGAAGTGAGGCTTTCATGTCTGAGTGGATAACTTATTCAGCACGACAGTATGGTTAAGTCATGAGTCAACTAAGCTGCCACAGTTGCTTGATCACCTACGGTGCTGTAGGAATACAGATATAGTCTAAGGCAAACATTTCATACTGCTCTGTGGATGTGGACTTGACCACAGACAGTCAGACACAGTGAAGTCTGACTTCCAAAGAGAACTAAAAGGTCATTTCCTGTGAACACGTCTACAAGCTAGCTGTCATGATGAGGACAAAAGTGTGAGAAAGTGTCCAAAAAGTCAAAAGTCTGAGAAACAATGGAGGACTTAACATTCTGTGTCTATGTCTGCTGTGTCTATTTATAGTTACCATCACTATCCAATTTTGATAGTAATAAGCGCTAATTGTGAGAAGCCATGTTTCTCATCCCATTAGCTTATCTCTTACAAAAGAAGAAGCTCATTCGTCAGGAAATTACATGGCAGAGAGACTTTTATTAATCAAAATGTATAACCTTATCCGAGCCTTGATAAGCAATCCTCATTGACATTCAGCTGTGTCCGACCTTGCAATGACACAGAAATGCGTACGAGTCATGGGTTAACACCAAAAAAAGTGAAGTAATAAGACAGAAATCAGATAAAAACTAAATATGTGAAAATGGTACGACCAATTTATGTTTTTTAGATGCCTTTGGGTTTGCTAATGTCTTTTGCTAATGCACTAAATTCAGAAGAGGCAGAAAAATGCACACAGCATGCAAAGCCACACAGTGAGTGCCACAGATGAAGCCCACATTAAATCAAATCAGTGGTTGTAATTCGCCTCAAATCAAAGTAAGGCTAAAGTCACAGTTTGAAAGCAATAATGTAATGAGGCTGATGGGAGTTTTCCTCTCATCAGCTCGCCTGCTCAGTTTTCTTTCATCATTAGCTTCCCGTGTCTCAGTTGTGATTTACTTGCAAGATCAATCTGACCTATCCCAGAGACAGGCAAAGACATTTCCTCTAAATGTCAATGGGCAACAGATGGGTATGAATACAAAAGCTCTTCTACTTTTTCCATTCACCTTTTCTTGTCTCTCTTTGAAATCTTTTAATATTTCAGTGCTTAGAAGGCTACGGCAAGAGATTATAGACAGAAAATCAAAATATTTTCAAGTGACAGGTTTGGGATATAAAAGTTCCAGCTTCAAATATTTAATTTAAATGTATATCGAGGGCTGAAACAATAAATTGGTGATGGATAATTTATTTACAGCAAAAACCAAATATAGCTTTAAACAATTTTCATTTAGAAAGTATAAAGATTTTGTGTCTCAGGTGTATGGATTTGCTGATTTGCTCTCTTTTATATTATTCATAAATACGTGCTTTAGCTTGCCTCGATGCATCACCAGAAGAAGCAATTGGAAAAAAATGTCACTGAGCTCTTAAAACTTGTGTTACAAAAACAATTAACTACTAAATACTAAATGTACTAGTAAATAATGAGCGGATGATGCATCCCTGATATGTTAAAGTGTAATTAGATTATATTTTATTGTAATTCTTTTTAACTATTTAATTATTTGTCATTGATTCAGTTCAGATTTTATATCATCAGGGTGTGTTAATTCAATTTTGCTACAGCTTTAAAGATATTGTTTAAAAAAAAGAAAGACATAGAAAACTGATTTTTCAAATCATCTTGTGGCCTCTGTGAGTAGACTGACTGCTCATACGTACCAATCTCCAGTCTACAAAAACACTCCAGGAAATTTACAGTAGGTGGTCTGGAATATATTTTGTCTTTATTTCAATAAGAAGGACAAGTTCAGAGGGCAAAGCTATATACCCTATACCAATACACAATACTGGTAAACAATATCAGCTGGCTTACTAAATATTAAATAACATTATACTGGAATGTATAATATTAGTAGAATTCCTATCATATATAAGACTGGTACACAAATCAATGATGAATACTCCGGCCACTTTAGCTGGGCTGCTGTACAGCGTCTGACATGAATGATTTAATTTGCATGTACAAAGTCTGGGTTTGCCACGGCTTTAGATGTTCTCTCCGATTATTACTCACAGGAGTTTGCCCGTTCACTTCTCTCCACTGGCAGAGAAACCCAAACAAAAATATATGGAAAGTGATTTCTTGTGTCACTGAGCATAGTTCATAAAAGCTCAACAACATAATTGGGCAGTACAGTAAAATCCCAAGGATCTGGTTCCAAACCAAGCGTACACAGAGGACATGTTTGAACAGCTTATAGCTTAAATTACTTATTGCACATATTTTTGTAGACCCGTATCACACTTATTAGTGCTGTAAGGTTATAGAACTAACCATTAGTGAATTACCTTTCAAAATTACATATAACCATGATCAAGTATTGCAATATACATGAGCACTGGTGAAAGAGACAAGCACTGACTTAGCTCTTGTTTTTCCCTGTGGGATTGCTCTGTTGCCTGCTTTAGTGTCAGCACACCTTTCAGTTTGCTACCCAGCACATTTCAATTTTGACCATATGTGCGGCTGACCTTTCAGAGCACTACCTGTGAGAGTGAAGCGCCACAGAGAATGAGCAGCAAGAGGGAGAAACCATCCTACTCATGCTGTGTGTTTTATAAACTCCATCGCATTATAATATATCACAACCTTGGGAAAAGTACTGCATTTCAAACTGCGCAATTGCAGGGTTGAAATGCTTAAAAGGACATCCTTGGGAAGCATTTTGCTCCAAGATCATTTCTAATGTGGTATCCAAGGGGAACAGCTAATAAGATGGTTCATATATCATGCTGAAAGTTTTCATTAGGACCAGCACCTTGTTCCATTCACTTATTTGGCAGACATATTTACCCTTGACTCATTTAGGTTTTTTTAAAGGGAGAAAATACAACCATAGTGTGTTGAGACAAAAATTATCCACGATATGGGATTTTCTATTTGTGGTCTTAGTCCCATTTTCTTTTTACTGCTTCATTTCATTGGATGTATTTCTGTCACAGTGACTCTCCACTACTACACGCTGGTATGAATCCAAGAAAACCTAGTTATTTAAAACAGTGTACTAAGTTAAGAAAGTAAATAAATAAATAGTATTACTTAAAAAAATATACCTGTGAGCTGTACTATAAAATGACTAGCTAAATTTGTAGAGGTGACAGCACCAGTAGGAAGCTGCATTTTGTACATGGTAGGGATTTCCATAACTGGTCTATTTTCACTGGCAAGCATGACTGTATTAACTAAATATTGGACTGATATAATTTAGCTTAATTTGGTCCACAAAGTCTTATTTCCCCGTCATAGTTACCTAAAGCCCAAAGAGGCGTTCAAAATACTCAGGGTTTCCACCCATACAAAAGAGGCTCACTGTTCTAACGCTCACTGCTCCTTTTTTTTTTAGCTACAACTGTTAAGTAAGCTAATGTGTCTTATTAACCTAACAAGAAGCACTCAGAGAAACCTCCACCAAGGCGACTCACTGAGCAGCATTCACTTTTAAGGGAATAGTATTTTGTATATATTCATTTAGTTTTTTTTATCTTTTTAAGCGTACTTTAAGAAGTTGGTAGTGCAGTTAAAAACAAGTCCAAAGTGCAGGCTTTTGTTATTCGGAACCCATTTTTGTTCAATCCAGTTACACAGTGTCCCAGATCTTTCAGTTTGGGACACTGTGTGCTTCAGTAAATCAGATTTATTTTTATGGTATCGCCAGAGTCTACATATCAGCACAGATAAAGCTTTATAGTGCAGAGTAACTTTGAAAAATACTGCTGTTCTTTATTAGCTTACTTAAGTATATAGATTGCTGTCTTCATATGAATTTATATATTTTGCTGCACCTGTGTCACTTTAAAATTAAGAACAATAAAAACACTGCAAGTTTCATATAATTTAACAACTTTTCCAAAGGACTAAAGAAACTGTCCATTAATGTTTCAGAACCTTTTGACCACTCTAAATTATTAAAGCATGCTTATTATTTTGGGCTCCGTCAACACTTTACGCATTTCCTGTTTTGTTCTTCTACAGAAGGCTGTCGCAGGCCTGCCGTAGACAGGCCAACAGCACTCACTAGAGTTCTGGAGAGTAATGACAGCACCGGCATGAACTAGACAAGCTCTGCACAAGAATTTACACTGGCAGTGTTAACGACACACCCACAGAGCTCATAGACAGAGCAAGCTACAGATGTTACACTGCTGTACCTTTCTGATTAGATTATAGATACTCTAAAAAAAGAAAGTGGAACAAAGATGTTGTTTTCCACATCAAAGCACTGAAGCATACATTTTTAAAGCGTCTAGGACTTCAGCTGCGTTCATCGCTTCTTCTCTTTGTAGGTCTTAATATGCTCCAACAATGACAAATCATTTGAACGACACAAAAGATTCCATTAGCACCGGGGCAACCTCCATTAAGTGAAACAATGCCAGTATCACCCTGTAAAAAGTGAGACAAAAGAAACTTGACACAAGTATGAACAAAAGACAGCAACATTCAAGGCTCATTCGGCTCAGCTCACCTCCTTTGCAAAAGCCCATGATTAACTGAGATGTGAATGAACTGCTTAGAAGATTAATTCAATCACAGAGGTGCTGAGACTAAAGGCTTTGACATTTGTGAGCCTCAACACTGTTGCCAAGCAAGACCAAAATATAAATTTTCTTGACTTAGGCAAGTTATTGGTGGAGGTTTTGGACCGAGGCACGACGATGCTAAGAAAACTGAGTCAGTAATAGGAAGAACCTAAATCTTTGTGCTCAATTCTTATTCCAGAGGTAACAGCCGCTGTAGTCACTGTGGATGAAAAGCCGTTTGATGCTTCCAGCTGCACGAGGCTGCAGTCACTTCGGCTTTCCAGCAATCTGACAGCAAACCGCTCGACGTGGAATGATGAACTTGTTGTAATAGAGTTTCTGGCGACAGTGAGGTATTGAGAGCACAGGCTGATAGTAATGATGTTATCAGTCACTGTGTGAGCGTGAGCTGATAGATCGAAGTGTCTGCTGGATGTTCTGAAGGTGGGCATAGAGTGGTGAGCATGAGCGCGGTCAACATCACAGGAGCATATGCAAATTTCATTTAACTATTTACCTAATTTCTGAGATCTAACCATTTCCTCTAACGTTTCCTCTAACTCCTCAAACCAGAGGACAACACACATAAGGAGGCTGGGGTCAGTGTAACAAATGACAACAGATAGTTGTCATGTGGGTACTTCAAGAAAAAACATGCACACTACTTGTAACTTCCATGTCAACAAAAATAATTTTAAAAAAACAGACATATAACATATAGAATTCAATCATTTCTTAATGTGAATTGTCACCAAAAATTAGATACTTCACAAACTGGTAAACTTTCTTTATTCAAGGACAGGAAGAAGTGTTTGTATTTCTTCAATATATTAATTTGAAAATTGATCAATAATAAAAGCAGATGAATTGATGAAAGAACTATCCATTTCTGTTCTTTCTGGCTTCAGGCACAGACGTCACCTCACACCGAACAGCCCGTGTATCCAAGGCTGCTGTTTAAGCCGTCAGCCACCACCTGCACTGATAAGTATTCTCAGGAGATTCACAAGATTTATAGAGAACTGGACCTCTGACCTTTAGCTTAAGGTCAAGGTTCACGAGATTCAAACTTGTCTGAGATTTTTAGTATCTATAGTGTGAATTTGAACATTCTCGGTCACGTTGTTCTCGAGTTATAGCCAGCATTAAAGTTTCTGTGGAACAGACCCCACCACAATGCCATCAAGCCCATGACAACAGTGCAACTTTTTCTCAGAAACATCTGAGCTAAAAAGTTGGGACAGGGGCAAGAAAAAGCTGGAGAAGTGAGTGGTACTAAAAAAGAAACAGGTGGAGGAACAGGTCATAACTAATTAGGTTAATTGGGAACTGGTCAGTAACATGACTGCCTCTCTAAGATGCTCTCTTTAAACCCAGAGTTTCTCAGAAGTAAAGATGGGAAACGTTCACCAATCTGCAAATAACTGCAAATTTTGCAGCAGTTTCAGAATAATGTTTCTTAATGTAAAATTGTGAAGACTTCAGGACATAATATCAAACGTTTTTGAGAATCTGGAGAAATGTGTGTGTGCAAGGGACAAGTTTGGGAATCTTGGATTCTTGTGATCTTCAGGCCTTAGGGTGGCACTGCTTAAAAAAAGAGTAACGAGTCTGTGATGGATATCACAAAGTGATAGCAAAGTGGGAAACTGTTCTGGGGTCAGACAAATGGAAATTTTAAACTCTTTTTGGAAAGCATGGACACTACATCCTCCAGACTAAAGAGGAGAGGGTCCATCCAGCTTGTTATCAGTGCTCAGTTCAAAAGCCAGCATCTCTGATGGTGTGGGAGTGCATTAGTGCCTATTTGAAAGGTACCGTGCATACAGGTTTTAGAGCAACACATGCGACCATCCAGATGGCGTCTTTTTCAGGGAAGGCCTTGCAAACTTCAGTAAGGCAACGGTAAACTGCATACTGCAGCTGTTACAGCAGCATGGCTCCATAGTAGCAGAGTCCAGGTGCTGAAGTGGCCTGCCTGCAGTCCACATCTTTCACCAACTGAAAACATTTGATGCATCATCAAACAGAAAACACAGAAAAGCAGACTCTGTTGAGCTGCCCAAATCCTATATCACACAAGAATGGGACAACACCCCTCTCCCAAAAGTCCAGCAACAGGTCTCAGCTCACAGAAGAGAAGAGAGGATGCTGCACAGCTGTAAACATGGCTCCATCCTGTAAATAAAATATGCATTCATGAGATCTGCAAATCAAGGTAGTCTCTTTTTATTTATGGATGGATGGATATTCATTAATGCACTAAAAATCGAAGCTACCATCAACTAACTTTCAGTGATGCTGTTTGAGCAAAACAAAGACAAATAAGCTTAAATTTAAAAAACAGAAAAGAAAAAAAAGCTTATTTTCATGGCAACTGAGAATGAGGTTCAAGACCCCTTTCCAGTGGAGAACTGGCACCACACTGCCCATGATGTCAAACTCATGACAGCAGAACTTTTAGACACTTGAGTGTCATTCAAGCCTTTTTCCTATCTGGTCCCCCGGCAGTCTTCAGACTCTGATAATAAAACAGTTCATGGTGAATACGTAGTAAGGTATATATCAGGAATCAATTAGGGAATCAATGAAGAATATAGCCTAGCATATACAAAGATAATAGCATTACTACAACAGAATCCCCAGTGACCGTTTCACTCCCAACTGCATCATCCACCACAAGTGCTCATTTCATAAGAAAAAAGTGAGAGGAATTATGAATTCTTAGACAAACTATTCTCTTAAATCATGTTAATATCCCTTAGCTACAGAGAACCAGTAGCATGCAAAACAAATGGCATTTGTCTGTCAGTGACTATAACAACATATGACATTTCTAACTAGGACATGTACTGACTGCGCCAAAAGGCTGTAAACGAGAGTGAGGACGGAGGGGAAAACAGCTCAGGGTTCAAAGGTTCAGCAATCAGCGAACCACTGGAAGAACCAGAAATGGACTCATAAATACATCCCGTTTGATGTCTGTGTAGTCCCCTAGTATGCCATTAAAAAAAAAAATAAATAAAAAAAAATAATTATTATATATATATATATATATATATAGTTGTTTTGTTTCTGTTTATTATATAGTCTTTCAAATGTGTTTTTAAAAAGGTACGTTGTAGAAGATTTTCATTGCATCTTAAATCTGTGCCTCCCCCAATATCAACAACAGTGTCAAAGCCACTACTGAGCTCTAAAATGAATCAAGTATGCAATTTAAAGCCCCTGTATTTGATGGCGCCAGATTTTTTTTTTCTCTCTTTACAAAAGGCAATATCACACTGCTGAAATATGTCAACAATAGTCTTGATGATTGTGCTGTGAGCAAAAGTTCATCCAGCAGAGTAAATCACAGGGTGGCAACAGCAGCCAGCGCCAAGACTGCTGAAGCCCAGTAAGACGCTGTCATTTATTAATTTACATGACCTTTATTTAACTGTGCCTGAAATCAGACCTCCATGATCACATTGTTCTTGACCTATTCCGGACCCGAGAAACCACCACCATGAACAGCAATTTATACAAGCTTCAAGGATACTTCATGCAGATTTTCACTGCAAACAATATGAGACACTTAAGAGAAGATATTCAGCTATTACCACCTGCCACAGAAAGAAAAAATAAAGCATCCAGAGCTCACTCAGCTGGTGTTATAACATCAACCTGTTAAGAGGGAAGACCGGAGATTAAACGAGCACATTTTTTTAAAATCATGCTGATTTCAACACCTCATCCCAAAACCTCTATTTCACAACAATGAGAACCAGTGACTCGTCAGCCATGAAATGACAACTGTGTGGCAGAAACCAGAAGTACTGGAATATACAGAGATAGCGGTATAAGTCCTCATAATAATGTGGACATGATCTCTCCACAAATTAGGGTATTTACAAAGTTATTAACACCTTCAATCCCCTGCTGTCATCTCCTGCAGAAATGGTTATCTAGGCAGGGTATGATGAAAGGGAAAAGCCATTTCATATGCCCTCGATGACTATGAAGGTAGTTCAGTGTGTCTCTGCTCACTGAGAATGAAATAAGGCGACGGATTACACACAAACACACACGACTCAGTATGAAGGCACGCACAGCGCAAATATGAGGAACTCTGAAATGGCTGAAAATGTGATGTTTGAAGTAGACATTTATTAGTGTATTTCAGCTGGAAATATAGCCCAGTGTGTGCCTCCATCGTGCACTACAATGATACAAAATAACGTCACGGCAAATGCAAATCACGGCGACTTTGTTCTTCCTTTTATTCGAAAAGCGAACAGTGAAACGTCAATAAGATGTGGGGGAAATGGGAGGCTGACACGCTGGTATTCACCACTACTTACTTTAAACTACCATTAAACGAAAAAATAATAATAATAAAAAATGTTTGACCAAAAAAAATGAAAATGTTTGAGGCAAACTCGACTTCACTCCGAGTCCACCTTGCACGGACTTGCGCAACAAAGTTTCCCGTTAGGAGTTCCGAGAGAACTGAATTCGGAAACAAAAGTGATGCATATTTCCCAACAAAACGCTGAATTCAAACATCTCGTGAACAGCTCTACGCAACTATGTCAACTTCGTTTTGGTGGCAAACAACGTATCGCACAGGCGCAAGAGTGCAACGATACACAAAAACATTCCCAGCAAAGAGGAGAAACTCGACGGATAACTCCAAACAGCAGGCTCGGCGCTCGGGAAGCATGAAGCAGACCGTCTGTACTTACGCTGGAACAACAAAGTAGTCCTAACAGTCCCGAAGAAAAGAAAGCCACGATCCTCAGCGCAGCGCAGTCCGAGCTCCACATCCAGCAGGCTCATTCCCTCCTCTCCTCCTCCTCCTCAGCTCGCCTCTACAGCTGCTGGATAAGTTTGCTGACGTCAACAAGCCCTCAGTCTCAGCCGGTAAAGCTCTTTGGTGGAATAATACATGGAAAAGGAGGGGAAAGACGCGACCGGAAAGAACCCGGGAGGCGGCCACTACATAAGAGGCTGCTCATGCAAGACAAGGGCCAAGAAAATAAACAAATAAACAAGCGCAAAATTCCCACCGCCTGCTATTAACAGTGAATCCCACATAATGAAGAGCAGTTCAGCAAATGGTAAAAGCACTAGCAGCGCTAAATTCATAAATAAATTCACCACTAAAGAGTTTAAGTTCAATGGCTTCACTTTTGGTGAGTATCTGACTTTACTCACCAAAATTAAAAAACAAATTAACATGCTAACCTATTTGCCTAGCTGTAGATGCTAGTTTTTGATCGTACAGTGTAAAAGTTGGATGCTTTTGGGTCTGAAAAGTGAAGTGCCTGAAATCAGCATTATTTTTAACATTGTCTGCAAAAAAGATATCTAGCAGTCTATGTGGGAATGGCCCTTATACTTGACCTCAGGAAACACTTTCCTGGTGAGTTTTTTGGGCACAGTCAGTCATAAAGGAGGATGTGCAGGATAGGCGCTCAGCTATGTAATATTATATATTTAAAAAAATATAAAGACTCCAAGAGGTATATTTTAGTTTATAGACTAAGTTTAGCATGGTTAACTATAATAAAAAGCTGAAATTCTATGTTTTAAACATTATCACAGTACAGTGGTAGACAGAAACATGTCTGTATCCAGGAGATCTGTGGGGCTGGGACTACATTATGATACCCAGCTACTGGTGTCTCACATCGGAAGTCTATGAGCGACATTAACTGGAATCCAGAATGCCTCTATTGTATGATTCATGATTTTTTTTTTCTTTAGCAGAGGGATTAAAAAAAAAAGAGTGTGGTAGATAGTGATACACATTAGGGTTTAATCCCGAGATCCGGGATTCCCGGGAAATGCGATCAGAACCATTTCCCGTTTCCCGGGAAACGTTAGACGGGAAACCGGGAAAAAAGTCGCGCGCGTCGATTTGACTTTCAGAAAGAAAAGAAAGCTTCAGAATGTTAAATTTAAGGAAATGTTGAGAGAAGGGTTCGTTTAATGCGAAAAGCATTACTCTTCATTTCAGGCATGTTCAGCCTCCGTTTAAGGCTTCAGCTTCATCTCAAGCGTTTTAATAGAGGTATTACACAGTTGTGCTTTTTTCCTCTTTAATTTGTTGAAATCGTAGGCAATGTGTTTACCCTAAGGTATTTTGTATTATATAATTTTATATTATTATATATTGTTATATTGCATTATATAGCCTATAAAATATGCCTGCCCTGAACAATAAAGAAATATCTGTTTAACTTCGAGTGTTTCTTTTCCTCGTTTGCAGCCGCTTACTAACAATCATGAATTAGGATACGGGCCTAATGTGTGAAGAAATTATCATGAAATAGATTGCTTTAACATATTTCGCTTTTAAAATGGAGTTGAGTAAAATGTATATTTTTTTAGGCTATAAGGATTGGCCAGTTTTTCAATAGACGATTCACAGCGAACCTACTTTAACCCTCAGACACGGTGTTATAAATTTGCTGTTGCCAGAATGGCAATGACCAAGTCGTAGTGCATTACTCAAGGCCCTGTGTTATGCCATATTATAGTGTAGTACGGTAGTTAACTTTTCAATGACTATTACAGCGTTCCACTGGTGGAGATATAGCCCAACAGATGTCGCCACGACAGCGTGGCTGAGCCTTTATCAATGCTGTGGAGATGAACCGTATTGTTTTGCACCAGCAGTTGTAAAATATCTTGGTATAATTCCATGTACAATGGAGGAATATTCGAATTATATTTGTTAAGGGAGTGTTGAGGAACGATACAACACCGCATAGCTCGAGCACTCGAATGTCGAGATGTAGGTTTTATTGCGTTAATCAAGCCGACGTTACCCCCTACTGGGCATAACAGGACATAGCTGGAAAGCTACCTCTACAATATCAGAATAGGTTAAGGCCGACACAGGCTACAGAAGGCCTAATTAAAATAAAAAAATAAATAAACTTTTTCCCGGGATTCCCGGGAAATGGCTCTTCATTTCCCGGGATTTGATCCATGTCATTTTCGGGAAAAATATTAAACCCTAATACACATTACAAAGCCCATGGGTGGCCTTGTTGATAAATTTTAAAGAGGCAAAGTCATTGCGATGTCTCAGTATCATATCTTCTACTGTACAGTGCATTTTCAAATTATATTCCAAAAGTGCTTTCTAGCCTAAATACATTTTTCATATTATCTGAGTAGCTGATGAAGTTGGGGGGAAAGTTTTAGTTTAATTTTATTTTTTTTATGTAAAGTTTTGACAGGAAGTGTACTAAAATGCAAGGACTCCAAAATGGGCTAGATAAACTCCAGACACACCTTTTAATGGTGATGGAAAAGTAGTTAGAAGAATATAAAGTCCATGATGCAAAACAACAAATGGCAGGGACACACAAGGGTGAGTGACAGACAGACATAGACAAAGGAAAATTAGGTAATCAAGGGAAAACAGGCACAGCTGACGCTAATTAAGACAAAATCAAAGGAAGCCAAACAATGACAAGGCACTGACTTATGGAGCTTTTGTTGCTTTGTTTGTTGGCAAGATTGCACAAAGAGTTATGGATAGATTAGCATGAACATTTTTCCAGAGGTGGGGTTGGTCCAATTCAAAATAATTTAGTGAATCTGGACCCTGATCTCTATCCCCAAATTTGGAAAATATTCTTTAAAAGTGCAAAATCTGACATTTTGCATCATATCTTTACAAATACATTTCAGTTTTAAATAAGACAAACTGTGAGACATCATTTTGATGCCTAAAAGAAAAAGTTGCAAGCTAATCCAAGTCCAGATATCCTCCTAGATCCATGGACTCCGTCTATGCAGATGTACAGGGATATTTCAGCCCTGACAGAAGTGTGCAGTCTGCTCCATCCATCCATCCATCCATTATCCTGACCATTTCCAACCAGAATTCCATGGGGCTGGAGCATATCTCAGCTGACAGTGAAGTGAGTAAGATGAGGGGTACATCTTGGACAGGTTGCCAGTTCACATGTCAAAAGATACTATTGCTGAATCTTTTACCTACAGTACCAGTCAAAAGTTTGGACATACTGTATATACACACATACTGTAAACAAATAATAGATTAATTAAATAAACATAAACAAAGGTCATTTGCTTACTTGATTATTTTCTAAATAAAATGGTGGTCGGTAATAACTGATAGCTGCTGACCTTGAACAAAGCAAAAACACAGCTTCCTTTAAACACCAGCGAGTCTTCACAGTACTTATAAATCCATTTCTGAAGAATTTCAAATAGAAACCTTTTCAGAACAAAACCCAAACAGGTCAGTGATCATCCATGCTGATGGAGGGATGAGCTTTGCACAGTTAAACGTGCGCTCTTGTTTGAGGCGTTCGCAATGACAGTAAGTTTATTTCACGGCAGCCCCAGTCTGGCTTAGATATTTTACAGAGGATTAAAGAGTCTGGTCTCAATAGAACTGGCAGACAGTTTCAGATGACTTTCCCTCATCTACAGTTTTCTAAAAATGTATCAATATCACAGGAGAATCACCTCAGGTGCAGAGTATTTATAGCCTGTCCGTCTCTGACCAACTTTACACACTCTTTTGATGACATTGCAGATACAGGATGTGCCTCCAGATTTTCTTTGGACAGACACTGCTTTCCTCAGTGATGGA
This sequence comes from Archocentrus centrarchus, assembly GCF_007364275.1. Taxonomy (NCBI): domain Eukaryota; kingdom Metazoa; phylum Chordata; class Actinopteri; order Cichliformes; family Cichlidae; genus Archocentrus; species Archocentrus centrarchus. Next base: position 5,763,739 of record NC_044366.1, read on the forward strand.
TTAAAGTGTCCAAGATGAAAAATAATATGAATATCTAATTTATACTTTGCAGAACTTTCTTTTTTTTCCCCCTTATTAGTTATAATATCTCATGTTAAATCTCACCTCTCTTCAGCTACAGCTTGGATTTGATCTATACTAATAACAAAAATTTGTCCCTTAGAAATAACATTTATTGCAAATAGTGATTATACTTCTTTGCCTAAATTGCCAGCAGTGGCAACATTTTTCCACTGGGATGAACAGGAAAACTTCAAATAAGAGATAATCCTGGTGAAATTCCACATTTTTCTTCCCTTCAGCTACCTCAGTGATAAAGTAAACGTTGGTCAATGAAAGCATGTAAACAAAATCTTATCTTTCTAGAAGAAAGTCTTGCAAATCAGCCACCGTACTGAAACATATTTGGGCGCTTATGTCGGAGCATGGGCAGCACGGTGGCGCAGTGGTTAGCACTACTGCCTCACAGTTAGAATAACATCTGGAAGGTCTGGATTTGATTCCACCTTGGCCCAGGCCTCTCCCTCTCTCTGTCTGGAGTTTGCATGTTCTCTCCATGCTTGCGTGGGTTTCCTCCGGGTACTCCGGTTTCCTCCCACATTCCAAAGACATGTTAGGTTAATTGGCTACACCAAATTGCCCATAGGTGTGAATGAGAGCGTGAATGTGAGTGTGAAAGGTTGTTTGTCTCTCTGTGTTGGCCCTGTGACAGGCTGGCGACCTGTCCAGGGTGTACCCTGCCTCTCGCCCTATGACAGCTGGGATAGGCTCCAGCCCCCCCGCGACCCTGAACAGGTTGAGTGGAAGCAAATGGATGGATGGATGTCGGAGCATTATTAAATTAACTCTAAAACTCTACAACCTTTTCTTACTTTGACCTAAACCAAGGTTTTTTTAAACAAAACTTCTCTCCCCTGGAAGTTATACTTTTATCACCATCTTTGAAGTTGCAGCATGATCACCATAATTCTGTCCCAGTCTGCCCGAGTGAAAAACAGAGCCGATGAAGAAGCGTTACATGAATCTAAAGCCTGATTTAGCTCAGTCTTATGAGTCATTGAGATGCAGTCTTGCTAAAAAACTATTAAAAACACATCAGTGAGTCCCACTGTGGCACTCTGACGTGTTCCTTCATTATGATGAACATGGGTGCTGTGGTTTGTTTTGAGTCAGTCCCATATGCTTTAAATACCCAACAGACCATCTAATGTGTACATTACTCCATCACTGAAAATGGGCCTCAGCTGATTCACTGTTTACTTCTGTTTGAGTTGTGTTTGCTGGGAGACTATTGTGCTTAGCTGGTCTGCACACAAAACACAATGGATGCTGAATAAAACACAATAGAAGCAGAAACACTTCCGTTGTGTTTAGTGAGTTTTTTCTTTTTTTTTCTATTTCCATTGCATTTTATTCAACTTTCATTGTGTTTTTTTTTTTTTTGTATTTTTACAGCTGGTGCTCTCTTACCGTGACCCTGAAGAAATTTAGTTATTCATCTTCAGTTCATTTAACTTTTTCAATATTTAACTAAGAACATCACATTCCCCATTTTTCTAAACAAATGCTTTGAGAATCTATAAACGTAGCCATTAAAAAGCATTTATAATGCTACTGCTACTACAATAAGCAGGGCGTGCATTGAAATTGTGGCTATTGCTACGTTCAGCATGAGCATTCTGCAAATTTGCATTATATAATGTCATGAATAAAAATGGCACTCAGGCAGCACTGTGTTGGAAAATAAAGGCAGTCATACCAAATATCGACTTTCAAGCTTGTTAGAATTGCACAAACTCAGTTTTTGCCTTATATACTTTATTTCCATTTTTATTTGCTCATGTTTCAATAAATCACTGCACCTATTTTCCATTTTTCTAGCAAACCATCAAGACTTTTGCACAAGACCTTCGCACAGAGCTGAATATAAAATGATGAGAGATGATCTGCTGTTAAGTTTTATTTAATATTTAGTTTTAGTTACCTTATAAATAAATCATGCTTATTTATGTACTAATAATTCCTGTAGGGCTGTGCTGGATAACAAGCCTTAGTGCTTCCTGGTGCCTTTGATCAAGTCACTAAATTTTATACAGTTTCAAAGTTCTGTCCTCATTTCCATATGGAGAGCAATGGGGGGGGATCTGATTTTTCTTCTGAGATATAACAAAATTGTTTTTTTAATGATCCATCCTCATTACCATTGTAAACGTTTTTGGTGAAATTGGCTAATAATATCACACTGTAGTTTTTTGTTTTTCAAACTCCACTATTATTCTGGACAAAAACAACCTTGAGCTGGGCAAATGCCCCAAAACTTTATACAAGGCCACATTAGCTATGTAAACTTAATACCCAGTTTATTTGTGTGTGTTAAAGGCTGCAGCACTCATGGCCAGTGTAATTTACTGCTGAAAATGTACTGATATAGAAAAACCTCTGTTGCTGATCTGGAGGGCAAAGATATAATAGCATCATCCACTTTCTCCCAATTTACTACTCTTTTCGTCAGCTTGCCTCCGTGTTTCACAGAGCAGAGAACAGAAAAATATGCCTTTTCAAAAGAGCCCCCTGCATTAGAAATGCTGTCTCCTGTATAATGTCAAAGCCTGCTAACTTTAACTCCAAGCTCAGCCCTTCCCATTGATTGTTTTTGACATGTGTTAGTGTATTGTCAGAACCACAGCTATTTTCAGGCAAATATTAGAAATATAAACAACTCCAGCCTTTGCATTCAGTCATATATAGAACACAATATGAGAATTTATTTTCCTTTTGCACTGACTTATGCAACAGCAGCTTGTTTTCAGCTCCCTACATTCCATATTGCTATTTGCAGTAACATCCTCAGTCCATCAAATGGGTCTCTTTTACCCCCCAAAAAAAATACTCATCGTCAACAACCCAGGGTCTATCCATTACCACGCGGTAAGATGAGGCTGTGCATTAAGAGCAGCGCTAAAGACAGATCTTCATATCCATCATCGTTACTGCTCATCAGCACAGCCGTCAGAGAAGATCACCATTGAAATGATTAATGAAAAAAGGTGCACAAGCACAGAAGTGCCACGTGCTTCTTTCAATACTCTTTAAGCAGAGATGATAAGAAAAGGATGGTCTGCTTTTGGAATTAAATTGTGAAAATGAGACTCATAATTGGCAATATCCCCAATATCAGCTACTGCAAGGTTCTCTTTTATGGCTTTTGATTCCATCTGGGATGCTGGTTCTATTTCTGACTCTTAGTGCTGTGCTGCTTCAGAGACCGTTTCAAAGTACTTTTTTTTTTTTTTTTTTCCCAGTCATCCATATTTTTCCGTTAGCGCTGCACGTAACAGTAATAGTAATGGTGCATAGGTGAATTTCTGTAAAAAGAGCATTATCTATTTAAAGATCGTTAAAACACAAATCTTTTTTTTTTCAAGCCAACTTCAAACTCAGTTGCCTTGTGATCTGCTGCTGCACTAATTGGAGTCGATATCCATTCAGCAGCATTGTGTGCGAGGCCAGCCCCCCCCAGTGCCCCCCACGCCTCCCCCAAAAGACAGAGCGTTTACCCTGTACATCCGATCTCTGGAGATGAGAATATTGATGTCACATAAAGCACCCATTAGGGAACAGCGCTTTGGCAGTTTGTACCCGCTTTGTGTGGTGTTATAGGCTAAAAATTTCACTATGATTGCATGCATTGTTATGCCTTGCTCATATCAGCCGCTCCCTCCCTTCTTTCCCCTCATTAGGTATTTAAGATCCAGACACGGGTGATAGAAAAGTGAGCTGTATTCTGACGATGCAGTTCCAAATAGACAGATATATTCTAAATGGAAATGGATAATTAGCTGTTTTTCCATCGGTTATTTTTCGTCTCGGATTGCTGTCAGGAGCAGGCTGCAGGTTAGGCTTCTCTCTGAAATTTGCTTATCAGAGTTATTAAAATTAGATGTGCACCGAATGCAGCGCATATCTAAACATTCCTGGTAGTATTATCGTCTTTGTAGAGGCTGAGACAAAGCTACATGCCACATGCCTTGTGGTGAGCTCCTAATAGCTTCACAAGGTGGAGAAATGGCCACTCGTGAATCACTGAAAAATGGAGGGTTACAGCACAGTGACAGCAGCAGAAATGCAATGCCAAGCAGATGTGATGGAAGGAACCAACAACACCATAAAACTCTATTCAGCCTGCAGACGTTTTAAATTTGTGTCACAATCAGTCTTACTCCATAAACTCGTATCTTGGTGATGCAACTCTTGTCATGTGCTGAAGTCATCATCATTATCAGCTGCTTTCAGTTCTGTTTTTCTCCCACGGTTTAACAGAATTTTAAACATTAAGAGCAAGAAGAAGGTGAGGTGAGGTAAAGTGACCACAAATTTCACAAAATTAAATGGAAAAATATTTTCCTGCCCTTCACGGGCACTTTCTGATCTGACAGCCCCCCCATGGGACTTTTACAAACCACAGTATATTTACTTTCGACACAGTGTATCTGTTATAGAATGTGGCATTGCTATAATAAAGGTTTTATAGTTTAGCTTTAGACTGAAGAATGACTGTTAGAAAAAGTTTGTGCTTTGGACTAAAACAAGTTGAAGATCATGTTCATGCTGAAATGCCACTAAAGCTGATCTTTAAAAGGGAAGCGAACCATGTTCTCACGCTCCTCCCTGCTTTGAAACCAACTTTTGTTGCTCATTGTTATGAAATGCAATTTGTAATTGTTTTTAAGGACATTTCATGCTGAGGTCATCTTCACTATCGGAACTGTTCTATCACTGCAATTAGGAGGCACACTTGCTAACTGCAGTGACCAAGGAGGCGCGAGGAGGAAGTAGAGGAAAAAGGGAGCTCAAAGGACAATTTTGGGCTTCCTATTAAACATAAAATCCCAGGAGCTTAAGGAATGTTTATTAACTATAGCTGAATCCCCACTAGAGGGATCCACACTCTCTAGTGGCTTCAAGTCACATGGTCCAACCAGATTCAGGTGCCTTCCATGACCCGAAGGACCAACCATTATCATAGAATATTACATACAAAATATTATCCAACTGTTCACTGTCACTCAATTAGCAAGCTTGCACTGCATTTAGCATTAACTTCTAGCCCCCACCCCCCCAACATACATGCCCACCGGGCTGAAATTTTTTTCTGGCTAGAACCCTGAGACCATCTGGTGGCTACTTTCCTTCCTCTAAGTATCCTCTAAGCATTCTCATGTTACCCCGTTACTGATCAAGCTTCATTGGCTCCCCGTGAAGTTCAGAATCCAGTTTAAGATGTTAGTTCTTACTTTTAGAGCACTCCATGGACAAGCACCTTCTTACATCAGTGAACTTCTGCATCCATATACTTCCATCAGATCATTGAGATCATGTAATCAGGGTCTCCTGGCTATACATCCTTCGAGACTGAAAACGAAAGGAGACAGAGCATTTGCCTCAGTGGCCCCCCGACTGTGGAATTCTCTCCCGGTCTCCCTGAGAGCGGCGGATTCGGTGGCGTCTTTTAAAGGACAGTTAAAAACTCATCTTTTTAATATTGCATTTGCTTAAAGTTTTTTCTTTGTACTGTGTTTTACTGTTGTGAAGCACTTCGTGGCAGCTGCCTTGAGAGGTGCTATATAAATAAAGTTTTACTTACTTACTTACTTACTATTGATGGGCAGTGTGGTTTGACTTGTAGCTTTTTGTTATGTCAGTACATGCTGAGCACCATCCTCCGCCATCTTAACCCTCTTGGATATTTCTCATCCCATCTGTTGGCTGTGGCTTGAGTTGTTCAGTCAAAGTTTAAACGCTGTATCCGCTTCATGTCGTTTCTTCCGACTGTCGTTGCTACACGTCACCAAATTTCATTGAGAGTCTACAGTCTGTGGTCAGCACATCACTGCTCATGCCTTCATTTGTGTAGCCCCTTAACTCTAAAATATTTATCCGGTTTTCATTGCAGACAAACTGTTTCCTCCAGGAACCAGGAATGTTCAGACTTTACATAATGAATGATTGATGTGATTCTTTGAGCTGAAGTTTGAAAGACACATTCTGGTAACATTCAGGTAACATGCAAGACTTAAAATAACTCGTTGAGAACGAAATATCAATAAAATAATATTAGACCTTTTAAATACAATATGTGATTTTGGGGCATTTGCTGAAACTATTTCTGAACTCGTGCTGTAGCAGCCATTAACAACAAAGTTAAAAGCTGCAGCTTATTTTGTTATTATCAAAACATTGTCAGATTGTTCTTATTTCCTTCTTCTGAGTTGTTTCTATAATTGCACAAAATATAAAGTAAACCACAGAGTTTTGTGCATGCCCTGAGCGCAGGTATTTAGACGCATTTTTAACTGTCCATAAATCATAATAATGGATGAAATAATTATTTCATTTCCACCAGTTATTTTCCCTCTCAGGTCATCTTCACCCTGGTAGCTCTGAAGTTAAACAGCCTGTTTTCCATCGTGCTACATTTATACATACTATAATAAAGCTTTGAGCTCTGTCTTTGAAACCCTCTGTGTCATTTCACTTTTCATTGTGTCACGAGTAACTGCTGTGGGTACACTGAATTACATAATATATATTATACTGTGCCATAGTGTTCAGCTAAATTTTACATACATTCACATGTTACACACAGTGAAACACTCCAAAGTGTTCCTACGATTATTTTAAAAGTTTCTGAACGTCAAAGTTTCCTCAGTAAATCTGAGGCTTTATTTCCCCAAGGGTCCACTTGGAAGGTGCTGGTGATGAATTGCTTTCAATTATTTAAGTTCATTATTTATTTATTAGTATTTATTTATCTGATCTTTTTGGGGGGGGTGGGGTGGGAGTGACCTTGACACACAACCACAGGTGTTATTAAGCATTTCATTTGAGCAGTCAGTGCCATGGTTAAAGGTCCCCCACATCATCCAACATACAACAAGGTGATAACTTGATAAACAGCCTGTTCTCCTTCTTGACACGCCTCACATAAACTGTAATTATGTTCCTTTCTCTGTGTTTAATGAAACAATAGAAATTTACAGCTATCTCAAAAACTCAGGTTTAAAAAAAGGAAAAAGGGAGAAGCCATTTGCAGCTGAGCTAAAAGCTTTGAGGTTGAAAGCCTTGTAGCCTCAAGCTACTCACACCCAAAGGGCAGATCCAAGTAAATCAAATTCCTATTACCGGGTTGAAGAGTCCATGTGTTGCAGATGTTATTACCCTCATTATTGTGCTCCTTGGTGGACCACAAAAGAGAAAAAGCTGCAGCCTCATGGGCCGTATTTTCAGTCAGAGGTATTGACCAGAAAGAATATAGATGATCCGAGGTAAACCTGTTTGAATGGAGCACAGAAAACCGGCTGTTCTGCAACCAAAATAGACAAAAGGGAATGATCCAGAAACCTTCAATTTTCATAAGCAGATGTCCCGCCTCCACTGTTCTAATTATACCTCACCTTCTTAGCACTTGTTTTACAGGATATCAAAGAGGCAGGCAGGTGTTGCCTTCTCATTCTTTTCCTCTTTGTATACATGCCATTTTTTTTCTGCAAGTCTAAATGATGGACATGTCCCTGATCATACTTTTTAGTGTTCTTTACTAAGAACATGCTTAGTTACTCTTTAGATGACAGATCAGGTCTACAAAAATGAGTCCTCATCCTTGCACATTCCACAAGAGCTATCAATCGAATTATAAGCCATCTCTAAAGGGTGATTTAGAATACCCAGCCCTTTCATTTTAATTGACTGCCTTTAAAGACATTGCCAATTTGTTTTCTTGTTATCAGAGACCTGCAGGCCTGAGAATTCCCTCTGCAATGAAAACCATCCTCCATCAGTCACGCTGATAATTCTGGGAATGAAAGCATACATTAGTAAATAAGTATAGGTAAATCTAAGATCATCCCAGACATGCGTGACATTTAGAGCAGAGAATGAGTCGCTGTGTGGAGAATGTAAAATCCCTCATGTGTGCTTTAATGTCATGTGGGAACCAAAGCAGACACTGATTAATGATGATAATAAAACGGGTTTAAGTCAAGTTTTTAAGATCATCCACTGTATATTTTGTTAGATATAAACATTTTGTGATCTGTATATTACCATATAAAGTTTACATAAATGCTAAACATGCATACAGCACAGTAACAATTAACTGGAAAATAGATGTTATACCACTTAATGCTCTCAAAGCTGTCACTGAATGCAGTGCACATCTAAACATTCCTGGAACTGGTTTCTCCCCTTTATTATTGCATTATGATAATGGGATGTTCTTCCAATTGTATGCCGTCGATTTCAGCCGTTTGGCTACTGTGCCTGCTGAATCAGGTGTTCTGGCGAGCAATGCGCTTCAGCTAAAAGCAGGCGAGTTGCCTTGAGCAGAGGTGGATTAGAGCAGCGGATTAGAGGAGCTCACTGTCATTTTGCTTCAGTGCATGCACCAGGTTCAGTTCTTGATCCCAAAAGGAACAGCTTTGAGTCCGTGCAGTTCTGTGTTCCCACGTGACGCCATTCAGCCAAACCAGAACTAAAGCATCCAGCTGTGACTGGAGCCTTTTAGGCAAGGAGAAAACTTTTCTGTTCATAAACCAGTCTCCAAGGGAGACAATGTAAGCTAACTGCAGTCTGTAATTAAAAAAAAAAGAAAGAAAACAGAAGCATGTGGCAAACATGTTTAAAGTACTAATTGAATATGCTTCTCGATGCCTGTGGCAATATTGACATATTACATCATATTGTTTCTTTTTCTTGCTGAGATACCCCTCCAATGCACAATACCCTTAAAGCTGGGAGGCACTAAAAACAAAGGCCTGCCAACCACAGACTGCATATGCAAGTTGGATGTTACTGCAGTAACACCTCCCTTTAGTTTGAGGACTTCTCAACTGATTGTGATAAGCCAGGATTTGATTGAGAAACTGAGGACACTGCTTGCTCATACTGAAGTGACTTGATCATGCTCATCATCTGTTTTACCTATTTTACTTTAAATGGGGTCACGTTTTTAATAAAATAAATGCCACAATATATTAAATAAGACTTGAAAGCCACAATTGTGATATTAAATCAAGTAGTTGTGCATTTGGAGAAAGAGGAGTCACCCCCTGCTGACCACAGGAAAGACTGCAGAGTTTAGACGCTTGGCTCCAGTTTTCAGATCTCAGAGCTATGCTTAATTAAAAAAAAAAAAATACAATTAGTACTCACTTTTTAAAATACACCAGATGGCTTAAAAGTATTGAAACATGCATATTATAAGGCAAAGAGGCAGGGCACACTCTGAAAAGGTTACCAGTCTGTTACAGGGCAAACGCATAGAGGCAGACAACCAGGAAGTCAGGAAAGCAGAGTACCCAAAGAGAACCCATGCAGGCACAGAGACAACATGCAAACTCCCAAACCCTAGCTCAGATATAATTTAAGCACTTTGTTACTAAGTGAAATCAGACAAGCTGACCAACAAAGAGTGTGTTATTCCCATAAAAAAATACTTTGGGTTTAATTTGGTCAAATTTTTCAGCACAAAAAGCCCAGCTAATTTTCAAACTAAAACAGAAATAGAAACAGAAATAGAAACAGAAATGTGGCGTTAACCTGTAAACACACCGATGTAACTGAACGAGTTCTTTACAAAGTTTTGGTAAAAGTCAAAACTGGAAGCAGAAACATCATCTGAAATATAGAAGTGTGAAATCTTGAAAAATATATGTATGTTGGGATTTGTGTGTGGAGAGGAATTTATTCGACTCTACTGTTCTTGATTTTCTTGTCAGCTGTGGCTGATTGCTCGCTCACGACAACCTGTCCCTTGTGATATTCAGCACTGAACTGCGTGATTTCCTTTGATTCTCAGTGTGGCAGTGAAAGTCAGGATGCATGACAGTTTTTTTTTTTGTTTTTTTTTAATAATAAGAGTGACAATCAGAGGCATTAAAAGTCAAATCTTGCTCAGACCCTTTGTAGGCTTCGAGTTAGCTCAAAACAAAACAAGTCAAGCCTGCAGTCAGGAGACCTTCAAGACTTCTGCAAATCTTGAAAAATTCAGCTTCTTTTTTATTTATGTGGCTCTCTAAGGTTTTGCTATTTCTATTAAATGCCTCGAAGGAACTGTAGAAATATTTCCAATTTTACCCCTGCTTGGTTTAATGGGAAAGATGTATAGGATAAAGACATTAATTCAGCACTACCACTCTAGCACAACTCTACACTTTGCCATGCTGTGCTATTTCCAGCGGTATACCTCCAAATCCATAGAATAATTATCTCCACTTGGATCACCATGAAGTGCATCATGGTTCGTTGCCTTATAACAGCCTATGAGCAACCCGGGTACAGTTCAGTATTTCAGTATCCACTTAATGCTCTCTCTCCAAAGTACATAGCCATACACTACAACGACTTTGACCATTCAAGTAAACTAAATTATCTTGATGGTGATGTATAAAAGAGGTTTCTGCAAGGCTTGATTCCACTAACAAAGTCACATGTGGAGCTCGGGACTGACTTTGAAGGCGATTAATACACACACAAGGTGCAGCCACATCTCCATCGCTCAAAGACATTCATTTGTTGCAGTAGCTGCTGCACCCTGTTGCCCATGTGATGAATACATGAGTGCTTTGAAACATTTACAAAATCCATGTAGCTGCATTATTCAGGATTGTGGCTGCTGTTTCATTATCCAGCTCTGTGCACCAACAGGATGTAGAGAAACAGAAGATCAAAGGCCACAGATAGATTACGTTTCATCTGGATAATGGGGAGTAGCTGCCACAGTACCTTTTTCATGTCCATTTGTATATGTGGGTGTTTGTTTACACAGGCTTCTACATGCTTTATTTTTGCCCTGGATGCACTTAAATAAAATATTAGTGTAGGGACTAAATAGATGTCGGCAGAGTTGGTATCAATGATTTAAAAGGCAACATTTAGCACTAGTCTGGAAGAATAGATTCTAAATGGTGTGTTTAGGCAAGTGCATGTGCACCTGGGAAATTTGTGAAAATCAGATATTGTTATGGTGATGCAGGAATACATACACACTGATCGATATTGCATCGGTAGGTTTACTTTGCAGGGACTCACTTCCCGTACAGAGACAAATTATATACCTTAAAATTCCTTAAACAAATCCTTAAACAAAAACAATTTCAAAGGTAACACCGGTCTGTTGTGTGGCTGCTGGATGGTGGGAATTATAAGAGCGTGACACAAATCCTCTGACTGACAGCAACAGCGATCACATAATATGTGAAGGGGGAAATGAAACACTTTGTTTTGTGAAGCAAACCACAACTAACCAGCAGCGCAGACAATCCAGTAAGTAAAGAAGAGAAATCTCAGTTTTTGTGGGGTAGTATAGTGAAAGTGACCTCTTTCATGGCTTCAGCTGGACAGCATCATCCGTCAGGAGAAGCTGACTAATGCTATCACCTTGCCAAGCCAGCTAAAAATGCACCAAACATCCTTTGTGAATGAAACTTGCTTCAAAAGAGTGCTGGATCTGAACCAGAGGGGAGCATGACCATTAGTTGGACTGTGTCAAAGAGGCTGGTAAGGTGAGGGAGGAAAAGCAGAAGATGACAAAGGATTTATGTTGCAGACATAAGAACACTGGTGTGCCTTGAATTTTTGGCTTGGCCTTTGGCAGAAGAAAGTTTGAAAGTCAATTGTCTAGTTTATAACACAAAGTAAAGGGTGATGTGTACGGCCATGTCTGTTATTGTGTGGGTGGTGAGCTCCGTTTGTTAACTTTCAGATTCACTTTCAATTTAGAGGACCTTTTCTAATCAGCAGGATTAAACATTTATATACTTTTATATGAATAAAACTAAATAACAATCAGTGTTGCAATAAAAGGGTGTGTGCAGTGAACACACAGATTTATTATGACCTTATTCTACCATCCATTTGGTTAATCACAAGGAAACAAAAAAGATCACACTGGACGGGTTTCTTTGAATGGCATAAAAGTTGTTGGCATTAGTACAGAGGAGCAGGCATGGTTTATGAGCCCTTATAGCATCACAGCCTGTGCGATTGGGAATAATTGTTTTGCTTTTATGGCGAAGTTACATCATCCACTTGTGATGTAGTGTGTAGCCTGTATTTAAAGTTGATTTTCAAGCCAGAAAACTATGTGTGTGTGTGTGTGTGTGTGTGTGTGTGTGTGTGTGTGTGTGTGTAAATACTGCTGAGTTCCAGGCTCTGGAGAGACCAGTTCATGACTGATAGTGTTCCACTGTGTGTTTTTCTATCCAAGTAAGCTTTTACTGTGCTGGATCCATGTCATTGCTGAAAAATGATGCTGCTGATAATCAGACACTGTCATAGCCAGGATATCTTCTGTTATTGTTATGTTGTTTTCATTCCTCTGGTTTTCAGCAGCGGGTTCTGCCTAGCTGCAGAGTTTAGGCTCAGGTTGTGTTGCACACCTGTTCCTCATCTCCTCGTCTGGTGGTGGTATTTGAAAGCTGAAAGGACAGTACATCATCACTAGATTTGTTTTCACTCATGTGGGGTAACGAGGCTCCTTATGGTTCTCTCTACCAGTTGTCTGTTGATGCTGACCCTGTTGCTCTGTCTGCCTAGAGCTCTGATCTCCCGGTCCAGAACCCACCTGTTTACCCTGGCAAGGTCCTCTATCTTCCATCATCTCAAGCAAATAACAGCACGTGGGACCAGAGTGGAATTGGCTGCAGAAAAGACTCCTGCCTGGTGGACCACCTTCACTGAATTTGCCTTTTGGAAGAACACCATAAGGAAAAATATCTGTCTGCCCACTCTCCACTGTGATAACCTGCTGACTCTGTTTCACCTCTCTCTCAGAACACCCCCTTCTCTGGATCTGGACTTTCCACCCTACCAAGAAAGACTGTCAATTCCACAAGCTCCTTATCAATCTCGTACAGTATTCCTGCATCTGTTAAGCCCTTTCTTGCCATTCACAGATGTTCCAACCAGGCCAGAGCTGGTATTCATGTCGTCACTAAGATTTTCTGTTTGAATAAAGCTTTTGTTGGTGTGTTGGGCCTGCATTTAGAGTCCAGTTCTACTTTCTACCATGACATGTTCTAGGTGGTAATTTTCTGTGTTCATAATTCCATCCGTTTTGACAAGATACCTGACAACAATGGCTGAAATACACTTCCTCTGTACATACCAGCGATGATTTTAACCAAAAATGTCAAATTTCGTTGATCGCCCCATAAAAAACTCCACTTGTGTAATTTGACATGCCTCAGCCTTTTGCCACCTTCCCTAAGAATGGCTTCTTGCCAGCCACCCTTCTGAGACCATTTCTGGTAAGCCTGAAGTGAACAGTAGATGATCAGCTGAAGGGCCAGATGCATCCCTTTTCTTCATATGATGTTCCTATTTTTGTTTCTAGTAACAAAGTGACTAAAGATACACTTTAAAGTTGGTTCTTTGCCAAGTTGGGCACTGATCGCTTGAATTGGCTACCATTTTATGCTTGGATGAGTCAGTTTTCAGTGGCTTAGCAAACAGAACCTTCCTGAAAATTGTCAGAAACAAGGTCTGGACAGTACAGGAATGAAAAAGCAGCCAGTGTCCAAAGGATACCGAAAGAATTCCAGAAAGCCTGCTCAAGACCACTTTAAAAGTTACAAGAGTCTGGCTCCAAGAAAGCAAAACATAAAGAAATTAGGGGTGGCTCAAGACCTTTGAACAGTACTTAGTCTGCAAGCTGCTTTCCAGATGAGCCTCTTTAGCTTGCCTGGCACAATGTTAGCATTCACCGGCTTCACCTCACTTATGAAGGTATATTCAATATAAAGCACCTTGAGGCTACTTGTGTTTTGGTGCTATATAAATAAAATTGAACTGAATGAAGGTTTCCAACTGAAGCTGTGAGAGAGCAAATTCTATAAACTATTTACAGATCCTCGGATTTTATCAATCAGCAATTACAATTCACTCAGTTAACCACTCATCTCTTTTTATTAATTTCATTTATATTATTCTATATTCTATTGGGGCATTGACATGCCCTTGCTTTAGACTTGCAGGCTACAGCCAGCTAGTCATTTTAAACCATTTATTTATCATAAGAGTCTTTTATTTATACTGTCTTTAATCAGATGTGTGTTCACAGAGCCTTTGTGTCTGGTGCGTGTTTTAGTTGGGTATGTGTGTATAACCATAACTCAGTATGAATGAGATGCTCTTTGTGAGCCTAAAGCCTCCCTCTCGGTGGGTGATGATCAAATGTGTTCACCACACAAGAAGGCGCCCAAAACCACAGAACAGGAATTTGGAAATCCTATTAAAAATGGGCCAGCTGATAAGAGAGATGAGTACACAGCTCTCCAAGTGATTCCCAATTTCACACCTCAACATTTTTCCCCATTCAGTGCAAGGGCGGGGATAAAGCTGGAAAGTGTGGACAAGTGCATATGCCCAAAACAACAAAACCTGTTCGGTTTGAAAAACAAACTGCGTGTCCTGAAACTGCACAGACGACTGCAAAAATATCTGCGCAATATAAAATATTGAAATGATTCAACCTCCTGCCTCCCAGCATCTAGTTTCAGGCCTGTGAACTCTACTTTGGGAAAAGATTGCAGATGGTTTGTTCCTCCATCATTCTTCCCAGCATAATATCCCAACTGCTCTGTCATAACCAAGAGACCCAACAATAGGCATAAATTGCTCCTTGCTGTGCTGCGGGTCATGCGGCCTTCTGTTTTTGCTTGTGTACTCTGCATAGGCTGTGTGCTAAATGATCCATGCTTTAAATTATGGTGATTTTCTGTCAAGAGGGGTGGATTTCCCAATCCTGGCTGGGAATGTTGGTGCCTCAAGTAAACAAGGTCATGTTTCTCAGGGTCTCGTGCACAAGGAGAGGAAGAGTGAAGCAGGGTGTTGACCCCCCCGTCTGTTGTAGCAGAGAGAGATTTGAGTGTGATGACTTCAAGATTTACTGTTAGATTTATAGACACTAAAAACAGTAATATTAGATTTTCAGTATGAATTGACTATTATTTGAAGATCGTACCCTCACCTGAACCGCTCTCATAACTGTTCATAGTTTTAGCAAACCTGCCACATGCTACCAAGTTTACACCGTACTCTACTATCT
Source organism: Archocentrus centrarchus (assembly GCF_007364275.1). Taxonomy (NCBI): domain Eukaryota; kingdom Metazoa; phylum Chordata; class Actinopteri; order Cichliformes; family Cichlidae; genus Archocentrus; species Archocentrus centrarchus. The sequence continues at coordinate 5,778,845 of NC_044366.1, forward strand.
TTCCTTTTTTTGAAGCATTTTCACACAGAACCTCCTGACAGCTTTGTGTTTGGCTTTGCATGTTTCCTCTGTACAGTCTGACAGCACATACTTTACTGATGCCAAGCCTGGTAGTTAGCATAGACAGTATGATGCTGATGGATGCTGTCCCTGTGACATCACCCAGTGGGTTTTGAACAGTGCATTTTTAATGTTAGTGTTGATTTCTAGGAACCAGAAGGGAATGAAAGGGGTGGGGTGCTAAGTTATCAGCTGATGCTAGCTAGCTTGGTTAGCAAGCTGCTTTCATAAACTGTATGTACGCTACACACCACGCACACAACAAAACAGTAGACTTTCATTTAGCAAAACTAAAGTACAAACTTATGGGATGGTCTCTACCACACATATGAGACAGATAATAAGAAATACTACAAAAAAGGCAACAACAGTACAAACACACACACAAAGAGGTCCAGTCCCACAAGCAGTTGATGAGACCTCAGAAAAACCCATCAGCTCCAGCTGCCCATTACAGAACAGCTGTTAGTCACCTTTGTCACACCCTGAACTCAATTATCCAGGTTTCCAAGAGGGAAACTATCCATAGAGGCTTACATATATGTTCTTTGTACATTTTCTCAGTCAGCTTTATGAGGTAGTCAACTGTAAAGAATTTCAGTTAAAAGCTGTGGCTTGTCAAGAGTTAATTTCTTGAATTTCTTGCCCTCTTAATGTGTTTGAGACCATCAGTTGTGTTGTGAAGCGGTAGAGTTGGCATCCAGTGAATAGTCCTATTTGAGTCGTGTTCTAATCCATTTAATTCTAAACAACAGTCCATCATTACTTTAAGAAATGAATCAATCTGAGTCAATCTGAAAAATTAAGAACTTTGAAAGTATCCTCAAATACAGTCACAAAGACCATCAAACGTTAAAATGACACTGGCTCTCATCAGGACCGCCCTAGGAAAGGAAGACCAAGAGTTCCCTCTGTTGTACAGGATAAGTTCATCAGTGTCACAGCAATAGGAGGCATACTTGCCAGAAACATTACAAATTTGGTACACACAAAAAAATAAAGGTAAATTTTTGTACCCAAAAGGTACTTTTATCAGGACAGTTCCCTCTAAGTACAGAGATGGACCCTTGGGGTGATTTACTGTGGACCATCAGAGGTACAAAATCACTTGTCAGAGCAAATGGTACAAAAGTGTACCAGTAAAAGTCAGTGTTGGGGGGGGTGTTTCCTCCCAGATCACAAAAAAAGGCACCAGAAATGTAAAATGGCGGACTATCCGGTTTTATGCAGCCTGTCCACCGAAGAACTTATTCAAAAAATATCTAAAGCTGGAATAAAAATGCATGAAGACGAGGCAAGAAGATTCAGTGGTAAGTAACCTGACCTATTCATGTTCATGGTCTAACTCAGTCACCATTCATTTAAAATTTAAGACTAACATGTACAGCACCTAGCATGTTATGTGCACAGGGCATTACCCAACTTCTCTGCAATTTCAGAATATTAGTATTTTAGTGAAGTACTGTCACAAGAGCTAAGTAATTCCATCTTTTTTTGTTTAAGTACTTTGTTTGGGGTTTGTATTAGCTGTGCGGTCTCCTTTAAAGCTCCCTTCAGCTCAGCTACACCATCTATCCTAAAAAAAGAAAAACTCAGCCAAATTCACTTGAACTAGAAGCTGCATTTCTAGCTTTTGTTATTTTGGTTAGATTTGAATTACTTGTTGCCTTTAACAATAATAATTGATAATGTGTTTGTGTATATTGGTTGACAGAATATAACATATTTAAAGTTGTATTACTTAATATTTTAAACTTGTAACTTAGCACTAAGGTCTTTAAATTATTTTACATAAATTAATTGGAACAATGTCTTTTGCTGCTTGGTTATTTATTTATTTTTGTAATTTATATAGAAAGATGCTGCTACACCCTATCCAACCATTCAACTTATGGATAATAAGTGGAAGACGGTGATGACCAGTGCTGGGCCCAGTCTGGTGAAAGTAAAGTAGATGTATGCCACTGCACGGGCCTAGGTGAAGCCTTTATAACAGCCTTCAGTATATACTTTGTTTTCAACATTTCATTCTTCTCTCTTCTATTCAGTTCTTGTTTTAAACTCAATGAACTGATTTTAAATTATACATTTTGATAAATAAAGAATATTTTTGTGAATCTAAGGGTTTGTTTTTGTCTCTCAAAAGGTACCATTAGCCATGTCGCTCCAGCTGTACCTCATTGGGTACATAATTTGTACCTTTGTAATGGGTACAGTTTTGTACCTGTACATAAAGGCACATATTTGTCACCAGAGGTACAGAAATGTTCTTTTAAAGGTACAGACAATTAGGTACAAAATTGTTCCTAGATTTAGAGGTACAATGTTGTACTCCACTAGGGTACAGCTGGAGCGACAAAGCCTTCGTACCTTTTTAGGTCCATTCTCGTCCCTCTGTTTCTTAGTGTGTATGTGATGTGGATTAAAACCCCTCAGAACATCATCCATCTACCTGGAATCAGTGATATCTGTCATGGCCCTAACCTAACAGACCCACGAGACAAACAACTACAATCAGATGCTCAGGGTGGTTTATTTACAATACAAATTGGGGAACAGAGGAAATTACTGGAAATTAACGGTCTGAGTGAGCACAGGAAACAAGAGGGATGTCTGTGGAGAGAGGGAATGGACTGTTACTACGAAGCCAGGTAAGATAACAACTGGGGAGTAGCATCGGGAAAATTAGTGCTCTTACATTACGTGCAGATGAGCTAGACTTGGGAAACAAGTCCAGAAAGCAGAAGAAGGATACAAGATGAATTGCTGGGTACTGATGCAGAGTGGGCAGGCAGAGGAAGGCAGCAGGATGGCGAACAGGTTAGGGCCAACGAATGAGCGATGGTGATTCTCCGAACGGTGAGCCGAGCTCCTCTAACGGACTCCTAGGAGGAACAAAAACTCAGGTGAGGATGAACAAACTTGTGGAGAATGACTGCCCTGACTGGCCCTTAAATACCTCGCCATCAAGGAGCAGATCACTCACCGGTGTGACTCCGGCTGCCTTGGAGGATGCCAGTCCCACCCATCTTGTCACCTAGAAGTGCAACAGATGGATGAAAACCCCATACCAGCCCGGCACCCTGACAGATATCGATGAGCTGATGTGACTACCACAACCACAGCTTGTTCACCTGTGCAAGTAATACAAAAGTAACCACTGCTGCACCACCAGACTTTAGGACAGTTTCCTCAGGCTGCAAGACTTAAGAATAATAGGCTTATTTTAAATTATTATTCAATTTGTTTATAATTTTTTTTGAGTTGCATGAAGGGACTGCATCTGTACTTTTGTTATACAACCTTGTGTTGCATAATGACAAGTAAAATGAATCATGAATCTCAAATGATGCAGTTGTCTCCCAACAGCAGTTAAACAGAGGAATACAGGCTTCATGCTTTACTGTTTCTATTATATTGTTGAAAATGTATTATATTTGTCAAAACAGGTCTCTCTTGCTAATGAGACACTGAGTCTCAATAGGACTACTTGTATAAATAAAGGTTAAATTAAAAAAAAAAAAAAGCACGATGACAAAATTCATTCCAACAATTTCTCATTTTGCATGTTCCTCCTGAGAAACAGAGAAAATGAACAAGGCAAGAGAAAAGGCAAGCTGAGGATCTGTTCCTCTTGTCAGTCACTACCCTTTCGCCTCCCAACTGCAGAGGAAATGATGAATCGCACTGTAAGTAAAATTAATTTGTGCAGAGCCAAATCAGGAGGAGGTAGCCGGAGGAGGGGAGAGCACGCCGTATTGATAAGGACACTGTGGTGAGAGTGGTTACTAAAGGGTGAATTATGGCTCATCCTTGAGAAGTAAAATTGCTTTGCAGCACATTATTTGGAGACCCTCAGTAGGATGCACAGCTGGCAGTGCCACACTGCTCACTGCTGCAGGCCAGTAGGAAGTCATTACTTAGCTTAGCCATTGATTTTCCTCCTGCTTAAAAAGATGCACTAGAGAAAATATGAACAGCTTTCAAGATAGATTGCCAGCATTTGGAGGGAACTTGAAGGACATTTTATCATAATATTTTGTGCCCAGACATACAGTCGGCTCTTTCCTGTTTTCAAACACTGCCGGTACTTCAGGTCTACTTTAAGCTGAGAGAACATATTGGCTCTTATTGGCAACACTTGTAATAAATATCATGACATCTCTTTAAATAATGAAGCTCTCAAATCTTATGCAACTTGGAAAATATCCAGTGACAAGCAAAAGTGTGAGATTCCTAAAAAATATTAGTTTAATCAATCAAAGCCTAGATGTCGCAGAATTCAAGACTCCAGTAGGAGCTATTATTTAACTAGGTGGGAGGCAATGCGGTCCACATTTGCACGCATTAACACTATCTTGAGCATGATTTTACAGCGGGGCGCCGGCAGATTGGCTCATTAAGAGTAATCACACCATATAAGACTTCATCAAAAAGATATTTGCACTCACACCATTAAGATTCCCGAAGGCTGGAAGAGTGCACGAAAAAACAAAGCAGATTTCCACTGAACCCTGTTTACAGTCGAATCTGTTCACCTGCAGATGTGCAAATAGACAGTGAAATATGCATAATAAAATCACTTCATATTTCCCACCTGCCACCCAGTATGAAGTGTGATGAAGCATCCAAAAATGTTCATTTGATGCATATTAATTCAGGTCAACGAGCGTGACGTATATCTATGCTGCTGTGTGATTGTGTGTGTGTGTGTGTGGTAATTAATTACTCGAGCAGATTTGTGAAGCTCAGAAGAGAGGGAGCGGCCACTCTGGAAAAATACGTTATTTTCGTTGCCAAATGAAATATAAATGATTTGAAAAATGACCAAACAGTAACTGCTTTGTTGGCTACCCAACACACTGGTCAGCTGCAGCTCCATTATAATGACAACTTCCTGACAGCTCATCAAACCCTTGGAAAGCCACCTCAAGCTGTTCATTGTGTGCACAAATGGCCTGCAGCTATATCGCACTGGCCAGCAGAAACCACCTTTGGGGAAATGAAAAGACAATAGAGTGGATGAAGAATACGCAGACAGATATTCTTTGACTTATTTTACACGTTGAGGATTTTTCACCCTGTCTGTGCTCCAAATGCCAGCAAAAATTTTTTTAAAAAGCAGTGAATAAACAAAACATTAAAAAACAAACAAAAAACCACCTTTCAGATTCCTGGTGAATTTGGCTCTCTGCCACCTCATATACTCTGAGTCCTGATGCATTTGAGTTTTGTTATCTGGAGGCAAAGGTTGAGTCTAGTAGGAAGCTCAAGGGGGAATGGTTGATACCTGCCCAACGGTAAGCTGCTAAGTGGAGCCTCCGTGGCAGCTGCAGAGCTATATCACCATGGCTATCTAATTTCCCAGCCTCACTTAAGGGACCAACAAGGGCAATTTTCTGCTCTACCAACACTTCTTTCGTTTTTCGATGAGGTGAGACCACATCCTTTAGACGAGGTGTCACAGAGCGTGTCAGCTGCAAAGACAGAGGAAGAGCCCTGAGAGGAAAACACAAATGTGCAAAGCAAAAACAACAAAGCTGCTCCTGTCCAAAAGTCTACGCAAGAATGTGGAGCAGGGCTTTAATGAGTCTTGGCAATCAACCAGCAGCGCATGTCCCCAGCGGAACGACCCACTAACAAAACAAAAGAGTCATGATTTGTCCGTTTCCGTCTCTCCAAAGTTAACTGAAGGCCTGGTTTCGAGGCCACCGCGGTTGGGGGTTTGAATGAAGCATTCGGTGTTTCAGCACGAGACAACAATCAGCCTCCCTCAAAAAACCCAGTTCTTATTATCAGTGTGCAAGACTGGAACAGGTACCACAGCACAGGGATTCTCTGCAAAGCTGCTTCTGACAATTTCTCCATCAGGATGAGGCTCATCACTTGCTTAGCAGGGCATGATTAATGTTCATATTCCATAATCTTTTGTTATCACATCGCTTGATTGAATCTAACCTTCAGTTCCATCAACTAAGACATCCAAATTTATCTTAGAGTGAAAATTTAATAGTATGTGTTAAGATTTCTTGGAGGTAAAAAAAAAAAAAAGGAATCACTCCTAACCATGAATGTAGTGTATACATCTAATATCTGAGAGAGTATAACATTTTCCTACCAGGTGTGCACAGCAGAGCCATAACTGTGGTTCAATTAATGTACTATTTATATTTAAGTATTTGTATTCAGAGCTCAAGCAGATTAATGCTTTCAGTTTAAGAAGTTCCACAGAGAGGTTTGGAGATTTTCATTTGTTTTGGTGCACATTGCTGCACAGCAACAGTGTGAAAAATGCAGTTGCTGCAGCGTAAAACAAACTTATCAATCTCCTACTTAGCCGGGTCAGTGAAACTGATTTCTGCGCTCCCCTTCAACCTTTAGAAAATAGCATCATTATGAGATATTTTTGCTTGTTGACCCTAAAAACGGTGGGAGCTTTTACTGAGCTAAGTAAGGAAGCAGAACACTTGCTGACCCCCTCTTTCCATCTGAAAACATAATTACAGTCCTCAGGGTAGCTGATAACCAAATTATTTGGGGAAGTGAGATGAATTGAAAATTGCTATATCATTGCATATGCTAAAGAGAAGCAGATTTGTGCCATCACCCAGCATTTCTTGTTCGTTACATTGATAAACACCAGAGGCAGCCTCAGGTCCATGAGGCCACCCAGAGGTTCTTGGGATTTTCCAACTGGAGACAAAGCAAGAGTGAGTGTTAACTAACATTGAGCCATTAGTTTGATGGTCACTAGTCAGTGTTGGGCTGTAGTGACAGGACCACAATGTTCGTCATAATATGACTTAAATCAAGTCATAACTTATTTCCAGTGTCAGTTTAAATGAGCTCCACAACCTGGCTAGGTATGGACAATGAATGATTGCGGTGATTTGTCCACATGTGGGTTAGGACAGTTTATCAATGACTATAAAGCCAAATACAAAATGTTAAACTCATGCAGATCAGACAGAGACAGCACAACTCATTTACATTTATTTACAAAACGCACTTTCAGCAGACGAGGGCCACTGGAGACACTGGCACAGGGAATGGGTGACTCAGGTGGGAGGTTTCTGTGGCAGAAGAGAGAAATTAATCCAGATAATCCAAGGAAGGAGAAGCCACAGAAGAGAAGTTGGAAGGTTTTAATTATGAGCTGAGTTTGCTTACTTGGCTGAGAGAGTGAGGCCGTCCTTGAGAAGGGTCGCTGGCTTTTTTGTCCGTGAAGAGTTTTTCCAGGAGGGCAGGAACGGTAGCTGGGCAGAGAAATCCAACCACATAGGAAGAATTGAAGAGGAAGAGGACCAGACAAGAGTCTAATCCTCTGAGGCAGGCAAATAGGGAACTACACAGGTTAACTCAAAGGCGATCAAAATGCAAACAAACATACTTGGTGAGCCTATTACTACAAGGAGTAGCAGGCTAACTGGCAAAGACTAGCAGCTTGAGCTGGTCCTTAAATACTGGAGGTAATCGCAGCACGATGAAGCACAGGTGTGCCTGGATGCAGAGACGACCTGCATGGCCCATCACTTGGAGCAGGACGAAGGTCAACTCCAAAACAACAACAACAACAACAAGCTCAGCAAAGACCATGTCACAGTTAGGAAAGGTGCGTTCCCATATAGTGGGATAATCTACACTTTGCTGTAAGCTGTGAACAAACTGCCTTAGTGTGGGTAGATCATTCAGCTGAACAACTATCTAAACAAATATTGTAAAAATATTTGGCCAGCAGAAAAGATCCAGCATGTTGTATCCTCATGTGAGAAGTATTACTTTTCAATATGCATTCTAGCCACAATGAACGATGTGCTAATGTGTTAGTCTTTGAAACATTCTTGTTAATACTGTGTTATTTCCCCCTTTCAGTATTTAACATTATAAATACATCACTGAGTTGTTGCTCGCATCTATCACAGTGCAAGTTTTCATACATTAGTCAACTACAACTAACCACATGACAAAACACGTTAGTGCGACCTGTCACTCCAGCTACATCTTCATCTCTCCTGTTTTTCTTCCTGCAAATATTTCACACTAAAAGCCTTGAGGAGTAGAGGACTTTTAATTTGAAATGAACACAGAAAATTTTAAGGTTTTGTATAAGCAGGAAAATGCTGGTCATCACAGTGGGAATGGATTAAAAGTGCTAAAATACTGCCGGTTATACTAATCAACCAGAAACAATAAGAACAGGCCAGCAGAGGTCAATAAAGGTAAGTGAGATGAATAGAATGTATTGATAGAAATGAAGGAGAAAACAGCATTTGTTTGAGTTTTGCTGACCTTTTACAGGTCTGGTAGTTCCAGAAAATAAAAGCATTGTCTATTGCTGTCTTAGTTCTACCACTATAATGCTGGAAAATGAATAAATAAATAAAAATTCTCGGTGCTGCTTGAAGGCAGCCTTCAGCTACCAGGAGCTCGTAAAGTACAATCTTTTGGATCTGTCTTGGTGCACGAATTGAGTCATTTAACCACTCAGTTTGTTTTCATTGGGTCTCTTTCTACTCTAACAATCAACAAGATGATGCTGTACATTTTATTTTGAAGAGATATCCTGATACTGAAACAAAACTCCTAAATCCTAAGAGGAATACTGTACTGTACTCCAGTGCACCCGATAAGCCTCCATATAAATAAACACAGCTCTATAAAACAAAACCTCCTTCCAGTCTGCATCCAGAGCTGACTGATGAACGCACACGGTGCCACAGTGTCGCCTCCTTTCCTCGTGCATCTCTGTCTTGCCTTGGGCAGCAGGTATGTCAGCGTGCTGTACTAAACACAAAGATGTATTCTGTGACATCTTCTATTGTTCATCTCTGTGACAAGACTGAATTGAGCAGGAGCTGAAATTGTTCTAGGGAAACTCGTGTGCACTCGTGGTACTGAACAGATTCATCTGAGGGAATGAAGTCTGCTTTGTTCTTACCAAAAAGCCCGAGACTGCAAACACAGCAAAGTGATTTCTACTTGATAAATAAATGACAAAACCCACATATCAATTAAATATATATATGGTGAATTTCATCTTTTATTGATTATTTAATCATGTTCAGCTGCATTCTGTGTGTTTTATAAACTGTTAAGCCTTAAGCCTGCATCTTAAAACTTGCAGTTCACACACTCCGCCCAGAACCTAGCCTGAGTGGCTACATGAGGATTTAATAATTGAACTAAGAGCCTCTGTTGGCTGCAAGCAGTTGGTGATGGTCTGTGTAGTGCGGCCACTCTTCTCCAGCGCCCGCACACACAAACACCACAGTCGTGTTTCCATCTTTTCAGGGGAGATTACAATGACATCCATTTTCTGGAAATATAAAAATAACTCTAATCACGACTAAGCCATTATACTAAAATGTAGTGATTTACATTATAGAAATCTGCATTTTGCTCTCCACAGTGTGACTCAGTAAACAGATTTAGGTCCACACTACATGAATAATACAAACACACACAAAAAATGCCAACAAAAAAGCAGAGCAAAGTCTGCGGAGATTGGCTGGAATAATTCAGGTTTGTGAGCTGGTTTAGAGTGAGAGTGTTTAAAGGAAAACCTGCAGGAGCTAGCTTTAGAAATGAGAGAAAATAAAGAGACAAAGGGCTCAGATTTCAAATGCTTTCTGTAAAATGTATTTGTCTGAATACAGACAGAAATCTAATTTGCATTTTTGCCTTTTCAGCTTTGGCGCCTCCCAGTGGTAGTGAAAGAACAAACACTAAACACTGAAACACTGCTGCCACTTTTTGACTAATTAAACAGAAGCTAATATTCTATACAGAGTAGTTTAAGGTTAATATATATATATATATAAATATATATATATATATATATATATATATATATATATATATATATATATATATATATATATATATATATATATATATATATATATATATATATATATATATATATATATATATATATATATATATATATATACTGCATTTGCACTGACACATGTCAGTAGGCTTTTTATTGATGAGCCTTTGTTCAGCCAAATGTGTGGCAGGAGCCTTGAAGACTGAACAGCTGGAGCTGCATCTGCTGAGATGCATATGCAAACAACCAAAGGGCATACTGTACACTCAGAAAATCTTAGAATAGCTGATGTTTAACCTGTTTAATAGAAGAACAGCTAGAAGGTCTGGGCCCAGACCTTTCTGTCTGGAGTTTGCATGTTCTCCCCGTGTCTGCGTGGGTTTCCTCCGGGGACTGTGGTTTCTTCCCACAGTCCAAAGACATGCACTTACTGGGGTTAGGTTAACTGGTGATTCTAAATTGCCCACAGGTATGAATGTGAGTGTGAATGGTTGTCTGGCTCTCTGTGTTAGCCCTGTGACCGGGTGTGTGACAGGGTGTACCCTGCCTCTCATCTTATGACAGCTGGGATAGGCTCCAGCCCCCCCGACCCTGAACAGGATAAGCGGAAGAGAATGGATGGATGGATGGATGGATGGATGGATGGATGGATAAACAAGCAATTGATGAGAATGGCAATCACTTAGCATCATTTGTTATAATATGCATTTTAATTGTTTGAACCAGATCAAATGTTGCAAAATATCAAATAGATATCAAATGTTCCTTTAAACTCCAAAGTCTCCACATGTTACATTTGACATTATTAGTTTATTAACATGCAAAGATATTAGGTAAATGGAAAACTGAAAGTTACTGGGAGCCACATTTCCCTGTTTTTTTTATAGGCTGCCTGCATCCTCCCACCATGCTGTTTGCCCTGCTTTCAGTCTTCAGTCTTTGTGTCAGGCCAGGTAAATATCCTCCCAGCTCCAGCTCTATACCTAACACACAAGCACAGGAGTGGAATCAATCTTCTCATCTAACAGTTGGAGACAAAGTAAATAAGCGTATTCCCCCAAATGTTTCTAAAGCACACAGGAGGACACCTTTGAAACACCTTGTCAGCCATAGCAGGCCACGAGTGTTTTCTTTGTAATCAAAGCCTGACTTCTTTTGACCAGTTGTTGCTACATCTGTCGGTGCCTCAGCTGAGCAGAGTAAACACAGTCTGTGTTTGAACTAATTATTCACACCGCTTCTCTGCTGAGCGTGGGGGTGACTGGCTACAATCACACTTCGAATCATTCACTGAAAAACACCGCTGCGAGGGAGGCTCGGCATGCCTGACGATTTTCAGTGGAATCCATCAGCTGCAAATCACATCAGCTGTGCTGATTGGATCGCTGTGTTGTAGAGACTGATGCAAATTTGACCTTTTTATGTGTACTGCAATTGAGCAAATAGGCATTTCATGTCCTTTATCTTGACCTTAATCTGTTATTGCATTTGTCATTTTTGAAGGTCAAACTGTGAGTGAGTGAGAGATTTGAGAGAGTCGGGGAGATACTTGTTTCACCAATTAAGCCTCAAATCAAGCATCGCAGGTAATGAATCAAAAGAAATGAGACTCCATCAAGGAAATGACTGAATAAAATTATCAAACAGGAGCACTGAATTTCTGCAGGGAGGGTGACAGGAATAATTCATGGACAAATCTGCAGAGCATGGCAGGCATGCAGCACGACTGTGTTTCATATCCATTTCTGAAACACAATCTGATTTAACTTAAACATACTTTAAATGTCTTTTACAGCTGTGAAGACAGTGCATCACTGTTTTTGCGGTCTTTTGAATGACATCTTTAGTTCATGTCACAAATAACCTGACTCAGGACCACTGTTCTTGTTGCATCGTCCAGTCTTCACATCACTGCCTGCTGTTTCTCTTTTCTAACTTCTTGATATTATTTGGAATTCATCTCAGGTTTCGGTTTTCCTTCCAAACTTTGTGCATTGTTACCAGGAGGTTCAGCTTTTGTCTCATCTGTCCACAGAACACTGAATTGTTGTAGAAAACCCAGCTGTCCTTCACAGTGTCCTCCCATTTCTACCTTCGTATTGACTGTTTATAATGGATGCATAAACACGGATTTGATCCATTTGTATAGATTTTTGTAGGCATTTCTTTTACCTTTGGGTGCTTTTTCATCTTTTTCATGTTTTGCTCTTGGTATAATATATGCAGGAAGCCCATTTCTAGGGATAGCTGTATCAGAATACTTTTTTAATCCCAGAGGGAAATTGAAATGTAAACTCTCTCTATAAAAAGAAGTAAAAATACATAAACTGGACTGGAAGTTAAACAATACTGTGGTGTCACGAGGAGGAGTTGTAAAGTTTGATGGTCACAAGTAGAAATGATTTCCTGCGGTGTTCTGTGTTGTGCGTTTTGGTGGAATAAGTCTTTTGGTGAACGTGTTCAGATGGCTGTCCAGCACGAGGTGGAGAGGCTGTAGAAGACTGTCAAATATAATCCAAAACTTGGACAGCATCCTTTCTGAAACCTGTCAGAGAGTCAAGCGCCACACCTACAATGTTGCTGGCCTCGTGGATCAGTTTATTGTCTGTCACGGTTTTGCAAAAACTGGACCCAAGGAGAAGACTCACACCACCAACAAAAGGCTTACATCATTCATTTACAGAATGAATAGAATTAACAGCAGGCAGGCGAGCTCAGGGAGAGTCTGCAGGGAAGGAGGCAGGTAGTTAGTGAAGGCCAGCATGATGGGGATTTGTGAGGGTGCAGCCATATTAAACTCTGAGACCTTGTTAGATTCTGTGGCTGAGGCATAGGAGGCAGCACCTGGGCGAGCTGGAATCCAGGGAACGCAAAGAAACTTTGGTGGAGAGTGGGCAGGCAGGTGTGTAGCAGGCTAGTTCTTGTTTCCACAGAGGTTGACTGACTCCAAAAGTGGAAGAGGAAAAATGGCGGACTGTGATCTTCAGACTCCTCAAAGGGACACACTTAAATTCACCAGGAAACAAACAGCAAACTCCAGGCAGAGAACTAGGAAACAGACGAGGAAACAGAATTCCTGAGCAGAAAACACAAAGGCAAAAACTCAATTGGAAGAGCCAATTTACCACAGTGGTGGAGACAATGATCTGGCACAGCCAGTCCTTAAACACACAGCACTGATGAGGCAATGTGCTATAGGCAGAGACACAGGTAAAGCCCACCTCTCCACCCGAGCGAACAGAGAAAGAGAGAAAGAAAGAGAAAACAGCTACTCAGACCCTAACAGTCTGCTGGGATCTGCTATCCTCGGCCTGCTGCCCTGGCACAGCACAGCATAGAGGATGGCTTTGGCCACTACAGACTCATAAAACACTGTGAGCATTGTCCATCAGCTTTAGGCCTTCTTGTAGAAATCCTTATTTTCCTCCATTTGTAGCCAGTTTATCTTGTTGTACACTGATTAACACACAGATCTTCAGAGAGGCTTCTGCCAGTTTCATGCTTGTTGTAATTGAGGGATGGTTTAGCCATAATCACACAGGACTGATACTGTGGGAAGATCTGTACTTTGCAAATTGCAATCTGTGGTCTTCATCTCCCAAATTACCTGATAACATTAGTCTGAGTGAATGTGCATCTCTGTGACCCCCCCCCCCCCTTTTTTTGTGCTCTCTGGACCTCATTTCAACTTTATTAAACCTTATTTTAACCTCATTAAAGTTATTAATGTAGGAGGGCTCATACTGCTGCACATTATCCTTCAGAATTTCATGGCAGTACTTGGTAAGCTATTATATGGGATATTATTATATGCTTATTATGGCAGCCCATTATTATTATAAACATTAAATATGTATCGGCATCCATAGACAGTAAATTTGAGTAAAACTGCAGCTTTGCAACACAATTGGGGCAGAGTGTGGATTTCCAAATCATGCAAGCTCCCCTGGTCATACTAATCCCATGAAAATAAGGCTTCAGCCAGTAAGCACTAATAACTTTACAGGGAGTTGCACCTCTGCTGTCCACCCTTCCAATTTTATCTTCATATTTGAAATATCTGATATCAAGTTAGCTTGGAGAAGTCAGGACAGAGCTTCACTTTTTTCCAGTAAACACTGTGGGCAATTATTCAGCATGATTAACAAAAATACTGGAATTTTTTTAATTTCATATATTATATTATCCATCCATCCCTCCATCCATCCATTCTCTTCCACTTATCCTGTTCAGGGTTGTGGGGGAGCTGGAGTCTATCCCAGCTGTCACAGAGCGAGAGGCAGGGTACACCCGCCTCTACAGCCTGTTGCAGGGCTAACACAGAGAGAGACAACCATTCACAGTCACAGGCAATTTAAAATTAACAGTTAACCTAACCCCAGTAACTGCATGTCTTTGGACTGTGGGAGGAAACCAGAGTAACCAGAACATGAAAGCTCCACACAGAACGACCCAGGCGGATGTGAACCCAGACCTTCTAGCTGTGAGGCAGCAGTGTTAACCACCATGCTGCCCATACATTATAATATATTTGTTTCTCTATTGGAAAACCTGAAAAAAAGTGTTTTTTCTTCTTTATGCTCTCACTGAGGTAACTATAATTGCATATTAATTGATCAGGAGTATTATCTCTTCTCCATTCAAGGAAAAAAAAATCAACAACAACAACTTGTAGGCTGTAATATTTTTCATTTTGTCAATAAATAAGAAAAAAAAACTTAAACTATCAATAAATTCATCCTACTTACATAGATAGCTGTACATCTATATTTATTCTGTAATATTCCACCGCTAAAATAGTCCCCCAACCAACTGCTAATTAACTCCTGTTTGCGACGTAGAGATGAAATAATGAGGAAATAATGTTTATAAATATGTAGGACATGCTCAGGGTTGGTGTGCAGAAGAGGATGCTGGGGAAACTTAGAATTTGCTACTTTTGGCGTGAGATATATATATATCTATATTTGTTGACTTTAAAAACATGGATTAATACAAGTCTTGTTATTTCAAGCCATAAACAGCATAACAGGCTGTTAGGCGATCAGTGGTTCAGTGGGTACAAATCTAAAGGATGCTTTTGCACACGAGGCTCACATTAAAATATTGAGGGTTTAAGAGAAGACTGTGTCTAAACTGATTTTATACGTTTGCATGACTTTCACAAGTCAGACACACTTGAACATAATTTGAGTCTTTCAGTAAGTTGCAAAATAAAAAAATAAGTCCAGAGTTTAGTGCAGCACAAATAAGTGAGGACTGCGTTTAGAGAGTCACACACGGCATCGACCCTGTCAGGCTGTTACTGCTGAGTTGCAGCTATAGCTCCCCTGTTGCTCTTAAAAATATAAACAAGCCAAAAATTCACTTTTCAAACATAATACTTTGCAACAGAAGAAACTGCCAGTATTTGAGGGACAAATGAAGAATCCAGTCTAGCAGATGAAACACTGTTGATGTCGTCTGATATGTGATCCCTTTCTGATCTCAGCCACTCAACCGGCAACTATGAAGACCCTGCATTTCTTCTGCAGGCAGTCACTGTCAACACTTTGACAAATTACTCCTGGATCCAGAGTGAATTTTTCCCAAGGTCAAAGCACTCGACAGCATGCAGTCACATTGTCAAGGAGCCCAAGAGAAGCAATTTAGACTTAAGCAGACAGCTATCAGTCTGCTGCTATGGTCTAAATTACCTTTGTACTTAGAGGAGAACGAAGCACAACAGAAACGGAGACAAAGCTTTGAGTAGATGAGGGTGGAGACTGAGTGCGAGCAGGTGTGGGGCAGTGGCTTCAGTCTCATGAGAGATTGTTAGCGTCAGTGCACAGCAAGCCTGGGCCTGGGGTTTAACACTCAACAGACCTTGTAAAGCTCACTGTGGCATGATAACATGTGGAGTGTATAGAGTATATAATTGGATAACGCTTCAATATAGTGAACAAGCAGTTCGGGCTGAGTGGTGAAGTTGGGATTAAAATGGGTGTTCTGGGGAGTTTGGCTGTTGTACAGTAATGGTTTTAAAATGACTTCTGACAAGTCCTCAGGATTTTCCACGAATCACCATCCTGCGCCGTGGTTCACATCCTGTCAAAGTCAAAGAAGTCTTGATTATCCCCAGAGGGGCAAATAGTTTTGCAGCTATCTCTAACATTAAAAATAAAAAACAACAGAACACAACAATTAAACAAACATGAGAATCACAAAAATTAACTGATGTTATTTAACAAGAGTTTTTAAGCCTGCTAGTCAGTGCAATGGCGCCAGTATCTGCAACCAGAGGGGGAGCAACCTGAAGGGACAACGAGGAGGGTGGCTCGAGTCAGTCAGGACAGAGCGGGTTGGTGTAAAATCACCAACCATGGTCACTAAAGAGAGAACAACAACCTTTTGTATATGAAACAGAGTCATATTCAGCAAAGTGCTAATGGCATCATCCACCTCCTTACCAGACCTATAGGCAAACTGTAGTGGACCCAGAAAAAGTGACATATAACAACTAAAGCAAAAGCCTACTTAAAGTCAGGTGACTTGTTTTGTACCTCATCATTTGGTAAGTAAAAACAGACACTAACCTGAATATTCACCTCCATTTCATACACTTAAAAAAAAGACATCAAGGAACATTAGAGAAAAAATAGAAACTACGGATTATGACAAAAACATATGGTTACATTGTAACCTTGGTTCTCTGAATGAGAAACTACCACTCCACTGTGTTAGATATTCCATATGTACGGGGAATGATCCCCCCTATTAGTCAGGGCACGTGGATATTTATTTAAGACACTCCAGCTTGCCGAGCCACACCCACAGTTTATCCATAGAACACCTGCTCTGATATGAAATCGCTGATAGATCGAAACTTGTCTCTGAGTGGCCTTAAAGCTGTGTGATGTAACCGTATGTTCTCTTGCACTGAGACCATCTCTCCACTCTTACATATTTGTTATGTATGGGTAACTCTTTAAGACACCCGAGAGGAAATGGTGCCACCTAATATCCCAAACACCACAGTGCAAGTAAACTATTTACAAACGTACATATTTACATGCCAACCAAATCATGGCTCTGCCTGGGAAGCAGAGCGGCTACCAGTCTACCAGAACAAAGGCTGGCACCAAAAAGAACCTGCAAGTCACAAAGGGAAGCTAAATAGAGTATCCACTCTGATCAGTGCGCAGGACTCTAGGCCGACCGTGGAGACAACTCCCAGATGACTACCCTGCACCCAGACTCCAAAAGAGGGACGGGCTACCACATTAAGACAGTAGAATCTGGAAAAAGTGGACTCATGTCACAGCTGCACAAATCGCTGAGAGGGAAGCACCCCTCAATAAGGCCCATGAATTGGCCTTACCTCAGGTCGAGTGGCCCTGTATTGTGAATGGGTGGGGAGTACCCAAAAATCATACACCTACTGAATGGCATCTACAACCCAGTGAGACAGCCTGGGCTTTGACAAGGGTCTGCCCAAAACCCCAGGACTGAAGCAGACAAAGAGCTGGTCTGCCTTCCTAAGGGCCTGAGTGTGCCTGATATACTCTGTTACAACCCGGACAAGGCACAAAGCAGCCTCCTGGTCTTCCACACCAGTGGGAAGTGATCATAACTCAATAGACTAGGACAGGTGGAAATTGGATAGAGCCTTCAGCAGAAATGCAGGGCTAGACTCGAGGATAACCCTTGATTCTTCTGGCAAAAACCTACAGCAATCCCTGTGGACTGACAGATCATGGAGCTTACTAATTCTAGGTAAGGTAAGGTAAGGTAAAGTTTCTTTATAAAGCGCCTTTCACAGACAAAGAAAGTCACAAAGCGCTGTACAAAACAATCAATATAAAAACAAATTACACCTTTGCATCAAAAAGAGAAACAACAATAAAACAACAGATTAAAAAGACAATACAATGAGAGTAATTAACGAAAAGCTTGGTTGAACAAAAAAGTTTTCAACTGCTTTCCTGGGTTTCATCTTCTCCACAAACTTTAACCATCCTTCCTTAAACTTGCTGCCTCTCCTTAATCCTCCTGGTATGCTGGCTGTTACTCACAAATGTAAAAGTGGGAGAAATTGTTACAGGGGGTCTGCATGAAAACTGTAGGTGGTAGCCATGGGTCATGGTGGACAGCACCCATGGGTCTGCCCCCAAAGCCGACCATCCCACCCTGTACTGAGCTGACAGGTAAGCAGACTAAATGTTGTAACCGTAACAAATCACATTTGCAATCACTGAAAAAAAAAACAAAAGCTCAACACACGCTGCACCTCAGTGCTAGGTGGAGATCAAACGATCAGTGATTTCATGCCAGCACAAGTGCTTTATGGATAAGCTGAGGGGCATGGCCGGGCAAACCCAGCTATCTTAAAGAAGTATGCACATGCCCTGATTAATAGGGGGATCATTCCCCTTAAATATGGAATATATAAGGGAGTGGAGAGATAGTGGTTCTCTATTGCATCGAGACCAATCAACTCAAAAGACCACCAGTTAACTGTAGGCAGGGGACTAGGAAGTAGATGAGGAAGAAGAGTAACTGACTGCAATCCATGATTGTGGATTATAGTCCATGACAGTTAGCACTCCTTTTTTGGAGTTCTTCAAAGGAACTAGGTGGCCTCTGCTGAAGAATGAATCCCTCTCCACAGAGATGCAGCCAGAGGGCAACTTGTTGGTCAGGATGGAATCAGTCTATGTAGGTAACCCAAAGTAAACAGATCACCCCAGTTTTCACTGTTTCCCCACCATTTTATCATTCTCTCTCCTCTCTGTTTCTCCTTCTACTGTTGCTACAAGTCTAAAAGCTGGTGTCATCTGAAAATGACAGATACATCATTACACATCATCTGAAAGCAGGACCCCCAGCCACCGAATCATAGGCATTGCTGTTGCTATGCGTCCGTGCCATTCTTAGTGTTTGGTCTTGTTTCCTCTCTGACTAGAGATGTCAGAGGATGAGCAGTGATTACTAAATCTCTTCTTCAGTCTTCTTTTCAGAGGAGTTTTGTTGACTGGAGTTTCACGGTGTGGAAAACTTTCTGTCTTTTGCTTTTTTATCTCTCAGTCAACACTGCTGAATATATCAATCTTCTGATAGCAGGGTCAGTTTTGGTCTGCTTTTGACATAACTCCTTCAATCCCCCAAAAGCATTTTTGTTTGACAAGCCTGCCTTAAACCTTTAACCAGTTGATTTTACCAGTTTGATGCTGAGAATGCCCCACTATCCTTAGACTAACAAGTTGACTTCTGACACTTACATTTAGTTCTTATGCCAATGTTTCCCTACATTTCTGAGAAATTACCTGCTTTGAAATTGAGGCAATGTCCTATTTGTAACAGGTAAATAAAGGCTGCAAGCTGATTTAATAAACCTCTGGTGAGAAGAAGAAAAAAATGATTATTTCTAAATGTATGTATTCAAATCTGTATTTTTAATGCAGTCCTGTATGCACATTTAACGGCAGTGAAAGTGACCGTGGGAAGTTGTCTCACCACTGAGACTCTAAAGATGGACATAGCCACCATGACTTCACCCACCATAGTCTGAAGCTCCAATGTTAGTGGTTTTTCCACCAGTATGTTGTTTTTTTTGGAACCAGAGTTCCCCTTATATGGATGAAAAGTGGAATGTTACACAGCAAGGAACAGTCACAAAGTGTTTTAAAGAGGTAAATCAATAAAAACCAGCCCATGCTGATGGCAAAGTGGATACAGATGTATTAAGGCAAACAACACAGAACGCACACACTACCCAAATGCCTGTTTGAACAAAAGAGCTTTAATTGTGCATTGCAATAATCCAAGTGAGAGGAGATGAAAGCATGGACAAGCATCTCTGATTCACTTTCTGAGACAAGAGCCCTGAATTTAGCAATATTACTAAATGGAACAAACAAGAGCAGGTCAGAGACTTGATGTGAACATCAAACATCATAGATTGATCAAAAATTATCCCAAGGTTTTGTATGTTAACTTTTACAGTTGATGAAAAGGACCCCAGCTGATTTGTGCAATGATATTCGCAGGAGTGATAATTAGACACCATCTTGTCTGTATTAACCTGAAAAAAGTCAATTGTCATCCAGTCTTTGATTGAAAATGATAAGAAATTATTTAAATTCAATGAATAATTTATATATGATGAAGATGACAGAGCACTTAATTCAGATCCTTGCAGAACACAGCATGGCAGAGCAGCAACATCCGACCAAAAATTGCCCACCAAAACTAAAGAGTGTTCATAACAGTATGACATGAACCAATCCAAGACAGGGGCAGAAATCCCTCCCATGTGGTTTAACCTATGGATCAAGAGCTGAAGGTCTGCGGTAACAAAGGCTGAACTGAGGTTCAGCAAAACAAGCAGTGAACTGTCACTCTTATCTGCAGCAATCAATAGGTAATCTGAGACTTTAAGAATGCCTGTTTCAGTGGAAAGTAACTTTCTCAAAGTTAAATAAAATTGTGCATCTCCAAAGATGTCCCAAAGCAGCTGTCTGGTTTGGGACACCTGGTTTGGTGTCTGCTAGGACTCATTCCCTACTTCAAGTCAATAAACTCACCTCTTCACTGTGTGTGTTTGTGCATTTTGGAGCATTTTAATAAACTCTTCTGTCTGTCTACTTTGATTAACAGACAGAATGCAAGAAAAGGCAAAGTCTCATGCATGTTAGTATTATTGTAAGTGCAGGAGTTTATTATTATTATTATTATAGCATATTGACATTTAAAGGAAGGGGTAGAAAAAAAAATCAAAGTGCTTGGGCTCGGCACCATCAGCTGCAATAATGTTGGCATTACTGTTGGAGTGCAGAAGGGAATCTGACTTTGTAGGCATCCAGGTGCTCGTCAACTTACGTGGGATATTTTTGGAGACTGGAGACATCAATTCAGACAAACCAACTTTTGACTGCTCGCTGTTGGTGGGGCTTTTAATCCTAGAAAACAGAAGCAAGTAATCTGAAGGAAGGAATATTTCAGGTCAAGATTGAAGTGGTCAAAAATACAGACTCTATGTCCCTGTTTTATTTCATATAATCAAGTGTTATTTTCTATCCAAAATAAAAACGAAGCGCAGTGAAGACCCATGAGCACACATTCCACACACTCATCCACATCCACCCACCCTCTGAAGTGGGGGTGAATGGACGCCAGCGATCCCAAGATGTTTCCAGCCCGGCCCCCGAAACCACCATCCGACTCGCACCCCGGGCAAGGTGTAGGAATTAGGGGTGTAGGAAGACCCGCCCGCCCGACTTGTCAGTAATATGATTGGTGCATGTGTTGGTGTCTGTGAATGTATGAGGTGTGAAGCTGAGTGTGACTTTAGGATGCTGTTAAAATTGAGGGGACAGATGTAACACAAGGACCCGACCACTGGTCGTCAGTGCTCATCCACCCCCCCACCCCCACACTACAATACGTAGGTGCAAATAAAATTGAGTAGTGAAGAGATGAGTGGGGCCTCCTCAGCAGCACCAACTCATTAACCTCTGGGTAACATTCCTGCCCCCCAGGGCATGTATAGTGATGTGTTATGAATCATAATGACTACAATGTAATTAAAAAGGAGAGGCAAGTGGCCGCGCGGCACCACATGTGTGTGAGTGATGTGTAGTCTGTGTGTATGTTTGTGTGTGTGTGTGTGTATATATGTGGGCCCCACAGAGGAGGCCAGCCACCTGGCCAAGGGGCCAGCACCCGCTGCCCCAAGCACCCCAGGTCCCACACCCCAAGACCGCAAGGCAGCACCCACCCAAGCCCCCCACCACCAATAACCAGGGCAAGCATAAAGACACCACAAGAAGGCAGCCACAGGTCTGCAGTCCTAGGAAACCACTGGACACACACAGTCCCCGCAGTCCCCCCAGCCACCCCGGGAGATGAGACCACAGCCAGCCACCCCACTAAGTACTGGAGCTGATCAGTGGGAACCAGAGAGAATCAAATTCATCCCACTGGTTTTAGAAGTCAACATTTTCTCCAGACTAATGTGATAATCTACTAATAAATTTCTATATTGAATAATACACGTATATTTTTTTGATTTCCAATTAATGAGGATAATTTTCTTATTGATGCATAAGATGGTAAGATATATTTGCCCCCATCGCCAATTCAGCTGACATCACCTAAAATGTACAATCTGGGGAAAGTTGAGACACAGTATAATGTGTTATATGGAGAATTTTGTATAGTATAAGTTGTAAGTTGGGACTATTAGTCAGTTTGAAGATATTTAAAGATATTTCTGTCCAGATGTTTTGATCTGGGTTGGTGGAGAAATCACGCTCCCATTTTGTGATTGGAAGGGAAATTGAATCACCAATTTTTAACAACAATTTATACAATTTTGATGACAATTTAGGGGTACAGAGATTTAGAAATGCTGTGACCCCATGTAGGTATCAGTTGATTGAGGTTAAATCTTTCCTGCACGATGGACTTCAACTGTTGATATTCAAGAAATTTACTGGTGCTGACTCCATATTCTGATGTAAGTTATGGGAATGTAATAAAGTTTCTGTTTTGAACAGTGTATTTTAGATGTTTTATACCCTAAAATTCAGTATTTTCTTTTTCTGACAAATATCTGGATTGTTGAAAAGGGATGTTAGTTTCCATGAGATCAATGAAGTCTTGTTTATAGTGAGACTTTTAATGCAGTTATGACACTTAATGTTAGAGCTAATGAAAGGTAGATCTGAGATTTTTACCACAGAAACTCATCTGCTGCATCCACCTGATAACACGGGGGGGGGGGGGGGGGGGGGGGTTATGAAAAGTGTAACAGAAAAGGTGCTCTTCTCTATTCTGTTCCCAAGGGTAAACCATGTAATTCGAAGTTCAAGATAAAAGTTGCTGCTTTTGTTGTTTCAAAGAATTTAGCTTCAGGCTAAGTTATGTAAAAACCCAAAAGAAATACAGAAAGGTTACACTGAAAAAAAAACTGGCTTCTTGCTCACCTCTAAATTTGCTATTAAAAAAAAAACAAAAAAAAAATCATACTGAGAGAAAGAGGTGCTACATGGTAGCCTGGGGGGTTGGCACTGACCCACAGTTAAGAGTTAAGCTGTGGAGTTTTGTAGCACATCATTCCTCTTCTATCCTCTCCATCACCACAGGCAAAAGTACAGCTAATTTAATTGTGCTTCTTCTGTTTTGTATCACATGATTTACAACTAACACAAAATTTACCTAAATATATTTGTGGATAAAATGTGGTAATCACAAATGCATCTTCCAACCAAATTTAATATAATATATACAGTATGTATTACACCATCACACCCCCAAATTCCTGTTTTGTTTATTGCTTTACATTTGTGTGCATTTTAAAAGGTGTTGAGTTACAGTACTGCGTGCCTCAAGGTGAACTTCGTGTGCTGTATTACTGTATTAGAATGGAAAATAAGAAGCACCACTGAATGGCTTTGTGATAACCATCCTGCAAAACAGTAATGGCCAAAAGTTTTGCCAGTGGCTGTCGTGGTCCTGGGCCATCTGCCGAGCGTTTTGTGTTTAGTTGTGGTTTCCCTGAGTTTTGTTATTTCCTAGTTTGTTTTGGTTCTCGTTCCCTTTGGTTGAGAACTGAAGAAGCCTTTCGGATGAGAGGTGAAACGTCTTCAAGAAACAAAAAGAAGTCCAGTCGCCCTTTTTCAAGCTCCGGAGACGACTGTGACCTGGACGACTGAGAATCTACACAGACATATATCTGTGGTCTTGTGTCTGTGTTCCTGTCCTCCGTGTTCAATCTGCGTGTACCTTGTTTAGTCACTTCCTGTTTTATTTTGACAGTCTTGTGTTCCCGGTGCTTTGTGTTTAGTTTTGCTTCCCCTGTTAGTAGTTTCATTTGCTTCACCTGCTGTTTCTTCTTTCCCTGATTACCTGATGTGTATTTAAGCTCTCAGTCCTGGTTTGTTTTCTTATATTTAGTTCTGGCACCTGTTCATCCCAGTATAGCTATGTTCTTTTGTCCTACCTCAATAAACACCCTTACAGCTCAGTTTTGCCTGTGAGTCCTGCATTTTGGGGTCTACCTGCTCCGGCCACACAGCGTAACATGAGAGTGGCACAGCTGCTAGAGCAAATTATTTTTTATTTTTTCCTCTGCCGAGACTAGGTCTGGGTTGTAGGGGCAGCAATCTGAACACTGAGGAATTCCCAGGCCAGTCGAAAGATAATCTCTTTAGTGTGTCCTGGGGCCTCCTCCCGGTGAAACATGCCGGAACACCTCACCTAGGAGGTGCCCAGGAGGCATCCTGGACAGATGCCCAAACCACTTTAACTGGCTCCCTTCAATGTGGAGGAGCAGCGGTTCTACTCTGGGTCCCTCCCAAATGGCGGAGCTCCTCACCCTAATATTTGGTAAAAAGTTTTTGAAACTTATGAAATCCTTGTAATTGTTCTTCATTAAATTAGAAAAAAAATGTAAAAGAAGAAAAAAGAAAAAGATCTAAATCAAAACTGAGGGAGCAAAGTGTGCTGTGGAGTGATATATTAATTTGACTGAGTTTCTTTTTTTGGCTTATTAATAAATTTTGAGTTACTTAAAATTTTTACCGTTAAGCAAAAAGGCGTTCTGGAACAGGTCACACCTTTTTGCTTGATTTGGAGGAAAAATCCACATGAGTAGGCAGATGGAGTGGCAAGTGGCATAATTACATGAATTCCAGCAATTAGAGAAGTATAGTTTCCATCTAGGCATGAATTTTTTTCACTTTTTCCCCCACTATTCCTTTTCTGTCATTGTTTGGTTAGAAAGCACATGGTTTGCGTTAAAATACATAATTTCACAATATAAAACAACAAGAAAAAAAATAAGCTAAATGGATAAGTGGTGTGTTAAAATGTGACCAAATACAATAGGTGAGAATGTTTATAACAGGAGTAAATTATGACCATGTTTTATTTAGTGTGTCAAAGCCCTTCCAGCAATCTAGCTTGGACAAAACCAATGCAATGGCTCACTAATATGGAACAAAGCCATAATATTATGATGATAATACCTGTGTCTATCCTGCAATTATGCAGTTATCTGCATACAAGTGAAAGACTTCCTGTCAGGCTGCCTGACTCTGAACCTGACGAGGCTCTGCTGGAATGAAAGAGTGAAGCCTACCTGTGGTAATGGCTGCCAATCAACAGATGAGGCACCTCTGCAATCACTTTAGCCAATCTTGTAGCACTGCCTACAAGCTATCAGGCACACACACACACACACACACACACACACACACACACACACACGCACACCAAACAAGTGAGAGAGGAAAGCCGCACTACTGACAATGCTATAAAATGAAAAACAAACAACTATAATGTAGAAAAATATACTGGTTTTATTTTTCATTTACATCATTATCAAGTCTTAAAATGTACAAAAGTATTAAAAATGTGTTTTTTTTGCCAAAAAAAAAGAAAAGAAAAAAAAGAAAAGAAAAAAAAAGAAAAGAAAAAGAAAAGTGTTGAGTGCGCAATGTCCTGATTGGAGTCATACATATGGAACAGTATTTCCATGCATACAAATTGTGTTCTTCCCTCAGGGGACAGAATGAGTTCAGGGTAGTGCTGTAGATATAGAAAATCAATACAGGTAAGACATCGCCTCATGCTGATGTGCTGGAAAGGTCTCTATTTACATAATATAAAGAACTGTATGAATCTTTTATCTTGGGATTTTCTGCCTGATACCTGACATTTTTTTGTATTTTTTGTATTTTTACCTATCAAATAAAGGGGATTTAAGAGAACTGATGAGTTTTAAATTGAATATGAGTTAGAAAATCAAGGAAAAAATTACACTCAACAAAAATAGAAATGCACAAAACAGTTTCTCTATTTCATCTCATAACTATTTAATGTATAAACACAACAGTTTGTTCAATAATCTTAATGCAACTGTCCCTGTGTTATCACAAAGCACGGTCAGTGATCAGAGTTCACAGCACTCAGTACCGAGTGTGTCCACCACTAGTGTCACGCACCTTACAGCGCAGGGACGTCACCAGATTGTCACTAGTGGCTGTGGGATGTTGTCCCATTCCTCCTGGAGTGCACGGCCATGTTAAGGGATAGGCCATTTTAACTTAACCTTTTGGGTTTGTGCGTGTATATTTTTGTTGTGTGTAAAGTTGACTCAGAATGATCCTTAGTTACCTTAGTTAGTTCTATCAAAGGACTGACTGTATAAACAAATCAAAACTGAATTTTCAATTCAATTTAATTTCATTTATATAGCGCCAAATCTCAACAGTCACCTCAAGGCGCTTTACATTGTAAGGTAAAGACCCTACAATAATACAGAGAAAAACCAAGAGTCAAACAACCCCCTCTGAGCAGCACTTGGTGACAGTGGAAAGGAAAAACTCCCTTTTAACAGGAAGAAACCTCCAGCAGAACCAGGCTCAGGGAGGGGGGGTCATCTGCTGTGACTGGTTGGGGCTGAGGGGAGAGAAAAGACATGCTGTGGAAGAGAGCCAGAGATTAATAATAACTAATAATGATGATAAATGCAGAGTGGGGTATACACAGAGTTAAAAGAGATGAATTAAAAGAAACACTCAGTGCATCGTGGGAACCCCCCAGCAGCCTAGGCCTATTGCAGCATAAGTAAGGGAGGGTTCAGGGTCACCTGATCCAGCCCTAACTATAAGCTTGATCAAAAAGGAAAGTTTTAAGCCTGATCTTAAAAATAGAGAGGGTGTCTGTCTCCTGAATCCAAGCCGGGAGCTGGTTCCACAGAAGAGGCGCCTGAAAGCTGAAGGCTCTGCCTCCCATTCTACTCTTAAGTATCCTAGGAACCACAAGGAAGCCAGCAGTCTGAGAGTGAAGTGCTCTGTTGGCCTGATTATTCAAGACCTTGTATGTGAGGAGAAGTATTTTAAATTCTGTTCTAGATTTGAAAGGGAGCCAATGAAGAGAAGCCAATATGGGAGAAATATGTTACACAAACTGAAGCACAAACCTCTTGGATGATTTCCACAACACAGCAAGAGATTTGATTTGTCAGGTAATTCCTTTAAAAAAGGGCCAAAATGCACCAACTGCACAAACACAGATGAAAGATTCACTTCAGTGACTCCTGTGAGCTGAAGCCTAGCAGACACGAATGCGTGACCCTTACTGGCTACGCCTAGTATCCAGATACGGTAGATATCATAAAAACGTTCACCTGTTGCATTGTTAAAAAAAGAAGGTTTTGTTCTATGGATAGTTTTCTAAGTATGGGGTTTGGGTGGCACAGTGGTGGCTAGAAGGCAAGATGGTCCTGGGTTTGTATTGACTTGCTGAGGAGAGCCCTTCTGTGTGGAGTTTGCATGATCTCCCTGTGCCTGTGTGGGTCCTCTCCAGGTACTCCTACAATCCAAACACATACATGTTAGGTTAAGTGGTGATACTAAATTAGCTCTAGTGTACCTGTCTCAATGCATGAGTGACAGATGGGATACCCCACTTCACCAACACCACTCCGTTTTGAGAAACTGGACAGAATCAAGTTTTTTTTGTCTTTAGAGGAACTGCACTTTCTGGCGCTTATGTGCAGGCTTTGTTTTTCAGGCCTGCGTCAGTGGAGGTTACGCTGAAAGTTTTTATCCTGCAATTAACTACATTGTTTGATAATTGTGAGTACATTTGGGTATTTGTAGTGCAAAATGGCAAATTAAGTATCAGCCAACCAAATAAATCTTGGTCTATAGAGAGGTACTCCTCATCGAATACTGCTAAGTTAATTAACAGCAGGCGGACACATAAATTATGTAAAAACATTCAGTTTTTCTTTGGAAAATAATAATTAACTTACAATGGTGTTCATGTTTGAAGGGCAACCACTTCTATATGTATTGCTCTTATTTGTTGAGATGCAGCCCACAAATAATTCAGAAAAATTCAGATGTTTGTGTGACTCAGATTTAAAGGCCAATGCAAATATGGCATGACCTAAGAGATTTATGCAATGATGAGAAAGTCTTTTCAACCTTTGCCATCTACAGTCATATTTGTGGCAGGAAGCGAGAGTGTACTTGCTATTCAAAGGAAGTATAATATTGGACACAGATGTAAAGCAGTCCAGCATGTGCCTGCCAAGTCCAACACTCAGCATGACACTAAAAGCAACAAAAGGACCTTATTTTATTTACACAGTGTCATGTGGTGTTGCAAAATGTTTGTGATGTCAAGAAGCTCACTCATGACTCTAGACCCCCCCCCCCCCCCAGCAATTCAAGGCCAACCAACCCTGATACTGATTGAAGAAAGGTGCATTATTTGCTAAGAACAAAGTCTTCAGAACAAATTCTGCACGAGTAATTTAGGATCACTTTGAACAATAATAAGAAACATGGAATGTATTATTGGAAATGAGTTTACATTTCTGTGCCACTTAGATCCATGCCCTTCTTTTAAGCACTTTGTGGGTTTGGACTGGATTCTTACATCTGGATATCATTTTCAGTTATTTATGTTTAAGAGACTGTGTTTTAAAGCCAATTTACAACCTCAGTCAACATTATTTGAAGTACCAAAGAGACTGAATAAGTGAAGCGTGTGTGCTTTCATAAAAATGTTAATTAAAAAAACTGTGTAATTGAACATTTGTATACTAATGAATGCTAATATTATTTGAGGCATCAAAAGAGAAACATTCTAGAAAATTTCTTACCACCCTTGCTTAACTGGATGTGGACTTTTGGGGTTCATCAAAATGCACCGAACCTGCTGAAGGATGAACTCCACGAGACCATGAAAGTGTCCTGGAGTATCTGGCACGAATATATTCACAGAGCTGCCAGAGATCTGTTCAACATAATGCCACCACTGCGGATAAGTACTCAAAGCTGATTAGAGCACCTCATAGTTCTTGAATTTTGCTCCAACTCAATTATCTGGACAGAGTTTGTCCTTGTCAAAAGGGAACAATCCTTACTACTCTCTCAAATCTCACTGGGCCAGTACAACCAAGCAACACCATCATTAATCACTTTCACATTAATCCATCCAGCTCACCTAACGTGCATGTCCTCGGACTGTGGAAGCAAACGAGGGATGGGGAAAAAAAAAATCCAGACAATGTTGGCCCTGCAGAAACAAAAAGCTTGAAAGTCAACTGCAAAGTGCCTCCAACTAATAACCTATGACTTGATCTAATAGATTCAAAAAGCTTTAATACTCTGATGAAAAACAATTTTCAGTCATTATAAAATCATTAGCTAAATTTGCTCCTTCTGATCAGAGTGGTTGGCAGTTTTTGGCTGCTTTTACTCAGGCTTGTTCTTCAGGTATTTGACTAACAGACCCTGAAAACAGTCAGATGGCCACTTTATTTTTTAAGCAAATGTCTTATTGTGGTCTCATTTTAATAGACTTTTTCATGCAAGTGTAGTATTATGCAGAACTTGTGTTTTAAGTGTCAGTCCCCTTGCTCCACTCTGCTTCCCATATTTGGAAGGTCCTAGCTCCAACCGGAAAAGACGGCAGAGTCCTTCTCTGGGCTTCAGCTCGGCACCAGTTCAAACCAGTGGGCTAAACCATCACTTACTAGGTCCTTTATTTGCCTGTGGTTTTGGCTCATTGGTGTATGACTCCACAGCATAGCATTTGACCTCAGTCTAGACAGAATGATGGGGAAAAAACAAAACAAAACACGATAGAACTAAAAATTTAGGAACATTCAGAGAATCGCAGTAGTAATGGAAATTTGAAGGCTGCGCAAGAGTAGCTCTAAAACGTTTTGTTAAAAGATAGCAGCTATTTTAAAAATGCCATCCAAAAACTGACTGATTCATGGGATGTAAGCATGAAGAAACACCTCAGCATTTCTGAGCAGAAATGATGAGGTGATGAAGGTCAAAGCAGAAAGAAATATATAGAATAATAATAATAATAAAATACCAATAAATGTTATTCACTGTTTTTCTGAGAAGCAAGTACAGTGATGTTTTATCAGGACAGAAAGTTCAACTCAACTCAACATATTATTAATCCAGTATTTCCATTGTAAATTTTTATTTCGAACTTTACTATTCATTTGCCTCATCATAGAAGCATGCTGCAGGTGTCCAGGATGATTCACCAGCAGTAAAAAGTTTGTTTCTATCATCACCTTCAATCAGAGGCTGACAGATAATCTGGAGAGTCTGTCAAACTTCAGAACAGCCGGAGGATGGAACATCGTCAAGGGCTGTTGGATCTGCTGAACGGATGATTCACTGTTACAGCAGCTGGCCTAAATATTAATCAGTGTCTGAGTAAAAGCAAAGATTTTGACTGATATTATTTCAGCATGTCAAATAGTTTAAACGAGACCTGCTTTTTATCTCACGCCGAGCTTCACATCACCAAATATAGCTGAACATAAATTGTCAAACTCATGCGTATTGGTGTCCAAAAACAATCAAATGATTTATCCATTGTTATTCATTTTAGTTTTTGTTGCTGGAATATATTTAGATAAACCGTGCCATTCAAGCGTAGGAAAAACAAAGAAAAGCTTTGAAGAGCAACGCCTCTATTTACAGAAAGTCTTGGAGGCAGAGAGGAGCAGAGAGAACCAGGATGTCAGAGAAGGACAAAGACATGTTCACTGGAGAAGTAAAAGGCCTGTAATAAGTACAGGAAGCCTGTCACAAGCTTTGATTGTTAGTTCAGGCTTCCCAATGTATCACTCACCATATCAAAACTAAAACCAGTGTCATGATGCATCAAGTAAACCAAATGTGTAGGTCTAATATTATTCAAAGCACTGCTGTGTTGAAATGATTGTATTTTGATTGCATTGGATGGATGATGTAGTGCAGCAAGCTAGAAAAGCAATTAGTCTCAAAATACATCATCTGTACAATTGTGTTTATTCAGGATGAGAATATACCTGCACAGGAGGAGCTCTATAAGTGAACATGATTGGCTCAAAAGAAAAAAAAAAAAAAAAAGAAATTGTCACAAATGGCAGTTGGTGTGGAGTGTGAGAGGATCCAAGTCCACAACAGAAACACAGTCCAAAGATGTAACATGAAGAAAATAAAAGCACAGGGAGACAGAGTAACTATATGCACAATTTGACAAGGGGAAGACTGGGCATTTATATGCACACACTGAAGGGCAACTGACAGGCGAAACTAAGTTGGGATAATGAGACAAAGGAAGTAAAACTAAATACAGAGGCACTGTAACATGCCAAAACCAAACACGGAAGAACACGGAGGGAAAGCCAGGAAAAATAACATAAGCCACTATACCAAAAACAAAACAAAAGAAACCCTAACCAGAACACAAATGGAAATAAACTGAAACCAAAAACTACAATCTCAAGATCTAAACAAGTAACAATAAACAACAAGGAGTCAAATAGAAAATCAAATAAGATTTAAAAAAAAATCAAAAATTTTGCGCAAAGTTTGAAATAGGCTATGATTAGCTGATGACCTCACAAGCTGCAGACTAATGAGATAAGTACACTTTGTCTCAATACAATGTGGGGACAATCTAACCTTGTTCTTTCTTCTGCTCCTGCTGAACATATCATTCATCACATAAAATCAAATGCAAATTCAAATGCAACCACTAGAGCCAGTGGGGCTGTTCACATTGGACATGCATAATTTCCAAAGTTAGAACATCAAAAGTTGCTCTCCTCAGAAGTGAGGTTGAATTTTAGTAGTTCTTGATGTCCTTTAAATGTTGAATATCCTCATGTTTGCCATGAGGCTCGGTGGCTCTGCACTGAATTAAAATGCATTTAATGCACGGTACTGTAGTTTGGTCTCTCAAGCAGCAGTCGCCCAGTGGGAAGAATTGGCCTTCTAATAAAACAGCCGTATTCATCCATTCATTCATTGTTTTTGTACCACTTATCTGGTTCTGGGTTTTGAAGGCTGGACATGCCCAGAGCCCCTCACCTAAGACATGGCCAGTAGGTATTCTGGTCAGCCTGAACCATATCAGCTGGCTCCTTTCAATGTGGAGAACTAGCAGCTCTCCTGAGTGACCTAGCTCCTCACCCAATCTATAAAACTGAGCCCAGCCATCCTTTGCAAGAAGCTCAGTTCCAATGATTGTATTCACAATCTCATTATTTCAGTCACTATGGAAAGTTTGCAACCATAGGTGTGAGTAGCAACACAGCTTCACTTTTAAGGGCACAGCATCCACATAACTGCTGCTGCTGCAACAATCCGTCTGTCAGTCTCAAACCCTTCATCCTGCTCCACTATCAGTATCTTGTGGTCTTGTTCACTTGTGAACCACAAGACATTTAAACTCCGCCACCTGAGGCAGCAACTTGGTCGTGACCCAGAGTGAACTCTCCAGCCTTTTCCAGCTGAGAACCATGGCCTCAGACTTTGAGGCCATTAGACATTATCCACAAAGAGAGACAAGATCCTGAGAGCACCGAACCTGACACCTTCCACCCTGACAGCTCCATATTACAAAATTATTATCTCTGTACCGTTCAGTGACCTGGTGAAAGACAGTCAGGAGTTAAAACTGCCATTCTCTGGCCCATATATTGTTTAAATAAAGGGTGAATTTTGCTGACTACTTTGTTTCATTTAATTTTTTAATATATTTTTTATTTGAGATGTGACATTAAAGCGCTGTCTATGGTATAATGAGATATATAACTAATCGCATATTGTGCAAGTGTAATAATGTGCAGATCATACTCAATAAAACTCCTGCATAATGTGGTGGCTGAAAATAACTTCTAGAAAGATTACCTCTAATAACTCAGTGCCTGTTTCATTAAATATATGAGACAAGTCAAATAATTTCCTTCTGTTAAGCTTTTGCTCGGTCACGTTCTTTGAAATTAGGGATGATGACAGTGCATCAGGCCTTTCTGTTCATGTGTTAACGACATGCATTAACTCAGACGCTGCTAATGAGACTCAGATGAGTCCCATTACACATGTTGGAGGTGTTACTTTGGTCATGTGTCATGTGTCTTTAGTCAGACACCTATTATTGAATTTTAACAGAAACCAGTGGACCGGCTCATCTTATCATCACACTCCAGTGGTTTCAATATTACCACTCTACCACCAGTACCTCCACCCAAAGTGGGTCAGGTTAGGGGAATTTTTTAGTCGTGGGCTGGAATCATTCATTGGTCACATGCATTCTGCACTTTAAGAATTCAGAGCTTGTGTTTCTCCACTTAAAAGGGAAAGAAGAAGAGAGCATCACAATGTTTAAAGCTGTCTTAAAACAAAAATCAGGTGTCTATATGAACACTAAAACTATTTTGGTTAGCAGTAATCATTCATATTGATTTTGAAGTCAAAATGACTTCAATGATTCCAAAGGCCTCTTTCTTTGCAAAAATACATTCCAAAGGTCAGCTGAAGTTCATATGTGGTGTCCGCAGTTTGGAGAAACTCAAGTTATTATCTTCTAAAGCTAGTCACCTTTTACCACTACTAGTGCATTTCATCTTGTTCGAGCTTTTTTCCACTTGCTCTCAAGCTCTCTGGTTCAAGAGGATCCTCAACAATTTATGAACTCTCCAAAGCCCGCACTGACTTTCATCCTGAGGTCAATGATACCGGCTCAATTAATATCGTCATGAGAAGTTTTTTATCCTGCTAGCCGGCTCTGCAGCCAAAAAATGTACATTTAAAAAATGAAAATCTGGAAATTTGTCTGCATGGAAACACTGGACCAACAGATATGAATATGTGCAGTACTGTAGTAAAAACTGTTTTATTGAAGTTAAAAACTAAGGATTGGACCATTCAAGTTAGTTTCATCATTTCTTGACTTTTTTACTTAGTTTTTATTATTAATCATTTTTTGCTATATTTTCACCTTTATCAATACTAAATGAGATTTACCAATGTTACTTTTGTATTACATGGTAGTGTAGAGAGGACTCAAATGCAGGACATGAAAGCAGAGAAAAGGCTGAAAAAGTCCACAAAGAATAGCATGACGAGCTTTGAAGACATGGAAAGCACTGAAATGATCAAAGAAAGAGGAAGATGGGACAATACATACAGAACAATGTGGACTGATTAGTATAAAGAGAGTTGAGGGAGATAAAAATGCAGGTAAAGCAATCAAACTAACAAAAATAAAAAATTAGAAAGGAACCAAAACAAATCAGCTAAGTAACCCACTATTAAAGTAAAAATAAGATTCATATTGAACAAAGACAACACACAGAAAATGAAGCACAGAAAGCACAAGCAATACACACTCACGCTGCTTGCTGGTAACCCTTTATCGCTTTCACAACTGCCTTAATTCTTCATGGCATACTCAAAAAGGTGCTGGAAACATTCCTCACAGATTTTGGTCCACATTGACACGATAGCATCACACAGATGCTGCAGATTTCTCAGCTGCACATCCATGATGTGAATCTCGTGTTCCACCACAACAAAAAAGCAGGACATCTATTTCCAATCTTCAATTGTCCAAATTTGGTGAGCCCATGCAAACTGTAGCCTCAGTTTTCTGTTCTTAGCTGACAGGTGTGAGCTTCGGTGTGGTCTTCTGCTGCCGTAGCCCACCTGCCTCAAGGTTCAATGTGCATTCAGAGATGCTCTTCAGCATATCTTGGGTTATTTGAGTTACTGTTTTCTTCCTATCAGCTTGAAGCAGACTAGCCATTCTCCTCTAACTTCTGGCATCAACAAGGCATTTTCTCTTTTTTTTGGAACAGTCTCTGTAAAAACTCAGAGATGGTTGTGTGGGTAAAATCCCAGTAGATCAACACTTTCTGAAATTTCAGGTCTGGCACCAACAACCATATCAGGTTCAGTCACTCAAATCATCTTTCTTCCCTATTCTGATGCTAAGTTTGAACTTCACCAAGTAATCTTGACCATGTCTGTGTACCTAAATGCAATGAGATGCTGCCATGAAATGGCTGATTAGATATTTGCATTAACAAGCAGCTGAACAGGTTTGCCTACTACCTACTGGTGGGTGTAGAAGAAACTGATAATACAGACAAGGGAACATTAAGGTGCTGGAAGGGAGGGTCCGTCCGTTATTCAAACCCTGCATTCAAGAGGAACGATGCGGTTTTCATCCTGGTTATGGAACGCTGGACCAGCTCTTTATCCTTTCAAGGATATTCGAGTGTGCATGGGAGTTTGCCCATCCAGCCTACATGTGCTTTGTGGACTTGGAGAAGGCATTTGACCGCATCCTTTGGGGTATCCTGTGGGAGGTCCTGCGGGAGTATGAGATGTCTGGCTTGTTGCTGTGGGCCATTCAGTCCCTGTACAACCGCAGCGAGAGCTTGGTCCATATAGCCGATTCTGTTCATAATTTTTATGGACAGAATTTCTAGGCGTAGCCAGGTGGTGGAAGGCTTCTGCCTTGGTGGCCTCAGAATCTCATCTCTGCTCTTTGCGGATGATGCCGTCCTGTTGGCTTCATCAGGTAGTGGCCTCCAGCTCGCTGTGGAACGGTTCGCAGCCGAGTGTGAAGCGGCCGGCATGAGAATCAGCACCTCTAAGTCTGAGGCCATGGTCCTCAGCCAGAAAAGGGTGGAGTGCCCTAGTTCCTGCCCCAGGTGGAGGAGTTTAAGTATCTCTGGGTCTTGTTCACGAGTGACAGGAGAAGGTAACGGGAGATCGACAGACAAATCGGGGCTGCATCTGCAGTGATGTGGAGAAGCTGTCGATTTACCGGTTGATCGACGTCCCTATCCTCACCTATGGTCATGAGCTTTGGGTAGTGACTGAAAGAATAAGATCACGAATACAAGCGGCAGAAATGAGCTTCCTCCAAAG
The DNA here is from genome assembly GCF_007364275.1 of Archocentrus centrarchus. Classification (NCBI taxonomy): domain Eukaryota; kingdom Metazoa; phylum Chordata; class Actinopteri; order Cichliformes; family Cichlidae; genus Archocentrus; species Archocentrus centrarchus. The sequence continues at coordinate 5,814,485 of NC_044366.1, forward strand.
GGTGGCTGGCTTCTCCCTTAGAGATAGAGTGAGGAGTGCAGCCATTCGGTGGTAGAGCCGCTGCTCCTTCACATCGAGAGGAGCCAGTTGAGGTGGTTCGGTTATTTGACTAGGATGCCTCCTGGGCGCCTTTTGGGTGAGGTGTTCGGGCATGTCCTATCGGGAGGAGGCCCCGAGTTAGACCCAGGATACACTGGAGAGATCATCTCTCTCGGCTGGCCTGGGAACACCTTGGGGTCCCTCTGGATGAGCTGGTGGAGGTGGCTGGGGAGAAGGAAGTCTGGGCTTCTCTGCTTTGGCTGCTGACCCGGCCCCAGGTTAAGCAGAGGAAAATGAATGGATGGATGGATGGATGGAAGGAAACATTAAGGAGACTAGAATAATATTAAAATCAAGATGAACCAAGACATGACAAAATCTGAAAATGCCTAGAATAATCACAAAGCTAAAACATCAAGGAGGAATGTACACACTGTATACCTCTACTATATCTGTTGTGTACTTGACATAATCTTAGTAAATATACCTTTTTAAAATATAGGTATATTTATCATCTTCTGTTACTATTTCTCCAAGAAGAAGTCTGTACTAAAAACCTGGACATACAATTCCAACAACTAAGTCTACAAAATACAGAAATAATTAATAAATAAATAAATGATTTTGTTACAGCCAGAAGATACACACACAAGCTGAAACCAGCGTAGCAATCTCTGGAAAGTGGCATTAACGGTATACCACAGAGTACATCATGTATTCCCCGTGTAGAGAGTTAGACTCTTTATCTGGTCTAGATTTAATGTGCTGTCAAACACATTAATTACACACTGCCCACAAATGTTCCAGCCCTCTTTTCTCAGCATCTGGCAGGTAACATCAGACCATGTGCGAGGGAACAGCCGAGGGGATCTTGTGTCAGAGGTGTGGAGAGGTTAACACAGATTCAGTGGCCCTGCATTAATCACCGAAAGGGCATGTGAGGAAGGGCCAAGCAGAGCAAATTACTCCTGGCTAGACTTCAGGTGATCTGAATACGCATGAAGTAAGGAACAGCAAAAAGCAATCAATGAGACAACCAGAGCGATGCTCCGCATTCATTAAGTTGTTCATGTACTGATTTAATGATCTGCAAGTATGACTGGTTTGTCATTGGTTTTCATGCCAAAAGCAGAGTCTGCTAGATACTTGATAAACAACATGCCTAAAGCTTCACATCTCGGGTGAAACAAAGTCTGTGATCCACGGTCACGTGCTAACAGCTATCACGGTATAGGGGTTTCTTTTTTTAATTAATTTATTTTTAAATTGTGACATATAAAAGATTTGCTGTATTGTACAAAACAGCAAATCTTTTATATGTCACTGATATCGCTTAAGTATTGGTTTCATTTTAAAAAATGTTTCCATTCCCACATTAATTTCAATATTATGCACCAAATACCAAGAAAAAAAAATCCTTCTGTTTTCCAACAACTAAAATAAATTTGGTGGCAATGAAACTATGATGTCAGCTGTTAAAAGCAATGCTGAGTAAAGAGGCGTTAAAGCTAAATGGTGGGTGGTAAATGGAGAGCTTGGTCTCTGGTCTGTCACTCATACATGCTTGGTCAGGACCCTTGGTGTCTCATATGAATGAACAGGTGAACCTTGAGTGTCATTTTCAGAAAGCATGGTTAATGCTGTGAACAACTGTATTTTAAACCAAACTGATCTTTTCTGAAGCCTAACCAAATAGTTTTGGTATCTCGATTTCACTCTTTGGTTAGAGTCGGTTAGCATTTTAGGTCACTCAGAATAGAGCTTTTGAAAAACTCCCTCCAGAAGTTCAGTTTCTGCATTTACATGTGGACAAGGAAAAAAGTCAGAGGTGTGCAACCGTATGTCCCTTTTTGATATCTGACTGTGAGCTGCCTTATTTGTAGGCTTCTGATTGGCCAGTGTTTCTATGTAGCTAGAGTTATATTGTCACCTTTTGGTTTGGCATGCTCTTGGCAGTGCTTTTCATGTGAACGGAGATATTTTTCAAAAGTGGAAAACCCCTGTTGTAAAAAATGCCCGTACACATGTGGACGTAGCCTCATTATCTCCAGAAAGTCTTGGGAAAAATCAGGACCGAACTGGATGATCTTTCTTATGTGTAGCACACAACAGGAGATGTGTTCTCACTCTCTCTGACTGAAGCAAGATTACCGGCTGCTTATAGCCTGCTGGAAGCATGACACATATTGTTCAGTTGCTTTTTTTGTGTATTCCCTGAAAATGTATCTGTTCTATTTTCACATGGGCGTGGATATATCAGTGAGCTGTCAGAGTAAAAGACATTTGATGTCTTGATCTGACTGATCTGGACATTTTCTTTCCCACACAGAGCTCTCCGTGGTAACGTCAGGAAACGTCAGAGCTGAAACATAAGAGCAAAAGTCAAGGACACGAGCCTCTGGGTTGACAGTCTTGTGATTTATGCCATGAATACATATTCTGTGTCCCCATGTAGAATTTTCACTATTTCAATCAGGATCATTTGTCCTTGTGTATTTCTCAGACTCCACAATCTTTGACAAAATGTCGCTATTTGACGCTCCAGTTGGTAGGACATGACAATATTTGCAGCTCACGTTGGAACAGTTAGAGATATAATAAAACCAAAACAGAATTGTAGGCATTTTCATAAAAAGACATAATTTGCATATCTTGTATTTAGGTCTTTTTTCCCCTGTATTATAAACAATGGAAGCCATTTTCCAAAAATAATACACTCAGGAGGTGTGGTTCATTGATGCAATGAATCTCTTGGGATGTGCATCAAGTGATGCAGCCATGATTACATTTGACTTGAGGTTTGATGGTCAGGTGAAGCAGATTACTTGTGACACACTGTGACCAGTGTCTCTTAGTGTGGCCACAATGACTGATCTCTTCCTAACCTTAACCAAACAATTTAGCCAATGGGTTGTTTCCATTGTGCTTCCATATGACTCACTTTGTCATTTAGGTTTAAATCCCTGTTGCTGTGCAGAGCTGCAGGCTGCACCTTAATCCACCCAGAACCTTCCCAATTTTTGTAATGTATCTAAGGCCCAGTCAGCTGCATACAAGTTTAAAGCTGATACATCCATCAGCTGCCTGTCTTATAGAAAACACACACACACACACACCACTCAAACAGCCGTATGAAAAGAAAACTGCACATATTGCTGAAAAATACATAGATGAAATGGTTATCAAGGCCATGTCATATAGTGTCTAATACCCTATCTAGTAGCATGCACGCTGGACTTCTTGAAGCTTCAGTTTCTGAAGAAAGTTTCTGTTTAAAGTTTATTGTAAAAGTGGAGCTGCACAATAAAACACCTGATGTTAATGAGAAAAACAAGACCTCATTGACAAGGGAAATGAGTCCTCGGGGAGGGAGAGCAGATGTCCTGATTAAGTCCCTAAAAAGAAACCTGAAGTTGATTTTCCCTGTAAAAAAAAAAAAAAACACCACTCAGTAAGTTTAGCTTTTATGCAGCACCAAAGCTCAGACAGAGAAGCAGGTAGAAACATATGCAACCAGTAAAATACTGCTCATCATCCGATATAAATTTACACCTTTTAATAAAATGTTACAAGCTGAGTGGTCACGTAGGTACTGTCGTGCTTTGTGAAGTCTTGTGAGCTGCTGATGAATAGATGATGACTATTTTACTTTAAAATGTCACAGTCTGTAAAAATTGTGAAAAACAACTCGAGGATAATGCCATTAGCCTGAAAAAAATGAGTCCACATCAGTTAGTAGTGCCAAATGAGAGCGTCCAATGTGACAGAACAACGTGAAACTTGGAAGACCCTTTAGAAATGTGTTTTCACCGAGTAGCACCTTTTAATTTCATATCAATTACATTTTCTTCTTTTCCATGCAAACATTTAGTGTGAAAAAACAAACAAACACCTCCTTTACCCAATGCATGTGGAGGCTGCAGACGGGACTTTGCTCACCACAGGCTGAGATTTATCTTCACATGTGCATCAAGAAAAAGTCTGACCTGAATTTGCTCGAGGTTTCTTTCACACAAACCCGATGCATGAGACGGGGCATCGCTAATCATTCTAGACAAGTGATAGATACTATCTCCCTAACTGTCTCTGTTTGTGTGCTTCTATCGGTGTTTGTGTCTGTGCTGTGGAGGCCGTGTTTAAGTGTGCCGCCTCTCTTTATGTTGTTGTTTTCTTTAAAGCAAGCCTGGATTTAAAATGGCCTTTATCGCCCAAGACAACATTAAATGGAAGGCTCAGATGTCAGGTGAGACATCCCATTCAGGGAGATAAATGGATTTCCACTACAGAGAAGTATTTCCAGCGTGTTCACGTTATGGAACCTTTGATCGGCTCAAGGGCAAATCTTGGAGAAAAGCGTGAGCTCACGAGGTGGTGCATCCCGTCAGAAAATTCCTCCGAGGTGACGGCTTTTTAAGTTGCTGTGATTTAAGCACTACCATAACACTCTAAAACGACTGTTAGCCTGTGCAGAACCTGTAATTTTGGCCAAAACTGTTATTTTTCCACCACGTTTGTATGCTTTTTTCAAAAATACTATTTTGAATTCAAACTTGGGGAGAAATTTTAAAGCAGTGCTGCCACACAGTGAACATGTGGGACTCATGAAGGAAGCATCACAGGCTAAGCAGGCCAGTATCCTGCAGAATTACATTCATATCAGAAGATTCTGCAATAAACTATGTAATCCAGCTCATGCACTGACTTTTGTTGTTATAGCTTTCACTCACACCATGTGGTCTGGTCCCATCAGGTTTGGTGTTTTCTTCTAGCTGATTTTGGAGGGGTGAAACGCCATCTGCAGCACAGCGATGTTTATCAGTTCAGGCATGAACAGGCCCTGTACTTGGCAGCGAAAGTTTTTCTGCTCAGTCTGCAGCAGAGGACTGAGCGCAGTAACACGACCAGTTTCTCAGATTGTATTGTCTGACTGCCTCTTTCCCCCATCTCCCGTGTCTCCGCAGCCATTTGATTTAACTCCTTGTTTGTGTACTCGACTGCCCATAAATATGGCTATCCGTCCAACTGAAACGACATGCAATCATCCTCGTAATGATCCACGCAGGTAATCTGAAATCTGATTTAGCTGTTATGTTTTTCAGAAGGCATTATGAGCAAACCTCTCTCACTCTCTCACACACACACACACACACACACACACACACACACACACACACACACACACACACGGATGAATATGCAGGGGTTTTTCTTTTTTCCCAAAACACAACAATAAAGCTGGAGAGTTCAGTTAGTGTGACCAAACTAGACACTTAAAATTCATATTTAACATTATGGTTGAAATGTACCAGAATAATAATTTAAGGGTTTTAGTTGCTTAAAATGTCAAAACATTGCCTCAGTTGGAAATTATGGAAATAAGTAATTTCCAAGGCAAATATTCAGTATCAGCCTTTTTTGCCTGGCAAATGCCAGAGCTGACTACAGTGACTACATGGGTTCAGTGTGAGGACAACATGAAGTATAATCAGTTCTCTCACACATTTCTGGAGATCATTTAGCAAGTTACATTAAGTATCTATAGCTTTCTTTTTTCTTTTTTTCTTGTACTGGATGTTCTCAAAACACTCTCAAATGGCATCTGTGTAAACACACTTTGATAGCTGATTGTATAGCAGTAGCCTCTTCACTAATAAATAAATTTTAGTGGGAATATACATTTTATTGGCTCGGAAAAAGGTCGTGGTTTGATTTCAAATGGCCCTTCAAAGCATTAACTCCACAAATGATGCTTAAGGATAACCCAGTGTAACAACATCTGATTTTAGGGAGACCAGATGTTCATATGTGATAAGTTGCTGCCAAGGGGGCATCCCAATGTTAGTTTTGACAAAACTGATGCCATAGGATAGACACTGGGTTTGGTGCTGGCCTACATTGTGGTTCTATTCACAGGAGGAGGCTGCTGCTTCTATAATATGATATCTATGCATTATAACCATAGCTTAAACTGGCCAAAATTAGTCTTCGACTCAAGTAAAAACTGTGGAGTGTATAAATAACTCAGTTTTTCTATGGATTTATTCATTATTTTTGGAATTATACTTGACAGAACTTTATTTGGCAAACTTCATATAGACCTTCTGTGATGAAGGTTAAACCCATGAGCAATGCAGCGATGACCTTTCCAAAAGAACAGTCTGTCAGCCAGCTGTACATAACACAGAAGTACTCTGTGAATAAAAAATTATAGTTCATTTAGTACCAAAAGTCTTGCAAATCAAAGCCTTAGAAGCCTTTATGTATTTAATCATGTTAATCAAATACCAGAAAAAGAAAAAAAAAAATCTGTAAGACAGAACAAGCTCTTTTTTAAAGAGACCATCATCCACAGGCTGCCGTGCGAAGAACATTTATAAACATAATCCCCCTCTCACGTCATGCTGTTTAGTGCTGCTGATGTGCATGTGAGACAGAGCACTGAGAATCTCATTACATCCACTGTCCACTTCCCTCAGGTGTTGTGAGTAACGACGCCTACCCACTGACACTGCAGAATCCATCGCTTGCGATTAAACTGGGCTGAGGCAGAAATTGATTCCGCAGCTCCGGTTTGCAGCCAATCCCGCCTTAATTGAGTTACAAGACGGCACATCAGCATCCTGCCTCGTGGCGTCACTGATACATGAACTCACCGGCTCGCTGAAGTTGAAATTTTCCTCTCCTTTGGCAATGAGAAGCAGGGAGGGTTCTGCCTGCTCGAGAGCTATGAGGTAGCTAATAATGTGTTGATGCATCATTGTGGGTATATTATTTGGCACAGTGTCATTAAATTAAAATTATTGCTTCAGTGTAATCCAAATGATGAATGAGGTTTTTATTATTAGGTGTCATTTTAATACTATTAACACAGATGAATAATTCATTACTCTGGGAAGATGCAAATATACCGCGAGAATTCAGTTCCTTTCGACATGCCTGACGTCTTTTTAAATCGTTTTTGTTTCATGTTGAAATTATTTTAGATTGATCCATGCCCTGAGTTTTAATCGTGATACAGCGTTCCTTCACAATATTAATAAAGTGCAGTTTGCCTTTTTCCGAGCCCAACCTACCAACACCTGACTTTCCAGTTACCCAACTACTTAAATGGCTAATTTACTTAGAGCATAAACAACATGAAATGCATAACCTCCTCTTGAGGGGGTGGACTGAGACACAATGCATGGAAATATTTATGCTATAGTATGCTAGAAATTATAATAAAAACAGCCAAATCATTCTCCCTTTTTCCTTTTCAATATTCCCAATGTTTGAATGCTTGACACAGAAAAAAAATGCATTGTTCTTATAACATTTTTCTCTAACATAACCTCACAATAGTGTCAGCAAACTGCACGCTCTGTATCTGTGTAATTTGAGTCATCATGCCTCTGGCAGCAACTCACATTGGCAGTGACAGCGCCTCTTATTCATCCATCTATTTTGTTAGCTGCTTACCCAGCTTAGGGTCACAGGGCAACTGGAGCTTACCCCAGCTGTCATAGAGAGGCAAGGTACACTCCAGATGGTCAACCACGGGAAAGCG